>NC_056662.1:134602142-137011081 GCF_018350195.1 Panthera tigris | reverse complement strand
TCCCTGCCCCCCACCTCCCCACCTCTCGGACACCCCCTCACCTGTTCCCACTCCCTGCCCCCCTACCCCCCCACCCCCCAGATGTCCCCTCACCTGTTCCTACTCCCTGCCCCCCACCCCCCCACCTCTTGGATGCCCCCTCACCTGTTCCCACTCCCTGCCCCCCTACCCCCCCACCCCCCACCTCTTGGATGCCCCCTCACCTGTTCCCACTCCCTGCCCCCCTACCCCCCCCCCCACCTCTCGGATGCCCCCTCACCTGTTCCCACTCCCTGCCCCCCATCCCCCCACCTCTCCGATGCCCCCTCACATTTCCCTTCCCCCCCCCCCCCCCCCCCCCCCCCCCCCCCCCCCCCCCGCCCCGCCGGCTTCCCTCCCGACAGCAGGTGGCAGGCAGGCGGTCACAATCGCCGGGTCGCGTCAGCACCGGCGGGGAGCCGCCCCGCGGTCCCCGCGCCCACGCCCTGGGTGCCCCGCGGCTGGAGCGCAGCGGGCGGTGGCCGGTGGCCCTTCGACGGCGGGGCCATGGGCACGCGCAGGTCGCACGTGCTGGTGGACACGACGCCGGCCAAGACAATTCTGGTGTACCGCAACGGGGACGCGTTCTCCGTGGGCCGGAGGTTGGTGGTGCCGCGGCGCCGCGTGCCCACCTTCGAGGCGCTGCTGGAGCAGCTGACCGAGCAGGTGGACGTGCCGTTTGGCGTGCGGCGCCTCTTCACGCCCACACGCGGGCGCCCGGTGCGCGAGCTGCAGGCGCTGCAGGCGGGCGGCAAGTACGTGGCGGCCGGCCGCGAGCCCTTCAAGAAGCTCGAGTGAGTGCGGCGCCCTTCCCTGCGCGGCCGGCTGCCCTCCGCGCGGTGGCCCGCCGACAGCCGCGGTGCACCTGTCGCCATCCGCGCGCGGTGACCCGGCGAGTTCGGCGGTGCCCCCCGCGCATCTGTGCCCACAGCCCACCTGTGCCCTCAGCCCACCTGTGCCCTCAGCCACCTGTGCCCACAGCCCACCTGTGCCCTCAGCCCACCTGTGCCCATAGCCCACCTGTGCCCTCAACCCACCTGTGCCCTCAACCCACCTGTGCCCACAGCCCACCTGTACCCTCAGCCCACCTGTGCCCACAGCCCACCCGTGCCCTCAGCCCACCCGTGACCTCAGCCCACCCGTGCCCATAGCCCACCTGTATCCTCAGCCCACCTGTGCCCATAGCCCACCTGTGCCCTCAACCCACCTGTGCCCTCAACCCACCTGTGCCCTCAGCCCCCCTGTGCCCACAGCCCACCTGTGCCCTCAGCCCACCTGTGCCCACAGCCCACCTGTGCCCTCAGCCCACCTGTGCCCTCAGGCCACCTGTGCCCACAGCCCACCTGTGCCCTCAGCCCACCTGTGCCCACAGCCCACCTGTGCCCACAGCCCACCTGTGCCTTCAGCCCACCTGTGCCCACAGCCCACCTGTGCCCATAGCCCACCTGTGCCTTCAGCCCACCTGTGCTCACAGCTGCTCTACCCCGCTGGCCACGGGAAGGGCTGGCGTTCACCTCCTGTCAGCACGTCTTCTGTTAGAGTCAGAAGGGACGTGGGGCGAGGAGTGGGCCGGCTGAGGCCAAGAGGGCAGGCCTCTCTGGAAAGGCCACCTTGGCCCAAGGATCTGGAAGAATAAAGGGAGTTAACCATGCCCAGGAAGTCGGGGGAAGCAGGTTGGGAGGCAGGAACCAGCCCTCAGTCAGCCCCTGCATGTCTTGCCCCAGCCTGGTGTTCTGCCTGCCCGGAGGCTCACTCACTCTGCGAGGAAGGCGCTTGCTAAGCCATGTAATCCATGCGTCTCCTAGTGGTGTCTCTTGCTAGACTGTGACCCTGCAGAGGACTCGCGTTGTGCCCGTGATCTCCGGAATCCCGGCACACACCGTGTACAGACTCGGTGAAAGTCCGTGGGCAGCAAAGAAATCCCCTCCCCAGTGTCTGCTGAGATCGGGACGGGGGCTGGGAGGGGCGTAAAGCGTCCTGGGGAGATGTGCCTGTGGGCACACGCAGGAAATTGGCCATATTCAGCTTGTTAGTTGCACTGGATGGTGTCTGCCCAAGACGTCCGTTTGATTCGTTTTTGTGGAGCCCCTGACTCCTGTCACAATCTCTGAGATGTTATTGCGTCCGGGCTGATAAAGCACAGTTCTGTTTTCTTCTCGAGGGTACTCCAGTCCCCTCAGCAGTTTCTCTAAACTTTCTTCCTACCTGTCATCATACAAATGTCTTTGCAACGTGAGAGTCAAGCTCCTGTTCTCTTCTTGCCACGGCGTAGTGTCGGGGGCTGCACAGGCTGTGAGAGCTTTTGCAATGTCTGTTTTGGGGGACATAAGAAACAAGTCGGCACAGAAGAAGAGAAAGGGGTCACCACTGTGACAGATTCTGTTTTAGGCTCAGGACCTCCGAAAAGGCTTCCTTTACAAAATGCAAGTGGGGAAAGCTGTTTCTCATCCTCTGTGAGCTCCTGACCTCTTTCCTGTGTCTGCCTTTCAGAGATATATTGTCTTTATTTACACTGCTGCTGACCCCATTCCTTGTACTGTGAAAGGTACTGTAGATACAGGAATGTATACACTTCTGTGCACAGTTCATACAGGAGTGGATACAATTCTGTGTACAGTTTAAGCAAAACTCTGTGTAAACCACAGTGTGGATTAAGAAAGAGCATGGCCAGTATTTTAAAACCTGTCACCTCCAGCCTTTTTTCCACTGGTAATCACTATTTTGTAATAATCATCCTTTTATAAAAATTCATTCCCAAAGGACAGATTTTTCAACATTTTATGGTTGTGTACTTTATATAAATGCAATTACATTGTACATACTTTTCTGTTGGTGCTTTTTCACACGATAATGTGCCGTGAGACTCATTCACGTCAGTAGTGTAGCTGTAGGGCAATCACTTTTACTGCCATGTTCTTTGCATCGACTAAAACATCCTTACTTGTCCGATCTATTGATGGATAATTTGGGTTGCTCTTAATTTTATGCTAAAATAAACAACACTGTTGTAAACATTCTTTTCCATGTCTTCCGGTGCGTACGGGTAAGATTCTCTCTAGGAGGGTGCATTAGCTATCTGTTGCTGCATAACCAATCACTCCAAGCGTATTGGCTTAAAACAACTTTATTATCGCGCAGTCCCTGTGATCGGGGATTCGAGAGCAGCTTATCTGAGTGGTTCTGGCTCAGAGGTGCTCGTGGGGTTGCAATCAGCATGCTGGCTGCCGTCATCTGAAGGCCTGACTGGGGCGGGTGCTTCCTGGTGCCGAGGCAGGAAGCTTCATCCTTGTGGGACCCTCTCTGCAGGTGACTTACCGCCCGGTCTTCCCAGCAGGAGTGATCCAGGAGGGAGCCAGGCTGAAGCTCCAAAGTATGTTGTTACTGCTGGTTCTCTGTTATGCTGTCTTCTCTCTCTGTCTGCCTATTTGTCTGTCTGTGCTGGACGTGACTTTCAAAACTCATTTGCAGAAATAATTTGAAGTCTAGGGTGATTTTCTCTTTGGCCAAAGCTGATTGTTGTGGGCTTTGGCCAGATACCTGCTCGGGAAGGTTCGGGAGTACCTTCATACAGCTTCAGAATGTGAGATGCTTTGGGCCACCCACGTGGCTGGGAGACAGGATGGACCCCACTGGGGTCCCGGTTCACAAAGAGGGGTAGTTCAGAAGCAGCCACGGCCTCTGCTGTGTCCTGAGCATGTACTTCTGCCTGTTGGCCACACAGCCTGTCCAGGATGTGGTTCAACATCTCTGTCCATGGTCAACAGTAACCCCTGGGCTAAAGTGGCCCCAGGGATCAAGCTCACGTCTTTGGATTCTCTTTATTTCCTGGATCTTGGCCTGGCGATTCCTCAGATGTTATCCGGTTAGATGTCTCATGTTTCAAGAAGATGTTTTCATTTTATTAGTTTTTAGTGGACAGGTTGATCAGAGTTGCTTAGCCCATGGTTCCTGGGGTGGGGGGGAGACTTCTGGCCCTTGTTCTTCATGTATATTTTTATTGGACATATGATCCTGTGGTCCTGTGGATAGCAGTGTCCTTCAGGCCACGGAAGGTGGTTTTCTATTGTCTTCTGACTTCGAGTTTGCTGATGAGAAGTCTGCTATCATTATTCGCGTATTTGAAAGTAATATTTTATCTTTTCTGGCTGCTTAAAATTCATTTTCTTTGACCTCAGTGTATTGTGTTTAAATGGTACGTCCCAGTGCAGATTGATTGAATTCTCATGAGTCTGGTGTGGTAACTTTCATCAGCCATTTTGTCTTCAGAGGATGCCTCTGTCTTATGCTCTCTGTGTTTTCTGTGTCAGGGTCCATGTGGGTTGGCCTTTCTGATTGACGGTAACCTCCAAGAGTCCTCCACTCGGTCCTGAATTTCTCCCTTTTACCTTTTGTGCTGCACTTAGGTACCTCACACAGATCACACAGATCTTTTGGCTAATTTTTCTGCTGGGTATAAAATGCTGTCAACCTGTTCACTGGGTTTTCAACTTAAATTGTTTACTTTTTTTATTCCTAAAAATTCTATCTGGGGCACCTGGGTGGTTGGGTCAGTTAAGCGTCTGACTCTTGATTTCGGCTCGGGTCATGATCTCACGGGTCATGGGATCGAGCCCCACACTGGGCTCCGTGCTGATGGCTCAGAGCCTGCTTGGGATTCTGTCTTCCTCTCTCTGCCCCTCCCCTGCTTGCTCTCTATCTCTCTTTCAGAATAAATAAAAATAAACTTTAAAAGTAAATAAATAGATAAATAAATAAACTTCTGTCTGGTTCTTTTTCAATAATCTGTGTCATTCTTCGGTGTCCTTGGTCCTGCATGTACCGTCAGGCTTGGCTGTTCTTGAAATACTGTCTTTCTGCGTCCGTGATGCTGGTCTTGGAAACCTGTTTCTGTTTTCTGTTATTTCAGCTGGTTTCTCTCAGCTGAGATAGTAACCTCCTTGTTCGTTTACTTTCGGACTGCAAGTGACTCCTTTTATGTGGGTTTCGTTTGAGGAACCTCCTGGAGGGCTGAGGTGAAGGTGAGATTCTCCGGAGAGGGCTCCCGTGCTCCTTCTCTACGTGCCGACAGTGCTCTCTGCCCAGAGACACCCCAAATTCAGCCAGTCATGGGAGTTTGGGGGGACCGCCCAGATAGCGTAATTTTATGAGGAAGCTGACCTGTGATCCGAATTCTTAACGGCATTGCAAAGATGCAAATTTAACCTCCTCTTGTTTTTGAAGGAAAATCTTAATCCACAGACACCCGAATTGCCGAGAGGTATTGGATTAATGCCACGACGTTTTAGATTTGAATTTATTACGGTGATAATCCTGTTGTGTGGGAGGACTCGCTGACAAGAACACAGATAGCCCTTTGTAGACGTTTGAGTTTGTGATGATGTTTTTCAGGGTTAGTCACATATGAGGTTATATATAACTCTAACTGGGCCGTAAATGGAATTATTGTGTCTTCCTGAAATTTATACGTTGAAACCTAATCCCCTGTGTGGTTATTCGGAGGGAGGGCCTTTGGGAGCTGAGTAGGTCATGGCAGTGAAACGGTCACGAAGGGGATTCATGTCCTTACGAAAGGGACCCCAGAGAGCGCCTTACCCTTTCCACCACGTGAGGACCCAGCAAGAAGGCAGCCATTTATGAAGTAGGAAGAGGGGCCCTACTGGAACCCACTCACACTGGTACCTGATCCCAGCCTCCCAGCCTCCAGAACCGTGAGGAATAAATGTTTGTTGTTTAAGCCACTGGGTCTGGGGTATCTCTGCTACCACAGCCCAAACAGGCTTAGACACTGCATGTGCTGAATTCCGATTTCCTACCAGAATCCTTATTCAGTGTTGCTTTCCAACAAGAGAAGAACATATTCCTACTAAAATTGACTTTAGAGTCCTTTTCAATGCACGTATAATGAAAAGCACTTAACGTTCCCGCCCAAACACTTCCTGGTGAAAATCACGTGTGTTTCCTGTAAGCTGACGAGGAAGGACGCTGGGGCAGGGGCAGCACAGGTGAACATGCCCGGAACTTGTTCAGCGCGTGCTCCTCTCTGTTCTGTCTTGTGGGGCGAGGCGTTTTCTAAGAGACCTTGTTAGACCCCTGCTTCGGTAGGGAAACTTGCATGATGCGTCTGAAACTTTGGACACGTGGCCGAAATATGGAGACGTTGAGGCGTTTGTCTTCCCCGATCACTTAGTGTTTGTTGTTGTTTTGCGGGAGGGAGGCAGCGTGGTCCGGTCCAGTGATGGGAGAGCAGAGGACGGACGGGGGCTGTCATGTGGCCAAAGCCTCGGTTGTCTGGCGTCATCTGTGTGGCTTCGGGGCTGCGCGTGGATGGGTGCCGTTTGCGTGTGACGATGATCACGGAGTGACGTTTAGACTTCACCGTCTCCACCACCGTTTAGCTCAAGGAATCGTGAAATCAGCACCCAGACGCGGGTGAATGCAGCTCTGGGAAATATTTTGGCTTGATTTCTGCTGGTATTGGTAGGCTGGCGCTGGTTGGAGTTTATATCCTGTAATTACTGAGCCAGTGAGCAATTAAAATTAATTTTCTCCAGCAAATAATCTTCTGCCTGTGCCACGGGCAAGTGAACTTTGCGGTGAGACCTGATGACGTATCAGCCATCCTGGGGCTCTTCTAGAAACAACGGCTGCAGAACGCTACTCTGAAGAGACAAACCCCATCAGATCTAGGTGGATATAAAATCCAATCATTACTCAAGCATCTCTCACATTTTCTGGAGTGAATGAATCTGAGATGAAAAACACGATTTTTTCTTCCATAGAACAAAATATTATAGGCTAAACATTAAAGACGTCCTGTAAAGCTTAGAACTCATGATTCTTTTTGAGGAGAAAGCCGTCTTCACACACACACAAACTGTAAACCAGGGCATTGTGCGTGTGCATGGGTGTGTGCACAAGTTTGGGGGAGACCCCGAAGGATTTGGATTGCCCCGGGAATGGTCTCTCTTTGCCTTATGAGTTTGCAGTTGAGGTACGAGGCAAAGGCCCTTTCGATAACGCTGTCGTAGTTTCCCTGCACCCCAACTTTCCTCGTGTCTCCTTGCCACCCATTTGGACGCTGGGGATAGCAGGTGGCAGGAACAGGACAGAGGAGCAGGAACGTGGTCTCAGGGACAGAAGAAGGTTGAACTGGGTTGAAGTGCATCCTGGCCTTTCCTTATCTCAGTAGCACTGAGCACATGGAATAAGCTTGCTGGGGATGGTGTCCTCACCACTGAAATGGGCTTAGCTCACATCCGGCGTGGCGTCGCATCCCGAGTGGTGCTGCGAGAATGTTATGGACGCAGCACCTGCAGACGCCTGGCCTGACTCTCGTGGCCGGCTTCCTCCTTCCCTTTATTCTCTGGAAGCAGCAAGGAGGGTGCTGCACGCGAACGTCCAGTCTCTACGCCAGGTGCCTGCCCCCCCGCTGCCCACCCCGGGGAAACCCACGCCCCACCAACGCCTTCTCCAAGCGCCCGGCCTGGAGGCTCCGGTCCACTGGGTCTCTTAGCCCCTCTTTCTGTTCTATTTGTGCGTCCTTTGGGATGCAGCATGGAAACAAACAGCATTTTACGTTCTTTGCTGGATCTTTTGGTGCCTTAGTGTTTCCGCATTTATTTTTGCTTTTTGTTTCCATTTACTGATGCAATAAGTTGTCTCGTTTGGGGATTGATGTTCACAATCAAACACGGAATGTGGGGTCTTAAAACCAGAAGAGCTCACGGAAGGGCCAGCGGAGGTGGTGGTGGGGGGGTGGCGAGCGCTGCCTTGTTTAGTTTGGATCACAGTTTTCAAAGATGTGAATTGGCTGGACATTTTGTAATGAGGGAGTTCATGGAATAGTATAGAGTTTTAGTTTAATTGGAAAAAAATGGAGGATTTGACTGTTCGGAAGGACTAAGTTTTTAGTTGTCCGCATTGTCGTGTGGAAACTGCCCTGGGGCTGTGGGAGGTGTTCACCCTGGACGGGAGGGGTCCTTGCGCCCTGCAGCGCCCCCCTCCCCCCAGATGCTGCCCTGGGCAAGCGTCCTCACTGCCCGTCTGGCCTCTGTGGGCACCTGGCTTGTGACTCTGGGCTCTACTGAATATTTCTTACTTCCTTTTTCCTTCCAGCTGCCAATGTAGGCAACACTTCTCTGAATCTTGTAAAACTCAAAAACAGCAGCAAACTCAAATGTAATTTTTTTTTAATCAGGAAGAAACCTTGAAAGATACAAAATTAAGTTATTTATTATCATGAAAAAACATCTGTTCTATTTTTGAGGCATATGGAGGCCTCTCCAAAAGTCCCCAAGTGCCAGGAATTGTATTAGCCGGACTCTCACCCGTGCTCTTCTGGTGGCTTTTTCCGGTGTTCACTGTTGGGCAGAATGGGGACAGGGATGTAATTCTGTGTGACAGGAGGGGACAGTGCAGGTGGTGATGAGCTGCAAGGGGGGGGGGGACTCCGCTCTGACTCTAGCCAATCTGTGGGACTCTGATGAGCTCATTTCTGGGCCCTTCCATGACCTGGTAGAAAAGAAAGTGGAATAAATGATGGCTCGGGTCCCTTTTTGATTAATAACGTTATAGGAGAGTGCCATTTAGGTGACAGTGTTCCATGGGCCATGCCGATGGCAGCCAGTGGGACACCGTCCATAATGTCCCACCGTGACACTGCTGTTCTATGTCGACGGAAGACTGGCACTCTTGACTTTAGTTTCAAGTTGCTGTGGATTTGCAGGTCCGAGTGCTGAGAAGGAGTCCTCTCTGAAGAGGCTCACATTTCCCCCCTAAATTATTTACTTTCTAATTAGGTTTTTCTTTCTTCTTTTGCAGTTATATTCATATAGTTCCCAGGAAACCTGGAAAGATGAGCAAGTTGAAGGAAGTAAGTGTTTGGTGCTAATGACTAACAGGATAAATTGGATGATCCGGGAAAACTCCGAATGTCACTGTTGAATAATGTCACTTTTAGAAGACTAGCATTTTGTAGGGAATGCCTCTAAAGGCCCGTTGCTCTGGAAACCCGAATCCACTGTGCGGGGTTGTCATACCTGTCGAAGCCCCTAAGTAACTAACTTGACGGAAGTCAGTAAAAATACCCTAAGACCACGGTTAGAAAGATAGTCGTCTGTGACACACTGTGCAATTATTTACTGAAACTTTTCACTTTTCTTTTGTTACGGGGGACTTGGAAAGATGGGTGTCAGGAAAAGCTATTTTAATTTACATAACGTTGAAGCTAATTATAATGCTCAATTTAAAGATTTGCCCCAAGTTCTCAACATTTTTGTGCTTGATACACATTTGAAAGCTCTGTAGTGTGGAACCTTCTCTCGCTCTGTTCACATCACCTGGTTCTTAGCCAAAAAAAAAAACAAAAACAAAAACTCCATTTAATATGTATAAAAGAGATCCAGCTTTTGGGGCACTTGGCTGGCTCAGTCCGTTAAGCGTCGGACCTGAGCTCAGGTCATGATCTCATGGTTCATGGGTTCGAGCCCTGTGTCAAGCTCTGTGCTGGGCTGACAGCTCAGAGTCTGGAGCCGGCTTCGGATTCTGTATCTCCCTCTCTCTCTGCCCCTCCCCTGCTCATGCTCTGTCTCTCTCATCTCTCAAAAATGAATAAATGTTAAAAAAATAAAAAAAATAAGAGATCTACCTTTTAAAATAAGCAACAAAAATTGCTAAGTTTTAAGCAAGATATCCTGCTGATATTTAGACTATAATATGATTTAGAATGCTATATAATATAATACGTAAATATAATAATATATTTACTATATATTATTACTATATAATATACATAATATTATATTTCTTATATATCATATATGGTATAAATATGAATCATATATTTAATAATATAATATGTAAAATTTTCTTAAAAAATCGACTTGTCATTTTGTTGGGTATTTCAAAGAGGAGATTTTTGAGATTATTCTCTAAGTGGTGCTTTTGGTATTCTTTTTTTTTTAATGCTTATTTTTGAGAGAGAGAGAGAGAGAGCAGGGGAGGGGCAGAGAGAGAGGGAGAGAGAGAATCCCAAGCAGGCTCCGTGTTGCCAGCGCAGAGCCTGATGCAGGGCTCGATCCCACGCACCCTGAGATCATGACCTGAGATGAGATCGAGAGTTGGACACTTCGTCCTGAGCCACCCTGGTGCTTCCGGTTTTGGTATTCTTGTTTTCTCCTCCTTGAACCGGTGTGAGGACCGAATGGTGAAATATGCATAATGTTCCAGAAAGAGATCAGTGCTGGCCCTCTTCCTCCACAGTTTAGAGAAGCAGGGTTTCAGTGTGCCCTTGAATCTGCAGCCGAGTTCTGGTAAAGGACAGCCCTGGAGCTCCAGCACCAGCCTGCAGAGCATTTAGCTGTCTCCTCAGAGTCTGCATTTCAGGGCAGTGCGATGAGTCAGGTCGTACGACCCCACCTTCTACTGTAACTTGCCAAGGGCAGGCGGGCAAGTCTCCAATAAGAAACAACTCCAGGGGCGCCTGGCTGGCTCAGTCGGTTGAGTGTCAGACTTCGGCTCAGGTCATGATCTTGCAGTTCGTGGGTTCGAGCCCCGCATCGGGCTCTGTGCTGACAGCTCGGAGCCTGGAGCCTGCTTCCGATTCTGTGTCTCCCTCTCTCTTTGTCCCTTCCCCGCTCATGCTCTGTCTCTCAAAAATGAATAAAGTTAAAAAAAAAAAAGAAACAATTCCAGCAGTGACTGAATGTCAGGGCCACCTTAATAAACAGAGTGGGCATGGTGTATGATTATTCTTAACACCCAGGCACTTGCTTTCCCACCTCCAGGTGGGGCAGGCACGGGGAGTAAGCAACGATTCTGAAAAGTTCCCCTCAAGTTCAGTCTACGCGTGCCCTGAGTGCATTTCGGCGCTGTGATTAGAACGAGCAGTTAGCCCTGGAGGACAGGAAGGCAGCTTCCGGGTTATGTTGTCAGCCCCCCTTGCTTTCCAGCTGAGGAGGCTTTGATCAGAAATGTTGGGCGAGGTGCCTGATAGCAAGTGCTCTGGAGTGGGGACCTCTGTGTCCTCACACCAATGGGACTGTAGTCGCCCCAAAGAGTTCTGTAATTTCTCTTTAGGAATATACACTTTTTCATAAAAAAAAATCTGATTATGAAAGGAGTCCTTATTGAGAAAAAGTGCCAAGAAGCTGTGCAGATAACTCCATGAAGAGAACGGGGGGTCATCCACAATACCCCTCAGAGGTCAGTGCTCGGACTTTGTCATGTCTGTTTCCAGGTGCTTTTTTATGCACACGTAGCAAGTAGGTATACACAGAAGCACACACATACACAGTACATGCGTACATATGTGTATATATGTCTGCAGAATTAGGATCCATCAATGCTCACTATTTTCTAATCTGCTTTTTATTTACTATATTTTGTGACCATTATCTCATTCAGTAAATGGTCTTCTGCAACATGTTTTAATAATTTTATCGTGTGAATCTATCATAATTATTTAAGCTAGTGCTATCGGCAGATCTTTGAGTCATTCTGCTTTGTCATTCTTTTCTTTTCTTTTATATTTTATTTTATATATTTTTAATGTTTATTTATTTTTGAGACACACAGAGAGAGAGAGAGAGAGAGACAGATTGTGAGCAGGGGAGGGGCAGAGAGAGAGGGAGACACAGAATCCAAAGCAGGCTCCAGGCTCCGAGCTGTCAGCACAGAGCCCGATGTGAGGCTCAAACTCATGGTCAGATCATGACCTGATCCAAAGTCGGACACTTAACCGACTGAGCCACCCAGGCACCCTGATGGATTTTCAAATATTAACTCAACCTTGCATTCCTGGGACAAATCTCACTCATGAAATTTTGTCCTTTTTCTTTATTGTTGGATTTTATTTGCTAAAATTTTGTTTGGAATTTCTGCAACTATGTTCGTGGAGGGATGTTGGTCTGTAGTTTTTTAAATCCTTGCAGTGTTTTCCTCTGGTTTTGGTATTGTTTCTTCCCTAAGTGTTTGGTAGAATTTACCAGTGGAGCCAGCTGGGCCAGGAGTTGTCTTTGTGGGAAGGTTTTTAACTACAAATCCAACTGCCTGAGGTGATAGAGGGCTCCTCAGATTGTCTATTTCTTAAGTAAACTTTGCTAGCCTGTGTCTTTGAATTGTCCATTTAATTTGTCCACTGGCATGAAGTTGTTCTCTTATCCAACTAATATCACCTCTGGTGACGTGACCTCCCACATTCCTGCCATTCCTGGTCATTTGTGTCTCCTCTGTATTTTCTTGCCAAGTCTGTTCTGTTTTATCAATTTGATCAATCTTCTCAAAGAACCAACTTCTGGTTTCATTGTGTTTCTCCATTTCTTTGTTCTGTTTTCTATTTCATGGATTCTGCTTTTTAAAAAAAATTTTTTTTAATGTTTATTTATTTTTGAGACAGAGACAAAGCATGAACGGGGGAGGGTCAGAGAGAGGGAGACACAGAATCTGAAACAGGCTCCAGGCTCTGAGCTGTCAGCACAGAGCCCGACGCGGGGCTCGAACTCACGGACCGCGAGATCATGACCTGGGCCGAAGTTGGCCGCTTAACCGACTGAGCCACCCAGGTGCCCCTAGATTCTGTTTTTTTAAAAAAGTTTATTTATTTATTTAAAGAGAGAGTGAGGGAGAGAGAGCGGGAGAGGGCCAGAGAGAGAATCCCAAGCAGGCTCCACGCTGTCAGCACAGAGCCTGACTCAGGGCTCGATCTCATGAACCAGTGAGATCACGACCTGACCCAAAATCAAGAGTCAGACGCTTAACCAACTGAGCCACCCGGCCGCCCCTCCTTGATTCTGCTTGGAACTGTATCGTCTTCTGATGTGTAGGGAGACAGGCTTCTATTTGGGGTGACTGTCTCTGCACCCTTGCTTTCTGCCCTTTCTCTTTGGGACATCCTTCTCCTGTGTGCTCCCGAGCGCCTTTCCCTCCCAGGGCACAGTCCTTCATGGGTGGTTTCTGCTGTGTTGTGGCAGGAGGGAGCTGACTTCTTTTCTCCGCCATGTGACACATTTGCATTTTTGTCAGAGACACTCTGGGGACAACACGTTGGCCCAATGATGGAGACTCCAGTCCTGGCGTCAGGCCGATGGGGCGCGGCTGGCTCCGGCACACGCCACAGCCCCGGTGCCATGCTGGCGTGTTCGCCTGCTTCCTTCACCCCCTCTCTGCCGACCTTGCTCGGTGGACCCGCTTTCCCGAGGCTCATCGTGGAGGCTGACGGGGGTAACTCCTCCCCTTCCGTCCGATAGCGTTTATCAGCAGCTTCCCTATTTCTTTTAACTGCACAGTTTCAACATACAGGCAGAGTTAGTCCCTTCTGACCACACGGATACTGACAAAGTGCACACGTGCTCGGGAGCACTCACCCTCACCCTGCTTCCGTTCTTTTTTAAAATTTATTTTATTAAAAAAATCTTTTTAAGTTTATTCTTTCTTTATTAACGTTTATTTATTTTTGAGACAGAGAGAGACAGAGTACTAGCAGAGGAGGGGCAGAGAGACGGGGAGACACAGAATCTGAAGCAGGCTCCGGGCTCTGAACCGTCAGCACAGAGCCCGACGCGGGGCTCGAACTCACGGACCGCGAGATCATGACCTGAGCCGAAGTCAGGCGCTTAACCGACTGAGCCACCCAGGCTCCCCAAGTTTATTTATTTTGAGAGAGAGACAGAGACAGCATGAGCAGGGGGGGGGGCAGAGAAAGAGAGAGGATCCCAAGCAGGCTCTGCACTGTTGGATGGAGCCCCATGTGGGGCTTGAACTCACGAACGGTGAGAGCAAGGCCTGAGCTGAAACCAAGAGTCAGACCCTCAGCCGACTGAGCCCCCCAGGTGTCCCTACTTCCGTTCTTATTTCCCCAGCTTCTGTTTGCACTTTCCCTAATTCTCCACCCTCATAGTTTCTTCCTTTTCAGTTCTTGTATTCATCTGCCATCGTTTGAGGCTTTGCAGGTAATGTAGGTGGTCAACACCAGGCCAGTAGGAGTGGTTGTTCTCATTGGTTACTATTTTATTTTTACGAAAGGAGTGGTTGAAGGATGTCCTCTGAATGTCAGGCTCACTCCAAGGACACTCGTTGGTTGATTACTCGCTTTGCGTGTTGTTCCCCCCTCCGTTTGAGAAAGAGGCCTGAGGTTTGCTGAGATGGTGATCAGGGGGGTGAGGGAGAGATACTGGTGTACGAGGGGCCGTTGGCAATTCCAACTAGTTTGGGGAAGATAAAGCATCTTTCAATAGAACAAAAGAAATCACTAATCCAATAGGATCTGAAATACAAAACCTTGAATGGCATTCGGGAGGAGTAATTACGTGGGAAACACCACTGCTCTTGGTACAAGTAATACGAGACGAGGTGACGCATTCCCCGCTGCTCAGCAAAATGCCAGGAGGGAGTTAAGACCTCCGTTGATCCTAGTCGCTCTTATGTCTGTCGTTGCTAGGCTCCAAAGTCCCCGCTGTTGTCAGAGGTCAAGAGCTCTTGGCTTCTTCTCTGACCACTGCCTTGCTGACTCCACACAATGTCTGGTCCTCAAGCCCCGCAGGCGTCCCGGGGAAGGCGCCGGGGTGATCCGCAGCCCTTCCACTCACGGCTCCCCATGGCTCAGTTCAGCCTCTGTCGCTGTCGTAGAGGACACGCAGGATGCCAGACGGGGGACCGGCCCCGCCCACGGCGTCTCAGTCGGGAAACCCTCAGTGAGGCCTGGGCAGGCGCCCCTGCGTCCTTCCCAGCTTCCCAGAGGGGGTGACATCTTAACATTTAGACCCTGAGAGAGCTTCATGGATGCATGATATCAGCTGAGTCAATTACAAAACCCCAGTCATGGTTCTTCTTCTTCTTCTTCTTTAACGTAAAAATATCTCAACATTTTCCAAAACACGGGAAATAAAAATTCATCATCATCACGACCAGGAAGGCTCAAAACCCATCTCCCCAACCATGTGTTGGACACACGTGCCTGACGTCCCCCTCGAGAGTACAATGCAGTGTAACGCAGGGGGAGGGCTGCAAAGGTGCTGAGGGTTTGCCCAGATTTGCCCCATTTCTACAGGTAACGGTGCCGGGGTGGATGAAGGGCGACTTCCCGTCGGCCTGACTCTCCCTCCCGTCCCTTGCACACTGCTCCAGAATGCCTAACCTAGGGAGATTCTTGGCCGTTTTGGGGAAGGAGTGACGCTGATTTTTTATTTTTATTTTTTTGACTCAGAGGATCACAGAATGGGAAATGAAGTGACTTCAGAGGTGGTCCAGGATGACCTTCTCCTTAATGAATTACATGAACCATACGGAGCCCACTGCACCTTCCGTAGGGTTTCTGTGATCTGTGGCGACTGTGTGTGTGTTTAGCGTCTACTGTCGAGTGGCGTAGGGGCCATCTCTGTTGATTCAGCTTGCACGTTCCAGACCCCCGACGAGCGCCGTTCGCTAATTATGAGATCCTCCCTTTACGGTTCCATGACGAGGTCTTTTCTCGGTGCCAGACTCCCTTGAGTCTTTCTGGTTTGAAGTTTTGCATGGAAAAGGCTGGGAGGATGTTCACTGAGGGTAGCTGGAGAGGCTCGATGGGGCGCAAAGACCAAGGACTTCGGAGGCCAACAACAATGACAACCGCCCAAAGCTCTTCACTCATTTCTGGCGTTTTGCTCAGCGCCTCGCGACGCGTCATCTCCTCTGGCGCTGTCCCTCCCGGAAGCGGATCCGCATTCACACACGAGGATATGGGCACAGCGACCTCTTCACGGTGGTGTGAGGAGAAGGTGGTGGAACCAGGGCTGGGATCGCGGACGACGCGGACGCAGGCTCCCAAGTGCCACGCCGGTATAGGTTCCAATTCCCAATGGGCTAAAATCTACCACAAGGTATTTTTGATGGCCTGTCATGGCCAGCACACTTAGTGACAGTGTGTCCTTGTGGAGATTACATAGTGGCTTTGGTTGGTCACCATGTGGGTATTTTGCCCGGTTGTTTTGAGGACCGGGCACAAATGTACTGTGACGCAGAGCAGGCGTTCAGTAACCCACGGCTGCCACTCGGGGAAACACACCTGTGGTTACCTCGGGCGTCTTCCGGCATTGCTGCGGATTTGGTTCAATTACCTCGGACTGTTGGTTACGGAGCCCGAAGGCCCACTGAGCCCCTCAGCCTCTCGGCAGGTGAGTGAGACACCACGTCGGAAGCTGTCGTCCCCGTCGGGCAGTGACAGAAAGCCACGTGTGCTTTCGTAGGAGACCACGTGAAATGCAGGAAAAAAAAAAATCCAGAATCATGTATTTAATTGCTGGGGTTATTTAATTAGGCTGGTGATAGCAGGGTTAATGACTCATTAACACGTAAAAAAAAAGCTATTAGCTCGCTGTTTCCATAATTTTATGCCATCAGCCAGAAAGCTGTTTCTTAGGGTAGTTGTACCTTAATAGAATTTTGCAGGGAATAATTTCTGTTGTTCTGTTATAAACCAGGTCAGTAAATTCGTGGTATTGCTGATACGGCTTTGGTTTTTTGGCTAACGGTATGCAGGTGTGTATAATTTCCTACATAGAAAGTAATTTTGTATATAACGTGACAAGAGGGTGACAGTGGACGGACGTGTGCATTACCACAATCTCCAGTGACCTCACTTTTTCCAGGACTCCTCCTGGAGTATCAGAGCTGTTTATCACCTGCCACCGAAGCATTTATCATTTATTCATCCGTCATTCACTCATCCATATTCACGGCATACTTCTCAAACTCCCGCGGTGGGCAGCTCATTGTTCAGGCAGTGGGGTCCTTGGTGGAACATGACGACCGAGGTCCCTGCTCTCAGGAGGCTTTGATTCTATGAGGAGGAACCAATAATAAGTAAATAAATAAACACAAAACTATTAGACGGTGTTACATGCTACGATGGCCATATTGGTCCGGGAGGGTCGCTGAGGAACTGCTTCTGAGTTGACTTCTTAATGCAAGAAAGGGCAAGCTGTGCTAAGACCCGGGAAAACATTCCAGGCCCCAGGTCTAGTGCAGGAACAAGCTTGATGTTTGGAAGAAGGCAAACGCGGGCTGTGGCGTGGGGAGGAAGGGAGGGGTGGGGTTGTCGTGTGTCTGCCGCTGTTTCCTCCACTGGGGTTCTAAGCCAGGGGGCAGCCCATCGCGACGGGTGATTACCAGGACCGCGGCTCCTTGTGGGGAAGGGACTGTGGGGGGCGGGGGGCGAGCTGCGGAGACATGGGGCCGCGGGGCCAGTGTGGCAGCGGTGGGGGCGGCAAGAAGTGAACGCGTCCAGGGATACGGTTTTGAGGCAGAATTGAGAGATGCGGGGTGTAAGGGAGGAGACGACACAGTGGTGTCCCCAGATTTTGTGGTTAAACACATGGGTCTGTGCTGGCACCGGTTCCTGAGACCGGGAAGTCTGGGGACGGTCAGTGGGCTGTGGGAACAATCGGCGATTCTATCCGGGCCGTGATGAGACTGAGATGCCAGATGGTCTGTGGTCTGTCCCTCTCCATTCTCTCCCCACCTCCGTCTCTCTGCGTCTCTGCTTCTCTGTGTTTGTTGGGAGACTCATGTTTATTGGATTGAACATTTATCCCTGTGTGGCAGGTACGGCATTGTGCCTTTTATAAAACGTTCTCTCCCCCAAACCCTGCGAGGTGTATGGTCCCCGCTGCAGGCGTTCATAGGTGGCAGCTCAGAGGTGAGATAGTCCCGGCAAAGTCACGGACAGTGAGCGCTGGGAGGCGAGCCCTGGTCTGTCCGAGTCCAAAGCCACCGGGCTGCCTCCCGGCTTCGCTCTGCTGTCCCGGTGCCTCTCGGCCAGTTGTCCCCTGCGTGTAATGGTGCCTCAGGCCTTCAGCAGGACGCCGAAGGGGCTCTCCACCGCTCAGTCCCAGTCCTCCTGACCCTTCTCCACCTGCCCCACGTGGACGCTGCCTCCTCGTCTCCTTCAGAGGACCCGGAACAGCACATTTTCCTCTCCTCGTCTAAAAAGTAGTGCTGGGGAGACCGTGAGATGCCCAAACCTTGTCACCCGTGTTAAGGGTACGTGCAGCTCACTCTTACACCCCAGGGTGAACCCCGGGGAGGCGGGTCGGTGTTATTCTTGGCGAAGGAACTTTAGAGATACTTTCACTCAGTGGGGTGATTCAGTAGAGCTGCACTAACCTCACAGGTTGGGCAGTCTCTGTGTGTAAATGAGCTGGGCACCACGGCAGGGGCAGCGAGTGGAGGGGGACCGGACATCCAGACAGGTCAGGCCGGGAGGCCCCACCGGGGGCCCTGGGGGACACCCTCTACCGCTGTGCCCGCTGTGCTGGAGCAGGTGTGACGAGAGTCTAGGTAGGCCCTGAATGCCGAGTCTCACTCAGCGGCGGAGCCTCTAGAGGTGGGAGGGGCTGGTGTCTCAGGGGCGGAGCCTGTAGAGGTGGGAGGGGCTGGTGTCTCAGGGGCGGGGTCTGTAGAGGTGGGAGGGGCTGGTGTCTCAGGGGCGGAGCCTCTAGAGGTGGGAGGGGTTGGTGTCTCAGGGGCGGAGCCTCTAGAGGTGGGAGGGGCTGGTGTCTCAGGGGCGGAGCGTCTAGATGTAGGAGGGGCTGGTGTCTCAGGGGTGGAGCCTCTAGAGGTGGGAGGGGCTGGTGTCTCGGGGCGGAGCTTCTAGAGGTAGGAGGGGCTGGTGTCTCGGGGGCGGAGCCTTTACAGGTGGGGAGGTGCTGGTGTCTCAGGGGCGGAGCCTCTAAACGTGGGAGGGGCTGGTGTCTCAGGGGCGGAGCGTCTAGATGTAGGAGGGGCTGGTGTCTCAGGGACGGAGCCTCTAGAGGCGGGAGGGGCTGGTGTCTCAGGGGCAGAGCCTCTAGAGGTGGGAGGGGCTGGTGTCTCAGGGGTGGAGCCTCTACAGATGGGAGGGGCTGGTGTCTCGGGGCGGAGCCTCTAGAGGTGGGAGGGGCTGGTGTCTCAGGGGCGGAGACTCTAGAGGTGGGAGGGGCTGGTGTCTCAGGGGCGGAGCCTCTAGAGGTGGGAGGGGCTGGTGTCTCAGGGCGGAGCCTCTAGAGGTAGGAGGGGCTGATGTCTCAGGGACAGAGCCTCTACAGGTGGGAGGGGCTGGTGTCTCAGGGGCGGAACCTGTAGAGGTGGGAGGGGCTGGTGTCTCAGGGGCGGAGCCTCTAGAAGTGGGAGGGGCTGGTGTCTCAGGGGCGGAGCCTCTAGAGGTGGGACAGACAAGGAACGTAGCGGGGGAGCGACTTTCAGAGGAAGTCACCGTGATGGAGGGGCCTCGAGACTGTGTGGGGCCGTGGCCTTGATCTCGCCCCACCCAGGCTGTCAATGACGACAGTAGGACCCCCAGCAGAGGGATTTTGCCTGCCCGTGGCAGGGCCCAGACATCCTTCTCCTCCCCGCTGTGGGGGCCCCAGGGGGTGTGAGGTTGAAGCTGACCAGGCCCCGGGGAGGGGGGGGCTCAGCCCCCAGGTTGGAGTCACAGGAAAGAGAAAGGTCCGGGGAGCGGGGGGGGGGGTGTTGTCCCCTGCCACGGGACGTCCTAGCTGGAACCCCACGGGCTGACTTAGGGGCCACACGCCCGTTCTTGGGGCCGCAGTCTGGCCCAGCCGGGCGCCTGGGGAGCACATCACGGGAGCTTGCTGGTCGAGCTGCTGGCCTGTCCTCAGCACAACGGCCCGGTCTGTGTCTCTGGACTTCTGTGACCTCCCGGCCGCCGCGCTCCGCGCTCTCGCACCCGACCTTCCGGCCTCGGAACTCACAGCCCTCTCGCCCCGTCCCCATGAGGTCACCTGCCCTGCGTCTGGGAGTCCCGGCCCCTCCCAGCAGGGAGTCTGCTCCCCCGGGGTCCTTCCTGGGTCCTCCCCTGTGCTCCCTTAGCAAGGCCTCCCTCCCCCCTGCACTGCTGTTTTGGGGGCGGTGCTGGGCAAACCGTATTTAGCAAGTGGTTGTCTGAACCGAGTCCCGAGGCTTGCCTTTTCTTTTTGCAGATCAAACCGGTGGTACATTGTGACCTGCACGTGCCTTCCAGGTGGCAAACTTTCCAGCCAACGTCCCGGCACGTCAAGTGAGTAAGGCCTCGCGGGCGAGAGATCACTGCTTGCTGTGGCTCCTTAGAGATAAAGTTCCAGTTAGACTCACCGTCACCCCCTCTCCCCTCCTCTCCTCCCTCCTCCCTCCCTCCCCCTCCTCCCCCTCCTCTCTTTTCTCCTCCTCCTCCTCCCCTCTTCCCCTTCTCCCCTCCCCGCCTCTTCCTCTCTCCTTCCCTCTCCCCTCCTCCTCCCTTCCTCCCTCCCTCCCTTCCTCCTGTGCTCCTCTCCTCCCTTCTCCTTCTCTCTCTCCCACAGGGACACCTGTGTGATTCAGCCTTTCAGGTGCCGTGTATCCTTTCTTCTCTTTGAACCTTGATTTTGGAAATCAATCCAGTTGCCCCGCTGTTGAACAGTTTACTTGGGGCTGGAAGGGCGAGGGCCTCACACACAGAATTTAGTCTTAGGCTTTTCACTTTTTAAAAAACATCTAGCAGTTGTAGCTGCTGGACGTGGAAAGGACACTTACAAGTTATTTTCCCACCACGAGCAAAGACCTGTAGGGTTACCACACTTCCCGCTCAAGCGTTGGTGCAGGACTGGAGTGTGGCCCTGGGAGCCACAGCCGGTGCTATAGCTGTAGAGGTGCCCAGGGCAGTACGTCCGGGCTGATGGAGACAGCTTTGTGGGCCAGTCTGCCTTACGTTCTGGGGCTGTAGAAAGAACACGCTGGATTCAAACCATCGTGGGTTCAAATCCGGCTTTTCATCTCATCGTCTTTGTGGAGGTCACATACCTCATCTTTCTGAACTGGCTTCCTGACATTACCCCCCCCCCCCAGGGGTGGTGAGGGCCCCCCCGTGACACCTCCAGGGGTGGTGAGAGTCCCCCGGTGACACCTCCAGGACACCCGTCCAAGGCTGGTCACGGAGCAGAGACTCTCCAAATCCTTCTTATATTGGGAGGTTTTAATACTTTACAGGTTGAAATCTCTGACGTGAGCGAGGTCGCGCCCTCCTCTCAGCACGTTCTGCTCCCGGTGGACAGAATGTCAGTGGGCTTCCGCAGAGGCGTGGGCTCACCGTGTCTGAGGGTCACTAGCGGGCGTCCCCCGCACTCCTGACCAGGTGCCCTTCACGCTCGTGCCCCCCAGCGAAGGGCTAGGGCCCCTCGGCGCAAACCCCCTGTTAGACTCGTCGGAGCCCAGCCTGGGAAGCAGAAGGACGCAGGAAACACACCCTGTTTATTGGCCAAACGTGGCCCCTCCCCGTCCCCTCAGAACCTCCACGACCACGTCTGTAAAATACGTCCCCTTACGTGTCTGCAAGGCACAGCCTTCAGTGGTGGGGTCTTTCCCTGCACCTTCTACAAATCTGAGAGCTGCTTGGACGTGACGGCAGGCACAGCATTTCCAAATTTTGTGAAGGGCAGCTCTTTCTGAAGAATGTATACAAATCTCACGGTCCTTCCAGGCAAAGAACCTACGTGTTTGTTTGTTTGTTTGTTTGTTTGTTTTGCATGAGCCAAGACATCAGTGATTCTCACTTATTTTGACGGACAAGTTTTGTCTGTTACAGACCATTACCCCCGGCAGCTTGTGCCTCGTCCTTCACATTGGTGTGCTAGAAATTCCACTAGATGGACCCAAATATCCATTCAAACGCAGCGTCTTTTCTACAAAGACCTGATCATGTTTGCTTGGAGACCTTGTAACTGCAAAAACAGGCAAACAAAACAGTTGCGATGGGTTCCGGAGGCTTCGATGTTGAAGGGAGAAAGTGGTTTCTCCCTTCCTCACAGATGGGGGGGGGGCCGGGGTGCTGGGGGGTCACGGCTGAGTTTGGACCCGGAGCCCGGCGCTCCCCTGCCTGCCTGGGTCTCCGCAGAATGGAGCTGGTGAGGCCACGTGGGTTTGAAGTGTGGAGGCTGAGGCGCGGATTTATGTCCTGCTTCTGCCGCTAAGCAAGCTGTGACGTGACAGGTGTTGTGACGGCGGATCATCGTCACCTGAGATCCGCTCCTAGATCTATGTGCTATTTCCTGTTTAAACAAAATTGAAAATATTTCCTATTTTAAAAACTCGAGGGGCGCCTGGGGGGCTCAGTCGGTTAAGCGTCTGATTCTTGATCTCAGCTCAGGTCATGATCTTGTGCTTTGTGAGTTCGAGCCCCGCATCGGGCTCCACACTGTCAGTGCAGGCCCTGCTTGGGATTCTCTCTCTCCCTCTCTCTTTGCCCTGCCCCCACTTGCTCTCTCTCTCTCTCAAAAAAAAAAAAAAATCTTAAAGAATTTAAAATATGTCCTACTTGAAATATTTAAAATATTTCCTATTAGGGACTCCTGGGTGGCTCCGTCGGTTAAGCGTCCGACTTTGGCTTAGGTCATGATCTCGCGGTTCGTGGGTTCGAGCCCCGTGTTGGCTCTGTGCTGACAGCTTGGGGCCTGGAACTTGTTTTGGATTCTGTGTCTCCCTCTCTCCCTGCCCCTCCCCCACTCACACTCTGTCCCTCTCTCTCTCTTTCTCAAACATAAGTAAACATCAAAAAAATTAAAAATATTTCCTATTACACACCAATGAGCACATTATAAGGTGTGTCGAGTAGTAGGTTTATGCCTTTAACTTCTTCTCTTATTTCAAAGTTTTTTAAAAAATGTAACTATCTTTTTGTGGCCCGAAAAATCTGTGCCCGTGGCCTTATATAGCTCTAAAAGTTCTATGTTCAAAGTGAGTGCCCCGCCCTGGCCTTGTATCCTTGTAAGACAGGCTGGGAGATCCAGGCTTTGGCAAGCATATGTATCCTACAAATACCTCCGTGTATCCTCCTTTTTCTCCCCACATGATGCATCTTGGAGGTGGTTCCATAGGAGCCCATGTGGATAAGCTGTGCTTTAAAACAATGGCTACACAGCATTCCAAATTTCAGATGTTCCCTCATCTAACCACACCTGGCTTTTGCCCAGTGCTCAGGGGCTCCTGCCTGTCCATCACCTCTCCATCGCGGACTGTCCCCGGAAACTGTTCTTGGGCACTTAGGTGGGGTCAGTCATCTGTCGGGTGGCGGATGGACCGTCTGATCCGTGAAACCGGGCAAAGCAAGGGGTCTAGTTCATTCTTCAGTTTGGGAGATGTGTTCCATCCCGCATGCCCTCTGAACTTGTAATTTCCTAATCTTTAAGTTGGAAATAACACTTACTTCCTTTCCTTGTCTTTAAAAATTACATTCTTATTATAAATAAACGTGGGAACTTACAAGAGTGTGAAGAATAAAATAAACATCCCTTATCTCACTCCTCAGACAACCGCCACTGGCCTGAAGAACGCTTACCCTCAGTGTTCTCTTTGTGCCTTCTGTCGTGTTTTTTACAGCATCCGTTATAGTTGACCATTTCCCCCCGTAAATGCAAATCCTGCATAAACAATTTTAAACTGCTGCACAATTTATTATCGTATGGCCGTGCGACGATTTACGTAACATTCCTGGGTACCTGGACATGCAGGTTGGTTTTATATTTTCGATTCCATACATAATCCTATGGGAAACATCTTTGCATGTAAATCTGTTTCGTTTCCATGGGCTGGATTTCACAAAGTGGGAAGAATGGGTCAATAGTTATTGATCACAGACGTCTCATCAGTCTGTGCTACTGACTCGCCCCCGAGGAAGACTGTGCACGCTTCTAGCTGCAGCCACAGTGTATGTGTGTGTGTCTTAGGTCTGCAAGAGATGCCAAAATTTGGGGGGGAGGCGGACACAATTCAGTTCATAAGAGTTCCTATTTCCCCGCACTCAGGTAAAGAGTGTACGTTAAATATTTTTAAAGATTTAAGCAAAAGCACGACATGACCCTGTTTAAACATTTATTTCCTGTATTATTATTAGCGACCCATGTTTGGAAAGAATTCTTTTGGCATAAGGAAAACCAATAGATGGAAACATTGTAGCAAATCTATTGTGGGCGTAATATCACATAAATGCATTGTAATATAACTTGCGCGGAACATTCTTTTCTAGTGTTATTTTGGGGCAATATTTTAAATATGGGAGAAGGGGGTTTCTGCATTGATTGGAAGCCCCTTGGTACAGCGCATTAGCAAAGAAAGTGGATTCTCTGTATTTTTTGCACAGATTAAAGTTTATATTTGATCTGAAAAGGCGATGCGTTCATCCAGTTTTAAATTATTTGCATTACAGAAAAACGGTAACAATGAAGCAACAGCAACCACAAATAATTATGTAAAAAACTGAAAACTAGAATTGTAACATTGAGCACCTTCGTGTTAAACACTATTCATCACTTTTAGACTTAAAGAAACAAGGCTCATAGTTTACATGATTTTCGTATGAGTTACAACAGCATGTAACTGTTGCCAAGTGGCTTGGAAGGGGGGGGGGCGGCCTGGCCTCATTAGCAGGAGAACTTTGCATCGAGTACCCCCCCCCCCTCCCCGGACACGTATGGAAAATAAAATAAACCCGCTGGGATTCCAGCAAAGCTGCCTCCAGACTGCACGGGTGAAACCAATTGTTTCTCTTATCTTTTTGGAGGATCGCACATTATTTCCTCGGGGACACTGTCTTGGCCCGTGGAAAGAGAAAGTGACTACACTTTTAATGGCAAAACCCGCCTTTTGTTTGCCAAACGGGCACCATTTTCTTCGCTTTACCCGCCATGGTGGAGGCATATTATTTAAAAAGCGGAGTTCCGTCCTGTTCATCTGGGTGTATTTTATTCCATGAAGAGAAGTTTCTGGGCGTCGTTGCAGCGTCACCGGACTTCCAGCATCGGGCGCTTGGTGACGGTCCCTCTGCGGATGCAGGCGGTGTGTGTGAGGGCTGCCTGGCGCATTGCGTGCTGCTTATGGCTCTGTCGTTCTAGATCTTTCTTTGAATTTCCAATGTTTCCCCCTCAAGTGTAAGGTACTAATGAATGCTTTTTTTTTTTTATTCTTACAGTGTTTTCACAAATGGAAGACTATTTATCCCACCCGTAAAAATTATCATACCCAAATTCAGTCTGACGGAATGGAATAGTGTGCTGGCCATGATTGGGGAAAAAGTCTTCCCTCTAGGAGGCGTTCAAAAGTAAGGCTCTGTCACCTGGGGGAGACCCAGTCACAGTGTGGGGATGTCCTGCCGGGACCAGCAAGGGCTACAATGCTCTCTCATTAACTCTGATTTTAATTCTTTGGGGGCAGACATTATTTCTTGTCCCTTTACATACTTATTTTTGGCCAGTTTCTTTCATTTTTCATGGAACAAAGTTTATTGAACATCTACGATGTGCTAGGTGTGGTGAATGGGGTGAATGAGGCCATGGGGATGGATAGAGGTGGGATGGACAGTGGTGGGTGGACAGAGTGGGGACAGAGGTGAAGTGACCATGGGGGTAAACAGAAGTGGGATGGACAGAGGTGGTGTGGACAGAGGTGAGAGGGACAGAGGTGGCGTGGACAGTGGTGGGTGGACAGAGCAGGGACGACAGAGGTACGGTGGCCATGGGGCCAGGGAGAGGCAGGGTGGCCGTGGCTGTTATGGGGGTGAATCCGGGGACAGTTTGGTGCACTTAGACCAAGGGCCTGGTATGGATCAGAGGGTCAGAGTGGACCAGGAGAGAGCAGGGGAGCAGCAAGGCTAGCAGGTTGCAGAGGGAAAGGTTAAAGCCTCAGTGTTGGGAACGCCGCTGGGATAAGGAGGCCCCACTGTGGGAAGGAGCTGACAAAGCGCAGGGAAGACACAAGCCTTCGAAACTGAAAAGTAAGGGGTGCGGAGTGGTCCTGAGTGTTGGAAGGACCACTTTATGGACAGCGATGGTCTCCAGGTGGCCTTGGGTCAGAAGAGCCAAAACATTTACTCCTAATTCACTTTCCGTCAATGGTCTCTCTCGGGGGCACATTGCAATGTAAGCGACTGATTTACCATCAAGAGCTGTGACGCCAGCGATGAACACTGAGGGTCTGTTGGGAGCAGGACCTAAACTGTTGTTGGGAGCGTCAACCTAGGGAGGGTGGTGAGTCACAGGTGACCCTGCACGTGCCGGGGGAGTTAGCTGTCACCTACAGACCAGATGATTCCAGAATGCGGTTATAAATACCAGCGTTTTATTCTGAAAGAAAGAGAGACAGCTGCGTGGAGGAGACACTTGTGCGTGCTTCCGGAAGGAGTCAGGGTCAGCAATCCCGCGTGTCACACGGGATGTGGCAGAGGCGAGGCAAGGAAACACGATATTTGGAGGGAAAAGAGCATGTTAGATTAATAAGCCTACTTAGTCTTTCTCCCCTTAGCTCTCTCCGGGTGAGGACGTCCGTGGGGATGAACACACAGGCACTGGTCTCGTCCCTGGGGGGCTCCCCTCGCTTGAGGGCTGGCCTGCAGCTCCTGGTGCATCTGGGACATCTGAGCGGGGCTTCCTCAGGGCCCGGCTTTCCTGCAGCCCCACCGCTGGGGACAGCTCCTTTCCTGCACCGCCCCTCCCCCCAGCCGGCCGGGTTCCCGCCGTGGTCCCAGAGTCACATCTGGACTCTATCTCCTCTGGTGTCAGTTCTGAACTGATTGCTCTATCTCCCCCCTCCCCGACAAGAACGTAAGCCTGTTTTCCTGCTCCTCAGTCTCCCCCTCAACAACCCCGGCCCCAGTGCTGAATTCTGGGTTATCGTGAACATGTTCTCTCTGATCGAACTTCATTTAATGACAACAGGGATCGTGCCAAGGCGCGTGGTCGCCCT
Source organism: Panthera tigris (assembly GCF_018350195.1). Classification (NCBI taxonomy): domain Eukaryota; kingdom Metazoa; phylum Chordata; class Mammalia; order Carnivora; family Felidae; genus Panthera; species Panthera tigris. The sequence goes on along the minus strand of NC_056662.1, from coordinate 136,984,351 downwards.
GCTTCACAGATCCCTCCCAGCGTCTCTGCAGTCGCTCTTTCCTTTTTATTTAACCCCTTCCTGTAGAAACGTTCTTACTGTGAGTCCCTGTGGCCCATCTTCCAAGGCCTTGTCAAGGTGACGGTACTTTAATCGGGCCTCCCGTTTAACTGAGGGTTTGGCTCGCTTCGAACTTGTTTCTTCTCAGATTTTGAGAAGATGTCACTTCGTTGTCTTGGGCCTTTGCGACTGCTGTTGAAAAATCCGGTGGTGCGTGTGTGGTGTGTCAGTGGGCTCTTGCGTGGGGGGAGCCCTTCGGATGCCGGCCTTCGTCCTTAGCAGTCCCCCTGACGTGCCTACGTGGGAGTTTTTCTGTGACCTCTCTGTCTTTGATGTCTGTTGACTTTCAGTTTGAGGTCCTCCCTCTCTCTCTACTTCTGTGAAGTTCGTCTTTGTTATTTCTGTACATTTTTCTTCCTTTCCACTTTATCTTTCGAGATTCTTACTTTCTGGATGTTGGCATTCCTACTCATCCATACGTCTCAGCTTTTCTCTCAGACATGTTCTCTTTCTCCCCCTGCTTCCCTCTGGGAGACGCCCTCGATTCGGAGTCCCCACAGCGGCTTGGACCTCGTCCGCCCCCCGCCTGCTCCGCGTCTCCCCGTCCTCCGGGATGTGCTCTTTGTATCCGCTTTTCTAGTTGTTTCTTTGCCACACTTCCTTGTTGTTTCGTATTGGTAGCATCTGCCCTTATTTCGTCTATAATGTTTTTCATGTTTATGTCAAATTCCCGGTCCATCTGATCCAACGCTTCCGCTCCTGGTGGAATCCACCAGACACCGTGGGCGGGTCGGAACAGGGTCTGCGGGCAGGGGCCCGGGCACTGCCACGGCTCAGTCTGCCCGCCTCCCTTCGCCTCCTGCCCACTCAGTGCTTCCCTGACTTACTCCTGGGGACGTCACCAGCTGTGCGGTCCTCCAGTGAGCCCAGGCACTGGCTGTCCCAGGGCAAAATGGCAGGAGAAGAACAGAATTCCAGGCATTGCTTTTCACGTGGAAACCTTGTGCTCCTGGTCGAGGCCACCTGCTGCCCACACAGCTCCCCGTGGCTGCTCATGGTTGTCTCCTGCCCGGAAGGTCCTGTTCCCCTGGGGCTGGTCTAGGGCTGCAGCTCCCCTGGCCCCCAGAGCAGCATGGGCATTGGCCGGCACTGTTAGGAATGCGTGTCCCGGCCTCATCCTAGACTCAGGAGTCAGAGGCTCTGGGCGTGGGGCCTGGCTGTCTACACGGTGGCAAGCCATCCAGGTGGTTCTGATGCTAAGGTCTGGGGGAGATGGGTGGAGGGCAAGCGTGGTTCTGTGGTTTCCACCCGCTCGGCCTGCCCTTCTCCCCTTCCCACTCTGGCGCTCGCGGCTCTGGTTCACGATCGCCTCGCACGCCTGCTGTGGCAACCTGAGCCTCCTCTTACGGGACAGGCTCCTTTCCTCCGTCCGCATCCCCAACGGCCAGCTGACCATCGCTCACACTCAGCTCCCGTCCGCTCGTCCACAGCGACGTCCACTCGCTGCGGCAAAGTCCATGATAAATTCCTCGCCCCAGAGTTCCAGGCTCCAGACTTTGATGCGCAAATTCTGTGTGTGCGTTTCACACTTCAGTGACCATCAACCCCCGTGTTCTGGCTTTTGGCCCCGGCCCCTCCTGCGACCCCAAATGCTTTACGCATCTGCACGTGAAGAAATCTTACCACATCCTCACCCCACTGGTGCCCCCACTTTTGTGAGGCCTACAGTTGATTCCAGGTGGGTCCTCCTCTTGGAAGGATGGATCTTTGCCCTTCTTTGGTCACATTTCTGTTCCTAGGTTTGTGCACAAGCCTTGGTTTTGGGGAAGCAGTGACTTCCTTACCCATATTTTTATCCCAGACTGTGCCTCCCTCATGGTCTAGTGTGTGATAGATGCTCAGCATTGAGTGAATTGAATAATTTCTTTTTTAAAAGATGTTTATTTATTTACTTTGAGAGAGGGAGGAAGAGAGAGATAGAGAGAGCGAGTGCATACACAAGCTGGGGAGGGGCAGAGAGAGAGAGAGGGAGAGAATCCCCAGCAGGTTCCGCACGGTCAGCACAGAACGTAATGTGGGCTCGATCCCACGAACTGTGAGATCATGACCTGAGCTGAAATCAGGAGTCGGACGCCTAACCGACTGAGCCACCCAGGCGCCCCTTAAATAATTTCTTAAGTGACTGAATTAGTGAATGAATACTTGCCAAAAGAAGACTATAGGATAAAAAGTAGACAAATATTAGTCTTTTGGTGCTCATAAAAAGGCGTATTATTGGCTAATAAATACTGGTTTGTTTTCCAAGAATTGTTACAACAAAATAAGCCAATTTGTATTAATTTTTGCTGTTATTAGTTAAAATTAATTGAACACCAACCAAGAGCTTACAATGTTCTCAAGGGCCCCTGAGCACTTGTACATAATTAAAAATACACTTTAATTAAAAAGGCTAAAAATGGAAGGCAAGCCTGACCCTGGAAGGGCAGCTCCCACAGGCTTTAATTAGCTTGTCTGGACTCCGCTTGCTTAGATTTCACCAGCTCGCCCGCCGGTAGCCCACGTCCCGGTCGTCCTGTCTGCAAACGCCCCCAGTCCCGAGATCGGTGCTCGAAAGTCTCTGGCCCATTTCTTCTTTCTTTATTCACAGATTATTTACCATGAATGGACATCTTCTGGACAACTCAAAGGATCTGCAAGATAACCACTTTTATGTGGCGGCAGGACCGGAGACCTTCAAATATTTCCCTTACTGGAAATCCTCTAAGGTGCCCAGCGAGGTCCAACGGTGAGCACACTTCACCCCTTTACCTCCTGAGTGGGTAAAATCTGCCTTTTCCCCCAGGATTGTCCCCGTGTAAGGCCGGTTCAGCCATTGGCTGTTTTCCTGTAGTGAAACTTGATATTGTCGTTTTATAAGTGGCACGGTTTTGGATTTTCAAAATTAGGCGTGGGGGGACGCCTGTGGTTTGATATATTCACAGGGACAGTAAGCCCTCGCGTTGAATGCGCTGTCTTTTCTCTGGGGACGCTGGGGGTCTTAGAGGGAGGAGTCTCAGTGTGCAAACCAGTCGTAGCCCTGGCCCCGAGGCACAGGCGTGAGAGCCCAGCGCTCCCTCTGGCACCCTGTTCGTTTGGTCAGTTTCTCCTGGTCTGAAATCGAGAGCCTGACATCTTTCACTGGTCTGTGAAATCACAGTAGTGACTTTTATGGTGGATCCCGCCCCGGGCTAGCAGGTGCACCAGGGTGTGTGCTTCTGGACGTGCGGGAACGTCTGCAGGGAAGGTGAAGGTGTTGGCGGGAGCTCCCGTCCCGTCCCCGGAGAGGAGAGGGCTGGCTGTCCCTTCTCGGTGCATTTTGCTCTCTCCGCCGTCGCCGTCTGGAACAGGCCAGCCAAGCTCCAGGAGTTAGTGGACAACGTTGTCCTGTAGGCTCGTGCCTGAGGGACGCCCAGCGGCTTCACCCTGGACCTGCTTGCCCAGAGGCCCGCACTGATGCTCACGGGGATGGGCGTGGAGTCCCTGTCTGCCTGCAGTTCTCACGGTTCGTGGACCTTGAAGTCACCTGATAAGGTGTGTGACTTACATCTTCAGGGTGCCGTAACCTTTGCCGCTTCCTTAGAGAGACTTCAGTGCTCTACCCACCTTGCTTCTCGGTTGTATGTGTGCTCGAGCCTCGGTATTCCCTGCTCCAAATGCCGTGGGACCGCCAACAGTCCAGAACACTTCCTGACTTTTCTGACGTTGTGTTGGCAGGGACGGGAACCTGGTTGTTAGTCTGGGGCTCTCAGCGGCTACAGCTCCTGGTGAGCTAGTGTGTGTTCATACGGGAGTGGGGGGGTCCAGGCTCAGTGGTGGGTCAGGAAGGACGTGACCTGAAACACTGGAGTTCAGAGGTATGTACTGATCCAGATCCTCAATTTTTTGTTCCAAATTAAAGCCCCGGCATTAGGGCTAAGGCTGAGTTCGTTGCCTTTGGGCCCTGGAAGAAGAGAGGGCGGGGCGTGGGATGACAGACAGGCCGCCTCACCGATATGCCCTTGAGCTGCAGGGGGACAGGCCAGCCACGGCCTTTGTCGCCTGTCCTGGAAGGCAGGGCTCTGGTGCCCGGGGGTCAGGTGCCCCCCTCCAGGGCGTATGGAGCCCTCCACCCGGGAGTCCGTCAGAGGCAGTGTTTAACTTGGGCGCCCGTGCCCGTTTCTGCACCCGGAAAGTTCCCGATTCCCAGGTCTGGCTGGGAGGAGCGGTTTCCAGCTGGTGGTGGGATTTTGTAGCCTCGTCCCGGGGTGTGTTTGAGCCACACGCAGCCGCAGCACAACTGTTTGAGGACCTGCCAGGGCCCTTCCCTGGGGCTGCTTCCTCAGCACGGTTCCTACGGTCATTGTCTCGGGGAAGGAGAAGGAGCTGTCAGAGCTCGTCTCGTGCTGGGACAGGCAGATGGGTTCACCCCCACCCGCCCCGTACGTTCCCCGCCCGGAGCCTGGGCCCCCGAGACACCACCAGGGACGGTGTCTGTGGCGACCTTGTGCCCGTGTGCGCTCCTGTGCCGTTAGGGTTTTGACTTGGAGGCAGAGAGTGGCCTCTTTCGTCCTGTCCACAGACGATGACCCCGCGGCAGGTGGGCAGGTTAGGGTCCTGCCCGCGTGCCTGGCAGCTCGGCCATGTCCCGAGTTTATTGACATGCTAATTCTTTGGTGACCGTCCTAACTGCGTGGTGGGTCGAAACACCTTAGGGGCTGTTGAAATGAGTCGAGTGGTTCTCTCTGTGTCCCCTGCTCCCCACCCGAGCCCCCGTCTCTCAACGGGTTTTGTCGTTCACGTGCTGAACCCTGAACTGCATCGGTCGGTCGCTTAAATATCTTTCTCCTCGCCAAAGAGGTTGGGGCTCGGGAGGAAAAGCATCTGCAGAGCTGCTAGGAGACTGAAGTCCATTCCCATACACGCCGTGGGCCAGGGAGGTGCCCGTCGGCCAGGGAGCCGGTGCCAGAAGTGTCCCTCCCGCGCGTACCAGCGGTGGAGGTCAGCGCCCCTGCACGGGGATCCGGAGCGGGGGGTGTGCCTCTGCACCACGGTGGCGGTTAGACAAGGGGTCTGTCACGCGGTGGAAGGAGGCTGGGCTGGGTTCTGGACGGGCTTGGGGTCTCTGTTCTTCTCCTGATCAGCAGCGCGGCTCTGACCAAACCCTCACGTCTCCGAGCCGTGTGTCCTCTCCAGCCCAGGGAGGACGTGACACATGTGCCACAGGTCACTGCGAGAAATTGTGTTTGTGGGAGTGACTGTCGTTTGTCAAAAACCTCAAACATGTGGGTGCCCAGGTGGCTCAGTGTGTTAAGCGACCAGCTGTTGGTTTTGGCTCGGGTCATGATCTCACGGTCCGTGGGTTCGAGCCCCACATTGGGGAGCCCACTTGGGAGCCTCTCTCCCTCTCTCGCTGCCCCTCCCCCACTTGCGTGCACGCTCTCTCTCAGAAAATAAAAAGAAAACCTCGAAAATGTTAGGTTTCCCCCCCGCGACTGTATGAAAGCTTTTGGACAGAGGTGCCCATAAGCACGCTGCCCGTGGGCTGGTTTACCACACTGGTGAGTGGAGATTTTCCAAGGTCTTCGGGAAGGAAACTGAGAAAACCTCGTTGGGGCCGTTTCTGCTCCTGAGACCGGGGAACAGCTGTGGACGTGAGCCCGGGCCGTCAGGACGCTGGACAGGCCTTCCCCGTGGCCTCATCTTCCGGAAGGCCACGGCTGTAGTCTACGTTCTCGGAAAGAGGCTTTTTGGCTGATCTTTACCAATTTCTAGCTGACTATCGTTTGTCTTTCAGAAAGTATGCGGACATCGAGAAATACTCAAGAGAAAAGAAAAAAGTAAGTACTTTTCACACAGTGAAGCGGAAGCTGTGGATGGCCGTGGTGTCCTTGACCTTGATAAGGACGCCTCCCTGGAGAGGCCCCGCGGTGGGGACCCAGACTCCTGGGCACAGTGTTGGGTGCTGGGCTTGCCCCCTGTGCGTGTGGGGAATGAGGCGTTGGAGCTGTGGGTGTAGAACCGGGAGGTACACGGAGATGTCTGTGACATACACACAGTGAATGTGAGGAGGAAGATGTGTGGTGTGGGACAGACAGGAGGGAGGGCGTCAAGCCTGGTGTGGCTGCCCTGAGCCTGAGGACAGCTGGGAGGGGGCGTCTCAGGGCTGGGGCACAGCTCACTGTGTGTGTGTGTGTGTGTGTGTGTGTGTGTGTTGCACATAAAGCACGAGAAGCGTGGCCAGCAGGTGTCAGGATAAGAGCCTGGATGGGCAGGTAGAAGCCAGGTCTTGGGGGCCATATGGGTCTTTGTCACCTGTGTATACAATGACCACATATCCCCACCGTCTTATAAAAACTGCATTTCAGTGGTTCTACTGACCTTAGGATTTGCTCAGTAAAGCTGTTGAGCATCTACTGTTTGCCTGTTCCTGGCTGCCCAGCCCTTGTGCTCAGGGACCCTCCGTACTGAGACTTCCCAGCCTTGAGACCCGTCTCCCCACGTATCGACCTCTGTTTTCCGGTATCTAGTGGCCGGCCCTTGGAGTGGCTTTTCTCCTGGTGCAGCTTGGATTTCATAACCACTATCTTACCCACGCTCTTGGAAATGCTTGGGCTTCCCGACCCCCACGAGCCCCCGTGGCATCTGCCTGGCGAGAGTCCAGCCATGGACGGGCCCAGAACCTTGCCCATCCTCACTTGCGCCGAAGGAGCTCGGTGTTGCTGGCGACGATAACACGACTGACCTGACTCTTCTCGCTGAGATCACTCCTTTCCCACCTGCCTTCACTGAAAAGCCTCACTGCTCACAAATGCTTTTCGAAAGGGGTTTGGTAAATTTTGTTAGGGTTTTTTGCATGTCTGTTCATAGAGGAGATGAGCCTGGAATACTTCTTTATCGTGTTGTTCTTGCCTGGCTTTTGGCATCAAGGTTTTCCTGAATCGACTGTTCTTGTTTCGGTAGCTTCCCGAGCTGAACGATCGTCTCATTTATTTTCTATTTTCTTTCTCTATGGGCTGAGTTTAGCATTAAGTGTTTGTTGAATGAACGAAAGAACGAGAATCATTCATTGAGAGCACGAAAACGATAGATGTGATTCTGCCCTAAGGGTGCATTTCATCTGGTTAGGATACATGACACATGGCCTTGTCTCATCATAGAAGGGGCGTGTAAATGAGTCACGTGCACAGGGTGATGGCTCGCGGGACAGGGAGTAGGCGACACGTGGAGATCGGCAAACCCAGTGCAGGTCCTCGAGGGGTCAGAGAAGGGGGCCGCTGTTTCGGGGGACAAAGAGCCCACGTGGGTGTGCACAGCATTCCAGCCTCACGGGGTTTTCCTCAGGTTGCCTTAAGCAGCTCGCGGGTGGTGTGGGCACTGGGTTTGAAGCTGATACTTGGCGTAAATGCTACAACCTCAGAATCCCCTACTTCCGTGGTTTTGGAAGCTTCTGAGCAGAGGCCTGAAGCAGTAGTTTGGGGGGTAGCCCTTACTCGTTTTAGTCATGCCCTCATCTCATTATGTTGTTGGGTCCTTAGAGGTAGGCATAGAATTTTCTCTTCCTTTTATTAAATATTTGTTCTATTTATGGGGCGCCTGGGTGGCTCAGTCGGTGAAGCGTCCGATTTCAGCTCAGGTCATGATCTCGTGGTTCGTGAGTTCGAGTCCCGCATCGGGCTCTGTGCTGACAGCTCGGAGCCTGGAGCCCGCTTCGGATTCTGTGTCTCCCTCTCTCTGCCCCTCCGCCGCTCACGCTCTTTCTCTGTCTCTCTCTCAAAAATAAATAAACGTTAAAAAAAAAGAAAGAAAGAAATGGCTCAGGAGAGCCCGACTCTGGATGTAAAATCTCAAGAAGATTCAAGCAATTTATGTCTGTTACATTGTCCTCTTGCTTTATGCACAGGTACGGGATGTGATAAACATCTCTGTCTGAAAGTTCTCCAAGGGATTTTCCAGTAAGCAGAAAACAGACCCCCGGGTTACAGGGGAGCAGTGTGACATAGTTTAGTTGGTAGCTTGCTTCGTTTCTTAGCAACACGTAAGATAACCACGTGCCTCATGGCATTTGGTCCCATGAAACGAGAAGAAAAATACCAGGCAGGGGCACTGGCATGTCTGGGTGGTTGTGGATGAGAGAGCGGGAGAGATCAGGGTGGCCCAGGGCTCAGTTAAGTTGAGCTGTGACTGTTTCAGTCCTCTGAAAATAACGAATGAATCTACTCTTTGTTTTTTTTTTAATGTTTATTTATTTACTTTGAGAGAAAGAGAGAGAGGTAGAGAGAGGGAGGGAGGGAGAGAGAGAATCCCAAGCAGACTCTGTCTGCACTGTCAGCACAGGCCCCGACGAGGGTCTTGAACCCACAAACCGTGAGATCATGACCTGAGCCAAAACCGAGTCGGACATGTACCCGACTGAGTCACTCAGGCACCACTGAACAGACATATTCTAATTTTGTTATAGCAGATTCAGTTTGACAGCAGCTGCATTTACTGTGATTTTGTATCCATTGCTTTCCAAAGAAGCGAGGCTAATTTAATAAATGTTTAAAGCTGCATTCCTATATTAAAATGAGTATTTGAATGTACAGGCCTCCGTAAGATATCAGTGGCTAATTAATAAGCATTGTATTTATATCACATCCACAACCAGACCATTCATGTTACCTACTTCTCTTTTGGGCACAGAACACAAAAAACGTTGTCTGTGAACAGAAACGGAGAGAAAAACATTGACAAGTTAAAGCCGTGTGTGTGTGTGTGTGTGTGTGTGTGTGTGAAACAGTCATAGAGACGCATACAACGGGACACACACACTTTAGTGACCGTCTAAACTGTAAAGTGCAGTGCGGAGTAAGGGCTTTGGAAATGCCATTTGCAGGCTAATAACATCAAGACCATAGCAGTATCACACAGCATCCACGGCTGCGTCTGTGCGTGCCTCTAGTGGCCAGAAGGTGCGACAGTCAGGTCCAAATGTTAGCAATCTTTCACTTTAATAATGCTTGGAGTCGGGGCTGGCTCACCGATGCGAAACCTCACCCGCCTGGAAACGGGACACTCCCTCAGCATTCAGCGCTGGCTTTGCCCCCCAGAGTGGCTTGACTCTGAACCTGACTCAATCAGGTGGTCCCTGTTCCCCAAGCAGACGAGCTAATTCAGCCACGGTACCTTGGGAGGCTCTTCCCTGTGCCTGAGCAAGACTGTGACAGCAGCAGGAAAGCATAGAGCGAAGGAGATGGGCTCCGCAGAAAAGTGACAGTTCCCAGAGCACTACAGAGAAGCAAGCACAGGATGCCTCCGGCGTGTTTTCTGGAAATGTCTGTAGTAGGAAAAAGAAACATGAAATTGAAAAAGCAGCACCTGTCGCCTCTGTAAGGTGCCCGCCCTGATTTCCACTCCGGACTCGGGGCAGGGAGGAGTGGGGAGCAGAGGGTGACGTCTGAAAGTCTCCCCACGGGGGTGGGAGCAGCGGGTTCCCTGGTTTCCTGCTCAACCCGTCCATTCCCAGAACTGCTGTAAATGCGCGTTGCTCTGACAGGCGACACGCAGAGTGTCCACTGCGGCCGGAGGCGCGTGTCAAGCTGACGGCAGCCCCGCCGGGTCCTGGGGGAGCTCTGGCCCGAGGGGCGCCAGAAGCTGCAGGCGCGTGGCCGTGGGGCCGTGTAGGCCGCCGGGTGGGGCGCGGACCAGGGGTCCTCTGCCTGGAACGTGGCCACGTCGGAGCAGGACCCGTAGGCGAGGCTGCAGGCCGCACCGGAGGGCGTGGCGGCTCTCGGGGAGCGTGGCAGGTTGGGGGCGCGTGGGGGGCCCCCCCCGTGGGCACGGGAAGGCAGGCTGGGCCGGCGGTGCAGGCCAGTGTGTGTGTGTGTGTGTGTGTGTGTGTGTGCGTGTGTGTGTGTGTGTAACGTGAGCCTGGTTGGGCCCTGCCCTGTCTTTGCTCCCTTCCTGTGCCCCTGCTTGTCCCGCATCCTCTACTCGGTTCATGAAACCAGCAGAGATGCAGAGCAGCTGTCGGGATCCCTTCACCGAGCACGGACTGTGTTTGCCGGGCACCGGGGATGAAGAAGGCTCGGCTGTGCTCTGGCGACCACGTGCAGCATTACAGGGGACACGGCACAGGGCCCTCGAGGTTGGCTTGTGCTGGGATTTGAAGCGAGGGGGGAGGGGAGCTGGAAGGGCAAGGGGGCAGGGAGGGGTGGGTGTGCGGGGCCAGGAAGGCGGGTGGGCTTGGGCTTGAGGGTCCCAGCTCCAAGCTGAGGCACGTGAACAGCACCCTGAGGTTGCAAGAACTCCCGCCCGTTTGAAAGGCAGAAGGAGATCAGATCACGCTCGCACCTCGCTCACTCGCCGGGCGTTTACTGCGTGCCCGCTATGTGCCGGCTCGGGAATTCATGGTCAGACAAGCAAACGTCCCCGGTCCTGTGCCCTCCAGCCTTCGGGTGGTGACCGGTGAACGAAAAACACCCTAAACAAGCCACCCAGAGACGAAGGAAGATTGCGTCCAGCGCCGGGCGAGGGGGAGGAAGGAGACTGGGCGTGCGGGTGAGTGCGGCAGGGTGTCCTCGCGGACAGGGGACAAGCCAGGGTTTGGGCTAAGACTTGGCGAGAAGCCAAACCAGGGCGGCTCTAGGTTTCACTGGACGCTGTGGAGATAAGGTGCTCTTAAAAACTCGAGTTTCCTTCAGGTACTTAGGTATGAGAGTAAGCAGTAAAATCGACTTATTGACATCGTGCCCTCTCTTCACCTGCCGTGGTGCTGGCCTGAGCTTCCGTGTGTCTCAGGTGACCTTCCAGGGCGCCGTGGACAGGTTCATTTTCATCTCGTAGCCGGAGCCTGGGGTGACGGGGCCGGTGGCCGGGCCGCGGCTCTTCTTGGCCTTCGCCGTGCGTTTCGCTCTGTGCCGAGTGCTGCTTTGTGTCCCCGTGAGGAGGCCGGGACGATTCTGTGTCCTGTCCCTTGAGTCTGACTTCAGGGGTGACACACTAAGTACCTGGTGTCTTTGTCTGAGAGGCTGACGATATGGCAAATGATCACAAGAAGGAGGTGTCGGTGATGCTCGGAGAATGAAGCAGGTTTGCAGAATCGCACCCCCAGCTGCTTCCAGCAGACCCGCACCTGGGACCGTGCTCTGTCTCGAAGACCGGTTCTACCGAGACCTCGCTTCCTATACTTACTTACTGGAGCAGGACTTCGAGTTTTAGGAAAGCCCCTTGGAACAGGTAGAAAGAGTTTGCTTGGGTCTTGTATTCGGTCGTGGGGTGATTTTCACACTTGAATTTCTGCGGGAATAAAACACGGGCGGTTTGCACCGTGAATGTACCAATGGTGCAAGGTAGGTGTTTTAGTTTGACGTTTTCTCAGGTGCCTTAGGGAGCTCGGGAGGAACCTCTGCACAGTCCTGCCTGCATTTGCTCCGAATACCTCGGCAAAGGTAGGGCTAAGGAAAACCTCGGGATGGTTTGTGTTGTGAAGATGGTTCGTGGGACGGAGCCGGGATGGTGTGTGGGGTTAGTTCATCGTACGCTGCGATCCCCCCGTGCTTGGTCACTACTGTCTGTAGATCTTTAAAGACGTCCGAGTTTCCCTTTATCTTAACCCAAAATGAACCTGCCACATGTTTATTTATTTATTTTTATCCGAGATGCTCCGCCTTGCCCAGAAGCTCCAGCGGGAATAGTTTCGTAGTTGTTGAAACAGTGATTTTTATTAGGCTGTTAGGCGTGTCTAGAACCACACGGACCTGCTCAGACTCTCCCGTTCCCTTCCAGAGCTTTCCCTCATTTTGTCAGGTACGTGGGCACCTTCGGTTAGTAGGACAGCGCCTCCCTTTCCTGGTGAGGGAGACGAAGAGAAGTGTCGGAGGCAGAGCCGTCCAGATGGTGCCAGAAGGGACGCCTCTTCCGGGTTGCTGAACGAGGCAGTCAAGGAGCCGTGTGCTTGCTCTGACGGTTCTCACCGTGACTGATAATACTCGGTGCTCTGCTGTTCCTACCACACTTTTGATTCTTGATTTGTACCTTAGGAGGATTCCAAAGGAAAAGAAACGCATAAGTATGACAGCATTCCCCGTAAGGAACGGGATTCTGTTTTTTATGCCAGAGCGGGGAAGAAGACGACGCTGGTGGAACCCTCATTCCAAAGCGGTTCAGGTAACGCGAATTTCGTTTGGCTGCCGGCATTAAAAAAATGCTGCCCTTTTAAGACGGTGTTTTGTTTCGGGGCCAGTTTCACCGCAAAGATATGACTTGTGACTATCTGGTTTTAACACTCGATGGGTGACTATCTGGTTTATTAATGAGACATTCAGCTCGAGGGGCCGTGGTGGTGAGAGGAGAAAAACAAAATCCCGGTGCCAAAGGCAGTGGGGTTCTCGGACCAGGAGGCCCTGCCAGATCAGTACGGTAATTCTGTGCCTCTGTGTACATCAGGGCGGGACGTGCTCTCCCTGAGGACCAGGCAGGCAGTAAACAACCCACAGACAAGTTAGCCTTTGGAGGGAGACGTGAAACTAAAATCCGTCTGAATGGTTTAGGCTTATCTTTTGAGTCGGTGGGACATTTAAAAGATTAAACTTTGGAGCTGATTTTAAAATGAAATAATTGCTCAGCTCCTGCTTCTGCTCTGCGGAGACCTGGCTGGGAGGGGCCTGACTCCTGGTTTGGAGGGGCCTGACTGGCTGGGAGGGGCTTGACTGGCTGGGAGGGGCCTGAGCCTTGTCTGGGGGGGGGCCTGAGCCTTGTCTGGGGGGGGGCCTGAGCCTTGGCTGGGAGGGGCCTGACTCCTGGTTTGGAGGGGCCTGACTGGCTGGGAGGGGCTTGACTGGCTGGGAGGGGCCTGAGCCTTGTCTGGGGGGGGGGCCTGAGCCTTGGCTGGGAGGGGCCTGACTGGCTGGGAGGGGCTTGACTGGCTGGGAGGGGCCTGAGCCTTGTCTGGGGGGGGCCTGAGCCTTGGCTGGGAGGGGCCTGACTGGCTGGGAGGGGCTTGACTGGCTGGGAGGGGCTTGACTGGCTGGGAGGGGGCCTGAGCCTTGTCTGGGAGGGGCCTGAGCCTTGGCTGGGAGGGGCCTGACTGGCTGGGCGGGGCTTGACTGGCTGGGAGGGGCCTGAGTCCCGGCTGGGAGGGGCTGAGCCCTGGCTGGGAGCCAGCCCCGTGTTCCATCAGCATGTGTCACAGGTGTTTTGACGGTGGCTGGTTACGCAGAGGATAGGATCCTGGAAAGGAGGGCTCCCCTTTGCTTCTCGGCAGCATTTGACAACTTTTGGAAGTCATTTTTCTTAGAGCCCCTCCCTCCCCTGGTGCTCCCTTCGGTTTCCTCCATTCTCTGCTCTGATTGTATCTTGGCTTCCCGGGAACCCTCTGCTTGTTTCCAGGCTACAGACTCCAAGGTCTTCCTGCCGCCTCTCTCCTGCTCCCCGCCCTCCCCCTTCGGACCTTCCCATCCCAGCTGAAGGCGTCGTCCTGCTGTGTGCCAGGCTCGGGTCTGCACGTGGGGCGCTCAGACGTCCCTCTCTAGCCACTGTTCCTGGCACGGCCCGCGCCGTGTTCTGATACAACCCGACCATGCCCAGGTTGGGCCTAACACCAGAGCCTACTGAGCCTATAGTACTGTAGGTTATACTAGAGTACTGTAGATTATACCGCAGAGCACTGGAGGTTATGCTCCGGGATACTATAACATATCAACAGTAATAGAGAATTTAATCAGCACACGTAAAATGTCTTTCTTGGCAAAGCCTGTCCCACATGGCTTGTATCAGACCTTCCCTCCGGGAAGCCGTGTGCTGTGCTGGGGCCCAGGTTCCGGCCGTGGCCCTCCCAAGTCTGGGGCCCTGGGCAAATTCCTGATCTACCAATGGGCACGGTAGTTTTGTGGGGAGCTTGCATGAGTGCCAGTTGTCCAGCGGACAGAAGAGGGCCTGGAACATGTGAGGTCCCCGTGGATGCCACCCTCTGCCTTCTCCTTCTCCTTCTCCTCATCCCTTCTCTGGGAGCAGGGCCCCCCATAGCCCAGGACTGGGGGACGGTCCTCCTGGGGGTGAGGGCCAGGAAGGGGAGGGGGAAGGACAGGAAGAAGTGGAATGAGCTGTGGCCCATCCCGTGTTGGGTCACTGAGCCCATCACGGCCACGGTTATACCCTCTAGGTGAAGGAAGCGGCTGCCTCCGTTTCTTTTTGCTGTCACTTTTGCTGGGGTGAGGATAAAGTTTTCGACAACCTCGGGACTTTGTAAGCAGTAATCCACCCCATCGTAATGCCGATGGGCTGATTCTTGTCTGTCGGCTTAGCTGACTACCTCGCAGGGCACAATTTTAACACCTCGTTTGTTAGAACTCATTTTGTCCAAACCCAGACTCCTTTCGCTCATTACTTCCAAATAAGTTCTTGACGTAATTTTGAAGTAACAAAGGTACATGTGCTCAGAATATGATTCTGCTGCCCGGGGGTTGCTTTGTGTTTATTTCTCACTGAGCTAACTGGACACGCGCTGGTCGAGCGATCACCGTGTTTCATCCGCGGGACTGAGTCCCGTGGTGGGTAGGACACAGCGATGACCGTGACTTCAGGGTCTAGGAGCTTCGTGGAGACAGGGGTGTGGACCCGGGGCCCCCGGGCGGGCCGCCCCACGTGACCACGGCACGGCAGGCTCAGAGGACGCCAAGCTGTGACGTCGGTTTGGGACAGAAGCTGTGCGGTGGCCATTGGCCCAAGAACCCCACGTGTGTTTTTTTCCTCCAGAAGGTGACGTGTTTAGAGCCCAGACTCCAAGCACGGATACCCAGGAGGCGCCAGAAGTCAAAGAAGACAGCAGTTTGCAGGTGGAGGTGCCGGTGGACCAGGTGCGTAGCTGCATCACGAGACCGTGCCCCCCGCCTTGGATTCAGCTCCGTCAGCCCCTGCCGACTGCGGTCTCCTCCTCCTCCCCTCCCCCCGGCTCGCCTGGCCTCTGGAATGTTCTGTGCCCTCTCCAGTCAGCTACTGTTTATCCTACATCATGTGTTTTCCTGCCCGCGCCTCTCCCTGGAGGGTTCTTCTGCTATGGGGACCCTTCTGAGCGCTTGTCACAGTTTGTGACCGCAGAGTTAGCTTTGTTGTTACTGGATGAGGCAGGGGACGGCCTGCTGTGCTCACGGGCACAGTTTCTCATGGGGAGGGGGCCCTTGATAACCACTGGGGGATGACAGGGTGATGGAACGAGAGGTGTATGGGGTCATGTGATTGGGAATCACAGGTCATCGACTTTCTAGCTTTCTGACCTCAGACCCCCGACTCCTTATCCACGTGGAGGCGGCGGGGTGGGGGGGGAGGGACGTGTGAGTGCCTGGTACAGGGCCTGATGCACGCTGGGCCCCTCTCTCTGCTTCCTTCCTTGGGGGCTCACGGAGGCGTGACACGGAGTGTGAGGAAGGCCCGGGGGGGGGAGGGAAGTGGGGAAGGCGTGGGGAGTGAGCCTCGGCCTGCACAGGAGCAAACGCGCGGCGGCCTGGTCCCCCCTGCTTCCCGCCCAGCTCGGCCCCACGCCCCCTGGGAGTGCACGTCACGTCTGCACGGGTCTCTGGCCCCAAGCCCTGCTCCCGCCCAGGGCGGGCGGGCCGGGTGGGCTCTAAAATGCACAGCTTTGTCTGCAGTATCTGCCTGAGAGCACGTAAGCACATTTCTCATCCTCAGTCTTTGAGAAAACAGCGTATCTTCCGCAGAAGGTCCGTGTCTGCATCCGAGGGCCATCTTTGTCCTTCTGGAACGGACGCGGCCCCAGCCCTGTGCTTACGGTCACAGAGGACCCGGCCGGGGCGACAGTGACCTCCTGGCTCCTCTTTTGAAAATCAGTCACTCTTAATTGTCTCCCTTTATTATTAACCTCTGATATTTTTCTTTCCGGTGACACGTTCACAAACTTTACAGGCCGCGTCAAGTCTCTAGCACTTCCTCTGGAATGTTCTGTGCCCTCTCCAGTCAGCTACTGTTTCCACCCCATTGAGCACGTTCCCCACGTGTCCCGTTGTAGTTTCTAAATCGCGAGTAATGTTCTTTATTCCTTTCTTCGACGTGACAAACAGTGACCAAAAGATTTCGTTTTCTCATAAAATCCCGACTAGCGGGCTAAGTATTTCTACTGCACCTTTAAGGAATTTCTGTAGTAAATAAATTAAGACATTTTAGGCAGTCCCTTTCATACCAGAATTAGCACCCCCCCACCCCCTTCCAACGTTGATTATTTTCCTCGGTAAGTTACTGTTCTGGGCTGTGGACTCAGCGTCTGATGCAAGTTTTGAACACAAGCGAACCCCTGGTGTCACGAATACTATGTGCATCACCGTGATCGATACACGCACTGCTGAGTTCCCGTTGCTGGTACCGTATTTGATTTCCGCTGTATCCGTGGCCGTGTGGTGACTTGGGTTCCCCAGAGGGGTGTGTGTAGGGGGAGGAGAGACGGGCAGACCGCAGGTGCTTGTCCGTGGAGGGGAGTGGCGGGGGTGAGGGAGGCGCTCGGAGAGAGGAGGCTGGCCCCACGGCGGGGGAGCCCAGGGCGGTCAGAGAGGATGGCTGTTGTACTGCTCTCTTTCTCTTTTAAATGTTTACTCATTTTGAGAGAGAGAGAGAGAGAGAGCACACGCGTGCAACCAGGGGAGGGGCAGAGAGAGGATCTCAGGCAAGCTCCACGCCTAGCGCGGAGCCCGAGGTGGGTCTCAGTCCCAGGGCTGTGAGATCCTGACCTGAGCTGATACCAAGAGTCAGATGCTCGGCCGACTGAGCCAGCCAGGCGCCCCCATATGTGTTGCTTTCTAACTTGCCTCTCCACACCAGGGAGGGCCGATGCCTCCGTGGACCGGGGCTCCCTAGCTGTCAGGAGATGATATTAAAGCAACTTCTGTGCCTTTGAGGGATAAGGGGACAGGGGACTCCCAGCTCTGGCGGCATCGATGGACATAAAGACGGGGGAGTGGGGGCCACGTCAGTAGTGTGTGTGGTGTGTGGACGGGTGGGGCCAGAGGGGAGGGCCTGGAGGGGCTGCTTGAGGGGGGGGCCTTCTCACCGCCCATTTCCTCACACCCAGCAGGTGTTTATAAGTCCCACTGAAGAGATACGAGAAAATCCCAAGCGATGGCACAGTGGGTGAGGGGCACCGCAGGTTGGAGTGAAGCGGCTTCACTAGGCAGACCGGGTCCCCAGCTGAGCTCTGCGTCTTTGAAAACAAGGTCCCTGTGGTCAGTAGGTTTGGGAAGCACCGCCCTTCCCATCCCACCCCGGGGGACCCACATCCGGTGCTTCAGAGAGGCCCTAAACTTAAGATCCTGTGTAAGCTTTTAGTTAACTCCAATCTCCTTCCTCAGGAATGGCTTTCCTTCTAGGGTCCCCAGGAGACAAGGCACAGGCCCTGCTAGTGTGCGGTATCCGAGGACTTTTTCCTGCCCTGGGGAGGGAGGAAGGTGGTCTTGTGGAGCAGGGAAGCAGGAAGTGGTTTGGCAGGTCCCCTGGGCAGGGTCCTTGCTGCAGTTTTTGGCTCTTACAATCTGTGCAAAAATGGCATCCAGATACTAAGACACTGATGATTTAACGATGTTGCATTCTGATTAAAGGTACACGTGTTTCACAAAAGCGATGTCTTCTGCCAGATTTAAGGTGACGTTTCTTTTTATAAACACTTAAAAAAGCCGGAAAAGTGCCTAGAGTTGCAGGGTCTGTTTAGCCCAAGCCTCTGAGCTATGATTGTTTGCGGGGTCGAAGGGGGGATAATTCAGCGTTTCTGACCAACTCTCCTCCGGTGCAGAGACCCCGGCAGGTGCTAGGCACGTCCGGTCGGTGCTCGGAAGGGCGGGCCTCCTGAGATCACAGAGGCCTGGGGCCGGGTCCCACGGCTGCTGAGATGCGGTTCCTTCAGAGTCCCCAGGCTCAGTACAAGAGGAGCGTGTCCTGGCTCAGATTCCCGTGCAAGCAGAGCAAGGCCGCCGAACTTTAATTCATTCCACTCCCCAGAAAGCGCTAAGAACGAGACACTAAAGAAGGTGAAACCAAAACAATTTGGAGTCACGAGGAGGAGGCCAGTCTGTCTGTGGAATCTGCGGATTGTTTAGTTAGAAAAAACAGTGGAGCTTTAAGGCGTTGGCACCTCTAGGTGCGGGGAGGAACTCGGACTATGCTCACGACGGGCGTTCGGGTGCGTGCGTTAACGAATGAGTTGAAAAGCGTCGTTAGTGCTCTGTTGGAGGCTTCTAGCTGTAAAGAGCCCGAGAGCACTTATGGGCCCACGTGACTTAGCCTGGAGGCCTCCCGTGTGACGGGCCCATGTGACAGAAGCCTGGAGGCCTCCCGTGTGACGGGCCGGCCGAAGCTGGCGGCTCAGAGGCCCAGTGGTGTCACTGGCGGGCTGGTTCTGGGCACCGCTGTGCCCAGCCTCCCTCTGCACGTTGAGTGTTGGCCTCGGCTTTGTTTCCCCACAGACTCCGGACGTTCGCCTCCAGCCTGGGCGCCGCGCTGAGACGCGTGGACACGCACTGAGACACGGAGCAGAAGGATGGAGAGGCCGTTTCCTTCCCTGTGCCCTTCCCCTCTGGAAACGCGCCGCCTGTGTCTGTCTGCCAAGTCCCCGTCAGCAGCTGGGGGCAGGCGAGGGGGCTTGGGTGGTGGGGACTAATCTGGTTCTGGAGTCTGGGGAGGGCCCAGGCTCTTCTGGATGGTAGGGTTGCTGCCCGGGACTGGGCTCTCCTTTTAGCAAAGGGGACGAGATGAGGGGTGGCTGGGGGCAGGTGGCCCCGGGGTCCACGCGAATCTGTGGTCTTCGCGGTGGACGTGGCTGTCCTCCCGCTTTCTCCTGGGCTCGCTCCTGTCTCCTCAGAGCCCCTCGAGACTCTCGTGCCGTCAGTTATTGAATCCCCCTCTCCGCTCTCGTGGGTCCTCCTGGCTGGACGGTACGCGGGCCGGAAGCCAGCCGGGCCTGAGCGGAACGCTCGCTCCCGTGGCCTCCCTCTTTTTTGTAAGACTTTATTTTTAAGCAATCTCTTTGCCCAGTGTGGGGCTCGAGCTCACGACCCCAAGGTCAAGAGTCGCACGCTCCTCTGATGAGCCTGCGAGGCGCCTTAGTCTTCTTTGCAGACTCCGTGTTCTCAGCCTGGCGCTTAAGGTCAGAGGTCAGCATGGGTCAGGTCGGGCAGCTCTTCTTCTCCCTCCAGACTTTTCCCCAGACAGAGCTCTCCGCCACCGGGACGCCAGCTCTCTCCTGGGCTGCAGACGCACACTCACATCTACAGACGCACACACATCCGGAGACACACACATCTACTCACTTGCACACCCAGACACACGCACACACATGTGCGCACACACACCTACATATGACACACACTCAGACACTCAGATACGTGCACACACACACACATGCACACACATACACGTACATGTACACACATACCTCTACATTTACACGCACATCCAGAGACACACGCACCTACTCACTTGCACACCCAGACACATGCACACACACATGTGTGCACACACGCATCTACATATGCACACACACTCAGACACTCAGATACATGCACACACACATACACACATGCACACACATACACGTACATGTACACACATACCTCCGCATTTACACACACGTCCAGACACACACACGCCAATATACCTCCACGCCTCCACATACACACATGCACACACATCTCCACATACACACATCCAGACATACATACACACACAAATATACATCCACACATACAAACATGTGTCTGTACACACACACACATCCACACACACACACTATGAGTTGACATCATGCATTAGATGTTCTGAGATGCTGAACATACGTGTTCTTCCACACATCCCCAAACCATGGAGACCATGGACGTATGACACCTGTTCATCCAGTGGACAGAAAGAAACTCAGAGATATTTCCAAGACCCACCTTTTCCCACTCTTCCATATCCAGACCATCTCAACGGTTGCAAGCTTTACCTCCTAATAACATGTCCGGAAGTGACCCACTCTGTCCGTCTACACCACCGTCCGGCTGGCCTCAACTACTGCTGTCCCCTGGCTGCACTACTGTGATCACAGCACGGTTCCCTTTGCCTGGGATAGTCTTCCTTTGCCTTCATATATGAACGTGTCTCATCTCTCATAGTTCAGGTTGTACCGAGGGAGCATTCGGCGGTCTCCCATGTATGTTAACCCGCGTCGTGTCCTATTTAACTCCATGTGTCTCTCTTACAGAGCCTATCACTGTTGTGGTTTTGTACTTAATTGTGTGACTCGATTAACATTTGCTTCCCCCCATGACGAAGCTTCTCGGGGGCCACACTGGTTTGCATTTGCTGTCCCTATTGTATCTCAGCATCGTGGGACCCAGGCATTCCGTGTGTACCGCTGAGTAAATGAAGCAATGGTTGACATCACTGATGCTTTGAAAGAATGTGCTTTTCATGTTTATTTTTCGTGTGATTGGAGCAGTCCCCGCAGAATCTTATTCATCGTGATTACTTTCCCACGTGGACTGTGGGAAGAGAGCCCTCATACAGTGTTTGAGTTTTCAGAACGTTTGGATAACGGAGGTCGGGCTAGCGGCAACGGCCGTGGGGCAGCCGCCCACACGTCTACACAGCCACGGACTCCGGTCTTGCTCCTTCGAGGATCCGCTGGCGGGGGCTGGTGGGTCCTTAGGGCTCATCATGACCACCAGCTGTGGTCACCTGGTGAGAGGCTACTTCTCCACCCACCTTATTTAACTCAGGTGTGGCTTTGCGACCTGCCTTCACTGCAGACGGGTGAGCGGACTTAACGAGCCACACTTCCTGGCAGAGACGTAATGTGTGTAAACTCCACACCGCCCGTCTGCCTCTGTAATCATGGAAACGTGAGGAGTAGGTGTCCCCGTCGGTCGGGCATCCTGGGTGACCGTGATGAGCAGCAGACCCCCTGGCCAGCCCGCAGTGGACATGAGGCGCGTGCACTTGGCGTGATGGTCGCTACAGTCTCACCCGCCTACTCCGACTGGTATAGGCATATAACGGAAGTAGCCCCTGGGGGGCCCTTTCTTTCTGTGCCACAGAACCACATGGTTTTCCCCGAGTCGAGAGGTTCCAGGGTGCCAGTTAAAGACAGCTCACTGCCTCTTGCAAACAAGTCACAAAAACTGGGAAGTAATACACAAGGGTGTGAGCACACACCGCTGGGTGAGGAACACAGGGAACGAGGGCGGCGGTTGTGGTCCCCAGGGGCACACAGAGGCTCACACACGCATTTACTACCTGCTGACCAGTGGCATCAGGAGGGTAATCCACTCCTTTTATTATTATTTTATTCAAAAAAAAATTTTTTTAATGTTTATTTATTTTTGAGACAGAGAGAGACAGAGCATGAACAGGGGAGGGGCAGAGAGAGAGGGAGACACAGAATCAGAAGCAGGCTCCAGGCTCTGAGCCATCAGCCCAGAGCCCGATGCGGGGCTCGAACTCACGGACCGCGATCGTGACCTGAGCTGAAGTCGGACGCTTAACCGACTGAGCCACCCAGGCTCCCCTATTATTATTTTAATATTTATTTAGTTGCGAGAGAGAGAGAGAGAGAGAGAGAGAGAGAGAGCGAGCAGGGGAGGGGCAGAGAGGGAGGGGCAGAGAGGGAGGGAGACCCAGAATCCGAAGCAGGCTCCAGGTTCCGAGCTGTCAGCACAGAGCCCAACGCAGGGCTCGAACCCACGAACCACGAGATCACAACCTGAGCTGAAGTCGGACGCTCAACCGACTGAGCCGCCCAGGTGCCCGCGTTCCGCTCCTTTTCACACAAGAGGGTTTCAGGTGTTTCTCCTCAGAGATTGGAGCAACAGGTAAAAAATACAGGGCAGACACAGAGTGGGGTTTGAAGTAACCACTGTGGAAAAACCGGCCGCATTTTCAGCTCTGTCCACAGAAGTGGTTCACGGAGTTGCTCTGTTTCACTGCCCTTTGCTCCTTTCACGGGGCTTGACGGAGGCTGACCGCCACTGAACCTGACACGGGCTCTGTTTTCCCTCCAGACGCCGGCTGAGATAGTCACGGAAGACGACGAGATACGCGATAACCCCTCTGATTTCGAAAGCATCGAGGTGAGCTGATTCTATTTTTATTTTGCATGGAATGGCCTGGGTCCACGGACCCCCTTCTCCTTTTAACGTGCTGGGTGGAGCTCACGTTTGGTGCAGAAAGAACCGTGGAGCCCAGTTGGTTCCAGGATACAAATCGGCGTGGAATTAGACACATAGCATGTTTTCCAGCCGGGCTGTACCTTAGATCAGGTCTCTTGGGGGCCAGAAATTACGTGAGTAATTTTAATGGCTTTTCTGCTCGCCCTGGTTACCTTTACTGTGCTTCGGGTCGCAGACTGAAAAACTGTTTTCCCAACAAATTTCAAGATACATATTTAGAGGGCGGAATCAGGAGGTGGATAGCAGCAGGTGTGTGGGTGTGTAGGTGTCGGTGGACAACACGGACATTGTGCTTTGTGAGTCGTTGGTGTTGTGTAAATAGCTCGTCTTGTTGGGGAAGCAGGGGCGCGGGCAGCTTACACTCCATAGGTGGCAGCATGAGCTTGCCCAGGAAAATTCTGGCTGCGTGGCTTCCGTGTCTGCTCTTTCCCACCAGCTGCTGGAGGGGTACCATCGATGCGGGAAGCACGTTCCCGTGGTGACTCGTCTGTGAGATTATGTGACTCGTCTACAGGAAACGTGTGTCGGGCAAACAAAATTTCCTTTTATCTTAATTTTTTAATTGAAGAATATATGGCAGGTAAAGCTAATTAACACACCCACCACCACAGAGAGTTACCATTTCCTTCCTTCCTCCCTTCCTCCCTCCTTCTCTTTCTTTCTCTCTCTCTCTCTCTCTCTCTCTCTCTCTCTCTTTTTCTTTCGTGGTGAGAACATGTAAGGCAAAATTTACTTTAAATACACAATTCATGTAGGTAAGAAATATATTTTTGGGAATTTGTTGTCAAAATTCTATCTCTAGATTTTTTTTTTTTTTTCAAGCTGGTTTCTTGTTTTAAAGTTTTTGGCCCCAGGCAGGAGGTTGCATAATAAGTCTGGGGTGTCAAGTCTGAGTCTATTCTGCTGCCGAAGCTTCCAGAACTGTAAATAAACTTGAGGATGCAACGGCCTGGTGAGCCATCCCTTTCCACTCTTAAATGTGCCCGGCGGCCTCCTGGCTCCCACGTTTGAGGACAGGGGGAAGTGACCCTGGGGGCCACTGGGAGGGGGCTGGAGCTACTGGGAGTTGTCTCCTGGCTCTTGCCCACCCTGGAAAGGGCATTCGTGGAAAAGGAAGTCTGGGGTTTTCAACATCAGTGGAATTTATGATCTAAAACAGACAGCCAAAGGGAACACTCTTTCAAGCAATTCACTTTTTCTTCCTTACGTTCTTAAATATTTTTGATTTGGAGGCGGTTTTCAGTGAAAGTGTGTAGTCTGTGTCTAGATGAATCAGGAAGACTGAATGAGGAGGAAAGAGAATATTTCATTGCTTTGGTGACAAGAGTGTAAGACTGTCTGAGAGTGGGCACAATGTCTGTCCCCGAGCGTTAGGTGAAGGGTCACGCGGATCACCTGCTTGCACTGGGGCAGTAGTGGAGAGCGGTGCTAGTGTTTCAGTTATGGAATAACCGAATGCCATATGTTAATAGAAAGAGGACACAGGCATCGCGGTGACACTGAGTTTGTGCTAGAACTTGAACGCCTGTGTGGACCAGCCACTGACCTTGGTCAGCCACACCTTGTTGACTCGTTATGTAGATCTCCTTTGGCCTCTGGGAGTGTTTCGTGTGCATTAGTAACTTGACATCAGTCAGTAGATTTAATTTCTTAGAGTGAATCAAAGTGTCTTTCTTTTTTTAAAAAATTTTTTAAAGTTTTTTTATTTTTGAGAGAGAGAGAGAGACAGAGCGTGAGCAGGGGAGGGGCAGAGAGAGAGGGAGACACGGAATCCGAAGCGGGCTCCAGGCTCCGAGCTGTCAGCACAGAGCCCGATGTGGAGCTCAAACCCACAGACTGCGGGATCATGACCTGAGTGAAGTCAGACACTTAACTGACTGAGCCACCCAGGTGCCCCGAAGTTGATTACTATATTTTTTTAATAATAGGAAAAAGAAGATGAAGGGTCTTATGAAGATAATGGAAGAAAGGTTTGTATCCACAAATTCAGTACTTTTTGTGTTTTGTATTCCGAGGACAGACCTAACAAGATAATCAGTAGATTCCCAAATGTTGCCGGGTGCTTTTTAAGGAATAGAACTTCTATGCCGCTGTCCTACACCGTAGCTCTGTTTCCACAGATAGAGAGCAAACTCAGGAAATGAGAGGTCATTAAGGCATTTCAGAGAGTGGGACAGAGCCGCCCTGGTGGCAGATGGGAGACAGGAGAGTGAAGACTCCTTCGTGGAAGGGGAAAAAAGAATCAGGCATTAGGGAACACCCTCGATACCCTCGTAAGTCAGCCGCGAGCAGGCACCTGCTGACCCTCACCTGGGCTTTCTGGGGAGCTCTAAAACCTGCACCTTCAGGCCATGACCTGGCCACGAGGCCAAGGACAAATGTGTCAACACGTGAGGGCACAGGAGGACGGGCTCCCCGTAGCCATGAGATTTAGAGCCGCCTGCCTGGACAGCTGGCCCCACGCGGCAGGCAGGGACACATCCATGTCTAACGTCCTGCCCTCCCTGCCGTGGCTCCGGCCTTCGCACAATCAAGGTCTCACTGTTACTTATAAATGACTGAGTGACCGTAATGGTTTTTGTCTGAGTACGCAAGATTGTATTTACTTATACCTTGGTTCACTTAGACTCCTCATCACTCCTTAGAGAACCTGGGCCATAAATACTCATATTTGGGAATTACCCGATCAAAACCGGCATGTGAAAACCACTTGGGATTTGACATGAGATCCACCTACGGTTGAACACTCCGTCCATCACTCACCCGTATGTGAGCCTTGGGAAAACCCTGTGGAATCCCAGAGCCTCGGTTTCCTCCTTGGAAGTTTATATGATGGTTTATTTATAGCAAAATCGACCTCCAGGATTAGAGACAGTATATATGAAATATGCTCGATGTTATGAGTTTTATTTATGTTCTCAGAGATAACTGAATTGTAAGAGAATCCTGACAGCACGTGGGGAGAGGCCCACGCGAGCTACAGTCCCGTCTACGAATGCATCCCTAGCGTGCAAATGTGCACACAGCCGTGGGAAAGCGCTGCGTTCTCGTCCGAGCTCTTCCATAAACTTTCGAGGTGCCCCTTGTTCAGAAAGTTTACCTCTCTGCACTTCATTAATTCAATCAACAGTCATTTTACATGTTTATAGGTTTAGTCACCTCAAAAGAATCCATTGAGACCATGAATTTGAAAGTTCTTGAAAAGTGTAACATAGCTATGTTTTAAAACGATGTTTTATTTATTTTTATTTTTTTTAAAACGATGTTTTATTTATTTATTTGTTTATTTATTTATTTACTTATTTATAAACAGTGTGAGCTGGGGGAGGGGCGGAGACAGAGAGAATCTCAAGCAGGCTCCACGCTGTCAGCACAGAGCCTGATGCGGGGCTTAAACTCACGAATTGTGAGACCATGACCTGAACAGAGATTAAGAGTCAGACATCTAACCTGCTGAGCCACCCAGGCACCCCTGATGTTTGTATTGTTTTAAAGAAACTGTTTTTCAGTTGGAAATTAGACACTTTCCTGCTCCCGATCGCAACTCTCTTGTTAAAATCAGCGGAATCAATTTCGTTATCTCCAGTTCCGTCCCCAATTCCGTTATCTCAGCAACCAGCCTGTCCACACTTTGCTGGGAAAACGGTAACGGGTGTCCCTGGTGACATCCCTGTGAGCTCAGATAACGTCCTTTAGGTTGTCGTGTCAGGCGGTTGTTTGGAAAGTATATCGTTTGTTTGGTCTCTGTGTTCCTTACTCTTTGAGTCTGAATGTTCTAGCGAATGGGATGGCAGGCAAGGGCAAACCCTGGACATGTGTCAACTGTGTCTCATGCATGAACTATGTCTGGAGTGCGGTCTCTTTCCCTTAGCCTCAGTTTCCTTCTGTTCCAAGCTGTGCAGCCCATATACAATTAGAACTATGCCTGGAGTACCTTCTCCGGTGGGCATGGAGTGAGTTATGGCTACTGCTCTCCTCCTTTCTAACCAGGATCCCCACCAGAGCCTGAAGTCCTTAGAAGCAGGAGTTTCATTTGATTTATATTTTCATTTTTCTTAGTGCCAGTCACACACAGTGCCTTATTCACAGTTGGCGTTAATTATATTTTGAAACTGAATTTTCTTCTACGATACCCCATGTTTTAAGGTTAAGAATACTTTATCAAATTATAAAACATTCATATTTATTATAGAATTATTAACACACACAGATAAAAACTAGAAAAAACATCGAATTCCTCCGGTTAGCATCTGTTTTCACTTTTGTGTGTATTCTTAAGGGTGATTTTCCATTAACTTTTTTACATAGTGTATTAAAGAGATCATGACTTTGCTGATGATAAAAAATTATTTTAATTAATACTATGAATCAATATTTAGGATACTTTCAGTGTTTTAAAGTTTTTTTCTCAGTGTACTTGAGAATGTTGATTTTATTTATTAGAAATAGATTTAAACATTTTTAAAAAGTTTATTTATTTTGAGAGAGAAAGCAAGCACAAGCAGGGGAGAGGCAGAGAGAGAGAGAACGAGAGAGAGAGAGAGAGAGGAGAGACGGAGAGAGAATCCCAAGCAGACTTCTCCCTGACAGCACAGAGCCTGTCTCAGGGCTTGATCTCATGAACCATGAGATCATGACGTGAGCCAAAATCAGGAGTTGGACACTTGGGGTGCCTGGGTGGCTCAGTCGGTTAAGCGTCTGACTTTGGCTCAGGTCATGATGTCGTGGTCTGTGAGTTTGAGCCCTGCCTCAGGCTCTGTGCTGACGGCTCAGAGCCTGGAGCCTGCTTTGGATTCTGTGTCTGCCCCCCACCTCTTTCTCCCCCTCCCCCATTCACACTCTGTCTCACTCTGTCTCTCAAAAATAAATAAATATTAAAAAAAAAGATAAAAAAAAAAAGAGTTAGACACTTAACCGACTGAGACACCCGGGCGCCCCCTGGATTTAAATATTTTTGATCAGAGATTCCGTTCACATTAAGAAAAACCCCAACCAACCAACCAAACAGCATGCGAGTTGTGCTTAATCGGGGCTCCTCCAGAGCAATGGTACAGGTTTTGCCTTGGGTAGCATCTGTTTTGACCCTTTTATCGCATGCCAGGATCAAAAAAAAATTATATTTCTCTTTTACCGGAATAAATTTTCCATTTGATTTCTCATTAGGTTTATTTCGTTATGGTGGTGAAAACTTGAGAGGCTTAAGAAAACAGAAGGAATAATTTACCCAGTGATACATTAAAAAATGCAAAATAAAATTTAAGCCATGAATCCAGATGTTGAATTATTCCATCCTCTGTTAGACAGGTAATAACTCTCTGAAATGTACCAAAGAACATTTGGAATGCTCTGGCGGTGCATTTGGTGGTTTTGTTTCGGTTTTGCATTTTAGGATATAATATGAACACACAGATCGCTTCTGATTTAGAGGCATCAGGACAGGTTGCCATAGTGACAAGTTCCAGGTGCAGAGTGTGTAAGGGGATGAAATGATAATTGTGACATTTTTTTCTCAAAGGCTTCAAATATCAAGCATAAAGTGATTGATAAGTGTGCTATGCTATCAGTAAAACAAAGTGCCTTAAATTTGCTGCTTTTTGGCATATGCACTCATCAATTTATAAAATGGTCTATGGCCCTTTAGAGATATGTTCTCTGTGTGTGTGTGTGTGTGTGTGTGTGTGTGTGTGTGTGTTTAAAGTTTATTTATTTATTTTGAGAGAGAAAGAGCACGAGTGGGGGAGGGGCAGAGAGAGAGAGGAAGACAGAGAATCCCAAGCAGGCTCCAGGCTGTCAGCACAGAGCCTAATGTGGGGCTTGAACTCATGACCGTGAGATCATGACCTGAGCTGAGATCAAGAGTCGGGCGCTTAGCAGACTGAACCACCCAGGCGTCCCCATTGTGTGTGTTTTATGACAATGTTATGTACGACGAGATGAGGGGCAGAGTCCTTTCAAATGCATGGTCCACACCGCGAAATTGTTGAGCATTCTGTGTTAAATGTGATGGGAAAACAGCAGGCTCTGTCTGCCTGTGGAGCATTTATGTTGTAGTCCTTTGGAAAAGTAAGAAAAAAAATGATATCAAACAACATCTGAATAGAACTTGTGTCTGTTAGTTACTAACTCTTTTCCTTGAGATATATGCAAACTTTGATATCTGTTATTATATATTAAACTGTATATAAAATATGTATATCTGAGTGTCACCTCTTCTGATAAAATCTTAACGCCTATAAACGGAAACATCCAGCCGATGAGTGTCCACTGAGAATCTGCTATCCCGGCTCCGATCTGGAGATGAAGCGCTCAGAATCATTTTGTCTGGAGACAAATAACCTGTAGGGTCCTTGCCCTTGGCTGGGATTAGAGCACGTCTCTAAGTGGCAAGGCTTGTGTCTTCCGCACAACGAGGTGCTAACGTGTTCCGGCAGGTTCGTGGTGAGGATGATGCTGGCAGTGGAAGAAACAGGGCACTGGTGAGGGAAGTGGTGGGTGGTCAGGTGATGCCTGGCTGTGCAGTGTGAGCGACTTTGTGGGGTGCCGGTGCGTTTTCCAGCCTGAGCCCCACTCTTGCCCTGTGGCTGGGGGCTGGCCCCTGCTTCTCCCGGAGCATGTGGTGTCACTTCTCATACTTCTGAGCTTACGTTGCTGGCCTGTTGTCGTTTTTTTCCAATGCCGCGTCTTCGACCCGTTCACCAGTCACCTCTCCCAAGATGCGTTGGAATCGCCCAATCTGGTCATTTCTTAGTGTTTTCTGTTTTCGGCAACTATGCTGGCTATTTTATTTATTTGTTTATTTATTTATTTTGAGAGAGAGAGAGAGTGGGGGAAGGGCAGAGAGAAAGAATCCCAAGCAGGCTCCCCACTGTTGGTGCGAAACCCGATGTGGGGCTCGAACTCAC
Source organism: Panthera tigris (assembly GCF_018350195.1). NCBI lineage: Eukaryota > Metazoa > Chordata > Mammalia > Carnivora > Felidae > Panthera > Panthera tigris. The sequence goes on along the minus strand of NC_056662.1, from coordinate 136,955,214 downwards.
AAACTGTGAGATCATGACCTCAGCAGAGACCAAGAGTTGGACGCTCAACCAACTGAGCTACCCAGGTGTGCTGTATGCTGGCTATTGAACCATTTTTTTTTTTAACATCTATTTATTATTGAGAGACAGACAGAGCGTGAGCAGGGGAGGGGCAGAGAGAGAGGGAGACACAGAGTCTGAAACCGGCTCCAGGCTCTGAGCTATCAGCACAGAGCCCGACGTGAGGCTCGAACTCACAAACCGTGAGATCATGACCTGAGCTGAAGTTGGCCACTTAACCAACAGAGCCACCCAGGCGCCCATGTTCAAAAAATTCTTAACTCAATGAGCCTGAGTGTTGTAGGACTAGAATTTGGCCTGAGAGACAGACAGGGAGAGACTTGGCCCTCTTGTCACTTCCCGTCTTCAGTGTTCATGTTGTTGAAAAATTGGAAGTTTCAGAACATGGTACGAATTTGGGTGGAGTCATAAGAAAATGGAAAAACAAAATAAACAGTGGGTGATTTTCATCCCATAGTTACAGAATAGGAGTTATGTATCATCGATAAATGTGTGCTTATTTTCTTAAAAAGAAAAGGAAAAGATTCATGTTCTATTTTGTTTTCTGGTTTTCTTGTCATTATGACTCCACCCCATCTCATGTTGTGCTTCGAACATTCATTGAGGATCAAGTGTCCAGGGAACTTGGCCACTTCCCCTTACAAGCTCGCTGCCCTACGTGGTTCCCGAGTTTGGGAAACAGTGGCCTTCATGCCAGACAAGGTCAGATAAGAAAAGTGAGTAGTTGACACGTTTCTAGCTATAAAATGAGTGACAAACAGGGAGGCCGTTTGAAAAGTAATTATAGTGATGGTTTATATCAACTGACACAAATCATATTTAAATGACTTAACATACTTAAAAATGCCAGGCACAGGGCGTGACGCATTTTCCGTCGCTTGCAGCTCCTGTTGGAATCGCCGGGTGAGGATCTTGCCACAGCCAGTGGATTCGCAAACCCGCGACAGCGCTTTGTTCTCGTTGTGTGTGTTATCGGTCAGTCCGTAGAGGGTTTTCATTTAATTAACGTTGCCAGAAATGCCAATAAAACCAGGGCATTTTTGATCTCACATTGTCTCTGACTCAGGTTTTTGTGACAAAATGAAAGCCAGCATTGATTCTTTAATTGATTTTTGAAATTCATTGCTTGCCCAGTATCTTTACCGTTTTTTTTTCTCTTTATTATCTTCATACCGTTTTGTCACTACAGCGAAGTCCTTTATTGCTCCTCTGAGAGACAAGGTTCATATTGATCAGCGCTAGAGTCTCGAAAGCTAAGTGTGAGTCATCGATAATGCTAAGTGGGATATGGCGAATTAAATATTAAGTAATGACATTTTTAGAGAATGACTTAGTTCTACAAAAATAAGGCTTGGGTTCCTCTATACGTAGGAGAATCATTTGGATTCGAGCACAAAGGGGAATTTTTCCTTTGAGATAGAGAAGATGCTTTATCTTCAACTCTATGTATATAACGCTCTTCATTAATAAGACAGAAGGTATTGAAGATGTGTTTTCATGTATTCTTCACTGAGACGCTCTTGTTGAATTGATGACAATTTTAGACACTGTGGTTAGGGACCTGGAGGAGAAGTTGAAATGGCTTCCTTCCTGTCTAGAGAAGGAGAAAGTGGAGGAGGACGGGCGGGTTAGAAGAGGCGTAAAGCCCCAGGGATCTAACGCATAGCTCAGAGACTGTGGCCAGCGACGTGGTCTCGTTCACCCGAGAGGAGATCTTACGTGTTCTCGCCACACGCTCAAAGCAGGTGTCTCTGCGAGGTGATGTGCTCAGTAACTTGACCGTGGTCACCATTGCACAGTGGTACTCCTGAAAAACCATGGCGTTGTCCTACCTAAATGTCCACAATTGTTACTTGTCCGTCACACCTCCGCGAGGCTGGGAAAGGACACCAGCAGGTGCAGGCCAGTATCTTCCATGATGCCTTTCATCTCGGAAACGTCCACGCTCGGCTCCTGGGCTGAGGACCCTCCTGATCCCCTCGGGGCCTGCCTGTCCTTGCGCCTCTCCCAGCCCCGTGTGAGCGGTGGGCCCCCCCTCCCAGGAAGGTAGGGACAGGGCGACTTCCCCCAGCTGCTGTCTCTGGCAGGACCGCCCCAGGCATGGGTCTGACTGTGTCCCCAGCTCCCTCTGGCTCCCGGTGGGTCCCAGGGTATGTGTCCGTCACCCTTGTCACCATGCAGGGAAGGGAGGTCAAGTTCAAGGAGATGCTCAGGTGTGTGTCCTGTTTCTCAGCAGCCGGTTCTCGGCTGTTCGCTTATTAGCGTGTTTTCTCATCCACCAGTCGCTGGCAATGCGAGCTGTTACAGAAAATTGATTTTCAGCAGATGGACAGACCTTTTACTTGGAGACATCTCCTGGGACATCTCCTGGGACATAGACGAGAACAGCACCAGGACTTTGCTTGGGACAAACTCTTAATCAGCAGAGGTACCTCCTGTGGGGTGAGAGCAAGGAATTTAACAGAACTTTGTGCCCAACTTGTAATGCTTACGTAGAAGAAATGGGCTGGGGAGAGGGTTTTCCTGCGTTAAGCGAGGTGGTCCCCTCGGCTGTGAGCCCAGCCCTGGAGCGAGGGCATCGCGGCCAGTTTCTCCCCTCTCTCCTGCTGGCCTCGGGAGGACGGCTTTTTATCAAAATGTGCACAAGCCACTGCAGTCGCAAAAGGAAAGCTTTTTGTTCATATTTACTTGGTTTTCCACATGAGTTATAGAGATGCTGTCTCTAACTTTTAACGTGTATAAATTATGTCTCATTATGAGAACTTAAGTGGTCAACTTACAGTGTGTGGGATGGTACCAAGCAACCTGGAGGTTAGGCTTGTGAAACACAGACGTGACATAGATATAATGTTCAGACACAGAAAGAGCATTTAAAATTCTCGTTTCTGCGAAAGCTTAATGAGAAACCTTAACTGACTGCCTCTACCGCACCCCAGGAAGGTACTTTTAGGTGAATGTGTTACTTAGTTACCCAAAATTGACAGCCGTCTTTTGGAGGAAAAAATATCTCCTCCCATGAGTATGTTGGAGAAAAGAAAATCAGAAGCAGGAAGAGGAAAGGAGCCGGAAAGCCCATGGGCACTTTGAATCGACAGTGACGTTGTTCGGGGGCCTTGTCTCTTGATTCCACACGTGTCCTGTGAACCCGGCAGCTTTTCCCCTAGAGAGAGCTGGGATGAGAAATAGTAGGTGCCTGTAACTCAGAGCCGAGGGCTGCTCTTGAGGTCACACGGAGACGCCGTCCGTGAGGCCGTGCGATGCTGAGTCAGTCAGGTCAAGGTGAGCTCTGGATTTATTCATCATCGTGGCTTGTCTACACTGGTACTGAGGGAGGAGAATCTGTGGCAATGCAAAAAAAAAGTTCTACAGATAAAATTCACATTTTCTGCTTGTAAACAGAATGAGTGGGGGAAAGGCAGGCCTCTTTTTGGAACTTGTGATAAATCAAAAAAGGAAAGTTGTACCTCACGTCGAAATGCCGTAAGTTTCACAGATTGGTAAATATCGCGGGCACGGAATGCACATGAGTTTGAACAAACCATGTGTCTATTTGGGGCGGAGTGAAACGCTCCTAAAGGTCCTTCGGTTCCACCCTCTGAATCAGAAGCCCGTGTGAAATTCCCTCAACATTCTGTGTTGCCACCGACCCAACGTGTGTCCTGAAGCCCGAGCACCTGCACATGACCGGTAGGGCTGCGTCAGGCCAGCAGCTGGCTCCGTGCCCGGGCGGTCCGTCCCTGGAACATGCCGGGTCTCTGGGATCCTAACGTCCGAGCAGAAAGCACCCCTGGCAAAGATTCTTTCCCAGTCCTTTCATGTTACTGGGGAGTAAGTGGAAACATCTCTGCTTCTGTCAATGCCGCGATTTGTGCTGATTTCCCCCCTTGCAGTACGCATGTCTAAAGTTGATTCCAGATATCCCGGGAGGGCGGGCTCTGCATTCAGAGCCTGTTGAGTTGCACAAGGCTCTTTGCCAAGTTCAGACACAGTGGGACGAGACTTTGTCATCCGACACGAATGGCTGCTCTCCTGTCTCCTGCAGGAAGGCTGCAGGCTGTGGAGACGAAGCCTGCTTTGTGGTCCACACAGTTTTGCTTGCTCTTCCTCAAGCCCTCGAAGGATCAGGGGGCCCACTTGCGTCTTCTGGGTGACAGGGATCTAGTCGAGAGCTTCATCTGTATGTCCGAGGACTGAGTTTTCTCCTCCTTTCCAAGCGGACTGCTGTCATGGCAGCAGCATCTATCTCAGGCAACCCGTGTGTTTCTAGAAGGGGACCCCTCAGCGGCTTCTGGTAATTTTCGGAATTCTGGGATGGGGGTCAGGTGTGGCTCCTCTGGATGTGAGCAAGGTAGGGGTGGCCGTTGGGGCCTGGAGACACGTCTAGGACCGCCTCTTGGTCAGTATCTCGACGTTGCCTGTAGGTCAGACCACTGCTTCAAGCCCCAGAGGAAGAGACGTCCCCTTCTTTCCTAAATGAGCCCATCCCCCATCCTTCTCCCCAATCCCTCCACTTGCGAGGGCCACCGCGCTACAATTTCTGTCTGCCTTGCCTGTGTCATTGATCTCTCCCTCGTCCGTGCGTGTCTGTCCTGCTCTCCAGTCAGCAGAGGTGTCTGCTTTGAGAGGTCGTCCTGGCCGTCGGGCACTGACCGACGTGGATCGCTCCGTGTGAAGTCTGCCGCGGCTGCTTCCGTGTTGGGCGTGCCACACTAATGGTCCACACGAAATCCTTCTGCTTTCTCCCTCTGGCTCCTTGGCGGCCCCTTGAGGCACGGCCGCCACCCCGGTCCCCCATAGCTGCCCATCTGTGATGGGTGGATTCGACGATCCTTTCTCACCTGCTCTATCCTTCGATTTTGATTTTGACCCTGCCCATCAACCCCTCGGTCATCAAAAGCCTCTGTTCCATTGCATGGCCTGACACTCTCCCGTCCTTATCAGCCTGTTGGCTTCTCCGTCTTGGCCCACCCTCGAGCGAGACCTCATGTTCTGTCGCTGTGGCCCTTCTCTCTGCTGCTCCCCTCGCAGGGAGTTTACCCTGATGGCCGAGATCATTTCAGTTGTGCTGACCTCCCACCCCCCCCACCCCGTCCCCCTGCTGTTTCCAAATGCCATTTTGGTCCCTTGTCCTTAATGGAACCTTGGATGACCTCAATTCTTCTAGGCCCTCAGAGCACATAGAATGTTGTGATTTTTCGCGAGCCTCTTCATTTCCACGTAGATGTCCCCTCAAATAAGACACGTCCTGAATGCCGCTCAGTTCCTTCGTGTCTCCGTCAATGGCACCTCTGTTCTTCCTTGAAGGGGCACCACTTGGCCAGTGCTCCTTTCCGATGCCCTGTTCCCCGAGTCTTCCCTCTGGCTCTGCTGCCTCAGTGCTGGTCGACGTGGGTCAACTCCTGGCTTCACACAGTTCCCCTGACTCTGTTTGCCTCTGCCCATGTCTTCCGGTTTAACTGTGTCACTGCTCTTTCCAAAACCGTTATCGTCCTTACCCAAGTCTGACCACTTTTGTGAAACCACCTTTGACCCCTCCAACCTTTGGTAGTTTTTGAAATCCTGTATGACTTACTCCGTATGAACAAGGTTAGTATATGCGGTTATTAACATTATACCTTCATTATTTGCTGTCTCACTGGGCACGCACTTCCTATTTGTTCATTAGTCCCTCAGGAGGACCGTGAAGAGCACACCCTGCCTTCCCCCTAGCCCTCGGCAGTGAGTGGCGGAACCCAGGGCACATAGTAGGTGCTCAAAAGGTAACCGGTGTTTGGCTAACATTTCACATTTTCGGGAAATAGACCCTTGAAATGAGGATCGACATTTATTTTCTGTCTCTTCAGCTGAAATCTCTGCCCATCTTTCGAGAGGAGCCATCTGCCCCCTTTTCCTCCATCACGCCTGACTTACTGAGGACCCCCGTCTAGTCTCTTGCGTGTGTTGTCCCCTATTTTGTTTCCTGGCTTCTGGTTTTTAAAAACTCCACCTTGAGGATGACAGCGAATCTGCGAGGGAGGGACTCAGCAGAAGCAGGTGCATTTTGTGGAAACATTTTCTTATCTTGCCTGTTCTTGATTCTTCTAAGAGATCGTAGTGATTTTGTTATCATTAACATTTACTGAAATCCTGCCATTTCCCCAGTGAATAATGTTTTTAAAAATTTCACCCGTTCCCCCTCCCCCCCACCTCCCCTCTGGTAACCATCTGTCTGTTCTCCATACTTAAGAGTCTGTTTTTTGGTTTGTCTCTCTTTTCCCCCTTTGTTCATTTGTTTTGCTTCTTAAATTCCGCATGTGAGTGAAATCATACGGTATCTGTCTTTCTCTGACTGGCCTATTTCACTTAGCGATATATTCTCTACCTCCATCCATGTTGTTTCAAGATTTCGTTCTTTTTTATGGTTGAATAATATTCCACTGTATATATTATACCACTTCTTTATTCATCAATCAATGGACACTCGGGCTGTTTCCATAATTTGGCTATTGTAGATAATGCTGCAGTACACGTAGAGGTGCAGGTATCCCTTTGAATGTGTTTTTGTATTTTGGGGATAAATGTCCAGTAGTACAATTGCTGGGTCGTAGGGTAGTTCTATTTTTAACTTTTTGAGGAGCCACCATACTGTTTTCCAGAGTGGCTACTCCAGTTTGCATTCCCACCAACAGTGCACGAAGGTTCCTTTTTCCCCCACATCTTCACAATATTTGTTGTTTCTCGTGTTGCTGACTTTAGCCATTCTGACAGGTGTGAGGTGGCATCTCAGTGTGGTTTTGATTTGTATTTCCCCGACGATCAGTGATGTTGAACATCTTTTCATGTGTCTGTTGGCCATTTATAAGTCTTCTTTGGAGGAATGTCTGTTCGTGTCTTCTGCCCATTTTTAATTGGATTATTTGTTTTTTGAGTGTTGAGTTGTATCAGTTTTTTTTTTATATATTTTGGATACTAACCCTTTATCAGATATGCCATCTGCAAATATCTTCTCCCATTCAGTAGGTTGTCATTTAGTTTTGTTGATTGTTTCCTTCACTTTGCAAAAGATTTTATTTTGATGTAGTCCCAGGAGTTTATTTTTGCTTTAGTTTCCCTTGCCTCAGGAGACATACCTAGAAAAAAGCTGCTGCGGCCGAGGGCAGAGAGATTACTACCTGTGCTCTCTTCTAGGATTTTTATGGTTTCAGGACTCACATTTTGGTCTTTAACCCATTTTGAGTGTATTTTCATGTAGGTGAAAGAAAGTGGTCCAGTTTCATTCTTTTGCATGTTGCCGTGCAGCTTTCCCAGCACCATTTGTTGAAGAGACTGTCTTTTTCCCATTGTATAGTCCTGTGTCCTATCATTGAAATTTAATTAACTATATAATTGTGGGATTGTTTCTGAGCTCTCTATCTAACTCACATATACGATCTGTTCTGCGCATCTATGTGTCTATTTTTGTTCCAGTGCCATACATTAAATCTATAGATTGCTTTGGGTAGTATAGACATTCTAATAATATTTGTTCTTCTAACCCCTGAGTGTGGAATATCTTTCCATCTGTGTCATCGTCAACACCTCTCATCAGTGTTTTATAGTTGTCAGGGTACAGGCCTTTCACCTCTTTAGTTAGGTTTATTCCTAGGTGTTTTATTATTTTTTGGTGCCGTTGTAAGTGGGATTGTTTTCTTAATTTCTCATTCTGCTGCTTCATTGTTAGCATGTAGAAATGCAGTGGACTTCTGTACATTGATTTGTGTGTCCTGCGGCCTTACGTTTTTTCTTATCTTGCTCGCACTCGATTTTTCCAAGAGGCCATCGTTAATACCTTATCATCACTATTTACCAAAATCCTGCCGTGTTCCCAGGAAATAATTTTGGTATCAAATGTAAGTATTTGGTTTAAAAACTCTCCTTTCCTTCATCCCAGAGAAGAGGAGGAATGCACACGATGTGCGAGGGCGATTCACTGTTACGACGGACATTTAAAAAACAGCCTAATTTCAGAGTGCTTTTCTACCTGGGCTGAAATTGCAGCTGAAGAGCCCTTTCTGGTGAGATTTTCATGGTGTTACCTTTTACCCCCACTTCTGGTCTCTTAGGGAATTTTATTGAATTATTCGTGACGTTTTCTTTCTGGGTCTATTTGAAGAAGACTGGATTGTTATTCAAAACTTGGAAATAGGAACTGAAGTGGGGATCAAAGCAATCACTGACATGTGTCGAGTTAACATTTTTTTCCTTGTCAATACTATGGATGACAATCAAGGCAAGTCACCTCGCCTACGTGAGATGTCCCTACTCCAACCCCACAAAGTCACAGGCAGAGCTGATGATTAGCGATGTATCCTTTATTCTTTCTGCTTAGTCTCCAGAAGGCATTTTGGGCAGGAGAGAGTGGAAGTTACAGGTGGGTTAAGCCAGAAAAGGCACGCACCGGGTCAGAGTAACGCAGGGGCCGCGGAGCGGTGTGACGCGTGTGCTCCTAGAGACCCTGATGAGTGGCGAAGAGTGAATGTGTCCTTTTGGGTTTGTGTTTCTAGCCCCGTGCTTCTGTGAAATGTTTTATGTGTTTCTGTATTTTATGTATTTATGATATTTTTAAAGGAAGTGACTAGGTTTTTGCAAATAAGTTTTTGTGTTGAATCTTAGAGACGGTATGAGGACTTACGAATTGCTTACCACACGCTTTCAGGGATGCTGCGGGCTGCACTGAACAGTTTTAGTGAGAACAGTGATCAAATGCAAATCTAGAAATATCTCACTTATCTCTCATTTTTAAGCCATGCTGAGTTTTGCAAAAGCGATTTTCCCTCTATGCGATGCCTCTGTAGTTAAGCCACAATTTCTTCATTTTGAAAATCCTGTCTCCTGATGAACCAGCCTTCATTTTGCACACGGCAAATCCCTTTGCTGTGTCGTTTGGTGTGTCCAGAGAGGAGCGAGCCCCCAGGCTTCTGTCTGTTCGCAAAGCGGCTCCCGCTGTGCTTTCTGGGGTCTCCTGTGAACTTTGTATGGTTTTCCCTGCCTTCTCTCTCTGTGGCAATAGAAGCTCCTCCTGTTGTCTGTTTGCTCGCTCCCGACCAGCTCGTGGGCAAGAGGCAGAGGGAAACTTGCTGGAATTGCACCAGTGGACTCCCAGGGGGGACACACTTTCCGCGGGCAGAGCACGTGAACTTGCACACGTGGCCTTGTGACGTCATATGACGTCAAGTGCTGTTTTGGGCATTCTAGATCTCAGGTCACGGGGGGCGTGCTCTGAGCCCCCGGATTCCCGTGTCCTCTGCTCCTTCTGCCGTTGTAAAGGTGGCTGTGCGGACCCCTTCTCGCAGGCTCGGCTCACCAGCACCAGAGGTATTGTCCTGAGGTTCGTTTCCTCCGAGAGTGAATCTGTTTTTAGCGGTGTTGTTGAGGTATAGTTTACACCCACGGGGATCCGGGGGTTTTGACAAACGGACACAGTTAGCGGCGAGCAAGAGAGCGCGGCAGGCTTTCCACCCAGACGAAGGATCTCCATCCTTCCTCAACTTCCCCGCTTCCAGAATTGCGTCCTTAAATTTCCAGGTGTTCGGCTGCTCTGAGTGGCCAACTTCTGCCAATCTGGGCAGAAAAGCTGTGATTTTCTGCAGCCAGAAGCGGCAGACGCAGGGGACCGCCGCCCCCAGTGGACAGAGAGTCGTCTTCCGTCTGTCCTGCCCTGGCTCTTCCAAGGACTCAGAGCTGCTTTTAATGACATAGTGATTTCTTTGGTTTTATGATTCCGATCGGCGGGAAGAATCACCCGAGTCTCCACGTCATACCGTTCTTCCTTTGTTGGGCTCATTTTCTCTCCTTTGTAGAGACTGAGGTGTAATTTATGTACAGTGACCCTCGCCTTTCCAGTGGGGTGTTCTAGGAGTTGGGGACACACGCAGTCATGTAACTGGCAACGTAGTCCAGTGTGGGGGACATCAGCACCCCCACTCCCGCTTGTCCCTCGGTCCCTCGTCGTCGACCACCTGTCCTTTCTCCCCTCCCACATGACTTGGCCACCACCCGTGGGTTTTCTGTCCTGAGGTCCTGCCTTTTGCACAGAGTCACAGAACAGAAGTGTGCGGTTTGTTCTCTTGGGAGTGTGTTTTCCACTTACAGTGATGTGTGTGGGATTTGTGGGGTGAACCGATCGGGCGGTGGCCGGAGGTCTGGGCTGTGAGGGGACTCACCTGAGGCAGAACAAGGGAGATAGAAGTTTGTTGAAACGTGCTATCAGGGAGCAGCATTGGGACTGCAAAGGGGAGGCTGTCTGCCAGGAGGCGGTGGTCGGGAGCGGGGGCTCTGGTGAAGGGGGGAAAGTGAGGAGGCTTGGGGACGTATGGAATGCTCCTTTCCTAGTACCCGGGCCTGGTTGTATGTAGCCCATTGGTCGGCTGGGACCTATGGCTGTTTCGAACTGGGTCGCCCACTGAGCGTGTTGGCTTTCGGCCTGGCCGTCACCGTGGGCCCTTCTACTTTACTCAGGTCTCCACGGCTCAAGTCTGCCGCCTGAAAGCGGCCTCTGCGGGGCTCACCTGTCTTGCAGGTACCAACCAGCGGTCCCTCTTCGTTCAGTGGTGTTCCGTCCTACAGATGCAGCGTTGTGCGTTCGTCCATTCACCAGATCAAGGACATTGGGTTGTTCCCAGATTTTGGCAGTTTTAAAAAGAGCTGCTCTGGTCGTTGACGCACGGATGGGGTAAATCCCCGGGAGTGAGATTGCCGGGTCTTGGGCTAAGAGCATATTTAACTTTGCTAAATAAAGACCGACACAGTTTCCCTAAGCAGCTGCGCCATGTTGGCGTCCCACCTGTTCCTGATACATTTTTTTCTTTATGTATTTTAGATCTTCATTTATGTATGGTTAGATTGGATGTGTCATATGTGTGAAAGATCCTTGTGTCTGTTTTCGAGAAGGTTATTAGTCTGCAGTTTTCTCGAGAAGGCTTTGTTTGGTTTGATATCAGGCTAAGGCAGGCCCCATAATGTGTCCCCCGGTGGTGCCTTCTCACGATCAGGCTGGGGTTTTAGAAAGAATGCCATAGAGGTGAAGTGGCCTCCTGGTATCATACTGGGGACACTCGTGTGATGCCCCCAATAATGGCAACCTTCATTCCTTAGTGGCCTAGTGTTTGTCAGATTCTCCTCTGTCAACTTACCATTCATCCCTTTCCTACTCTGTGGTGTTGGAAGTGAATTGCTAAGTCTCACCTCCAAAGGAAGTAAAGTGAATTCACCACCACCTCCAGGAGGCAAAGCTTAGTCTATGAATCTGTTCTTTGGAGTTCTCCCACAAGGAAAATTTGCTTCTTATCTCCGATTCGGTTATTTATTTATCCAAGCATTTATTCCTACTGTGATGGATTCCTGTCTCTTTATTTTCTGCTTCGGGCTGTAATCCAGTGTGGCATTATTTGTCGTTCTCATTGTTCCTGTTTGGGACCGTAATTCCTTCAGCCCGGCTCCCAGCTCCCTTTGACACGTTGCTTTGACGTGTTCTGTTTAAGAGCTTCCTTTTTTTCTGTTACTGCGAGTGCCTCCAGGCCCCTCTTGTTTTCCCTGCCCTTGCTGTGGAACCAGTCAAGTGTCCAGGGAGCCTTGGCTGTGTGCCCTCAGGCCTGCCGCACCCACTCTGATCCAAGCCTGAAACCTTCTTACCCCTGTCTTCCTCCCACGCTCTGCCCCAGGGAAGCCAGCACTCAGGCCCCGTCTCTCCTTGGCGGAATCTGTCTGTCCTTCAGTTCTGGGCTAGTTGGTTTCCCCGTGATCCCAACTCTCTGACGACTTCTAGAAAATTGTAATTTCATACATTATCTCACTTGGTCTTGTTGTTGGGATAGGAGAGACTCTCTTTCCAGTTCTTCACATTCCAGAGAACAGCTGGCTCATTTTTGATATGGGACGTGTTGGGGAGGACGTGATTGGTGGTGAAAACCTTAGTGACCCACAGGAATCCGTGTATGAGCTGGGTCTGTGGGTCCCGGTGTCCAGCTTGGTCCCTGAACTACTGTTGAGTGAAGAATCCAACAGACTGGGGCTGGACCCTGAGGTCAGACGGGGGGAGATTTTCTCATCCGTGGTGATCCGTGGGCTTCATTTGTCTCCGTCTGGACTTGCAGGCAAGGCCAGAGTAAAGGTGCACCTGCCATTTCGTGGAAAGGTAGCTGGCCTTCCAGCACGGGCTGCCATGTTTTGGCAAATCATTGTCGAGTGCGCTGATATCTCCAGGGGACTAACCTTTGTTGCAAACTTCAGTTCCCAGGGTTTGGTTGTAGCTGAGTGTTCTGCTCCTGAGGACCTCTGTTTATAGCTCAGAGAGAAAAGTTTCAGCTAACACTGATGGTTTCTATTTCAGGAAGACAATTCACGAATGTCTTTTAAGAAAAGGTTTTCCTTAAGACACAGCACAAAGGAAAAAGGTATGTCACGTAGATGTGGAAGAAATCACAATGTGTGTATTCTGTAGAAACTCAGCCATGGGTGCGGGTACTTGTATGATCCTGTTGTAAACGGCTAGTCAAATTTGTCTCTTGAAATATACTTAAAATATGCAGAAGATATTTGATAGGTCTTACTTCTTGCCCACCATTTCCTTCTGCCCCCTCCAAAACCCAATAACATCACCAAATCTTAAATTGTTTCCTAATTTTTTTCATAGCTGTTTATTTATAATCATAATTTTTTAGATTTGTGTTTTTTTTTAAACTCACTGATTTTTTCAACATTTTTTATTTATTTTTGGGACAGAGAGAGACAGAGCATGAACGGGGGAGGGGCAGAGAGAGAGGGAGACACAGAATCGGAAACAGGCTCCAGGCTCCGAGCCATCAGCCCAGAGCCTGATGCGGGGCTCGAACTCACGGACCGCGAGATCGTGACCTGGCTGAAGTCGGACGCTTAACCGACTGCGCCACCCAGGCGCCCCTAGATTTGTGTTTTTAAAAGTAGTTTGATGTATATGACTTCCTGATGTAACATGCTAGCCATGGAGAGTGGGAAATGATATATTACTGTATGAAATGACATAATGCTTGGGAAATGCTTTGCAAAGTGTAAAAATCCTACGGACGTATTAACTACTTGTCTTTTTGTCATGTAAACTGGGTGTTTTCCGGATGAGGAAACCGAGGCATAGAGTGGGTAGGAGTACTTTCCAAAAGGTCACGTGTCATTTCCTGTTTCTGAATTGTGATGTAGCAGGACTCTGACAGTGTGCCTTCTGGGGTCTGAAGGTCTCGGACCTGTGGGCAGTTCATTCCACAGCCATGAATTGTGCCTCGGATCTTTATCAGTAACTACTGTGCTCTCTGGGTGTAATTTAGTCCCCCAAACAAACCACCTGTAGCCCTTTGTTCCTTTAAAGTGTGGCGATCCCAGTTCCTGAGACAGAAACGCCTTCTGAGGGTACCTCGCAGTGGGGATTACCTAGCACTGTCTGTTTCCCCCGTTCCTTCCGTGGACCCACGTGGAAGGACCCAAGCATCGCTCCCCCTGCAGGGAGACAGAGGGGTGTCGACTGCAGGGGAGGCCGGAGGGAGCTCTGCTGGCTCGTAGGGAGTAGGGGAGCCCAAACTCCCTGGTCCGGTGGGCCGGCTGTCACCATCCCATCTCACTGGCTGACTTCTCTTAGCACTACTCATTTTTAACATAAACTAGCTCTCACGAGAGCCTTGAAGGTTCAAGGTGTGGGGGTGGAGAGCACCGGGCTTGTGTTCGGTAGAGCCACTGTGGAACAGAGGGGGCGGTGTCTGGGGACCAGCAAGGCTGGACCGTAGGAGCGTCGGTGGTTTTCAGGCTCCATGACGGTAGTGAGGTTCTTTGTGTCAGCTGACTTTCTATACGACTTCCCGTCTGTAGGCTGGGAGCAAAATCAGTGAGGGACACAGGCTGGCTTGGAACCCATTCTACCTTATTCTGTTTGGGGGTTCAATTTAAAATTTTCATTATAGGGCCGCCTGGGGGGCTCAGTCAGTTAGGCAACTGACTCCTGATTTCGGCTCAGATCATGACCTCACGGTTCGTGGGTTCCAGCCCCACGTGGGGCTCCGTGCTGACAGTGTGGAGCCTGATTTGGATTCTCTCTCTCCCTCTCTCTCTGCCACTCCCCTGCTTGTGTGTGGGCCCTCTCTCTCAAAATAAACAAATAAACCTAAAAAATAAAGATTAATACATTTTCATTATAATTGTTTGTATTTCCACGATTGAAATCTCTCAACAACAATTCCTATTGGATGTCGGGAAAACAGAAACTCCCCTGAATGTTCAGGAATGGCTACTATATGATTTTCTATGGTTTTTGATAACTTAAGAGAAAAATCATATTGAGTATGATAAGTGCCAACAAGATAATGGGGGAATTTTGTTTTGTTTTGTTTGGAAGAGAAAATGGTTATCTCCCAGATGCTAAAACTGGAAGGTGTGGCATCCACGAGGGCCCCAGATCGCCACCTGGTGACCAGAAGGGAACCCCCGGGGCGCCCCTTGTAAGTCAGGCCCAAGCGTCCCTTCGGGTGTGGAATATGGGTCTGAGCCACTGTGTCTCTTTTTGTTATTTGAATTAAAAAAAATTTTTTAATGTTTATTATTGAGAGAGAGAGAGAGAGAGAGGGAGGGAGACAGAGGAAGAGTGGGGGAGCAGAGAGAGAGGGAGACACAGAATCGGAAGCAGGCTCCAGGCTCTGAGCTGTCAGCACGGAGTCCGACGCCGGGCTTGAACCCATGAATCGTGAGATCGAAATCGGACCGAAATTGGACACTTAACCGCCTGAGCCGCCCAGGCACCCTTGTTATTTGCTGTTTATTTGAAGGATGCTCTTCAGGTGACAGTTCATGACAGGGAGAAGTCTCAGTGAGCAACACCTAACCTGTCTCCCGCTGCCAGCCCCTCCTGTGCCCTTCCCCTGCGGTCAAGGTCTTGAGTACTTTAAAAAAACCCTATTAAGTGCTGCAGGCGTTTATTGAGCCTTAAGTATATGAAATGTATATTGAACCATCTGCTTTAACGGCGCTTTAAAATTATGCACAGATTCCAAAATACCTTCATAGACATTTCCTTTTCCTTTTTATTTTCATTTCAATCCCCTTGCCAGGTGACAATCCTCATTTCACAGAGAACAGAATGACTAGCTGTCTTGTCCTTGGTAACACAGGTGACAGAAGAAACAGCAGAAATTCAAGCAAACCCATTTCTCCTCCCTCTACCCCCCCTCCCCCCCACCCACAGCCGATGAGGCACCGTGCTGGGTGGGCCAGCTCCCCCAGGGGACTGGCTCTGGTCTGCGGTGGGTTTACCCCTGATGCCAGCCCCGGGTCACCTGATGAGGTGGCTTTGAGTGATTTTATGACCCCTCCAGTTTGTTTCCAAGTGACCAGGTTACCTTTGGGCTCCACTCAATAGATGTGTGGTTCAACAACAGCTTCAAGGTCTCTGGGCGGTTTTTCACCCGAGTACGTTACACAGGGCTGTTGGAGTTAATCAGCCAATCTGAGGCCACCAGAAATTGTGACTTATTTGGGAGAAGGCAATGAGCCCATTTCATACCTCACTGAAAAAATGTCACCTTCCCCACTGAGTGCTTGTGGCTGTTAGTGGCCGTCCGTCCTATCAACTCCCGTGCAAGCAGGTGCACGAAGTCTTGGACTTCTGGCCGGTTCTAACCCTTGCTCCCAGAACAGCGCAGTGCCTGCCTGCATTTTGTCAGAGTTTGCACGTTTCGTTTTTCTGGGGGAATGAGGCCGTCTGAAGTCCCTGAGTTTAATTCAAGGTGATCATAATCTCATTTGTTTTATCTCACTGGGAGTCATTTTGGGCTGTGTTCTGTTGCTGTTATCTTTGCTTGTTTTGAGAATTGGGAAGTAGAGGGATATTCAAAGTGAAGGAACAAAAGAATCCGAAAAAAAAAGACCGGTGTCTTTCCACTGTGGTTTTTCAGCCTTGTTACTTTGCTTCAAAGTGCTCACAGCTCCAGGGGCAGTCAGGGAATGAGCACAGCACCGCTCAGCGCCCGGGTGCCTGGCTCAGACACCTGCTCTCGCAGCCTCGGTGAGACGGGGCCCCTCGCCGGGCGCTCCCCCGTGTGCCGAAGTTGGGCAGCCACCGGGCGACGCGTGGCCAGGCCAGACTCTCACGCTCTCCGGAGGCTTCCTTGCGTGTCTTTTTTTTTTCTTCCTATGATTTTAGTCAGTCTGGAAACTTAGGAATCATTTAAATACAGTCGTAACTTATGGATTGTCATTCAAAGAGCCACTGGCGGTTGGTGGGGACGGTGGGACCAGCAGGCGGGAAGGGCCTCCCAAACCGCAGAGAGCACGTACCCCGGGACCGGCTTGCCTTTTGGATCGACACATTTTTGGTTCAAAAGTACACTGTGACTTTCTGGGCTTTTCTTAAACGTGGCCTAATTTCACAGCCTCCTTTGACTTGTGATGGTACCCTACCCTGCCCTGGAAAAATTAATCACGATGACTTATTTTTAAAGTTTCATTTCACTATCTTTGGGTAAAGCCAGGGGACTGACTTGCCTGAACCAGGCTGCTGTTTTATGCCTTTGATCAGAGCGACCCCGCGCAGCCCTCACAGCCCTTCCCATCTCCCCACCCCTCAGTGGGTCCTTCCCCGCTTTTCTCTCTTCCTGTGGGTGGCCAGCGGAGAAGCCCTCTGCTCCAGGAGCTGTTGCCAGTTATCTACCCCATAGTGTGAAGTTCAGTGGCGCCCAGCTTCCTTCGTGCTTGGAGGCCATCTTAGAACGAGCTGACTCTTGGGAAGGGGGTGGGAAGGAAGTGACGGGGCTCTGACGGTAAGGCCGAGCAGGCCTGTGAGGCCAGCCCTGGTCTGTAGGGGAGGATGCTAACCAAGCAGAAAATGATTCCACTGAATACACATCTTATTTGACCAAGGATAAGGAAGACTGAGAGAGAAGCAAGTGGTTGGCTTGGTGTTTGGCCCCTGATTTGGGCTTCCCCGTTTACCCGTCGGCGCGTCTACGTGCTTCTGTGCGGTCTGAGATGTTTGGTAGGCAGCAACTCCACGAGTGCCATGTCTTTCCATTCTGTACGTTATGAGTGCTGTTGCTTGAGAGGTTTCATTTTTTGGCACATTCATTTAGTGATGTCCTGTGATCTTTTATGCAAGTATGAAATGACGCTTAGTTCCACAACATGGTGCACAGGGGACTGAGCACCAGGCATCCGGAGGTAACTCCGGACCTGCTGTGTCAACTCATATTGGCCCCAGGGGCCCCAGAAAGAGGCGGGTGGAATTGGTTAAGAGGAGGTGCTCCCTTTCGGTTGGGTTTGAGTCGGGCTGAACTGTGAAATCGGAGTGTGGTTCGGCTCCTTCTGACGGCTCTTCTCGGCTGACGAGCGTGTGCAGAGAAGCCGCCCTGTCCCTCCATGGTGCTGCCTGTGCTGAGGCTGCCTGGAGGGCCCGGGAGGGTGGCCGTGGGGACAGCTGCCATGGGGGACGAGAGCTCAGTGGTCCCTTGGGCTGTGCGGCGGGACTGATGCTCATTCACCGGGGGTTGCTTGAGTTTTGAACCCAGTCTTTGCCTTCAGACAGGACTAGGCCCAAGTAATCCTAGAGAAAAGTGTTCACTATACTTTTTTCTCCTTAGATGCTTTCCTTACCGCTAAACCTAAGTTGATTCTGAGAATCTAAGACCCCTCCTTCTTGGGCTAGCAGAACTCGATTCCCGTCTGGTATTTGGTCGACAGTCATTCTTAGGAGATACTGTGGTTTGGGTCCAGACCACTGCAATAAAGCAAATACTCCACTAAAGTGAATTCTGCAATACAGCAAGTCAGATGAAGGTTTTGGTTTCCTACTGTGTGTAAAAGTTACGTCTACACCACACTGGGGCCTCTTAAGCGTGCCGTGGCGTTATGTCTAAAAAAAAAACAGTGTAGATACTTCAAGAAATACTTTATTGCTAAAAATGCTATCCTCTGAGCTTTCAGTGAGTCATAACCACAGATCACCATCACACATATAACAGTAACGAAAAAGTCTGAAATATTGAAAGAATTACCCAGATGTGACGCGGAGACACGGAGTGAGCCAGTGCTGTTGGAACAGTGATGTCACCAGACATGGTTGACTCAGAGTAGCCACAAACCCTCAATTTGAAAACAAACAAACAACACCCCAGCGTCTGCAAAGTGCAATAAAGGAAAGTTGCAACAGTGACACGAGGCATGCCTGAATAGGAAGCCCCTCTCCGGTTTTGTAGGATACGTAACCTTAGCTGATTAAATGATCTTCCAAGTTCATAGAGATGTCTTGGTGTTCATAAAACAAGTTGAATTTGTATGGCGCCTTTCTCCATTAGCGATGGGAGACTGTGCCTTATACACAGGGGTGCAGGGAGAGGGGCCATTTCCCTGTCTTCCTGAGGGCCACGAAAACAGGGTGTCCTTCCTTCTGTTTGTTGACATCGCTTCTCCAAGATGATCTTGGAGAAGCGGTCATGGCATAGATTGAAACTGATAAGAGAACATTAATATGTAACGACCTAAAAATTATTTTTAAAATATTTGGGAATTGATAAGGAGAAGCAAAGTGTTAACCAGAGGAAGTGAGCATTCAAATGAACCTTAATCGCTTCGTCGGCCATGGGCGCAGGGGGAGGCGTGCCGGACGGAGCACACTGGGGTCGGGCGCCCGCCCTGCCCCTGGTACCCGCGGCATCTGAGCAAGTAACTCAGACTCTTTGAACGTTATTTTGCTCATCTACGGAATCGAGGGCACGCGGCCCTGTTGTGATATTCAATGAGAAAAGTGACGTGAAGGTGTATCGAAAACTCTAAACTGTAAACAGACGTAGGGCAATTCTTCATCGTGCGCTCTCATCCCTGGGAGCTTCCCCGAGCTCTGTAGCTCTGTATGCATGTGTTGTGTAGAGGCACCTGCGTCTCCCGGCCTGGCCGAGGGGCCCCTTCCTGCTGCGGCTCACCGTCATCGGGATCTTGACTTGGTTGCCAGCCGTCTCCGCACACCTGATTTCGGCTGGTCCTCCGGGTGGCGTCTTCCGGTCTCTGTGCACCAAGCGGATGCTCGGGATGAAACCCTTAATATCCCTGCGCGGTCCAGGAACGCATCTCCCCTGCCTGCACCATATACTTTGCTTGAATTTCTTGGCAAATTTCACAGGAATAAGGCCTGTGGCATATGTGTCGTGGTTTCTTTCAAACGAGATGGTGACACGTATTCATCGGTAGGAAGAAAAGAATAAGTAGCTTACAACATGGCTGGAATTTAGTCTAGGAAGGGACCCGAAAGATCCAGTCTCCCCATTTCCCCTGCAATTTCTCTTCTGAGGAGGTTCCACTCCCGTCACCACCCGGGTCTTCTTTTTTAGCTGTGAAATAAAAGGTAAGGACAAAGTCCTTGGTTTTCAATCTTTGAAAGAAAACATGGGAAAATTTTAGAGTGGAGACATCTGGCAGGCAGCACCGGCCTGAGGGGTCAAGGTTAATACCACCAGTGATAAATAATGTACTAGATGTCTTGCTATGAGGCGGTGAGAAGGGCTCTGCTTCTCTCTAGCAGTGTAGTAGAATAGTAGTGTTCCTCCAAAGCCATGACTCCAGTCTATTCCTGATAAAACATCAGTTACACCAAACTGAGGGACATTCTACAGAATACCCAACCGGTACTCTTCAAGAAAAGTGTCACGGTCGTGGAAAATAAGGAAGGACCGAGAAGCTGTGACAGTTTGGAGGAGACTAGGAGACGCGGGGACTGACTGCAAGGTGCTATTGAGGACTGGATCCCGGGACAGCAAAGGGATGTGAATGGAAACACTGGTGAATTCCAAATCAAGTCTGTAGTGAAGCAGCGTTGTCTTACTGTTGATTTTAGTTTTTATAAACGTACCTTGGTTGTGTAAGATGTTAACACCAGGTGAAGCTGGGTGAAGAGAGGATTGGAGCTCTGTCAGGATTGGAGAGTGAAGTTGACACGGGTCGTTACCCTGTGTGGGAAAGACGAGGCCCAAGGTGTGGTCTCAGGAGAAGGATAGAAAACAGGGTCGCTGGATGGGATGGGGCTGTAGAGCTGAGAGGCCAACACTGGAAGGTGTGTCTCGAGTGGCCGCTGAGATCCCCAAGGACAGTGACGGGGGCTCTGTTAGGGGGAGAGAGGGGCTGCGGGCCGGGGGGTCAGGAAGGGAGGGCCATGGCCACTCCAAGGAACATGGGTGGGAGGAAGGGTCTGATGACATGGGCTATGAAGAGGGAGGAGGAAGGGCTGAAGGTCTAGAAATGGCAGTGAGGAGCGAGGAGGACCCGTCCCCTCCTCCAAGCATGCGGGAGAGACAGCCGCCACCACCTGGGGACACTGCGGGGGAGACTGTGTCCTCAGGAGGGTATGACTTGGGTAATCTCTTCTGCGGGGCACTTTGAAGCTTCTGTACCTCTGAGCCAGCAAAATCGCCTCTGGAAGTTTATCCCAAGGCTACAAAATCAGACAATTTCTTATTCCCCATTGCCACCCTTGGCGTGGATTACAACTTCTAACAGAGGGTGGCGGGTCTGTGACTTCAATTTATTTCCATTTTGGGGGGCTTTGTTCTGCTTTCCCAATTTTCTATCATAAGCACATTTGAATACCGAAAATTAAAATTATTTTAAGAGTAAAAATGTCTATATTGGCTGCAGGCGGGCTCATTAGGCTAACCTGTTTGTTATTCCGGGTCACCAGGGGGAGACGCGTCCTTCAAGCCACTATCGGAGACGCCGTGAATTCAAACTATTTTTTGATTTAATTTGTAATTCCCTCTAAGGACTTGGAAAATGCCTTTGCTACTTTATTTGACAACATTCCAGCCCACAGAGAAATCAGACGGCTAGGTAATCGTTACAGAATATGAAAGTTAAATGCTACCTAACTCTGGGCTTCTAACTTACCGCGAGTGAATTATACCTTAAACCCAAACGCTGGATTTATTTTCACCAATTTGAGCCTGACATCTTAATTCACAACCAGCAGCTGCCGTGTATTCCGGCAGTCACTAAGCTAAGTGCAAGCGGACAGGAGTCTTCAAGGCAAGCGCTGACGACTCTACGCACGGCACACTCGAGTCACATTATGCAGTAAAGCAGACGAGTGATGGAGTTCTTTGTGGACGAAGGTGGGGGTCTTTGTGAACTCATCCAGCTGTCGTGGTGCGTCTGGTTCCCGGTGGTCTCTGACCGCCTGCGATGTCGTCGCAACCAGCCTTCTCCTGAAAGTCCTGGTTCTCGTTCACTCTCCTCTGCCCCGATTTTCAGACTCCCCAGCTGCTGCTGTTGGCAGTTTAATCTCTCCAATCAAATCTTGTAACAGCTTCTCGAATTTCTTCCTCCAGTGGCTGTCAGCAACCCCAGCTGCTCTTGTATATCTTTTTCATCCTGCTCGCCAAGATGTCAGGCCTTCAGTCTAGCTGTCTGGCCCCGGAGTTCAAGCTGACTGAAGCGCTTATTAGCAAAGGTATTTCTGTGTTACTCACGCCAGTGGAAACCTTGACACAGAGCTACACTTAGAAGCACGCATCTATAATGGCACAGATATTTTCACGCTACGTGCGTGAATCGGCAGAGACGGCACAAACCTCCCAATCCCCGAAGCCAACGCAAAATTGCCAGATAAGATGTTAAATGGGGCAGATCCGCAGAAGCTGGATTGCCTTCATTGACGTCGTACCGCGTGGATTAGCATGTTATACCTTGCAAGCGTTGACATAAGTCATACGTGTCTACTTTTAGCGTTTTTCATTTTAGACCGAGTGTTCTATTTTTATTGCTATTTACTCCTGGGGTTTTTGAAAAACAGCTGCTGTGTCAGTCGAGCTGGTTTACATTTTCTGGTTGTTCGGAGGGTACACCCAACGCCTGCATTTTACGGTTTACTTGGTGTAACGGGAGAGACTCTGTTACCTCCTAAATCTCGTGTGGAGCCAGGGAAACACCACCTATGCCCCCGACTGCCCTCGATGAAACCTCATGAGGAAACAGTTGAAGAGCAAAGAACGCCGTCACTAAAGGCCTTTTTTCCTCAGAGGAAGAAAAATAAGATCACAATTTTGCCAGTTGCCCTGCAATCTCAGAAACTACAATTTACGTAGTGTCGGCATGACTTCCTGCGTAATAACGCGCGATTATCCTTTTACCGAAATTGGCTCTAAATTCTCTCAAAGCCAGTCACCGTGGGAATATTCCAGCAATTCTTTCAGCTCTTACATCTAAATCTCGTAATATGTAAACCCGTTGGTCCGTTGATTAATATCTGGATGTTTCTCTCTTTTTATCATCTCTCAGGACCCTCAGTGAGAATAAAAAAGTGGTTCCGTTTCCTGGTAAGAGAGTGAATTATCGATGATCGCTTACGGGGTGCGTATGACCCGTGCGGATGGCTGCTCTGGGCTCACTTTGTCCATTTGTGAGTTTTCCCTTTTGAAAATGTCCGAAGCGGGTCGCTTTATGCGTTGCCCCAGCCTGACCTGGCCGTCCACGGCCATCTGTTTACAGGCAGCCTTCCGCTCGGATTACGTGGCTTTGAACAAACGACTTACTCCTTCCTGACTAAGCAGGGACCCCTCTAAGCTGCATTTTATATGGCTCGGTTTCGAGGTGACTTGACAAGTGGAGGTTTGGACGTCACCATAGGGTGGCGCTGTCTGTCGGCTCACAGTTCGTGGAATTGCTTTAATATTTCACTGCATACCCTCGTGATAGTTGGAAAAAAAAAAAAAAAGTAGGGAAGAGAAAAAATAAAGCTCCTGAAACTTGTAACACGAAGTATGGGTTTCAGACAGGAGACTTCAGACCAATAAGTGAATATGTGCCCCTAAGTGTCCCATTTGTAGCCGTTATTAGAGGTCTCTTGGATCGGGGGTTCAGTCCTGAAGGAAAATACAGCACGCGTATGTGACACTAGCAATATCCCACCGGCGATTGCACTTGAGAGGCAAGGAGAGCTCAGGGCGTTTTGAAATCACGTTTTATTATATATTAACATAAAGCATATAGTATTTTATGTTATATTAATATTTAATGTAATTTTATATTACATTTTATGGTAATACATTACCCGTAAACATGCTTTGATATCTTCGTTCTATTTTTAACCTCGCACGTTCTAATTTTGTCTGCTTTTAGGATTGCCTTGTGTGCAGGGCTAGGGGATGGCTGGTGCATTCATTCTTTATTGCCCTCTTTCATTTATCGAACATTTTCTGAGTATCTTCGGCCTGTGGGGTTGAGCTGGGTGCCGGAGAACAAAGAGGGGGAGGCAGCCTCTTGGCGACCAGTGGGGGCGGCGGACTGTGAGCGGGGATCGCACCCACCCGCAGGAGGGCGCCCGCGGGAGGACGCCGAGCTTCTGAGCCTGCATGGCTCCCGGGGTTTGCAAAGCGCGGCCGGCCCGGCGCCGGCCCTCGCCGCCGCTGCCTTTCCTTGGACACACAGTCGTGTGCGTCTTAGTCCCCCACCCCGCCTTTGCTGTTTAAACGTGCATGTGATCACGGTGACTATCGTATCACGTATCCGTCGATTTTAACAGCTCCCTGTCTGCTTCCATTCACTGGTCTCCATAATCCTACATTTTTAAGATTCAGACTTTTACCCCAATTTTTCAAGAAGGGAAGAACTGAAACCCAGAAAGGGGAAGGCGACTCGTCCAATATTACTGTTGAAGTCGGGGGTGGGGGGGTGGGGGCTGCGGGGCAGGGCTCCCAGAGGAGCTGCCGGTTGTGCGCTGGGTACTTGCTGGGCGCCGAGGGTGCATGCGAGTGAGGCTCGGACTTGCTGTGCCCGAGAAGCTCACTGATACCGGGCTTGGGGGCGGATGCATACGCGGAGGTTGTGTGGGGGCCGTGGAAGGACCCTGAAGGAGAACACGGGCCTGTCTGGGCCGGGGAGGGGCTGCAGGGACTTCCAGGTGGTGCCGTGAAGGAGAGAGGGCGGCTCGGGTGGGGTGTGGACGCTCCGTGGGGAGCCGCCAAGCGGGCGCCGCGGAGAAGGGCCCGCAGGTGCCACGGGCGCAGCGGTGGCCGCACGCGGCAGGTGCGGGGGTCTGCGGTCCCCACAGGCGCGTGTGCGGCACCGGTGGGGGCGGGAGGCGCGTGTCCATTTCAGGTGGGTTTTAGGTCCTACCGGGTAGGCTGGGACCCGTGAGGGCGGAGTGTCGGGGACTTTACACAGAGATTCTCTCTGGATCGCGCGAAGTGTAGCGAGGCCTGGAGGCTCCCCTGGGTGTCTCGCCCCAGCGGTGACGCGGGGGCCTCGGTTTGGGCGCGTCACCGTCCCCCACAGGTGACGGTGGGGTTTGCGCGGGGAGGAGGCGGGGAGGAGGCTGCCTCAGGCCGTCGCCTCCTCAGCCCAGAGCGGCGGGCATCTCGTCTCACGGCCCTTTGGTCAGAATGGGCGTCTGGCCCCGCGTGGAGGCTGCGGTCTGGAGGGGTCTTTGGTGGCTCCGCCCCAGGGAGGGGGAGGGGAGCCGGCCTGGCGGCCCCTGGCATCACCACCACAGCCTGATGTGTCATTCTGAGGGTCTGGGGCCTCGTGTGTCAGAGCAGGTGGGTGACATCATCGCATTGATGTTCAAGATAATGATGTGGCCATCAGGGGAGAAGGGCAAGGTGACAGTGGTACCTTCATTCACAATATTCTGTGGTGGAGGCCCGGACGGGACTGGGCCGCAGGGAAGGGACAGCGTCCCGGGAGGTGACGGGGGCCCGGACGGGACCGGGCCGCAGGGAAGGGACAGCGTCCCGGGAGGTGACGGGGGCCCGGACGGGACCGGGCCGCAGGGAAGGGACAGCGTCCCGGGAGGTGACGGGGGCCCGGACGGGACCGGGCCGCAGGGAAGGGACAGCGTCCCGGGGGGTGACGGGGGCCCAGACCGCAGAGAAGGGACAGCGTCCCGGGAGGTGACGGGGGCCCGGACGGGACTGGGCCGCAGGGAAGGGACTTTGCAGGAAGATTTGTGAATTTGACCATATTGACCAAACTTGGCCGCAGGTTGGATATGAGGGGCAAGGGTGAAGTTGGAGGTTCTGGGCTGGGGCCTGGGTCTTGCTTCCGTGAAGGAGAGAAAGAACAGGTTTTGGGGGAAGGCAACAGGTAAGCATGTCCGCTGACACTCCTGCCTTCTCGGAGGTTCCGGGAGGCCTCTCGCTGAAGACGCCATTCCGCAGGTACAGCAGTGGTGTTTGCAGTGTGCAGAAGCAGCGTTGATTCCCTGTGCCCAATGGCACGTTTCGCCGTAGGAACAGATGGTACCATCACCGACGAATGTGGTTTGGCAAGTGACAGATTCCCAAGTACCTCATAATCTTCCTGCTTCCATAGGTTGTTTTCATGTGTTGGTGCCTCTTCTGGAGAAAGACAGTGGTTTTGGATTCTCCTGCACTCTGATTCGTCCTTTCTGATTTTACTAAAAGTGCCTTTTTTATGTTAGTGAAAACATAAGAGTCTTTCCTGTGGTTTATCAATTTTTAAACAACTGGTGGATTACATCTATTTAATTAATATTAGCACATCATTTATACTGGCTTCTCTTGACCTTCTCCGATTCTAGCACATCCTACCTATTTTATGCTTATTTAAGATTCTATTTCCAAGTGAGAATAAAAGTGATAATGTACGTAAAGCACCTTGGACGTGTAATAGCCCATGTGAGAATTATTTTTATTAATATTATCACTATCGATATGAAATTGATGATATAGTAGCTATGTTTGTTATTTTATGATTTATTTCACTTGATTTAGATGGCTACTACGTTTATTGGTGATTTTGTTTTATTTTTGTTTACTGGAGAAAAAGAACCATATGACCTTCTAGAGGGAAAAAACACACCTGTACTACGAGAAGCCCCAGTGAAAATAGAAGACCAAAGACAACCACCAACGGGACAGCGATCACGAGAAGAATCATCATCAGGACGATCAGAAGAAAAGCCCGAAGAACAAGAATTGCTCGAACAGCCATCCTGGGGGCAGCCATCCCAAGAACAGACACCCGACACACGAGAACCATCTGAACAGTCATCCTTGACACAATCATCCCAAGAACAGATACCCGACAAACGAGAAGCATCGTACCTGAACAGCCATCGTTGGGGCAAAAAGAGATGACGCACGGAGGAAAAACTGAACAAATGGCATGAAAACAACTTATCAGCCATGTTGTAAAGAATAACAGTCAGAAGCTAGAAAGGATCGTATGGCAAATGAAAAGAAAATTAGACATTTATTTCACGGTATGCTAAAGAGGTATGCTAGTACAATATTAAAATTGTGCATTTCATATTTTGGTGGTCAAAGTTTAAAAAAACGATGAAGACTAAATTCATCTGGAGTTCCTTCCCCTGTTCCCTGAATTTTAGTAAAACTGGGAGGGGAGGGAAGTGATTAGTGAGACGTAATGTGTATCACCACCTGGCTCACACCTTCATTTCTTAGAGCATCGGTCCATATCTAGTATTCCGGGTGACTCAGTTGCCCTGAAAATGACACACATTTATTTACACAGTTATCTATGGTTAATTTTTTTCTGTTTAACAGTGAATTAGGGTATCGTATAATAATTGCACATATATATACACGCACAAACATATACATCACACACACACAAATGCTTTATATGTCAGAAATTGATAGTAGAACCCATGGAATGGTACATTTTTGGTGATTAAGAGAATGGGTTCTCAAGTCAGATAATACAAGTTTGGCCTCTCCACTCACTAAGTGTGTGAACTATGTCTGTGCCTCAGTTTACTCCTCCATAAATTGAGGCTAATTATAATACCGAATTCATAAGTTTTTGGGATATTTTAAAGCAATAACACTTATTTTTAAGGTTTATTTATTTTGGGGGGGGTAGGGGCAGAGGGGGGGAGAGAGTGCACGCAAGCAGGAGAGGGGCAGGGAGAAGGGGAGAGAGAGAAGCCCAAGCAGGCTCCGCGCTATTAGCTCGGAGCCTGATGTGGGGCTCGATCCCGCGAACTGTGAGATCATGACCTGAGCCAAAATCAAGAGTTAGACGCCCAATTGACTGAGCCACCCAGGTGCCCCTAAAGCAATAATACTTATTCTAAGGTAGTTAGAACAATGCTGGACACACTAAAATATGTTATTACTGTTATTTCATTTTGGTTGTTTTTCTGTTTGTTATTTTATTTCCTTAATGTTTATTTTTGAGACAGAGGGAGACAGAGTGTGAGTGGGGGAGGGGCAGAGAGAGAGGGAGACACAGAATCCAAAACAGCTCCAGGCTCTGAGCCGTCAGCACAGAGCCCGATGCGGGGCTTGAGTCCAGGAACCGTGAGATCATGACCTGAGCTGAAGTCGGACGCTCAACCGACCAAGCCATCCAGGCGCCCCTCTGTTTGTTATTAAGTGAGAGAAGACAAGCAGATCATTCCGCTCAGGTTCTCTGCTAAGATCATTATTGTATTTGAGCTTCTTACCTGCCAGAACCAACATGGAAGCAAGGATTTTCAGACTGTCAGGGTCCAGGTAGAAATCAAACCTGTGCTGCACCGCTGGTTAGTCACAGAGTGCTGACGTGTGGAAGGAGAAAGGAAAGCTGTTGTGTCGCCATCATTATGGATTTTTTGGTTTGTTGTTGGACTTGACTGTAGCATTTACGACTCCTTAAGGAGGGAATTGGGGTCAAATGGAAACCATCTCCGTCTCATCTTTAGCTTTTTTTGGCTAACAAGTTTCTGGTGGAAAGCCGTGGGTGTTGATGTCGCTCCATGCGTCGTCCCCGTTTTGGTGCTTGAGAAAGAACATTACAACAGCATTCTCTGCTCCTTTTTGCCTGGGGTCTCTGTCCGCTGTCCTGGTGTATGTCGTCGCGTGAAGAGGGTGCAGTGGTTGAGAACCGCCGGTCTGGTCTAGGTGCCACCTGCGTTGACCGTATGCTCTTGAACATTTACGTGTCATTTCCAAGCATGAGCTGTTTTCGGTGAACTGAGAATGTTGGAGCTGCGGGCACCCCCAGAGGTGGTGGAGGGCACAGCAGACGTCGTGGGTCACCATGGGGGTCGGAGGCCGCCAGAGTCCCGTGTGACTGTACCTTTCGGTGGCAGGGGCAGGGCTCAGACTCACGTGTTTCTTTCCTTTCTTCCCCCCCCCAAAATTAGTTCTAAATCCACTGTAATACTCAACCTTATTGAGTAAGTGTGTGAAGCACATGAAACGAGGCTCTCTGAAATTCCTAGTACTATCCTGGCATGATATGGATTCGTTTTATTTTCGCGGATACGTGGATACTGCTTCATCCAATGATGTTCATATTTTGGGCCTAGTTTTAGGGGAGGATCTCCCCCAGGGGGGTCCTTCGGAGAGTCGTTCAGTATTAAAATCGAACGAGAATGCAGACCCAAACAATACCATGGTGTCTTAGTACACGTGAAGACGTGGGGCCGAGGCTGGAATGGGAGATGATGGATGAAGGGTTATTTTATTTTATAGTATTTTATTTATTTTATTTTTAATTTTAATTCCAGTGCAGTCAACATACAGCGCTGTATTAGTTTCAGGGGTACGAAATAGTGATTCAACACTTCCGTGCCTTACTCAGTGCTCATCCTGAGATGCGTTCTCTTCATCCCCGTCACTTGTTTCCCCAACCCCCTGCCCCACCGGTGACCATGGGTGTGTTCTCTAGAGTTCAGAGTCTGTGTCTTGGTTTGTCTCTTTCTTCCCCCTTTTTGTTCATTTATTTTGTTTCTTAAATTCCACTTATGAGTGAAATCATGTGATATGTGTCTTTTTCTGACTGGCTTATTTCACTTAGCATTATACCCTCTAGATTTACCCATGTTGTTGCAGATGGCAAAATTTCATTTTATGTATTTATTTGTGTATTTATTTTTTACTTTATTTAATTTTATTTAAAAAAAATATTTATTATTGAGAGACAGAGAGACACAGAGTGTGAGCAGAGGAGGGGTAGAGAGAGGAGAAGACACAGAATCTGAAGCAGGCTCCAGACTCCGAGCTGTCAGCACAGAGCCCGATGTGGGGCTCGAACTCACAAACTGTGAGATCATGACCTGAGCCAAAGTCGGTCGCCTAACCAACTGAGCCACCCAGGTGCGCCCCCCCCCTTTTTTTTTTTTTTTTTTTACTTTAGAGAGAGAGAGTGTGAGTGTGGGAGAGGGGCAGAGGGAGAGAGAAAGAGAATCTCAAGCAGACCCCATGTCCAGGCAGAGCCTGATGCGAGGCTTGATCTCACGATTGTGAGATCATGACTTGAGTTGAAATCAAGAGTCGGATGCTCAACCAACTGAGCCCCCCAGCTGCCCCAAGATCTCCTTCGTATGGTTGAGTAACTTCTTCTTTATCCATCCATCAGTCAATGGACACTTAGACTGTTTCCATATCTTGGCTGTTGTAAATCATGCTGCTATGAACATCAGGGTATGTGTATCCTTTCGAATTAGTGTTCTTGCATTCTTTGGGAAATACCCAGTAGTGCCATTGTTGGATCATAGGTAGCTCACTTTTAACCTTTTGAGGAGCCTCCATACCGTTTTCCACAGGGGCTGCACCCGTCTGCATTCCCACCAACAGTGCATGAGCGTTCCTGTTCCTCCACACCCTTGCCAGCGTCTGTTGTTTCTTGTGTTGTTGATTCCGGTCATTCTGACAGGCGTGAGGTGATATCTCATTGCAGTTTTGATTGGCTTTTCAGGAGAGGGCTGCTTTACATCAACCGCTGGACTAATGAGATATGAGATGACCAGTGAAATAATTTCAAAATAAATTTTCAAGGCTGTTTCTGTAGCCGTACCTGCCTGGGAGCAAACTGCTGTCTGGATGCTCTGGGATATTTTCTTTTCTTTTCTTTTCTTTTCTTTTCTTTACTTTTCTTTTCTTTTCTTTTCTTTTCTTTTCTTTTTTTTAAATATATGAAATTTATTGTCAAATTGGTTTCCATACGACACCCAGTGCTCATCCCAAAAGATGCCCTCTTCAATACCCATCACCCACCACCCCCCTCCCACCCCCCATCAGCCCTCAGTTTGTTCTCATTTTTTAAGAGTTTCTTATCATTTGGCTCTCTCCCACTCTAACCTCTTTTTTTTTTCCTTCTCCTCCCCCATGGGTTTCTGTTAAGTTTCTCAGGATCCACATAAGAGTGAAACCATATGGTATCTGTCTTTGTCTGTATGGCTCATTTCACTTAGTATAACACTGTCCATTTCCATCCACGTTGCTACAAAGGGCCATATTTCATTCTTTCTCATTGCCACGTAGTATCCATTGTGTATATAAACCACAATTTCTTTATCCATTCGTCAGTTGATGGACATTTAGGCTCTTTCCATACTTTGGCTATGGTTGAAAGTGCTGCTATAAACATTGGGGTACAAGTGCCCCTCTGCATCAGCACTCCTGTGTCCCTTGGGTAAATTCCTAGCAGTGCTATTGCTGGGTCATAGGGTAGATCTATTTTTAATTTTTTGAGGAACCTCCACACTGTTTTCCAGAGCAGCTGCACCAGTTTGCATTCCCACCAACAGTGCAAGAGTGTCTCTGGGATATTTTCATGCAATACTGTAGATTCTCAACATGCCACAGGCTGCCATCTAGAAAAGTACCCAGAACATGCAGTAAAATGATAACAGTTTTGGGAAGTTCTCTTTTAATCTGTTTTTCATTTTATTTTTTTTAATCTTTATTTTTGAGAGAGTGAGAGAGACAGAGTGAGAGGAGGGGAGGAGCAGAGAGAGAGGGAGACACAGAATCCGAAGCAGGCTCCAGGCTCTGAGCTGTCAGCACAGAGCCCAACGGGGGGCTCAAACCCACGAACCATCAGATTGTGACCTGAGCTGAAGTTGGACACTTAACTGACTGAGCCACCCAGGTGCCCCATAATCTTTTTTTTTTTTTTTTTTTTTTTTTTTTTTTTATGTCTTTCAGATGGCCTGGGAGTAGAAACCAATAAACTAAAAAAAAAATCACTTTTCTATCTACCTGACATCAATATTCCTTCAATCATAGTGTTTCCATCTTGCATATGGACATTTTAACAGTGAGAACACCATGTCTGGGGGAAACAAACCCATGCACGGTGTCTTCTCAAAAGCTAAAGATGAGGGTTTTCCAAAGGATCCCATAGTGTTCTAAGTCCTTTCCTTGGTGGCATTTCTTTTTAGTAAACATTTGAAAGAATGACATGTAGTTCTTCGTAATTAAGCCTCACAAAGATCATTTGGAAAATCGGAGGAATTTGGAATCACCCGTGCGCATAGCCCCTTGTTTGTTTTCCTTGGAATGTGTTTTGGAAGATACTGGTTCATTATTGGAAGGTGTTGTTCTCCCCAAGAGGGATCTAGAACCTCTGCTATATGAAGTTCTAAGTATGAAAATATTTTACCCTCTGCATGATCAGTTCAAAAGGAAAACACGTCCAAGGTTAGCTGGGAAAAGGATTTTCCTAGTTTACTTACGTATTTTCACAAAGACAAAAGCGATAGCCATACAACTAAGTGCAAAGATGTGAGTTTTCTGCAGCAAAGATTTTAATGTTAGCAAAGAGCACTTATCTCTCTTCCGTTTGCATTCTAGTCCTAGTTGAAGAAGCTGTAGGCTGTTTGCTTTTACATCTGGGTGAAAAAAAAAAAAAAAGAAATACAAGGCGAAATTTTCACAGGAGAGACTTCAGTGTCATTTGGCGGGTACGGAACACTGTCACATTCAAACCTGAAAGGTATTTACTGTTACAACTATGGTTAAACTATGACGACCATCGGCAATAGACTCAATAGTTTCATCTTATTATATTTTTACCGATGCTTCAAAATGTTTCAGAAATTGGTCTGCATTCAAGTTTTTTTATTTATTTATTTTTTAACGTTTATTTATTTTTGAGACAGAGAGCGACAGAGCATGAACAGGGGAGGGGCAGAGGGAGAGGGAGACACAGAACCTGAAACAGGCTCCAGGCTCTGAGCAGTCGGCACAGAGCCCGACGCGGGGCTCGAACTCACGGACCGCGAGATCTTGACTTGAGCGGAAGTCGGACGCTTAACCGACCAAGCCACCCAGGCGCCCCTCAAGTTTATTTTTATTTAACTTCAAACATCATTTGACTTGTTTCATCAGATGATTGAACATCATTGAACATCATCAGATTGTTCACCTGATGATTGAACATCATCAGATTGTTCAAAACTCATACTGCCCTTTGAAAACAGCCAGACTTTATGTACTGTACGGGCCCATTTTCAGAATTTTCAAAGAATTCTCGTCGTTTGTAATTCCATTTTCATACGTTCTAAATCAAACTAGTCTTTTATAAAAAGTTGAATACGAACTTTTTTTTCCCCCTGTAATTTTCTTTGTTGGAGTTTCTCGGGGTCGCTGTGTCGATTCTCAAAACCACAGGTTGAAATCTGTCCCCGGAGCACACCTAGGGGGCTTAGGGTCTCTTGCGCTTGGAAACATACGAAGACTTTCAGGGATGTTTTTGCAAATTTAAAATGTATTAAAACCCATTTGCTTCTCTGCTAATTAGGTAATACTATCTGTTTCTGTGTTTGTTCAGAGAAAGTAGGGCAGATTTGGGCTCTGTTTTCTGTATTCCTTTTCTAGTCTGCCTAAGAAACACTGACCAACCAAACCTACAGGCAACTAGCTTTCTTCAGAGCTGCAGAAATACCAACAGAAACATTAACACACATTTCCACCCCACCCCCCACCCCCCGCCTTCCACCCAAGCATCTTGTCTGTTGTTTTCTTCAATTTAACGACTGTCTCTGCAAAATGTATCGACCTAAAAGACCCACTACCACCATTTCACTGGCGGATCTCCTCAGAGTGGTTGAGACTCCACATGGGACCCGCGGTTGGTGAGTCATAACCCACGTCGGCTCTTGGGGTTGATGCTTCGGCATTAGGAATATTTTGCACGTTTTTTCCTTTGAATCATTTCTCTTCTATTGGTGTTTCTTTTCGTGGAGGGACAGTTTAAAACGTGGGGGATCTCATTACCACGCTGAGCCCCTGCCACCATCAAAAAGATTTCCTCCAGAATGAAGCTACGAATTGCCAATTTCCCGTTATGATTATATCTGGAATGTGTGACCCTCCTCCTTTAAGTTGCTTGATCTGTTTGCCAAATACATTTGATTGGGTTTACCTATGGAGTGGCTAGAAATGGAGTAAAACAGAAAGCTATGTTGATAAAAATTAGACTCTTTCGTAATGATTTGATGAATTATCCCTCCATGTTATCGCCCACCAGGAAGCTATGTACATGTAATTGCATCTTCAAGAATCAGTTTGATCGCTAAATTAATTAGACAAGGTTGGTGAAATCTATGGACTCCTGTTTCTTGTGATTATGTTTATAATGATGCGCAGTTCATTTTTCCTGTATGTCCACTTTTTGAAAATATGGAGCATCAAAGTTCTAATTGGTAAGAGCCTCTGTGATGCCTTGTGGAATAGTTCTGTATGTTTCATAAGAGAAAAATGACGAGCAAGACCCGTCAAAGCCCCACGCTCACAGAATTTCTATTCCAGTAGGAGAAAGAGGTTAGTTGAGTCATAGGAGCGCTGCAGTCCAGTCCTGATTTAGCTCAGTCCCTAATTGGATTAAAATACCACCCCCACTAAAAGTCTAGCAGAAAGGGGAAGTCCTCCCTGGGGAAATAACATGGTCCTAAATGCCCAGTGTCCTGCATTCAAGAAAAGATGATCAGGTGTGAAGAGACACGGGATTATATCACTGAGAATCAAGAGAATTAACAGGAAAAGCACAGGGGATGTAGTGATCTCACATTACTCTGCTGGTGTCGGCAGAAAAGAACTTTAAAATAACAATAATCGGCATGTTCAGGGACATAGAAGGAAAAGAACAGAGACTTTTACCAAAGAGGTGGAATCTACAAAAAGGGATCGAAAGGAAATTTTGGAACAGACCACGTGACACAGGAATGGAGATAACTTATCAAATACAGCAGAAAACAGGATTAGGAAACTGATAAACCGATCCAGAGAAAATACACTGAGGCACGCAGAGAGAAAATAATAGAAAACACATAAACGACTCTAAGAGATCTGCATGATCTCGTGAAAAGGTTTAATATAAGTGAAATTGGAGTCTCAGAAGGAGAGGACAGAGGGCCTATGAGAGAAGAAGAAATGGAACTTTGGGAGAAGCAATCCTATTAATGGCAGCAGGGAGATGGGGGGGGGGGCGGGTCCAGGGAAGTTTTTAATTTCCTTTCCCTTCTTGTTCCTTTGCTTTTCTTCTTTCCTTTCTCTTTCTCTCTCTCTTCTCTCCTTCTCCTCTCCTCCCCTCCCCTCCCCTCCCCCTCCCCCTCTCCCTTTCCCCCTTTTCTTTCTTCCGCTTTCTTTCATATGATTGATGCTCAAAATGTTGCAGGCCATTATTAGGATGATTCCATAGAAAGAGTGCGATGGGCCAATTTTAAGAAAGCCATAGGGACAGAAGGCAAGAGCACGTGGAGGGAGGGCTATTTGGATACTTGGCAGGAGAGAGTGGGAGAGTGATATAGATGTGGCCACAGTTGTAGGTTTGCTGCTGGGAATCTCAGGTTGCTTTAATAGGTTTTAATGAAATATGCATTGGAGTCAGTGATGGAGACTCAAGGGGGGATAAAAGAAACTGTAAGAGAGAGCAAAAGGATAAAATACACTTACTAGGAAAAGGGGCAGTGATATGTACCAAGTTCAAGGATGGGTCTTGAGATTAAAAAAGAGGCAGAGAAGAGAAAGTAAGGATGGGAGGTTCCTTCACCTGGAAGATGAGAGGGTTTTTTTGGACAAAGTTTGTAATCTTAGAAGATAGCTTCGAGAAGGTGTGATGCTTTCGGACCTTGAGGGATACTGTGATACAGGAGGCCAGGCTAGAGGGTTCTAAAACTGCTCTTAAAAGACAAGCCTGGGGGAGAAAAGACAAAACCAGGAAAAGGAGTATTCGTTGCTATCATGTCAGGAAGAATTGTGGGAGCCTAAAGAAATCTAACACAGAGAGGGAGAGATGAAGTTTAAGAGGGTGCAATGGAATTATTTTCTTTCTTTCTTTCTTTTTTTTTAAATGTTTATTCATTTTTGAAAGACAGAGAGAGACAGAGTACAGAAGGGGTGGGGCGGAGAGAGAGGGGGAGCAGAGAATCAGAAGCAGGCTCCAGGCTCTGAGCTGTCAGCACAGAGCCCGACGCGGGGCTCGAACCCACAGACTGCAAGATCATGACCTGAGCCGAAGTCGGACGCTCACCTGACTGAGCCACCCAGGCACCCCGGAATTATTTTCTTAAAGGGAGCCTAGGGTCATGAACCTTGAGACAGGAAACCCATTAAAGGTGCCGGTGGGGATTCAGTAATCCGTGCGATTGGACAACTGTCCCCTAAGGACTCAGGACTGAGAAGGCAAGAGAGAATACTTCTAGCACAATCACATGAATGCAGATTCTACAGTATTTTGGGCAGGGGCCAGGTCTAAACTGCGTGGGTAGTTTACAGAGTCGGGTCTATAAGGGCAGGTACAGAGCCCCTTCTAGAACGGGGGCTTCTAGAGGACTGGCAGGTGAAGTTGAATCTGGTTACATGTAGACTCGGGAGCGAATAGTTCTGGTGGAATTTTACACCATAGAGAACTGAGAAGGCACAACGCTTGTATGAATAATAAATGCTTTGACAACATTAACATTTACCAATTTTGTACCATTCACTGTGGGAATTCCCTCAAGGCCAAAATTGTGGAAGAATGCCAGAAAACAAATCTCTGGGTTGGGAAAAAAAGGGTGCAAAGAAATCCTGCTGGTGTGACAGGAGTCAGAACCTAATGGGGCAACAAGGAAAAGTGAGAACATAAGCAGAAGAGGAGAGTTTGCAAACTTCTGCTGAGCCTTCTTGAACTTGGTAGTGGAAACCAGAAGAAAAAGGAACAACGAGAGGTTATTTCTTCTTTACAGAAAAAGGTAATAGCCAAGGAAACAATTTTAGCCACCGTGGAGGTAGCTAGCCCAGGCAAGTTACTCAAGGCTGGGATTGTGACTGGCTTCCCCTGACAAAGTTGTGGGAAGGGCACACATCGTCCCAAGGATCACTGTTGAGGGGCTGGGGTTCTTTTTGTCCCAGTAATGGCTGTTCTGGTGACTGCTGTCCCAGTGGTGATTCTCTCTGGGCTTCTCTCTGTAGGTCTTAGCAGTACAGGTTATCGGTTGTACTGTGGGTCGCTTGTATATGAGGAGTCGCTTTTTTAAAAATACTGTTTTTAAGATTCTGTCTTTGCCTTTGGCTTCGGGTAGTTTGATTATGAGGTGTGTGGCTGCAGATCTGTGAGTTGATCTGACTCGGAATTTGTTGAGTTTAGTGTTCAGCTGCTGATTGGACAGAGTTTCTTAAACACCTTGCCCCAGAAAGTCTCCAACCTTTCCTGGAGAGCTCTGTGTGTGTGTTGGGGACCCTTCAGTATCCAGCATGGGATGTGCACCTCTTAGGTTGCATGTCTTAGGGTCGGCCAAAGGTGGGACCTTAGGGCCTTCTCAGGTCTTTCCTGGGTACGCACACAGCTCTATGGCATTGTAGATTCTCAGGAATAGATCAGAACTTCGCAGAGCCCCCTGTTGATATCTGATTCCCTAGCTTTTCCTTTAAACTAACACTTAAAAAGTTAGAATTGTTTGGTCAGCCCTAACCAATGTGCCCCTTCAAGCAGCTGTGATATTAAACAGTTGCCACTGATTGTTTTTCGGAAGCGTCCCAGGGAGACAGGGCTGTTTGTACAGAGAGAGCTCTGAGCCACCAGGTCGAAGAAAAGAGGAGCCCCAGGGGCGCCTGGGTGGCTCAGTCGGTTAAGTGTCCGCCTTTGGCTCAGATCATGATCTCACAGTCTGTGCGTTCGAGCCCCACTCTGCGCTGACAGCTCGGAGCCTGGAGCCTGCTTCGGATTCTTTGTCTCCCTCTCTCTCTGCCCCTCCCCTGCTCATGTTCTGTCTCTCTCTCAAAAATAAATAAACATTAAAAAAAAGAGAGAGAGAGAGAAGCCCTGAGAATGGAGATTTTCACATTGCTGCCAGACAGCAGATACCTGGGTGTGAACCTCTGGTGAGTCTTAAAACCATTCTGCCTTCTCCAGTGGCCGCTAACCTGCAACTTTTCACAGCTTCTGCGGTTAGGAGGCTGTTCGTTTTCATGGCTGTTGTTAAGCTGGGAAGAGGGAGACTGAAGTAGGTTTGCTGTTCTCACTGAGATTCAGTTCTCTGTCTTGACTCCATGCTCCCTGATAGCTGCGACATTTTGGTTAATTTCATCAGTTCCGGAAAAGTCAATTTGGACACTGTTTGGTAGTGTTTTCCTTGCTTGTATAGAGGGGTGGTCTTTGGATGGCCCTCACTCCGCCATCTCGGAAGTGCTTCTCGCATGCATTCTTGACATGCGAGTACCAGGACTGCAGGTTCCCCCACTTCTGCACCTGCTGTATTTTCTTAATTCTGTTCTCCCTTGGTTCGTGTCAGTACAGAGACGCACATCAGCGAGCCAGCTGCCCACATGGGCTCCCAGCTGGGGAATGGCACGTCAGGTTGTCTGTCTTGCAAGCCCTCAATTTTTGTGATCGGTAGGTATGGCACCCTCCTTCATTTGACCTTGGGCGGATGTGGGAGGAAGCACTTGTCTCCCTCCACTTGAAGGGAAGGAGGGGAGGAAAAGCGGAAGCATTGTCCGTTGAGCCGATGATTGGGATGATCATATCATCTATTATCTGAACTGGGATATTTTTAATAGCAAAAAGTACTCAATATAATGTAGTATATGTATGTGTGAGTAAAGAGGAAGGGAGAGAGAGAGAGGAAGGAGGATAGGAGGGAGAAGGAGAGACACACATGCGTAGAAAGACACATACTCACAGGGATGCACACAAAGAGAGATAGATACACAGATACACACACAAAGAAAGAGAGAAACACGCAGGCACATACACAGACAGAGAGAGAGAGAGAGGAAAAGAGATTTATTGACTCCAAATTAATTTTATCATATTGGTACATCTGAAAATAGTTCTATTAGAAAAGCTGTTTTTTTTTTTTTTTTAATGTTTTTATTTAGTTTTGAGAGACACAGAGGCAGAATGCGAGTGGGTTAGGGGCAGAGAGAGAGAGGGAGACACAGAATCCGAAGCAGGTTCTGGCTCTGATTGTCAGCACAGACCCCGATGCAGGGCTCGAACTCACGGACCGTGAGATCATGACCCGAGTTGAAGTTGGATCCTCAACCGACTGAGCACCCAGGTGCCCCTAGAAAAGCTGTTTTTAAAAACAACTTTTTAAAATAAAATAAATGGATATCTATGTGCATTAAAATAAAACAAATGGAGATTTTTGATACTGATTATCTGAACTTAAAGCAAAATAACTATTCTTGGTACATATTCATATGTGTTAATTGCATCCTAAAATTATCTGTATCTAATACCATGTCCTTGGTGTTTTCCCAAAAATGCATGTTTTAATATAGTCTACTTAATTTTAATTTTTCATAAAATTTCCAGCAGTCGTCTCCAAAGTAATACTTTGTGGTTAGTAACTTAGAAATTCTGACACCTTCACTTGACTCTTTTCTATTCACTTTCCGATTTTAACCGAGAAAATTCTCAGAGGTGCTGAGGAACCTGCTGAGCTCAGAGCAAATTTTGCGAAATATGGAAAATTCTCAATACTGTTTTTTTTTTGTTGTTGTTGATAAACTGGACTCTATTCAAAATTAAACCTTCTACTCATCCAAAGCATTTTTTTTAAATTTGCATCCAAGTTAGTTAGCATATAATGCCATGATGATTTCAGGAGTAGATTCCAGTGGTTCATCCCCCTCCCCCATGTGTAACACCCAGTGCTCATCCGGACAAGTGTCCTCCTTAACGCCCCTTGCCCATTTAGCCCATCCCCCCACTCAAAACCCCTCCAGCAACCCTCAGTTTGTTCTCTAAGAGTCTCTTCTGTTTTGTCCCCCTCCCTGTTTTTGTATTATTTTTGCTTCCCTTTCCTTCTGTTCATTTGTTTTATACCTTAAATTCCTCATATGAGTGAAATCA
The DNA here is from genome assembly GCF_018350195.1 of Panthera tigris. NCBI lineage: Eukaryota > Metazoa > Chordata > Mammalia > Carnivora > Felidae > Panthera > Panthera tigris. Next base: position 136,916,106 of record NC_056662.1, on the reverse strand, counting down.
TATGATATTTATCTTTCTCCAACTGTGCAAATGACAAGATTTCATTCTTTTTGGTTGCCGAGTAATACTCGATTGTATCTATAGACCACATCTTCTTTATCCGTTTGTCCATCGATGGACATTTGGGCTCTTTCCATACTTTGGCCATTGTCGATAGCGCTGCTATAAACATTGTGGGGCAAAAAGGGGCAGATGCACCTTTGAAACAGCACATGTGTATCCTTTGGATAAATACCTAGTAGTGCAATTGCTGGATTGTAGGGTAGTTCTATTTTTAACTTTTTGATGAATCTCCGTGCTGTTTTCCAGAGTGGCTGTGCCAGCGTGCATTCCCAAGAACAATGTAAGAGGGTCCCCCTTTATCCATATCCTGGCAGGTAGCACCTCCCTTCTGAATTTTTTCCCAGATGGGGCTGTGTTTCCAAACCCCTCACTTCCGAGAGCCCTGTGGCTTGGACCCACTATGACCCTCTGGGGGAGGATCTCACCGAGCAATGGCCGGATGCCGCTTGCTTCCGGAACGTTCCTGCAATCACACTGTTGCAGAGGCTCGGAAGTTGTGACTGATTGTCAGCTTGCCCTAGAATAAGTTCATGTGATCTCGTGGCAGCAGTGTTTCAGGGATTGTGGTAAGTCACAACACACAACCCGTGTCAGGTTTCACCACACCCTGGCGTTTTTGTTCCAATACCAGCAATTGTGTTCTCTGGGGTCTGCTGGGAACTTTGCCTGTTGGGAGGCTATCCCGCGTCTACCAAATGCCCTCCTAGCAGGGTAGCAGGGGAGCCAGTTCTCCCCATGTGGCCCACGGATCTCTCGGACCTCGCTGCCAGCACCTGGGGATTCGCCCTTCCCACCTGAACACCGCCGGGTATTGGGCTGTGGAATTTCTAATGCTACTCTGCCCTGTTTATGGAGTCTTAATGATGTTGAAACCCTCTTCTTTCTCCCTTTTCCCTTTCTTTTCAGGCAACTGTGGGTGCTTCTACTCTTTCTCTTTCTCTCCTGCTACTTTCGGAGGGAGTGCCTTTCCTGCACTACCCACCCCCCCCAATCTCTGTCCTCTCTCCACAAATACCACTCCCTATCCTCCATGGCTTCTCTCGCCTCCAGCTCACCTCTCCATGCCACGTACCTGCCCAATTCTGTGGCTCAAGTTATGCAGACTGTTGAGTTAATCCTCAGGTCAATTTCCCAGGTGTGCAAAATGGTTTGACACCCATCTAGCTGCATTTCAGGGACGAGAGAAGCAGAGAACGTCCATGCTGCTCTGCCTTCTTGTCAAAAACCTCCATACCGTTTAAAACCTATTGAAATTGTAAAGATTTCAGGAAAATACTTTTTGTGCTCATCGTCTCTGTTGCTTCCATTTAGGGCGTCTTTCATTGACAAATATTTTTATAAACGCATCAAAGAAGTTGTTTCTGTCGACGATTCCTGAAATGTTTTGTTAAACTTACATACTGCAAAATCACGAAGCTTCTGAATTTTACCTTATTGTGGTACAACATATAAGTTCGTACAGTTAAAAATATTTCTCTTATCAAACAATTCTTCCTAAAGGTTGAGATATTTTCAAGCAAACTTATAGGATTTCAGAATTAAATCGTGGTCTCCAGTTGGTCTCTCGTCATTCAAAATGTTGGACATTTTCCTTGTTTTTGTAAGGGTAAATTTCAATGAGCTCCTGTTTTCAAGCTTTCCCCCAATAATTGCAGGCTGCCCAGACTTCAAGAGTAGCTTTTGGTCCTTTGGGTTGTATAATCTCACCAAAGCTCGCAACAGATTTTGAACAAAATACAACGAAAGTTTAGAAGACTTTAAGAAATATTTAATACACTGGGGAACCCTTAGTTTGATTTACAGAGTGGTTCCTCAAAGCGCAAACGTTTCCACAATGGCTGATGACAGGAGGCAGAGAGAGAAGGGCCTCTTGGCATGCGGGAGGTATTTTTTGTTGGACAACATTATCACAAAAGCATTGTAGTTGGCGTGCTCTTTGATATATAAAAATACCAGCTTTGACAATGACAGCTTTGTTCCGGTATGTAGAATATTACATATGCAGCACATGACCATTCCAAGTACGTTTCTACTCCATCAGTCCTCAGTGTGGTAAGAATATCACTGAACCACCACACAGTGTTCCACTTCAGTGTGGACTCACGTGATCCCCACAACCCCATTATTTTGCCTTACGTTCAGCTTTTTCACTGAATTCGCAATGACATTCACAGTAACGTCAGGTGCTTTCATCCTCAACAGAACGGGATTCCAAAACCATTTGCTTTGTTCCATGAACTGGATGAAAAACTGAATCATCCCTGGAATTAGTTAAATTGATTTTCTATCTTCAGTATTTGGTGTCACTGATATGAAACCGGCATGACTTAAATCTCTACATGTTCATCTGGACCCAGCACATTAACAGCTACTGCTTCACGTTTTGTATGTGAACAAGAAAGCTCAGAAGGTGCCAGATTAATTCGCAGAAACTGTCACTTGGCCTAATGCAAAGGGAGAAGGTCTGATAACTCGGCCAGTTTCTGTTTGGTTTGGGGTTCCCCGGCTGGGCTGGACTCGAGTCACATCACCCCATAGCCCACAGGACAGACTTCTGGGTCCACCTCACATCCTTTGTTCAGCGGGCTGGGTCCAGAGTGGGGGGGTTCTAAGGGTGGCTTCCTGCTGAAGATCCCCGGAATACCAGGGGTACATTTGGCTTGGCCTTCCAGATCTCGGGGAAGGAAGGATTAGGAAGAGTCTATCTGACATCCCAAGTGTTACGAAGTCATCCCACATGGCTGGCAGGGATGTCAACTGTTTCCAGCTTAGGTGGGCTTTGGGAGTTGTCTGTTTCTTCACGGTGGGTCTTTTCTTGGGTGGTTCTGTCTCCTGGATATGCAGATCAGTTTTTCACCGGAGGACTCTGCGTGTCTTGGAGCTTGCTCTTTGGGCAGCCTCCTCCTCCCGGATTCCCCCCTCCCCCATTCTCAAGACCAGCAGCACCACGGTGCGTATGTAGAAAGTCTCCTGCATTCATCGTCGCATGGCATCCACTGTGCTCCGTGCCACATCAAGCTGGCGTCATAGAAACACAGGTGCTGCTCTGGGGGGGTCTTCTCCACCTTGTCAGTGTGATCCAGCCACTCTTCCCTCTAGTTCAAGCGCACCGTGGGTACGCTCTTCTCCTACACAACTGCCCTTGTCCGTTGCCACAGTCTACGACTCTTCCAACGTCAGCATCGATGGCACAGACGTCCATCGGGTCTGGTTGGGTTCTCCTGACTTGTCTGTTCTGTGGCCTGGAAACCGCCTTCAGGCAGAAAGCCAAGAAATCATGGCCCCCTTGTTTATTTCCCTTCTTGGGGGACCACAGTTATGCTGGCTGTCCAGTGTCTTAAAATCATATATTTTGTCTGGTTTTCCAGTTGTTTAAGCAGAGAGTGTGTCCAGCCCCTGTGACCCCATCCTGGCCTGAGATGGATGTCCTGGGTTTTGCCTTCAGTTTTGTGCTTTCCAGGGGATTTGTCTCTTGTCAGAATTTCTCTGTATTAGAGATGGAACATTTTCTTGCCTTTTTGCCCCTTTGGAAAGGTGATTTTGGGGAGGATAAATAATTTTGGTAGAGAAATACCTGGGAAGTGGGGTGAGAGATTTTGCCCATCAATGGTGAGTGATTGTAGACTATGGGGTTCTTATTCTTCCTGGGGCAAGTGGACAAGTTTTTTTTTTTTTTTTTTTTTTTTTTTTTTTCTGAAGGTGTAGGAAGGGGGTATGGAAGGGTGTTGTATATGCCTCCACTTGACCCAGGGGCACCATTCAAGGAGCAGACACCCATCCAGCCCAGAAAAGGATTTTAGTAACTTTGGCAGCTGGTCCTTGCAAGGGCTGGGGTACAGGTGTGGTTGTTCACTGAACTCTGGCTGCGGAATGCTCACACACCTGTGTGCACACCCTGGGAGGGTAAATCTGTGCGCAAGGGCATCTTGCATACTCACTCAACGTGATTGTCTCAGGATGAGCATTATGAAGACAGATTGCTGTGTGATGGTGTGTGGACTGAAGAGCCCTGTGTCCTGCATGATGGTGTCCTGAGTGATGGTGTCCCGAGTGATGGTGTCCTCTTGTTTTTGTCCTTCTCTTTCTGGCTCTGTTGTCAGCAAGCTCTTCTTCTTACTACCCCACTGAACTTGTCTATACACTTCATTTTCCCCACCATACTGACTACCTTCAATCTATCGTGGCCTGGAAACAAGATAACAGAACATGTCCTACGGACATACAAATCAAGAATGCGGAAGACCGTGGATGAATGTTGGGGGCTCTCATTTGCGGAAAATGCATGAGTTTGAAGCACAAATTGTGCAGGCTGGCCCCAGCTGCAAGCCTTCTGGGCTTGCTTTGTGGATCTTGGATGAGTCCATGTAGGACAGAGAAGTGATACCTCCTTGTTCATTCTGAAATAGGCAGACCCGTTTACTTGGTTCCCTGGCCATTTCCTAAAGCGCCTCTGGGGTTGTCCAAAGGTGCACCTTGTCTTTTTTTTTTTAATAAAAAAATGTTTATTTAATTGTGTGTGTGTGTGTGTGTGTGTGTGTGTGTGTGTGAGAGAGAGAGAGAGAGAGAGAGAGAGAGAGAGAGAGAGAGAAAACAAGTGGGGGAAGGGCAGAGAGAGAGGGAGACACAGAATCTGAAGCAGGCTCCAGGCTCTGAGCTGTCAGCACAGAGCCCGATGCGGGGCTTGAACTCACGGACCGTGAGATCATGACCTGTACCAAAATCAGATGCTTAACTGACTGAGCCACCCAGCCATCCCCAAAGGTGCACCCTGTCTTTTAATGAAATATTAGTGATGTAGAAATCCATCTAGAAGCAGGTGGGTACAAGGCATCTTGCCTGAGAATCCCATCCGCCACCAGGATTTTGGGGTGCTTCAAGCAGCATCTGTGCTTGGTGACTCAGCTAAACAATGAAAAATTCAGTGAAAACCCAACTTCAACTGCACCTCATAGTCTCATCTGAGGCTATGTTTGCTCCTTAGCTTCTGTTGCTCACTTTAAATGCAGGAATAAAGCACTTAGAATGGAGATTTGAATGTGAACGTGGAGGTTTAGGATGGCCCACTCAGAGAGGTTTAAAAGTAACATTAGATGTGGTGTGTCTGTGGTATTGCACGCCGGTAACACCAACACACATCAGTTCGAATAAAGTTTCCGCGTCACACTGTTCGGCGGGAAAGCACGTTGATACGCTAACTGAGCTGACTCCTTTTCTTGGGGGAAGAAGGAAACACACGTAGGATATTCACATTTAAAACATTTGAGAATTGGCGAGTTTAAATTTTTTTCTTATTTTCCTAGTGACCTATTTTGACCTATTTCTGGCGTTCTGCATAATGGGGAAATTCCAGATAGCCATGGGAGAAAGGTGAGGGAACACCTGTCTCCTAAGGGTGCAGGTGCCGGTGAGATGGCTGGCAAATTGTAGCTCTTAGATGTCTTAACTTCTTTTGTTTTTAACAATTTATTGCCACGTTAGCTAACATACGGTGCATACAGTGTGCTCTTGGCTTCGGGAGTAGATTCCCATGATTCATCACTTACATACAACCCCCAGTGCTCATCCCAACAAGTGCCCCCCTCAATGCCCATCACCCACTTTCCCCTCTCCCCCACCGGCCCATCAACCCTCAGTTTGTTCTCTGTGTACAAGAGTCTCTTACGGTTTGCCTCCCTCTCTGTTTGTAATGTATTTTTCCTTTTCTTCCCCTATGGTCTGTTAAATTTCTCAAATTTCACATATGAGTGAAATCGTATGATATCTATCTTTCTCTGATTGACTTATTTCACTTAGCATAATACCCTCCAGTTCCATTCACATTGTTGCAAATGGCAAGATTTCATTCTTTTTCATTACCAAGTAGTACTCCACTGTATATATAAACCACATCTTCTTTAACCATTCATCAGTTGATGGACATTTGGGCTCTTTCCACACTTTGGCTATTGTTGACAGAATTGCTGTAAACATTGGGGTGCATGTGCCTTTTCGAATCAGCACTCCTGTATCCTTTGGATAAATTCATAGTACGATGGCTGGGTCATAGGGTAGTTCTATTTTTATTTAAACATTTGTTTTATTTATATTTGAGAGAGAAACAGACAGCGAGTGGGGAAGGGGCAGAGAGAGGGAGACAGAATCTGAAGCAGGCTCCAGGCTCTGAGCTGTCAGCACAGAGCCCCATGTGGGGCTCAAACTCATGAGCCGTGAGATCATGACCTGAGCTGAAGTCAGACGCTTAGCCGACTGAGCCACCCAGGTGCCCCGGGGTAGTTCAATTTCTAATTTTTTGAGGACTTTCCACACTTTTCCAGAGTGACTGCACCAGTCTGCATTCCCACCAACAGAGATACCATAACTTCTTCTTTTATTTCTATTAAAAAAAAATCTGTCCAACAAAAACTTTGAGCTTCCCAAGAAACACTGATTTTTGGCATGTTTTCATTTCTTTTGAAAAACCTTAAAGCCAAAATCACTTATATACTTTTTATGCTACTGTTAAAGCTTTAATAGAGGCTGGTAGAAAATATAAGGAGATGAGAAGTAGGAGAGACCAGCTTTGTAAATACCAATATCAGCTACCTCCCTTGTTAACCCCTGGTCACTGATCCCTCATTATCTTTGTAAAAACTTTCCCATGATAATTCCTTTTACATCCCTTTTGTTTTTGTTTACGAATTCTTTTTTTTGGAAAAAAATGTTTCCAGCTTTATTGAGATACAGTTGATACAACTGCTACCACCTTGAGAGCGGACGGCAAATTCCTGACAGGACCCGGTGTGGTGGTGCCTCAGCAAATTCCGGGTCTTACCAGAACCACAAACCTGTTGGGGAGTGACGCATCGCTCATTGGCAACATAACTTCAGAGCACCTTCCTCCTGGGGTGCAGAGAACACGTACCGTCCAAGATGACAGAAGAGACACAGTCATGTGTAGTCAGGGAAAAGCTTCATCAAGGAGGCAGACGTGAACCGAGTGTCGAGACGGGCGTGGCGGGCCGGTGGGGCCATACCAGGCGAGCCCGGGTCTCCATGGCCGGGCAGCAGGCCAGGGTGGCTGGTGCACCAGAGTGGACGTTTTGGGTAGACTTGTGCTGGGAAGTGAGGGAGGAACAGTAGATTCTGGAGACGCCGTGGGCATCATCGCCCGTCGGCCTGAGGAACGGGGGCCGGAGGCAACTTGGGGATGGGGATCTGCACCTTCTCATTTGGGATTTCCGTGACCAAAAACAGTCTTTCAGGGAGACACCTGATGCGTATCTCTCAGTGTGTAGGCTTTTCTCCTGTTTGCCCAGAAAGCAGCCCCTCCTGTGCTTTCATCTGGGCCCGTCCCGACATTCGCGGAGCCTGTGACTAATGGAGACCCACACACTGTGTTTTTTTTTGTTTCGCATTTAAAAATTATAAACAAGCTGTAAACAGTTCTAACAAAAATCCTTCGTACTTGTTCATAATCAATATTTGTTCATAGAAACAAAATCAAAATATATGGGAAGTTACATTTTTTTATGACTGAAATTGGCAAAAATAGCAAATTGCTCAAGTTGTGGATTTGATTTAGAATAATTTTCTTGCTCGTATTTGCTGTCATACTTAAATTTTCATAAAATAAACTTGTGATGCCCCCTTCATAAATTTTACGTGGGTCGTATTTGACAAAAGTGTGCTCATCTTTATTGTTATTAAAATTTTGACAGGCTGCCTCTGCGAGTGTTTTCTGTTACTATTTCTTCTCTGCCTTTAGGCTCCATTTTCAGGTTTTCTATTTGTAGGAAAATACCACCTCCAATCATTCTTAATGACATAACACAGGCCTTTTATAGAAAAAAATCCACCACCCCCTGACCTCAAAGATTAGAAATGAAAGGGCGCCTGGGTGGCTCAGTTGGTAGAGCGTCGGACTCTTGATTTTGGCTCAGGTCATGATCTTACAGTTTGTGGGATCGAGCCCCGCGTTGGGCTCTGGGCTGACAGCTCAGAGCCGGGAGCCTGCTTCAGCTTCTGTGTCTTCCTCTCTCTCTGCTCCTCCCATGCTCATGCTCCGTCTCTCTGTCCCTCAAAAATAAAAATAAATGTTTAAAAACATTAAAAAAAAAGGAAGGAAAATACAGTTGCAAAATATAAAATGTAAGCATTTTACCAATAAATTATAAAGCTAGGTAAATAAAAGTTAAATTAGGTGGGTTTTTCATGATGTTTTTTGAGAGCGCTTTCTTGGTAAAATATTCAGAATTCTTACAAGGCAAAATGGAAACAATAATTAGTGAATATAAAAAAACTAATAAAATTATTTTAATAAAGTTGATAGTCGAAATGTACTTTTTGCAAAATTTAATTAAATACTTTTATAAAAATGAATGTATTCCGTAACACTTGTGTTCAGTATCTACCTAGTTTTTTAAAATTTATTTTTTTAAATGTTTATTTATTTTTGAGAGAGAGAGAGAGAGAGAGAGAGAGAAAGAGAGCTCGTGGGAGAGGGGCAGAGGGAGAGGGAGAGAGAGAATCTCAAGCAGGCTCCGTGCTGAGAGTGGCGAGCTCCACGTGGGGCTCGAACCCACCAACCTCGAGAGCATGACCTGAGCCGAAGTCGGATGCTAATGACAGGCCCCCCCGCCCCCAGTTTTGATTGTAAAGAATCACGATCATACTTCACGAACGCCATGTCTAGAATCCGTATTATGCTTTGCTCATGATGAATCTAGACCCACATCTGCACAATTCAGTGGTCCTAGGAATCGTTTATATTCCAAAACATTCCTCAGCCCGCTGCATAGTTGTTGCTGATGAAGTGCTAACTCACTGGCAGCACGAATTAGGAAGCCGGACACAGCTAGGGAAGGGCCTCTGGCGTGGCACCCTGGTCCAGGACCGTTAGCCTCATGCTCTCTGAGAGCAAGGGGGGCGGCCACTCCATGACCTAGATGCTTCCCGCTCCGGAGTGTCACTCCAGTGCCCCGCACAAGCCTTCATGGCACTCACGTGTGCCACCGTGCTTGGGGACACAGGGCAGAACGGTGACAGGCTGCAGCCCTGAGGACCACCCTGCCGGGCCCCACCTCCACACACCCTCAGCCGCTGACTTTCTACGTATTTGTGTTTGGCCTGGACCTACGCACCCCACTCCTCACGAGAATGTGCGTTAATTCTCATTGTGATTCTGTTTTTATTCTATCTGGTTTAGCATCTCAGTTAATTCTGATGTTTAATCTGCCATTCGACAACCAGTGGTGTGGGTTGTCAGTACATAACAATACACTGAGGGGCAGGACGAGAGCCGGCCTCTGGTTGGCTGGCGTCTCTGGGGAAATTTCTCACAACCGCTTGCTGTGTAGATCTGCACCGAGGTTGGACAGGGCTAGGAAACCCCTCTGTTCCAGTTTAACCTTTTCCACAGTAATTGTGGGTGGCTCTAGAGGAAATAACTAGGAAATAAGTAACTATTTTCTACAGGAAATAACTTACCCAAACAGCTCCCGGTGATCTCCTACATGGAATTTGGAATATACGGCCGCCCGGGCTTACGGGGGTCCCGATAGGTCCGATACGGAGTTACCGTAGCCCCAGATGGAATTTCCACAGACACCGTCGCTGCAGCAAGCACGAAGCCAACGGGGTTTCCTTGGCCATGGCCAACCAGCTTTGTGTTGTTGTTCATCTTCTAAAACATCACCACAAAATACAAACCGTTCTCCATTCTAGACCTTTAGAAATGTCAGATCACAAAGACAAAGTTAGATGTCTGCATGTCAATCCAGGCCATGGGCTGCTCTGGTTACATTTCCAGTTCTCGTAATGAAAGGAGTTGGAAATAATTGACACCCCGAGGAATGCCAGTAGAGATTTGAAGTAACTCATTTGTGTCTATTTCTATTTCTGCCTTGCCTTGCCCTGCCCTGCCAGCCTTGCCTTGCCTTGCCTTGCCTTGCCTTGCCTTGCCTTGCCGGGCCTTGCCTCGCCTCGCCTCGCCTCGCCTTGCCTCACCTCGCCTCGCCTCGCCTCGCCTCGCCTCACCTCGCCTCTCTTCGACTGTTTTCTGTATCTCTAACATTCAGTGAGGGGCTCTGTTGTGCTGCTCATGTCTGATGCTGAAGCAGAGCACTTGAGCTCAACCACAAACCAAACCTAGTCTGCTGAGATGAGTCCAGAGTGCCGCCATTTTGCTTGTGTGCTGATGTTCAGAAGGCGGGAGTCCCATGGGCAGAGGCCACCTTCAACAGAATGTAGCAGATGATCCAAGAATATCAATTCCAGGGGCACATAGGTGGCTTAGTTGGTTAAGCATTCGACTTCAGCTCAGGTCATGATCCCTGAGTTTGTGAGTTTGAGCCCTGTGTTGGGCTCTGTGCTGACAGCTCAGGGCCTGGAGCCTGCTTCCGATCCTGTGTCTCCCTCTCTCTCTCTCCTCCTCCATCCCTCGAGCTCTGTCTCTGTCTCTCTCTCTCTCTCAAGAATAAACAAACATTTAAAAAAATTAAAAAAAAATCAACCGTTGCTGGTCGATATCCACCAGCCCTTTGTTCCTGGTTCAAGTAGGGTAGAGCCTCTCTGGCTGGTCTTTCTGAAGTCGGGCGTCCTTCCCCGCGGCTGACCCACAGGATCGTGGTGAAGGGGCCCAGACAACCTGTGCTTGGGTCAGACACACAGCGGGAGAGTGTGGAGCATGACTTGGAGTCAGGAGACAGGGATGCGGGCCCCTGCATACCTGCTGTGTGGCCTCCATCACCCAACTGGAGTCTGTGAGCCTCGGTGCACTTGTTTGACTGTTGTCTTGCTTGTTCACCATCCTCAGAAACGAGTGATTTGTACGTGGGACAACCCAGGCGTGCGTACTTGATAAACAAAACCGTGCATTTCGAAGTCCTTGAAATCGCACGTGTTTTGAGCGTGTAAAACAACAGAGCTGCGTTCGCTCGAGGGCACGTCGCTGCATCCGCTTTCCTACAGGACAAGACGCAGGCTAACGGCCTACCTGTGACGGACGGGCCCTGGTCGCCGGTGACCTCGGGTCATGAGGAGGGCGAGGGGCTGGCGCGCTGCTCCCACAAGTAGTCTCCCCGGGCTCGCGCTGCCTGGATTTTCAGGGAGCTCGGTCTTTCTAGACAGTCAGGACACATATTTCTTCCTAATTACATTTCATTCCGACCCGTGTCTGACAAGCGATGGTTCACCTTTATTTCTGGGCCGCGTCGTGAGCTAAGGCTGGAAAGAAAACGCTGCATGTGATAGCAGTTGGCCGCGACGACACCGAGCCTCCTTTACTCTCTGCCAAACCCCGGAACAATGATCTCTTTGTCGCCACTTCAGCTGGAATCTTGCTTGTCTTTTATTTCCAAAGACATGAGAGGCGTCCCCAAGCAAAGCGACGCAGAGTCTGAGAGTCAGGACAGCCTAGCACCCGGTGCAGTCCTGGGGATGCCCAGGAACCAGGCTGTCAGCCTGACTGAGGACCGTCCTGCTGTTGACCTTGAAGGTAAAGATAAGCTCTGTTCAGCCCGAGATTTTCTTTTAGTTTAGATGCGAAAGAACTGCAGCTCGGTGTGGGCGTTCTGTCCTTAGAATTTCTTTTTTAAGATTTTTTACAATGTTATTTATTTATTTGGGAGAGAAAGAGGATGAGTAGAGGAGGGGCAGAGAGAGAGAGGGAGAGAGAGAATCCGAAGCAGGCTCCGTGCTGTCCGTGCAGAGCCCGACGCAGGGCTCAATTTCATGAACCCCAAGATCATGACCTGAGCCGAAATCAAGGGTGACACTTAACCGACAGAGCCCCCCAGACGCCCCTTCCTTAGAAATCTTTTGAGATGATGGGTGGGCAGCTACAGCCATTCTCACAAGTCCTGTGAAATAAATGCCAGAAGAGGTACCACTGTGGGCCAATGCTCTCACTGACTTGAATAAAACTCTGTGTGGTTCACAGAGTAAAGGGGGGAACCTGTCTGTTAATAAGAGGCTCCATTGATCACTGAAAAAATCGATGCATTTAAGGATCCAATAGGATATACCTAACAAATAATTTTATTTGAAAGAATTCAACTTTGTCTGAATTCTCTGAAAAATCTGCCTACAGTGGTATCATGCTGGCACGTACATTTTATTTAGTATCGGGCGTGGGTGAACACGAAAATAGGTAAAATCCTATCAGTGTTGGAGCGCATTATCTATGCTTCTGATGACTTATGGGGCCGACAATCGCTCTAACCAATGGCCAAGTAATAATTAGTCCCCCCGCCTCCGAATCTCTAATTGGTTAAGCAGGTATGTGATGAAATTGTGTGGTGTGGAAGAAAAACAGGGCAAGGCATGTAAATGAACATCGTTGTGGGTCATTGTGGTGGTCATATTCACCCCTTTTCATCCAGATATTTTCTGGTTTTTTCCAAGAATACCTTTAAAGTATTTCTAACTCTGTGCTCACTGGAGTTCCTGAGTGTGCATGGAAATTGTATCGATGTCCAGCCAGGTCCCAGCTCCCTGCCTTTGGCTGAAAGCCGTCAGAGTGCCTTTGTAAACACAAAGTGCCGTGGCACGGGATAGCTCTTTCGTCTATGTGGTCGCTTTTTGGTGGAAAGGATGCAGAAAATTTTTTTTGATTGTATGTTAATGGTGGATGATGCCATCGCTTAAGGCTGGAAGAAAACTGGGGCGTGTGTGTCTCACATTAAAAAAACTCTCGCGTAGCTAAAATGTCATCAAGATTCACTGATATTTAAAATACTATTTGCATCATTTGCTTACTCTATTGATATGACGAGAACATTGTGATTAGCCTGAGCATTAGCAGTTTCTTTAGGTGAGGAGTTTGTGATTAATCGTTTTTCATAGCGTGTCAAGCAGATGTGACTCACCTAGACAAGATTTTAAAGACTCCTACGTTTGACCGTTTGTTTGCAGTCTTATTTCCACCTGTTCTTTCAAATGGATGAAAATTACTTGTGAAAAAATATGCTCAGAAAGTGTAAAGGAAAGGCTAAGAGACCCAATGGGACCACACGAGGCATTGTGTGAAATATTTAAAAGGTGAAAAAAATTGCGGCTATACGTGTGCTAAAAATGTTAGTATAAAAACTCTGACCTGAATGTGATTTTTAAAAGCGTGTTTGTTTTCTGTTAACATTTGACTTTCACTTCCTTTCACTGTGTCAGCAGTACAAAAATCTTTCCTTCAGGGGCGCCTGGGTGGCTCAGTCGGTTAAGGGGCCGACTTCGGCTCAGGTCACGATCTAGCGGTCCGTGAGTTCGAGCCCCGCGTCGGGCTCTGTGCTGACAGCTCAGAGCCTGGAGCCTGTTTCAGATTCTGTGTCTCCCTCTCTCTGACCCTCCCCTGTTCATGCTCTGTCTCTCCCTGTCTCAAAAATAAATGAATGTTAAAAAAAAAAAATTAAAAAAAAACCCCAAAACCCAAAAATCTTTCCTTCAATGAAAAATAATAAAATCTATGCCACGGACACCTACAACCAGAAGTTCAGTCCTGACTTTGCAGCCCAGAAGCTTGTTCGAGAAGCTAAAACAGTAGAGGTGGTACAGGGTAGCAGAGACCTTGCTAACGCCAAGTCAGGATGGAAATGACTCTACTAGCATTTATCAAATAACATCTCAGTTTATTACGATGCCCTGCTTAGTTTTTTATCAACTTAATCGAAAGATACAAGGACCTGCGTCATTTGAACTGTGCATTTTGAAGAGTTTTGAAGAACGTATAGACCCATGAACCCGCCACTGATTCAAAATTCAAAACATTTCCATCACCCCCAAAAGTTCCCTCGTGCCCCTAGGTGGCCTGTTTCTTCCTGCACGCCTAGTTCCAGGTAACTGTTGGTCAACTCTCTGTCACCAAACTGTGTTTTGACAAATGGAACTGTGCATTATGTACTCTTCATGCTTTGTTTTAGATGCTATGTCTTATGATTACTAATAAAATATGTATTTTTTCCAGGGGCACCTAGGTGGCTCAGTTGGTTAGGCGTCCGACTTCGGCTCAGGTCACGATCTCGCGGTCTGTGGGTCCAAGCCCCGCGTCGGGCTCTGTGCTGACGGCTTGGAGCCTGGAGCCCGCTTCCGATTCTGTGTCTCCCTCTCTCTCTGCCCCTCCCCCTGCTCATGCTCTCTCTCTCTCTCTCTCTCTCTCTCTCTCTCTCTGTTTCAAAAATAAAACATTAAAAACAATTAAAAAAATACGCATTTTTTCCAAAAAGACAGCTATTTAGTTATGAACCTGCAAAATAAAGTCTTTTCATCATGGAGAGTACGCGGCCTTTGCAGCAAGGTCCCTCCCTGACAGCATATTAATTTCCCAGGGCTGCTGTCACCAAGTACCACAAATGACATGGCAGTAGGAGCCGGCTTCCCTCTGAGACTCTGGGTATGACCCTTCCTTGCCTCTTCCAGCAGCCGGTGGCGGCCATCTATCCCTGCCGTCCCTGCCCGCAGGACTGTGCCGTCCGTCTGCCTCTGTTGCCCACGGCGTGCTCCTGTGTCTGTCTTCAGCAGGCATTTCCTCTTCTTATAAGAGCACCAGCCACTGGATTTAGGGTCACCTTAGTCCAGTAGGACCTCTTCCTTGCTAATTGCTTCTGCAAAGACCCAGTTTCCAAGTAAGTTCATATGCATGGGCACTCGGGGTTAGGACCTGGGGACACAATTAACCCAGAACACTCAACTATGCCATTGGCCCTGGGATTATAGTATCTCTGGAGTGTCTGTTTTAAATGATGCCATGGGGAAAGCCTGAAAATTGACAGTGAAGGTTTCAAGGCAAGAATGGGTGTAGACTGAGTTCCTACTGCTGCGTGAAGATTCCAGGAGCAGGCAGACTGGGGCCAAGGGCTTGGCTGCCTTGGACAAGCCCCCTCGTCTTAGCTGGGCTGCTGTCTCACTGCGGGTGCTGCTGAACGAAGAGGAAATCCCACGTGACGGCCAGGCTGGGCCAAGCGGGGGTGTTAGGACAGCTTCCGAGAGGAAGTGAATGTGGGCCACCGATGGGAGCCACGTGTGCAATTTCGTATTTTCTAGTAGCCACATTAAAAGAAAATGAAACACTGAGAACAAACTGAGGGTTGATGGGGGGTGGGAGGGAGGAGAGGGTGAGTGATGGGCATTGAGGAGGGCACCTTTTTGGGTGAGCACTGGGTGTTGTATGGAAACCAATTTGACAATAAATTTCATATATTGAAAAAAAAACAAAATAAAAAATAAAAAGAAAAAATGAAACAGGTACAATTAGTTTTAGTAATATATTTTATTGGACCTCTTATACTGAAATGTTGCCATTTCTCTGTAATTACTAGGAAAGTATGAAGGAGATAATTGACTCTTTTTGTATTCACCCTTCAAATCCAGTAAATGTCTTACATTTACAGCACATCTCAATTTGGAGTAGCCACATTTCAATGACTCAACAGTGACGTGTGGCCGGTGGCCCAGTCGTGTTGGGCAGTGCGGTGGCTGAAGGGCCACGGGAAGTCATGCCCCTCGGAGGCGAGTGATTTGTGCCGTCTTAGGGCATCCATGGAGGGATGCCCCAGTGACCCGGAGCTGAGTGCCTGAGCCCACCTCTACGGAGTGATGTTGCTTCTAGAATATTTGACACAAACGTTCCCCTCTTGGGAGGGGGACCATGATGAGGAGGAGCAGGAGGAGGGCAAGGAGGGGATTTTGCAAATAAGAAAATAGGTTGGGGGTGCCGGGGTGGCTGAGTTGGTTAAGCGTCTGACTTCGGCTCGGGTCACGATCTCACGGTTCGTGAGTTCAAGCCCCCGCATCGAGCTCTGTGCTGACAGCTCGGAGCCTGGAGCCTGCTTTGGATTATGTGTCTCCCTCTCTCTCTGCCCCTCCCCTGCTTGCACTCTGTCTCTCTGTCTTTCTCAAAAGTAAATAAATATTACAAAAAATTAAAAAAAGAAAATAGGTTGGGGACACTTACATTACTCACCCAAACCATGCATCTAGGAATGAAGGTGCTCTCCGGTGTGATGCTGCCTCTCCCCAGGCCTCGACCCTTAGCCTGGGAAGCGAGGGGCCCAGGTGACCCCTGAGAGACTTCCCAGCACCAGCCCTGCATGGCGTTATGCTTTCGCAGCATCTTCGGCCCAACGGCGCACATGGAGACGTGCATGTAAGTCTCGCACACTCATAACGGCTGGGGGCTTGGGATCTCCACATTTCCATCGCTCCGGTGTTTGGCTGGAGGAATGATTAATGATAAAAGCGGAAAACGAATGGTCTGAAATCCAGATACCTCAGCCAAGCCTCATATGGCTCAGTCCCAGTAGTGATAAATAATAAAATAATGACATCACTCTTCTCTGCGATCCAATATGGTGTGCAAGGAAAATAAATGGCGTATCATTCACGAGCTCCAGCCATATTTTATATTGTTTTACTTCTTTTCAATGTGTTTTTCTCAGTTGCTTCAACACGATGAGCTGTGTTTCTATCAATTACACGCCAGCACTCAGCACATAAAACATGCCTCAACTCACTCACAGATACGTTGCATTTGTTTTTCTAGTTGCTCCAAAAGCTCAGAATGGAGCTGGAACTTGATCTCCCCAATCTCCCAATTATGGCGACGCTTACGTGTGGGTCCTGGCCCCTGAGCCCTGCACCCGGGAATCTTTGGAAAGCAAGCCCGGGTGTGACACAGCTTCATCAGGGGGACGCGCACTTCATTCAGTCCAGCCTGCTTTACGTCGGTGATCAGACACAGGGCTTTTCATCTTAAAAAGGCACTAATTCCAGTTGGGCACCGAGTGCGGTCTTCACGGGTTCACCCGTTTATTTGCAGAATCACACTGGCGACATCGCCTCGCAGGGCGAGGCTTGGGCCAGGCTTCGGGGACCAGACCGGAGCCGGAAAGCATCCCTGTCTTTAGAGGCGGCGTATTCTGCAGGCTGGGATACCGACAGCCTAGACGATGAGCACAAAGGCTGATGAGCACAAAGGTGAGAAGAATGAGGAGTAAAGGTGAATTCTGCGTCGCTCTTTGTGAGACGCGGTCGACACTTTCCTCTGGTAGCCCTTTTCGTGAGCGTCTCGGATCCCTGTTTCCAGCCCGGGGGAATGTGGCTCCAGAGGATCGAGTGGTTTCGGGCTGCGAGCCGGTGTGGGTGGAGTGTGCTGGGGCCCCGACACCTGTGCTCCCTCTTCTGCGCGTCCTGGTCCGGTTCTACGAAGGCGGGGCCTAAAGGGGCTTTAAGGGGCCTCCCTCCGGATCGGGGGCCTCCAGGTTACAGACTCCTTTCTTCATCCTCCGGCGAGCACGTACTGGTAAGTACCTGACCCATGCCCACGGTTCGCTAACAATGTCACGTATCCGTGGTTTTCATCCTCTCCGTGAACACGGTGCAAAGGCCAAACGGAGTCGGAGGCGGGAAGGCTTCCCCCAGGGCCCGGGCTGGGGCTCTGAGACGGTGCCACGGAATTCTCGTTTGGACAACGGCTCCGAGGGGCCAGCCTCACCCCACACCCCTGTGCGCGTCTCCCCGTCTCTGGTGGGGGCGGCAAGTGCACCTGCAGACAAGGCTTCCAAGGCTGTGCTGCTGGGGTCCCCCTCCCCGGGGCGGCTGAGCGGAGGTGGTGGGAACCACGGAGCAGGGCCCAGCCACGTGGCAGGGACTCGGGGTCACTGCTAATCCCGCAGCCCCCCTGCCCGAGCTTCCCTCCCACTCTCTTTACTGACAATTTCAAACCCACTATTGAAAAAATGTTTTTAATGTTTATTTTTAAGAGAGAGAGAGAGCGAGAGCGAGCATGAGGGGGGAGGGGCAGAGAGAGAGGGAGACACGGGGCTTGAACCCAGGCACGGTGAGATCATGACGTGAGCTAAAGTCGGATGCTGCACCGACTGAGCCCCCTGGGCGCCCCCAAACCTGCTATTTAACCACAGACGCAAGGACCCTACGGATCTCATTGTTCCCTCCCTTTTGGCGATGACGGGCCCTGTTAATTCATGGAGGAGGTGGGGGCTCTCCCTCTGTCCTGCCCTAATGCCTTCGGAGGCTTGTAGGTCCCCACCTCCCCGCTTCCTTTCCCCAGTTCCGGAGACGGGAGATGTGGCGAAGACCCCAGAGCGGCCATTTTATTTAATTTTAATTTAAATGCCACTAATTCAAGTCTAAGTTAGTGGCTACCGTGTGCGTGGCAGCTACAGACTAGGGAACACGGACCGCATCTTCCTTCCTCTCGACTTCTAGAAGCTGCTGCGTACCTGCCTCTCTTTTCTCCCCTCGGTTCTGGAGCAGCGGGCAGCTCCGGGCTACGGTCTTGCATTAAACCGTTACAGACGCCCGGAGGCTGCCATTCTCGGTCCCAGTTGCGGACACCCAGCAAGTGTGTGTGATCGGCCGAGCCCGGGCCAGATCCGCCTCTCGAGCCACATCACGTCCATGTTCTTTGAGACTGGGACCAGTGTGCAAATTCAGAACTCTGTGTGGGAAAGGAAACACACAGGCCCAAGAGAAGTCACTTAAGAAAATGTTTGTTGGGGGGAGGGGGAGCGCCTGGGTGGCTCAGCTGGTTGAGTGCCAGACTCTTGATTTCTACTCAGGGCATGATCTCACGGTTGGTGAGTTTGAGCCCCAGATCAGGTTCTGTGCTGACAGTGTGGACCCTGCTTGGGATCCTCTTGTCCTCTCTCTCTCTCTCTCTGACCTTCCCTCCGCCTCTCTCTCTCTCTCTCTGCCCCTCCCCGGCCTCTCTCTCTCTCTCTCTGCCCCTCCCCCTGCCTCTCTCTCTCTCTCTGCCCCTCCCCCCGCCTCTCTCTCTTTCTGCCCTTCCCCCCACCTCTCTCTCTCTGCCCCTCCCCCCGCTTCTCTCTCTCTCTCTGCCCCTCCCCCCGCCTCTCTCTCTCTCTTTCTGCCCTTCCCCCCACCTCTCTCTCTCTGCCCCTCCCCCCGCTTCTCTCTCTCTCTCTGCCCCTCCCCCCGCCTCTCTCTCTCTCTTTCTGCCCTTCCCCCCACCTCTCTCTCTCTGCCCCTCCCCCCGCCTCTCTCTCTCTCTCTGCCCCTCCCCCCACCTCTCTCTCTCTGCCCCTCCCCGGCCTCTCTCTCTCTCTCTCTGCCCCTCCCCGGCCTCTCTCTCTCTCTCTCTCTGCCCCTCCCCCTGCCTCTCTCTCTCTCTCTGCCCCTCCCCCTCACCTCTCTCTCTCTCTGCCCCTTCCCCACTCTCTCTCTCTCACTCAAAAATACATAAGCTTTAAAAAAAAAAGAAAAGAAAATGTTTGCTGGAGTCCAGGTGCTTTGTGGGGGACAAGTGAGTGGCGCAGAGGACAGACCTGAGCCCTGCTCTCGGGGACCCCGCGGCCCGGCCGGCAGACCAGTCCCCGGGAAGGGCTGTGGGCCACGCCTGGACAGCAGCAGGGGGCCGCGAAGCCTTCTCTGTGTTCGGGGCAGGTGGGATCCTTCTGGCGGTGCGCTGGCGCTTGGCCCGGAGGGCAGGCAAGACCGGGGGGTGGTGCTGCTCTGGAGGCTGAGGGTCTGGAGGAGACGAGGCCGTGGGACAGGACAGGGTGGGCTCAAGCGGTGCAGGGGTGACGGCGGGTGGAAGGGACCCAGGGGGTCCCGCCGGTGCTCGGGCCGTGCGCTCAGCCAGGCCCAGTGGGAGCGGGGCGAGCTTGGGGCCGACAGGGCGGCCGAGTGACTTCCCTGGGGGCGGCCGTGACTGACGTGGCTCAGACCACAGTCAGGAGGCCGGCGGCCCGAGATCGGGGCGGCCCCGGCCGGTTCCTTCTGAGGCTGCGAGGGACAGCCTGCTCCCCCTCCCCTGCTTCTCATGGCCACCTGGCCATCGTGGGCGTTTCTAGTAGGTCTCCGCCTTTGGGCTGGTGTGCTGTTCCCTGTGTGTCCAAATCCCCCCTTTCCTGAGGACGCGGTCGTGTTGGTCGTGTTGGGTGAGGACCTGTCCTGCGCTGGCGAGACCTGTCCTTGGCCAAGAGCATCCGCAAGGAGCCCATTCCCACTCGAGGTCACGCTCTGAGGTGCTCGCTTAGCACGAGTGAGTCTGGGGAGGTGACTGAACCCATGAGAAGGCCCGGGAGCTTTGAGGGACGTGTAAGCAGGAGTCACGGATGTTTGGGATGGGCCTGCAGGTGAGGGGAGGGTTCTGGGAGTCTGTTCGCAAGTTCTGCTTCGTAAAGAGAACCACGAAAGACAAGGATTTGCGGGGGGTAAGTCTGCCTGCTTCCTGGCAGGGAAATCTGACGCTTCAGGGATACAGTATGTGCTCCGGGGTGTCTGTCCCATCATCCCTTGTGGCCTGGGGTCACCTGCCCTGATGGAGGAGAAAGGAACTGTCCTGCATCCTTCCTGCAATTTGTCTCATCCCGAGGCCATGGCTGGACCCCTGGGGGAGAACGAAGGCCCAGGCTTGGCCCTTCCCTGGCTTTGGGCACCACCGTCAGGTTGTCGTGACTAAGCCAGCTGATGTTCGCGAGCTTAGAGCCGGGTCTGGCACCCCCCAGGGGTCCCGTGAGTGCTGGCTGTCCTCATCCGTTTCTGCTCTCGTGTCTCCGTTAAGATGTCCCTGAGACCTGGAGGGGAGTGTACAGGGCCTCTGGGCCACAGGTCCCTGCCTGAGACCCGGGCCGTGTCCCGGTCCCCTCCTCGCGGGTGTGTGTGGCTCTGGGCCACCCGGTCAGTGCCTGTAGCCACCTCACTTTGCCGTGAGTGTCAGGGATTTAAAACCCACCGGGGCTGGTAGGTGACGGGCCACTTTCCATGTCAGCATTACAAAGAGGTGGCTTTCTGGGCCACAGAAGTAGCTTTATAGCCCCAGTTTCCTCATCTTGAAATTGGGACAATTGAAGAGTCCATGTCCCAGGGCTTCATGAGGATTAAACGGGTGATACTTACAAGCACAGGCTGTGACTTGCGGAAGATGGTCAGCAAAGTCTCCGGTACTCTTACTGGCCGTGGTGCCTGCAGGTGTCCCCTGTGTGAGAATCGGCTCTACCTCGTAGGTGCGGGGAGAACCCGGAGAAGTTCCTGGGGGTGGGAACCCTGGGAGGCGACCCCTTGTCAGGGGGATCATTTAGTCTGGTAGAAGACGCAGAGAATCGAAGAATTGTTTTTTTTAGGGGTGAAGATCGACCTTTCCTTAGGTAAGGAATTATTTTTGACATGCAGACTCTCAGTGTTTATAACATTCACTGTCCCCACCCCCTTAGCTGTCACGTGCCTCAGGTTTTTTAACCCAAGATTGTTTGCCTATGAGACTTTCCTGCAGGATTTTAGACGTTCTGTCAGAGTGAAGTCTGTTTTTCTCTCCTTGGTAATTCTGCGAATTGATAAACTGAGGAAAGCTGTGTGGGATGCTTTATCCTGGGCTTTCTAAGCAGCTCTGCGCACGTGGTTTCAATTCTTTATTTTTGAAGGACTTATGTGCAAACATATACACAAGAAATCCATAAATAATTTGGAAATTATTAATGTGTATTGTTAAAAATCTTTTGCAGGGCACCTGGGTGGCTCGGTTGGTTGAGTTTTGGGTCTGACTTTGGCTCAGGTCATGATCTCTCGACTCATGAGTTTGAGCCCCACGTCGGGCTCTCTGCTGTCAGCACGGAACCCGCTTCGGATCTTCTGTCTCCCTCTCTCTCTGCCCCTCCTCCACTCACTCTCTCTCTCTTTCAAAAATAAATAAAAACATCAAGAAAAATCTTCTTTTGCAACTTCGCACAAAGCTCTAATGTCAAGCTATGCGGTGATTTTGGAAGTGGGCTCGATTACAGATTATTCTTAACCTTTCCTCTGTCCCGTCCTTCGTAGCCGTGTGTATCAAGAGAATTTTGACAACGGTGAGAAACCTTCGTCTATTGAACTCCGATCTTTTGGATAATCGTGTTCTTCACCCACATTCCTTATTTCTGGCCTTTAACTCACAAATACTTTCCAAGTCTTTATTTGGACTTGACTTTTCTTACAATAATCACCAAAGATGAGCATTCTTTGAACTGGGTAATAACTACAATTGTAATTAATAAGGCATCATTTCTGTCTCCCCGGATGCAGATCCCAGGTCACGGCAATAACTCCTCTCACTATTTTTAGAGTGTCTGTGTTCAGCAAACGGTGTCAGAGCGACTGTGTTCGGGAAACGGTGAGTCTGAATTCATCCAGGGGCCGCGAGAAACTACGGCTGGAGACGTTGACCCTGACTGTTGAGCCGCGGGAGGAAGGACGGCGAGGCTGGACTCGTGACCCCACCAGCCAGAGCCAGAGCCATGCTTTTCTCACCACTCTGCCTCTGTCACGTCCTCCTAATGAGACGAGGACAAGGACGCGTGACGCGGAGCTTCCTGGAATTAATGGGCCAGGAATGGGGCCGACCCAAGTCTCGTCTCAGGATGAGTGTGTGATGTGACTGGTTTCTCCAAGGCTCGGGGTGAATTGCTGACGTCTCGCTGATCCCCGGATATGCCTTGTGTTTTCCTAGCTCCCAGCTTTGCTCACGCTGTTCTCTCTGTGGGCAAGATCCTCTCCGCCTTCTTTGGCTGATCAAAACCCATGCACCTCTTAAGGCTGACCGATCTCACCTCCTCTGTGCTGGTGTCTGTTTTCTGGAGAATGTTGTCGGTACTTCAGGGAGCCTTTCCCAGGGTCTGTTGCCGAGGGTGTCTGTCTTCCGCATTTGTAACCTGCCTCGTTACAGGCAGGGTTAGAAGGCTACCAAGGTGTGAGCCCTTTGCGGCCGGGACTTTCCCTCCTCGAGTGACCCCGAGTGGCACCCTGCCCAAAGCCGGTGCCCGTTAAGGTGTGTCCACTCCCACGTTCCCTTCCCCTCCCACCCTTCTCATTACCTGCCAACGTCGTCAGGACAGAAGGGGCCATCCGTCCCTGTGGACGCGTGACCGCACGTTGGCATCTGATTCCATTTCTGGAGCTCTTCAGATTTCGTTTCTAGGCTAAATGAAAGATGATCCTGGAATAAATAACAGAATGGCAAGAAATCAGGAGAAATTGCTTCTTTTATAGTCAAGCCAGCCAACCAGATAGCCTTAATCGCTCCCATTTGGTGGAATGTAAACTCTGCAACACTGTAGCAAGTTCACGGACAGTAAAATCCACTGCGCTCAGTTCCATAGGTAGAGACAGACACAGATGGCCCTCGTGTTTGTTTCAGCCAGGTTACACTCATGTCCGCATCTCACAGCGGGACTTTGCCTGTGGAATCTTGTTATTTTTGAAGCATGTTGAGTGTTAATTTTTTAAAAACCCGATTGTGGAGAGTATCTCAGAAGGAGAGAATATTTCTTCATTAAATGGCCTTAAATGAGTGACGATCGTACGGAAGGAGGACGATTACCTGGAAAAGGTTCTGTGGTGATTCAGTTATTTTGGAAAAATATATAAATAATAAAGGAGTGGGAACATAGAGGTATACTTTAATAAATTTGAAAAAATCTTGAATTTCTCCCTCATTATGAAGCTCTCATAACCTGTTTTCCGGGGTGCATTTGCATTGTAGGCAACTGCATACAATTGCAAAAAAAGTCTGAAGAAGGTTTTTTTTCCTAAGGTACAAAGAGATGCCATATTTGGAAAAATGAACAATTGGAGTCTGCAATCTAGAATTTTCTGGTAATTTCTATAGACTTTTGGAATTGAAATTGCACATGGATGAAATAACGCATAGTAAGTGAGCGTCTCTTTTTCCTGCTGAAAGTAAGAAAGTGGGTGTGGGATCTGTTTTTGAGCCCAGGAAAATTTGTCATTGACTGAGATCGGGGGTACAGAAAGCCGGGCATCCCGTGGGGGGCAGAGCGTGGTGTGAACTTACAGAGACATTGGCAGGCGCCGAGGGTAGAGTCAGAGAGGAAATGGCCGTGTCGTGTGGAAAGTAGCAGATGTCTGCCACCAGCTGGACCGCTTAGAGGGCGTCAAACACGGGGCGAGAGAGAACCTGCCTTAGAAACGCACCACCTTTCAAGCCTTGGGCTGGCGGGAGACCCTCTGGGAGGACCCTTGCCTAAAATCCCGCACTGCAAACTGAAGCCAGGGCGGGGACCAGAGGGGCGGTGTTACAGGGGGCGGCTGGGTGTAGACAGTCCGGACTCCACTCCGGCCAGAGGAGGGTTGCTGCCTTCGTGCTGCGGCTCCGGGAGATGCCTGCAAGGCCAGCCCGGCTCACGACTTCCTGCCGCCCGGGGAAGGCACATCGGTGCCGCGTGGTCGCCCGAGGCCCTGGGGACCTCACTGCGCGGAGACACGACGTGGGCCCGCCTGCCCTCCGGGCCCAGTGGGAGGTGGATGTGGTGGGGGTCTATCTCGGCGGTTACGAGGTTCCCAGGACCGGAGGGCCTTTTGTGACATGCTCTTGCCGTCTGAGAGGCGCTCAGGAACCCTTGAGGAGAGGGGCGCCTGGGGGGCTCAGGTCATGATCTCACGGTTCATGAGTTCGAGCCCCGCGTGGGGCTCTGTGTGTCAGCGTGGAGCCTGGAGCCTCCTTCGGATCCTCCGTCCCCACCTCCCCCCTCTGCTTCTTCCCTGCTCGTGCTTGCTCTCTCTCAAAAATAAATAAGCATAAAAAAAACAAAACAAAAGGGAGGCTGGAGGAGACACGCAGGTGAGTGCTGTGGGGTGCGTGACCCCGGTGGGGGAAGGACGGGGCGCCCCGGTGGTCCGCAGACCTTGCCGCCGGGCCAGCCCTTCGCCCGGGTGACGGAGCGCGGTGATGACAGCACGTAGACTTTATTCAAGGAGCCTCAGTTAGGAGGAGGTCAGAGCCCCCCTGGCACAGCGAGCCCCGTGGCCTGCACGCGGGCGATAGCATGGCAGCTGGTGTTGTGGCCCGGGCTCTAACTCCCTGTCTTCCTGCACAAACCCGAGAGCCACCGCAGTCACACCACCCTCACCGCCTACAAGGCTCCAGCCTGCCCAACTGGAGCCTCCTCGTCCCCCCGGGGCGGAAATGGCACGGGTCACCCTGCGGCCGAGCCCCTACCCCAACCTGCCGCCCTTGCCTGTAGAACATTCAGGAGCCAAAAGACTGTATGTTCGAGAAAGCTGGTTGTGCAACTGAACCAGGTGGAGATAATTTGGGGCCCCAAACACCAGCATAAATGCTTGAGAGTGCCTGGTATTGATCTGCCCTTTAATAAAAGCCTCTACCCAGAAATCCTGAGAATATTCTATAAGCTTGGGCTCTTCAACTGCAGATAAGCTATGCATACTATACCAGGAGGATGTTTTTATTTTAAAAAAGGCAAATCACGGGCACCTGGGTGGTCACGCGGTTAAGCATCCGACTTCGGCTCAGGTCATGATCTCACAGCTTGTGAGTTCGAGCCCCACATCGGGCTCTGTGCTGACGGCTCGGAGCCTGGAGCCTGCTTTGGATTCTGTGTCTCCCTCTCTCTCTGTCCCTCCCCCGCTCACGCTCTGTCTCTGTCTCTCTCAAAAATAAATAAACATTCAAAAAAAGGCAAATCATCAAACACCACAGATGTAGCTTAAATTGCCCAAGTTCTATGACGTGCCATCATTTCTCACCGTCCACAGAGAGCATCTCTGGTTGAGCAATATTTTTCATGCTGGGAGTAGGCCCTCTGGGGTCCTCCTATTGGCCCCTCCCTCTGCTGCACGCAGGTTCTGCTGTGTCTTGATGTGTGCCTAGAACTGGCTTGTTCTGGACGCTGTCTGCTAGGGGAGGCTGTCTCCCTTTCTTCCAAATAGGGCTGGAAGGACGCTAAGATTGGCACATGGCCCGGATCGCCTGTGCGGAGGGTTGTCCGGCGTGAGGGAGGCCGTGTCCACGGCACGACCACCTGGAGCCCAGCCCTGGCGTCACATTACTTCTTGTCACACACATGGCCTCCTCGCGCCCTCCTTACCTTGCCACATTTGGCGTGTTCGATAATGCTACGATAATACAATGCTAAGGAAGGACACAAGTGAGGCACAGTAAAAACGTGTTCCCATGGCAATCCAGACGCTCGTAAAGTGTGTCCAGTGTCCAGAAGGGGGCGCCTCTGAGCAGAGATCTGTTACAGGTGGTACGGTTATAGGGTACACGGCCCCTTGGATGTGGGGCTTGTACAGTTCTGTTGAACGAATATTCCATGCAATGAGGCAGCACGCCATTGAACGACAGACTTGATCCCTCTGAGAAATGCTCACAAGGTGTTCTCTAAGAGCTGCCGCCTGAAACCATGGGCTATTTTATCACAGTGAATAAGCAAAGTACAAACGTGTGGATCATATAATCATCTTTGGCCTTGACGGCCCTTGGACTCTGGATTCTCGAGATCTGCTTTCCTGGCAGGAGTCGCTGACCTCAGTGAAGGGTCGAGACAAAATTTTAGACCCCCTGCCCCGCTCAGTTCCCACTATCAGTGAGAGAAGTCTGCGGCGTAAAAGGCCTCGTGTGCTGAATCCCGCTGCGCACTCTTGGCCGGGGACAGAAGTGAAATTGTTATCTTATTACGTCGGTGAGTTGGGGATACCAGAAATTCTTACTTGAGTCCTTCCAGATATTAATAATGATATAATACCAAGTTTAAACACAGCTCAAAGCAGCTACTTGTATGGTATCATTTGCAGGGAATCCCTCCTCCTTTCTAGGCTGGAATCGTCTAATTAAAAAAGAAAGCGCCTACTGTCTCCCATGGATCAGACTTACAGCTTGGTGCGCGGATGGCCACAGGGTGTTGGGCTGATCAGAGGACTGACCGGGACCCTCTATGTTGTAGTTTCTCT
This sequence comes from Panthera tigris, assembly GCF_018350195.1. Lineage (NCBI taxonomy): Eukaryota > Metazoa > Chordata > Mammalia > Carnivora > Felidae > Panthera > Panthera tigris. Next base: position 136,889,352 of record NC_056662.1, on the reverse strand, counting down.
GCCGGCTCCTTTCAGAGACAAGTAGGCAAAGCCCCCGCCGTTGGCACTGAGGTTAAGACTTTGCAGATTCCTCCCGGCTGGGTGGCCTTGAGACCCGCCGTCCCTCAGAACATCCGCGGGCTGCCTTCTCCGAGCTCCAGCCACAGCAGCTGAAGTTCGGTTAATCTTCACAGAGTTTTAGCCCCTTTGATCATATCCATTGCTGTTGAAATTTGGGATGTAGTGTTGTCATTTCAACGCGGATTTCAGCACAGTGGACTCACACAACAGTTTCGGACGGGAGAAGGAGGACAAGTGAGCCCAGGGCCGGGAGATGGGGACGCTGCCCTGACTACAAGGCCCAGGAGGAGACAAAGCCACCTGCGCCACCTGCAGAGAAGCAGACGCATCCCTCACCGCCCTGTAAAGAGACACAGCCACGAGTTAAATCCGCGAAGACGGAAGATCAGGAGAGCCGTCTCCAATCACCCAGTGACATTGCGCGAAAGCAGAGAAAAGCACAGGGAAGAGAGAGGGGTGCCCCTTCTCGTGCAGTCGGCTCACCCCTGCACACAGGGATTCATCCGAGTGAGCTGCTCGGGGGTGGGGGCCTGCTGGGGATCTGCCGGCTGATGTGTGTGTGAGGTGTGTGCGTGTGCCCAGCACTGCTCGCGTACGGGCTGGGCTCTGGGCCTCGGACGGGTGACGAAGGAGACACGGACCATTCCTCTGTGCTACTGAGATCTGGCATCCAGTCCAAGGAGAACAGCATTACGGGTTCAGAAAAAAGGATTTCGTTCAAGAAAAAGGATCTGGCCCGGCTTAGAAGCGATGGGTGGATTTTATTTAAAATGTCACGCTTCCCCGGGAAAACACTCCTAGCGGGTGTCACGAACTGACACCTGAGTTCAGACTTGCGTTGCCCTCTGAGTGCATGAAATATGGCGAGTCCCAAGGCGCCACAGGCCAGCGCCAAACCCCTCCGGATTTCTAAGGCTTAGTAGGGAGAAAGAATGTAAGATATCTCGGGTGCGGCTTCTGGGCCCACAGCGAGGTGGTGGCTCCCCTAGGTGACGGCTGTCACCCTCCACCTATGCGGTCCCTGCCCGGCACAGCAGGAAGTGCAGCCATCCGGTCTATGACTCCCAGAGGTGTGGATCCTGGCGAGGTGAGAAGGGCCCACGGTGGGAACAGAGGACTGTCCGCTGTCCCCAGAGGATGCCTTCCTCCCCTGGTTAAAACAACGATGGGTCCTATTAAAGAGGTGATGTGGGACCTGATCCCTCCCTCGCACTGGATGTCTCTGTGAAGCGAAATTAAACTCTGCAGAACGGAGTCACAAACGGGACACATTTCAGCATGACGATCCTCACTCAGTAAAGGAGAAAACTTACACAAGCATCTTGGGTTTTATCCTTCTTAAAAAAATTTTAAGTTTTAAATTTTATTTATTTACTTATTTAGAATCCCAAGCAGGCACTGTCAGTGCAGAGCCTGATGTGGGGCTTTATGTCACAACCGTGAGATCATGACCTGAGCCAAAAGAGTTGGATGCTCAGCCAACTGAGCCACCCAGGCACCTCTATGCATTTTTTGTAAAATAGGAAAGCTTAGTTTAATCTAGAAGCCTTTATCATTTTTGAACAGTATCAGAAAAGAGTGAGTGTAATATCACAGGGCTAGTTGATCAGAGTAGTGCCGACAGCAAGGGCCTTGTGTGGTGTTAGACGCAGAAAAGGGGAGACGCGACATCTTCCTTGTTTCTAGACAGTCTCCCGGTGACATCACTCACGGCCACGTTTCGATGGAGTCGCGGATGGAGCTCGCTTTGTGAGGCACGTCTGTCCACGAGTATGAACAGGCGCTGATCCGTATCAGTGTCCCACAATGAACAAACCTTTCAGAACTTCCCAGAGAAAGGGGGGCAGTTTTATTCCAGCCCCAGGGAGGGCAGCTGTCCGGGATCCGGGTCCTCGCCAAGAGGAGAGTGCTCCCACAAAGGGACTTGGGGTGTAGGGTTATGCCCAGGTTTTACGTAAAAAGCTACGAGTCAATAGATAAGGGGCATTTCAGAAAGCTGCACACCTTATCTTAAGCTTCTAACACCTGCAGGGCTGTGTGGCTTTCACCTCATGGGAACCAGGCAAGTTTCTTCCTTTTCCTCATCTTTTGTGTTCAGAATGCTCCTTTTTGGTGATTTCTCTTTAATGATGCAGCTGTACAATGTGTTCCAGGGCAGAAATAGAGCCCGTGCTTTGAGGTTTTACTGAGTCATTCGGACCTTGGTAAACGTTGGAGTGTAGGGTCCCTGAGAGCCCAGGAGCAGGGCCCACAAACAGGAAACACTGAAAACTTCCTTTATCATCAGAATGGGAGTTTCAACCGAGGCGGCACGTGTCACAGAGGTGGATGCGGAGGTGGAGACGTGGGCATGAGACACAGGCGTGGGGACAGGTGGGCAGCCAGAGTGGCGTGGGGGTAGCCAACAGACGGGGAAGAGTGGTGATGGACCACATGATGATGTGAGGGAAGGGTTTTGCTCACCAGAGTGGAGGGAGAGGACTGGAGTCAGTTGGGGAGGACTGAGGCTAAGTGGACAGAATTTAATCTCACGTGTGTCAACCTCAATGTTTCCCAGCAGGGGTGTTGCGGGGAGGGCTCTCTCAGCCCCCAGACAGGCTGGTCTGATGGAAGATTCATGGAGGGCGTGGTGGCGAGGGCGGCGAGGGAGACTGGCCTCTCTCTCCCCCCGCCTCCCAGTGCTCTGCAGGCGGTCTGTGGTTCTGACCCCCTAGATACCAGCGGACCCCACGTCAGACTTCTTTGCCAGGTACACACGACAGAAACTAGGAATTTCCAGTTAAAAATATGAGCGTTAGCTACGTGCTTGAGTTTCCTGAACCAACTGTTAACATTCTGGCTCAGAGTTCAAGGTCAAAGAAAACAAAACACTAGCAGAAAGAATTTGGACCTTTTGGGGGCCTGGATGTTCCCTCACCTGCCAGTGGACCTTCGTTGTTTTGCATGTCAAACTTTTTGACGTTGAGCCGGGCTCTCCATTGAGGGTTTGGCATTCTAGAATCCCCACCCCTGTGTCGAGTGGGCTTTCGGGTCTAGGACTTACTGCTGGGGCAGAAATCGGCAGACTCCTTACAGGCAGAGAGAAAGCACGTTCCTACAGACATTTCAGGCAGTTCCTGGTGTGTGTTTAGGTGCTAAGTCAATGTAAGTGAAATTATAGTTACTGTTGAGTAGCTCATTAGAGTAAACACACACGGATGTCTCTTTTAGCCTAAAGTTTTCAAATCCAGGCAGGGTGACGTCTTGTGGTTCCAGGACAGGGTCTGAAAGGGCCGTGTGCACAGAAGCCAGCAGAGTCCCAAGAGACATTTGAGGCGATGGCTTTGGCGACTTCTCCCACCGCTTCGACGTGAAGGAAATGCCCTTTGCAGGGGATGAGCAGAAGCCAGCTCCTCCCACATCGCATCGCATCGCACCCCCCAGGCCTGGAGCGAGCAAGATCGAGTGGGGCAAGTGAACCATGAGATGAAGACAGAAAACCAGGGCGTCTCTCACACCAGAGATTCGCTCTTTGAGGTAGAAACCTAAATCCCGAAGCGGGAGGCAAGTCTGGGGGACGGACTCCACCTTTGAGCCTGTCTGCCTTGAAGAAGCAGCACCTTGAACGGTGTGTTAATGTGAGCATTTCACAGAATTTGGAAAGTCCCTGTGTCCCTTCCCCAGCGGCCCTGCAGGTGGACAGTCCACTCGGGGTGTGGTGACCCAGCCCCGTCGCGCTGTGACCTGCCCCTCTGGGCCGTCCGGACCCCCCCTGCTCATGGTGCATGGGCCCAGTTAAGTTTTCCAACTTATCAATGAGTTTCTATTCTTCTCCCTCAAAACCATGGCTATTTACAAATGGAGCTGATGCTTCCAAAGGTCATGACCTCCCCCGCAGACCCCGTGACCTCTGGCCTTCCCTGTCTTTCCAGTGTTAAGTACGCTGTGGGAATTCAGTGCCCATTGACGCAGAGCGATCCTGTAATCCCTAAAGAAAGCTTGGTTCCTTCTGTCTTCTCTTCTTGCTGGCTTTCCTCTGAAGCAGGATCATGGGGCAGTGAGGTATGCCGTGCTTTCTAAATATCGCTTTCTCCTTTGTGAGCGGAGTTTTTTCTTAACTCTTTAAACTGACATTCCATCCGACGTTTCAGACATTTCTGAAAAAAGCATTAAGGTGCATCTGTATAGTGTTAATTTTTAAAAATGACTTGCCTTTTAGAACGCCCTTTCCTGCTGAATCAATAGGGCGACCTTGGCCAGAAGCTTGGAATATTTATTTCTTTGGGGTCTTCCTAGAGAATACATCACGTTACTCAAGCACTTTGAAATTCAGCATCATAATTTACTTTCATGACTTGGAGTCTGTCCGAGTCTAAAGATCCATTGGGACGGTGGATGCCAAGCTTATGATTTTATTAGCATTTCTAATTGCCGCTAAAAGTAAAACTTCCATTTAAAAAGGTGTTTTAACTTCCTTTTTGCCAATCACATTGGAATTGTGGTAGGACCTGGGTGTTGGTTGTACGGTCAGTGCTGAATCATGTTTTTCTTTGGTCTGGTTTTCCTGGTATTTAATATCACTGATTTCTTGCTGGCGAGCCTGGGGGAGAATGTTTTTATTTTCTCCCCCCGCCCCTACTCTTTCTAAAGAGCAGTTTCCCAGCCCGGTCAAGTGAATTAATGAGGGTCTGACCCCCAGAAAGACTGAATTTATGTGCACTCAAAGGCAACGACACTTGAAAAAGACACAACAGCAAATACACATGACAAGGCATGCCAAAAACCAAGGGGCTCAATTTATTACCCCTCCAGATGATAAACCGGGGCTCGGAAAGTTAATCGTGTGCAAATGTAGCCTGGTGAGCAGGGTGGCTCTGTGCTCTCTGCAGACGGACGTGTGCAGGGCGGTTTCCTTTAACGTCTCTGCTTTAGTCAAATTGAAACCTGGCACCTTCAGTGACAACGTTTTCGCCTCTGTCGGGACCAAATCGTGCACTGTCATCAGGGGTCTTGGCCGGAAGCCGAAGGGCGGGAGCTTCCCGGACAGCATGATGTTGAGGAAAGGAGAAGCAATTTAACACACGGAATTATTTCATATTCAATCATTACAGTTACTGGAAAGGCGGGGAGAAGATGTGCCCGTGAAATGAGCCACTTAATAGTCAAGCATTTATGATTAAAGAAAAAAAAACGCCAGTCTGAAAAATCAGGTGAAGAGCATGTTATTAACTTTTATTTCTTGTTTCTAATGGTGTGAAAAGAAAATAGGTCTGTGGGCAGAGACTGGAGGTCGACGCACAGAGATGTGTATGTGGCACCCGATACTCCACCCATTTCCCTCAGTCTCAGCCACTTCCTTCATATTTTGTCCATGGGAAACAAACATGTGATTCTCGGGGCTCCTGGGGGCGGTCCGTCAGTTAAGTGTCTGACTTTGGCTCAGGTCATGATCTCACGGTTCATGAGTTCGAGCCCCGCATTGGACTCTCTGCTGTCAACATGGAACGTGCTTCGCATGCTCCGTCCCCCCGTCTCTCTGACCCTCCCCACTCGTGCTCTCTGTCCCTCAAAAATAAATAAACATTTAAAAAATGTGATACTACATTAGTGCCTTATTGTCAGATGAGCATAATTACCGAGGCAATTAAAGAACTTTTAAGGAAGACAAATTATCTTTTTTTTAATTTAAATTTAAAAATTTTTAAATTTACATCCAAATTAGTTAGCATATAGTGCATCAATGATTTCAGGAGTAGATTCCTTAGTGCCCCTGACCCATTGAGCCCATTGCCCCTCCCACAACCCCTCCAGTAACCCTCAATTTGTTCTCCATATTTATGAGTCTCTTCTGTTTTGTCCCCCTCCCTGTTTTTATATTATTTTTGTTTCCCTTCCCTTATGATCATCTGTTTTGTCTCTTAAAGTCCTTATATGAGTGAAGCCATATGATTTTTGTCTTTCTCTAACTGACTAATTTCACTTATCATTATACCCTCCGGTTCCATCCACGCAGTTGCAAATGGCAAGATTTCATTCTTTTTGACTGCCCAGTAATACTCCATTGTATATATAGACCACATCTTCTTTATCCGTTCGTCCATCGATGGACATTTGGGCTCTTTCCATACTTTGGCTACTGTTGATACGGCTGCTATAATCATGGGGGTGTGTGTCCCTTTGAAACAGCACACCTGTATCCCGTGGATAAATGCCTAGTAGTGCAATTGCTGGGTCATAGGGTAGTTCTGTTTTTAGTTTTTTGAGGAACCTCCATACTGTTTTCCAGAGTGGCTGCACCAGCCTACATTTCCCACCAACACTGCAAAAGAGATCCTCTTTCTCCGCATCCTTGCCAACATCTGTTGTTGCCGGAGTCGTTAACGTTAGCCAGTCTGACAGGTGTGAGGTGGTATCTCACTGTGGTTTTGATTTGTGTTTCCCTGATGATGAGTGAGGTGGAGCATTTTTTCATGTGTCGGTTGACCATCTGGATGTCTTCCTCGGAGAAGTGTCTATTCATGTCTTTTGCCCATTTCTTCACTGGATTATTTGTTTTTTGGGTGTTGAGTTTGAGAAGTTCTTCATAGATTTTGGATACTAACCCTTTATCTGATATGTCGTTTGCAAACGTCTTCTCCCATTGTGTCAGTTGCCTTTTAGTTTTGCTGATTGTTTCCTTCACTGTGCAGAAGCTTTTTATTTTGATGAGGTCCCGTAGTTCATTTTTGTTTTTGTTTCCCTTGCCTCCAGAGACGTGATGAGTAAGAAGTTGCTGTGGCCAAGGTCAAAGAGGTTTTTTCCTGCTCTCTCCTTGAGGATTTTGATGGCCTCCTGTCTTACGTTTAGGTCTTTCATCCATTTTGAGTTTCTTTTTGTGGATGGTGTAAGAAAGTGGTCCAGGTTCATTCTTCTGCATGTCACTGTCCAGTTTTCCCAGCACCACGTGCTGAAGAGACTGTCTTTATTCCACTGGATATTCTTTCCTGCTTTGTCAAAGATTAGTTGGTCATACGTTTGTGGGTCCATTTCTGGGTTCTCTATTCTGTTCCACTGATCTGAGTGTCTGTTCTTGTGCCAGTACCATACTGTCTTGATGATGACAGCTTTGTAGTGTAGCTTGGGGTCTGGGATTGTGATGCCTCCTGCTTTGGTTTTCTTTTTCAAGATCGCTTTGGCTATTCGGGGTCTTTTCTGGTTCCGTACAAATTTTAGGATTATTTGTTCTAGCTCTGTGAAGAATTCTGGTGTTACTTTGATAGGGATTGCATTGAATATGTAGACTGCTTTGGATAGTACAGACACTAACAATATTTGTTCTTCCTATCCAGGAGCATGGAATCTTTTCCCATTTTTTTTGTGTCTTCTTCAAGTTCTTTCATATGCTTTCTACAGTTTTCAGCATATAGATTTTTCACCTCTTTGGTTACATTTATTCCGAGGTATTTCATTTTTTGTGCAACTGTAAATGGGATTGATTCCTTGATTTCTCTTTCTGTCGCTTCATTGTTGGTGTATAGGAATGCAACTGATTTCTGTGCGTTGATTTTATACCCTGCAACTTTGCTGAATTCAGGAATCAATTCTAGCAGTTTTTTGGTGGAATCTTTTGGGTTTTCCATATAGAGTATCATGTCATCTGTGAAGAGTGAAAGTTTGACCTCCTCCTGGCCGATTTGGATGCTGTTTATTTCTTTGTGCTGTCTGATTGCAGAGGCTAAGGCTTCCAATACTAGGTTGAATAACAGTGGCGAGAGTGGACATCCCTGTGTTGTTCCTGACCTTAGGCGGAAAGCTCTCAGTTTTTCCCCATTGAGGATGATATTAGTGTTGGGTTGTTCATATATGGCTTTTATGAGCTGGAGGTATGCTCTTTCTATCCCTACTTTCTTGAGGGTTTTTTATCAAGAAAGGATGCTGTATTTTGTCAAATGCTTTCTCTGTATCTATTGAAAGGATCATATGGTTCTTGTCCTTTCTTTTATTGATGTGATGAATCAAGTTATTGTTTTGTGGATATTGAACCAGCCCTGCATCCCAGGTGTAAATCCCACTTGGTCCTGGTGAATAATTTTTTAATGTATTGTTGGAGCCGGTTGACTAATATCTTGTTGAGGATTTTTGCATCCATGTTCATCAGGGAAATTGGTCTGTAGTTCTCCTTTTTAGTGGGGTCTCTGTCTGGCTTTGGAATCAAAGTAATGCTGGCTTCATAGAAAGAGTTTGGAAGTTTTCTTTCCATTTCTATTTTTTGGAACAGCTTCAAGAGAATAGGTGTTAACTCTTCCTTAAATGTTTGGTAGAATTCCCCTGGAAAGCCATCTGGCCCTGGACTCTTGTTTTTTTGCAGATTTTTGATTACTAATTCGATTTCCTTACTGGTTATGGGTCTGTTCAAATTTTGTATTTCTTCCTGATTCAGTTTTGGTAGTGTATACGTTTCTAGGAATTTGTCCATTTCTTCCAGATTGCCCATTTTATTGGCATATAATTGCTCATAATATTCTTTTATTATTGTTTTTATCTCTGCTGTGTTGTTGTGATCTCTCCTCTTTCATTCTTGATTTTATTTATTTGGGTCCTTCCCTGTTTCTTTTTGATCAAACTGGCTAGTGGTTTATCAATTTTGTTAATTCTTTCAAAGAACCAGCTTCTGGTTTCATTGATCTGTTCTACTGATTTTTTGGTTTCGATAGCATTAATTTCTGCTCTAATCTTTATTATTTCCTGTCTTCTGTTGGTTTTGGGTTTTATTTGCTGTTCTTTTTTCAGCTCCTTAAGCCATAAGGCTAGGTTGTGTATCTGAAATCTTTTTTCCTTCTTTAGGAAGGCCTGGATTGTTACATACTTTCCTCTTATGACCGCCTTTGCTGCGTCCCAGAGGTTTTGGGTTGTGGTGTTATCATTTTCATTGACTTCCATATACTTTTTAATTTCCTCTTTAACCTCTTGGTTAGCCCATTCATTCTTTAGTAGGATGTTCTTTAGTCTCCAAGTATTTGTTCGTTTCCAAATTTTTTCTTGTGGTTGATTTTGAGTTTCATAGTGTTGTGGTCTGAAAATATGCATGGTATGATCTTGATCTTTTTGTACTTACTTAGGGCTGGTTTGTGTCCCAGTATGTGATCTATTCTGGAGAATGTTCCATGTGCACTGGAGAAGCATGTATATTCCGCTACTTTAGGATGAAATGTTCTGTATATATCTGTTAAGTCTATCTGGTCCAGTGTGTCATTCAAAGCCATTGTTTCCTTGTTGATTTTTTGATTTGATGATCTGTTCATTGTTGTCAGTGGGGTGTTGAAGTCTCCATCTATTATGGTATTCTTATTGATGAGTTTATGTTTATGATTAATTTATATATTTGGGTGCTCTCACATTTGGCGCATAAATGTTTACAATTATTAGGTCTTCTTGGTCCATAGACCCCTTGATTATGATATAATGGCCTTCTGCATCTCTTGATACAGTCTTTATTTTAAAGTCTAGATTGTCTGATATAAGCATGGCTACTCCGGCTTTCTTTTGTTGACCATTAGCATGATAGATGGTTCTCCATCCCCTTATTTTCAATCTGAAGGTGTCTTTAGGTCTAAAGTGGGTCTCTTGTAAACAGCATAGAGATGGATCTTGTTTTCTATCCATTCTGTTACCCTGTCTTTTGTTAGGAGCATTGAGTCCATTGACGTTTAGAGTGAGTACTGAAAGATACGAATTTATTGCCATTATGATGCTTGTAGAGTTGGGGTTTCTGGTGGTGTTCTCTGGTCCTTTCTAATCTTTTGTTGCTTTTGGTATTTATTTATTTATATATATATATATTTTCATCTTTTCTCCCTTTATAGAGTCCCCGTTAAAATTTCTTGCAGGGCTGCTTTAGTGGCCACAAATTCCTTTAATTTTTGTTTGTCTGGGAAACTTTATCTCTCCTTCCATTTTGAATGACAGCCTTGCTGGATAAAGAATTCTTGGCTGCATATTCTTCTGATTCAGCACACTGAATATATCCTGCCACTCCTTTCTGGCCTGCCAAGTTTCTGTGGATAGGTCTGCTGGAAACCTGATCTGTCTTCCCTTGTAGTTTAGGGACTTTTTTTTCCCCTTGCTGTTTTCATGATTCTCTCCTTGCCTGAGTATTTTCTGAATTTGAGTATGATATGCCTTTTTTTTTTTTTTTTTGATTCTAATGGGAGTCCTCTGTGCTTCCTGAATTTTGATGTCTGAGTCTTTCCCCAGGTTAGTAAAGTTTTCTACTGTGATTTGCTCACATAGCCCTTCTACCCTTATTTCTCTCTCTTCCTCTTCTGGGACCCCTATGATTCTGATGTTTTTCCTTTTTAATGAGTCACTGATTTGTCTAACTCTTAAATCGTGCTCTTTTTCCTTAATCTCCCTCTTTTTTCCTGCTTCATTATTCTCTATAAGTTTGTCCTCTATATTGCTGATTCTCTCTTCTGCCTCATCCATTCTTGCCACCGCGGCATCCATCCATGATTGCAGCTCAGTTATAGCATTTTTAATTTCATTCTGGCTATTTTTTACTTCTTTTATCTCTGCAGAAAGGGATTCTAATCTATTTTCGACTCCAGCTAGTATTCTTATTGTTGTGATTCTAAATTCTGGTTCAGACATCTTGCTTGTATCTGTGTTGGTTAAATCCCTGGCTGTCGTTTCTTCGTGCTTTTTCTTTTGGGGTGAATTCCTTTGTTTTGTAATTTTGAAGGGAGAAAAGGAATTAATGAGGTAGAAAAATTGAAATTAAAAAATTAAAATTAAAAATATATTAAAATTAAAAATTAAACACACACACACAAATCGAATAGATGATGCTAGATCCTAGGTGTGTTTTGGTCTGGGTGTTGAAAGTGGTTTGACAGATTAGAGGAAAAAAAGGGGGGGGGGGAGAAAAAAAAAGGAAATCCTTTGAGAATTTGAAAAAATGAATACACTGATGTAGACTAAAATGAGGTGATGGGGGTAAAATAGAATTTGAAAAAATATACACAAAAGTAAAGAATATAGTGGAAAAAAATTAAAGAAACATATTTTTAATAAAAATTAAAAATAAACATGAATTGTTTCTTTTTCTGTATTCAAGAAGAAAAGAAACAAAAAAGGGAAAAAAGATAAAGAAAAAAAGGAAATCATTTGAAAATTTGAAAAAGTGAATACACTGTAGTAGACTAAAATAAAATGATGGAAGTTAAATAGAATTTGATAAAAATTTACATAAAAGCAAAAAATACAGTAAAAAATTAAATAAAAATATTTTTAATATTAAGTGAAAGTAAAAATGAAGTTTTTCTCTTTCTGCATTCAAGAAAAAGAAAAGAAATGAAAAAGAGAAAGAAAGAAAAAGAAAGAAAAAAAAGAAAAAAAAAGGAAATCCTTCGAGTATTTGGAAAAATGAATACACTGAAGTAGACTAAAATAAAATGATGGAAGTAAAATGGAATTTTAAAAAATTTACATAAAAGCAAAAAATGTAGTAAAAATTAAATAAAAATATTGTTAATAGAAATTGAAAGTAAAAACCAAGTTTTTCTCTTTCTGGATTCAAGAAAAAGAAATGAAAAAGAAAAAAGAAAAAGAAAAAAAAGGAAATCATTTGAAAATTTGAAAAGGTGAATACACTGTAGTAGAATAAAATAAAATGATGGAAGTAAAATAGAATTTGAAAAAATTTACATAAAAGCAAAAAATACAGTACAAAATGAAAGAAAAATATTTTTAATAAAAATTGAAAATAAAAATGAATTTTTTTCTTTATTCAAGAAAAAGGAAAGAAGTGTAAAAGAGAAAAAGAAAGAAAATTGAATAGATGGACCCGCTAACAGATTGAAGTAGGACTGAAATCACTTCATTTTCTCTAGAAGTCAGTCTATGTAGCCCCTTATAGTCCATAAACTAAGCCGGCGGTGAGACTTGTGTTCTTGAAGAGCGAGGTTGGCCCAGTTGGCCGGGGCTCAGTGTAACGGCTCCGCTCTCCACTAGATGGCGCTGCTAGCCTCCTGGGGTGGAGTGTTACAGCGGTGGAAGGTGCGTCTGCGCCTGCGCGGGAGCGGTCAAAATGGCGTCACCCGGCTACCCGGTCTGTTCTCCCGGATCGGCAATGGCGCACCGGTCCTCCGTCTTCAGCTCTCGTCCGCTCCCCGCTTTTCCACTCTCCGTGACCAGGCCCCAGGCCGTACCTCTCTCCCGAGTTTTGCCTCAGACGCGGCTGTTTTCCCCGGCCCCTTACTCCCGAAGGACTGCGGCCTTGACCCGCTGCGCCCCTCCGCGGGAGGGTCTCCCTGAGCGCTGGCCGAAGGAGCAACGGCCGAATGTCGGCCGCAGCCAGGATCGCCCGCTGGACCCTGCTGCTGCTGCTGCCGGTGCCCCGAGACTGCGCCCGAGGCCAGAAAAAGTTGGCGAGACAGTCTAGCATCAGCGTTTCAGGGATGGTGGAAAATCGCAACACACGTCTGGCCCCAGGCTTCACCCTCAACGACCTGGTTCCAGCACCAGCGAACGTGGCCGCCTTCCGGGGTCTGCCGGGACCGGGTGGCTTCAACAGTCTCCGCCAAATGTCCTTCCGGCAGCGGAACCGCCTTGCCCCGTGTGGCCCGAGCGCCTCCCGGACCCCACTCTGTTCCTGGGGATTCGCCCTTCCCACCGGAGCACCGCCAGGTAGGGAGCTGCGGAGGTGCAGCCTTGCGCTCCCCTCGTTTACGGTCTTAATGGGATTTAAACCCTCTCCTTTCTCCTCTAGTCCCTGCGGCCGGTTCCCATTTTCCACTTTCTCTCCTTTTGGGGAGGGGGAGGCGTGCTTTTCCCTTATTCTCCCCGCCCCCCTCCCCCAGTCTCCGTCCTCTCTCCGCCCGTAAAAGCACCTCCCTTCCCGCGGCTTCCCGCTCCCCAAGTTCACTCGTCTGCGCCGCGTACCTGCTGAATTCTGTGGTTCAGGTTGTGCAGATGGTAGTGTTCATCCTCCGATCAGTGTTCTAGGTGTGTAGGATGGTTCAGTGTTGGTCTGGCTGTATTTCGTGGACATGAGACACACAAAAAGCTTCCATGCTGTTCCGCCATCTTGGCTCCTTCCAGAAGACGCATTATCTTACCGTAGCAATTCTGTTCTGTAATTTGTTTATGTCGGCGTGATGCATACATGTAGTTTCATATTTATGCATTCCTGAACAGGTTCTCTCTTCCTCTAGACCCAAATGGCATGATTCTGAGAAGAAGATAGGACTTTTTCCCTTTACATAACTCTTACCATATTAGGCACTTAGGGACCTCCGCTTGTAATGGAAATGACCGTGAACCTCTGAACGCAGGCACTCTGGCAGTATCTGCCACTACGAACATTCCTCCATAAATCAATTCTGGTAATTCTTCTCCATTTGTACCACCCACTAGTTTCTTCTTCAGTACTGGTGTTTTTAACGAAGCACAGTCAGGTTATCTCCAGGGCTTCCATAATCATGAGTGTGGACAGGAAAGAGTCAGCTTTCCAGAATCAATAGCACGGGTGTGTTTGCGATTATCCAGTTTCTTTACTCTCTGGGTCCAACACCTGGGACCAGGCAGTGCATCAGGTGCTATGGACATAGGGATGACAAGGCTTGGCTGGGCTCTCTGAGAACTTACTAGAATGGGGGCAGGTTAGCCCAGCAGGGTGAGTGGGCTTCCCTTGGAAGAGTAGACCCCACACGTAAAACTGTTTTCACCTCCTCATTTTTGCTCGTGTAGCTGTGGTTTGATGACTTATTTGCTAATACCATTTTGTCATTCAGCATTCTTTAAATTTTGTTTTAATTTTTATTTTTGAGAGAGGGAGAGGGAGAGAGGGAGGGGGGAGGGGGAGAGGGAGAGAGGGAGGGGGAGAGGGAGAGAGAGGGAGAGGGAGAGAGGGAGGGGGGAGGGGGAGAGGGAGAGAGGGGGAGAGGGAGAGAGGGAGAGAGGGAGAGAGGGAGAGACAGACACACAGAGACACAGAATCCAAAGCAGGCTCCAGGCTCTGAGCTGTCAGCACAGAGCCTGATGTGGGGCTCGAACTCATGGGCTGTGAGATCATGGCCTGAGCTGAAGTCAGATGCTCAAGCCTGTTTGTGGAAGGAGGACACAGTCCCAACCCTGAGACTGGGGTCTGCTGGCCACCCGTAAGCCCAGTCTGTCCAGTGACCTGCGAAAGTGACTAATTCCCATCTGTTCGAGGAGAAAGCGCTAGGCCCACTTCTACTGGAATGTGAACTCACCACAGAAAAACTCTGCTCTGCTTTTTAAAAACTCACGGATCCCAAGTACTCACCTGAGTACTCAGGAGCGTGCCTGACCCGTAAGAGACTCTTGGTGGAGATGAGCAGGTGCCGGCTCCTGACTCCTGCCAGGATGTCCTTGTTCCCCGCTGACTTTTGCTCCTGCCAGCTCCCAACTAAACACCGGTGGCCCAGGGGGTCCCGGAAGGTGACACATGTGCACCACATTGTGACTGTATGGCCTGGGTCATTTCCAGTGTTCTCCTCTGACAGCTTCTTCCCCGGAAGAGTTGGGTGTCCTGTTCCTCAGTTTCCCATTCGCCCTCCCACGTGCACCGTCCTCACCTAAGAGGTGCGAGAAGTGACTGTCGGGCTCGTGTGTGAGTCTTTCTGGGAAGTCTGTCCTTCCCCCTTCTTCCCCTTCCTTGCTCCCCTCCTTCCTTTCATCCTGCTCTCTCTCCACCACTCGCTTCTGCCTTCTCTTCTCACTGTCTCTTCTGTTTCTTCCCCAAATACCCATGAAACTTTCACTGTGACAGTCGCTGCAAAAATAAAGGGACTCCTGCCCTTATTCAAGTTCATACTCTAGACAGACATTCATCAAGCCATTAAACAAAGAAATGCAGGAGTGCGAATGGCGTGGGGAGAGCTTCGTGGGGCTACCGGAGTGTGTAAGAGCGGATTTACCTGGGAGCAGAGGTCCGCGAGGCTTGGCTTGGGCTCGGGATCTGAAGGATGAAGGAGAGTCGGCCGTGAAGGTCATCCCAGAGGGAAGGAAGGGTGTGGAGCCCGGGCGGGGGTGGCGCACGGGGATGAGGGGTGAAAGAAGGCCACGTGTGGTGGGGACGGGGTGATGCTGAGGTCAGAGAGGGGCCATGCTGTGTAGGTTTGAGTTTGGTCTCTACCCAGAGGGTGATGAGAAGCAGGAGAGGATAAGCCCATTTTGTGTTCTAGAAAGATCCTCTAGCTGCAGCCTGAAGAGAATACAAAGAGAGGAGGAGAGACTGTTCTAGAAACATCATAATAGCACAGGTAAGAGTTGGTGCTGGAGGAGAAGAGGTGACCAATTCAAGAGCTATTTAGGAAGTAAAATCCAGAACCCAGTGCAAGGTGCAAAATCAGGGACAGGGGTGAGGGGTTTCAAGAATGCAGAGCCGTGGCGGCTGGCTGCCCGCCACATTCGTGTTCTCCCTTCTCTAGCGAGCAGCGATGTCCTGAGCATCTGGCCTGCCAGGCCCGACTGCGTGTCTCAGCACACAGCATAACCGGCTGAGCTGAGTGACTGATTCTCCCCGGGGGGACGCGAACACAGTGATGGGTCAAAGCTTGCGAGAAGCAGGGGGACCTCACCCGTCTAGGATTGTGATGCATACGGCGCGGAGGACGCACTGGACGCAAGGAGGCTGGGCGGGACCCGGGAGGAAACTCCGTGTTCGAGAACCCCCTTGTGGGAGGGCGGGCTGAGCAGACTTAGGAGCGGGTGTCACGGGAGGAATGTGATCTGGTAGCTCACCTAAGATCACATCCCCCGGGAGGGCCCCGAGGCCACGCCAGGCACCGAGGCCATAGGTGGCCGGCTGAGAGGCCACCAGGCTCCCTAGGCGTGCAGCGGTGGGGACTCTGTGGGCCGGCACTGACAGTAGGAGGAGCTGTCAGGGAGCTGGGTCGAGGGGCCCCGGCAAGTACCGTGACAGCAGGAATCAGGGCTGGCCACAGCTCGGCCCGGACCCTCGGCCCCACCACTCGGATTGGCTTGGCTTGCCATCTCTTCGCCTGTCCGCCCGCCTGGCTGCTGGGCCTTCCCGGGGTGCCCTTCCCGTGGATTGCTCCCCCGCAGGGAACGCCGTCCTGCGTTCATCCAACGTCAGGAACCGCACCTTCACTTTTGCCCAGGGTTCTGGCTGTCTACGGCCAAGTGTAGGTCTGGACGCTGTTGCCCTCTCGTGGCCGGAAGCTGGTGTGCCCGCACTGATTTTAACGGCCAGGATTTTGGTCTGGGTGAAACGTAGGCACCCAGTTAAGTTTAAATGTCAGACCGACCGACAGTGAGTAATTTTCAGCCCGTCCCCCAAGAGATGCCCCGTACTTCTGTTTGTGCTCTGGCAACCCGGGACGGGGGTGAGCACGGGGGCCGCCCCGCGTGGGCACCTGCTCTCTCTGTCTCTTCCATGTGGGAGGCTTTTCTATAGCAAATCAGACTCCTGTGAGACATTACTTCTCACACTCGAGCATTCTGTGCCCTAACATCAGAGAAACTTGGGAACACTTGGAAAACTTGGGGAAGGGGAAGCAGGAGAAAGGCTGGGCACCAGTTCGGAGTGGAACGCCAATGACCCCTTGTTCAGCCCTTGTGGTTCACGGGCAGGCTGACGGTCAGAGAGGGATTTTCAAAACGTCGCCTGCTAGCAGAGCCCCTCTTGGGCATCGGTGCCTACGACCAGAGACTGTGTAGGAAACGTCAGCAAATAAATGAAATTTAAACATTGGTTGTAAAGTAATGGAAATTTTAGCTTTGATGCTGTGATGACTTCTGCAATTAGGAAAATTGCTACGGGCATGTACTTGATGTGAACGTTGTGATTCCTTACAAATTTGATGAATTAAAAATGGTTTTTAATTGGAAAATAATTATGGAATGGGAATACGACGCTTATTAGTGATAGGTCCCTATGAAATGCAACGTTAGTTACCCGAGTGGATGGACGGTGGAATGCATCCCGCAGGCGAGGATCGTGGTTGGCCACTTCACTTCTGGCTGCAGCGACTAGACTTGCAAGGGCCCAGTAGAAACGCTCGCTGTGAACTGAGGCAGCGTGTGTATTTTTGAGCAGGTCTCAGTGGAAAGGGAAGCTGGGTCCCGTACGAAGGGTCCCAGAGAGCCAACTTTTCTTGCAGTGAAGTTGCAATGAAGACATGTTTGTTCATCAAAACATTTACGATTCTCTGCTTTCAGAGAATTTATTTTAAAAACGTCCTATGGTGTTGGGATGAACGTGGCTGAATCAGGTTGACTTTTGGTGGTTATACCTAAAAACCAAAATGGAATGGATCAGGTCAGAGACAGACAAAGACATGGGAGAGACACCGAGTAAGCTGTCCCCACTCTGCCCCAGGGTCAGCTGGTGCCACCCACCTCGGCTTTGCACGTGCCTCCCCAGAGCCCCTCCTTTGGTATCACCTTTCTCCTCCTGCCAGACTCTGGGTCTGGTTTCACGCTTCTTCTGTCCCCTTGAGCTTGGCCCCTATGTGGCCTCATGCATCTTGCACTGGCTGAAGCTGGGACAGCGTTTCTGGAACACGGATTCCCCAGCCAGTGACCCTGGTCAGCCCCCGGGGCAGAGCATTTAGACCGTGGTCACGTTGAAATAGGCCAAGAAGGTGACTGGTCACCATGGAAACAGGAAACCGGGAAGCCCCGGGGACTCCTCTGTTGTAAAGTTTTCTCCACTCCGTCTCACAACTATGTCACTGAATTTAAAAATTTTCTGCTCTCATAATATCAGTTTCCAAAAGTTGTTTTGTTTTCAAAACATTTTTGTTCTCCAAATATTTTGTTCTCCACATATCCTTCCCCCCCTTTTAAAATTTCTTTAGTAGTCTGTTGTATGGATGTGCTACCCTTTCCCATTCTCTGACACTGTTAATAAAATCCTAGGGGATGTTTTGAATGTTTGCAAAACAAAGTGTATTATTTTGGACTGTGTCTTTCATATAAAAATACTTCTCAAATGTCAGACGACGACTCATACCGCAGAGTGCTGCACTAAGACCATGACTGAAAGCTGTGGGCTCCTGGGTGGTCTTTCCTGCAGGGTGGTCTCCACGGCCAGTTTGGGGGGGACCCCACCAGCAGTGCAGTGACGTCTTCCCTCGCGGCTGCCGAGACTCCCCAGAGCAGACTTGGCCAGTCTCCCACCCAGAGCGTGTGAGTCAGCTGCCGGGGTTCCAGGGGCCCCGTGGGGAAGTGGAGACTGACCAGACGTGCAGAAGCAAGCTTTCACTTGACCCCTGTTGTCTGAATGGTGTATCTACCTTCAGTTGACCTGGCCCCCCCCACCCACACACTCCGGACAATAAAACTGCTGATTTCTGCTGGGGAGCAGGGGCGGTTGGAGGGGACCTGGGGTTGTCTCCTCACCTCCCTGCCGTGGACTATCTGGGATGTCCCAATACACAGTGGGAGTTGCCGATGGTAGACTTTGCTAATGGATTAGAACGCTTCATCCAACTCCGACTCTGAACTCTGACACGATCTCACAACCTTCCCTTTTCTTTCTTCTCTTTTCATTCCGAGAACTTGAATTCCGAAAAATCGTAAACCCTCTCTGGAAAGTTGGTGGTATAATGAACACGCACATTCTTCATGGAGATTGATCAGGAGATTGAGGAGGAGATTGCTCGTATCATCATATTAGTGTCTGATCCCCCACGCCCCTCCTTTTTTGTTTTTGCTGAGATACTTGTGAGATGGTTGTAGACAGCGTGACATCTTAGTCCTAGATACTTCCGTATATACTTCCCAAGACAAGAACATTCTTCTCCATAATTTCAGCCGAATTCTTATGCCTGCTGTATTGGTTTCTTCTGCTGCTGTGTAACAACTAGCCACATGGTAGGTGGTTTAAAGCAACACAAACGTATTACCTTGCAGATCTGGATATCAGAAGTCTGAAATGGGTCTCACTGGACTCAAATCACTCTGTCATTTGAGCTGCGCTCTGCCTAGAGGCTCCAGGAGGGAATCCACGTCTTTGCCTTTCTAGCTTCTGGAGCGAGCCTGCACCCCTCGGCTCGTGGGCCCTGCCATCTTCAAAGCCATCAATGGCTGATGGAGTCCTTCCCGAAGCACATCACTCTGGCACCGAGTCTCCCGGGACTACACTGGATCCACCTGGCTGGTCCAGGAAAGCAGCCCACGTTCACGTCAGTTGAGATGGCATCTGTAGCCTTCGTTCCCCCTGGCTGTGCAATCCAGCACATTCACAGGTTCTGAGGGTTAGCATTTGAACGTCTTTTGGGGAGAATATTATTCCATTATACTTGGGAGACTTAGCACTGCTGTAATGCAACTGTTTAATGTATTTCCCCAGTCGATCCAATAATGTCCTTCAGGCTGATCCCCAAATGATCCCATCAAGTACATGCCCTGCACGAGCCCTCATGTCTCTGCTCTCTGTTAATCTAGAACAGCGCCTCAGCTCCTTGTCTCTCATGACAGACATTTCGAGGCTGTAGGTCAGTTGATCTGCAGAGTTCCCAACTTGTTATTTTGAAAATGTAAATTCTTTGGTAACTGATCCGATGATTTAGACTTAAAGCTGCTAGTGTTTCTTTAAGTTTTGCAAAGAAATGTGTTGTCCTTTAGGGGCACGACCAGGTGCCCCCCCCCCCCCCCCCCCGCACCCGCTCACGGTCATGGCTGAAAGACACGAGCACGGTGATTGCAGAGGGGGACTGAAGACTGTCACGGTAATTGCATTTTCCCCAAAGTGGCTGAAATGTCCCCTTTGCCCCCTGAAATATTATGTTGTCAGAAGTACACAAGCAGCATGGCTCAGGTTTGTTCCCTGCTGTTACACATTTTCGCCAACATGCTGGTAATTTCTCCAAACTTACATGAAAAGCCAAGGAACCATAAACTGACCATTTCCACAATAATATTGTATTTTCTTTATTTCCCCTTCTCATTTTGTTGACAGCGTTTCCTGTTTTGGAAAATGTTGGAGAGGACATAGCCCCCTCACACTGTCATTTCTGCATATAGTTAAAAATATCCTCTGTAAATTGTCCATCTGGTTCCTTTAACTGGCTAATATATATATTATTGTGCCTTTATATATATACACATATATACGGTGTGTGTGTGTGTGTGTGTGTGTGTGTGTGTGAAAGTTGTCTTCTTATGGTTGCTTTTTAATTTAATTTTGAAAATTTTCCACATTTTCCTTTCAATGCTGTTTAGCTTAGTAGACATTTAATGGTAAGGTAGATTCAAGAATGGGGTATTTAGAATAACGACTAGTTGCAGTGCCTAAGTGGCTCAGTCGGTTGAGCATCCGATTTCGGCTCAGGTCATGATCTCGCGGTTGGTGAGTTCAAGCCCCGCGTCAGGTTCTGTGCTGACAGCTTGGGACCCGGAGCCTGCTTTGGATTCTGTGTCTTCCTCTCTCTCTGCTCCTTGCCCCCTTGTGCTCGGTCTCTCTCTGTCTCTCCAAAATGAATAAACATTAAAACAATTTTAGAATAAGGACTAACTGGCAAGTTTACGTAATGGCTAATCTTTCTTGTGTCCTTACCCTGAGCCAAGCCCTGTGCTGGGATCTTGCGTGTTATTTCCACTTCTCAGACTCTAAGAGGTAAACGCTGCACCTTCCCACAAATGACTCATTTAGCAAAGAATAGAACCGGCTTTCCCATCAGTGAGTTCCTAGTGGGTGTGGACAGACGCTGTTGCCATGGGGTGAGGTTGGAAAGACAGGGAAGGAGGAAAGCTGGGAAGAACATGAGTCTGGCGGGAGATGCTGGCCTCCAGGTGACCTGAGAGGTGGCCGTGGCCGTGTCACACAGCTGGATGGCACATCTGGAGAGACCTGCATGGGTCTCAGGACAGCGAGCTTTGGGTGGAGGTGCGTGTGTGTGTGGCATGATTAGCAGGCGTGCAAGGATGGGCACTGGGGCTGTAGGTCCGGGGATGGACCGAGTGGGACGGCGCTTGGAGGAGGTGTGCCGTGGACACAGGAGGGAGAGACAGGTGCTTCCAGGCTGCGCTCCCTTCTTCTCCCCACCGTGACCGGGAGACCCCACAGTGCTCTCAGCATCTGACAGAAGAGCCCATTTAAGACATGAAGCTGTGTGTATCAAGGAGAGAGAAAAGGGTGTCTGTCCATAGTGTAAAGCTTTGTGCTCCAAAACTTCCTTAATTTCCCGGTAGGATTTTTGAATATCGCTGTTTGGCAAAATTATTCCAGCGATTAAGACACACTGTTCACATACAGATTTCGCTACTATGTTTTATGCGTTGGCTTCAGTACCTGGCCCTCGGCGGGGTGGAGCAGGGTGGAAGGGGGCGTGGGAAATAGCCGGTGAGAAGGACAGCACAATTGCAGCCAACGGTGTGGTTGGTGTGGCGCCAGCATCCCTGGTTCGCTGAGAAAAACGCTGCTAAATCCCACACGGTGCCTTTTTACTTAGTAGGTAACAAGGTGAGGTACGTTTAACACCACCGAAGGCTTGCTGAGTGCATTCTCATGAAAAACCAAGAACACTCCTGAGGTGCTAGATAGGATGTTCCTTCCTCTGTCCCGAGTGAGCCTTGTGCGTTTATCAGAGCTGCACTCTTATCAGGATGGGATAGTTCCTTAAAATACAGCTTATTTTCTCTCACGAGATGCGGCTTCTGTGCTAAGTAGAATGCGACCAGAAGTGGGAGCCATGTTTCTGTGTCTTCCCTTGGTGGCCTGGTAGGGTTTTTCTTTAATAGGTGCTGATAATTCAGTTCTTTAGTAATCTTGCCCTTGAGGGCTGATCAGGAAAATCATGTCATTTCCCGTTGTACTCCTGGTAGCTGGTCTCCAGAGATGTCCCTGGTGACCCTGGCCTCCACATCCCTCTGTACCACTCTTCCATGTTGAAGCAGGGTCTTGCTTTAGCAAACAGAAGATGCCCTAGGTGTGGCACCTGTGCACCTCTGCACAGGTGTCAGGACGGGGAGCCCGAAGGAGTCTGGGCAGTTTCTGCTTCTGAGCTGTTGGAAGCCCCGAGTCGCCATTTAAGAGCTGTAGGAAGGCCCCACAGAGAGGAGGGCTGTGGGATTCTGTGGGAAGAGAGGGAGGGTGTCCTCTTTTGGCCGGGCCTGCCCAGGCTCTAGGTGGACGGCTGGGCCATTTCAGACATCCTAGACCCGGGGCGGTCGCCGGGCCGTTGCTGATGCCGAATGAAAGAGAAGAGCCTGTTGCTGGGGATGCAGCCAACCCACAGGATTGAGGAAGGTAAAACCATCATTGTTTGAGGCCACTAAGTTTTCAGACGGCTTTGTCACACAGCAACAGCAACACAACTTCTACAGGCACAGCAACATGTGCATGTATGTGCTAGGAAACGGTTTAGCACATTGATGTTTCTTGCCGATGGTCACATTCGAAACTGCAGAAGATACTACATTTATATAATTTTATACATCCTTGGACTTGTCTTCATCAGGGAAACCTCACAGCAAAATAGTGATTGTATAGCTGAATTTTTTAATGCCTTCCCAGTTTTTGCCCTCCGTTATAGGCTGTTTAAAAGAATCCCTTTTAAGCTCCTGATCCTTTCATGAAACAGGGCACAGTTAGCTTCTTAGCAAAGATGGGAGGAACAGTACATTCACTTTGTGGGTATTGGTGGCTGGACCGTGCACCTCGTGGGTGGTTTCCGTTGGACTGTGATGTCAGGGTTATTCCCTGACATGTGACTTGTCTCCTTTCTTGGTGTATTTCTGGAATTAATGAACTGGTCTGTGCTTGAGGAGTTTAGGTGCGGGGGACTCATTTGTTGACACACAGCTTGCCTTTGTCCTTCCTGAGTATTGTCCCTGTTCCTCTCTGAAGGAAGTGGCCACCTGTGACCACCTGCCTCTGCTCATGTCCACCCTGGGGCCCCAGTGCACTCTGTCCACAAAACACTTTATCGCCTGTTATTTGTGACAATCTAAACTTACCCTCCACAAGGGCATATGTGGGTCCTGGAGGGAGAGAGGCTCTTTGTCCAGGCCGGACAGGGATAGTGGTGGATTTAGATTGGGACTTGGAGAGAGACCTTTCTCTCCAGGCCTTTCGGTGGTGTCACCTGGGATGGTGGCAGCCTCAATGGGCACTACTGCTTGTGGCAACTGAAAAGGGAAGACCCTGGGAATAGAACTCTTTGACTTGTCCAATTCCCTGTACTAAAGCACGGCACAGAGTCAGAGACCAACCCGGGAGTCCACACTGCTTGGGACACAAGCATCTATCTCGATGGTAACCGGGGCTGGCTGGGATGCCTGGGCACTATGGAGGACGCTGGGGACAAGATCGAAAGGAGGATCATCTGATGACAACAGGTTAAACATTGGCTCCCTCACTGGGGTGGCGGTAAAAGTCAGAATGTAGATGATTTAAAGAAAATCATGAGAGAGATCTCTTATACCTGAGATGCGAGGCCAGGACTAGCATTCTCTACTCAAGTAATTGCAGTGAGGGTCTTTATAGCCACCTCCTCGTAGGGATGGACAGGAAACAGAAGCCCAGCTAGGTCAGTGAGATGTCTGAGGCCACACAGAAACTCCGGGGCAAGGCTCAGACCATCCCTCTTTTTTACTGCATAGCCTCCCTCCTGCTTCACACGGCTTCCTGTTCGTGGCTGCAGAACGCTTTAGGGAGAGACCTTGGCCGCTCCATGGTCAGTTAGTTTCACGAGCCAGCACTGGCCGGCCCATCCCGCATCCCCAGCCGTCTGGGAAAACAGAAACATGGGACAAAGAGCTGCCCACAGAGTTACAGGAATTAAACGAACACAAGGCATTGTGACTTGGCATTTTGTTGTGCGGCAATCCCCCCATATCACCAGTTTTTTGATCCTTGAAGCTTTCTCTAGCTGGTTCACGTTGGCTAAAGATTTCGCTAGTTTTCTTCATCACACTTGCCGCAGTTCTGGAAGCTGTCTCGTCTCCCCTCCCCTGGATCAGCCTCATCAAAAAACAGTGCTGCCTTTACCCATGCACCCACGTTCATGGGCTTCTCCATCCTCTGTCCTCCCAAGTGTCTCCAGAACAGGGACTTTCCAATGGCCTCTGGTCCTCACCAGCCTCTGCAGGCTCCTTTCTGTGAGGGAACAGCCAGGACCAGGAATTTCCTGTTTGCTATAATTTTACACGTGCCATTTACTCTATAAAGTTGAGCACCAATACAACGCCGTGTGTATGATGTGTGCAATTTTTAACAGATTATTTAGCAATTTTCTTTGGGGAACTGGAAGGCAAACACGTGTATTACTGTCTTGTCCCAGCAGTCAAGACTCTATTTGAAAGGCTAGTTTCATTTCAGGTTTAGCAGAATATTCCTGAGGTTGCCCCATGTACGTTAAAGAAATTCAAAGGAAATGTGTCCTTTCTCCCTCCCTCCCTCCCCCTCCCTTCAACCTTCCTTCCTTCTTCCTCCTACCTCCCTTCCTTCCTTCCTTCCCTCCCTATCTGTCTCCCCCCTCCCTCCTTCTCTCCCCCTCCCTCCTTCTCTCCCCCTCCCTCCTTCTCTCCCCCTCCCTCCCTCCCTCCTTCCTTCCTTCCTTCCTTCCTTCCTTCCTTCCTTCCTTCCTTCCCTCCCTCCCTTCCCTTCCCTTCCCTCCCTCCCTCCCTCGTTCTCTCCCCCCTCCCTCCATCCTTTCTTCCTTCTTCCTTCCTCCTTCCTTCCTTCCTTCCTTCCTTCCTTCCCTTCCTCCCTCCCTCCCTCCTTCTCTCCCCCTCCCTCCCTCCCTCTCTCCTTCTCTCCCCCCCCTCCCTCCTTCCTTCCTTCTTCCTTCTTCCTTCCTTCCTTCCTTCCTTCCCTTCCCTTCCCTTCCCTTCCCTTCCCTTCCCTCCCTCCCTCCCTCCCTCGTTCTCTCCCCCCTCCCTTCATCCTTTCTTCCTTCTTCCTTCCTTCTTCCTTCCTCCTTCCTTCCTTCCTTCCTTCCTTCCCTTCCTCCCTCCCTCCCTCCCTCTCTCCTTCTCTCCCCCTCCCTCCCTCCCTCTCTCCTTCTCTCCCCCTCCCTCGCTCCTTCCTTCCTTCCTTCCTTCCTTCCTTCTTCCTTCCTTCTTCCTTCTTCCTTCTTCCTTCCTTCCTTCCTTCCTTCCTTCCTTCCTTCCTTCCTTCCTCCCTTCCCTTCCCTTCCCTTCCCTTCCCTTCCCTTCCCTTCCTCCCTCCCTCCTTCTCTCCCCCCTCCCTCCATCCTTCCTTCCTTTACCAGGTGCATATCATTTGTTAAAGTATTTTGAGATTCAGTGGGAGGAGTGTGGATACAGAAGTGCCCACGTTGGGCTCTCCCAGGAAAGGTAGGAAGCAGTGTGTTGTCACTTCTCTAGAGGGGAGCGGTGCCCAGTGCCTTACCTGAGTCCTTACCATCTCGTCCCTTGTGATTTCCCCCGATGCTTGGCCACAGTTGTTGCAAATAAATCCTGGTTGGTTGGTGGAGTGAAGGGGTGAATGGTTTAGTGGGTGACACTTAGAGTGAAGACAGCTGGGCCTTTAGAACCCCGGGACACAGCACACGCTTTTACCTTGGAGTCTCGCCACAGCGCGCCGAGTGCATCCAAGCGGGTTTGAATGACCACAAGTTAATGAAATTAGAGGTTTTTTCTCCCAGAGAAAACATACTGGAGTGAAAGAGTCAAGGCAAACACTTTCTCTTTCAGGTTTCCTTCTGGAAAAGCAGAAAGCAAAAGGCAGGCACTAAGGAAGGTCATGGACAGCACAGCACGGTTTACCCACGTGGGCGTTTGGTTGAATTAGTAGCTAAGTGCCTCCACGGTGGGTCTGTCCTGCTTTTGTTTCCTAATGCACTATTGTTTAGCAATTGTTTTGGTTAACTACGGCGGTTTGACTTACGTGAGAAGTTATATATTGCCTTTTATCATTCTGTTTCTTTTCTGTAAATCTCCCCCATGTTTTTTCTGGTTAAAAACATGTCCTCAAATGTACTGGGAAGTCGTACTGGGAGTGTGTAACCTCCTTCCAGTGCTGCCTCTCCATTTATATTGACTTTAATTATTTAACTTCTGACGGAGTAACACTGGTAGCCGCCATTCAGTGTGTGCTTCCTGTCTGCCAGGGGCCGTGTGAAGGGCTGTGTGTATAACTCTGTCCCACGGGGTAGAAATTCCAAGTTCACAGACAGTGAAACTGAAGGCTGGTGAATGAAGCTGGTGCTGGTCAGCGGTGGAGTCTAAACTGGAAATGATGTCTGTCTGCCTCCGAGATCCAAGATTTCAGTCATCGTGCTGTTATATATCACAATGCATGACACTTAATATTTCTTAGGGTAGGTTTAAATAATATAATTGATTCAAAGAAAATATCTACATGTCTCCAGAAGATTAACAGCAAAGCTCTGTGCAAAAAGAGGTCATTCAACACCTGGTCCTTTGCAGGTGAACGTCAGACCGATAGTTACACACCCATTCATGATGAACTTCTGGCAAAAACAGGCATCTGTTTATTATACTGAGTTTATTACACGATGCTTTACTTTTTTATTAGCAAACAATGATAGGTATGAATGCACACGGTCGTGTGCATTACAGTGGCGTGAATAACCCATGAGGCTTGGGAATACCATTCCGGATTTTGTTAGCTTCTCCTCTGTGGCAACCCTGAATTCTTCAAATAAGAAAACCTATGGAAGAAAGAGATGAGATTTCCTGCTTCTCACCAGAGACTGAATTAGAACCCACTAGAGGTGGATGGGTTAGGTCCATGCTTCACCCTCCTCTATGGTCTGATGGGGCCCCAAGCCGTGACTTCCACAGGTGCCCACAGCCACTCGCTGAGCACACAGGAGGCCTGACTCTGGGAGCTGGTACTCCTGGAATGCATTTGGCTGTGTCCTCTCTGCTCTCTGAGACGGGCATGATTTTTAGCCATGAGACTGGGAGCGATTAGGAAGTTCCCCAAAGGCATGCAGGGGCTGAATGAAGCTGGGGGCATCTAGACCGTCTTGGTGCCCACACACATACTCTTAACCACGGGGTCCCTCCACCCCTTGGTGCGGTACCCAGGCTCCGGGATGTGAGCCAGGAGGCCCATGCCAGCCAGTGTGTCCGCAATGTGTGCATCATACTCAGCAGACCGTGAGACCCTGGAGACCTAGCGAGAGAGCCCAAGACAAAAACATTCCTTTACACAAAATACTGAAATGCCAGTTCTCCTGTTCAATCCCCAGTGCTCTCCAGACACGACAGCTAGACCGCCTAGACCAGATCCGGTCAAATACAGTTTATGCTCCATAATTCAATGACACGGAGGGCCAGTTTCAGAACTTGATTTCGAAAAACAAAATCCATGCAAAAGAAAACATTCCTATATTGGTCCATGGGAACAGGAAGGTAGAAATCTATACGTATGCCTTTGTCTTTAGAAAATTTACTTCCACATAAGATACCTGCCAGGAGTTCTGTACCTTTGTCTTAAGAAACCCCAAGCCCAATGAATGGCTCTAAACAACTAAAAAGAGCTCTAGCTTCTGTGTGTGGTGGATGGGAGGTCATTGGTTATTCTCGCCCTTGCAGCCACACACACACACACACACACACACACACACCCCAGCCCTCAGTCAGGGACTCATTCAAAGATCGCTTTCCAAAGAGGGGTTTCCCTTTCTGTTCTTACCTGTCTATTCCCATCCTTCCTAGGTTCTCTGGTGTTTCCAGGCAAACAGGAAGGGAGTCTATGGGGCTCAAACTCATCTACTTAAGTCAGGTGCCCTCTTAGGGGTATTCTGCAGAGGAAGGTTAAACTGGCTGCTTAGGCAAATGTCACAATAACTTTTCAACACAAAGCGACGTGGTATTGAACCACTGCCAATGACCACGTCCAAGACCTGATCGGTTTTGTTTGATCACATTTCATGCTAAGGTTGTGGCCATGCCTTGTAAAGGAGCTAAGGCTATGTGTTGGTTTACAGGGACTAATAGAATAAACCAAGAGGGCTCAGGGAAGCTGTTTTGCTCCACTGAAAACATAATACACATTTTCTTCTTTAAAAAGACCCAAAGCCTCACGTATACATGATAGACTACAGTAATTTCTAGAGGGCTGTTCTAGTCAGTCTATCAAGTAGCTAATATGCATTTGAAAAGTTTTCTAAGTAGGTCCTCTTAGGATAGAGGGTACCTGACACGTAAATAATTTCTGTTATGAAAGTCCTTAAATACACTGCATAAATTTGATGTTTAGTTTTTAGCTTTCTGGATCCAGCCATGGCCTCATGACGATTACTTTGCGTTGGAAAAATTGCCTTCCTAACACCTTGTCAGAGCTAAGTGCATGTAACCGTGGTGTACTGTGCCCTAGTTTATAACACTGCCTCTTAGAACACACACGCCTGTCCTCCCGTGCCCTCACGCGCTCACTGCATCTTTCTATAAACAAAGAGCATCTATCCAAACATCATCCCTGTCAAAACGAAATTGTTCAATATGGAAATGTATGCATTGCAACAGTACCTCCGGAGGGCCGGCCAATAAATAATGAAAGGTTTTGACAACCCTGGAAAGGAAATTAAATTAAATTGTCCGGCGTGGAAACGGCGATGGGATGAGTAATCAGGATGGTGAGAGCCATATTTTATTGTACATACATTTTCCCCTTTTGTTCAGAACGCACATTGTGTTGGCTTTGTCGTCAACCTTTCACTGTGGTGCACGTGACGTGCCCTCCATGTACGGAAAACAGCTTGCTGGAACGTTCCCATTGGGCAAAACTCAGGCGTGCCACCACAGCGTCCTATGGTCTCTCTTCACGGGGTCCAGCCTTCCCGGTTGTGACGGTGCAGTTGTCCCCAGTGACGCCCACCTGGTGTGCTGGGACGGACTTCACCTTCCCAACGCTGTATTTTGCACACACACCTTTGCTTAAGATCAGGCTCGTCTATTTCCCACTCTCGGTCTCTGCTCCCTGAGCTCTGGGAGAGAATTTGGGCGTTTCTGGCATCCATGCTGGTCTTGAAGCTGGATGTTCTCCTTTCTTCAGCTTTTCTTACGTCCTCCGAGGGTTTTCTCAGAGTCCTCCTTGACCAGTGTTCATTCAGGAAACATTTTTGGGCACTTAGAACATCTATCACATGCCCGACAGGTGGATATCTGGGAGAAACATGTGTGTACACTCATACACACACACACACACACACACACACACACACGCCCCTCAACAGGCTGAACGGGGAGGCAAACACAATCATTGCAGCTGAAATATAAACCGTGTCCATGGCCTGGTGCTGACCCCGAGGAGGAGCCATGTTAGACTGTTTTCAAAGCTAGAGAGGATTTCAGAGAGGGTTCTGAGGGATGAGTAGAAGTTCAGGAGGAGGACCGCGGTGAGGAAGAATGGTGCTCTAGGCCAGGGGAGGAGCATTTACAGAAACACAGACACTCGAAGAGAGTGCGCTGGAGTGACAGAGGATTTTTTGGAAAAGCAAGGCCAGGGCCCCCTCTGGAGGGCCTCGCAGGGCATGAAGTAGCTGGTCTCTGTAGATAACAGAAAACGATGCAAACATCTGACACAGGAAAATGACATATTTACGGGAGTTTTGGAAAGCTGATTTGTATTGTAGTAGGAGGGAGATCGGAAGGGTGCAGGGCTGGACGCAGGGGGGTGGCTGACATTTTCCTGGTGACAGAAACCTTCCCCAACCGGCTGCCCACACCTGGGGTTTCCTGTCCTGAGTCGCAGAGACCTGAGCAGGCGTACCACCCACTGGGGAGTTACTGCTCGCTGCCTTTTCAATCCGGCCCCGCCTCGCTCGCCCGACTGGACCACAGTGGCTGGCAATGGAGAGACGGTATCCAGCGTCAAGTGTAAATTCCTTGAGGTCAGGGCTTTACTCAGCTCATTTTCTTTGCATGGCATCACACACCTTCCTGTGGGCATAACAGACTCTAAAAAACATTAATGGTTGAAACTGAAGTCAGGCTGCTTTGGCAAACTCCCCACCAGGATGGAATAATGTGAAATTATATTCCAAAGCGAGCATCCTTTAAAAATGCATGCCATTTGGATATTTGCCATTTCATGATAAGACACATGTGAAATGAATGTAAAATATGGATATAAATGTAAAAAATAGAAATTGTTAGGATTGCTATGAGGGGTGGTGATGCAGGGAGATGTGTGTTTAAATTTTTGTTTTTAACGTTTATGTTTTTTTTTGAGAGACAGAGAGCGACAAAATGTGAGCAGGGGAGGGGCAGAAAGAGAGGGAGACACAGAATCCGAAGCAGGTTCCAGCCTCTGAGCTATCAGCACAGAGACCGACACGGGGCTCGAACCCACAGTCTGCGAGATCATGACCTGAGCCGAAGTTGGCCACTTAACTGACTGAGCCACCGAGGCGCCCCTACATTTATTCATTTTTGAGAGACAGAGAGAGATAGAGTGTGAACAGGGGAGAGGCAGAGAGAGAGGGAGACACAGTATCCGAAGAAGGCTCTAGGTTCTGAGCTATCAGCACAGAGCCCCACTCGGGGCTCGAACCCACAGACTGCGAGCTCATGGCCTGAGCTGAAGTTGGACGCTTAACTGACTGAGCCACCCAGGCGCCCCAAGGGAGATGTGTCTTTATATCCTTGCGTTGTGATGTTTAGAAGTGGCCTCAAGGCCTCTGAATATCTGTACCTTTACGGATCAGTATGGATTTAAAAACATCACCGGTGGACATCCCAGTATTGTAACTCTCTGATTTGCTTCGTGAGGCACGAAGCCCGTAGCTGAGGCTTTCCTGGGCTGCGATGCCCTAACTGCCTTTCTCGCTCACATCTCACAAGTCCTGAGAGAAGAGTGTGCTATGAATTCAGGTGTTAAGGTAGCTTGCAAAGAATAAGGGAATGCAGTTTGGACCTGCATGCCGTGTGGCACAGAAACGTGAAAACGATGTCTGTCTGGAAGGGGTCGTGTTGAAGCTGGAGCCCCAGGATTTGGTTCCTAGAGGTGGCTGTGCTTTGCTACTGTTGTTTTGAGCCTGGTGGACTTTTCTTTTTTAAAAAATGTTTCTTTACTTGAGAGAGAGACAGAGAGAGAGAGCGAGAGAGAGAGAGAGAGAGAGAGAGAAAGACAACACAGGGGAGGATCAGAGAGAGAGGGAAAGAGAAAATCCCAAGTGGGCTGTCAGCGCAGAGCCTCATTCGGGGCTTGAACTCACGAACCGTGAGATCATGACCTGAGTCGAAGTCAGATGCTCAACTGATTGAGCCACCCAAGCGCCCCAAACCAAGAGCTATTATTAGGATTCATTTTAAACACCAAACAGAAGTTAATTGAAAATATATTTTTTTAATTTTTTAATGTGTATTTTTGAAGGAAAGAGAGATGGAGCATGAGCAGGGGAGGAGCAGAGAGAGAGGGAGACACAGAATCCGAAGCAGCTCCAGGCTCCGAGCTGTCAGCACAGAGCCCGTCGCGGGGCTCGAGCTCATGAACCTCCAGATCATGACCTGAGCCGAAGTTGGCCACTTAACCGACTGAGCCACCCAGGCGCCCCTACATTTATTCATTTTTGAGAGACAGAGAGAGATAGAGTGTGAACAGGGGAGAGGCAGAGAGAGAGGGAGACACAGACTCCAAAGCAGCTCCAGGCTCCGAACTGTCAGCACAGAGCCTGATGTGAACCCACGAACCGTGAGATCATGACCTGAACCGAAGTTGGCCACTTAACCGACTGAGCCACCTAGGCACCCCTACCTTTATTCATTTTTGAGAGACAGAGAGAGATAGAGTGTGAACAGGGGAGAGGCAGAGAGGGGGAGACACAGAATCCGAAGAAGGCTCCAGGTTCTGAGCTATCAGCACAGAGCCCCACTCGGGGCTCGAACCCACAGACCGCGAGTTCATGGCCTGAGCTGAAGTCAGATGCTTAATCGACTGAGACCCCAGGCGCCCCAAGGCTGGTGGATTTTTCTGACCTCAGTTCTGCTGTAGCCACGCGCTGTGTTTGTGTTTTGCTGCTGCTTGTAAAGATGCTGTCCCTGGGCACTCACCCTGCTTTGGCCTCGGGTCCCTCTTAGATGCTCCCTTACAGAGCTTTCCAGTTGACGGACGCCCCAAATCTGTAATTTTAGGTAACCGTTTTCTTCCTATGTCCAGAGGCCCTGCTTTGCTTTGTTCCCACATATAGTCAGTATTTTAAAAGACTTTCCCCGAGGACTGTGCAGCGTGCCCCGATGTGTTCCAAGTTCGCGGCAGGGTTGAGAAGCCAGAAAGTGTGGCCTGTTCCCAGGCAGGAGCTTGCTGGAAGGGTGCTCATCTCCTCTGTGCTCCTTTCGCTCTGCCCCGGCATGTATGGAGAGTGACAGTGTCCTGTTTCCCCCAGGCCTGTGTGTAGGGTGCTTTACTCAGTTGATGAGATGCTGTGTTTATGCTTCTTTCCCTCAAACCTGTGGGCCAAGCCTGCGTTCTCCATGTACGTCTTCTTTTTATTCTCAGCTAAGATGAATCTTTCTCTGCTCATTAAAAAAAAAAAATCTTTCTAACAGGGAAAGACAAAAATGTGCAGCCCCCTATTTACGAGGAAGCACATTCATTAACAAGAATGAAATTTAACAACAGAGTGGAAAACAGATATCAACTTCCTTAGTCCTTGGATTTTCAAGAGAGGAAGAATGGAGGAACCCTCCCTCGACCGCTCTGTGTCTGCACAGCCTTGAGCACACCACTCCTGAGCTCCGTTCTCACCTACTAAATGGTAATGATAATTCCTGCTCCATAGGGTTGCCAGGAGAATTAAATAAGACAATTGAAAAATGCTTGTCACCGCTCCCGGCACACAGCGAGCGCTCAATGCATAGTGATACTGTATAAAATTGTTTTTCAAGGGGGAAACAAAAGTAAGACTGAAATTCACCTTCCGTTCAACAGCTTTTGTGTAATTCCAAGGCAGAAGTGTTCAAATACGTACTTTGGTACAATTTCCACTGATGTCTGAGAAACCCCGTGTGTCAGTCCAACAGAGATTTGGAAAGTGCGGTGTGAGGTCCGCACTTAGGACTGCAGGTGGAAAACGCGTGGACCTTGGTTCTACCCCAGATCGACTGAATCAGAGCTGCCAATTAACTGATGTTACGGTAACACAAACACAAACACGTTTGAAAACCAGGGAGGTTCAAGCAACTCCTAGTAAGACAAGAAAAAGCAGCTCCACCTCATGACCTGGTCCTTCCGTGGTGGTTTCTTCAGGGAGGGCCCGAATATCTCGGTAGTGTCCCTCAGATGACGCAGAGACCCCGGAGGGAAGCGTGGTGCTGATCCGCCAGTCGCTAGCCAGAGAGTCTGGGAGTGGTAGGAGCCCATCTAATGGAGAATCCATGACTTTCGATCTCGTGAATGGCCGGGGAATATGTCTGCTGGCCACGTCAGGCATATTCCTGCTGTATTCCCCGTGGGCTTTGTTGGTGAGCACGAGGACATCCGTTTCCAGGTTTAGAGTTTTAGCCTAGGTTTCTGTGGTCAGGAGGGACAGAGGCAAGCAGTGAAATTCTTTTTCTTTATTTTCCTTTATTAATTTTCTTAAGAGAGTAGCTACTGGCTTACATATGGGGTGAAATAGAGACCTCTCGAAAGACAGAGTGCTTACATCGTGTTCCTTCTCTTGTTTCAAAATGAATATGTGGCTAGGAAGTTTGGAAGTTGCAAAAAAAAACCGCGAAGAATAAATTTTCACCATTCACAAGATTACCACTATTAACATTTCCTGTCTTGTGTCCTGGGTCCCAACGTGATTACATATATTTGTGTGTATTTTTACAAAGTTGAGCTCATACTGTTCAGACCCTTTGATGACGTTTGTTTTAACATACAAACATATCATGTAAATTTTTTGACATTGAAAATTCTCTGAAGGTGTGATTTCTGTTGGCTTGCTGGCACGTTACACGGTGACGATTGATTTATATATGGTGGCAATTTTTGGTGGAACTTTTTTTTTCTTTAGAACCTGAATTATGTTTCCCTTCGTTTATGGAGCTGGTAAAGTGCAATTCGTTTCAACTCCATCCACTGGAATGTTTGCGACTCTCAGTGTTTAATTTACCTGGAAGCTTAAATATGGCTTTTTAAAACCCGCCAGCTACCTTGTGAAAGATGCTGGAACTTGCTCTCTGGTCAGCTGGTTGACCTTGTCAGTGCTTGGGTCCAGACGTAGGAGTACCCGGGGAGCCCCAGCAGCCCCCCAGCTCTCCACCCGCCCTCTGCTGGTTCTCAGATGACCCCCCTGAGCAGGCTGGCTCTTGTGGAGTGCACCCTTGTGATTTCAACCCTTTGTTGCTCTTGTCTGGAACTCAGTCACTTCCGAAGTGACCATCACGTTGAAGGCATACACGAGAACTCTGAGGTTCAAATCTATCTCAGCAATTTTTCCTGAGGCTACACTGTTCTTGGTGAGGGAACTAGGACTTGGTCCCGGGGTCTCTGCATTCTCTACTCTTCATGCTTTTTAAAGAAATGTATCTCAAAAGTAATGTATAAAGGGATGTGCAAACGACAAATTACTGGCACGTGCTTTCATTATGTCTAGCAGGAAGGATCTAGGACGATCCTGAGCAGAGGATGTGGGCACGTTGGGACTCTCCCTTGAGTGTGCACACTCAGGTGGCCCAGGTTGGTGGGGACGTGGCGGAGATGAGAAGCCACCACAGGAAAGTGATCTCAGTGGTCCTTAGGAGCCAACATTTATTTAACAAGTTTTACTGAGTAGTACGAGACACAGGACACTGTTGTGGGCGCTCTGCGCAAAATAAAATAAAGACTCCTGCCCTCATGGAACTCACACCCTGCTGGCCTTGCCCTCACCTCCCACAACTGAGGTGTCTGTAAAATACCGTCGTGGTTCTGATTCTCTTGGGTGGCATCCAGACAGCCCGCGGGGCCTGCACCCACCCCCGGACGGAGACAGATTTCTGACACCGGCCGTCATGTCAGCTCCGGGGCTGGTGAGGGAGGCTTTGCCCACCTAGGAAGCTTCTGACTTGAGGGGGCGGGGGAGCTGCTGTGTCCCTGGACAGTCCCTACGTGGCTTGTTCACCTGAGTGTTCGGCTGTGAGTGCCGTTCACCGTGGGAAGGGTGCGTTCTGTGCGCCTCAGTTTTGGGCACAAGTTCCCCAATGTCACCTGAAGGTAAAACCTCAGGGGGAGGCTGGGGGCGGCAGAGGCCTGGTCCGCGGTGCTGGGTAAGCAATTTGTCGCCGATGGTGGCAAACTGAGCTCCAAGACGGAGGCTGACATTTTAGCAAAAGGCGGGGTCCCAGCATAGGCGTTGACTGGAAGCACTTTGCCCTGAGCTTTCTTTCCAGCAATTTCCTCCCTTCTGCTCACAGCCCGCCCACGGTGGGTGGGACTGCCGTCCATGCGTGTGGCCGTGGGCCGTGTGGCGGCTGTGAGTGACGTCTGGAAAGAGGATGACTCCGGGCTGCAACAAGACGCTGCCGGTTGAGGGGGGGTGGTCCCTCGGGGAGGAAGAACCGGTTCTGCTGGTGGGGTCTCTAGGGCAGTTCGAGGGGGGTTTCATTTTCTGCGGACCGAGGAGAGACAGCGCAGCCTCTGGGTTGATGGTCTCCTGCCCTCGATGGCCCGGATGCAGCGGGACCACCTGTGAAATGGGGCGGTTGAGGTGCACGTTCGGGGTGTAGGTAGGGTCAGGGTGTTCCCAGGCTGACGCAGGTGGCTGTGTTCTACTGACGTCACCCAGGCTGCACAAATGGGGCTTGTACCGTGGACTCAGTTCGACTTTATCATGTCACCTGTGCCTCCGTAAGACCCTAGGGCTGACGGGAGGATGAGCCAGACGGTGGCTCTTGCAGAGTCGCGGTTATGGGGGGGGGCTGATGTCCACAAATGGTGCCTTGCAGGCACTGCTTCATGGCCCCGACACTCATTCTCCCCTTCCTGCATCCAGAACAATCCTGAGTTTCATTCCGGAAGCCACGTGCCAGCTGACGACTACCTTCCCGCTCGGCTCGGATCCCGGCGTGCTCATGGCCTCCGATCCGGCCAGTGGGCACAGGAAGAAGGGTCCTGGTGGTCGGGGCCCCTGAAGAGACTGAGTGCTCCCTCTTCCCTCCCTTCCTATGGACGGAAAATGCCATTTTGTTTGGATTGGGCCATTTGAAAATTTACTTTGCGCTGAGAAATGCACGAACATCTTTTTCCTGCCCGTGTTAATAGCAACACGATACTCTTGCTTAGAATGATTCCCGAAGAAGCAGGCGGGCCCCTGACGCGAGCAGGGAGGTCGAGGGGCCGTGCTTCTCCTGGGCTGGGTCAGGCAGATTTCCTGGCAGTTGTTGGGGGGCACTGACTCCTCCACACATCCGCCTCGCCCCACTGATTCCCTCTTCAAGGACTTCGCAAAGGGCCTGTCGGGCTTAGTGGACACTCTCTGCTGGGAGGAGAGATGGTTTTCCTGCTTATGTGGGAGGCGGTTCAGCCTGTGTGCGCCCTGAGCTTGTGACCTTGGTTTTGGTAAGCCCAGGCTGCAGCTGGGGGGTGTGGTTTGGATCACAGACCGGACTGATGTTGCATCAGTGTCTCATGTGGAGGGGAGGGTGGGGCCCTCAGGAAGCTCCTGGTGCCCTTCTCCACGTGGGCACTGGATTTAAGAGAAATCGTAAGAGAAGGTGCCACTTGGCACGGGTCCAGTCTGCAAACCGATCATCAGATGCAGATAAATGAGAGGACATGACGGTGTGGGGCATCTGGGCGGGCATCGTCGTGGGGCTGATTGGCCCAGTGAGGAGGGCTGCTCACTTCACTCTCCATAGAAGCGGGAGCACTTGGCGGGGCGGGGTGGGGGGGAGGTATGGGGGAAGACAGCAGGCAGGTCATCTGGTCCAGCTTTACAGAACAGGAAATGGAGCCCTAGGTCAGGGTCGCATCAGGGCCATCTTCTCTTTCCTCCCTGGTCACAGGCACGTCCCCCCGTAGGTCACCTCCAGGTTTTTATGGGCTATTTGCCTTGTCAGCTGGGGTATCTTTTTTTTATGTTTATTTATTTATTTTGAGAGAGAGAGAGAGAGAGAGCGAGCAAGAGCATATGTTGGGGAGGGGCAGAGAGAGAGAGAAGGAGAGAGAGAGAGTCCCAAGGAGGCTCTGCGCTGTCAGCCCAGATCCCGATGTGGGGCTCGATCCCACGAACCATGAGATCATGACCTGAGCTGAAATCAAGAGTCAGACGTTCAACTGACTGAGCCCCCCAGGCTCCTTTGGCAGGTGTATCTTTCATGTCCCTGTCACTTGGTGTCTCTTGTGTTCCTTTGGATATTATTTCCCCTCATTAGCTCTGTGCATGAGGTCTAAAAATAAAATATGTGTTAATAATTAATAAATGTAAATATGACTATATTAAAAAATTATCACTCCCTCTCTGCCTCTCTTATGAGCAAGGAGCTAGGACTATGAGGGTGAAATATTGCTTTTTTTTGGTTACTCTAGCAAAAGAAAAAGTTATTTTATTTTGAAAAAGTATAAGCTGTTTCTCCCATTTGTCTCCTTCCTGAGCTGCCTCTGTCTCCGTATCCACGTTCATGCGCAAAAGTAAACTCCCCCACCTGAGAATTTATTAGTCTCCCTAAATGAATTAATTGGGTTGAAAGCACAGGTTTAGTTACATATTTGCGTGTCAGGATTGCTGTTTTTCTACAACTTAAAATATTTTTTGAGGTGCTGGTTCATCAAGTGGCATGATTGATTCCAAATAAGCGTTTGAGAGAAAAATGGCTCTTTACGGAAAAGCCTGATGATTTACTTGTAAGCATTTTGTCATTTGGAGCTCTAGTCCCTTACCCATCAGCACACAGATGCCCGGCGCTGTTCTGGGGACTGTAGGAGACAGGATATCTAGAATCCTAATTCATTCTCGATACTAGAAAACAGCCTCACCCACTAGGACTTACGTTCTAAGCAGACAACAACTCAGTTTACAGGAAACACTTATGTCCCCCAGAAGCTACGGAGCGAAGTTAACACTGGATATTCAGGAAAGCCACCACAGAGCTTCCGTCTTTCGTGTCCTAATTCTGATGTTGCGGCGTTGCACGAGAAAGATCTCTTAACTCCTTGTGTTCATCACAAGAATATGGAAGAATTCTCTGACTTCTTAACCCTTGGGACAACAGCTCGTGGTAACCCCAAGAATTTTGACAGGAACCATTCTGAAGTGTGGAGGAGAGCAGACATCCACTAGAACTCGTGTCTTCGGCTCGAGCGGGTCAGAGTGTCAGGGGCGCGTCCGAGCTGGTGTCGTCATGTTATCTGTGGAGCTCGCTGGTGAAATGACTCACCAGTACGTTCAATTCAGGAACATACCCGGCTCAGGAAATAGTAGTAACTTTGGAGGATTACATAGACCCCATTCATAATTAAAAAGCTGAATGAGTGAGTTTCCTTCCTGAAACGTGAAATCTGATGATCTCACTCACCTGCTCGGTCTCCCGTCTTTGGTCTCTGCCTCCTTTGTCGTGTGCAGGGAGTTACTGTTTCCGTAAACCGAGGTCACACCGGCCCAGTTCCCTTAATTCCCTTGTATACCGTTTTGATAGGTCTCACATAAAAAATATACTTTCACCTATCGCCTCGAGGAATTTTTACTGCACTTCTGTGGGCTTTTTGCCAATTAGATTAGAACACAGCAAGGAGGGAGTGAAGCAGAATTCTTGTCTTGCTTTCCCGTATCACGGATGGTGACCCCGGCACCCACCACGCGGCCGTGTTGGATGCGCATGACATTGAACATTCACTCCACATCCAGCCCTCGCCCGCCCAGCGCCCTGAGCTCCTGAGCTCTGTCAACGACGGGTGGAGGCCGATTGCAGCCTCCGGCTGGCGGGCAGGGTGCAGGGTGCTCACCGCTTTGAAAGCAGGCTCCCCAGTGCTTTTGATTAAATATGGAAAAGCCGGCCGGAAGCCTTGGCACGAGGTTTGCAAGGAGACCCCCAAGGATGTCCCAGCTCTCTCGGATGTCTTGCAATGTCTTGAGCAGGATGAAATTAATGCAAAACCCGAAATGAGAAAAGCAGAGAGAGTGAGAGCTCACGGAGCCTGGAGGAAAGTTCTGGAGCCTCAGCGACCAAACGGAAGACGGAGTTTGGCTTTTCTCCGTCGTCGTGCACGCTCACCGCTCACTTCTGCTTGGTCCAGGAAAGCGTGCCCGGGTGCGGGGCATGCCGCCGCACTTACTCCTTGGAGTTTCTTCCGGCCATGCCAGCCAGAGGGCCCTCCGGTAGCTTCAGTTCCTGGGAAACTTAGGTCTTCTTTGCTCAGGGCCTGTGCAGCCCACTGGGTGTTAGCAGGCGGGACCCACGTTCCCAAGCCGGGCCACACGGTCTCCCACGAAAACCGGCTTCCGGAGCCCACGCGTGTTCTGAGTCCCACTCTCTCGTCTCCTCTGTTCCTCCCCATCTCTCGTGTCTTCCAGGCCCTGGACCACAGTGCGTTCGTCAGGTTCCTGCCTTCCCTGCTCGGGCGTCATTCCTATCGCAGGGGTGCTTACCCGGCTGGGCCCTACACCCAGCCTCACGCCCTTCAACCCTTAGCGCGTTCTACCTCACGGCACTTTTCCGTTTTCGCAGTGTGAACTGCTTTTGGTGTTTAGTGACCGAGCTAGCCGCCCAGAACCTCCATGTCTCATCTGAAGAATGAAGCTAGAACTACCTCCCTGCCTGCCTCGTCGGTCTCAGGCAGAGCCTGACATGGATGGAGGGCAAGAACTCTCCGAATTGTGGATGCTGTACCAACGTAATGTGCTCGTGTTTCTTTGTCTTTGGAATACCGAACCCCAAGCTGCTCAGTGTTTGCTGTGGAATCATACTAAAAAATTAAACGTGTAGATTTCCTTGATATTACTTTTTCCCTTCAGCAGATCAGTTTCATATTCTCAAGAATATTCTATGAATTGCATTTTTTGAGGGCTCACAAAGAAAGGTACAAGGTAGAGATACCCTGATTCCCTGTGATGCTTAGAGAATGGTGTATTCTAATACACCTAATTTCTGGTTAACTGGCTAACAGAGAATCCCTTTCTTTGAACCTTATTTATTGAATATGTAAAGGTCTCAGTAGTTTCTTCTTACTGTAGGAATTATGATCCACGACATGAATCTTTAATGCTTTTCATCTTCGAGAAAGAATTCCTCTATTTGAAAGTATTAACTGCTTCTAGTGTAGACATACCCCAGGGTTAATTAAAAGATGTTGGTTGAAATCCAACAAGTATGGGATCTGAACTCTGATCATTTGCTACTTATCTTTTTAAAGATGGAGTTTTAAATGATGTTTTTATTTAGTTAACAGGGAGGCACCTCGCAATTAAATGTCGCATATACATTACATCTTTTGCGCTCCCTTTACCCCATTTCTGAGCAAGCAAAATGCTCATTTATTCTCAGAGGTCAGGCTCAGTTTGGTGAGGGGATGACCTATAGTGTTGCAAATACCATAAATTCATTCTAAAAAATGAGTCCAGTCAAACCGCTGGCTAATTAAGCCAGAGAAAAGAGAAGAGTTATATTAATTTTGAATCGGTTACTGTTTTGAGCGGCATAAGAATCTAATTTTGGAATTGTCCTTTGGTTACTTTAGTCTTAAACCAGGCGCTCCTTGAGATTTGGAAGATTTCACTCCCATCCAGCGTGAAAGTAACAAAGTTCTGTGGCAAGACCAAATTCATAAATAAAGTTGAGGAACCACAGCACTTCATGATTTAATGGCTCTGTCATGGGCATAGTCTATGTTGATGCACTTGAAATGTGGGCTTTCTGATTTAATGGTAAATCATAGAAGCCACTTGTGCACTCATTCCGTGTGGGCTCCTGATTCCTGCCTGTGAGCTGCAGCGAAAAGTGAGGGCACTCTGCAGAAGGGCACCTGGTGCCTTTGGAGGGGGTCTTAGAGGGTCCTGGCCCCAGCTCCTGACTCCGCTGTTAGTGAGGGGGAAGCAGAGGGGAAGGGAGGAGAAGGTCTCCACGATGGGTGACGACGGTGCACGAGGCTCCCAGCTGGGCGGGCGTGGGGCTCAGTTCATAGAGCTTGCTCAGGGAAAGAGAAGAGATTCTGTCCAGTCCCCATAGTCTGTGGGGTGAGTAGAATCACCTCATTTTACGACAGGCGCTGCCTCACCGAGGTCAACAACCAGCCCGAGGACGAGAAGGCTGCAGCCGTGCTGTCCCTCCTGTCTTGTGGGGTGTCTTTTCTTTCCCCAAATCCAGGTATGAGGAATGAAGGAGGTGGCAGTTAACTCATCACGGAGGGGACGCATGGTCGGCCAGGGTATGGAGACCTGGGAAGTCAGCAGAACCCCCTTTTCTGTGTACCAATGCCTTTATTACCCACACGCACGGGGAGGGCTTTGAGATTCACACTCTGCCAGTCACCCAGGGCCTTGATTTGGTGGCAAACTCAGGCAGCCTTTCATTTTCCCCTTGCAATTCGCTGACCTCTCTGGCTAGGTCACCTAGAGCGTTTGGAAGGGGACCTAAGGCTCTCGATACCTTTCCGTTTCTTATTCAGGGGTTGGTTTTGGTGGGGGAAATTTCTGTAGGCTTGAAGAATATTGTATAGTGTCTAGCGTAACATCCATCATATTTTCGGTCTTCGGTAAAAGTCTGTTGAATTACGCAACACGGACTATTACAAATTTTCTCCTCCGTAGGTAGTCGAAGGGAGAACGTAATTGGTTAATTCAATTGGCCACTAGATGTCACTGTTTACCCACCGACTGAGTATGGGCTCAGTCCCTCCCCACCTGGTCAGGAGAAAAAGCCTGTGTCTGGAAGCTGCTGCAGGTGGAGACATTCCAAGCTTGTTTCTCATAAGTAACCTGTTTTCTCTCGGGAAAAGACTGATTCCTGAGTCATTCAGTTCAGGATATTTTCTCCTTGCTTCAATTTAGATCCAGAACTGATGTGGTTTTTTTCCTCCCCCCTTCTTTTATCCCCCAAAGTTTTCTTTCGCTAACACCAACAGGAGTTTTCATCCTGGAGGTCATCTCGGAAGCAGGAATATTCGTTCCCAGGAGACTGAGAGGTTTCACACGCGACTTTGATAGGAAACTGTTGCGGGCCCCTGCGCTACATTCCCGCCTCGTTAGGCTCGGCGGATCCCTACCACGGTCTCAGCGAGGGTCACTTTTACTGTCCGAAGACGCGAGTACAACAGCCTTGAATTCCTCTGCTGCCACTGCTTTTGTTAACTGTGTGACCTTGGAGATGTTACCCAACATCTCTGATCCCAGCGCCCTTCACGTGGGGGCGGGCTTTCCAGTCCCACCGGTTAGGACTGCAGGCAAGTACAACATTCAGTCTGAAAATGTCTTAAATTTCCTTCGTTCCCTGGGGCCGTCTGCTCAAGTCTGGGTTGACGGGATGGATGGTCTAAGGAATCTCACATTCCCTTTGCCCTTCTCTCGGATGGCTCGGACACAGCTCGCTATGTCTTCATAACACGCTCTAGTCTGGGGTTGGTCCAGATAGTTGGAATTCCTAAGTCAGACCCTTGTTGTGAAAGGCACGTAATTGACTGACTGAGCCTTACTGTCGTTGCGGGTTTCACTACTGCAACAAGGAACCCGGAAAAAGACCATCGTAATTAGAAGGAGCCTCAGGGTTTATTTAATCCGACTCCTTTCTTTGTGCGTCTTATTCTTTCTCCAACATTCCACGGAGAGCTGCCAAACCCCGTGAAAGTGGGTTTCTCTTACAGTTTCCCTACAGGGAAGAGTGACGACCTGTGGAAAGCCAAAGGCCCACGGGGAGGGCTCCTGGCCACCACGTCCCCTCTGCTGTAAGACTTCTGCCCGGCCACCCGCTCCCCTCTGTCTTACAGCGAGGAGAGACAGAGCGCCGCTTATGCTTCTGGAGCCGAACGCGTTTCAGGAGGATTAATAACGATGCAGGCCATCGGTGGAGCCCTGTCGGTGTGACGGGCCCCTCACCGCGATGTAGCCGCGCCCCCCCCCCGGAGCTCAAGGAATCCCCAGCTTCCCGGTGAGGAAACCAGTACAAAGAGGTTAAGAGGCTCGTGTAGACCACTTAGCCGGTTAACTAGCAAGACCCGGTTCGACCCCTGTAGGCTTCTCGTTTCGCCTCCTTGCCACTCAGCTCCTCACAGGAGTATTGCTTAGGGTCTCGTTAGGACCGCCTCGTGGAGCTCAGTTACACTTGCACAAACTCAAGGGGAAAACAGCCGCTCAGTTTTCTCTCGTTTTACCAGAGCCTCAGGTGAGCGCCAGGCTCTCGCTATCTGCATTCCGGAGGCTGGGAGCGGTTACCTGTGTACATTAATATATATGAAAAGAAGGAAATCCTACAATCTGCTTCTAAAGGCTTAGCTCACGTCAAGGAAGAAGTTCGTAAGTGCCTGGATCGGTCAGAAATTGGCAGGGATGGGGGAGCAGCTGCGTCGATGAAGGTTTACCCTCAGCTTATTGATGGCCCGAGGGTTTCCATTAATATTGATTTAGAAATGCCAATGGTGTTTATGCTGCTGAATATTCATCATCATTGTCATTGGAAATATGTCAGTCTCTACGGGGTGGGGGGGGACACACTGGGATGTCAGGGATTTGGGGACAGGCGGATTCAGTGCCAGCTCGAACTTTCTGCCCGACTCTTCATTGCTTCTTGGAGGCCATCAGGCATCACTTAACCTCCTCTTTCCAGGAATTGTTATATTTTCTTGACTCTGCTATCTTATTAAATGGTCAGGAGGAAGGGAATTTTCATGAGGCTTAGGAGTGTGGTGCACAGGTTGGAAGTATCAGAATTGCATCTGGACGTTTCCACTGAGGGCTCATTCGAACCTTTGAAATGTAACATGTGGCTAACGAAGTCTAGTGCGGGGGAAAGAGCCATGAAATCACAAGAATAATCTGCAAGCAGACACATTTGACCCCATGCCTCCCTGGGGGGTGGAGGGGGGTCTTTGGGACACAAGTTCATGTGTCTCCGTAGGACAGGTACGGGAGACCTGAGCACGGATGCTGCAGCACAGGGGTGGACCCAGATGAGGCACTTAAACCTCCTGACCCTGATTTCTTGACTTCCGGGATGGACAGATTCCCATTCTAACCACCACCCGCAGTTAGCGGAAGAACGAGGTGCCACAGTCACGTGATCGCCAGGACATTAGTGTTGCAGAGTTTTTACTGAGCACCACAGCATCTTCTAGAAGAAAACTTGGGGCTTGCAGGTGCATGGAAAGTGTGACTTTACAGCTTTACAAGCCACTCATTTCTGAGCTCCTGCAGAGCGAGTCTCATCTATAAAATGAGAATAATGACACCGGCTCTGTGGAGTTACTGTATGTGGA
Source organism: Panthera tigris (assembly GCF_018350195.1). Classification (NCBI taxonomy): domain Eukaryota; kingdom Metazoa; phylum Chordata; class Mammalia; order Carnivora; family Felidae; genus Panthera; species Panthera tigris. The sequence goes on along the minus strand of NC_056662.1, from coordinate 136,845,032 downwards.
CACTGTCCAGCTGTCCCCCTGTGTCTGGAGACTTACGTGGACACGAAAGCCAAGCCCTGTATATACTATGTTTTTCCTATACATACGTACCTATGATAAAGTTGAATTTATAAATCGGGCACCGTAAGAGATTAATGACAGAAACCAATGATAAAATAAAACAATTGTTGCAGTATCCTGCAACAAAAGATTTGCGCATGTGCTCACTCTCAGAATAACATCATCGTTCTGTACTCACACTTCTCCTTCGTGTGACGTGGGGCGAAAGAATGCACACGTGATGAGGTGACATAGGGTGAATGACGTGGGCATGTGACATAGCCTTAGGCTGCACTGACCTACTGACAGCACATCAGAAGGAAGGTCATCCGCTTCCAGACCACGGGTGGCTGCAGGTGCCTGGAACCGGGGGAGTGGCCCGTGTGTACCATCAGCCGGCACACAGTGTGTCCTCACATGATGATGATGAGGATGCCCTCCTTCCGGCTCCCTCCTCCCTCCGCCTTATTAACTGATCCGTCTCCCGAGGAAGTGATTAGAGAATGTGAGGAACCACGGGAGTGTGGTTCCTATTTATAGATCATTAATTCGCTGGCCTTTGGGAAAATCACTAACACTCTCTGCCAGATCATTTTTTTTCCGTCCGAAACGAGTCTTCTTTCCCCAGCATGGTTTGTGACATGTCTGCTCTGTGTGTCTTGACCCCACACGAAGGATCTGTGGAGCCCGCTGTAACGTGTGGACGCGCACGGCTCCTGTTACTCAGCAGTTTTAGGGCCGTTCAGACGCTCGTTCTATTCTGATTATTCATCATTTCTCCTCACTATCAAAAGGAACTGAGTCTATTTCCAATGCACGCCAGGAGAGAACGTAGTAAAAGCGGGACACAAGGAGCCGAACGTAGAGAAGTGGCAATAGCCCACCAAGGACTGGTGTGATGAGGGATCACTGTTCTAGAACATTCCATTTAGCCCCACGCTTCCTAGCAGCACGGGCAAAACTAGGGAGGAACGGGTTTTGTGTTTTTCAAGGTCGGACATGCTTTTCCCAAAAGCCAGCGTTTTCCTGATGTAAATTCTGACAAGATTCTGGAGAAATTGATGGAAATGAGGGGGACTGCAGCCGTTTTGAAGACTGTCATCATTTGGGCTCCCATTGGCCTAGAGCATCCACGCGAAGGTGATCTGGGGAGGGGGGCTGCGTTAGCAGGGTCAGGTGCACTTTCTCTCCATCCGGGCACGGGGTGTAGACACCCTCCTAGATGGGAAGGTGGGCTGGATGCACAGCCTTGTTTATTTAGATCGTGGATGATTCCAGCCCCCGGACACCCCGTGATCCATTCAGTCCTGCTTGCACGTGGGCTGGCCTGAGGCGCTTCTGTGCACAGGCAGGAGAGGAGGAAGTTTGGATGTACTTACTTAGCTTCTAAAACGGAAATCCATGGGGCACCTGGGTGGCTCAGTCGGTTAAGCACCTGACTCTTGATTTCAGCTCAGGTCATGATCTCAGTTTGTGAGTTGGAGTCCCACACTGGGCTCTGGGATGACGGTGCAGAGCCTACTTGGGATTCTCTCTCTCCCCCTCTCTCTGCCCCTCCCCTGCTTGTTCTCTCTCCTTCTCTCAATATAAATAAACTTAAATAAAATGGAAATCCACAGACATCATAGCACTGCACGTGAACTAATTTCATTCAATTCCATTGAATTCAGTTCATTGTCCAATTGTTCCACTTTCCAGTGACCCCAGCAAGTGCCTGTTCGGTGCAGGGGGACACAGGGGGGCCATAAGAGGGACGGAGAGGAGACAGGGGCTTGGTTCTTGTCCTTGGTGCGTGGCCTCCTGGCTAAGGGGGTGGAGGCACAACTGTCTAGAGAGAGGAGAGAACGAAATGTCTTCACCGAGACCCAGAGGAAGTGCCGCGGCAGTGGCTCAGCAAGGAAGCACTCTGTGGAAATGTCCCGTTTTAACGTACAGCGATAGGGTGCCCTTCTGTGTAACGATCCTGTTCTGTTATATATTATCGTGGAGTGCCCAATTACGCTGTAGTTGAAAAAATATTTTTCCTGAGGGTTAATGTTTACATTTGCAAATGTGTACAGCTTAACTAACAGTTTAAATGGAAATTTTAATGTATTCTATGAATTGTTGGCTCATTTGCATATTTTATCAATTCACCACCATTCCGGGTTGTATACAGTGCAGTAATTAGAAACAGAATTAAAAAGGACTGTGCGTTAAAAAAATTTTCATTTCGGAACGTAAAATGCTGGTTGTTTAACCGCGGCCTCGTCGATAGCGTGTTGAGCCAAGTGTGGGCCTGAGGGGCGGGGCTCCTGGAGACTTAAATGCACTCGCGGATGGGTGGGGCTAGGGTCAGCTGACCCAGCAGAGGACGCGGCAGGCCTGGGTGCCGGTGGCTGTGGTCCCGCCCACCCCCGCTCATCGCGGGGTTGTCGCTGGCGTTCTCAGGCTCCCCCTCTGCCCCGCATCTTGGCCCAGACTCAGAACTGCAGGCTTGATTGGCCAAGTAGCTGTGCGGGGAGTAGCTGTGCAGGGCGAAAGCTTGACTAAACACCGGAAGGGCAGTTGCGCCCACGCCTCACACCGGTGGCCAGTTCTGTTCGCAGATCCGCACTGGGGACGCCGCGTGTTCGGTGCCTAGCAGGCGATCGTTCGGAGAAACACCCCAGCGGCTGCACGGAAGAACCAAAGCTCACGGTGGCCCCTCCTCTCCTGCCTGCTCCGGGCCACGACTGTCCTCATCGTGGACAAGACTGGCCGGGGCGTGTGCTGGGCACACAACCAAAGTCCCTTCCACAAACCTCGTGTTGTGTCACGTAACGCTGAGAGCATGGCAGTCCCGTCTGCCGGCCGCAAGCGGGAGCCAGCTCTTCCCGAGCACAGCCCTCCACAGCGACGGTCTCCGGATGTCCCTTGCTGTCTCTTTTAGCTTCTCAACTAACCTCTCGAGAGAACCGATGGCATGTTAGTTTTCTTTCCAGGTGGGCCTTGCTGTCTGGGACGTCTCCTAAACAGCAGCCGCCTTACCAGCTGCTTCAGAACTGGCTGCATCTCGGGAGCCTGGAACTGTGCCTGGTGCCCGCGACTCGCCCAGCGTATCAGCCGGGATAGCCTGGGTTATGCTGCATCACAGGCATCACCCACCCGTGAGAGGTGTATTTCTTGCTCCTGCCTACGTCCCTTTCTGGGGGGCAGCGGCTCTGGAATGTCACCTGCCAGGAGGCAAGGGGGAAGGGGAAATGGTGAATCATGGATTAGTTTTTAAAGGCATCTGTCTAGAAGAAACACAGCTACTGCTGTGCACATTTCATTGGTGCAAGTGAGTCACGTGGCCATGTCTAACTTCCAAGAGGAAGGAGGCACAGGCCCACGTCCCCAGAGAGGCGGATGTTCGTCCTGGTGGGAAGCATCGATTTCTAACGCGCCCGACGTGCGTATCAGGTTGGACAGAGGTGTGATACAGATGTTTGCCCAGAGCCATGCTGGTACTTGACTTGTTCCTACTTCACGGGAAGGTCCTGGCGTCCAGTTAGGGGCAGGTCTCTCCATACGGAAGTGTAAGTCCCCGAAGGCCTACAGGCCTTAACCAGACACGAAGACTGTCTAGTCTGACGCGCTTTTGTGACGAAAGCAAGAGGCCTGGAGTCTCCAGGACTGGTGTCGAGGCTGCTGGCGTCCGCACGGGCTCTTGCCACTTCCCTCTTGTCCCCGTAAGAAAGCGGATCTCGGTCCAACCGCAAAGCCCGTCGTGTTCACCGCCTCCCCCAGAGCAGCCCAGCTGAACAGCCCCCTAGCACACCCCCGGCCTTGGGGCCTCCCGAGTTCCGCCTCCAGCTCTACGAGGATTAAAGAAATTCACGTGAGGTGCTTTGGACGCTGCCCGGAACACAGTCAGTGTGTAAAAACCTGCGGTCCATCAATATTCCTTGCGATTGCTGTTACTACTATAATCGGATGCTGTCAGGGGGCCCTTCTGGCCTGGCAGGGGACACGGGGCTGAGTTCTGTCTTCTCCAGGTGTGGCACCGAGCTCGGGTTTCCGTGGCCGAGACGGCTCCTGATTTGTCTCGGCCAGGTTTGGGTTTTGGCCTTTCGTGTTTTCCAACAACCACGCCCTTGGGTTGAGAAGAAAAGAGGGGCCCATCAGAGCACGAGGGAGCAAAGTGGCGGGCAGGACCCGACACTCGGGGGCAGGGGACAGAGAGGAACTGAGGGGGCCCTGAACGAGGCTGGGAGCCAGACGCCAGGCGGCCCCCGGGCTCAGGTCAAAAGAGAAAGGGCAGAGGACGAGAGGAGAAAAACACAAAGGTGGGGGAGGCACCAGATGCAGAGCAAGTCTGAGCAGCACCGACGCCCCCCGTGACGTGGCTAAGCCATCAGGGGACTTCCAGGGCCGCTGCTGTCTGTGGTCTGGGGGCTGGCCCGTCCCCTGGACTCCAATCTCCCTGAAAGCAGTTACTCCTGGGAGAGAACCAGGGTCACATTATAAAGGAAATTCCAGCTTCCAGACAGCCAGGGAAGGGCTTCTCGGGAGGGGTCAGAACCGCTGAGCAGATGGTCAGAACCGCTTCGTGAACACCTAGGAGGGATCAGGAGTTGGGCTTACTGTGTCTTTCCTTCTTTACGTCCTAATTAACCGAGTTTTTTTTTCTTTTTAACGTTTTTATTTATTTTTGAGAGACAGAGCATGAGCAGGGGAGGGGCAGAGAGAGAGGGAGACACAGAATCCGACGCAGGCTCCAGGCTCCGAGCTGTCAGCACGGACCCCAAAGTGGGGCTTGAACCCACAAACCATGAGATCATGACCTGAGCCGAAGTCAGATGCTCAACCGACTGAGCCCCCCAGGCGCCCCAAAAACTAACCAAGTTTTGAATCATTGTCATCAAGATAGTAACCCTGATAGAAATGACAACTACCACTCCATGAGCTTTTTCTCAGTCCTTTGTCTTCTGACCCACAGCCATAGTGTAAGGTAGAGGGTGTTGCAAAGGGGAAAGTGAGGCTCGGACAGGTGGCACAAGTAGCCCCAGCCTATGTGGCTGGCAAGCCGTGGCACAGACCACGACTCGGAAGGTGTCAGTCCCACCTCAGTGCCCAGGCCGGGGGTTTCAGACCTCCGGGCACAGTAGCAACTCAGGATTATCAATCTCCTTTTGCACAAAAGGGATTGAGGCTCGGGGGGTCCAAGGTGGACAGAACATCTGTGGCTGCGTGGAGCGGATGCAGGCTTAGACCCGGGTCACCTGAGCCTGGAGTCCCGTCTTCCCCTGTCCCCACAACGGTGGGACAGTCCCCTCCACAGGTGGGGCCCAGTGGGGTCCACCACGTGCTCCCTGGCTCCCCACTTTATCCATCTGGTAAAGGCAAGGGCGCAGGGCACGGGGAGCATCTCAAGGAGCAGCTTCCGGGGTGTGTGAGGAAGGGGAAGGACAGTGCACCTCCTCCCACACACGCAGCGCAAGGGCTCAGCTGTGGGGGCCGGGACCCTGGGGGTGCGGGTGGCTTGTAAGCACCGTATCTGCAGGCGTGAACCTGGGGCTCACGGTCCCTCCCACCCCCCACGGGATGGGGCAGTAGCCACGAGGCTGTGCCTGTTGACACCCACGGCCCCCGAGGGTGGGGATGGTTATTCTCTCTCTCTGGGGAAGGAGCTGGGACTGGGGTGAGCAGCTGACTTCCCCACGGCTGTTCCACGTGCTCCGTCCCTCAGCCTGGACCGGCGCCGGGTCCGTGTGGCTCCGGACGCGGCTGGTCCACCGCGACCGTATCTCACTGCGAGTTCGCACGTCCAGAAGGAAGAGGAAGCAAAGCTATTGAAGCCTTTTTAAAAAATGACAGTATTTTATTTTTCTCCTTCCTTCCTCTCTCCCCACTCTGGGTCTCTCTCCCTCTCTCTCTTTCAAGCTACGCCCCAGAAAGCTTGACGTCGAGGCGAATGTAGAAAATCTTCAAAGGAGATTGGGTGGCTCGTGATTGGGACTCATCTGTGTTGTCCTTCTATGAACACAGATAATCAAAAGTTGGTTTTATCTTTCTGTTTATTGATCTGTCTACCCATATGCTTATCAGCCTGTGTTCTTTAATGTGGGAAGGGGTCAGAGTTCATGGAATTCGGTTGCAAACTTCTATCAATGCAGCATGTCTTACTGGTTGTACTGTAATATCCCTAAGCAGAAGGTGTGGTGCCGCCAGGGGGACCCCCCGTTTTACCTGGCTCTGGTTTTCTCAGTTCCTCCAAGTTACGGAGATAATCATCGTATGTGGCCATTCTCTGTGGCCAGGAAAGGCATTGAAGCAGCCTCTGGAGGGCAGAACTCACAAGGCAGGGGCGGGCGGAAAGGGCAGAGGACACTGTGTGGCCACGCTCCGTCCCGGCCCCTGACAGCACGAGCACAGTGACCTCTAGACTACGCGGTGACGGTCCCTGGCATTTGCCACGTCGTCCAGTGGGGTCTACTTGCCGACATTTTGTCCACCTGTCCCTGGTGGCCGAGGGGACAGGACGCGGGGTGGGCAGCGTGTCTGCACAGAACCCTGGGTCTTCCCGTGTTTAAATGTTTATCCAAAAAAAGAAACCAGTAGCCTGAGTTTTTACTCTCTCTGTGGCCAAAAGGTACCTGTTTCTTTTCCAGATGGTTTCCTCGCTGAATCCCTTTTCTCGTGGGCCCCGGAGGTTTGGGCTCTGGCACTGGGCCGCAGGGAGCAGGGGAGCCTTTGCAGCTGGGCCGTGGGACGGGGGAGGCCGGGAGGACTCCGGGGCGGTGCTGGGTTGATGTGAGAGTGGCTGCCTGTCACTGGCCTGTCACTGCCGGGCTGGGTTGCTTGGGTGCGGAGGCATCTGGGGGAGTCCCGGACCCAGAGGACAAGGCGGAAGGGAGATTCACCTTAACTCTGTGCTTCCGTGCAACGTGGGAACTAGAAGGTTCCGGCCTAGGCTCATTCTTTGCCTTAAAAGGCAGGAGGCTAAGGTGGTGGAGAGCCTGCATGCATTTTGGGGGTGTAGAAATGTTCAGTCTAGGGCACGGGTGAGACAGTAATAATGCCATTATGACTGAAGGCGTCCCCCGCCTCTCATATGTTAAATCCCAACCCCGAGGTGACGGTGTTAGGAGGTGGGCCTTTGAGAAGTGAGCAGGTCGTGAGGCTGGACCCTCGTGTGGGATTAGTGCCCTTGTGGAAAGAGGCAGGAGAGCTAAGCCCACCCTCTTCCTGCCATGTGAGGACACAAGAAGCCAGTAGGTTGTCATCTGACCGTGTCGGTGCCTGGATCTCATGCTTTCGGCGTCCGCAGCTGTGAGGAGGGAACGTCTGTCGTACGAGCCGCCCACCGTATGGTGCTTTGTTCTGGCAATCAGGACGGAGACAGACACTTACCTTGCGTCTGTGTGATGTGAGCTTCTCTCTGTCTCTTCACCTGTCTGCGTCTGTCTCTCTCTGAATCTCTCTTTTTTCTCTGCCTAGATGGAAGAAGCATTTTCTCTCTCTCTCTCTCTCTCTACACTGAAAGTTGCCCATCACACCCAGCTTTGTAAACAGCCTGTGTCATTGCCCCCCAGCCTTTCACATTTGATAAAACTATCAAGGTTGCTTTTCTTTAGAGTTTTCCTTCTGTCTCGCTGGTGAAGTGTCCAAGGTGCCTATCCAGATAGAGGTATAGATGTATAGATACTTGTATGCCGTTTCTTATTTGGAAAAGGGACCAGGAGCCTCCTTTTGTCCTTTGATATTTGAAAGACAGAAGCCCCACTTACGTCTGGGAAGGCAGCCTGTTCTCTGAGCCTCCTGGCTGGAGACCCCATGGTATGAGCAGCACGCAGGGGCCTGGGAGGTCTGAGGAAACATCAGGACCGACTCTGGCACTCCAAGTTCCGTGGCCATCTCCCACGCCACTCAAGGGCAGAAACTTTCAATGTAAAATGCTTCTCCTTAAATCCATTAACCGCAATTATAATCAAGGATGCACTGCTGGTTGAGTTTCGGTCTAATTTTCTAAAGCCATAGTCTAAGAGGATCCGCGGAAGCCCCGACGACATCACCTGGTTTCTGCAAACCTCCAACGATGAACCGTTTCACGAATCATCCCGTGAGGAGGACCTGGTCACAACACTGCAGGATAAACCTGGCAAATGACCCACGTTTTCAATAACTACATGGAACCAACAGTTGACTGACTATTGCCGTCTGAGCTGCTGCAGTGGTTCGTTGAGTGTTTTTGAATCGGGAGACATGTACGGAGCACCCCCTACCGTGGGCTGGATACTGTGCTGAACACTAGCTAAATAGTGTAATGTTGGAATGGGTTCACATCCCAGAGGGGGAGAGACTGCTCACTGTTGAAAAGATTTTATTTCAGGCTATCACTTGTCTGATTAGGTAACAGTGTTCTGTGCAAATGGCAGGTGCAGGTAAAAGTTAGATAGATGAATAGATAGGCAGGTGCTAGATGGAGAAAATATGGATGGATGGATAGATAGAAGGTAGATGGATGGCTGGATAGATAGACGAATGGATAGAGGGATAATAGGAGATAGATGATGGAGGGACGGAGGGACGGAGGGACAGATCATTTATGAAAATGAAACACTGTCTGCACTGTCAGGTAAGCTCTGACGCCCTTCTGGCAGTCATTGTTGACTTTACAAGGGCCTTATTCACGTGACTAAAATCTCCACTGTAGTTCGTAAAGTGACTTACTGTACACGTGTTGCCTTGGGTAGCAGGTTCTTTGGCTCTGCTTCAGAAGTGACTGTGAGGCATCCGTTTTATTTAAACTAGCAAATGAGAAATGTCTACCTTTCTCCAGTCTGCCTGTTGTTTTAATAATTGAAGAACCACCTTGCCTGCAAAAATGTCCCAGATACTTAAAGGTACAGGAGTAGTGTGTGATAGCAGAAGAATAGAGAGATTAGAAAGAAGTATGAATTATGACCCCTGAGAGTCTATAGTCAGAAAAAAAAAAGTCCTGGAAAGTTGTCTGATGTAAATCGTATATATTTGGTCTTCATTGCAAAGAAAAACAAAATTTCCAAAAAAGGGAAGTGTTTGTTAATTCAAAAGTAACCGATGTCATGCCTTTATTTTATTTATGTTCTCGTAGCGCGCTCTTGTAGGTATTTCTTGCTTTAATCCCTTGAATTTCCATAAACGTTTCTTAAGTCAATCCATCAATCTGTTTTCTGAGCTAAACAAAGAAATCAAATGTACTGCAATTCAGAGACGAAAATGCTTTTTTCCTCCAAATGAAGCTAATGCAATGTAGCAGATAGTCCCGAGCAAAAATATCACTCTTACTTAGTCACAATAGATTTCTGTTGGAGACACTGTGAGCTGCACAAGATATGAAAGCTCTTCATACAAGTACATCATGGCCAATAAGCAGCCTAATATATCTTAGAACCATTGGGAAGAGACAAATAGAAAAGAAGAAAGAAAAACATTACAACGTGTGATGGAACAGTTTGTGCATTCCCTTCTCTCAGTCGTCAAACTAGCCCATGTTCTTGGTCTGAAAGAAATATCGCCTTTCAAGTTTGCATGTTGTTGAAATATTTATAACCCTGGTGCCGAGAGCCCAGAATGGCATACAGGGTGTGGAGTGAAGGGTTCCTTCAAGGCCTGTGAAATGGGCTGGTGGGCAGATCCCCTGGACGAGGTTTGGATCGTCTCTGGGCCTTGTCAGATGGTCTCTGTCTAGATAAACCAAATGGCAACCAGAGGACCACAGGATGTGAGCCAAGTACTTGAAATAAGATGTTATTCTTCCCTTCTTCCTTCCGTCACACAAGTTTCTTGGTTCGGCCGCATGGCAGACACGGTCCTTGGTGGTAAGGACAGGAAAGGGTCGGAGGCACTGGGGACAGAAGTGGAGAACCTCAGATCAGGTGCTCTTTGTGAATGCAGGTTGTTCGGGTCTATTCGTGGTTGGAAGCTGGGTTGACAGGCACAGCAGTCATGGTCTTTCTGCTGGTTTACAAGCCAGAGAGTGGGCAGCACGCGTCTTCCAAGCATCCATCCAGCTCTACTGTGGCAGCTGTGCAGATGTTTTCTGGGGGTGCTCATGGGGGTCCTGGTCCTGCGGAGAGGCGGGTGGTTTTGGCAGCCCCCCTGCTCCCGGAGGGTGAGGCTGGAACACTCTGCATCAGCTGACCGCGTAACGGCTGTCGAATGGCCCCTCGCGGGGAACACCACACGTTACCCTCTGACTCCACTTTCTATCTGGGCAGGAAACGCTTGCTTTATATTTGTTGTTATGTTTAATGATTTGTAAAATCAACAGCTACATAAATTGCCACTCTCCAGGCTTGCAGTCCCTCCCTTCTGTGCCCAATACCTGCCTTCCTGGACCGAGTTGTTTCTCTCGTGGGCATGTTGTTTCTGAAATCTGATACAGAGCGGGCCCGGGAAGCGCTGGTCGGCGTTTCTGGCGACATCTCCAGTGCTTTCCATGTGTGGTTCTTGACGGCTTATCTCGTACCTGCTTGTCAAAGGGCTCATTTGATTCTGATGACAGCCCTGTGAGGGAGCCTCAGCAGCCTGTCCTCTTCCCTTTTGTAGATGAGCAAACTGAGGCTCAGAGAAAAGTAAGTGGCCCAGCTGGTCAGCAGTAGAGGCACAGGGCGAGGACCTAGGCCCTGAATCTCTGTGCAGAGGGTGATGTCAGTGGAGGATCTTGGCGTGGCGAAGGGCTCGGAGCCGTGAGAGCTGGATGTGCTCCCGGGTCGGCATTTCACACTGGCCACCTGTCCAGGTCAGGACGATAGTGCACGTCTGCACACGTCTGTGTCTGCGGTCAGGTCGGTGTCAGGGGCAGGGCCCGGTACAAGGCCGACGTTTGATAAATGCCAGTTCCCTGCCTCTCCCTCAAATCCTGAAATCTGATAACCCACATATCCAAAAGTTGGGTGAGAGAGTCATATTGACCGTTAGAATATTGACTCCGTTTTGGAATTTGCTCAGCAAATTGTTTACTCATGGGGATAACAATTTCTAGAGGGAGAATGATGGATTTGAATTTATTCTGGAGCTTGTCCGAAGTCTAGAAGAACTCAGGGATAGTCGGGACAAGAGCACAGTTGCCTGGGCCAGCACATGGCTGTGATCACACCTGATGCCGTGTGTGTTTTGGACGGGGCCCCGTCGCGGTGCTCGTCACCCAGTCCGTGAGCCTCCACTTGGTCCCATTTATGTCCCCACCAGGTGTGCCCAGGTGACTGCACACCAGCGAATTTACGTCCCTACACTTGCTTGTGGACTACTTGCTCGAGACATCCCTCTGCTCCTCATTGGGTCCCTCAGTCCTTTGGCCAGTGTCATACTGTGTGACAAAGTCCACCAGAGCTTCTTCGACGGTGGGGAAGGGGCTAAGAAAGAGAGGAAGTGTAAAAAGAGCTTAGAGTACCCGAAGAACCAAAACAAGTCGTATGCAGTTATTTTAATGAGCCCCAAGCAGGATTGACAGCCTCAGAAATCTGCATGCAGACACGTTAGGACGAGACAGCAGGACGTCAAAGATGGGAGACAACTTTAGAAGCGAGAGAGACAGGTCACCTTTGTAAGAGCCACAGCTGGAATGACGGCAAGTGTCAGCAGAAACAACGGAAGCTACAAGACAAGACACCTACACGCTAAGAGAAAATAATGATCAATTGAGGATTTTATACTGGGTAAACTATTATTCGAGAATTGCACACAAATAAGATATTTTAGCCTACTTCTTAGAAAATTTAAAATGTACCTAAAGTAAAACAAGAAAAGACCATTTAAATAATCTTTTAATATTAAATCTATTGTATCAGTAGTTTAAATACCAGCCCTGAAGACTTTTATATTCAGTTCCAGGAAACATCCCAGGGATGTGCATCCCAGCTATGAAAGAGCAGAGACGGGAGAGATGTGAGACATTCATTTTATGTCTTCTGTATGACCTTGATATCAAAATCAGGACACAGTAAAAAATCACATGCTGATCTCCCTGGGTGGTTCAGTCGTTGAACATCCGGCTCTTGGTTTCTTCTCAGGTCATGACCTCACAGTTTATGAGTTTGAGCCCCACACTGGGATCTGTGCTGACAGCACATAGCCTGCTTGGCATTTCCTTTCTCCCTCTTTCTCTGCCCTTCTACCCCATCTTGCCCAGTCTCCGTCTCAAAAATAAATAAACATTAAAAAAATTACATGCTAATCTCTACATGAGAGATTGTTAGCAAACCAGTTCCAGAGGTGCAGATAAAAGTACCTCCTGACAAAGCGGGGTTATCATAGGGATACAAAGATATTATCATTAGGAAAGCATTCGTACAGGTCAGCTCTTTTCAGTGATTAAATGGGAAGAAAACACATCTCACTGGGGAAGCTACACAGGAAGGACTTGGTGTGGGACTCATTGCTGGTAGGAAGGCTCAGTGTTGAAAGATCCACATTTATCCCCAAAGGGAAGCAATTCTATCTAATGTCCCCGAGGGTTTTCTTTTCTCTTCCTTTTTTGAATGTGACAAGCTCTTGCAAGCAAAGACTATTGTCCTGGTTACCATGGCTGTGTAACAAGCCACCCTGAAGCTTGGCGGCTCTAAACCTTTATTTTTCCCGGCAGTCAGCAATCTGGGCAGGGTGTGGTGGGCGCAGCTCCTCTCGGCTTTCCTGGGTGACAGCTCCCCGGCCTGGGGGCTACGTGCCGGCCGGAATCATCTAGAATGGCTTGCAGTCACATCTGGTGCCTGGGCTCTCTGGACACAACCTGCTGAGTGTGGCATTATGTGTTCCTTGAACATCTCTCTCCGTCCTCAGGGTCGCCGGGCTTCGTGTCTTAGCTCGGGCTCCGAGGCCTGTGTCCCAGGCTAAAGCTGTATCCTTTTGTGATCTGGCCTCGGAACCACTCTCTGTTGCGTGGGCCAGTCACAGGACCCCCACGGTGATTAGGGAGAGGGGGCGGACACTCGTCTGCTGGTGGAAGTGTGAACAACATGAGGGAGCGTGCGTGTAAAACAACCTGCCACTAATATTGAAGGCAAGTTTGACAAGGAATTCCTCTGCTAACCCCATTAGATGACTGTGGCGGAGGTGCGGTCCTTATCCAAGCACACGGAGAAACCAAGGACCCTATACTTTGTCGGTAATAATCACAGCTCACACGGAACACCTACTACGTGCCGGGCATTTTGCACACATTATTTCTCATTCTTATAGAACCCTTGAGGAGTAGATCTGAAAGGTAAGGCGTTACGTCCCTCGCAGTAGATCACAGACCTGCTGAGTGCTGGAGCCAGGATTTGAATCTAGAACCAGACTGCGTGCCATCTCACCCCCCGGGATGCCGGCTCTCATCTCACACTTCTCTCCGGTACTTGCCTTTCCCCGGAGTCTCTCTCTGCCCCCCAGACTTGTGTCAATTCACTTTCTTTCTGCTCATCTCTGGAGCGTCAGTCATCACCCCCGGAGCTGTTTCTGACAGCCTCTCCTCTGAGACAGGGTGAGTCTGTCCTTACGTTCATAACACCATGTGGGGGGCAGCAGAGGCAGGATTCACATGTCCTCTCCCGCCCGGGGCGGGGGTGGGGGCGGGTAGGTATTTGCCAGAGATACGACAAAACTGTCAAAGGTTACGAAATTCAGCTATGTAACATTTAAAACACCGACCACTGTTTGTGAACTAAAAAAGGAAGAGCTGCATTTTATTTTATTTATTTTTTTATTTATTTATTTATTTTTTATTTTTTTTATTTTTATTTTTATTTTTTATTTTTTTATTTTTATTTTTTTTTTTTATTTTTTTTTTTTATTTTTTTCAACGTTTATTTTATTTTTGGGACAGAGAGAGACAGAGCATGAACGGGGGAGGGACAGAGAGAGAGGGAGAGACAGAATCGGAAACAGGCTCCAGGCTCTGAGCAGTCAGCACAGAGCCCGACGCGGGGCTCGAACTCACGGAGCGTGAGATCGTGACCTGGCTGAAGTCGGACGCTTAACCGACTGCGCCACCCAGGCGCCCCAAGGAAGAGCTGCATTTTAAAGCATCAAGAATGAAATAAAGAGCGAACAGCAGCACTCACTAAGCACGTCCGTGTCACGCCGGGTAGGCTGGCTCTGGAGCCGCTTGAGTCCTGTGGAGCCGTCCCCTCCTGTCGCCGCCTGGCTGGCTTCCCACCAGGCGCACAGGCTTCCGTGCGTGGGGACCGGCGGCCGTGGCTGCGGTCTGGGTCACGGTGATTAGTGGAAACCCCTTCTTGCTCGCAGGGGGTGCCCAGGGGTTTCCGTGCCAGCCTCTCCCTGTCTGTCGCCCTGTCTCCCGGCACCCTGGCCCCTGGTCGGAGATGCCGGGGAAACGGGGAGAAGGTCCCAGAACTCTGTCCTTTCCCAAGTTCACGAAGACCTTCCCCTCGACCACCTGTTATGTGTCTTGTGCCTTGACTTCATGGGAAGATTTGCACTGAAATGCGTTCCCGGTTCTGATTGGAGGGGGGATCCTGTTGTGTTTCCTCCCGTGTACGTAACCAGTGGCCATTCCCTCTGTAGCTGGAGCGCCTCACGCAGACACAGTCCCAGAACGTCCCTTGTAACACGGTCACAGCCTTGTTCCTGGGCTCTCGGCTCTGCTGCATTGGTCTGTGTTTCTCACTGCATCGAACTCACGGTGTCTTCTGTTACTCGAGCCTCACGAGCACTGGCATCTCTGAGGACAGTTCCTCCGTCCCCTTGCCCGCCGTGGCCTTGTTCTTAATCTTCATCAAAGTCTGGCTAATAGGAGCTTTTGTTTTTCCATACACTGTCCATAATTGGCTTTCCGAGTTCTTCTAAACACGGCTGGGGTTTTGATGGAGACTGCTTTGAAGAGAGATTAATCGCAGAGAATTCATAGCCTTCCATCGTAAGCTTTCCTTTCCACGAGCATGGATCTTTCCCTCAACTTATTAAAGGTATTTTTTATGTTAGAATATATAATTTTAAAAAACATATCGTTGTCGATAGCCACAAAAATATCACAGATACACGAAGATGATCAATGTTTCTCATGGCACTTAATATTCTCCGTAAAGATCTTGTTCATCTTTGGTTAGATTTTTCTTTCTTGTATTTTTGTTGTTGCTATGGAGAATTGCGGGCTTATGTTTTCTCACATTTATTCCTGGTGACACAAATGCCACGGACTTGTGTGTATCGATTTCATGTCCAGCGACCTTGCTGACTTTCTTACTAATTCAACGATCTAACTGTAGATTCTTTTGCTCTTTCTGGGTACAATCTTCTTTCTTCTAGATCCTTTCACATCTTTTCAGTTTTTCCCTTTCTTATCTTTTCTTTTCCCCCACAGTTCAGTGTTGAATAGAAGTGGCGACAGAGGGTACTCTTATCTTATTCTCGCTCTTAAAGGGAATGTTTTAAACCTTTCATTGTTGACTTACATTTGAAGCAATTTTTTATTTTAACACCCGCTGTTAGGTTATTCCTAGTTTGCTAAGAGTTTTTATCTCGAGTTTAAGTGAATTTTATAGAATTATTTCATTGCGTCTATTGGGATAATCATGTGGGTTTTGTTATTAATTGTGTTATGAATCTAGGAATGTCATCAATTACTTTAATACATTTTTAAATGGTGGACAAATGTTGTATTCCTGGCATAAGCCCAACCTAGTCGTAGTTTATTTTTATTTTCCTTTATTTCTTACGTTTAAAAATTGTCTTTGTCTTTTTGCACCAGCAAGGACTTCTAGCACAGTGTTAAGTAGGAGTGGGGAGCAGGGACACCCCTGCCTTGTTTCTGAACTTAAGGGGGAATTATTCAGTTTGTCACCATTAAGCATGACGCTAACTGTATTTTTTGGTGACTGTTCTAACCAGGTGAGAAAATTCTCCTGTATTTTCACTGAGAAGTTTCTCGTGGATGGGTATTGGAGTTTTGTCAAATTTCTTCCCTATGCTAATTGATACATGGTCATGCGATTTTTCTTTTGTAGCCTGTCGATGTGGTATAGTACAGTGGCTTATTTTCAAATGTTGGTCCAGTCTTGCCTCCCTGTAGCGAGTCCACTTGATCTTGGTGTAGAGTTGTTTTTTTATATTTTGTTGTATATGACTTGCTGATAGTTTATTGAGGGTTTTTGTATCTTTATTCATAAGAGATCCTGGTCTGTACTTTTCCTTCTTCTTCATGTGTTTTATCAGGTTTTAGTATTTGGGTGATGCTGGCCTCATAGAATGGATTACGAAGTATTCTCTCTGCTTCCGTTTTCTGGAAGATACTGTGGAGGATTGGTATAATTTCTCTCTCAGTAGTTTGGGAGCATCCACCAGTAAATTTATTTAGTAGATGTTAGACCTGTCCAGATGATCTGTCTTACCTGTGTGGGTTTGGTAGTTTTTTTTATCTTTTTTTCTTTAAGTTTATTTTAATTTACTTTGAGAGAGAGATAGAGAGCAAGTGGGGGAGGGGCAGAGAGAGAAGGAGACAGAATCGGAAGCAGGCTCCAGGCTCCGAGCTGTCAGCACAGAACCCAACGTGGGGCTCAAACCCACAAGCCGCAAGATCGTGACCTGAGCTGAAGTCAGACACCCAACCGACCAAGCCACCCAGGCGCCCCCAATTATAATGTGTTTTGAGACTAGGAAGGACTGATTCCTCTGGCAGCCCTATGGTGTTTTCCAAAATGTCTGTGCTACATAATGCTGTGGGAAAAGAGGTCCTGTGCTTAATAAATTTAAACGGAGACTTAATAGAATCTCAATCAAAGTGTCTTTGACTTAACATTTAAAGACAAGTTTAACCAGAGCTAATCAACATTACTTTGTTATGGGACGTCTCCGGACTTCTGATATGTCAATGACCAGTATTAGCTTCCACGAGTAGGAAGGAGTCTTGTGGGTAATTTCTCATACGAACACGGGACAGTTTTTGTCAGGTTTTCTCTCAGGATGGGTCCCACAGAACACCTTGGAGATGCTGGGGTAAACATAAGTGTCCTCTGAAAGTTCTGGGCCTCTGCTTAAGAGGTGCAGTTGAGGAAGTGACAAGACAGAGGTGGAAGCCAAGGTCTCCACGAAGAGCCGCCCTTACCGTAAACCCGGGGCGGCAGTGACTTCGCGTCGCGGAGGGATTTGTGAGGCTGCACCGGCAGAGGTGAAGTCGCTAAGCTCACTTGTTATTGATGGTTGTGACTTGCAACTTCTAACGTAGTGGAGAAGGACCTAAAACGTAAGCTCGCTTTCCTTCACCGCTCGCCGGGGAAGTTCCCAGTGGCCCCATTCTAATGATTGCCGACCATCCTAAATACCCTTTAGCTCTCAGCCCTGTCCCCAGTCTAACTCTGGTAAGTGTATGTGCGCTTAGCCACGATTCTTCGTCACATAAAAAGGTGAGTCATTTTGTACTTCTTAAGCGGTTTCAAACAACTTTTATGGAACAGGTAGAGATTTAGACAGAAACCAACCAACCAAACAAATAAAAAAGTAAGAGCCGTCCATGTGCAGTCTTCCCTGTTCAGATCATCGTAATGCCCTCGCGTTTCTTGTCCATCCAAATTGGTGGCCTTGAGCCCTGTGTTAGTCTGTTGGGGCCACCATACAGATACCACAGACCGGGGGCTTAAACGACAGGCATTCACTCCGCCAGGTTCTGGGGTCTGGGAGTCCAAGATCCAGGCACTGGTACGTCCTGCGTCCGGTGCCGTCTGTCTTCCTGGTTTTGCAGGTGGCACTGTTCTTGCTGTGTCCTTACGTTGTGGTGAGAGAGCTCTTGGGTCTCTCCCTCTGTTAAAAGGACACTAATCCCATCGTGGGGGCTCCACCCTCAGGACCTCATCACCCCAGTGGTCCTTCCTCCTGACACCATCGCACTGGGGGTTGGGTTCCAGCATATGGATTTTGGAGGGACGCAGTCTGTCTGTAGCGGGTGCCTACGGTCTCTCACATCAGCCCCTCAGGTCGCTTCCTCGCACTGTCTTCAAGCCCCGCTTCTCTGTCTCTCGCTGTGAATCTGCCTCAATTATTCTGCTCTCCTGTCACCAGCTTGGTCTCCCCGATACCTCACCTTCCATCCCGAGGGGCCGGCACTTACCCTGACGATCAAAAGAGGTGGGGAGCAGGTGATGGAGGAGGTTCTCACAGCCTCGTTTCCATCACCGCCAGGGGCTGCCCCGTTCCACTGAGAAGACACGTCCTCAGCAAGTGGTGTCGACCCCAGCTGCGCCTCCTTCACATCCCAGAGCCTCTGCCACGCGAGCCTGGTGTCGGTACGCTGGCCCCTTACCGGCAGCCCCTGTGCGTGCAGGTGAAGCCTCACACCCCCTGTAAGCACGGCCCGGCTTCTCCCCAGCTTCCGGCTCCAGTGTCGTGCTCGTGAGCCCTTGCGTTCTGCTTTGTTGGAGCCCCTTTGCCTCGGACTTGGTTTCTTCCTCTCTGAGAAGTGCAGATGCTGGCCTTGGGTCTTCATTTCTCTGCCTGTGAATAACATCTTGCGCGTAAACTTGTGCCCTCTCGCGGCCCTGGACAACCAGACCGACCTCCTTCCTTCCCGAAGCTCCCTCTCCCCGACCCGGCCTCAGAACAGAGCGCAGTCCTGTGGGTTTCGCTGGTGCAGGAGTTTGGCTAGCAGTCACCCAACTGGCCAGAAAATAAAGGCAGGGTCCTAAACAAAGACAGTAGAGAAGAATGCACATACTCATACGTTAGACTCGCGTTGCAGACCTACTCGAATGGGAAAATATTAGTTTAAACACAATCGCCTTATTTACACGCGGAAGTCTAGGAACATGCGAAGAGTCCTTCTGATGACAAATGCCGAGATGTGAGCATATTTATGAGTGCAAACAAATGACAGCAAATAATGAATGCAAACAAGTAATTAACACTCACGGGGTGAGACAAACAGACTCTAATCACTTTCCCAATTGGCCTTCCTTCCTGTGGGCTGGTAGTCGTGTTCACCTTTTGCTGTTTACAAATAGACGTGTGCACACTCGCAGGTAGCACACTCCCCCAGTTACTCCGCGTGGCCCAGGAGCGTGGGGTTCCAAGGTTCCGAGTACGTATTTTTGCTGGATTATTCAAACCTCCCGTTTTTGGTACCGTGCTCCCGATCTACCTTCTTCCAAGCTTCCTGCGGTGCTTTCTGTTTTCTTCCAGAACCCTTTCCCAGGAGCCTCTCCTCCCTTCGCCTCTGGAAACCACAGAACCAGGTGGACGAGGGTTCTTCATTAGGCATCACTGAAAAGGCCTGCGTGATGGCTGCTGGGTCCTCTGCTGAGAGCGAGTTCTCCACGCTTCTCTGGGGCGCCCACGTACTTCCCTTAGAGTTTCCACTTACTTCCGCCAGCTAACATTCACTTCCGTGGCCATCTCAGGATGTATGGAAGGCGATTCTTATTTTAAACTCAAATGATAAGAATTTATGGCAACAGGAATAAGTAAAGTCATGGAGATACTGGTGTTCAAATTTTCGGAATTATTTTCTTGAAACCATGTGGCAATTTTACTTTATTTCCTCACGTATACTACCTAAGGATTTAAGCATTTTTTTTTTTTTTTTTGCTTTTTTATTTTTGAGACAGAGAGAGACAGAGCATGAACAGGGGAGGGTCAGAGATAGAGGGAGACACAGAATCGGAAGCAGGCTCCAGGCTCTGAGCCATCAGCCCAGAGTCCGACGCAGGGCTCGAACTCACGGACCGCGAGATCGTGACCTGAGCCGAGGTCGGACGCTCAACTGACTGAGCCACCCAGGCGCCCCGGATTTAAGCATTTTAATAAGCTGCGAATGTTATAAATGTTTCATTGAACCGTGGCTGCTTTAAACCAGTTCATAAGGATGCATACAAAAAGCGCTCATTATTGTTAATTATTAGCAAAACTGGCTTTTTGGTTGAGATCGCAGAACCAGAAGCCAAGCTTTTTGTATGAGATCGCATACAACCAGAGGAGTATGTAACATCGTACGTTAATGGGGAGGTCGGTGCCATGCAAATCGGTCCAGATTATCATGGAGAACAGGAGAAAAGGGAAGGCGATCGAGTCAGGACAAATGAAGTGATGTCTGGAGGAATAATACCTTATGAGGCGCTGGATTTTTGCTAGTAATGTTCTCAGTAGTAACGTAGGAAAGCACTCTTTTCAAATAATTTGCCGGTGAAAACAAATGGGGTGCGATTCTGAAGTAGCAAAGCTAAGTGCTTTGAACCGATCACAGCAAACTTCGATACTCTCTTCCTGGCTTGGCTTCTTTGCTCTCTGCTCCTCTGGACTCCTCCTCCCTCGCCGGGAGCTCCCCTTTTTGCAGACCTCACCTGCTCCTTCTCTGTACGTCAGGATGTTCTATTTCTTCTAGTGCGTTTGCCCTTGCGATTTCATCTACTCTGATTGTCGCACACGCATCCCTGCTCCTGCGTGACCCCTGCCTTCCCCGATGTCCCTAAAATCTCCCCGAGTCCAACCATCTCTGTCCCCGCTTGCTCCCCTCCCGCACCCATGCAAAGCACAGTCAATCCTGTCCTCTGTCCTCCTCTTGCTACTTCTGGACACGTTATCTGCTTCTGTCCTAGCCTCCTTCTGATCCACGAGGATGTGTGGCCTCGATGTCTGCCTCCCCAGTTAGGTCCTCTGAAGGTGTGGTGTGGTCGTGCCTCTTTCATTTCTGTGTTTGCGGCAATGGGTCGTACTAAGTCATAGTAAATGCCCCTAAAGTTGGTTGTTGTTGCATGAATGAAGGAGTTCAAGCAAGTCTCTCCACGGGTTGTGACCAAAGGGGACCCACACCATCCTCCTAGTCATCAGCTTCCTTGTCCTTAAGGACGTAAAATAGACTAGCATCCAGGTATCCCCCAGTGAGCCTCAGGCAAATTAAAAACATTTACTAAGCAAACGCAGCCTAAAGACATACCTCATGGTTCTCTGTTCCACCCTGATGGCCAAATACTCATGTTCTTTGTAGACTCTCCAGAGCTACCAGTGTTTTAGAAGAGCCATCCCAGTGAAAGTGCCATGGCTCAGATGTCTCGGGGGCCCTTCCTTTGCAATATCTCTTGAGTCTCTCTCTGTGTCTCTGTCTGTCTCTCTCTGTCTCACACACACACACACACGCACACACATACATCCAGACTTGGTACTTTTTCTTAATCCCTGTTTATTCTGCTCTGGGCACTGTAATTATTCAGTAGTGGTGACTTTGACTTACTTATCTTAAAAAAAAACACAACTTTTTTTGAAAAGAGAAGTTTTAGGTTCATAGCAAAATTGAGGGGAAGTTTCTGAGATTTCCCATATGCCCCCTGCCCCCACACACCCACAGGTCTCCCACTCTGCACAGTCCACCAGAGTGGGACATTTGTTACAATGGATACACCTGTGCTGACACATCACAATCACCCGAAGTCCAGAGTTGACATTAGGCTTTGCTCGTGGTGGTGTCCATTCTGTGAGCTTGGAAAATGGATAATGACGTGTGTCTGCCATTATAATGACAATCGCACAGGATATTTTCTTGACTTACGTTTGATCTTCTCAGAACTTACCTCAAAGCAAGATTCTCTCTAATACCGAAAGAACGTTAGAAACAGAGCACTTTGTGCCAGGTAGAGTTCTGTTTTACAGATATCGACACAATTCTCAGAACAGCCTTGTAAGGTACTACATTATCCAATTTTACCCACAGAGTATGTAAGGCCAAGTAGGGTTTAATAATCAGTCCAAGGTCATGATGTGAACAATGCCACTGGCTCCAAAGTTGTGACTTTTTTTTTTTTTAATGTTTATTTATTTTTGAGAGAGAGAGAGAGAGAGAGAGAGAGAGTGAGCGCATGAGCAGGGAAGGGGCAGAGAGAGAGGGAGACAACAGCATCTGAAGCAGGCTCCGTGCTCTGGGCTGTCAGAATAGAGCCTGATGCGGGGCTCAAACTCATGAACTGTGAGATCATGACCTGAGCCGAAGTCGGACGCTCAACCGACGGAGCCACCCAGGCGCCCCCAAAGTTATGACTCCTAAGGAATGCCTTAGGTTGCTATTTTGACAGCCTCGAAGTTACTTTCAGAATGGCCTCATCACAGCTGCTCTGGGCCCTGGGATCATCCCTCAGTGACTGGACGGCCGACCATTGTGTCAGAGCCTCCTTACCCAACACCCGTGGAAACTCCAGTGTGGGTAGAACATTACCCAGAAATCCACTCTGTGAAGATATTTTGTTTCTGATTTTCTTCATTATATTTCAGAACTGATTTATTTCATTCTCTGTCCATTTTCACCGGTTTTGCTCCCAGAGGAATGACCTACCTGGGTATCGAATCTTTACTAATCATTTTCTGCCTGTACCACCTCCAGTGGGGGCAGGGAGGATTTCTCTCACAGGAGTAGATTCCTGTGGCTTCTGCAATGCTCTGTAAGTGTAAGCTGGCCTTCCCACTCTGTACGTGTTATTAATGATGGAAAAACGAGGTTCTCAGAGGCATTCTCCCCACCCCCAATACATCAACTCTATCTTGTCCCCAAGAGTGCTTCTTATTTTTCTTCTCTTTTTCAGATTTGAAACCTGCTCTTTGGTTGATACAAGCGATGTAAACGTTTCCATGTATATTTTTCTTGGTGGTGTCAAAGGCTGTTGAACGCAGGGGCGAGTGGCAGCACGCTACGGGCTCTGGTGTCCCGAGTGTGTGCGTCGGTGTGCGTACTGGGGTCCCCAGGACACCCTCATCCTGGCACTTCCCTACACAAACGCACAACCATTGCCCTCCTTTTCCCTGACACTTTCTTGTTCAATGGGATTCTGGAGAATTTCTGAACAGTTTCTGTTCTGAGGTCTGTTGACTTATTATTAAGACGATTTTCGGGTGCAGTGCCTGGCCAAAATGGATCTTATGTTCAGAAGGTGGATGAAAGCCTTGCAAAGAGAATATGGGTCCTCAGTTGGGCCCCATTGGTCTTTTTTATTCTCTGGCAGAAATAACTCAGCCCTCCGGGCTGTGGTCATCAGAAGTTCGCCCTCTAATCCCCTCGCTGTTGCTGGTTTCCTGTGATTTCAGATAAGTCACCGTCTCTCGAATGGGGGCCACACTTGCCCTACAAGGAAGGCGAATAGAAGCACCAGGCCGTTTGGGACTTGGAAACGTCAGCTGTGCTCAGTCGGAGGGTGGGGGAGGTGGCTGAGGGTGGGAACCAGGGGGCTTCTGACACCCTCTGAAGAGGATTCAGAAACATTTCGCATTGGTGCGTCTTTAGGCTGAAAGGTAAACATGTTCATCATAATTGTAAACATTTATGGAGACGTTAATTTCCAGGGTCTGTGAATATTAACATTAAAAAGTAAGTATTATATGACTTTTTTCCAAGGGACTTTAAATGCCACAGACGTTTGATATCGCTGGTTGATTTGAAACCCATGAATAATCTCTCCTTTAATTGAAACTATGACACATTGTTTCCATTCTATTTTCCCCACAGACTTGTATCTTAATATTTTAAAGAACAAAGGTCTTTTGTTGACTATACTGTCCTATTTCTTTGCAACAAAAATGCATACGTGACTGACTAAAAAAATGTCCTTTTACTCTAAGTCTGAAAGTACTGATTGTTTCCTGAATCCAATAATTATTAATCAAATTGATCAAAATAGTGTAAATATAGTAATTTTATTCATTATTAAGTATACAAAATACAGTGTTGGAAATGCCTCTATTAAAAACAATTTTTTTTAATGTTCATTTATTTTTGAGAGAGAGACAAAGACAGCATGAGCAGGGGAGGGGCAGAGAGAGAGGGAGACACAGAATCTGAAGTGGGCTCCGTGCTCTGAGCTGTCAGCACAGAGCCCGGTATGGGGCTCGAACTCACGAACCATGAGATCATGACCTGATCTGAAGTCGGACCCTCAACCGGCGCCCCCCCAGGCGCCCCGGAAATGCTTCTATTTTTTGATGGGCATGGCTGTTTTGTTTACTTTCCCCTTTTTGGCTCATGGATTCACATATGAGCTAGGATTCACATTATTGCTAGAATGAGGTAAGATTTGCCATCAATTTCATTCATATTTATTGTTATCATACATATAAATACTGATAAATGTCCGTAGGGATAAACTGATGAAAACGGGAGTTTTTCATGGTGACGCTATTCACCTCTCCAAAGTCCTCAGTCAGAAGCCAAAAAAATCACGTAACTGATGTGTTATCAAAGATATATTGTAATGACCTATCAGCCAACATCTCAATCAGATCCTGTTAATTTTGTTGAAAGCAAAGGCTCGGGAAACATCTGACGGGATGAGAGGGTTCCTTCTCTGATGATTAGAACCACTCACTCCTGGTCCCCACGTGGATACTTACATGTGCCCCTTAGTCTGACCCCTCGAAGCTTTTCCATCCCAGGGGGGAAGAGGCAGGCTTCTCTTCTGCGAGCGGAAGAGTATTGTTTAAGAGCTGATGGAGGCCGAGTGTCACAGCTGGATTTCAAGGGCATACACATTAGGAAAAGCTGCATTTACAGGCTGGTGGTTTGACCACGGGCTCCCTGAAATGCGTCTCCCTGGGCACCGGAATGCAGTCTGCAGGTCGTCTCGGTTGCACGTTAGAATATCTGAGTGTCTTAAAAATACCCCCTAAGAAGGCCGATCCCGTGGCTCTGGCGTGCTGTCACCACGTATTTTCGGAAACGCCCTCCATGTGATTGGAAAGTGCGTCCAGGCCCGGGAACTGTCGCTTAGATTCGAAGCTGTGTGAGGTTAGAAACCTGGATCTGTCGCTCAGCTGAGCATCTTTGCGGACCTGCCCGGCCTCTGGTGAATACGTAATGGGGAATAAAATCCCAGGGGTCAGAACTCAGCAGGCACCAGGGATTCACATCGAAGGCACAGGGGTTTCTGGCTAAGTGGTCAGGGGTCAGGAGACCCCGCAGGAGGCCAGCAGGGCGGCTGCAGTGGCCGCGGTGGCACGGGAGCAGGGGGAGGGGGCGATGCCGAGGACCCGCCCCTGGATCTTGCTCAGAGAACCTCAAGGAGCAGGCCAAGAAGGAGGGCGGCTTCATCCACAGCAGCAGTTTCCAGAACATTGCTGGACAGGGACCCACGTTCATGTGTCAGTCGTGGGAAAGGACTTCATCCCGCGATGTGAGAAATTGTCATCGATGATGTCAGCTTTGGTATTGGACTCCCCGATTTCAAATATCCTGTCTCCTGACCCCGCAGGGCACTTTGGGCTGAGGCCTGATGCCCGGTGGCCTTCTTCCCCTCCTGTTTCATCAGACGCAGCAAAGAGATTTCTTTCCCGGGGAGCACCTCTCCTGTCTGGCGGGGCGAGCCCGGAGAGGTGGGCGGCACTGGTCCGGGAGGCGTCCTCCTCCTCCTGGAGACCCGGTTCTCCCCATCCAGGGGCCCCACGTAGACGCTCCCCACTTCCTCCTGCCCTTCCTCTGTCATTCGGTGTCACCGCATAAATCACTTCATCAAATTGTGTTACATGCCTGCTCTTTACTTATGTGTCTCCAGCTAAAATGTCAGCTTCACAGGGGCGAGGACGTGGTTCCTGGCTGTATCCTGAACGCCCAGAAGAGAGTCACGTATACGAGGAGGGGGTAGGCGGGAGAAGGGGGCGAGGGGTTTTCTCTTGGGGACTGGCAGGGAGAGGGCTGCACGGCTCCGGGGTGCCCAGCGGCAGCTGCTGGGGTGCTGGGGCCCCCGGCGGCTCATGTGCTCCCGTCTGCTCAGAACTGGCAGAACCACTTCGGGGAACCTTGCTTGTTTTCACAAGGGCTCTTTGCCCCTCCTGGCCCTGGAATGAGGCCCCGGGCACGACGCAAGCCTTTCGCAGGGTGGGGGTGACTTCCCGAGGTGAGGGTGTCCTCGTATGTCGACACCTCTGTTGTTTGGCTCCCCAGCTGCCTCCTCGCACCGGCCTCCACCGCCCCAGACAGCCCGAGCTGCTCAGGTGACCTACATGTCTGGGGAATCAGCCGCACGGCTTGTTGGAATCCCTTAGGTAGGTCTTGTCGTGTGACGGATTCCTTGTGTTTGTCACCGTCACATTCTTGAAACCCACTCTGAGGTCGGGCTCCAGAAAACCACCTTGCTACGATGTAATAGCCGAGTGAGAAAGGTCAGGTTGCAGAATTCAGCAGACAAATGGCCCAGTGTTAGGTGTTCTGTGGTGAGAGGGCCCCCGCCGTTTTGCTCTTTTACAGTTGCCAACTATTTGCACGTGCAAATAATTATTCCGATGGTGGATGATGCTGCACACATCTGGAGCCCATAAAATCAAGGGCAAGCCATCGCTGGTCCTTGTGAGCGGCTTCATTCAATTTCCATCTCGTGCCCACAAATGGCTCTGCCTGCAGAGAACCCTTCGGGTTCTAGAAAATGAGCACATACCTAGCACCCCAAGGTACTGGCCGCTAAGGCGTGGGGAAAGCTCGCAGAGATCAAATCAGGGAGCACGCACCAGCCACAGACGCGGGTCGTAAGGCGGCCTGGTGCTCAGACTGCTTTCTTCTAGAACAAGCCTTGGGTTTGGGACCTCCCCCAACTTCTTAGGTGCTGTCTCAGTACCTACAGTTTCTTTTCCTTGTATTTTGATTTGTTTGCTTTTCCTCATATTTTGTGTCTTTTGCCTGTCCTCTCAGGACAGCGAAGCCACAATTATCTAGTAGTAGGAGTCGCAAGAGGACGTCGTAAGTGCTTCAGGGATACTCAGTCTCCCAGGGACTCTACCCTGATTATGGAGAAAGAACTTTCCCTTCCCTTTGCAAAGGTCACTCTGGTGGGACCGGTTACTGGTCGCCGTTACTCTTTACCGTAACAGCTTCTTTCAGGGTCAGTGCGGTGCCTGTGGAATGTTCTCCCAGGCGGGAGTGCAGTCCATCGAGGGGCTGCACGGAGCATTCGCCTCTGTGAGATGCTGACCCACTTCAAAAGCAAATGAAATGTGCAGTTATATCTGCAAACTAATGATCACGCCTTGTAAGGATGTCCTCGTTACTTTTAAAACTAATAGGACATTCTTATAGCCAATACCCAGAACACTGGGTGATGGGTCATGACCATATTCCATGCTGGACCGCCACACTCAGCCTCCCCTTTCTGTGAGGAGCCTTAATGGCACATCAGGTACAAGCCTCCCAACTCACCCATTCACGTGTGGAGGTCAGCGTTTTCAGTGTAGTACATTACTAACTTTTAGAAATCATGATGAAATACATATAACAAAATTTGCCACTATAGATGCTTGTAAGCAGCATTAATTGCATTCAAAATGTTGTGCAACCGTTACCAGTATCTAATGTAAACTACGGACCTTGGGTGATAATGATGTGATAATGCAGATTCATCCATTGTAGCAAATGTATTGTTCTCACAGTGGGTGTTGGTAATGGGGGAGGCTGTGCTCAGGTATGCTTAAGGAGGTTAGAGGAGATCTCTGTCACTCCTGCTCAATTTTTCTGTGAACCTCAAACTACTCTAAAAAATAAAGTTTATTTAAAATAAATCCAAGGATCTTCACTGCATAGAAAACAAAAATATACAGTTGTCCAGAAATTATGATGGGGATGGGGTAGCACCCAGGGATCTGTCTATACCTTTATTATTATAATTACATTCTATATCAATTATTTGATTATACATTTATATATAACTACACATGTATATGAATAAACATGCATATGATATCTGTCTCTTCATCCATCCATCCATCCATCCATCCATCCATCCATTCATCTGTATCTATCATCTATCCATCCACCTACCCACCTATCCATCCATCCATCCATCCATCCATCCTTCCTTCCATCCTCCCATCCTCCCATCCTCCCATCCATCCATCCATCCATCCTTCCATCCATCCATCCATCCATCCATCCATCCATCCATCCATTCATCCATTCATCTGTATCTATCATCTATCTATCCATCCACCCACCCACCTATCTATCCATCCATCATCTATCTGTCCAACCATCCATCCATCCTTCCATCCATCAATCCATCCATCCATCCATCCATCCATCCTTCCATCCTCCCATCCATCCATCCATCCATCCATCCTTCCATCCTTCCATCCTTCCATCCTTCCATCCTTCCATCCTCCCATCCATCCATCCATCCATTCATCTGTATCTATCATCTGTCTATCCATCCACCCACCCACCTATCTATCCATCCATCATCTATCTGTCCAACCATCCATCCTTCCATCCATCCATCCATCCATCTCATGATTTGCCCTCTGTATGCTGGAGACCCAGGAAAGCAGTGGTGTATCTCGGTCCAGTCCGGAAGGCCTGAGAACCAGGGGGGCCAGCGATGTAAATCCCAGTCCAAAGACAAGAGAAGACTGACTCTCCCTTCCTCCGCTTCTTGTTCTCCCCAGGCCTCCAACAGTTTGGATGATGCCCAGCTGCATGGGGAGGGCTGTTTACCGAGTGCACAGATCCAAATGCTAATGCCATCGAGAAATATCCTCGCAAACACATCCAGAAATAATGTTGAATCTGGGCACCTGTGGCCAGTTGGCTTGACCCATGAGATTCGCCATCACTCAGTGTGGACTTCAGGTGAAGTCAAGGGCCAGGGTTCTCCAGGAGACAAGAATGGTCTCAAGTGGTCTGTCCTGCAAGGTTTATTTCATTGGCAGGATTAATTATCGTGACCCACATGTGAACTGTGCCCCCCCCCCCCCCAGCTTGGAAAACACCCTCACATCTGACTGGAGGTTCAAATGAAGAATTAATTTGAGTCTCATGAAAACTGTAGGCAGAGCCAAGATTACCTCGAATTTGTACACAAGGAAAACTGAAGGTGAGACGTTACGTGACCTACAACGTCCCCTAACTACGGAGGGGCAGAGCCTGCATTTAAACCCAGGGCTTCTGACTCTGAGGTCTGTTCTTTCCTCCACCCGCTGCCTGCCGCCTTGCCTTCCACCTAATTTATGAAGTGGAAAGTAATTCCAAACGAATCCACAACCATCGGCTTTTTATGTGTGTTCTGCTCCCGACGGTTGGTTTGGGCTCCACCCGGAGGCCGTTCTCTCTCCTGTGTGGGCTTGGCTGTGGGCAGGGGACCTGCCGGTGTGGGCAGCGGGACCTCCCTCCTCCGTGCTCGGGGACAGCCTGCCGAGGGAGGTGGACGGTAATGAATAGGTTTTACTGTGAAGGCAATTTTTATAAACCAAGCTCCTTTACTGTCAGGAAAACTGAAAGCAGACCATTCTGTGCTGGTGAGGGAGGGGGCAGAGTGGTGGCCGGCTGGTCACTGGATGTGCCCTCCCACGGCCTCAGTGTCCCCTGCACCGTGCTGACAGCAGTCAGCCACCAGGTTTCCCTTGAGGGGAGCTTGAGCTCAGGTGCGCGTGAAGCCGTGGGATCAGCGCACCGCCCTTGCCCCGGAGGTGCCTGCTCCTGCCTTGGTCCTTCCCCGGTGCTCCCTTGAGCCCTGAGGGTGACTCTCGGTCTGTGTCACGGTGCTTGCATTCACGGTCTACATCTTGGTGCCGCTCATCAGATGCTGAGCACCTGCCAAGGGTTTTTTGTTTTTCATGTTTGAATTTGCGAGGCGTAGAGTGAGTGCCCGTAGACGACCCCCCTCGGTGTTAGATGGGCGACCAAATCGATATAAAACCCCAGACGCTACCCAGCCGTTCTGCTGGAGGAGCTCAGCACCGCGCCTGAGACGGGGGGCGGATGGCACCAGACGCTGACTCGCAATGCCTCCTGGGGACAGAGGAAATGCAGAAGGCGTTGCGGAGGGCGGGACGTCGGCTGGTCCCGAGGGACGGCTCTCTGTGCCAGGGTTTGAGGAAGGGGAGAGTGGGTGGGGGACTGTGGCTGGACATGCGCCATCCGTCACGAGGTCAGCGGGTCCTGTGTGACGTGGTCGGTGGGGGTGAAGGGGACAAAGAGGAAGGGCCAGCTCACGGAAGCATGGGGTACCCGGTGGCGGGGCCGAGGTTGGCGGGGGCACCGGAGGGCACGAACGAGGCGCCGCCGAGGAGGTCCGGGCAGGACG
Organism: Panthera tigris; assembly: GCF_018350195.1. NCBI lineage: Eukaryota > Metazoa > Chordata > Mammalia > Carnivora > Felidae > Panthera > Panthera tigris. Next base: position 136,815,051 of record NC_056662.1, on the reverse strand, counting down.
GTGGGTCCCCGCGCTGACGTCCAGGCACGAGCGGGGGGACGGGCAGCTGGGCCAGAGAAGGTGGACAGGCCGGAGAAGCAGAGACGACACGAGGGGAAGAATCTGGAAGGCTGACAGCTTTGGTAAACGCCTACAGTGACACTTTCTTTTCATAACATGAAGCATCGTCTGGTTTTCTTTTTCAGCATCTTTCCTGCAGACACCCATTAGTCCGTCCTTTGTGAGCCAGCCGAACGCTCCGGGGACACACGGCGGGCTCTCTACCTGGTGCCTGTAAGGTTTGCGGACACCTAAGGTTTTCGGGCCGCACGCGCGCAGCTGAGCGTGCAGAGAATGCTCCTGCTGCCCCGCCGGGTGATGGGGACCCGGGGGCGGCTCACGATTCTCTTCTCCACGCCCAGGTAGGGGGGGGCCCCCCGTGAAGATGCTGTGCCCTCGGTCCCCTGCTGGCCGCCCTCGGTGGCTTCTTGGCCAGGGCGGACAGCGCGCCGGGTGGGGGGACTCCTCTGCGCCGGGGCGCGGCTGTGCGTGGGGGCTTCTCTGTGCTCCCGGGCGGCTCCACGCCTTCCAACTTGAGGCCACGGGAGCACCTGCGAGCGGGGAGAGCAGGGACGTAAAGGCGTCAGACGAGAGCGCTTCCCAGTGAACTCGGTCGGCCACGGCTGCCTCTCGTGTCTCCCGCTGGTGCCGACACGGGAGCCGTGTCCTCCTTTCTCATGGGCGTCTTGCCTTTTCCCTCAACGCCCCGGGTTTCTGGAGGCATCACTTCGTTCTCACTCACGGAAGGAGGGCGGGGAAGGTTGCCTCCAACAGGCAGCGGCGATGCTGAGCGTCACTGTGCTAACGCCAGCCGGGAGGGGGGCCTGTGATGGGGCCTTGGTGGGCCCCCCTCTGTCGCGGGACCCAGAGCCAGCCCAGTGTGGCCGCGTGTGGAGCTCAAAGCCAGCCTGCGTCTCGGGAGCCCACCCACCCTAGGGTCCCAACACTCCTTTCTCCGGAAAACGTGCTTCTGTGCCTCTGCCCCCAAGCTGCCTGCCTCTCCGGTGAGAGCGATGGGTGGTGGCAGGTGGGTCACCGGGGTGCTGTCCGGCCCGCTCCCTGGGGTCCCCACGTGCTGTCCCTGCCTCTGCTCTTGTGCTTGGCATTGGGTCTCCCGTGTGTTTGGTGCCTGGCTCCCTTTCTGAGGGCTGATTTGGGCAGCTCTGGCACAGGCTGGCGGCTGGCCCCTTGTGGGCCCGCGGCGGCGGGGGGGGGCACTGCTGTACCTGGAGGCCCCCCCTAAGCCTGCAGCCCCCGTGGTTGCAGGGCCGGGTCTGTATCTTCTCCCAGTGCCAACCCAGCCTGCTGTGCCCTGAGCCTTCCCAGGATGTGCGCGAGGTTTTTTGGGACCATCCCTGAGCCCCGGGTGCACGGGGCTCGTACCTGGGGTTGAAGAACCTCCTGGCACGTCCCCCAGCCTTGCAGCCTTTATCCCGGGGCTCTGGGACTTGAAAGGTGCAGCCTCGTGGAGCAGGGGACTGGCTGCTTGGAGGACGGGGATGGGGGTTGTCCCGGGCCAGCAGTCGCGCCCTGGCGGACCGGCCGTGCACAGGGTAGTATACGTGCGAGCTTGCCCTACCCCTCTGCAAAGTGTCAGGTGCGAACTGCTTGTCAGTATTGTAAGGATTGACAATATATTCAATAAATGATAGCAGATGACATTTCCTTCCCTTCCCTACATTCTCAACCGTGTGTGTGAAGAAAAAAATGGTGTAATTCCCACGAAAGAATTTTAGTAAGCCCTACAGAACCTTATATACAAGAATCGCCATCGTTACCATGGGGCTCACGGCACTTGGGACCGTCTCCTGTGGCAGAGGGGCACAGTCCGGAAAGCGTGGGGAGGGCAGAGACTGAGGGATCGTCAGCGAGTGTGGACTTAACCCTCCGCGTCTCTGGGGTCCAATCTGTGGGGTCCTCGCTGGAGGAAAGGGGCAGGGACACCCCGCGTGCCCAGCGCTTCCGGCCTGCTTCACGGACGGCGTGAGGCAGGCTGGGCTCCACCCTGGTGACCAGACGGCCGTGACAGGAGCAAGGAGGCGGGCACTGTTGTTGTCCCGGCCTCCATTTGGAGGAGGAAGACAGGTGAGTTGCCAGCACCAACCTGGAAGTGAGAGCGTGAACAGGTGCAGTCGGGCACCCAGACCTGGCTGGTCCCCCACCGCGCGACCCGGGGGTCTCGCCCTCTGCGTGTGGGGCCGTCCGCCTGAGCTGGGGGCACGTGGGCATGTGTCCCTCAGTGACATTTTACCATGTTTATTTTTATTTACTTGGAGAGGGAGAGAGAGGGACAGAGAGAGAGAGAGAGAGTGAGGGAGGGGAGGGAGAGAGAAACAGAATCCCAAGCAGCTTCTGTGCTGTCAGCGCAGAGCCCGACACGGGGCTCGACTCCACAAACTGTGAGATCACGACCTGAGCCAAAATCAAGAGTCGGATGCTCAACCAACTGAGCCGCCCAGGTGCCCCGTTGGACCTTTTAGATAGACGGGAACAGTGGACGTCCAAGCCCTAACTGCATTTGAGACCCCGAGTCTGTTTGTCACATTAGTTTTCAGTCAAAATCCATTGTTGACCCTGATTGTCATTTTATGCATGCTGTCATAAATGGAGCGGGGAAAGGATGCCTTGTCAGGATGATTGGATCTTCTGTGAAATGAGAGCCGGTTCCTGAGACGGTGCCCACCCTGAGAACAAAGACAAGGGGAGACTTCTTTAGCCATCGGCCTTGGAAATGGGTAGGTCTGCCGTCAGAATTGTGAAGAGGACACTTTTAACGATCTGTGTGTTTTCTTACTTTTAAAAATTGCATGCTTAATTTAAGGCCAATGACAATTTTCTTGCAAACCTACGCAGTCGGATGAATTTCTGTTACAACATGATACTGAAGGACAGAGAATCCTTGCCTGAAACCTGTATCATCAGAGCTATTCAGTGTACTAGTTCTCGGCATGAAGACAAGAAGTGATAAAAATAATTATTAACGTATGCATTGCTTTCAAATCTTCTTTTTCTGCTTTTTAACACTTGAAAACGCTGTGGTCCCTGGGCAGTTATGTGAGCAGGTCAAATATTCAAGCACTTGGTTGCTTACTATTGGGTACCTGGCAGACAGTATTCACTTGGATACTTAAAATAATAAAAGGAATGATTTCGTCATGGAATGTGTATATTAGCATTTATCTAACATGGAGCACATTGCATTTTCTTCTGATGAGTATGAACGGACACAAATAACCGCACTTACAACTATAATTTTGGAAGATGCCAGATGATCGTCAAAGTCTATTCCGGTAGCATGAAGACAGTGGACGCTTCTCCCACCCCCTCCCCGGGCTTGGCTTGAGGGAGTAACTCCAGACTCATCCCTTGATTCCAGTACATGGAGCCTCAAGATGGTTTCTTAACAGTGGCTCCCTCCTCCCTCTGTCCTCAATCCAAACTCTTCTTCATGCAGAACTTCTTAAATCCAGCCCTTCTGCATGGTCTCAAAACCATGGTGTGTGTAGAATGCACACCCTGGAAGGTGTACCACCTACGCCAGCAATTTCTACCCTGAGGAATAATGTTGGTGACGTGGAGAGAAGCTTGGAGCCTTGCTGCTTTCAGCCGAGCCTCCCTCTCCAACAGGGCCTTGGAATCAGCTCTGCGTAAAACATGATCTTAAAACCGTTGCCTTAGACTACTCTCTGAGGCCCAGAAAGGGGAAATGAATATTCATGTATTACATGAAGGAGTGCATTTAATTTTACCAAAATGGTTCACCATCGATGTGGCCCACATGCTACCTGGCAGGGCTGGAGAAGACAGGGCACGAGATCCTTAAGGGAAAGCCTGTCTTCTATTTCTGTGCCCCCAGCATTTGGTTAAATGTCTACCCAGTGCCAAGCACTTGATGAAAGGGAAGAGAAGGAAGGCGGGGCTGAGCGAATGAAGTCTTAGAACCTGCGACAAGTTCATAAGGAACCAGTGTAGACAGACTGAGTGCAAAAGTTTCATCGGGATGAAGAGATGGGAACTTGTAAATATTGCGCTGGGGGAGGTACTTCCTAATCCCTGTAATTCAACTGACCCAGGACCACATAAATGGCTAAGAACCAGAGCCTCGCCCGTGAGTCGTGTGAAAATGTCTTCCGGTGTAAGTTTCTCTGGGACGTAAGGCGAGAAGACACGCAGCGGTGAGCGCACGGGCGTTTTGGGTACGTACCCTCTCACGCTGTCGGGCCCATTCATTCCCGGCTTGCTGATGCCGCGGCCTCTGGGTTTTGAGATTGGCAGGGTAGCAGCTGGGGGACTCAGGAGGGGGACTCAACAAGGGCAGGGTCGTCTGGAAGAGGTGAAGTAGGCTAGACCCAGAGTTTCCTCCACTCATACATAGGGAGGGTTCTTGAGAAAGTATTTAGGAAGGCCTGACGCTCTACCTCGGCCCCCTTGTCTCTTTTTCCCCAAACAAGCAAACAGACAAAAGCTGGACCGCCCACTCTGCTCTCTCTGTTGAGTGTTCAATGTGCCAGGCGGCGTCACTGCAGTCGAGTGGTGGGGAATCTCGTGCAGAGATACCCATCAGCTCCTCACCAGAAATACGTGGGACGTTCTTAAAACATGTGCATTCCTGGCCCTTCCCTCCAGGAATTCTGACCGGGCTGGAGCCTGGGAATCTGACTTTTAAGAAGCTTCCTGGAGTATCTCAATGACTAGCCGGGTCTGGGAAACACTTGTTTAATGGAGGAACGGGCTCTACCGAATATCCCCCCGCCCCACCATGTATATCCATCCTCCTCCACTGTGGCTTTTTTAGCACACGCACGGACTCCTCAAGTGCCCCGGGATGTCCCTGGGTCATGGTTAGGGGCTGCTGGCCGCAGGCTGCTGGCGCCCCTTGCCAATGAGGACAGTTCTGTAGGAAATCGCTGCACCTCTCGGCCGGGAGGTACCAATTTGCCGAGACCCTTTGCCTTGTGAGCGGTAGACGGGGACACCCAGGGCTTGCTTAATACACGGTAGAGCCCCACCCTGGTCCTACTAGACTGGTTGTCTCCTTGGTCCCAGAGGACCACCAGTTCCTCCATTACTGTCCGTCACGGAGGCCAGACGGCGCTCTCGCCTGTTAGCAAGAGCGTCGCTCCACACAGTGTTAAAACCCCCTCCAGATTACATCTCGGGCAAATGTTTGCCTTTCTGCTTATGGCCCATTTATTCAGTCCATTGTAACCATTCATTTGAATCGTATACATTTACACTGGAAAAAAGCTTAGGCCTTGTGACATCCAATTCCTTCATTTTAGAGGGAAGCAACACACAGAGAGAGGAAATCATTCCATTAAGGAGAACTCTCAGTCAAAGCAGCGCCCAGGCCCAGAACCAGCCCATCACTCTTGCCACCCGGCTGCAGACCTCGGTCGTAAGAAAGTGTTGGTGGCTTCACTATGGCCACCTGTGAAAAGAGGCTTCTTTCCTCCATACTGTGAAAATCTGGAAGCCGAACGGATCAACATTCTCGAGGCCTCAGACGTTCTCTATTCTGGGAGAGCACACGTGGGGAAGGGGGAGAGAGACGGGGACAGAGGATCTGAAGCGGGCTCTGAGCTGACAGGCTGACAGCAGTGAGCCCGATGGGGGGCTCGAACTCAAGAACCGCGAGATCCTGACCTGAGCCCAAGTGGGACGCTCAGCCGACAGAGCCACCCAGGTGCCCCCAGACATTCTGTCTCTGAAGGCAGAGATCATGTTCTCTGGTGTCTCTTCCTGTAACATTCGCCCAAGCTGAAGTGTTTTTGGTGGTGCACTTTGATCCCATTTGTTGTTTTTTTCTGGTCTGCAGCATCTTTCCAGAAGAAACGTCGCGCTTGCTTGGAAGCAGACGAGCTGGCTGGTGAGTGGAGCATGAATGAGAAGGCCAGAGCCGTGATACCCTGCCCTGCACTGGCATGCTTCCGTGGGGGGGTGGGGGTGGGGTGGTTCGTGTGGCTCCGGGCTTTGGGGTCACCACCAGCTGGCCTCAGGCAAGGGAATGAAGACGACCTCTCCCATCCCCGTGCCAAAGGCCACTGAAACCTTGCAGGTGTAGAGAAAGGGGTGAGGCATCCAGGTGATCTGAAGACATCGTTTACTTAATCTCCACAACAATCTCAGGATTTTGCCTCCTTAGTCGTTGAGGTAATGCCCACACTGTGGGTGTCCCTGACATTCCGGCTAAAGTGTTTGCTCGCCGTCATCAGTCAGCCAGAGGGCTGGGTCTCGCTGATCAGCGCGCTTTGGAGATTTCACTTAATTTGTGTCTAATACTTGGTTCCGTCCCCTGTTAAATGGTGTCATTTAAAGACCTGAATGTGATCACGTATATAAGCACCCAGTTCAGCGCCTGGCATAGCACAAGAACTCAGTAAATAATAGTTATTAGTATTATTAGAAGAGCCACTGACCCAGGGTACACCCCTGACAAGTGACATCTGTTTGATCTCAATTAAGAAGAGTGAACATTTATGGGGCATTTACTCTGTATCAGGTACCAAGGTAGTTATTACATAAGAATGATTTTTACTGGGGCGCCTGGGTGGCACAGTCGGTTAAGCGTCTGACTTCAGCCAGGTCACGATCTCGCGGTCCGTGAGTTCGAGCCCTGCGTCGGGCTCCGGGCTGATGGCTCGGAGCCTGGAGCCTGTTTCTGTGTCTCCCTCTCTCTCTGCCCCTCCCCCGTTCATGCTCTGTCTCTCTCTGTCCCAAAAATAAATAAAAAAAACGTTGAAAAAAAAATTTTAAAAAAAGAATGATTTTTACTTAATCTTTAAACCTCTTTAGGAAGTGGGCACTACCATTATTGCCATTTTGAACATAAGCACGCTGAGGCCTTGGGAAGCCAACAACTTGCCTGAGGTCACCTCGCTGGGTGGTTTTAGAGCTCAGACTCTGTGCCCAGCCCTCTAGAGCCCTGCTATGCAGCCTCCACTGAAGGGAATTCCCATGGCCTTTCAAGCCCGATCCTGCTCTCTAATTGATTATCGAAAACTCAGTTGTCTCTACAAAAAGTGGGAAAACTAAGCTAGAAATGGCAGCTCTTGCCAATACAAGACCATAGATAGCAGGGCTCAGTCTGCATTTTTTTTCCAATATATGAAATTTATTGTCAAATTGGTTTCCATACAACACCCAGTGCTCGTCCCAGAAGGTGCCCTCCTCAATACCCATCACCCACCCTCCCCTCCCTCCCACCCCCCATCAACCCTCAGTTTGTTCTCAGTTTTTAAGAGTCTCTTATGCTTTGGCTCTCTTCCACTCTAACCTCTTTTTTTTTTTTTTTCCTTCCCCTCCCCCATGGGTTTCTGTTAAGTTTCTCAGGATCCACATAAGAGTGAAACCATATGGTATCTGTCTTTCTCTGTATGGCTTATTTCACTTAGCATCACACTCTCCAGTTCCATCCACGTTGCTACAAAGGGCCATATTTCGTTCTTTCTCATTGCCACATAGTACTCCATTGTGTATATAAACCACAATTTCTTTATCCATTCGTCAGTTGATGGACATTTAGGCTCTTTCCATAATTTGGCTATTGTTGAGAGTGCTGCTATAAACATTGGGGTACAAGTGCCCCTATGCATCAGTACTCCTGTATCCCTTGGGTAAATTCCTAGCAGTGCTATTGCTGGGTCATCGGGTAGATCTATTTTTAATTTTTTGAGGAACCTCCATACTTTTCCAGAGCGGCTGCACCCAGTTTGCATTCCCACCAACAGTGCAAGAGGGTTCCTGTTTGTCCACATCCTCTCCAGCATCTAGAGTCTCCTGATTTGTTCATTTTGGCCACTCTGACTGGCGTGAGGTGATATCTGAGTGTGGTTTTGATTTGTATTTCCCTGATGAGGAGCGACGTTGAGCATCTTTTCATGTGCCTGTTGGCCATCCGGATGTCTTCTTTAGAGAAGTGTCTATTCATGTTTTCTGCCCATTTCTTCACTGGGTTATTTGTTTTTCGGGTGTGGAGTTTGGTGAGCTCTTTATAGATTTTGGATACTAGCCCTTTGTCTGATATGTCATTTACAAATATCTTTTCCCATTCCGTTGGTTGCCTTTTAGTTTTGTTGGTTGTTTCCTTTGCTGTGCAGAAGCTTTTTATCTTCATAAGGTCCCAGTAATTCATTTTTGCTTTTAACTCCCTTGCCTTTGGGGATGTGTCAAGTAAGAGATTGCTACGGCTGAGGTCAGAGAGGTCTTTTCCTGCTTTCTCCTCTAGGGTTTTGATGGTTTCCTGTCTCACATTCAGGTCCTTTATCCATTTTGAGTTTATTTTTGTGAATGGTGTGAGAAAGTGGTCTAGTTTCAACCTTCTGCATGTTGCTGTCCAGTTCTCCCAGCACCAGTGTTAAAGAGACTGTCTTTTTTCCATTGGATGTTCTTTCCTGCTTTGTCAAAGATTAGTTGGCCATACGTTTGTGGGTCTAGTTCTGGGGTTTCTATTCTATTGCATTGGTCTATGTGTCTGTTTCTGTGCCAATACCATGCTGTCTTGATGATTACAGCTTTGTAGTAGAGGCTAAAGTCTGGGATTGTGATGCCTCCTGCTTTGGTCTTCTTCAAAATTACTTTGGCTATTCGGGGCCTTTTGTGGTTCCATATGAATTTTAGGATTGCTTGTTCTAGTTTCGAGAAGAATGCTGGTGCAATTTTGATTGGGATTGCATTGAATGTGTAGATAGCTTTGGGTAGTATTGACATTTTGACAATATTTATTCTTCCAATCCATGAGCACGGAATGTTTTTCCATTTCTTTATATCTTCTTCAATTTCTTTCATAAGCTTTCTATAGTTTTCAGCATACAGATCTTTTACATCTTTGGTTAGATTTATTCCTAGGTATTTTATGCTTCTTGGTGCAATTGTGAATGGGATCAGTTTCTTTATGTGTCTTTCTGTTGCTTCATTGTTAGTGTATAATAATGCAACTGATTTTCTGTACATTGATTTTGTATCCTGCAACTTTGCTGAATTCATGTATCAGTTCTAGCAGACTTTTGGTGGAGTCTATTGGATTTTCCATGTATAATATCATATCATCTGCAAAAAGTGAAAGCTTGACTTCATCTTTGCCAATTTTGATGACTTTGATTTCCTTTTGTTGTGTGATTGCTGATGCTAGAACTTCCAGCACTATGTTAAACAACAGTGGTGAGAGTGGACATCCCTGTCATATTCCTGATCTCAGGGAAAAAGCTCTCAGTTTTCCTCATTGAGGATGATGTTAGCTGTGGGCTTTTCATAAATGGCTTTTATGATCTTTAAGTATGTTCCTTATATCCCGACTTTCTTGAGGGTTTTTATTAAGAAAGTTTGCTGAATTTTGTCAAATGACTTTTCTGCATCGATTGACAGGATTATATGGTTCTTGTCTTTTCTTTTATTAATGTGATGTATCACGTTGATTGATTTGCAAATGTTGAACCAGCCCTGCATCCCAGGAATGAATCCCACTTGATCATGGTGAATAATTCTTTTTATATGCTGTTGAATTCGATTTGCTAGTATCTTATTGAGAATTTTTGCATCCATATTCATCAGGGATATTGGCCTGTAGTTCTCTTTTTTTTATTGGGTCTCTGGTTTAGGAATCAAAGTAATACTGGCTTCATAGAACGAGTCTGGAAGTTTTCCTTCCCTTTCTTTTTTTTGGAATAGCTTGAGAAGGATAGGTATTATTTCTGCTTTAAACGTCTGGTAGAACTCCCCAGGGAAGCCATCTGGTCCTGGACTCTTATTTGTTGGGAGATTTTTGATGACTGATTCAATTTCTTCGCTGGTTATGGGTCTGTTCAAGCTTTCTATTTCCTCCTGGTTGAGTTTTGGAAGCGTGTGGGTGTTTAGGAATTTGTCCATTTCTTCCAGGTTGTCCAGTTTGTTGGCACATAATTTTTCATAATATTTCCTGATAATTGTTTGTATCTCTGAGGGATTGGTTGTAGTAATTCCATTTTCATTCATGATTTTATCTATTTGGGTCATCTCCCTTTTCTTTTTGAGAAGCCTGGCTAGAGGTTTGTCAATTTTGTTTATTTTTTCAAAAAACCAACTCTTGGCTTCATTGATCTGCTCTACAGTTTTTTTTTAGATTCTATATTGTTTATTTCTGCTCTGATCTTTATTATTTCTCTTCTTCTGCTGGGTTTAGGCTGCCTTTGCTGTTCTGCTTCTATTTCCTTTAGGTGTGCTGTTAGATTTTGTATTTGGGATTTTTCTTGTTTCTTGAGATAGGCCTGGATTGCAATGTATTTTCCTCTCAGGACTGCCTTCGCTGAATCCCAAAGCGTTTGGATTGTTGTATTTTCATTTTCATTTGTTTCCATATATTTTTTAATTTCTTCTCTAATTGCCTGGTTGACCCACTCATTCTTTAGTAGGGTGTTCTTTAACCTCCATGCTTTTGGAAGTTTTCCAGACTTTTTCTTGTGGTTGATTTCAAGCTTCATAGCATTGTGGTCTGAAAGTATGCATGGTATGATCTCAATTCTTGTATACTTATGAAGGGCTGTTTTGTGACCCAGTATGTGATCTATCTTGGAGAATGTTCCATGTGCACTCGAGAAGAAAGTATATTCTGTTGCTTTGGGATGCAGAGTTCTAAATATATCTGTCAAGTCCATCTGATCCAATGTGTCATTCAGGGCCCTTGTTTCTTTATTGACCGTGTGTCTAGATGATCTATCCATTTCTGTAAGTGGAGTGTTAAAGTCCCCTGCAATTACCACATTCTTATCAATAAGGTTGCTTATGTTTGTGAGTAATTGTTTTATATATTTGGGGGCTCCCGTATTCGGCGCATAGACATTTATAATTGTTAGCTCTTCCTGATGGATAAACCCTGTAATTATTATATAATGCCCTTCTTCATCTCTTGTTACAGCCTTTCATTTAAAGTCTAGTTTGTCTGATATAAGTATGGCTACTCCAGCTTTCTTTTGGCTTCCAGTAGCATGATAAATAGTTCTCCATCTCCTCACTCTCAATCTGAAGGTGTCCTCAGGTCTAAAATGAGTCTCTTGTAGACAGCAAATAGATGGGTCTTGTTTTTTTATCCATTCTGATACCCTATGTCTTTTGGTTGGCGCATTTAGTCCATTTACATTCAGTGTTATAGAAAGATATGGGTTTAGAGTCATTGTGATGTCTGTATGTTTTATGCTTGTAGCGATGTCTCTGGTACTTTGTCTCACAGGATCCCCCTTAGGATCTCTTGTAGGGCTGGTTTCGTGGTGACGAATTCCTTCAGTTTTTGTTTGTTTGGGAAGACCTTTATCTCTCCTTCTATTCTAAATGACAGACTTGCTGGATAAAGGATTCTCGGCTGCATATTTTTTCTGTTCATGACATTGAAGATCTCCTGCCAATCCTTTCTGGCCTACCAAGTTTCAGAAGAGAGATCGGTCACGAGTCTTATAGGTCTCCCTTTATATGTTAGGGCACGTTTATCCCTCGCTGCTTTCAGAATTTTCTTTTCATCCTTGTATTTTGCCAGTTTCACTATGATATGTCGTGCAGAAGATCGATTCAAGTTACGTCTGAAGGGAGTTCTCTGTGCCTCTTGGATCTCAATGCCTTTTTCCTTCCCCAGATCAGGGAAGTTCTCAGCTATTATTTCTTCAAGTACACCTTCAGCACCTCTCCCTCTCTCTTCCTCCTCTGGAATACCAATTATGTGTATATTATTTCTCTTTAGTGCATCACTTAGTTCTCTAATTTTCCCCTCATTCTCCTGGATTTTTTTATCTCTCTTTTTCTCAGGTTCTTTTTCCATAATTTTATCTTCTAGTTCACCTATTCTCTCCTCTGCCTCTTCAATCCGAGCCGTGGTCGTTTCCATTTTATTTTGCAGCTCATTTATCGCATTTTTTAGCTCCTCCTGACTATTCCTTAGTCCCTTGATCTCTGTAGCAATAGATTCTCTGCTGTCTTCTATACTGTTTTCAAGCCCAGTGATGAATTTTATGACTATTATTCTAAATTCACTTTCTGTTATATTGTTTAAATCCTTTTTGATCGGTTCGTTAGCTGTTGTTATTTCCTGGAGATTCTTTTGAGGGGAATTCTTCCGTTTGGTCATATTGGATAGTCCCTGGAGTGGGGCGGACCTGCAGGGTACTTCCCCTGTGCTGTCTTGAATAACTTGCGTTGGTGGGCGGGGCTGCAGTCAGACCTGATGTCTGCCCCTAGCCCACCGCTGGGGCCACAGTCAGACTGGTGTGTGCCTTCTCTTCGCCTCTCCTAGGGGCGGGATTCACTGCGGGGTGGCGTGGCCCGTCTGGGCTACTTGCACACTGCCAGGCTTGTGGTGCTGGGGATCTGGCGTATCAGCTGGGGTGGATCGGCAAGGTGCACAGGGGCGGGAGGGGCAGGCTTAGCTCGCTTTTCCTTTGGAGATCCGGTTCGGGAGGGGCCCTGAGGCACCGGGAGGGAGTCAGTCCTGCCGGAGGGATGGATCCGCAGAAGCACAGAGTCGGGTGTTTGTGCGGTGCAAGCAAGTTCCCTGGCAGGAACCGGTTCCCTTTGGGATTTTGGCTGGGGGAAGGGCGAGGGAGATGGCGCTGGCGAGTGCCTTTGTTCCCTGCCAAGCTGAGCTCTGTCGTCTGGGGCTCAACAACTCTCCCTCCCATTGTCCTCCAGCCCTCTCGTTCTCCGAGCAGAGCTGTTAGCTTATAACCTTCCAGATGTCAAGTCCCGCTTGCTGTCGGAACACACTCCGTCTAGCCCCTCCGCTTTTGCCAGCCAGGCTCGGGGTCTCTGCGTGGCCGGCGGGCCACCCCTCTGCCCCGGCTCCCTCCCGCCAGTCCGTGGAGCGCGCACCGCCTCGCCGCCCTTCCTACCCTCCTCCGTGGGCCTCTCCTCTGCGCTTGGCTCCCGAGACTCTGTCCTGCTAGTCTTCTGGCTGTTTTCTGGGTTATTTAGGCAGGTGTAGGTGGAATCTAAGTGATCAGCAGGATGCGCGGTGAGCCCAGTGTCCTCCTACGCCACCATCTTCCCTAGAAAAAGCCCTCAGTCTGCATTTTTGTACGTATCAGACCTATCCCTCAAAATTATATATTTGTTCTTGAGATGTAGCTCATTCTCCATGTCCAGTGTGCGTTGAACGGTGAGACCATTTTTCACAGTTTGACGCACTTAATCCCTAAGTCATCCTCTCCTCCTTATGTCTTACTGTATGAAGTTGACTTAGCACATACGTTGGGTGGGGAACATAAGTGTCACATGATACTCCCACACAGAGAGTGTGGAGGCCAATGTTACACGTGGGTGAATGATGATGAGCACGTTTGTGAGACACAGTTTAAAGTCCTGGTAGCGAGTGACCCCAGGCCTTGTTTCCTAGTGACTGGCGAAAAGGATTTCCTGGTTTGTGAGAATTCGGAAGTTCATTCTGACTTGAAATGTGCTTGTGACAATTTTCCTCCAGTAGTTCTGGTCCTACCTTTTGAGACGATATGGAGAATATCAGCCCCCTTTTTTTCTGACAGGTTGTAGTTAGTTGATGATAGTTTCCCTGAATCTTCTGTTTCCAGCAAAACAATTTTGGTTTGCTTAATTGTTCCTCAAAGGCCACCTTTGTTTTCCCAAGTTTGTCATTGTGCCGTTCCACGTGACATTATGGACATAATCGAAATCTTCAATATTCCATTGCTTAGTCCTGTGTCAGATTTTCCTAGATTATTCTGTAGTAGCAACACCCCTAAAATCTCAGGGGCATACAACACAAATTCTCATTCACGTTAAATAAAAATACTCACCAATGTTTTCTTGCAATATTTTAAGCTTTTTTCCATACATAGTTCAATCAGCCATTGAGAGGTCATTTCATTGTATAATGTGACCTTGGTATTTCATTTTATTGTTATTATTTTTTACCTGTGGGCAATGACTATGCCAACACTTTCCCATGGCTTGTAATACCTCCTCTCTTATATTCCATATACATGAGTTAGTTTTAGAACCACCTCTTTCTCTCTCTCTCCCTTCCTTCTCTTTCTATCTTTCTTCCTTCCCTTTCTTCCTTCCTTCCTTCCTTCCTTCCTTCCTTCCTTCCTTCCTTCCGGGGTGGGGGGGTGGAGAGAGAATCCCAAGCAGACTCTGTGCAGTGCAGAGCCTGATGTGGGGCACAATCCCATGAACTGAGAGATCATGACCTGAGTGGAAATCGAGGGTTGGACGCTCAAATGACTGAGCCAGCCAGGCACCCTGGGACCATTTTCATATCAGTGTTTTTGTCTATCTCAGTGCCAAAATCACAGTTAGTTGATGCTGCTTTATAATAATTCTTAACATCTAGAGGGAAATCCTCTTGTATTCACATTTCTTGTTCAGAACTTTCAGAGCTATTCTTGAACTTTTTATATTTGATCTCACTTTTAGAATCCATTTGTCAAGTTCCACAAAAAATACTATTAGAACAACTTCCTTAATTTCAGTTTTTTCAAATCTTATACATCCTTATTTCTTCTTTTTTTTCCAGGTCTACTTTGTTTATCAACTTTGAATTAGGGTATGTTAAATTTTCTCATGGTTATAGTAGATTTGTTGTTCTTTGAAATTCTGTCAGTTTATGTGTTTTAAAGCTATGTTATTAGGTGCATAATGGCTATATCTTCTTGTACCATTGTTTTATCATGTTTTTTTCATCACTTTTCATGTTTTCTAAATTGAATTTTAGTTTTGAGCCTTAATTTTACTACACTGAGTGTCTTTTGGTATGTCAGCTGCCAGGTATATCTTCATCCATCCCTTCATTTTCTTGTGTGTGTGTGTGTGTGTGTGTGTGTGTGTGTGTGTGTTGTCTATGTATCTATTATTGCAAACATCTTGGTCCTAGATTATAAAATAAAACCAAGTTGATATAGTTTTTAGAAATTTGAATTTAATATACTTATATTTGTTATGATTAATGACAAGTTAATTACTTCTAACATCTTACTTTACATAAATATATTTTAACCAAACGACTGTAATATTTTTTTATTTTCTTATTTTTTGCCATTATTGCCATCAGCTCTTAAAAATAATTTTTATTTTCTTAAAATCAGTGAGGTATATTTCTACCTTTTTATGGTTAGCTTTGTACTTTAACATAATACTTAATTTTAAAAAATCTCTTAAAGTTTTTCATCGTCTTTATAATCTTTCTGAACCAGACAAAGATTGTAGATTGATTCACCCACCGAATATTTTACCCATCCTATCTTGTTACCCTTATTTATAACTTATTGTTTTATATTTTTAACACATTTATTTTAAAAAGTACTTATTTTTATCTAATAGTTAAGTGAATATACTAACAAATTATATGAAATCATGTGTTCACCATGGTTTCTTATTATCCATTTCTTCCCTCTGTGTTCACTTTGTTCTTGTTGACCATCACTCTTTAGTAAATCTTTCAGCAAGAGTGTGTAAGTAGCAACTTATCTCGTCTTCTGCATATTTGAGCATGTCTTTTCATGTTACCTGGATTATAAATAGGTTAGCTGGGTATAGAATTTTATGTTGAAAATTATTTCCCTCAACCCATTGATGACTTCAGGCATCTATTTTTTTACTGATGATATTTCTGCTGATAATCTAATTGTCATCGTTTGGAAGGCAAGCTGTCTTCTCTCTGGTAGGTTTCATGATTTTCTCATTCTTAATTTTCTGAAGTTTTACTTAGGTATACCTAGGTATGAATTTATTTTATTTTATAATGCTTAATGTCTGGTGATTTTTCAATCTGAAGATTTTTGTCTTCAATTCTGAAAAACAAAACTTTTTTTGTCTTTTCAATTATTGCTTCTCTAAATGCCGTTTTATTTCGTCTTCTGGAACCTCTTACTAGATGAATTTTGGAAACTCTTAAACGGTCATCTATATCTCTTAATTGTGCTTTCATGTTTAACCCATAGTTAGGTGAATTATTCAGAGGTAACTTTTACTTTACTGATTATTTCTCTGATATATCTTGTCTAGAGTTTATCATGCTTATAAAAATTTTTATTTTGATGAATGTATTTTTCATTCTCAATATTTCCAATTGGTTCTTTTTCATATTTTCTTTGTTTTTACCTCAGTTTTCAAAAAATGTCTTATTCTACTTTTATGGCTGTTATACCTCCCTTTTCTCCTTTGAGGCTTTCTAACATACCTATTTTATATTCTCTTTTATGTTTTTCGGCTTGTATTTTGTTTGGAATGAATTTGTGTCCTGATTAGCAGTATTTGTGGCTATCTTTCTTAGTATTCTTTTTGCTTTTTTTTTTTTTTTTTTTTAACCTTGAAAACCTCTCCCTGGAGGTTGTATGGTTCCTTCTTATCAGACCCCAAAACTGAAGCTGTACTTACACTACTAGCCCCAGGTTCTGTTCAAAGCAGTTGCCGAATGAATGAGTTACTTGGCTCAAGATCTATTGACTCCCCTGTATCTTTTTCTTTCACATCTCAAGAATGAATTGTCATAGAAATTACAGCCACCGGTGTCTTTGCAGCCTTTTCTCCTTTTGTTTTGAGAGTGGAGCAGCCCCACCCCAGGAGCCCAAACATCCCCCATGGTCCTGGCCCTTCACTTCACGTCAGGCGGTGTTGGTCAAGCCTTTGTCTGGTCAAGCCTTTTCATGTCCCTGGACTGAGAGCCCAGCAGACTGACGGCTTTAACCCTCTCTATTGCTTTATGTTTTCTTCTTTCCTTTTTAAACTGTGGACATGTTTCTCTTAGTGTTGAGTATGGATATGTCTTTACAATTAATTTTTTTCCAATTGCCTGAGAAGAGTCATTTTAAAGATTGAACTCAGCATCGTCTTGAAAACAAGTATGACTTTATTTATTTAAAAAATGTTTTTAATGTTTATTTTTGAGAGAGAGAGAGAGAGAGAGAGAGCATGAGCAGGGGAGGGTCAGAGAGAGAGGGAGACACAGAATCCAAACCAGGCTCCAAGTTCTGAGCTGTCAGCCCAGAGCCTGACACGGGGCTCAAACTCACGAGCTGTGAAAGCATGACCTGAGCTGAAGTCGGACGCTCTACGGACTGAGCCACCCAGGTGCCCTGAGTACAACTTTGTTTTTGTTTATTGTTTTAGGAGTATGTCATGCTGTTGACTCTTGCTAAATTTACAGTCGAGAGAAATCCCTAGATCTTTCACAAATTAAATGTTGTCAACATCAAATGTCTTCTAATCCTGCAAGTTATCCAATTATTTTAAAACTAAATGTCCTTGTTCCAGTTTAATATTGTGTTTGGAAATACAGTGAGTTTTCAGCAGACACTCCAAGCTCTGAGAGCCATAGACTCTCTGTCTTCATAGAATTTACTCACAACTTTTACAAGGACAGGGCTAAGGACAGGTCCACAAGATATTGCTTTCAAGTTCGACATCGGTTGGCATGTTGGCATTCTTTGAGTGTGATTTTTCATGAAACTGGGAGTTAATTTAACAACAGAAATTTGCTACACGAGCGTGAGTTTTGGAGGCAGATAATGTATTCGCTCTAACAAGGGTTTCACAACTTGATTGTGCCACTAACTAGGTATTTGACCTCAAAGAATTTACATGTTCTTCCTCAGCCTTGGACTTTCTCATCTACCAAATAAAACATTAAACAGAGGCTTGTGACGTCCAAATGATGTCACAGGTAAGCTCCCGGCACACAGTAGGGAAGTGAGCGACCCTCTCTTCCTGCCCTTCCCCTAACCAAGCCCTGTACCCCACCGTATTTCTTCATCATGTCTCTGTGCCGACTCGTCTGAAATCAAGGTTTCTGCGTGCATGGCGTGACCCGGTGTGCTGGTCTCTTATTTCCAGTGGTGAGTCGGGTCCTGCCTAGTTCTTCAGTGCACCTAAAGGAAGCAGCGTTACCAAAGGAGCAGAGGGTCGATGCAGGGAATACCATTCTGTGACAGGGCCAGGGCATAGCAGGGTGATGGGAAATGGGTCAGGAAGGAAAGCTGGTGTCCAAAACTGTAGGGCCTCGGGGCCCATGAAGGATGGGCAGACATTTTTAAAAAGGCAGTGTCGAAGTGTGATTAAATTGGTGTCAGTGTGGGGTCTGAGGAGGAGAAGGTGTGATGGAGTGACTACCTCTAGGCAAAAGCATATGAAGACTGAATGAAGCCAGAGTCAGCAGGGACGGAGAGAAAGGTTGAGAAGTGACCTAGGGCATACTCTTCCTGGGCTACAGTCCACAGGACCTGGGGACCAAGTGGGGATCATGTATCTCTTGGCAAACTTGGTGAGGACCAGACACTAGGTCTCCAGTGTGGTCCCTGGGCCAGCAGCGGCCCGGGGCTGGCTAGGAATGCAATTCTCTGGTTCCGTCCAGGATTGCCCAATTGGAAACTCTGGGGAGGGGACTCAGCATTCTGTTCCAACAAGCCCTGGGGGTAATTCTGCTGGAGGTTAGCCCGAGAACCACTGAGATAGGTCATGTGGGTGGAAGAGTAGGTTTCCGTGAAAACGTGTGTTTGGCTTGTATATTTTGGGGTTTGAGATTGTCGTGAAGCGTGCCTGGCATGTGGGATTGCAAGACTGCGATTGAGGGAAATGTATATTACTTCTAAAATCATTTTGGGTATAAATTTGCTAGACCCAAGTGTTTGCATTTTTGGGATTCATTCATGTGGCCAGGATTTCTAGTAATTTTATTTCTCAACTCAACTAATGAAGGGCAATCAGTTAAATAAACAATTTTGATCCACTACAAAGTTTCTTACCTTGTACACGAGTCAGGAAAGATAATAAAAGAAGAAAAAATAAACCTTTATTTTCTAAGCGTAGTTAAAGGGTTTGATCCAAATAATATTTGAATTTTCATCCTGGAAGAAAAAAAAAAACACGTGAAATTGAACTTTAAAAACGACCTCTTGGGCAAACAGAGGATATTTCTTCCTGACAGTTCAGAAGGATATTTACATCGTGATGTCATTCCACATTATAATTACGTAATTGCACATTCTAATGATACAATCACACATGTTACGCTAATTATGTAATTAGGCTTAATGATAGCAATTGTGCAAGCACATAGTATCAGAATCAAAATGAATGAACTAAAAAAACTAGAAGGTACGTGCACATTATGAACTTTGTAAGATCACATTCGGAAAATTTAAAGCGGCTAGCGGCCATCTCAGAGGGCTTAACCGGTCGGGTCAGAAACTACCTCCTTTGTTCGTTGGTTATGCCAGCCTCTAAAACTTTGCTGAAATCTGATAAAAGTTCATGTAAATTGCAAAATCCAGGAGGAGAATGAAACAGAAAGAGAAAAGGGAGAGAGAGAGAGAGAGGCTGTTGAGAGAGTGAATAGGGCTTTAAACAGAGCAGAAACCATTGGCTTCCCCCCAGACTCCCATGTCCCCTTCTGCTCTGACAGAGTCAAGATTTTTATCATATCTGAATTCCTGGGCTTTTGTCATGGAAAGGCCAACTTTCAGATTCGGTGAATGGGACATTCACTGCAATCACTGTTCTCTTGAACTTCCTCAGGATCGCAAACCTTTAGATAGTATCTCAAAACGTTGGAATGTTTATTTTCAATAGTTTCAACTGATCTTGATCCTGGGAAAATTAGAGGTTGCAGAATAGTTATTCCTTTAATGTGGTGATTTGATCACTTTTGCTTATTTTTTAAGCCAGGGGTCTTAACTGAGACAAAGCCACAGAAGCCTTCCCCCCTTCCATGAAGGGTTGCTGTGATCCCTCCCTTAGCAAATGACTTGTGAAGGAGAGCACATCTACCTTTAGGGCTTTTTCCAGCAGCTGGTTGCCTAGCATAGGGATGGAGGCGTCATTAAAAAAAAAATGTAATTTTAATTGCGTGTTCTCCTGAAGATTCACCAAAATGGCTGGCTTCATTTCCCAAGGGGGCCTATTTCTGCCCTCCGGAGAATATGGAGACTGTCTTCGGACTGGACGCGTGGATTGATTTTCTTTCCTTTGGGCGTGCGGGAGTTTCTGTGCGCTTGCGGTGGCCGCCTGGAAAATGAACAGACCACATCCCTCCTAGGTTTTCTCGTCTCCTCATTAGGTTCCCCGGAATATCTCACACCTTCCGTCTCAGCCCGTCATTTGCCCTAAGCAGGTGACACATTCCTGCGGCTCGCAGGCTGCAAATGGGACCGGTGTCCTCTCCGCAGGCACATCGTTATGCTGCTGCGGCTCTTTGCTTTCTGGCTTGCTCTGGCATTGTCTGCAAGCACGTGACTGTCAGCCTCGGCCACTGCTGCCTCCAGAGGTGGCTGGAGCCCGTGCGCGTAACCTTATTTTCTCGTGTGCCACACAGATAGAGCGGCGTTGCACGCCCTCCAGCATCCTGTCCCCGAGTGAGGGCATCACAGGGTCACATGCTGGCTCGTGATAAATGGCACACTTACTGGAAATAGAACCTCATGCTGCACTCCCGCCCCTGCCCAGCTCCCCCTCCCTCCCTCCCTTCCCCCGCAATGTGGACAAACCGGCTGTCTGTGCTTTTGCTAATTCCGTGTCTGGGTGTTATCGTCAATATACTTTTGATTATCAGGATATACCAATCCCAGGATTATCACATGCCTCAGGGGGTTCCTGGTCTCAAAAGATTTAATACGTACATGGAATCATATTCATTTTCTACCTGTAATTCAGAGTGATGAAGCCCACCTTGTACAAAAAAATGTGGAAGGAGGATGTTGTGAAACGTCAATGAGCTAGAAGCCAACTTTCAAATATTTGGAGTTTTTGCCGCATGCAAATTAGAAAGCTGTGGAAGAGTGGAAGAAGCCTTAGAGAAAGTATATGGTACAGAGGCTCTGTTTCTTAATGAGGGACTTGTCTTGGAACCGATTGAGTGGGCGTCTGAGGTCCCACAGCTGGCGGGAGGGAGAGCCACAACCCCCCTCTTCTGAATTCCAGTTGCCTGCCGTCTTCGTTACCCACTGACCGGTTTTCCTCGAACCGTGTTCCTTCCTTCCTTCTTGCCTTCCTTCCCTCCTTTCTTCCTTCCTACCTTCCTGCCTGCCTGCCTGCCTGCCTTCCTGACTTCACTCCTTCATTCATTCGCAAGTGTTTATTAATATGTATTCCTACTTTGCACTATGAAGGAAGAACACAGATGAGTAAAGCATGGTCATGGACCTTCTGATGGATCAGAGATGTTCAGCCTACACTTGACACCCACAAATTAAGGCGAGGTCAGATGAGTGCCAGGACAAGGTTAGAAGCTGGGGGCTGGGGCTGGGAGGAGACAGAGGAGAATTAAGGGACAGCTATTTGGGTTTAACCCTCATGGGGGGATAGGGTTTCAGCTTCGGCTGTACGGACGTCACAGGAAGTGTGGGCAGACCCACAGCGATGGGAAGGAAGCCCATATTCTGAAATCAGTAAGGACTCGATCTGACCCAAGCTGGGGGAATCATCAAGGGTCAGTTTGGCCAGATTATGTAAATTTTGCTTTTGGGCCGATTGGTGGGGAACCACTGAAGATTTTTGAGCAGGAGAGAAAAACTATCAGAGGTAGGATTTAGAAAGATGTGTCAGTCTACAGAGAATGGATTGGAACGGACGATCAGGAAGATAAGTTCTCAGTGCACCCGGTCTGTCCTTTTCCTTTCCCATAGTTCGTGAACTTACACGTGGATGACAGATTCCTATTTTCAAAGCACTGTTTTCCTTTTCTCTCCCTCCCCCTTTCCTTTCCTCCCTCCTGCCCTCTCCATCCCCCTCTCTTACCCCCTCTCCCTCCTTCTCCCCCATTGTCTCCTGCCCCTTTGTCTCTATCATCTCTTACTCAGCAAGTAATCCCTTACTCAGCAAGTAATCTCTTACTCAGCTGTGGAATCCCAGCCCTACTACGTGCCCCACCGTAGCAGGTGCAGAAGGCCAGTGTAAGACACACCCGTTGGCTGGAGATGTGCGGGCTCTCAGAGCAGGGAGGGCATCACATAACATGAGACATACATGAGAGCGAGTACTGAGTAGAGCACAGCAGGGCCCCCAGTCCTGATCCTGCTGAGAAGTGGTGGCCGAGGCTTCTTGGAAGTCCCGACTGCCCTTCCGAGTCTTGCAGAATGAGTGGTGGCTGGGCAGATGGCAGAGTCTGATGGAAGGACGCGGCAGGCAGAAGGGACCTGGCGCCTGCCCCACACAACCCAACAGCTGCGCGAGGACGTGTCAGTGGCCTCCTTCGACATCGCACGTCCGTACGACAGACGGTCCAAACCATGGCAAGACTTCTGCAAGACTTCGCTCAAATGGCACCTTCCCAGAGAGACTGATCTAGGCTACCTTTTCCAAAATCGAGTCTTCTCCCCACAGACGACCCTACTATCATTTATCCTGTAATGTTTCACCCTCTGACAATTTTTTAACTTAACTTTGTCTTAATATCGGCCTGTCTTCCAACCCACCTCCTTCCTCTCTGCTCCCATGTTCCCCTCCCCCAGTAGACCCCAAGCTCATGAGGGAGGGTCTCCCCGATCACTATTGTATCCCTGGCCCCTAGAAAGTCTGACGCAGGGTTGTGGCTGGATAAGTATTTGACGAACGAGTCACTGGGCCTCTGACACACCCTTGCTGCCAGTACCCCGTCCCCTTTGCTTATCTGTCACATGCTCCCAGGGTCTGCCCACATCCGCTGCGTCTCTCTCCCGCCCAAGGCTGAGCCCCCTCCTTGTGCCTGATTTCGCTCCACCAATACACATGCCTCCTCCGCATTCCCGGCTTCTCACTTTCCATCGGGGCCTCCCTCAACTTGACCACCAGGCCTCTGTGCCTAGAACAGACCGGATCCTCCCTCTGACATCATGTCCTCCTTGCCTGTCATCCTCTTCTCCCCAGGCGGACCAGGCTTCTTGGAAGGGGGTCTTCCTTGCCCTCTGGACTTGCTTAGGTCCTCCACTCCTGGCCTTAGAACTCGGACTTCTGCCATGGAGTGCCTCGTCGGAGGTGACCGCGGCCTCCCTCCGCGCTCTGACGTCTGTCCGGAACCTGTTGTAGGCTGGCTGGTGTCCCTCAGAGGAGATGGGTTGAGGTCTTTGCCCCCAGGCCCCGTGGACACGACCTTATTTGGAGACAGGGTCTTAGAGATGTAATCAAGTCCAGACAAGGCTGCTGGACTAGGGTGGGCGCTCTTCCGATGGCCGGTGTCCTTTCGAGAACGGGGACGTTTGGACGCAGACATCCAGAGGGACGGAGTCCTCGTGATGACAGAGGTGGACGCTGGAGTGACGTGTCCACGAACCAAGAAAGGCCAAGGGTCCGGCCCGTGCCGGGGGAGCGTGTCCTGCCGACACCTTCATTTCCGACTTCCGGCCTCCATGTGGCGCAGGAACTCGGTTCTGTTGTTTGGGCCGCCCCGTCTGGGGTGCTTTGTCGGGCAGCCTCAGCAGACGGGTGTTCGGTTTATTTGGCATCTGTGAACCGTGTGGCAGAACTGATCCCCCCTCCTTCTCTCCTCCTGCTCTAGCCCTTCTGCTGGGGTTTTTCTGGGGCCTTTTCGGCTTCCCTTCACTGTGTAAAATGTTGGTTTTCCCTGCGATTAAGGAGAGAAATTGGAATGATGCATCGTCCACAGCAAGCCTGCATTTCTATTTTCTCGAGAGGTTTCCAGTTAAAAACTAGAACCTTTAGGAAACCGGTTTCAAGGCCCGCTTCCCAACTTCTGTGAGCAGCTTTGATGAAGGGGAAGGGGTGAGGCGTTCATGTGAGCTGTGAAAGGGAGGCCTTCATCCACGCACCCCTCGGGAACAGGCTGGGGCCTAGTTCCGAATGGCCTTTCCCTGCTGTCGACGTGTGTTCTGTACAAATGAACGTGGCCGTGCGGGCCGGCATGGAGGCCCTCGTGGTTGTGGTACATTTTCTTCCTCAGGCCTCAAAGCCTAGAAAAGTGCGTGAACCGTGGAGGATGATGTCGGAGTCCGTCTGAGATGGGGAAGGAAGAGCCGGCCGTGGCTGGTGTGGGTTCCCCGGAGGCCTGGCCACTGTGGCTGCGGGACGTGGATGATGAGGGAGGAGGCATCATCTGCTGATCTGGGCACACGTCGTAGCGGGAAGACCGGAGGGACGTGTCTCAGGAAAACAGAGGGGACGTGACGGTCACCCTGGGAGTCATACAGGTGCTGGAGAGCTGGGTGCTCGTCCGGGCTCTGCCTCTGTCTGTGAGGGCTCCCGGAGGCTCTGGGCCTCATTATAAATCTGGAGGCTGCACAGGCGTCTCCCTCTGACTTCTCACCCCAGGGCGGTGGCCCCTCATACCCTTCTCCTGAGCCACAGCCTAGGCTTTGTTCATGACAGAGTAAGAAACAAAGTAAACCAGAAACCGGGAGAGCTGTGAGCCCCGCATCGAGCTCTGGGCTGACGGCTCAG
The DNA here is from genome assembly GCF_018350195.1 of Panthera tigris. Lineage (NCBI taxonomy): Eukaryota > Metazoa > Chordata > Mammalia > Carnivora > Felidae > Panthera > Panthera tigris. The sequence continues at coordinate 136,790,682 of NC_056662.1, read as the reverse complement.
AGCCTGGAGCCTGCTTCCGATTCTGTGTCTCCCTCTCTCTGCCCCTCCCCCGTTCATGCTCTGTCTCTCTCTGTCTCAAAAATAAATAAACGTTAAAAAAAAAAAAAAAAAAAAAAGAAACAAAGTAAACCAGAAACCGGGAGAGCTGTGAGGCCTATCCTCTCCTGTGTCAACACGTTGGGCCTCAGCCGAGGGCCTCAGCCTCAGTTTCCTCCTCAATGAAAGGAGAGCGCCGGGTGACCCCAGATTGGCTCCGTGGCTCTGTGTGACCTCCTCACAGCATGGTGCGTGGGGTCTCAAACATGGGGTGGTGGGGTGGCAGCCGGTGATCTGAGGAGCTTTCTGGAAGACGGAGAGAGCAGTCCCAGACACGGAGCTTGGAGCAGAGTGCATGATGCGGGTTTCGAAGACGTTCTCCGGAGATCTCCTTCGACTCTGCTGTGCCCTCATCACCCGGGGCTCGTTGAAATGCAGATTCTGCTTCCACGGGTCTGGAGCATCTCCATGGGCTGATGCTGGAGCCCCTGCCCACGGCCCACACTGGCAGCAGTGAGGGTGTAGACGCAGAACAACGAGGTCATCATTGTGGGGTCTTGTGGATGAGAGGGGTGGGTGATTCAGGTGCACCCGGGCCAAGCTTAGAGACAGGCCCTCGATGGTAACACTAAACTACACAACCTATCTTGCACTCTGCGTCTCCCCAGTGGGGACTCCTGGATTCTCTTGACCTCTCTTGCTGTTCCTTGGCCGGTTGGACCTCGCTTAGGGCGTCCCCGTAGCCCTCACTTTCGGGGCCGCCCATGCAGGGGGCTCACGAGGTCTGGCCCGTCTGGCTGATGCTCCCAAACGGACATGGTGCTGAGACCACCCCACAGTCTGAGGGCAGGTGACGGCCCCGCCGAGCACCGGAGTTATACATAGAAATCGGTCTTGTTTTCCGGGTTTCACTCATGTTTCTCCTCGGACCGGCTGCCTTTGATCATTCGTATTGATTCCTGTCTCATTGCAAGACTCCAGTGTCCTGTTAGCAGGCAGGCCCTGCAGGCTTCCTGTGAGCAGGTTAGGAAGGCAGAGCGCCCGTATCCGTGAGTTCCGGCCGTAGGAAAAGCGCATGATCTTTCATTTTATAAATGGTGTGGGGAAAAAAAATCTCCATCTTGAATCTGTTGCCTATGACTTTTTGGCTGGGGTGTTCAGGCAGGTCCCCAGGTCTTGAAAGGGCTTTTTTGGGTAATTGCTTATGGTATCAGCTTTCTCTGGTAGCAGCCTTTGTTGAAGCAGGCTTGCTTTGGAACGAGTGCCAAGTGAGTCTGAGCGGTAGGACAGGCGGTGCCCACGCACAGCCCTCCCACCTGGCCAGGCTGCCTGCTGAACCTGAGCGCCATGGCCATGACGACTCTGCACGTGAGCAGTGAGCCGGGAAGTGCTACCGCCTACGCGATCACCCATCCGCTGTGTCTATCCTCTCTCTTTCTCCCTCGCTCTCTATCATCTGTCATCTATCTTTCTATCATGTATCTATTTGTCTATCTATCGTCTATCAATCAATCATCTATCTATCATCTGTCATCTATCTTTCTATCATCTGTCTTTCTATCTACTTGTCTGTCTATCATCTATCAATCAATTACCTATCTATCACCTATCTATCATTGATCAATCTATCATGTATCTATCTATCATCTGTCATCTATCTTTCTATCATGTATCTTTCTATTTGTCTATCTATCGTCTATCAATCAATCATCTGTCTATCTATCATCTGTCTGTCATCTATCTTTCTATCATCTGTCTTTCTATCTACTTGTCTATCTATCATCTATCAATCAATCAATTACCTATCATCTATCTTCTATCATCTATCTATCATTGATCTATCATTTATCTATCGATCATCTGTCATCTATCTGTCTATCTACCTATCTCTCTATCATCTATCTCTCTATCATCTATCTATCATCTTTCTATATAGAGGTATAGCTGACGTGTAACATTGTGTCAGTTTCAGCTGTACAACATAATGATCGGATGTTTGTATTTATTGTGAAATGATTGCCACAGTAAGTCCAACTCTCAGCCCTCACCATACATAGCTAGAGAATTTTTTTCTTGTGATGAGAATGGAAATTACTACTTAAATAAGAGCACTTGTTGTTATAACGGGAGTCTATGTTTCCCAATAAGGGACTGAGGAAGTTCTCTTTAACATAATATTGCTTGGCAGCTGGAGTTCATACCCTCTTCTCTTCATTTGCCTGTTCTTCCAACAGTTAGACTTATGATCTGAAACACATAACATTTTTATACACAATGGATCTACATGATCTTATTTAGAATATGTGTATATATGTGTGCATACGTACCAATGCACACGTGTGCAATATATGCCTTGATAGGTACTTTCTGTGTGTGACATTGTAACATTTTTGGTCTGTAGAACAACTCACTGTAAGATTTGGTTATTAAGATACAGTACCTAAAATGGATTTTGAACATTGGGTGAATACAGACGTGGAAATTCTGCCTGAGAAGAAGCCGGGCATGTGATGGAACAATCCAGTCACCCGGAACCTCAGGAACACTGTGAGTGTGCCCCAAGCCTGTTTCCTGGGTTCCTCCTTATCTCTTGGTTGGGAAAGATAGTAAGCGGGTTTTGTGGAGGGGCAGGGGCTCTGGGGAGCCTGAGGTGGAAGAAGGCATGCTGGAAGATGGTCTAGATAAGTCCGAGGGGTTCCTTTTCCCCACACCCTTGAGGGTCCTGGATGCTAGTTCATAGTTGAGGAAGGATTGGCAAGTGTTGTCTGTAGAGGGTCCGGTGGTGAACAAGTTGGGCTCTGTGGCTGTGCTGTCTCTCACGGCTCCTCAGCTCTTCTGAAGTAGCAGGAAATCAGCCATAATCAACCCAGAAACTCAGGGACGTGGCTGTCTTCCCATACAATTTTATTGATAAACAGGCCATGGGCTGGATTTAGCCTGTGGCCATAAATTGCAAACCCCTGGTTTAGATGATATAATCGTATTACAAAGCTTTTTGGGACCTCCATGTGCATAGATAGGGATGGGACTATTTAGGGTGATGGGGTGAGAAGCCTGAAGTTCTGCTGGGGGAACCCTGGACTCCAGTACCCAGAGGCCTTTGCTCTGTGTGCTGCTGGCCTTCCTCAGCAGAAGCCTCCGCCGGCCTGCCTGGGTGAGGAAGTCTGTCTGTGCCCCACACCCATGGGATGGGTGCCCTCCCCACGGGCTTTTTTCTGCCTCTCTGCCTTCTGACCATGTCTTGGATTCTTAAACCTCTCCAGAACAAAAAATTGGCTTGTATTACAAAAAGCGTCTTGGCCTCCCCACCCCAGAACTACTGAGCGAGATACCGGAGGGTTGAGCCCACCTGTCTGGTGAAAAGCTCTGCAGATGCCTCCAACCGACAGAGTGCGGAATCACAGCTCTCTGACGGGTGGCTGTTTTTCGGGGGGGTTGGATTTACAATTCAGAGAGGTTGGCACCTGGCTGCCAAGACGTGTTGTTCTAATATTTGAAAGACATTTCACAAATAAAGCCATTTATCTGCATTGGAACACCGTATTAAAAAACAAGAGGGAAGAATTCGGGAAACAGAAACCACTTCCCTTCAGAAAGTTCGATGCTGCTTGCAAAATTGTATGGATGGTAAGAAGAGAGTAAAGCAGGGAGTTACCATGAGATGTTTAGCTCCAGGGTCCAACCAGCCAGAGCTGCTGTCCCAAGGTCAAGGGAAATAACACAGAAACGACAATTAGTGAAATGAACTCTGACTCGCACGATAGACAAACTGTACAGAACTGCGGCAAACTCTCCTGTGTCAAGCCCTTCAGACCCAGATTTTCCGTGATAAGACGGCAGGCAAACTGATTTAACATAACGCCGCGTAGATTCACGCGCCCTGTTGGTCCCGTCTCTTCCCGCAGTTCCCAATCCATTCAGGCTTCTCGCTAAGTCCTGCCCGACACCACCCTCAGTGTCCCCAGCCCTCCAGACCCTCCCAGTCCCTTCCCCTATTTCGCCCTTTTGAGACACCACTGAGACGTGTTCAAGTTTAATGAGCCGAACTTCACGCGGTCAGCAGGTTTTCCCCACCCACTTCAGGCAGAGGTGTCCGTAGTCAGGAAGCTGTGGCCACCACGGCGCCTGCCACCCAGGAAGTCAGTGGCTTCGGAGCCAAGCGTGGGGTCCAGACACTGCCCAAGCTCAGCCCCCAGCCATCAGTGCTACGGGAAAGGTGCCCCTTCCGTCTTCCGAACGCTGTCTGCATGCACCTTGTTGGCGGAAACTAAACTGCACCCAAATCTGCGAGGAGTCTGGGCTACGTAGCTTTAATATTCTGCCTCTGTGATCTGAGAGCACAGAGCACAGAAGGCAGTGGAAGCAGAAGCCAGTGTCCGTAGACAATATCTAACACAGGCTAGCTATCAATCATCTATCTATCTGTGTATTGATACATCATCTATCGATTTAACTATTGATCTATCATCTATCAATCATCTATCCATCTATTGATAGATGGATAGATGGATTGTTGATCTGTCATCTGTCAATTTATCGACCTACCATCTATCAATCTATCATCTACCAATCAATCTGTCATCTATCATTTATTTATATATCAATCAATCATCTATCAATTTATCTATTGATATATCTTAAAAAAAATTTTTTAATGCTTAATTATTTTTGAGACAGAGAGAGACAGAGCATGAATGGGGGAGGGTCAGAGAGAGGGAGACAGAGAATCCGAAGCAGGCTCCAGGCTCTGAGCTGTCAGCACAGAGCCCGACGTGGGGCTCGAACTCACAGACTGTGAGATCATGACCTGAGCTGAGGTCGGACGCTCAACCAACTGAGCCACCCAGGCGCCCCGATATGTCATTTATCTATCATCTATCAATCTGTCCATATCTATCCATCAATCAATCTATTGGCCTATCATCTATCATTTTATCTACTGATCTATTATCTATCTGTATCTGATCTCTCTACCTGGAGGTCATGTTGTAGATGGAAACAGCCGTGAATTAGAGACAGAAGACCTAAGTTGGCACCTTATTAGTTGTAACCTAGAAAAAAATTCACTTAGCCTTTAGACACTGGGCTTTTCCTCTATGTGTGAATATTGTAATATTTTTTTCCTGGAATTTTTATGAGGATTAAATGACCTCAATTCAAAATGTGTGAAATGTCAACACTTCTTGAAATGTAGTAGAGGCTTTAGAAAACAGAAATAACATGAACGTATCATAGCACAATACATGCTGTATCACCCAATTATGAACAAATAACAGATCACTGGGATTACACACACTGTGGAAAAGATTATAAGAAACAGCCTCCTGCTTATCTCTTCCTTTCCTGTGAATATCGGGGCAGCATTTTCTTCTTGTTAATTACTCTGCATCTCATTGACATTTCTTAGAATTGGTATTCTCAAAGCAAGTGACTTGGCTTGCTTTAAAACATTGTCATTCTGGGGGCACCTGGGTGGCTCAGACAGTTAAGCTTCCAACTTCTGCTCAGGTCATGATCTCGCGGTTCGTGGGTTCAAGCCCTGCATTGGGCTCTGTGCTGACACCCTGGAGCCTGGAGCCTGCTTCAGATTCTGTTTCCCTCTTTCTTTGTCCCTCCCCACTCATGCTCTGTCTGTCTCTGTCTCTCTGTCTCTCTGTCTCTCTCTCTCTCAAAAATAAATAAATAAATAAAATTAAAAAAAATTTAAAACATTGTCATTCCGCAGATGAGTTGCATATTTTAAGCAATACACTAAAACCACTTTTAAGCAGATGTACATATTTATTTTCTCAAAAACTCAGGTACATTATAAGCATGCTATTATTCAATGATTATTCTTGATTGAGAGAATGCTCTGTGAGAATCATAAGATGAGATTTCTGCTCATAAGACATGTCACTTCTTTACCATGTGTTACTAGGGAAAAATAATTTTTTGTCATATGGTTGAGTCTTGACTATATTTAAAAATTTCAAACTATGGGTAAAGTATTTGCCTTAGAGGCTCAGTGCAATTTACTTCTTTTTTTTCTTTTCTTTTCTTTTCTTTCTTTCTTTCTTTCTTTCTTTCTTTCTTTCTTTCTTTCTTTCTTTCTTTCTTTCTTTCAAATCCAGGTTAGTTAACATATAGTATAATATTGGTTTCAGGATTAGAACCTAGTGATTCATCACTCACATATGACACCCGGGTCTCATCCCAACAAGTGCCCATAACCCATGTAGCCCATCCCCTACCCCCTCCCACCTCTCTCTATGAACCCTCAGTTTGTTCTTTGTATTTAAGAGTCTCGTGTGGTTTGCTTCCCTCTCTGTTTTATCTTATTTTGTCTTCCATTCCCCTATGTTCATCTGTTGTGTTTTTTAAATTCCACATATGAGTGATATCATATAATATTTATCTTTCTCTGACTTATTTCTCTTAGGATAATACACTCTAGTTCCATCCAGGTTGTTGCAAATGGTATATATATATATATATATATATATATATATATACACACACACACACACACACATATATACACACCACATCTTCTTTACCCATTCATCAGTTGATGGACGTTTGGGCTCTTTCCATACTTTGGCTGTTGTTGATAGTGCTGCTATAAGCATGGGGATACATGTGTCCCTTCGAATCAGCATTTTTGTATCCTTTGGATAAACACCTAGTAGTGCAATTGTTGGGTCATAGGGTAGTTCTATTTTTAATTTTTTGAGGAACCTCCATGCTTTTTTCCAGAGCGGCTGCACCAGTTTGCATTCCCACCAGCAGTGAAAAAGTGTTGAGGTTCAGAGTAATTTCAACAATGATTTTAACTCTCTGTGCACTGGCCGAGAGAAGTAGGTGGTTATCTGGAGAGAATTTTAGATTGGGGACCTGTTACTTGGTTCTAAAGGTCTGTCTGTGAAGACCTCATTCAGGGGAGCCATGCCCTAAAGGCCCCTGGGAAATGGACTCTCATCGGTGACTCTGCATGTTGGAAGTGGTCATGGGACTGCTGGTCAAGCAGCCGGGTTCCCCCACTGGTATTTGTCTTCTTTTCGGGAAGAGCTGTGGTAACAGCCACTTGTTGCCGCCAAGGCCTACAGAATCCTTCATGTCGGGTGCAGGGTGTGTGTTTTAGGGTGGCAGCGACCGTCACGTTTATAAAAATCCCAATTCGAGGAAGGGAGAGGCTGCACAAACCAGATTCTACCAGCCGTTGGCCATGACTATGTGTCAGTTTTTATAAAGGGCTGAGTTCCTCTTTGGCATCTCTCTGAGTTGGAGGGGGTTTCTGTTCATGCTGGAGGGACTGTCATTCTCTTATTTTCCGGAAGAGTGCAAACCACTCTCTTCGTTTTGTCTTTCTCCTTTACTGTCTTCAGAAATATATACCCGGTATGCGCAAACTAAGAGACGCGTCACAGTTCAGTCACAGAGCGCTAGCTGTGGGGACACCTCTGACCCAAACCTTACCCAGAGGCCAGACTTGCCTTGTTCTCTGCGTCCGTTCCCTCCTTTCTCCTGCTGGCCCCGGAGCTGCCTCTTCATTGCATGTGTGTCGTCCCCTTGCTCCTTCTAATGGTTTTTCATGTGTATGTATGTTATGGGTTGAGCTGTGTTCCCCCCAAATTCCTGTATTGGGATTCTAATGCCCCGTACCTTGGAATGTGACTTCATTTGAAGGTAGAGTCTCTACAGAGGTAATGAAGTTAAGATGAGATCATTAGGATGAATCCTAATGTAATAGGATTGAGGTCCTGGTACAAAGAAGAACTTGGAGACAGACACGCGTGGTGGTATTGCCATGGGAAGATGAAATGGCCATCGAGGACCCAAGGGCAGAGGCTGGGACAGATTCTCCTCCCACATTCTCCAGGAGAAAACAACCTTCACGACACCTTGGTCTTCAGCTTCCAGCCTCCAGGAGTGTGAGACACTAAATTTCTGTTTAAGCCCCCCAGTGTGTGCTACAGCCCGAGGACGCTACTGCGAGAACAGATCCGGCTTTCTGTAAAGAAAAGATACGAAGAACGAGGACTTCATCACTCATCACCATACTTGGCAGTAAGGAGAAGTATAAAATTTTGGGTCCCTGCTGTTTATCAGGAACTTCACATGTACTTTTTTCAATTCTAAGAGTACCTTGCAAAACAAGTGCTCTGCTTGTAGGTTTCCAGGGAGAAACAGAGGTTTGGGAAAAGTCAGTAACTTGTCTGAGAGCACGTAGGACGTAACGGGTGGGCCAGGGCGCAGTCAACCCCGGGCCGTGCGATTGCAACACGTGGTCTGGTCCTCGGGTGTCCGTCACAGCTTCACTGTATTCACACTAGTCCCTGATCCCACAGGAGGCCAAGGAAATAAAATCAGAGAAAATAATTTTTTTTTTATTAGTGAACAACTTTGAAGAGTTTTAAGAAGCTAAAACAAATAGCAAAGACGGGCCAAAAGGAGCTTGGAGACCTATTTGATATGGAAGGGCTTAAATGTAAGCCGTGGGTTTCAGTTCCCTCCATGCAAGGAATCCAATAAGTATTTTCTCTTCTGAAAAGGCCCACTTTGCTGTTTCCTCGGGACGCGCTGCCAGGCGCCTGGGCGTTCGCGGGACTGATTCTGAGAGTAGACACCGCGTGCGTGCAAACAGCTAATGGTGCTTGGCGCTGACCGGGGCCGGGTGGCATCGTGAACTTGCCCCCTGTGTTACATGTCTGATGGCTTTGGGAGCTCGTGGGGACCGGCACCACTTCATGGGCAGACATGGGATTTGGGCCCAGGCTGCACTCCCACCTCCTTGTGATCTCGTCTGGTCCCCGGCCTGACCCCCTGAGCTCAGGACCGACCTCGTGACGGCGGGGAACTCCTAGAAGCTTCTGCCTCACGGGCAGTCTTATCTTCTAGGAGCCAACTAACGGAGTTTTGGACAAAGGAACGTTAGGGGATGATGCCTGCACGGATGAATCAGAAAGTGCCAGAAAGTGCCTCAGCCTCCTTGTAATGTTACAACTCCCGAAGGTTTATTCCAGCCCTGATAGAAGGAGCCCACTCTGTTGTGTTCGGGGAGTCAGGGGTTTGGAAAGTATCCCCTGATCTCCTAATTCGTGCACGTAAAGATGACCTTGTAAGGCAAGCCCTCGGGTGTGGTCTGTGTCTGGACTCCCCAGGGAGCGGCTCTGGGCCCGGCCTTCCAGCCCCGGGGCAAATCCGCTGTCCTCCGGGAACCCCGGGGTTTCTTCCGCACCAGGAGATCTTGTGGCCTGGCCCACCGTGCCCACCTCACAGCTGAGCAGGCCCATGGGGTCGTGCCCATCAGTGGTTTTTTCGATTCAACAAAATTCGGGCTTTTTTTTTTTTTAAACTGTGAAGTGCTGCCCAAGGGACTGTTGTTAATGGGCCTGACCCTTCTTGCTCTGAGTGTCTCTTGCCAGGGCCTGTCAATATGCCCGCGGGGGCTGTGGGTCCTGAGGCTCCCTTGGCCGCGATTCCAAGCCAGGCTACTTGGCCTCTCCTTGGCAGTCAGCCAGGGCCCAGATCTGTGCCGCGGGGCACAAAGGACAGCTTTGCTCCAGTGCGGCTCTCACTTGAAGAAGGGAGGGTATGTGGGCAGTCCCACCTGGGCTCCTCTGAAGGGCGATGCGTACCTGGGGGTTTTAGTTTTAAAGAAGCGAAAAAACCTCTCACAAACCGAAGCTAATTTTATAACCGTGTTATAGGTACATATATATCTGGGGGCACCTGGGGGGCTCCATCGGTTGAGCGTCCGACTTTGGCTCAGGTCACGATCTCACAGTTCGTGAGTTCGAGCCCCGTGTCGGGCTGCCTGCTGTCAGCACAGAGCCTGCTTCGGATCCTCTCTCCTTCTCTCTCTGCCCCCAGCCCCCACTCTCTCTCTCTCTCAAAAGTAAAAACATTAAAAAAAATAATATATATCTGAATTCACCATGAAAAAATTCTTAAAAATATATATATCTGTATATTATAAAATATATATCTACATGTAAAAAAATATATTTCATCATCATCTGGTGTGTTTGTTCCATCTGGAAATCTGTTTCTGGCTTTAATCTGTTTGGGCTACTTAGGTTTTCTGCTTTTTAAAATTTTCTATCTATGGATTTTTTTTTCTGAATAACGAACCCAATTGATATAAAATTAAAAAAATGGAAATGTGTGGGTTTGACTTATGTATTATTTGGGAATCAAACCACAGGCATGCACACGACAGATTCTTACTCTACTCTGAACCCCCCACGTCCTCCACCTGGTACCTCATCAATGCCCCGAGTCATACTAAAGTACGTACTTTCTCTTTCTAGAATTTTGTAATTGTTCACGATTTGAAATGAGGATGTTTGTTTTAGCAGAAGCTCCGACTTGCCATTAGAAGTAGACCGGCTGGTCGTCCAGTGTTCTGTAGTTTTATTTATTTGTTTTGGTTTTCATTAAATGCTGCTGTATAAGAAAATGTTTGACATCAGATTTGCACGATTTCAGCAGATTTTAACCAGCCAGAAGAAAAATAACTCATGCGTAAAGCTTTCTAAGTCCAAAGAAAACGCCGAGAGCGCTCGCTTTGGGCACTTGAAGCGGGAGAGCAAACCAAAAGCTATTTAGTCCGATGTGTGTGTGGCGGGGCAGGGAGAGGGGATTAATGGAATACTCAGATGGATTATAAAAAGCAAGGCATTAAGTATTGGAAAGGTCTAGCAATCGGTGCTCAAAAGTAAATGGTGAAGTCCTTTTGCTCTAAGCCGGCAAGAGACCCACCAGCGCTTGTGGGGGAGACCACCCAGGAGCAGCAGACAGAGGGACTGGCGGCAGGGCCAGGGCACGGGCGTTGCAAAGGCACCGCAGGGGCCGTCTTCGCGTCCCCTGTGCGTTGAGAGACACAGCCACGTTCGTAGGTCTGCTCTGTCTACCCGGTGTGCCCCGTTTCCCCCCGGAAAACTTTCTGCCTAGAGGTGGGAGAAAGCTTTGTCCCTCAGCTTACCCACTGCGGTGGTTTGAACCCGGGCCAGAACCTTCACGAGGATTCGGAGAAGGTGTGTTAAATATGAACCTCATCATATTTGACTTTTCAAGAAGAGACAGCCAGCCATACTAATTATTAAGCGATTATTATTACTCAGATTACTAGCTACCTATAATTATTTTTATTATAATTAACTACTCATTGTTTAATATGATGTTGATAGTACGTTCTATATTAACTTTAGACGATGCACGAATATATATTGTATGATTAAATTCGTATATTAATGTATCATATGTCACATATATTGATATTATAGATACTAGTAATACATATTACTAGTCCTAATATTATCATATTACATATTACATACATACTACATATTATAGCCTAATATTATCTCTGTTCTATATATCACAGTAACACATACATTAGAGTTGATGATTATTATTGTCCAATGCTTCATAATTGTTAACTCTTATGACTATGAGTCTTATTATTAATAGTATAAATTGTAAGTGTGTCCCTACTTAAGAAACCCTGATAACGATTTGCGAAAGAGCTGACGTTGCCCTTGAGATGACTTTTTAAACCTGGTCTCCTCTGCTGCTCCCTGCATCTACGGGTCCTTGGCGCTCACGGAACCGGCAGGAAGAGAACACAAATGGCACCCGGCTGAAATAATGCCTCCGACGCCAATTACAGGTCCATCGCATGCTAGCAGAGATCCTCTTCGGAATTGCAAAAACAGACCGTCTGAAAATACAATTCAATTCGGTAAAAAGATTCACAAATACCATGCTTATCGACTGTCCATACTCTGTGCCGCGGGACGGGGAGCCCTGAAACGCCCAGCCTGGCCCCTGGCGTGGCCGTGCTCCTGCCGTGGGACCTGTGACACCTTCAGCCCCACTCACCTCCCAGGGCTGTTTCCAGCTCCACGTGGCGCCATGGATGTACCTACGTCCCCTGCTGCAGCACTTGATGCAAACCTGGGAAGCGTGTGCGTGTCATGAATCCTATCTATCACCTGATACTGGATCACTGGGAAAGAATCCCAGGAAGACGGGTAGAAATGCCTCTTTGGCTTAACCTTGACAACTCTCTTCTTTCCAACAAAAATAATGCCTGTTATCATCCTCAAGTAAAAATTATTATGTTATCCTTAAGTAGAAGTTGTTTTTGATAAGAAATTCAGATTCTTAAACTGTCCCATCAAATTTACATAGATTCCTCACCACCATATGAGGTCACAGCCCCACGGGGTCCATACATCCCAATAACCCTTCCTGGGCCCTCCCTGCGGGCCATGGGCATTGACAGCACCAGGAACCTCCAGGAGGCGTCTTGGACTCTAAGAGGAATTTCTGCCTTACTATATGGAATCATAAATACTACTCAAAATTTATCTGGAAACAATTACAGGAATAAAAAAACTGGGTGGACCCAACATCTTTATCTACAGCCGGCAAATGAAATGATTATTTAAGTACTTGCAGGCCCAAAGCCTCTTCCTATAGAAATGCCTATGGCGAAAGTGATGTCAGAGCTTGAATATTCAAGAAGAGAAGATGACCCTGGAACCTCCTTGCCGACTTGTAGACTAATTAGCTGGAGACTTTGTAATTTTGTGAAAATACATTTTCCCTCTGAGGCATGAAATAGAAAGAAAAATAAGGTGTGAACTATTAACCTTCCTTGCATGCGTCTTAGGTTCCGGGCTCCGTACTGGTCATTGCACACCACCTGCGCCATCATCAGGGTTAGGAAACAAACATGGCGCCCGCGGTGGTGGCGGAAGGTCAGGGAAGGGAGGCCTGGCCTCGGGGCATGGCCCTCCCACCCGGTGGCACTGCTTCATTCTTCAATTTAAATTATTCTCATGTTTAATAAAAACAATAAGAACTCAATTTTATATGCTAGGCTTTCTGCCCAAATGGATGGAATCTAGTGGAACCATTTCTATTCTCACAGAACCGTTTCTTAACAAGTGAATTCTGTACCTCAACAGGGAAAGCCCCTCCTTCTCACTGCACAGAGAATTTTAATTATTACTCCAAGATGGCTACGAGAAGGGAGAACAATCGAAAGGAAACGCTGATGTCAGTTGAAAAAAGGAAACGTTGGAATTTTAAAAGGAAAATGTAACGATTTAACCCCCAACGTGGTAAATCGTCGAGCACATCTGTGACAGTCACCATCCCCCACAAGATAACTGAGAAGAACACCACAGGGTGGAAAGTGGGTTTCTATGCACAGTAAATTGGTAAAAACTATGCAGCAGTTTGACATAAAAAGTATGTCCATCCGCTAATAAGTTATTCATATATGAACGGTGTTCTGAAGTTTTATGTCATTTTGATAAATTATAACATCGCCTCCCAAGTCCATGTGCCTAGATAATAATCTTTAACCATATAATTAAAACCTTTCCTTGGCTTTTACTTCTATTTTCTGTATGTAATTCTGTATTCAATTATTATGATTTGAATAAAGGAAGCCATTCCCCTGGTATACTACTTTGCAAAAATTCGAACTACTTGAGAGTTAAGAAATATGAGCATATTAAATTTTTAGGAAAATCTTCCTGTAATGGGTGTAGCTAGAGATACAGGTGCCTGACATCTGAACGAACCCGGCAAGGCCGGGGCTGGATGGCAGAGGGCCAGCAGAGCCCGTAGAGTCTGGATTTGGTGTGATGGACAAGAGGGTCATTGACTGGTTTTCAGCTGGGATGCGATATGACCAGATTCATCCTATGAATTTGAATCAGTGACCGGGGGACTGTGTCCGTGACTGGCCTGAACGGAGAGGATTGAAAACAACACCTGCCAGCAGTCGGCAGGTCATCCCGTGAAGACAGTGACGCCACTGACTGAGCGCTGGTGCAGGGGGGAGTAGGACCCAAGGTCCAGAGTGAGGTCATAAGCCGCGTTAATGGAGTTGGTGGTCAACAGGATGGGGCTTATGAGGGACAAGTCCAGGGTGACATCCGAGGCGTTGGGCTCAGGCAGCCGGTGGTCATAAGGGCCTGGAGTGAAGCCAGTGCAGGTGCTCCACCTTTGTGCTTGGAGCCGCCTTGCCTCTGAGCTCGATTTCCTTCTGTCTCAACCTCCAGTAATCTCGAACGGAGCAGTGCAGGCCCGTTATCATGGCTTCGGATCAGTTTTCCATAAGAATAAAAGGCCAACAAATCAATAACTCCTGAACGAGTTGGATATGCAAATATTTGGAAGGGTGGTTATTAAAACCCGTAATTCAGTCTCTGCAGTCTGTCATGGTCTTTATTAAAGAAGTTTCTCAATTCCTCAGCCTGTGTATATGTAATGTGAGATAGGAGGTAATGATATTCATTGCAAGCTCTGGGAACATTCCCCTTCATTTGAAGGATATAAACAATGAATATTTATATTTTAAAGAAAAGGATGAGTTATGCTATATTACTTTTCAATAATTTTATATGAATTCAATAAACAGATTATGAATATCATAAATCCCAGTTTATTAAACTAATGATATCTGCTGGCTAAAGGGACAGGTTGTTCAATCAAATAAGGAAAATACCAAAGTTTGATATATAACACCTTTTTCATCGATCGTGGCTTTCTACTTGCACTGACATCTGTGGACCTAATACGATGATCTTCTGTCTGGAGCATGAAGACACAAGGGGAAAGCCTTCGAGCAGGCATCTGCCAGCTCACGGGCATGCCCAACGGGGAGGTAATTAGCCAGGACCTGGAAGACCGTATTCCTCGCCAAATTCTGCATCGGGGGTCTGGAGGGAAGATGTTAGGGGTTCACAGGCCTCATTTTCCTCCCCTGCAACACATTCACACTCTCAGGGTTCTGTGTTTTTAGGAAGGGTCTGCACGGCAGTGTATCTCCATTTCCCACGGCCCATCTCCACGCAGTCTGAGGAGTCCTGGGGGTTAAGGTTCTAACACACGAATTGCTGTAACGGACACAATTCAACCCATAACAATCTGTTAAAGATTTCTGATCTCACAGCTGGTTAAGAATGTGTCCTCAGTCTTTCAAATGTCTTTACGTGTTTAACAAAATATATAACCTCCCTTTTTCTTATTAAAAAATTATTTTATTGTGGTAAGAACACTTCCCGTGAGATCCACCCTCTAAACAGAGTTTTCAGGGCAGAGTGCAGTGTGGTTAACTGTGGCCACACAGTATTGTTAACTGTGGCTGCAAGACGGTGTGGCAGAAAGTCTAGAACTTACTGATCTTGCATAACTGAAACTTTATGCCCGTTGAACAGCACCTCCATGATTCCTTCTCCTCCTGCCCCCCACAGCCACCATTGCATTCTCTGCTTCTAAGAGCTCGACAACTTTAGTGACCTCGTGTGCAGTTTTTTCCCTTCTGTGGCTGGCTTATTTCACTTAGTATAATGTCCTCAAGATCCCTCTATGTTGTCCCACATGGCAGGAATTCCTTTTTTTTTTTTTTAATAGGCTAAATACTGTTCCAATATTCAAATATCCACCCCCCCCCCCACACACAACGTCTTCTTTATTCATGAGTCCACTGATGGGCACATGGTTTGTTTCCACGTCTTGGCTGATGTGAATAGTGCGACACTGAACACAGGAGTGCTGATATTTCTTCAAAATCCTGATTGCGATTCTTTCGGATAAATATCTAGAAGTTGGATTGCTGGGTCCTGTGGTACTTCTGTTTTTAATTTTTTAAGGAACCCCACCCTGTTTTCCATAGCACTTTCACTAGCTGGTATTCAAGGGTTCCAATTTGTTCACACCCTTACCGACACTTACGGCCTTTGTTTTGTTTTTTGACAATAGTCCTTCTACCAGGTGTGGCATGACCTCTTATTGTGGTTTTGATTTGCATTTCTCTGGTGATGCATGATGTCGAGCATCGTCTCATGTACCTGTCGGCCATCTGCAGAGACTTGTAAGTTCAAAAGGGTAGGGGCGCCTGGGTGGCTCAGTCGGTAGAGCGTCCGGCTTCGGCTCAGGGCATGATCTCACGGTTTGTGGGTTCAAGCCCCGCGTCGGGCTCTGTGTTGACAGCTCGGAGCCGGGAACCTGCTTCGGAGTCTGTGTCTCCCTCTCTCTCTGCCCCTCCCCCACTCACGCTCTGTCTCTTCCTCTGAAAAAAGTAAAAATAAAAAAAATAAAACACATAAAAGAATTTGTAAGAAGTGCCTATAAAATATTATGTCTGTTGCAACCCTATTTCTGTAAGAGTATGTGTGTGAACATACAAATCTGCGTTGGGAGATGCATATTGGGATACCTACAGAGGTTGTATCTGGTATTGTATTTAAAAATTTTTCTTTTTGCTTGCCTCTGTTTTTTTCTACAGTGAGAATGTGTTGTTTTTGTAATAAGACAGAGAGGTATAGATGTCTTCTCTCCTTCCACCTTTAACTACTTTCCTCTGCGTAGGAAGTCTCAGGCACAGTAAGGTTGTCGTTAACGCACTTGTAACATGGCAACCACAGTTTATGTCCTACTTGTCGTGCTCGGCTCGGAGGTGCTGTAAAATGGTGTTTGCTTCACATTTCTTGACTCGGCAAAAAATTATGCTATGGAGCTTGTGGGCCGGCAAGTGGGTGGCCAAGTGATGTCGACGCTGTGGCGATAACTCCTAGGAGGGGGGAGCGTGTACTCTCTTGGCCAAGTTCATTTTTTTCTTCCTTTACGAAAATGCTACTTGGGTTGACAGGCGTATTTCCTCAGCAGAAAGAGAATACGAGATAAGAGAGTGCTCTGACGTGGCTGGGGAATAATATCACGTTGTAAATCTGATTTAACTGACGAGACTTCGAAAGTGTGAAACAAAGAGCAGAACGAGAGCCCGCTAAGGAGTGTGGGGTGCGCTGGCTCTCCAGAACCCAACGGAACTGTTACTTGTGATCGAACGCCCGATTACATGACTGGCGCACAGCCAAACGCCAGGTCGTGAGTGTGCAGAGACCTGGAGTTACAGAGACTGTCTCCAGTGGCTGTTCTCTTCTGTTCCAACTGGATGTCCCGACTCTTCCCTCCCTCGGTTTCTCGCCTCCTTAGACGCGACCCACCGGTCTCCTCCGTCTGACACCTCGAGGGGAACCGTGCGGAATTCTTCCCCTGGAAGATGAAATAGCTCACGAATCTGCACAGACTCATCTGTCGCCTTCCTCTTTGTCTGATTCCTTCATCTCATTATGTGGCTTTAAGGAATACCCAGCACAGCCGTCCTCCTCCACCACCAGAGGGCTAGACTTGGTGGGCCAGTTGTTAGCAGAAACCGGACGGGGGCCCGGTGTGGGCACACGTTTCTTTTACCGACTCTAGTAAAAACACACACCTAATCTTTCACTCAGAAAACATTTTGTAGGGCACAGGAAATGCCATTCTATATGCGGTGGCCTTTGTCTGAAAACTCGAATATTTTTCCACTCCATTCTGCCCACGATGAGTGACTATCATCATAGTTGCATAAATAATAGGCGGACTTTAAATTATTTTTTAAAAGTGTTTATTTATTTTTGAGACACAGAGAGAGAGAGGGGCAGAGAGAGAGATACGGGGGGATCTGAAGTGGGCTCCGTGCTGACAGCAGAGAGCCCTAGGCGGGGCTCAAACTCACAAACCGTGAGATCGTGACCCGAGCTGAAGTTGGACACTTAACCGACTGAGCCACCCAGGTACCCCTGAAGTACTTAACAGTTTGCAAAGGACATTTAATGTATGCTCCTTAATTGAGCGCTGATGGCCACCCTTGTTTTATCATCTACCCCTGAGTTCTTCCGTTTTACTAGTGGGGAAAATAGGACCCATACTCTTAGGGACACTGTAAAAAGTTTGTTTTCAGCACTCCGTCCCCTGCAACTAATAACCCTAGTTCTCAAAAACTGCCAGCTCTCCCTTCACAGTCTGGGAAGCTATTGTAAGATGGCCAAATATCTCAGGGTTTGGTTTGAACTCAAGACTTCAAACTATTTTCTAAGTGATGTCAGCTCTAGCAGGAACTGTTCGGCTGTCTCAGCGTGGGTGTGCCGACGGCATTTACGAACGAAATCGGAAGCATAGCTTTCAGCGGCAAATTTCCTATTGTTAACCACCCTTGTGTTTTTTCTTTCAGCTTTTGGGTATTTGTATCACTCTTACTTAATCCCTCCCAATAACTGGGTGTTTTTATTCCTTACGTGGAGATGAGAAAAGTCAGTTCATGTGGCAGTTACGTTTGAGAACCTCTGCGGTGGAGATACTGAGCTCCGGAACCCCCTGGGAAAGGGGTGGGCGTTTAGACAGGCCCATTACACGTATGTCACTTCCTGGCGCTGAAAAATCGCATCTAGAGGGCCCACATAAATGCTGAACAGCCCGGGAGATAAGCGAGGCCTCTGGGGTATTCTGCATATTAAACCCCTTGTCAACGACGGCCATTTATTGATGTGTGTGAAATGTTTTGGAGCTGGAAAGGGCTGTTACAGGAAGTGTCAAGTCTTATTATTATAAAATTCCACGAGGGCTTTGCCAGAACGTGTGCCTATGACTTTCCTTTTTTTCCCCCCTGTGAATAATGTATTTTTAATACAAAATTTTAACTCCCCGCAATAAGGATAATATTATTATTACTTAGCAAAAACATTGGAGAACTTCTTCCCTTGAGCCAATTGTATCAGTTCAGGAGCCTTGAGATCTGTATCTTACACAGAGGGGTGTTCAGCTGGTCTTATATTCTTTTATTCATTGAACAAGACGAAAGCTTTGTTTGTGAACTGAGGTATCGCTCGGAATGGGCCGGTGTTTCACACAAAATGCAATGATCCGTTCAGTTCACAGTCCAGATACAATACGCTGTCTGAAAATTGTCGTGTGTGGGTCATCTCCTTATCGGCCAATCAACGTACCCGTTTTCATGCAATGCTTAGCATTTTGTATTTTGTTGTCCACACTGATTATGACGACCTTCAAAAGAAATCGCATGTAAAAGCTATCAGGATAAACATTGAGTTCATCATCTGGAGATGAGATGGTGTTTGTAAAAGCCCAAAATAGATCTGCCTTCTGAATATTTTACAGACTTAAAGTGGGTGGGTGTAGACGAATGAGCTAGAGAGCTAGGCATTCGTGTCCGCTGATAAGTGACTCCTCACAGAGTTACAGGGTTTCGCCGTTTTCTGGGACGGTCACGGCTACGCCGGATTCTGAGTCGACCCAAGTGCGTTGCCAAGTCCGTGGCTGTGTTATGTGGATGGGAGGGGAAAGGGGTTGGCTGGCCTGTTTGTTTCCCCAAGTCACTTCTAGGAAACACAGGAGACATGCTGGTGGGGACCTTTTTAAGAATTCATTTTCAGCTCTGCCATTCCTGGAATCTCAAAACTGTCCTCACCGGTCTTCAACCCACAGCCCCACACAGTGTCTAATGTGCAGGGTGGCACCTACGTCCACTCTAAATGCTTGATGATAAAAACACACAACTTGGGAAGTGATTAAGTAGGTAAAGTTACCCCCCAAAAATACTCTTCGTTTTTAAGCTGGTGTGTAGTCGCAGGAGAGGAAAACCATGGTCACATATCTTATTAATGACAGGTGGGAGTGTCAGATACAGTAATGAGGGTCCTGACAAGCTCTCAGGGTGGCGTGCTTCTCTCTTCCCAGGAGCAGCTCCTGCGAACTGGTTCCCTTTCCCCATCGCCTTCTTGGTTTGGCTTTTAGGGAAGCCTGTCTTCCAGCTGCACCCCCTTTCCAACACGAGGCCGTCCGTTCTGGACCCGTTCAACCCTGAAGCCTGCTTGCTCCTTGCACGGAGGTCCCTTCCGTGGGCTCCCAGTACGGGAGCTGGGCTGGAAGGGTGGGCTCTTACACTCTTAGTGTTCTGTCCTTTTCAATGCATGCGTCTTTCTGATGTTGGCAGGTATTGCTTCATCCTCAAGCGAAGACGGTGGACGATGATGGTGAGCCTAGCACGTTACGTTTGCCCCAAGTTTCATGTCTGACCTCGTTTAGTGTGGGCGAACAGTAGACTTGAAAATGTGTCATGGCACCAACACAATAGAAGTTCGTTCCTTACTAATGCCTCGTGGCGTCGTCCGGGAGCGCCGGCTGATGGAGGGCCCGCCGTCTTCAACATGAGGTTTCCCGGTTTGCTCTGGGGTCCATCTCCCATCACCTCCCTTAGACAGTGAACAAGCATGGTGGGGGAGGGTGGGCTGTTCTTACGGGACAGGTCCGGAAGAGGTATGTTCACGTCACCTCCACCCACGTCTTGTGGCTCAGAATGAGTCACATGGTCTACCTCGCCTGCGGGAGGCGGGGACGGAGCCAGGCCATGCGGCCGGAAAGAGGGAGGAGGGGATGGTCTTGGGGAACGCGAGACGTCTCGACCGCACTACTTCCCAGGTCTGTGAGGCAGCATAAATGAGCCCATAGATGTGACACTTAGAACGCTCTCTGGTAAAAGTGAGCACTCGGTGTCAGTTATCACTATGTTTTATTATGATAGTAGTAAGCCCGGTGTTTAAAGATTGCCGTTCTCTTCTGGCAGATAAGGAGACAGGCTCCAAGAGACTGAAATCCTCATGTCAGGCCACTAGTACGAGATGAATTTGGGACTGAACCCATGATCTTTTTCACTAAGCGTCACTGTTTTGGGGTTGATATTCCCATCGTGTTTGCTGTGAGATCGACTCCTTTCGGGGCCCAAAAGACCAGGAAGACAAGTAAAATCAAACTCTTAACTCGTGTTGTGAAAGTAAATCTCAAAATATTTTAATTTGCTTTCCAATAAAAGGGGGGAAATGCTCACCTATGTGAAAACCAAAGGAGGTTTAGAAGTCTATTCTCTCTGTCCAAGTTCAAAATCGCCAGCGGTGTTTCTAACGTGCTTAGCACGTTCCCTGGCACCCAGTGAGAGAGCACCTGGTGCCATTTAGGGCCCATTCTTGTCTCTTTGTAAAGTGTGTTGTACTGACATGATGCTCATCAACACAAATAACGCAGGAACTTTTGCCCAAAGGCAGCAAACATTTTCTCTAATGTTTCATAGGCACCCCATTCTTTCTGCACGCTGAAGCCGCTTTGGGGTATGCTCAGTCTTCACGCTTGTGTACCCCATTGCCACGTTCCTTATGATCCTGCGCAAGCTCTCCTCCCGTTGCCAGCCGGATACAAACAGTACACGGTGCATGGGACTGGCTTCCTCCCTGTCAGTCTCTCAGATGGACTCCTCTGTATATTCTGGGTTTTGTGTTTTGTTTTTTTTCCCCCTAAGCCTTTTATAGGAACAACTGTCTTTATTGCATTTTACATATGTATTATCATATCAAGTTCTCAGGATGTATGCTTGTTGACAAGGAAATATGTGTTACTTGATGAAAGTTGACAACTGTGGGAAAACGTGTTTTCCTTTGTCTTGTAGGCATGTCATGTTCTCCGTGCACTCTGTTTTGGAGGACTGCTTGCTTCGTGGCAGGCCCACATAGCCAGTGATGGTGTTGACTTTGGAGGCATATCAGTGTAACCCGAAGGTCTATTGTGGCTGAGAGTCCTGGCTGCCCAGGGAGCTGACAGGACCTCACTGGCCACCCATTTACAGGACCCTGGGGCTCCCTAACACGGGTCAGAAGCTCAGTGTGGAGTCTTAAGCCTGGGGCTTAAGGAGGAGATTGGTGCCCTAGATGTGACAACATCTGCTGGGGTTATTGGGGTCATGGATTGACAGTGTCCCTCGGGTCCCTCTGGGAAATCAGAGATGGGGCTTGGTTAGGTAAATTATATTTACACACAATTATTTATATTAGGTATGGCCATGAACATGGACCCTCCTAGAAAGCATTGTTTTATTTTCCAGAGTTAGTTTTAAAGAAAATGACTAATGGTTGCTCAGTCAACTTTGGTTTCTGCCAAAGTGGCACAAGGAACTTAGATGGGGTCCCTGGGGAGTGAGGAATCCTGAAATCCATTCATTTTGCTAAACCTTCAAGAACTTGCAGAACTGTTATGGAGAGACTGGCGAACCGTCTTCTGCTGAGATGGAAATAAACACACACAGCATGGTATTAGCTGTAGAGCGTTTCACGTAGGTGAGCCTCATACCCCGTGTGTGGGTCAATGGCACGCACATTCTTTTTTATTTTAAAAATTTTTTTAATGTTTTTATTTTATTTTTGAGAGAGCGCGCGACGGCACAGCAGGGCAGGGGCAGAGAGAGAGGGAGACCCAGAATCGGAAGCAGGCTCCAGGCTCCGAGCCGTCGGCGCAGAGCCCGACGCGGGGCTCGAACCCACAGACCGCGAGATCGTGACCTGAGCCGAAGTCGGTCGCCCAACCGACTGAGCCACCCAGTTGCGCCAAATGTGCGCACATTCTTATCTGATACGTAAACCTTCCGAGAAGGGCAGGGCACGTGTCCACCGCAACAGATGATGTCAAAGGAGGGTACCTGGTAAGCGCGGCACCTCCCATCTCCGCCTTCACATCCAGGATTCTAATCGGCACCCAACTTGCGTGGCTCTAACAGATACTAAGCTTCAGGGCGTTGAGCCACACAGTGTTGTGTGCCCTGAAGGACACCAGAGATCACTCAGGTATGCTGGAAAATCTTGTTGAAAAGAAGGGCACAACTCTGGGTGCCTTTAAAGTCATTTTTCAGTCCCATGATTACTTGAAGTTATATTTATCAAGCATATTTTGTGATTCTCTGATTATATCTGCAAATATAGCATATATTCACAGTTAAGTAGCAAATAGAGTCATCGTCTACACTATATTAATTTAATCAGAAAAAGAATTGGCTTTACCCTTGAAGATACTTATGTAAAAAACAAAAACAGGTAGTAATAAAAAAAAATGACTTCTTACTACAGGCCAGCCAACAAAGCGGCTTTGTGGAGAAACTATACCCGCTTTGCAAAGAAGGAAATTGAGGCTCAGTCCAATTTGCTAACTTGGTCATGGTCACTTAGTAAGAGGGGCCAGATCCACACACAAGCTTGTCTGAACCCCAAGTTTGTCCCCCACACCCCACATCCCCCTGTCACCACTGTATCGTTCCTCTTGCCCCTTAATCCATGGTGACTCCCTGTTGCCTCTGCCCACACTCTCAGCCAGTCCCTCAGCTTTCTCAGGCTTGTTCTTTGGGGTCTGGAGCGAAATTAGACAAAGCCAGAGACTGATTTAACGACCGTTTCTTCAGGAATGTTAGAATGTAATTGTCTTTTGTAGCCAGAGGGCTAACCAAAAGTCAGAGATTTTGGTCACTCAAAGAAGTAGATTCTTGGCCGGTGTAGATCATTAGAAACTTTTTATGGGTAGGGTATTATACAATAGTAGGTGTTCCCAGTATGTAGTACAAAATACATAATGTTTATGCAGGCAGTCTTCTGATTTCAGGTTTTTTCCAACATAGTACCAACAATTACTATCTACATTGTACCCATATCTAAATCTATTTGTGTATGTGTGTGTGTGTGTGTGTGTGTGTGTGTATATATATATATATATATCCATATATATATATATATATCCATATATATATATATATATATCCATTAATCTATCCATCTCTCTTTCTCCTTTCTACCCATTTACATCTATCTATCTATCTATCTATCTATCATCTATCTATCTATCTATCATCTCTCTCTCTCTCTCTCTCTATGATCTATCATCTATCTATCTATCTATCTATCGCCATGTATCTGTCCATCTGTCTATCTATCCTTCTGTTTGTCATCTCTCTGATGGGGTTTATGCACCCTAAGGGCAGCATGGTCAAGAGAGATGGGATAAACCTATTGTCCCTGCAACTGCCCCCTTTGCTTGGCCTGTTGCCTCCTGGATTTCCATAAGCTCTGGCATTGTATGACCCGGGTTTCTCATTGACTGGACTGTGAGGGCTTCACTCAACATCAAAATGCTTGGGTCCCTGCACCACATCCACATGGACGACAGCTAAGGAAATGGAAAACGTGTTTTAAAACAGGTTGTTGGGCTTTAGAATTGCTTATTTAAGGAGCTGCTCTGGTAACTCTGGGTCTCTGATGATTGGGAAAGAAGGCCCAAATGGATCCCAATCCCAGTTGAATGAACCCAACCTAGCACATTGAGGCCAGATTCTTCTTACTGGTTTCCAAGGCCCCGACTTTTGTGGTCTCAAGCTTCTGGCCCAGCTTGATTTCCCAGCACCCCCCCGACAATCTTGTTCATTCATTACACACTCGTAGCACCTGCATAAGGGTCTCAGCAGGGCACGTCCCTCCACCCGATGGGACAGTGCAGGTGTTTAGAGCTCCACCTCGTTAACAAGACGTGCACACACCTTGTATCCAATGTAGGCACGGTCAGCCATAGGCAGACTCCTGGAGGCCCCCCGAAGCCACGGGACGAAGCCTGCTGAGCACAGAGAGAGACAGGTAACCGCTGCTCAGTGACAAGTGCCTCACCAGACGGTGTGAACAGTTTCGAAAGATCACAGAAAATGGAGCTCCTGATGCTGCCTTGGGGAGTCAGGCCTCTCATGGAAAGTTGCTTTTGAAACGGGTCCTAATGGGTGGAAAAGAGCGTGTCAGGTAGTGGGACAGCGAGTTGTGGAGTCCAGGCGGAGGAAGGTCGGGCAGTTCCTGCTGCTGGGGTGTGGGCGTGAGTGGGGACAGGCGTGGGGAAAGCAGACCCAGAGGCCCCGTGTCTCCTTCGGGACTAAGGAGCTTGGGTTTCTCCTGTGTGTGATGGGGAGTCTAGAAGTGCGAAGAAGCAACATGATAAAATGTGTTTTGAAGGACATTTCTGGCATTAGTGCGAGGGTGAATTAAGACACTAAAACTTTGGGGCAGTTAAAACGGGGAGAAGGGGGTAAGGCAATGAGGTGGCAGTGAGCACAGGGTGGGGGCAGGCCAGGGGACGCTCCTGAAGGGCGGGGGCCGGGGCTGTTGTGCTTGGGTGCGCAAGGTGGCTCGGTGCCTGAGGCTGGTGGGGTTCCTCGGTATGTGGGGTGTGGCTGCACTGGGGTGCTAATTAAGGGATCCGGAGCGGCCGTTTGGGAGTATGTGGAGAGGTGCCTTTGTTTTGTACGTGTTGAGTTTGAGGTAATGGCGGGCCATTCTCCTAAGGACGCCCTGAGCAGTCACACGCACGCGATGGGAGCACGCGATGCGGGGAGGGTCCACTGTGAGGCCGAGAGAGTGGGCATCATCCACGTAAGACAGCAGTGATGGTTTTCTCTAGTCTCCACTCGCCAGGACACTTTCTCAGACCCCAGCCCATCCCGATGGCTCTCCAGTTGTACCTCTTGAGTACTGATAATGCTAATGTGTACTATCACAATATTTCCTTCATTCTCTCTTGAGAGCCCAGTGATTTGGAATCAAACCTCAAAGTCAAAGCCTGGGTTTCTTTTCTTCTGTTTGCACCTGTGTTAGGATTCACTAGCTGGATGACGACGGGCTGTGTCTCTTCCACCTAGAGTTTCCTGGCCGCCAAAGTGGGAATGGTAGTACTTTCTCAGGGTCGTTATGGGAACCAAGGGGAGCAGTGGTCATAACGCTCTGTATGTCAAATAGGTTGTAAGCCCTCAATTAATATTAGCTATTATTTTTATTTTCCCCAATACTTAGATTCTCTCGGGTTAAAAAGAACATAGTCCCGATGATTACTGAGAGTCTCATGGTGACTTTTATGTTGCGATGTTTTCTTCAAAAAGATAAGTGTTTCCTGAGTCCTTTCTGTGTGCTCCGGTCTTAATTGGGGATCTGAAGATATGTCGTCACCTTGGGTCTTTTCCCTGTCTAAAAGCGGACTGTCACTGGGGATTGTGCAGACCTGAAACGGCAATAGTGTACCGACCAATGACTCAAATACCTTTACTAGTGATGGGAATGTGGTTTGTCCCTATGACTGTGTGTCTGAATTATTTATTTTCCTGGGGGTGGGAAGGGCAATGTGATTGTACCGTGTGGTGGGTTATCCTGGGCACGGCACAGGCTCGGCCATGGGGATCTATACATCCCCCCTCTTACTTGTAGCTTCAGGAGAGAGGAGGGGTACGTAAGGAACGATGTGAGCCTTAATGATTTCACTTACGCTGGTTGGGTTGAGGAGAATTCTTTGCATTCTTCAATCATTTCAAGTCTCATCTTGCAGATGAATAAGGTTTCTTGTTGCTTTAGAACTGCCCTGAGAGACACATGTGACCTCTTGTTCAGGGCCCCGCACCCACCAAGGGAGGCCAGGCACAGAGAGATGATTAGAGCAGGTGACGGGGGCATGGGGAGCCGGGATGCCTGGCATCCACAAGGAGTAGCCACTGCTACGATCATGAGTTATTAAAACTGTAACAGCAGCCAGCATCGTGCATTTTATTTAGAGGAGGCTACCCTTTTATGCAGCGACGTTAATGCAATTACAAAAGAGCTGTTCACTTAGGAGATATAGCAGCCTGTGTTGCAGAGGAGGAAGCTTATTCTGGCACTTAAGCATGGTGTTATCTTGAACCGAATAAAAAGAAAATCAATGCAATTTGTGCTTAGGCTAGCTGATCTCTCCCGTCGTCATGGCTACACCTCGAGGTATCGATTTATCCCGAGAGATCCAAGGCTCCGACGGGGACTGGCAAAGGTACGGATATTTCGTTCAGCAGAAAACAAGCAGTCCCCAGGACCCGGCAGACTGTACAAAACAGAGTGCATCTATGAACACACGGTCCCCTGCCCAATGCCACTGTGCTCTTCCTGAGAGGACCAGGGATGATTTGGACCGTGTGTCAGAGTGAGGGGAGCCCGTGGCAGGCTTGGTCCCATGACAGCAGGACGAGGCGAGAGACTCGGGCATGCCCTAGAAAAGAATCGGAGACAAATACATAAATGTAATCATATTCACTGTGAGTTAGGAAGTGTCTTAGCGGGAGAACCATCAGCTCAGAAGAGGAGTAACTGATGAAAGGGAAACGTTCTTAGAGTTTTAAAAACATAGATGTGTAGACACAGTAGTAACCGTGAATTCTGGTTTATTTTTAAGGCACGTGTCCTCAGAAGTGATGCTTCTTGCAGACGTGGTTTTCAACTAGTAGAATGAAATATGTAACATCTAGGTCACCAAAGGAGCTGCTGGTCTGATCGCCTAGGTTTTATGATGTCACCAATATTGGTCGTTTCTCATCTATTATTAGAATGGATTAAGACGGGGGTGCAAACAGGAGACAAAAGGGAGAATGCATGTAACTTCAGGGGAAACTGATCTTGACTGATCGGAGCTGGGATGATGGGGGAAGCGCTTGAAGAAGGCAGGCGTGTGTCTAACCTTGACTGTGCGGCAAGGGCCTGATATGTCACCTTCAGATCTCTCAGCTTCCAGGTCATTCCGTGACTTTTCAGAACACAGCTTCTGCCCTGTGGTTGGAATAATGCCACGGATATTTTTAAAAGAAGAAAAATGAGGAAAATTTTAAGGTAACAGATGGAAGACAGACTTTTCTCCCCATGATTTAAAATGAAGAATGGGGCTTAAGTTTTTTAAAAAAAATCTTGGGGCACCTGGGTGGCTCAGTCGGTTGAGCATCTGACTCTTGGTTTCAGCTCAGGTTGTGATCTCGTGGTTTCGTGAGTTTGAGCCCTGGTCGAGCTCTGAGCTGGCAGCTCAGAGCCTGCTTGGGATTCTCTCTCTCTCTCTCTCTCTCTCTCTCTCTCCCTGCTCCTTCCCCCACTCATGCTGTCTCTGTCTCTCTCAAAATAAATAAGTAAACTGAAAACAATCTTACCTAACTTTCGTCATAAACTTGGATTAGACGTTTGCTGGGTTCATCTGGCTCCAGTGAGAAGTCTTTGTCTTCAGTAAGAAGTACGTATACAAACACAGTTTCAGAAGCCACACTGGATGTCAGTAGAAATGGATAAAAACGAGGAGCGTATCTGGGTTTTTCTACATCCTCACTATACTCAGTGCTCTACACCCAGTATTAGTCGCTTGAGGAGGACGGGGTTTGTGTTCGTTTTACAGAACACATGGACTGAATGTGTCTCTCCAAAATTCATATGTTGAAACTCTAACCCTCGGTGGGATGATGTTAGACGTGGGGCTGTTGGGAGGGGGATAGGTGAGATCTTGAGGGTGGGGCCCCAGGACGGGTTAGTGCCCTTGTAAGAAGGACAGACAGATTTCTCTGCGCCATGCAAGGCTACAACGAGAAGGTGGCCGTCTGTGTTCCAGGACGAGGATTTTCACCAAGAACTGAATCTGTCAGGGCCTTGATCTTGGACTTCCAGCCTCCAGAGCTGTGAGAAGCCAATGTCTGAAAACCCAGCCCTCCTCACAGGCCACTGGAGAGTTTAGAAACAAATGTCCCGGAGAGCTATCACTCTTCTGTTACTTTGCCTGTTCACTGGCCTCCCGTGGGCTAACTTGGCTCCTGTTAAATTCCGAGTGTACGTGTACACGATTTCGTGATGATTGCAAAAGTCCTTGCAGATATGGGGGACCACCCCAACTATTAATTGTGCAGCAAACACTATTTCATTTCACCCCAGTAGGTGCACGAGTGGAAGTGAATAGAAGGTCACATTTATTTTTCCGTGGTCCTGGAGAACAGGGCAGAGTCATACATCTAGATAAATTGCCCTGTGGTTGAGTAATCTGTGTTCACTGAGAAAGGCTGGCAATTGAAATTCTACCAGTTGCAGAGATCCATAGAGGAGGGCGTTATGGACATCACTAAGGCCATATGTTCCACAGAAGAAGGTGTAATACTTAGTTCAAACTCCCTTTTAGAGAGATCTAAGTGGAGTCTAGAATATTAATGTAGCTGTTAGGACCAGAGAATTGCGAGTTGATGGGCAAGACATAGACCGCTACTCTTTGTTTGTGTTCATGAATATAAATAAAAATCACTCTTGAAACCAGGTGGCTAACACAGTCTGGTTCCTAAAAGCAGAATGTTTTCTCCAGTGGCTCCAACAGTCTCCATCCTGGGAGTAAATATTTTATATTTGGCTTCAGTATTTTTTTTTTTTTTTTAAGAAAAATACTGCCTTCACATTTACGGGTAGCTTCTTTAAAATTCAGAGAGCAAGCAGACAAATGAGCCCGGATCAGAACACCTGCCTGCACGAGCCGGGCAGCGAGGCTCCTGGGCGCCCAGGGAAAGAAATCCTAGAGGGGGAGTCCACGCGAGTGCAGAAGCACGCGCTATATCCTCGCTACCTGAAGAGAGGCCATTTGACTTTGTTGTGCCTTCTCTTTGTGCATTTTATTGTTCCCATCTCTCTAGACTCTTGCAGGGAAACTAGGCTTCTTCTCATCCCCGTGAAGCAGGCTATCCGCCTCGCAACCTCAGGAAGGCGATCACCATCATTCTTACCTTAGAATAGCACCAGCCCCACAGGCTTCAGAGGGTTTTCCCACTCACGATCTCACTTGAATTTCACTATTTCAAGAGGCGGCAGAATGAGTAGAATTATCATTGTTTTAGTGACCAGGGGGCTGGAACCCAGAAAGCCTACAAGGACTCACCCACGTTAATGTGAGTTAATACAGGGTGGGCATAGAGCCAGAACCCAGGAGTCCTGCTTTGCGCTGCATTGTTTTTGCCGCTGAATTGCTGCTTCTGGTAAGAAGGCAGAGATCGCTTTTTGGCCTAATTTCTACGGGGTCAGTAGAACCTTCCTTGTCTTGTAGGCGGCACTCGCGTAGACGGGTCCACTGTACTGGCTGGGAAGTACCTGATTTGGAGTTGGATATATCGGGCGGAAAGTGTAGCTCTGCCTATGGGATTCTTTTCTTTTCTTTCTTTTTTTCCCCTTTTTTTGGTGGTGGGGGGAGTCTTAATTTCTTTGAGCCTCATTTCATAATCTGTAAGATGTGACTACCTACCTGTGTGGTTATAGTGAGGCTTAAACAAGGAAAATCTTGCAAAACACCCTGTCCCTGGGCCATAATTTAATGGTCAGCGCATCGTCAAATGCGTCTTTGAGCCTCAACCTGGGGCCTGAAATTTCCTGGGTGATATCTGGCTTGCTGATGGGGCAGGGAGAAGGGGAGAGCCTCGTTCCACTGGATTGGGTGCTATAGTGCAAGAGTGCAAAGAAAATGATGAACGCGTTTTTATTTACCCCCAATAGAACTCTCTCGTGTGGTTCCTTGTGGCTAACTTTTCATTTCTCTATGCTGAGTGTTGCCCTAATCAAACCTTTCCCCAGAACTTTTGCACTTTTCGATGACATTGGAATGAACGGATAAAAATGCAGATTCTAATTAGCACTTCCTGCAAATTAAAGAGATTACTCTTCCCCTGACTGAGAGAAAGGTTGCTGGGAAGAAATAAGGATCTTTGAAATATAATTTTTCTTTGCAGAGTGTAGGGCTAATTCTTGGCAAGCGCATTGCCGCCAATGACAGACATGTCCACAGGCAAACATGGTTCTGGAACAGTCGGAGTGATGGAGGGACCCCTCCGAGTAGGAGTGGCGGTTACTGAAAGGAAAAAAAATTCTCGCAATAAACATTTTTTATAGGAAGTTATGTGTGGACGCATTTGTTAAATTGTTTTAAATAACTCCAGCACCTAATAAAAATAGGATTTGAAGGAATGCCACAGTTTCATTTCAGGATATGGTAACATCTGCATTTGTTGAATGATTTATATCTGTGACATTAACTGAGCATTATCGAAAAAACACTGTTTGACCTCAGGCAAGCTGGCGTGAGACGTGAGCTTGTTCCAGAGTGAATTTCCCTCTTAAATTTTTCATGAAATTCTCCCAGCAGGGTCACGGTGGGGTTCTGAAAAGATTTTCAGCTTCAGAGTCGCTCCGGCCCCACCATCAGAAAAGCCTTTATTTCATTAGCACCGCCGCCCCTATGTTTTAATGCCACATAATAATGTAGAATGGGTTTAGGTCCATCAATTGTAAAATTGTCATTTTTCACCAAAGCAACATTATATTAAACACTTAATTATTCATTACTAATGCTTGTCATGGTGAAATATTGGCCTCACTAATTTCGAAAGCACCGGGCCCTGCTTTTCTTCCTTGAAGGTTAATGGCCGAGCCCCCGGTTTCATTAGATTTCCTACGTGTAGTGCACCTCACATATCATTGTGCTGTCCCCCAGCCCCCTGCTCTCTTAGGAGGTAAAAGCCACGCTGTGCCGGATGGGCTCTCACGACATTACTCTCCCGCGAGGATGAGAAACCATCCCAACGGGCGTGGGAGGGAGGACAGAGTTTGGGTCGGAGCGGTTTTGTGAAATATAACCAACGGAATGATTTTTGCAGGGGATATATTTTGAAAGGTGACACACCTCTTGATTTAAACAAATGCTGTACTTGTGTACAAACCTGTTTACCGGCTCGGAATTATGGCAGTGGAACGTGTCTGCATTAGTTACCCCGGGGTTTGCTGCCTGCATTTGGTCACAATATCCAAGATGTCAGCACTGCAGTCTTGAATATTTACAAACCAGGGTCCCACTGCAGAACACCTGCGCTGGGTAGGTTTATAGATGGGAGAAAGAATCTTCTCTGGCAGCTGGGCTCCACATCCAGGATTGCCTTCTGAGTGCGACCCACGATTTTATTTCTGCTAACAGAGAAGAGTCTGATTCATCGGTCTTCTGGGCAGTAGCTGGAACCCAGAACATGCGGACAGGGAGCACTGCTCATCCCCACATGGAACATGTGTCTGTAGGATGGCTTTCCTGCTCCAGGAAAGGGGAGAGAAATGCTGGTGTCGGGGGGAAGCGAGTGGATCCATGAGGAGAGAAATCGAGTTTGGTAAAGGAGGGAGGTCGCTGTGCAGGAAGACCCACAACCGTCCTCCAGGATGGCTCCCGTCCTGGCCGGCCCCTGTGCCCAGGCTTGCCCTTCATGTGCCCAAGCACACTTCTGTCAGCTTGCACGCCTTCCCATAAGTGCCCTCCCCCCCCCCCCCCGCCCCCCGCAGTCCTCACACCCACGATTGCAAAGCTTGTTACCAGGGTAAGAAAGATCCATCCGGATTTTGGAAAATTCCTGTGGCTCCCCAAAGTATCAGGAAACCAAACAGAAAAGCCCATATAAGGGAAAAATATATATCTTTGGGCTCATCTCAAAGGAATATTTTCCCAATTTCTGTTTAACTTGGGTTGCTTTCTTTTAAGCCACGCAACGTGGTGATTTGGGTGGGTTAAGTTGGACTATTACCAAGGCCTCCTTTTCTGAATTCTTACTGGATTATGGTCTATATGCTCTGTGTTATGGGTTGAATTGCGTTACCCCCAAATTTATACACTGACGTTTTCACCTCTGAAACCTCAGTATGTGACTGTATTCGAAAATAGAGATGAAGGTAAAATGAGGTTATTAAGATGTCCCAATCCAATACGACTGGTGTCCTCTGAGAAGAGGCTTTCAGGGCACACAGACGCCCTGGTCCTGGACGTCCAGCCTCCAGAACTGAGAACGTAAACACTGGTTGTTTAAGCCTCTCGTTTGTGGTGTTTGTTATGGTAGCCACACTTTATTACGTAGTATCTTCTATTCTTTTCCCTTTCCTTTGACTTTTATAAAAGTCGAACATACACTTAGATGAGTTTTGACAAGTATATACACATATGTATTCACGTAATCAAGTATAATTATAGAATATGCTCATTTCCTCAGAAAGTTCTCTCATGCCTCTTCCAATCTGTTACCATTCCCTCAGACAACCGTGTGATCATAGATCAGCTCTGCCAGATCTTGAACTTCCTAGAATGGGCGAGTGTGAAAACATACTGTGATGCTGAGTTTTCTGCTCGCCCCTTGAGCTCGGGCACGTTTGCTCTAACATATCTGCAGCTATGTTATTAGGGACATCTGCATTTGGGAACATTTGTCTTCCCTGACCATTAACTTTTTCTTCATTGGGAATTTCGTTCTTTGCCTCTGTCTGTTTGCCTCGAAGTCTACTCTGACTGATAGTGACGGATCTCCACGAGCTTGTGCCTTGTGCACAGTCGTGTTGGGTCCCCCTTTACTTTCCATCCATCCTGTCCTTTGCACGTAATGTGTCTCACTTATAGCCACACACTGTCGGCTCTTGCTTTTTTATTGTCTGATAACTTTTGCCTTTTGATTGGAATTAGTATATTTACATTTTAGCTTATTTGATAGCATGTTATAAGCCTACCATTTGTTATTTATTTTCCCCACCTCTTTTCTTTTATTTTGCTTCTCTGTTCCTTTTGTCTCCCTTTTCTCAGGTTATTTATTTATTTTAAGTAGTCGATGATAACTCAGCTGCCGCCTTTAGACTATAACTCCTTGTGTTGTGTTTCCAGTGTTGCTTTAAGAAATTTAACACTTATCTTCAATTTCTTCTGTCTACTCAGCATCTATACTATGCCACAAAGTGGGAGAAGGGACACTACCCAACTTCAAGACTTAATACAAAGCTACAGTCATCAGGAGATGTGCTGTTGGTGAGACTATGGACAAACAGGTCAGGGGGACAGAAAACTGAGCCCAGAAACACACCCACTCATTTAAGGCGACTGATCTCTGACCAAGGAGCAAAGGCAATACAATGGGGCGAAGACAGTGTCTCCTGCTCTGTTTTCAACAAATGGTGTAGGGACAACTGGACGCCCACATGCAGAAAAATGTATTTAAACACAGATCTTACCTCCTTCACGAACATTAACTCAAAAGAGAACACAGACCCAAATGTGAAATGCAAAACCGTAAAACTGTTAGAAGATAACCTACAGAAATCCTGGAAGATCTGGGGCGTGGTGATGACGTTTCAGATGTAAGGGAGAAGGCGTGATCCATGAAAGAAATACGTGATAAGCTGCACTTCATTAAAATTAAATTATTCTGCTCTGCAAAACAATGTCAAGTGAATAATCAGGCGAGTCACAGACTGGGAGGAAATGCTAGCAAAAGACACATCTGAGAAAGGACTGTTCTCTACAACACACAAAGAACACTCAAAACTTAGCAATGAGAGAACAAACACCCTTAAAAAGACCTCAACAGATCCCTCACCAAAGCAGATAGACAGATGGCAGGTAAGCACATGAAAAGATGGTCCGCGTCATATGTCATCAGGGAGATGCGAAGTAAAACAATGATGATATATCACTACGTATCTATTGGAACGGTCAAAACCCAAAACGCTGACAACACCAAATGCTGGCGAGCACGTGTAGCATGGGAGCTCCCATCCATCGCTGCTGGGGACGCAGCACGGTCCCTCCAGCTTGAAAGACAGCTTGGCGACACTTTGCAAAACCAAACACACTCTTATCATGTGTTCCGGCAACCTCACTCCTTGGTACATACAAAAAGGAGTTGAAGACTTAAGTCCATGCACAAAGCTGCACGTGGATGTGTAGAATAGCTGTGTTCATAATTGCCAGAACTCGGAGGCCACCAAGATGTCCTTCGGTTGGTGAATGGATGAACGAACCGTGGTCCTTCCAGACAATGGAATCTTATTCAGCACTAAACAGAAATGAGCTACACGCCATGAGAAGACACAGAGGAAACTTGAATGCACTTGACTACGTGATAGAAGCCAGTCCGAAAAGGCTACAAGCTGTAAGATTCCCAGTCCATGTCATTATGAAAAAGGCAAGCCTACGGAGTCTATAAAAAGGTCAGCGGTTGCCAGGGTTTGGGCGTGATAGGGTGGGCTGAATGGGTGGAGTACAGGTTTTGGAAGCAGCGATGCCTTCTGTGCGGTGCCGTAATGGTGGATACGCGTCCGCACCCAGGTGTGCAAACCCGAGAGTGGCCGACGCCACGAATGGCTGCCGTTGAACGCTGTGGGGTTCGGGGGGTTCTGACCTTCGTGATGGAACAAATGTCCCACCCTGGGGGGAGGATGCCGATGGTGGGTGAGGCTTGGACGTGTGGGGGCAGAGGTACATGGGAACTGTCTGCGCCTTCCTCTCAATTTTGCTGTGGTCCTAAAACCGTCTTAAAAACACAGCATCTCTAAAAAGTAAAAGTGTGTTGTCTTCTACGAAGTTTAAGCAGCCGTGGGAAATGAGGCACACTCCCTTCTCATGTGGCCTTTTCCCCTCCTGCCTTTGATGGTAGCCTTCACGCAGTTTGACCCGGATCCCAACTTTCCTCCATCCCCTGGCCCCGGGTGCGCACGTGTACCGTGCAGACAACAGAGCGTTCTTTGCTCCGAAGCTCTTATCCCGGAGAGAAGAGCACTCACATCCACCACATTCCTACTGTGGACGAGACACTGCACTTTCAGACAGGACCCGCGCAGTCTTCCCAGTAACCTGCCACAGTGGACGCGGGAGCGAATCGGGACTCCGAAACTTACGTTCTTCCCACAGGGTACACAGCAGGAGGCCGGTGGAGTGTGAATTAGAACCCGATTCTGCATCGTGCCGGAACACACGCTCCTTCTCGTGCCCAAGCCTCTGCTCCCTGGGGGTTGCAGGAGTGGCTTGGGGAAAAGGAAACAGCTCTCGGCCCCGTGTGACCATCACCGACCAGATCTCCTTGGTTTAAAATCCGTCCTCAGCCTCTACTTTTGGCAGTAAATTGGGTATCAGAGGTATGCATTATTGAATTTCATGTTCTGAATGTTTAATTCTCCAAGCGTCACGTAATTAGCCATTTGTAACGTAAATTGGTTTACCTCTCTGCCGGCCCCTCCCGTCCTCACCTACTCGCTGCTGCACTGTTTGGGGCAAGTCGGGGTCGTCTGATCAGACCTGATGCTCCTGTTTACGAGCCACCGAGGAAGCTGTGGGCACCCAGGTCATCTCTCACCCCGTGACCCAGGACTTCTGGAACCCAGGAGCAGGGCTGGCTCCCTGGACCCCTCTCATGGGCACGGCGCCCCGTGTGGTCCTCGTTGGGGGTCACGCACACGACAAGGCACACACCAGGGCCCTGCACACACAATGAACTTTAACGCCCTGAGGCTGCCATCTTGAACTTCTCAATGACTCCTGGCAAGTGGCCTGCATTTGCCTTTCGCACCGCGAACCAGGAGGCCAGCTCTTTGCGGACCCTCGGCTCTGAACCCCCTTACAACCTCCCCCCTCCCGCAGCTTCCCACATCTCCCGGATGTGCCTTCTGGAGCCCATAACCATCTCCAAAATCTCTGATAGCTTCGCCTTGTCTCTAGATATTTTCTTCACTTTCTTCTCATCCGCACAGAAGAACTTGAAGAAAGCCCTGCTTCCCTCCACCCTGTTCGGCTGATTTCCCTTCCAGGCTCTTCTCTTGCTTGCTTGGAAAAGTAGCCACTCCCCATCTCCACCCGCCTGTCCCCAGGAGTGTGGCTCTCAGAAAGCAAGCCACTGGCTTCAGGTGGGTCCTTCGTGCTGCCTGGCAAGGCAGCCCACATTTCCTTAGGACTCTTGCTTTCCTTCTCTACCGGATGGCTCTTCGCCAGCCCCTTCCCTCCCCAGCTCTAGCTGGCTCACTGTCAGCTGTGCACGGCAATGACAAGACAGCCGGCGGAGGGGGGCTTGCTTAGCCTTAGCCTTAACCACTGGCACCGGTGTCCTCGCTCCCTGCCTTCCCACAGTGGATGACGCTGCTGTCAGCATGAGCCCCCTCTCCTGGGCACCTCGCCCCACCTTCTAGTCCAATCTTGTCTTTCCTCTGCAGGGTGGATGCCTCCCTGCCCGCAGATCTTCCCCTGGGCGTAGCAACACGGCATTATCTCTCGCATCCTGGAATCTCCCTCCGCCCCCCTGCCCCTCTCCTGCCCTCCTTGGCTCCTCCCTTCCTTTCATAACGCTGCACGTCCACACTGCTGTCTGTGCTCTCCTTGAGCTCTGTCTCCATCCCTGAAACTGCGTCTATACCACGGAGGCCCTTCATGCTGCTGGCTCCCGGGTCGGCCCCCAGCCTCCGCTTAGGGGGTTCTTCTTTCCTCCTTGAAACTGTCTCTTCCCCTTGTATCAAGGGCCCCCTTCTGCTGGCTCTTCTTCAATGTCACCGCCATTTACGTCTGGGACCCCGGCCGCCTGCCGCCTCCCAGAAGTCCCAGTGCAGGAGCCCCCAGGACCCACCCAGATGGTCTCTGCCCTGCAACTTTCTCAGGGTTCCGGCTTTCCCTGCCACTTTGGCTGAGAACATGCCCTGGGATCCCAGAGCGCACGCCTGCTTATCGATCCCTCCTCTTGGATACCCACTGGGTGTCTTCAACGGGTGTCAGTAAAGAACCGCTTAGTTCTTTCAGTGATCGTGACACACCCTTGTGGTCCGTTCCCTTTCTCCCTGACCCCACAGTCAACAAGTCAGCAGCCCTCCTGGGTCTGTCTTCTAAATACACCTGGAACGCAGCTGCCCCACGGGCCGATCCACATCCCATGTCTGAGCCGCTTTCCAGGCACCTGCTATTCCCTCAAGCTGCTTTCCGCCCGGCAGCCAGAGGGATCCTTTGGAACCATGCGCTATCACGTGACTCCTCTGTGGAAAGCCCGAGTCGAGTCACCGGCGTGGCCTGCAGGACCCCGGGTGCTCCCACCTCTGGCGGCCTCCCGCGAGCAGGAGGCCTGTGCCGGTTCTCGAGCGGGTGTCCGCGGTTGGCCCCGCCCTCCACTCCCGCGTCTTCCGGCTGCTGTCGCCGTGTCCCTATTTCTCGTTAGTCCCGTTTCCTCTGTACTCACCACCAGCCGAAGCACTCTGTAGGTTATCACTTTACGTCCCTCCCCTCGCTGGAATGTGAGCCGTTCATAAAGGCAGGGTCTTTATCTGTTTTCTTCCCCTCTTTATCCCTACTGTCTAGAGGAGGGCCTGGTTTATCAATATTTATTAAACAAACGAAGGGCTATCGGCTATGCAAGATCGATGCCAGGTCCGTGTGCTAAAGTGTATGTTCTTAGCTCACAGGGAGGCTGCTTGGGCCTGCTGCTCTATTTAAAGGCTTTTAAATCTTGAACAAGCTCGGTCATTTGCTTTTCTCACCGTTGAGGATGAGACTGGAGGGGAGGAGCCGAGTGGGCACCGGTGCCCGGGGATGCCACACGGACGGCCCGGTGGACAGGTGGAGTTGGTGCCCCAGGAACGTGAGAGCCGAGCAGCGTCACACGCGGGCCGGGGGCCGTGCACCAACAGCCTGTGCCGGGCCACCCGTGAGCGCGGAGACGGGGCACCGTGAGGAGAGGGGTGGCTGGGCTCCATGACGGGGAGCTTGAGCTGGCAGCAAAGGAATGTTCTCTTTGGGGAGGCAATCACGTGCAGGAAACGTTCAGAGAGATTTCCGTCCGTGCTTAATTTTTCTTAAAGCTTTCGTTCTTAAACAGGCAAACAGGCATAATTTGGACATTCCGCTGATGGAGAGTGTAACTAACTCCCCCCGAAGCCAGGTGAATTTTTTACCGAATAGTGTACCAGCCTTACAGGAGTTTTCCAGCCAAGCTGGGGGGACAGATACAAACCACCAGGGGCGCCTGGGTGGCTCAGTCGGTTGAGCGTCTGACTTCGGCTCAGGTCATGATCTCACGGTCTGTGAGTTCGAGCCCCGCGTTGGGCTCTGTGCCGACGGCTCAGAGCCTGGAGCCCGCTGCGGATTCTGTGTCTCCCTCTCTGCCCCTCCCCTGCTCATGCTCTGTTTCTCTCTGTCTCATGAATAAACATTAAAAAAAATTGGATTTGAAAAAAAAAAAAAACACACAAAAAACCAGGTACAAACCACCAGGAGATACAGCTAAGGAACATTAGAGCCTTCTCAGCAGCACCAAACCAGGATGATGGGATGTGCCTGGGCTGGGACAGGCGGAAGGGGCCCCAGAAGCGGTGGCCCGGCTGCAGGTTCATGCAGGCAGTGATTTCTTACCCATCCCCGTGTCGACACGGGGTCTCAGCCCCAGAAAGGGAAAACAGTTGGGTGGGGAAGAGGGAAGGACAAAGAAAGGGATTTTATAACCTCCCTTCCCTTTGGTCAAATGTGAGTTGAAAGTGAGTCAGCTAACCAGTGGCACCTATGATCCGGCAGGCCCCAACCCTGCAGCCCTCACCAACTCCGGGGGATCCCAGGAGCCCCGAGGGTCGCTCAGCCACATGGATTCACACATTCTCCCCTGTCAAGCTTCCTCCTGGAGCTGGATCCCTCTGCCCCCATTCTCCTCTCTCGCTGGCTGATGGTGTAGATGTTGGACATGGGTCGACAGAGCCCTGCTCGATTCCTCTGGGGTCAGATCTCCACCCCAGTGGAACCCCGCCCCAGGCCATCAAGGTTACAGCTATTTCATTCACCTTGACATGTTCCCGCATTTCATTTCTCCCTTGGCTTGCCAGAGGCCGGGCCCGGGGGTCAGGGTGAGCTGAGTCAGCACCCACAGGGCCAATGCTCTGCACACCTTTTTCTAGAAATGTTCATCTATTTAATGTCCATTCTTTAGCTTAAACTGTTCGTTAATCATTCTTTCAGCTGTGTATTGCATCTCTCCTCTTAGTGGGTAAGCTCTGTGAGGGCAGACGCTAGGGTAGAAGCTTCACAAGTGGGCATGTGGGGCGGGGTCTTGACGAATGTACAGGAGTGGGCCAGGTAGGGAAGAAAGAGGGACGCAGGGCCCTGGGAGAGGAAGGCTGTGAGGCATTTTGAAGGGGTAAATGTGGAAAACGGCTCTCGGGGTTTTACTTCCATCTGTGGAATCTGGGGCGTCCGTCTCGTTAAGATGTGGCGTCCACTTGTCCTTCTGCACCTGGACGGGTTTGTCACTGGCCTGTAAGCATTAGGATGTGGCCGAGCGCAGTCTGCCTAACTCCCAAGGGGGCCTCAGAAGGTGACGACGTTCCCACCTCGTATTCTAGAACACTCACTTGCATGTGGAGCCCCAAACCACCGTGTCAAAAGTTCGGCCACCCCCAGGTCGCCATGTTGGGAGGAAGCTCAGGCCACACGCAGGGACTCTGGTCCCTGGCCTGGCTGAGGTCCCTGCTAACCACAGCTCTCACTGCCTCTGGGCTGTCCCGGCTCCCGGATGTGGAGATCCTTCCAGGCCCGAGCCTCCCCAGCCAGGGCCCCGGGTATCACGGAGCAGACAGCAGCCTCCTCTCTCGGCCTCCTGCGACCCTCGACTGCAGCACCCGTGAGTGTGAGACGGGGGTCGTTGAAAGCCCTGACATTTGGGGGTAAGCTGTTGTACAGGAATGGTGACTTGAACGTGGCTGAGGCAGGGAAGGGGGTGAAAGATGATGCTGGAGAAATCTGCTGAGCTCACTTAGGGCGTCTCTTGGCTGCCAAGACCAAGAGTTGGGATTTTTATTCCATAGACCAGTGGTTGGCAAACTTTTTCTGTGAAGGGCCATATGGTAAATATTTTAAGCTTTGTGGGCCATATCCAGTCTCCGTTGCATTTTCTTCTTCTTCTTTTTATTTATTTTTTTACAATCCTATAAAAATGGAAAACCATTTTTAGCTCAGGATCATACAAACATGGGCAGCGGGCCAGATCTGGCCCTCAGACCGCAGTCTGCCAGCCCTGCCACGGGCCATGTGCAGCCAAAGGGGTTTGTAAATGAACGAGTAAACGAATCTGACTTTGAACAGAACATCAACCACCGCAGACGTACTAATTCCAGGTGTTATAAGAGACATACATCGATATATCATCCGTGTTTTCATATTCAAGAGCTGGGTGCAAATTGATATTTGCTCTGCTCAGATCTGAGGCACTCGTGCGTCCTAAGAAGCATGTGCACAGTTTTGGGGTAGGAACGGTGATTTTTTGTGTGGCAAGAGGACCCTGGGACATGTACTGTGAAGACTTTGAAATCTTATTGTCTGAATAGCTGATGTGTTGATAATTATTTTTCAAATGTCCTGTATCAGAAGTTTTATGTGAAATTAAGAGTCTTGGATGTCATGATTCTCATTCTGCCCTAGGACGAGAATTCTGAAAATGGACATGTGTGGTCTCTCTTCTTTTCAACTGAAAGATTTTGGAGTAAATAATGATCCTCACAGTTTTATATCGTGCTGTCTGTGCAAGATAAAACTTCGTAAGGAACTGCGAGCCAGAGAGCGCAGCCATTTTGGGGAGGCTTTGTCACGTCCGTGATGGAAACCGAGTGCTGCTTCACAGAATTCAACAATAGTACGTGTTCTAATTTTCTTTAAATAAGCAAAAAGATTAGTTTCAATCATTATCCACCTGCTCGTCGATGCGAGGTGCGATTTCAAGTCTTCCAAATGCACCCGACCAAACCGTCCTTTGCGCAATCATTTAAAAATTCTGTTTAATGTTTATTTATTTTTGAGAGACAGAGAGAGACAGAGCGTGAGCAGGGGAGGGGTAGAGAGAGGGGGAGACACAGAATCCGAATCAGGCTCCTGGCTCTGAGCCGTCAGCACAGAGCCCGACGTGGGGCTCGACCCCACGAACCCTGAGATCATGACCTGAGCCAAAGCCAGATGCTCAACCGACTGAGCCACCCAGGTGCCCCGTGCAATCATTTTTATTCGCAAAAGGACCTCTTGGGTTGTAAATGTTCGGTCCAAGTAATTTTGCCTCTGTCTCCCCGGGAGAGAATACAACCTACTTCGCCCAAATGTGAGGCAGGACTTTCGGGTCACGTGGTTGCTCCAGTGAATGAAGGATCGAAAAAAATAGCTATGGAAGCCTTGGCAAGTTGTTCACCTGGTTAAGCCCTAGCGGCTCTACCTGTAACCTGGGAACAAATGAGCGAAAGAACAAGTAAATGCACAGTGAGCGGGTAGCAGATAAATCAGCATTCAGCCCCTCTATTGCCATCGCTCTATTTCCTTTTTCCAAGAGGTTGGTGACACAGGATACTATTGACAGGTCACAGGTGATAAGGCAGGGCCTCAGCTTCCGGGCTTTGTGAAGTGGTGAGCTATAAAATAAGGCAGAGCAGGTGGGAACATACCAAGAGATCCCAAGAAAAATATCCTTTACAACCGTATGAAAAGTATTCATTTCACAACTCACGAGAAGAAGTTGTTAATTTCTTATAAAAGTTAGATTTCTTTTGGCCAAGTCAATTAAAATAATACTTTTCTTGGTGGCATTTTCTGGTTCTAACCGTAAGTTTCCCTAAGCACCTTCTTCTGAATCGGGCCAAAGCCAAGCAGATGCCGGCTCTCTCACAAGACATCTTACTTGGTTTTGTGAAACCGTGTTGTTTACCGAGGGGAGCGTTGGGGGATGCTCACTTTCAGCCCTAACTGTCGAGGAAGGCACTGCGGTTCCTTTTGTAATCCTCTGCTCCTTGTGTTCCTGCCCTCTCTGTCCCACCTTCTCTCAGAGGATGTAATACCCTGCTGCTTCCTGACTGCACTGCGATTTTAGCCTCACGCCTGACTTTTCTCCAACGCTGCTGGCCAAGAGGGTCCACGACTGAGCCAGCGGATGGAATCAGGCTCATCTCTGAAATTATTTATGATTCCTATTAATTCTCTCTCTCTCTCTCTCTCTCTCTCTAATAAATAACACAGTTAAAAGAGCCCATCGGATTGAGGACAGGCACTACGGTGCGGAGACTCAGCACATGGACGTCCACGTCGGTTTGCCAGCTCCCAGCACCCCCTACCGGTGTGGGAGACGAGTTACTTAGTCTCTCGCTGTTCTGTTTCCTCACCAGTAACACGGGGATGTCGATAGCCCTCCCTGATCCCCCCGGCGACACCCGGCGAGTCGGGTGAGTGAAAACACCCACAGCCTCAGAGCAGTACCCAACACGTGAAAGATGCTTGCCGCGTTTATGACAATTTCACAAAGGGTTCTAGTCAGTGGTGTTCACTACACGATGAGACTCAGTGGATAACGGGTCTGGATCGAGCAGAGGAGAGACAGCATGTAAATGTCCAGAATAAATTTGGAAAATTGCAGAAAAATTCACTTGGCTAGTTTTCCTTGCTTCAGATTAGAAATGTATTGACCTGTCATGACCGGAAATCTGGTAAGTATTTGGAGCGTAAATCTAGATATCCACGTTTACCTGCTGGAGAGTTAAAGAGAGTGATCGATATTAGTTAGGAACATGAAGTGACTATTACATTAAAAAAAAGTTTTGTTTTGCTTTTTTGAGAGACAGAACATGAGCGGGGGAGGGACAGAGAGAGGAAGACACAGAATGGGAAGCAGGCTCCGGGCTCCGAGCTGTCAGCACAGAGCCCGACGCGGGGCTCGAACCCCCGAACTGTGAGATCATGACCTGAGCTGAAGTCGGACGCTTAACCCGCTGAGCCACCCAGGCGCCCCACGAAGTGACTATTAAAACTGATACACCTTCTTCACAATAATGTGGCCCAGTGACATTTTTTAAGAGAGTGACTTTTCAAGACAGTGACATAGTCCTGATGCCTATTTTGTTTTGCCCATTCAAAACCATGCTGTGTTTTCTTTAATAGGAATTGTTTTTCATTTGTAAAATCATGTTGGCAAAGTTAAGAAGTATCAGGGGTCTGGTCTTTACAGCCCACTTGAGGTTCTAGTTCAATGCTAACATAGCTGGCATGGCTTTGGGGTAAGAAGTACCCCTCTGGGGCTGTTACAGCCAGAGAGAATGGTGAATGACAATTTACAAATGGTCCATGTTTGTCTCCAGACTCGTGTGTGTGTGTGTGTGTGTGTGTGTGTGTGTGTGTACAGGGAACAGTAGAAAGATGAGGAAATCCTAGAGAATAGCGATACACAGAACAGAGAAAGAGAATTCCAGACCCTGTTCCAACTATTGAGGGAGAGTTAGCAGGACAACCTCCGTCCATCTATCACCCTCTGCTAGAGTGATCCAGGCAACTCAGGACACAGAGAGACAAAGGCCAGTGGTACAAAGTCCAAAGCATTTATATGACGTGGGAGAACCCCGTCAGGACGAGCGCAGTGAGGAAGAAGGAAGGCCCTGAGGGACAGGTGAACAGGGGCGGGCACTTCGAGAGCCTCACTGAAGAGAAGCAAACTTTCCTTAGGAATTTGCCGGCACAGACTCAGTACCCACAGCGAGACTTCTTCTTGGAAGTAAAAATTGGTCCAGACGCAGGAAAGGGGTTCAAGACGAGTGTGGAGTGGTGGTGACGGCCACGCAGAGCTGGAACGGCCGGGAGAGACAGAAATCCAGGGAGCGCCAGAGCAGAGACTGTTCTCATAACCGCACCTGCAGATT
Organism: Panthera tigris; assembly: GCF_018350195.1. Classification (NCBI taxonomy): domain Eukaryota; kingdom Metazoa; phylum Chordata; class Mammalia; order Carnivora; family Felidae; genus Panthera; species Panthera tigris. Next base: position 136,746,655 of record NC_056662.1, on the reverse strand, counting down.
TTTAAAAAAAATTCAGCCACAGGTACTGCTTTCTCACACCACTGCTGTTTTCACTACTCTCTACTACTCATTGGCCATCAAAGAACAGACGCTGTCTCAGTACTTCACGTATTGGCTTATTTAACCTTTTCACATTTAAGAGGTAGTTACTAATATGTTTGTTATCGTTCTTCTTTCCAGAGAGGAAGAAAGGAGGCACGGGGACATTGAAAAGTGGTGCCTTCTTACCTTCTGTATTTTCTTCCGGTTGTCGGTTTCAGGAGTTCAGTTACTTGATCTGTTTGTCTCGGTAGATCCAGAGTTGAACCCAGTGCTTAGCATAGACGCGGTGATTACTGCTGAATAAATCAGAGTAAAATTAGAATGCCTCGTGCACGAGTCTGCATCGCTTGGCGGCTCAGTGTCTGGCTTTACAAAGGTAATAACGCCATTCCGGGGATTGCGCGACGTATGACGCGAGTCGCTGTGTGAAGTCGTGATGCACAGGACGTGTGCAGTCGGCCGCGGTCCGTATTATACGGGACGGAGAACGGAACTCAGGCCGTAGATTGTGCAGTTTAGACAGGGGTGTGTTCCAGATGGCCCCAAGGGTGGCAACGTGGTGACCACGGGGAAGTAGAGGAGGAAGGTCCCCGACCACAGATCTGCACGCTTAGTGAGGCCAGCACCCCGTGAAATGTGACTTGTCCCCTAAATGCAATTACAAATTGGACTGAAGTGAAAACGCTGACAGCTGACACCTAGTGTAGCCAAGTGTAAGCCCGAGGGAAGCTCGCCGTGCTGGCGGGTGGGAGAAAAGGAGATTGTAGGAGTGCGGGGTGGTGGAAGCTGGAGGGACGCCGTGGGCAAGAGGCAGGGGTGTATGGGGCTCGGGGTGTAGTTGATCTCCCGGCTCTTTACCTCCCGGCCTGGAGGCCACGGTGCCACCTTCCCGGGTGGTTGGCAGCATCTGAAGAACAAGGTTTCACTCTGAAGGCAGAAGCACTTGGTGGTGTTGGTTCCCTTTTCTCCGCGTGAAGTGATCTTTACCTTGAACAGTATTAGGTCACCGGGAAATGTTCCTGGCTCTCAGCTGTGTTTCTGGCCCTACGATAAACCCGGAAAATGCACGTTTCCCTAAATTCTAGTTATGGGGGGCTAACACGTGTTTCCCGTGGCTACCCTTAGAGCCTTGAACTCAGTCATCCGATCTCGCACCGCTCACCTCGGAGTCGGAGCAGTAGAAGGTTGTCGAGTGCTTCTTGGAAAGGCCGTGTTTTCATTCTTTGCAGCCATAATGACCTCAGAGGCGCCTCCAGGCTCTCTCAGCATGACTCTCCTGCCCAACCGCCCGAATCCAACTTGGCTGTGCAAGGGTTCTGCCCCCGCCTCCTGTCACAGACTTCCCCAGGTTCTCTGGCATCTAGTGTTGAACTTGCTGGCTGGAGGCTCTTGGTTGGTGGCTTTGCCCTTTTAAAAATAATGGGCCTGTGATTTTGCTCTCTTCAGTCCTTCGTGAACCTACTGAACTTTTCAAAATGTCAGAGAGAAAGAGAGGCAGGGAGTCAGTCACTGGGTAACTTTTCTCCTTCTCCAATATTTGGAGGCAATTATCAGGACTAAAAGTTTGTCTTCTCACACTTACTATTCTTTAGGATTCTATCATAGACGCGTTGTCTCATGGTGCATCTGCCATTTCCTGGGTCTCCGTTCCTTTCCCAAGATGGGCAACGGCCTTTCTGGTTTAAACGGGAGGTTGGCGACCCCTGGAGGGGGTGAGGTGGACCCCCGTCACCGTGGTCATACTGACTCTGTGCTCCGGAGGCTGGCTCTGCTCTCGCCCCACTGATACCTGGGATTTACAATTGTGAATGAAGTAGGAGAGAGAAAACTTTCCCGTGCCCTGTTGTCAGGTAAGTAATGGACGGAACCCACAACGAAAACCCCAGATTCTGAATGCTTGTCTGGGCTTTGCAAGTTACCGTGTTATTTATGCTATTTAATGAAAGTGTCTTTGCCATGTGGATGCTACGTAAAATAATTTTGTCCACGTGAATTTCTGTGCTGCCTCCATGTTTACCAAGTTGGTTAATTTGGGCCCCTGATTTGATTGTAAACTTGGTTCCATCCATTTCTATTCTCCTTTGATTCCATTTGAGCTAGTGTGTGTCTGTACCTGATGTGGTCGTCGATGCCGTTTCGTTTGTTCCATGCCATTGGCATTGGGGTTTTATTTTCAGGGGGGATGCCTCATCTGAGTTTTGTCCCCCTGCTAGTTTTTCTCCCACTGTCTTTTCAGATAATCAAATATATTTTGCATTCCACTTGAAATTCATTTAAATTTATGTTTTCAAGAACTGTTCATGTTATTTTAGTGTATTCTTTCTGGGTTACAACCTTGAACACTATCTGCTGAGATTTAACGTTACTTTATTTAAATACAGAAAGCTGCTCATTTTTGTCAAATTTATATTTACGGATTTTACTATTTTAAGCACAGGGTAAATGAATTTTTTTTCAAATTTAATCTTCCATTTTTTGTTGATAGAATGAGAAATAATATTTCATTTTGTGTAGTGACCTCATATCTGTGGCCTTATTCCTTGTAGTTGTTCTGAAGATTCTTTTTTTTTTTTTTTTTAATTTTTTTTCAACGTTTTTTATTTATTTTTGGGACAGAGAGAGACAGAGCATGAACGGGGGAGGGGCAGAGAGAGAGGGAGACACAGAATCGGAAACAGGCTCCAGGCTCCGAGCCATCAGCCCAGAGCCTGACGCGGGCTCGAACTCACAGACTGCGAGATCGTGACCTGGCTGAAGTCGGACGCTTAACCGACTGCGCCACCCAGGCGCCCCCTGAAGATTCTTTTTCTAGATGATCACAGCAGCCGTGAATAAAGACAGTGTGAGTTCTCTCTTTCCATGTGTTACTTCTTTTTCTTGCCTTCTTTCATTAGCCAGGAATCTCCAGTACAGCTCCTGTGTTAGCGGTAGAATACGTAGTGTGGCGATAAACATTACTACCTTTAAAATACTGTTTTCATTTTTGCCTTAAGCAGTAATATGCCTTCTAAATAAATTATGAGAAAAGAAAACATTTACCATCTTTTATATTTGCTGAAATATCTGCCAGTTCTGATTGGAGCTCTTTATCCCTTCAGTAGGTCCGTGAACTTTAGGCTTGAAGAACTTCCCCTAGCATTTTGAAACAATTGCTTTAATGTTTATTTTTATTTATTGAGGGAGAGAGAGAGAGACAGAGACAGAGACAGAGACGGAGAGAGCACAGCGGGAAAGGGGCAAAGAGAGGGAGAGAGAATCCCAAGCAGGTTCCACACTGTCAGCCCAGAGCCTGATGTGGGGCTTGAACTCACCAACCGTGAAATCATGACCTGAGCCAAAACCAAGAGTCCGACCTTAAGTGACTGAGCCATCCATGTGCCCCATTCCCCTTAGCATTTTTATAGGTCAGGTCTGTTGATGAAAAAATCTCAGTGTTTAAATCTGATCTGTTTTTTTTTAAATTCTCATTTTCCAAGGATATTTTTTACTGGGTATAGATTTCTTGGTTGCCTTTTTTCTTTTAGCTCCTGAAAATATAGTTTTGTTGTCTCTTAGCTTCCATTGTTTCTGACGAGACATCAGCTGATGTTCCTGTCATTTTTCTTCACCCCTCTATATGTGCTATGTTGTTTTCTTCTAGGTGCATACGAGATTTTCTCTTTAATTTAGGATTTTAGCAAATTTATGGTTAGCAAGATTTATGATGGGCTTAATTATGGTTTTCTTCTTGTTTATCTTGCCTGGGTTTCATTGAGTTTCTTGGATCCGTTACTGGTATTTATCACCATATTTGGAAATTCTCAGTCATTATTTCTTCAAATATTTTCTGCCCCATTATCTTTTTTTTCTCTCCTCCGTCTTGGACTACAGTTGCACATATGTTAGGATTCTGGGCGTTCTCCCACAGTTTACTAAGACTGCACTAGCTTTACATCAGCCTTGCTTCTCTCTCTTGTTTAGATCGTACTATTCCTGTTGACCTTTATTCTGCTGCCTTCAGTTTGTCGGTAAGCCTGCTCATTGACACCTCATCTCGGATACTGGGTTCGTCACTTTCAAGCTTCCATTTGGTTTTCCCATTCATTCATTCCCTATGAGCACATTTTCCTTTAAGTCCTTCAATACATTTATAAGAGCACCTCTGGGGTTCTCATCCGCTCTTGTCAAAGTCTGGGACATCTTGGGTTTAGTTTCTGTTGACCTTTGTTTTTTTTTTTAAAGGTTATTTATTTATTTTGAGAGAGAGAGAGAGAGAGAGAGAGCAAGCAATCAGGGGAGGGACAGAGAGAGAGGGAGACAGACGAAATCCCAAGCAGGCTCCATGCTGTCGGCCCAGAGCCCAGATGTGGGGCTTGATCTCATTAACCATGAGATGATGACCTGAGCCTAAATCAAAAGTCGGACACTTAACAGACTGAGCTGCCCAGACGCCCCTCTGTTGACCTGTCTTGGTTTTGATTTTGAGTCTCATTTTTCTATTTGTTTACATGCCTACTGACGTTGTTTACTGTAATCTGAACATTAAGAATGAAACCACACGGAGACTCCGTGTTTGTGCTCCATGGTAGCAATCTGAGTTTGCTCCAGGAGGCAGTGCCCGTGTCTGAATTCAAGCCAACTTGTGTCTTGTCTGTAGCTGGCAGCAGTTGAGATTCAATTCAGTTCCTTCTGCCTTCAGCTGCGGTGTGTTTTGCGGGGCCCTCCGGGCCATCCACCTGCGTATGTGTATCTAGCAATCCCCCCAACAGCTTGGGCAGAATTTATGTGCAGATTTCGTGTTCACTCCCCAGTGGCTCCCTCTCTTCCAGGATTCACTTTAACTTTCCAGATGCCCTGCCTTGGGCCTCATGCAGATGGGATAGTGCCCTTCAGAAAAAAAGGTGCAAATTCATAAATGTCACTGTTGCTTTCCCATGTTTCCAGTGCAGATCTCCTCTGGTTCCTGCCTGCTTCTGAAATATTTTGTCCAAGTTTTATAATTGTTCTCTGAGCGTTGGTCCAAGGACTCTAGTCTTCACTGCTGCTGAAAGCTGGCCCTTCCTTCTGAGAGTGTTTGAAGATCAAATTTTTCACATGACATTATTCATCCTACATGATTCTAAAGGTACGATCGTCATCACCGTCAACATCGTCATCGTTAACATTTTTTTTAACATTTGTTATTTAGCTACACTCAGAAGGATTGTGTGACGCTCCATGTTGAATACATAATCAGCTGTAGCAATAATAGCATCACATACTTGCCCCACTGTGGTCAGCCGGAAAAGGCTTTCAAAGGTGTCTAGTAAGACGTCCAAATCCCCAGAATGTATGACTATGTCGTCTTACACGGTGAAAGAGACTTTCTAGCTATGATTCGGTTAAGGATCTCAAGATGGGGAGATTCCCTTGGACTGTCCAGGTGGGCCCGATGTGGTTGTGAGGGTTCTTATAAGAGGAGGCAAGAGGGTCGGAGTGGGGAGAGGCTCATTTGATGATGAAGCCAAGGGAAACAGAGTTGGAAACAGAACGTGATCTTTCTGACTCTGAAGCCGGAAGAAGGAGCCATGAGCCAAGGAATGCAGGCAGCCTTTAGAAGCTAGAAAAGACAGGGCAGTACGTCCCTTCTGCAGCCTTGTGGACTTTGATGTTGGCCTAGAGAGGCCCATTTTGAACTTCTGACCTCCCAAACTGTAAGGAAACAAATTTCTGTTGTTTTGAGCCATTAAGTATGTCATCATGTGTTACGGCAGCTCTAGCAAACTCATGCCTCCCGAAACGATTTTGTTGTAACTTTCATTTTATAAAAAGGAAACAGGCACATGGACCTTCCCAGGTACAATATGCTTAAAGCAACTCGTCAGAGACTTTCTTCTATATCGTCACTACTTTCTGTATATTCGTATCGGTCTCTTACTGAAAATGACTCCATTGCGCATTTAGGCTTAACACTTGGAGAGCAATAAGGGGTGACAACGGCGGTTTTGAGAAGCGATGCTCCTGGTAAGGAGGGCGAGGGAGCCCCCGAAGAAGCTGTGTTCACCGTCCTCAATGTCCCTACCTGCTCTATTGCTGCTGGTAGTGATTTTACATCTCCTCCTAAGGGTTAATGATTAGTGGAAGCTCATAAACCAGTTAGTATTTCTATCTCGGACTGTTTCGCCTTGAGTTTCCCTTTATGTTATGAACTATTTGTAATAAGCTCCGTGCTAGGATATTTTAGCGTCTAACTGGCAGGAAGAGCTGCGTGCCCTCCAGGGTCACAGGCCAGGTATCCGATGACTAGTTCTCGCCAGTGGAACGTGGGAAGAAGTAATGTGTCTGTTGCGGGCCATGGTGGGCTGTGTGTGTTGTCTTCCCCGTTTGTGGTGACCACGGAGACCGCTCCTCCCCTGGGGTGTTAGTGATGGAGGGGTCTGGACTCTGGAGTCACTCCTTGGAGCGGAGTCTCCCAGGGGATCTGTGCTGGACTCTCTCTAACAAGAGGACTTAAACTGTGTTCTGCCATTGACGCTCTGGGACCATTAGGGCAGCCGCTCTTATCCACTCGTGTTTTTAGCTAGGAAATCACGCAGTCGTTAGATGGAGACAGAAAGGCTAGTTTCTGAGGATCAAAACGTAGCTACGAATTAGGGAGGGAACTCCCGTATGACACTTTAACATACATCTTTTATATTCCTGTATCATCCCTAGAAGATAAATATTTGGACAGGAGCCCAAGGCTCAAAATGAGTAATGGCTTTCCCCAAAGATAACAACCAGAAGTTGATGGGACTAGGATCTAAAGCCAGACCAGATTTCAAAGTCTAAATCTTATCACTACAATGCACTACTTTTAAAGTTTCAGAACTAGGGACTGCTGTAATAATTTGGTTCAAGCTCTTTTTTCCAGAGGGCCACAGGGAGTAAATGGCAGCATAAGTTGGTTTCCTGAATTTTTAATCTTGTGCACTAGTGCAATTCTCAATGGGGAGAAGGGGCATCTCATAACGTCTGGAGATGGTTTTGGTCGTCACGACAGAAGAGGTGTCACGGTGTCTAGTGGGCGGAGGCCAGGGAGACTGCTGCACATCCTACTTTGCACAAGACAGCCTCCATACAAAAGAACGATTCACCCCAACGCCCCTAGTGTTGAGGCCGAGAAACCCCGTTAAGGGGTGTACATCCGCTATGTAGCAGAGACAGGACTCAAATCCATGGTACCACCGCCGCACAATGTCTTTCTAGAAAGGTTAATTACCGCTGACCAGGGAACTCGGGTTTAGCCTTTTCACTGACCGTTTGGGAAGCCCAAGAGATATGTAACGGAATCACGTCACACGTTGACCTTTGCCAGGCTGTGAGCTCTTGGAGTGCAGGGTCGAAGCCATGCGGTGCTGGTTTTTCGACGCCTACGTTACATAGTAGGTCTTTGATCCCCTGTTTATGAAGTTGCTACACGAATCATTCAGTGATTTTTCTGTCCCCCTGAAGTCGATCCTAACGACAGCCCCTTGTAAAATAACCTGAGAAAACTGCTTCATCAAGCACACATCTTCTCCCCGGTTGACAAATTGCACAGCCGTCCTCAGTCCTCCGTGGAACCGGGGCCTGAAGATTAATTGTGCGGCCGAGTTCTTTGTGGAGCAGGCCCCGTGCGCCTTTAAATTCCGAGGGGTGTTTGCTCTCGTCGTGTACATTTATAGCTGGCTCCTCATTTCTTCTGAGTCTTGTAATTCCTGGCAGCTGCTTTCAAGGGACAGTCACCGCTCCAGTGGCCGTTTTTCTGTGCACCGCGCCTTTCTGATTCCCTCTCCCGCCGCTCCGCAGCAGGGTCTGAGTTGTTATGATGTCTCGTTTCCATTTGGTACAGAATCTCTTGTGCAGAGGTGTTTCCTTAATTGGCATCTTTGCGTTGGGAGCTTGGAAAGTGGGTGCCTCCCTTGTCCACCTTCGTCTCTACCTGACCCCTGGCTGCCCGTCCCAGGCCTCTCTCTCCACTCCTCTGCATTTGGGGCTTATCTGGGGTTCACGGTCCTCCGAAAAAACAATTTCCACAGCCCGTGAGCCCACGTTATCTGAGCTGTATCTAAGCTATGTTAACCAATTAGAAAAATAAATGAGTGTGGAAAAGGTGGAGAGAGAGAGATCATACACAAGAGGTCCCAGCCCCCCAAAAGTGCTTTGTGGTTAGAAAAAAGCCCGGCAGAGGCCCGGCTCAGGGTCGGGGGGAGGGGGGGAGCTGGCCCCAAGCGCTGCTGGGCTCTGAGTCTGTTGACCCGGTGACAACTGTTTCTGTGCGGACGCCGTGCAAACAGGTGACGTTCATCTGGGTAAGTGACGGAATTTATAAACTGCCATGGTTTCCTTTAGAATAAACCCTTGCCCTACATAGATCTTTATTGTTTCCTAAAGAAATGCTGTTTGCACCAGAGAAATTTCGACTCCTGTGCCGCGGTCCCATTTCACACACCAGTGTGCTTACAGTCCAACACCACATCCCCACGGTGCGGTGGGAACCTTCCTTCCCCCACCTGCCGGCCGGGCCCAGAGGACCTCAGACTCGGGTGTGCGTGAAGTACCGTGAAGGGAGAAGGTGGGGGACGTGCTTGTTCTAGAAGGGCCCCAACGCCCTGGGAAAGTCTCCAGCGGCTCTGGGCTTCTTCCTCTTGGTCCAGAACACCTGTACCTCCCACCTCCCCCCCACGCCCAGCCCCACCCGCTGGCACCCACACCCCCGGCCTGGCTCTGCAGATGTCCCTTTGAGGGGCGCTGACGGCAGGTAGCTGGCACTTACCTGCATCCCTGTCCCGTTCCCTTCTGGGCCGCTGCCCTGCGGGGGGCTGGCCTGCCCCTTCAGCCTCCAGGGGTGGCAGCCTCAGGGGCCCAGCCCTTTCGAGAGCAACGAGGTAGGATCCCCTGTAAAAGCCACGGATGCACGTGCAGCACCCACGCCCCTGCGGATGTGCAAGAACATGGTGAGGGCGCACCGTAAGGGGACTGGAATAGGGACACGGCGACTGTTTGAGGACTCTGAAAAGGCAGAGGTGGTTATGTGCGTGATGTTTCTGTACCTGCTCCCAGCATGTTGTACCGGGTGGGATTCGGAGCAGCCGGCTCGACGGTGCTGACTGGGGAGACTGGGGGGGGGGGGGTCTGACGGAGGACAGGTGTGCAGCCAGGACAGGTATGGTTGGGGGAGGGGACGATGACCCCGTGGGGCTGGCCGGAGGGGCTTCCTGAGTTTTATGTCTTGGTGACTGAGACGGCTTGGGGCGGTTGGCAGAGCTCATGGCATAGAGTAGCACCCAGCACGATTTGCTGAATCAAGAGTGGAGATGTACCATCTGAGCACCGATGCTTCTGTTTCTTGGCACTTAAAATAATTTTTTTTTTAATGTTTATTTACTTTTGAGAGAGAGAGAGAGAGACAGAGAGACAGAGAGAGAGACAGAGCTCAAACAGGGGAGGGGCAGAGAGAGAGGGAGACACAGAATCCGAAGCAGGCTCCAGGCTCTGAGCTGTTAGCACAGAGCCTGACACGGGGCTCGAACCCACCAACCGTGAGATCATGACCTGAGTCGAAGTCAGATGCTCAACCAACTGAGCCACCCGGGCACCCCTATTTTTATTTTTAATTAAAAATTTTTTTAATGTTTATTTATTTTTGAGAGAGAGAGAGTGCACAAGCAGGGGAGGGTCAGAGAGAGAGGGAGACACAGAATCCGAAGCAGGATCCAGGCTCCCAGCTCTCAGCACGGAGCCCAATGTGGGGCTCAAACCCACGAACCGCGAGATCATGACCTGAGCCGAAGTCGGATTCTTAACGGACTGAACCACCCAGGCTGTTTCTTGGCACTTTTAAAACATTTGTTTCGGAGTTTCTTACTTTTAAATGACTTAACACATTGTGTGTCCTTTTTGGTGTATATCTATCTGCTGGTCATTTGTTTTAATGTACACGTTTACCAGTATATCATGTATATTAAAGTGCAGTATGTCGGTGTATTACCGACATGATTATCAGACTGAGGGGGGCCATCCCGGCAGAGCGTGTGAAGTTAGATTCATTATTGACTTAGTAATTTTTGTGGAGATCTAAGTCACTTCAGGCATTCTAGAAAGAAGGGTAAGATTCTTTTGGATAAAAGGAGCTTTGAAGAGACTGTAGGAGAAAAGTTCTCAGGAAACATTGGACATAGGAATGCGGCCATTAGCGTAAGTAGGAACATTTTTTACACTTGGCATCTAACAAAATTAAGGCATAGAGAAGAAGAGCAGAATAGAAAATATGAAAGAAACTGCCGAAGGGGATGTCGGAACGAACGTCTTGGGCCGTGTTCTCACAGGAAGAGGGGAAACACCATTCGTGTTTCCTAATGGGAAACCTAATGGGAAACAGACCTAATGGGTCTGTCTCCGACGCGTCTACAGAGATATCAAGGGGGCGCTGCCATGTGGGAAACGTGTTCTCCAAGAATAGAAATCACTCGTTCATGCTTCGCTTCCCTTCCTTCCTTCATCCCGTGCCCTCTTTGCTCTCATTTTTGTCCACAGTGCTTTTCCCTTCTGAGATGACTCAGGACCCATTTACCGTGGCTGTCGTCAGGCTCTCCCCAGGTAGAGACAAGAGGATGTTTTTCCCCTCCTGGGCTATCGATGAGTGTACCTGTCTCTCCTAGGACAGGTGCAGAGAGGGAATTCGGAGATACTGAAGGAACGAGTACCTCTTCTGTTGCTTCCATCCAGCGAGGAGCTAGAAACACAGGCCTGGTTCTCTGGCCTCAGGCTTCTCTGCACTGGGGACATCAAGTAACAAGTCGGTCTACACAATAGTGGGAGTGTTCTCCAAGGGTTACAGACGAAGGCACTGGGGTCAGACAGGTGCAATTTTAGGCATATTCGCCAGTCCCGGCCGGCCGCACCTGAGTCCTTGCTACAGTCCTAGAGGGTCCAAACGGTTCCTTTCAGAGGAAGCACGATTGTTGTGCAGATTGGTTATAAGATGGGAGTGGGGATGGTCTCTGTCCCCGCACGTTTGGTCCCTTTTGTCTGGCTAACGCCCGCACCCCTGTCATTTACAGCAAACGTCTATCGGGTGCCTAGAACAAGCCACGCGCCCAGTTGCCGGAATTAAGGTCTCTCGCTTTTGTTTCATTTTGCTTTTGGATCCTGACCCTGTGCCAACCCTGGTTGGAATGGTCTGGAAAGACAGTGCGCAGTGAGATGTTGCCATCGGCGCGGGAGACCGCCTACCCGTGCGGCTGGACCCACACCGCACACCCACAAGGGCAGCGCCGTTTGCCAGCGAGTGAGCTGGGGTTCAGGGCTGTTCAATGTTGAACCCAGAGTGGCTACTTCAACAAGTGAAGTACAAGAATGGGGGACTTGAGCCTTGGGCACAGTGGGGTTCTGCCACTGACTCGGTCCCTGGCTCTCTCTTTTTGTGTTTCTACCCAGAGGCTGCTGTGATACACACAGTTGTCTTTTTCTTTTCTTTTCTTTTCTTTTCTTTTCTTTTCTTTTCTTTTCTTTTCTTTTCTTTTCTTTTCTTTTTCTTTTCTTTTCTTTTCTCTTCTTCTTCTTCTTCTTCTTCTTCTTCTTCTTCTTCTTTTTCCTTTTTTTTGAGATTCAAGTGAAAACCACAATGTGTTATGCCCAAGACATCTTTTGTTCTGTTTTTTAAGATGCATGTACATTTTAGGAGAAACCGTATCGCTGTTGTAGATTCATTCACCCGGGAACCACCAGTGTTTTGCGTGAGTTCTGTTTGATTTCCTTAAACTTGAGCGAGGCCACGAACTGCCCCTGCTTTTGCTCTCTGTGAACGCAGTTCCGCCACGTTCCAAAGGCCAGCGAACCCCACCCCGAGAGCTGGGGGGTCACCGGGGATCAGGGCCGTGCGTTTGGACTGGACACACATTCGGTCCCCCTGGAGAGCCGCCCCGAGGACAGCGTGCCCCCCGCTCGGCCACTTCCTCGTTCCCACAGAGCCGGCCCACGGGGCTGTTTGGTGGGACACTGTTCCCGGCTGCCGTGTCACATATTCAGGCCTCCGATCTGCTTACTTTTCCTCCTGTGAGAGGGGACTTCCTGTGTTCCCTTGTGCCTCATCTTCTCCCCTCCCCTTCCACTTGGCTCCTCTTTCTGTCCCCCCCCCACTGAAAGCCGCTCCGGCTCTGGGACTCCAGGTCTGATGGTGGGAGCCCCCGGGTGAGGGGCCGCGCCCAGTGACAGCGCCTGTGCCCGGATGGGATTGGGGCCAAGTGCGGGCCTTTACCTTGAAACATCGGCTGAGCGGTCTGTGTTGCAGAGCCCGATCTTGCTCGCCTCGTCCGAATGTGCGTCTTTCATGCCTGCAGGGTGAAAACACACAAACAGAAAGCCTGTTGCATAAATGGGGCACTTTCACACTTCCCTAATTAGAGTGTGACTCGGCTGACGTCGTAAAGTGGTTTAGTTGCATGTTTCAAGAGCAGTAATTTGACTTCTGGGAACATGCCCCGAGGGAGTAGTCTAAATGCCTCCCATCTGCTAGCTGTCCAAGCCCAAGACCGGCTGGGAGCCAGTCCCCCAAGCCGGCCCGCGCTCAGATCGCAGCTCCAGCAAGGGTGACGAGGGCAGACCTGGGAAAGCCGCTTAGTGAAGTCCTGCCTCAGTTTCCTCCTCTCCAAACTGGGGGCAGCAAGAATGGCGACAGTCTCATGGAGCAGATGAGAGCATGTAACACACAGAGTATGGGGACTGGACACAGTAGGTGCTCAGTAAACGTTGGATGCTCTTCCTTGACATCTCTCTCCTTTTTAATTTTTAAAATGTTTATTTATTTTTGAGAGAGAGAGAGAGAACACAAGCCGGGGAGGGGCAGAGAGAGGGGAAGACACAGAATCCGAAGCAGGCTGCAGGCTCCGAGCTGTCAGCACAGAGCCCGACGCGGGGCTCGAACCCACGACCCGCGAGATCGTGACTGGAGCCGAAGTCGGACGCTCAACCGACTGAGCCCCCCAGGTGCCCCTTGGTCCTCTCTCTTTGCCTTGATTTCCTTATTTGGAGAATATGAATAACAACAGTGTTTACCTAGTAAAATTATTGTGGGCATTAAATAAAACGAGGAGTGGTAACCATGGTGCGGGGCGTGCCGTAAACGCACGATAGATGTTATTAGCTATTGCATTTGGGCAAAAACCTTTATGAACAGAGCACATATTGCTGTACTATTTCTGATGGCAAAAATGAAAAATAAGGCATCTAGAGAAATTCGACCATTTCATTTCCTTGATACTTAGAAGGCAAAATGATGTTGACAATGACTTTTTAATAGCACTGGGAAAAGCTATTTTGAAACACTAAGTTGAAAAAGACAGGTAAGTCTTAAGTTATCATCTGAAAAAAATCTATCCACAGGGGCCACAAATCTAGAAAAATACACCAGCGTATTTATTAGCGCTTGCCTTTGTGTGGTAGGATTGAGAGTGTAATTTCTATTCTTTATATTTTTGTATCTTTAAATTTTTAGAGCGAGAGAATGTTAGTTTTGGGAACTAGGGGTGGAGGTAATTCCTTTATGAAAGATCTTTAAATATTTTTTAGGCTTGGCTTTGACAGAATATTTCCCGTCTGGAAGACCATTCAAGAGCAGCGCAGTAATGGAAGAACCGGGCTACAATAAGTAATTTTACAATGGCTGCCTAATATCGATTCAAGTAGCAAAGGAAGGTGTTATCTGCCCCCCGGGTCCGGGGCACTTGTCCACGCACACCGTGATGGAAATTTAATAATTTATTAAGCACAGACACTGGCCCCCACGTGCTCAATAAATATTTATTCAATAGATGAATGATTGTATTAAAGATGAGGTTTGTCATTGAAATGAGGTTGAATCCCCATAACGTTATCTGAGGCTCTAAGAGAAGAGATGCCCCCAAGAGGGCTGTTTGAGCAGAGAGAGCATGGCTCAGAACCCAGGCGTCCTGGATTCTGCGGACCGTGGAGACGGTGCGTTCCCCTGCTTCGTTTCCTCGTCTGTGTGGTGAGTCGTTTGCAGCGAATGTTTTATCTTGTTTTCTCTCTCTTTGCGATTCAAACAATATGAATACGAAATAGTGACGGTTCGCCTTGGGTGAACGTACGTGTGCAAGGTGGTTAGTACGTTTGATCTGGAGGAGACTTTTTCTCCCCTGTTGTGCCCAGAATGAAGATCAGATGCTTTCTGAGACCTGAATGGTGGGCAGGACCTGCTCCCTCTACCTCTTCACCCCTTCTGCTCTTCACCTGCCCTCCCTCCACCCTGCAGCCCTGCACACTAGCTGGTAAGGGTTCCAGACAGCCTCCTGCTCTCTCCTGCTGCACCTGCAAACACACCCTGGCCCCTCTGTGCAACCGCGCTCTCCCTGCACCCAGACCTGTCCCTCATCCTCCCGCCTGCTCCTCCCACGACCCCTCAGGACGCAGCTCAGATCACTCACCTCTTAGGGAGGAGCCCCCCACCCCCCTTTCCCAGGCTGGACCTACTTCCTTTCTGTCGTGCTCTTGGAGAGCTGGGTATTCCTCCTTTTGGAATGCCCGTCTTGCTTTGTAATTAAGCCTCCACGAGAGTGATTCTTTGATGAGTGCCTCTGTCTCCCACAGTTGTCTGTTTCCTCCATGGGAGCAAGTGTAATCGTTTATTTTTGGTGCTCTGGATATTGAGGATTCTCACTGAGTAGTTGTTGAATAAGTGACGGGCTGCTGAAGAAATCAGCTCAAGGGTGAACGTGTATTTATTCATCGACAGGAGAAAGGGAGACTATGAAGTTCGAATGCCACTTAGAGCTGTCTCTCCCTGAGTCCCCCCTCCCCGGGACAAATAAGCGGGACAGATGAAGTTAGCCGCATCTTAAGGTTTGATGAATGAGGCAGGATAAAGTCCAGGCAGGGTGAATAACTTTTTCAAGGGGCGCATGGGTGACGGAGCTCCTCTCAGAGCCTACAGCTGTTGTCTCAGAAGAAACATGTCGGAAAGAACAGGATTAGGCCGAACGCATGTGGCCTTTGCACACAAGAAGTCATGCATTTTAGGGTGACCCTATTTTTTTTTTCTTTCTCTCTGTGCGGCTTAAGCAGTAAACTCTCTGGCACGGTCTTCCTTCTGGTCTCTTCTGACTAGGAGAGCAGCCAAAAGATAAAGGCCTGGACCTCAGAGAGAGGGGACACCCGTGGGCACGCATCACTCTGTGGGTTCCTGGCCAGCAAACCAGAACCCTGTGTGGAGTGTCGGAGACCCCATCTGATAACAAAATAGCATTTTGCTTTCCACTGTCACTGTCTTTTTAGGAATATTTCTTTCCCTTGGGGTCTTACGTAGAGGCAGTTGTCCACTGAGGCAAGATTTGGACGTTCCTGCATCTGAAGGCAAATATCGCTTCCAGGCTGTTCTAACAGTGCCCTGTCCCACGGTTCTAAGGTGAATATCGTTTCCAGGCTGTTCTAGCAGTGCTCTGTTCCATGGTTCTTTCCAACACGAGCCCTTGACAGTAATAATCTCTTCCATTTGTACAGGGTTTTCCCCATCTCGTTTGCTCCTCGTAGGTCTGTAGGCGTATTTACGTTCTCCTAAATGTCTTCGGCTTCCAGGTTTATCTCCTGCCCCTTGCAGAGTGATGGACATTCATAGCAGGTATTTGCTAAAGGGACAGATACCTGACTAACTCCGTGAACCGACGAACAACCCTTTGCAATAAGCACTGTGGTGGTTGCTAGGTCTGATCTGCATACAGCTGGGGAAAGAAAAGATTTAAAATATCAAATGACTTTGTCAAAGATTCATTCTAGGTAATGAATGGAAAGATTTCTGGCTCCTAGTTCAATGCTATTTACATAAGTGAGTTGTTATGAGATTCTTACATGAGTAGCTTTTTTGGTACGGATGACTTATATTAACTTTTTAAGCAGCTTCGAGGTATAATTTTTACATGCACAATCTTACCAACTGTCGGCACCCAATTCAATGATTTTTTTTTGTGAATTTAAAAAGCTGTGTAACCACCGCTGCCATTGTCCACTTTTGGAATAGTTCCATCCCACAGTGAAGGTGCCATCATCTCATTACCACTTAACCCCTGCTCCCAGGCCAGGGGATCCTTTATCCTGTGTCTCTAGAGACATACTTTTCAAAAAAAAAAAAAATTCACGCACATGGAATTATATGTAGTCCGATTGTATGTAGTACAAGATGTAGTACTTTGAGTCTAGCTCCTTTTTAGGCTTATCCCTGTAATTGTTCATTACTCACAAGTTGGTGGGTGTTTGGTTGGATTCCAGTCTTTGGGTGTGTGGACATTCTACCATGAACATTTGCAAATGTGTCTTTTTGTAGATGCGTGTTTTCATTTCTCTTGGGTAAGTACCTAGGAGTGAATTGCTGCCTTATGGTAAATTTCTGTTTATTTTGTTAAAAAATTGGTGGGAGCGCCTGGGTGGCTCAGTCAGTTGAGCGTCCGACTTCAGCTCAGGTCATGATCTCACGGTTCCTGAGTTTGAGCCCCACGTCGGGCTCCGTGCTGACGGCTCGGAGCCTGGAGCCCGCTTCCAATTCTGTGTCTCCCTCTCTCTCTGCCCCTCTCCTGCTGGCACTTGGTCTCTCTCTGTCTCTCAAAAGGAAACAAACATTAAAAAAAAAAAAGAAATTGGTGAACTGTTTTTCAAAGTTCCTGTACCATTTCATACTCCCAGTCTTTTTGATGAAAGCCATTCTTGTTGAGCGTGTGGTGATGCTCATTGTGTGTGTGTGTGTGTGTGTGTGTGTGTGTGTGTGTGTGTTTCTTTTTGTGGTCTTTTCCTTGAGAGGAAGAAGACAGAATAACTGTCATTCACAATTTGTCCTATCAATTTTTTAAAAGAGATGTAAGCTGCAAGTACAATTGCTGAGTTATTTAATTCTTCATTCAATTCTGTCAATTTTGGTTTAATGTATTTTGGCGTTGTGTTGGTAGGTGCATATGCATTTATAAGTTTTCTATCTTTTAATATAATGACTCAGCCATTAAGGGATTTCCTTTTTCTTTCTAGTTATATTTTTTGTCTTAAATTTTGTTCTGTCTGATATAACTGTATCTCTTATGGTTAAGGTTTACATGGCATATATTTTTCCACCTTTTTACTTTCAGACTCTTTGTGTTTTTGAAACTAAAATTTGCCTCGTGTAGATGGAATATAGTTGCATCTTGCTTTTTTGTTTTTTTAATATTTTATTTTTGAGAGACAGATAGAGAGAGAGAGAGGCGCGTAGGGGAGGGGCGGAGAGAGAGACACACAGAAACTGAAGCAGGCTCCAGGCTCCGAGCTGTTCACGCAGAGCCTGACATGGGGTTCGAAGCCACAAACCGTGAGATCATGACCTGAACCAAAGTCTGGTGCTTAATCGACTGAGCCACCCAGGTGCCCCTGCATCTTGCTTTTTAAACCAGTCTGCCAACCTCTGCCTTTTGGTTGAGGTGTTTAGTCTGTTCTCATTTTATCTAACTGTTGATATAGTTATATTTATATCTGCCATTTGCTATTTGCTTTCTATATTCTTTCTTTCTTTCTCTCTCTCTTTTTTTTGCTTTGATCCTCATTTACTGCTACCTTATTTGTGTTAAGCACATATTTTTTAGTATACCATTTTTATTCATTTTTTTTGCTATATTTTAAAGTTGCTTTCTAATGATTGCTTTAGGATTACAATATACGTCATATAGTAGGACAATTCAGATTAATGGCACCTTAAATGTAGAATTCTACTCTCATGTCACTGCATTCTCTACCCCTCCTTTGTGCTGTTATTGTCATAAATATTATATCGGTGCATGTTATATATTATATATATAATATACAATTATATTATATATGTATTATTATATTATTATAATATTATATATATAATATTATATATATTATTATATATATTATATATATAATTATATATTATATTATATAACTAATACTACCCTGTTATAACTTTTTAACCAATCTTATGTCTTTTGAAGAAGAGAAGATATATGTTTGTAGTCTTTTTTATGAAACCTCCTATTTATAATTTCTAATTCTTTTAATTTTTTTTCCAGTGGATTTAAGTTCCCATCTATGTCATTGTTTTTCAGCCAGAAAGCTGCCTTCAGTATTTCCTCCAAGGTATGTCTGCTACCACATATTTTCAGTCTTTGTTTGGGAATGTCTTTATTTCACTTTCGTTTTTGGAAGGATAGTTTCACTCAATATTGAATTCTTGGTTAATATCTGTTCTTAAGCACTTTGAAGACGTCTCTCCATTACATTCTGGCCTGCCTTGCCTCAGTTGACCAATCAGTCAGTACGTGTATCAATATTTCTGTGTATGTGAGGAAGTATTTTTCTCTGTGCTTTTGAGATTTTCTCTTTGTTTTCGCTCTCCATGGTTAGAGATGCGTGTAGATGTGGATCTCTGTGTTTTACTACGTGGGATTCAACAAACCTCTTGGATCTGCCTATTAGTGTGTTTCACTAAATGTGGGAGGATTCCAGCCTTGTCTCATTATTTTTCTTCCTTTTTCTCACTCTCGTCTCCTACTGGAACTCTTGTCGCAGGTGCCGATTTGCTTGATGGTGCCCCTTAGGCCTCTCTCTTCAATTCAGTTTTCTTTATTTTCTTCACACTTTTACTCTGTTGTCCAGATTGGATTCTTTCTACAGATCCTTCTTCACGTTCACGGATTGTTTCCTTTACCAGCTCCTGTCTGCTTGTCGAGCCACCCAGTAAAGCTTCCATTTCAGTTATTGTACTTTATGACTTCAGAATTTCCACTGGCTATTTGTTATTGTTCCTGTGTCTTTATTGAGATTCCCTACCTGTGGAGCCATTTTCATCATATTTTTATTTAATTCTTCAAACACAGCTTCCGTCATCCTTTGAGTATCTTTAGCCGCTTTGCATTTTTGTCTGCTAAATTCAACATTTGGGCCCACTCGCGGTTTCTACCGACTGCTTCCTTCTCTCCTCCTGAATATGGGTCACACATCCTTGTTTATGCGAGCCTCATAAGTTCTTATTGAAGACTGGATGTTTAGATAATAAATTGTTGCAACTCTGAATTTTTTCTCCAAGGGCGATCGTTGTTATTCTTTTTTGTTTTGTTTTATTGATAGCAACTTGCCTCACCTCAATCTCCTGTCTCTGTCTCCCCTATGATGGGGATCTGGGAAGACCTTTGCTCACTTTGTTTTCAACTCTTATTTTTAGTTTTTGGTCTGGCTCACTAGGAGTCACTCTTGAGTCTCTACAGGTTATTTTTCAGCCGGTCATTGCTTATAGTTTGGGCTCCAACTCTTGTGGCAATGAAGTTTCCTCCCTCTGCTGATGGGTCCGTGTGCACAGGGACCCATGAGGTCCCTGAGGAACATGGGCAACGCTTAGGTGACCTTTGTCTTTCTAAGCTCTACTGGGCTCTCCTGAGCCGGTAGGTAGGGTGAAAGGAGCCCTCAGGTAAAGGAGGCTCCAGTGGCTGAAATCCAAAATTCAATCATTTTTCATGAGTAAACACTTCTCCATGTGTTTTGTTTGTTTGTTTGTTTGTTTTGGGTCAATATTCAGAGCTCTTAAAATGGTTGCGTTTGATATTTTTGTTCAGTTTAATATTTGTTTTACCAGGAAGAGGGTTTGCTGACCTTTTCACTTTGATGGCACTGCAGGTCTGTTCCCAGATTTTATCTGTTTTTATAAAGCATGTTAGTATGGATGTTCTAGATAGAAAAAAAGTCAAAATGCAAAAGTTACTCTAGAGAAAAAGGTGATATGAGAACGCTACGGTACCTTTTATCTGCTGTCCTCTAATTGTTTAACTTCCTTCTACGTTAGTTTTCTTTTTACGGTGGGAGGCGGCAACAGTCCTAGGCAGATGCTTCTTTCTTTGCAGGTGCCGTGACTTCTAGAACGCACGTGATGGGGGAAGAGCTGAGCTCGTGGGCTGACGTGCCGTGGGAGCCCCTCCCATTCCGTCGGCATAAACCCATCTTAACTTCCCTCAGGTGTGAACAAGAACTCGGCAGGAGTTTGAGACAAAAGACCCCTTATTTCACTTCCTGTCCTGGTTTCATCTGAACTCGGACGGCCGAGCTAAAGCTGGGAGTATGTGCGGCTGTGGTTTTAACCCTGACTCACACAGCCGCGTGAGAGCTGGACCGAGTCATCTTGAAATGCTTGGAAAACGTCCAAGACCGAACAGTCGGAGGTGCAGACTTTTCCCTCTCTGCGCCCCTCCCCCTCTCAGCCCACGATGGGTGTTCGTGCTGACGCGCCGCGGGAGGAGTGTGTTGGGGGGCACCGCGGACACATGCGCTCACGAACGACGTTTCCCAAACGAGGTGGTCTCCTTAAATCGTCATCTTCACGGCACTCATTTTCGATGGTGATCTAATTTTCTGATGAGAGGGGGATCATTTAAATTGACCTGATCTGTCTTTCAACTCCTTGTCAGAATCTGTCCCGGGGACCCAATTTCCTGGTTCAGCAGGGAGCATTTGTGCGTGGCCAGCGCCGCCGTGGCCCTGGACAAAGGACAGCGATAACAGACTCGCAGGTGGTTATAATAGCTTCAATTATAGCAAACAGAGGCAGCTGGGCCGTTCTCAGCACACGCCAGCTCGGCCAAGTTCTGGCCGCTAGCTCTCAGTTTCTTTTATTTGACAGCAAGAATGTTGAGGTCCCGTGGAGGTGCCCTCTAGGCAAAGGGAAGTATGTGCCAACTGCTGAGGTTTCTAACATCTGAACTGTGCTGGCATTTGCTCCCGGGAGAAATCATAGGGCTTGAATGCATGTTCTAATCAAATAAATATTGCTTCTTTCTTTCTCTCTGCCTCCTTCCCTCCCCCTCTCCCTCCCTCCCTCCCTCCCTCCCTTCCTTCCTTCCTTCCTTCCTTCCTTCCTCCCTCCCTTCCTCCCTTCCCTTCCCTTCCTCCCTCCCCTTCCCTTCCCTTCCCTTCCTCCCTCCCCTTCCCTTCCTCCCTCCCTCCCTTCCTTCCCTACTTCCCTCCCTCCCTCCCTCCCTTCCCTCCTTCCCTCCCTCCCTTCCCTCCTTCCCTCCCTTCCTTCCTTTGTGCTTTTCATTACAATTTAGCTTTTGATGACTTCAATGGCAGACTGTCTTTTGTAAGTTACTTCTTCTTGCCATTGGGTGACATTTTTACTCCCTTGTTGAGAAAAACTTGGGAAAAAGCAGTTCCTTTCTGCTATACAAATCTTTGTAGCACAGTGTATTAGAAATAAAAAGAGGTGAGAAAGAAAGAACTGTGGTGAGCGGGAAGCTGGGGTTTCTGTCTAATCCGCACGAATTGCAGCAGCCGTTTGCCAATTAAAGTCAAATGGGAGTTTCAGATACATAAAGTATTGAGCAATGGGGAAAAAGGGCATTTTATTTCAAACAGCTTTTATTCCGTTCTTAATGTTTTTTCCACGTTTAAGCTGTTTTTTTTTTTTTTTTTTTTTTTTTTTTAACTTGTAGGGAAACCATTTATGTCAGCATGTTTAATAAAGAAGAAAAGAGCCTGAGAATGATGCATTCATTCATGGGGGTTTAGCTAATTAAGCAGAGCGGAGAAATCACAGTTGGTGGGGGAAGAAGGGATTTAATGGATCAACTACCCATGCGTGCACATGAGCATTTTGTGTAAAGCCAGAGATGTAGGTACCATTGCGCAAACCGCACGATAGGATATGCGTGGATTTATTTACGCAGGGAAGCATGTTACAGAAATAGGGCTCAAGGCACTTTATAAATTGAGTCTTGTTAATCTTGGCTATACTCTGGGGAGGCAGGTAGTTGGTAAATACCCTTAGCCTGCCTTCTGACGGTGGGAGGACCACACATGGGGAAGGGTCAGGAGATTTGTACCAAGGTCATGCAGCAAGTTAATTAGCGAGCTTGAAACGACATGTGTCCCAGCCCAGCTCTCCTTCCAGCAGACCTTGTTGTTCCGTCTCTTCTCTTGGGTGTCTCAGCTTTTAACCATGTTCCCAACACTTGCTGCTAATTAGGAATTTCAGGAGCCTCTTCTTTACAGGAGGCTTAGAAACTGTGTAGGCATGGGAACCAGTTAGTGCTTTTATTACCTCTGAAGCCTCCTAGCCTCTGAACAAGTATATAGAAAGTGATTCGGAAGCCTGATGAAGATATATTGGTTTGCACTGCTTTTCAGAGATGTCTCTGAAGCTAACGCTTCCCTCCAAGCAAAGGGGGTGGGGTGTGTGTGTTGCGGGGGGGGGGGGGCAGTGGTTGTTGGTAAAGGACAGGTGCAGAAGGAACCACAATCCTGTGTTTTAAAGACAGGGCTGCAGACTCACTGATTACTTCTGGGCATCCTGGGGACCGACGCAGGATCTGTTCATTCATTTATCCGTTTGTTCATCTGGCTTTCTTCTAGGTGTGCTGGTGGGCGTGAGGCCTTTCCGGTGAGGATCAGCTACAACTGAAGGTAATGAGGCAGGCACAGGCCCTACCTCTGAGCCCTTTGCAAGCCGTTTATTTCCTCATTGTGACGTCTGTGACTGGCACCTTCTTTCTCTCAGTCGCCCAGCCTTGAGACCACAGAATCACCCTGGGACCCTTTCTCTCGTCCCTTTCCACACACAGCGACGAAAGCCGCTGTGTCCTGAGTCTATACCACCTCGCGCTGTGGCTTCCCTGGTCTCCTCGGGGGCACCACCGGAGTCCAGGCTGTGGCGGCGTCCTGTCCGGCCTGCTCCTGGCTCTGCTCCTGCAGCCGTCCTGCGGGGCCTCGACCCTGCGTGCGTGCGAGCCCGGTGCGCTCCCGCCTCAGCCCCACTCAGAAACCGTGCGTGCCTCCCTCTGATGACTAACTCTAGAACGATGCACCCAACCACCCGTCAAGACCTTGAACTTGCCCCCACCTGCTTTTCTGTTTCTGTAGCCTAATTATAGGACACTGGTCCCCAAACATCATTGTCATCACCAGAATCCTCGTAACAGCTATGTTTTTTTTTAAAGCTATTAATTTGTGCAAATCACTGTTTTTAGCTCTAAAGTGTATAATCTTATTTAATCTTTGCAATGAGCACCACCTGAGACGACTTCCTTGCTCAAGCCTTGTGTTGTGATGAGCCCTTAGTAACCTTGCCTCGTTCAAGCCATCATGGCACATTCTTGGTAACTCTAAAGAGGCAATTATCATCTGTTATCACTTTTTGTATTTTTATTTCATTTCCTGCTTCTGAGCTGGAGCACCCTCATTCACTGAGAGAGAATATTTGCAAAGTAGAAGGTAGCAGGGGTGTAGCTGGGAGTACAGGGTTGTACAAAAAGTTGTACCTTTACCACATTTTCAGTGTTTTGATTTTTTTTTCCTAGGAACAGCTCAGCCAAAAGCTTTGCTGAAGTCAGAGGTTGTATTTATTGATTTTTTTATGCATTAATCCAATTGTTCGCACATAGGAGATTAAGTTAGTATGATAAGTCTTGTTAGACAACTTGATTTTGGTGGATTGGGAGAGTTTCTGATGTTTTTTCAGAAGCAGAATTTAAATTTATAATTTTATATTCTTTTTTCTAAAGTTTATTTATTTTGAGAGACGGTGAGCAAGAGAATGGGGGAGGGGCAGAGGAAGAGGGAGACAAAGAATTCCGAGCAGGATCCGCACTGCCAGCACGGCCCGATGTGGGGCTCAAACTCCCCAACCGTGAGATCGTGACCTGAGCCGAAACTGAGCACTGGACACTTAACTGACTGAGCCACCCAGGTGCCCCTATAATTTTATATTCACAAACCCATCTTTTTCCTTATTTGAGAAGATAAACTTTGTATCATATGACATTTATTTTTTTTGCAATAGTGATTGACGTCCCTTGCCATGATGTTGAAATTTTGTGAGATTTTAAAATAAATTGACAAAGATTCAAGTCGTATGCAGTAGAGTCAAAGACACGTTTTTGTGTTGTTTTTTCCTGGAGAAACATCTAAAATGACTTTTTTGGGAATGTTTTATTGATTGATTTATTCTGAGAGAGAGAGGGAGACACCCAACTGACTGATCTGCCCAGACACCCCTAAGTGACTTCCATATGCCTAGACTCTGCTGGTGTTCGGGACAAAGTATGGCACAAGCAAGGATCTGGGGCCTGCCCTCAGGGAGCTGAGGATCCAGCGGGATGTTCTGTTTATGCGCATTTACCACTATCCTACCTCAGAACAGGTGAGTAGACAACGTTGAGACTTTTCAAAGAAGCTACCAAGGCGGAATCAACCGCGCCTTGTGTCCGTGACTTCATCGGTCAGAAGCCAACAGGTGAGCCCCAGGGGAACCAGTCCCTTCACCTAGTGCTCCCTACTTCGTCCCCTGACCCGACTGTTAATGGTTTCCTACTCCTAACTGGTCCCTCTGCCATCCAGAAATGCTTCTCACTTGGCAAACTCCTTGTATTCTTTAACTCTTTTCCAAATGTCCTCCACTTTCTTATCCTAGACAAAACCCAGCCTCCCCTTAGGATTCCCTCTGTGCCTCCCAGGTACTAACTGTTCTCTCACAGCGTGGGGAGTTGGGGGCCAAACGGTCTTCGCTCCCCGTTTTGTGGTAGACCCGCTTTCTAATCCATACGATGACCTTCCAAAGCCCCATCCTCCTGGTTTCCTGTACTTCCAGCATGAAACGTGCAACTTCTCAGAGGAAATTCAGGTCATTAACTGCCAGCTACTACAATTTACTGCCACAGGCAGCCTTTTTTTTTTTTTTTTCCTTCATGTTTTCCTGCTGATGTACTAAAGGAAGTAATTCTACTCTATTCAGAGTTATTCCCTCCAACTGTAGATTAGATCATGCTCCTGTTGGCCTCCAGTGAACATTACACTCGTACCCTCTACCTTGTGACTCATCAGCCTTCCCTGTCAAGGGTGTCCTCGCGTCAGTGTTTGAGCATTGACCACCCCATTACTCAAACTCTTTTCCTCTTACCGCCCCTTCTCTGCAGCCCGTCTCTCCTGCCACATTGCTAGATCTAGCAGAGATTTTTTCCAGTCCCCATGTTATCTCATACCCTACTGGCATCTGACAGGGCCTAACCACCCCCTCATTCTGGAGACCTTCTCTGCATGGCTTCCTGATTGTTCTCCTATGTTTATGGCTGTTCTATCCCAGGTTCCTTTTCAGGGTCAGCCTACACCATGAAGCCACGACAGGCGAATCAAGATGGAATCCTTACGCCCTGCTGGGTTTCCGATGACAAAATTTCTTCTTTGGCAAATTCATGTGTGCCAGACCTTCATTTATATTCTGTAGGTTTATGTCCTTCTGGGTTTCTTCCTTGGGCTGCAGAATTGGAGCTGCCCGTTTGACCACTTTGTCTGAATTGATCAAAGGCATCCCAAAGTCAATGTGTACAAGCCCATACTCATTGTTTACTACCCAGAGAACAGAATACTATCTTCTGTCCATTCTTGGGAGTGTTTCCCCAGAGCCCACAATGAAGGATTACCTTCATAC
This sequence comes from Panthera tigris, assembly GCF_018350195.1. Lineage (NCBI taxonomy): Eukaryota > Metazoa > Chordata > Mammalia > Carnivora > Felidae > Panthera > Panthera tigris. The sequence continues at coordinate 136,721,175 of NC_056662.1, read as the reverse complement.
CCCACCATTCTAGCAATTAATGGGAGTTTGTATCTTATAGCTTCCATGCCCCCACCCCCACCCCCTTCTTCTCCTCTGTGCTCAGTGAGTGTGGCCATATATTCTGCATCATCCTACTCTCTTGGTACCTGCTGCCCAGTTAGGTGCAGGCAATGGAAGGTCAGAGAGCAGGGAGTGAGTGAAGTAGGATCATTCATTCACCTGTGTCCACTTCTGCTGGCTGTCACTACTCCTGTGAGGCTGTGCTCTTACACGGCTGTCTTCTCGGAGATCCCTCAGGCCAAGAGACAGTCCTCACTTCTCTCTGTTGCTCACCTTGGGGGCACTGTGGGCCTTCTTATTATGTTTACCAGCCCTTGCATTAACCTGTGAAACGGTCCCTTTATTAAACTCTCCTCAAATAACTACGAGTATGTCATGTATTTCCCAGTGAGAACTTGATAGATGTAGAACTCTAAATATTTTTTGAACTAAATGAATAGTTCCCGTCTACTGTACAGTTGGCAAAGTTACATTCTAAGAAGCATATGGCCAACGTCACTGGAAAACCTGTGACCCGTTATGAGAGGATACCTAGTATATAGAAAAGCGTAACATAAAGTTATGTGGGGGATGTTTGTGAAAGTGGAACATATTGATTGCGAAACAGAGAAGACGAGGGAGGGGCTTGCTGTCTTCAAATATCCGAAGGGATGTCACTGGGAGCGGAGCTCAGATGTATCGCTTTGGAGTGTAGAAGTAAGAGGATGGAGTGAAAGTTACAGGGAGTAGATACCGGCTCAATAGTAGAGTTATTTTCAATCATCTAGAATGGTCTAAAAATGGACTTCTAGTCCGGTCCATCGTGAACCCCTTGTTTATGAAGATAACCAAGCAGAGGTTGAAGAACTTTGTGTTAGGATGTCATGGGTGTAGGAGATGGGGTTGAACTTTGGCTAAGGTTATGGGTTAAAGGAAAGTAGTTGTTGCCATTGAAACGAAAGGTTTTGATATCATGGGACTTAGGTATTCAGATATAGAGACCAGGGACAAGTTCTCTAATCTCTCTCTTTCACTCTCATGTCTCCAGCTATCTGTTCATCTCATCTATCCATCTCTCTCTCTCTCTCTCTCTCTCTCTCTCTCTCTCTCTCATCCACCCATCTGTTGATCTAGTCACCTGAGACTTTAGGGACTAGTGGACCTTCTCGTAAATTGAGGTACATTTCCTGCCTCAGAGAGTTTACATATGAACATTTAGAAGCACTGTTTCAGCACATTGATTGTACCTTGGGAACAGACTCATACCATTTTCCTTAGGTTAACAGTTTGTAATCCTAGTTCCAGTTCTAGACCCATCCACTCAATCTCTTCCTCAGCCAACCCTTACCTGGAAACCAGGGAGCAAGGTAGAGCTGGGGTCTCAACTTAGATTTCAAAGGATTCTGTCCATCTTCAAATAGGTTTTGCTCTTGAGTATGTGTGCTTATGTGTAGGGTGTAGGGTGATTCATTTTCAAGTTTGAAACTTTATGTCATTGTCTCTAAATGGAGCTGTCTCTTGCCACTTTATGATTTCTTAACTACACAAGAAACAGAGCGATCCTTTAAAACACAATGTCATGTCACATTGCTGCTTGGGACCCTGCAATGGCTTCACATCTCATTCTGAACGAAACCCAAAGTGCTTCTCGTGGCCCGTGAGGCCTCTCTGATCACGTACCCTGGCTCCCACCCTGACCCCTTTGCTGATTGTCTTCTTCACCCATGTAGCTCTAACCACACAGGTCTGCTTGCTCCTCAAGTGTGCCGAGCACAGATGACCCCACACCTTCCCTCAGCCTGTGACTCTTTCCTAAGGATTCTCTAGTGTCATGCTAGTGTCACCATATCTGAGAGGGCTTTCCCAGACAGGAAGGGAAGGAAGTAAAAGACAAACACAAGAGTCGAGCTTTTTCGTGCAACTTTCCCAAAGTCTCACTCAATGGCTTTCTCTTCCATCTCATTGTCCTGCTTCAGTCGTAAGAGCAGCATGGAAATGTCATCTTTTAGTTGGGCATATTATACCCCAGGTACAGTTGGTGCTCTTTGAAATGGAGAAAAGAGAATATGGACAGGCAGCAAGCATTATCTACCACGGGTGTGCTTTAGGGGGTCAATGAATTCCCATATGTTGCTTGTAAAATATTGTCTTTCCTCTCCTCTCCTCTCCTCTCCTCTCCTCTCCTCTCCTCTCCTCTCCTCTCCTCTCCTCTCCTCTCCTCTCCTCTCCTCTCCTCCCCTCCCCTCCCCTCCCCTCCCCTTCCCCCTTCCTCCTTCCTCCTTCCCCCTTTACCCTTCCCCTTTCCCATCTCCTTTCCTCTTTCCCCTTTCTTCTCTTCTCTTCTCTTCTCTTCTCTTCTCTTCTCTTCTCTTCTCTTCTCTTCTCTTCTCTTCTCTTCTCTTCTTTTTAAAGTAGTCTCCATGCCCCATGTGGAGCCCAAAGCAGGGCTTGATCTCATGACTGTGAGATCAAGACCTTAGCTGAGATCAAGAGCTGGATGCTCAACCTGGGCGCCTGGGTGGCTCAGTCGGTTGAACGTCCGACTTCAGCTCAGGTCATGATCTCACAGTTCATGAGTTTGAGCCCCATGTCAGGCTCTGTGCTGACAGCTCAGAGCCTGGAGCCCGCTTCCGATTCTGTGTCTCCCTCTCTCTCTGCCCCTTCCCTGCTCATGCTCTGTCTCTCTCTCTCTCTAAAAATAAACATCAAAAATTAAAAAAGAAAAAGAGTTATTTGTGCTACTCACCAAGGTTTTCTGGATCTGATTTGCTACCAAGGTGACCATGGCAGAGGGAGTCATGTAGTCGCGTAGCTTTTTCAGCCCATCGCCTCTTCTTTAGGTTTCCAGTATCAAGAGAACCGCAGTGATGTCCATGGAGCCCTGGAGCATTCGTCAGGAATGCAGATACACGCAGAGCTGTACAAAAAGCATTAGAGCGAGCAGAGTGAGATGCATGCTGTCATGGGGAGGTTTGCGGTCTCCCAAACAGTCTTTCCTTGATTGGCCATGCTGCCCCCGGACCACAGTAGGCTGGGCTCTGGGAGCAAAGAGCTTTTGGTTTGTGGAATTTCCGTTGCCAGCTACCATGCAGGCTCCCGGCATCACGCAGAAGAACCCTGGGAGCTCATTTATGAGCCCGAGGTCTTCAAATCTTTGAAGAGGCCATGGAAAGGGAGGAAACTTAAAGCATTTTACATTTACTGGATGATGAAATGTTAGCTGTCCAGGACAGTACCGCCCTGTTAGAACTTGGTGAATATCCATTTCTTTCCTGATTTTCTCTCTTTTTTTTGGGGGGGGGCACATTTCTGTCTTCCTGCAACCATACCTCTTTTTCTGTCTGATTCTGCATTTTTTTTTTCATCAGGAGCTCAATTCTTTCATCTTTCCCCAGTAGATTTTGAGGTGTAACAAATATAAAGTGTTTCACCCAATCACATGGATTAGAGAAAAGAAAGTGGGTCTATTTTCTAGTTTCATTTGGAAGTATGAATACCATAGGGTCATCACTGTCTTCCTTCTCTAGCTTTTTTAAATGATGCTGGCTTGCAAAGTTGGGGAGCACGTAGGCGCTCGGCTAGCGTTATGTGATGCGGCAGGTCCCGTGCATGGTAACAACCATAATCCTAGTTGTTAATAATCTTCTTGAAGAGTGCTTGGTACCTAGAACGTGCTGTCCTTTTCCTCTCCTGACCATCCTTCATATATTCCTGACAGAGAGAAATGGCTGATTTTATAGTTTCCTTGCACTGATGAGAAATCAAAGAATCAGTGTTTACGGAATGGCTCCAGGTCACACGGCTAATTTGTCACAGAGTTGTTAGAGAAGCGCATTTTATTGCCACCAAATAATGTTTTCCCCTTATGAAAGAAAGGAATGGCAGTGTGCTTAGCATGGAAGTCGACATGTACGATGTGCTCAGTAATGAAATTTTCTCCCCTCAGTGGAGAGTGTTTTTTATTCACAAAGGTCAGGAATTTTTTTTTTTTTTTTTTGGTAATTCTTTATATTCAATCTGAAAAAATATCCTCACATTTTTTACTAGTAATATGGTGCTTTCAACCCTGGCTGAATATGAGAAACACCTAAGGAGTTTAACAAACCGTTTGGTCTGCCAGGGGTTCTGGGCATTGGTAAATGTTGAGTGCTCTGTAGAGAATCCTCATGAGGACTTAAAGACGAACACCACAGGATCAAAAGAATAACCGAAATGAAACGTTTAAGTCAGTTTTCCCCACTCAGATATCCCCTGCTTCGGAAAGTCCATTTAAGGTCTCCGTGATTCAAGGGCATGGTGTGAGCCTGCATGTGTGTGTATGTGTGTGTGTGTGTGTGTGTGTGTGTGTGTGTGTGTGTGTGTGTGTGTGTGTGCACGTTTCCCTATTGAAGGCTTTTTCGAGTGGAAGGCTGTGCTGTGTGCTGTCATGACCAAGAAGCTGCTCTTTAATGGGTATTTTGAGTTTGCTTCTCCACTTAGCCTCACCCTAAATTTTCTAGATAAAATGCTCTGATTCGTCAGCTCCTTCATCTGGTGAATTCTACTACTTATCTTTAAGGTTGACCCAAGAATTAAAAGACATTTGTTATGGGTTGAATCGTGTGTCACATAAAAGGTCAAAGCCCTAGCACTCCATACCTCAAAATGTGACCTTATTTGGAGATAATCAAGTTAACATGAGGTCATCAGGGTGGGCCCCAATCCAACGCGACTTATGTAAAGTCTATATAATCCAACGTGTCCTTATAAGAAGGGGGAATTTGGACATAGGGCCATGCCTGGGGTAGGATGATGTGAAGAACAGGAGAAGATGGCTGTCTACAAGCCAAGGAGAGAGACTGGAGCACATTCTCTCTCATGGCCTCAGAAAGACCCAACCTTGAGATAACCTCGGTCTTGGACTCCCAGTCTCCAGAGCTGTGACGATACAATTCTATTTGAGCCACTTGTGTTGTAGTGCGTTGTTATGACAACCTTAGCAAACTAATATGACATTATATAGCATGCTTAACACTGTGTCAGTACATAGTGTAAGCTCAAAAAAAAAAAAACTACGGTAAAGGAAATAAAAACCAGAACGTATTACCAATGTTTTTAAAAACAAGTAATAGATTGAGAAAATTATAAATCATGATTTCCATGGGAATTAATAAAATTCATGAAAACTATAAATCTGTTGAACATTTTATTCCATTTTAAATCATATAAATTATATCATTAACTAATCCCTTGATATAGAGTCAAAACCACCTTTTTGAAGTATGGTACCGATAATTGACCATTTTGGCTCCTTTTCCTCCTTAAACTACACTCATATGTGTTGTCTGTGATAGCCAATGATTTTCCTTTAAAGTGGAGTGAGAAATTACGGAGTTTTGGGAAGAAATCTGAGTTTTTCCTTTGGACTTCCCAATTTACAGTGATTTATTTTTTCCCCCTTGCTTTGTAGACACTAAATTGAGACTTTATGAAACATTCACCTGTTTTTCACATAAGTAACTCTTTTCGTGGTTCTAGCTCTTTGGGTTGTGTGCAGTTTTATCAATTGTATAATTAGAATAAGAAATCAAATGGACATAAACAGGTGGAGAACAGAAACAACTAAGCATGTTGACCAAAGCTAAGCTGGTGAGAGTTGGAGGCATGACAGGGGACAGGTGTATGTGTGCCAGGGCTGTGGTTCTTCCTCAGTGAGTGGGGAGGAAGGGAGGGGTGGAAGCAAAGCCAGCTGTAGGTGAGGAGGAAGCCGGATGAGAGAGCATCATGGACTTGGTTATTACGAGGTGATTTGTGTAAACGGGCGCATTTAGGGTACATTTGTGGTTGTGTTGGTTTGTCTACGCATTTTTTTCCCCTGGCATTCAGTTCTTCCTTATGTGGATATTTTATCTGTTGGGTATTTTTAAAATTACTTTTCTTATGAATGTGAATGAGTTTTATAAGAAATGCATCACATATGTAAATGCTCATTCTATGGGACATTAGTTCGTTCCAGAGTTTGTTGGTACTTTGTCTTTTTGTGCAGAAATAACCTGTTGTTTTTGTTAGCTTCCACCATTTGCGGTGGATTTGAAGCTGAGGAACGTCTCTCTTCTAGAATTTGTTGGGTATGTAGTCTAAGTTATGCTTTCCAGAATGCTTCCAATTACCTTCATGCTAGTTTTGGATGATGTCGTCAATGTATGTATTAAGTATTTACGTGTGTGTAACACGTGCATATATACCCATATATACATATATACACATATATACACATTAGAATTATAAATGCTATTGCAAAGATTCTGACACATAATAGACATTAAATAAATCCATTTCTTTGTGGAATTTAGTGTCACATTGGCTGAGGCAAAAGATTATAGGTATCTTAGCTACAATTCATTTTTGACATAAAAAAGATTCTTCATTTACCTCTCTATATTTTAGAATTATTATTGTTAATTCCCTCTAAAATGGCAGATATATGAAACAAAAATTTTGGTGGGAACCTCATTAGTATATTTTACAGATGTCATTTATTTTGGAAAAACACATATGATTTTTCAGAAGCCATCCTATTGAGAAACATGTTGTAACTCTCAATATTCATAGTTTTATTTTGAACCTACTAATTAGATTATGTAGGTTTATATGAGCTCACACACTTTTCATTAAGGTTACTCCGATATGTGCATGTACGTGTGTGTATATGTATATACACAGATACATGCATATATATGCATACATATTTATACATAGCTGTCTGTATATAACTTTATTCCAATATACATGTATGTGTATATACATCTTTATACAAATACTTCTCGTATAAATACATGTTTGTACATATGTGTATATATCACTAAATAGCACAAATGACAACTGTTCTAATTTTCCACTGAGTTATAGCGGAGACAAAGAAAAAAGTGTGTATTTGCCTTATAGCTGACTGCTTTACCAAATTCTATGCCTATTTAGTTTTTAGCACTTTTTGTTTTTTGGCTGTAGAACGTGTAACTTCAAAACGACATTCTATTGTTTATTTCCCTTATTATTATTTTTTTTTTATCATGCTAGGAGGAATATCCACAAGAAGATTGGGAAGTGTGGTATTATGGAAAATGTTGACTTTAAAGAACGTGATGAATCACATGTGCCAACAAGGTTTGTGCACATCTTTGGTTTAAGGTTGGATTTGGATTTATGTTAAGACGGCAAATGCAAGATGAGGGGCACCGGGGTGGCTCAGTCAGTTAAGCAGCCAACTCCCGACTCTCAGGTCACAATCTCACACTCGTAAGATTGAGCCCCATGTTGGGCTCGGTGCTCGGTGTGGAGCCTGCTTGGGATTCTCACTCTCTGTCCCTCTGTCCACACCCACCCCCTGCCCGCCCATGCAGGCATGTGTGTGTGTGCACACACACACACACACACACCCACACACACTCTCTCTCTCAAAAAAACAAAACAAAACAAAAAAATAGCAGGATGAAGCAATTTAATGTTCATGTAAATTCTGTGTTTGGGAATCATCACAAAATGCCACAATTGTAACTTTTATTTTACCCAATTTAATTTTACCCCCTATTTGTTTTGGTTTAATATTTTATAGCATTATGTCCTACTTTTTAAAAAAAGTTTATTTTTTTGTTTTGAGAGAGAGAGAGAGAGAGAGAGAGAGAGAGAGAAGTAGACAGAGAAGGAGAGAGAGAATCCCAAGCAGCTCCATGCTTTCGGCACAGAGCCGTGTGGGGATTGAACTTACGAGCTGTGAGATCATGACCTGAGCTGAAATCAAGAGTCAGACACTTAACTGACTAAGCCACCCAACCATCTCAACATTATGTTCTACTTTTTAAATGGCCTGTTCTAGACAGTAATACAATTCTACATAATTAGTGTTCTCTATTAAGCAAAACATTATCTACAAATTGGATGTATGACTGTATTTTTAAACCATTTTTGCTATTAATCTGTGTTTAGTTTTATTTGAAATGCTCAATATCATTTCACACATTATTTGAAAAGCGTCTTTCATGATCCTAAAATGTAAGTTTACCCTTGGAGAATTGATTTCTTTTTCTTTTTATAATTTTACTTTGCAATTAAGTGAATCCTCAATGGCACTTGAGTTCAAAATCTAATTATATAATTAAACATCTGTATTACTAAGTGATTCATAATGACATATAAAGTGCATCCTTTGAATGTAATTGACTCTACGTTACGCATCAGAGTTTTAGGCTATCACATAAGTGAGGGGAAGAGGTTCTTGATTTATACTCTCTTAGTTTTGACTGGATTTCTGTTGCAGAAATTTCTTAACTTTGTTTTCTACCATAATCTTATAAATTCTAACGATAGTATAAATTATTTTTCTATTCAAACATTATGGTGATGTTGGCTATAAAGGATATAGAAGTAAGTCTCATATTTTAGGGCTAACATCATCACAGTGCTAGACTAAGTTTTATCCCTAATAGATGTGCTATATATGCATGAATATCACAGAAAACACACTCACTCATACCTTCCTTATAAGCTAAATGTTGCCCCAGAGTCAGTAGTCTACAGGACTGTTGAATTTTTAATGAAGTGTGGGTTTATCCATCCAGAGCTCAGGTTGGGGAGTGTTCAAAGGAGAGAAGGACATGGTATAAAAAGCCTTGAATGCCAAGAAGCGTTCACTGTTAGAAGGTTCCAGAACTCAGTAGAAAGTTACCTGAAAGCAAAGAGTCTAAGAGGAGAGATAAATCATTGCCTGGGTACAGCTGTGTGCAGAACTAGGATTGGGAGGGCTGAATGTTGTGTACACACTAGTGATATATGCTTGAAGAAAGAACTTAGCTTCCATCAAGTTCCTTCTAAAGCAATAATTCATCTATAACAACATGGCAAGGAATAGAGTTGTTTTTAAATTTTTTTTTAACATTTATTATTGAGAGACAGAGAGAGACAGAGCATGAGCATGGGAGAGGCAGAGAGAGGGGGAGACACAGAATCTGAAACAGGCTCCAGGCTCCAAGCTCTCAGCACAGAGCCCGATGTGGGGCTTGAACTCACGAACTGTGAGATCATGACCTGAGCTAAAGTCGGACACTTAACTGACTGAGCCACCCAGGAGCCCCTAGAGTTTTGAAAATTCATCACCTACTGTTGGAGTTTAGAAAAGTCATTAGTGTCTTTAGCTTAAAAGGACATTAGAGATGATTCTGTCGCCCCAAACCGCCATCTAAATTATAGTCTTTTGTGATCTGATGTAACAATTTTCCTTTTCCATCTTCCAGGAAATAAATTAAACCCAAATAGTATATACTTAACTACATTTGCTTTAGCTCTGTCATATCATTGTATGTTGAATATGTATTAGTATATTTTATTTATTTTATTCATATATTTGGACACTATATGCTCGTTTAGTGGGTTTCCCTTTTCTGTCTTTTTTCTGTATGCATTTACCACTTAGATATGCTTGCATTTTTTTTTGCCAAGTAGTTATCTCTACAATAATATCTTTATGGAAGACTCTAGGTCCCTCTTCTTTGTCTATTTTGTGTTTGCTTCCTACTGTGAACAATAATGCAATCATCTCCTCATCTCTTCTCCCCAGATTGTGTCTATCTTGTCAGAGAACAAAGCCTTGATATGCTATCTAGTATAATGTATAATCATCACTTAATTTTTATACAGGTAATTGCGAAGTTACCACTCACTACGAGGCCTTAGCAGTTACAGATCTTTCCTTGTGTTGCTTAAATCTCATTCTCTAGAAGGTTATGCACTGGAAGCTCTTGGAAATGGTAGTTTTGTGGGTTTTTTTGAATTTTTTTAACGTTTATTTATTATTGAGAGACAGACACACAGTGTGATCAGGGGAGGGGTAGAGGAAGGGGGAGACACAGAATCTGAAGCAGGTTCCAGGCTCTGAGCTGTCAGCACAGAGCCTGACGTGGGGCTCGAACCCACAAACTGTGAGATCATGACCTGAGCCGAAGTTGGTTGCCTAACCAACTGAGCCACCCAGGCGCCCCTGGAAATAGTAGTTTTTGAGTTTTTGCATGTTTGTGTTGGTTTGTCTACCTCCTTTATATGTAAAGTCTATTTGACCAGATATAAACTCTGGTTCCTATATTCTTATTTTTTAATTATTTTTTTAACTTTCTAAATTTTAGTTTTGAGAGACAGAGAAAGACAGGGCATGAGCAGGGAGGGGCAGAAAGAGGGGGAGACACCGAATCTGAAGCAGGCTTCAAGCTCTGAGCTGTCAGCACAGAGCCCAATGCAGGGCTCGAACTCACAGACTGTGAGATCTGACCTGAGTCTAAGTCGGATGCTCAACTGACTGAGCCACCCAGGCGCCCATGGGTCCTATGTTCTTTTCTTGGGTTGTTAGCTGTCTTACTCCATTGCTTTCCATCATTAAGTAATCCTGTTGAAAAGTCTGATTACAATTTTAATTTTCCTCTTATAGTGACTTGGTCCATTCCTTAGATGTCCTTAAGATTTCTTTTTCATTAAAACACAGTCGCTTTGGGACACCTATGTGGCTCTGTTGGTTAAGCATCCGAATCTTGATTTTGGCTCATGTCATGGTCCCAGGGTAGTGGGATTGACCCCGATGCTGGGCTAAACACTGAGTGTTGAGTCTGCTTGAGATTCTCTCTTCTCTCCCTCTGCCCCTCTCCCTGACTCATGCTCTCTCTCTCTCTCTCTCTCTCTCTCTCAAAAACAAACAAACAAACAAACAAAACAAAACAACAACAAAAAAAACCCCACAGTATTTTTACTGGAATATTTCTCAGTGATATCCTTTATTGCTTGATTTTCCCAGGTACATGGCAGTGCTCTCCCTTTTAATATGTAGTTTTGGCCTTAAAAAAAAAAAACCGTTAGAAACACTTTATTTTGTTTCTTCTGTTCCATTGCTTTGGTTTCCTTCATTGACTCTTATTGAAAGCATGTTGTACCTTCTTTGCTTCTTTTCTATAGCTGTTACTTTCTGTCAACTTAAAAACAATGTTTTAACTTCTCTAGACCATAACTTTTTCTCTTATCTCCTAAATTTTAATGCATATAAAGTATGTTTATTTATTCTTGTGTTACTTCTCTTGTAGCCTACATTTTCAGAGAAAATTCTACTTTTGTTCTTTCCTCAGTGCTCTACCTTTCTTCTCAAACCTTTTTCTCTCCAATCATCTCATTTTTTCCCAATATTACGTATGCAATTTTTATAGGCTCTGGCTTTAAAAATGTCTTTTTTAAAAATGTCTTTTAGTGCATTTAGAAATATGAAGTTAGTATTTTTACCCATTTTGTGGGCATATCTTATAGTGTGTTGTAGGGATTTTTTTTTTTTTGCTCCCTTTTCTGCATTTTTATATAATCAAGTTGTTGGAAGGGAATGATGTCCTTTTAAGAGGGAGAAGTTGGTCAAAGATACCTTGTCTAGCTTGTTATTGCTGGACCTCCCTCTCCTTTTGTTTTCGTGAAGTGATAAAAAGTCTGCTGGACTCCTGGGTTGCTCCACTTTTTGGCTTTTGGGAATAATGCTGTTGTGAACATGGGTGTGGAAATATCTCTTCAAGATCCTGCTTGCAATTCTTTTGGGTAGCTACCTAGAAATGGAATTGCTGGGACATATGGTTTGGTTGAATGGGTAAATGAAATATGGTATGCACACACACACACAAATATTATTCAGCCTTAAGAAAGGAAGGAAAATCTGGCACATGCTAACAAAATGGATGGACCTTGAGGACATTAGGATAATTGAAAGAAGCCAGTCAAAGAAGAATAAATATTGTATGATTCCATTCTTATGAGTTATTGATTGGTTGATTGAGAAAGAGAGAGAGAGAGAGAGACAGAATCATAAGATTCCATTCTTATGAGTTATTGTTTGGTTGATTGAGAAAGAGAGAGAGAGACAGAATCATAAGATTCCATTCTTATGAGTTATTGATTGGTTGATTGAGAAAGAGAGAGAGAGAGAGAGAGAGAGACAGAGTACTAGTAGGGGAGGGGCAGAGAGAGAGGGAGACAAATAAACCAAAGCAGGCTCCAGGCTCTGAGCCATCAGCACAGAGCCTGATGCGGGGCTTGAACCCATGAACTCACGAACCCCAAGATCATGACCTGAGCTGAAGGCGGCCACCTCACTTTCAGAGCCACCCAAGAGCCCCTAACTTTCTTTTATTTTAGCTGCTCCTTTTTCTGTATTGTCTTTGTTCTGTTCAGTATGGATTCTAGTCTCAGGAGCACCTCCCAGCGCAGGAAGTGGAGTCCACAGAGCCCACTCTTGGTCCCTTCTGATGTTCTTTACCTGGGCGGCTGACTTTGCCTCCCTCCGTTTCCTGCTGCGGCTTCTGACGGGTGATGTGGCTGTTGTGATTTGCCCCATCTGCTGCTACCTAGGGCTTCATGGGGGAGCCTTGTTACCCAATTTTACTGTAAATGTGGTCTTGAATGTTATTATCCTAGTAGTTGTCTGCTTTCATGTGGTGATTTGGGGAGATTCAGAAATACTTCACCGCCATCATCTTAGAATTCCCAATTAAGCTTTTGATTTTTTTCTTCTATTTCTCATTTTCTTTTTTTCTTCCTTTCATTTCCTTCCATTCTATTTCCTTTCTTAGAACAGATACAACACATGCAAATCAGAGAAACAAATCCTAACGTAATGAATTGATAACATGGATTTTTTTTCAAGGCTTTCCTTAAAGGATCTGCCCTAGACGTGTTTAATCTCTATAGTTTTTATATTCTAGAATAAAACAATTTGATGTTTGAGACAACATTCTCCTATTATCAAATATAAATGAATTTTTTAAAATAATTTTTTTAAATGTTTTTCTTCATTTTTGAGACAGAGAGAGACAGAGCATGAGCAGGGGAGGAGCAGAGAGAGAGGGAGACACAGAATCCGAAGCAGGCTCCAGGCTCCGAGCTGTCAGCACAGAGCCCGACGCGGGGCTTGAACGCACAGACTGTGAGATCATGACCTGAGCCGAAGTCGGACGCTCAATGGACTGAGCCACCCAGGTGCCCCTAAATGAATTTTTTTCCTTCCTTAGTATGAGTTAAAACAATTATCTTAAGGTCTATCTTTATTCAACCAGAAAAAATTCCTTAAGTGTTCTGATTGAGATTTTACTGTATGTTTATCTAATGATAGCAAGCAGCTATTCTGTACTGTTAATACATAGTTTAGTTCAACGCTCCATTTCTGGGGCACCTGGGAGTCTCAGTCAGTTAAGCATCGAACTCTTGATTTTGACTCAGGTCGTGATCTCATGGTTCATGAGATCCAGCCTTGCGTCGGGCTCCAGGCTGACAGCATGGAGCCTTCTTGGGGTTCTCTCTCTCTCTCTCTCTCTCTCTCTCTCTCTCTCTTTCTCTCTCTGCCCCTCACCCACTTGCATCTCTGATTCTGCATGTGTGCACGCACATACACACACACACACACACACTCACACACACACAGTCCCTCTCTCTGTCTCTCTCAAAGCAAATAAATAAACTTTAAAAAACTCCATTTCACTGTCATTTATAGTCTCGCCACCTTCACTGGACTCTTCTTAGCCTCCATCCATGTTTAAACCTTCCCCCCCCATCCCATGTTGCTTCCACAACCACTGGCCCACATAGGTGCACAATACAGTTGTGTGTTTTTTCCTTTTTTTTTTAGAAATGAAATCACTTTTTATTTTCCAGTGCTTTTTCTAATAAATGGATGAGGACACTGGCCTGATAAAATGTCAGTTCTCTTAAAGAAGAAATTCTAATGATGAAAACCACATTTAACAATCATGGAAGGTTTTTTCTTTTCGGTGTTTCCAGCTGGTTCAACTTTATTCACTGTGAAATCATAATGTAAATGAAAATGTCTGTTCCTCTTTGTTTTAGTGGAGTTAATGCTATTCACAATTGTCTTCAGATATTCAGAAATAATAGCACTTTCGCACATCATTTATGGAAGCATTTAATGCAAACGAATGTAGCTATTATCAGAACTGTAGGCTACTGACTTCTGTGGGTCTTTTAAAAAAGGACTGAGGAATCTCTCTTATTAATGTAGAAGCACTTGCAGGAAAGTGACAGACATTAAGATTCATAGGATTTCTGCCCCTCTTTCACTGAACCTTGTCCACATCCCATCCGAAAATTAAATTATTTAGACACATATTAAAGAAGAGGCTTCAGGAACAAAAGGGACAACAGAATGATGGCATTAGCCTAATTGCTCTGTGGTCTGGAGACAGCTCAGAATTGCTGTGAATACAGCCAAGAGTATTCAGGAGGACCTTTTCAAGACTATTCTCTTGCTTTTGATTTTCTCCACTCTGAAACACACACACACACACACACACACACACACACACACACACTCACACACTCTCTCTCTCTCTCTCTCCCTCTCCCATACACACACACACACACACACACGCACACAAACCCCTCCTTCCCACTGCATTTTAAAACATTCTAAATGATAGTTTGAGTGTCTTTTTTTCTAAAGAGCTGACTTTTGAAGGAAAATAATGAAGAGGAAAAGAAAAAGGAAGGTATACCGAGTGAGTGGGAAAGTTTACCAGACAGATCTTGTGAAACCAAATACTGTCCGTTTCGTTTTGACACATCTAAGTTGTCTTTACCTTCCTGGTTAAAAAGTCACATAATCCAGGTCTATGGTTTTTCCACCAACAAATCAACATCGAACTATCCTGATTATGGTCTTTGGGTACTATTGCCTAAGAAAGCCTGCCATGTTTTATTTGTTGTTACCGTCTCCTTTTTTGGCACAAGGATATGTACCATCAATTCAGGAATAGCTCTGGACCGTGATTGATGAAGACATTGTTTATACTGATAACTTTTTTTCTTTTTTTACCTGTAATGAATATCACAATGTTGACTATTTAGAGTTCCCTCTCATCTGTACAATCAGGAAATCCGTGGAAAATAGCTTAATTTTCAACATGTTTCTCTACATAAATAAACATTAAATTCTTTTTCTAGAGTGTATTTCTAGGAATAGAGTTTTTATTTCACCTAGAAGATGCCTGCTATTGGTCACCAATAATTTCCTTGGTCTTGTATGCGGTCATGAGCAAATGGGGCACCAGCGTCCCTGAATCCAGATCTGTACTCATTCCTCCACACACTGGGCTTCAGAAGAGGGAGAAAGGATCCTATTAAAGACAACGGTCACCTCGTGTGGAAGAAGCTGGTGTCTGTAGTAACTAGAAGAGTCTAGTCAGATCACGTCTTCTGCAAGTCTCCCAAAGTGGCTGGATATCCCAACACTGATCATTCCTTTTGGCTCAGGAATAATCTTAGTCCACAAAGGGGGACAAGGAAATCCTGCTTGCACAGGTTTGTCTGTAGCGTGTGTCCCCAGCACAGGAGACGTCTCGTCCTGCCCAGACAGGGCAGGTGCTGCTACCAAAACGTGCCAGGACTTGAGGAAAGAAACACCACCCAACTCCACTTGGGTTCCTCAGTCCCGGTTTCCTTCCTGCGATGTGGCTTCCCCGTGCGCTTGGGGTCCCTCTGGGGGGGCTGTGGGTGGTGAGGGCCTGTGAGAGTCTGACAGACCTGTGCGTGCAGTAGACATTGTCTACAGGAGGACAGAGTCTTGTCCCTGTGTCTCTACTTTCTTTAAATGTCTATGGGTCTGGTTATAATTAAGAAATATAAAGCCACGCAGCACTATTACTTAACTCTGACCGACACTTTATCGTCCTCTCAGTCAGGAAGCCCCAGTAACACAGGTGTTTCGCAGAACTCGTCACGGTCGTTGATGCTTCAACGGTGCCCTCGTGTCGAGGAAGTTTGGAAAGTTGGGTCCAAGGTAGGAGCCCTGAGAACCTCCGGTGTCCTGGTGTGCCCCGGGGTCCCCATCCCGTTCTGACTGGCTCTTGTTGGAGCACCGGCAGGGAGGAGGCACAGAAGACTCATCCGGGTGCTCTGAGGACAACACGCCTAGTGCCCAGGGGTGGCTTGCTTTTTCCCGGTCAGCGAAACAGCCGACGGGAGTGATTTCTAAAGCAAGTGCTCTTGTGGGTGAGCTTGCAATTTTGCGTTGCTGGAAGCAAGTTAACGATCCGATGCGTTTGGAGATTTGTCTAAATCCCTTTTCCTCGCTTTAAAGAGATGAAAATGTCCTCTTTCCTCGAGCTGAAATTAGTGAATATTAATGTATCACGGTACGCTTTTAAAAGATGGTTTGATGTTTGTACATAACCATTGACAACGGTATTTCCTGTGTGGAAATGAATGATAGCTTTACAGCGGCTTGATTTGTACACACCTGAACTTACAATGGCCTAATTAAATACGGACTTTTACCCTAATTAAATACGGACTCTACAAATCCATACCGGATATTTCAGCTGTTTTTCATAAATTAACTCTATTCAAATAATAACAAAACTTCCTCTGTTTTTAATAGAAAAAATATGTATGTTTTCAGGGAGCTCTGGAAAGTGCCTCCGGCTTGAATATGTTTCGTATTTCCTATCTGTGCAACGGAATCCATCGAAGGATATTGGCCCAGATGCCACACTGTCTTTCAATTAAATTACCGTGAGCACTTCTATTTTTAAACAATAGAGTCTACAGAAAGCAGTCATATTAATTTAGAAATAGGAGAACTACGTATTTTTGTTTATGTTCCGTGAAACAGCATCACACTATTTTGTCTCCTTTCCTTTCCTTTCCTTTCCTTTCCTTTCCTTTCCTTTCCTTTCCTTTCCTTTCCTTTCCTTTCCTTTCCTTTCCTTTCTTCTCTTCTCTTCTCTTCTCTTCTCTTCTCTTCTCTTCTCTTCTCTTCTTTTCTTTTCTTTTCTTTTCTCTTCTTTTCTCTTCTTTTCTCTTCTTTTCTTTTTTGTCTTCTCTCTTTCCTTTCCTTTTCCCTTCTTCCCTTCCCTTCCCTTCCCTTCCCTTCCCTTCCCTTCCCTTCCCTTCCTTTCTTTTCTTTTCTTTTCTAAGCCACAAACAGGTATTTCCGTGGTGCTGTGATCCCAGGGTCTCCCCATCTGGCTAGTTGCCTCGTTGGCTATAAAGCTGCTAATCCAAGAAGGCAACGCAGAGCTGGTCTCTCTGCATGGCAGGGGTTAGGAACTTGCCGGTGCTGTTCCCCGTCCGGCCTCTGTGTCCATCCCATATATTAATTTATTGACTTGATTCGATGAGTGTTTACCGGTGCTCAGAGACTGATGCTTTGTTACATGTTTTTTGACGAAATTAGAAAGAAAAGAGTCTGACGAATCCCGTGTTCTGCTGTCCTGCAAATTTCTGCTCTGTTGCTACACCTCGGAGACCTTTGCCAGTGTGGGAAGCCCCGGCCGAACCCTGGAGGCCCACGGGCCCCGTTTGGGCTTCTGTTTTGTTACTAAGCAGCCCTGTACTTTTGGTGGCAACACAGTTCATTCTCTGGGTTCAGCTTTTGCTTCTACAGAATATGCGCTCTGACAGTGCCTGTCTCATTAGGTTGTCGTAAGAATTCACCGGCTAATTCATGGAAAGTAGTTTTATTTATTTACTCGGCAAATATTTGTCGTATACCTATCGGATGCTGATGCGGTTCTGGGCACTTGGAAGACATCAGTGGAGCAAAACCAAATTCCTCGCTCCCTTCCCAAATGTGTATTCTGCCTGGAGACTGGGGATGGGAAGGAAAGGAAAATAAACGATACAGATGAACATGATGAGGAAGCAGATTTTCTGGAAAGTCAAGAGCACTAGGGCAATACGGGGAAATGGAACAGAGTATATGGATTGGGGGTATTGGGGGGGGAAGCTAACAGCAGTTTTAAATAGGGGTGCCGGTTAGACCTCATCAAGAAGCTGGCGTCCCAGCACAGGCTAGAGGGAGGGGAGACTGTGGGCTCATGGAGAGGTGAGGAACACCAGTGCTCATGAGGGGCTCGGGGTGGGAGCAGCACAAAGGCCGGTGTGGCTGAAGGGGGAGAGAAGTCATCGCGGAGACCCAAGAAGCAATGGGGGCGGGGCCTTCCTTAGGATCTCGGCCCTTAGCGGCCGCCCTGGGTACTGTGACGTAGGTCCTGTTTGAGAGGCTGGCTCTGGGGCTGTTTCGAGAACAGGCATTCCAGGATCAGGGCGGAAACGAGGACTGCCCCGTTAATCCGGGCGAGAGGGGTGGGTGTTAGCGGGAAGTTGGAGAGACGCGGCTGCCTTTCGGAAGGAGTTTGGGGCTGAGGCAGCACCGGTTCGTGACAGGTGAGGGAAGAAGCGTCCCGGGGACGAGGAAGTGAGGAAGCCCCGGGCCGGTTTGGCCTGGGCCCCGGCAGGCGTCGCCCACCTGCGCACCTGCGTGATGGGGGAGGCCGTGGGGCGCGAGGCGTGGGGCTGGAGAACGAGCTCAGCGTTGGGAATGTGCCGGCGCACTGAACACAGAGCCCGACGCTTGACAAGAATTCAAAAAATAGTGTCGAAGTCCATGGTTTGTCTCTAACATTTAATGGTTGCTGTGGAGGCAGCCTGTGCCGGGCCTTGTGGCTCAGGGCCAGTGGCGAAGGGGACAGGTGTCCGTCTCTGGAAACAAACGAAGCACCTTCCGCGCTCCCCGACCGTCCGAGCCACGTGGTGGCGGGTCTGTCTGCCTCCCCGGCTCCCCTGGGCTTGGCTGGCCCTGCTGGGCCACCAACAAGAAGGAGCGGGTGATTTCGCCGTCTTTTCCTGCCAGGTGGTTGCCGCCGGGTGAGGCCCCGAGGAGAGGCTGAGTCAGTGCTGCGTGGCCTGGCCTTCAAGGCCCGCGGAAGCGGTGATGGAGCAGCCCGTGTCTGGAGGCACGGAGCTCGGGGCGGCCGGTCGTGCCGCCGGGAGACCCTGCGACAGGGTGCCACGGGCCTCTCCCCCTTCCCGGGTCCTGCTCGGCGTCCCCACTCCTGTTGAGGCCGCCGAGCCGGGCCAGCCCCCCTCCACCGGTGTGTCCCCTACCCTGTGAGCCACAGTGTGGCCTCTGCAGTACGGCTTGGTTTTATCCCTGCTTCTCCAGCCTTGTAGCTGCTATGCCAGCCCCTCCTCTTCTCAACCACGTTGATGTTACTTGCGGAACCTTCCGGCTACTTGTCCTGTTCTGGGTTTTCCTTTTATCCCGGGTTTGCATACCACTAGGCAAGTCTGTCTGTCTTCCTTTTCTTTCTCTTTCTTTCTTTCTTTCTTTCTTTCTTTCTTTCTTTCTTTCTTTCTTTCTTTCTTTCTTCTTTCCTTCTTTTCTTTCTTTCTTTCTTTTTCTTTCTTTCCTTCTTTCTTTCTCTTTCTTTCTTTCCTTCCTTTTTTCTTTCTTTCCTTCTTTCTTTCTTTTTCTTTCTTCTTTCTTTATTTCTTTCCTTCTTTCTTTTTCTTTCTTTCCTTCTTTCCCCTCTTTCTTTCCTTCTTTCTTTCTTTCTTTCTCTTTCTTTCTTTCTTTCTTTCTTCTTTCCTTCTTTTCTTTCTTTCTTTCTTTCTTTTTCTTTCTTTCCTTCTTTCTTTCTCTTTCTTTCTTTCCTTCCTTTTTTCTTTCTTTCCTTCTTTCTTTCTTTTTCTTTCTTCTTTCTTTATTTCTTTCCTTCTTTCTTTTTCTTTCTTTCCTTCTTTCCCCTCTTTCTTTCCTTCTTTCTTTCTTTCTTTCTTTCTTTCTTTCTCTTTCTTTCTTTCCTTTCTTCTTTCTTTCTTTCTTTTTCTTTCTTTCCTTCTTTCTTTCTCTTTCTTTCTTTCCTTCCTTTTTTCTTTCTTTCCTTCTTTCTTTTTCTTTCTTCTTTCTTTATTTCTTTCCTTTCTTTTTCTTTCTTTCCTTCTTTCCCCTCTTTCTTTCCTTCTTTCTTTCTTTCTTTCTCTTTCTTTCTTTCCTTTCTTCTTTCTTTCTTTCTTTTTCTCTTTCTTTCTTTCTTTCTTTCTTTCTTTCCTTCATGTTTATTTATTTTCAGAGAAAGTGGAAGAGGGGCAGAGAGGGGGAGAGAGGGGATCCCAAGCAGGCTCCATGTTGTCCGTGTGGAGTCAGAGGTGGGGATCCAACTCACAAACAGTGAGATCATGACCTGAGCCTAAATCAAGAGTCTGACGCTTCACCGACTGAGCCACTCAGATGCCCCCAGGCAAGTCTTTCCAGAGCTGACGGAATTAGGGAAATTCTTTTCCAAAATGCAAGCTTCTTTATTCTTTCATCATTCTGGTAGGTAAATAGGTTTTTGAGAGCCCACCAAGTGCCAATTATTGGGCTGATATTTGTATGTTGTGGTTGGGCCTTGGATGGCGTCAGCCAAGAGGGTACAAACCATCTGGAAGTAAATGACCACACGACACATTTACTTATTAGAAATAAATGCGGGGCGCCGGGGTGGCTCAGTTGGTTAAGGCTCGGACTCTTGGTTTTGGCTCAGGTCACGATCTCACTATTTGTGGGTTCGAGCCCGGCCTCAGGTTCCACACTGACAGCCCAGAGCCTGCTTGGGATCTCTCGCTCCCTCTCTCTCTCTGCCCCTCCCCTCCTCACTCTCTTTCTCTCAAAATAAATGAACTTAAAAACATTAAAGAAAGAAAGGAAGAAATACAGCATCGCGAGTGCAGGATGCGGGTGGTGTTTCTGAGTGTTGGGGGCGTCACTGTCACTGTTGGTGGCATTTCCCGATGTGCCCGTCCGTCTGGCCAGTGCTTGGGTTGCTTTCTCCCAGGCGTGTTCCCTCCCGTCCAGACCCCTCTCCTCCCTCAGGCTTCCGCTTGTCGGGAGCACCGCCCTTCCCCACCTTTCCTTGGACACAACTACGTAGTTTTTTTAACTGAGTTCCTACAGTTCTGAGTACTCAGCACTTTTTTATCACTAAAAAGCCCGTTCTGTTCCTAGCGTTCTGAGCACACGGAGGAAGCTTCCTGTGTCTGCCCGTCGTCCATGTGGCTCCCGTGGGGCAGGTGCCAGGAAAGGCCGGTGGCCCTGCTCTGATGCTCTTTACCGAAGTAAAACATATGGTATCTTACGTAGCTGCGTGAACGCAAAAGAAATTTTAATCGGATGAACTCATTGTTTCAAATGAAGTGAAAACACCTTTTACAGTTCTTGTGGCCATTTCAATCCGAGCAGCCCTTCTGAGTCCTTTGAAAGGAAGGTGCCCATGCGGGCTGCACACAGCTTCGTGGATTTCTCAGGGAAATGCCTGTGTGTCGTTGCCCTCCAACTTCACACAGACCAACAATGCGACGTGAAGTGTATTTTTATTCCACTGGGAATATCCGAGATGTGCATGCGTTTCCTGAGACATACATTCCTGGTTTCGCATAGCCAAATATTGCTTTAGATATTTGTTTGCTTGTTTTTTTATTAAATACTTATTTCTGAGAGAAGGGAGAAAGAGTGCAAGTGGGTGAGGGATGGTGGGGGGGACAGAGGATCCGAAGTGGCTCCGCATGGACAGCAGAGCCCGACGCTGGGCTCGAACCTGTGAACCACGAGATCATGAGCTGAGCTGAGCCACCCAGGCGCCCCTGCTTATTATTTTGTTTTAAATAGAACCTCTCATCGAAAGAATTAGAAATTAGAAAAGGGCAGGACTTCAGTGTGCCCCAGAGGTCTTAAGTTTTACTGAAAGACTGAAAAATTGTATCTATAAAGAAAACTTATAGAATTTTATATTTTTCTAGGAATTTCAGAATGATTGGACATAACCTGTTTGTTTATATGTTCATAATGTTTAAAAATGCCCTTAAGAAGCTCTTAATAGGAAGAGACTTTTCTAACAGATAATACTCTATTATCTATGAGTAGATATTCATCTTTTTTAAAGCCTGTACAAAACTTCATAATTAACGATGGCGATTTAGATTTATCCAAAGTCAGAAATAATATAAAGATGACTGCTATCACTGTGTCTACTGAAGTCTAAAGAAAAGACAAAAAGGAATCTTAAACATTGGATAGGGAGAGATTAACATGTCTTTATTTGCAGGCGATAAGGTTGCTATGGACAAGTCCAAAATAATCCGTTGTCCTGAAATAACATGGGAATTGAGCACGTTTGCTGACAATGAGGTCAACATACAAAAACCAACAGCACTTTTATACGCTAGTCATAACCGTTGTAACAAAGATCACATTCACGATTTCTACAGTGTTTCTAGGGCTCTGGGAATAAACTGAATACGTGTAAAATCTTTATAGGGAAAATTATGAAGCATTACTGCATATTTGAATAAATGGAGATACACTTCCCTTTCATAGCGAGAAAATACTTTATCTTAAACACGTGAATACTTCCCAAATTAGTCTTCCAGTTTTGCTAACTTCCGACCAATATCTAACGCAGGTTTTTCACAGACCTGCACTGACTTATCATAAAATTGCGAGGGGAGAACAGGCGGTCAGGGGTAGTTAGAAAAGCCTGACGAATTACAAGGTTGAGGAATTTGTCCTCCCAAATACCGTGATTTAATATAAATCCATAGCGATTAAGGCGGTGTTATATTATTAGGGCAATAGATGCAGAAAGCAATGTGCATCACGAAAAGCCCAGAAGCAGACGGTGTCCTAGCACTGTTATTACAAAACACCACATGCTGGGGGGCTTGAACAACAGAAGTGTGTTCTCTCAGTTCCGGGATCTAGAAGTCCACAGTCAAGGCATCCACAGGACCATGCTTTCTCTTGAGGCTCTGGGGAAGAATATTTCTTGTCTCACCTGGCTTCTGGCATTGCCTGTGATCCGTGGGTCCTGGGCTGGCAGGTGCATCCTGGCAACCTCTGCCTTCACTGTTGTATGGACCTCTGCCCTGTGTCCCCATGTCCACGGTTCCCTCCTCTTATGTTGGATTGGGTTCCACGATTTCATCTTAACATGATTATACCTGCAAAGACCCTATTTCCAAACAAGTCACACACACAACCTCTGGGGATTAGGCTTTGAACATAGTTTAGGGACACACAACTCAGCGTACCCCACAGACCAATGCATACATGGAATTGTGACACCGCAAAGGCCACCATTTCAATAGAATAAATGCTGCTAGAAAACTTGGTTGTTTGGGGGCACCTGGGTGGCTCAGTCGGTTAAGCATCCGACTTTTGATTTCCCCTCGGGTGGTAATCTCACAGTTCGTAAGTTCCAGCCCCACGTTGGGCTCTGTGCTGACAGTGCGGAGCCTGCTTGAGATTCTCTCTCTCTCTCTCTCTCTCTCCCTCTCTCTCTCTGCCCCTCCCCTGCTGGTGTTATCTCTGTCTCTCTCAAATAAATAAACTTAAAAAAGTTGGTCATTTACATGTGTCAAGAAAGTGAGGATTCATGACCTGAAAAAGAAAGAAAAGAAAGTCCATGTAAATATCAAGCAGAATGAGTTGTGCATTTGCAGTTATTTCTTAGGAGTTTGTTCTGAGGAAATTATCCACGCTCTCTAGAACTCAGGCTTCTTCCTCTCAGGTGAAGCTAATCGGACCAGCACCCCTGTTTTATTGGGAGGATTATGTTAGATACAAGAGAATCTACGTGTTCAGTGCCCGCGACAGCAAAAGCCCGCAGCCCATATCAGTTTTCCATCCTTCCCTTTCAAATTCCATATTTCCATCTCCAAATGTGAAACTGGGCAGAGGCCATCAGTTAGAGGGTACTTTTGGTTTACACAGGTAGATTTCTAAGAACTTTTCTTAGTAAAAAAAATAAAGTTTCTTGTGTTGTATGAAAGGAGAGTGGGTTAGCACTCCCCTTGCCAAGGATGGGAGAGATCCCTCCCGCAACCCCCCCCACCAATCCCCCCCCCTTCATCCCCCACCCCCTGCCCCCACCTGACTGCATGCATATGATCAAGGCACTGCCACCTCATGGTGGCTTCTAACTAATCACCTTTTGCTACTGTTCTAGTGTGGGGACAGATGGCAGGTATGCTTGGGGTGAGTACAGCATACAGTATAGACCAATTACATCACTATGTTGTACACCAGAAATGAATATAACGTTGTGTGCCAACTCTACTAAAAAACAAGTTTCCTTCCCATCTGGATGTCAGTTGGGCAAATCTCAAATGTACAGAAGCATAGCTTTCTTAAATAGTACTTAGTTATTGTTGAACTTACACCTGGAACATTCCAAGGGATAGTTCTCACATGCTTTGATCTTTTCCTGTATTTGGATTTTAGTGTGGGAAAATTTGCCTGCAGGATTCCTTTTTGCCTCCAAGTGGGGATTGACCACCCAATATGTTAAACCCCACACGCCAGAAACCAACCAACCAAAGAAACAAAAAAAGAGTATTCTTAATATAGCAGAGAATAATATTGCAGTGAGAAATTGTGGAGCTGGATTTGTGGTTCCAGATGACAAATTTGGGTCAATTTTGACTTTCCAGACCTAGCTGGATAACTCTCCACTACCAGTGGCCTCTTGTAAAAGCTTCAGATGAATGTGTATCGATGAATATGGTTGAGTTGTGTTAGCATGCAAATCTCTTTATGAATCAGTTTATAAAATTTCGGTACCACAGTTCTGGAATTTTCTTCCTCTCTTAAAGTAGAAAAATGAACTGATACCTCCGAATGAACTGCTTTTATTTAGAGATAAATAACACATAGTTTATCCTTTAATTGGAAATTTATCAATAGAGTTGGTTATTACCATTCCGGGATTCTGGTTTAGTTACCATAGGACTGTGTTCAGTCTATGTTGCTACATAAGATAATAATAAAAGAGTATAATGGCTTAAAAAAAAAAGGGATCTTTATTGCATACTTTGTTGAAATTCGATATTTTAAAAAGCCTGTAAAGCCATGAGGCTGTAGGAAATTATTTGTTCTCTGCCGATGTGTGATGTGTGTGGAGGTAATTTCTGACTCTGATAGGGACCCGCACAGAATGACCATTGATGCTACTTGGGACTGTGGTTTTCATTAGCCTGGTCTTTGCATGAGTTTATTTTCACCAAGGAAATAAGTTCCCCCCACCATCATGGTAACTGACCACTCTTCAGGCTTTATTAGGCTTTCCCTTTATAAACCAAGGTCCAAAAATGTAGCTCTAAGCAGCTATCAATGCTAACCATGTCTAGCTCGACTGAAATGCTGAGCTCGTAGTCAAAACTTTTGGGGAAATAAAATTTTGAAGCTTCTGTGCAGACCTTGCTAGATACTAACTTTGGTCTTAAGAAGGCACCATGTGAAGCATTAAGCAACATTTAACACATGTGTATCGACTTATTATACGATGATTTTTGAAATTATCCATCTAAAAATTATTTTAAGGATATTTCTCCTTTTTTTGCCTTCTCTCATGTATTTATAGAAGAGTTATTAGTGTCCATCCCATACGGGGGGGATTTCTACCCTCTATTTCATTTTCATCCCAGCTCTGTGAAATAGAGGGTGTCACTGGCCATTGTTGTTGGGACCTTGTGTTTTGCAAATGAGAAACCAAAGATTGAACGAAGTATTCGGCTCATGATTCCCCAAATAGTAAGTGTTGAGTGAATAGAGTGTAAGAAAAACAAACAAAAAACTCTCAGAAAAAATTTGTGGGGGGTTCTTAATGATTCAGAGAATGTGATGCTCTGGTGATTACTAAAACAGTGAAAGAAAAGGAGGAGAGAAGGAGAAAGAAGGAAAGAAAAGGAAAGGAAAGGAAAAAAGAAAAGAAGAAAAGAAAAAGGAAAAAAATATTTGAGAAGCTGTTGATAGGTAGGGATAGCACTGCATAGATTAAATCCTGCCAGGCTTGAGTTTCCCATTTTGTTACAAAATTGTTGCCTGATTACGAATTCTGAGATGAGAAAGCAGTTTGAAAGAGACACCATTTTCATTTTCCTTTCTTCCTAAAAGACATAACAGGTGCCATACTGACTGCATTGTATTTCTCACATCGGAACATTTTCATTTTATTTTCCTTCTTTTCCCTTTTGGTTTGTTCACTTGTCACAAGGAAAATTTCACTGAAATACTTGAATTTTCCTAATAGTCTGTGATGATTACCTTAGAGCACTAGAGGCAGTACAGAATACCCAGGTGTGCGGTCTAGGGAGGCGAGTGCTTCGTCCTGACTCATCAGCGGCAGCCTGTCTTCTTGAAGACCAGGTAGGGTTGAAAAGCTACAGAAAGATACTGATGGGAGCCTTGCAAATATTTCATTATTTTCTCATGGGGCACCAGGAGCCACATTTTCATTGTGCTTTCTAAACAGACCTTCCTCCCTCCCTTCCTTCCTCCCTCCCTCCCTCCTTTCCTTCCTTCCTTCCTTCTCACCTTCCCTCCTTCCCTCCCTCCTTCCTCCCTCCCCCTCTCTCCCTCCCTCCTTCCTTCCTTCCTTCCTTCCTTCCTTCCTAAATCTGCACTTGCATTGCAAAACAATACAAGTTTTTGCCATGAAAAGAAATATCCACTTTGAAGTGAGACTATGCAGGAGTTGCCTACAGCATGCAGCCTTCGGCAAAGCACTTAGCATTTTGAACCTCAGTCTCCCATACGTGGAAGGGAGATAATATTATCCACTCTCAAATTTCTTATAAAGACGGTGTGATACAGCATGTGCATGGATCTGTTACAGTGCTTGGGACACTAAACACTAAATGCTATTTTCATTTCTTTCTCAATATCATTTTATTACTTGTCTCCGACAAAGCATTTTATTTTGAAGTAAACACACCAATTTTAAAGTATGAGCCTGTGATCACAGTCTGAAGCAAAAGTGTCAATGCTTTTCAACCAAGTTAAGTTTATTAAGTAAAAAAAGCCTATTATTTTCAGGGTGCCGTATCTGGTGCAACGGAGGATGAAGTCAAGTGAAGCACGACCTTTGTTCCTAAGGTATATACGGTCTAATTGAATCTTGAGGAAAAAGTTAAAAAATTACTGGGTTAGCTGGTAGGGTGGATCTTACATAATGGTGAATAATCTAGATGGTAAAGAGTGGCTTGAATTATTAAAGCAATGGTCAGAGATGTAAGGACTTCCACAGAAAGTACTGCGGTTCTAAGGGTTATCAGGGACATTCATATGATGCCAACTAAAATAAATATATTGATGAATTAAAGACAGAGCAAGATAAATATAGACATCCCTCAGTTTAATTATGGACTAGAATCTGGCAGCAAAATTTAAAGGGTATTTTTTTCTTTTGGGATCTCAGATGTTCTTCTCATAGAATCAGCATTAATAATGTCAGGAGTCGGGGCGCCTGGGTGGCTCAGTCGGTTGAGCGTCCGACTTCGGCTCAGGGCATGATCTCGCAGTCCGTGAGTTCGAGCCCCACGTCGGGCTCTGTGCTGACAGCTCGGGGCCTGGAGCCTGCTTTGGATTCTGTGTCTCCCTCTCTCTCTGACCCTCCCCCATTCATGCTCTGTCTCTCTCTGTCTCAAAAATAAATAAATATTAAAAAAATAAAAAAAAATAATGTCAGGAGCCTTCAAGAACACAGTAGGACTCATGGAATGTACAACACATGGTGGTCATTAAAAAGTGAAAGTTGAATCCGAGACTAAACCTGAAACAATGCGTCTGAGCACAATTAAATGCCAGCTAGAATTAGATGAGAATGAAAAAAATTCCTCTAACAAAACAGTTTGAAAATTATTACAGATAACCGAAGAGGTAGATAACTTTGAAAGTTAGAACTCATTTCTCACAATTAACTTAGAAGCGTAGAAATAGATCTTTTATAATTGGCGTGACAAGAGAAATAATTTATTAACATGTAGAAGAGAGTCCCGAGCTTATAGAAAAGGGAAGGTTAATTACTATGGCAGGAGTCAGCTGATGCTACGTCCCATTCTTTACTTTACGGATCAGTTAGTTTCTTAAATGATTTCCTGTATGGTTTGGAGGAGGAAATAATTTTCCTGACTTTAAGCCTAAACCACCTTCGCGATAGCATTTTTGTTTTAAGCTTATGATCCAGTCTTTACAGAAATGGTTCTTTTCTTAAGCCACTGTTCTAATGTGCCAGTATGGGGTAAGCAAAGCTATGTTGATTTACACATGCTGCAAACATCATTTTAGCACCTGGGTGCTTGCTGGTAAAAATTACTCCCTCCTTCTGAAGATTATCACGATAGTCTTGGCTATGAGCATAACTAGTGAATATTCTCAGTGTACCTTCCTTGACATTCTCCACCATCAGCGGATTATCGTTGGGTCCTGTCCCGCCTCACCATGCAGAAAAAAAAAAAATACTCAAAGATAACACCAGACAGGAAGGGTTTCCTTAAGCGGCAAATGGTTAAAATACCATCGTCATCTCCAATTGTTTTTGTGACTTTAAGTTATTTTTCTGTGCATGACCACAGCTTTACGAAACGCTGGCTAGAGTTTCTAATAATTCCATTACTCAGACGCCCGACAGGTAAGACAAAAAGTGGTCTACTGGTGTCTCCGGATACTTAGTGTGCAATTGTCACTCTTGTTAAGAATCCACGATGAATACCACTATGTCGCCGCAAACCGAGAAAGAGATCGCAATATTGACTGTGTCCCATATTTTCATTACACCCTCTGCCGAGTGCTTTCTTTGGCTTCTGTGATTTCACTCTGTTCGCCAGAACAGTGGGGGACCTGCCACTTAGCTGTTCTACATTACATTGGCTTCTTGCACATTGTATACTTTTCCATTCATTCATCGAGGTTGTACAATTCATGTCTTACACACCTTAGATCCACAGTATCATTTAGACACTCTTTTTGAATGGAATCTATGTGGTAACAACTTAGTGTCTATTACATCTCTGCTTCATCTTTTGCCATATTTTTGAACATACCGTGCCCAGTTCTTCCGTTTCATTAATTCCTGTACCTGGATCATGTTGGGGTCTGTTTCTTTTGTAGTTTCCTTTCTCGTTCTTATTTATCGTATAGTCTTTCCTCTTTGTGTGCTCGGTCAATTTTAGTTATGTTCTGGACAATGTGTTAAAGACCTAGGGAGGGTGGTGATGCTTGTCTTACAAAGACTTTCTAATTTGATGTCTTGCTAGGGCGGCATGTCTATTTTCAAAGGAGTTCCAAGTTCTTGCCTGGTTTCTCTGTCCTCCGGAAATGGCCTCTCCCAGGAGCCAAACCCGAATCCCCTTCGCCTGGATATCCGCAATCCATAGGTGCCCCGTGTCAGTCTTTGTTGTTGATCTTTGGTGTTAATTTGCCCCTCTAGGGGGCCTCCCTCATGCGTGTTTTCTTTTCAGGACTGTTCTCCTGGGGTGTCAAGGAGTCCCCAGCACCGTGAGGGAGCAGGAAATTCTGAGTTTCAGAACCTCTCACCGGGCCGTTTATCCCGCACACAGAGTCAGGATTCTGCGAATGTCTTTAGTGAGAACCAGATGAATATTTGAGGCCTTCTAGTTTGTTGTTCTGGACTTGGAACTGTTCTTTGGTTTCTCTCTCCACTGAGGCTAGACTCCTGTCTGGGCCCAACCCGAGCCCATGCTCAAAACTGGCGGATGTCTTCCCGAGGAAAGAGCTGGGTGTCGTGAGCTCATCTGTGAATGGGCCTCCCATCCTGGAAATTTTAGCCCAGCAATTCCTTGTTGTTTTCATAGACCTCTAAGTGTCTTGAAATCGTTATTTTGTAAACCATAATGCATTACCTTTTTCTGTATTGGTGGGACTGTTTGCCTACTTGGGCCTGTGACATCCAACAAGAAAGCATGCATTCCGTCCAAGTCCTTATGTTCAAGTGAGATGTAAAAAAAAAAAAAAAAAAAATCACTCAGAGAGAAATGACCAGGGGGCAGAAGGGGTTCATTTGAGACTGTTTAAGAAGTGCCTGTAGGCAGCAGAGATGTTGGCTGTGAGGAGAGGTAATCCAGGAACTGTGAATGCCCGCTTGCCAACAGTAGAAAGGTTTCCATGTGGCAGACAGCTTTGACTTTTGCGTGTGTTCTGCTTCGGATGGTTAGAAGATGCTAGAAGGAGACAGACTTGAGATCTAAGATCTCAGGTCTATGAGGAATCTCAGACCTCTGAGAAAACAAAATGCAGCATCTCTGGGCAGGATACATTTTCTCTTGTTGGAGTTGTGCACGCAGTTTGGGGGGTTTTACGGTGAGCGTTTAGAGGATAGTGGTGTTGGACTCTAATGGGTCCTCCCGATCTTGCGGTTCTGGGAGTTTCTTCCGTATTCTCTCCCAGCACCATAGTTACCTTGTGTTTTCATGGCAGGAATGACGGTTGTCGCACACTTCGCCTGGGATACAGGAAGTCTTTCTGGACTCTATACGTTTGGCTGCTTTAAGTTATTTATGTCAGCGCTATTGTTCTTTCTCTAGCAAACGACTTCTGTAGTTATATCTCTGTCTGGGTCCCGAATTGAAAAGGATTACGGCTGCCTGAACATAAGTTGATAGTAATACATTACGTGAACCTTCTTCTTATTCTATAAAAACATGCGTTTGGAACCAAAGTCCACTCACCACAGCTAAGTACCTATTCAGAGGAGGCAAAAGTGGTGATACGTTTTCACACGAGTTGAAGTCCTTGATACGGCAATTACGCTATTTCTGGTGTAGGCTGTCAGGCGTCTCATAATCACGGCATGCCACATGCAGATTTTCTTATTGTTAGAATAACGTGTGCCCGGAAAAATGGCTCACTGCTTGAATTTGAGAGTAATAGACATGTGACCTCCGTGTAGCTATCAGAGCTGATGTTTGCAATATATTTGATTGCAGTCTCCGTGTAATGTTTTAATAGGCACTCACTTAGTAAAGACAGAACAACGATCGTGTTAATGGTGGTAACAACTATAACTTTATACTTTTCAGAAGTGTTTTTCATGTATAACATTAGGTCATTAGCACGTACGTCTCTGAGGCAGGCGGGGCAGAACATTTTATCCCCGAGGAGCTGAGGTCCTCAACTGTGAGTGGGCACAAAGCAGGGGGGACTGGCATTGGGATTCGGGTGTCTTTGCCCCAGGCTGTCTGTCTGTCCCAGCAGGATGGCTCCCACAAACCTGCCCCCATGATGTCCAGCTCTTCAGGATTGAGCTGGCCTTTTGTGAATTAACCCTCATGCAGGGTGACACAGCCCCCTGAGCCCATCCTGAGCCCTGCTCAGACTCAACGAGGCAGGGGTCTGGAAAGGGTTGCTCTGGAAGAGGGCTTGTGGTCCTGCTGGGTGAAGAAAGCCTGACCAGAGCAAGACAGTGGCGGCTTCAGAGGGCTGCCTCTGTGCGCTCACTTCCGTTTGAAGTGGAAATACGGAGGGAGTTTTTTTTTTTTAATTTTTTTAAACGTTTTATTTATTTTTGAGACAGAGAGAGACAGAGCATGAACAGGGGAGGGGCAGAGAGAGAGGGAGACACAGAATCTGAAACAGGCTCCAGGCTCTGGGCTGTCAGCACAGAGCCCGACGTGGGGCTCGAACTCACAGACTGTGAGATCATGACCTGAGCCGAAGTAGGACGCTTAACCGACCGAGCCACCCAGGCGCCCCTATGGAGGGAGTTTTAATGAGCAGTGAAAGACTCTTTTACTCTGTTTCTGGAAAACTTTTTAGTAACATCGTGACCCAAATGTGACCCAAATCATTACCCACAGGAGCCATCTGTCCTTGTCTGCTTTACGTCCGTCTCAGCCACCTTCTCTGGTAGGAACTTTGGAAATGAAAAGGGGCTGACGGTACAGGAGCTATTCCCGTAGTTGCTAGCAAAATGACTTGCTGTCCCATTGCGGGGACATTCCCGCCACGTCACCGGAGCACTCCCTCAGGGAAGGAGTGAAGTGCTGACAGACACCCCTTTTCGTCTCTGGGAGCCATCTGGTTGTGTTCCTCTGCCCGGTACTGTCTACACCATATGTGGCCCGCGTTTTCAACTTGTATTGAGCTTGGCCGGCTCTGGGCACGGGGGAGACCGCAAAGTGATCTTCAATGACCGTATTACGGAGTCCTTAGATTCGAAGATAATGAAGTGATTCAAATCTATTTGCAGAATTTTAGCCGAGTGACCGACTGATTCTCAGCTCAAGGTGAAATGTCTTTTTTCTTTTGGCATCTAATAAATCAATCTTAAATACACGTTCGAGGTGTTTTTCAAAAAAGCCTATTTGATTGGGGGCCTTGGCCACTTCGTCGAGGGATCTTCCCGAGATCTTAGAGGTGGGTCTATCAGACAGTTGGGTATCTCAGGGAATCAGGGTGCGAACTCAGACTCGGGTAACTACAAAAGTTGAATGGGAGAAAATTTGAGAGTAGAAGGGATAGTGTGTGAGGCAGGACCTCTAAGGCCACATAAGTCTGCCAAGGGCAGAAGCCACAATGGAAGCAAGGTCAGCAGAGGTCTAGGTCAGAGAGCAGGTGTCCTGCTGACCGTTCTGTAATTGTTAGTGCCAGGTACTCTGGTAATGACTTTCCATATCAGTTCCTTTCCATGGGAGCTGCCTCTGGTTGTTACCTCGATTCACAGACAACAGCATCAGCTCTAAGACAATTCACATCTGACACACACAGCTAGTGGAGTTGAGGAGTGTCTATTGGGACAAAGCTACGTCTCCCAAACAGTCAAGTACTTCAACATACGCTGCATTTCAAAGATATTCCACTGTAAGGCCCTACCCAGTCATATCAACAGAAATAGCATTTTACCCTCCCTCCCCCCCGCCCCACCCCAGGGTCCGATAGCCAGCAGGACATCTGTGTTCAGAGAGATTGGACGGAATGGTTTTCATTAAGTTTATCCTTAAAAATGTACCTCTGCCAGGAATAGCCTCTTACTACAAGTGACGTCCTAGGGCCTCTTACCAGAGCTGTTTGCAAATGGCTAGAATACAAAGCCAGGGATATTTCGATCTCGCTGCCTTTCGGGGCTCCTCTGCATCATTCACACACTTTGCCACGTTTAGGGATATAACATGAATGCTTTGGCTGGGAAAAGCCGCCACAGTGGTAATATTTTAAGTAGTTTGGTGGTGTGAAAGTATGAACCACACGCCTTTCATTGTTGCCTGCTTGAAATTCTACACGGGTTGTTTTACTAACAGAAAACACACAGATATCTTAACTCGAATGGCTTAGACTTGAGCAAGCTTGTCACTCACCATTGGTGTGTGACCCGAGGCCAGGTTGGTGACTTCTCCAAGCTAGTTACCTCCTGTGTCAAGGGAGAGGAAAATTAAAGGTAAAATTGACCTCTGACCTCTACACACAACGAATATTAATACTCCTACCGGTAATGATTGATAGTCTGTGCAAAAGGACAGGGTTATGCCTCCAGCATTTAGTAAATAGTTACAAATACAATTTCTCCATTGCCCCAGTAAGACAAAATCGGAAGGTTTTTGGGTAAATTGTATTTGCTTACAGATAGAACGAAACAGCAACGGTTAAATCCGAAACCCTCCAGGAGTCTTTTGTGCCACAACCTTGATTACTAACACGGAAAAAGAGTTCGATGCACCCTTCCCATTCAATCCTGTACAGTTTAGGAGACCAAGAAGTAGATGTTGGGGTTGGCTCGGGCCTTCACGAAGAACAAGTTAATGCCATCCTGTGGTTTAGAAGCTGTTTCTGTCAGATGTTATTTGACAACAACCTGTGCTATTGCCTTTAGGCTCGATGATTGGATTTGGTTACTTTTTGATACATCGCTTTTCTTTTTTCTTTTTTTTTATTATGTTTCTTTATTTTTGAGAGGCAGAGAGAGACAGAACATGAGTGGGGGAGGGGCAGAGAGGGAGACACAGAATCCGAAGCGGGCTCCAGACTCTGACCCGTCAACCCAGAGCCCGACGCGGGGCTCGAACCCATGAACCGTGAGATCATGACCTGAGCCGAAGTCGGACCCTCAACTGACTGAGCCACCTAGGCGCCCCGATACATCACTTTTCTTGATAATGGCTGATTTTTTTTTTCTTCCAGGCCTTTAAAAAATACAAGTCGGTTTTGCACAGAACAATTTGACACATACTTCATTTAAGTAATTAATACCGAGTCAGATGTATTTCAAGAATATTTTATAACTACTGTTTTTTTTTTTTTTTTCCCCAGGGTTTTGTTGCTGAAAGTTTTTCTTGAAATCAAAAGCCAGCCTGTGGGTGAGTCCTATATCTTCTTGGTTCATTATGTTACCATTTTCTGGACAACATTGCTCAGCACGGGGATTAACAAGGTCAACTGGGCCGTGTTTGAACAAGTGCTTTTTTAATTACATAGTATGAGAGGTAGCTGGCTCCTCGCTGAGAAAGAAGATGGTTATTTGCTAAGGATTTCACAAAAAATGGCATATTCTGTCGTTTTACCTCCACTGAACCGGTTCATCCCTCCAAAAGTTTGAAATAATAATGCTAGGTGTATTTATTTTTCTATATATGAAAAATAGTCTAAGGCTTATGAATTAGTTTTATGTCTTCATGGAATTTAGAATTTCTATGTGTATCTTTTTTCCTTTGCATTTTAGATATTTTTAGGTTTATTTATATTGAGAGAGAGAGAGTGAGCGAGCATGTGCCCACACATGTGCACATGCGGGGAAGGGCCTGAGAGAGGGAGAGAAAGAATCTGTGAGATTATGACCTGAGCCGAAATCAGAGTCAGATGCTTAACCGACTGAGCCACCCAGGTGCCTCCTTTGCATTTTAAACTGGAATCAAAGGCATCATTTCTTTGTACCTGTGCCTTGCAGAGTGCAAACACACAATAAATATCTGTTGATCTGAAATAAAGGTAAGCTTTCTGCTATGACTTAGATGCAAGGTAGCTCGAGATAGAATGTGGAGCCTTTTTTTTTTTTAAGTTTATTTATTTATTCTGAGAGAGACCAGAGAGAAAATCCCAAGCAGCCTCCACACTATCAGCATAGAGGCTGACGCAGGGCACGATCTCACAAACTGTGGGACCAAGACCTGAGCTGAAATCAAGCGTCTATACCTAACCGACTGAGCCACCCGGGTACCCCCAAATGTTGGGCCTTTAAAAAAAAACACGTCTTTAAAAGAGTTTGAATCTTGGCATTCTATTTTATGAGGTAAGAAGGAATCTTTGAGCTCCTGAATGGTGTCAAACATTTTCTGTCAACTGTAGACTCTTTCTTGTGAAGTCCACATGTCTGGAGAAAGGAGAGCGGCTCTGAGTGTGTCTGACGGGACCTCGTGCGTTGCCCGGGGCTCACTTTGGAATCCATTGCCATGGTCCCAACCCCACGTCTCCCAGACGGGGGCGCGACCGCCGAGACAGGAGGCATGCTCTGCCGTGTACCACCCCGTGTCGCGCGTTGCGAGGGCCTTTCCACTCCGCTGTGCAGGTGGCTCTCAGGTACCCTGGCCTGGATGTGGTCTTCCTGCCCAATTCCCAGATCATCCTCCAATCTGCACCAGTCCTTTGGAGAAGGTCGGTCCTAAAACTTCTATGAAGAGAATTCAGTAGCTGGAGAATGCTTTAGTGCTTATGTGAATTTTACTATTTACCAGCAAATGTGACATTGAGAAGAGTTTTGCAGAGATAGCAGTAATTAGAAAAAAGTCTTGCTTGACTTCTGGCATGATATCATTAGGAGTCCCCCACCATCAAATGCTGTGATTTCTTTCTTTCTTTCTTTCTTTTTTTTTTTTTTTTTTTTTTGCGTTTGCTCTAAAGTCACCGAAGAACTCAGACTTTGGTGTCTCATCCCGGAAGTGACAGAACTGGCATCATCATGTGGTCCTGCCTCTGGGATAGATGCATACGTATATATGTTATAGCTAATCTGATGTTTGCTGCAATCATGTGAAGTCACTCTTTTTACCTTGTTTTCAATAAAGTTTATTTATTTTTGAGAGAGACAGAGAGTGAAAGAGCAGGGGAGGGGCAGCGAGAGGGAGAGAGAGAACCCCAGGTAGGCTCTGTACCACCAGCACAGAGCCCGATGTGGGGCTTGATCCCATGAACTGTGAGATCATGACCTGAGCCAAAATCAAGAGTCAGGGGCTTCACTGACGGAAGCACCAGGTGTCCACTTTTTTCTTTTTGAAAGGATTTCATACCGTTTCGTTTCCCCCTCTGTCCTGCTCATCCCTGCTCCTTGTCCCAGGAGGGGGGCCTCTATGGGGTGCATCAGGTTGGTCCCCTTGGCTGGCTGAATTCTCGCCCCTCTCCTCGTCCTGTCGGACTTTGCGCTCTTGGTAAGCCCTTAGTACCAAGTACTGTTCCTGTGTCTCTGCCGTAGCTCAGTGCCTAGTCCCTCTGTTACAGACATTCTGCCCTGGTCTCCTCATTATCAGAAAAATGCCTCCGTAGGTACCCTGCTGTCTCCAGAATCCTGAGGATACAGCACGGCCATTTCAGTTTACAGATGGCTATCCAAGGATTTACCATGGAAGTGAAGCTTCAGGACCCCTCATTTATATGGAACCCTTTCAAGGCTCTCGTAACGACCCCCTATGGGTTTTCACTGGCACATGCTCTCAGGAAATTTGCAAAGACGATATGCCTTCCAGGTGACTTGTCTCTGCACTCACACTTCCCTGTCACGCTTCTCCTTGGGTTGGCTTGTGTTCCAAAGGCTACGGACATTTCTGAGATTTGGCTCCCTGAGAGTTGCACTGGAAATACATTTAACTTGAGTTTAGTGAGATGTGTTTATGTGGTGGCATTCACTGCCATGTAGGAGAATTAAGAATTAAGTTAGGGGCGCCTGGGTGGCTCAGTCGAGTAAGCGTCTGACTTCGGCTCAGGTCATGATCTTGCGGTCTGTGAGTTTGAGCCCTGTGTCGGGCTCTGTGCTGACAACTCGGCCATCCCAGGGTAGGAATACCTTCTAGAAAGGCTCAACTCATACATCTTGCTTCAGCTAATACAGTGGTTTTCTTGAAATAATGTGTCCCAAGCCATAAGGCCCCAGACACAAGAGGCTGGTGGAGGGGAAACAAGGTGTGAAATTAACAAAATCAGAACCATGTCTGTGGAAACTTCTTTCTTTTTCTTCTAATATAATTTATTGTCAAATTGGTTTCCATACAACACCCAGTGCTCATCCCAACAGGTGCCCTCCTCAGTGCCCATCACCCATTCACCCCTCTCCCTGACACCCATCAATCCTCAGTTTGTTCTCTGTATTTAAGAGTCTCTTATGGTTTGCCTCCCTCCCTCCCTCCCTCCCTCCCTGTTTGTAACTATCTTTTTCCCCTTCCCCTCCCCCATGGTCTTCTGTTAAGTTTCTCAAGATCCACGTATGACTGAAAACATATGGTATCTGTCCTTCTCTGACTGACTTATTTCACTCAGCATAATACCCTCCAGTTCCATCCACGTTGCTGCAAATGACAGGATTTCATTCTTTCTCGTTGCCGAGTAGTATTCCATTGTCTATATGAACCACATCTTCTTTATCCATTCGTCAGTTGATGGACATTTAGGCTCTTTCCGTACTCTGGCTATTGTTGAAAGTGCTGCTATAAACATTGGGGTACAAGTGCTCCTCTGCATCAGCACTCCTGGATCCCTTGCGTAAATTCCTAGCAGTGCCATTGCTGGGTCATAGGGTAGCTCTATTTTTAATTTTCTGAGGACCCTCCACACTATTTTCCAGAGCGGCTGCACCAGTTTGCATTCCCACCAACAGTGCACGAGGGCTCCCGTTTGTCCACATCCTCGCCAGCATCTAGAGTCTCCTGAGTTGTTCATTTTAGCCACTCTGACCGGCGTGAGGTGGTATCTCAGTGTGGCTTTGACTTCTGTTTCCCTGATGATGAGTGATGTCGAGCATCGTTTCATGTGTCTGTTGGCCACCCGGATGTCTTCGTTGGAAAACAGAGAACCCTGTGGAAACTTCTAAGAATCAGTTGTGAAAACTGTAATGGCTCCTAGATAAAATGGAAGAGGTTGGTTCCTTAGAAATGTACCTTATAACGCGCCACATGCGATTTGAAAGGCATATTGCTCTAATGAGAATTGTGTAAAATAGGATTTGTCAGAATTCTTATGTTTATAGGGCATAAGCATGTGTGGCAATACGCATGGAAAGAATTTTGATATGTCTTCTAGATTGGATCGAGATCCTAAAACTTTACAGGGCATTAAGTAAAATGAAATGTGCATCAGGAGGAAGTGTTACAAAACTACAGACCAAAAACTCAACCGATCAATCTGAAAAGACTTAATTATCTACCAGGTAACTTAGACGGAATTATCCCTTTATTTGTTTCATGGAACATAGCTATTGAAAATACTATAAGCTTATTTTCATGTGACAAGGCGTTGGAAAACGATCCAGCCAAAATGTCTAGGGGTAAAAGCATTATAAAGGTGAGCCAGGCACTGAATTGATACAAAGAATTTTTTCTAAGTTGTATTTGTTTTATTTGTCAACGTTTGAAAATTTTTACTTTGTTGTGATCTTTTGTCATTCAGAATAAATACTCATATTTGTACCTAAATTTAGTATTTTAAACTCTTTTCTTCAATGATGCTCCACTAAAGTTCGGAAAGAAGTATCTGTCCTATGAACCCACCTTGAGTGCATACAACCCAATCCCCATCTCACTCATGAATAGTAGCAGAGTTGGGTTTCACGAGTAGATCTTTATGCTGAAGTGGGTGGTTTTTCTAGCGTAATGCTCAATCTTTCTGTCTTGGGCTGGGTGCCTTCAGACATAAACTCCGAGACAAGGATTCTGGCACGGTGATTAGCTTGGGAGGTCACTTGAGGAAGCACCGATTGGAGAGTAGGGAAGACAAGGAAAGACATCAGATCACTGCTGTGGATGGCAAGACTCGATCCCATCTGGAGCCTGGGGGACAATGTGAAATATATCCCATGGCTCTCCCATCCAAGAGGTGACAGAGCCGCCATATTCACCACCAGCCACTCTGAGTTGTCAACAGGAGCTGCCCCCAGAGGGACTGACCCCCAAGCATTTCCAGTCTACCTCACCCCGACCCAGCAGGCTCCAGTGGCCAAGACAGCCCCTGGCTTGTATCTGAAGCAGCAGCGGCAGGATGAACGCAAGGGGCTATGGGCAAAGCACTGATAACGTCCACATGCTTCCCACAGGTGAAGCCTGTCCCTTTGTGTACTTGCACTTTTCCTTTCAGTTCTGTGATGAACTGGGATAATGCCTTGTGTTACACAGCGATTTCCACTTGACAAAGCATTAGCATTATATCCTCTGTCGTAACACGAAGTAGGAGACAGTCTTTACAAATCCACTTTTCTTAAATGTGTTTTGTTGGTTTGGTGTAGACAAGCAAATTGAATTTAGCTGAGGATACCCATTTGAGGACTCTGCCACTAAATTTCATCACAATCCACAAAAACATAAAGAGACTGGACACAGGTAGGCCTGGAATATAAACGATCGATATTTCCTGGCTGCAAAATGAAGAGAGAATTGCGTGGTCGTGGCCTTCAGAAGCTGCCAGGCTTTCGTGTTCTTCACACTGCTTTGCTATTACCTTATTTCCATGACTTGGAAAACGTTGCTTTGGCCGATATCTGTGCCATTTGAGACAAATAGATGTATTTTATTGGCAATATCAATCCCAATATGTCGTGTCTGAGCTGCTTTTGAGTCCATAGAGATAGCCATCGTTTCTGTAATCAGCAATACACAATTATTTGCTAACTTGTTACGAGAAGGTAAATATTTTAACTGGCTATCTGAAAAGAAGCTCCTATACATGCTGGAAAATTTATTATTTTTTTTTTTTTAGATCTGATTCAACAGAGATGAAGTGAACCGTTCTCTTAAGCTGATAAGATAACCATCACAGCATGTGCACTGTGTTCATGGTCGGCCAGGCAACTCTTTTTCTACTTCTTTAAAACAAATTTTAATGTATATCATCACTGGTTGAAATGCTTCCTTCTACCTTAAAAGAAAAAAAAAGATTCTCCTATGATAACTACCAGGACCCATGCTTTGGAAAGCTGCTGAATGAAGCACGCTCTCGATCAGAAACTACCTAGATGGTCCCAGAGACTTTTCAGGTGTGTGTAGTCCGGTGGATTGGGTATTTTTTTTTTTTTTTTCAACGTTTTTTATTTATTTTTGGGACAGAGAGAGACAGAGCATGAACGGGGGAGGGGCAGAGAGAGAGGGAGACACAGAATCGGAAACAGGCTCCAGGCTCCGAGCCATCAGCCCAGAGCCTGACGCGGGGCTCGAACTCACGGACCGCGAGATCGTGACCTGGCTGAAGTCGGACGCTTAACCGACTGCGCCACCCAGGCGCCCCAGGATTGGGTATTCTTTATTCACGGATTAACTGAATTTGGTTTGAGAGGCAAGCGGCTTGTGCCCAGGGTCGATGCAGAAGGATGGCCTGATTTTTTTTGTTTTTAATTTTAAAATGGTTGAGAAAAAAGGACCACCATGATCCATGACGCTCGATGCAGAGATACTTTCCCATTAACGACCTTTATTCACACTCATTCATTCTGCAGAAGGGCAGGGCACGAACTGGCCCACAGAGTGCGGGAGGAGAATCCATTTCCAATGTTACGTCTTCACCCTCAGAGAGAGAACGGTTTGCATACGTGTGTTATCATCTCTCTTTTTTTTTTGGCAACTCTCTTACTCCCGGCTGCAGACATTTGTCTGGGATTATCTTCTCTTGTCCTTAAAAGGAGGAAAATACCTCACTCTTTTCATACCCTTGGAGCAGTGCGTGGCACCTAATAAGTCTTCAGAAGTCTTGTTAGGTCAGTGAGTAAGTTGTTATTAAAATATAATGCAGCATGGAAATCGGAAATGGCCTCAAATTCTAAAAGATGGAAAATAATGCAGTTTAATGGACATGTGAAGTCCTGAGGGGGAAATGCAATACATAACACATTCTAGGGTTTCTACAGCAGATGAGACACTGCTTAAGTCAGTGTGTGGGTTGGTCAAGTCCCTCCGGGCCAGAACTCAGGACCCACTTTTGTTACTTTGCATACGGTGCAGTCTCACAGCGAAAACTGGTGTCTCAGATACTTTTGATAAGACATTTGGTTCTTACCAGGAAGGGACGGTTTCCTTCACATTTAAGTTTGTTCTCATACAGTTACATGAAAACACCAGGTAGCAACTTACTTGTCTTGCTTGCCGATTACAAACCAACTGGGGGCTGGGATCTCACCAAGACAATCGCTCTTATGAAGGTGTTCGTTTTGATTGAGTTAAATATTGGCCTGGAGAGTGCATGACCCCCACTCAGTTTTAGAGCAAGCGTTTCTGTTAGTTTTTCAGGTTCATGCGTAGCCCCCACTGATAACCGGGTAAGATTTTATTCACACTGTGTTCTCAAGAACCAGCCCTCGGGGAACACAGCTCTGTACCTCCATGCATAAGGAAGGCCATGTAGACGAGGAAAGGGCCATTCCACAGGTAAGTACACACTTGAAAAGGCAATATTTATATGGATATTCGGAAAAATGAGAGCAACATGCTCACTTAATGAAAACCAGCCAACAGTTAGGGAAAAATCCGTCTAACGCTGTTCTGCTACACTGTTGGTGCGTAAGCACGAACGTGTGCTCCCTGCGGTGAATGGTTACACGGAGTCCCACAGTCCCTTTTTTGTTGTATTGAGATTACGTTGAGTGAGAAATAGAAGGGAGGGACACAAATGGACCCCAGGTGTCACCCCGACCCCAGGCATTTGAATTATAATGTCTTCATCTCCTCATCCATTTGTCCTCACTATTCGCCCTCCGTCAACAAGTAGTCTTTCTTTAGCGAGACCGCAAGAACAGAGAAAGGTCTGTCTCCGACCACATTCCTTCAACCTGAAGTGACACTGTCAATGTAAAGGACAATTATATGTATTTACAGGTTTAAACGGGCTGAGATGTTTTTTGAAAGCTGAAACACCGAATGTTTTATGTCGGTGTACTTGATCTAACCTATAATTCTTTGTAAAGCAGCATTCCGTTGTGAAAGCATGTAGCAAGGTTGTCAATAAATCAAATGAAGATTATATGGATTTAACAGGCTTCATGGACACACAGAAAAACAACTGACTGTGTTAGAAGTTTAGACCAAATGATAGTGTGTGTTTTGCTTACACTCTCTACAAATGAATTAAATTTTGATTTGTATTTATTTTTCCAAATTAGTGGAATCTGCTAGAACTGTGAAGGATTATGAAGGTTTTGCCAGAGTTCGGGCTGAGAAGAACTTATCTGGATTCTGAGACTATGTTCCCGCAAGGACTTTTATTCCACACTTTGTTCTACGGAACTTAAACGGAAACAACAGCACAATTTGGCTACGTATCTTTATCCTAAGTTCCCTCTTGTCTCTCTTGGTACTATGTTTCAATCGCTTCTGCCCTTTGCATAAAATGTTCCAACTTTTATATGGTAAATTGTAGTTATCATTGAGTGAATACATTCGTGTGGGCACTAGAGACAAGGACTAACTTTTTGTACGGAAACTTACAGTTGACCCTTGAACAGGGGTTTGAACTGCATGGGTCCACTTCTATGCAGACATTTCCCCATAAATACAGTCTAGTCCTGCAAGTGTATTTTTCCTTCCTTATGACTTTTTCTAGTAACATCTTTTCTCTACCTTACTTTATTGTAAGAATACAGCCAATCCATACAACATTCAAGATATGTGTTGGCCACCTCTTTGTGTTATCATTAAGGTTTCCAGTCCACAGTAGGCTACGAGGAGTTAAGTTTTGGGGGAACCAAAGTTACATGTGGATTTGTGACTAACCCCGAACCCCCGCACTGTTCAAGGGTCAACGTACGTGGTACCGTTCTTACAAAAATACTCCTAAATTGGCATTTCGCATTAGGGAAGCCCTTTAATGGCTACGAAGGACATTCACGTCACTTCATCTGCCTCAGTAGGAGCTGGAAGGCATTCTCAAAACTTGAGTGACATTTTGACTAATACCACTGTTCTTTGCCTTGAGTCCTTGTGAGTAATTGGTGTCTCGTTACCCTCTCTACCCTTTCAAAACTACAGTTGTACCAGGAGTGACACAGCCGTGAGTTCCGTGGGTTTTCTATGTGCCTCATGTACCCCAGAAGAGGTGCTGAGAAAGCCAGCAACCCAGGAACACCAAGGGGCTGAGGCCACCCCCCCAAATAAAAAAAATTGAAAGAGCCCCACAAAAACCCTGCTCTCTATAGACAAAGGACGAGGAGAGGGGCAGACTAGCAAGGCAGAAAACTTTTAGACAATAACCACCCTACTCTAGACCAACACCCCAGGAAACACGCAGCCCTATCTGCACCCCCGTAGTAAAGGTTAAATGGGGATCCTAGACCTGCCACCCTCACCTGGCCATTATGACACAGCTCCTCCGTGCTGGGGTCCTACCAGAGAAGCCTGAGTCGGGGGCCGGACTTCCTTCCATCTGTAGCAGCTGGTAAGGTGCCACCTCCACAGGACTAGTGGAGACCACGAGGGGAGTGGTACTGAGGTGCCCCTCGCCCCCAGGTGGCCACAGAGGCTTGGTGGGGAACGTGGACTCCCCCACCGTGGCGGTATTGAGGCACCACATCTCCTTCCCCTGCCACAGAGTGTCACGGGACACCTGCCGAGACAGAGATGTAAACACGATCCAGAATCTCCTTACTTAACACCCCAAACGTCCAGGATTTAAGTGAACATCACTCATCATACTGCGAACCAGGGAAATGCCAACATGAGTGAGAAAAGACACCAACAGATGTCAATAATGGGACGACACAGGTGTCGGGATTACCTGAAAAGGATTTAAAACCAGCTCGGGACATCAGAAAGTGCCAGCAAAGAAACGGAAGGTACGAAGGAGAACCAAACGGAAATTTCAGAATTGAGAAGTGTGATAGAGTAAGAGACTTACGGGGACACACATTCCCACGGCAAAGCCTGCTTCTACGCCCTCGTTTCTTCAGCTAAGGAGTACAACGCAACATTCTGAGTTTGAGAGGCGTTCGGTCATTTCAGTATCCAACTGTAATCTTTAGTAATTTATTGTCAGTTACTTTTTGTAAGCCCAAGACCTGAACTGTCTGCCTGTGTCACCACCACGGAGCCCTATTACCGAGATTCCGTCTCGCTCCCACCTGCTCCCACCCTCTCCCGGTGCCCGCACCTTTGCTAATCAGGCTCGACGATTGAGGGGTGCGGAGGGGCCAGCCCCACCCTGGCTGTGGCACCCCCACCTTACCAGCATCCAAACGCCCCGAGCTCGGGAAAAACACACCTTTGCGATGTCCTTCTGAGTGTATTTTTCTGGGACTCC
This sequence comes from Panthera tigris, assembly GCF_018350195.1. Classification (NCBI taxonomy): domain Eukaryota; kingdom Metazoa; phylum Chordata; class Mammalia; order Carnivora; family Felidae; genus Panthera; species Panthera tigris. The sequence goes on along the minus strand of NC_056662.1, from coordinate 136,677,083 downwards.
ATAAAGTTTTTATGTAAACATGAGCAAAAGAACTATTACATCGTGATCAGTCCAGAAGGCCAAGAATAATACAAAAACAACCACCACCAGCAAGGATGGAAACAGGATGGAAACAACCATCGAGTGGGGGCGCAGGAAGCAACGAATGTACAGCAAGCAGCTATATTGACCTACTGGAAAAGAAATGCCTGGGACGTTTTCTCCCTGTAAACTTGGGTTTTGATGAAAAGTTTGGAGGGAGAGTAGGGTGTGTCCTCCAAGGCAGGAGAAAAGACTGATACTCTGTGTCTTTATGAAACTGCCACAATGTGTGTTATTCTGATCCTACCAGATTTGAAGAGCTCCATGAGTTAGGCAGGAATATGTCATGAAAATGCACAGCTTTTTTTTTTTTTAAGTTTATTTATTTATTTTGAAAGAAAGAGAGCGCTCCAGTGGGGGAGGGACAGCGAGAGAGGGAGAGAGAATCCCAAGCAGGCCCCTCACTGTCAGCACAACTGGCACCTGGTTGGCTCAGTCAGTTAGGCCCCCGACTCTTGACTTCGGCTCAGGGCACGATCTCTCAGTCGGTGAGTTTGAGCCCCGGGTCGGGCTCTGTGCTGACAGCTTGGAGCCTGGAGCTGCTTCAGATTCTGTGTCTCCCTCTCTCTCTCTCTCTGCCCTCCCCGGCTCATGCTCTCTCTCTCTCAAAAATAAATAAACATTAAAAAAAGTTAAGATTTTGTTAGCTTAGGTCTGTAAATAAGAATAATTTATTTCCCTGTTCCGTTACATTGAAGCTTTACTGGTACCATGGATATACAGTGAATATTAAGTTCAGCAAAATGATACGAGCCTTACCCTTCTTGGCGAAGTTCGATAGCAAAGTGTGGACTCTGGGAATATGACATCGAAGGGTATGCATTTACAATTTACGGAAAAGACAACTTCAGGAAGGATTATTCTTCAAGTACCCGTTCTCTCATGCCATACGTTCCTTATATGCGGTTGGAGGAGGTCATGGAGAGGGCACGATCAGAGCTGGCCCCTGACCCCGGGAGGCTCCTACCCCCCAGCCCTGCCCCTGGAATGTGCACCCTGCCCACCCTTCCCAAAGCCGGGGGCCGCTTTCAAGGACACAGCCTTGAGAGAGCCACACGGTGGGAGACCATCCGGATGGTACGCATGCCTGGGACCGGTTAAGGCCTCCGTATACACCGTTATGATTCTGGCAGGTGCAGGCATCAGGACAGGTCCGCAGGGCAGTTCCCTTGCTTAGGACACCTGCCCCCATCTGGAGCGCCTCCCTCTTTCTCTGGTGTCTCCCTGACCTCTGTGTCCAGGCTGGTTTCAGATGCTCCCCGGGGGCCTGGAGGTTGGACACCAGCGTAGCTAAGCCCCTTATTTTAGGCACCTTCCTTTGCACGGAATTACAAAGATATGTGCTATTGTACATCCGGAATAACCACAGGAGAGTTATTTATGAGATGTCGGAGTTTCTGGATCATTTAAGACACATTTTTCTTTTTTTTTTCTTTTTTAGCGTTGTGTGGAAACCAAAGCTGCTTTTAAAGACAGCCTCTGAGGGAGGGGGTTTCTGGGGAACAGTGCTTCGTCTTTTTCATTGACAGGGTTTGGTTACTTTATGTCTTTCTGTTTGCTCACATCGACCTTGTTATTTTTAGTTTCCAAGAAAACAAACAGCAGCAAATCCTTGTGCAGGTGAGTCAGTGCCTCCTGTGCTTTCAGACGCATTCAGGAGGAGAGGGCCAGTGGGGCAGGGGTGTGGGGTGTGGGGGCTGGTGCAGGAGTAGGGGGGGATGCTGGGGGCTGGGACCATGGGGCAGGGATGGTGGAGGAGGGCCGTGGGGGCAGGGGTAGGTGGGGGGCAGGGGTAGGTGGAGGGTGGTGCCCGCGGGCGGGGACAGTGGGGCAGGGGCAGTGGGGGGTAGGGGGCAGGGTTTGGTGGGGCGGGACGGTGGGGAGCGCGGGGCCTGGTGCAGGGGTGGGTGGGGGGTAGTGGGGGCCGGGGCCATGGGACAGGGGCAGTGGGCGGTGGGGGAGGGCCGTGGGGGCAGGGGTAGGTGGCCTGGCCGCTGAGGCAGCTCCCCGAGCCTAGGAGCCTGGCCTCCGAGGGCCCAGGTCAGCAGGTGGCAGCCCGAGGGCATGGTACCCTTAACCTGTCTTAGTCCTAGTGTGATGGGGACTGCAGGGCCGAGGCGAGCGGGGAGCTCGGCTCAGGAAAGCCACCCACAGGTCTGCCCCTTGTGTCCCACACTGCCCAGCGTGCACCCTGCGGCTTCGGGGAGGGCGGGCGCCCCGCACGCACCCCTCCCGCGGGCGGCCCTTCCCGGGGCTCCGCTGGGGCTCCCAGAGGGACGGGGCGAGGGGGGGGTGCTGCACCCTCCTTGCACGGGCGGCACACACCTGTCTCTCCCGGGCTTGCACTCGCACTCTGACAGGTGACTGCCCTTCCTCACGTTCAGAGAGGCCGCGGCAACTCCACGGCCCCCGCGGGTGCGGACCCCAGCCCGGCGCTGCCAGCGGCAGCCCGTGCGCACGGGGGCGCGCTCCAGGAGTACGGGCGTTTCTCCCCTCTGGCTCCACGCGGCCCTGCCCCTCGGCTTCAGTCCTGTTCTGCTCCCTCCGGTCCTCCTTTCCACCGCCCCCCCCCCCCCCCGCCCCGGTTGTCTCTCCCCCCCCCCTCCCCTCCCAGCGGCCCCCTGTGCCGGCCCGTGCCAGCCTCAGCCCTGGCGTGGCGGCCAGCGGGGAGCCCCTCGCTGGCACCACTGGGGGGTGGGGTGCAGGAGGCGTCCTCAGGCCTCCCCGCTCTGACGTTTGTCTTCCTCTCAGTGGTGGGCGGGGACAGCAGGGGCACCGTGGCGACCCCAGTCCGGGCTTCACGGGGAGGGCCCGCTCTCGGTCCTGGGACGCTTTCGTGGGCACAGGGTCAGAAAGATGGCAAACATTTGTTCCCCTTTCCTAGGGAATGACACATCACGTCCCGCGCACCGAGCTCGCAGCGCCCCTTAGGGTAGGTTCTGTGTCCGCGTCCCCGGGGCCGGGGCATCTGACCGCTGGCTTCGTGGCCCAGGAGCCCACCTGCCGCGTGGGTCTGAACGGAGCTCTGAGCCCCAGGTTGGCCTGGCCCCGCTCCCGCTCTTTCCTCTTTCCTGAGCCAGCGAAGCAGCCAGGCGCCCAGGGGCGCTGCTTCTGCAGGTGGACCCCGAGGCCAAGGCCCTGGGCGGAACAGCGGCCCTCGCGGTCTGCAGCCAACCCGCCGCGACCCCCGGGGCCCCGCAGAACGAGAACGAAAGGAGCCATCGATAAGCCATCGAGGTTTGGGCTTGGCAAAACCCAACTTGGGTGAGGCTGCAAAGCCGGTTACAACGCCGTGTTCTTGATGAATTCGTACTGACTTGGGCCTTGGACTTGATTCGCGGGCGCGCGCGCACACACACAGGGAGAGAGAGAGAGACAGAGATTTTCTGGATATTAGGAAGTACATATTCAAAAATTTTCTAGAAACGACAAACTATTACCTAAAATAACTGCAGCTAATTCACGATCCCAGGAGCAGTGTGAGAATTCTGGATACTCTGCCTTCTTGTCCACATGTGTTGGTCTTTTAAATCTTATCCGCTGATGTGGGTACAAAGTGAGGAGTCAGAATTAGCAGATTGCATGTGCTTTTTGGTAATTTGGCATTTGGATATCCTGTATTGTAAAGTGTCATTTAAATCATATGTACATTTTTATAAGGGATTACCTTAAATTTTTTTTAATGTTTATTTATTTTTGAGAAAGAGCGAGATAGAGGGCTAGCGGGGGAGGGGCAGAGAGAGAGGGAGACACAGAATCGGAAGCAGGCTCCAGGCTCCGAGCTGACAGAGCCCAATGTGGGGCTCGAACCCACGAACTGCGAGATCATGACCTGAGCCAAAGTCAGATGCCACCCAGGATCCCCTGTCTTTTTTTTTTAAATATTGACACATAACCTTATTTCTTTATCACAGATGCCATTTCTTCTGTTGGTTACGTGAGTGGCAAATAAAATTTACTACCTCTAATAAAATAATTTTTAAAATTTAAAGGAAGTAGAAACCCAGAATTCAAATGTCAGGAGTTATAAAAAAGAAGAGAGTATCTCTTCTATGCTACAGACACTGCAAAGACAATAAGACATTATTACGGACAGTTGATGCAGGTAATTTTTAAAAATCTAATGGGGGCACCTGGGTGGCTCAGTCGGTTAAGCACCGACTCTTGGTTTTGGCTCAGGTCACGATCTCTTGGTTGTGAGATCGTGCCCCACGTCGGGATCTACGCTGGGTGTGGACCCTGCTTGGGATTCTCTCTCTCCCTCTCTGTCTGCCCCTCCCCTGCTCGCATGTGCTCTCTCACTCGCTCAAAACAAATAAAGAAATTTTAAAAAAATTTTAATGACATAGAGAAATTTCTAGGAAAATATAACATTCAAAACAGGTTCAAGAAAAGAATCGAAAATCTGAAAAACTATATAAAAATTAACAAAACTGAATCAGAAGTCAAAACCTGCATCCCCAAAACTTACTTCCGGGCCTGGATAGTTAATTCCATTCGTGACTTCTCCTGAATGGTCAGGGAAGAAATCATTCCAAGTTATACGAGATATTTGAGATAGTAAGAAAAATGAGGAAAAATCCTCAATTTTATGCAGCCGCAGTGATAATGATACAAAATTACTTAAGGACAATATAAGAAGGTAAAATTAAAGAATAAATGAACAGATATATCTATGCAACAATGCTAAGGAAAATGCTGACTAAATCCAGAATATAGAAAAAAAAAAAAGTAATATATCATGACCAAATTATGTTTATCCTAAAATTCAAAATTAATGTAACATTAAATAACCAATTGCTATAACCCACCCTATCAACAGAGGCATATATATATATATATATACACATACATTTTATATATATATATATAATGTGTATATACATATATACATATATACATTGTGTATATATACATTATATACATTATATATACATTATATACATTATATAGACACATATATACATATATTATGTGCATATATATAAAGCCTTGTAAAATGTTGTGAATTCTGAATTTGTTTGATTGCTTCCTTCTGGTGAGATGTATCTTGTTGCTTCGACTTGTGTTTTCTGTATATGAGAGTCGGGTATAATGGCTTTGTTAGATTCATTTTCACTGCTTTGACACAGACTTCGTCTGTGATGTCGGACACTTAACGTTGCATTACACCAGGAGACTCCCAAATGCACATTAGCTTATGTTTGATCATTTGGTTAACGGTGTGGGGAGAAGACATTTGCCGCTCACAAGATCGTGACTCACTGCAAGATCGTGACCTGAACCGAGACCAAGGGTCGGACGCTTAACCGACTGAGCCACCCACGCACCCCAAATTTAAAGCTATTTTATCTCCTTTATGAATATTCCTGTCATTCTCGAGTTACCCTTGCCAGTTAGTATTAATAGTTTCCTCTTTAAAGTCTGTTTTTTATGTTAAAATAGCCACATAAACTGTATTTGATAGTGTTTGCTTTATAAGTTTATTTGCCTATCTTTTAGTTTCAATCTTTCCACATTCTTCTTTTTCGGTAATGTTTTTGTAAACGGAATATTGCTGGATAGGTATATCAATTCTGGCAATCTTTTTTTTTTTTAATGTTTACTTATTTTGGGGGAGAGTGTGTGAGTGTGGGAGGGGCAGAGAGAGAGAGAGAGAGAGAGAGAGAGAATCCCAAGCAGGCTCCATGCTGTCAGTGCAGAGCCCGAGGCGGGGCTCGAACTCACAAACTGAGATCATGACCCGAGCCAAAGTCGGATGCTCAACTCTGCGCTCTAGCTCATGAACCGTGAGATCATGACCCGAGACGAAACCAAGAGTTGGACGCTTAACCCCCAGAGCTGCTCAGGCGCCCCACTTGTTTTCTTTTTAATGTAGCATTTTATCTACTGACACCTAATCGTTTGTTCTGCTTTAACCTGTCACTCGAGTTGTGCTTCTGTTTGTCCTACTGGTTCTAGGATTTCTAAATTTCCCTTCTGTTTTGTCAACTCCTAGAGAATTCCTAATCTCATTTTTTCCCTTCCTTAGTTTAGATGCCTATGTTATGTTTCTCTTCTTCTGGTGAGTAATCCAGAAATTATAACACATTTACTTAACTGATGAAAATAGAAGGTTATTCAGTCTTTTCCACCCTCCCTTCCTTCCGAGAACTGGGGAACGTTCGGACGGCACAGGGTCATTGGTGTCAGTCACCCTTGCCCTGTCCCCTGTACTTCCTCCCCTCCCTCACCATCCACCCCTGCCCCCCAGGACCCACTCTGAGAACCTGGGTCCAAGAAGCCACTGCCAGCGAAGGGACATGAAGTGAAATGGAAGATCCCATTTCACTGCCCGTGGCTTCTCCGATCGAAGTTGAGAAGCTGTCAACTGCTTTCTCACCCTTTTGAAGGTAATCGTTTTCTTTTGGCTATCTGAAGATTTTCTCTTTGTGCGTGCTCGTCTGTAATGTTACAAACATCGGTCTAGCAGGAGATATATTTTCATTGGCGCGATATTTGATGTACGTTTCCCTCTTGCACACACGTGCGGCTCGTGTCTTTCGTCGCGCCTTTTCAAGTGCTGCCACCGTCCATTCTTTCCTTGTCTTTTTCTCGGATGCTGAGGACGTGTGTTAACTTTCCATTCTCCGAGTCGTTCACTGGTATCTCTCTCATCGGCTTAAGAAATTCCTCCTGTGCAACAATCTGGACCATTTCTTTTGACCTTTCAGCTTATTTATATTCTCCTCAGGTATTTCTTCCTGGCTGTTAAAAGACATTCATCGATTTCTTTATTTTGGTCATTGCTATTTTCATTTCAAGAAGGTTTATTTGGTTCTTTTATCACACTTTCTATACTTTCTGAACACCTGGAGGTATTTTCAATCTTGCATTTCTTTGAAACCAGGAAACATAATTGTTCTTTTAAATTTTTTTTAACGTTTATTTATTTTTCGAGAGACAGAGACAGAGCATGAGTGGGGGAGGGGCAGAGAGGGAGACACAGAATCGGAAGCAGGCTCCAGGCTCCGAGCTGTCAGTACACAGCCCGACGCGGGGCTCGAACTCACTGACCGTGAGATCATGACCTGAGCCGAAGTCAGTCGCGCAACCGACTGAGCCACCCAGCCGCCCCCATCATTGTTTTTAAATGTGTGTATATTGATACTTACAGTATCTGAAGTTTTCTCATGGTACGGTTCTGCATGTGTACTCATTTTTAGCTATTTTATAACTTATGGTCTTAAGAATTATTTATTTATTTACTTTGAGAGAAAGAGAGCAAGAGAGCAGGGGAGGGGTGGAGAGAGAGGGAGAGAGAGAGAGAATCTTAAGCAGGCTCCATGCCGTCAGTACAGAACCCAGTGCGGGCCCCAAACCCACGAACGGTGAGATCATGACCTGAGCTGAAGCTAAGTCAGACACTGAACCGACTGAGCCACCCAGGCGCCCCTGGCGTGTGGTCTTTGAAAACTGTCTGTGAGTGTTCGTTGAGGCGAAGATAAGTGTGTTTCTCCAGAGAAGATTCACATTAATCTCTGCCAAGGGCTTTGGCGGTGACATTTCAGAACCTCAAATCCAACGAGGTCTCAGCCTGAAATTCTCTCTGCAGAATCCCTCTGCCAACCCACACCTTAGTGGCCGGGTTTTGTCTTGTTTCTTCTCCTTTTCTTTCCGCCCTGGTCCTCTTGATGCCAAAGCACCTTTCCTGGGATCCCCTGGGGTGATAAGAATTACTGTGGGTTTTCATTTGCCTCAAGGGTTTCCCTTATGGCCCCTCCCGCCCCCTTCGTGGAGCAGGGTCTGTCAGTAAGGCCTCTGCCCTGGGCAGGCCCTGAGCCTTGACTTGCGCAGTCCCTGCTCTAACACGGTGTCAGAGCGAATGCCACACAGCCACCACCATCTGCAAATGATCCCCGGGTACAAGCACGTGTTCCTGTGCTGGGCTTTCCCTTGGATCGTCTCTTACCGTCTTTCCGACTGTTTCGTATTTTGCGGGCCTTTCAGAAGTACTGTGTCCAAGGGCACCTGGGTGGCTCAGTTAGTTAAGTGTCCGACTCCTGGTTGCAGTTCAGGTCTTGCTCTCGTGGTCTCGTGAGTTCAAGCCCCGCTTTGGACCCCACGCTGACAGCGTGCAGCCTGCTTGGGATCCTCTCACCCTCTCTCTCTGTCCCTCCCCCACTCGCGCTCTCTCTCGGTCTCTGTGTCTCTCAAAATAAATAAATAAACTTCAAAAGACAGTCTTTTGTCTGGCATGGTTACTTTTTTTTTTTTTTTAAAGTTTTTATTTATTTTTGAGACAGAGAGAGAGACAGAGCATGAGCAGGGGAGGGGCAGAGAGAGAGGGAGACACAGAATCGGAAGCAAGCTCCAGGCTCTGAGCTGTCAACACAGAGCCCGATGCGGGGCTTGAACTCACAGACTGTGAGATCATGACCTGAGCTGAAGTCGGACGCTTAACCGACTGAGCCACCCAGGTGCCCCATGGCATGGTTACTTCTTACGAGAAGGAATGACCGAGCTCATCAGAGCCGGAAACGGAGTCTCCCCTTCTGCCTTGCAGAAAAGGAAAACCTTGCCCACACACGCATTTATCAGATACTCTCTCCACGTGAAAACTACAGAAGGGACGTCAGAACGTGGGACACGACCTTCAGAAATAGTCATTAACGACCGCCTGTTGTAAAAGCCATTGTACCAGATGGAACGCGCAACTCCGATCTGTTCTGCCACCAGGAATGCCTGGGATGCCGCCTGGCGCTTCTGAGCGTGTCCCTCCCGTGGAACTGACCGCACACTGAATCACTGTGGGGTGCCCGCTCTTCTTTGTTGTCTAGCATTTTCGAAGTCTCAGGGCCTTCCAGCCATGATCTAGCTGTATATTCCTCAGAACCCCTAGGCTGTTTATTATGTGTGTTACTGAAATAAAAGTGGGATTTGCTCATATCTATCATCTATCTATCTATCTATTTTTACACGTTCAACATGTGTGTTGGTTTAAACTCTATAAAAGACATGATGGGGCTCCTGGGTGGCTCAGACTTCAGCTCAGGCCATGATGTCACGGTCCGTGAGTTCAAGCCCCGCATGGGACTCTGTGCTGACAGCTCGGAGCCCGGAGCCTGCTTTGGATTCTGTGTCTCGCTCTCTCTCTGCCCCTCCCCCACTCCCGCTCTCACTCTCTCTCTCTTTCAAAAATAAATAAAACATTAAAAAATTAAAATAAAACAAACTCTATGAGACATGATATATTCAATTTTTCTTTCTGGGACTTAGGGAGACATCGCTTCCTAATCGGACTGTGTCCCCCAGGGTGACGTTCACACGGAGGGTGGGCCTCTCTTGCTCTGTGGGTGGGAGATCTACAGATTTGTTCTTGGGAGCCTGACCCTATCACAGACTCCCTTCACCTCATAACCGTGGCTTCAAGATGCACAAATATAGGCAGCGAGGCTCACAGCCAGGAGTTCTGCCCTAGTATTGGGGGTACATTGTAGTCGAAGCCATAAATGTTCGGCACCTTACGGACACATAGTAAATATCAAATTATAATGATGATAATAAAGTAACATTTTCCTACTGAATTAAACTTTCTAGCTTAGTCACAATTTTGATACCCAATGAAAACTCTGTCTAAGGGTGGAGTCCGCCTTCCTGCCCTCGTAATCGCACTAAATTGAATAGAATTGGATTTTTGTGCAAACTGAGGCTACTAGGAGCTTCGTGTCTCAATTAAATCATATTCCATCCAAAGGAGATACATATGTGAGCCTGTTTCCTTACGATGCATCCTTTGGGTTAAGAGCCACAGCGGGTTCGTGTCAACTCGAGATCTTCCCGGGGCGCTGTTTCCTCGAGTTCCGAGACTTGTAGCTCTGGGACAGAACTCGTCACTTCCTTTTCTAACGTTTTGTGTGGCGGAAATCCTGTTTTCTCCTGACTTTGTTCCTCCACCCCTTCTCTTGGTTGACACAGTCCTCATCCATCAAGACACTGTGCGCATAAGTTAACCTCAGTAGCACGTGTCGGGGGGGGCGGGGTTTCAAGAGGGTGGGGCCCATCGTCTCCAGGACTCCGAGATGTGTGAACGCCTCGATGGGCCTAACCATCACACCTTAAACTATGGTCTTCCGATTTTGAAATGTATTGAAGCATACTAAAAACTACAAATGGATTTTCTGTGGGGGAAATAATCATCTATGAAATGACTGTAGAAGGAGAAATGTGGAACACGGAAAAGGCCCTTTGTGACATCACTGCACTCTGACACTCCCATACGGTGACGTTTGAATCGCCTTTCTAAAGGTCACATAAGGAGAAGACTCCAAAAACACACAGGTGCTTGGGACTTTGAAACCGAAAACTTCTGGCAAACACAAGCCTGTCTGCGGGTGTGGCCTGAAAGCAGATATAAAAATACGTTGCTGGGAGATAATTCTCCATAGACCTGGTGTTTCTGCGTATCTCCTAAGTATTGAGAGCTTTGTTCAAGAACGTTCTCACAACAGGCAGCCTTGGGAAGGTGAAAATAGTGTCTCTCTAGAGACATCACTGCGGGCAGACATTCCAGGGCAACGAAGCCAGCCAGACACATCGGCTGCCCTCCCCGGAGAAGCCTTGGCGGTAAAGGACACGTGTCTCTCTGGAGGCGGGAGGGGCCGGGGCGGAGGCAGCGCCCCCAAGGTCAGGGTCTCCTCATCACAACTTTCTCGGCTACGACACGGCATACCCACCTGAACTGCTTCTGCTTCCCCCCGGGGGCCCTGGGAGGGGGCAGGAGGAACCGCTGTGGACACGAAGCTCGTGTGGTCCACGTGGCCGCCGAGGCCCTTTGTTTCCTGATCAGCCATGTGTGCGGAGGTGAGACTCGCAACGTAGCGGCCGCCTGCTCGGAGGGGCCGCCTGACCCCCGGGCATGTCCCCAATTCATCTTAAAAGAAAGAGGTCATAAATATTTGAACAGAAATTCCCACAACTTTCTCATTTAGCTGCGGACTGAAATGTTCAGGTGCTTGTAAAAGTCAGAAAACACCGTATTTTGCAATAAGACACATGATAATAGGTGCCTACTGCCTGTTTTCATCTCTAACGACCATAGAAAATGTAATTATCCCCAGCACTTCCTTGAAACCAGACTCCAAAGTGCATTTTGAGAACCTGCTGTGTTTTGACAGGTCCCGGACCATCTCACCGTCTGAATAAAAGGAGAGGCGTCGGGTGGGAGGCCCGAAAGTGTTCTGGACGGAGCGGTGTGGACACGGGCAACCCGCTGCCGGATTGATCGATACCGTCGCCACGGGCGTGGCTGGGTCACCTTGGTCAGGTCGCTACACCCGAGAGCGTCACATTCAACTGTCATTGCACTTTACCAAACTTCGGCCTCAAGACGTCCACCCTCCTTGTGACCTCCTCCACCATTTCTAGGCATGAGCATTCGGGGCTCCTAAAATGGACCCGGGCAGCAGGATTCTGGGGCGTTGGTGGGTCTCCCTTTATTAGACGTTAATTGGGACTCTAATCACTACCCAACTGGAGCTTCATTCATTTGGCCGCAGTCAAAGGTGTAAAAACAAATCAGGGAAGGGAATTATAGTCTTGAGCAGTGAGCTGTCTGAAAACAGTTGTGTGTAACATAACAGCCATCACATGATGGAACTTGAATGTGCTGCTTCCAAGGAAAGCCGTGTTTAGGCAAACTGTCACTAACTAGTTACCTTTTCTCCTGAAAGTCAACAAGTAGATAGCTGGTGTTTTTAAAGTGCTCTGTGCTGTGATACAATGGGGTCCATTTTTTCTTGTCATGTGGAACTCAACAGCTGTATTTTATATTTTAATTTATTTTTTTACACTTTTTAAATGTTTATTTATGTTTGAGACACAGAGAGACAGAGCCCAAGCAGGGAAGGGACAGAGAGAGAGGGAGACACAGAATCCGAAGCAGGCTCCAGACTCTGACCTGTCAGCACAGAGCCGGACGTGGGACTCGAACTCACGAACCACGAGATCGTGACCTGAGTTGAAGTCGAAAGCTTAACCAACTGAGCCCCCCAGGTGCTCCATATTTTATTCTATTTTTAATGTTTTATTTATTTATTTTGAGAGAGAGAGAGAGAGAGAGAGAATCCCAAGCAGGCTCTGCACTGTCAGCACAGAGCCTGAAGTAGGGCTTGATCCCATGACCATGAGATCATGACCTGAGTTGAAACCAAGAGTCGGATGCTTAACGACTAAGCCACCCAAGTGCCCCAAGAACAGCAGTATTTGAATAACTCAGTTTCCAATTTTCAGAGACACAAGTTCCAATTTGCACGTTTCTAAATTTATTCCTGGCTTCACGAATGCTGGCCAATTTGTGAACATTTCACAATAATTGTGGTTGATTTCCCCGCTTCCCTCTGAAGACTTCACATTTGCCTGTACAATGAAGGGGACTGGAAATGATTTTCTGCTAAAGAAAAATGCTGTCAACGGAGTTTGCCATAAGCAATTGTTTTTTTCTTCTTTAAAGGTGTTCTGAAACAGGTAATTGGATTGAAATTTTATTTTCTTTTTAAAAAGCAAAATATATTGATCTGTAAAAGGTTGTGTTTTACTTAAAACATGTTCTTTAAAATCAGCACAATTCATGCTGTCTTACTATAAAAGGTAATTGAGCTCTTGGGAATTGCAAACCCAGAGACACAGTCTATTAGGGGACATTTGGAAATTGTATAGTTTTCCTGGAAATGACAGTATTTCTGAAAACATGCAGGGGTACTGGGCCATCAGAAGTTCTAGAACTGCCCGCAGCTGTCCTTTCTGCGTTCTTCCTGGTAGCAATCTCCTTGATTAGGAAGGTTGGTAGAAATGTCTGGGGAGAGAGTGGAGGGGGCAGACATGTGAAGGCAGAAAGAATCCAGCTTCCTGCCTCCAGCTGAGCTCCTTGTGGCTCAGAAGCCATCACGGTTAAAAGGCTGGTGTTTTAGGCCTCCTCACCTCCACTCCTGACTTCTGCATGGTAATTTCTGAATTAAGAGTTAATAAGGTGGGGTGCCTGGGGGCCTCAGTTGAGTAAGCGTCCGACTTCGGCCCGGGTCATGATCTCATGGTTCGTGGGATTGAGCCCTGCGTCAGGCTCTGTGCTCAGAGCCTAGAGCCTGCTTCGGATTCTGTGTGTGTGTTTTTCTCTCTGCCCTTCCCCCCTCACGCTCTATCTCTGTCTCTCAAAATAAATAAGTGTTTTTAAAAAAAAAAAAAGATTTAACAAGGCACTCCCAGGTTGTTCTTTGCGTGTGTAGACCGGGTTGGATTAAATGACTAATGAATTTTAAAGCTAGGAGTTCAGAACAAACGAATACGAATAAAATAAGTCCTCCTCCACAAAAAGAAGACAAAAAACTTGACTCACATCTAATGTATTGAATTAAAACAATTTTTTTTAATGTTTACTTATTTTTGAGAGAGAGAGAGGCAGAGGATGAGTGGAGGAGGGGCAGAGAGAGAGGGAGACCCAGAATCCGAAGCAGGCTCCAGGCTCCGAGCTGTCAGCACAGAGCCCGACGTGGGGCTCGGACCCATGAACCACGAGGTCATGACCTGAGCTTGAAGTCGGATGCTCAACCGACTGAGCCACCCAGGTGCCCCTCTAATGTATTGAACTTAAAGCTTGTAGGATTCGTTTTTAAAAACCAGGGTCGAGAGAGGGAATTCAGTTAAGTTGGTACATAACACGTGGAAGCTGGAAGCTGGAGCATGTGTCTCAAGACTGGAGAGCCCAGGTCGTCCCCCCAAAACACGGGTCCAGCATGCTTCCCTCGTGCTCGAATTCCTGCCCGGTGTGCGAGCCCGTGGGCCTCGGAGCCATTGCTGATGTGACATCCGCTCTGCCAGCCGAGGGGCTGCTGGGCCCTGGCCTTGTGCTCATTCTGACGGCGTTCTTAGTGTTTTCGGTCAGGTCTGCTCCAGGGGTGACCCGTGGCTGCTCAGCCAGACCGGCCTCAGGCGGGCAGAAGTCTCGAATTGCCTAATGGGCGAGAAATTACCCATCAGTAGAGTATGATGGAGAAAGGACCCAAGAGTTCGGCTCATTTGTGTTTAGATCGTGTCTCTATTACATTTCCCAGTTGTGAGACCTTAGGCAAATTACCTACTGTAGCTGAGGCCCCATTGCGGCGATCGCCGGGCAATGTGCTCTAACACCCCCACCCTGATCCTGGCCACATCACACCGACTATTTGGGACTCCTGGGATTTTAAGGGATGTGACGTTTTCTCTCTGACAGTTGGAAGCTTTTGGGAGTCTGGCCCGTTGGCTGTCGCTGTCTCTGGGTTGCAGGCCCGACTTCTACAGAGCACTCGTTAGTTTCAACAGTGTTGACCAAGCACCGCCTGTGGGGAGGGTACTGAGCACCGCTCTCAGTTCCAGGAGACGGGAGCAGGGTTACAAAAGAGTCAGGATCCTTGCTTCTGTTCTAGAGGGAGAGAGTCAACAAACAGAAGTAGCAGCCAGAGCCCCGCGGTTGCGACGTCAGGACTTTGTCCCGTCTTCGGACAGCAGGCTGGGTCTGCACCCTGGGGATTTCTCTTCCTGGGGGCTTACGGCAGCACGTGGCACGAAGAGAGGCCTCAAAGTCGTGCCGTCCCCCTTTCAAAGACCTGTAGGAGAGCTTACCCTCTCGTTGCAAAACCCAGGACAGTGAGCCTGTCATGAACACTTCATACATTCTTACGTCATGGGTTCTGTGAACGTCTTTCTTGGTTCCGCACTTCACTTTGTTTCGGTGGTCGGGAGGCTCGGAGCTGCCTCTGCGTGGCCCATTTTGCCCTATTACGAAGCGCCACGGGTCACTGGTTTCCCTGAACCTACCAAGGCAGCTTCGCCACCTTTTCTACTCCGATTTCCCTAGCACTTTGCTCTCCTCATTCATGTTCTTTATGTTACACGTATTACGATGTACCGTGAATCTCTCTTTTCCCGTCAACAGGGGCTATTGGGTCAGCTAGATATCGAGTGCGCGTGGGAACATCAGCGAATCCAAAAGCGATGGTTTCAAGAGGCTAATGCAATTGATTACGTTAATCTGATTTCATCCATCATCATCTGATGATTGCGAAGGGGACGCTGGAGGTTGGTCCAGGGGCCCTCGAACGCTGGGGTTGAGTTTCCTGCACTTTTCCCGGTCTCTCCTCCTTGGGCATCTATGGTTACAGCCACAGGGAGTATTGAACCTGCTTCCAGACACGAAGGAGGAGAACAGACAGGACAGAAAGAATCACCGGTTGAGTCACGAGCCTGAGTGTTTTTAACGGGATTTGTCAGAGGCCCCAGCCAATGACTCACTCCCAGGGGACTGGCAAGAACTGTTACAGGACCATTTCTAGCGGACTTTCTGTCGGTAGGTTTGTTTTACGGCGGACACATGGCCACCCAAATAAAATCAGTCTTCCGTTAGTTAAGAAGGAGGAAAGAAGGGATATGGAGAAGAGAAACCGCCGTCTCTGACACGGGTATGAATAAATAAACCAGCCCGGCTTTCCTCGTGCCATCTCAATGCTTCGTAATAAAAAATTTAGCATTTACATAGCACTTGAAACCTTTTCAAGTGATTTCATATCTGTTTCCATAGTTTTATATTAGTTTGCTACATTTTTCTACTAAATCACTGGGAATATTTGTCACTTCCTATAAGAACCGGCATTTTCATTCCAATGATTAATGATGTGGTTTTATGTATTTCTCCTTGTTATTCATATGATTTCTTTAACCCAATTTCCTTCTGATAGTTTTTGCATTGCTAGGCTAGATATTAATTTGACAAAATTTGCTAAAGCCTCTTACAAACGCCACAGATCCCATTAGGAAGTCATTATTCAAGATACAAAACAGAATGCATCGTATAGAGCTTTTAACAGAGTCGGTAAGCCGGAGGTGATGGCTGGGGGTTTTTGCTCTAAATGGGGGGTGGGCCGCGATTACCTTGGCTGCCCACCACTTCGGGCAAGGGCCGGCACAATTTATCGCCAGGTAGAGAAGTATCTGTCACGGGAAACGGGCACCAAGTGAAAAAGGCAGGAGGGCACCCTTTTCCTTGATTTCTTTGGAACGAAGCCCTCGAGGCGGTGTTTCTATTTCTTTCTCCGTGTCCTCTTGTCTCCCGTGCTTCTAACAGAACCGTCAGCAGGTGACGACTGCGGGAGAAACGGGAACACGGATCAGGCAGTTCCACTGCGTGTCCGTAGCTCTCACCCTCCCTGGGCGCCCGGTATCGGCCGCGCCTCCCGGCGCGCTGTCCCCGTACTGTCCCCATGGCTCGTCTGTGCAGGGGCTGTGTGTCCCCAGTCCGTGTGCCATATGTGACCTTCTTCAGAGGAGACGGCCACGGCAGACGCATCACCAGTGCCTGCCACTCCCACGACCTAAGTCCACGCTTCTCTCAACCTTAGACTCTCTTTCCAAGTCTGAAATACAACTGGTTGTTGTAGTTCTGTTGCATTTTTATGGCCTGTCTCTTTTACGTAAAATGACTGGAGTTTTGATCCCCTACTTTCCTTGCAGCTCCACTTTGCGTGCTTTTTCCTCGGAAATGCTGCCTCGAAGATAATTCTTGTTTCCGTAAGTTTTGTATATTTATTAAAACCCTTAATGAATTAGTATGTGTATTTTGTGGGTGGTTTCACTTTTAGTACTGTATTTCACACACTAGGATATCGACTTCGCTTTTACGGCAAAATTCACATTAAGAAAAGAGGGCCGGGAGTAGGTGGACCCTGTAGGGCAAGTGGGTGGGCCGTGGACCCAACCGACTGCTTAATGGGGCAACTGGCCTGGCTCTAGTCGGTCCCCAGAACTGGGTCAACACAGCATTTAAAAAACAAAACACAGGGGCGCCTGGGTGGCTCAGCTGGTTAAGCCTCCGACTTCAGCTCGGGTCATGATCTCACGGTTCATGAGTTCGAGCCCCGAGCCGGGCTCTGTGCTGACAGCTCAGAGCCTGGAGCCTGCTTCCGATTCTGTGTCTCCCTACCTCTCTTTGCGCCGCTCTCCCGCTCCCCCGGGCTCCCTCACCCACCATGCTCTGTCTCTCCCCAAAATAAAGAAATATTAAAAATATTTAAAACACAAGACCAAAACAAACCCATACCGCACCACGTGACTTTTCTCTCCTTCCAGATTAGAAACAACACACGTGGAACGGCAGGGTTGGTCTATTTCCAACGACTGGTGTCGTTCCTTCCCTTGGGAACGAGGCCCCAGCTGGGAGTCTTGCCCGCCTTTGCTGCACCAGCCTGGGAGACACAGAAACGAAGAACTGTTCCCAGTGCAATGGAACCGGCAGTCCTAGAGCAAAGCTGCAGATCTTGTCTATTCTACGACCTTAGACTTAGTGCACGTGACTTGGCTTTTCTTCCTCCCCACCCCCACCCCCGGTCTCAAGCAGACACAAGGGGCACTTGCCAGACGATCTCTGGTTTCCTGGGTCTCTGCCCCTCAGGCTAACCAGAGTCCGCCCGGATCGGAGTGAGCCTGGCAGGGGATTAAGAAGCGGGTGCCGGCCAACGACCCTGGCCAAGCTGAGGACCCTGGCTGTCCAAACCTTCGCCCAGGCAGGAAGTCCCCACCTTCTCCTTTGTACCCCACATTACCCTGTTCATTTTTTCACAACACTCCGGTAATTCATCACATCTACCTGATTATGTTTGTCTAGGTTTATTATGTTGCAACGATTTTGGGGTCAGGAACTGTATTTTATTCTCCACGTCACTTGGGCACGGTACTGGGCCAACAATAATAGTCATTAATTAAACTAATCGGCGGTATTTACTTGTTAATATGATATTTGTTATTTGTGGTTATTTGTTAATATCATACTCCAGTGAGAACCAGAGATTGTAAAATGAATGGGATTCCACATAACAGAGGCCCCTTTCCTTTGTTCCGTGTTATTAGATGATGAACTTTGCTTGGGAAGATACACATTTTTCCCTGAAGTCTTCCTTTTCTCCTCAAATTACATTTGAGAGGAGGGTAGAATTGGAAATGCAATTTTTTTGTAATAACACGCTTCGTAACTTACGGGATTCGTGCGATCTCAGTAATGCCCCTCTTTTCCTCTATGGTGTGGGATGAGTTAAAAGACAGTCAAAAGAGTCAGTTAGTTAGAATTCAGCTGTCACCTTCACGCCTGGGGGTCTGCATTGGAGGCGGTCTATTCGAGGCACAGTCATCCTGGGCTTGCAGCCACATGAGGCCAGCGTCGGAGGGCCGTCTACACAGGCGACGGCAGGAGCCGGACAGAACCCTGGTGGTCTGCAGACATGCTGGGGGGCTGCTCTCAGAGGGGGTGCCGTCGACTCACCTACCGTCAGGTGATCTTCTGACTCTTCACGCTCAACTCATTCCTCCGCGCCAAACACAGTCATGTCCCCCATCAGACGTGTTAAGTTGACATCCGACATTTGTCACTGAAATTTTAAATAGCTACGAAACACGTAACGTCGGGCATATTGGAACTGGTGACATCATAATAATAAAGTCGATACTGAACTTTTTAACATCCATCCAGGAGCTTCTAACCGCAGCGACTTCATGTTCACCATTATCTATTTAAAAATACATGAGCCATTACGAGTCTCGGGGTACAGTGAAGCATCAGGTGTGTATGTTAGCACACGCGTGAGTGTTCTTATATGTACCTATGCAGGTGTGTGTATATGTGTCCGAGCGAATTCTGCTTTAACACGGGGACGTTTTTATATACTTTCATTTTTCCCTTGACTTAACACTTCAGTTCCACAGAATTTCATCCTAAGCTATGTTTCTGTTTGAAATGATCAATTGCTACATAATATACACGTTCGTCCGTATAGAAATTCAGTGATTTCCTGTGACCATAGGACTTTAAGTAGCAATACTTGTCTTCGAACCCATGTATTTATTGATTTATTATTAATATGCAATTCATCAAAATATAAATACATTAGAAGTTTGATGAGCCTATGACAAAATATAAAGTGTTACTGGAAAACAGTCTTTTCATGAAACAGATGGAACTCTTTGCCAGTTAGTTTTATACATCTACTTTCTGTCGTCCTTAGCCAAGGTTCATATAAAGTCTATTCAATATTTTTGTCAATTTTCACAGATGCAAGACCTCGGATTCATTGCTCTCAACTCATGAATAAGAAGACAGAGTTGGGAGGAGTCCAGGATGGTGATGTTGCTTTTTTCTCAGAACTTTCAAAGATTCCAACATATTGTATTATCATCAGAATGTGTTGTTAATGATGCAAATCAGCTGACAGATGCATTACAATTTGGATTTATCGAAAACAAAGACTGAAATCTGGCTGTGACTTAGTGAAAAGAGGTATCACTCATTCATAAAAGTTCTTCCCTTTTTCAAAATCTGAAAGGTGTAGTTACGAAAAAGATTTTTTTCCCCAAGATTAATCAAACAACTGTTGTTGTATGATGGTTAAAGGCACCTCATTTAATCCAAAAGTGTCTGCAGGGCTTGCAAACATCTAAATATTGGCCTGGCGGGCTGTTGTCCGGAGGGTGTCAATTCCTGCATCACTCTTACAATCCAAGCCCTTGGGTCACCGCCTCCTCTATGCCGACCGTGAGCTTGGCACGTGACTTGTCTTGGCCAACAGGACCATAGCAAATGGGACACAAGAGAGACTTGAAATGTCCTTCGCATGGGGACGTGCTCGCCCTGGTACTCAAGGAACCCCCCTGCCAGGTGATCGGAGGCTAGTCTCCCCCGTTGGGTGCCCGTGACCCGGCGGCCAGCAAAGCAATCACCAGGCCAGAGAGCGCGCCTCTCAGAGCCCCGCCGGCACGGCCAGCCGGATGCGGATGCATCGACCAGGGCAGACCAGATAGACCCGTCCCGGCTCGGGTCGGCAGAGCCATCCAGCTGCCAGTTGACTGGTGAGCAGCTGTAAATGGGTGTTGATATGACCCTGGCATCTGGGCTGGTTTGTCACACACAACAGCCTGTAACTGATAAAAACTATGAGTGATAAAAGTGTTAATTTCAACACATTTTGCCACTACTTCTAAACATGTCCTCACGGACTGTTCGTATTGGCTACTTCCATTAGCTGCCCGCCTTCCTTTTAGTCAAGCCTGTTCCCGTTTCCATCTCAATCAGCAAAGTGAATGTCATGTTCTGTGAATCAAAGTCCGAGTCTCATTTTTCAATTTAGGAAAATGTCTTCAGTACGCATCACCAACTACAGCTTGTTAGATAAATTACAAAATAAGCCAGTATTTAAATTTTCTGCATGTAACATGATTGATTTATGTTTTGAAGAAGTCCTTCAAACAAGAGTACATGCAGTTATTCTTTGCTTAATTTTTAATTGTGAAATATACTCTGTAGCTATAATTTTAACTGTTAATAAAAGGAAAGAATGAGATAAACGCACGATATTCTTTGATAAAGGTGCATGTGTGTGTACGAAGTAACGGTGTTCAGATTTTGGATATTGTTAAATGACCTTAAATTTTGAAAATTCATAACTAAGTCTACGGATTTCATGAGGCAACATGATGAAACTTTTCTTGCACCTTTAATGTAAAAGAGAGATGAAAGATAGTAAAACCTTAATTGGTCCACCACCTAGCATGTGATTTTATCTTTTAATACGAGGTAGAAAATTACACATTTTATGGATGAAATAAGATGCAGACTGACTGAATTAGAATGCGTGTTTGATGATACGATTTGCTAAAATAGATTCTAACTCCTTGTTTTGAAGAAACATACTTATTCTGAAAGAAATCATCTAAAATTTTTATCCATGGATTTTTTTTTTCTGTGTAATCGGAAGAGGAAAATCAAAGAGAAATGAAAACCCAGGATAGTATTTCCAGTCATTGAAAAGAATGACTATTACTAACCAATATTGAATGGATGTTTGAGGATGCATATTGAGAGTAGATGGAAAAAATTCCTTACATTAAAGTATAGGAAAAAAAAAAGGCATTTGAATATAGGATTTGTATAACACTTCCCAATAAAATACTCTCGGGAGTTTGAGTGAGAAATTTGAGCTTGTTTCCACGAACATAATATTTCATATCCTATTTTATGTTTGAAGTGGGTACATCCAATTTCCTAAGACTTCCAATCATCTCTTCTTATTTTTGGTAGTCACATCAATGTGAAGATTTGCTCACATAGGTAGTAAAAAAACAAACAAATCAAAAAACCCAAAAACAAACAAACAGAAAACACAACTCTAAGAAATGTTTGCAACAATTCAAATTTTACAGTTTTTAACTGACAAATGAAATGTTGAATTTTCTTACATATTCATTCTGCAAACTACTAAAATACTTTTATACTGCTAGCACGCACTGCATATCATCTTTTTTTTTCAATATATGAAATTTATTGTCAAAATGGTTTCCATACAACATCCAGTGCTCATCCCAAAAGGTGCCCTCCTCAATACCCATCACCCACCCTCCCCTCCCTCCCACCCCCCATCAACCCTCAGTTTGTTCTCAGTTTTTAAGAGACTCTTATGCTTTGGCTCTCTCTCACTTCAACCTCTTTTTTTTTTTCCTTCCCCTCCCCCATGGGTTCCTGTTAAGTTTCCCAGGATCCACATAAGAGTGAAACCATATGGTATCTGTCTTTCTCTGTATGGCTTATTTCACTTAGCATCACACTCTCCAGTTCCATCCACGTTGCTACAAAGGGCCATATTTCATTCTTTCTCATTGCCACGTAGTACTCCATTGTGTATATAAACCACAATTTCCTTATCCATTCATCAGTTGATGGACAATATGTATTTTCTAATAGACATTAAAGACAAATCAATTAGAATCTTCCCTAGATTCTCTAGAAAGAGAGACATATACTAAAAACAAAACTATAATTTAAGATGATATCTTCTTTAGAAAACATGAATAGACACTTCTCCAAAGAAGATATCATCTTAAATTATAGTTTTGTTTTTAGTATATGTCTCTCTTTCTAGAGAATCTAGGGAAGATTCTAATTGATTTGTCTTTAATGTCTATTAGAAAATACATATCCAGTAGCTAATCATTGCATATAGGTTAAATTGTTATAAAACCATAAGCCAGCAAATTTGAGTATTTAAAATTTTTTTTTAACATTTATTTATTTTTGAGAGACAGAGAGAGGCAGAGCGTGAGCAGGGGAGGGGCAGAGAGAGAGCAAGACATAGAATCCGAAGCAGGCTCCAGGCTCTGAACCATTAGCACAGAGCCCAAGGCGGGGCTCGAACTCACGAACTGTGAGACCATGACCTGAGCTGAAGTCTGACGCTTAACCGACTGAGCCACCCAGGCGCCCCAAATTTGAGTATTTTAAAACATTTATTTTTGGTTCTATATGTCAATTTATATCCCACGTTGCATTTTTTGGAACCCCTTGGGAAATAAGACAGGATATCCTCATCGACACACATGCGCATCATGGTTATTGTACCTGTACCGTGTTTTTCTTCAAAAGCATCTATCAAGGCTCAAGTTTTGATCTTGGTAACATATCAAGTGCAAGAGACATCTTCATACTTCATGAGTATTCGCCATATTCTGTGGGCACTATTTATAGAAAATCTATTCCCCTCAAATGAGAAAATCTCTCCTAGAAGCTTATACACAATTACAACATAAAGGACACTAGTCCGTGTGGCAGGAGCAGGGCTGTTCTCAGCAGAAATGGTTTAAATCGTGCCTCAACTATTTACTAAGTGTCTAAACCTCCCATGCTGTATGACTTCTCTGAGTGTCCGTTTCTTCACTCATAATCGTTAATCATAACATAAGCCCTACAGGACAGGCAGTGTCATTTTAACTTAGAAATAAAGTTGAGGATTTTTGCATTCGATGTTACAGAGTACTTGTGAGAATTAACTAAGAAAAAAAGTGGAGAGAGTAGTCTTGATAAAAAGGTGATTGGGCACCTTGTATGAGCAGGACCAGAGATGTGCTGCTCCCCCCGGCAGACCCGGGTATAAGGAGCAGCTTTACAGGAGGGGCCAACTCTACTCCCAGAATGGGATACCATCGGTCACTTCTGCCGGATTGGGGAAAGGTACCAGGGTCTGGGAAATTCTGGAGAACAATGGGCTGGGTCAAACCGTCCACCAAAGTGAGCGACTTTATGGAAAGGAAATCAAACAGCAAAAGCACTTATGCTCGACGTGGGCCTGTCATTCCTGCAGGTCTTTGAGGGTCTGTTTCAACATGCATCATTAATAGAATCTTAACAATTTAGGATGGTCTCCGATCAACTTTACATCAGGCTGAGCTATATCATAAAACACCTTCAGGGGAGATTACCTTAATGTTTTCTCTACCACTGCCTGGCATTTAAGCCAGCAAATACAGCTGAAGAGTGGGTGAGGCGGTGATGATGCAGCGGCAGGAAGCCTCCCCCACGCCACCTGGACTGGGCAGTGGGGTGCAGCACCTGAAGCCCCCTTCTGCTCACGGCTCTCGTTAGCCCTGCGGTATCCAGCTCAACTATCCCCCTCCATGAGGCATCCTGCCATCCCGCTGCACGGCACCGCTCGGCGTTCCTGCCCAGAGCCTCTCCCCAGGAACCGACACTTGGTGCCATGGACGACCGACTGCAATGCCGATTCTCAAATGTGGTCGGGGGTTTTCTCATGGATGCGGCACAGAAAATGGTGGTGCCCGCTGAGAAGGCGCTGGGGTGTGGACTCCGACCAGTGGCGCTCAGTGGACCCGCTGTTCTATCACTTCTCTCTCTGTGGCCTGTCTCTGCTCTTCTGAGGTCCTCACAACATAGACAATCTGTGGCTTCTTCCTTCTTCTGTCTCTACCTCTCTCCACACCTTCTCCAACGTGCATTTGTCTCTCGGATTTTCTTCTCAGTGTCTTTATCTCCATTTGGCTTCTCTTCCTTGTAAAACAGATCTCCTCAGCCACATTATTGCTCCGTGATATGTCATATCAATGTATGTCCATTATATATTGATACTTTGCACAAGCTCCCCACTATATATTTTAAATGGCCTATTTACACGTAAGTATGTCTTCAGCTCTCCAGGCAAACGTCTTGTATCATGTTAAAGGCAGTGGTTCTTTTTTTTTTTTTTTTTTTTTTTAATATTTTTTGATGTTTATTTTTGAGAGGGAGAGACAGAGTGTGAGAGGCAGAGGAACAGAGCGAGAGAGGGAGACACAGAATCGGAAGCAGGCTCCAGTCTCTGAGCTGTCAGTGCAGAGCCTGATGCCGGACTTGAACTCACAAACCGCAAGATCATGACCTGAGTGGTAGTTGAACGTTTAACCGACTGAGCCACCCAGGCGCCCCAAAGGTAGTGATTCTTGAAATAAACTAAGCTCGATGAATGCTTGCTGAATGAATGCCAGATTGTGTATGTTAAGTTTTTGGTTCTTTTCCATGTCAAATCTTAAGTAGTCCAGTCTGGTACAAACTATTTTCTTTGCAACTCTCTGCAAAATTATCCTTCGTTACATAATAATCGTAAACAATATTAAATACATTACTAGATAGAATGCCCTGTTTATTTGGTCTAGATTTTGAAATTCTCTCATTAATGATTCTGCACTGCCCCCAAGGACACATTTTTCCTTTGCTGTATCATTCATTCAGTTATTTCCCCTTTTAACTTCTTCTAATACCATTTTCTACTCAATACTTGTTATCGTAACAATTTATTATTTCTTTACTGTCTACAAGTCATGTCCGGTTCTGTGGAGACCTTTGTTGTCATCTTGAGTAGAAACTTCTAGAAAAGTGCCGTCCAGTAGGACTTTCTGCAGCGAGGAACGTGTGTAGCTATGCTGTCCAGTCCAGCAGCCACATGTGCTTATGGAACACCCAAGATGTGGCCAGTGTGGCTGAAAAACTGCATTTTAATGTTTATTTTTAATTGAAGCCAAAATACAAATTCAGAAAGCCAAGCATGACAGGTGCTGACCATATTGGACAGCACGGTTCTAAAATTTTTTTTTTTAATGTTTATTTATTTTTGAGACAGAGAGACAGAGAATGAACAGGGGAGGAGCAGAGAGAGAGGGAGACACAGAATCGGAAGCAGGCTCCAAGCTCTGAGCCATCAGCCCAGAGCCCGAAGCGGGGCTTGAACTCAGGGACCGCGAGATCGCGAGATCGTGACCTGACCTGAAGTCAGACGCTTAACCGACTGAGCCACCCAGACACCCTAGACAGTGTGGTTCTAGAAAGAAGTAAATTCCCATCACTCACGTCCAGGGCAAAATGTCGGCATCAATACCATCACTGCTTTGTATCTTTTTCTCAGATGTGTTTTTATTTATCCTCCCCAAACCAGGGCTTTGTGTAGAAATGGCTTTAATTTTTTTTGATTAAGCAAAGGTCACTTATTTTTTTATTTCCAACAACTTTTCAGGCATTCTTGTATACTGATGACAAAGGAAGTGATGGGAAAAATCCATAGCCTGAAGACAAAGTAATTTTATTTGAATTTGTTTAAATTAGAAAACAGATTAAAAATTACCTAGTCGATCTTCTATGTTTAAATTATAACTTGATTTCTTATCTGCACATTTTCCGTATTTATCAACAAGATCATCAGAAAGGGCTTTTATATGGGTTCCAAAGTCAGTAAGGATTTTTTTATTGTTTTATTTCTCTGTCTGGTTCTCCGGATAATTTTTTTTTTGTAACTAAAATAAAAACTTATTTAATTTTCCCCGACCTGACCTCTCTCCCGGAAGCCATCTATACAGGAAGACAAAGCAGAGTGGAGTGGGGGTGGGGGGCACAGTACAAAACAAGGAAAACATGGTGTATCTTTGTGCTCTCTCTGTTATAAAAGGGAGAATAAATTACAGAAGGGCAACACGCTTTTATTATCATGTTAAAAACCCAAATGGATAATGCTAGGTTGCTCTACAGTCAAGGATCACTATCTGTCTCATTTTTAACACAGACATTTCGCTTTTAATAATGTGTTAATGGGAGGAAACATGAACACCATTTGTGTAATTCTTTGTTCTTGCTGAGGAATAACTGATATTATCTAATGAATATGCAAATAACTCAAGGCTCCTTATTAATTGTGTCTAACCATCTGTTCCTGTAAAGAGCACTTGAATATTTGCCACATCACACTGTATGAATGTGTGCACAGAACTGGGAACGAAACTTGGAACAGCCAGTCTATATATTTTAACAAATCTGTGGTTTTATTACCATCAATAAACGAGGCAACTTCCCTAAACTGAAATTAATTGTTCAAATGAGATTATTTAGGGCTGATATTAAAAAAAAATTTAATGTTTATTTTAGTTTTGAGAGAGAGAGAGAGAGAGAGACAGAGAGTGGCAGGGGAGGGGCAGAGAGAGAAGCAGACACAGAGTTTGAAGCAGGTTCCAGGCTCCAAGCTGTCAGCACAGAGCCCGACGCGGGGCTCCAACTCACCGACGGTGAGATCGTGACCTGAGCCGAAGTCGGACACTTAACTGTCTGAGCCACCCAGGCACTCCAGAGCTGATATTTTAAAAATAAAATGTTAAGAAGCATATTTGTGTTTTAAATTACTTAACCCATGAATTTTAGGATCCTAAGATTTTGAATAGAACCCAATTTATATGGGCTAAATCTACCCAGTTCCGTTCTGAAATAGACTTGCTTTGCTCAAGTTTGTGTATGAGAACTTAACGCACTCACATTTATTCGCGAAATTTACCATAGGAAATATTTGCTGCCGTATCTTCTAAAAGGTAAACGATAGTTTTGATTTTTTTTTTAATGGAAGGAGAAGATAAAATATAAACCAGATGCTGGGTATAAGGCATTTCTATACTGAAATGTCAAACAATAAAAGTGAATTGAAAATGTTTACTTCCAGTTTTTACTTCCCTTCTCCTCCAGCTGAAAATTCTTATTTCCATTATGAATGGTGGTCACCTATTTTCCATCAATTATGCCTCGCAACCTGAGCTGACTGCATAGCTACTGTAATTAACTGTAGTATTTTATCTTTTGTCCACGGGTGAACATTAAAACAAACTGTTTGACTTTATATTTATCTCTGTGTAAGACACATGTTTCCCATCTTTTTAGATTACGGTTCTTTATAAATCAAATGCAATTTTATTGCATACCTGGTGTTCATTTATGGTTAAGCTAGTGAGCAAGTGAATGCATTCCTATCAGAAGTAAAAATTCTTCTTTACGTAAGTGAACAGATCATTGGACTTGTGACTTGTGCTTGGTGACCTGACTAACTCCATTTTGTCCCAGCCTTATTGAAACATAATTGACAAATAAATTACTCCATTTGCAACATCTTGGGACCAGGAAGAATATATAAATAATTTCAAATATGACCCAATTTTCCTTTTACCTTTCTACTGTGAAGTTGGACTTTCTTATGGGTATAGAAGTGAAATTTTCCTCCCCAGAAGTATGTAAAGTTGTTTCCTTTAGGATAAAATTTATTGGTCAATTTTTTAAGATAGCAAGTCATGACAATATTGTGACTTTTTTTGTTTTTCCAGAAATACCAAAGTTGGGCTGTCTCTGATGCTAATGTTCGTGCTTTATGGTCCCCTTGCTTCATTTATATTCCATTTTTGATAGCCTCTCGAAGTTTCCATATTGTTCGGTTAGTTAATACAGAAACAAATCTGGTTCTTCATTATTTTCTTGCTAATGACTCCCATTACACCAATCCTTTGGCTTCTCAATTATATGGTGAAATTGGTTTTTTTGAAAGTTGTTTTAGGTATTCATTGTATTTTCCATTATTGAATTTCTCCAAATAGTATTATAAATGTTGGCCATTACATCTTAACAAGTCCCTCATGTGTTCTGTCTTTTTTTGTTCTTAACTCTACAGTCTGTGTTCATGATTTCGTTTCCTCTTGCCAGTAAGTATTTCCACAATGCTTTCTTATTATATCTCTCGGCCTCTATTCCGTACTTTCTTCAGTCTCTCCTGAACAGTACAAATCTTTCTCCATAAATCGGTATTATTCTCATGCATTTTTGTCTTTAAGAATCTTCCAGAAATTCCCATTGCAGCTAGACTTTTTCAACACGGCGCTTGGTATCTTCCGTTCTATGACTCCTACCTGCCTGAGGAAAGAGGAGGCTAAAAGTCAGACTCTCTGGCATCCTTCGGATCCCTGGTCACTCTTCATTTTCTCTCCTCCTCTGTGACTCCGGTGTTAGTTTCTCTTACATGCTGTCTGCTCCCTCTCTGCAATTTGAGGCAGTAACAAAGTATTAACCTATTTATACATTTCCAAGTTCTTTCATTTGCCTGTATTTTCATCGCTTATTTCCCTCTTGTGATCGTGAGTCTCCGAACGTCAGGAACGGCGTCTTGTCCATTACTTGCTGATGGCACTCCTCAGGCCACTTTACATTTGTCTTGCACGAGCTGGGTTCTAGGAAAACTTTGAATTGAATTAGTTGCCCACGGTTTTCAAATGTTTATTTCTTTATTTTGAGGCAGAGACAGAGAGTGAGCAGGGGAGAGGGGCACAGAGAGAGGAAAAGAGAGAATCCCAAGGAGGCTCCGCAGTGTCAGGGCAGAGCCTGACACGGGGCTCGATCCCAGGACCTGAGCCCAAATCAAGACTTGGGTGCTCAACCAACTGAGCCACCCAGGGGCCCCAGTTGCCCGCTGTTTTATAAATAGAAGAAAGTGAAGGAATAACTAATACGTTTCCAGTCCTTCAATTGTGACCACTGCTTTTACGTATGTACGTTTTCAATTCAGAAGTATACATAAAAATATTATCTTTTCGCTAAGTAAAAGCATCACTTCCAGTTTTATGAGGCAGTGTCTTCAAGAAAAAAATACAGTGCAGCCTTCTGAAATGCCTTCAGATGTACATGGGAAGCAGGTCACCTTGGCTCTACGGCATTGGTGATCATCAAGCTGATTCACGTGTCAGGAGGCACGCCAAGGGCTCTTCGTTCATCAGTTCTGCTCCTCACGGCTTCCGCACAAGGTAGCCTTATTGCCCCTGTTTTCACGAGCAAGGATTTTGGGGCTCACGAAAGTTGAGTGGATTCCAAGAAGCTGTAGAAACCGCAGGTCAATGGCAGAACATCTAGTTTGCTTGTGCTATCTGTGGTTCTTTCTTGGCTGTGGAATGCTGACTCTTGGGAAGGCATCCAAGTACTGACTGTCTCCTGGTGTGTGTTGGTAGGCTCCTCACCGATCTCTGCTAGGACCTCCTTGCTAAATCTTTGATTCAGGTGATGTCTGCTCTGGCTGACCTCTCACAAACTCCCACCAGCTCCCGCCCCTGGCAATATATCCCTGTCTGGAATCCCCCCATCTTGGAAGGCCTCCTTCTTGGAAATGTCTCCTTTACTGCTACTAAAATTTAGCCCTCTTTCACGGTATAGCATCAGGTCTTGGAAAGCTCACATGTCTTCTGAGAATCACGAGTTCTTCTCACTGCTCCTTTCTCTCCTCACGCGGACATTGTGGGTTGCTCTGGAAAGTCACTGGTGCTCCCGAACTTCAAAGGACAGACGCCACGCTCTCCTGAGAAGTCCCTTCTATAGCGCTGGGTGCAACTATACATTTTCACAGCTCTGCCACGGATCCATGTGACTAGAAGACATTGCATAACATCTGTGAGTCTCAATTTACCCAGCTTTCAAATGGGGAAGATAAGCAAATCCGCTTCATAAAGTTGTGAAGATTGAATCAATTCAGGTACAGCACTTAGAAGAGCATCAAGAACATGGTAAATATTTAAAATTGATGATGATGATGTGTTGTATGGTTTCTTCAGGTTTCCTTATTTGGGTCCAAGGAACACACTCCTCCTCCTCTCCCCGCCTACAACATAGCATCCTCTATCCTCATAAATTCCTTCAAGCAAATGTCTCCAGTATCATCCTAGAATTCATTATATGATATAGACTCTGGAGTATTGTTTCCTATTTCAGTCTCGCTACCTTAGAGAATATCCGCTAGGATTGTACCAGTTCTTCTCTTTAAAACATGAGGCACTTAGGACCCGTTGCTCTCAGCTCTAAGGCCTTAGCCGAAATTCCAAGACATTGGGAAAGATTCCCTTCACATTGTTTTATGAGGAAAAACACAAGTTCTTTGACTTAGCCATCACAGTGGCGATGATGTGGACTGAACGGCACTGGCATCTGGTGGGACTTTCTAGCAAAAGGCTAAGTGGAGCGAAAATGCCCAACCTCTTCCATTTGGGATTACTGCCATTGCTTGTCTTCATGACGATCTGTACATGCGTGGAAATATGCAGGAATTATCCCACTCTCTAAATGACTGATATTGACCACGGTTCTCAAGGACAGTGAGATGTCTGTGAAAATTTGCTATCCCCCAACAAAACAGAATATCAAATCAAGGGACGGAGGGAGGGTGTTCACCAATCAGAAGACAATCGTTAGGTAATTTTAAGCGTTATGGAAGCGGTACAAGATGGGTCCCACTTTGGACACCTGTAGTCAGGGCACTGCTGTAACAGATGCCTGGAATTGGGGCAGAAGCCCTGCAACTGGCCAGTGAACAGGCTGGAAGAATTTTGAGGAGAATGATAGACGATGGCTACAATGCCTTGAGCAGACTGTGAATAGAAACATGGCCTTTAAAGATCTTGATGGAGAGGACCGAGAAGGAAGTGAGGAGCATGTGGAGAAAATCGTACTGTTGTAGGGATACCTACATTGTCGTGGACAGATTATCGGTAGAAATAAAGATTGTGGGGATACCGTCAGTGAAGGCTTACTTCTTTTTTTTAATGTTTATTTATTTTTGAGAGACAGAGTGTGAGCGGGGGAGAGGCAGAGAGAGAGGGAGACACAGAATCCAAAGCAGGCTCCAGGCTCTGAGCTGTCAGCACAGACCCGACGTGGGGCTCGAACTCACGAGCCATGAGATCATGACCTGAGCCAAAGTCAAAGTCGGACACTCAGCCGACTGAGCCACCCAGGCGCCCCTGAAGGCTTACTTCTTATATTTTAATATTGGTTGCTACTCACACAAACATTTACAATTTTTTTTATCCTCCCGATGATCTGACTCCTTTTTTATTAGGAAATGTCCCTTGTCATATTCTGCTCTGAAATCCACCTCATCTGATATTAGTAGAGTTAGTGAAGTTTTCTTTTGTGTGGTGTTTGTACGGTGTTTCTTTTCTCGTCCCAGCAGTAAACTGTGGCAATCCTATGGTTTCCCTTGTGGTTTTCCTTCTCTCTGGGACCACTGTGCTCCACTGCCTGATGTCTCACTTCTTGAAGACAATCGTTTCATACATTTTGTCCGACTTTTTAATTGTTTCAGGCATAAGAAGAGAGCGAATCCTTATCATTACCTTCTAACCAGGAGTTGACGCTTTGTAGCCTCTTTAGGTAAGAGTTTGACGGTTTCTTTTATGTATTTTTTATTTTTTATTAAAAAATTTTTTTTTAACGTTTATTTATTTTTGAGACAGAGAGAGACAGAGCATGAACGGGGGAGGGTCAGAGAGAGGGAGACACAGAATCTGAAACAGGCTCCAGGCTCTGAGCTGTCAGCACAGAGCCCGACGCGGGGCTCGAACTCAGGGCTCGAACTCACAGATTGCGAGATCACGACCTGAGCCGAAGTCAGACGCTTAACCGACTGAGCCACCCAGGCGCCCCAACGGTTTCTTTTAAAGGTAAACCTACAATTATCAAATGACTCATCACTCCTGCTCCTGGACATTTAACGGAAATAAAAACCTGTGTTCACGGATAGACCGATATGCAAATATTCGTAACAGCTTCTTCGTTAACTTCAACATTTGGAAATGACCTAATTTTTTTTTAACCAGGGGACGGATAATAAATAAACTAAGGTACATTAGTGCAACAACCTACTATTCAGTAGTAAGGGAACAACATGAGTGAATCTTACATGCATTACACTGAGGAAAAGAAGCCAGAATCGTGCAAAAGTTTGCATTCTGTATGGTTTTCTTTATATAGCATTCTGGAAAAGGAAAAACTAGGAATGAGAAGTGTATCTCCTGTCTAGGGGTAAAGAAAGAGGTTCACCGTAGAAGGGCACTGGGTAATTTTTTTGGTGCACTAAAACAAATCTGTATTCAGATTATGATGGTTATGTTACCATATTCATTTGTTGAAATTCACGGAACAATATGCTAAACATCACGGCATGATTTAAAAGAATGGAAAAATAGCATTACAATACATATATTACAAAATAGAATATAAATAGTGAAATTCTAGGCAAGACAAATTAAAAAACCCAACCTGCATTGTATTAGAGGTCAAGAAGTAAGCGAGCCAGCCCCCAAAAGAATTTGAAGTATTATCAGATATATGTGACCTTAAATGTCTGGCTCCCAAATGAAAAAGTACCTATGAGTTTACCCACACTTATTGGTGATTTATTTCACACTTGCGTGAAACAGTTATTCAAATTATATTTTTGATGTTAGAGAATAATAATTAACATGTTTGTAGCATTAAAGTGGTATATATTCCAAGTATCCCAGGTACTGTCATGTGCTTTACGCTTGGACTATAGAATAATCCTATTAGGTAGGGATTCAGAAATTATAATTATAAACGTCTTGCGGATGAAGAGACGGTAAACTAAGATACCCTAACTGGGTTACTCCATCTAATAAACGGGTAGGAAAAAAATCGGAAAATAACTCCATTTCTTCCAGAAAGAAAACAAATAGATGGCCCTGAGAGCACGTAAGAAGAAAAACATGGCACAAAAAGGAAATAAGAGACAAATTTCACTTATGAATATAAATCAATATTAAAACATCACCAAATACGATTCAAGAGTACACTCACAGATGCAGTCACTAAGGCCATCAATAAGTCGAATAAGAACAGTTGAACGCTCGTTTCAAAACATACTGAAAAGAATTTCCACAAAGTTTAAAACTCACCGTCTATCATCTTAGTAAAAGAAAATGCGCTTCTTTAGTGTAATAAAATATATCGACCTCTAACTGTAGTGTCCATTCTACGTAACTGCAGTGCAACCTAGACCCGGCTGGCAAGAATGGACTCAAAATCAGGGTGTTTATTACCACCATGTTTTAATTCATGTCGATCTGGAGATGCTGACCAATTTGTTAAACAAAAAAAAACAACAACAAACTTAAAAAATTGTCTCACCCATTGGTTTACTCACGACACTTCCAGAAGGAACTTTATTCAAAGGAAATTATCTCAAACTTAGAAACAAAGCTTAGCAAGCAAAAGATTTTGGGGTCTGGGGCCCCTTTGATCCAAGGTCATTTGGCCCATTGTATTCAAATGACTCGTCTGAGTATTTGTCTCCCGAGGGCGGGCTCGGTGAGGATAACTGCGTGTGTATTACAAGTGGTGAGCGCTCATATATCACACCTTCCAGCTCTATGTGTTGAGTAAAATTATAAATCCTAAATAATGCAATTTTATTTACCATTGTGAAAAACCGCACGGTGCATGTCCTTCTTGAGATACGGAGGCCCCATTAAGATTACGCTGAAGACGAAATGCTCATCGATAACATATCGTCCTAAGCAGGAGGGCCATAAACTGGAAGAACAAGCACTGAAATGTGAAAAGTGGTCGTAATTAGTCGTTTTCATACAGGCAGCTTGTTTTTTCTGATTCCCTATGCTTTCCAGCTATACTTTGATGAGTACGTTTGCACTGTTTAGATAGGGAAAGAATAGGCATTTAAAAAGAAAAACAGCTATTTCTGTCTTTTTCCTATTTACTCTGTAAATACTGCATATGACAAACAGATTAAAGAAATGGCCTCTGTAATTAAAACACAACATTGTTGGTAGATGTGAACGTCTAAGACGTGGGTAATTTGCTACATTAACTAAGAGGAATTTAACTTGTGTAATTTTGTGCCAGTCACAAAAATAAAATGTGAAATTTTTGTGCATTGTAATGAAGGGACTGGTTATATGCATATAAGAAAGTCAGTGGCCACACAAATGTCAATTTACAAAATGAACGTGAGCTTCCTGTGAAGCTTTAAGAATTGAGTATGTAGGTGGGAAACAGTGAGGTCTAGGTTGTAGTTTTATTTTGATATAATCTAAACTCTCATGGAGTCTTGGGAAAATCCAGAGGATTTATTTATAAGTTATGCTCTTAAAATGCAGGACATGTAAATTTTGTGGAATCATTTTCTGCAGAGTTTCTGTAAAGCAGATTTCTAGTTTTGAAATCCCGAGGTCACGTGCGGCTTTCATAAGAATTTGAAATATGCTCATCTAGAAAGAATTTTGACCCTAAGACATTATGATATTTTAAAATCAACTTCCAAAATGATCTTGGAAGAACAAAATAGGATTTTCTTCATGTTACCAACTCCAAATACTCTCGCAAGATACAAGGTTATTTAATATTTAATATAGTAGCTTTTGAGCATCGAAAGCCCCCAAATCTAACAATTTAAGTGGATCTCGGCTTATGGGAAAAAAATGGACTTTTATTAGTTTCTCTTTCCTTCATGGATTTCTCTGAAAAGTTCTGGTTTTGCAACAGGGATGCATTTTTATAAATTGAAGGGAAAGGAGCTTTCTGGAAAAATAGCTCAGGCTACCATCCAAAATATGAGAATTAATGATGTGCATGGTGCAAACGTGTAGTTGCCTATGTTGTATGCCGTCTCCCCGTTTAGGAAATGAGTCCCTAGAATAATGAGGCAGCTCTGCCCCCATTTTCTTCCTGTCTCCAGAACACCTGCGTGCAGGAGAGCACCTGCACACCGGCCCTGGGTCTCGGACACACGGACTGTGTTCAGTGAGAGAGAAACGTCCATGGAATGTCATCAGAGATAGAGAATTTGGTACTAGGAAATATATGGAACCTAAGATGTGACAGTCTGCATAGGGGAGGACGTAGGGCTTTGTTACTCACCATGTAATTGAAAGCAAATGAATTGGAAACTTACCAGATTTTGAGAAAAATCTGCAGCCACGTAAAATCGAAGTCTGGTCTTCAATAGCCTGTGGAAGGTGGAGTCCTTGGAGTCCAAAAACTACCTGGACACGAGCCGCTCAGAGGCGCCCCCTGGAGGGCCGGCCTGTGGTTGCACGTCCACGTCCGCGGAGAACCTTGGGCTTTCAGAGGAGCTCTGAGGGGTGGGGGCTCTCTCCCCCACCCCCCCCCCCCCCACGGCCTTTGCTCATTGCTAAGGACCGGTGAGCGCTGGTTTCAACGCCCTCTCCCAAACGCCAGTTTTAATGTCCCTATCCTTCCTGCTCCTTCTCCGCCATGGCACCTTGGATGCGCGGGGCGCAGATTTGTCTTTGGGTTTGGGTATCACACAGCTGCAAGGAGCTGCAGCTCAACTTAGCCCTCCACAATATGGTAGCAATCAACTTCCCATAAGATACAGCACATCAGAAATGTCCTAACAACTCTGCAAAGTGGTGTTTTAGGAAATGAACAGCAAGGCTCACTTTACTTTCGAAGTGAAACATTTAACCGCTTATTTGGAAAAGGTGTATATAATAATAGTAAACTATCCAAGCGTGTTCCTTGCTGTGCTAGTTATTCTTAGTATCGTCAGCCCCAGTATGTAGTGACAAGAGCCATATGCTGAGAGCCAACCACGTACCTGGGACTTAAAGCATCACTTAAGCTTATCCTATAGATGTCCTTACGAGATGGAAGGTAGGATACCCTGTCCAAGATTTTCGAGCTATTAAAGGGGCTTAAAAGAAATCCAGCTCCTATCTCCTTGGCTCAGAACCCTCTGTGCTGTGCACACAACTTTTCACTTCCTAAATATAGCCACGTGCCTGACATCAATCTTAGCTGATCTCAGGGTGCTTCGAAATGTCTAGAATAGGGAAAAGTGTTTCATTTTCCCTAGCTGTAATGGCACCAGATATCCGCCGTATCCGTGAGCGTGTTGAATCTTGGCTGGATTGGAATCACCTTGTTTTGTCTGATCACTGACTGTGTTAGATGTTTTAACAGAATACAGCATGCACAAAGGCTGTGTCTTTTTATGAGCTTATATTGTTTTGGAAAGAACACAAACCTAGCTCATTAACTCCTAATGGCTGCTTTAACACACAGCTCTCCTCCTAATTGTCCAGTAATAGGTAGTTGGTTACATGAATTATGTATATTTTACAATATGTAGCCATTAAAAAGGACATTTCACGAGAATATTCACTAACATTAAAATTCGCGTATGATCATTTGTAAGATGAAACAATGAAGTCGTTACAAATAGGTATATCATTTTTCTCTTTTTATTTAAAAACATGTATATAAACATGTAGACGGATAAGCAAAAGAAAGAGGCGATCTCTCAGGATGGTAAGATTTATGTGATTTCTAATTTTTCTTCCCTGAGCTTGCTTCATTTTCTAAAATTTCTACTAAGAATATATGTTCCCAGTGAGAAAAATGTTATTTATTTTATGATTGCTTTTTGTTTTGGAAACGTAATATGTGCTCTTTGAAAAATGTAAAATAAGAAAATATGAGGAAAGGAAAAAACATCTAAAAT
Source organism: Panthera tigris (assembly GCF_018350195.1). Lineage (NCBI taxonomy): Eukaryota > Metazoa > Chordata > Mammalia > Carnivora > Felidae > Panthera > Panthera tigris. The sequence goes on along the minus strand of NC_056662.1, from coordinate 136,640,520 downwards.
CACAAAATCATCTAGAGAAAACTTCTGTAACATTCCGATGACCAAACCTTGAACTGCTTCCCTGCGCATTCTCACTAACGTTTTATAAGCGGGTCGTGTAATGATTGCTTTTCCATAACTCTTACTTTTCACCTGACAACAAGCTGTGGAACTCTGCATTTGTCGGTAAAATAATCACCAATTTTATTAGAACCTAGGGCATATTATATGAAGGTATCTCAGTTTTCTATGCTAATTCCTTATTAATGGAAATTCATTTTTCCCTGTTTTTCTCACTTTTTTTAGAGAGAGAGAGAAAGAGAGAGAGAGGGAGGGAGGGAGAGACCATGCAAGTAGGGGAGGGGCAGAGAGAGAATCTTAAGCAGCCTGTGCACTCAGCACAAAGCCTGACACAGGGCTCGATCCTATCGTGAGATCATGACCTGAGCTGAAATCCAGATTTGGATGCTCAATTGACTGAGCGCCCTTGTGTATACATTTAAAACATTGTATCGCACACTTTACATTTAGAATTGTAAAATTGTGGGGGCGGCTGGGGGGCTGGGTCGGTTAAGCGTCTGACTCCGGCTCAGGTCAGGATCTCACCGCTTGTGAGTTCGAGCCCGGCGTCGGGCTCTGTGCTGACAACTAGGAGCCTGGAGGTGCTTCGGATGCTGTGTCTCCCTGTCTCCGTCCCTCCCCTGCTCTCTCTCTCTCTCTCTCTCTCTCTCAAAATAAATAAATGTTTTTTTAAAAAAGAGGCAGGTAACTCATTCTCATGCTCTCTCCTTCCGCCGTGGCTGTGTTGCAGCTGTGAGCCTGGTGAAATGTTCTATGTGACCGCGCACCTGAGATGGAAAATGAGAACGATTCCCCAAACGGGCTTCAGAGCTGCTCCAAATCTCTTCTGGCCCAGAGCCTGCCCTCTACCTGTGTGCGGAAACGGGGACTCCCCGTGAGGGCAAATTGAAAACTCGGTGTCCCTGACCCGCGGGCTGTCTCTTGGGTCTGGGCTGTCACAGAGATGAAATGGAATGCTTACGTGAATATGTGTTTTTTTTTTTTTTTTTACCTAACTTGCTATTTGGATAAATAAGGCGAAATTCGGACGTTAAGTTTTCTTCGCATTCCTTGGTGTCCGCATTGGTCTATCGTTGTTTCGTGTCTGAAATTCACACGGCCAGAGCTGCTTTCTCCGTCCGGTTACCCTAAATCTGTGTGTGTCTCTGTATTTAAAGTGGGTTTCTTGTAGGCAACATATGCTGGTTCTTGTTTTCTATCCACCCTGACCATCTTCGTCTTTTAATCGGGGCGTTTAGACCACTGACATTCAAGGTGGTTATTGACATAGATTAATAATTACCGTATTTGTCACCATTTTCTCTTCATTTCCCTTGTTCTTTGTTCCTATTTTTTTTTCGTCTTCTACTCTTTTGCTATCTTTTGTGGTTTTGAACTGAGCATTTCATATGATTCTGTTTCTTTCTCGCTTAGTGTACCAACTAACTGGTTTTTTAACCTTTTTTAACTGGCCGCCCTAGAATTTGCAATGTCTATTTCCATCTAATCCAAGTTCACTGTTAAATAGCTCTGACCGCTTCATGGGTGGTGTGAATATCTAATAATGACAAAACAATCCTGATCCTCCTGTCCCTGTGTCATTGCTGCCATTTCTCTCATGTACGTGTAAGCCTGCATCCGCACGTATATGTACTTACTATCACACACCTAAGATATATATATGTAAGCATTTGTAATCAAATACATTGTAGTCCTTATTGTTTTGAACAAACTGTTATATGCTAGGTCAAGTAAGAATAAAAAAGTAAAACTTTATTTATCTTACTTGCTCCTTCTTTGATGCTCTTCCTTCCTTTCTTTTTTTTTTGTAATGTTTATGTATTTTGAGAGAGAATGAGAGAGAGAGAGAGAGAGAGAGAGGGAATCCCAAGCAGGCTCCATGCTGTCAGTGCAGGGCCAGCCCGATGTGGGGCTCCAACGCATGAACTGTGAGATATGACCTGAGCCAAAATCAAGAGTCAGATGCTCAACCCACTGAGCCACCCAGGTGCCCCGGGCTGATCTTCCTTTCTTTATGTAGATCTAAGTTTCAGACATATTTTCCTTCTCTTCAGAGAACTTCTCTTAACATTTTTTTGCAAGGCAGGGCTACTGGAACAGATTCCCTCAGGACTGTTTGAGAAAGTCTTCTCTTTCACTTTTGAACGATAATTGAGAAGAATTCTAGGTTGGTGATTTTTTTTCCCCCTCACACTGGAAATATTTCAGTCCATTGTCTTCCGGCTTGTGTGGTTTCCGAGGAGAAGTTGAATACGATTCTTACCTTTGTTCCTCCATAAGTAAAGCGTTTTTTTCCCCTCCTGTCTTCTTTTAGGATTTTGTTATTTTTTTCCCCCCTGTACTTTGAAAATGATATATCGAGGTGCAGTTTTGTTTCGTTTGCATTGAACCTGTTTGATGTTCTCCTTGCTTTTTGGATATGTGGTTTGGTGTCTGACGTTAATTTGGGGGACGTTCTCAGTCCTTGTTGTTTCAAATATTCCTTCTGCTGCTTTCTCTCTTCCTTCTCCTTTCCCATTCCCATTCCACACATGTCTACGTATAGTTGTCCCACAGGCCTTGGATCTCCTTTTCTATTTTATTTGGCCTTTGTTCTCTTTGCTTGTCAGCAATGAGGGTTTCTAACGAGACGTTCTCAGAGATTCCTGAGCTCTGTCCAGCCTACTGATGACTGATGCTTCTGTCAAGGGCGTTCTCCATTTCCGTTACCGTGTGTCTGCCGTTGTCTTTTCTCAGAACTTCCAGTCTCTGCTCACGTTGCCCATCTGCTCTCGCGTGCTGTCCACCTCGTCGATTACAGTCCTCAGCTTGCTCATCATGGTTGTTCTAAATTCCTGGTCTGGCGGTTCCAGCATCCCTGCTGTGTCTGGGTCTGATGCTCTGTCTTTCCAAATTGCATTTTTTGTCTGCTAGTATACCTTGTAGTTTTTTTCTTGACAGCCAAACAGGATGTTCCGGTAAAGGACGTGCTGTAAACAGGCCTTTGATGATGTGGTGGTGAGACATGGGGATGGGACAGTGTTCTACGGTCCTGAGATCAGGCCTCAGTCCTCCAGGGAGGCTGTGCCTCTGGCCTGTGGGCTTCACAAGTGCTTCTCTGGTTTTTCTTTCCCCCGTAGGTGCAACAAGATGGCTGGCTGGAGGGGCTGGAGTTGGGTGTTTCCCTCCTTCAGGCCAGTTGGGCTTTGATCATCACCTCACTCTGTCAGGGGAGGTTCTGCTTAGGTGGATTCCCCCAAGGGCAGGCTTTGCTAAGGACAGAGCGCTGGGGGTGGGGGGTATTTTGGAATGGTTTCTCTCCCCCTTCCCCTGCCAGAAGCACAAGAGGTTTTTCTTCAGTATGTACCGTGAGCACCTGGGGAGCTCCTAGGGGTGAATTTTACAGTGTTATGGAACCACCGTGACTGGGTCCTCTCGGAGTTTTCAACTCTCAGAGTCGTCCACACTGACACTCCAGAAATTCTGCAACTTCACTTTCCCTCCCTGGCACTGGCCGTGGTGCCTGCTGGCAGGTCAGCTCTGGGAAGCCACAGGTCTCTGTATTGACATGTGTCTCTCCAGTCTTGGGGGCAGGAGGACCCGTCTCCTATGGGTCTGACCGGAGTTGTTGATTTTTGGTCTGTTCAGCGTTGTACTTCGATGTGAGGACAGAGTGGTGATTCCCAAGCTCCCGACACGTGGAAACAGACGTTTTGTAAGAAACGAAGCAAAACACTGGTGCAGCGGCTGCTGGACTAAATCACGACAAGCGGAGTAGGGACTTTCGTATGGACACTGAGTGAAACACGTCTCGCGTTGACGCAGATGTGGAGAGATGTGCAGTGCCCCTTTGTAGAATCAGCCCAACACAGAAGTGGACTCGTGTGGTACAACGTGATTTCAACCCACATTTGTTAGTTTGATTTGTCTCTGTTCAAGAAGAAAAAGTTCTCCACATTGGAGTTCACTTTTTGAGTTTGTGAGAATTGAGGCAGAGTGTTGTGATTCGTGGGTATCGCAGAGCTAATGAAGTGAGGACTACATTTTCTGCCTTTTAACTGAATTACACTATTTTTTATGTCTCCCGGTGTCTTTGATTTTAGGAGCCGTGATGGTGTAGACCCTGTTTCTGTAGATTTTTTTGTGTCTTCCACATCATTTAGCACAGTCCAAAACATACTGAGTGTATTTGATAAATGCTTGTTGAATTAATGAGTGAATGAGAATCACATTTCCTTTGGTTTGGGAACCTCAAATAGCAAGCTTTAGTAGGGATAACTAAAGGGACTCTGAGTGTGATTAATGAAGATTTCTTATTTCAGAAAGGTACATTTGTATGTGAAAACAACTTTCGTACGAAGTTTAAAAATATTCCTGGGAACATGTTAAGGAACGCGTAGGGGTAATGGATCAGCCTGAAACACTCTGAATGGTTCTATTATCTCTGTACAATTCTATAAATTTTGCTTTGATGCTCAAGAATGATACCAAAGGCTGTATGATTCTGAAGGAAGTGGTCACTGATTGTGGGACAAAGCCAGAGTTCATGATATCAATTCCAAAAAGCGCGTATGGCTTCGGATGTACCTTGAGTCTTTCCTCAGTAAAAAGATTGTGGTCTACTTCATTTCACTGAAGAAAAGGATGAGAACAGATTGATCATAAACTTCTAGAGACAAACTGATTTTTCAAACTAAGGGGAATTGACCTTTACATTGGCAGAGATGGAGGGTGTGTCCACGGCCTCAGGTTGTTTCTGTGGCACATTGGCTTGACAGGCACGATTTCTTTCTTTCATTTAGTAGAAATTTTTGTCTCCTTTTGTCTGGTTCATGACTCTGAAACCACGCACCTGTGAGTGTGCATGAAAATGTGTTTCCACAGTATTTTATGTACCTGCGTCCCTGTCTGCGGCTCTGTACTCTTGGGGTCGAGACCAACGTCCCAAGAGTGCCGTATCTGCACGCCTCCACGTTCCCTTCTGGCCACCGGCCTCACGCCTCTCCTGACGTTCCCTAGCACCCCTTTGCAAAGGGAAGAATCTTATCCTCGGTCCTGCAGAAACCGCAGACGGAAAGAGCAGGGACTGGGAAATTGCACTGGAGGCCATCTAAGAGTCCTACCTGCGGTTGGCTCCTGCTCTGTTCTGGTCCTGTCCTGTCCCGAGACTGTGAGGTGCTGCACAACGGGACCTCAGTTCCGAGAATTACTATAGGTTCCTTTGTGTCTCCACCGCAGCTGCTATAAACAGAATAGCATGGACTGACAGCTTAAATAGCAAAACGCTAATTTCTCAGTTTCTGGAGGCTATAGGTCTGAGACGAAGGTGCCATTTTGGGGAGGTTCTGGGGAAGGCCCTTTTCCTGGTTTCTTCAAAGGGCAGAAAGCAGAGAAAGCAAGCTCTCCCATGTCTCGTAAGAAGACCACTGAGCTCCAGCCTCGGGACCTAATCCCCTCCCGGACACCCCAGCTCCAAATCACCATGACATTGGGGGTTAGGGTTTCAACGCAGGAATTTGGCACACAAGCATTCAGTCCACGGCAGCTTATCCTCCTTAATCCACGATGAAGCCAATCCACCGAAACAAAGAGTCACAAAGATTGAGTACCTGATACGTTTCAGGCACCACAGTAGGTGCCTTACATACGTTATTTAAATGTGAAAAAAGCTGTATAAATTATTATTGCCATCACATGAGAGAAAAGGAAAGTGAATTTTTAGCAAAGAAACGGACTCAGCTTTAAGCTTATTCTAGTCGACAAAATATCTAGCGAAGTCCACACAGACACTATCTATGGTATGCACGGGCTTTTTATGGACCAGGGACCAGAGACGTAATTAAATGTTTTGGAAGATTTACTCTTCAGAAACTGCACTGAATCTCATCCCAGGACTTCCGCGTATGTATGCAGAGCAGCATCCAGGACAGGGTTCACTCTCAGCCTTCGCAGGAAACAGAGCTAATTCGTTGTAGGTCTAGTTTCTTGTGTCGGGTCCTCAGTTTGATCCTAAAATTTCCACCTGTCAGAGGTGATTCCTTACAGAGGCGTCTGTGGACGTTTTTTCGGAGCCGGAACGTACCCCACAGAGCCTCTCTCACTGGGGGTAGCAGATGAGGAAACCGCTCATTGCTGCTGACGATCGGTCTTAGTCATTTTCTGGCAGAACCACAACCACGGTGGCCACAGCCAGGGCAGCAATGCGGTCCTGGCTTTTCTTTCTTTAAGAATAAGGACGCAACCTCACAGTTGCTTTCACGTGTCCTTGAAGAAAACGCAAAGCCCTGATGGCGGTTTTACCTTATACATGAATGACCCTCCGCGTCAAGCCAGCCTCCAACGTCACCTAGAAACGCTCGCGGACTCCTGAGTCCATTCGACCTGTCACTCTCCTGATTCAGAAGGCCGTTTCAACCTCTCTTGTCTCTCCAGAAACCTCTCCCTCCTCTGCTTCTACCCTCAGTCTCAGCAGACGATTTGCTCCCCGACTCACAGAGAAGATGGAAGCAATAGAAAAAAGGTGCACACTTTCCCCCGGGGTTGCTGCTTCCCAGCGGCCACCTCCCTTCTGGTTGCAGAGCCACCCCCCCTTCCCTGGCCCAGCCCCTCCCTTCGTGCGTGGAATCCACCTTTTCTACCCTCCTTGAGAACGGTGCACTGCAAAGGAGTGTTCTGTCTTCTCTGCTTCTCTTCCCCCCTCCTTCCTGCATGACTCCCGTTATCAGCACGGCTGTAACCTTCCGGCTTGAACAAAACAGCAACCATAACAAAGCCAAACCCTCTTCCCATCGGCTTCTGGTGACTGTCCGTTTCTCTGTCCTCCTTCCCGACAATCCAAGGGGACAACCGTCTCCATAAATGACTTCTCCCCTGCTAAATTCAACGGTTGATTACCCTTATCTGACTTGGTCCACGAGCAGCATTTGGCACAGTCAACACCAGCTTTCCCTCGTGATTTTTCACTCCAATTCCGGGGCACCCCAGACTCCAGGGTTTCCGGTCATCTCACGGGCACCTTACAGCCATTGTTTAACTAGCTGCTGCGGCTCAGTTTCTGTTTCTTGTTTCTCCTCAAGAGTGACACGTGGCTGGGTGCTGAATTCTCATCTGTTGTACACTCGTTTTCTTAGCGATTTACTTCTCCTCACTTCATAAGTCATAGATGTATAATAAAAAAAATCATTTCGGGGCACCTGGCGGCTCAGTTGGTTAAGTGTCTGACTTCGGCTCAGGTCATGATCTCGTGGTTTGTGAGTTCGAGTCCCGAGTCGGGCTCTGAGCTGACAGCTCGGAGCCTGGATCCTGCTTCGGATTCTGTGTCTCCCTCTCTGTCAGTCGCTCTCTGACCCTCCCCCGCTAGTGCCCTCTCTCTCTCTCTCTCTCTTGCTCAAAAATAAATAAAAAGATTTAAATATTAAAGAAAATCATTTTAATTTTAGACTAATCTTAGTCCTAACCTAATAATCTAGCTTTTTGTTTCAGAAACCTCATTTCAGGGAGCATCATCTTGCTGGCTCTTGGAGGTTTCTTCCCATCAGCCAGCGCGTTTAGGTAACTAATACTCCACCGATGTTTGAGGCTTCTGGCTCCACACGCTGCATCGTGAGGGAAGCCCCGGGGTGCCCAGCTCAGCGGCCGTCTACGCAGTCTTTGCTCATCACGGGAGGTCAGTGTCACTATATTCATGTCTTTGTGTGTTTCCGATTCTCAGGTTACATGGCTTCTTGTAGCTTTCTCTTACATAGACAATGTAAGGCCTGTTGTGTACCGTCTGTCTTCCCTGTACACATCTTGTAAGTTTCCGAAGCTGGGACAAAATATTGCCCTTTCTCTTCCAGAGATACTTTCAGGAAAAGACCTTTACTTGAATGTGATGAGGGATTGTGGCTTTTGTAGGTAGACCTGGTGGTCAGTCTTACCTGACGTTTTACCAATCCTTACTGCTCTTCCCCTCGATAGCCCACACTGCCCAATACTACAAGCCAGACGCGTGTGCTCTTTCCAGGATCCACCAATACCACTTTTGTGGCAAAATCTGGAGGTCTCTGAAGCACCAAAAACCTTTCGTGTGAACAAAGTCGTCCTCAGAACAAAGCTCCAGGCACGATGAAACGTGTCTGCGTGTTTATTCCAACAGCAGACAGGTTGCACAAACGATCTGGCTTTCCTAACACATCATAATACACGTTGGGCATCTCCATTAAGGGTGGTCGGCTACTTCCTTATTTATATTACCACGTTGTCTCTTCAGACTCCTTTTTACTCAATACATAGGACTAAACATTTGCTTCGATACCTGGGAAGATTATACTGAGTCCGGATAGCCTGGGCTCTTCACCACTGCTAATCCCTGATCGTGAAGACTCCTGTCCCAGAGACACATCATGAACTTAGTTGGAAAAGTACACACATTGGGTGATGGATGTGGAGAGAAAAAGTGACAGTTTCTCCAAATGGTACGGGTTACATTGTCTTAGTCTTTCCGCTTTCGGCATATACAGAAACTGTTCAAGTGAAGTAACCCTGAACTTTCATCTGGCTTACAATAGGGCATCTTTTAGAACATTTCAAATAATGAACATAGCAAGATTCAACAATTTACTTTCTAGGGGACAAAGGGACCGAGAATCTTTGGTTAAGGATTTGCGTAGATTGCTTTTGCAAGGGCAAATCTGGGGGCATAATTTTTATTGTAATGCTTTCACCCAAATAAAATTAAATAGTCCTACATCCGTCTCCAAATCAGAGTTCAGCCACGGTTACTTGCCACTTAGGTTGTCAAATGTCATTTCTTCTGACCACAAGCTTCCACTGTTTCATTCAGATGTAAGTGATTTAGGAACATCACATCTAATACGTCACCACCCTAAAGCAGATGGGCTAACGTGACAGTACGAAGCTCTAAGTGTGCCCCGAAGCAAATTGTTGCTGGACAGTGTGAAATGCTTAGCAAGTCCCTCCATGCCCAGAACGCCACTGAAGGCTCAATATCAGAATTCTTTCTTGATGCATTAATAAGGGATGTGGATACCACAAACATGTCTGAACTGTCCCCACCCAGGCTCAGACGAAGACTTTCTTTTCAAAAATAAATGCCAGGCTTCGTTCCGTAAGAGGTTTGATGTGGCTTAGGTCATGACTTAGCAGACAAAGAAGAAGATTCCCTGGATGCTATTTTCTTTGCACCAAAAGGTCACTTGCAAGAGAGACCCTGCCAGGGACTGTGAAGTGAAATCAGATAGACTCACTGCAATTATGGCCCTACAGCCCACGTTTCAACCGGATTACAGAGCATGCACATCGTAGTAGACGCTTCCTAAGAAGTAACTACAGCCGCTAAGTACAGAAAATAAAGTAGTTTCCTACAAGGACTCTCTGTTTGTAATATCTTGAAACAAACGAACAAACGAACGGATAGTCCTCTTAATAGGATTGTCGATATGTAGGTTCAGTGCCCAGAAATTATGATTCTGTGGATTTGAAGTAAGCCCAATCCCTCGGAGATCTGAATTAAAAAAAAAAAAATTTAATGTTTATTTTATTTTTGGAGAGAAAGAGAGAGAAACAGAGTGCAAGTGGGGGAGGGACAGAGAGACAGGGAGACACAGAATCCGAAGCAGGCTCCAGGCTCTGAGCGGTCAGCCCAGAGCCCGACGCGGGGCTCGAGCCCACAAAGCGAACCGTGAGATCATGACCTGAGTCGAAGTCGGACGCTCAACCGATTGAGCCACACAGGCGTCCCTCAGAGATCTGAATTTTTAACACTCCTAAAAAAACTGAAGGAGAGTTTTGCTTGTTTTGTTTTGTCGCTGCTTTGTTCTTAAGATTCTTACCGTTCTTCTTTCAGTCTGCTGTAATTTCTTATGCGTTAGACGTCACTGTTCAATACTGTGAGATATCCGATTTAATGTTACATATAACGACGTCTTGACTGTCTTTCCAAATTTTCCATAAAAGTCTATGCATGCCTGATTGCTTGCTCAGAAGCAGAAAATTTAATATAATTTACAACCATGGTTCTGACATCTTTTCTTCCGTTAAGTATTATCATTAAAATAAAAATTAGCAAAATTGAAAGGAAGAAAATTCTACCCCATTTTTACCATTAACCTTGTTTTCTTCAGTAGCGAAATTGGACATTTAACATATTTTCCAATTTTCTATTTTTTCTTCTATATCTTACTTGTTAATATATTTTGTCCATTTTTTGATTGGTTTATTTTTCTATTGGCTTATTATTTCTATTGATTTTTCTCATTAAACTATATGGACACTTTAGATACCTACAACTTTTTTCTAGTTTGCTTGCATGCTAAGTTTGTTTCTAATGTTTGCAATTCCCAAATATTTAAAAATTTTATATAGTCAAATCTGTCTAACTTCTATCAAATCTAACCCTATGAGTTAGCTCAGGTTTAGGAAATAGCTTTCCATCTACAGATCAATTAAATATACACATACATTGCCCTTGAACATTTCCTGGTTTGATTTTTTTTACTTATTTTTATTTTTTTAGTAACATTTTTGATTTTATTTTTGAGAGACGGGGAGAGACAGAGCGCTAGCGGGGGAGGGGCACAAAGATAGGGAGACACAGAATCCGAAGCAGGCTCCAGGTGCTGAACTGTCAGCCCAGAGCCCGATGCGGAGCTCGACGAGCCATGAGATTACGGCCTGAGCCAAAGTCAGGTTTATCCGAGACACCCAGGTGCCTCCCCCATCCCCCGGTTCATTTTTTAAAATAACTTTTATGTGTTACTAGTTTGGAAATACCTAGGTTTGTCCGTTCTCTGAAAGTTACTTACCTTTTGTTACATTACATAAACACAAGACTTCACTTCCTAGAATAGTGTCTTTGAAAGGACGATTTTGGAGCGCCTGGGTGGCTCAATCTGTTAAGCGTCCGACTTTGGCTCAGATCATGATCTCGCGGGTTCGTGAGCTCGAGCCCTGCGTAGGGCTCTGTGCTGACAGCTCAGAGCCTGGAGCCTGCTTCGGATTCTGTGTCTCCCTCTCTCTCTGACCCTTTCCCTTTCATGCTCTGTCTCTCTCTGTCTCAAAAATAAATGAAACATTGAAAGGATGATCTGGAAAACCATGAGTATCAAAATACTGAGATGTTTCTCAAAATACTGAGATGTTTCTTAAAAATGTGCAGTTCTTGTCCTTTCCCATAACTATGGAATTCAGAATTCCATAAATAGGGTCTTGGCATATACATGTTACTACATGCTGTAAGTGACTGTTAAGTGCAGTAAACATGTGAGCGTGTCCGTGGCGGGTGAGTAGGTGGGTGAGTAGTGTTGCTTGGTTGTAAAAGCTCCCTAAGTGAGATGAACTCCTTTGCCGCCAAGAACCAATGAACCACAGGAAAACGCATGATTACCTGGCTGTTTAAAACATAGCCTTATATCATTCTTACACTTACGGTTCTGTCTCAGATGGTGTTGATTTAAATTAATTTTACTATCATGTTTTCCCTTTTAGTTCTTATAATATTTAGATGGTTGTTTCTATCATTACATTAATCTAATCATACTGGCCTACTGAAGGAATAAAAAAATTTAATATTCCTTAGACCCGTGTAACCATTATTCTGGGCGCTAATCAAGAATGTCATTGTTGAAGTGACAGTAAGTTTAAATAGGCTATACGGCATTCCATATGCTCCCACAGCTTTAATTAACTTGGATTCTGTTGTCTTGGAGATGTGCATTGATTTAATTCCATGAACACATAATTAATTTGACTTTTTCAAGCATATGATGATAAAAAGCTGAAAAAAATTGATGTACTGACTTTTCACTTCTTTCTAATCATACATTCACAACCTTGGTTCAAGACCCAATTAGCTGACGCCTAGATTACAGCCACAGGCTCTGAACTGGTTTGTCACGATTTTTCCCAATTCACCAATACTTCCAGAATAATATCTCTATCTAATTATGTCACTGTCTGAAATCCTTAACTGATAGCTATAGCAGTCGGACCGTAGTCCCAACTCCCCGCCATGACATAAAAAATTCCCCACAGTCTGATTCAGGCTCATTCTTAACCTTCCCTTTTGTACTCTGAGTTTCCATACCATTTGCACATCTCTCAAAATGATCTATGCTTTCTCTCACATCCAGTGTTTTGCAAATGCTACTTCTATCGTTTGGAAGTCCCTCGTGTACAAACCCACAGGCTTAAGCCTCGCTGCCAAACTCATACATACCCTTACCTGACTACGAATTAAACTTTAGAATTTATTTCAATGCCACTTCCTCCAGGAAGCCCTCTTCGGTGGCTAGGTCCATTCCTTCTGGTCACCACAGCAACTTGTTCACCCATTTGTAATGCTAATGTGCTTCCTTCAATAAATTTTAGACTCCTTAAGGTTGAGTTTATTTCCTATTTATCTTAGAGTTTCTGGAGAATTCAAAACCTGGCACACAATTGGCACTCAAAAAAAAAGATTTTTATTGTATTTATTTTATTTTTATTTTATGGTTGTTTCAGAAAAAGATTTTTAAAATAAATATTTTATATGTAAATTCAAATGAACATATAATTATTGAGTAAAAGCATCAAATCTTTATATACGGGAATTTATTACAGAAGTTTCAGAAACATGCATATTTGCTGGAAGATTATGATGTAATTTATTAAAAGCTATCTATTTTTCCCTCAGTGCAAAATCAAATAATGGGAGAAGCAGGCTTTCTCTTCTGCCCATTACACAGTGGCTTGTATTTATCTAATCTTCCTGCCTAGGTTAGATGAAATACATAGAGTAGTTATTTTGAAATACTAAAGTACAAAGAAAGAAGACTGGGCACAAGGGATCAAATGTCAGAGAGAAATAAACATCCTATAAAATTGCCCACACTCTGTATTTTGTTTTTGTTTTTGTTTTTTTGTTTGTTTGTTTTCACTTGCTAGGACCAGAGATAATTTGCCTTACATGGAATAGAAACAAACTAAAACCATCATCCAGGAGTTGACAGAAGTCTTGCTCAGCTAGGGAGAGTTTTATTCTGGGTTTGTCTAAGAGTTGGAAAGTTGAGGTATAGGTTAAAGAAACAAAGGTAAGTGAAGTCAAGTGTGATCTAGATGTACTGATGACTTCAAATCTAGCTATGTACAGAGTAAAACTCATTTAATAAATAATAATTGTAACAGTAAAAGCAATATCTGGGGGCATAAGATCATAAACAAAGATTTACAGTCTCTCAATGCTAAGTAGTAAAGTTTGGACTTCAAGGAATGTTATAATGGAGAGGTCTCAATTAACGCTCTAGTCAATCGACTGAAAACCTGAAAATCCTACTGGGGAGAAAGGTATAGCATGGGAGTAAGAGTTCTGCAGAAAACAAACAAACAAACAAACAAATAAACAAAAAAAGACAGTAAACCTGAAGTTCCACCTGTACTGAATCAACGTGATCTGCAAGTTATTTGTCTGTAAAGGATTTTTTTTTCAGAAAAAAGAGCAGTATTCAGTGCCTATACAATTTTTCATATAAAGCATCTGAAACTCAGAAAATTAATTACCAGACCCACAAAAAGACAAGACCAAATAACTGAAAACAAAGAGCAAGAACAAGAAAATCAACTAAACAAAAACAGATCCAAGAGTTCTTTAGAAAAAGACTTCAAAGTATAATGGTTGATATATTAAAAAGAGAAAAAATGAAAAATGTCACCTGGAAGCTTGAATCTATTGTAAAGAATCAAATGAAAATTCTAGAACTGAAAACTGCATGACCAAAATGAAGAAAACAAAAATTAAGGGACATAAATATCAGCCAGAAGAAATGTCCAGATTGAAGCATACAAGGGGAAAAGTGGTTTTGAAATGCAACAGAATAGGGTAGTGGACCCATGGGGCATGGTGAAAGTTGTAATTTGTGTGTAATTCAAGTTCAGGAAGGAAAGAAGAAGAGGAATAGGGAAGAAGCAATATTTTATAAACTGAAAAAAATGCATTATGTCATAGATTCAAAAAGCTATAGGAACAAAACCAGAATGAATATATTTACATTTGAAAGGCAAAATAATCAAGCTAATAAAAGACAAAAATATTTTTATGACATTGGAATAGGCAAAATTTTTTAAACATAACACAAGGAGTACTAATGAGAATTATTGAAATAATGTATTTCATAAAAATGAAAACCTTTTTTAATCAAAAGATTAAATGAGAAGAAGGAAAAGGCAAGTCAGAGAATAGAAGCTATGCAAAATATAATTCTTCAACAAAAGCTTTATTCAAATTATAAGAACATCTAATATCATCCAGAAAATGATAGCCAACCTAGTAATGATGGACAAAAAACAAATAGGCAAAAGTATGTTTATATAAACAAAATTGCATATGTCAATATTTATTACATCATTAATCATCAGAGACAAACCAAATAACAACATGAGATCCTAATATACCCACCACCCAGTAGATGAATACATTAAAAATGAAGAAAGATACCAAAGAAAGAAAAGCACAAAGAAACAGGAAATCTGAAGATAGCACATGTGGATCTGGAACAGTTAGAATACTCCTACGTTGCTGATGGTAGACTAAATTGGTACAAGCATCCCAGAAAACATTTTTTGGTCTTTATTAAGCTGAACACATCCTACCTCCATAATCTGGCAATTCAGTTGGGCATATACTTAACTGCAATGACTAAAAACACGTAAACCAGCAATGTATGCGAAAGTTTGCAGCAGCTTTATAAAAGGCCACACTGAAAACAGCCAACGTGTCACCATCAAAATGTATAAATAAATTATGGGATTTCTAAAAATTTTTTTATTTTTTTATTTTTATTTTTTTAATGTTTTTATTTATTTTTGAGAGAGAGACAGAGACAGGGTAAGCACGGGAGGGGCAGAGAGAGAGGGAGACACGGAATCCGAAGCAGGCTTCGAGCTGTCAGCACAGAGCCTGACGCGGGGCTTGAACCCACAAGCTGTGAGATCATGACCTGAACTGAGGTCGGACGCTTAACCGACTGAGCCACCCCGGCGCCCCATGGGATTTTTTTTAAATAAAAAGAACAAACTTCCACATGAACAACATACATGAACTTCACAGTAATAGATTTGAAAGAGCAAACCCAGACATACAAGAATATATGGGATATGATTTCTTTCATGTAAAATTCAAAAGCTAGTAAAATTAATCAGTGGTGATAAAGTTCAGAATAGTAGTTACCTTTGGGAAAGGGATTTGGACAGATAAAAGAAACTTCTGGATTGCTGTAATAGGCCATCTCTTGGTCTCAGTGGTTGGACATGTTTATACAATCATAAAGTATCACCAAATCCAGGCTGCTCTTCAGAAACACACTCCAAAAGTATCCATGCTCTGGAAGGGTCTACAGATACCCGTGCGATCTCTTGTCATCGTTCAGAAATGCAATGAGGCTTCGGTCTGGCAGCCACCTCTGCCACAGCCCTCCTTGTCCCTACATGACTCACCCAGGTTAGATAACACGGGTGGTCATAGCTAGAATACAGTATGCGTGCACACACACGCGCACACACACACACACACACGCTTTCTGTAACATTGAGTAACCTTCCCAAATGGAGCAGTGTGTTAACTCCTCAGATCTTTCTGTTTGGATTGATCTTTCTTCTATCAGAGAGAAAGTCTTTCACACTTGAGCCGCTCAGGAGAACACAGTGCGTTCTTCGTCAGCTGGCTTGGTTCCTGAAAGGGGCATTGAGAAGCTTGCTCTCACTCCAGAGCTTTAAAGCCACGCAGAGGCTGTTGTACAAGGCTTGTGTGAGCCCGGGAAAAGGAGAGAATGCCTCAAGAACAGAAATAGGAGTGTCAGGCTAGCTTCCCACTTCTGCTTTTTTCTCTCGTCTCCTTCTTTTCTTCCTTGTTCTTTAATAGACTTCCTGCTTCCCCGTAATGCTTCGGTGTTGAAAGAGATGGTCACCACAGTTCACGTGCCGCCCAGAAGTGAGGCAGACATTTGGGACCAAAGTCTGCCTTATAGGCGACCCTAGGGGCTTTGGGCTTTTACCTGGTGTGTGGTGGTAAGACACAGGAGAGTTCTGGAAATGGGAGTGGAGTGATCTGACTTGTGTTTTATCGAGATCACTGCAGCGGCTGTCACTTTAGGGAAAGAAGGGAAGCCAGAGGAGGAAGCAGCAGCATAATCAGAGCTTTCAGTCACCCGGGGGAGAGACGATGGGGTTTTGGACCAGAATATGGTGATGGTCCAATAACCAATGAAGAAAGGTTGGATTACAGATGAATTTTAAAGGCGGAGGCCAAAATACTTGCTGACGTGTTGGCTAAAAGTGAGTTTTCGATGTGAGCAATAGTTAGAATAGACATTCTGACATAGAAAATTCAAATGGGGAAATAGTTTGAAGGAAGGGATCAAAAGGGCAGCTTATTATTATTATTTTTATTTTTTCAATGTTTATTTATTTTTGAGAGGGACGGAGAGAGCGAGCAGGGGAGGGGCACAGAGAGAGGGAGACACAGAATCCGAGGCAGGCTCCAGGCCCCACGCTGTCAGCACAGAGCCCGACTTGGGGCTTGAACTCACCAACTGTGAGATCATGAGCTGAGCTGATGTCAGATGCTTAACCGACTGAGCCACTCGGGTGCCCCAGGGCAAGTTATTATTTTTTAAAATTTATTTCTTTTTAAAAACTTTCTAGAGGACCGGAAGGAGGATCTGGAAAATATGGAGATAAAGTGGAAGTGACTGTCATCTGCTGTGGGCAGACTGGGTGCCATGTTTTTCCAAATAGGTCATCACATTCTCATGAAAGACACGAGTTCTAGACGCTGTCACTCCAGAGTCACAATATGCCCAACGATAGTGGCGGTTTCTGATGAGACATGGTTCCTTAATTCCTCCTAATGTCATCACATGTTGTTTGCTGCAACCCTCGCAGGACACTGCCCTCCTCCCGTGGCACATGTGAGTTCACAACATCAGAGAAGCAACAATTCTCTGCAATTCCTTTAATCAATGAATCTTTTCATGAGATTCCTTCACGCTGGTCACGCTCGCATTATTGATTTAAACTGAGTGCAGCTTTTTTTAAACAAAAAGAAATGGTGCTGGCTTTCACGTGAATCTGGTCGATCCGCACGAGAAGCAATCGATGACAAAGGTCAAGGGTCTCTGCGTCTGCCTGCAAGGTCAATGCTGCAGTGAGACCGTTGGGGCAGTGTCCAGAGTGGAGAAGTCAAATATTTATTAACATCGAAATAAAGATGGAGCTGATTACACATTGGTCAATTGGGCTCTGGAAACCTCATTGCAATAAAACACAATCGATGCCATCCATCAGCAGCGTTTTCTATTTATTACATTTTTCTCACGAGCTGCACAATTTGTCTTCTTGCTTTCCCTTAGCAGGTGCCAAAGCAAAGCTATTAGGAGCTGATCTTGTGCTGTTTATAATAGGTAACCAGAAGCTGTCTTTTTCTTCCTCCAAAATAATTTCTAACATAAAACTAACAAATATTCAGTGGTGTATATCTTGAACACTCAAAATATATGGAGAACTTATGTTTTATTCACCCATGTTTCCATCATGATGAGGGAATTTCTGTTATTTTCTTAGAGCTCTTTCTAGTATTTTTTTTTGTAGACTTTTAAAATTTTATAACTGAATTCAAACTGTTTGGAGCGCCTGAGTGGCTCAGTTGGTTAGGTGTCTGACCCTCGACCTCAGCTCAGGTCATGACCTCATGGGTCGTGAGTTCGAGCCCCACATCAGGCTCAGCACTGACAGCGTGGAGCCTGCTTGGGATTCTCTCTCTCTGCCCCTTCCCCACCCCTCCAAATAAATAAATAAACTTAAAAAAGCACGTAAAAACTGTTTACACCATAAGATTTTTATGTAATTTTATATTATCACCATTTCCTCTAAATATTACGGATGCTTCTAAATATGATTTTGAACGATTGCACATGATTCCACCACATGGCTATGCCATTATTTTTAGTTGTTCTACTTTTAGATGGCATGACATTTTTTTCTTCTTTCCCACTGTGAATAAACTGAGGCGCAATAATTTTTCCTGATCGGTATTTACGTATCACCTTGTGGAGTTATTTTGCTTTAGAAAACCCAAGGAGTTCTCCATATTATCTGTAAGCTACAAACTCCGAAGTGTATGGGTTTAACCCAAACCTTTTCCCTGAGTCCTAGATTCTCGTGTGTAATTGCTTACCTACTATCTCCGTTTGGAATCCACTAGGGATGCCTAATGGGAATCTGAAACAATATGTCCAAGTCAGAGCATCTTCGAAGACATTCCCAGTTCATACCTGTTCATCTCTCAGTCTTTCCCATCAGTAAATGGTTCCATCATTCAATCATCTAGTTGCTTCTTTTTTTTTCAAGTTGATTTATTTTGAGAGAAACAGAGACAGCATGAGTTGGGGAGGGGGAGACAGAGAGGGGGAGAGAGAGAATCCCAAGCAGGTTCCACACTCGTCAGCACAGAGCCTGATGCAGGGTTTGAACTCATGAAACCGTGAGAACATGACCTCAGCCCAAACCAAGAGTTGCATGCTTCACAAGGCATCCCGACCATCTAGTTGTTTCATCCAAAATTCTGGGTTCCATGCATTTTAATCGACTCAATTTATTCAGCCAACATTTAGTCACTGAAAATTTGTAAGTAGAAGGAATATTGGAATATGTTCTAATTATATGTTCTAATTCTGTAATCTAATTATGTATCGTATTGAGTTAGAGCCAATTGCATCCATTTCTGTACCAGAGAGAGACTGGGTGATTTGATACGGAAGCACGACAACAGGGTGCCAGACCCAGGACCTTCACGGGACAACAGCCGGAAGCAGAGACTGTGAGCATTGCTCACAGCTTTCATGACATCTGATCCGTCATTCAAAAAAATGTTTTTAATGTTCATTTATTTTTGAGAGAGAGAGAGAGAACGTGAGTGGGGGAGAGGCAGAGAGAGAGGGAGACACAGAATCCGAAGCAGGCTCCAGGCTCTCAGCCGTCAGCACAGAGCCCGACGCGGGGCTCGAACTCACGGACCGCGAGATCGTGACCTGAGCCGAAGTCGGACGCTCAACCGACTGAGCCACCCAGCCGCCTCTGATCCGTCATTCAGTTCTTTCTCTTTCCTTTAAAATATACACCATAGCTTCATACCTTTTGTAACAGACAAGCCACTTCTTTGGACTCCCACGGTGGGTTCCAAACTTGCCGGCTTCCCGTCCGCTCCTGCTGCCATTCATAAGGCGTGTTAGTTCGCCTTTCTGCTGGAGCTTTTCCAGCGGCTTCCTAGGCACTAAGAATGAAGCAAAAGGAAAGTCCTTCTCATGTCCTGTAAGATTCTCGAGGACCTCAGTCTTTCCCCGGAATTACCTCATTCCGCCCTCCCCCTCACCCACCATGTTCCACCACACCGGCCTTCCTTAGGTTTTTGGACTTCGCCCTTGAGGCTCCGTGTTCCATCTCTCCCTTGTCGTCCTGGTGGGGTTTTATCCCAGATGCATCCGACCCTCGTTACCAGTTTCTCCGATGAGCCAAGAACTACCGCTGGGAGTCTCTCCAGCTGGCGCTCCAGGGGGCAGATGGGCATGTGGGTAACTTGTTCTGAACTTGACAGTCTCCACAGGTTGGGCTCGAAAGGCGAGTGGCAGTTCTCAAGGCAGGGAAAGAGCGCCACCCAGTCTGACACAAATGCTTACAGTAATGGTCAGCGACACATATGCGCGGGTTCACGGGACGAAGCTTCTTCTAGGAGCAAAGTGAGCGTCTGAGTAAGGGCATCGAGCCAGTGTGGACAGCTGATCTCAGTCTGAATAGGAGGATCCACCTTCAACGGCTTGAACACAAAGCTTGTAGCAGATGCTACAGTTTTATTTATCGTTTACCTGCATATGAACGATGAGGTGTGTTCTTGGAGAATTAATTCAAATTCCTTAAGTTGGAAGGCCCATTTTGGAAACAGGGCCAATTCCCGAGTCTCCGGAAGTTACCAAAGCGTTTCAATTAGTAACTTGTACGAGGCGAGAGCAACTTTTTGAGAGCAAGGGGACCACGCAGAAATCAAGTCAGAAAGCTGTTATGCTGACCATCCGCAGCTCACTGATGGCTGGTGTTCTTGGTGAGCGCTGAGGTGGGATTTTACTCCTTTATCCTTGTGCATGGGGTTCCTCCTCTGAACTCAGAGGCTTAAGTGTCAG
The DNA here is from genome assembly GCF_018350195.1 of Panthera tigris. Lineage (NCBI taxonomy): Eukaryota > Metazoa > Chordata > Mammalia > Carnivora > Felidae > Panthera > Panthera tigris. The sequence goes on along the minus strand of NC_056662.1, from coordinate 136,620,280 downwards.
ATCATAGGCATCTCGATTTTTATCCGGCTCTGGAAGGGAGACGCCTCACGGACTGAGGGAAAGAAATCACTATTTGAAGCAATTTTCTCTTTCTGATTCTCCCCCAAGAAGGGAAAAGAAGTGCCCCCCACCCGCCTGCCCAGCACTTGACTGAGCCCACACCGAAGGCAGCCCTGTGGCAATGGCGAGCCGTCTATAACCTGGGCCAACTTGACCACAGCCTGGGACAGCTCTCAGACGCACCAGGTGAGACCCCCTGCTCAGAGTCATTGCACTTCATCTGGATTCTTGTTACTCTCAAGTCCCCTGGGACCAGACTTTCAGCGAAGGTCTCCTTGGCCACCCTTGCCACCTTTTCCTTAGCCCCCTTCTCCTTCACCATTTTGAAGTGTGTATTATTCATCCACATGCGAGGTTCACGGGTTGAGTTTTTTTCAGAATATTTTCTGCTCATTTGTGCATAGAGAGGCATAAATTACAAACCTGGGTTTCTCAAGAGGGAATCAATAACATCATCTACATAAAATACTTATAGTCCCTGACAGAAATGTAAACATTTAATAAATACTAGTGGTTATCCATTGGCATATTAAATAACAGATGGTGAAGAAATTGGGGCTATCTGAAATATCACTGTAAATCCGCTCTCCTGTAAATTTTAATACCATAGATATGCAAAAGTATGGAGTGAGATAATGGACAGTAGGTTTAAATATATGTCATGTTGCTTTAGATCACGCTTTAAAGAAATAAAATGACACAGATACAAATAAAAGATACCTCCATTCCATTTCCCGCCTACCTGAGGTAGTAAATGGAAATATAGTGGAGGTTTTAACACAGATTTCTGTACTTCCGCATCACAAGTACGTCTTCGCAAATGATATCTAAGATCGCTTTGTGTTTAAATTTTTTAACGTTTATTTATTTTTGAGACAGAGAGAGACAGAGCATGAGCCGGGGAGGTGCAGAGAGAGACAGGGAGACACAGAATCCGAAGCAGGCTCCAGGCTCTGAGCTGTCGGCACAGAGCCTGACGTGGGGCTCGAACTCGTGAACCAGAGATCGTGACCTGAGCCAAAGTCGGTCACTCAACCAACTGAGCCACCCAGGCACTCGAGATTGTTTTACGTTTAAAATTTTATATAAATGGTGCTGTTTTTACTTTTAAGTCATTGGGGCTATCTTCTTTTTTACTCAACATAATTTTTAGATTCACCAAATTAACACAAGTAGTTATGGAGTATTTATTTTAACTGCAGTAGAGTCTGTGGTTATATGAACATATTATAATTAGCAATGGGCACATTGGGTGAGTCCATACGAACCTTTCTTGTTTTTAGTGTTTTTCATATATATATCTGTGTTCTCATGAGGAGATTTTCTCTAAAGAATATATTTGAAATAGCTAATCATTGTCAAAGGCTATGCACATTTTCAAATGTACTAGATACGACCTTGCTCTCCAAGCTTTGTAGCTTCTTTCCCTCATCATTGTGTCGATGTGACCCATGCTGTGGGTGGCGCTGGGTCATTCATTTTCATGTTGTGTGCAACTCCACCATTGAACTACAACATAAAGTATGTATCCATTCTACCGCTAATAAAATATTTGATTTATTTTCCATTTTGCTGCTGTTACAGGTAGTTCTTTTATAAATGTTGGACATGACTTATGTTATATATACATATTTATCTTGGGTGTATATACCTAGGAGTGGGATTGTTCTATCAGAGTGTGTTTTGTTTTATCTTTCATCAATATTTCCAGCTTTGCAAATAATTCCAGTTCAATCAAATTCAACTATTATATTTTTAATTCCGTAATTTCTACTTCTTATAATCTATTTTATGGAACACATTAATCAGAGTTATTTTCAAGCCATATCTGCAAATTCCAGAATCTGGTTCATCTGTATATCTGTTTTCATTGACTTTTTCATTCTTTTGATTCTTTGGTCCTATATCTTGGCATGCTGGCAATTTGTGATTGAATGCTAGACATTGTTATGATATTATCTTTCTTCAATGTGGGTTTACTTTGTCTCTCTCAGAGAGTCAAAGAAGAAGCAGATTCCATTTATCTGACTAGGAACCCAAATTATTCGAAACCAGATTTTAGATTTTATTAGATCTGGCCTCAACTGGAGGATCATAACATTTACCATGGTCCATGATCTTTGGTAGATAATTCTAATTTTTGACTCTCCATTACTACAAAATAGCTAAATGTTCTGCTTTGTATTTTTGCCTATTGGGTGCCTGCCACACACATACGAGCTGCTTTGGTTCTTAAGGCCTTGAGCATAACTGAGCCTTGAGGGGAAAAAACAAGTACATGAGTTCACATTCAGTTCTCTTAATTTAATTTTTTCTTGGAAACTTTTCCCTTCATACTTTGACTGCCTTACTAGCTATGATATCCAGTTTTTGTCTCTTCAGTCCTGTGAATCTACCCCAGTCTCTGAGGTTAATTTTCTCTCAACTTCTCAGTCTGTTGTTAGCACTCAGGAAGTGCCTACAGGGGAAAATGATGGACTTCCTACTGTGTGTTTTTCTTTTCTCTGGGAATCTTTTTGTCTCTATATTTCATATCTATATCATGTCATTTAAAAATTATTTACTAATAAAATTAAATTTTAATGTTATTTTAAGTACAATTATTTTTAAATTTTGTTCTAAAATATCACTTTAAAAGCTTTAAACTTTAACCAGAAAATTTAGTGCATTTATATATATTGGAATTATTGATATAGTTGGATCTTTTTCTGTTTTCCGATTTTGTGTTTCTTTGGTCATTTTCTTTTAGCAATATTTTTGTAGTTTGAATTGAATATACATTTTTTATTTTTGCTTTTCTCATCCCATTTTGTGACATTACTCGTTTCGATGTCATGCCTTTTTTCTTTCACTGGTACCCTTGAAATATGGCAAGTGTATTCAACCTTAAAAAAATCTGAAATTTATTAATATGTCATGTTCTCCTGACTTTTGTACTGTTAATTCTGTTGTTAGTATTTTAACAATGTTAAAAAACTTGCACATCATAATTGTGATAATTATTTTATTCAAAACATATTTGTTTACACATTTCTTTGTTCACTATTCTTTTCATACCTCAGACTTCCTCTAAAGTGCATCTTTTAGAAATTCCTTCAGGGAAAGTCTACTGAAGAGTAAATACAATCAGCTTTTATTTATCTGAAAATTATTCTATTTCATCTTGATTCTTGAAAGAGACTTTTGCCATGCGCCTTTATCAGATAGACTAGGTTGCACTTTGAGATCAAGCAACCCTCAAATCTGTGTGGCTTAAAAGCACAAAGGTTTAGGGGCACCTGAGTGGCTCAGTTTAGCATCTGACTCTTGATTTCGGCTCAGGTCACGATCTCACTCCTGCTCTTTCTCTCTAAATAAATAAATAAGCATTAAAAAAAATCCAACAAAAGTTTACTTTCTACTCCTGGGTCACATCCATGTGGTTTAGCAAGAGGACTCCGACTCAGCAAAGGCACCCAGGGACCAGCCCCCAAAACCAGTCTTCACCTTTGGAATGTTGATGGCTTTGCCAGAAGTAAAGATAAATGTAGCAAAATATGCAACAAGCTTCTAATGCTTCTGCTCATAACTGGACCAAACCAGTAATTCGTCCATACTTAAATTCATTAGGTCTGGAAGTGCAACCTTGTCATGTGTCCTAAGGGGGAGAGAGAGCTGGAATGTTTCTTTCCAGAATCATCTCTGTGACAGTCTTTGAATTTCCTATATCTCTTCAGCTTCTCTTGCATTCAGCCATTTATTATCTTCTGTATTCAGAGTCCTCAGCTACTTTTTTATTGTGCAAGAATGTTAGTTCAAATCTTAGGGTGTTTTGTCTCTTCAGCAATAGAAGATTTGGTAGGTAGCCTAGAGTCTGTTTACCCATAATCAAATGCTTGTGTCGTTAAAATATTGTAGGGTTAGCCTCTGGTCCATTATTGGGAAAGGGGGCGGGTGGATTTATACTATGATTTTACTCTGTGATATTGTATGAATGTTGATTTGAACCTTAACTGCTCGCTTGTGCTTGTGTATAAAGACCACGAGGCTGAAGATTCATGCTTCCCAGATAAGTTTCATTGAATGATTTAATCACCACCATCTAAACTTGGGCCAATTTTCATTCCTTATGTACTGGTGATAATTTTAACATGCCAGTCATTATAGGCTGATTCATCAAAACAGATTCTTTGGTTTCACCAAGCAGCATGCTTTTTAGAAATCTTTATCAATCTGATCTGGTTAAAATAAAGTGTGATGCCCTGACCTATTTTTGTTTCTCAGTCTGAACTCGTTCTGCTGTTATTTGTACCTTCTTACCTGTAAATTCTCAAACATAAATAATATAAATCCATCATCAGATTTAATGACAATGTGCACATATAACAATTTTTTTGCAGTAAAAGTAATCCTTTAATTTGAAAAGCATTAGCATCTTGTAAGTTATATATATATATATATATATATTCACTCATACCTTCTCCCTGAGTTGTTTCTTTATTGAAATTTAGTCTTCAGTGTTGCATATCACTTATTATTAAGTTATGTCACCCCCTAAAGCCTTGACATTTGTGCTGAAACACTTTGTAATTTTAGTGGAAATAACCGAATGAGTAATCATGAACTACCTATGGTCTAGAGTTACTGCTTTTCTCTTTGCTGCTTATCCAATCCAAGAGAACTTCAAGCTTCCTTCTCTCCAATTTAAGAAAGCCCTCTCTCTTGAAGTTGTGGAGTAACAGAAAATATATTGAGCTAAAACTCAAAAGAGCAGGGTGATTGTAAAACTCTGTCTGAGGAATTCTCGAAGGTCACTGGGGACGTAGCTCATAAAAGGATATGGTGGGTCGAGCTTACGCCCTCAAATTCTCAACTCGAAGTCCTTTATTGGTTTCACACATAATTTAGTGGTTCAGCCTCAGGAATAATTCTCATTTTTTTCCCATCTATTTGAAATATTTTTTCTTGAATTTATTCATGCCTTTAATAGCTGATTTTGTAAAATAAAAACCATTATCAATAAGTTAGGTTGACTGAGCAGTCTCAGTATGCTAGGATTTGTTAAATCGCACTTATCATGTGGCTGTGGCTTAAAGGAAGAGTAGCTACAATTATGCGTGGTGATCAATGTAAAATGTCAGAGTGGAGCTCCATTTCCTCTTTGAGGGCAAACATATTGGATACGGGATGAACTGTAGACATGGAGTATTGCCCTGAGTCTCTATTTACCATAGCAATGAACCACCATAGTTTATGATGTGGTTTGGTGAGTGCCGGTGCTTGGCTTAGTTTCCATGTGTTTGCTCATATTCTCCTTTCTTCCTGTTCTTTAGTAAGACTTGAGTGCTGGTATCCATCAGAAATGCATTTTTAAGGAGTCCCTTACCGTCCTGGGGTCACCTCATGGTGATGTGCTCACCAGGGACTCCATATCCATAGTTGCCTTCAGGTAAAGACTTTCCTCCTTGCTGCTGGCTTGGGTTCTTAGCCCCTTTTCTCACCATTTCTCTTGAAGGTCCCGGCCCAATGTTCACACATTGGCTCTTCTGTAAGATCAGACAGATCTTCATGATCTTATCCTGTCCTCTCTGATGTTCTTGTTTGGTTCATGTTTTTACTGAGCCATACACAGTTACCTGTCCTCCGGTTTGGTGAAGCAGTAGGTCAGACGTTTGCCACAGTAATGTCTAAGGGTCTGGCCATTAAACTCCACATTCATCTGAAGACCACTCCCAACAGACATGATTAATTTTGCCATTCTTAGAGTACTTCAGGACAGCCCCTTAACCTTTCTTCTTGAATGTTCATCTTCTTGGGGAGTGCAGTAAGATTTCTTCCTTTTCTGGGGCACCTGGGTGGCACAGTTGATTAAGTGTCGGAGTCTCGATTTCAGCTCAGGTCATGATCTCACAGTCTGAGAGATTGAGCCCCGCCTTAGGCTCTGCACTGATAGCGTGGAGCCTACTTGGCATTCTCTCTCTCCCTCTCTCTCTGCCCCTCCCAGCTTGCATGGGCTCTCTCTCTCTCTCTGTCAAAAATAATAAACTTTAAAATAAAATAAAATAAAATAAGATAAGATTTCTTCCTTTTCTTAGCTTCATCACAGAGTCTCAACACGGGATGAGTGGAGGGCTTCTCTGGAATGCCGTAGACAGACCAAGTGCCACGAACTCCCAGTTGCTTGCCAGCAACGATCACTCTTGCTGATGAGCAGAAATTCCTTCCTTACCCTGGAGCTTGGCCTTTACACATTTTTTGTTGCATCTGATGTTTCAGCCTCAAGGATAGTGGTCTTCCCCTGAGGGATTTTAGGAAAGCTTGCATGTCGGAGGTGGTTCCAGGGCAGATGGTGGGCTGGGAAAGTTTCTCCTTGATTTTTAAGATCCATAGAGCAAAATTCAGTGTCAATGAGAGAATTCCATACAAAAAAAATAAATGGCAAAATAAATACCTTGGTGAGGTTATTTGCAACCCTAAAAGGTTTGAGGCATGTAGGTTCCTTTGATGCATGAACGTGTACCAGGGTTCCAGCCAAATGTCTGGCCTGAGCAGGAGTCCAACACGGGATCTGAAGTCTCACATTCTCCTTTGATTTGTCCTTACTGTGACAATCCACAAGAGAGGTTTGAACTGGTGTCATGGTGTTAGACAAATACACATTCAAAATTCTGATATTGCCAAAGATTGGTCTGTGACTCTGGGCGAGTGATTAACCCTTGCTTGGCATGCTTAATTTTGCATTTCTACCATGGGCGATAATTACAGGATTATTGGGAGAAGTAAATGGATAAAATATGTCTAACATAGTGGGTGGCCTAATGCAAACCTGGGATGATTATTAATTATTGACTTAAAATGTTTCTCTCGAAGTCTCCCCAAACCCGTGTCATTCTCCATTATATTTGGTCCTGCCATAACTAACAAAGCATTATTTAGAAAGTAAACTTGGTTCTCCATATTTAATGGAGCCCCACATCTTTATCTCCCGATGGTGACGAAGACATTTAGAATAATTGATACTTAGAGAAACATTTCCTGTGTTCATCTTCTCCCCACATTAACTTTCATGCATGTTTCTGGCGAATGTTGTTTTTGAACACATAGGTTTAAATTTTCTCCAATTTGGGGGTGCCTGGGTGGCTCAGTCAGTTGAGCGTCCGACTTCGGCTCAGGTCATGATCTCGTGGTCTGTGAGTTCGAGCCCCGTGTCGGGCTCTGTGCTGACAGCTCAGAGCCTGGAGCCCGTTTCAGATTCTGCGTCTCCCTCTCTCTGACCCTCTCCCGTTCATGCTCTGTCTCTCTCTGTCTCACAAATAAATAAATGTTAAAAAAAATTTTTTTTAAATTTTCTCCAGTTTGTACCATCCATTATAAAAGCTGTAGGTCTTTGAAAATCAGGAGAAAAACTGTAGAAACTTTTACAAACTTCAAATTTCCCATATCATTAAATGTGTTTGGCATGTAGAAAAGGTGGATAATTGACTGTAAAATATTAAAATGTTCAACGTAATGACCTGCACAAAAAGTTGGCTGAATTGTTGGAACAGTAGCTAAGTTAATTAATTCTAGAGTACATTGTCAGCTCTACAGAAGGCTTCAGATCAAGAGACATAAATTAGTTTGCTATGATGAATAAGGTTCTTCTGCATATCAAAGGAATTAAGGCTGATTAGATTAGCATTTCTAAGGGTTATCCAAATTTGATACATTATATAAATCAACATAATAAAACTGGCAAGAAAAAGAATCAGAAATAGGTGGAGGAACGTAGAAAGCAGAGGATTATCATTCTTCTAGTCTGTGCTCTGTTTTAAAAGTAGCACCTTGGATTTCATCGTTTTTGTTCCAATTATCGCGAATGCTGATATTTTATAAATGTGGGGGCAAGGTCTTATTTTCTCCGAATATTATATTTTTCATCAAAAGCCCACATTTGATATCCTCAGAGATAGGCTCACATGCCTACCAGCAATTTTTATGTGACGAAGGGCTTGGATTAGTACAGATTTGGGTCTATATTCACTTGCATAAATAGCGTTCCATGAGGTAAATAGGTGATTTTAAAAATGGAAGTTAGGAAAATATAAATCTAAGAGTAGGATCTTTACTTACCAGGGGTTGTTATTTTCACGCCGGGAACTGCCCGGTTTCGCCAAATTTAACAAGGAAGGTATTATTGGAACTGCTCGACTCCCGAGAGGACCAGGGCCAGCACCCGACGGCCTGAGGATAAACTTGGCTCACCACCTGCGTTTGCACATAAAGTTTTATTGGAAGGCGGCAATGCCCGCTCATTTCGGCATGGTGCCTGGCTGTGTTCCTACTTGATCGCAGCGTCGCGTGCTTGCAGTGGAGACCGTATGTCCTGCAAAGCCTAGAACACTGATTAATTGATGCTGACCAAACCCTCGTTGTAGCTCACCAGACTGCTCTCGGCTCTCAGAACGGACCGTCGATTTGGAAGCAGGCACGAGTTGCTCATGCAGTTATCTCTGCTTAAACTCTTTTCTCGAGTTCTCCTTGATAATCTGTCCTCCATTCCCAAGCACGAATGTCTGACAGGTGGTCTTTGTCACTCCGAAGCACGGAGACTCCCCGCCTCCTTGGTGCTGGAGTCACACTTTGACCGGGCTTCACACAAAAACACGTTGGTTGTGCTCCTGCCTGTTTCCTTATTCGTCCTTCGAGCAGGAGACTTGGTGTAATTCATGTTTCTGTCTCCTAGAAACAAACAAACTGGCAAAATCTTGTCTATGTTTAGCAGAAAGCCTAGAAAACAGAAGGTGCTCAGAGATTTTTGTTTTAGAAAATGGAAGGAAGAAGGAGGGAAGGAAGGAGAAAACAGTGGAGGGAGAGAGAGAGGAAGGATGGAAGAAACAAAAGATTTGAGGTAAATGATTGAAATAATTTACTGACACAGGCTAGAGAACGTTGTCCCAATAGAATGAGCCGGAGTCCTATTACCTAGGGCATCAGCGTTCAAGTTGGGGTGTTCACAATTACATATTGAGAAAAATAGCAAGAAATACATGTACATATGAAAAAAGCCATACCTATAGTACTCACAACATAATGTATATTAAAATATATATATTTTAAGTATGTATATTGGATAGAGAGAGCAGGGAGGGGCAGAGAGAGAGGGAGACAAAGGATCCGATGCGGGGCTCCAACTCACAAACTGCAACATCATGACCTGAGCTGAAGTCGGACCCTTAACTGACTGAGCCACCCAGGCACCCCACCTTTTTCTTTTCTTTGTGTGTGTGTGTGTGTGTGTGTGTGTAATCGCGTCTACAGCAGAGAAGACAAATTCGGGGCGGTGGTATAAAATGATCTTGTAGTTGCTCTCCCTCATGGAATTTACAGGTGACCAACTGCCAAATGAGCAACTGGCTTTTCATTCATTGCCACAAGATAAATTTCCAAAAAAAGCTTTTTTATTCAGGGCCTGAATTTAATTTAATAATTAAAGAGTAATTATAGCTCTCAAAAATAATTTTGTTTCCTATTATGAATGCTAGCATTCAAAGCAATTCTACAAAGAGCAAAATATCATATAACTTAATCTCCATTATTATGCTTTGGAATCATATTTTTAACTCAAACATTTCCTGACTCAAAAGAGATAATAATTTTACTAAGTTTTATATACTATTACATACACTCTTTAATATATATATGACCTGCCACTCTGTTTTCCTATTTCATTACTCATCCGAACATTTTCAGTGATTGTTTTCTATTGGAAAATTGGCAGCTTTGACTATAGGGAATAAATACTTGGCTCCTCAATAACATACGTATAAAAAAATGCATATATACACATATATATATATAGAGATTTTAATGTAGAAAGCAAGCAGGGATTTTCACTATAGTTACATCTAAACTGTCTATTTAAACTTTCTCATGCATGTTTTTTAATGTACACACAACATAAATCACTCTTTTGGGTACACGGTGCTCGTTCTGGCCAATGCATGTAGTCACGTGACCAGAACCACACTCAAGGTACAGAACGGGTCTGTCAACACCCCAATTTTCTTGGTGTCTTCCTTTTCACCTCCAACAGTTGTCGACATGCATGTTTTCATGCAGCTAATGTTGCTTTTCCAAAATGTCCTATCAGCGGAATCCTAGATTATTCAGCCTTTTGAGTTCAGCTTCCTTCACTTAGCGGGACTCCTGTGAGAGTCGGCCGTGGCACTGCGTGTGCCGACAATTTGCCGAGCAGCGGGCCACGGACAAATGTGCCCCTGTGGCTCATCTACTGGGGGGATGAAGGACGATCAGGTTGTTTCGAGCTCTTGGAAATTAGAAATAAAGCTGCAATAAACACCCACGTACAGACTTTCACACAAGTATCCACGACTCTCTGTTTGCCTTTCCTGCTTTTTAAGAGTGTCTTCATAGAACGAATTTAAAAATTGTGATGATATTCAATTTATACTTTTTTAAAAAATGAACTTAAGAATTGTGCTTTGGGTATTGAACCTTCAAACTCCTTGCCTAATCCAACGACACAAATATATTCTTATGTTCCTTCTGTAGTTTGACATTTTATATGAATTTCTGTAGCTGGACATTTTATATCAGGTGTCTGATACCTTTTGAGCCTATTTTTGTCTTTTACTTACTTGCCTTCACGCTTTTGTCCAAAATCAATGGAACACAGGCGTGGAGCTATTTCTTGGCTTTCTGTTTACACAAGGCCAGATTGCTGATCCCTCCGGTCACTACGGTGTGTGGTGCTGTGCCCTGCGGTAATGAAAACCTGTAACAGAAATTGGTGAGAATATACTTACCGAAAGTTGTGTGAGACCTTTCCAGGGAAAAATTGTCAAACTCACTGTTATCAAGATAAGGATTTTCACCAAACCTATATGCAGTCCAATGCTATGCCAATCAAAATATGAGCACATTATTTTTGGCACTTGAAAATAACATTTTAATATTTATGTGGGAGGTCAAAGTGTGAAGCTAGCCATGTTGATTTTAGAGTGAAAGGGGATAGTTCACTTTCATTCTGTTGGTGAGAGTATAAATTGAGGGAATATGTCTAGAAACTCCAAGTCTAATGAGCATTTAGGTTAACCAAAAACTAAGTTTTGAAATATAGCATTCCATTAACACATACACATACTATTGCATAAAAACAATTCCTTATAGATTTTTAAGACAATAATATATAATATAATATAATTATATATTATTACACACAATATATGTAGTTTATATTGTGTATGTTATATATTATTTTAAGACAATAATATATTTTAAGACAATATATTAAAAACAATTATTTAAGACAATATATATGATTGTGTCTAAATATACAGTTTCGTTTTGTTTAAATATACAGTTTGTTGAACAAAACAGGTTGAAACTACCTGAGAGCACTTATAATGCGGATTCTTTTCAATAAACGTATTGGAAAAGTTTTTGGAGATTTGTGAAAATTTGAAAAGACTCACAGGCAAACCACATACCCTACTGAAATACTTTAAAAATTTAGATATTATTGTAAGAATACAGCATGTAATACATATAGCATACAAAATATGTGTTACTGACTGTTTATATTATCGGTAAGGCTTCCGGTCAACAGTAGGTTATGAGTAGTTAGTGTTGGGGGAGGCAAAAGTTATACACAGATTTTTGACTGTGGGTAGCGTTGGGGCTTCTAAAGCCCACATTATGCAAGGGTCAGCTCTGTGTGTGTGTGTGTGTGTGTGCGCACGTGTGCGTGTGTGTGTGATGCCCTTTCCTTGTGGTATTAAAGGAATTATTTAGCGTTCCCACAAAAAGAGATACCATCCGTCATCACCCATTACTGACCTGGAATAGTGTCCATAGTCTATTTTAGGTGAAAAAAAAAAGAGTGAAAATGGTATGTGTATTACAATACAAAAATGGATTTTTTTTTTTCAAAAAGATGAGGAAATTTTATTTATCGACCGTCTCCTGGGGGAGAGTTTCAGGTATATTTGGGAAAACAATGATTTAGAGGGGTGTCGAATCACCAGAGCCATACTCATGTAGCAAGTGCTTGTCTTCTAAAGACAACAGAGATTACTAAAACACGGCGTTTAGTTCATCAGGATGGGTTTGGACATGTAAATTATGGGCTATTAGCTGAGGGAGAACCCAACTGTTTTGCATAACAAAATGGTGAGATATCTGAGCCATATTTGGGAAGAAGAGGCTGGATATTGGCGAAGGAAGGCGAAGAAGAAGAAAATGTAGGGAGCCGTGTGATCAAGGGTGATCTTGTACTTGAGGGAGAAAAATTGTAATGGAGATTTTAATGTTTTTTTGTTGTGGGATGTGCAATATGTGGGAATCTGCGATACGTCGTGTGTAGCTCACCACTGATTCTCTGCTGTGAAGAGTTTATCTTGGAAGAGCATGAGAGGGAAGAACGTGCTGAATTGTGTACCCAGGACAGACACGGCCACAGAGACTGAAGTGACAGGAAAGGACACAAGTGATGTGTTTGTTACCTGGGTGAAAATTAAAGGGAAATGGGTGGCAGAGCTCCCTGCGAAATGCACAAAACTGTCAACGGGGATTGGTTTGTTACTTTCTGTTTCTTCTTTTCACGTTATATACCGCCTCATTTCTAATTACAAACATGTGTTTCTAGGTAGAAAATGTATTATTTTCATTGCAAAATATGTGTGCTAATTGGGTGGTTTGATGTCTGCTCATTTAGGCTTTAATCAATGCCGAATGGGTGTGGGTAACATGGCGGGCTTTCTGTATTTCTTGGTTTTACACTTTTACTGCCTCAAAAACTCCCATAAGCCTGTCCCAGGTTTCCTTAGGACTGTGCAGGAGCACGGGGTCCTCCTTGCTCAGCCCTCCGTCCTTCCTTTCTCTGGACATGCGTCACGACACAAAGGGGTCCCCACCTTCTCCTGCCCCTACGTCCTTCAGAGAGGTTTTCCCCACTGATCTACACTTGTCTGGGTGTCTGCATCTCTGAGGACCCAGGTGACCCTTGTGGCGACAGGAAAGCAATTTACACAAGTCTGACCCTTCTGCGCACCTTGCCCGTGTCTCTGGTGGTGTCTGTCAGGTCACGAAACGTCACGCGGTAATTCAATCCCACCTGGTGCTCAAGCCAGAAAATACTAACTAGAAATAATCGAGCGTGAACCATCTTGAACCAAAACTCGCCTAGAATTCAAAGTATGTAGCTTTTGCTTTCGGCGCTGCTCCCCTTCTCCATGCACAGCATCCTTAGTTAGAATCTCACTGAATCTCCAGGAACCTCGCTATCGGTTGCCCTGTAATACGATTGCCTGTGTCTGAGTTGCCTCATAGGGTCTCCCATCAAAATTTTGAATGAAGCACACAACTAAATATATTCATAAATATCCTGTATGTACCACTCTAATTTGGCAGGTATCGGCCCAAGATTTTCTTATGATATAACGGAAAATAGGTACTTAGTTTTATTTATGTAGTCCTAGCAACAAATGTCAGTCTCACATAATATTTATCCATAGAAAATGCTGGGAGAAAGAGGTAAAAAATATTAAGATTATTGGGTGGTACACTGGTCTTTATTTATTTACAATATATTAAGTTTATTTATTTATTTTTGAGAGAGAGAGAGAGAGAGAGAGAGACAGACCGAGTGGAGGATGGGCAGAGAGAGAGGAAGAGAGAGAATCCCAAGCAGGGGATCAAACTCATGAACTGTGAGATCATGACCTGAGCTGAAACCCAAGAGTTGGACGCTTAACCGACTGAGCCATCCAGGCGCCCCGATCCATAATTTTTAAAAGAAATTACATAAATTTTATATATTTGGCATACATATCAGTCAGAGACCATTCAAGAGGGAGAGAACACACCAGTGATTTAAACAAAGCATACAGAATTGTTAACCTGATATTTCAGAACCGGAATAGCAAAAGGAAAGTGCGAAGGCATCACGCAGTAGGAACTGTACAAAGCAGCTCCCAAGAGTTCTGGAAACCAAGGAAAGAGATTATAACTTTGAAAACACAGATGCTTGCAGTGGGGTGGGCGGCCGGCCTGTGTGGCTAGAGCAGAGCTCAGCATAGAAAGAGCTGTGCGCTCAGTGTGAGTACTTCTGGAGCTCAGAGGGATCCCAGAGTTGCAACCTTGACCTCTGATCAAGGAATCATTGCTGGTGTACCTTCAGGGTGTGCAGAAATGGGAAGGAGACATCCTGTACCCCTCCTCATGCCATGCCGCTCCCTCTGGTGCTCCCTATGGGCTGCACCAAGGATAGAACTGGAGGCTTAGAGGAGAAATGTGGCTGTCTGAGCCCAACTCCAAATCCCAAAACAGAGAAGAATAGGTTTGAAGCTTAGGACCATAACATAATACTTGGTAGAGAATATGTCACTTCAATTGAAAAATAAGTGCCCTCCCCCCACTTTATTAAAATCAACAGACCATTGAATTCTTGGATGGGAGTCTGCACGCAGTGGAAGATCATTGACAGAAGTCCAAGGTTAGTTGGCCACTAACAAGCTAATTAGAACAAGCAAAATGTGATGTAAAATCTCCTCACACCATGCCTGGTTTATTAAAAAAAAAAAAAAAAAGAAAGAAGCAACTCAATAGACCTTTGTGGAGTAGGAAATCATTGTGAGATCTAAATTTTGAAGACTGAAGTTGAGAAACAGAGCAGAATTTGCTAGTAGCTTTTCCATTTTCAGGGATCAGCTATTTTCTGTTTAAAGCAGAAGTGGCTTTGGGTGAATGTGTCCGTGATCTGATCGGTGTGTCAGTGAATTAATACGCAAACGCACAAGATAACGATCATTGGACTTGCCCAGTCGCATCCATCAAGGTCCAGGCAGGAATTGGATTCCCCGGGATCATTCACATGGAGAGACTTTATTGAAGGGACCGGACAGGGTTATGGACATAAACAAGGGAGCAAGCATGGGTCAGAGAACCCAGAGATGAGCTACTGTAGGAAGCCACTGCCATCGTGGGTGCTGCAGCACTGCAGCCAGGAGGAAGAAGGAGAAATCCCCAAAGTCCCTTCCAACCCAGACATGCTCTGCCCGTGTTCACGTGGGCTGACCTTGACCACTGGACATCTCGTAAGGCAGCCTGGGCTATGCAGATCACAGCAGTGGCCTTTCCGTGTGACGACCAAGGCAAGCCCACGGACAGAGATTAATTTAGAGCAAGGGTGATTGGCAAACAGCCTCAGACAGTTTTCCGGCCCACCGTGATAGCATAACTTGTGCGTGAGTAGATTTCTGGGCACAGGTTGTGACCAGTTCACAAGATAAGAACTGGTTTGGATGGCTGAGAGGTTTAATGCTCTGCTAACAGTTAGGATCCGTCCAGATTTCATAGAATTTTTACCAAAGAAATATTGTATTACCTGTGATAAAATTGTCTATTCATTTAAAAAGAAATTTTTTTTTATGTTTATTTATTTCTGAGAGAGAGAGACAGAGTGTGAGCGGGGTAGGTGCAGACAGAGAGAGGGAGACACAGAATCCCAAGCAGGCTCCAGGCTCTGAGCTGTCAGCACGGAGTCCGACGTGAGCCTCGAACCCACGAACCGTGAGATCGTGACCTGAGCCGAAGTCGGAAGCTCAAGCGACCGAGCCACCCGGGCGCCTTCCATTCATTTTTATTGAATTGCAAGTTGCCTATCACAAATTTGACACATTTCCTGTGAATGGAAACCACCACCTCCCACAATGGGGGGCCCCAAAACAGGATCTTTGAATCTGCCAACAGTGAGTGGTTTAATTGCCAGACGTAAAGGAAAATTTGTGGCAAATACAAGCCAAAGGAATAGAAACAAAATGCCAATACAAATATTTTCCTCATATTTAATACAGAGTATTATTTAAAAATGTGTTTGAGGCACGGTCTGAGAAGGACTTTTTAAGATAAATTTCTAGTTAGCAAGTGCAATTGTGACAGCCTTTCTGAATCTCTATCTTCTAGGGACAGGTAAAGATGGCCATTTCCTTGTGCTTTACTCTGGCCAGTAAATGGTGAATGGCAGCGGGGACACCTGAAGACTCTCCTCCGACTGTCATAGTGAGCGCAAGTCTGCAGACGGGCCACTGTGCCGGCTCAGGTCCTTATGAGAATAATCCAAAACAGAACCCCAGGGAATCAGAATCAAAGTAGATGTGCTGTTTGATGTGAGTTTGCTTCACTGCATCGTGGTTCAGCTTGTGCTGTTTGGTACAAAGGCAGCTAGCTGACACTTCGAAAGCCTGGCACCAACGAAGGACATGGTAGTAATGACATGGTCAAGCTCTTCACGATAGAAGCTTCACGACTTGAGAAAATGGCGTCCACCTTCAAGCCTTCTCTTTGCATCACATTTCATAGGACGAAAAGCTGAGGCATGAGAGAGTGTTGATAATGCAAGTTGTTTGTGTGTACAGAGCTCTGTCGGTGTGGTGTGGGGGGATACGCTGCGGTCTGCACTGAACTCAACTTGTAGCTCTGTGGTTGACGGGCAAGCCATGGGCTCCAGGATTTATACAAAGGGTGAATTTGGCAAACATTACATGTCAGGAGAGAACATTTTTGACTCCTCATAATGTAAGTACTCTCTGTAACTTTTTACAAGTGTATTTATTTATTTTGAGAGACAGAGAGAAAGAGAGAGAGAGAGAGAGAGAGAGGGGGGGGGGTGGAGCAGAGAGAGAGAGGGAGGGAGAGAATCCCGACCAGATTCCACGCTAGTAGATGTGGGGCTCGAACCCGTGAACAGTGAGACCAAGACCTGAGCCGAGACCAAGAGTCGGACACTTAACTGATTGAGCCACCCAGGTGCCCCAACTATCTGTAACTTTCAAAGTTAGCTCGAAGACATTTCCGTTTCCATAAGTTTAGATTCCTAATCAACCTAAAAAAAAGGTTTTGATAAGAGAGCAGAAGATCACTGTATTAGGTGACATGTTCTTCTGAATGAAGGAGAGTAAGGAATGAAAATTATTTACCAATGTCTCTCACTTTCCTCCTTTCATTCGTCCCAAGTTGTACGTGGATCTGGCTACCCGGCTGGAGACTACCACCTTCCAATCTGTGCCTGGGTCTGGAACAATATATGCAACATCAGAATTATGTCTTTAAAGAGGTGAATATGAATTCCCTTGGCCTTTTTTGCATTCCTGCTGGTTTAGATGCAAAATGGAAAAAAAAAAAAAAGAAACAAATGACAAAACATAATGGGAGTTGAGCTGGAATATTCAGTCTAAAAATGGAGCCAAGTAAACTTCTATGCAGTTTATGTCAATGTAATTTGGAGACTCTTTTTTATAGAGGCTTAGATTGTGCTTCTATTAGACTCATCAAAGCAAACACTATAAGGAAAAAATTCATGCCTATTATTGGTTGTGGCTACTGTTGATTTTATTATTATTATCATTATATTATTAGTAGTAGTAAACCTCAGGCCCAGAGGATTGAGTTAATCATTCTCCTCAGTTCACGGTCCTTTGTCATTATTGATCGACTTGTTTTATTTCCTACCTTGCCGTTTGTGTTATCGGGGGCTATTTATTTCCTGTCTCTGTGCGTCCATATTCTCCTTTGTAAAATGAAGATAATAATAGTTCCAATCTCTTAGTGCTGTTCTGAGGATTAAAAAAGTTAATTTGTGCAAAGCACTGTATCCAACATAGAGTCGTTGCTGACTATCGTTTTTATCGGTTATTACTATCTGTTTCTTTGTGTTCTCACTCCTCAAGCCCACTTCCTGGGCTCCCATAGGCAATCTTTCTAACACGGTAATGCGTATCCTTTCGTTCACATCTATTCTTGCAAAGTCTGCATCATCGGTTTACACGCATTATTTTATTTTACTTTTTTAACTTTAATAATTTCTGTTTATATATTTAACTACATCTGTTGTGCACATTATTTAGGTGCTTGAAATTTTAGATAAAAACAAAACCACAAAACAAGACCCAAGATTTGTAGGCGATCACAAGTACAATCAAAGCGACTCAGTGTTTCTGGAAAGTTCGTGATAATACGTGCATTATTTTAAATTTGTGTACATGTCATTGTGCTGCAGAAATCGGCAGCAAAGTCGTAAGATCCACTCACATCGCTACGAGCACGTCTGGCGTGGTTTTCTGAGCTGGTGCCTACGACTGCGTGGTCTGTACCCACGTTTGTCTCCTACCCGGCTCCCCCAGCGACAGAGGCCCAGCCTGTCCCCGGTTCCTTCCGCCACAACCAACAGCGTCACACATATCTGTGAAAAGGTCCATTTTGGATCTGTTGGAGAATTTAGTTCCAGGCATAAGCATAAGCAGGAAGGGCTCTTTGCAGTGACAGGCTGTGCTTCTGCCCAGGTTGACCAGGTGCCACGAGATCGCTGGTGGGAATGCCCTGCAGTGAGTGCTCCCGCCAGCGGTGGCCCCTCCGTCCCCTCATGCCACAAACACTTTGCACTACCCCGCTCTTGAGTCGCTGATACTCCAGTGGTGCTCCTGCTGGGAAGGAGAAAGCCACAGGACATCCCTTGCGCCAAACCAGCAGACAAAGCCAGATTAGTCACAGAACCCCAGCACTTTGTTTGAACCCTTTAGAAAACTGAGGTCACAAGGCACACGAAGGCGCTGCGTCGCAAGAGTGTCAAGGCTTCCGAGGAGGAAATGGACCCGCCGTCTGTCCCTTCCACAGCCGGCGGTGGGAGAGACAGGGAGGTAGCCGCGGATGAAGTGCGTGCATGAGGACAGCCGTGGGACACGTCAGTGCTCGTCGTCAACGCATCGGGTCTCAGTTCCAAGTCTGCCCTCTGTCCCTGCTCTGGGAGGTGGGTCTGGACCCTGTGACTATTGTCCTCTGCACACCCGCACCGCGCGGGGCTCTGCCAGGACAGGGCGACGGAGGGACATTGGGCAGAAGGGACTTTCTCTTCCCGGAGCCCAAGTGCTCTCTTGCAAGGCTCCTGCGGCACCCCGCCGGGGCTCTGCTGCGTGCCACGGCCCTGTGGCAGCACCCGCGGTCAGCACGTTCCTCCAGCATCCTCTGGGTCACTTTGCACGGACTTCCGGGCTTGGCCCTCTCTGCGCACGGCCTCTCCAGGCATCCAAGGCAAAGAAAGCGGAAAAGTGCTTTTATGCCAGAAAAATCAAATCAAAAAGAAAAGAGCTTAAAACTGAAACCATGTTTAGAATTATGCAAAGAAAACATTATCAAATAAACTGTGACACAATGTCCAGATCATATATCCTAGGGATATATATATATATGTTTATTTTTGAGAGAGGGAAAGAAAGAGGGGGGGTGCAGACAGAGAGAGAGAGAGAGACAGGATCTGAAGCGGGCTCTGCGCGGACAGCAGTGAATCGGATGCAGGGCTCGAACTCATGAACAGTGAGATCATGACCGGAACCGAAGTGAACCGACGAGCCAACCAGGCGTCCCATAGGGATATATTCTTAAGAACTATGTAACTTCATGCAGTAGGTTTTTTGTTAGCAATAACATTGCTTTAGAAATTTCAAAATCTTATGTATATATATATATATATATATACACACACACACATATGTAATTGTATGTAACATAATTATAGACTTATAAATATATTGCATCATACTTATGTATAATATTTATGTAATAATGATTATATGTGGTATAAATCATATTGTATATGATTATAAATACATTATATAATTATAGTATAATTATGAATACATACTCACCCTACATTAATGTTCTAGGAGCCACGACTTTTTAGTGGAAGGGACTCTGGGTGCAGATTGAGGGGGAGCACTCTCTAAGGTGAAATTTGTGTGGGAACAACAATATCCGTTCACGAGGGTGTTGTGTTTTCGCGCTGTAATTACTCCTCGGGCTGCAGGCAGGGACCCCTCTGTGGCAGGGAGCAAGTGCCCAGATCTTAGATTCTAAATCTCATTCTTCACAAATAGGCGTTAATCCCCTCAGAGAAATGGCTGACTTTAGCTCCAGGGCGGGGAACACACAAAGTACTTTTGAGGCACCCTTTCTGAGCCAGCGAGCACAGGAGTCTTAAATATTAAGGGGGTCATGTCAGAGCGATGCAAGAACCATTGTAAGAGGCTTCCACTGCAAATTCAGTGGGACAATTTGAACATCCAAAATAGTACGTGTAGGGTTTTCCCATGAGCAAGTGAAAACCCAATAATTTGCTGTGAAACTCACAAACGGAACGCAAAAATGACAAAAAACGAACAAGTGACACTTGAAAAAAAATTTTTTTTAACGTTTGTTCATCTTTGAGAGACAGAGACAGACAGAGCGCAAGTCGGGGAGGGGCAGAGAGAGAGGGAGACACAGAATCTGAAGCGGGCTCCGGGCTCTGAGCTGTCAGCACACGGCCAGACTCAGGGCTTGAACTCATGAAGTGTGAGATCATGACCCGGGCCATAGTCGGACGTTTAACCAACCGAACCACCCAGGCCCCAGTAACACTTCTTGTTACACCAGAATGCTATCTAAAAAAAAAATGTAAAAGTCCTGGGTCGCCTGGGTGGCTCTCGGGAGACTCTCAGTTTTGGCTCTGGTCATGACCTCTAGGTTTTGTGAGTTCAAGACCCACATCGGGTTCTGTGTTGACAGCAAGGAGCCTGCTGGGCTTGGGATTCTCTCTCTCTCTCCCTCTTTCTCTCTCTATCCCTTCCGCGCTCACGCTGTCTCTATCTCTCTTAAATAAATAAACTTAAAAAATTTTAAAAAATTAAAAAACATGTAAAAAAGTGCTAATACTGGATTCAGGCAAAAATCATCAATGAAAAATCTTTGGCCACAGAATTTGGGCAAGGGTGATTTGGGGTCCAAGTATTTCCTAGCAGTTCCTTAGAAACTGTAAAGACACAGGTGCAGTTCTCTAGAGGAGACATGAGAGCAAGACCGAGCATGATTACACGAAGGTGGGCAGCCGTCACGAACCCCGCCCGATCCCACGCACTAGCAGGTGCCCGTGTCAGCTCTGTGGTATTCGCCCCCAGTGTGTTTAGTGTGCCCCTAATCGGACTTCTGGACCGGGGATCAGCAAACTTACCCTGGGAGAGGAGCAGAAAATAAATATCTGGGGCTTTGCGGACCATATACTCTCTCTTACTACTCGATTCCGTCAACCCAAAAGCAGTCACAGACAATATGTAATCACCTGGGTATGACTGCGCTTCAATAACACTTTATTCACAAAAACAGGTTGGGGATCAGACTGGGCCCGTGGCCATAGTGTGCTGTTGACCCCAGTACGAGACTTAACCTCCTGTGTAAAGACACCACAGGAGATCGAAGAACAAGTTAAATGACACCAGGAGGAAACAGTCGTGGAGCACCAAGGGCTGGGGCATTCCACAAGGTCGCCGCAAGGTCACTGGCCACCTTCCAGTGCAATGCCATTCAAATGAAACAAAGGAACGCAAGAGAGAAGCCTGTTCCGTAACAAAAGAGATTAAAGAGGGACAGCAGCTGAATCCTAGCAGAAAACTTAATTGAATTGCCGTTCAAAAAAAAGAACAAGAACAAGAGAAAAACTAAGAGGGATCGAAGGCATTTCTGTCCAAATTAAAGAAATGTACACACAGGTTGGATACCTTGTGATTCCTGAATTCTGTTATTATTGTTGTTTTTCTTGTTAGATTTGAAGGGTTGTGTGTTTGTGGGAGAGAATATCCTTTTTCTTAGGAGGAACACACCACATTTTGTGGGACTGAAGGATCCTGATGTCTGCTACTATTTTATTTTTAAATTTTTTAACATTTATTTTTGAGAGAGACAGAGAGACAGAGTGTGAGCGGGGAGGGGCAGAGAGAGAGGGAGACACAGAATCCGAAGTAGGCTCCAGGCTCCGAGCTGCCAGCACAGAGGCCGATGCGGGGCTCGAACCCATGAACCGTGAGATCATGACCTGAGCTGAAGTCGGACGCTTAATCCACTGAGCTGCCCAGGCAACCCTGTCTGCTGCTATTTTAAATGGTTCAGGGGAAAATATACATGTACGAATATGTACATTTGAGGAAATGTAAACCAGTTTCTGATATAGGCTTAAGATATTAATATAGAGCGGTCATTTTCTCTCTACTTTTCTATATGTTTAAAATTTTTTTCCAAGTAAACGCTTAGGAAAAGCACCTACAAAGAAAAATAAATCACTTTTATTCTATAATCCCAGAGTCTTCTTTAACTTGTTTTTTTTCCCAGAAGCCTCAGCACATCTTGAAGCTATAGGATCCAGACTGGTCTCCCCAGTATTTTGGTTTTCAAGATGCTTATACAAGCACCCCCCATCCCCAGGTCCCCCAAGAGACAGTTTTTTTTACCAACAAAATAAATTCAGAGGCTTACCGAAGCCAGAGAAATGAAAATCCATATCCTCTTAATATCCCACATTATCAGGGAAACGTGTGAATGTTTTTCCTGGGGAGGGAAAGAAGAGAGGATTAACTATCTTGGAAGCCAGTCGGAAGTGTCAGGCATAACAGACAAAGCCAGTCAGAAATTAAGCGTTTGCTTTTCTTAATCACCAAAATATGCTGCCGGAAATCTTTGAACCTAACCTGAATCCCAGCTGCTTCACGAAAGCTCCCGAATTCTCTCATGACCCACTGAGGAAAGGGGCAGCGTCTCGGCCCCACTAATTTTGATTCCGCACAGAGAAGCAGAAGGATGGATCTTTTCCTTTTTCTTTTTCTTTTTTTTTTCTTTTTTCCTCCTTTCTGCTTGTCAATGCTAATCCAGCGTGGAATTTCAGAGACAGGCAGGCACTATCTTTTTGTAGACAAGACATACCTTACAGGAAAAATCATGCAAAAGGGAAGAAAAGTGATGTGGGTTAGTCGCCCGCTGCATGCAAGAAAGTGTGCTGGGAACGCTTCTGTCTTGTCTTTCCATCCACGGCAGTCCCAGATGCGTGCAGTGCCCCCGTCCTGCCTCCCCCAGGGGCCACCGTTCTGCTTTCTTGTTCTTTCCAGGCAGAGGCCCACCTCCCGCTGGACCCGTCGGTAGAGCTTCCTGGGGGTTCTGTCCGGCCACGTGTATGTGGTAACCAGCCCTTGTCACAACCAGACAGCGGAGGGGAACCCGGTGGCAGACGCAGAGGCTGGAGTGCTTCTGTGGTTCGGTCCGTGGTTAAGCCGGCTCGGGATTTGAGAGGGGGCTGCTCTTAGGGAAGGATGAGGGCCAAGCCTGTCCCGAAAGCCTTATGCCTGTTCTACCTGCGCGGGTAACCGGAGGCCGAGGGCACCACGTAGGCACCCTCGGGCCCAGCTCCGTCCGATTCCGTTAGCGACGTGACCCTGGACCAGGCACTCAGGCCCCGGGAGCCCCAGTGACGTACCCTCTGTGGCTTCGGTCTCGGGCTCACGCTGCTCCGTGTGGCATGGCGAGTCTGCCCTGAGCGTTGGCTCATTCGTGCACATCTCTGTTCCCTGAGTGTGTGTGTGGACGATCGTGCCGGAAAAATACAAGGTTTCACGTCTTCTTCCCCTTTCTCAGAGACGGAGCCAGCGCAGCGAAGATGAACTATTTTTTCTTCCCTCTTTAGAAAGAAAGGACCTGATTTATTAAAATTGGAAAAACGAGAGCCAAATGCTTCTCGGATTAGAATCTTTCCAACCGTATGTGATCGTGTCCCATGTACCAGTTCTGTGTGGGATATATAATTATAAGATGTCCCGCCAGCCCGAAGTCATGGTGCGGTCATTCTCTCTCTCCTGTGTATGTAATAGAAAATATATGTCGACTTCAGGCATACCTTCTAATTTCCATACATATTATGTGCACATACGTATTACACACTGTCATATCTCTCATTCTGTCTCATGTATATTTTATGTATATACTTAACGTATTTATTTCACCTATGTGTTCTAACACACCTACGTGTGTATACACCTGTGAAATTTACAGTATGGAGATCAGAAGGCCTAAAAGGAACGAATTGAAACAAATTTTGCAGGGCGGTCTGTGGCTGAATAGACATTCGAACTCTGTGCTGGGTTCTGCTATACACGCTACAATTACAAGCTCATTCTCTCATGGTTCTGCTTTATATTTCACCGAAACAGTGGCTCTTTGCCGGTCCTCGTCAGAAGTTGGTTGCCAAGGAATCTCCCAGTCACGTGTTCCGTGCAGGAAACGAGTAGCTGATGTGAGCCACATTCTTTGGAAGACAACCAAGTGCGACTCTGTGACTACCTGGCATCTAACGCTTCGCTCATCATTCACTTCTGCGGCTGTTTTGTTCTTGTTTTTGCTACTGATTCTGATACGGAAATAACGGATCCCCTTTGCTGCAGACAGGCCCTCAGCCATGCTTGTCTGAAAATCGGAGTGCACCTTGCTTTTTCCAAGTTTACTTGAACGCATCCACTTAGAATTTTGGAACGAATGCCCCTTGCAGCCCAGGTCGTTTCTTTAAAAAAATATTGTTTCAAAAAAAAAAAAAAACACAAACCAAAAACCCAACCCAATAATAGTTGCAGACAAAAAGACACTGGCATGGTTTGTTTGCTGGCCAAACAGTGGGTTTACTTTAGGAAATTAACACAAAGCAATGCGGGTTGCCAAATCTTAGCCGCAAGAAAAAAACGCAGACAACACTGTTACTTTTCTCCCCCAGAGTAGCCTGAATGGAAAATGCACTTAAGTCTCAATTTATTAACAATTTGCTGTAATGATGCATTTTTTCATTAATAGCGCTTATATTCAGTACGACATTAAGCTTATTAATAGCGGGTTTTTTTTTGTATGTGAGAATATAAACCGGTCTTTGATATTTTATTTCCAGTGTAATAAAGGCAATAAAAATTACCTTAAAAGGTTTTTATTCTTGATAAAACGATTCAGGAGACGGTGCTACAGTCATAATGTTGCTTCCTGTTTTCCAGTTCTGATTTCTTGCATAGTTTTGGCAACTGGTCAATAAGCATTAGATTTAAATTACTTTATATCATAAAATCACATTTTTAACTTATTTCAATTTACTCTACCTAATGAATGAATAAGCTATATGAATTGTGACCTCAGAGGTGGGAATGGCTAACTAAATTATTGCAGTATCTTTGCATTTTTCCCCCCTTTTTAAAACCGACAAGGGAAACACATTTGTGATATGGTTGGCTAGGGCCAGGGCAGATTTTAAGGTCAAGGAACGTGGTTGCTTTTTGTGTGAGTTAACGGATTTGTGGGTGACGCAAACACACTCCAGCCCCGGCTTGGTGGATCCATACTCACAGAACTGCCCATAAAAATGTCCAACCGGGCAGAAAGAGCCAGCATCCATATTTCTCGCGATTTGGAGACCTATCGCAACCTGACGTATCTACGGTGTAGACGTGCGTCATATATTACATAGGTGGTTTTTAAAAATGGGACTTAATGATATATTTAAAAGTCAACGTAAAAATATTTTAAGATAAGGTATTCACTGGAGAGGTTAAAAAGTCATATAAAAAATGTTGAAAAGGTTAAAACAGTACAGTCCCTTGTTTTCAGCTTGGTTTACTTGCTTCTATAATGAACTGGTATTGGAACTGAATTTTACATGTTAAATTGAAATTACTGGGATGAATTTTCTTTTCTATTTATTTTTCTTAAAAGTTCCAAATGATAGATAAAAAGTTCCATGAAGTATTTAGAAACACGTGTCTCTCAACTCTTGGCCATGTCGTGCGGTAATCATTCCAAGGTCAAAATGTCTGGGTTTACACCCAAACTCCACCTCTTCTTACCTCTAATGACCTCGAGCGAGATTTAAAAACTCTCTATGTGTGAGTCTCCATGTACAGAAGGAAGATTCTAATAGAGTATTAAATGTCTTGTAGAGTTCGGGGGATGGGAAGAAGTAACGTGTAGATTCTAGGACAGCGTTTGACAAAGAGTAGGGGCTATGTACAGATACCCCCTTCGTTACAATCGTATTATTATCGTATTATCAGGAAGACCCCTTTCTCCTCCTCTATGAGATTATATTTAAAAACTTTAGGGATTCTTGAAGCATAGCCTACCTTATCTAGAAAGTCGATCTGTGTTTGGGATGTGGTAAGTGATAAGATAGGACTTGGACTTTGGTACCTTGGTCTTATGGGGCCTGTGTTTCCAGATGAACTCCAGATGTGCAGGCAGGACACCGGACAGTGGCATCGAGCACCTGCCGGAAAGTCATTTTCTGTCCAGACCGTGCTTCTTTTACTCAGTCCAGGGAAGGTCACTTCTCATGACCTTGTGGATGCCGCTGCTTTCAGATGGAATCACCAATGGTGTGTAAGTTCATGAGTTCATTCCCTCCCTCTATACACGTTTGAACCAGCCACTTTATGGAAGCTCCAAAGGTGTAAAGATGATTAAGACAAGGCACCTGCCTTTGAAAGCTCACTGTCCAAGCAGGAAGAAAGAAAACGCACAACCATTGTGCAACGTGAAAGTATAATGATAAAAAGAACAGACTCTTTGGGGCTCCAGGGAAGGTGGTAGTAAAAAGCCAGATTCGTAGGATATTCTGGATACCACCTTTTACTCTCATAGCCAACCCCCACCCTCCCGCCGCCTCCCGCCCCGGGTATGGCCTCCTTATGGATGGTTGTTCTTAGAAACCAGAGATCATCACCTAAGAATCATTGTTTGCCCTTCTGATGTGACCACCAGACACCCTGAATCCCCTCACACGTGGTAGGTACTTAGCAAGTTACTAGTTGTTGAACCGGCCAAGCTTAAAAGCTGTCCAACGCTGGTTTGTTTATGTAGTCGCCATTGTGACAACTGGCTGGGTCCTGCGGACCATTCTGTTATTTAAAGGAAGCTTGCCTAGCCCAAAGGTGTGCATATTTCTTCCATTTTGAGAAGAGAATGGTTAAAAAGTCACCGGCAGTTTTGAGTGGCCTCATAGAAAAGGCAGGTTTCTTCAAAATTTAGAGTGCAATGGGTTTAGCACGTCAGATAAAAATACACTAAAATCTCGGCGTGTCCACCTTGTAGAAACTTCCCTAACCAGAGAAATATGCGCGGTACTGGCGATGCTTCTTGAGAGACGATACAGAGCGGTGTGCACGCTTCAGCTGACGGGCTCCAAGGCCCGAGACCACAAGCAGGACCGACGCTGGCCTTGGAGAATCCACAAAGATGCACCGATAGGCCCTCGAAAGGGAGGATTTCTCAGAGATGGAGAGGTGTGCCAGAGATGTGGGGGGCGGCCTTTCCACATTCCAAAAAAGCATGTGGAGGATGTAATTGAATGGCCCATCTGGCCTCCTTGGGATACGAGTGCTGTTGAACAGCCACCAGCTCATTAAACTCCGGTTGGCCATGCTTCCAGACTCCCCACCAAGACTGGGTTGGTAGCAAAAATTAATAACATGTGTTGACATTAACTTGCTGAAGTTTAAAAAAAAAAGTAAATTTTTGTTGGACATTTGCGCTTCACGGGCACGGGCAAAAAGCTTCTGTTTAAAAGAAAATGTAAAATACTCCTTCTTCTTCTTTTTCTTTTCTTTTTTTTTTTTTTTTTAACCAAGCCTTGGTTATCCGTGGAGCGTGTTGCTGAGGCCATGAATGCCTCAGTAACTGGTGTTTTCCAGATGTCTGCCTTTAATTATTTTTAAGAGGCTGGTCATTTCAAATGCTGACTTGGATTTTCATGGGGAAGGACTTGGTAACTAAAATAACTCAACTTGATTTACCACCCTTGGAGGCTCTTTGCCCCATTCCTAAAGAAAACAGAATTAAGCTCACTGTTTGCATAGCTGCATAAAACTGAATTGGTGAATTCATGGGGTGTTTGCTAACAAAACGTAGCTTTACTAGAACGGCTGGAGGAAATCAGGGTGGGAGAGTGGGGAGCCAGGTCTAGCCTGGATTTTGTATAAATTTGGCACAAGTGTTCGCCCTCTGCAGCTGTGAAGTGCAGGCTGTGACTCAGTTTCCCTTCTTTCCTTCTTTTTTAATGTTCACTTATTTTTTGAGAGAGAGAGAGAGACAGAGAAACAGAACATGAGCGGGGTGGGGGGGCAGAGAGAGAGGGAGACACAGAATTCAAAGCAGGCTCCAGGCTCTGAGCCGTCAGCACAGAGGCTCGAACTCTCGCACTATGAGATCATGACCTGAGCCGAAGTCAGATGCTTAAGGGACTGAGCCACCGGGTGCCCCGGGTCCCTTCTTTCATATGCGATTTGAGATTTCAGTGTGACAAGTGCTTTGTGGCACAAGGTGTTACCGTCCCCTGATCGGGCTCCTAGGCCACATGGAGGTCCTCTTGGAGGAGGGAGTGCGGAAGCCAAGATTCTTGCATGCTCCTCGCCACACCGGCCGGCCCTGACTACACACAGTTCACTGGCTTAGGAGACGGTTCAGGAAGAGTCTGCTCTGTCAGCAGCGGGAGGTCGGGACGGAGATCCGAGTGTCTCCTGAGCCTCTATGGGACACCAGCCCGTTACTCTCGGCCTGCCGTTGCGCACCCCTCTTCACTGGACGCTCCGGCAGCTCTTGGAAATTGCCGAGGTTGTGTTTGCTTTCCAGACAAGGGGGTGAAGTCAAAATATCAGAGAACTGGTGGGAGGCCGGCCCTCAGTGAGTGCCCCGATGACCGTTGCATTCAGCCAGGCTGTGTGGCTCCACTGGAGGGCGGATGGCTCACTTTCACCAACCCTCCCCGCCCCCCCCCACCCGCCCCCGCGCCCCACTGCCCCGGGCCTTAGCCCCGACCTTTGTCTCGGACCAGGCTTTGATTTTTGACGTGGAAAACTGTCCTCCGGTGAGAAGGTTACAAGTGTCTGCAGGTACAGGGCGGGGTCAGCGATTGTGAGGGAAGCTGGGGAGAAGGATGGATGAGAAGAGATCGAAGGCGGGAGGAGCATCCCAGACGGGATGTTTAAAAGGCGGGGTGGCGAGGCGCCAACTTGACGTTTCGGGTGGCGTCGAAGAAACTATCGTTCACTCCGCTGTCTCTTTAGTTGAGTCACTGCTCCTGTCTGTAGACATAAAAATACACAGTCCGTGAAGCAGGTGCGCTGTCAGAGCAGGCTGGGGACCACCTGTGGGAACAGGGCGATGCTGGCCACCCCTCTGGGCACTGGGGCTGAAAGGAAGGGGTCTCACAGGACCCAGGGACGGGGTCTTTAGGAACTTCGTCACCCCATCCAGGCTTCTGTAGCCATATTTTTCTGCCGTAAAATAGGGCATTAGGAGATTCTGTAGGCAAAGGAATTATTCGGGCGCTGGGATGAATCTCGTATCCTATAGGAACTTTCAAACCACTGTGTGTGCAAACGTGCTTCAACAAATATTTCTGGCGAGCCATTTTTATCGGCGAAGCATCTCGGGAACCAGTCCTGTCCTTCATCACATACAACACCGGGACCACCTTGAAATCTAGACGTGCCGTGTGATACGTTAACCGATGCAGTCTGTTCTCCGGAGTGGGCCTTGCGTGGCCATGCACACAGCGAGTGGGTTTTCAACAAACATCCCTGTTTTCTACTCAGGAGCTTGGTGTCAGACCCCGGGGCTCCCTTCTGTCGGGCAGACAACCCCAGGGGTGTCTATGGTTCCCCCTCCTCCCAGGGGCTTCTATGGTGACAAGACATCAAAGAAGCGGCTTCTCTGGTGCTCAGGGGTCTGTCCACACAGGTGGGGTTTGAGTCCTTTCTGTCACCGCCCCCTGGGCACGTCAGCTCGGGGCAGCGCTCTGTCGCCACGCGTCTTACTTTGAGCCTGGGTGTCTCTCTGGAGCTGGAGAATGTTGCGGGGTCACATGACCTTGGGCAGCAGGTAAAATACTTCCCTGCCCAGGTCTCGTCGCATCTGGGGCAGCACTTGTGGACAGCAGCAGGTAGGTTTCAACCGCCCTGGGTCACACATGTGTCTCTGGACCCTCTTCTTCTCTTCCCTCCTAGCCCAAGGCACCTGCTGGTGTGATGCAGTGTGGGACAGCCTGCTTTTCCCAGGCAAGTTTTAAACACAATACGGTCTTCCGTCCCTCAGGTTTAAGATTCCGGCGAGCAGAAGCCAGGGACGCTTGCATTCTAACTTCGTTCTGTCCCAGGACTTGTGTCCCAGAGGTGAAAAGCACAAAGCTGACACGCAGGGTGAATGGGGACGAGGGAACAGGAGAGCTACAGGAAGGAGGGGAACAAGGATTTGTGCCCCAAATGTAATCTCTCCCACGTCCTCCCCAGGAAATTCTAGCAAAACATTACACATCCACCTGCCTGGTCTGCTCACCGTCACTGTGTCAGCCCTGCCCACGGAGAGGATGGGCACCAGACACCTGTGCCTGCCATCCTGCTAGGTGGCCCATGGGACCCTCACCTCGTGGTGTCCATACCCTTGTATATTTCCCTTCTACGTTAAATAGGCTGAGCTGTGCGCCCGGGAACATTCTGTGGGAACAGTGGCTCGTGGCTCTCAAGACTTGGTTCATCAAAGGCATCTTTCGGCTTGCTGTCCCTTGGGTCACTTACTTAGGGAAGCCAGCTGCTGCCTCATGAAGATTCCTGTGCTGCCTGTGGAGGGTTCCTGTGTTGGGAACTGAGGACCCCCCACCCCCGCCCCAGGGCCGGCACAATTTGCTGGTTATGCGGATGATTTGTGTGAAAGTGGATCTTACGACCCCGGGCGAGCCTTCTGATTGTGTTCTGAGCCAAGATCTTTACTGCAATTTAGGAGATAATCTGAGCCCAGAGCAGCAAACCTATCTGCTGCAGAGTGCTGAGCCACCGGAATCACGTAAGAGAGTAATGGTTTATTGTTTGTTAAGCCACCAGGTTGTGGGGAAATGTGCTCTGTGGTGGTAGATAATCAATGTGGATTTGGGTCCCTGGAGGTGGAGTTCTGAGACAGTGAAAGCCTACAGTGTAGGAAAAACTTTCGAACAGCGGGTGGCCCTTGAGAAGACTGATGTAAGTTTCAGTGAAAGCCCCAAGGTGACTGAGGAGACCCCCCCCGGCAGCTGTGGGCTCGCTCCCTGGCTTTGCTTCTCTACATGTGTCTCCTCTGTCCTCCAACTTGCCGTGGCCTATTCCCAACCTAACGCCAAAGGGTAATAGAGCCTTTCGTGTGATCCACCCCAGAGAGGATCCTGGGACAGAAGCCAGGATGGAACGAGGTGGGGAAGGATCCATAACAGATCAAAAAAAAAAAAAAAAAAAAAAAAAAAAAAAAACAAGTGGAAGATAGCCAGCACGAAATCCCTGCTTTATTTTGTCTTTTCTTTTCCACATTTGATAATAAACCAGGATTTATGTCTTGTTCAAGGCAACATAGCCCACTGCTAGCCCTGTGTATGGCACAGAGTGGAACCATCCACCCACAGTGAGTCATAGTTTCTGCCGCCATTACACGGGAAAATAAGACCTCAGCCATGGTTAATTAAAGATGACACTTAAAAATGATATGGAAATTTTTGATCAGTAACCACATGTACACAAATCCTTTTGCTATTAACAAAACTAAATTTTAGAATCATCCCATAAATAGTTATTTGTTCACTTATATTTCCATTACTTTGCGAGGTATTACAAAGATTTAAAGATTTGTAGAACATAGCTTTTTAGACATAGAGTTTAAATTTTTACTTGGAAGACACAAACCAGCATTAGACTAATAGCCAAGAGCTGTGGTGTAGATAGAGAGTGTATGAGAATTCAGTAAGGGAGAAAGTGCTGTAGGTGGTAGTAATGTATAAGGGGTTTGAACTGTTCATCTTCCTTTCTGCCTTGCTTCCTTCCTTCCATCCACCCTCTTTCCTTCTTTCTTTCCATCCACCATCCATCCATCCATCCATCCACCACCCACCCACCCATCCATCCATCCATCCACCATTCATCCATCCATCCATCCATCCACCATCCATCCACCATCCATCCATCCATCCATCCACCATCCATCCATCCATCCACTCATCCTTCTCCCTCCCTTCCTTCCTTTCTTCCTTGTTTCCTTTCTTCCTTCCTTCTTTCATCCATCCATCTGCCTTCCTCCCTTCTATTCACCCATTCATTCATCCAAGCAGCCGAAATTTTATAGGTTTGTGCTGGGAAAAATTCTATTCTTTGTCCTGAGGCTATAGATGTGAATAAGAGGCAGTTGCTGTCCCAACGCAATAGGGGCAAAAGACAGCGAAGAAGCAAATGAAGAACAGAGAAAACACTTGCAGAATGGGAAACAAAATGCATATGTGATCATTAATTTTATTTGTCAACTTGTCTGAGTTATGGGGCTCAGTTCTCTAGTCAAATATTAGTCTAGATTTTTCTGGTACATGGGATTGACATTTACAATCAGTTGACTTTAAGTAAAAGAGATTATCCTTGGTCATGTGGATGAAACTTATTCACTCAGTTGAGGATCTTAAGAACAAAAATGGAAGTTTCCGGGAGAAGAAGTTGCTTCAAAACCATTACATTATAGTTCCAAATTCCCAGCCTGCTCTTCAGGGCATGGGCCCAGGACCACAACTTGAGCTCTCACCTGAGTTTGCAGACTGTGTGCCGGCTGCATAATTGGACTTGTCAGGCCCAAGTCACGTGAGTCTATTCCTTAAATTAAATCATTGCTTCATATGCACTATAATAATATAATTTATTTTAGAAATATGTATTCAGGGAGAGAGAGGGACACAAACACAAGTTTATACCTAGGCCTGCGATGTTACAAAAACATCAATGAGAATCAACAGCCATATCTAGCAGGGAGGGCACAGTGCTGGATGTGTGTTAATTTCTTTCGGAGACCACCTCTTGGAAGGCAGTGATTTGCTTCATGGGAGATGTGCTCCCTTTATTCCTGATTTGCTGAAGGCTTGTTTTTATGTTAAAGCTTTACATTTCAGATCTGCCTTTGCTTGCCCTAGTGGTGGAGATCCCAGAGTATGGGAATATACTGATAAATGATGTCACTTACAGGATGATTTGAAACGCTAATTTCCTCCCGCTGTGAACCAGTAAAGCCCTGAGTCGTGCAGATACCTTCTTGTTGACAACGAGAGACTTAGACCCGGGAAGGCGTAAAGATTTTAAAAAATTCTCTTAAAGCGTATTTTGTTTTTCTTAACGTTGTTAAAACCTTACATTATTATTATAGAAAATATGGGAATATCGGAAAACAGGAAGCAGAAAAGGGTAGTAATGCTATCGTCCAATCATCACAGCTAATAGCACTTGGTTGATACGTCCTCGAATACTTTGCATAAATATTTACACGGATCCACCTCAGTATGTGATTTGACTTTAGTTTTTTCACTTAGTGTCGTATTCCACCCATTGCTCATCTGATCACTCATTCATTCATTCATTCATTCACTGCCTGCCACCTGGATTTCTACCCTGTGCTGGACCGTCAGAAATAGGCCAGCGAGGATTTACTCATGCCTTAAAATTTGCTGGAACATCATTTTTAATGCTTGATTAATAATCATTTGTGCTTTTTCGTGATAATTTTCTCAGCCGTTTCCCACACTTAGGGTATAGGCTCAATATTGACTGAGTGGGGAGAGGTGCTCAGAGACTGAAGACCACATGTTCTGGGTGTCCGGATGGATACCTTTTACACTTTCTTCGAACGTAACCTAACTTTCTTCTAACTAATCCCGCAGGAGAGAACAGGGTGGCCGCCACAGAGGGGGGGTCTACTTATAATGAAGGCAGGTCCCTGAGCCGGTCTCGCGGTCCCTGTCTGCCTCTCACCCCTCGGAAGCCATCCGAGGCTCAATCTGTTGTGTTCAATGCCTGCTTCTCCTTCCAGTCACGGACCCTCCAGGTCCCAACTGCCACTGTCGCTTACACCCTCCCGCCCCTTCTGGGCGAGTGGCAGCAGCCGTCCCATGCTAACAGCACGTGGAGCGCCCCCCTCAGGTGTCCTCCTGACCCCGATGGCCAGCGAGAGAGCCCACTCCTGAGGTCAGGAATCCCAGCCCCGTCTCAGGTTGGGCGGTCTCTAGGAACAACGAGAGCCCGCTCTGCTCTGGCGGGGCTGGCCTCTTTCCAGTTCGCCAAGGGGCTGCCTTTCGCGTAATCGCTTGGCATTGTGGCAGCATAATCGGGTTGACAAAAGTGGACAAGATTTTTGGAGGCGATCAAGCACGCTAATTCATTTCAAAATGCTGAACAGGTGCACTGGGACACATGGAAGGTGGTTATTAGGCAAAAGTCGCTCAGAGGAAGGCGGGGCCGACATCTGCGCCTATTATTAGAGGCACAATGGAGCGGGCCTCCCTGGAAGGGGAGAGCGCTCCTCCCCGGGATGGGGCAGCCCTCTGCGCGAACCTCCTGATTTAGGACTTTCGCGGCTCGGGGTCATTAGCATTTGAAGGAGGAGGATGCTGAATTCATCTTTTCTTTTCTCTTTCGTCCTGGGGGTGGGTAAACGTGGAGGCCGATTTAATTAAGAAAGGCAGCAACTTCAGGCGCCCACCTAATCAACTGTGAGCTACCCTGAACGGAGCAGTCTAACGAGGTCTTTGTGATTTCAACCCGCCTCAGAGCGGTCGCCTCCTAGTCTCTTGGGTCCCAGGAGCTCTCCTTTGTTCTCCAATTTTTTGCTCCTTTAAACTGTCCCCATCCTACAGATTAGCTTCTCCTGGGGACACTTACTTGCCTTGGAGCCCACCGGGATTGTAAGGAAGCCTGAGCCAGCCGCTCGGGTTCTGATGGGAAGACAGTGGACACGGGGAGACTGGGAGATCGGGGAGCTCCACACCAGTGGGAGGGGCTTGGAAGGCGGCACTGCTGGACCCCTAAGTGAAAAAAAAAAACGCTGATTTTTTTTTCCTGATTGAATGGGTGTCCCAGACATATTCTTTCAAAGATGGAATGGTGCAGAAGGAAAAAGCAATGCTGTGATTTTTGGAATGAATCGGTTGTAGACTCAAGTCCCAGTCTTAGTGCTGGTGTGTAAGGTCCCTCGCCGAGTCTCGGGTGATGGATGTCGTGTCCCTTCAGGTGGCTCTGCTCCAGCAGGGGGGGAGGCGGAGGAGGAAAGGGGAAATGGTCGCGTTCGGGCAGTAGGAGGGGCTGCCTGGGGGTGGTGGAGGGGGTTGGGGGGGGAGCCAGGGACAGCTCTTCCTGACCCATGTCCTGGGGAGGGAGCCCCAAACATGCCAGGTACTTCTGAGTGCTCCCAAGCCTTTGCTGCGCGACTGAGTGAGTAAATGCCAGTGTGTAACGTGGGACAGCACACTTAGAATTCTACCGGATGCCTTCCGTCCCCAAATCATTGCTCCAAGTCAGTTAAAGAGGTTCTGGAACAATATCTCAACCCTCCCTACAGACATATTTTGAATTACGATAAATATATTTTCATTAAAAAAAATAAACCCTTTAATTTTTAATTCATTATGTGAAGATTTCTTCATTTATTCAAAATATTTCTTGCATGTTATAATTTCAAGACAACCGAGTATATGTACCGAGCGGGTGATTCAGGAGCGAGATAGAGCTGGAGAGAGCATCAGGGAGGAAGCCACACTCTTTCTGTGATATGATTTTGGAGGTGACATGCCATCGCCTCTGCCGAGGCCACACAGATCGACTCTGGCACCGTGCGGAGGGGACCACACACGGGTGTGCATTTCAGGAAGTGGAACTCACACGGGTGTGCATTCTGGGAGGTGGACCTCAAACGGGTGTGCGTTCCAGGAAGTGGACCATCGCTGGGGACCATCTTGGAAGCTGGCTACAGCACCGTCGATGTTACTTGCTTTCGTCCGGAGTATTCCAGCCATACATAGCACAAAAACCTAGGGATCTTGCATGAATTATATCGCGATGAGATTGATTCCATAACATCTGGGCATTTCGCCGCTCTGAAAGTCACATGACGTCTTGCTCCTCAGGGTGGGTGGGCAGAGGTGAATAAAGCAGACCAAATATGGCATGGTACGTACCCCCCCGAGAGAGCTCAGCCTCACTTCCGCTTTCAAATGTCAAGTAGGAGTGAAGATAAGTGATGGGACATTAGACAACAGTGCTGTTTGCAGACTCACGTCCCCAGTGCAAACAAAACAAAACAGTGGAATCTGTTGTGCATAAAATGATGCTTCTTAAAACACAGCCCCCAGCCAGAAACGTACACTTAGACGTTTTTGAAATTAAAGATAGTATTTTAAGAATACTTAATGTGTTAAGATGATTCAAAAATCAAAACCATATAAGAATATATAATGAGAGCCTCGTTCCACACTTGTTTGGAATGGCTCTATTCTCTCTCGCTACCCTCGACGTTTTTATTAGCATCTCGCATAATCCAGTGTTTCTTAATATAATTTATCTCTTTTTTTTAACGTTTATTTATTTTTGAGACAGAGAGAGACACAGAGCATGAACGGGGGAGGGGCAGAGAGAGAGGGAGACACAGAATCGGAAACAGGCTCCAGGCTCTGAGCCATCAGCCCAGAGCCCGACGCGGGGCTTGAACCCATAGACCGCTAGATCGTGACCTGAGCTAAAAGTCGGACGCTTAACCGACTGAGCCACCCAGGCACCCCAATTTATCTCTTTTTTTAATGTTTACTTATTTTTGAGAGAGAGACAGAGCATGAGTGGGGGAGGGGCAGAGGGAGAGGGAGACACAGAATGGGAAGCAGGATCCAGGCTCTGAGCTGTCAGCGCAGAGCCTGATGCAGGGCTCGAACTTGGGGGCGGCGAGATCATCACCTGAGCTCAAGTAGGACGCTTAACCGACGCAGCCACCCAGGTGCCCCTGATCCAGTGTTTCTTAACGAAAGTATGAAAAAACGCGCCATTAATTCAACCTCTCTTATGCCAAAGCAGTATACTTTAACCCTTATTCTACTCCTTGATTTGAAAATATTTCGAGGACGTGTAATGTACGTAAGTGTGCAAACCTTCAGGATACAAATGAATGAATTTTATACAATTGTACCTATTTAGCCACCATACAGACTGGTTGTAGAGAATTTCTAACATTTCAAAGGCTCCTCTGTGCCTACTTGTGGAGAAGATTTGACAAAAGCAATGCGTGCGTATAGATCAGGAACATGTGACTAAGGGAAGCTTGGTATGTCTCAGGCCCCATGCTTGTTGAGGTTTATTTTATTTTGTCTTTGGCAGACGTAGCCGAGACCAGATTGCGATAATACTGATTACGCTCCTTACTACGTGCCAGCCGCTACTTTACCTGTTTTCTGCATCGTAACTGACTTATCCCTTACAGAAGTACCAAGACGTAATCCTATCAGTCTCCCAATTTTATCAGTAAGGAGGTCGATGGACTGAAAGATTAATTCCTCGTCCCAGCTTAGTAGACTGTGGACTGGTGTGCAAATGCGGGCACCCCAGCTCCATCCCAGGGTGCTTGGTGCACGAGTGGTCTTTCTAGGACGCAGCCTGGCTCGGATTGGTCACCGCTGCTGTAACGGCTGCGGGCCAAACACTGTGCTGTGCCCGGAGTTTCACGGTTTCCTTTTCTCTGTTTTTATCTGCTTATTTATTACGGATTTATTTGTTTGCCATTATTTATTTATTCCTATGCAGGGAGAATAGCTGTGTTGTTTCTCCTTATATTGCTGAGCTTTTCCAACGTAATACTTTCTTTCATCGATGGCTTGAGGATTTATTCAGAATTTTAAGAGGCGACGGGATTATTTCATTATTACATACAGCACACTGGAGCCTATATGGCCCTTTTCTAGAAGAAAGCTCACTTATCGTCGTGGCACATCTATGAATTACGTATACCATTGAGGTTTTATGGATGAAATATTGAGTGTCTGGAATGAATAAGTCGTCCAAGAGGACAGTCACGGCGTGAGCGCAGGGCACCCGGCGGTAAGCCCAGTGTTGACTGATCTGGCTACGAAGGGGCTTTCTGGTTTTGAAGTTGACAGGATTCTCTTTCACTGAATATTTCTAGACTTAAGGCACAGAAATCATGTGAGTTCTTCCCCCCGCACTAATAGGGCTTCCTTTCCTACCCATGTTCCAGAGACACTTTCTCTTTGGTTTAGATGTATAAACGTTCATTTCTCATAAAATGTATGACTCAAAATTATAAATGATGACTATTTCAGTGTAATGTAGGCAGGAAGTAGAAAGGAAGAGGGAATTTTTATGATATAATTACATTTCTGATAAATGTAGATTTCAGTAATCATGCTATGAATCTGAAAGCATCACCTCTTTTCTGCTTGAATTATTCATTCCCTTTGACGTCATCTTCCACACTGTAAGTGACCAGCCTCTCCAGTGACAAATGCATGCGGACCTGAGCAGGAAACAGTATTTAATAATGCATTTCCTCGCCGTGAACACCTCATTCAATGATCACACACCTGCAGCTGAAAAGCAGCTTGTTCCTCTGGCCAGCTGCTGACGGGCTCGCGGAAACTTCCACATCACCCGCGCTCACTTCCCACGTAAAATCACAGAGCGTTACTGCCGACGGGGCCTTACGTGTTCCCGGGTTCAAACTGTCCATTTTCTTGGTGCCGCCCCAAGCCGAGAGAGGCTCTTGACTCTGGACCTTCGAGAAGCTCATTCACCGAGAGTCACAAAGGAGGTCAGGGACCCTGGCTGTCCCTCCACCCCCACCCCGACCACCTTTAGTACCGACTTGGAGTCACTTAACCTCTTGACTTAGTTTTTCTCCTAGAAAATAAGAACTGGTCTAACGTGGTCTTCCTTAGAACGGGAGGTGAGGCATAGCAGTCCCGAGGTGGGGGAAGGGCTCCAAGGCCATGCCACCCCTCCCCCCCAAGGTGTCAGAAAGAGAAGATATAGGGCCTCCTGGGGGCTTCGGTGGTTAAGCTAGACTTCACTCAGGTCATGATCTCACGGTTCGTGGGTTCGAGCCCCAGGTCGGGCTCTGCTGACAGCTCAGAGCCTGGAGCCTGCTTCGGATTCTGTGTCTCCTTCTCTCTCTGCCCCTCCCCTGCTTGTGCTCTGTCTCTCTGTCTCTGTCTCTGTCTCTCTCTCAAAAAGAAATAAACATTAAAACAAATAAAAAAAAAGAGAGAAAATGTATAACTGCCAAAATCGGCCAAAAAAAAAAAAATCAAACAGCCAAAAATAAATTTATTGTAGGGGCACCTGGGTGGCTCAGTCGGTTAAGTGTCTGATTCTCAGTTTCAGCTCAGGTCATGATCTCACAGTTTCGTGGGATTGAACCCCTCATCGGGCTCGGCATTGACAGTGCGGAGTCTGTTTGGGATTCTCGCTGTCTCTGTCTCTGTCTCTCTCTCTCTCCCTTTCTCTCTGCCCCTCCCCCCTTGTGCTGTGTCTGTCTCTCTCTCTCAAAATAAATAGATAAATTAATTAAAAAAACTATAAAAAATAGATCTATCGTAAAACCCCAAACTCATCTTAAAATGTCACCTGATGGATGTGACTTCCTTAGCAACATCCCCCTGATGACACTGGTCACGTCTGCCCCAGCCGGCCACCACCGACACTGAAAATGCCATGGGTGACAAGCTGAGCCCCAGAGCAATGCTGGCATTAAAGGGTGTGTGTTCCCTGAGAGGCAAAATATGAAAGATCACTGTTGTTTTTTTTGATTTTTTTAATGTTTGTTTATTTTTGAGAGAAAGACAGAGAGAGAGAGAGAGAGAGAGAGAGAGAAGGACACAGAGAGAGGGAGACAGAATCTGGAGCAAGATCCAGGCTCCCAGCTGTCAGCAAAGAGTTGACAGAGGGCTCGAACCCATGAACCATGAGATCATGACCTGAGCCAAAGTCGGACGCTCGACTGACTCAGCCACCCAGGTGCCCTAAAAGATCAATATTTAAAATCTTTTTTCAAAAAGCCTGATTGTCCTAAATAGAATGGCACTGGTGGGGAGGTGGAGTCAGAGCGTGATCTTTGCCTCCGGGGTTCCCTCTGTTAACCGTGACAGCCAGGACACGTTACCGAGCATCCGAGTGTCCTACGTCTCCTGGTAGAACAGAGACCCTGTAAGCAACGATGTCTCAGCGTCTATTAAGGACCACGGTCTTAGACATGTGCTTGGTACACAACAGTCCTCAATATTATCGTAATGCTTGTCGATAGCCTTGTGGACGGTCATCCATGAAGGTTGGTTGGGATGTTATTTTGTGAGCCCATCCCTCACCACCCTGGTACGTGACGTTGAATGCTTTTCGGGGCCCACCACAGAGTTCTAGGCACACGTGGCTTCAAGAGTCCAGTGCCTTGTTTGTCTTCTCTGTCCCCACAACGAACCTGCCGCCCACAGTGGTGCCGACTTCCGTTCAACCGCCTTGAACAAATATTTCTTTAAACCTTGGCGTGCGGTATTCCAACATGACCCCCCTAGAAACAGGTATCAGAAGCCCCCGCGGCAGGTCTGAGCCGTCTGTCTTCAAGGGGATCAGCCCTGAGATTGCAGGCCATTGACTTTTTGTGCGGGGAGTCTGGGGGTGGGTCTGCACAAGACACCCTCTAACAGCCACTTTTACTCTAGGCTGTACCGTGACTCAAGAAGAGAAACACACGAGCTCCCTTTAATTTTGATGAATTTCACTTTTTAAAATATTTTATTTATTTTTGAGAGGGAGAGAGAGAGAAACAGAATGTGAGCGGGGGAGGGGCAGAGAGAGAGGGAGACACAGAATCCAAAGCGGGCTCCAGTCCCTGAGCCGTCAGCACAGAGCCCGACGGGGCCTTGAACACACTGACTGTGAGGTCATGACCTGAGTTGGACACTTAACCGACCGAGCCCAGGTGCCCTGGTGGGCCAGACTTGATAATCAAGTGACAGATGGGGCTCTTCCGAGCAAGAGAGATTTGAAGGGTGAGTGGAGTTCGACACATGGGACGGTCTCTGGATGGTGGTAGATAATATGGTGGGGATGCTGGACAGCTCAAGCTGTTGAGAGGGAACCACAGATGACAGTGAGAGATCAGATCTCTAACCACAAAGGTAGGAATTTGGCCAACAAATTAAATTAGGTTGAGGTGGATTCTTCCTTAGTCAAGACGGCAGACGAAAACACCATCTGGTCGACACCTTGATTTCAGCCCGGGGCAGAGAAACACGCCATTCAGTGGCGGGAAGTCTGAGCCACAAAACTGAAAGCCAATAAATGGATATTGTTTGAAGCTCTAAATGTGGGTTTATTACTCAATGATAGAAGGTAAGAATCAATTTTCCAGAAATCTGTGGAATTCAGGTGTTGCTCCTGAACAGATAACAAGTTATCACCCCAGATGCTTTTGTCCGTCAGTCTTTATGGAGCTTGAGTTCTTCTCCTACGACAGGGCGCAGAAGCGAGGAGGCTTCATCTTGATTTTGGAGTTAAGAGATTTTTAGAATAGAGAGGTAAAGAAATTCTTTTGACATTACCAAGATGTCAGTGATTGTCTAGAAATCAATTCTTCTTTCTCTTTAGCAATTTTTTTTTGTAAGAGGGCAGATTCCTGGGGGTGCCTGGGTGGCTCAGTCGGTTAAGCGTCCGACTTTGGCTCAGGTCATGATCTCATAGCCCGTGGGTTCGAGCCCCGCGTCGGGCTCTGTGCTGACAGCTCGGAGCCTGGAGCCTGCTTCAGATTCTGTGTCTCCCTCTCTCTGTGCCCCTCCCCTGCTTGCAGTCTCTGTCTCTCTGTCTCTGTCTCTCTCTCTCTCAAAAATAAATAAACATTAAAAAATTTCAAAAAGAAAAAAGAGTTCTTTGTGTATTTTGGATCGTAGTCCTTTATCAGCTGTGGTTTTTGCAAGTACTTTCCCCGGCTTCTATTTTCGTGCTCATGACACGTGTTTTGTAGAACGGAGGTTGTCAGTTTTAATGAAGTCCGGTTCACCAGTTTGTCTTTCTGTCCATCTCTGAAAAAGGAGCCTTCAGAGCTCCAACAGGGGAAGGGTGGTGGACTCATCTGTTTCTCCTTGCGGCTCTGTTGGCGTTTGCCTCATGCGGTGCAACGCTCTGTTGGTAGGTCCGTGAAGGATGTTATGTCTCCTTGGAGAATTGACGCTCTGTCATGATGCAATAGTCTCCTTGATCCCGATAACTTTCCTTACTTTGAAGTGTGCTCGGCCAGAAGTTAATGTAGCTGCCCCTGCTCCTTACAAATTAGTGTTAGTGTAGCTGTGTCCATCCATTTCCGTTTTATGTATCTTTGTATTCAAAGTGTGTTTCTCGTACGGGACATACGGCTGGGTCTTGTTTTTTGATCCACTTTGAC
Organism: Panthera tigris; assembly: GCF_018350195.1. Taxonomy (NCBI): domain Eukaryota; kingdom Metazoa; phylum Chordata; class Mammalia; order Carnivora; family Felidae; genus Panthera; species Panthera tigris. Next base: position 136,578,124 of record NC_056662.1, on the reverse strand, counting down.
AATCTCTGTCTTTCAATGGGTCCTTTTAGGCCATTGATGTTCAAAGTGACGACTAAGAGAGTTGGATTAAGATCTACTGGGTTTGCTTCATCTCCCTTGTTTTTTGCTCCTATTTCTGTCTTCTACTCTCATCCTATCCTTTGCGGTTGTAACCGAAGCATTTTATACGATTCCGTTTTCTCTCCTTTCTTATATGTCAGTTATATTTTTTCCCTTTTTTTAGTGGTTGTCCTGGAATTTGTAACATACGCTCACTCCGAATCCAAGTCTGCCTTTAAATATCGTTGGCCACTTTACAGGTGGCATGAATAGCTTACGACAACAAAACCACCCCGCGCTCTCTCTCCCTTCCTTGTGTCCCCGCTGCCCTTCCCGTCACTGACACGTGGGTGTACATATCTGCACACGCGTAGGTAATTGACACCTTGTTGCCATTATTATCTTGACAAGCTGTTATTTGTCAGGTAATGATAAGCAGGAAAACAAAAAGTTGTTATTTTACTTTCGCGTATCCCTGCTCCCGCGCTGTCAGAGGAGGCAATGGGTTCTGACGTTCACGGTCATGATTTGGTGGAACTCGCGGGGGGACAGGACGGACGACATCCACACCCTTACGCCCGCGTCCCCTGGGGTGTCTCGCCCTGCAGGTGGCCCACGCCGACGTCCGGCCGTTTGCCAATCACAGTTCAGGTGTTCTCACCCGACGCGGATTCTGTGCACGTTTCCCCTCGCTGCGTTCTTCTCACGTAAATTGTGACTCTCCGTGTCCACCTCTCTGTCTCTAACTTCGGGGCCATGATCCGCCCTGTGGCCTCACTTCTCTGATGACTCTAGGAAGAGTCGTTGATTTTGCAGTTTGTTCATATTTTTGCTTGTTAGGACAGAGCCGTTACTTCTAAGCTCCTGGCATGATAGGCTGGAAACCGGACGTACATGTTATTTTTGACATAAGAAGAAAGCAAATATCGACAATACAAACTGGGGAGAAAGTTGGCCTGGTCTTTTGTTGATGGGCTCCCTTCCCTCACCTGTCCCTTCCTCTTGTCCCAGCGCTCTCGTGTAGCCTCTTCTGAAATCTTTCAGTTACCTTGTCATCCTTGACCGGGGTCATGCCTGAAGCACCGCCTGGGTCACTATTTTGGCTTGGTTTTCTTTGACCCTTTGCAAGCCTGTGAGTGTGAATGACCCTTGCTGCTGAATGGCTGGTTTGTGTCTCCTTTTCTAAATTTAAGCATTCAAGTAGAAACTTCATCCCGCAAGGTTGGGGAGCACCGCGGGAGCTGGAAGCCTCGTTCAGAGCCCCACTGGCAACCAACGAGCACAGTGAAACCCACTGTTCATTGGTTTCTGCCAACAGCCTCCATGGCGATGCCTGATGACTAGAGCTCTTGGTTCTCAGAGCGGAAGCTCCCAATTACTCGGTGCCTTTGCTGGGACACATGAGTGTTTCGTACTAAAGTCAGGGAATATATTACCTATTTGATGATCACCCTGATGTAGATGATGTGTTTCCTTTACTGCTAATGTACCATGACTCATGTCAGAGACCAAATAAGCCTTATCATGCCAGGATTCTGTGAAACGGCCGCTTCCTTTATTTTACCATCCTTATATGGATAATCATTACATACTTTAGTTCATTTATATATTACAAACAGCTTTGTTCCTTTCCTAAAGGAGGGACATGCCCACAGTAAAGAACCCCCTGGATCAGAACCATAGAAAGAGAACAAGAATCATCTGATAGCACAGGAAAACCACAGTAAACATTTTAATGAGCCTCTTTCCATCCATATTTCTATATTTTTATAGACATCTAGATTATATGTGTATTATTTTTATAAGTAGATTCAGGCTCTGTGGGCTGTTTTAGAATCTACTGCCTCACTGAACAGTGTCGGGGAAGTGTTTTCCATTTCAATAGATAGAGAACTTCATTATTGATTTTAATAACAGCACAGTGTGGGTAATTTATATTTTACTTAATTTCCTATTAATAGACATTTCTTTTTTTCTTATTTTTCGCCATTGTAAAGAATGATTTAATGCCTGTATTTTTTTTTTTTTTGCGCATATAATGTCGTTCTTGTATTGACACAACATGGAAACTGTGTTCGTTAAGTGAAACTTATCGCAGGTTTGTGTCTGCGATAATCAAATATTAGAAATATAAGAAAGCGATTTGTTGAGAATATCTGAACCTGCATGATGCCACGGGAATCTAAACATTTTATCCTCGCTTGACTTAAGCATGAGTCTTTGCAGGAGCTTTGAAGTAGGGACAGAGGCTTTAATGCAAATTCTCAGGCTCCCGCCCTGGAGCGTGTCCTTACGTGCTAGAAACTAGGAACTACTCCGCACTCTGGTAGAATCTGGTCTTCTCTAGGTTGTTTTCTACACTTGCCATCAGATTTCCCTGCACACTGGCAAGTGGAACTTGATTGACCCAAAAAGTAATCTCTGCAACGGTTTCCACTGCACTGAAGTCATGATCTCACAACGTTCACATCCGCTCATCCGTTCTGCACACTTCCTTTCGTGCCTAATCTCAGCGTGTTTTTCTCTCTCTTTTCATGCCCCGTAATATGCCTATTTCCATAGTACAAAGAGACCCACCCCCACTCCAACTCCGGATCCCCCCGACAACCTTAGCTTTTTGTGTTTTTTGTTGTTGTTAATTCTAACAGTGCCTTTGAATTTATTCGGGGCGAAAAACCTCTCACAGACACACTTGATATACGCACGGTTATGCATTGTTACGATGAGTTATTTTCTTGTGAATGAATTGTAACTCTAAGTTATTTTTTCTTCTTGTTTGGCAACGTATGCCTGCTGCCTCTTTGAAATGTTAGTTCTTACGGAGATCCGCAACATGAAAATCTCCAGAGCTTCCGCTGTTTGGGAAGATTACCTTGATGTTTCTTTGCTTATGTCTCATCCAGGTCATGTCTTTTGTGTGAACTTACCTCTCTGCCTTCCTTCCTCCTCTCTAAAATGAGGACGAGTGGGGCACCTGGGTGGCTCAGTCGGTTGAGCGGCCGACTTCGGCTCAGGTCACGATCTCGCGGTCCATGAGTTCGAGCCCCGCGTCGGGCTCTGTGCTGACAGCTCGGAGCCTGGAGCCTGTTTCGGATTCTGTGTCTCCCTCTCTCTCTGACCCTCCCCCGTTCATGCTCTGTCTCTCTCTGTCTCAAAAATAAATAAACGTTTAAAAAAATTAAAAAAAATAAAATAAAATGAGGATGAATAATAGCTCGCCAGGCGGCTGTGGGAAGCCAATGAGATGACATACGTAAAGTGCAGGTGCCTGGTTGGTGCTCGCTAAATGGTAACTCAGTGACTCATCTTGGTTGCATTTATCACATTTGCATTTGTTTGTATTTATCAAGATTTCATTTTTGATAACAGCCATCCTCCTCCCTTGGATGGTAAGAAATAAAGTTCATAAATTCCTCCTTTCGCTTAAAAAAATCTTCAGCGACTTCTTAGGGGCGCCTGGGTGTCTCAGTCGGTTGAGCGTCCGACTTCGGCTCAGGTCATGATCTCATGGTCCATTGGTTCGAGCCCCACGTCGGGCTCTGTGCTGGCAGCTCAGAGCCTGGAGCCTGTTTCAGATTCTGTGTCTCCCTCTCTCTGCCCCTCCCCCGCTTGGACTCTGTCTCTCTCTGTCTCTCAAAAATGAATAAACGTTAAAAAAAAACTAAAAAAATCTTCAGTGACTTCTATAAGACATGATCTTTTGCCTGTCAACTAGCACTTTCTTCTTTTTTCTTGAGAAAACTCTGAATGTGTGCAAAGGAGTTGAGCCTTCCCTCTTACTAGGAGAAACCCAGTAATCATGTAAGCCAATCACACTAATGTGGCTAATAAGGGGAGGGGGACTTCATTCGGTCTGAGTTCATGGGACACAGGGAGGTGTGTCAGCGTAGATTCTGAGAAGGACCTATTTCCCCGAAAACAGTGATCTCCTTCCTCCTGCTTTAAATGCACAGGTGTCCGTGCACAGGACTCCGTGCTGGGACCATGGCAGCCATGTTGCCTACATGAGGCACCAAGGGGTTAAAAAGCCAACACGACTGTAGATGTCAGGCTGGAGAGAATTCCAGGTCCCTGATGAAATTCTCACATTTCTGCAGGAGACCCGGAAGTGACTACCTCAGATTTCTTAGCATGTGATGTAAACATCCTGTGGCAGCTGTTTTTGGGGGGTGTTATGTGTGTGTGATTTGTAGCTGAGCACATTGTAACTGGGAGTTTCCTCTCCCACCGGGGATAACGGTCAGGTTTCTGGTTTGCCAGCCGGCTGCCTCCAAGTCCTCATTTATGAGATGCAGCCTCCCTCACCTCCTTTCACCCACTCGAATTCCCCCACTTAGAACTTTGCTGTGTGTAAACCCCATGGAGATATTCGTGTCCCTGTCTCTGTAAGTCTGGTTGCCTTTGTCTGGAATTCTCTCATGCTCCTTTAATAGAACATGGATTTATCCACCCTCTACAGCCACTAACCTACACACAGGATGGTGTCACCCAGCACTTCTCAAGACTTGACCCCCTGAGCAATGACAAGTATTTTTTGTAACGTTTATTTATTTTTGAGAGAGAGACAGAGACAGAGACAGAGCATGAGGGGGGGAGGGGCAGAGAGAGAGGGAGACACAGAATCCAAAGCAGGCTCCAGGCTCCGAGCTGCCAGCACAGAGCCCGACGCGGGGCTCGAACTCACGAACCAGGAGATCATGACCAGAGCCGGAGTCAACGCTGAACCGACTGAGCCACCCGGGTGCCCTTAAAAGTATTTTTTTAAACGAGGCTCATATAAACTTCAGTAAGTACACATCTTGTTGAAAATGTGCATCAATAACCCCAACAGCCTAGTTCTAGGAAATGTACTTACAGTGTTGCCTGAATACAATATTCTGACACCGAGTATAATTGTGTTTTGTCTCAGATGCTTATATTTTACTCTTCCACACCATTTCAGGGACCTCCAGTGGAGGTGGATTTACATTTGCATGGCATCCTTGGTAACAGAGGCACGACGCCCCTGCTTCCCCCTTCTGCTCTCCCAACTGTGGTGTCTCTCCCCTGCCCTCTACGGTTGCCTCCTGCCCCCTCTGGGCTTCTATCCTGGCCTCTTCTGGCTCACGGCATCCAGATGGTCCCGGGTAGGCCACAACTCACCTAATGCCCTTGCTCGATTCACGGCTCCCTCCTGGCCCGCCATCAGATTTGGAATTGGATTCATGCCCTGGGCAGAGATGGACAAGCCTGCTGGGTCCTCCTGTGCCGGCCTCTCCAAAGCCCCTTACCCTTCCCTTGCTCTCCTCCGCTCCCGCCACGCTGGTCTCGTTAAAGCTCTTTAACCCACTAAGCTCTGCTCTGCCTCAGGGACTTTGTATAAATTGCTCACGCACGTGGTTCAGGTCCCTAATCTGCCGTCACCTCCACGTGGCCCTGTCCAAATGTCTAACTTAAATACCACCCTGCTGGGACCTCCCACCCACCACGCCCCATCCCTCTGGGACCCGAGCCCCACATGTTCATTCACCTGTTGTTGGCTTCCTCACTGGAATATAAACTCAGGGCAGATGGGGACTCGTCTGTCTTGTTCAGGGTTGTATCCCCAGAGGTCTGGCTTATAGTCACTCTCAGTAAGTATTTTTCCCATGAATAAATAAACGCATTAATTAATCACTGCAAAAAAGTGAAGAGTCACATGTTTTTGAATTCAGTTCAACAAATATATTTTCAGCCTGGGAGATACACACACACACACACACACACACACACACACACACGTATACTTAAATGGGAAGAGCTCGTTTGGAATCTTTTTCTGAGAATTGCGGAAACAGGATGATTCCTCCAGAAGGGAGCGTTTGGCAAGATCTCAGTAGGCTGGGAAAGTTTTATGCCAGCGCTCATTCCATAGACGTTTCCAGAGAACCCGCATCGTGACAGACAGCTGTGCCAATCTCCAAGGACTGAAATGTGAATTGAATGTTTTCTCCAGTCTCCTGGGATGTAGAAAGAAAAAAAAAAAAGGTGATGCGCGAGATTATTGCCGGGGTGGAAGCACGTGCATGATTGGCCCAAGGCAAATTTAAGGACTCGCTTTTCGGAAGAACACTGGATCACGCGCTCAGTTTTTAATAAATGACAAATAAAAACAGAAACTAACTTCATTCCTAGTCACTTTAGAACGCTGTCCTGTGAAGTTCAGGTAGATGTGTGATAATGGGTTTATGGCAACTCCAAAGCCATCCGAACTCTAGTTTTCCATTCTTTCTCACTCTCTCAATGGCGGTCGCATTGCGGGGGGGACCAAGGGAGATAATGAGAAACAGAATACAGCCTGACCTTCCTGTGGACCATAAACATCTTCCAGTAGTGTTAAGTGGATGCTAAATATATAAAGTTAATTATTTTGCGAACCGGTGTCCTTCAGAGATTAAATTGTAGTTTATCTCCTGCCCACTCACTGATGCAGCAAGAATTCTCCAAGCAACCTGATCTAAAAGCAGCAGCCTCTGTAAAGAGTCTTCCTGTGATGTTAGTTCTTGAGTATCTTTTTGGGGGACTTGAATTATGTTGCTAATTATTTCAAGCGCCCACTTTCCTTCGCTGGCGTGGACCTGATTAACGTATGGTTTTCCACTGTAACGTCTCAGCTGGGGTCTTTCGGAGCAGGAAACGCTCCAGTGGAATTGTCTGTGGAAGGCGAAGCTGAAGTGTTTATACTGCATGGTCATGCAGTGCTTATCTGGCCCAGGGAGCTGCCTGCACTGGGTTTCCTTGCGCTCAGGTTTATTTTCTGGCACTGCTGACGGATGTGGGACCCCAACCAGAGTAATTAAAGCGAGTTCTGGATCTCTGTATGGGAACAACTAGATTGCTTCTCAAAGTCTGATGGCTATCAAGAGGGAGAGGAAAATACAAAGAGAGGAAATTAATTCACACACTAATGAATTTTTAAATTAGTATTTAAAAATCCAAACTTCAGCAGTAAACTTCCCTGTAGGGAATGGTATGGGATGGTCTGGGTTATTAGGGGGAATGAAGATACTAAAACAAACTTATGGATATAAGGCAGTGGAAGATGTTTGAAGGTCAGTGGCGGCCGTCCAACTCAGGATATGAAGCCAGTAAGAGGAAATATAGGTTTGTTATTGCTGTTTTTCTTTGAAAAGGAGTAGGAACGATCTCTAAATTTAAAATAAAGGATTCCATGATGGAAGAAAGACATATCCCTGAAAGGGCATTAAAACGCTCTTGAATATAAATTAGCCATTATTAATATTTTTAATTTGCTGTGTGTCATAAATCATCCTTTTATCGTATAATTCGCCAATAAAACTGAGAAGTTAAGCTAATGTTTTCAGGATAATTATTATAGTTGTCTCTAGGTATGATGGCTCTGAGATACATAATAGAGCTCTAAAGAAATAAAGCCATGGTGGTGTCTTTCACTCATGTTGTATAGCTACGACTGCAGAGGTCTGGCGTCCCAGAAAAGAGGAATGAAATTTTAAATGTATGCATCCTAATGACTACTTTGAATATTTCCTTCCAGAGAACTTTTTTAAGATCTCGAAATGGATATATCTACATTTGCATTCACTCCTGGTCTATCTATCAAGCATTAAGAAGAAAGTGTTTGAAAGATGAATCTTAAACATGGAAGGGACAAGACAACCTTTTTGGAGTCCTACCCCAGTGACAACTGCAAAGGATTGCTATTGCCAAGAGGGTGGCCGTGGTTCAGATGGGGTGGGTGCCGGTCATAGCCAACCACGGAGGCCAGGGGCAAACATTCGAGGGTCCTTCAACCATTTTTGTTGTAATTATACCATCACGGCTCATAAGTCGAAGAAACTCTACACCCTTTTCCTGCTTTCAATCTTTGTATTCTGGAATCTTTCTTGTATCCCGTTACCAACCCAGCCCTCAAAAATACCATTTAAATGATGTTCTTCTGTTGCTGAAAAGAACATGTCGTAAGCCACGGGATATGTCCTAACATGTTTTTGCTCCTTTATTACTTTCTTCGGGTTGTGATAACAAAATACCAGAGACTGGGGAGCTTCCGTAACAGAAAGGTATTCTCTCAGTCCCAGAGGCCGCAAGTCCAAGATCGAGGTGTTGGCAGGGGCTGGTTTCTCCTGATGCCTGTCTCCTTTTTGCTTGTGGGTGGTGGCCTTGTCCTGGTGTCCTCAAACAGCCGTCCGTGGACTCTTCCCCCTTCCTGAGGGGTCTCATGGTGACCAAGTGTGGCTGCCACTTTGAAGGAGCTGAGAGGGAAGAACGTGCAGAACAAATCCAGCCCAACTCATGGCATTTATCTTTGGATGACTTCTGGTCCTGTTTCGTTAAGTGTCTGTCTGCTATACTAACAGGACTTTAATGTCGCAGCTAAATCACAGTTTTGGAACCCTTCCTGGACTTGGAGGACATCTCTGCACCCATGTGTGTGGAGAGGAGGGGGAGAGGGGCGGGGGCTCACCCCCGACAGTTTGCCCTGCGGGGCGGATCTTCAGAGAAAGTCTTTGTCAGCATGTGAGCCTGTGACCTTCCCGTGTGCCTGCAGGCTGCACACACGCGTGCTCCGAGGCGTGTATCCCGGATAGGGGCTCAGGTGTGCGAGTGGGAGCTGCCACAGAAGCTAAGTTCTCACTTCCTCATCCTGATGGATTTTTCTAGATCCCCTGCCACTTTGTCTTTATATGTTTACAGTTTCTTTTGTGACGAATATACAAAATCTCTCTTCGGTCAATTTGAGTGGGGTAATTTAACTCAATGACACTTAACCCACGTTTTAAAGGAATTAGAGCCAGAAAGGGTGTGGAAAAAGCATACCTCCCGTGCACATCAAAAATTCGTTTTGACTTGTAGACGAAGGGAAATCACCGGTAAAACAGACCAGGCTTGAGGCCAGGACAACTCCTCATGTTGACACCACTTCCCTTGAATTAAAATATTCTCTTAAATTATTTATCCGGTTTTCCTTCTGGAAATTAATCTATGAGACAGCTTCTAAACCCTAAACAACACGAGAAAGAAATTCCTAAGTATATTATGAGGACCGAATGCTTGCTGTATCTTTACATCACTGTTCTTGCTAATGCTTCCATGTTTAAAAATTGTAGTTTTATTTGAATTATCCTATTTAACATGGAAAATTCAACCAACCAAAGCTGCCTGGAGTAAGAATTTGAGTCAACTAATATACTTAGGTGTTACACAACTCTTTAAAATTTTTTTAACGTTTATTTATTTTTGAGAGAGAGAGAGCATGACAGGGGAGGGGCAGAGAGAGAGGGAGACACAGAATCCGAAGCGGGCTCCAGGCCCCGAGCCGTCAGCGCAGAGCCCGACGCGGGGCTCGAACTCATGAACTGCGAGATCGTGACCTGAGCTGAAGTCGGACGCTGAACCGACTGAGCCACCCAGGCGCCCCGATGCTGTACAAATCTTAAAGTCTAAAATGAACACAACCTTTAAACAGTTTCTCTTACGACCACTGGCCATTCCAAACCAGCTACCTGAGGCTGCATTCTGGCCTCAGAATTATTCAGCTTGATGGCGTTTGTGTCTTGTTTCGCTTCATTGGATTTGAGGTCCTTGTAGTCCGGAAAGCTCTCTGCTACAGTGCAGCCTCCCTGCTCTCCACTGCCATAAACATTAGGCCACTTCACCCACGTTGCTTGTGTAACCGGTCCTCCTGACAGCATTTGCTTTGGGTCTTGATCTATAGCCCGTGAAACTTTGGAGGACCAGATGTAGACATCCTCTAAACAGCCTTCCCTGCTCCTTTGAACCCCTCCTTCCCTATAACCCCCTTCTCTTCCGCACCTCCGTGTATGCTCTGTTCTAGTATGTGTTCGGTTACTCCATTCTTGCGGAGTTGTGCGTGCGGGGGGAACGCCTTTTCAGTTGGGCCCACATTCTACCCACTTGTCGTCATCACGGATCCTGAGGCTTTATCTGGGAGGGAGGTCGATATCCTAACGGTGGGCCTTCACGACAAGGGACGGGGATCAGGAGCGGCTGGAAGGGCACAGGGCACACACCCAGTCACAGTTCAGGCTTCCGCCCCGGGGTGTGGTCTGCTCTGAGCAGAGGTCAAGGACTTGGGGGTTTAAAGACAGAGTGATCTTGCATGAGAGACTTATCAGCAGGTGTCACAGTCTGGGTAGTCTCCAAAGTCAGGTGGGCCAGCGTTAAGGCTACAGCTGCGTCATCCTGTGTAGAATAAGATCACTGGCAGAACGTGGGGGAAATGGACAAAACTGGCCTGATGTCCTGAGCAGAGGGGCCTGGCAAGAGCGATGGATGCAGGCTAAGACTTCTGCTCGGCCTTTTGCCAAATGCAGCGAGTCAAGGTGTTTCTCGGATCCGTGCACGGGAGGATCATTACACGGGCTCAGGACATACACCTGCTAGGCACTGGGCCCTCGGGCTCTCTCAGGAACCACCTGCCTAGTTTCAGAGCATCAAACCCGTCAGAGCCACTGACACCTGCAGCGAGGGCTAGGTGCCTGTGCTGGCCGACAAGTCCCGTCCGAGAAGGCCACCAGGCGGGGATTACAGATTACGTACAGATTGTAGGTTGGCTAGGCTGGGTGCTGTGGCTTCTCAGAGACTAGAAATGGTAGAGTGATTAGTTCATGGTTTGCCGACCTGTGATTAGCACGTGGTTGGAGCTCAAGCAGCATTTATTAATGAACTGCTTTAATCTTTTCCGATTTTCTTTATTCATTGAATGCTGTGAATTCAGAGACAAAGACTCGGGAGAACCAAACCAAGAAATTGAAACATCCTCACGTCATCGTGGGAGATGAGATGGAGAATCGATCCCAGCCCGGCACAGGCTGAGCTGCCCCTGAGCCATCAGGAAGGAAGGAGGGTTTCCCTCCACGTGCACACACGTGTGTCGGGCTGGTGCTCGCCATCGGAGCAAGCGTGCGTCCCTGTCGGAATGCCACACGGGCTCGGGAGCCAGGCAGGGTCTGCACTGTGTTTGGAAGCGAAAGCCACAGCGGGTACCGCAGGGCTGAGAAAGGGGGTGCGTGGGACCCCGGATCATCGCATGCACAGGACAGGAGCCCCCAGGCCAGACGACAAGCACCCTCTGCAGGTCTGTCTTGCAGAGAATCACCCGGCTGGTGACACCTGCGGCGGCAGGAGGTGAATGGAGGCTTGGCAGGCGGAGCCTTGGTCAGACCTGCGCTCCGGGGAGGGACTCCCGTCGACAGCGTGAAGTAAGTGGGAAACCAAGTACAGACTTGCCAGATAGAAACCACTTGTGGCCTGTGTGGCTGGGAGGCTGGCGTGTGCAGCTTTCGCTGGGGGGGGGGTCCGTGTCGTGGGGACGACAGTGGGTGGCATCCAGACCCGTCCCCTCCAGGCAGAGCACGGGACGCGCCCTGAAGACACAGGGGAGGGTGGCCCGCAGGCCAGGGTTCGGACCTCTAGCCCGGGGCCCGGCCAACACCAAGCCCCGACCGCGAGGACAGCAGAGACACGTGGGGACACACACCTGTCATTCCTTCAGGCACGATGTGGGGGTTTGAGCCGCCTCATTGCACTCAGCAGAGCTGCACGGCGGGGCTGGGGGCCTTCGTGCGTTTGGAGCTCGTGCTTGTTACCAGCCCGTCACCCTCTCTGCCTTCGGACACCCCAGGAGGCGGACTGGGGGTGTGTGTAATCCCGGAGGTACAAGGAGGCAGCTACCGTCCAGAGGCCACGAGGGGACTGGCCGGGGAGGGTGGCTGGTGGTAGAGGACGGTTTCTTCCAGGTCGCCTGACGCCGGCCGAAGTTTCACGAAACCGCGTCTGGGCCGGGAGCCCTCCCACGGGGTCCTCTGGCCAGAGCGGACGCGCCTTTTTCTTTCCAGCGGCCCCTGCCCCCGGCTGCACCCCGTCACGGCTGATTGCACGTGGACAAGTGCTTGGGGGCAGCAGAGGAGGGGCCTGGGGAGCACCCGCATTTGGTGGCAGGTGCCCAGCACCCCACGCTGTCCTCCGGGACGGGCTGGGCCGCGGCGGGCGGAGCAGAGCACCCGCGGCTTTCCGCCCGTGGAGAACATCCCACCTCCTGTCTCCTCGCAGCAAGGTGCCTGGCCCCTCACTAGAAGGCCATCAGACAATCCTTCCCGTTTCAGACGATGGAACCTGTTCCTTTAAAGCCAACACGGTTCCTGCTCCTCACTCAATGGCACGAAATCGGCAGAATGTAAGACATCAACGCTCATTTCAGCTCCCGGAGGAAATACCGTCCAGACAGCGGTGACCTAAATCGTGCCTGAAGTAAAAACATCGCTGGGGCCGGGGCTTTCTCTCCAGCTCCACGTAAGCCCTGCCCCTGTCCTTTTTGCTGAAATATTTTGGGGCCAGTTAAAGAAAAAAATATTTCTTCGGCATATGTTATTATTTAATAAGATGACAACGTGGCCTGTAAACCGAGAATGAGGGCTGAGGGCATCGGGATGGTTCTGGGGACAGCTTTTCTGTGACAGCCTGCAGCAGTAACATGGGCTCGATTGTTGCCCGTGGCTGGTTTAAGGTGCTTCAGAAGCCCTCGCTTTTTGCTGAGATGTAGAATTCTGAGAGTGGCTTCTAATTTATTATTTTCTTTGACCGTTACAATGCTATGAGCAAAATGGAAGGAAGGAAGGAAGGAAGGAAGGAACAAGGGAAGGAGGGAGGGAAGGAGGGAGGGAGGGAAGGAAGGAGGGAAGGAGGGATGGAAGGAGGGAAGGGAGGAAGGAGGGAAGGAAGGAAGGAAGGAAGGAAGGGAGGGAGGAAGGCAGGAAAACTTGGACTGCTGGTGGTCAACAAATACAATCATTTAGAAATGGAATTGGGAATTGAAAGCCATAAATTAAAAATACTTACTACTTTTGAAGGTTTGCCTCACATTCTCCCTTAAGAGGCACGGCTGAAGAGTTGGCAGGAAAAAGGAAATGATTAATTTCAGGAGGGGAAGGTCGGCGGGACATTCCCGGGAAGAGGTTTTGAAGGATGGATGAAGGTCTTCCAGGCAGATGGGAGGAGGGGGTCGGGCTCCAAACAGAAGAGCTAACACATGGTTTCTACCTTTCCAGACCCAGGACAGGACTCAGGATTTATGTTACAAAGCAAAGGGGGGAGAGTCCTGTAAAAATCTAAGCTCACATACAAAGTGGAATCTTTTAATCAATACTGAAGCAAATTTGTTCTAATTAGTGTGTAAGACTTTCATAAGTCACTTTGCTTTATGCTTGGCTTAGCCTTTCTCTTTTCTAGGAAAAAAGAACCTATCTCCCCCTAAATTATGCACTTGGAATTGGTTAGGGAAATGAGAAGCTTTACAGGGGAGGATAACATAAAAATAAATCTAACATTTTCAACATTATTACTCGTCATAATATTTCAGTTCCCAGATAATATAATGTATCCAATTATTTCTTTCTGATTCTTGATGTCATTGAAGATTTAGAAGTTAAGTGTTACAGGAGAAAATCTGGAATAAAAAAACAAACCCAAAAAGGACTTTACGGTGACGAGGCACATTTTAAGCGAGATCACTCTGAGTGAGCCATTTAAAAACCTACCTATTTGTTGATCAGCTTGAATTGTCATTTTGCTCCTGTTAGAATCAGCACGTACGCACTATTTTGTTTCAGAGGACTCGTTAGGAAGGGAAAAACCTTGCAATTTTAATTTTATATATAACCTTCCCCTTAACAGTTACACTATTTAAAAAAATTTTGTTTTAGTTATTTTTGAGAGAGAGAGAGAGACAGAACATGAGAGGGGGAGGGGCAGAGAGAGAGGGAGCCACAGAATCCAAAGCAGCTCCCAGGCTCTGAGCTGTCAGCACAGAGCCCGACGCGGGGCTCGAACTCATGAACCGTGAGATCATGACCTGAGCCAAAGTCAGACGCTTAACCGACTGGGCCACCCAGGCTCCCCAAAAGTTAGATTATGATGCACACATTTCCAGACTACCCAATTCCCAAAGCAAATAAGAGAAACTGAGAAGTCTGACTTCACAATTCGACCTAAATCTTGGCCTCAGTACGTGCAGCTCTGAAAACTCATTTGTCACAATTTTAGAATCCTCGTCTGTTGCTTTTGCTGATAGAAATGAGACTGCTGGCAGGGGTTGGTCTGTCATCGGGGGCGTTTAACCCCTTTATCTGCGGGTTCGCTAAAAAGGTCACATTCAAGGTCCGAGCACAAAGGATGTATCTCACTCTGCTCGGGTGCTTCAAAGCCTTTGCCAACAAGCCTTCCTGGCCTAGTTGCTGGATCAGGGCAATGGCGCGCATTAAATTTGAACAGTCGTTGTTAAGATCATCTCAGTCCTACGAACTCATGCTGTCTACAGACGTGTTTTCCTAAACAAGAGGAGAGTAAAGTTTCCCGACTGGTGAAGGCGGGTGGGAGGCGTATCACCACCACGTGAGACGTGATTCTAACTGCCCCTCGTCTAACAGAGCCCAGTTCCGGAATCACGGTCCATGATGCTGGCGGGAGGAGGTGGGTGCTGTTCATCGCAACGTGGATTCCATTTGGACGGGCAGCGTGCCCAACGTCCCTTGTCACTAGGCATGACATCATAGTCAAATTCTACCAAAGAGATATAAAAAGAAATTTGCGTGGTATCCAGGAAGTTTTCTTTGAGGGGAGGGGGTGGTGACTTTCTTGTACTTCCTTTTTGTTTATTTATTTTGGAGAGAGAAGGCAAGGGAGGGGAAGAGAGATAGAGAGAGAGACAGACAGACAGACAGACGGGGAGAGAATCCCAAGCAGGCTCCGTGCTGTCAGGGCAGAGCCCCACGCAGGGCTCGGTCTCTCCAACTGTGAGATCGTGACCTGAGCCAAAGTGAAGAGTCGGCCCCTTAACCGACTGAGCTGCCCAGGTGCCCCTTTCCTCGTACTTCCATTCAGCTCCACAGAACTCTGGTCGCGGCACCAGGGCCTGTGGCCACCTCGCACCACAAAGATGAGGGGCACATTTTAGAAATGGTACCATACCGGGGTTTGGGGCCCTGGTCCTTGACGGCCGCGGGATTGTCACAGACGTGGTGCCTGCCCAACCCAGGCGGCCAGTTCCTAAATGAAAGAGGTGGATACGTTCCCAGTGCCTCAGGACTTGAGTTTACCAAGATGGCGGCTGTGACCGAGAGTGTTCAGTAGCTCTTAAGTAAGAGTGTGTCCGTGGGCTCTGGAAAGAACGCATCTCATCTCAAACTCCTGCTGCTCGAATTACACGCTGCGGGGGGGGGGGGGGTGTTTGCTTGTGTATTTTGAGGAAGTGATCTAACCCTTGTGAGGATCAGTTTCCCAGTCTGTACAATAGGGGCAATAACACCAGGCTCCAGGGTTGTCGTGAGTAACCAAGGACACGGTCTCGGGGAAAAGCCTGCTATACAAACCCTGGGTGGCCACGGGCCTCTGAGACACACGTGTGACTTATAATAAAGTATGTGGACATTTCCGGGAGTGGAGGTCTCGGGAGGGGCCTCCTGTGCCCCTCGCAACAGAAGGAAAGCAGCTCCAGGGGCTGCAGCCTGACCCCCGGCAGCTCTCGGTCCCCGTGACGT
This sequence comes from Panthera tigris, assembly GCF_018350195.1. Taxonomy (NCBI): domain Eukaryota; kingdom Metazoa; phylum Chordata; class Mammalia; order Carnivora; family Felidae; genus Panthera; species Panthera tigris. Next base: position 136,562,531 of record NC_056662.1, on the reverse strand, counting down.
GACAGCTGCAGCTCCCCTCTGTCCTGCCGACGTCTGCAGTCGGATATTTGAAGGAAGCGTCTCTGAAAAGCATTAGTATTTTGGTGATGGGCCCCGGGAAGCCCATCCCGGCATACATCTCAGGTTGGGGTTTATCTCCCCGTCTTGAACATATGAGAATAAAACACTCCGACAGCTGTTCAGAAATGGGAGAACACGTTTCGGGCTTGTGGGGCCAACTCACAGCGCCATCCAGACACGACAGCTTGTCTCCGGCTGGGGAGACGCTCGGGAGGTCCCTCAGTGCGGCTGGCGCAGGAGACCGTGGCCGGGCCCGGGGCCGAGCTCGTGCACAGGCAGCAAGGAAGGGCCATCGGGAGCCAGGAGGAACACGCACTGTGTCCTCCAGAGGCCCTTCCGTGCTCCTTAGCTGCCTGGGACACAGGCTCTGTCCCTGGTCTCTCTTGGAAACATCGGGTGGAGAAAAGCCCGCCGTAAGGGGAGCACCTGCCTCAGACGCCTGAGCGTCACTGCTGATTTCTGTCCGCGCCCGACGGTGCTGTGACCCCCAGCGCCTCTGTGCCCCAGCGTCCTCGCGGGGAGCGCCTCCTCCGGTCCCCAGGCCCTGCGACACCCCTCCCCCGCACACACACGTGCACACACGGGCACACACCGCCTCCACGCACACACACGCGTGCACACATTCATACACATACACACTCACTTCTTCGCCCGGATAAACTTTGCATTTCTGTCCAGACGTTCTCGCCGTCCTCACTGCCGTGGCTGACCTGGAGCCTGTCGTCTGTGCTCCCATGATGCCCTGGCTGTCACCGTCCCACGATAAACACATACTTTTAGACCTGTCCATACGCCCACCTCTCTTTCTGACTACAGTGTGAGTTTGTTGCAAACAGGCGCTGAGGACCTTCCAGCTTTTGTCTCTTTATAAACCAAGCCCGCCACAGTGACTGAATCGCAGTGAGTCGTGAGTCTGTCTACACTGAACTAGTAAAAAGGGCTCAGCATGTAGACGGCGTGTGCAGGCCCTTGAGGGCAGGTCGGACTGTCCCCGCGGAATGAAGCAGTGTCTCCAGTGTTACTTTTAAGAGACCTTTCCGTGCCCGATTCCTATCTCGCCAGGCTGTGGGCGAGAGGGGAGCCTTGCGGGATGAGTCCACAGATGACGGGGAGAACACACGGTATCCCAAAATGTGAATATCCACCCTCGCCGGCTTTGCGATTTCCGAGTGCCTTGTAACCCACTCGCGCAAAGGTTCAACAAGCAATAAAACGGCATTTTTATTTTTGCAGAGGGAGAGTTTACACAAAATCAACGTGCTTGAAACTGGTTTCAAAAAAGCCTAAGTTGATGACAATAGGTCTCCCGTTTTCCTTTGTGGTTTGTTTTATTTCTGCAGATTTAAAAGATTCCTGGCCTCCTCCTGTTGCAAATTAACGGCTGGGGTAACAAAGCTGGCTCCGTGCACGGGTTGGAGGAAAAGTGCCCTCCTCTCTTTGTGCCACAATTACAACAAGTAACGGGATCATTCCAGATTCATTTAGTCTGGCTGTTTAAGGCCGGGTGGGGAGCCCAAGAGGAGACTGTAAGGGGCCGGCAGATGGCGGGAGGAAGGAGTCCTGCCCGGCCCCACGTGGACCAGCCCCACACGGACCAGCCCCTGGAGAGCCGTTTATGCCACTGAGCCTGTGACGTCTTTTATTTGCTTTCTAACAAAGGGCATTTTTTTTTCACATTCTAGTTATGAATGAATGTTAAGGGTAAGAAACCTTTTAGGAAGATTCACACCTTTGCATTGACTATGTTTGGAAGGCGCAGAGGGTCTCTTAGATCCTATGCAATGTGTCTGGACAAGGGCTCTGCTCGTTCTGATGACCATTGACCTCAGACTCATTGATAGAAGTGACTGGTATGAATGGTCTCATATTTTTCCAACCATCTGATGGTAAAAATATCTTCTGTTATATTGGTTTTGTGTCTTTCCTTATATGGTCTGTCTATTTATTTTTTAAGTTTATTTTTTTATTTTGAGACAAAGGGAGAATGTGAGCAGGGGAGGGGCAGAGAGAGAAGGAGAGAGAGAATTCCGAGCAGGCTCCACACTGCCAGCGCAGAGCCCGATGCAGGGCTTGAACTCACAACCGTGAGATCATGACCTGAGACGAAATCTAGAGTTTGATGCTCAACCGACCCAGCTGCCCAGGCGCCCCTATTGTTTAGCTTTTAAAAACTGATGTGTTGTTTTAAAGTCCTCGTTGAGGTAAATATGTGATAAACTGCGCAAAACTCGATGTTTTGATGTCTTTATACAGCAGTGACGTCATCAGCAGTCTGGACAGTGAGCTTATCTGTCACTTCTCTTCTCTGTCTTCCCTCCCCCTCCTTCCAGCCTCTGTCCCGCCCTCAGGCAACTGCTGAGATGCTTTCTGTCCTGCAGGCTGGTTTGCATCTACAAGGAGTATGCGGATGGAGTCCACAGAAGGCACTGTCTCCGGGCAGGAAGAAGGACCTGGCTCCTTCCACTCCAATGGTTTTGAGGACCAGTCACATGGTTGCGTAGATGATCGTTCTTTTTACTACTGAGCAGTACCGATCACATGGATAGACTGCAATTTGTTTACCCCTCACCCTTGAATGGACATTTTTGTGGTTTGCGGCTTTCGGCGATTACAAATAAAGCTGCTCTGAATGTGACATTTCGGACAATTACACGTTTTCACTTATCTTGAGTTAAAACAAACAAGCCAAAAAGAATGGAATGACTGGTCACGTGCTAGGTGTGCGTTTAGTTAAGAAAGTTCCAGATTGTGCCACAGAGCCCTTCTGGGCATTCTGTGTTCTTGGCAGGAATCCACATTGTCCGTGTCTCTCGTTTTTTCTTTTAAATTTTGCCTTTTTAATAAGCATATAGTTCTATTACACTATTTGCTAATCTGTGATTTCTTAGTGACTATCCAAATAACTTTTCATATCTTCACTTGTAATCAGTGTATCTTCTGTTGTGAAGTATGTGTTCAGATATGTTGTCCTTTTTTCCCACTGACATTTCTCTTACGGAGTTCTGGGAATTCTCTATGTATGATGGATACATGTCCTTTGTCAGAGATACGTGATTTACAAACATTTTCTAAGAGTCTGAGGATTGTTTTTCATTTTCCGAACAGTATCTTTCAAAGAACAGATGTTTTTAATTTTGATGAGGTCAGAGCATGGTAAAAGCTGACTGAGAATAAATCCAACATGGAAACCGCAAAGTCCAGGCATGAAAAATGGACCTATCCTACTTGACAACTGAGGTCAGCTGTATGCAAAGACAGTCAAACTCAGACAGGCCGAGAGCCAAAAAATCGTTCGTGTTTTCCATGATACTAATCTTAAATGGGCCATGTGACTCACAGCTCCAGTGGAATGACATAGTTTATGATTTTGGAACTCAATTCGGGACACTCAACTGTACTGCCATCTTGGAATTATACAGAAAACACAAGACACTGTGGTTATTCCAATACTGAGCTGCAAACCACGGCAAGTGTACCGTATGAGATGGGGTAAAAAAGACTGAGGCACAGCCCGTACAAACATGTGGTAGTTTCTACATATTGTAGAAGTAAACTCTATTAAGAGATCATAAAAACAGAAAAAATAAACTAATCCTCAGGAGATGATGAATCAGAAATTAGCTTTATTCTCAGCCTTCATGGACACGTCGTCTTTTTATCAAAGTAGAATTCTCTTTGTACAGTAAGAGGAGTTTGATGCCACATCAGGCTAAAAAGACCAGTTGAGAGATCCATTTTTAGCTCTGCATGGATATTATCCCATGAGCGGAGAACTTTGGGTCTTATGATAAAGGAGTCATAACAAAACATTTCAAGACATTTCAAGACATTTCTACAAGCTATTTGTTTCTGGAAACGTGGGAAATTATTCATAAGAATTTTTCCAGGGTCCACTACAAGGGATTTGACATCATTAGTAGAGGATTCATGTTAACGAGACCAGAATGATAAATGAGAGGAGAGGAGGGGGAGGAAAAGACTGAGAGAGAGAAATAATAGTAAGTAAGCATTTACACGCAGGAATAAAAATTCTCCCCAACTCCTCCGTTTGGATTTCTACGGCCCATGCTCAAAAACTCCCTGACAGCTTGTTCCAATATGGCTGAACATTCAATATGGCGGAACGGGTAATGGTCAAGACCACAGTGGTGGACCACACACATACGAGGGTTTGGGAATCGACAGCGGTGGAGAGATGGTCCTGCGCTGGATTTATTGGCACAAAAGACGTGCCGTGCGGCTTGTCCCGTGTTCTCTTCCCCTCAACACCGTTTCTCTAAACCTAAGATGCTGATCAAGGTTGGAGCTGAAGCAAAAGCTAATGTGGGACACTTTGCTCGCCAGCCAGTCTCTGATTTCTGAGCTCAAAGCCGTGTGTGACAGGACTTGACGGCATGCTCCCTCCTATGTTGGGAAAACAAAGTTTTGGCCAATCAGTGGATTCCCTTTATTCAAAAGTATTTTTTTTCCTTGTCAAACTAGTCTTTGGGCTTGGGGACGCAGACTCTGAGAAAAGGCAAGCGGTAAGGGTGTAAATGTGGAAGAGGGTTCAAGGGCCAGAGGCCCGTGGGCTCAGACCGGATGGGGCTGTAGGAGCTCAGGGCCTGGCAGCAGTGAAGGAGTGAATGCACGTTTTAGGGGGTGGGGTTGTCACTGCTTGGCGGTGATTCTTTGACGAAGACCTGTTCTGAGAGGGCAGCTGTACTGACTCTCGTTTAGATAACAATCCTTCGGCATCCTGCATGCCGACATTTTCCACGAAGAGCATGCCTCCGAGGGCTCTTAAAGCAATTTGCCAAATGCGTAGGTTCATGGATTCTAGAAGATATTACATTTATCCAAAAATATTTTTAAAAAGGTGTTAGGAAAATGGGCAGATTAGAGAACAAGAAAGTTCTTAGAGATTGAAGAGTTAATATCAGAGTTTGAAGAGCTATTTGGGGTAAAGCTGGAAAACCATCCAGAACACGGGGAGAAGAGAGAAACAGGGACGCACCTTCTGGTAACAGCAGAAGAATGGGAAGAAGAACCTATCTGATCCATATTTCAGGAAGAGAGAAGAGAGGAGAGAGAAAAAGTCCTCCAGAGAAGGGCTGTTTCTCCAAGAGAAGGGCCCTGAGACTTCTCGTTGTAAGAGCGCTCACCCACGGGTGGCTTCCTTCTGTCTCTGGTCCCCTGTGCAGACTATGTTCTCCTGGCCCCTCACAGTTAGGACAGACCACGGAAGCAGTTCTAGGGAGTGGATCTGTGCAGGAGGAGCCGTTAGCATCTCCTCGTCGGGGCGACTGCATGTCAGACCACTTTCCAGGCTCCTGTCCCCACCCACGTTGGGGCAGCATCGTGAGAGGTACAGCAAGGGGACAGCCCAACCTGCTGGACCTCTTCTCTGAACAGCAGCCTGGACCCCTGAAGGACGTTACCCAGATAAAAAGATTTGTCCATATACGACGCTGTGTGTTCCTGGGCCAGTGGACGTTCTTCTGTTGATGACGGTTTTCTTGATTTCGATGCTCTATCAGTTTATTCTGTAATTTGTATACCATTTAGCCGTGAAAGCTTATATTGTAGATTGTGAGTAAGACGTTAGGATGAATCGTGGACCCCAGCAAAAGTCTTCGGTTAATGTACAGAAGACTGGCGGGTCGCTGCAATGCCAACAAGGGGAGATATTAGAAACTATTATAGATCAAATCACCACGTTAAAATGTAACACCAAGAGCAAATGGGATTCATATTTAGGGAGCATGTGACCGTGTAGCATATGAACTCCATCATGGGGAAGGCCACGTGGCACTTGATATCTTTAGTTCTAGCACATGCAGGGAATTCCAGCGAATAAACACAAATACGGCCGACCTGATAAAACCTAAAAGTACAAAGAGATTAACCAAGTGGGAGAAGGAGAATGTGCTCAGCGGGGAAAGAGAATGGGTGGGTACAGGTGGGGATTCAGGTGATTCACGGCTAAAGAACGCTAGGATGTAGTGAAAAATCCAACAGAGAATGCCATCAGGTCATGCTACTAAACAGCCCGGAATATAGTTTACTAAATTCCTACTTTGTATTTTAGGAATTTAGTATACTGTAGGCAGCAGCTGCAGCTGCATCCAGGCTGTGTTTGCTACCGAGGTTCTGATACTTCCGGACCATGAGGACAATAGATGTGGACATATACATACTGTAGAGTAGATATTGCTCTTATATGTGTGTATGAATGTGTCATTATACCTCTGTGTCGTACGTACAGGATGCATGTGGTTGTGTGTGTGTGTGTGTATATATATATATATATATATCAAGAGCCACATTGAAAAAACACCTGGTGATCTCTGTTGCTTATTTCCAAGTTTCAGACTCTTATCTTATCCATCTTATCTTATCTTATCTTATCTTATCTTATCTTATCTTATCTTATCGCATCGTATCTTATCGTATCTTATCGTATCTTCCACTCTTTTGAGACAGAGAGACAGAAAGAGAGGGCATGAAAGAAAACAGGAGAGAGGGGCAGACTGAGAGGGAGAGAGACTCTTGAGCAGACTCCAGGACCCAACAAGGGCTCCATTCCATGACCCTGGGATCATGACCTGAGCCAAAATCAGGAGTCGGATGTTCAACCGACCGAGCCACCCAGGTGCCCCTGACAATTTTTCTAACCATGAATTTTGATCATGCCTGAGACAAGTGACCAAGAATTGTGTACTTCTGCGAGGAAGAAGAAAACCCGAGGACCCAGGCAGATTTTGACACTAAGCATCTGCGGATGAATACTTTTACCGAAAAGAAAAAAAAAAAGTATAACATATCAGCAGGAACTGAAAACAAAGTAATGTTTTGCTCCCTTTACAGAAAGTGCTTTAAAACACAGTTTTCATATATGACAGTCCTTGTCTGCTCAGCTATTGGTGAGTTCTTTAACAAGTGACTCTTTGCCAGAAGTTTCTGGACACATTCACCACCCCAGTCAGGTGTCCCCAGGGTGGAAGTTGTCTATCTTCCCGGCAGCGGCTCAGGGGAGCCGGGTGGGTGTCCCTCCGGGCTACACATTCAGCCAGGCCATCTCAGTACCGGGAAGTTGTTCTCGGCGGTTGTCTTGACCAACGCCATGCAGCGCAGTTGGGGTTCTTTTGCCAGAGTCGGTTGCTAGGCACTTAGCAGCACATCACTCCCCTCCCCCACCCCATCTTGGACGCAGACACTCACTCCCGGTGCCTCACCGTAGCCAGAAGCTTCCACCCAGGTCACGCGCTCCAGCGCAGTTAACCACCTCCTTCAGAATCTCTTGGGTTGACTGTGAAAACGCAGGCTTGTTGTGGTCCTCACGCCATGCTTCAGTGAATCAGAGTGCCTAGTCCTTAGGAAGGAGGAGTTCAAGTTCCCCAGACAAATTTTATGGACTGCAAAGTCTGAGAAACATTCCTTCAAAGATTTTTTTCTTGTCCAACAGACACTTTTAATGGTTAATCTCCCTGGATGCCTTATATTCAGAGATGACGCTGATTATTCCATAATTTGTTATTTTCTCAGTAGCTTTACAATATAGTTGACTTTTCACTTGGTGTGAGGAGCCTAACATTTTCCTAGACAACAGAATAGATGAGGTCATCTGTCTGAGAACCGAGAGAACTATCACGGAAGAAGGATGCATGGCCTGATTATTAGGAGAATCATCCTGACATTTGCCACGATGATACTAATTTTAAGTCTAAAACTATGTGAGGTTAAGTCATCGCTTTATACTTCCACTCTCTACCTTTTTTTTTTACTTGATGAGCTCACATGCTTGCTTAGCTGTCATTCTAGGTGGCATTAATAAAACAGCACATCGATCAAGAACATGGCTGATCATTTATAACGAGAACCCTAGGGAGTGTGTGTGTGTGTGTGTGTGTGTGTGTTGGTGCAGCCCATATGTGAATCAAAACACATGCGGTACACTTATAAGAGAACTCTTCAGGCTCTCTTTATGTGTTTTTTATTTTATTTGACCGAATTTTTGAGCTGGTTGCCGGCTACGCAGACTAGCCACCAAAACCAACGATAAGCGCAGGAGATTTGTTGCCAGAGGCAGTAGCTTCCGATTAAAGGTGTGTAGGTAAGGATGTAACAGGAAGAAGAGACAGAGGTAAAGTAGAGAACAAGAAGAAGTTCGGAAAAAATGAATCATGCTTCAGAAAAGAAAACATTTCCCTTACGAACAAACTTAAAAATCCTCTGCAGTCTTGAATCATCTGAGGGGTTGCCATGTGTGAGCTGGGTAATAAAAGCTAGAGAGGATTGAATTTCTTTTCTTCTCATGGAGGAGAAAATGGCCTGGAGTCCCCAGAGAGCGGGGGGCAGCAGAGAAAGAGCAATCAGACAGTAAGGCTGATGTGTTCTGGGGGAAGGGCCGGAGCAAACATTGCTTGCTTTGAAGAATGTGAGTAGTTTACCTCTTGGTGGAGTTTTGGGCAAGGGCTACATTGCTTGTGGGAGATGAGCTGGGGGGACCCCAAAGTGGCCGTGACTGAAATAGATTGAGAAGGTAGTAGAAAGAAGACCGAAGGAAAGTAAGTTCTTGGGAAATTTTCAGATATCTTGAGGACAGCTTGTTTAAAATGATGAAACTGGATGGATACATCATTTTATGATGCTCCCTCCATGTTGAGGGCGGTGTAGACATCGGGGGTAGCCGTTATGCTTACTGTAAGAAAACTAAAATTGTACATCATCTAGCAGAAAAGTTCCTATCTCAAATTTAAGTGCTCCACTCTTCCTTTGGAAATATTTTTGGAATGACTACTAAGCAGAAGTACTGAGCACCAGTACTGCCATGCAACGTTTGGCTTCCTCCCACATGGGAGCCAGCTCCTGAAGATGATCTGGTGTTGCCAACTGGGTAATCAGGGTGGGACGGGGAGTGGAGATGGGGACACGGGCTTGCGTGTTCCAGTGTGGAAGAGTACTCAGCATTTCAGGATCAGCACTTAGTTCAGCAAAGCCGGAAAGAGTACAGGAGTTGGGACTGCAAAGGGAGGTTTGGGCGGGATCACGAGTAATCTGGTAGGTCAAGCTAAGAAATTTGGACACTAGCTTGCAGGTGATGTGGAGTTTCAAGCGATCAGCTTTCCATCAAAAAGTCACCCCTGTAGATAGAGTATGAGGAACTTGTTCCTTATTGTAATCTAGCCACGGAACCTGGCCATTCAGGAAACCCGTTGTCTGATGCGTGTAGATAGTGAGGGTGTTACTGGATTATAGATTCCTCTGCCCCTCTTTCCGAGATGGGATTTTTCCCTCTCCTGGCTTTCCGTCGGATAGAGACCACTAATGATGACAACAGAAATGTCAACAACGATCCAAAAAGCCCATTCCTTGATTTACATCTTTCCCTCTCTCAGTGTTCGGGGAATTTAACAGGTGCAGCCGCGGACCAGCAGGAAAGACGTAGCATTTTCACACGAAGACAAGTGGAGACTGCGTTAGAACGCCCCTCTCCCTTGATTTCTCGCCCTCTTCCCGCTTCCATATACGCGTACATGTGTGTTCGCAAACCCATTTCAGGACCGAGCGTCTGTGAATTATTAGACACTTCAGGGTTCAACGTCTCACAGTTCCGAGGTACGCGGCAGCATTCGCGGTGGAAAAGTTATGTTCCTTTCCAAGGTAGGCTGCTGTTCCGTCAAAGTAAGTAACCGTATCATTACTAAAGAATAAGGTTGGAAGCAGTAGACGCTGTCTCAGAATGAAGGGGTGCAGGTGTTTGGCTTGCAAAGAACGCTCACGTGACCTCCAGGGCTACGGAGGTTATGGGTAATACTTCCAAAGGATGATGCAAAAGTCATGGCAATTTGTGTTCCATCAGCCACTAACGACCGAACAGCATTTCTTTTTTAAACAGACGGAAGTTTTGTTGACAGATTATGTAACAAAATATCGATGATTCATGTACATATTTTTATTCTTCTTTTGCAAATCACATTTTTTTTTCCTGCAGAGATTAATTTGAAAACTCTTTGTTATGGAACATCATGTACAATTTCACATTCTAACATTTGTTGAGCATGTTATTTCTTGAGACAAATGATAACATTTTAGCTGCTTCTCATTTTTCAGGGGAAATGCTATTTTAGAATCTGGCATCTGGTACAGGGGAAGACTCGTAGAGCTCATTTGGAGGATCGAAAGTTTGCTCACTCAGGTATAATTTGAAATATTAAATTTTTTTTTCAAGTTTATGAAAAACTGTACCTCCATTCTATATGTGCATGTGTGTGCACGTATATCATAAGCTTATACACACACACACACATACACATTTGTATTTGTACAGTTAATCTCTGTGGGAGCATAATCACTTAAGGTCATTCTGCTGTAAAACATTTAAATCATTAAAGTAGGTTTACCTCCCATCCCCAGCAACACCCCCCCCCACCACTTGCCTTGGGCTAAAACGAAATTTCAAAGGAGCTACAAAACTTGAATGGCCTTCCAAGAACCCCTGCAGGGTTCATTAGCGGCACTGGAAGTTGATCTAAGGGTTGTCTAATCACCACTTGAATGAAATCTACCTGGATCCTAACAAGGGTGGAGGAGGGAATTTGTAAACTTGGTTTTGGATATTTGGAAATGATGACCCTGGATTCACAACAGAGGTCCTTGGTGCTAACGATGCATGGGTTTATTTTGCCCAAATATCGCTGCACGTTTTTGAGCTGGTGAGGTCAGCTGAACACCCGTAAAGGCAGAAATAAGGCAGCCAGCGATCGGGTAGCCTCCATACGGGCAAGCCATGAATCTCTCTCTGAAAATCACCAAGAAAGCAGAGTGGTTAATTTAAGTGAAGCTAGGGTTTACTCTGGACACACTTAAAGGCGTCAGTTTCAGACATGCAGACACTGGATCTTTCGATGACCTCTACTGCTCCTTTTAGAGCCGGGCGGGACCTTTTTAAAAGACTCTGCTATGCACAATGCTTTGGCAGAATTGACTTTGTAGTTAATGTTCACGCAATTAATGCAGTGTATGAAGCTGATGCTTCTCAATCCAGGAACATGTTTCTGTCGAGTTAACTGGAATCAGTGGAAAAAGTTGATTGGACATGGAATTTATCACATCACTCGCAATTTTCATTCTTGTCCACACAAAACCTTTCTGAAAATTTGGAAAAAAAACAAAAGCAAAAACAAAAAAAAAAAACACTTTCTTCCAAGTGTTAAGTGAGAAGTCTAGAAAATTCCAGTGGTGCATCCCTAAGTGGAATGTATAATTACACGGCAGCATTAGCGGTCGGGCTGAACTGCGCACCCAAAGTCAAGGCTGACTCGTGGGCTTTTGGTACAGGGGTGAAGGATGCCAAGTCTGTGGGTCCTCCTCAGGGATGGGTTCGGGCATCATGAGTGATGTCCTGTGGTCTCCTCTCTCTACATTCAGCGTCAAGTTCCTTTGAAACTAATATGATTATCTTGCATCAAACTCCAGTAAATCCGACTCGACAGACTTCATTATAAGAATAAACACTTCTTTTAATAAATTTACAAACCCATGCACCAGATTTATAAAAACATACTTTAGCCACGTAATTACTTTCAGAAAAGACATCTGATTCCACTTTTACCCATCACTGAAGTTCTAATTACTTTGATATAATAGCTGTGGGATTTTATTTTTTACTGATCAGACAGATTCCTCACTAATATGTAGCAGAAAAGAAACATTAAAATTCTGTTCTATTTGACAGGGCTACGGAGTCAGTTGGATCCAATTTGTTTTCCCCAATTCTATCATATTGAAAGTAACTTTGATGTTCCTTTGGCTGTGTGTACTCAGGGAAACGAAATATTTGGTGCACAATGAGATCAAGAAAAAAAAATAATGAATTTGCCCTCAGGTGTTGTGTTTCTAAAAATGTTGTGTCTTATCGAAGCAGGCTTAGTCCCATGACCAACTTCATAGATTTGTGGTATCAGTTTGATTTCTTACATGATTACCAGAGAGCACAGTTGGTTTAATATCTATATGACAATTGAAACAGCTTATATGTAAGTTAGTGCTGTCTAAATAAGATATTAGTACAAACATACTGAAACTGTTTTCTGTTGATTCTTGCTGCATTGTAATCTCACTAGACCTTGGGATTATTTGCTGTCCTGGTACATCGTTTTTCCTCTTGTTTACCATCGCCATTTACTCATTGTTGCAAAGATTTTGATGACCTATTCAAATATTTTGCTGTCATTCCCTTATTTTTTTTTGCTAGAAGAACAATTTTTTTTTTAAATATCCACCTTTAATATGGTTATGGAATCAGGGAAAGGGAACACTTGTCCCCTCCCCCTCTATCACCAGTCTTAAAATGCCAATTTTGACTGTTTTAAGCCAATATGGTGGTTTCTCCTTGCCAATGCTTGGTTGAGACAAAAGCTTATGGTGATTCTGATGCCTGAGTAGACAATCCTGGGCCCGCTTCTGAGAAAAAGTTTCTTTACCCTTATAAAGGGTTGTGTGGAGGGAATTTTCCTTTGGTGAACACATCTATAACTGTTTGATGAGGAGACTGTTGGATAAGGAGACGCTCAGAACTGTGTCAGCCGTCAGGGAGAACAATGCTGGGGACAAAGCCCAACCTGCTGAAGGGAAGTCTGTGGCAAGAAGGACACATTCTGGGTCCCTGGTTGTGCTGAAGCACCACTGATCCAATCAACTCGAGACCCTTCTTGCCTTTGGATTTCTTGTTATGAGAGAGAATAAAAGTCGACGTGGTTAACTAATTGACTTGGAGTTTTGTTGCCTCAAGCCGAATTTATACTAAATTGTACTGTTTACGGAAGACTATGCCAGAAAACTTCATAAACACAGTGGGGGAATTTGATTTTAATCGCATATAGTTTCCAATGCTGACCAGGTTTTAAAAGAATGCAAGTCAGAAATATTTGGAAGGCAATTTTGTAAACTTAAAATGTATAAACTACGTGTTCATCGTTCCTTTATTCCCCGATGCCCCTATCATTTGGTGAATATTTAGGAAGCACCTAATATGTCTCTGAATTAGATCGATTCATAGAGCGATGAAGTTTCTACTGGACACAGTCAAACCAGAGCACAGACATCTTTTTCTTTCTATGCCTTATTCCACCGATTTTGAATCACTTTCAAACTTCCAGAAAAATTGCAATTAAACAAAAACTTAAACAAATTGTTGAGGCTAAATTGTGGCGTGGATACGTTCGTGTGCTTTTTGCACAAACAAGCCTATTGTCTTCCTCCACGACCACGCCACAATCACAAAATCCCGAGATTTGCAAAGCCAACGGAGCTTCTCCAGCTTTCACGAATGTCCTTTATAGAAAAGGATCTATTTCAGAGTTGCACATCGCTATTGCAATTTCTCCTTCGTTTCCTACAACCTGAAACAGCTCCTCGGTCTTCCCCATGACTTTCATAAACTTGGCACTTTTTTTTTTTTTTAATTTTTTAACGTTTATTTATTTTGGGGACAGAGAGAGACAGAGCATGAACGGGGGAGGGGCAGAGAGAGAGGGAGACACAGAATTGGAAACAGGCTCCAGGCTCCGAGCCGTCAGCCCAGAGCCCGACGCAGGGCTCAAACTCACGGACTGCGAGATGATGACCTGAGCTGAAGTCGGACGTCCAACCGACTGAGCCACCCAGGCGCCCCTAAACTTGGCACTTTTAAAGACTCCAGGTTTGTCATTTTGTACCAAGGCCCACACTGATGTTTGCTTATGATGACAACCACACTCTTCATTTGGGGCAAGAAAACCACAGAAGCGTCTCTGTGTTCGTCGCATCCCAAGTGGCCACGTGTGGCTTGGGTTTGTCCCTTTGCTTGTGAGGTTAACTCTGAACACTTGGCCGGGGGTGGTGTCTCCTCGGCTTCTCCAGTCACAGCTCAGTCGTTCACCCTTGGTAATTGACAAACATTGCCTGGGGGTGGTTGCTTTAAATATTCTGTTCCTCCACAAAAGCGTAAGATCCTCATGAGTTTATTTACATCAATAGGGACTTGGGTTTTCCTGTTTTTATCCAAAGGATCATAATCCATTGGCAACGGTGTTTATTTTGACGCCCAGTTGTCCCGAATAGTCCAGGGGGAGCGCGTGTGCGCTGGCCAAGAAGGGGGCTCCGAGGAGCCTGGCTATCTAAATAATATATTTAGATATATTGGTTTGGTCAAGGAGAGGATCTTTGTCATTTGTCGTCCTGCCATTTCGACTCTGTTTTCTTGTTTTTATTTTTATTTTTTTTTAACGTTTATTTATTTTTGAGAGAGAGAAAGACAGCGTGAGTCGGGGAGGGGCAGAGAGAGAGGGAGACACAGAATCCGAAGCAGGCTCTGGGCCCCACGCTGTCAGCACAGAGCCTGAAGCCGGGCTCGAACCCACGAACCGTGAGATCGTGACCTGAGCCGAAGTCAGATCCTTAACCGAATGAGCCACCCAGGAGCCCCAGTACAGTTTCAACTCTGAATGTTGACTTCTGCCCATAAAAATAAGTTTGTGCCCCAAAGTAGAGAATTGGAATCGTTGAGAATTTGGAATCATGCTGGAGGGCTGTGTTTCTTCAACTGTTTGTACCCCTCAAAGCCAGCCATCCAGTCACAAGGAACCAACGTAAGCACCCATCTGGGGGGACTCCAAGGACTCCACCTTGTTGGCCATCTCCTTGGCGTAGACTGTGCACCGATAATTGGCACTGGGGAATGTGCAGTACTATGAGTTCAGCTTCAGAACGTACATATACGTCCTCCAAATAGTTTTAAGTATATTTACACAACGGGACCCTGCGATTTGCAGGCTGTAAAATCACCTTCTCCCTTCTACCGTTGTCCTAGGATGGCTCCATGTTTCTCTGTTCGTTTTTCTATCTGTACTGGTCAGCGAGATGCTACTGTTCCATGCTTAAAAATGTAGTCTGGGGACACCTGGGTGGCTCAGTCGGGTTGAGCATCTGACTCTTGATTTTGGCTCAGGTCATGATCTCCCGGTCCGTGGGATCAAACCCCACATCAGGCTTGGCACTGACTGTGTGGAGCCTGTTTGTGATTCTCTCTCTCCCTCTCTCTCTCTGCCCCTCCTCTGCTCTCTCTCTTAAAAGAAAGAAAGAAAGAAAGAAAGAAAGAAAGAAAGAAAGAAACTAAAAAAAATGTATTCTGTTGCTGTATTAAGAACTGAATCATCCAACTGAGCACATAGATGAGGAACACCCATCGGTAAGCACTTCTGGTAAGCTGCCCAACTTAACGTGTGAGACCTTTGCTGTAAGCGTCAATTTCTCATTCTGTTGTCTTATGCCACCAAGAACGGTGGACTCACCATCGGGGACGGAGTCCTCTAAAGTGTTAGCACCGCCTTCTGTGAGCTTCTGATGGTCATTTGGGGCTTGGTGGTGTCCTGGTCAGTGGTGTCCACCCCTGGGTGGGTCATCAATCTTAATTGAGGAGCCTCCCAATGGTTCCCTTTCAACTACTATAAGGCTCTTCGAGGACAGCCCTTGTCTGTGACGTGCTCTCTTCGTCATTGGTTGCTGTTGCCAATGTACCTTTTTTCCTATTATTACACAGCAAGCTACAGGGAAAACTTGAGCATTTATGCATTTAGAAATGCTATGAACACAAGAAAATCATTCCCCCACTCCTGGAAATGCATCAGCTTTTATTCTTACTCTGTTTTTAACTGGGGCGCCTGGGTTCAGCATCTGGCCCTTGATTTCGGCTCAGGTCACGATCTCATAGTTCACGAGTTTGAGTCCCACGTTGGGCTCTGCACGGACAGCGTGGAACCTGCTTGGGGTTCTCTCTCTCTCTCCTTCTCTCTCTGCCCCTCCCCCATGCTCTCGCCCTGTCTTTCCCCCTCTCTCTCAAACTACATAAATAAACTAAAAGTAGAATAAAATAAAACGACCACTGCCTACCATCTTTCTAAATGTCAATGACTTGTTTCTCTTCACTCATCCCTTGTCATTAGTTAGGGTGATCCTATTAAGAGGCTGCAAAGTAGAGTTTTACTCTACAATGTCTTGTGATTCTCCGGTACCATATTCTTTGGTGTGAGCTTTGTTGGAGCACCCCCATGGCCCCGGCAGCCCTGGCCTGCCGGGCAGTAGCTCTGTGCCCCATCCACGTCCTCATGGGCCTCCCGCTTCAACTCAGTCACCCCGTGTCCTGGCCCCTAGGGCTCATATTTCTTTTTATTTTTAAATTTTTTTTAATGTTCACCCATTTCTGAGAGAGACAGAGACAGAGCGCGAGTGGGGGAGGGGCAGAGAGAGGAGGAGACACAGTATCCGAAGCAAGCTCCAGGCTCCCAGCGGTCAACACAGAGCCCGACGTGGGGTTTGAACCCATGGACCGTGAGATCATGACCTGAGCCGAAGTCGGACGCTTAACGGACTGAGCCACCCAGGCGCCCCTCCTATTTCTAAATACATATGTTGGTTTAATTAATTGCCAGTCTGACAGTAAGCATTGCCAATATTCCCTTTTGTTAAAAATGTTTATAGCAATATTAAGACTATTATTTTGAAAAGAATCCTCAAGTAGCACAGCCTAATTAAAGTGCTATTGAATATCTGCTTTCAGTCTGTTTCTGTCTGTTGTTTACGGTCTGATAATTAACTGAACCCCTCTTCACAAAATAAAAGTAGAAATCTTTCGGGCACGTACTTACTGGCTCTTGGTTAAAATGCTTCGAGTATTTCTGGAGAAAGTGGTCCCAGCACAAAGAGAGAAAGTGACATCCCTATTGAGGGAAACCTTCCACATTTCTAAAGAATGACTCAAAACTGGACGGAAATTAATCCACAAATTAATCAGGTGTCTATGATGGAAACCCTGTGCCGAGTACTGTCTAAAGGAAACAGGGATGGGAGTCAGTGGGTCCCTGTCAGGGAGAGCCCGTTAGCCACTCCCACGCTGAACAGAACTGAGGAAATTAATGCAAACGTAATTCCTGCAAAACTCACTTGAAGACAGAAGTCAGAATGAAGAGAAACGGAAAAGAGGCGTCGTGGATAGAGTCGGTGAGGTGTGGCTCCGACAGAGGACCTGAACGGAAAACCGGGTTCAACTACTTCTATCCTTACTAGCTTTAGTATTTCTAGTCCTTGGGCTCTTTATCTATCACAGAGAGAGAATGAGCTGGGGAGAGGTAGAGAGAGAGAGTCCCAAGCAGACTCCTCACCGTCAGCCCACAGCCCGATGTGGGGCTCGAGCACATGAACCCCGGGGATCACGACCCGAGCCGAAGTCGGACGCTCCACTGACTGAGCCCCCCAGGCGCCCCACTCTGTTGTAGTTTTAATAGCACTTACCTTTCCACATAATTCTAGAATGCGCTTATTTTCCGATGCTCTTTTATTGGCTGTCATCCTTCACTAGAATGCCAGTTCTAGGCCGGCAGGGATTCCGGTCATGAATAGGGTCTCCACACAAGGGGAGTATACCGAAGCATGTTAAGAGACGAATGAAGAAGTAAGTCCGTATGCCCGACTTGGAGGTGAAGAAAATGATGCCCATCCGAAATAATGTCCCCTGCTCCCATAGTTACAAGAAACAGAAAGAGATTAGAACCCAGGCACCTTAATTTCCACATCCACGCATATGCGTTATTACTGTCTTTTGTACATTCCAGGCAAACAGTAGAGATGACATATTAATTAATGATGACGCTAAATTAGGTAAAATAAAGTACTTAGGGAACTTAACAGAAGACTTAATTATGCTTCACTTTTTCGACACAACTGGCCACATTAATAAAATGTATACAATACGAAGCCTGAGAGAATGTGCCCCATTAACCACCTAAAGGTCTGTGTGTCTGGCAAGATGCTGGCAACAGCCCTGGGGTAGCCTTTGAGAAAGGAACTTCTCTGTTTTCTGAATGAAAACCAGGTGCCTAAAGGTAAGTAATCCTCGGTTTGTCTCAGAAAAGTACGTAGACCATCATATGGGCAACTAAGATAGGATCTCACCCGAAAAGTCCCGTGTTGCACCTTGTATTTTTGCCTTCTGACTTCAAAACCCACGACCCTCAGCCCACACAGATTGTGGCTTTATGATTTATTTGAGAGGATAAAGCGGTTCTTGTTTAGGGGGCTTAACGAACACGAGACTCCCGCGGAGGAAAACGCAGGCGGCGGGGAGCAGTGGAGCCGCAGAAGCGTCAGGGGACCGTGCAGCCAGGGACACTGAGAGCTGCTCCCTTTGTCTTTCCTGCTTCATTCGGTTCACCTTTGGTGCAATCTAGGACTTGGGCAAACGTATCCCGTTGCCACAAAGAACAGACATCTATTGCAGACAGATCTCCAAGAATCCAAGGGATCCAACTCCAAGGTGACGAGTCCACCAACGAATTCTCTTCCCCACATCTCCCAACATGTAAGTATTTGAGGTTCGACACAGAAACGGGGCCTCTGGGAGGATGGAAATTCTAAGGGAAGCCTGTACCTCAGACATAAGAGCTGAGCAGCTTGTCCACTTTAAGGGGAAGGGGCCAGGGGCTCACGTCACATGTCACCTCCTCCTTGTCAACTACTGTGTGACGTCATTGTCTTTTTACTTTTTGCAAGTTCGTTGTCCTGTAGTGCTTTTGATTTCCATTGTATACAGGTAAGGAAAATGAGGGTTTTTGAAAGTTGAAATAATTCCAAAAGGATCACATGACTGGTAACACTTGCAATATGTCATAATGCTTTCCTAGGAAGCCCCCAGAAGGACCCTCTCTGAGCTAAAATTCAATTCTCCCTCCCACATTTACCTCGATACTCTATAGCAGAGACTTAATATCGAAGCCAGGGGGAACAGAGTGTATTGGCTGTGTGAAATGGATAGTTCAATTTCCATCCATATCTAATTCCGGATTTCAATTTTCTTGTAAAATCCCCATCTTTCTTTTAAGACAGCTGCTTAGTCCCTTGACTTCAGCTGCCCTCCAGGATTTTGGCTTGGATCCCTTGTAGCAAACTGCCCATCACACAGCCTCTGGGCTAACAGAAATAAACCCCTGCCTGGAATCCGAGTTTGGGGTAGAAACAGCTTTGTTCCGGCCCTTTATCCCATATTCCATACACGACCAGCCTATCTACTCATAAAGTGCACGCTTCCAACGATGGCGTTACAGCACATGTTACCTGCTTCAATTTCCACTAAACAATTGGAAAGCCGATGATTTATTCTGCCACCAGGCTTCCAAAACGCAACCCGGAGGTCTAAAACTCTGTATGGTAAATAAGCAACTAGTATGAATAATAACAATGCAGCAACTAAAGAGACCAATAACTCTTGGAATTTAAATAATAATAACAGGAATGTAAGAGACCGTGGCTATAGTGAAAGCCATTATGTTGCTTTCATGTGAAAAAAATGTCAAGAAACAGCTTAAAACATTCACATTAGTATTTACGTTCTGGGGAGGGGAGTTCACAGCCGTTGTTTCATTTCTTGTGTGTATTTTGAGATAATTTCATTTTTAATAAGCGAGAGTCAATAGAACATGAGATTTGTACAAATGGTTGCGTCCCCGATGAATCCCTGATATAGTTGATTATATTATTCAAAATTAAATTCCATTTTCCAAATGGCATTGCAGAGTGAAGCTATGGAAGAAAATTTTGAATGGAGACAATTCAATAGAAAGAGCAGTAAAGGGAAAAAAACTCTTTCTTTTCCACACACGAATTTTGTTTATTAACTCACTGCTCACCCGTACATCCAATATCATTTGGTGAGGAGATGATTTACCTACAGAAAATGTCTCAGGCAACAGAAGTCTTAGCCTTTAAGGCTTTTGAACAATTTTTATGAAGATCATCTCAGAGTTTGTTGTACATCTTTCTTTCCTTTTAAACATTGTCGTGATGAGTCCTAGTCACGGTTTTTAAACGGGGATGACATCACCGGCTGCCTCAGTAAGTCGGGCCCTTTACCTTGGTACCAAATGTTCTCAGACTCTTCAACTTCTATATTTTTTCCTGCATTGTGCCTTTGGCATCCCAGTCAAAGGGAACTGTTTTTTTTTTTTTTAATTTTTTTTTTTAACGTTTTTTATTTATTTTTGAGACAGAGAGCATGAACAGGGGAGGGTCATCGAGAGGGAGACACAGAATCTGAAACAGGCTCCAGGCTCCAAGCTGTCAGCACAGAGCCCGACACGGGGCTCAAAGTCACGGACCGCGAGATCATGACCTGAGCCGCAGTCGGCCGCTTAACCGACTGAGCCACCCAGGCGCCCCCAAAGGGGACTGTTAACAGTCAGCATGTTCTCTTTTAGGTCGCTTCATTCTTGTCTAACCAACTAAGCTGTAAGGAGCTCCTCTTTTAGTTCTGGCAATATTCCAAGAGGAGAGAACTAAAGGTACCTAGAACTACACATTTACCCCAGACTACCCTGGACCAAATCCCCAGACTTCGTGTGATCGGTCTGCAGGGATCTCTTCTTCCCAGACGAACTCTGTCTACCGTCAGGGGCTTCTACCTAAGCCCTGCTTTGACTTCAGATTCTGGCACCTGCAAAGTCTGTGGCTTTGAGCAAGGAACACGGACACACCTAGACTCACTTTTCTCATACACAAGACAGAAATATTAGTATGTATCACACAGGATCGCTGAGCACAGAACATTCATTCTATTTATGCCTCTTCTCCCTCCGGCTTCTTCCCGAGGACGTTAGGAGGAAGGAGCTAACCAGACCTCCTTTCCAGGTGACCCCTGCCGGTAAGTCAGGGGGCTCTTCAAGGCGCTGTCGTATTATTCACAGTATAAACAGTACGATGGAAATTTTAAGTCAGAGCAATGTGTTTCGGTGCCCCCTAACCCACCCCTGCCTCCCTGCCCCACCATGTCATGAATGCCCCGCTGACTTCCATAAATCACCACCACCACGCTGATCGCAGACTTGGGACAGCAGAGCAGCAAGACAAGAGAAACAACTATATTGCCCGCAACACCCTGGCTGGCTTACCTGTGTCACGGAGGTGGTGCGAGGGACAGTGGAAAGGGCAACGGGTGGGGAGGATGAGAATATGGCATCAGCCACCCCCCCCGCCCCCGTGGGGTCTTCCTTGTCCCCAGGTGCAGATTGCTCTGTCCTCCAAAACCCTGGTGGGCTGTGAAATTCCATCATTATTATTCGCGCCTACGAGGTAAAGTTTTGACGGAAATGGGAATTTTTTGAAACGGATGATATAATCGTTTGAAATGAAACCATGCAAATTGCTGGTGATAGCATCATCCTACAACTGTATCATCAGACCCACTTTTCCAGCATGTCTTGTTTCTAAGTTAGGAGGTGGGGGAAGAAGCTGGTTAAAAAGGATTGGCTTTGTGGTTCCACAGCAAAGAGTGCGAGTCCCTGACCCCCTTTGGCAGACTCTGCCGTGCAGTGACCGGTCAATACGTGTTTGCAATTAGCATTATTTTTATTTGTATTAGACTTAGAAATGCAAGGTGTCTTAATGTCTATATTAATCCCAAGTATTACTAATCATCGAAAAATTGTGGTTTTTCTTTTTATATACAACACCACAAAGCGGCCAGTTTCATCGAACTGTTTCTGGAGGTTGTTTTTCTCCTGTTTTATTAATTTATTCCTAGTGGCTAGTCTCTGATATACAGTGTAACTCAGGATCAAAAATAGACGCGAAAAACCACACTTTGAGGTGTTAAAATTAACAGAGAAAGCCCCGAGCCACTCAACCAACGAACTCAGGATTTAGTGCTCCTTTGATTCATGAGGCATCTGCATCTGCGGCTTCTGCTGCTATCTTACTCTACTCCTCGGTGGAGGTGATTTACAGCACACAGCATAGTTAATAGAATTTCCACCCTGTTACGGGAGCGAGGGAGTAAAATACACCAGAGTCCCAAACCAAAGAAGAATTCCGCACTGACAATTTACAAGGAAAATATTACAACGTCTGGGGATTACTTATGTGTACGCAGCTAAGTGATCCAGGTTGCAGTCGAAAGATGGGCACGCGGCTTCCGAAACTCTAATGTCGCTATAGAATTCGTGCCCTACATGAAATAGACAAAAATATAGTGTAACCTGCATAACACAGAAAAACCCTCTGTCATAATATCTAACCAGCTCTCCATCTGAAGTCACGGATTTTCAAATACCTCGGTGGATGGATGGCTCCCAGTAAGAGAGAACATCTGATTCCACTTTCACTGGAGTCCTAATTACTTTGATTTAATGACTGTGGGATTTTATTTTTTACTGTTTGGACAGATTCCTCACTAATACTTAACAGGCAAGAAACATTAAAATCCTGTTTGGTTTGACAGGAGCAGAGTTTAATGTCAGCTGGACTGAATTTATTTTCCCAAGTTCTATTTTCTCAAAAATACCTTTGATGTTTTCTTTAACCAGATTTGTTTAGGAAACAACTATATGATATTCAGGGGATCCAAATGCATTTCTGATTCAATCATAACATCAAGATTCGGTGCACCACCCAGTTCAGGCCATCTCACAATAGCCTTCCATCATAAACAGACAGTACGATTCAGGAATGAGCCACACCACATCAGTCAGTGTCTATTTCTATTTGGGTAAAGTTATAGCGAGAAAAACACATGGTCAACCATCAGGATGTATATTTTTACTCGGTGCTTCTCTTCCAAGAGCATTTTTCCGATTCTTCTTGGATACCCGTCTGTTCTCTTTTAACCCCCTGTACTTCCAACATACCCCCTCGCTCAGTAAGTTGGAATTATTTTGTGCATGTTATGGACATGGGAGCTCTTAGAGTCCCGTGTATGCATCACAGAGCAGAATATCTGGTCCAGCTAAACTGGCATTCCTTCTTAAATGGAGCTGTGTTTGATTTACTCGTGTACTTGTTATCTGCAGGGTAAAAAAAGAACCTTTGCATTATAAAATATTGTAGAGTAAATGTCATTTTATTATTCATAAACATGTGTAGTAACACAGACATAGGAATGGTTGGCAACGAAAGACAAAATTTTTTTTTAACTTAATGACTATGAGCGGCTTGTAGCTAGTACATTCATTATGTTGATTTCCAAGGACAGATACTAATGAATGAATAGGATTCAGTTCATTTGAGCCTGTATAATCGCAGGTTATGGACAAATAACAGACCTCCAGTTCTAGCTGCTGAAAAAGAGAACATATATTTGCTCATGCAGCTGAGCAGAATTCTAAGTCTAACAGAGAATATTGGTGTCGGCCCAAAAGTTACTACTCCCCTTCTTTCTCAATCACTGAACGATTTCCAAATATAGTTGAAGAACCTTCGATGCCACATTACTTGTTCACAGTCTCTGTTCGAGGGGAACATAACCTCAGTTCTGACTGAGGACGTAGAAGGTGAAGTCTACGGGCTTCATTCTGGGAAGGGTTTTCCTTTCGATACCAAAGGGCAAGTGAGGAGAAAGTCTCAGTACGGTGAAATGCCTTTGATCCCAGAGCTTTGAGGATGGAATGTCGGGAGCTGGGGCAGCCATGGGGCAGCCATTCGGCAGCCCAGAGGAGAAGACAAGATGCCCCGAGATGATTCAACTACTTAATTAGCCCTAGAACAGCCAATGTCCGTTTATTCTTAATGCCCGGGAAAGATGGAATCCCCATGTATTTGGGATCTCTAGTGATGTACCCTTGTTTATTCCTGACGTTGACAATTCGCCTTGTCTGTCTTTGCCCTTGATCCATATTGCCAGTGGCTTCGAAACTGAATTAATATTTTCAAGGAATCAACTTTGGCTCTGTTGATTTACTCCGTTTGTGTTTATTTTCCATTCCAGTGATTTCTTATTTTTATGATCTTTTCCTGCTTTTTATTTTATTTTGATTTGCCTAGTTTTTCTACATTTTTATATGAAAATTGGATTGACCTTAAGTTTTTTACGTGCTTCTAACGTGTACATTTTGGGCTATAAATTTTCCTCTAAGTACTGTTTTATCAGCATACTGCAAAGCTTTCATATGCAACATCGTTATTAGAATTTAGATCAAAATATTTCTAATAGTCATTGTGATTTCTTCTTTCAGTTTTGAGATATTTAGGATTATATTGTTTCTTCTTTTTTTTTTTTTTACATGACTGTGGACCCTCTAGTTATTTTGTTTTGTTGTTGATTTCTACCTTTATCATCAGAGATTCAGTTTGATAATATTTTGTTGAGGGGGTTTGCATCAATATTCACAAAAGTTATTGGTCTGCAGTTTACTTTTCTTTTAATGTCTCTAACTAGGTTTGATATGAGCATAAAGCTGATGTCATATGAAGTGAGGACATGTTTTGTAATTCTTAACCACAAACAGACTGTATTCCATAATTAAAAAAAAATTCCAGTGAGCAATTTAGGAGCTATCAGGGACAGGTAGATGGCTAGTGATGCTGATTCCAGAAGAGAGACTATTTTGTATTTCCATCTGTTTCTTCGACCTGGAAATATCTCTGTATTTTATGCAACAGGCTTTGCATAAAATTCCCTCTAGGAGGGAATCTCATTGTGGTGTAAAAAGCATCCCTTGTGAACGGTATTCACGTGTGCCTTAATCTCTTAGTCCGGAGAGGGTTGGGGGAGAAAGAGAGACAGAAATCAAACGCTTTTGGACAGCAATGATATGCAGGCTTCGTGGGCTCCTTTGTTCTGAGCCTGACACATAGGGGAGGCAGGACGAAGGGTGAGTCATTGTTGCAGAACTAGAGCTGACCACCCCCTGCGTTAAGGACCGAGGCCCTGCTTCCAGGAAAGAATGCCCCCCGCAGGGCGGTGACAAGGAGGGAGGGTCACATGGGCTTCTGCAGTCTGGAAGGCCCACTGTCAGGAGTCATGAATTCTGTTCTCCCTGGTCAGCCTCTCAGTCTTCTGTCTCTAGCTTTTCCTTTCCCCCGACATTTCTCCCACGTGTGCACAAGCCATGTCATCTGGAGTGTGACAGGAGGTGCCCCAAATCTCTGAGTCCCAGACCAGCTCTGCTGGGAGGGCCTTTTTCCCGCCTTCAGTTGTTCATCCAACAGTCCTTGCCAACCAGCTGATCGAGCAAATGTTCAGATTTGTGGTGTTTGCTTGTGAGATTTTGTTTGGAAAAATTAATTGTAGGCTCAAATATTTCGGAGGAGAATAATATTTGCCTTTTCTTTTTTCATTCTTCTTATAATCTTTTTTTAGCGTTATTTCGTTGTTTCTGTTTGGTTTAGGATGCATTACAAAAACCAGTCTTATGTGCATACGTTCAGAGAAACCCTGTTTTAAACATATATATTTCATCAGTAAGAAGGCTCTAGTTTCTTGTCAAAAGTAGTCATTAACAGCCCAGTGGGAATGCAGCCATGCCTGGCAGCTGTCGGCCCGGGAGAATCTTGTGGATAAAGAGGTATCTTGATATAGAGACTGGTTTATGTCATAAATAATTGCATTGGCCACTCACTGGATTTTGGCTGGAATCAGGAGATAGAGGGTTTTAGCAAACGTTAAGTAATACGGATATAATTCTCCCCCAAATACCCTGTGCGCTCGTCTCTTCTCTATTTCCCACTCCCTCCCACCTCCACATTTCTTTTTCTTTCTGTTTGACTATTTATTCAAACATGAATTAGACCATGGGTTATTGTTGTTTTGTTCCCTGGTCTTGACCTACAATAGCGCATAGCTATCTTCCCATGATGTTTATCGCCAGGAACACACTCACTACTTAGTGCGGTGGTCTGCTATGAGCTTTTGCTCCTGTTGTGTTGAAGAAAAACCAGTACATGTACATGTGACGTTATTTGGACATAGGTGGTTTGCAGATGTAATCAGCGAAGATGAGATCATTAGGGTGAGTGAGTCCTACTCCCATATGACTGGCTATCTTGTAAAAAGGGGAAACACACACACACACACACACACACACACACACACGAAGAATGCCATGAACACAAAGGCAAAGCCTGGGGAGAGTCCATAAGCCAAGAACCACCAAATGTTGTCAGCGAACACTGGGAGTTAGGAGAGCTGCAAAAGCACCATTGCCCTATCAACACCTAGATTTCAGACTTCCTGGTCTCCAGAACTGAGACAATTCACTTCCGTTGTTTAAGCCACTCAGTTGGTGGTGCTTTGTTACAAAAGCCGTAAGAAATGAATACGCTGTCCCAGCCTGGGATTTCATGACTTCACGATAAGTCTTCAGTGTCAAGGTAGAAAATATTTTTCAAGATATGTTCAGAAAATAAATCTGAATCATTAATTGACTTACCTCTCTATAGATTTCAAATCTGTTGTATTTAGGGGATTGAATCCATTTTACTTGTCTTTGAATCCCAAGTACCCAGCATTTGTCTATAAATAATGAAGGGCTTAGGGGCGCCTGGGTGGCTCAGTCGGTTGAGAGTCTGACTTCAGCTCAGGTCTCATGATCTCACGGTCTGTGAGTTCGAGCCCTGCATCAGGCTCTGTGCTGACAGCTGGGAGCCTGGAGCCCGCTTCGGATTCTGTGTCTCTCCCTCTCTCTCTGTCCCTCCCCTGCTCATGCTCTGTCTCTCTCTGCCTCAAAAATAAATAAAAACATTAAAAAAATTAAGTAATGAAGGGCTTATATCCAAAATATATCAATTACTCCTACAAGTCAATAATAAAATGCTAGACTCCAATAAAAGAAGGACGGGCATACATTTTCTACGTGTCCACAGAAAAGACATGCAAATAGGCGGCAAGCTTATGAAAAGACACTCAACATCACTGTTCATCAGGGAAAAGCTCGCAACAAGATGGGTTAACAGATAATAGAGTGTAGATAACAGATAAGTAAGTATCACAGCGAGTATAACCTGTGTATAACAATTCACCCTGAATTGTGAAATTCAGTTGTATGTATAAGAGTTTTCACGGGGTGCCTGCGTGGCTCAGTCGGTTAAGTGTCCGACTTCCACTCAGGTCGTGGTCTCATGGTCCGTGGGTTCGGGCCCCGCGTGGGGCTCTGTGCTGACAGCTCAGATCCTGGAGCCTGTTTCAGATTCTGTGTCTCCCTCTCTCTCTGACCCTCCCCTGTTCATGCTGTGTCTCTCCCTGTCTCAAAAATAAATAAATGTTAAAAAATTAAAAAAAAAAGAGTTTTCACTGTATTGCTCTTCTAACTAGTGTGTAGGATGAAACATTTCCATAATAAAGTATTAGAAAAAAATCCCAATTTTGAGATATTACTCTACCCTCTCTTTCTGCCCCCACAATTCTTCTCTGATGCCTAAGCCCCATTACAAGTGGGAATAATCATGTCACCCATTTTGGCCAAACCAGTGTAAGCAGATGTCTCTCGCTGTGGCTTCCAAGATAGACTGTTTAACTGGAACAAAGATAAGGTGCCTTGAGATGCTCTAGGGTCTTGTAGTCACGTGGACAAGTCCCGCTGGAATTGTGGCAGAACAGGAAGACACAGGGAGTCCGGCCCGGGGGGCACAGCAGAGACAATCTCTTAGACCTGCACTGCCCAGCTCCATGCCGCTTCTTTAATGATTCAGGGACGTTCCTACTGCTTGAAGCTTGCTTTCATTTACTCAAAGTGAGGACTGAAAATAATAAGCCTGCATTTAGGCATTGGCATGGGGGTGGGGGGGAGGGGAGTCGGAACTGAGGGCCAAACCCCAACAGCCTGGGAAACTGTAGTCTGTTGTCCTGTGGCCACACTCCACCGGGCGCCAACCGAGACTGCAGGATGAGGAGAAATGGTAGGAAGCACCCAGAATGTGGGGCTTGGTTGGTTGCTTCCTGCTCTCTTGAGTGAGGTCCTGTCCCTGAAGAATCTGCTTGGCCTAGGGCTATCGGTCTTCAAATGGAGCCAGGGAGGGAATCTTTTCTGAAGGGGGCATTCTCTACCTGCAGTCTCTAAGTTGTGTTTGTTATAACTCAGCAGGTTACAGGCATAAAACGAGAAAAGAGAATTGATTTTGTAGGTGTGCATCCGTGTGACAGAACCCAGGTGTGCCCCCAGTGACTGCTGTATGATCCGGTCATGCCAAAGATACAGAGGTTTTGCCTTGATTAGCTCCGTTCCTGCCCAAATGCACACATCTCTTATATTTCTTATTTCTCAAGCCCAAACCAGATGGCAGGTTTCTTCTGAATATGCCTGGTTTCTCCCGAATCTCCAAGAATACTAGAGATGCCCAGGCCTTTCTTTCCTGGCTCAACTGCTTTGGACTGACTTGGCCATTGGGAGTCTCAAAGGGAAGGGGGTCAGAGGAACGAAGAAGACAGCGTGTTTCCTCCTCTGTCTTTGCCTTGGGGCACTTCTGGAAGGCACCGTGTCTTCTCAGGTGGTGGCCACAGGAGGCACAACCACCGACGCCACCGTTAGTCTCCATCCTGAGCGGCTTCCTCTCTCAATTCTTCGGGCCCGAGGGCAGTGGGCTCCTTTGCAACCTGCTTATTCTTGCTTTGTCAGGCCTGTTTCTCTTTGTCCTTTGACTCCAGTGATGCTTTCTTTACCTTAAGTTCTCTCTGTTAAGCCTTTCTGATTGGATCCTGAGTGACAGACGTCCCAACCCCAGGCCAGATGGGTCCACAACGGACTGGGCTTGCTCTGGTTGGTGACAGAGCAGCCGAAGGTGGGGGTGGACGTGGAGGGGCCAGAACTGTGTGATAGGAGTTTAGCCGGCTTTCTGCAGTCTCACCAATGAGTTATGTCACTTCCTCTTCCACGGCAAGGAGTTAGAGTGCTGAGAATGTCCCATATTTTACCACGGCAGCTCTTAGGGGACCAGAGTTTCCAGTGGCTGATGGCAGGAATGTGGGCTCATGGAATGGTCTCACCAGAGCAGCATCCAGGGTCTGGATGCGTGTGCACAATGGTGGTATTTATTTATTTATTAAATAAAGTTTATTTATTTTGATAGAAAGACACAGTACAAGTGGGAGAAGGGCAGACAGAGAGGGAGAGAGAATCCCAAGCAGGCTCCGTGCTGTCAGCACAGAACCCAGTGTGGGGCTCAAACTCACACTGCAAAAACATGACCTGAGTGGAAATCAAGAGTTGGAGGCTTAACCGACTGAGCCAGCCTGGAGCCCCACACAATGGCAGTATTTAAAATTGCATCAGGGGAAAAGACAACGTAAGGCATACTTATTGGGCCAGGGAAGAGAATATTACCCTAAGCACCTTAGGGTCTCCTGGGTGGCTCAGTTGGTTAAGTGTCCGACTTTGGCTCAGGCCATGATCTCACAGATCGTGGACTCAAGCCCTACGTTGGGCTGTGTGCTGACGGCTCAGAGCCTGGAGCCTGCTTCGGACTCTGTGTCTCCCTCTCTCCCTGTCCCTCCCCCACTCACTTGCTCTCTCTCTCTCTCTCAAAAAGTAAATAAACATAGAAAAACACTAAGTATATTAAAATATTTGTAATATAAAAGAATTAAAAGTTAGCATCATACCTTCAGAACAAAAAATTTAGTGACTTACTGAAATAGTATATATTGTTTCCATTAGAGGTGATGGTAGGTGCCTTTTCAAGTAAATTATTTATTATGTATTATTATTCTTTTTATTATTTATTTCCCTCATTCTGTCAATACCGGAAGTAGAATTCAGGGGGACCCTGAGGGGGACACTGAGGGGGACACTGAGGGGGACACGGAGGGGGACACCGAGCCATTGCAGCCACTCTCCCCTGCCCCCATTGGACAAACTGTCAACAAAAGCGAATCAAATGACAAACATATAAAAACAAACCCCCAAACCCGATTTTGCCTTGTCTGGGTTGGTCCTCATCCTCCATATTCTTTGGAAGCAATAAAGAATCATGCAAATGAGAGCTGGTTTTGTTTTGTTTTGTTTTTTTCCTTCCAGTTTAACAGGCAGATTCAGTGCGCCTCACCAGGGTCATTGTTTTGTTCAGTTACGTTTAGGAATTGAGCCTAATCCTCAGTGAGCCAACAATGTATTAAGTGGCTCACAATAAAACAGAGGGTCAATAAGGGAGACACGCAACCTTGAAAAGAAATAAAACCATCATTTCCTCAGAAGACTTCCCTTATGAAAGGGGAAATAAGAACTTAATTGGCATCCAAACTAACAGCAGCTGAAAGCCCTAAAGCGTAGGAGCAATTAGACCTCAAACCCAATTAGCCTCCCCTTCCTGTGCCACGTGGAGGCAACAGGTGTCCCCCGACTCCTCGGCAGCGGCTACTTCCTCGTTAGTGCTCCCAGGTTGCTGCCGAGGTGAGAGGGGATTGGATTCCCTGGCCCCTCTTGTCCTGAAGTATAGATATTTCAGAAACCAATTATGCTGGCTTCCCCAGGACACGGACTTGCTATAAACCTTGGTCTCCTCAGGCCCTCGGCCAGGATGTCTTCATCACTTACTATATGGCCTCTTCTGGTATGTGAGTGAACTTGGGATACTAGTCAAAGTATGGAGTTAACATCCTTGTTTCTGTCCTAAATGACATCAGCAGGTATTATAGTCCATAGCAGCTGTTATGATGACCGTTAAGAAAACAATGTTAGGCAGGGGAATAAATATGCAGGGCGGTAAACAAAGTTGGTGGTAAACCATAGGTATCGATTGTAGGATAGGCAACGATAAGACATGGGACACACCGACTGGAATCATTGCGGGGACGAAGGACTCTTTGTTGGTGAATGCAGATCCTGAAGACCAAAATCAACTGACGCGATGGCCAACATCCGGCAGAGAGAGTCAAGAAAGTTGTGAGATTTAACAGAATCGATACATAAAAAGTACCCAGTACAAAATCTGGCAGGAGGCTAGTGCTGAGTAAGTGTCAACTCTTCCCCCTAAGTTACGAAGGCAGCGCTAAGTGAGGGTCCGTTTCGTGAGGACTGTGCTGGCAGAAGACGGCACGTAGTCTGAAGACAGAGCCAGAGAGCTTGGTCGGATACAGGGGAGGGGCAAGGAAGGAAGGTTAACTCTGAGAAATGTCTACAGTGACAATGAAGATGCTGACACTACAGATCTTCCCTTCCTGGTGTGTTGGCTTTAGATGCCCACTCTTGTGGCAAATATCCAAATTCATTCTTGGAATAGATGAGCTGTGTCTTTGGTTGAGATGAATATGTCAGATGAGTTTGCCATCTCATTGTGATTTATACAGGCTCTTCCTCCTCATTTCCTTCCATTTCCCTTGGACTGAACAACAGAATCCTACCCGTGGGTGGGTGGAGAGCACAGCATCTCTGGGCCCCTTCTTGCTTCCACATTAAGCCCTGTCTCTTTAAGAAATTAACTGGGAGACCATAGTTGCTTGAAGGTCTATTATCCAGTGCCTTGATTGACCTTCACCATACACTGGGTCTTTCTGATTGGTGAACATTGGCTCTGCCAGGATGTAGAACACTCTAAGCATGGGATCTGTCAACCTCCAATGCTGGTCAGTCCAGTTTCGGGAGGGAAAAGGATGCCTCCTTCCTGATCGTGAAGCTCTATGCTCCTTCGCAAAGACTTGCAGCTTCTGTACGTAAGTGACTACTCGAAAGCACTTCCCTTTCAAGGGAAGCAAAGTCGAGGAGCTTTGTAGAGCTACCATCAAGTAAATAAGCATGAGAACCTACGGGACATACAGCACCGAGTAGAGTGAGAGGGAATACTTGGGTTCTACTCAGTGGGTGGCTGTGAAGTTTGAGTAACTGCGTCTTCCTCCCCCAGGTGATGACTCTTCCAGGGGAAGAACTGAGCAGTGCATGCAAACCATGGGCTTGACATTGAAGGATAACAGGTAGATGATATCTTTCTCATTTTGAAGGAGTCACGGTAGGGTCTATGACTTCCTCTTGACTTTTTTCTCACCGGTACAATGGCAATCATGGTTTTACACACAGATGATCACAGATGTACATCATTGGGCCTGCCAGCAAAGGAACCCTCTCTTCCATTTAGATATGGTGATAAAAGGTCTAGGGCAACGTTGCTCAGAGAATGAGCCATGGACAGACTGCTGGTGTGGCAACTCTGGAGTATTTATCGAAGGTCTGCTAAGGGATTAGGTGCTATCCCCAGGTGTATGTCTACCATATCAATGAGCACGTATTTGTTTCAACCAACAGTTTTCCAGAGGATGTTGTTCTGGGAAGGGAAGCTTGTGCCCAAGCTCCTTGTGTCTCAGAGACGCGCACTTTGAGTAGAGATGACCCCACGGGGCTGAAACACCTCAGTGTAGGTCATCTGAGAGCCAGTGCCAAAATCGCTCATAGAGTTCACATGTCCTGGCACTGAATCCTTTGCTTCTTATAATACATTCTCTATTAGTGATGTAGTAAAATACTCTAAGCAATTATAAAGAGTCTTTTTTTTCACATGGTTTGGAAAACTTTGGGGTTTTATAACAACATTCTTGTTTCTTCCTTAATCTTCACCGAATGTACGTTGAAGTTTTTTTTCTAGCAAGACTGTTTAATTCATGACAATTAAATACAAAAGTCAAGTAATTGGGAAAGGAGAGGTAACATGTGATAAAAAGTCCAAGGTACAGAAAGTAATTCATGATATTGTCCTTTTCCATTTGCCCCACGAAAAGCACAGAGATAACAACAGAGGGCATTTCATAAGGTAGAGGAGTAAATGAGGTAATCTCTAGCAGCTGTTGAAAACAATACCTGGAACAGTAAAACTTCCGTGAATATTGCCTGTTCATGGTGGTACTGACATTAACGATAACTAAAGATTTGCGCAGACCACGATCTGCTTTCAGCAACTCGTCTACATGTCTTGGGTAAATTATCTAATTTCATCCTTTCCCCAGCCTCAGTAGCTACTACTATTACCCTCATTTTACAAATGAGAAAACTAAGATCAAGAAAAGTGAAATAACCCGGAGGCCTAGAGCTGGTTAGCGGTGGAGGGGCAGAGAAGGCAGGTGGTCTAACGGTAGAGTGTGGGCACTTAACTGCTCTTGCCTGATGATTCAATAGTAGGAAAGTTTCCTTTCCACAGAAAGGAAACTCAACACGAGATGCATCTTATGCATTTTTTTTTTTTTTTGCCTGAAAGCTGTTGGTTCTTTGAGAGACAAGTTTTTACCTGGTCCTGGGCTGCAGGAAGAAACTACTGAATAGTAACTATCTAGTAGAAGTAAATCAGGACTAGATATAATTCCCGGGAGGGCATTGCAAAATCATGCAGAGGTTTTCCCCATAAAACCCACACTCCTATCACCGTTAGTGACGGTCACGGCATAATTTTGACTCATGGGTCTACGAAAGTAATTCTGTAGAAGACAGCGAGTTATATAGCTCACCTGTCTCCTACAATGTGTTTGGCAAATTATTGATCGACTACAATGTTCACTGACTTTCTACAAGGAAAACCAGCCACCATAGTGATGACTTCTCGCATACATAGTCCTACGTAGGAGCCTTAAAGGGAAGGCCTTTTGTTTCGTCTTTTGTCTATTTTGTACTCACTGCCTAGCCACCCCATCCAGTCCCTTGGCTTTCAACAGCAAGGGACCCCTCGCCCATGTTCCAAACTCAGCCGCCTATTCAACATCTCTGCTGGGATGCCTGGCAGACCGTTCAAACCCTGCAAATCCTAGACTGGGCTCTGATCCCTGCCCACTAACTTGTTCCGCCGCAGCCTTCCCCATCTCAGGGAAGACCAACGCCAACCTTGCTGTTCATCAGGCCAAAAATCTTACAGTCACGCTTGCTCCTTCTCTCTCTCACTCTTCCACCCCATCCATCGGCTCGTCCCGTTGGACCTCCTTCAAATTGTATAGACGCCGACTGTTCCTCGTTGTTCACCACATTTTCCCTGACCGTGGTGCCCTCCACCCCCTCCTCTTCCCCAGATTCCTGCAATGCTACAGCGTGTTCGCAGTCTATCCACCACTGCAAGCCTTTACGCGGTAAGTTCCAGTTTATTTCTGAGACAAAGTCAAAGTCATGGGGAGTTTGCTCCTTCTTCCCCAGTTCCCATCCTCCATTCTTTCCCACAGCTCCTCCCTCCCTCATTCCATCCACCTCCACTGGCCCTGAGACTGGTTCCTAGACAGCAGGCCTGCTCCCGTCCGGCCTTTCCTTGGCTTGTTTCTCTTCCTGAAAACCTTTCCCCAAGACGACCTGCTTGCTTGATTCTCTCGCCTCCTTCCAGCATTTGCCCAGATTTCCCTTTCCCGAGGAGGCCCGGCCTGAGCCCCATGCTGATCTACTTCCGTCTCCTGGTCGTGTTTTCCTGACACGGGAGGCACACGTCTGTGGGTAGTGAGGGAACACTAGTTAGATGCCCCACTGTGCAGCGTGTGGGCACCCAGAGCACTTATTCTGCTGAGTCCTCTGCTTAGAACTTCACACGGATCATATTTTGAACCTCGTGAAATTGGTACCTTGAGGGACAAAGACACTGAAGCCCGGAGAGGTGAGAAGCGCACTTCAAGTCACGCGGTAAATGGGTAGAGATGTGACTTGAGCTTGTGGCCCAGGCTCTAGTGCAGAACCTTCCTGCCCTGCCCGCAATCCATGCCACTCCTCTGGGGACCCACTGTTGTCCCGTTACGCACACTGGGCAGCAACGACGCTGTCGATGTGTCTTCTCAATAAGCCTCACTAGTAAGCATGACAAGAACTGCAGTTTTAGGGAGAAAAATATTGAGATAAAAGTTATGTAGGCATCAAAGGTCACAACGTGAGTGAAAAGCAGAGCTTGGATTATAAGCCAAGCTTCCCAACTCCCTGCACAAAATACTTTATGGACTGTAAAATTCTCCTATGCATGTGGACCATGAGATTGTGCAGAGAAAAGATCCCTGTTATCTTCATTGGTCCAACAACCAGATCCTAGAGGAAAGAGTAGTGATTGGATCAGTAACACAAGAGATATCCCAGGCTTTGAGCTGGGGATAATTCCTGAAGGTGGCTAAAAAGGGATCCCTGGGGTAGAGCCAAGACAGGAGAACACTTCTATTTTTAAAGAGCAGGTGAACTCCTACAGTGACACACAAGCTTGCCAACCAGCGACGTGGCCCGTCCTGGTGCGCCTTTGTCACGAGTATAATTAGCACTGCAAGCTTTCTTTGTGACCTTCCTATTTCCACCCGGCCAGAAGAAGGGGGGCTACCACAGGAAAGGCTGTAAGGGACCCAGGATGAGAAAGCAGCTTCCCGACAGTGCCACCCACACTGACCTGCGCGCTCGGAGCTCCCCAAACTCCATTCTCAGCAAGTATTGTTATTTTCGATCATCTTTATTCATTGTGTCGCCTGCTGGAGCTTCCGGACTCATTAAGCTCCCTGAGTGAAGTCTGCATAACAAGAGATCCCAGGGCCGTGCCTTCCCCTGCAGCGACGCCCTCCTGCTCACCCAGAGCTGCGGAAAGCTGTGTGAAAAGCCCTTGCCCCGTGGCAAGGGCATGTGTCTCAAATTCTCCCTGGGACGATGCCATCACACATCTCCAAGTGGCCCCGGCCACAGCAGTGCCTTGAAATGCTTTACGTCTAAGCCATTCTGAGAAGTAAGAAGAAAAATCTTAATGTTATAGAAGGTCTGTGCTTACTTTTTCATAAGTGGGCCTGAAATTTGGCCTGCAGTGTTTTTTTTTTTATTTTATTTTATTTTATTTTTTAGTCTTAGAAAGTTTAAACAAAAATGTATCCACCTCTCATTTAAAAAAAAAAAAAAACCACGCTGGAAAATATACATCCTCACCGAGGGGTAATTTGCTGTTCAAATCATAGTGAAAAATCAGTGTGAGTTTAGGAAGAAATGTGGAATTGCTCAAACACAGACACACATATACACACACACACCATCATCAACACACACAAAACCTCTCAACATTTCTTTTCCTCTTTGGTGTGTGTATGCCAAGTGAATGTTCCTCAGATGCTTCCATATGTCCCCAAATATGTGCCTTCCTTATTTCATTATGGCAGGTTAATAGATGTGGCAGGTTAGATTAATTACGACTTAAAACTTGGCAGTCCACAGGAACAAAAATATATGGCTTGCAGATACAATACTTCTGACAATATGACTGATTTTCTTGGGGGGAGAAAAAAAACCTGTCAAAACATGACATGTCAGATCCAGTTTCCTTCTACCAACATATCACAATCTGTTTTGATGGAGAAAGGATATATTTTAATTATTTGTTTTTAATCTGACTCCAGACTTGGCATATGGCATTTCACTAAGTTCTCGCTACATATTCTGGTAAAAACAAAAACAAGCTGTACGGAGCTATTCAACTTCTGGCATAAAAGTTATTTTTAAGAGCTTCGATCGCTTCTGATGAGGTTAAAGGATTCAAAAAGAAAAAAAAGCCTCCTAAAGATTGAAGTGTCATCCGTTCAGAAAGATGTGCCAGAAATCAATCACAGTAGACATTAGCTGTTGGCAAAATGTGTTTCCTGGGTGAGTAGGGCCATCGAGGTAAACAATCATTGGTCTTTCCGTCAGGTTTTTCCTCTCTGCGATCCAGAGACAGTCAATGGAGAGAAAAATGTATCTATTACCTAGTATCTTCAAACCGTGGCTAAAGCCCTTTGTCCCTCAACGCAAACTCAAAAGAGGAGGACAACAGACCTTTTATTTACTTGGCTTTGCTCAACATGCTTTATCAATGCCTTTACTGATAGAGCACAAAAAAGCAGTCCTGACAAGTTTTGTTTCTGTTGCCTGGAGGCCAATTAACCAGAACTATCAACTAACCAGAACTTAACAATTTTTTTTTCTTGCATCCTGCATTAGAATAAATAATTAAATAAATCAAAACCGTTATTCACGATTTTGTTTAAAATGTTTAAAAATTCCTTCCAGCAAAAAAATAATAATAATAACATTCAGAGAATAGGCTGATGCCAATACAGGTTCAACCTAAGAATTTAGATTAGAATTACCAATGTACCTGGAGATGATTAATAATGTTCAGAGACGTCCATTCATTTGCTTAGCCATTCAGACAATAAACCCTGACTTACCATACGATAGACACTTTGTACTGAGTTAAAGCACTGTATGGACTGTGAAAATAAGACACAATTCCTGCTCTGAAGCAGTTCATAGTGTTAAAGAGAAGCATCATGGTGACCACCGGGGAAGGGAATGAAAACCGAGAGATTTTAGCCAGGATCCTCGGGGCACAGGGTTATTCAGGGACCAAGCCATTGGAGACAATCCTAAATTTAGAGGTTAGTGGGCTCACTAGAGTTTTATATTTCACTAGTGTCCATGAAAGGTCCATGAACGTATTCCAGCTAATCCACACAATTTAATAATTTTATCCACTAGAGTGGATTTCTAACATCAGCTTGCCAATGAACAAGACCGTGTTTTGATGGATGACTATCTGACATTTATTATACTAACTAGCAAAGCCTCTGGTATTGATGAGAGATCCACGTATTTAAAGAACTTTTAATAGCTTTCTCTGAAATTTGGAATTCTGGAGTAAATGCTAGCCTACAACCAACACTGGGTTACGCATAACTAGAGCAGAGGTTAAGCTCGCCCAGTGTGAAAGCACACACTCACACACCCTGACATGTGAGAACGCTAAGGCAGATCTCATCATTCTCCCTCCAGGACGTAGGACGCTAGACGCGTCTGTCGGGCTCCTCAGTTTGTCTTCACTGCATACAACCGTGGCTAGTATCCAGTAGACAGTCAACAAAGATTTCTTGACCACAGAGTCAGATTATGGACGGGGACAACAGGTGCGCGGAAAGGGACAAGAACCCAGGAATAGAGGCCCCAGGGAAAGAAGCGTGTGTTCCATCTGTTTCTGAAGACAAGGTCGCCGAGGGCACACGAGAGGACCTTGTCTCAACTAGAGTTGCTGTGTTTGGTGGCATTTGATCATCAGCTCCCACTTGGCGAGGAGGGACTAAGGCTGACAAGGCGCGTTACAGTCCTTGCGCATTCGTGTGTGGGACGTGGGGCTGCAATTCTCCAGGGCACTGACTCAGTTACTCTGAAGAGCTCAGTTTTTGTCATTATCATAGTTTGCATTCTTAAAACGTAATTCTTGTGCTAATGTGACGCTATTTGACTCTGTGGTTAAGATGCTGTCGATAGGGATGCCCCAAACCAAGTAGACATATCGTGTTTCTAGCTTAAGGTTGGATGAACTAATGTCTAAAGGTCAAAGTCAGGATGCCAAGGTAAATACAATTACCAGTGGAGACATGAGAAGAATCTAGAAAGATTAGAGAGGGCATGGTGGATGTATTAGAGGACCTTAAACTTACATATGAGAGGCAATACTCTTTTCTTATGAATCGGGGAGACCAGTGGTAAGAATGTGAAATCAGTGTTGAGGAAGTAAAGAAGGAAGTTTTGAACAGAGTGGAAAACACTGATTGCTGAGAGTTGTATATTTAAGTGAGATATACTCCTCATTGAAGCAATTAATCCTGCACATTCTCAACGGCTAAGAGATCATAATATCAACGAAGCTAAAGCTGAAATCACGTGGGAATATGACACAATGCCTAGAAAATTGTCAGGATTGCTTTTCTGGCCACAG
This sequence comes from Panthera tigris, assembly GCF_018350195.1. Classification (NCBI taxonomy): domain Eukaryota; kingdom Metazoa; phylum Chordata; class Mammalia; order Carnivora; family Felidae; genus Panthera; species Panthera tigris. Next base: position 136,524,050 of record NC_056662.1, on the reverse strand, counting down.
AAACATGCTTGCAGTAAGGAGAATCGCTCCAGTGGTGTCCCTTCCTGGGTCCATCAATGTAGAAGACTCAGGGCGGGGTGGCTGGAGACCCCAAAGGACAGCACGCACTTTGGGAGATGAGGGCATCAGTGGTTGGTAGGTCACACGTGCAGCATGGCCAGGCCGGAGCAAGTGTTAGCTGAACATTGGTAGAGTGTCCCCTACAACTTGAACCAGAATGCTCCCAAGAGGAAAAGATCTGAACTGTGCAATGCTATCTCCTTCTCAGGTGAGAGCTCGAGCCAGAAGAAAGACAGATGAAGTCCCCCAAAGTCACCTTGGCCCTTCACTTACCTCCCAGAGGCTCCGGGGCAATAGAAGCAGATAGAGAAGCAGATAGACCAGTAGATAGACCAATAGATACCCGCTTGGAGAGTCACTGATGCAAAACAAAAACAGTTCCTTCCAAAGTTCTCTGCTTTTCCTCCCCCCCGGAGAAGCTTTGACCAAAGAAGGAAGTATTTTTAGTGCGGTGCTTTTTCTAAAGTGAAATAAGAACAAGGAAAGATACTTTGACGCTTACTAATGAAACCATTAATGGAACTGTCTATGTGAAAACCGTTTTCGCAAGAGGAGATCAGAGTTTCAGAGCCCCTGACAATTGTACGACGGGAAGAAGAGCCATTGGCAAGATCCCGGCGCCTTTCACACGAGAAAATGAAATGATACGGCTTTAGGTAGACAAGATTATATTTGGCTGTAAGTATGTTTTTAACGCCCTTTTAATCAAATTCTTAAAGTGAGAAATCCATGAGAGACAATTTGAAAGAAAATCTCACGGACTTTATTTCCTATTTGGCAAGAAATGGGGGAGAGCAGGTTTTAAGATCTAAAATTATCTTATTTTCCCTTCACTGTTAGTTTCTAATTTTTGTCTATACACACAGTGATTTCACATCTGAGTGATCGGGATTGTGTCTGAATAGAACTGGGTCTGACATATTTGCTGTGGCCTTGCATGGGAGAATGAGGACAAGAGCGCTCTCTGGGGTCCATTTTATAAGGACACTAATCCCATTCATGAGGGCCCCACCCCCAAGACACAACGGCTTTCCAAAGGTCCCACTTCCTAATCCATCATGGCGGGTAGGGGGGACTAGGATTTCAACATAAGGATTTGTATAGGCAGTGGGGGGTGGGGGACATTCAGTCCACTGCATTAACTAAAGTCCATACTTCATGGTAGGGCTCCCTGTTTGTCTTGTGCATCCTTTGGGTTTTGACACGTGCAGAATCTAATTATCTACAATTACTGCACGTACCCCGTGCAGAAATGCTCTCTCACTCATTTCTTCCTCCCCCGCAACCCCTGACGACCTCTGATTCTTCTGCTGGCTCTATAGTTTTGCCTTTTCCATAATGTCCTACAGTTGGGACTGAACAGTGTGGAGCCTTTTTAAGGCAGCCTCCTTCACTTCGTGATATGCATTTAAAGATTCTGTTCTTTTTATAAGTGTGTTCTCCAAAGCTAAGGATTCTTTTCGTGGAAACGATGTTCTAAAATTTGAAAAGACATCGTTCATTTTCCTCAACTCCAGTTTCCTCATTTGTAAAAGGGAGATATTTTCATTTCCATTCCCAAGAGTTGTTGAGAACTGAAAGGCATCATTTACCATCAGAAAAGTGAAGTGTTAGACAAGCATCATTTTTTTCTTAAAATATCATAATGAACTCAAGGACATGGGGAATTTTTGGGGAATGGGCACGGTTGGATGATTGCTGACTTGGATGAGGAAGGAGAGGCCAAGTTCTTGTTGTTGCTTTTGATTTTGTTCCATAATCATTTCTTAATATTATTTATCATGTGGCCAAAGTCCTGTTAAGAGATGAGTCACCGAGAACATATTAACTCAGAAAAAATTGCCCACCCTTTTCCAGTTTATTAGTTTTATAATGAGCAATTGGTATTTTAACTTTTCTTTAAGCTTCTCAAACTTATTTTATATTGATCCACAATGACTTCAAGTAAAAACTACTGCTCTTGTGCGTGAACAGAGTATTTCGTTTGCACATCTTACATGGTGTTTCTACAGCAGGCCCTTTTCTGTTGTATACAAATATTTTTATTTTGCACGAAAGGGATTTCCTTTCCATCCTTGCACTGTAATCCAAACTTGCCAAGGACTCATGGTATTCTGTCGATTTTCCTAGTAGCAACATCTATTGTCTGCTCAATATCATTGGGGAATTATGAGTGAGTGTTAAGAGTCTAAGATCATGTGAGAAAATGTATTTGTTTCATAAAATGATTCTTGGATCATCTTTGGTATTTCTACTGTTGTAATACACTTTTTTGGGGGGAGAGAGAGAGAGCACATGGGTGGGGGAGGGAGGGAGAGGGAGAGAGAGAGAGAGAGAGAGAGAGAACCCCAAGTCGGCTCTGCGCTGAGTGTGGAGCTTGACACAGGGCTGGATCTCACGACCCTGGGATCGTGACTTGAGCCAAAATCAAGAGTCAAACACTCCACCGACTTAGTCACCCAGGTGCCCCTATTATACTCTTGGATAAATTAAAGATTTAAAAGGCTCTTCCATGAATCATCTTTCCTAACTTTTCCTTGATCTTTACCGTGACAGTATTTATATCATCTTGCTCATCATTGAGAAAACTATGCATTTGGGTTTACCCTGTCAAAGATCTGAACACCATTGTATAAATGTATCTGCATTCTCAGGTGTCAGAGGGTTGGAAGAAACAAAAGAACTATAGAATGTCTCCCTCGTAGTCTTATCGATGCAGAATAGGACTCTGTTGTGCGGTGATGTTTGTTTTGAAAAGATTCTATGCGATGACCAAGACATAACTGACAATTATTAATTTTCTCCAGCACATTCAGTTGCTCTTTTTGGCTCTTTTTTAAAACCAAATTAAATGCGGTTCTAGGAAAAATGTTGCAGGACATGGCGGGAGACCCTGCTCAGAGCAGGGGACAGGGCGGCCTTCACTGGGAGAGGGCAGGGATGCTGAGGAAGGAAGTCGTACTCTGAAGGCTCAGACACACTGGTCTGCAGAGGCTGAGGCTGGCACAGAGAGATCAAGGGACCCCCTGCCCCGTCACAAGTTTTCTTCCAGTAACAAGCAACAGTGGTCTACCCCGGGTTGGCATGGAGAAGCCCCCGAGGAGGGCATGTGTTCAGAGTCGCTGGAAGCTGAGAGTGGAACACGAATGTGGAGGTGTCCCCCTGGCACCAAATCCAAGTGAGACAGAATCTACAGCTGCTCAAGGGAATTCCAGAAACCCAGCTGCTTCCCAGAGGGACTCATCGTACCCACCGGGAACCTGGCAGAGCAAGAGACACGTCCATTTCCAGGCAGAAACATTCTGTTTCTTCAGGGATGGATGTCTCTACCTGACATGCGTTCTGTTCATGGGTGAAGGTGACAGGAGACCGTCTCAGACGAACAAACCATAGACTTAATCAGTGGCAGAGCAGCATTATATGAAACGCTAAAGGGAGTTCAGGAGGCAGAAAGAAAAGTACCAGATGGAGATTAACATGTACATAAAAGAATGTGCAAGACCGTCATTTGTGAATATGAGCCATCTAAATCAGATAGCTTCCCCCATTTTAATCGTGTTAAGCTAATTAGCCACTTAAATGAAAATAATGGTGGGGGCTTGTACTCGATGACACACGTAAAAGTGAAGTCTGTGGGAACGGCACCCCGGATGGGAGGTGACGGGGCAGAGTGTCGGGAGGACCTTACGTGACGTGTCGCATGATCTGCTTATTTGCAGCCAGACTGTGTCAGGATCTGGTACATCCCCAAACAATCCGTAAAATAAAGAACTTAACTAATTCATTCATGTTAAAAGGGGTTGCCTAGTAGACAGAAAGTTGAGACAAAATGGTAATGTAAAAATATACCTAATTCAAACTAAAAAAGGAAAGGAAAAAATGGAGTAAGAAACAGATGGAACAGATAGTTTTTCTTTAATGTTTATTTATTTTGAGAGAGACAGAGAGAGGTGGGGGGAGGGGCAGAGACAGGAGGAGAGAGAGAAGCCCAAGCAGGCTCCACACTGTTAGCGCACAGCCTGATTCAAGGCTCAAAGCCACGAACCGTCAGATCATGACCTGAGCCGAAATCAAGAGTTAGACACTTAACTGACTGAGCCACTCAGGTCCCCCGCCCCCCACCAATAGTTTTTATTTAAAATAAAAGACAGTTTTCTTTAAAGCTTCATGTCAGATTTAAATGAAAACATACCAATAATTATGTGAAATAATAATGGCCTGAGTGATAAAATTTAAGGCTGGGATTGTCAGATGGGATAAAAGAAACAGAAAACACCCACCACATACCATCTACATGAAGAACGTTAAACAGATGCACAAACGGACTAAAAGTGAATAGACGAAGGAAGAAAGGTCATAAAAACACAGTTGCAAAGTAATTTAGATTAGTTGTATTAACACTAGACAAAGTAGATTACAAAATAAGAAATATTACCAAAGGAGGGGCGCCTGGGTGGCTCGGTCAGTGAAGCATCCGACTTCGGCTCAGGTCATGATCTCATGGGTAGTGGCCTCGAGCCCTGCATCGGGCTCTGTGCTGATGGCTCGGAGCCTGGAGCCTGCTTGGGAGTCTATGCCTCCCTCTCTCTCTGCCCCTCCCTTGCTTGCTCTCTGTCTCTCCGTCTCTGTCTCTCTCTCTCTCAAAAATAAATAAACATTAAAAAAGTTAAAAACAAAAAGAAGTATTACCAAGGGAAAATGGGGACATTACCTAACGATAAAAGAGTTATCATCGAGCAAGTGCAGTGCTAGAGAAAAGTACGTGCAAGTTGAAGGAACGCACGTTTGGGGACGGGAGCCGCACGTGGCTGTGATTTCTGCTACGATTCCCAGGTACCTTCCGAAACAAGGCAGGTAGGTAGCACTCACTGGCCCACCTGAGGAAATCTCATGCAGGGGGCAGGATGCCTGTCACAGCGGTGTGGGAAGAGCAGCAATGGCAGCGACAAAGCCGGTGGTGAGGGCACGCTTCACGTCACAGAGGAGGTTCGGGACACGGGGCGCTCTTCCCCGCCAACTATCACTGACCTCCGCGACGACCCCCAACTGAACTGTGTTTAAGCAGCAGGAATGCAGTGCACAGCCTGACCGAGTTAACACGCTTCCCCTAAGGATGCTACTGAGGACGCCAGACACGTCCACAGGGCGCCTCCTCGCCCGCGGCATCTGCAGAAGTATTATTTTAGGTCTTCGCGACAAATAGCGATGCTGCTTTTTCCTCAGCAATTGTTTTCTCTTTTGTCCCACGTCCCACGAAGCTCAGAACCTCACTTCCAAGCGCCCAGGATTTCAGAGCCCTGATTTGATACGAAACTTCCTTTCTGCAGCACTGACCTTCTCTTTCTCGACTGTCGTCCTTTTCCGTCTCCTTCCTTCTGTGTGTTGGTCTTGTTGTTGGGCAGGACGGTCACCTGAAGGTTGATCTGGGGCCAGAGAAGCATCTTTACTGGGAGCTCATGCACACAGCTACTGGCCGGAGACCCTTTGTCACCTGGGCCTCCCTTCAGGGCTGGAGTGTCCTACAGTCCGGTCCGGTAGCTGGTTTCTCCCAGGGCACACAAACCAAGAGACAGAACGAGGAAGCCACATGCCTCTCATGATCTAGTGCCTGAAGGCACGCGCCGTCCCTCCTGCCACTATGGGAGGGAGACCGTACTCGAGTGTGAACTTCAGGACACAGGGATCACTGAGGTCATGTCGGAGGCTCACGGCCATGGTTCTACTTCCAAAGGAAGCGTTATGGTGCGCGATACCAAGGAAGGCTTCACAAAAGATATAATATTTAAAGTAGCCTAGAAAGGCCATCAGACCTTTCACACGTGGAAAGCTGGGCATGAGGGACACAGAAAATACGTGATAGATAAAAGATATAACTGAATATAACTGTGAATTGCGATGTTTGAAATAGCAGGAAATAGGACAATGTAATTGGAGTGACCGATGAAGAAAAGAGGGAGCCAGGAGAAAACGATGCTGAAAACGATAGATAGGAGTCAAATTGTGTCTTAAATATCACAGGAGCGGGGGAAGCTTGATACTTGCTAGGAAGAGAAACTATGAAATTCACTTAAGTAGGAAAGCAAAAATCCTAAGTATCTTGTAGCAAGACTGATGGCTAATTGAAGTGTAATGATCAACGTGGACATTGGTGGGCTTTCTAGAACCTGTGTCCCCTTCCCACGGGTCCCCTTTTGTGCTTCGTGGTCTATTTTCTCTGGGGAGGTTGGATACCACCAGCAGGCGCTAACTGCCCCGAGGTCACGGACGGGCTCAATGGGGCATGTCTGGCCTGAGCTGTCTCCACGTGAAGGGGCGTGAAGGTGGCCGTGAAGGTGGCCGTGAAGGTGTGGGCAGAGGTCAGGCACCAGTGCAGCCATCAGCATTCATGACAGGTGCACCCGAGAACACGCTGATGCTGACTCACCCGGCAGGGCCAGCAGAGGACAGACAGCAGCAGAAGATACTCCGAGCCCTGATGTCACCCGAATCCCTGCAGAAAATTCACCCCTGGAACCCGTTTTTATCTGGCCTCCCCCAACTGTGGTTTTGGTTTTGGCTAGCTTGAGTCAGACTGTTGTTTGAAAACTTTCTGTCCGATGTAATGTCACAGCAAATATAATTTTCAAACGTCATTATGGGTGGGGGGCGGCGCCTGGATGGCTCAGTCGGTTGGGTGTCCAACTTCAGCTCAGGTCATGGTCTCACAGCCGGTGGATTCGAGCCCCGCATCGGGCTCTGTGCTGACGGCTCAGAGCCTGGAGCCTGCTTCGGATTCTGTGTCCCTCTCTCTCCGCCCCTCCCCTGCTCTCACGCTGTCTGTTTCTCAAAAACAAATAAACATTAAAAGAAATTTAAAAAAAAGGGGTTATGGAATATTCTGCCCGTCCCTGTCTTCCAAAGTTTACAGTCTCTATCAAGTTTGGTGGCTGAACGAAGGTACCTGAACTCCCAGAAGGGAAAATGTGACTGACTGTACCTTTTTTTCCCCAGAGTTACATGTGCTACAATAATTTTCATTTATTACTATCATATTATTTTATATTATATATGACTACGATTTCTATTAGAAGAGCATGCTGGCTCACTGTTTCTTGTGTTCTCCCATGGCTGCTTGTGCAAAACCATGTATCGATGAGGGCATATACCAGACTGCATATACACGGTGACTGTATATATCAGATGCTTCGGTAGATGCTTCGGTAGATGGGCTGGTATGGGAGTGTCATGTGTTTACAAACCAGATTAATCCAGTGTCGGTTTGGTGTTTATTTCATATTTTATTCCATCATTTATTTATTACCCCATTTAGCCAGCCACGACGGCACACGTCCTTATTGAGCTGCGTGAATGTGCCATACACGATCACCGTGAGAACCGCGAGGACATGGCGGGAAGACGGATGGAAAGATACATAACGGATAGAGAGACAAGCAGGCAGGTGTCTCTCTAATATGAAAGCCAGCGACTTTCCATGCTGTGCACATCTACTCCTTTCCATTTCATCCATCCCAGACTCCTGAAAGTTTGACAAACGTGGTCTGCAGAGGCAAAGCTGAGACTCGGGGGTGGGGAGGGGCGGGCAGGAGACCCCAGCAGCACGGTCTCAGGCTCTGGACAGGAACGCAGCTTTCCGGATTGTTACGCCGCGGGCAGAGGCGCACAGATGGGAAGGTGGAAGGAGGGGGGGTCCGGTGGCCTCAACCTCCCCTACTAACCTGGTGGCGGTCTGACCTCACCCCGGGTCAGGCTGGTAAGCGAGCATTTTGTTTCAGAACTGAACAGCATTACAATGAGTCTTTCCATGTTGTTTTGCCATCACGAATCCATATGTCTGTATTTATTTGTCTTCCTGATTCAGACTGGGTACCTTCATAAAGCGTGCGAGTTTCCTTCTGACACGTTCTTCACACGGGGGACAAAAATGTCAAACTCCAATGAACAAGCGGTTGCGAAAGTTGCCTGTAGATTATTCAGAGGCTGGCCCCAGCTCCCCCAGACCCGTCTGTGATGTGAGATAAAGATACGTCATGCACTTCATCGTCCTACACGAGATTTTCATCCATCACCTTTATTTAGCAATTTGTCACTTTTGGGGGGTGGTTAGTAAACATAACTGACAGGTCATTAGTAACACACTTGACATTCAGCGATCGAGGCTATTAAAAACATATTTTATGAAGTATTTGTGAGTTTACAGACTCCGACCTACAGGGTGATCTATAGTTGTATTCTGTGGTGTTTTTGTTTTCAAATAATTATCATTTTTAATAATTCCAGACAAGATAGTATCGCCCTTCCCACCTCCCAGAGCTGTGGCTATTTTTTAAATTATTCTCTCTCCCTCCTTTTTTTTTTTAAATTTTTTTTCAATGTTTTTTATTTATTTTTGGGACAGAGAGAGACAGAGCATGAACGGGGGAGGGGCAGAGAGAGAGGGAGACACAGAATCGGAAACAGGCTCCAGGCTCTGAGCCATCAACCCAGAGCCTGATGCGGGGCTCGAACTCACGGACCGCGAGATCGTGACCTGGCTGAAGTCGGACGCTTAACCGACTGCGCCACCCAGGCGCCCCTCTCTCCCTCTTTTTTAAAATTTTATTTACTTTTGAGAGACAGAGAGAGAGAGATCATGAGTGGGGGGGGGCAGAGAGGGGGGGAGAGAGAGAGAGAGAGAGAGAGAGTGAAAATCCCAAGCAGGCTCTGTACTGTCAGCAGTCAGCACAGACCCCGACTTGGGGCTCAAACCCACAAACCGTGAGATCATGACCTGAGCCCAAGTCGGACACTTAACTGACTGAGTCACCCAGGCGCCCCTATTTTTTTTTAAATTATTCTGTATTTGCTCTTTATTTCTCACATTACCTCTGCAAGTTATTTTTATATTGGTATTTACATGTTTCTTATTAGAACCAAAGTTAGTCACCAGGAGACTGAGCAGAGTTTTAAATCCGTACCAACTGTTACATAATCAAGAAATTCTTTTTTTTTTTTGTATCCACCGTTACACAAAATACAGATGCTGGAGATAGCTAAGCTAGCTCAGTTCTGCACTTCTACTTTCTACTGTAATCTGTAAAATTTCATGGCTTATTAAAGGGATTATAGGTTGTGGGAAACTTGGATTTCAGCCATTAAACATTTTAATGAAAATATAATCGTGGGAGGGCTGGGGGGTCCAGTCAGTTAAGCGTCTGACTCTTGATTTTGGCTCAGCTCATGATCTCCTGGTTCATGGGTTCGAGCCCATGTCAGGCTTTGCACTGACAGTGTGGAGCCTGCTTGGGATTCTCTCTCTCCCTCTCTTTTTGTCCCTCCCCTGCTCTGTCTCTCTTTTTCAAAATAAATTCAGTAAATTAATTCTCCGTCCCACTTTTTCAAAATAAATTCAACAAATTAATTCTCCGTCTCACTTTTTCAAAATAAATTCAACAAATTAATTCTCCGTCTCTCTTTTTCAAAATAAATTCAATAAATCTTAAAAAAAATACATATATATAATCACAAATGAACCTGGAGGCCAGTAATTTTTTATTGCATCTTTCTGACAGCAATGTTGCCTACACAGAGCTCTAGCAGCCACTTAATTGAGGCAAGTTGCAGGAACATGGCTCTAATTCCTGGCGCCCCAGGAAAGAGCTCAAATGACAAAGGGGCGGTGACTTGGGAAAATGGCGCAGAGAGGAGGAGGGGGCAGGGGAGGCCACTGTAGCCTGCGCTCAACAGCTGGGATCCTCTGATGCCATTTTTCTTTAAATATATTTATTTATTTTTGAGAGACAGGGAGAGAGAGAGAGAGAGAGAGAGCGCACGAGCAGGGGAGGGGCAGGGACAGAGGGACACACAGAATCCAAAGCAGGCTCCAGGCGGTCAGCACAGGGCCCGACATGGGGCTCGAACTCAACGAACCGTGAGATCCTGACCTGAGCTGAAGTCAGAGGCTTAGCCCACTGAGCCACCCAGGCACCCCGATGCCTTTTATTGAGTTGACTCATGGTTGAACAGCTGAATTAGGTTCAGTGCATTAACTTGAGCCGGAGGGGGTTTCTGAGGTCTGCAGCCCAGGGCCTGGTTGAAATGTGGGCCGTTTAACTGCCTCCCCTACAGACTTAGCAAGAACGACTGGCACCGTCTCCAGACTTACATCCTCTGAGCCACCGTGCTGGAGAGCAGTCTGTGAGGCACGTCAACAAAGGCATTTGATACAGGAAGTAGTCACCAAGATGGCGGTTCTCTTCTCAAGGACCGGTGGCGTGAGGGAGAGGGAGTCTAAATTCTGTAACTGGATTCACTGTGGACAACTGGAGGTATCCACAGGGCACTGAGGGGGCCCCGGAAGGGGAGCACTGACGTGGTCTGGTTGTTCTGGAAGTTTCCCAGGTGGTGGATAAGTAACTTGGAATAAGAATTAGCAATATTCTGTGGTTATGATCTGTCCCCATGCTTACCGTGAGGAGCATTTCACAATGTATATAAATGTCCAATGATTACGTCGCACATCTGAGTATTGTGTGTCAAATTCACTCCAATTTATTTATTTATTTATTTATTTATTTTAACATTTTATTTATTTTTGAGACAGAGAGAGACAGAGCATGAACAGGGGAGGGTCAGAGAGAGGGAGACACAGAATCTGAAATAGGCTCCAGGCTCTGAGCTGTCAGCACAGAGCCTGACGCAGGGCTCGAACTCACGGACCGTGAGATCATGACCTGAGCCGAAGTTGGGCACTCAACCGACTGAGCCACCCAGGCGCCCCAAGAGATGACTTACTTTGTGGTGGAGATCTGAACTCGACAAATAAAATCAAAGATACTTGGTCAGTGGGTGCCAACATCAAGGGGGAAAGAAAAGGATGCCCAAAATGTCAGAAGCAAAATCTTAAGGATGGAGTATGGTTACTAAGAAATCTTCGAAGCTGGGAAGTAATCATTTCTTTTAACAATAGCGATATTTTAAAGAAAAGAAAAATCTTCTTTGAATGGATCTTGTATCCCAGGGCTTTCCAGATGTCAGTGGAATCCAACAACAGCGCCGAAAGGTAGGTAGAGATCTTGGTGGCTATGAGTGACAAAAATCAAGTTTCAGTTCGTTTAAACAAATGCTCCTGGTAACAGCGTCACGGTAGCTTCATCTTGGGCAGCTCGTGCAATATGCCAGGCGCCGTTCTTGTTTGTATTTTCCAACCTGTGAGATGGGTACAGGAGAGGACGCAGAGGCACAGAGGGGGTTCGTGATCGGCTCACAGTCATATGCCTGCGGGGAGGTGGGTCTGAGGTTTGAATGTGAGCCACCTGGCACCAAGTCCTGGGCTTCTAGCCCCTCCACTGAAAGGGGACAGGAGCTTTGTGGCACATCCCATGAAGACCCCAAGACTCGGCCGTGCTCTAGGCACACTGCAGCCTGTTGCTCAGGGAGCACAGCCAGTTGGCCTCCACTCCTCAGCCACATTTTCCTTGCTCGGAAAGCTCTCCAGCGTCCCGCCTTAGCCTTGCATTCGATGTGCCTCTGCAACGCAGCCGGAAGAACAAGCCCCTTTCCTGACAGCTCCCGCGAAAGTTCTGGATCGTTCCTCACAGTGGGATGGTTTGAGCCCACACCTATTTCTGAATAAATCTGTTCAACTACCAGGACTGAACACGTGCCAATGCCTAGAGCATAAAGGAAAGAGTCGCCCAGACTGAACCACATGGACCGAATCTGGAGCTGGCGGTTCCCTAAAGGAGGGAAATCACCAGTGGGTGTGGGGCAAGGAAAAGCAGTAGGTAATCATGAACCCGAAATGGATACAAGGAAGGGCAGTCAGGGCAATATGACCTCTTACGCAAATGAAAAACTTATTCGCACTTACTCGGCAATCCATTTCCATTCTTAGGAAACCTTTATTGTCCATTGTCCATTGTAACCTCACTCCTCTGTGACTTTGTTTGGAGGACTGATGAACCCACACCCTGTGGAGACAAGACAAACACTCCAGCTGTCAGAGATGTACCACAAGGAAGAAGCGAGTCAGGCAAACGTGAGCCCATTCTCTGCCCCACTTGCCCTGAGAAATCATCAGCTACAGGGAGGGCACTGGGCCAGCACGCAGGAGAGGGGACGCGATCTGTGCTGCCTGGAGAAGTTTGGCAGGGTGACCCCTGGGTGCTGCAGAACAGGGGTCTTGGTTACACTTGCATGGGAACCCCGTATCCCTCTCTGTTCCTGGGGATGGGCTTGCTATTATAAGCAGGTCTCCACATCATCTTTAAAAGTGCTCTCCATTATCATATAGAGACAGACTGAAACCTTGGATTGTGAGGAACTTTTTCTGTGAGTGTTCTGCAAGACGAGTGAGCATTTCTAATAAATGCTAACTTGATAAATGAGCGATGTCTTGCGATACGAGTAGTACGCGACGCCGAATGTCACACGATCACAACTGAGCCAATGGTTCTTGACATTCGCTTTGACAGACAAGTGCTTTGGATTACAAGTGTGTTTCCGGAACGAATTATGCTTGCAAACCAAGGACTTACCATACTTAGCCTGGCTGGACAAGAGTTTGTCTGGCCCAACCAGACAAACCAGGTCTCCCGTGACAGTTTTAATGAAGCTTATATCTTTCTAGTGTGTCCACTGCTGATAGAGCTTGAAGAAGAGAGTAAGTATGAAAACACCAAAGTTAATATCTTAGACTTTCATGGTACCTAAGAAGAGAAAGCATCTACTGTGTCATCACGTATAAAATGGAGTTAGGTCTTTGTCAAGACAAGTCCTTTCTGTGTTCTCAAATATTAGAAACACTAAGTTCTTTAACAACCTTTATAAATGATTATGATGGAAAGTTTGATTCTTTTTTTTCAGAAAATAATTTAAAACCACAATTTAAAATCTGTATTCACTTTATTTGGGCATTTCTATATTTGTGGAAACTGAAGTTTTCAAATTTTAATAGGAAAGAGGAATTGACTAAAAGTCTTTTATGATAGTTAACTCAGATTTTAAGACAAGCAATTTGACACCCACGGAATGTCAACTACACAGAACCAATTAAGGAGCTAATCAAAACTTCTCAAGGGTTTAGTCTCTGCCTAGCCCTTAGAAACACAACCAGGGAAACTGTGATAGTATGACTTACAATAAGAAATATGTGTATTTGATCATAGCGCAGAGTGCCCCAAATCCTTGGAGTTTCCCAAGTGATGAGAGCAATATAGGTGTCTTTTGTTATGTTAATGGGATGGTTTTTGGAAGCCCCTAAGGATGGGGGCTGGTTGCCAGGACAACCAAGCCTTTTAGGCCCACCTCTGACCCGGAGGGAGGGGAGAGGGGCTGGAGGTTAAATCAGTGGTCAATGGCCAATGATCTAATCAGTCATGCCTCTGTAATAAAGCCTTCATAAAAACCCAAATGGATGGAGTTCTGAGAGCTTCCAGGTTGGAAAACACAGAGGTCTGGGAAGACTGGCACCCCTGGAAGTCCCTTTCCCCGTATTTTGCCCTGTGTGGCAATTCCACCTGGCTGTTCTGAGTTACATCCTTCTATGATACACTGGTGATCTGGTGAGTAAAAGGTTTCTCTGGGTTCTGTGAGCCAAGCTAGCAAATGGATGGAACCCAAGGAAGGGGTTGTTGGAGCATCTGCTCTGGAGCTGGAGTACCAGAAGCACAAGTGCTGACCCGTCCGTGTGACTGGACTTTGGGGTCAGTTTTGCGGGGCTGAGCCGTCCCTGTGGGGTCTGACAGTGCGTCCAGGTGGAAAGGTCAGAACCGAGCCAAACTGTAAGGCACCCAACTGGTGTCAGAGAATCCTTGGTGGTGTTAGAACCCCATGCTTCAAATTGAAGGCAGGTGCAGAATCAGTAACTGGGGGACTTGGGAGCAAAACGTGGAAACAAAGAGCATATTTAAACAAGAAAGGAGATGGGGTGCTTGGGTGGCTTGGTCGGTTAAATGCCTGACTCCTGACCCCCGCTCAGATCATGATCTCGCAGTTCATGGGATTGAGCCCTGCATCAGGCTCTGTGCTGTCAGCTTGGGATTGTGTGTGTGTCTCTCTCTTTTAAAATAAATAAAATTTAAAATTACAAAAGAAAAAATAAATAAAATTAAATTGGGTTGCATTTATTGAGCGCTGGGTATGTGTTATGTACCATAGTAAACATTTCACGTATTTTATTGCATTAGATATCTCCATTTTACTGAAAGGAGTGTCAGGGTTTGGTGAGGTCCCATAGCTAATACATGACAGATGTGAGGTTTTAATCCAGGTTCTGTGTTTCCAGGGTCCTCCTTACCAGTATGCCGACCGCCTCTCTCTTTTACAAGCGTGTGCTTTTAACACTTATTCAGTTGGTTTCTGTACATGTTCGGTTATAGCAATTCTACAGAACAGACACTATTATGGGCTGAATTATGTCCCTGCAAAATTCATATGCTGAAGTCCTAACCCACAGGACCTCCGAATGTGTCATTGCAGATGTAGTTTGTTAAGATGAGGTCATCCTGGAGTACAGCGAGGCCCTGGTATGACATGACTCGTGTCCTTCTAAAGGGGAGGGATTGGAACGTGGGAACACACAGAGAGTGCCATGTGACGACGAAGGCGGAGACCTCCAAGCTAAGGGCCAGAATGTTGAAGACGGCCAGGAAAGCTCCAGAAGCAGGGCGGAGGCCTGGAAGTTTCTCCTCATGGCCTCTGAAGGAACCAGCTTGGCCGACACTTTCATCTCGGGCTCTGGTCCTCCGGGCTGTGAGACACCACACGTCTCCAGTCCAAGCTGCCCCATGTCTGTGGTGCTTCGTGACGGCGGCCCCAGGGAACTGATGGAGGAACCCAAAAGGAAGTGAGGATTATAAACTGTGAAAACATAAAAACTTTAGCTATTAGAGGGCGGAGCCCTTATTAAGAGTCAGGTCTTTTTGCCTCCAAGGCCCCCACTCTTTGCAGTAGGATAACCAGGAGAAAGGTACCGTCTCTGTCCTGGCTGTACTGACAGGGGGCCACACACATCACTTCATCCCGACAACAAACGCCATGTGGCCTAGTATATATTTTTGATGATAATGCTCTTTTCTGATTCATGTAGTATAAGAAAAATGCTTAGTTTTTTATTAACGTTTGTTTATTTTTGAGAGACAGAGACAGAGAGCAAGTGGGGGAGGGGCAGAGAGTGAGGGAGACACCCAATCCGAAGCAGGCTCCGGGCTCTGAGCGGTCAGCACAGAGCCTGATGCGGGGCTTGAACTCAGAGACTGCAAGATCGTGACCTGAGCCGGAGTCGGATTCTTAACTGACTGAGCCACCCGGGAGCCCCGAAAAATGTTTTTTCAAAGAAGTGTTAATTACTTACATGTTCAAAAACCTTCTGGTTTCCTCCTTCTTTGAAATAATTCTGTACCATGGACATGCTTCATGGAATAAGTCTGTACTATATGCTTTTTTTTTTCTACTTGAAGTGCAGTTTACTTTACTTTCGTTGCAGACTTGGGGATAATCTGTGTCATCGGCTGGAGGTAAGAGTCATTGAGTAGCAATTTACGATTTATTTAGTGTCAAAAAATGGTGGAGAATCGACTTGTTTATTCATCCTGGATAAAAGTCTTTCCAGAGCTTCTCATTATAAAGCTCACAAAATAAACAAATTCCTTGAGAAATACTAAACTCTTGTAGCAAGTGTCTTTTCTGTCAATGGCCACTTACTTGAGGCATTCGTGTGTCTGTTCCTATTCCTTTAGAGAATCTCTTATCTTTCTTTTCCTCCAACTCTAATAATAAACAGCAATAAATTGATGATAAAGGTCATTAATGTTGCATTTGGGTTAAGTGAAAAATCCTCATAAAGATGATTTGAAAAACCCTGGCTGCAATTTCAGCGGGTTCTCTTTATGGGAGATCTCTATTGCGATGCCCATAAAGCGCATTTGTTCCGAAGTGTTTGGCGAGATTCATGTTTCAGAGCAAAAGCTAATGATAGCACACTGAGAAGAGATAGAGAAATAAATGCTAAGATTATTTTATGATGACTACGTTAGTTACTTTTCTCCCTGAAATCAACATGGAGACTGGAATTTGAGGAGTGATGTAAGTCGGCCTGCTTTGACCATTACGATGCAATTGTGCAAAAAAGCGTTCGCCTGGCCACCAGAGCCTCGATGGATATGAGTCAATATTGGTTGCATCAGAAGCTTTATCTCTTAGGATGGGCAAGGATATTCCCAGACATCTTCATTCGCTGTGAAAAAAAATAGAAGATTGAACATCTGCGCATCTAAACAATATTTGGGTAATGTTACTAATGGGTGATGTTTAGACAGATCGTTACATGCTCCTGGATTATTTTTACGAATGAGCTCCAGTAATGGGGTGCTATTTCAGTATTTGAAGTGTATCCTAAAGGATAGTTTATGTGTCCTGAGGACTAGAAATAGGAGTGCTTCAAAAACCCATTAAGACCATTTCTGTCCAAATACAACCAAAAGCCAATGTCTTTACAATTGCAAGAAGGGGGCAGAGCAGAAGGGACAGAGAGGCAGGAGATGGAAATTAGGAAATCTCGCTAACCTGAGATGAAACATGTTTAACTCAGGATTTTTTTTTTCCAGTGTAGCTGTTATGCTTAAATATATCATCTGAATAGTAATCAAAGGGCAACTTGTGTTTCAAGTAGTAGATTTTCTAAATGGATAGAAAACTTAAATTTTTAGCATTAGGTTAGAGTATCAGAATGTTCTATGCAACAAAAAAAAAATTCTAAACGATAACTCAACAAACTTTAAAGTCTAAAGTATACAATTTACTTCTGTGGAGTACCTGATTCTGCCAAGAAGATGTTAAAGACACACTTTAGAAAACCATGATGGCTGTGCTTTGGAAAAACAGATGCTCTTTAGTTTTATAAAATGTTAACACCGACAGTATGAGATTAGATTTTCTTCAAGTCAAATATTTTATGAGGTCACTTTTTGTGCTATGATATGAATCTCCAGGAACTGAAAATACTTGTAATTTTGTGTTTTCCTTTTTCAGTGTTTCTTTGAAGGGGCTACACAAATCAGGACCATTATGATAAATTGGATGAGAATAACCTGTTTGAACAGAGCAGGCTTTTATTGTGAAGGCCCCTGAAAAATAACAAAGTGCTGCAATTTCACAACAATTTGTTTTCTAGAACAGAAAATTCCTAGTAAATTATGGATGCTCAAAATGGCTTTGAAAAGTCACTCGTGATTTTCAAGATTGGCTTAGCTTGTCCCATTATCTAAATGGCTGTTCGTGCCAATTAGTTAATTTCTTGTTATTAAATTAATCCTAATGGATTTGGTGGATAATTTCAATTTTCATTAAGTCATGCAGGAAAAAAAAAAAAGAGAGAGATTCACAGCCCCCAGCCCGTGACACACAAACATTTGTAGACAAACATCCTTTATGATTCAGCCAAAACATCTGCATTTTTTCTGTACCAATTAATGTCACGGTTTTTGCCGGCAAAGCAACAGAACTGGAAGTCATATAGTTTTAAAAAACAAGGAGACACTGGGTTAACCAGATTCAGAGGAAATATCCTTTCTAAGAATGTCGGTGGTAAAAGTGAGAGAGGTAGTTTCATCATGGCGTTCGCATTTATGATTTTTAAAATATTTGTATTTGAATAATCAGTAATCTCTCCTGCCCGTTAAAACAAGAAAAAGTGGATATTCTTGATGAGAAGCTCATTAGCTAAAATGATTCCTCAACGTTCCTTTGAGTGGAACACCTCCCGTGAGCATCGCACGCAGGGTTGAAGGATGGGTCTGTGCGTGGCCACGGGCCAGGCCGTATCTGACACGAGGACTCTGACCACGGTGACCGTTCACGGAAGACAAACCACAGTTCTGCGGCCCACAGCCCAGATGTCTGCACTCGGTCAACAACTGCCAGCTTTCTGTTCTTCGGCCCTGCTTCCAACTCAGCCTCAACCGGAGAAAGTCAAATGTGTCCCAAACTTCCTACTTCCAGAAGCTCACTTTCCGCTTCCTTAGCCCCACACGCCTCCAGTCCGAGCCCACGTGGAACCTTCCACCCCCTTCTCTGTGCGCCGTGCGCCGTAGATCTCTCCCACCGCCCCGCTCTCCCCCTCTCTGCCCAGTGCCAGTAGTGGCTGACGTCCTGGCTACAGCAATCTCTGAGTAAATGGCCTCTTTTTGTTCTCATTTGGGTGGTTGGTCTTCAGCCATTTCCAACAGGCCTCATGGGAGCGTATTCCCTCGCTAGTTTGGAAGGTACTTCTTTGCTTAAATACTGGTTTACAACAGGGCAAAGATCTGATGATGCAGAAGCTTTGTGCACATGTATACAGAAGGCTGGGCAGTGGCCGCGGGATCTGGGATGGCCAGGTCACTGATGAAATGATTAGCAGGCAGAGCTGATCTCATGTACGTGCCCTCCTCACCCTTCTCACCCATCCACACGTGATCGTTGACTGCTTGTGCCACCAGGGCGCCTCTCTCACGCGTCTGCCTTCCATTCTCTCCGGGTGAGGTTCCAAGGTAAGGTGTTGAATCTCTGTTACACATTCTTCAGTCTTGAAGTGTCCTCTCTTCACTCGGATCTTACGAAATCGTCCTTCCCAGTCCTCCCTCCCTCCCCCGTAATTCTGCCTTGTCGGCCAAAATGTATCAAAATGGACTTTTATTAAAATAAAATACGATTCTTCCTTTGTGGTTGGGTAATGGCCCAGATCCTCAGTTTGCCCTCCAAAGTGCCCCAGGGTCGTGCCCGACACACTGCCCAGCTGTCCACCACAGCACACTTTCTCAGTGGGGTGAACTTGTCCTTGAACACAGAGAAGACCCTTCTCTTTCTTACCTTTCGGATTTCTTCTTGGGATCTGGAGATGGGCTTCCCCATTCCTCTTAACCTCACCAAAAAAAAAAAAATGGCCATTTAGGAAATTATCCACTGTATCTCTTATTTAAATCCTTCTCCTATAAATGGCGGTGATAAACTGAGTTGAGAGTCTCCTAAAACACTGGGTCTCCACATTTTGCAAAGAAAGAGAGAGATTTAGTAAATCCTTTACTCCAATGACTGAGCTGTGAAAAAGCAGTAAAAAAAAAATATCCTTCATTTTCTTGGATCCCTTGTAAAGACCATGTTTAATTAGGAGATAATTTCTTTCTCTCGAATTAATGCAAATGGAAATGAAGAGAAGAAGTCAGGCACAATTTTGTTTAATCCAATGTATTTTCCACAAAATATTTAAATACTTTCCAGGGTCCAGACACTAAAACTCTGCTTCTATTGCATAAGTAATTGTCTTCTTCCTCTAGCAACTTACAAAGCAGGTGGGAAATGACACGTCCCAGTAATAATAATGCTTGCGAATTATTAGCAGGAGAAGGGTGCAACAGTTATGACTAGTACCACAGCGACTATTTGAACAGCACTGTGTTCATTGACATCTATACGTAAACCGTAATCCTCACAATGACCCTGATGTGAGGTATTATTCCTGCCAACCTACTGTTCCAATGGCTGAGAAGGTCAGGATTTGGGGACTCCTCTTACTGTGGATTTCTCTACAGAGGCCTGCGAAAGGATGGATGTCCTAAGTTTTTCTCTGGAGAATAGACCATAAACTTAGACCATTGCCAGGACTTTAGGTGATAGAAGAGAAGATGGTAATGTCCACTTTGGAGTACCGGGGACAGCTCATCAAGGAACTTGTCGCATGACAGTCATTCACAAACGTCGGGGCTCTGCTGTCCCCTCCTCTTCTGCATGGAGGTAACATTCACGTGTTGGTCAGGTCCTTCACCAACGTGCTTGTTACCATAGACCTCAGATGCGCATTATCTCAGCCTCGACAGCCACTGTTGTCACACTTGGACAGGCCAAGGCGATGAAGAACAATTCTACGTTTTCCAGCGTTCAGAAGGCTTACTCTGCAGTGTGAGTTAAGGAGAAATGGGATCAAGCTGTCCTTGGTGGTGCTTTGGACGCAATAGAAACATTTCAGACCACAAGGCGCAGGTGGGAACCTGAAAATCACACCAGATTATCTGTTTTGTTGGCTTACTCATACTTCACAGACTGTCCCCAGAGATTTCCTGGTTCCTGAGTATTTTAGAGATATTTCCTATTCATAAGTTTACAACAAAGATCACAAAGAAGAAGGGCCCAAACTATTTTTAAGCCATTTTTCTTGGGGCGCCTGGGTGGTTCTGTTGGTTAAGCGTCCAACTTTGGCTCAGGTCATGATGTCACTGTTATGGGTTTGAGCCCCAAGTCCGGCTCTGTGCTGACAGCTCGGAGCCTGGAGCCTGCTTCAGATTCTGTGTTTCCTGTTCTTTCTCTGCCCCTCCCCTGCTCATGCTCTTTCTCTCTCTTTCTCAAAAATAAATAAACATTAAAAAAATTTTTTTCTTCCCCCACTTTCTACCCTACGAGAAGGGGTATTTACAAGGAAGTTATTTTCAAATATCATGATTTGGTTCAAGAAACCTTCTCGCGAGGCTTGGAGGAATGCCACTATTTACTAAATGAGTGAAATACTGTGCTTATAAGATAAAACCAGGCACAATGGCATGCCTTTAAAAGTTTGTCTTGAGTGAATATGAACAGAAAGTCAAAACCCCACAGAGGCACTTGAAGTGAATTGTATCACTAGGTTGAAATGAACCGTCGACAGGACCCCTGTTTTAGGGCATCTGCTCAAACCTGCATTGAAGGCTCTGCCCAGTCTTCTTGCAACGTCCGGCTCCCTGCTGAAATGCATGACTCAGGGGTCACCTGTCCTGCCTCACTGCACCAGCCAGCATAGAAGACATTCCACACCTTTGAACTCCAAATGCTGGCATTTTAGTAATTTCATACTCTAAAAGATGTTTGGGTATTTCATGTTTAATAATCTGAAATAGGCCAGCAAGCATTTCCTGAGTCAATTCATGATTGAAATGTCAAGGTTAATCACCACGCAGGTGCTTGTCCATGGCATTGGCAGGGACCACGATAGCGGGCCAGATCATAGTTTGCAACCGTGCTGTTCATCACCGTGGCTAAAATGCTTTATTCTCCATACCAATCAGTCATAATCCCTCCCAGTATCCCCAAAGCAGAGTAGTGGAGAATGAGGCACCCACCATCACGACACACAGACCTTCATGGAGTCAACGCTGGGTGCGTGCTTTACTGAGCACTAACTCTGGCAGGGAAAAAGACTCACGGGGAGAGGAAAGGATAGCCACATTGGTGTAGTGCGTGCAAGGGGCTGGTCAATGGGGTCAATATTACATACCTACCTCGGCACTTCATTCTCATTCCCACCCTGTGACGCAAGGCCTAGAGAGTCTTGCCCAGGACACAGAGTTGCTAAGTGTTTTGTCTCATCTGGGAACCCAGCTCTGCCTCTTGCAAATGTAATCACTCAGTTATCACCCATTTATTGTTGAGTGCCTCCTGCATGCTAGGTACTGTTTTAGGGGCATGAGACATAGAAGCAAATCAGACATAAGCCCTTGCCCTCATGGGATTTGAAATAGACCCAATAAGAATTTTAAGTGGATAAAAAGGTGATCGTGACTTATTTTTACGAGAAGATACACGATGAAGCAGAGAGAGCAGGAACATGTCAAGGATGGTGATGGTGGCCGGTCACAGTTTAAATACGGTCGTCAGAGTGGAACTCGTGGAGAATGCGGCACAAAGCTGTGGGCCTTCAGGGGATGCCCGGATAGTGGGAAATTATTTCACGGACCAATGTCAAGGAGCTCTCTCGAGGAGTTTTACGTATCTGGGCTTATGTTTAAAATTTGAAGCCATTTCAAGGTACTCTTTTGAGTGGTCTAAGAAGAATTTTGTTTGCTTTATGTGGTTACCCATTTTCCCAACACCATTTGTCAAAGAGAATCTCCTTTCTACACTGAGTGCGCTTGGATCCCTTGCCAAATACTAGTTGGCTCTGTGAGTGGGGATTTTTTGCTGGGCTCTCGGTTCTACCCCACTGAGGACCGGGGCTAGCTGAATAGTCGGATCTGTTTGCGTGTTTCCTGTAAGATCGTGCAGAAGGCCAGCGTGGGGCCAGCAGGTTTAAGGGGTATATTTCGACACTTCTTTTGAAATACTTTTAACTTTTAATTTTTAGCGCGGACGAAGGACAGCTATGGGGATTGCAATTTTTAATCTTTGGAAGATCCATATGCCATTGACACAGTGAAAACTTGATTTCCCTGGTCCTTCTTTCTCTGTTTGAACATATCCCCCAGTATGAGGTACCGCCCGGACCCCCTCTCTGTCTTAAAGATCTTTAGTTCTTTAATGATAGGACTCCCTGTGTCCTCACCCAGCCTCCCCTGAGGGCACTCTCCCCCTCATCTTATAAGGCACCCTCTTATATATATATATATAAGGGATCTTATAAGATCCCACCCTCATTATCTCATTTAACCTTAATTACCTTCCAAAGGCCCCATAACACGGGGAGTTAGGACTTCAGCATATGAATTTGGGGAGGACGCATTCGGTCAGAACAATAAATATGTCCCAAGTACCGTGCGGGGCATACTTACACCAAAGAAACTACCTGTTGTTTAGCTCAAGTTCAGGTTGACCGGGACATCCTCTACTTTATCTGTGTGTTTCCTGTTTAATGTGTAAAGAGAGCTAACCGGGAATCCGAAGGCTTAGACAAACCCAGCACGGTCTCCTCCTGCCCGCGGGAGTTGAGTGAGCTCCTTCATCCCGGGCCTCAGTCTTGTCAGTCAGTCAAATGGGGATCCTGAGACCGGGGGAGACCTGCCTTGGGGGTTGTGTAGGGTTTGCGTGGTGTAAAAGGATTTGGTGCTAGCCAGACACCTGGCCCACAGCAAACACTCAGCCCTCCTCCCTTGATTTCAGGTTCAGTGACATCCACACTTGTCCCTCCTCTGTGGAGCCAGCAGCCTAGACTCCAGGTCTAGGCAGGAGCCCAGATGCCCGTGGGGGTCTCAGCCCAGAGCCTGCCATGCAGGGTGTCCGGGCAGCATTTCCTGACCCTCTTCTCCTTTGGGCGTTGAATTAAACACCAGGCTCACCATCCACATGAACGGCAAAGAGGGAAGGGGCCGGGAAGAGAGGGCAGGGATAGGGATGCAGCCGGCTTGAGCCAGGAGTAACTTCCGATGGGCTACAGGACCCACTTCCGATGGGCTACAGGACCAAGGTCAGTGTCTGTCGGGGACTCAGACTGCGGTCCACTGAGGCTGAGTATCTGTGAAAGAGATTTTTAGTTTCTAGACATGCCATTAAGAGTTATGAGGCTATGATATGGAAGGTAACGTGATACCGAATGTTATCTGCATATAACAGAGAATACATCATAATTTAAAAGGGGCATCAGGGGGCGCCTGGGTGGCGCAGTCGGTTAAGCGTCCGACTTCAGCCAGGTCACGATCTCACGGTCCGTGAGTTCGAGCCCCGCGTCAGGCTCTGGGCTGATGGCTCAGAGCCTGGAGCCTGTTTCCGATTCTGTGTCTCCCTCTCTCTCTGTCCCTCCCCCGTTCATGCTCTGTCTCTCTCTGTCCCAAAAATAAATAAACGTTGAAAAAAAAAAAAAAATTAAAAAAAAAAAAAAAAAAAAAGGGGCATCAGTTTCAAGGATGCACAATTTAGACATTTTATTATATCTATTTAATTTTTGTGAATTTCGCATATAGGTTTTGAAAAGAAGTGAGAAAAAAATAAGCCATTACCCCCGATACTACACATACGTGACTGTATGGCCTTTACTGCATATCCTTTTCATGCTTTTAAATGTCCACATATCGCTTAATATCCAGGTAAAGTAATGAAATATGAGGTTAACTGAACACAGTTTCACGACCTCTTAGTCTCTTCAAATTATACGTCGAACATTTTTCCGTGCTGATACCTATGCTTTTTTCCTCAATAACCTGTGTTTCAGTAACTTCAGGTTACATGAGTTTGGGGGTCAAGTCCCTATTTTGAGAACCGTCAGATGATGTTCCCTTCCTTTCTGATATTGCAGTAAGTCGGTGAAGAATGCTCTTCTGGAAATCTTTGCACACATTCCTGAGCATCTATCCAGAATAAATTCATTAAAAGTGTAGTCGCAGTGTCAGGAAAGTGTATTTAAAGTATCTTGATACTTTAAATACTTACTTCCAGGTGACTTTTCCCAAACTCGGGCATTACTGGTTTTGCAGTTCGTCACCGCGGCAACCGTCCCCAGCGCGGTCAGAGAAGCAGCGTGGCCTGCGGGTCCTTGGCAGGCCAGCGTCACATCCCCGCCCCAGACCCGGTGACTTAGAGCCCACGTTTTAGCCAGCTCTCTGGTAGATTTGCATGTCAAGTCTGGAGGCCACCGTGGGCTCAGCAGCCTGAAGACATTTGTTTTTTTCTAAAGAACTATCTTCCCTCTTTGCTCGAGGGGAAAGAGAAACAGGACACAGATAAGTCAGACGCTCGACTTCAGGCCTGGGAAGGCGGGATGCCATCATCGAGCTGAGAATTGCTCACGACTGTTGGTTGAGTCACCCGTCCCCAAATAGAAAGGAGCCTGCGGCAGGGCTGAGGGAAGCGGGCGAGGGGGGTGTGGGAGGGGGCGGTCACACCTGCATCTCCTCTAATTCCGGCTCCGCACGCGTCTGTCGGGGAGGAACCAGAGTCCAAGAACAGCCCTGACTCAGCCGGGGGACCTGGACGGTGGGAGTGAAGGCAGGACGGCCTTTCTCTTCCTCTTCCTTGTTTGGATTTTGTCAATGGCCGTGGGTGGCCCCACCTATAGCATCATAGTCACGGAGTCCGCTGAGTAATCTCTGCTTTGAAAGATGCATCTGTTCGCCCGAGTCACAGGTGCACGTCACATGCGCTTCCGTCCGGGAAGCGTGACCGTGCGTCTGACCGCATCATCACTCGTCTGGAGGCTCCCATTTAATTTGCAAACTACGTGTTTTCGACTGAGCCCCCTTGGGAATAATGGGATCATCCAGATCAGCATTTGTCTGACCCAGAAGGGCTGAGGAGTAAGCTGGGCGGCTCAGGAAGACGCAGGTCTGATTCTGCGGCTGGGAGCTGGGGCCAGAGGGTCTGCGTTTCCTGCAAGGCTGACGTGTTGCTGGGGGTGTGGGTCTGAAGGTCCCGTTTTGAGCAGCAGGGGGTGGGCAGCTAAGACCCCACAGGTGCCTGATCTACCCCAGGGGAGATATTTGCTATCTTCGTGAGTCTATGTACATGACGCTTTCCCCCCAAAATACAGCCTTAATTTATTTTCTGACTCGTGAAGCACCATTTCTTTTTTTTTTTTTAAATATTTATTTATTTCTGGGAGAGCACAAGTGGGGGAGGGGCAGAGAGAGGGGGACAGAGGATCCGAGGCAGGCTCGGCGCTGACACAGGCTGGCGGCACAGAGCCCGACGCGGGGCTCGAACTCACCAACAGTGAGATCATGACCTGAGCCAAAGTGGACACTCGACCGACGGAGCCACCCAGGCGCCCCGGGTGAAGCATCATCTCATAGTAAAATTGGCTTGTGCTTTTGATGCAGGGACACCTGGGTTCAGATGTGGACTCTGCATTTCCCAGCTGTGACTGCAGACGTGTTAAGATGCCGTTTCTCTACTTGGGTCTCTGCTCTTTAACTGATCTGAATTCAGTCTCCCTGCGCATCTCCCTGCACGGTACCTGCTTCCAAGCAGTTGGAAAGATCAGTTCCAAGCAGACGGACACAAGAAGATCGCGTGCGCTGGAGTAGGTATTATACTCATGCCACAAAGTTTCCTGTTGTAAAGTCAGCCATGCGGATCCTGGGGGCAGAGACTTGTTACTGTTTTCAACTCAAGATGCGTTTCTTTCTTTGCCCACTTGGACAAAACATATTGCAAACACCCTTTGGGCTACACTTTTCTTGCATGCAAACCTCTTCTATTTTTTGACCGTTCAATACCCATCACCCTGGGCATACTGCGTTGTGTGGGGGCGGCTGGGGGAGGGGAGTGCGGCACTTATCATCACGGGGAGTGCGGTGTGGCTAAGGAATAGCACACTTGGGAGAGGAAATTTTGAGGGCGATGGGGCATCCTGGTGTACCTGCGCTGGAAATTCAAGCCAATTTTGTCAGAATCTAAAAGGACTGGGTGAGTCCGGTTGACATCAACTACACTTTCCTTATCCCCCTTTTCCTTCTATGCTGTTCCTCTGACAACCCCTGGGATTCAGGTTGCTCGTAGAGCAGTAGGTATGACATCGTGTCCAGTATAATAGCCTTATATGTGCACTATTGTTCTGGTCCCACGTTCACTATCTGGCCCTCGGCGTCGAATAGACGTTCAGCGATCACTTACTACATGAATCGACACGTACGTGTTCTTCCACAGACAGTAAAATTCAAAATTCTAATACTGGGGAACAATTGCATATGGCAACTTAGACATTTTTGTTACCTGAGGGTCAAGCAACAGCTCTTGTGTTTTAACTTGTGTTTTCGAAAAACAGATCCTAAAATATTTTTAATGCATTTACCTGTTTTGATAATTGCAGTATAGATAAACCAAGTAAAATTTGACTTGACTCTGCATTTTTTCCATGAATTATCACCTTTTTTTTGTTAATTTTTTTATGCCTAAAAGTATGACCCGGGGCTTTGATCTTATTGAAAACCTCAAGGTATAGAGGGGCCTGTGCATAGGCAGAGAGGCACTGGGTAGTATGATAATTTTTAATTAATTGTTTCATAGTTTTAAAAAATTTTAATGTTTATTTATTTTTGAGAGAGAGAGAGAGAGTGTGAGCAGGGGAGGGGCAGAGGGAGAGGGAGACACAGAATCCGAAGCAGGCTCCGGGCTCCGAGCTGTCAGTACAGAGCACGACGCGGGGCTCGAACCCACGAACCTTGAGATCATGACCTGAGCCGAAGTTGGAGGCTTAACCGACTTGAGCCACCCAGACACCCTCGTTTCTTAATTTTTAATTAATTCATTATATGGTCTTCAATTTCTTTTACAGAAAGAAGTTTTACAAGTTTTCCATAATGGTGCCGTGATCCACTTGGATTTTGATACCTAAATGTTAAAAATACTCTTCTGGCATTCGTCACTTTCATAGAGATTTGTTACCCCAAATCACCCTGGGTGAATCTGTGCATAATGCTTCCTTTGGCAAAATCTTGCGATGGTTTAATATAATGGCATTTAAAACTTGTTAGAATTGTTGGGCACAAACTGGCTACAACAATTACAAGTCACTGCTCTAAGAATCTGTGTTTTAACAATACGATTAGATAGATAAACAGCTTTTCGGTTTTGGACACAAGGCATCAGACCCAGTGATGCTCAGAAAACTTTCCCCTTGTCTTGCAAATACTATTAATAGGTCCAAAGCACAGTACTTTTTAGGTAACATTTATTGCCAACACTGTTCGCATGGGTACCAAAGCCCTTTCAGAAACTGCAAACTGGCTACAGTCTCAGACACTGTTATTCAAACACGCGTGCCGGCGACCTGAGACTTCTTCTTTCCTATTAAACGGTATCTATTTAATTTAGAAACTTTCAAATAAATACTTGAAAAAATATTTCGATGTGGTTGACATATGCATTTTTAAACTCTGTGACTATCAAGAGCCATACATCCCACAGTGCCAAAAATAGAAAATCAAGTAACTTACTAATGAAATTTGAAGATGAAAAAATTGAGTAAGATTGACTGAGCTGCCACTAAAAAGCCGTTGATGTTTGTCTCCTACTATGTGTCAGGTATTATCCCAATATCTATTTCACACACACACTCAAACGTTTAGTTAAGCCCCTTAGCAATGTTGTGACATGGATGTACTATATTTATCCCCATTTGTATAGATGTGGAAACTAAGAACTAGTTAATGCTAACTTGGCCATCGTAAGTGATAAATAGGCTTTCCGCTCGGGCATTTGCCTGTAGATCGGACACGGAACCACTGTGCCACACGTCTTCTTTATGTAGCAGGTGATTTGCTTTATATCATTTAAAACAACCACCACCAAGATTACTCTAATTGCATTCGGTTTCTAGATGCACTACAGTAACTAAAGTTATAGGACGTTAAGTCATCAGCTTAACGTAGAGCTCATGAAAAGTGCATCCTACTAGAATTTTCATAATCCAGGGTATTTGTCAATAGGTCCTATGCTTGTTTCATTATCGTAGTTTTCCTTCAACTGTAGCGTTCCTATCAGGCCTTCGTATCTTTACATTTTAGCACTAAACGTATGCATATATAGAAGTAATAAGGAACATAGGTTGCTTTTTTAAATCGCCTTAGAAGTATAATTTAGGGGCACCTGGGCGGCTCAGTCGGTTAAGCGTCCGACTTCGGCTCAGGTCATGATTTCGCGGTTTGTGAGTTTGAGCCCCGCGTCGGGCTCTGTGCAGACAGCTCGGAGCCCGGAGCCTGCTTCGGATTCTGTGTCTCCCTCTCTCTCTGCGCCTCCCCTGCTCACACTCTGTCTCTCTATCTCTCTCAAAAATAAATACACATTAAAAAAAATAGAAAAAGAAGTGTAATTTAATTCATTAAAAAAGGAGGGAGACTTGTTGACTTCAAACGTTTTAATCAGTCCGGGGAAAACAAACAATTCAAGGTGTGTGCTTTAAAAGCAGCAGGAGACCATGCAAAGGTGCTGGGGGGTGGAGAGAAATGTTTTAGAGATGACCCCGGAAATATTTTTCTTCCCACTTGCTTTTCTTCTCACGTAGTTTAATTTTGACATCGCCAAGACATAACGTTAGCGGTATTTTCCAAGTTGATTAAACACCATGTATTCTTACAGGTGGAAATATGGGGCTCATCAGATGATCAGACGCCCCTCACAAGTGGGAGTACACACAGGATCCGAGAGACGCGTGTGGTCCAGAAAGTGGTAGATTGCCTTGGAGGAGAGTAAGCCGTCCAGCAGAAATCGTTCTAGAACAACTTCGAATTGTTTCCGCTGGTGGATCTTCAATTTATATTCATTCCAGGCAGTTGTGTCTATTTCAAGGCACCTACTCCAGAAACAC
The DNA here is from genome assembly GCF_018350195.1 of Panthera tigris. Classification (NCBI taxonomy): domain Eukaryota; kingdom Metazoa; phylum Chordata; class Mammalia; order Carnivora; family Felidae; genus Panthera; species Panthera tigris. Next base: position 136,495,000 of record NC_056662.1, on the reverse strand, counting down.
TCCAAAGCAACTGGATTTGGGCTTTGAAAAAATTCAGTCTGACCCAGCAGTGTCCATTGGAGCATGAACTCCATCCAGTGTAGCATGTGTATGGGTATGACATAATTATATAAATATAATGATATGTATAAAGATATATAATATCTTTTTTTGTGTTTTAAAAAGTAAAAACTAACAACAGACTAGCCTAGCTGTTTCCTACCTCATACTTTTGTATGCGCATTCATTTCTAAGAAATATAAATGTCCTGAGCGCATGGAATTGTGGGAACAAGGTGGGTGTGGGAGAACAGCCACCACCACATTAGAGGCTTCCATGGAAGCAGTGTCCTCAGGCAGAACCCATCTCATTGAGAGCAAGTTCATACGAGGAAGACCATGACCCGCCCCTCCTGGCATATTTCCCTCCGTGATGGAAGGGAAGAAATTATACCTCCAAACAGAGAAGGGATTGGTAAATGGCATCTTAACTTACATCTCCCGGTATTTCCATAGCATTTGTCCAAACTCATGATCGTAGTGTTGGCTGGAGAAGCAAAAGGCAAATGAAGACAAAATAGAAAAGAAGAAAAATTCTAATTGTTCATATGGGAGATCACTTGAGGGACTATCAGAAAGAGATACTACAAAGATAAAAAAAAATCCATAACCTATCCTACGGTACCCCCATAGTGAACCGATCTAACCCCAACCCGCGGACCCTCAGACACTTCCTTTCCTTTCCACCTCAGCCCTGTGTGTACTCACCCTCTCCCCACATCTGTCTTCCAGCGTGGGTCTAATGTTGGCCTCTTGTACTCTCCTGTCCACACCTGAAGCCAGAACAACCTGGACAAAAGACAAATTTGACCCATTTTCCTTCACCTTCTCTAGGTCTTCACCATTGTTCCCGGGGCAAACCTCTTTCCCCGATTTAGGCCAGTCCAATTCCCCAATCTCATCTCAAGAGTGTTTGAACTCCTCACTGGGCTGCAGGCACGGTTACTCTAATGTCTCAAGAAAGTAGCTCGTTCAACCAAGTCTTCCAATGTCTGGTCCTTACCAATGTGTTCTTCCTTCCTGATGTCCCTGTCCTCTCTTCCTCAGATTAGTGAGCTTCCTCGAAAATTTCACACATGAGGAAGCTCCAGCAGAACCTTCTAGACAGGGGAAACTCCCTCTAGAACATACGTGGTATGCTAATTTCCCACTGTGTGGTTATTTTACCTTGGAATAATGAAACTCAATAAATGAGTAAATAAGCACTTTGCATATAAGAAATATTTTTAAACATTCTGAGCAAAGAAAATGAATGAATGAACAAAAGAATAATTATACATCGGTAGATATCAATAGTTTTCATACAGACAGTTAAGACATTTTTATTTTGAAATATTAGATAATAGAAAAGTTGCAAAACCTGTGCAGAGTTCCCAGGTACCCTTCACCCAACTTCTCCTCACGTTAACACATTATATAAGTAATAGGGGCACTGGGTGGCTCAGTCAGTTCAGCATCTGCCTTCTGCTCAGGTCATGATCTCGTGGTTTGTGAGTTTGGGCCCTGCGTCGAGCTCTGTGCGGACAGCTCAGAGACTGGAGTCTGTTTCACTTCCTGTGTCTCCCTCTCTCTCCCTGCCTCTCCCCCACTTGTGCTCTCTCTCTCTCTCTCTCAAAAATGAATAAACATTAACAAGTTTAAAAAACATATTACATAACTAAGAAGCTAAACAAGAAAGCCACACTGGCACCATAATGTTAATACATCTATGGGTTTTATTCAAATTTCCCCAATTTTTTCCACTACTAGCTTTCTTCAGTTCCAAGACTCCATACATTACCTCCCATTGCATGCAGCCGTCATGTGTCCTTTACCTCAGATTTTCGGTTTTCCCTTGTCTTCTATGACCTCGACAATTTTAAAGAATTGCTTTGTAGAATTTACTTGAGATTGGGTGTGCCTGATGTTTTCTCGTAACATAACTAACAGGTTTTTGAGATTACCACAGATCACACAGATCACAGAGGTGATATGCCCTACTCATCACACCATAACAGTGATATTGAATGTCAAAATGACTTATTTCTGATGACCTTCACCACTCCATTATTTGTCTTCTGTCGGATTTCTCCACTGTAAGTTTACCATTTTTCCTTTTCCTACTGTATGTGCTGGAAGCTGGTCACTAACTACAGCCCAAGGGAGAGAACCCCGTGTCCCAAAGGAAGAATTATAAAACATTTGTAGACATATGTTAAAACCGCAACAGCAATTAATGCATGTTTTGTGGGAGAGACGTTGAGGCCGTGAACATGTTCTCTTTCTCCTTAAAGTTGTGTCCCTTAATTATAGTGTTCATCAACGAACCTTGCCTACAGTGATTACTACTGTGGTGTTCTAATAGTGATTTTCTATTTCCCTCCTTTCTTCTGTATTTATTAATTAGAATTCTTCTATAAAATAGTTGTTTTTTTCTCTCCCATTCATTTATTTATTCAAGCACATGTTTATATTATTTGGACTCTTGGATATTTTTTTATTACCTGGGTAAGAATCCTACACGATACCTTTCCTTATTTTGTTGTTCCACTTGGTCCAGCCTCGTGTTTGGATATTTGCTCTATCAGGCCATCTGGTGTTACCTTTGACACAGCCCCTCCTCTGTTCATTAGCTTTTTCTTTATTTTCACTTTCTGGCCTACACGATATTCCAAGCTTGTCTTGTATTTTCTTTGCCCCAGCTTTAAAATCAGTCTTTCCTTCAAGGAGCCCTGGTTACTTTTTATCGGAGAATGGTATTTAGAAACCAATATTTGAGCAATGAGTGTGCTCATTGCCACTGGGGAGCCATTGCTTCCAGGCCCTGACAGCAGATAGAGCTAGAAAATATGGGTTTGTGTACTGTCCTGTGTATGCAAGAATGTCTCTATTTATGCATCTAACTTTTTATTTATATCTAGAGCAAAATAAACATGAACCCTTATTTATCTCACTGATTCTACTCTAGCTTCATAAGCTTCCTTCTAACCTTCCTCTTTGCTTATTTGTAACTTTCTGTCAGTGAGTAACTGAGCTCTCATTATCTACCATATATTTAGTTACTTGGTTCATTCTAGTCTCAAAAGTCCTAATATGGTCCCCAGTGAAGGACAACTTGCCAACCGGTATAGAATGTTCGTGTCCATTTCTTTTGTCTTTACTCTTACAGTATCAAGAAAAACACCCAAAGTTATTTCGGCTACCCCCCCCCCACCCCCCACGGTGTCCTCAGTGCAGTTATGTCCTGCATTTGTGATATTGTCGGATTTAGTTATAACAGACTAAACTCTGTTCTGAGTTCCTCTGCAATCCCAGTTTCTTTAAGTCACACACAGTAAAACTCAGTTTTTGTGTCTAGGTGTTCTCGGTGTTTGGACGAATGCATAAACTCATAGATCCACCGCCCTAGCCCTAGGAAGGGTGTCCTGTTACCTTACACTTCCCTTCGTGTCTCCTGTTGGTTGTCAATTGCTCTCCTCTCTCCCAAGCCAAGGCAAGCACCACCTGTCTTCTCCCCTGTAGCTTTGTCTTTTCCAGGACGTCACATAAATATCTGCATTCCTGCGCTCAGAAAGCTTCATTTAAGATGCATCCAGGGGCGCCTGGGTGGCTTGGTCGGTTAAGTGTCCGACTTCGGCTCAGGTCATGATCTCATGGTCTGTGAGTTCAAGCCCCGCGTCGGGTTCTGTGCTGACCGCTCAGAGCCTGGAGCCTGTTTCAGATTCTGTGTCTCCCTCTCTCTCTGCCCCATCCCCACTCATGCTCTGTCTCTCTCTGTCTCAAAAATAAATAAACGTTAAGATGCATCCATGTTCTTCCACAAATTAATAGGTAGTTCTTTACCTATATCTGGATAGTGTTCTGTTGTTTGTATAGGTCACAGTTTCTTTTTTCATTAACCCATCTAGATTTCTTCCAATGTTTGATAATCATGACTAAAGCAGCTATAAACATCTATAAGTTTTTGTGTGAACATACACGTTTTTCTAATTAAGAGTTTATTTTTTTAGAGAAGTTTTAGAATTGGAGCAAAGTTGAAAGGAAGGTACAGAGAGTTCCCGTATGCCCCTTCTGGGTCACATGTGTATTCCTGCTCCCCCGCCCAGAGGTCTCGATTTTCCCTTCCGTTTCATCCTTCCAACTGCAGCGGATTCCCGCAGTTCTCCAGGGCGACAGATTTTATTCCCCTTTCCGTGAAGATTAAGATTTTTATTTCCAACAGGGAATCCTTCTTAAATGTATCCCCATCTCCTGCCTGGGTGCCTGCTTGGACGTATATAGAACAAGCCCACAAATGGCAGAAAATGCCATGCTGTCTGGTCCTCAGAGACTCTATCCTCTCATGGTAACCCACACTCTGCCTTTAAGAATTTATAAAAATGGAGCTAAATTTCCTTCCTGGCTTAGTCTGGTAGGGTCTGTCCTGGGCTCACAGACCCTTGGGACCTTCTTTCTCACTGTGGCTACCGTCTCCCCTCATCGTTTGGGTTAGCTGCTCTTCGTGTGGTATCAGTTTTGCGCTGAATTCAAGGAAAGTCACCAATATGCATTTTTCCGGCTTTTTTTTGTTGTTGTAGGTGGAGAGTGGTACACTTTCCAGTTCTCCATCTCTGAACTGCAGCGGGATGTCCATCAATAATTTTGTGTTGTTGCTTTTATCTGTTGACAATTTTAACTTTTTGAAGTGAATTACAAGATAATTTTCCTAGAATCTACTTATGATTTCAAGGATTCCCCACACCAGGCTAAAGATCAAGATAACCATCCATCAGCGAGATAGGAAGCAGCATTTCAAACATTCATCCTATAGCCCCCACATCTAGAACAACAGATCCTTCAACATTAGGTCTAAAGATCTTAGGGAATCTTTGCTCCCAAGTTTGTCTTGACTTACTGACTCCACAGAGAATTCAGCCCATCCCACGTATTCTTAGTATTTCAAAAGTGATAGAAACGTATGCATGTCACATCAACCTGACCCGTCGTGATCTTCTTCATGGGCAATGCATAAATTATTTAAAAACTGTCATAGAAATAGATGTTTCAGATGCAACAATAACAAAGCATGTCCCAGGAGAATATTCCTCTGGCTACACAGTCTGCACCTGCTGTGTAATTTCTTGGATTGCTTCCCCTGTCGGAATTGGTTTCTCCAATGACAACGCCCTGCTGAGATGGGTTTTGCTGTGCAGCCATTTGCTGGGCCTTTGCAAGAGCCTGGCTTCTCATGCCTTCAAACTTCTCTCATACTAAAGGACCCCAAAAGAAGACGGTGCCCCATGCACGGGTGTTAGACAGCGGGAGGTGGGGAAGAGACCGTTGCACATGCACGGATCACCACCGGATGCACGGATCGATGGCGGGAGTCTATTGACCACGAAGGAGAGAATAAAGCCAATTGTTTAATTCAGATTCTAACCCGTGGCTTCCAGATCCTCGTCCAGTGAATTTTACATGAAATCAGACTGCCTAAAAGATTTTTTTCAGCTGTGTTTTTTTTCCCTTTTAGAAGATTAAGAAACCAATGCTAATGTGTAATGAAGCATCCAGCTACATTTTAAACTATGTATTCCATTTCCATTTTCTTTGATTCTGTCTGAGCCCATTTGGTGCTATTATCCACAGATGGACAAAGCCATTTTCTATAGCTGATTTCACTTGCGATTCTGCAAACTATTTGCCTTTCCATCTCCTTCTAAGCCCTGAGATTATGTTTTCCAAATACTCTGCATTGCTTGCTCGTTCTCGTGAAGGCTGAACCTGTACCGACGTGAATAGCAGCACCGTTTCCAAACAGTCCTAGCTGGGGATCTGAATTGCAGCAGTCTGAAGAGAGGAGGTAGCTTTAAGAAGAGCTCCAAATGTTCTTTTCCCCAGGTTATCACGCTAAGTAGGTCAGTGCTTTTCAATAGCCGTGGTGAACAAGAATTGAGGCGTTGCCTGCCAAGTAGATCCCCAGGCACAACCCTGAACCTCCCCAGTCAGGATCCCTGAAAGTTAGCCCAGGAATTTGTCGAGACGCTTCGTAACTTCTGGAACGCTCCCATTTTTCCTTTGCCAGGCAAAATGTGCTATTTTCTACTGAACATTTTTACTCTCGAAATGGTAAATCTACATGTATATATTTTTTATTTGTTTCTTTCTCTTTTGGAAGAGGAGTTTTTTTTGGGTTTTTGGCTTTTTAATTTGTTTTCCACCCGTATTAGTGACTATCTCAAGAGTGGTAAAACATTAGCCTCACCTTTTCAACTGTAACATACTTTGTGAGAGTGTGAGAGGTCCTCTCTATCCTAACTCACTGATCCAGTGACACTGCAATGATCATCATTCATTTGGATCTGAAGTGTTTTTTAATGAAACTTAGAAAAGTGGAAATATATCTACTAAGATAGGTGATGAGAATTTTGAGGATTTTTTTTAACATTTGTTCACTTTTGAGAGACAGAGAGACAGATCACAAGTGGCAAGGGGTGGGCAGGGAGAGAGAGAAGAAGAGAGAGAGAGGGAGACACAGAATCTGAAGGAGGTTCCAGGCTCTGATCTGTCAGCACAGAGCTCCACGTGGGGCTCAAACCCACCGAACCAGAGATCATGGCCTCAGCTGCAGTCAGACGCCTAACCAACTGAGCCACCCAGGTGCCCCATTTTTGATTTTTTTTAAGTAAATTATTTAAACCCTTGTGCATTCTTGGTGATGTGTCAAAATGCTCTGCTATGAAAGGGAAGAGAAGAAAACACAAGGAGATCTCTAGTGTGAAAGCCACGTGGCAAATGGAAGGAAACATGTGACACGATGCACCCAGAGGGCAAAGTCGTTAAAAAATACAGCGCCCGGCTAAAGGATGGGAATAATAAGTATACACTTATTGATGACTCAGAGTCTTTCTTTTTCTTATGGGGACGAAGAAATAGCCATAAGTAGAATCATTCTTAGTTGGCAGTTCGGCAGATGAAGAAGTGGGCCATCGCACATGAGCTAAGAAAGGCCAGGTGAAACTCGACGGATAAGCGTGAAAACTTGATGGATAAGCTTCACAGTTGCACGGACAGGGACACGGAAATGTCACATCCGGTTGGACCGAAGGACGTCAAAGGGAGGGACAGAAGAAGGAAGCGTCCTCACCGCTAGCGTGGCAGGCCGGGCTTAGACGGAGTTTGCCTGGAAGGAGGTGGGATGCACCCCTGTGTTCTCTACACCCTGCCCTCTAGCTGTGCGAGCTTTAACCCCCCTTGGAAAATCAGGAAGTGGGTTAGGTGTTGTGCCACAGGGAAACAAGTGGGGACTTTGTTGGTCAAAAGGCCTGGGTTTGATCTTAAATCCATGCCTGCCCAGTAAGGTCTACCCAGGTCATCGAAAAATCTCTGCACCCGAGAGTCCTCATCGTCAAATGGAAGCTGGAATGTTAGACCTTCCGAGTGGCTGGAATGGACTAGGATACAGTGTAAGGTGCAGGGATGGGTGTGGGTCCCTCTGTAGCTCCTTGTTCCTCCTCTGTGCCTCCCTGCTGTTCCCTCCCCCAACTCCAGGGCTTCCAGGGAGGAGACGAGAAGCAAACATCCGAGTAGATGTTACTTCGTCTTCTCCCCGTCACCGCCAGAGTGGTACTTCCAAACTCACATCCGCTTGCTCCCATGAACCACCACCGTTCACTCGCTTTCATTTCCCAGAGGACACAATCCAAATCACTTTGCCTCATCTAGTCCCTGCCTGAAATGACTTAAGGACTCTTTTCTCAGTGCTCCTGTGGCATTGTCAATATTATCTATGATCAGCTGTAAAATCCTGTATTATACCTGTGGAGGCGCTCTGTCCCACAGTGCAACGTGCACCTCAGAGTACCAGGACCGAACCTTCTACCTTGCTGTGTCACCAAGGGTTAGCACGACACCCCTGTAGCCATCTGCATGTAGCAGATGGCTCAGTCAACGTTTTTGTTTTATTTATCCATTTAAAATGTATTTTTATTGTGGCAAAATACACTTAACAGAAAATTTACCAAAGTAACTACATTAAATTATACAATCTACTGGACTTAAGTACTTCACAATGCTGTACAACATTTCCCTATGTCCCAAATCTCCTTCACCCCAAACCCATTAATCAGTCACTTCCAAATTCTCCCTCCACCCGGCTCCTGGAGGCCTCTAATTACTTCCCGTCTCTATGAATTTGACAATCCTAGCTACGTCCCATTAAGGGACGCATACGATATTCATCCTTTTGTGTCTGGCTTATTTCACGAGCACAGTGTTTTCAATGTTCATTCCTTGGTGTGGCTCTTGTCAGTATTTCATTGCTTTTTATCACTGAAAATTCTTCCATTGTATGTGCGTACCATAGTGTGTTTACCCACTCATCTGTTGATGGACATTTAGGTGGTTTCCATATTTAGGCTATTGTGAACAGAGCTGATCTGAATATTCGTGTTCAAGCGCTTGTTTGAATGTCTGCACCCCATTATTTTGGGTGTGTAAACATGAGCAGAATTACTGTGTCCTATGGCAATGTTTAGGGTACTGAAGAGACACCCAACTTTCCCACAGTGGCTGTATCATTTTCCATTTCTACCAGTGATGTAGGAGAGTTCAGCTTCTCATCCTCGCCAAACTTGATATTTTCTCTTCTTTTTCAGATTATGGCCATTCAAGTGGGTGTGATCTGGTTACTCATTGGGATTTTGATGTGCGTTTCCTTAATGACTAATGGCATCTACCCATTGGCCGTTTGCATGTATCGGACAAATCTCTATTTAAGTCCTTGACCATAAAAAATTTAAAAAAGTCTTTTTGTTGCTGAGTTGTAAGATTTCTTTATAAATTCTGGATACTAGACCCTTAGCAGTTACGTGATTTGCAAATATTTTCCCCCATCCTGTGGGATGCACGTCATTCTCTTGAGAGAGTATTTTGATGGACAAAATTCTTAACCTTGGATGAAATCCAACTTACCAATTTTTCCTTTTGTTGTTGGTGCTTTGGGTACCCTTTTTAAGAGATCATTGCCAAAAGTAGAAGGTCATAGGATTTGCCTTTTTTGTATTCTTCTAAGAGTTTTATACTTTTGACTCTTACATTTAAGTCATTGATCCTTTTTGAGCTAGTTTTTATATATGGTGTGATATGTCAATTTTATTATTATTATTATTATTAATTATTTTACACATAGAAATCCATGTTCCTTGGAACTATTTGTTGATAACACTCCCTCCCTCATTGGAAAGTCTTGGCACTCCTGTTGAAAACTGGCCATATAAGTGTGAGTTTATTGCTGGACATTCTATTCCATTGATCTGTATGTCTAGCTTTATGCCAGTACCATACTGTTTTGATTATTGTAGCTTTGTAGAAAAGTTGTAACAGGGAAATGTGAGTTCTGAAACTTTATTCTCCCCCCGCCCCAGTATTTTTTGGCTATTCAGAGCTCCTTGCAATTCCAGATGAATTGTAAGCTCATTTTTTCCCATTTACTCCAAAAAGGCTATTGGAATTTCGATACAAAGTTTAGTGACTCTGTAGATCAATTTAGGAGTATCGCCTTCCTACCATTGTGAAGCCTTCCAGTTTATGACCATGGGACGCCTTTCCATTTACTTCATTCTTATTCTATTTCTTTGAGCAATGTTTTAGAGTTTTCATTACAAGTCTTATATCCTAGACTGAATTAATCCAATCTCTGTTTAAATATCTCTAGTTTGGGGAAACTTGCCAACTGTTAAGCACCGTCATAGTGCTTACACATAATTGTATCAAACCCTACCTTTATTGACATGTTCTGAGGGAACACATGTGGACATTAGAGTTGATTTTCAAGGGCCCAGAAGATTTCAATGCCACATCACTCAAGAGAAAACATAGTGTTAAAAGGCCAATATGAGAAAGAAAGCAGCACGTACTGCTGATGTCCATGCATCATGGACCCATATCCACCAGGAAATGTGTATATGAATGCATAAGATCAGGATATTTTCTATTTTCGAAAGAGTGAAATTATAGAATCTGCCTTGCTCTCTCTTTAAGTTGAAACTCTTCTACTTGGTTAAAATAATCAGCTTTATTATTAGCAGTATTTTAAAACATATGTCATTTCTAAGGAGAAGGCACACAAGTTCAAAGCTGGGAATGCGAAAGAAAAAGAAAACACAGCAGAAAGCACCCGTGTATTATTGTACTCATGGACACGAGTAAGTGAAATAAGGAAGCTTTAAGCAAAAATTTTACGTGAGCCCAACAGTGCAATGCCTTGAATCCTTCTTTCTAGAGCTGCAGAAGAAATAAACAAAGCAAAGTTTTTAAAAGAGCCATCAACTTTAATTTTACTGCTTCTGGCAATGTAAATGAAGGGTTGTGTAAATATTGGCAAACAAAATTATTGGAAATACAGTCAACATAATCAGGCTGAGGGAAGGAATGTTTTGATTACTTAAATTTATGGTTTTCTAAAAGCATCTGATATATAAGATCTACGAATATCCATAATTATTGATTTTTAAAATCGGAACTCCGGACTTACGAAAAGTTTAATAAACAACCCAAGGGGTGTTACAGCATGTGTGTTGCATCAGTAATGTGTTAAGAAAACATGGCTATTGCTTCAGATTGGGGAACCAATTATACCTCATCTCTGAAGACTCATTATTATTACTATGTTAATTTTTTAATCTATGCCAGACCTCCACCTGCCCCTTACAATTCTTCAAAGTTTGAGCCAAGGAAGAGCAATGGTGATGATTCTGAGATCATAAAGGTTTTACAACTTTCTAAGTGTCTGATTATTAATTGACATTGAAACGAACCTACCATGTCTTCTGGGCAGAGTGACGTACATTTAATTATACTAATATTCATCAAAAGCTAAAGTGATCCTCATATCCACTCTGGGCTGAGGGTATTCTACAAACTTCTAGTAATTTGAAGCAGGTTGAGTGAATAGTGATTGAAGTACTTAAACCATTTTATTACCCGGATAAACGTATTAGGAAACATGCTTATTGTATATGATTCCGATCGGATGGAAGGATCAATCGGTTGCTTAGTATATTTCAAAGTAAAGTTGAAGCTTATCCACTTATCTGGTCTGAGTCGTGCTGAGTATTAATTCTCATTGGAGGGGTCAAGTTGTGACGACACGGTGTATCTAAAGAACAGTATAAATAAAACTGTGTTTAACATTCGTCAATAGTCTATTATCATTCTCTTTGCAGGTAGTACGTTGTTCTAGCCTCACCACAAACTGATGAGGCAGCTCATGTGTACAGATGAAAACGTCCGGGCTTAGTTCACTCGGAAACGTCTTTTCCCCAGAAGCCGTCTTAATGGAAATTTAGAGCAATTGGGTTTCTTACCAGGAAAGCTCTTCCAAGGATTTTTGTAGTTTCCTGGAAACGTAGGATGAGAGTAAGTTGAACATCAGCCATTGACACATGTGATGTTGTCTTCTTCACTCTCCTGCTTCTCCGGGAAGATTCCGAAATTTTCTGTCAGAGCTCGAGTCCATTCATATTTGTGTACCAGGACCTAGTGGTGTTAGCCACAATGTAGACACGCGATACGTGTGTCCGAAATGACTGAGCAAACCTGGAGCTGGCCGGTTGTCCTTCCTTGTGTTCCAATACAAGCCAGACAAAACACAGTTCCACTGTGGCTCGGGTCACACTGTATGACACTCGTCTGTGATCTTGACAGCCCCCGGCCCCACTCTGAACAAAGGACACTACCATGCACATCTAAGAATTTCTGGTCCTACAAAGCGTCTGAGACACAGCGAGCAGGCCCTCAGTAAATATTCATGGAATGAGTATGTGGCTGGAAACTTCTCTGTCATCTTCCCCGCTTACCCCCTGGTGGCGAGGGGGCTTATAATAAAAAAATATAATAAAAAGACAGAAGGAATGTTAGCATAATAGCATATGGATGTGCTGACAGGAATAGCAATACATTTTTTTTAAGTCTTTGTTTTAGATCTGCCATTCTCAAGAAAATTCTAAACCTTTTCCCCCAAAGACAGAACATCCACAGTTAACTGTCTCTTCCAGGATACAGCTGGAAAGCAGTTAGTGCTGCCAGGATGGGGGTGGGTCTGGGGCCTCACTGAAAGCAAACCCAGGCATAAAACCGATCAAAGAAGGACATGAGGACGTTGAAGAGAAAGAATGATCGGAGACAAAGGGCTCTCAGTCTCCCCGTGCAGGCGGCCGCGCGGTGGGCCCTGAGACGTGGGTGGAGAAGGTTAAATATAGAGCTTTTGCTCAGTCTGCCCTCAATCTTGTGATCACTGAAAGAAAGATCACTCTCTCTCTTTAACAGCTCATGGCTCCAGGGTGATTCGGATCGCACGCGGATAGTCGGCTGTTTATACCTTTTCCCTTGTGGTTTAGAATAGCCCATGGACATATTCAGGACAGAGATGTCACCTTGTCAGAGCGGTCTTGGAAGGCCGGATCCCAGGAGCAGAGTCCCAGGGTTCCAGAGCTGCCTCAGAAAGGCAGAAACAGCAGCAGGTTCCGGGCAATTTGATGGGCGTGTCACATGCGAACGGGCTTCCCTGAGGCCAACGTGGGCACACACCACAAGTCCATGGGAGACGCATCCGTACCACCCGTCACCACAGAAATCTCTGCTGGGGCACCCGGGTGGCCCAGCCGGTTGAGCGCCCGACTCTTGATTTCAGCTCAGTCATGATCTCACGGTCCGGGGATTCGAGCCCCACGTCGGGCTCTGCACTGACAGAGTGAGCCTGCTTGGGATTCTCTCTCTTTCTCTCTCTCTCTGCCCCTACCCCACTCATGCTCTCTCTGTCTCTCATTCTCTTTCTCAAAATAAGTAAATAAACTTAACAACAAACAGAAATGTCTGCTGATAAACATGTTTTGAAAATCCAGTGTGCTATGTAAACCACGTGTTAGGGAGATCGCTTGGCTTTTTCTCTGGGCGAACACTGTCTGGACTTTTCCTCTACGCGACCCCAGGGGCCTCGAAGCACAAGGCACGGTTTTCCTTCCTTTTGTTTTGCCATCTCGCCCTGCCGCGTGCAGCCCACGGTCAGGAGCAGGGCTCCGGTGTCCTGTCACAAAAGGTTTCCCGACAGTTCCACCGGCATCCGGGACCCTCCTCCTATGTCTCCAGTGTCCCCACAGTGCTGTTCTTTTCAGGTGTGCACCAACCGCCAGGTGTCCCCACCGCCAGGCCAGCCCATCAGTGGCCTTCCCCTTTCTCTTGGAACAATAGCCACGTGCACACATCTGAGCATCAGTATGTGCTGTGCACCTGTAATCTCCCGCAGCCATGAGTGTTTATGCAGCGTGCACAGGTGGGGGGCTCTGGGGGCAGGAATGGGAGCCGGGAGGGTGGACCGCAGGGTCAGGAAGCAGGGGAACGCTGTGCACCTACCTATCCTCACCCCTGCTCACACACACACACACACACACACACACACACACACACACAGATGAGAAGAACTACCGGCTTTGGAGGTTGATGCTATAAGTTTCAACCTACCATTGGCTTAAATAGCCACTTAATTCTTGGAGCGATTTTACAAGGCTAACTGAACTGCGAGGCTCAGCGTTTTCGTCTGCAGAAAAGACGATAGCAAATTCTGCTCTTCGGGGCTGCGTACGGAAAGTGAGCTGGATGCTGTGGATGATGAGGGAACTCGTGGGAATAAAACCGAACGCGCTCAGCACATCAGGAGTCCAGTGAGGGGAACTTCTTCCAAGCCCCAGACATTTTAAGGAGAATCTGTGAGTCAGGGGTGTCTCACCCTACCCTTGATGGCTGCCATGCTTCTTAGTTGGTCTGGGGACAGTGAGTCCTATTGTCTGACTCACTAACAGCGAGGAGAAAGCCATGTACACACAACTCTGAACCAGCTCTTGAATAAACCTCCAGGAAAGACCGTTGATTACCACGCACTTCGCCATTGTGCTGCCGCGATTACATCCGGCTCCTTCCTCAACGAAGAATATGCACTTGTACTACGTTATTTGTGGGTTCATTTATTTTTACAATCTTGCTGGAGCATAACTGACATAGTATAAACTTGACCCAATAGAGGTGTACAATTCAAAGATTTTTTTAAAGAAAATAAATTGAGTTGTGCCACCACCACCGTAGGGTACTTTTAGACCATTTCCATCACCCCTAAAGTTCACCTGTGCCTCCTTGCCATCAATCCCTGACTCCCGCCCCCAGCCTGAGGGAACCACTGCTTTCCTTTCTGGGTCTCTAGAATTGTCCCTTCTGATTGTTTCATATCAAGGGAATTTCAAAATACATATATTTTGTTTCAGATTACGTTCACTTAGCTTAGTTTTTGAGGTTCACCCATGACGGAGCACGGGTCAGTCATTTCGTTTTATTGCTGAATAATATTCTGCTGAATGGCTGTGCCACATCTTGTTTATTCTACCAACAATTGATAGACAATTGGCTTGTTTTAGATTTTTGCCTATTATGTATGATGTTACTTCAAATGTGCAAACACTAGACTTTGTGTGGACCTATGTTTTCATTCATCTTGGTTAGATAATAAGGAATAGAACTGCTGGATCACTGACAAGTTCATGTTTAACTTTTAATGACACTGATAAACTATTTCTGAATTGGTGGCGCCATTTTGCATTCCCATCAGCAATATGTGAGGGCTCCAACTTCTCCACACCCATGCCAATGGTTTTTCTTTTCTTTTCTTTTTGTCCTTCTTCTTCTTCTCCATCTCTCTCCCCTTCTCCTTCCTCTTCCCCTTCCCCTTCTTCTTCTTCTTCTTCTTCTTCTTCTTCTATGACCATGACCATTTTACTGACTGTGTGTGATATCTCATTATGGTTTTGATTTATTTTTCCCTAAAGACCAATAATGCAGAGCATCTTCTCATGCAGATTAGCCACGTGTACATCTTACTTGGTAAAATGCCTATGCAAATGTTATCCTTAGGCAAGTACCCATTGTCTTGATTACCTTATATGTTTGTAGTAAGTTTTTAAATCAGTTATTGTAATTCCTCCAACCTCTTCCTTTTCAAAATGGTTCCCCCTTTTCTGTGTGTCTTTCTATTCACTGTAAATTTTAGCTCAAGCCTGTCACTGTTTACAAAATAGCCTGCTAGGGTTTGATAGGGAATGTGTGAAGTCTGGAGAAATTAAATTTGTACCTAAGGATAGTATGATTTTGATATTACTCTGAGTACAATTATTTTCTTAGTTTTACATTCAGATTGTTAATTGAAAATAAATAAAAATTTAATTAATTTTTGTAAAAGAATGCTGTGGCCTCTTACCTTGCTGAACTCATTAGCTCTAGATTTTTTTAATGGCTTTCTTAATATTGTCTCTCTGAGGGATCATGGCATCTGTAAATAAAAACTGTTATATTTGTTTCTGTACAATCAAGATCCTTCCTTCTTTGTGAATTACCATTTCTTTGCTCAATGTTTGCTTTGCTCAATTTTTCCAGAGTTCTGGCCTGGTGATTTTGGCAATATTGTCTACTTTTTTATGTTCTTTGGGGGGAAATGATTTGTTACTTACTTTGCCATACTGGATGTCCTCACTCACAGGGGATTTTGCTTGTTTCTGCTGTTGCTTTTTTCTTAAAGGAACAGTTCTTATTGCTGCAAAGTGGTATTTACAGTATGGTGTATACTCAGCTCCTCGACAGTGAACACGCGTGTGGTACCATGAGAGTAAAGAGGGCCTGAACCACCTCATTTTGGGGAATCCAGAAGGAGTTTCCTAAAGAGTAATTTTTAATTTTTGATCGAAAACAAGACGAAACCAAATAGGAATTGGTCATGCAAAAAAGAAAAGCAAATCAACTATTGAAGTTCACCAGTCTGTGCCCAGACGCAGAAGTGAGAGAGGATGGTGACAGCTGTGCTCGCCACTGTCATTCTGGTGACAATGGAGGGCTGGAGGGCGTGCCCACAGGTTGTACGCACATCGTTCTTTTAAGGAAAGAAGACAGAGTGGGCCTTCCGTGTCGGGAACGCTGACCACACGGGAGCTACCGGAAGGGAAAAGCAGGATCCTGGTACCTGGAGTTTATCTTTAGGCCTGTTTTCTGCTCTGGACCCAAAGCCCCACGTCAGAGTTATGTGCAGAGAAGCAGCTCAAAAAGGAAGGAGCTGCTTTAATGCTAACCCGGCTGGAGGTTCTGAGCTAATAAAGCAGGGGAGTTCTGAACCCAGTGCCTGCAGTCTGGGTAGTTCGGGGCCTCCTTGCTCCTTTGAAACCTCTGGACGTTTGCTTCTGAGTCCATGGCCTTTGGAGACCTGAAGTTTGTCTCAAACCACAGAAATATTAATGACGTCTAAAAGACACGAGGATTCTACTGATTTATTAGGGAGGTTCCTGCCACCATCGCTTTGTGCCCCAAGTACGGCATCTCCGGGTGAGAGGAGGTGACCGAGGCAGGTAGGGCCATAACTATGGAATAGGTTTAGTCTGAGGATTCGTGAAAATTCATAAGATCCTCCTCTGATGATTTTAAAGCAAAATTTGAAATCAAGACCATGAACCCCCTTGGAGAGTCCACTCTTATGAAGACAAGGACATGTAAGGTAAATCAAATGCTTTCTTGCTAAGACATAACCATATACCGTGTAATCTCGGACCCTGGTGTCATGGCCAAGATGGTCTCATGCAAGGTGAGTGTTCTTCCTTTTTTCCCTTGAAATAAGTCTGGATTTTAAAATTTATTTATTAATCTGATACTATACTTGTTAATTACTAGGTGAGGTGTACTCTCCTGGGCCATGTCCAAATCATCTTATTTTTATGGAAATATCTAAGATAACAAGGACAGTATTTGTATAATGGGGGGGGTAGTTACTTTGGCTTGTGAACTGGGACACTATTATAACAAATAGAGATTTACAGAAACGGCAATCAGATGAAACTGTAATCAGACTTCTAGGGTAGAGAAATACAATGGAACAACATGTTCACCAAATTTCACGGCCACCTGTTCAGGTACAAGCGGTGGCTAATCCAGCTGTTTCATAAATCTAGCTGTGCGAAGGACGTAGGTACACTACCAAGCTTTACCTTTACTGTGCAATTTATAAACAAATTTGTTGGCATGCAAATTATAACTTGTCCCGAAAACTTCTTTTACTAATTAAAGCTTGCAGAAGCCTGGGAAGGGCTGAATAATTAACCTGATGCCAGCGTGTTTCTTAGGCAAGTGAAGTATTACTGAATTAGATGTCAAGATTAGGAAAAATGAACGATTTAAAAACACATTTTAGTTTTTGAACTGTCTTTCCTTTTGAGATAGGAACTTGATGCAAGGGTGAGACCATTAAGTCTGAAGCCCCAGGAGCCCGTTAGGTGCACAACACATGCACGTGTCTAGAGTGAACAGTCCCGGAAGCTTACTCTACCCTCATCACGCGTGAGCTTTCTGACATCGGAGTGATGCCTCTCTTACCTTCCTGAACCTACATTTCTTCATCAGTAGATTGGAGATCATTGTAGAAATCATATAATCTAGTGTGATAATCAGATTAAAGATGATAGTCACACGCCCCCCCAACCCTCCCCCCCCAATAAATTATTTCTCTCTATAAGTTTAGTTTGGCCACGGATATTCATAAGGTCACACAATCATACAATCAGTGATGAATAGAAGGGTGATAGACTGAAAACTGCATTAAGAAAGAAGGTTGGGACGTGTAGAGATCGTTCGCTTTGAAAACTGAAGAGTAAGCGTAAAACGGGAGAAATGGAACAGATTTGTCTCACCTTACCCCAGAAAGTGAAATAATCGTAAATGGTACTGTGCTGTCCAATATACGGCTTTTCCGGCAAATTGCTAACAGCGGTAATTCGAACAACTCTCACTGTCCGGCTCAACCTCATGTGCACAGGGTTGCCAAGACTTCAGTGAGAGGTGCTGTGAACGGGGCTTCTGCCCTGTTGGCTGGAATTTATCAGGCAATGACAAACAATACCACTGATGATCATGAGAGTTAAGCACAGATTCAAATGCATTTTGCTTAACTTGGTTTTCTCCGGCATCTGGAAGTTCTTGCCACTTAATAGATACTCAACGAGTATCTGTCCAGTTAGTTTCCAGACTTCCTCTCTGTCCCGTGTAGGACAAAGACCATCACCCACCCTCTTCCTACTCGAGCAAACACATGTGCGCACACCCACACCCACCTGCAGCTCTCCGATCAGGGAGAAAGGGGCACGTTTGACGATTGGGGTTGGTCTAGGGTCCATCCTGCAGGTGTTCCGTGTAGTTAGCTTTGCAGGGGATATAAAACGTCAGGTGTCTGTAAGGCTCAGTCGCGTTCTTGCCCGTTTTCCTCGGCAGGTCAATATCGTCGCTTCGTCTGCTTTTTGGATTTTGGTCATTTACTTTTTTGTGACTTGGCGCTGAGAAGGTTTGGAACTGTGGGCTCCTCGGAGATAACATTTTGGCGTGCTAAGTGTTTTCTTCCTGGTCGCTTCTTTATGGACAATGTTTAGAAAATATGAGAATATGCCATTTTAGGTCATCTGTTAGCTGGAAGCAGCTGAGAATTTTTGGCTTTTGTGCTTTTCCCACAATGCAGTGTCTCTAAGGGATGCGCGGTGGAGGTGGGCATCGACCTTTTTCATTCAGTATAATTGTTTAAGTACTAATCGTCGATGTACATGCCTGAAACTATTTTCAAAAACGGAATCCCTTGGAAAAAGCTTTTGGTGAAATAAATGATCCTTAACATGTCTTTAAGTTTGAATTTATGGACGTTGTATAAAGCAGGACACGTTTATATTGCCAAATGTTATTTGTCAATAATTTGCAAGCTACCGTTGTATAAAATTTTATCTTTATAAATGTGCACTTTAGGTGTATATTCAAGACAAAGATAAAATTGGGCCGTTGGGTATCTAGCTTTTATTTATTTGTTTGTTTGTTTGTTTATTTTAGAGAGAGACAGTGAGAGAGAGAACAGGGGAGAGGGGCAGAGGGAGAGAGGAAATCTTAAGCAGATTCCATGCTTAGTGTGGAGCCCAACACGGGGCTTGGTCCCCCAACTCTGGGATCATAACCTGAGCAGAAACCAAGAGTCGAGCACTCAGGAGAATGAGCCACCCAGGCTGGACATCTAGCTTTTCAATTATTAATCTACATAAAATTGAACTTGAATACTGACCACAGTTGCAAACACAGACAAACCCCTAGGTGGGTTTTGGTCTATGTCTTGAAGCGATTTTGGTATATCGGCTCTTTGCATTAGGCTAACCTTAATCATTGTAAGCGTTGACAAAATAACCCAAGTGACAGCTGACACCTGCTGCTAGAAATGACCGAGGACGTCAGAGATCTTGCCACCTTCTTCTACATCTATTCCTCAGCCACTGCACTTGACGCAAGTAGGTGGAAATTTACTGCATGGGACTATTTTATTTATTTTTTAAGTCAGTCAACCTGGAGACAGTGATACCCGCACCATGTTGGGGGTGAAATTCCGGGTGGGTGGTGGGGGAGGGTGGGCAAGGAGATGTTTAGAGAAACTTAAAAATCCGTTTTGGAGACAGGACAGTCAAAGCGAGGAATAGGAAAAAAAAACAGCCTTAAGTTGTGTGGCTTGGAATGAACCCAACACGCCTAGGGGTGCTGCAGACCCCCGGAGGGACAGTGGTGGTGTCGACCCCCGGAGGGACAGTGTGCTGAGGGTGAACGGGAACGTGCGCCTTTCTCCCTGGAGAATGAGAAGGACTTGGGTAAAGTAGAAGGAAAAGAAGTGGATATTAATATATTAATTTCGTATATATCACCGGAACGCTGTTTTTGTTTTGTTTTTTTTCCTGGCTGGAGCGTGCTTGATCAAATAGATTGAGTCCTTAAACCATGGCACTGAATCATTATTGAAATTGAAATTTGAAATGTACCAAATATATCAATTATATTAGGATTAGCATAGTCATTTTTGTTAAAGCCAAGAGTGGAACCATAAATCTTTCTGAATTCCAACGATTTCCTTCTGATTAATGTACCAGGAGCTCTGCGCAGCCGATGTGCTCACCTATAGCGTTAATTGAAGCGAGAAAAAGTAGGAAGAATAACTTCTTGCATTTTTTATTATGAATGTCATTTCAATAAGTCGCTGATGCAGAAGAGGGGACAACCGTGGTAAAATTACCAACTGTCAATTACGCTACCCCCATGAGTTTTCAGCATATGGAATGAAGCGTCCTGCTATCTCCCTTAAGGAATTCATTCTTAGGGAAATCCCCAGGGCTTAAATTCCTACTGAACATGACATTACGTGTGTGGGGGAAGGAGTCTGAGCCAGATTATTCAGTAAAAGGATTAGTCCTTGGTTTTATAGCGCTCCCAAGATTTCTTTGATGCCTTCTCCATTCACCTCATCCCCAATCTAGGGAGGAACCCTCCTTTTAAAAACCCGTTGTCAAGTGGGGAGTTAATGAGCAAGACTTAATTATTTAAGGCAACCACAGGATGTTTTAAAAGAAGACTGAAAAGCTTGCGTCAGAGGATAAAGGCATGTTCACAAAACATCCTCCAGTGTCTTCAGAGAAAAACGGACGCTGTACAAGAACTGGTTTTCTGGAAATGACAGAAAACGAGCTAAACTTTGTACAGATTACAGAATTGGTTCGTAAAGGTTCAGGCGTAATGCAAAAACCAACAGCTCTGGGAGGCGGTGGTTCACGATGATTAAGAAGGTGCAGTCAGGAAAATAAAGGCAGACTTCGTTCTCTTTTAAACTTTCATTTTGTAGGAGTCTGACTCAGAGTGAGTGGCTAGAAAACATTTAAAAACTCTCAGCATCCTCTGACCTGTGTCCTGCCGACCATGCCTTGCAGGAGGCAGCCCTTTTTCAATGGCGTCCAATAAACCTTCCCCATCATGCGTTTACGTCCTCTGTGCCGGGAGGCCACTCTTCACCCTTCACCCCCCAGCCCCCCACGGCACTAACACACACACGCTCCTGCCCCCACTTCCTCAATGTTATCACCACATTCCCAGTATTAAAAATAAAATCAATCACACGAATTAAGAATGCATTTATATCAATACCATTTCCCCCCCTGGGGAATTTTCAAAGTGATTCAGAAAACACTTTTCCCCGGCACTTGTTACATCATATACGTCATCTAGGTAGAAACAAGCAACAGTTGTTCATCACGAGGAGCCCACGATCTAAAGAGGAGATAAAAATACCGAAAACGTGAAGAATCACTCACGATTTTGGGCAATTGTTTACATTTGGGAGCTATCCTAGTGTCTTTGCGATGACATCAGTATGCTGGTTGGACGAGGACTGAAGGGGACGGTCTTGAACTCACCACCGGAGGCCTGCAGATAATAGGGACTGCTAATCAGAGTCAAAAGACAGTGTTTAACTGTGACCAAGGATGTCATGGAGACTCACGATGAAAAAGAGCTTGAGAACGAAACATAGCAAGAGAAGGACGAGGCAAGGGCCAGGTACTGTGAGAACACGCCAGCCTGAAGTAGGAAAATGAGCCTCCGGGGAAGGACCACCCAGCGACAAAGGGAAGCGGTCCCCGATTCTAAGGCAGGAATAACAGAGCGAGATGCCGGTCTCACAATTGTAAAGCGTGGATAAGAGGGATGGTCACCTCAAAAAGTAGAAAAATAGACCCTTGATGTCAGGAGTACTTAGCTAAAGCTGTTCAAGCTCCACCAACCAGAGCAGTGACATTATGTCCTCCAGCTCAGTCTTTACGCTTATACACTATTCTCATACAACGTCTCGCCATTTGGCCATTTGTATTCTCTAGCGAGAACATACTGGGGCACGAACATACCTCCGCTGGTTAATTATACGTATATCACTAACATACGTGGGTGGCGATTCCGGTTTAGCTTGTGAGGCTCTTACAAGTCGTGTTAGTGTGAGTCTGTCCTACAGATTTAAGGTTGGGAGCAACGCAGCCCAGAGACGAGACGGCGAGAACCACAGACGGGTCACTTGCAAGACTCTGCCGGGCGATCAGCCTCCTTCTTTAGTGGCGTGCCAGTCACCCTCTCATCCATCTCTTGTGTGTATTTACAAATAAGTTAGCTAGCTGGCCATGGAGGAGAAATAACAATGCACAGCAAGATCTATATGCCCCCGTAAAAAGCCACAGCCGCGGGGTACGTTTATTTGCAGAAATCCTGGGTAGAGATTGGAACAGAATAGGAACAAGAAAGCAGGAAATGGATCCCACGTTCCCATTAAAACCGCTAAACTGGCACTGTGGCTAGACGTGTGACAAAATAGAATTTACACCTTCTGCCGGTGGTCTTAGCTTCAAAAAAAAAAAAAAACCAAAAAAACTTTTATATTTCTTGGGTTGCGCTTCTGATAATGACTTGTCACTGGATCTAGAGAGAATGAAGAGAACGCCACCAATTTGAAACTAATTTGAAACAACAGGGAAGAAAACAAGAAGAAATTATGGAGACAGGACATGTTTCTGAGACGTCAAGAAAAATTTTTTTAATGTTTGTTTTTGAGAGAGAGAGAGAGATACAGAAGGCAAGCAGGGGAGGGGAAGAGAGAGAGGGAGACACGGAACCCAAAGCAGGTTCCCGGCTCTGAGCTGTCAGCACAGAGCCCGATGAGGGGCTCCAACTCACAAACCATGAGATCACGACCTGAGCCAAAGTCGGACACTTAACCAACTGAGCCACCCAGGTGCTGAGACTTTTTTAAAATCCTGATTAGGGATTGCAAGACTGTTTTATCATAAAAGTGATAGGTTGGGGCACCTGGCTGGCTCAGTCGGGTAAGCATCCGACTTCAGCTTAGGTCATGATCTCATGGTCCATGAGTTCAAACCCCACGTTGGGCCCTCTGCTGTTAGTGCAGAGCCTGCTTTGGTTCCTCTGTCCCTTTCTCTCTCTGTCCCTCATCTACTCGTTCTCAACCTCTCTCTTTCTCTCCCTCAAAAATAAATAAACGTTAAAAAAAACTTTTAGAAAAGCGATAGGTGTAGTGATTGGTTTATCACTTATATCTGGCATGAAAGATGCATCTAGACAGTGAGGCAGTTCTACGATTCAGGTTCTAGAACTTCAAATGGCTTGGAAGGGGAGGCAGGAGACTCAGCTAACTATATGAGAACAACGTCACTGCCCCCACAAAAATATGCTCTAGGGTTTCAAAGTGAATTTATTTAAAAAGTGAAGGCGTATAAACCAAAGGTGAAAATAAAGATCTAGAACACACCTAAAATAACCAGTGCCAGAAACCTGGATCTTAGACAAAGGGGGGATTTGTAAAATTTCAAAGAAAATGAAAAATGACCGATTTCTCGAGGAGAAAGGGCAGGCATGAAAGTAGGAGACAGCAGCAGCGGACAGGGGTCTTGAGACAGACAGAGGACAACTCAATTCTGGTTCTGCTTCCGACTTCTCGGACAAGACATAGGATCTCGGGGAGGAAAATGGTAAAGCAAATTTCCTGTTGGAGAGCTGCCACTCAAAACAGATGAGGTCAATTCTGAAAGAGCACTGACTTGTGGTCGTTTTTCAAAAATCTATGTGGTGTTCATCTCCTCTCCCTCTCTGAAGAGGGACCCACCTCGTTCTGACTCCGAAGGAGGCACCTGATCAGAAACAACCAGTCATAGAACTCCAACCTTCTTCGCACAACGTGCTATGATCTCAACCTTGCTAAACGTGTGCCTTCCCCAGGTATTTTCTTCTGAATCCGCAAGGACCATTCCCTAGAGTCTATTTAGTCAAGACACTGGCTTGGTTATCATGAAAATAAAACTCATGTATGCTGAGAGAATAAAAGGCCAGAAAAACAGAATTTGTTCCAATGGTCACTGAGTTCGTAACTCTAGCCGTTTAGTTTCAAGTCTGTGAAGTTCGGGATCTTCCCAATAAAATCTGCACCCTTGGGGTGTGTGCTTTTAGGCCAGTAACGGTTAAGTTTCTGTCACTTTCAACCAGAAGAATCAACATCAACACAACAAAACAAAAAAGAGCAGCAAAAACAAAGAAAAAAAGTCTTGACCGTGAGGACTAACAGCCTAGATTAATGCAGAGGGAACTTGTATATGAGGTGGATGAATGACTCAGGGTTATCTTAGAAAACTTATGATGGGGGCGCTGAAAAGGACTAAGGGTTTTGACTTGACCCCCAACAAAGGGTAAGCAAGACGTCCCTGTGAGGCCCTAAATGGGCAGCCCCATGTCCAAAATCGCTGGAAGAACACTTTCCACAGGAGGCCACTCTCTTCCTAGTATGTAGTCAGAGGAAATGTGAAAAATGGTTTTAGATTTATTTAGATTGATTCTCACTAAAGGAGCCTTACCTCTCACGTGAGCTTGTAATTGGCCCATTCTAGCCTAGACGCATTGACTGGTGAATCTGGTTCACGCACCGGGGAGGTCTTTCTTTGTTGGCCCTACACGTTCCGGGCCTCCAACTTCCTTCTGGTTGATTCTCTCTCTTTGACTTTTGAGTTCTGGTTATCAGATACCTTGCTTTCGTTTTACTATTACTTTATTTCCTTCCTTAGTGCATTTTTATAATATTTCATTTGCCATCTAGAAACTTTCTCTCCCAGGAGTCAGAGGATTGAGTCTCCACTTGAAACATTTTAACAAATCCATTTGTCTAAGGAAAACGAGCACTTAGATATTATCTATTACTCGTGCTTCTATCGGCGATGGCCCATGCATCCCGAAAGCTCCCATGTTTTCCATCTGGCACAGTCACATTTTCCTCTGCTTCTTCATCGTTGCCAGATTTATGTCTATCGTTTGTTTAAATGTTATTAAATAGAAGAAGCATTAACTCCTGACTACAACATGTAGAAGGCACGCATCAATCTGCATATGCAAATAGAAGATAGATTTCACCACTATCATCTCAGGGACCAGGTTACCTTATGTGTCCGTTCCCTTACTGCTGCTGTAGCAAGTTATCAAAACCTCAACAACTTAGCACTGACTTATTATCTTACAGTTCTGG
Organism: Panthera tigris; assembly: GCF_018350195.1. Lineage (NCBI taxonomy): Eukaryota > Metazoa > Chordata > Mammalia > Carnivora > Felidae > Panthera > Panthera tigris. The sequence continues at coordinate 136,470,025 of NC_056662.1, read as the reverse complement.
AGGTCAGAGGTCCGGATGGGTCTTGTCAGAGCATTATCAGGAGGTTGACAGGGCGTGTCCCATCCTGGAAATACCAGGAAACAATCTCAGTGTTTCCATTGCCTCTTCCAGCCTCGAGAGGCCACTCACATCGCTTGGCTCAGGGCCCGCGTCCATCTCCAAAACCAGCAATGCTGAATGGAGTGTCTCCTGTGTCCAGTTTCTCTGCCCTCCTCCTCCACACACGCATCTCCCGCGGAGTCTCACTGCTCTACCTCTCCCCTCCTCTTCCTCTTTTAAAGACCCTTTGATTGCTTTGGGCTCCACCGGACCAATCCAGGGTAACCTCGGTTTAAGGTCAGCCGATTAGCCACTTGACTCTGCCTGCAGCCTTATATCCTGTTTGCTGTGTTGCAAAACATATTCACAGGTTTCAAGGATTAGGATGTGAACATCTTTGGGGGCTTTTTTTTTTTTTTTTTGGCCTACCACACCTTAGAAGACAAGGTATCCTCTTAGAAGCCCATCCTGACTTTGGGAACATGGCTGGGCCAGTAGGTTCAGGGAAATGTTACAGACAAGGATACAGCTGGATTTATTTTAGCATCAGCATTACACTTGCCCGCGCGTGCTGCAAGGCAGAGGTGCAAAACGTTAAAACATAGGCGCTGAAGTCTAGCAGAATTTGGTGGCTCTATAGCTTTCTGAAAAAAATGTTGAAAACTATTGGCAAAGGGATGGCTATCAAACTGGAAGAGTGGTCCTTTGTCAAGGATAACACAGCAAGTGTTTCTACACGTACGCATGCATCTATTCACCTGTCGTGTCTATTAACACACATAGAGTAATTAAAGTTAAAATTTTAATAAAATGTAGGTTGAAAGAATTATCGGAAATTCTAGAAACACACACAAAAAATCCAGGAAGATTTTCATAATCCTAAAGAAGGGTATAAAATTGATAAAAATAAACATAAAATCCTCTCACTAGGTCTAAAAGAGAAATCTAACAACCCTTCGCAGGAAGAACAAAACACACTAGTGTCCAGTCACTGTTGAGGATCTTCTATGTTTCCAGAATATTTTACAGAAGACAGATCTCAACCTTATTTACATTTTTGGCACGCGTGTGTGCGGAGGGGGTTGGGGGTTGGAAGTATGGAGACAAAAGCAAAAAATACAGCGATTTTATGTTTTTAATCAAGATAAAGTCTAGCTTTAGGTAGACTTCAGTCATCACAGAGAATTCCTCCTTTACTCCCTACGGAGTCCTTCTAGAACCTTGTGCCATGGTGGTGCAAGGAACCAAGGCAAGGCCCTGGCACTGCATCCGGGAGTTGAACGTCTTTGTCGTTTGCCTTCTGTCACTGCTGCTGGACTACGTTCCTCCAGCACGGGCTCAGGGGTGTTTCTGGAACCTTTGGTTCCACCCTGTGTAGACTGCATATCAGAAATGCTCACTGCTGCCCATAAGCCTACGTACCCTGGCCATTGCTCTCCTGGCCTTATCCATTGAGGATCCCTCCTGGGTCCTACTGACAGATGAACCCTGGAATCTGTCTCTAAGAGAAATATCCTCCCCCTTAATCCAGAGTACTGGGAACAGTCTGTTCTCACGCAAATCCAGATTCCAACAACATTAATTTTCAAAAATGTATTTAAAGTTAAGACGTTGACCCACTGGTACAATGCCATCTCCCATTCCAAGCCCTCCCAAATCCATCCTTCCTGCCAGATCCTCTCACAGCCCATATCTTTAAAAGAATCCCCAAAAATGCTTGTCTTGTCTCACCAGGAGCCTCTGAGTGCAGGGCATCAACTATAGGCTTTTTCCTGCATCCTAGATTGCAAAGGACGAACACCTTTAAAGTCAACAGTGGGCTTCGCAATCCCAAATTCCAAAATTTACCTGCTGAGAGAGGTAGAGTTGGTTCCTATCACAGGTTCCTAAAATTATTGAGGAGGAGAATGTAGGGTCTCATGGACTTCTAGATCTTTTCACCACGAGCTGAAAGGGATTCAAGGGATATTATGTAAACAGCTGACAACTGGTTAGCACAGAAAGATGAAGAAAAATTGACTTAAAGCTACAAAACAACTTTATCAATTTGATTGATTAAGGGCTGTATTTAGTTTCAGTACTAACAACACCTAGAGACTTCCGTTGCCTATACTCGTGCTTTCCTCATCAGAAGCTCGTGTAATAAAACTCTTTTTAATATTAACTGACATGTAATGCCTTAGTCCCAGGGATTGGCACCTGGAAAGCAGGGACTTCGGGAGTGTGAATCAGGTTTTCTCCACAAAGATGACTGGAATATAAAGAACATCATTTGTCACACTTCTAGTGTAACAAATTTAAATTATTAAAGATGCTAAGAAAATACTGGAGATGTTAACGTAGAAGGTAGAAATCAAATGGGACACAGTAACGTCTACCATGCCGAACAGGAAAGATCATTCTGTGCGTCCAGTGTGAGGGCAAGCTATACAGATGACTGGAATTTCGTTTCTGTCTATAAGGCTGGAACATATTTTGCAAGAACTGTGACAAGGAGGTTCCACCAGGGCCATAGATTGTGGTCAGTGTAGAATATTAAAATCACATGGGAATTTTGAAACCACGAGAAGCTGTACTCCACCCTAGCTCCATTAATTCTAGGTTTCTCAATATGGGGCTCAGAGAACCTTTGCCCCCAGGCCAGGCTGGATTGGGCACAGCATTCACTCAGGAACAATGAAACCCACTCTGGCTGTGAGATCTCAACAAAACAAAGAGAGGAGGTCAGCAATAAAGGAGAAGTGTTAAAAGATGGTTCTATTAAACAAGTCTCGTTTTATTTATTTTTTAATGTTTATTTATTTATTTTGAAAGAGAGAGAGAGAGAGAGAGCAGGGGAGGGACAGAGAGAGAGACAGAGGGAGAGAAAGAATCCCAAGCAGGCTCCACGCTGTCAGCACAGAGCGTGACGTGAGGCTCAAACTCACGAACAATGAGATCATGACCTGAGCCGTCTCTACAAAGATGACTGGAATATACAGAACATCGGACGCTTAACCAATTGACCCAGCTGATGCTCCCTGGACAATTGTTATTTTAAAAGCAGAAGACAAGGTAATGGATTGGTGGTTTAGCAGGGTAGGAACACATCAAGAAAACTTCTCATCCGAAAAGCAAGTTACAGTGAAATCATTGAGTTTAACATGAGCCAAATGAATCATGGGAGCTGCGAACCTGTTCTTATCACATGATGTCCACACCATTAGAGACAGTACTCAAGAGCCAATGTCTTCTGCAGTCTCCGGAGAGGTAGATTCCCCTCATAAGAACTGATCAGGAAGCAGCCAAGCCGTCACCTTGTGGGTGTGTTTTTAGGGGAGACTAAGGTGTTCAATTTTATCTCCTCAGCTAAAGATTATCAGAGATAAATATAAAGCCTACGCTGAGATCCAGATTCCCAGCATCGCAAGCCTTGGTTGAAAACGCCTGTTTCAGGACAACACAGATAGAAGGTGTTTCTGCTACGGAAGCCCTCCCACCAGGGCCCTGGACCTCACCATCTTGATATTCCCTGAATACCATGCATGTGCTCTGCGTATACCCATGAGTCACGCTCCTTGCCCTGCTTACGTCTCTTTTCTTTTGCCAAGATCAATTTTATCCATGTCTCTTAAGGTGGTGATTAACTTCTGTCTATATTTAGGTCTTCTAGACGACTCATCCTGGGCTCATTGCTCATAAAACAATTCTCTTTAAATGCCATAAATTGGGTGTTTGGACAGGGAGAATATGAGGTAAGCTAGATGGTAATTTGTGTAAAGCTAAGCCAAAAAATAAAATGGCCAAGAAGTACAAATCAAAACACCAAAAATTACCACTGGGCACTGCTAGTTTCTATCCACCCTTGACAACAACATTCTGTTCGTGTGTAATTAATGGAGAAAGATGTAAAATCGGGTCATATCTTTCTTCAAATACACTCCTATGACTGCTTTGGGAACTGTAAGGGCACTAATTCACTCCAGGTTTCAGCTGAGACGGGCAGAATTAACACCACCAACAGGGATGAAAGTCGGACAGGTGGGTCCAAAGCCCGGTGGATCAGAGAGGCTCAGTTATAAGGATTTCTTGTCACAGATAGTTTTTTTTTTTTTGTCACAACAGGGTTATTTAAGAGAGTAAAAAACTGGACAGCAGAAGTAAACCCAGCTGGCCCAGAAAACAAACCCTGGCTGAATAGGAGGCACAGAGGACTTTGATCCCCAGCAGTGTCTGTCTATTGCTCTCTGGTCTCTGGGGGAAAGTGAGGCTCAAAAAAGCTGTACACAGTGAGGGGAGTACTGGGGCCTCCAACTGATTCTGGTCAGGAAGTGCTGACCAGTCTCAGAGATCAGTGAATGGCAAATTCACAGGACTTGACTGTTTATATGCCAGAAAGATTCTTCCTTTATGAAAGGAAGCTTTTTTGAACTCAGTCTCATAGAACACATGCAACACACACTTGTGTTTTGTGAAAAATCAATGTCTGAAACAATGAGAACAACACCTTTTTAGGAGTGAACTTATTGTATCAAACAATATATTTTGGGGGCACATGGGTGGCTCAACTGGTTAAGCATCTGACTCTTGATTTCAGCTCAGGTCATGATCTCACAGTTCGTGGGTTTGAGCCTTGCCTCGGGCTCTGCAATGACAGCGTGGAACCTGCTTGGGATTCTCTCTCTCCTTCTCTCTCTGCCACTCTCCCACTGGTGCTGTCTCTCTCTTAAAATAAACAAACTTAAAAAAATGTAAAAAAACAATATTTTTTTTAGATAAAGTATAGCTTGAACAGTATGAGAGAATGTCTAAAGCATACACTGTGCTTGAATTAGGGATTCCAATGTATTACTTGAAAATAACTACAGACAGTCCCCGACAGTTCGACTTAGACTTTTTGACTTTACTATGGTGCAAAGCGACATACATTCAGGGGAAAGTGTACTTGGAATTTTGAATTTGGATCTTTTTGGGGGTAGCAACATGTGGGACAATCCTCTTTCATGACTCTGGGCAGCAGCTGCCCTTCCAGATACAATGACAAGCACTCTGTTTTCACGTCCAGTACAGCATTCAGTCAATTACATGAGATACTCAACCCTATCAGAAGATAGGCTTTGTGTTCGATGATTTTGCCAACTGTAGGCTAATGTCAGTGTTCTGAGCACGTTCAAGGTAGGCTAGGCGATGATGTCTGGTCCATTAGGTGTAGCAGATACATTTCCAACTTATGATATTTTTAGTTGCGATGGGTTTATGGGGATGTAACCTCATCTTAAGTTTAGGACGATGTATTTCGTACACTTGTGAGTTTTTTTGTAATTGCATTTTTATGAGTATGCACATTTTTTATTTTGCCTCTTAATTTTTTAACTTCATTGGGTAACATTTTATTTAAATAGGATCACTGGATGTAACTTTCAGCCGCTGGTCTGGCTAAAATGACATAAGCAGGAATTTAATGTGAGTTTTCCAGTTCATTCCATATTGATGGCTCCATTTATATAGAATGAACTGAAAAAATGGCAGAATCATCTTCAAAGTCATTTCTTGTGCTATTTCAGCCCTAGCCAGATTGGATCCAGGCTCAAATTGTTTCCAATATTGCCTTCTGAATTGGATCTCAATTTTCTGGTGTGTGTGAATACACCTGTGCTCAGAGAAGAGCATGTTTTTTCCTTCTTTCTGAAAACTGTCATAATTTACTGTCTAAAAGGACTTTTCATGGACAGCATTCAGAAGGTCTTATCAATAGACTGAGAAATATATGGCTGTCTTAATGGAACTCTCAATGCAGTGGACACCTAATAGGTATGATTTAAAAAAATCACCTCCATTACTCGGGAGAGATTTTAGGCTTAAATTAACTTGGGATTTAACATAAAAGTAAAAATGGCTAACATGCTAGAGTTTGTAAGCAACTATTTCCAAGAATTAGGAGTAGCTGCAGAAGAGAGAGAGCCTCTGTGAGCCCAGAATAAGAAGGTCCCCAAATGATGGGACTGAGCCCTCAGAATCTCCCCCAATCCACAACAATACCCGCATCCCAGTCTGGTGCCTCATCTCTTTCTGAAACCTTCAAAGGGAACACAAAACCTTTCCCAAGAGGTGTGTGTGTGTGTGTGGGGGGGGGGGGCAATGAATCTTGTAGTGCAAATTCTGTAAGATAAGGCAAGGAAAAGCATACTCAGAATAAGGTACAAATGCTAATATTGTAATTCTTTGAGAGCAGTTATTGAGGGTCATGGAGAAGGAGACGGTCAGTTCCAGCTGGATATACATACCTTTCCCATTTTGTGGAAGGGAGATGAAGATGGTAAAGGATAGATCTGGAATCTGGTGTGGACTCAAACACACACAAACCAGAAAACCAGCAAAAACATAAAATAAAACATCACGGTCGTTCTCAGAGACTTCTCTCTCAGTGTGGAACACTGAACAATTGTTTTGTTGGTTTAAGAGGTCAAAACTGAGTGAGGTCGGGCAATTGGGTTTGCAGTTCGGCTGCCACAGATGACCAACATCAGCCTCCAAACCCAATGACCATGATGCCAGCTTGAAATACAAACCTGAAAAAATGCATATACGACTTACAGAGACAAGGGGCCAAGAACTCTGTAAATCAGGAGTCGCTGATGCGTTCATGCTGAACGATGTGATGGCCTCCGAGGGTTCATTCCTCTGAATGGCTTTTCTACCACTCATAACCTCTCTTCCATCGTTTTTGAGACCACTCCTCATTGAATGCGCTGACAATATACGGACGCGTCGTACAGCATTCATCGGCTTTGCTGCAATATCTGTGAAGATTGAACGCATGTGTGATGACTGTATAATTATGGGAATGGAGGATGATTTTGTGAATTAAGAATTCAAGCCTTGTTCTGACATTGATGTGCTAATTCCCAGGATCACCCTATAGTTTCACCATTACTCCTCTCTAGACCTGGTGTCACCACACCCAGGGTGCATGTATACAAACGAGACAATGAGTGCCTGACGCTATTTTAAAAAGAAGATGACGACGTTGAATATCAATGAACTCTCTCGAGGAAAAGTGATGGATATACAGCAGATTTTCCTAGCCTAAAAACCCAAGATAAACGGGGCCACGTTGCTCTCCAGGCACAGAGATGGAATAAACTGTGCATCAAATATAATCGAAGTAGAAAATACGATTGCACTGGGAAATTCAGATTAAAGTGTGGGCAGTTGTATATTCATGGTAAAGCAGATGTCAACACTACCAATGTCAAGAAGACCTGTATTCGGGTGAGAAGAAATGCTGAGATAAAAATATTTTCCAAGTGAAAAGAGTGCTTTTGAAAAGATATTTTATATTAAAATTCATTTTTACTAAGTACGAAGAAAACAAAAAAAATGATAAAGTCAGAGTTGGCTTATTTAGATGAAATAAGTCAGCCCATGTCCTAGAAATATCCTTTTAAACAAACACATTCAAGAATCAGGGTAGAGACAGACCTGGATAAACTTTTAAGTTTCAAACATTCTATGAACTACTTTTATTTACATTAATGCGATATAACCAGTTGGCATGTGTGTACCTCATGTGGTGTGAATAAAAGAAAACCCATTTCTGGGTGGGTAAAGACTTGATAAATCTAAATGCTGAATGAGTTAATAATAAAAACTCACATGCCTAAGACCCCAGAATTTTAAGGTCTTTAATACAAATATTTTTCACATTTGGTTTTTACTGCAATCACCTTAAATATACATTATTTTCTTCATTTAAATTATATATATTTATTATTCTTGATCAAAGACTTCAGAAATAGAAGCACAACCAGAATACCTTTCTTTGCAGGCAAAGTAACTCAAAGTCCCAACTTAGCCCGAAATGTTACAAGTTAGTAAACAGCAGAAAGAAGTCTCGAATCTGCGTCTTTAATTTATAAATCAGTGCTCTTTCCCCGAGGAGAAATGTTAGAGGAGCGTTTATTCCTTTTTCTTAACACTTATAAAGCTCTTAGTCACTCTTCGTTTCGTGATCAGTCTTTGGCCACTAAGCTGTTGCTTTTCCAAGGAAAATATGGTTGTTTCGGTCTCTGTCTTCTTGGCGCCCATTGGGATGCATGGCACATATTAGACATTTCCTAACTCCGGGGTTAATCTGATTGTTCCATCCGCCGTGGCTTCACCCAGCAGATGTGATTTCCATTGTCTTGGGTACATGGCTACACGTTTGTTAGCGGAGTGGGTCAGTTGTCTGATGGTAGAAAGCAGACGGTTTCTGCCGAACCTGGAAGAACTTGCCTGGGGGAAAAATAATTATCTAAATGCTTAGATTCCTCTTGTGCCTCTCAATGGAGTCGGCTTCAGACGGTTCTCTCCAAAGAGCAACATTTGTCTTTGGGGTCTCTTCAAACTTTTCCATTCTTCGTCAGCTTACTTGGTAAAAATCTGCCTGCAAAATAAAAAGAAATAAAGGAAAGAATGAGTATGGATACACTGTTCACGTTGAATTCTACCTGAGAAGGTTGGTTGCCTAGAATTCGGGTGCATATTTGATCCCGAGAAGACTTCACTTGCAACAGAACTTGTCATTTCCTAGCGTTCCGGGGGTGAAAGCCACAAGAAAAATAGTATGGATGCAAGCCTACCACATGTCAGCACTTCACACACTATCTCAAAACTCCTCACGGGCAGACTTGAAGCACTCGGTAAGAGTCCCATTTTATAGATAACGAAAACAAAGTCCAGAAAGGTTAATGCTTTGTCCGGGGTCCACACTGGTAGTAACTGAAAAAGCCCAGACAATAAATCAGATCATACTCTGGACTTTTCTTTTTTTTTTAAGTTTATTTATTTATTTATTGAGAGAGAGAGAGAGAAAGAGAGAATCCCAAGTAGGCTCCTCATTGTTAGTACAGAGCTGGATGCGGGGCTTGATCTCACGAGCTGTGAGATCATGACCAGAGCTGAAACTAAGAGTCAGAAGCTTAACCGACTGAGCCACCCAGGTGCCCCATCCTCTGGAGTTTTCCTGCCCCCGGGGACAGGCAAGTGGAATCCACTCACACTAGAGTTCTGACAGATTCATTCTCCTAACTCTGCTTCCTTCTATTTTTATTTCTCACGAGAAGACAAAGTTCTGTGTGAGCAAGACCAGAAGAATTTCACAAGGCAGACTTAGATGTTCTTTAGTACTTATATTGAGGCAACATATTTTCTCTTCTAGACTCCTTCCTACAAAGGAGCCGTCAAACTAAAGCTGACAAGCCAGATCTGGTGTGTGTCTACTGTTGTTGTTGTAAATAAAGTTTTATTAGAACACATTTGTCTAAGGCTCCTTTCATGCTACACAATAGTATTGAGCAGTTGGGACAGATGCCACATGGCCCACAGAGCCTAGAGCATATTTATATCTGGCCCTTTACCGAAAAAGTCTGCTGACATCCTGTTCTAGATCCAGAGAGAGGTGTTCCCCGAGGCTAATGTTTTTGCTGTGAGTCAGAGAAGACATAGCGACAATAGGTCAGTTGTATTCGGCCACTGAAGGATGAGTAGAGTTCTCCAGGGAAAACAGAACAGAGGACAGACATACTGGGAAAGGGGAAGCCGGAAAGAGGAGTGAGCAAACGAAACGTGGAAAGGCATGGGCATAGCTCATTGGCTCCTGGGCATAGAGGTTTGGGTTTTAGGGAGCAGTGAAGTGTCTTAGGCAAGAAGTGCTGTGACGTTCTGTGTGGGGCTCTGGGAAGGTCTGGAGGCCACATTCATGATTTCTTTTTACCATGAATGCCCCTCTTGGTCTGTACACGTGGAATTTGTTTAATAGCCACGTAGGTGACTTCATCATTATTAAACAGGTCTATGATTGGTTCCACTTCTGAGTGTATAGAAAGGAGATAAACAGCCTTGATTCAGACCGAGCACTTTGGTTCTCTCGGCTGTATCTCTAAAACTATAAATCTAGGTCCAATAAGCGACGGGGTAGAATGTTTGCATCCATGCTAAATTCTCTATTGTCATTTTAACTATAAGGTGGGATTGTAGAAGTTGTGTGTGACCAAGAGCTATTAAAAACAAGGGCATCTTATTTAAAAATATTTTTAAAAGAACTTTAATTGGAAAAACACACAGCCTAATTCCTGGATCGCTTGGCTAGGGAGCTAAGGTGTTAAATAAATGCAAGATGCCACTATGAATGGAATATGCTGAGCCATCACCTTTTAAGACAGAAACAAAGACAAACAGAACAGGTTTTCTTTCTTCCGGATGAAAAGCCAACTAAAACTAGGGTGCAGTATTATGCTTACAGTGACCTTCATTCCTGGTGCACACACTCTTTAGGGTCAAAGTGATTTAAAACACGTCCTGGAGGTCAGACCACCCTTCACCATTAAGGTAGCGTTCCAAGACGTCTGCATGATGGTTACTAAGTCGCTGTTGCAAATAATAGCGGTTATGACAATGAGCAGAATTCTGTACGCGATCAGAGGCCGAACGCTTTGCCTCTGATCCTAATGACCATCCGCCTAACAGAAGAAAAGACACTTTCAGTGCAGCGAACAACCGGCTCACAGTTATTCACCGTTAGAGGGAGCACAGGTTTCAACACGCATGGTTACTTAGGGCTTGAAGGTGTCGAGGGAAAGACAAGAGGTAAACTTGAGATCACGGAGAACCTCTTGGGGGTGGCACCACCACTCGACTCGTTAAAAAACTCAAATTTACAAAACATGGTATATAGATATGTATATATATGTGTTGTTGTGGCACACACACACACACACACACACATGTGGTTCATGCTGTCTTCCGTTTCTGGTTTGAGTATCTCTTCATCGGAAATCAGATGTCAGCAGGTTAAGGGCTCAGCTTAACCACCAGAGGGCCAGAGCCAAGAGTGTGGGCTCAACAGTCATTGGTTGAATGAAGAAATAAATAAGTAAAATAATTAAGAATTAATGGAGGGATTCTTTATTTGTCAACGTGATCGCCTATAATTTCTCCTAAAACCTGATTTATTAGTACAATTAAAATGGCTGAATTTATTAAGTGACACGACAAACAAAAATCTATTTTGATGCATATAGTTTCCCCAAGGCAAGCAACCTACGAACAGGAAAACAAAACCAAACCTTGAACGTGGTTAGAACTGTGTTATGCCTGCCAGCCTGTAAGGGGCATCTGGTGTGCGCTTTGTTCAACTTCTTAACATTTGTGTGTTTTTTAATTTTTTTTATGTTTACTTATTTTTGAGACAGAAGGAGACAGAGCATGAGCGGGGGAGGGGCAGAGAGAGAGAGAGACACAGAATTTGAAGCAGGCTCCGGGCTCTGAGCCGTCAGCACGGAGCCCGACACAGGGATCGAACCCACAAACCCTGAGATTATGGCCTGAGCCGAGGTCGGACACTCAAACGACTGAGCCACACAGGCTCAACTTTGTAACTTTTGTATATAAAGGGAAGCTGAACTCCTTGATCCAGCTAACTTCCCCAGACTCTTGCCAATGCCTCCAGGGAATTTTTGTACCAGGAATATGTACTTACAGGACTATTTCTTTTTTTTTCTTCTTCTTCTTTTTTTAATGTTTATTTATTTTTGAGAGAGACAGAGACAGAATGCGAGTGGGTTAGGGGCAGAGAGAGAGAGAGAGAGACACACAGAATCCAAAGCAGGCTCCAGGCTCTGAGCTGTCAGCACAGAGCCCGACGCGGGGCTCGAACTCACGGACCGTGGGATCATGACCTGAGCCGAAGTCGGACGCTTAACCACTGAGCTGCCCAGGCACCCCCTGCAAGACTATTTGTTTAGCAAGATCACTGTAAAGCTAGTAATTTGTCCAGATAGCATAGGTTAGTGTGCTAAAAGGAGACACTTGAGGCAGAAAGTTGTTCTGTGGTCTCTATAACACCAAGAGATGTCCTTTGTCTTAGTTGGGCTCACTGAGTGCTTATTGTCCAACAGATACTGTTTTCATAATTTCTTAAGAGAAAATATCCTATTAGTTTATTGGGGACCATTTTATTCAAATTTTCAGGGATCTAGACTTTGGGTGTAGAGGCTGCATGGCATTTTGGGGATATTCACTGAAACAGCAGTGTGTATTTCTATACTGTTTAACAGAAGTGGCTTATAATCACGCCTGTAGGAAGTTACCACCTCACCGTTGGGACGACTTCAATTCCAAGGGAGCCCCAGGTGATGCAAGGTGAGTCCGTGATTGACTCTGGGTCAAGAATGTCCATGGCGTTTCACGGATGCGCCCTCTTGAGTGGGTTCTTTCCTCTAGATCGCCATCTCACAGACCTCAACGTCTTCAAGGCCGAGTGCAGGTTTTGGTTCCGTGAGGTCTGTGTTTGTTGCCCCAAGATTTTTCACCTTTTTCTTCTCATAAAGTGCTTACTATGAAGTAGAGACAAGGTATCCTGTGGGAATGAGCTCTGGCCTTCTGGAAGGGAATGGGGGAAAGGCTGAAGGCTTGGCTACTTCTGTTTGCCTCCATGAAAGCAGTATTTTTCTCCTCCCTGAGTCACAGAGTAAAGGTGTTACATTTATTCAACACCAGAATCTCCGTGTAACCCTTCATCACATTTGAGCATCACTACCCGGGTGGCTGCATGATATTTGGGCCACCCTTGTGGTTTTCGTCAAAGGGTTATTTTGATGAAATCCAGATTCTTTTAAAATTTACCTTTGCTGACTTGCTGTGGTTTTGGATACCACCTAGAAGTATCCAGTTGGCTGGAGACCATAGGTTTTCATGAGGAACAGAATGCATTTTGCATAAACTGGAGAGGTTACTTCAGTCAATGATTTGGGAATGCAGCATCACCGAGGCATTCCAGTGCTGAAGTTAATTGTGTGCTTGCTCTCTGTTTAGGAAGTCATATACTAAATAAATGAATTTGTAGCACTTTCTGTTTGGATGCAGCTACCAGAAGCCAATTCTCCTTTAATTGGCAAAGACAGATAAAATAACCACACAAAATAGAATTATTGGAGGTTGCAGAAGCGAAGGCAACACAGACCTAAAGGAGGATGGAGTCCAGGATAATCCAGGGATCTGGCTGCCAGAAGATAAGACAGACCCATGGGATGCCTTCCCCAGGACCGTTTAACTTTACATGTTTGTCCGTTATCACTATTCCTATGTTCCAGTCTTCTCGAAAAGAGTTTTGATTTGGTGTGGGAGAGTCATATACTACTTGCCAGGGGGGTGGCATATACACACAGCCTCCAGGGATCCCCGAAATCCTCGCAAAGCATGGCTAGTTTCCCAGAGAGTAAACGAAGGGCTTTTACCAAGAGAAGGAAGGAGGGATACTGGGAAGACCAAACAGACAGCTTTCTACTGGAGACGTTAAAAGGAAGCCAAACCTTCAATGTCTGAGCAAACTATTTCAATCCCCCTGGTTTCGGAGTCTTTTTCATTAGACTTCATATTACTTCTCATACCATTGCATTGCACTCAGACTGTATCTCATATTAACTCCAGAGGAAGAAAACCAACCATCGATACCAATTTCAAACTCTCCGTAAGCAAAATATATTTGTTCTGATGATGCTGAGGCAGTGTGGGATCTTGTGATATCATACCGTGAATTTGTTAATAGTGATTACGGCGAAGCACTCTAGACCAGGAGACAAGACAGAGCTGGATCTGTAATGTAGATATTGTCTTTAACATGTATCTGTGAAAGAAAAACGTGTAGGCAGATGAGCTTTCTGAATATCTCTTTGAGTTCGTGCGTGCGAGGTGCAGTAGCGGCTTCATTTCAGGATTGGCAGTAAAGAGTGCTAGCTCAGCTATGTTCCGTTTCTATGAACTCGGACAAGTAGTCCAGCCGGCTTGAGCCTGGCAGAAGGCAAGGGCCGGAGAGATTGGCACGTAGGAGGCAGAGCTGCTGAGGAGGGTCATGACGAGGAAAGTTCCCGTTCTCGTACAAAGTCCGAGCCAGAAGCTGCACAGAGTTAATCCCATCAAAGATCCGTGTTCTATAGGTGAGAAAACTGAGGACCAGAGAAGGAAGGTCTTCAAGATCACACAGAATGTTGGGATGCACCACACGCTGGATGTTGGTGTCCCCCCCCCCCGCCCCCAAATCCATAGGCTGAAACCCTAACCCTCGATGTGATGGCATTGGCCGGTGGGGACTTTGGGAGGCAGTTAGGTCAAGGGGGTGGGGCCCTCAATCAGGAGGACTGATGCCCTCGTGACAGAGACCCCACAGAATCCCCTCACCCCTCGCACCACATGAACACACAGTGAAGGTGAGGCTGTCTGGGAACACGGATGTCCTCCCACACCAGCCACCAAATCTGTAGGAGGCTTGACGTCCTTGCATCCTCCAGGACTGTGAGAGATACACGTCTCTAGTTTATAAGCCACCCGGGCTATGATATTCTGTGACAGCAGCCCGGGGGCCTAAGACAGGAGTTTCACTGTGAAAAGTCCCAGGGGTAGGGCAGAGGGTCTGGGTTTCGAAAGCAGATGACTTATGGCACGGAGGGATGGCTGATGTGTGAGAGAGGAACTTCCAGAAGAGCATGAGCACAGAGGCGTGTGCCCGTACAAATTTTCCGCAGGACAAACTTTGCCCTTACTTGGTTGAAGAATTCAGATTCTTTTAAAATCTACCTTTGCGGACTTGCAAGGATACCACCTAGAAATACCTGCTTGGCTGGAGACGGTAGGTTTTCCTGCGGAAAAGAATATATTCTGCATAAACTGTGAGAGGAAGAAGGGATGGCATGGGAGAAAACAGTTTGTCCTAAGAGACTTTATTTGCATATGTGCCTGTGAGTTTATTGCCCAAACCCACTCCAAACCCATTTATTTAGGTAAGGTAGCGAATCCTGAAGCCTTGGTTTCCAGCTAGAACCTTTACTTACTTATGAATCTTGATGATTATTTTCCAGCTGGAAAGTATACTGCTTTGGGGATCATTCTGTCCTTTACAAATGTTAATTAAATATATTTGAAAATCCTGTCTAGTGATGAATGTTTACCATTTCTCCACAGCTGGGAACGGAGGAGAGGTTTAAAGGTTTTGAAGGGAATCCTAGCTGAGTTGGGAATCTGTGATTACCTACATAGACTTAACTCTTCCTCCTCATTGGTGCCAAAAACCCAAACCTTGGGAATGAATGTACATATTTCCTTCATCCCATTTTATCCAGCCTCTGTTTGTTGCAACATTTCTGGCCAAGGGTGGAATTTTTCTGTGTCTTTGTCTCATTTAAACCGAACCGACACTGGGCCGCCTGCAGGGCTCAGTTAGCTAAGCGTCCGACCTTGGCTCCGGTCAAGATCTCACGGTCTGTGAGTTCGAGCCCCGCGTCGGGCTCTGTGCTGACAGCTCAGAGCCTGGAGCCTATTTCGGATTCTGTGTCTCCCTCGCTCTCTGCCCCTCCTCCACTCGCACTCTGTCTCTGTCTCTCAAAAATAAATGACACATAAAAAAATTTTTTTTAAATGATACAAAAAATAAAATGAACCAACACTGATTCGGATGGTTCCCTCCCTTCCAAACATCCTTATTTGCCTTACAGACTTGTTTAGTAATACATTTCCTCTGATTTTCTGGAAGAGTATAGTGAATGAAAGGAAAGACAGCTTACAGCCAATATGTTAACAGCAGTCACCTTGACATTGTGACAGCATACTGAAACAAATGAGTGATATTCTTATATTAGAAAATCAAGAATTCCTTGCCCTGATTCGCTGAATGCTGTACAAGGGGATGAGAGTGGGATAGGTAATTTGCCTTGGGTTCGGGTCCTGACTCTCTTGGCTGTGCATTGTCAGGCAAGTCACATAAACTCTCTGAGCTCTAGTGACTTCACTACACACAAGGATTATGATGGTACTTTGCTCGCACGATTATCATAAATGAAATACAGGAAATATTTTTGAAAACACTAAGTTGTCATGATAAATGGCTCAAGAACTAAAATGCTATTCCTGATAATGTTGAGAACACTTTACTAGTTATGGAAATAGGTATAGAAATTTGGCAATTGAGGTAAGAATTTGGTACCTTTTCCCCCCTAGTGTACTTTAAACTGTGTTTCATGAGCTATTCTAAAAAAGAGAAAGTGAAAACAAAACTTATTAAAGTGATATTGAAATGGTATCAGACAAAACATTTACTTCTGAAATAATTAAACAATTGAATCAGCTGCACTTACCTCTGGAGGAAAGGAAAGGCAAGAGCTATTTTGTAAGCAACCCAGCTGTGTGCGTGTAGGTGTGTGCATGTTAGACGTGCATGTGTATGTGCATGGGCGTGCATGAAGATAGATTACGGTAGGGCAGAAGAGAATGGGTAGGTAGGTCAAGGAAACAGCGGGTTCAAGGTAGAACCCGTTGGCCCTGGGTTTGGGTGGAGGTGACGTAGAACTTTAGGGTGTCCGTTTTAAGAGAGTTTCGGGAAAATTCAATCTGATGTCAATTTTGCATGATTTGGGCCTTCATCTCTAAGAGTCGCATCTTGGAGGAAAGATGGCACTGTGAAACGGGGTAGTTACAAGTGCGTGGTAAGGGGGTAGGGAACCACGAGGGATGCTGCAGTTCCGGGAGCTAATGACTCCTTGACGTTCCCGAACCCAGAGGGAGAATAGCAGGTGGCTCCCAGCAGCCAGTAACCGAGCCTCAAAGGAGTAGGGCCCTGGCCAAGTTTGGAGCCTCAGGAGGAGTGGAGCTTGCCCAGGGACCCTGAAGAGGGAGAGCTGGGGGAGGAAGTATTAACTGATTCCCCTTCCTCTCTCCTACCTCCTCACCAATGGGCGGACACGACCAGAAGCCAGTGGCCAAGGGACCCATACACTCACCCTGCCGGAGCAGCTGGCCAGGAGCAGGGAGTCACAGGAAAGGTCAGATTGCAGATCCCCAGAACCAGAAAGGATAAGGTGCTGCGACACTCGTTGAGGGAAGAGCATGACTTTGAAGGACGACCAATCCAAGCCCTCAAACTCCACCTCTGTTGCTTCTAGAAGCAGGTTATTTAACTCGTGATGCTTAACTTCCATCTCCTTAGTTACCTCACGTGTTTATCTGGGAAAATAATATTTACGGTGCTGGATATCTGCGAGGAGTAGAAAAAATATGAATAGGGAACTCACGTCACGAGGCCGTGAAGCTATGCCATTAATATTATGACTCTTAATAAAGATGGCACATTTTCAAATTGGGAGTTTAGTAAATATGTGTTTTGTCCCTACTCTGTACTAGAGACGGAGCTCATCCCTGGGTAGGTGGCTGGATCTAACTTGTGTAAACATTACCCCTGGAGTTCAGAAGCTCAAAGAGGTCGGAAGAAGGTCGGCGCTCAAGGTTCAAGACAAATAAATCTCAAGAACTTCTGAATTCCCCATGCTTTCAAATAAGTGTAGTGTGGCAATAAAAATGTGTATGTTGCTATTAAAAAAAACCAACCTTTTATTATCCGTTACACCATTTGTTTCTCTGTGTTTCCCATGAGATTTTAAACTATCTCTGCACTATGATCTTTTCAGTGTTGGTCACTGTGCCAGTGCCTAGGACAAGGTCTAAAACATAGAAGAGGTTCCACAAGTAAGTGTCTGTTGAACGAATGTGAAGGAAATGGCTGGACCACCAACCGCTCTATGAATGGTCCCATTGAGTTGGCCATTTCTTCTATCACTTTGCGCCAGCACCACGACTCTGCCAGCGACGAAGGCTCAGCTTGTGCAGTGGCATCAGACACTCACTGCTAGGGTCCTCACTTCCCTACATGATCTTGATGTTACTTTTGTCCATCTCTATTCCTGATATCCTTACTGCAGGATATGGAAATCGCTCCAATTAGCATCACGGGACTATTCTAAGGGGGGAAATGGTGTTCTAAGTTCATGGTGGTCCCCCAGCCAGTGCTTGTTGGTTGTTGGGTCTTCCCTTGAGAAATGGCCAGCTTCCTCACCACCTTGGTAGACACCTCCCGGGGAAGCCATTTTAATCACAACTTGGTTCACACAGACATCTAACTCTAAGTCAGACCGGCAAGGGCAGGAGACTGCCCTGAAGCCATGCAGATATTTAACAGCAGAACATGACTGAGAGATTCCGGTGTCCAATTCTAGGTTCCCTTGGGCCACTCCTGGGTGCCAGCTTCAGCCACAAAATGAGGCTCCTTGAGAATCCTCTCTGCTCCCACCCGGGCTTCCCATTCCGTATCCTGTGTTGTTTTACCAACAGCCTACATGGGGACTCCACAAAATAAATATTAAATAGGCAACAGTATCTCAATGGTGTGCTCGTTCCTTTTTGCATAACAATTTGCCTGTCTGCTGAATATATTAGCATTCATTGTGAAATGCTTTCAAAGAGACCACGTATCTATTGAAAATACCTTTCAATTCATTTTGGAATCACAATAATTACGTAACTACTTTAAGAACGCTGAGTTCCATTTTCTGTGTGTATCAACAACCTTTCCTGGACTCCCTGCACGGTCAAGTCCATATTAAAAATGTCATTAACTCTATTTAGTAGATGAGAAAACAGTGGCTCAGTGATTTCAAGTCACTAGGTCACAGTCATGCAGAAAGAACACTGGGACGTTGATCTTGGATTTGAATCTTAATCTCTTTGGCTGTAAGCTTAAAGTAATTTCCATTATACCACACTTTCTTCTGTCACCAATTTGAAAGAATTAAAATGACTGTTTTTGAATAAGCTATTCTGACTCCCTAGGTTTTCATCCTAAGATACAGGCTTCTATTATGGATATACTGAAACCATTTGTCAATTTTCTCTACTGGTTGAAATACTTTTCTTTTCACTGGAAGTTCCAGCTGCTTGTGACAAAGAGGTCAACTCCTTCTCTCTCCTGGATGTCTGATCGAGCGGCAGTAAAGTTTGGTGGGTAGGTAAGGAGCTTGTGGCCAAGTGGATTTCAAAAACCGAATGAGACATTTTCGGGAACAAGCATCATTTGGTCCAGGCAGACATTTTTATCGGTTTAAGTAGAGGTAATTATTGCCTTGAAACCTGTGACTGTTTCACTAGCCTTATCTTTCTTTTTCAACAAAGAAGCTAAGAGTAGGTTATTTCTGTGTATTCAGTTTATCTGTGTTTTGAACAGCCGAAGAGAAGAGAGGTCGAGACTATGTGGTGAAGCGTCTGTGTGCCCAGTTATCTTTATGGGAAGGAAGAATCTGAAACCATCAAATCGTAGATTGACTCATCCTGAGAAAGGGAAAAAATGTTTCCTAGTGTCAACAGACATGCTGAGAATCACTTAGTTAAACTTATTGTGAACTTTATAAAGGTGTTATGTTCATGGTGCCCACTGGCCATAACCCCCCTCCCGAAACAGCCCAAGTCCTCACCATCATCTGAGACGTTTCCTGAGGAAATTGCTTTTCAACAGGCAGTTTAAATTGCCATCTGCCCCTTTCGCAGAAAATAATGGGGGACGTTCTTTTCGTGGGGAGCAAAGGATCAGCTGGTGTGAACAAAATACACTGTGTCTGATCTTGCTGCCTTGTGGTTTGGGGAGTGTGCTGTTCTGTCTACGGGCTCTTGTGGTGGGACATTTACACGTCCTTTTCACCCCCCTTTGGACTTTTCTCTGAGTCCGGGATCTCAGGAGCCCCCCCTCCCCCCGGCCCTTTTTGTTTGTTTATTCTTTTCTTAAGGATCTATTTTTCTGAAATGTTAGTCCTGCATCATCTGGACACAGACCTTGCGTTTTTGTACAGAGCCCACGTAATCTCACCCTGTTTTACTGGGTCTTTGTCTGACTATGCCGATGTGTCTATCCCTGTTGATTTTGAACTCTCCTCTATTTATATGGATGATTTTCAGTAATTAAGTCTAGTGGAACTGGTTTTCAGGCTTTGCTCTTGTTCTTTTCATCCTCAGAGTATTAACATGAGCCTACGTTTATTTATTTTTTCTCTCTTTCTTATTTTTATTTATTTGAGAGAGATAGAGAGAGAGAGAGAGAGAGAGCAGGTGGGGAGAGGGGCAGAAGGAGAGACAGAGAGAATCTTTTTCTTTTTTTTTTAATTTTTTTTTAAAGTTTATTTTTGAGAGAGAGAGACAGAGCACGAGCAGGGGAGGGGCAGAGAGAGAGAGGGACACACAGAATGGGGAGCAGGCTCCAGGCTGAGCCGTCAGCACGGAGCTTGACGCGGGGCTTGAACGCATGAAATGCGAGATCGTGACCTGAGCCCAAGTGGGACACTTAACCGACTGAGCCACCCAGGCACCTGGACAAAGAGAATCTTAAGGAGGCTCCATGCTCAGTGCGGAGCCCGGCATGGGACTCAAGCCCACCACCCTGGGATCAGGACTTGAGCCCAAATCAAGAGTCAGACGCCTAACGGACTGAGCCACTCAAGCAACTGTATTTATTTTGTTGCTGCCGCCACACTGAGTGAACATCCAGTTTTGTTTCCACGTTCAAGAGAAGCCTTAGCATCAGAAGTGTGAGGACAGAATGCCTTTACGTCACTTAGGGACCCTTGAGGCCTCTCCTTCCTGCACATGGTTTTCCAGCTATAAGGGGGAAGGGGGAAGTTGCCTGGAATCTTCTCTTCCGCGTGATTCCTAAATGTTCTGCCACGTGCCAGTCCCCTTCTCCACTACAGGCTGTTCCTGAGGAGTGTGATCCTGACAGAGGAAGGCAGGTGTGGCGGGGCCATCCCCAGTGGACAGGAGTCCCCGATAAGCCCAGTCCGGAGCCCTGCGTATGGTGTGCTGGCGGGGTGCGGGTCGGGTCTTCGACCCGGAGGGTTGTGCTCCAGGGCAAGATGATGGTGCTGACGTCAGCTCAGATCGTCCTCAGAGTCTCCCCGTGTCTTCAACCCCTCTCAGTCCCTCCTCTCGCCTCAGCGGATGCTCTTCCCCGCCCCACCCCCATCAAGATCCCCTCCTCGATCCAGCCCTTGGGCCTCAACCCTCCCTCACGACCCTGGCATTTGCGTTCTCACCGAACCCTCAACTACGTCTCCTCCCGCTGTAGTTTTTTTTTTTTTCCTCTAAGGTCTGAATTCACTCACCACCAAAAGCCTTAAACAAACAACTAGCCCTTATTACTTCCTGTCTATTCATTAACTCTCCCGGCTCTGGCCCCATTTGTCACCTGAAACTGTGCTCTGTAAACAGGGTGACATTGATGTCTTCAGCGTCAAAACAGAGGTGTTTCCTTTCCCCTGAATTTCTTTAACTGCTTTAAATTAAATTCATTAAATCGCCTCACCCTTTGGTGATAGTCTCTTGGATCTTATGGTTATCACCACTTCATGTGTGAATTATTTTAGCTTATTATGGAGACAGGCTGTTCTATTTTTTTTTTCCTTTTTTTCCCCGTAGAGGAACATTCCCAAAAGTTCTTGTGTAGACTGTCATCTTTTTTCTGTGTGCTAGCTAGCCAGTGCTTTCTTCTCTTTCCCTCTCTCTCTCTCCCTCTCTTTCCTCTTTGCTCTCCCTCTCTCTCTCTCTCCCTCTCATTCACTCTCTCTCTCCCTCTGCCCATTCTCCTTCCCTCTCCCCACTCTCTCTCTCTCCTTCCTGCCCTCCCTCCTTCTCTCTGTCCCTCTACCCCTCTGTCTTTCTATTAGACACTGGATGCCAAGGTTTACCCATGCGAACAACTTTGAAAGTCAACCTTAATTTCCAAATCCTCCTTTCTTTCTCTCCTAATTTCCTGAACATAGGCCATCTCTCTTAAAAACCAACCAACCAGCCAACAAACAACACTTCTCTTAACACTATATTGTCATTTACAGGTGTCAGAAACCCAGCTCAAATGAACTTAAGCAAAAAAAGGGAAGGGTTTGTCTCACATCACTGGGAATTATAGGAGGCCAGCCTGGCTTTAGACGCTGTTGGCACCATGGACTCCAAAGATGTATCTCTCTCCATGTCTTACCTTCGTCTTCTGGGTATGTTTTGCTCATCCTATCTTCCCGCTCTTTTCAGGCAGCCAGGAAGAATTGCTTCAAGCAGGGCTCCTCAACTCTGACCTTAAAACCCAGTAGTTCAGGGACTACAGAGACCTTTCCCTACTCTCCTTTCTCAGGGCCTCATGACCAAGTTTTAGGGAAGACGCGGGTCATCCACGTGCAGATGTGGTGTGGACGTGAGAAGAAAGAATAGCGCAGAAGTCTCAAAACACGGGGAGGTTACTTGTCGGGGCTTCTCCAGAGAAGCGGGACCAATAGGAGGTGGGAGTGGCTGGCAAGTCCCAAATCTGCAAAGTGGGCAGAAGCCTGGGACTCAGGAAGAGTCCATGGAGTGTTACTGTAAAACAGTATAGACAGACACAGACACATGCACAGTCCGTAAATCACTGCTCCCTATACAACTTCGGATGGGATGAGATTATACTGATCGATTCCTAAAGGGCTCATTTTCTTCCCCTCTACCGTATCAGAGATAAGTTTGAAGAGACATTCTGCCGAGTCTTCTCTGATATTCCACCACGGACAAACGAGAAAATGTGGGGAGGGGGCCCAGGACAGAGGCACAGTTTTGAGCTGAGACTGAAAACCACCCAGCACAGCAGTCTCCTGCCAGCCTGTGGGTCCCTGAGAGGTCAGGGAGTGCATCCAAGACTGGAATTGACCTAAAAGTCCCTCTTGAGCGCAGACATTTCAACAGCCTGCAGAGCAGAGCTGTTGATTACAAGCCTCGAAAACGCGTCCAAGGTAAATATGGAAATTACCCAGTAATGGTGGTTTCTTGGAGTAGTTCATTGATTGTTTACTGAGGGGCCCAAGTTGAGCCTTCAAAGTTCCAGCCTTGCTCCGCTGTCCTTAAAGGAGCCTATTTGAGCAGAATCCTAAGGTCACAACAAATGTGAGTCTCTAATCATTGTTAGCTCTTTACAGATATTTGAATTCTTTCTGTAAACATTGCTTCAGCCCATGGAACTTACCAGACGAGGTGAGTCTCAGGCTCCCTGATGTCTAAAAGGGCCGAGTTTTCAGGCAACGATGAGGGATAATTGGTAATTATGATAAAATATATTTAAAGGTTGTGTGAGAATTCCCTCCCCACCCTCAGAATATTAAGAATGACGGACTCTATCAAGAAATATTTATTATAATGTATGTTTTGGGTGTTGCGCAAGGTACTGATTCTTGGAGATCACACTTTATATTCTTTAACGTACAGATTCTTTTAAATAGTCACTTTGGAAGCACATTTACTTAGGGTAACGGTCACAGAGGTTTAGTGGTACGCACTTGGGCCAGGAGTTGTACCGGGCGCTGGGACAGGAAGCAAGGCCATGAGCTACAGTGTCAAGAATTCAGGAGACAGATGACCCAGGCATTTGTAAAGCAGCATTTAAGCAGGAGCTCAGGGACTTCTGTCCTCTTGCGGCAGCTGTGTGGACGATGGTGCGACAGTGAACAGAGGAGCTCCCCACCAGGGACGTGGTGGCGGAGGGCACCGAGGCTGCGAGCCCTGTCTGTCCTCAAGGGAGAGGAATGGAACCCCTGAACCAGACGCGGCGCTTGAATTCCTGGGTTCCTTCTCACAACCGGAGGCCTCGGCTCATGAGTGGAAAAGAGAATTAATTAACTATGCAGCAATTTCCGGCGCTTCAATGGGAGGATGGACCCAAAGCTGCCTACTGCTGCTGATTAAGGATTCCATCCGTGAGGATGAGGAATGGGATTTTTGCGAGAGATGGAGTTGCCAGAGGCTTTTGTAGGAATAGAAATGGTGTCCTGTTTAGTGTATGTGAGCGTGCACGTCCGTGTGTCTGGGTACCAAGGCCGAGTGCAGACAAATCGTTAGTGATCACAGTAATCGAGCCATAAATATAGCTTTTCTGGGACTTCTCCCTATACTATTCTGGTTCTCCAAGTAAAATGTCATCCCTTTCTTGCTCACATGGGTTTGCTTGTTTACTCATTCAGTACATTCTACTGCAGAGATGAGACACTCGGCTCTATTCATCGAGAGGGTGGCCGTGGGATGGAGTCTCTAGACCGTCGATTCTAAAACCGCACAATGGATCGCTAATCTAAACAACAACAACAAGACCGAACATTTATCGGTGTCTTACCGTGTGTTAGACGTGGAGATAAGTGCTTTTCATACCTTAATTTAGTCGTATACAGTTATACTCATTTCAGAAATTTGGAACCCGGAAAAGAAAGGGGTTAAGTGCTATTAACACGTGTCTTTCCGCTCTCTGGACAAAAGCCTTCCTCTCTTGCCTACAATGTGGAGTTTTCATCCGACGCTCACGGGGACAGAGCACATAGAATTGATCCCACATATAAATACCAGGGGGGTGGAGCATGTAGCAATGTACCCATATATAAATACGAGATGATGACATTGAAGCACACTTGTGACTCATAATAAGTCTAAACGTGCATGGCCAGGAAGTGACAGACCTGAACTTTGATCCCAAATATTTTAATTCCAAGACAAATTCTCCTTTCACGAACCTATAACTGGTAGATTTTGCTGAAAGATGTAATATCGATGCCCACATTGTCGCAATTTCACTTAAGGTTTGGAATTTTTTTTAACCTTCCGAGAAAATAATTTCTCTCTACCAGCATTCTGACACCAGCTGACTGCCAGGTTTATGTGATGAATGTTCAAAGGCATTTGGCTGTAGTTTTTATTTTATTGGATGAGCTACACACACACACACACACACACACACACACACACATACACACACTGGACAGAACTAGTCTGCATGTCCTAGCTCTATCAGACTGCAAAACCAGCATCAAAATAGAAAATGGCACTTTCTTCTGTTCAATTACAACCCTGATTATTATTATTATTACTTTTTTACATAAATAGATCCGCGGGTAGACGGCCAGCAGATCAAAGGCAAAGTTGCATTAAGAAATAGTCGGGGTGTGGAGGCTGGCTGGCTTCTGACAGCTTTCAGCCGCTTTGATCAGACACCTATCAGCACAGGCAGGCACCTTTTTTTGCCTTTTGTCTGAGTCAGGAAATGAGAGAGATGATAGCTGCATTTTGGTCCTAATCCTTACTACTGGTAATAGCTGACTACAGTGCTCGCTCATTATCCTAGTTATCATTACAAATTACACGGTCTTCTCGGGTACCTGAGGAAAGGAGATATTTAGAGCAAGCAAACCCTCTGCCTGCAATATTCGATAAGTCCCAAGAGAAGAACCCTCTGTCAAAGTGTTTTCAATGCCGCGTTACCAAGAAGATGAAATCAGATGGAACCCTCCCCGGCATCGGTCTTCTGTGACAGGACCCAAGTGAGACTTGTGTGTGCGTGTGAAGCTATAAAATGAGAGGACACAGTGCTTTAAGAAGTCGTTTCTAAGATTAGGGCACTTTTGTCCCCAAATATTTTCTCAAAGGCAATTTATGGTATTGCTTTTGGGCATCAGTGGATGAGTCAACACGTAAACCATGCATCTATTTAATCAACTGGTTTTCCTGGGTGCCTGGGCGACTTAGTCGGTTGAGAGTCTGACTCTTGATTGCGGTTCAGGTCAGGATCTCACGGTCATGACATCCAGCCCCACATCGGGTTCTGTACTGAGTGTAGAGCTTGTTTGGGATTCAGTCTCTCTCTTTCTTTCTCTCCCTCTGTCCCTCTCCCCTGCTCATGCGTGCTTTCTCTCTCTCAAATAAAAAAAATTAAATAGGGGCGCCTGAGTGGCTCAGTCGGTTAAGCGTCCGACTTCGGCTCAGGTCACGATCTCGCGGTCCGTGAGTTCGAGCCCCGCGTCGGGCTCTGTGCTGACAGCTCAGAGCCTGGAGCCTGTTTCGGATTCTGTGTCTCCCTCTCTCTCTGACCCTCCCCCATTCATGCTCTGTCTCTCTCTGTCTCAAAAATAAATAAACGTTAAAAAAAAAATTAAAAAAAAATTAAATAAACCTAATTTGCGGTTGTTAACTATGAAAACTGTGCATCACCAGATATACACTCTGTTTCCAAGGGTGTTGAGCCAGAGGCTAGGGCAATTTAGATCTGTGCAATTTCTGAAATAAGAACCATGAATATAGTAATAATATTTGAAACTGTTTTTCCCATAATAGCGTGCACACATGTGTTTGTGTGTGTGCACATATGTGCATTTGTGTATGCAGTGGTGGGGGCGATGGTTTTATATCTGGGATGAGATTTATGGTCTATGTAACATATGAATGTTTTCACAACCTTCACAGAAGTGTTGAGACACAGTATTATTTATTATAAGACTTCAAAAGGAGGCAAGCTGTGTCTCAGAAAGTTACTGTAACTCCTTCAAGGTCAACTGAAAAGAAAAGTCTTGGCTTTTGATTCCAGGCTTATCTAATGTGTCTCCTTATTTTGGCGTGTTTGAGTCTCCTTATTACCGTGAATTTATTTAGATAGTTATGCTAGCTCATAATCTATCTTCAGCCTGAATACTTTTCTCAACCTCCCAACCCCGTACTATCTGCAAGAAACGATCATTTGTCACCCACTTTATGCAGGCTGATATTCTTATTCTGGCGAACATTACTCTGTCTACCTTGTGAATATCCACAGCACAACTCACCTGCCACATGTAGTAAGGTCACTTCTGTGTATGTTGAGATGTGCATTAAGATCTGAGCTCAAAAAAAAAAGATCTGAGCTCCTGGAAGACACGGCCAGATTTTGTTCATCTCTGAATCCCCAGCTAGCACAGTGCCTGACAAAAAGAACAAAAATATTCAATAAATATTTAAATTCAACTGAATCCAATTACCAGAAAAATAGTCATTATGTTGCCTCCAGGGCTCCACGGCAGGTGATTCTTCTGAAATTCTTCTCTCTGCTTTACTCTGGATTTCAGGAAACTCCTTTGCCATAAGAAACACTAATCTAAAAAACATTTAATCTAATAAAAAACTTCCCATAATTAAAGAAGTATTTAGGTAAACAATTAAAAATTAGTGGTTCTACTCCTCGTAGTGGCAAAGTAGTCTGTAGAAACCAAAGCCTCGGAGGACAATCTTAGACTCTGGGAAAAAATATCAAAATACATATAGATATAACTATCTGAAGGCACTGGAAGTATTTCAATAGCAGAGAAGAGTTCCTTTTGGGGAGAATTATATAGGATGAGATTTGCTGGGACAGGAAAAGGAGAATTTTGAAATCCAGGGGAAGAAGAACATTCAAAATTCACCATCACTCAGTGGAAACGTCGGTGGTACAACCTGAAGGCAGACGTTGAAACTGGGAGGGACTTTTTAGTCACTTTCCACTACCGTGGATGCATGGAAAGGCTGGACAGTGCTGGAAGGTTCTGGGACTCATGAATTAGGAAAACAAACTAGCCACAATTTTCTTCCAGGTAAAAGGTTGACTCTAAACAGAAAATGCTATGAGTGGAAAACTAATGATTCAGCTTGACTCCGTAGGTCCCAAGGAAAGGGAGGGTCCATTGGAGGAGAAAGGCAGAAAGCCACCCGATGTCTAGAAGGAGACTACCGTATTTTTTTTAACATTAGGCCAACAAGATTTAACATTCCAGAAAAGAGAACTTAGGGGGGAATTATAAATAAAACAACCATTTCAGAAATAAATTATTATACCAGGAGGATGTCAAAAGCAAGTAAATAAGTAACCAGCATAGATTATGCCTCAATAGATGAGAAGATATAAAGAAAAACATGATTAATGAAGAAAGGCGTTAAGTAAAAAGCAGTAGAGAATGATATAGAAAATAGCCAAGAGAGATTTAACATCCCTGTGCTAGGAGTTAATAAAGAGGAAAACCAAAGAAATAATTCAACACGTTAAGTCAATAATTTAAGAAAGTGTTTCTGACATAAAAGAAGAGTTGAAAGTATAAGCCCTGGGTGTTGTATGGAAACCAATTTGACAATAAATTTCATATTAAAATTAATAAACAAATAAATAATTTAAAAATCTAAAAAAAAAAGAAAGTACAAGATAAAAGAACATGGAGCCTCCCTGGGGAAAACACCCTACAATAGGTAGCTTATTAATAATTTTTTGTATCGTTGAACTTTCAATATATGTTCATTATTAAGTATTAGTTAATTCTATTATATTCTCAATAGTTATATTAGCAATCTTTGAAGACTATTAGACAAAAATACCAAGCCACTTACAACGGGAAGAAAACAAAACTGACATCATAATTCTTGGTTGTGACGATACGTGCAAGCAGACCATAGAAAACTATATTTAACATAATCAGGAAAGGAAAATATAATCCAAAGAAGTACGTCCACCAAACTGACCTTCAGAAAATAATTACATAGTATAAACTAAATATAAGACCAGAAAATATAATGGAAAATTATAAAAACTTAGAGGGAATATAGAGAGTGTATCTGTATAGTCAAATCCATAAACACTGCATGGTAACCACAGAGGAATTAACTGGGAAGATGCCGTTTCTTCAATTTGGCTGCTACAGGAAAGAGAGAGAAAGTGAAAAGATATTACTAGTTTCAAAATTGCTAATGGTAGGAAAGCAATAGACAGTTCGAAACACAAGAGAGTTAAATGTATTACAGAAAGTTATTGTATGAAAGAAACTGTTAGGGAAAAATGCATTCCCAAAAAATGTTGACATTTAGTCAACAGTTACATTAAAAAAAAACAAATTAAATACAACTAGAGTAAAAGATTTTTCAGATTCTAAACAAAATTCAAAAGTGAATTCTAAGCCAAGTCTTCTAAAAAGGACAAACTCAAGCAAAGAGATCAAAAGAGTAAAGTTAAAATCATGGTAATGCTAGATCAAAAAGCATTACCAAAGATGAAAAAGGAGATTCAGAAATGTTGAACACAGTAATGTACAAGGTTCTGTAACAGTTATTAAAATTATGCTTCTAATACCATGAGAATCAATATCAGGAATAGAAGAGGGAGCATACGAGTTCTTAGATGTTAAAAGAATAATAAATAAAGACTATGTACAAAAAACGAACAAATAAATAAATACCATGAACAACTTCATGCTAATAAAGTCAACAGCTTAGATAAAATAGGCCAATTTCTTGGAAGAGACAAACCACTGAAACTCTCCCCAGAGAGCTTTGAAATTGATGAACTGAATGGTCCTATATTTATTTAAATTTAAATGTGTAGTTTAAAACGTTTCCGTTAAAAAGACGGTGTCACTGGTAAACCCCACCAAATATTTAAGGAAGAAATGACACAAACTCTTCACAAGTTCTTACAGAAAATCGATGAGGAAGGGATAGTTTCACACTAATTGCATGAGTTCAGCCTAACCTGATACACAAACCAGATAAAGACATTACAAGAAAAACAACAACAAAAATCTCTCATGAAATAGACGCAAATATTCTTCCCATGTCTTGCGGGACGATAGAACGATCAAGAATGCGATAGCTGATAACGTGGTTCTTACGGTTACACCTGCATTAAGAGATAATAGACACTACCATTATGCTCCCCAAAGATCGCTGCTCAGTGAACATATTAAGATGTGACTTATATGCCCTATAATCTCAATACAGTTGATCGCAATAAGTCACATTTCGATAATAATGTAAGATCAGAGGCGAGTTTTTAAATACAGTTTTTATGTTGCCAAAACGTCTGCAGTGACGATCGATATTATTTGCTTGAAAACAATGTATGCTTACCTTATTTTATTATATATATTATTATTATCTTAAAAATGGATTTACATTTATTTAATATGAATATATATATTTAAATTTTTTAAATGTTTATTAATTTTTGAGAGAGAGAGAGAGAGGGAGACACGGAGCGCAAGTGGGGGAGGGGCAGAGAGACAGAGACACAGAGACACAGAGACACAGAGACACAGAGACACAGAATCCGAAACGGGCTCCAGGCTCTGAGGTGTCAGCACAGAGCCCACCACGGGGCTCGAACTCACCAGCCGTGAGATCATGACCTGAGCCGAAGTCGGACGCTCAACCGACTGAGCCACCCAGGTGCCCCATATATTTAATATCTATGTTAAAAGGAGATGGCTTGTTATTCGCAGTAAGTCTAATTTTTGCAGGCAATTTTTACAGGTCACTTATTTCGTGTCTCTCCTTTCTCAGCACTTTATCTACATTCCTTTCCTTAATTTTCCCAGATACTATAGAGATCCCATGTGTGACACTATTTCACACACAAGGAAACCCAAACCTGAACTTGAATAACTCATTCAAAGTCGCCTTGCTTATAAGCTCCTATATACTGATATTCTGGGCTTCAGCAATAGATTCCAGTCTTCATTATTATTCCATGCTGTCCTTTGAAAAGAGTTTTAGGTGAGTTGTATTTATTCTCCTGTATCCTTTATTTATTATTTCTGTCTTTTTTTTTTTTTTGGTCTAGGTATTCTTCCATAGACAAGTTCTCGATGTATTTTTAAACAAGTGCCCATCACCCCAGGTCTTGTACTTCCTGATACTCTCCCAGATCTTAAGCCTTCTCTTTTTGGTCTAAGTATCTTCAGTTTTGTAAATTTTACTCATCAGTCTTTCTTCCTGGAGACACCACCATTCTAAGGACACATCTGGATTCGGTTTAGGTCGGTCTGCCACTGATGATATTTTTGTTTGGCGAATTTCAAGAATTCTACCTTCTCTGCTTCAACCAAGAAGAATGATAAACTTCAGTTTATTAAAAAAAAGTTAATACATGACCTTTGAAAATGTCTGCATTTTATCATATTTAACTTATTTTACTTTTCCTTTACTGTGAGTTAGCAAAAATATACCCATTGTACAAACATTGAGATGAAGCAAAACGAGGAACTTTCTGACACAGTAAGTTTTATATAGGTTGGGATAAAGCAATGGAATTACCGTAGAATTTATATTTTACATGCCACTATTTCCATTTCTGAGTCAATTCTCATAGAGCTAATCATGACATATCAAGCACTATAGCAAAATACGTGTGCAGAAATACTGAAATAAGCTCCCTTCATTCATCAGTCCTGTCTCTATGTAATTAGTCCATCAAGAAAGAACTTCACTAAAAATGGATGTCTTATGTATTACAATGAGTGGTTTTGGTAAATAAGGTTATTAAAGATTAAATAAGTAAAAAATCCAGGATCCCTTAAAGGACACAAAATTATACTAAATATAGACACAGAACCTAAAAGGATTTTTTAACATATTATTTCAATGAATACTTGCAACAGTAATATGAGACAGGCATCATTTCCGTATGCAATTAAAGCTTGGAAACAGATACTCATATGTATTAAGTAATGTATCCAAGTTCAGGATTTTTTAATCTGGTACAACCTGACCTCTCCTTCATAAATTCTAATTTATGTTTGGTTTTTTGTTGTTTTATTTTTTTACAATGCTTCACAGCTGCTTGTGGATTTCAGTGGCATACGCGTATACGTCCATACAAATGTAGCTTAAAGTGTTTCGTTGGTGATTCTACGTAGTTGATCGTTGGAACAATTATTACTGCATAGATTGCTAAATGCACTAATCCTTTCCAAAATAACTCTGATGATGCACATTCTTTTATGGTGATTTTACCCTAAACGTAGCCAGCTGTATTGCACTCTGTTCTTTGGGAAGGTTAATTAGGGAGTGATTTATTGATGGCATTCAAAACTCTTTATGGCGAGGTCATGGCCTGTAATGTCTGCCTGCCTGTCTACCAGGATATCACGCCTTGTTTGCCTCGGAGCTATAAAAAGTCAAGCACAAGACCTCTGTCTAATTTTTACTTCCTTAGATTTGTGCTGACTCCTTCCAGGTACTCGTTAAAATATGAAAATGTAGACAACAACAAAAAAGGCAGAAAGACAAATACTGTCATGGTTATAAACCTGGGTATTCTGTTAATGAAGAAAATGGTATTTTTTTTATTTGGTTCATACTTTCAAACAGTTTGTTATAATTCTGGTCGCTCTCTCTTTTTTTCTCTCCATATAGAAAATTAATTCTGTATGTATTCTGATTTTTTGCGTGAACCTCGTTCACTATGGTAAGTAAGGGATTTTAGAGACAAAATCCCTTAAAGAAGGGAGCGATCACACCAGATCTGAAAGCACCCAGGACAGATTATGGCATGTAGTAAGAGCTCAGTGAACATTAACCAATTTTAAACGAACAGAGTTTTTGCGAAGACGAAAGAAACAGTGTTGTAAAAGTGTGCGTGCGTTTAAATTCCAGTACAGTTAGAATACAGTGTTATATTAGCCTCTGGTGTACGATATAGTGATTCACAAATCCTTGCATCCATCACTCAGTGCTCATCAGATGGGTATACTCTTCATCCCCATCACCGATTTCACCGCACCCCCCCACCTGCCCTCTGGTGACCACCAATGTGTTCTCTGTAGTTAAGAGTCTGTTTCTCGGTTTGTCTCTTTTTTCCCCCTTTGTCTTGTTTCCTAAATTCACAGATGAGTGAAACCATATGGTATGTCTTTCTCTGACTGACTTACTTCACTTAGCATCATACTCTCTAGATCCATCCATGTTGCAAAGTGTAAGATTTTATTCTTTTTATGGCTGAGTCATAGTCCATCGTATATATTAATGGAATTAATGGATATAATATAATCATATATATTAATGGAATTAATTATATAAAAATGGAATTATACACACACACACACACATATGCAATGGAATATTACTCAGCCATAAAAAGAATAAAATATACACACCACATCTTCTTTATCCATTCATCTATCGATGGACACTTGGGCTGTTTCCATAATTTGGCTATTACAAGTAATGCTGCAATAAACATCTGGGTGCATGTATCCTTTGAATGAGTTTTCATATTCTTTGGGTCAGTAACCAGTAGTGGAATTACTGGGTTATATGGTAATTTGATTTTCACTTTTTTGCGCGAACTCCGTACTGTTTTCTACACGGCTGCACCAGTTTGCATTCCAACCCACAATGCAAGAGGGTTCTTTTTCTTCACATCCTCCTTAAGACTTGTTTTTTGCGGTTTTCCTTTCAGCCATCCTGACAGGTGTGAGGTGATATCTCGCTGTAGTTTTTGATTTACGTTTCCCTGATGATGAGTGACGTTGAGCATCTTGTCATGTGCTTGTTGGCCATCCGGATGTCTTCTTTGGAGAAATGTCTGTTCCTGTCTTCCACCCATTTTCAGTTGGGTTATTTGTTCTCTGGTGTCACGTTGTGCAAGTTCCTTATATTTTTTGGATACTGACCCTTTATGGAATACGCCGTTTACAAATATCTTCTCCCATTCCATAGGTTGTCTTGTATTTTTGTTGATTGCTTCCTTTGCTGTGCAGAAGCTTTGTATTTTGATGTAGTCCCAATAGTCTATTTTTTATTTTATTTCCCTTGCCTCAGGAGACATAGCTACAAAAATGTTGCTATGGCTGATGTGGGAGAAATTACCGTCTGTGCTCTCTTCTAGGATTCGTATGGTTCCAGGTCTCACATTTAGGTCCGTAATCCATTTTGAATTTATTTTTGTGTATGGTGTAAGAAAATGGTCCAGTTTTTTTCTTTCTTTCTTTTTTTCTTTTGGCATTTGGCTGTTCAGTTCCCAGTATTCCCAGCCCAGTTACTGAGAAGACTTTCTTTTCCCCACACCTCTATTGTCGAAGATTCATTGACCATACAATTGTTGGTTTATTTCTGGGTTTTCTATTCTGTTCCACTGATCCTTGTGCCCATTTTTGTGCCAGTACCATGCTCTCTTGATCACCACAACTCTGTAGTATATCTTGACATCTGGGATTGTGATACCTTATGTTTTGTTCTTCTTTTTCAAGATTGCTCTGGCTATAAATTGGAGAAATTTTAGGATCACTTGCTCTGGTTCCATGAAAAATGCTGTTGGTATTTTGAGAAGAATTGCATTAAATCTATAGATTGCTTTTGGTAGCTTGGGCATTTTAGCAATCTTGGATCTTCCAATGGGTATGGGGTATCTTTCCATTTGTTTCTGTTGTCTTTGATTTCATTCATCAATGTTTTAGTTTTCAGAGTACAGGTCTTCTACCTTCTTGGCTAAGTTTATGCCCAGACATCTATCACCAGTGCTTATTGAACACTGGCTTTGAGTTCCAGGACATAAATGTGTGTTCTGTGGGTCCTGCTACCACAATCACAATATTTTTGGTAAGAACAATTCAGGTTGACTGCTACTATTTGGGAAGGATTCGTGGCAGGACACGTAATTTTGCACGGGTTCTTGCTTTGTCAAACTGCCTCAGCTCTGAGTTCAAGTCCTTTCCGAATGGCAGCTGAGCCAGGCCAGTCCCAAATACAGCCCGCTATTAATGCCCACAGCGGGCCCCAGCTGCACAGGCATCAAGGGCCAGGGTCCGTACCCGGTGTTGTGTGTAAATTATGTCCAATCTTAGTGATAGGTGTCATACCTGTAAGCGGCTTGTGACCCAGTTGCAGACAAACAGTCACATTCAACATCAGGGTCCAAATCCTGTGCTCCTTGTAACATTCTAAAATATTAGCAAGCGTGGTCTGCCGACCAGGAAGCACAAGAGAAGCCACAGTCCCCCACTGTGAAGATGGGCCTGTCTGCCTGGTTGGTCCAGGTTATGACCCGCAGACATCTACCAGTCAAAACCTTCACGTACCTAGTGCCGAGACACTTACGGACTTCACGTACCTTATCTCCTCGAGCTTAGAGGCAACCTGTGAGGAAAGCAGTGGAATCCCCATCTCATAGGAGTTTTGGATGCTTAAGCCACCTGGAAATAGAAGAACCAGAGGCTAGCTCCCTCGAGCCCAGCTGTTCTCTCTTCACACGCTCTTGGCCATTGTCATCTCTGTCCTACTCAGAGCCCCTGCTTGTCTCCTGACCCCTAGCCACACCCTACTTCAAATTCTTGGAGGTCCTAGACTGAATACTGTGACCATCTGGAACTATAGGGTACTTTCTTAGGTGATGCAATGGCTATGCTTCCAAAATCCCAAAATAACTTACTGCAAAATGAATCATATCCTTGAACCCAAATATCATCTCCGGCTCGGTATGCCTGCACTTTGCGATGAGAGAAAATACTTCCTTCTAATTTGAATCCATGTTTGTTATATCTGTTTTTTTTTTAAACAGTTTACTCAAGCATTAAAAAAAGATCACCTTATTTTGGGAAACATGAAAAATGCTAAGATTATTCACATTGGTTACTATGCGTTTTGATCATCTAGTAGTTACAAGTTTTAATGATAAATGTTTAAGAATAATTAGGTCATGCTAATGAATAGAATAATGATTAGAATTAGTAAGAAATCTGTGGCAAAACTGTTGTTTTTTTCTTTTTCCGCCCTAGTGGAAAAACGACAAATTTAGCAAGAAAGTGAAGTCACTTCAGGGTGTGTCTCTTATTTCGGTTTCTATTTTCCTCATAAACAGAATTTTGCCTTTGGTAATATTGCGTTATATTTAAAAATTATAAATGTCATGCTCTGCTGAAGTATTCTGCTTTAAATCCCACATATATGCAGTATGCATTATTTGATATTTCACTTAAGAAATAATGCATTGGGGCATCTGGGCAGCTCAGTCGATTAAGCGTCCGACTTCAGGTCAGGTCGTGATCTCAGCATTCCTGGATTCAAGCCCCATGTCACACTCTGTGCTGACAGCTCAGAGCCTGCTTGGGATGCTCTCTCTCCCTCTTTCTCTTTCTGCCCCTTCCCCACTCATGCTCTGTCTCTCTCTCTCTCTCTCTCTCAAAAATACACAAACATTTTTTAAAAAGGAAACAATGCAGCGTGACGATATTTTCGTATCGAGCTAGCCACCGTGGAATGTACGTGTGCACACAGTGTGATGTGGGAGAAGGGTCTGGTGCTGATGCTTATGCAGCCTAATGAATCTGCCAGTCTTGTGAACTAGTTTTCATTTTTTACTTCAGCACTTTCAAATGTTACGAAGGAGCAACAGAGAGGACAGAGAGCGTCGGAGGACAGAGAGTGGGATAAATGAAAAATGCAGACTTAGAAAAAACAACGTATTTTCTTTAGCTCCAGAATTGTTGGAAGACATCATGAATATTATTTTGTTAACTGGAATTTCAGGGGTAGTGCCTTATTACACGTTCTTAGACTTGAGTGATTAATTCTAGCAAATCATCGTCCGGATTGATGGCCTGACGGGATAGCAGCAAGTCCCTAATGAATACAAGGTGGCCATGTGAGTAAAGAAGAGGAGAGTTCAAATTATGGCAATTTCTGCAGTGATACATTTCACACTTCATCATTACATGATCAGAAAACACCTTCCACACGTTGTTTTAAAGACACTGAAATCGAATTGCGGTGGAAGAAAATTATTGGAGTTTATGGACCTGTCAGATGTGTTCTTGTGAAGAAGTCCGTCTTTGTTCCGGGAGAGGAAGGGTCGGGGTTTCCAGGAAGGAGCGAGCAACGGTGTTTAGCACCTGTTATCTAGCCCTTTCTTTCTGGGCGATGCCACGCCACCTTGCGACGTGACGTTACAGCTTTGTCTGGTTAGCTGTGCCTCCCTTGTAGTCTGTTAAACCCTTGAGTACAAGCACAATTTTATACATTGCCTTTTATCCCTGTCACAATATCCACATATACTGACCAGTCTGCACAGATATTTACTGAATAAATATCGAACAATTGGGAATGCATTTGGGGGGAAACCAACAAGAAACCATACAGACCATTTCAAATGTTTATAAAAATTAACCCAAACTACTTTGCCACATTCCTTTTGGGGGGGATATATTCATCCCAGTGGCAACTCATTCTTTCACTGGACCTCTCCTAGGGGACTGACCCAAGGACCCACGTTAATACAGTTACATGCAAGGTCATTTATAGGAATTAGTAAGTCATGACTACGATGCTTTAATCTCCCAGCATCTTGCAGTCTTGGTTTAGCGTATTTCTTAGGGGCTTCGCTAGGTGATACTCCTGTGTTATCAGATGTTTGTTTTTAGTAGCAAGCAGTTCTGGGAAATTACTTTAATTAACTCAACATAAGCACTTACTGCATTAGTGAAACGAGTGCGTTAGAATGATGACTGCCTAGTCCCACGTGTTCGTGTATTTTAAAATTTTATTTACCTTGCCGATGTCTTCATATGTCAAGTAGTTACTCAAGACCTGGGTAATTACCTGAGGCCTGGAGTAAATCTGACATAATTTTGTCGTTTGGTCTTTATCATTGCTCCTGACCAGCTTTCCTGCTTGTGTGAGTTAGTATTTGCAGCGAAGAATCATCCAACGTTTGTTAAGATTTGCAAGGCGCAGTCTTAAAACCACGGCCCCTGCTTCCATCTGTCTGACCAGGATCTCCTCATTCTTCCACGCTCCTGACTCTTTCACAAACAGACGGTGCCCCAGAGAGCGCTCAGCGGGTCAGGAACCGTAGGTGATCCCTTGAGAATCTGGGGGCATTAACCACCATGTCCCTTCTTATGTTGGGCCCTGTCCGCTCTTTCTTGGAAAAGTGACCCGACACCTAGTCCGTTCCCAAACCTCAGGCCAAGTGTCTCTCCAGTAGGAATTTTTTCCCCATAAACCCTGTAATTTCATCTCCGCTCCTACCAACTTGCCACCCCACAGACATATACCAGGGTTCGTATACAGTAGGTAGTCCGAATACTTATGAATTTTTCATGATAACCTTGTGATTATATATTTATTCCTTTTGCCACTCACAGCTTTCACTTGTGCCATATTGTATGTTTTTTTCTGCTCCTAGAGTTACAATGAGGCGGGATCCATACATTTCTGTGCATTTTCATTCTGAAAACTTTAAAACTTTAATCTCCACCTGATTTTACCCTCTACTTCAGCGCAGGCCTTGCTGTCACCTCCGCGGCTTGGAGAAGAGGGAGGGGTAGTTCACTTTGAGACATCACATCACCTCCCCCTAGCAAAGCCCTCATTTGGAAGAAAGGGGTTGAGATACCTCTTTACTCGGCTGGCCAAATATTTGGGAAGGAAGGAATTCAGATACATCTCTTGTCCTGTGTGGCCTCGTGAGCGGAGATTTCTGTGTGTCCGACATGTGGCTTCTTGTAGAGATTGTTAACTTCACCTCGGTCGCATCCATCACCAGTGACTGTCACAGCGATGAAGTTAGGTCACTCGTCGGCCTCCCTCTTGGTACGCGCTCCCATCTTCTTTACAGAGATGGGGCTTGTATTTGCTGGGCCCTCTATCTTGCCCTCCATCAATCTCCGTGGGTTTTCCTTTGGAAGGAAAAAATAAAAATTCGGGGCCGCCTTCAACACTCTTCGAAGGCTGTGGGGGACAAGAGGAAAGAGAGGGTGACCCCATCTTTTGCTCAGAAACACTTGACAATGATCCTTACGACATGAGCATCTCCAGAAGGTCCCCGTCCTTGTAGACAGTGAGTTACAGGGAGAGAGCTGTCCCCATGCTCCCATCCAGCTGCTACTCCAGGGGCTGTGTGCTCGTATCTCCTGAGAAGAGCACTCTGGGTGCTCTTCCTCCAAGAATGAAGAGCTATTCCCTCTGGGCCCTAGTCCTTTGGCTTTAGAGAGAAGGAAGGCAGCCGCACACTGTCCCAGCGTGGGGAGCAGATACTTCCCATTGAGGCCAAAGATCACGGACATCACCCACCCCTGCTGCGCACGGCTTGCACGTGGGGTGCTGGCTGGTCAGGCACAGCTCTGCTCCGTGATGTTTATCTCCGTGTGGCACTCAGAGACATTCGGAGCTGTTACTTGGCATCTTTTTTTCCTCTTTCTTTTGTACCTTTCACACAGCACGTGGACAAGAAAACGCCCACCCGTCATCCTCTTAAAGGCCGAATGGGTGAGCCAATGGATAAACCTGCAGCCAGATATTCCTTCTAATGTAGCTTATCTGTACTGCGATTGCCTTTTCCTCAAATTAAGCTATGTTATCTGCAATGTCATGTTTCAGAAGATCTCTGATTCGACACCGGACCTCACGTTGTACGAGAACTAAACAGCCTCAGAGATAGAAGACATGTCTTTCTAATTTGTGGCATATCGTCCCGTAGAAGATTGCAAGCTCAGAAAAATAGGACACATAGCCTACCTTTCTCCTCCGTTTCTCTTCACTGTTAGGAATAAAGCTAATAGTAACTTTCTCAGCTTATATTTTGAGAAGAAATTCAGGGATTTCTTTGGACCCCTTGTGTTAATTCAACTCGATATCCTCAGGCTGTGTGGAAAGATTCAAAATTGTAATCATTTATATAGATGATGATGCAGAAATGACATAAAAATGATTGATAGGATTGACTAATATATATCCTGATTTAAAATTTTGATTTCAGCTCCGGTCATGGTCTCATGGTTCGTGAGACTGAGCTCGAGTGGCGCTCCGTGCTGACAGGGCGGAGCCTGCTTGGGATTCTCTGTCTTCCTCTCTCTCTCTGCCCCTCCCCTGCTCACATTCTCTCTTTCTTTCTCTCTCTCAAGTTTTTTTTTTTAAACATTTGTGCTTAAATCTTATAAAATAAACTCTTTGCATCCTGGCATCTCAAGAATGCAGTCACTAGTAAGGCAATGGATAGTTTGTCACAATTGTCTCACAATTTACCGTGGAAGAACAAATTTATTAATGATATCAAAAGTAGCCTACTTATCAGTCCCTTATCAACTTAAAGGTTAACTGCTTCCAGACTCTCAAAAGACGGGGACGGTGTAATTTCCCTTGCTGTCAGCCCTATTGCCCAGCACAAAGTAAGCACTCAATAAATGTGGGCAGAATTGAAGAGAGGAAAAGAAGCAGGTTGGGTACCAGTACGTACTCTGATGCAGATTTAGAGAGATTGTTCGGAGCGTGAGTAAAAGCAGTAACATCCAGCCTGAGCTCTTGGTGTTGCCTCTCTTCCGACGAGAACGAACATCACTGCCATTGATTCAATAAGAAGAACGTGACCTGTAGTTCACAAGCAGAATTATGATAGGCACGCTCATGACCCAGGTCCAATTATTGCTTCCA
Source organism: Panthera tigris (assembly GCF_018350195.1). Taxonomy (NCBI): domain Eukaryota; kingdom Metazoa; phylum Chordata; class Mammalia; order Carnivora; family Felidae; genus Panthera; species Panthera tigris. The sequence continues at coordinate 136,430,137 of NC_056662.1, read as the reverse complement.
AATATCCTAAACTGGACTGGAAGAGACTGCCGTGTACCTATGACTGGGGAGATGGGCCATGCGAGCTTAGGCTAGAAAACAGTTCAGCTGATAGGTTTCTGGTAAGAGCACCAATGGGAGTGAGAACCTCAGAGCTGCATTGTCATAGAGGATGTGGTGACAGGTCGTCTGGAACACAAACTTTACTCTGCTGTACATGAAATTAGTATAATGGTCTGGTGCATTACATAAAAATGAAGCTAATTCTTACCAATGGGGAACCAGAATTGGTTAATGAGTTGGCCTTTGTCTTCAAGTGACAGAAAACACCACCTAGTGTGGCTTCAATAAAAATAAGCTGGTATTTCCCACAAAGTGAGGGTTCTGGAGGTATGTAGACAGCTCCCGGCTTTGAGATTTCATGTCTTTTCAATTCTCTTAACCCTCTCTGTCGCAAACAGAAGATGCTGTAGGTGATGCTGATGCCCTGTTAATATCCAACTCCGGGAGAAGAGAAGGGGGAGGAAAAGATTTGTCTGTTGCGTTGGTCTAGTTAGTAAATCAAATCTCTGTGACCCTGTCTCCATCACTACCACTGAATATCCCCTCATATAGGCATGGCTAGGCACAGAGAGGGAGCTGAGGGAATGGAATGTGCATCAGCTTTCACGGGCTCTACGTTTGGGACATCAGAAACAAGGGGACTGGGATGCCGACAGGGCACCGAGAACACGGTCCAGTTTGATCATCGGACAAGGGGATAGAAGTGAGTGTTGTTATTCATTACACATAGTTTTAATTTTGCAGGATTCTATTTGTCTGAAGACGTACTAGAATACTCTCCCAAATGCTGATGTAGTGAGCAAACAAATTTTAACTATGCTTATTAAATATGCACGAAATGAAGAGACACATATGTTACATTAGATAGAATAAAAGAGTTCAAAGAAAGAGAAGTTTGGACTGAAGCTAACAGCGTCCTTCAAGCCTCATGCGATCCACTGGTCTAGAGTCTGCAGGCAGGTTTCCTTTCTTCTCCTGGGCCTTCCCTTCCTCTTCTTTCGTCCTCAAGGGAGATCATTCTTCGTGTGAATCGTAGCAACACCTTACTGTATGGTGGTGTTTTTATTATTGCAGAACACATGACATTCTGCACAATTTATGTTTAGCTTCCTTTCTTCCAAACAGGGAGCGAATTCATAATTGACCGTGCAAGTGACTTGGTACAAACAGGATGCCATCATTATTTAAGTGAATGAATGAATGATTCTTGAATGATTGAGTGAGCAAGAGTAGAACGAACCCTGCCCATTGAAATCTTCTGCCTCCAGTTGATCTAGAAGATTTGGTCACACACCATTGACACACAAATGGCAACCATCTTCTAGGAGCAGAGAGTGACTGATGAGCTCACAGTTGTTTGTTTCTAGGGACATGGCCGCTATTTTATCGAACTGGTCATTCTCCACATTGGAATCTCACATAAACCCTCCTGAGACCCTACATGATGAAACACACACCTTGTTTTTGTTTCCTGACTTTACAAAAATACACATTTAAAACATTTTTTTAGTCCTTATTTATTTTTGAGAGACAGAGAGAGAGACAGAGCGAGCAGGGGAGGGGCAGACAGAGAGGGAGACACCAAATCCGAAGCAGGCTCCGGGCTCCGAGCCGTCAGCACAGAGCCTGATGTGGGGCTTGAGTCCATGAACTATGACGTCATGGCCTGAGCCAGTGATGGATGCTTAGCCACCCAGGCACCCCGCAAAAATACACATTTTTAATCGGTGTGCCCTACTCTGATATTTCTCTCACAAATGCAATTAAGAGAGAATAATCTCTTTGGGTTTTAGAGGAGGAAGCCTCTCCATAGGAAGAGAGAGAAACAATTCAGATGTAAAAACGGTTCCCTACACCAAACCAAACTGCCACGCAATTTCTGTGCAGACCAAACCCAAGGTAACCAAGTGTTAACCTGTCTGAGATACACACGGACAAATCTGTTGGCAAGACAGAAGTCGGCGGATTTCTGTAGAGCGCCATTTGCTCTCTGACAGGCCCACGTCGAAGTGTGAAAAATATCTCGTGAGACGTGACTTAGGGTGAGAAAAATTACACCTCAGTCTCATTAGTCTGAGAGGTAGTTAGACCTTCAATCACCCACCTACAGGGTACACAACGTGGTCAGGAAGATAATTAGGATAATTCTCAGTCAACTTTCCTGCCTTAAAAATGCCCAAGGAAGTCATTTGGTCCCCATTTATCTATCTTTCTAATTTCTTTTTCCCCATAAGATAAGTGTGACAAGAAGGACTAATGAACAGGAGAAACCGAGAACCATTTACTGCCTCCAGCCTCGGGACTGATGTAAGAAATGAGAAATCAACTTTGCTTAAAACTTAATAAAATTATCTAAACAGTCTCAGATCTTTTCTGCAACTGTGAAAATTCTAAGCAGATCCGTTTATGCCTTACGCTGGCACAATACTGAAGGGGGAAGAAAACGTTCGGACACAGAAGCCTCGGCCCCTACCTGCGCCTCCGGGATCAACACCAGCGGTAAATAGCAGCTTTTTGTGACCTATTTTCCAGCAGGTCATCTTCGTTCACTGTTGCAAGATTATGTAACATATTCTCACTCATATCCGTAATTTTCCTCCGCTTCCCTCTGGAGAGTGTGTGGTTCCTCGTTAGTCCAGGGTGGATGGAAGCTGAAGTCATGCTTGCTCCCTGAAGAAGAATGCTATTACTTCACCAGCACAGTCTGGCGGGCCGTCCGCACCGAGAGCTGTCTTCTGTGCCTCCTTTAAGACATTTCTCTTGGGGCGCCTGGGTGGCTCAGTCGGTTGAGCGTCCGTGTCCGGCTCAGGTCATGAATTCGCGGTCCGTGAGTTCGAGCCCCGTGTCGGGCTCTGTGCTGACAGCTCGGAGCCTGGACCCTGCTTCGGATTCTGTGTCTCCCTCTCTCTGACCCTCCCCCGTTCATGCTCTGTCTCTCTCTGTCTTAAAAAAATAAATAAATAAACGTTAAAAAAAACCTTAAAACATTTCTCTTAAACTAGAATCTCCTATGCCCTCAAACACCATTCGCTCATCACTCCCTCCCTTGGAGAAATTGCTTTATGAACGAGTGAGCACACGAAAAATGACAGGAAAAGTTACTATTCTGTATACTCATGGTTATGAAGTCATCGGCATGGACTGACCCCTTACTTTTTGCCAGGCATCGGATATTGGTTGCTTCATTTGCTTCCTGTGAAGAGACATGGGAGTGAGGTCGGGCACATACCCCACCCTTCATAGATGGAAGACGGAGGCGTAGAAATGGAACTGAGCTGCTAGCTAGAAAAAGGCAGAACTGGATTTTCTCCCCTATCTGTGCCCAAGGCGTCTCCAACCCAAAGTCAATTCTAAATACAGAAATTTATGATAAAATTTTTCTTATAGGAATGTACATAACCTAAATATAGAACATATTAGAGCTTGCCACCTTACCATTTCCCACAGCTACTTGGGCTAAAAAAACCTGCCTCTGAGTTTCAGGCTGCTCACTCCTATTTTTATGCCTGGAGGGACTAGGAGTTTCATTGGCTAGGCCTTTGAGTTTTCCAGAAGTATGTGCGGCTTTATGGTTAGGCTGAGGGGGCAGTACCCTCGCCTGGGCAGAGCTGAGGAATCCGGGGTCCCTCTGCTCCTTGGGAAAGAGCCCTCGTGCGGCCGCGGCCACAGGACCCGGAGGGGATAGCGGCCTTAGGACTTGCAAGGACAGTAAGCCTGAGTCCTGCCTCTGGGTTTACTCAGCCCCTTCCCTGACCTTGCAATGGATTTGGAGAGCTCTGATGTTCCCTGAACGAGGAGAGGATGCACCAGCCACCTAACTGTGATGGCATAACCTGGACGCTCCTCTGGAAACACTGTTTCCCTGCGTGGCATGGTTTACTCACGCTGGTCTCCAGTATTTGGCCTGGACTGGGTTTTCAGTTTTTCTACTAGTGGACCTCTGGATCTGTGGCCCTCGTTTAAGAAGAAAGGGACAGGGGAAGGAAAGGAAAGGAAAGGAAAGGAAAGGAAAGGAAAGGAAAGGAAAGGGAAGGAAAGGGAAGGAAAGGAAAGGAAAGGAGAGAAAGGAAGGAAGGGAGGGAGGAAGGAAGAAAGGAAGGAAGGGAGGGAGGGAGGAAGGGAGGAAGGAAGGAAAAATATTTTCGTTCTTTGCTTTTTCTTATTTTCTGGATGGGCAGCTTTAACTTGCTCTGTGGGAGTGTGGGAGACGATTCTGGGAGGTAATATTCCTTGTGTTCCGTATCCGTGCATGCAGTGGGGTGGACCGATTTTTTTTTTAGCAGTCAGAATTCTCTGCTGCAACAATGAAACCCTCTGTCTGCTTCGAGCAGGAAAGACATTGGGTGTGAAAACTGCGGGCTCCACGCCGAGCTTCGGAGCAAGGGCGCCCACCCCTTCCGCACGCAGCAAAGTGCCTCGCGGTCACGGCTGAAGACTGGATGCCAGAAGTCTCCCTCCTGCAGCCACAATGCCAGCAGTGTCTATGCCACCTGTGGGTCAGAAACCTGCAAGGGCCTCCCAACAGCCCTGCCTCTAAACCTGAGGCTTCTGGGTCTGCTGATCAGACGAGGTAGAGACTTCCCAATATGATTCCCAGGAGCAGCTGTCCCGTTCTGTAGCCGATGGGCTTGGGATATTTTATTATTATTATTATTATTATTATTATTATTATTTTTACTTTTGTCTGCCCAGGAGCTCCGATCATTATTCACATTCGGAACGTTACAAGGGTGGCCCTCGACGCGCTCTGCAGTAACAGAAATAGTCCTGGATTTGTAAGCAAAATGATGAGCAAAGTCTGGTCTCCAGCCCATGATTCCTGGGAAGTGTTGCATTTTTCAAAGCGAAAGATCTGTGAGAGATTCAAATGGGAACAAGGACCCAGGTAGCAATCACCTCGAAGCGTTAGCTACTGTACTTTGCACAAAGCTGGAAATGCAGGCTTCAACCACGGTGAGGACCAGCCAGCCGTGCAGCACCTGCAGGAATCTGGGACACCTGAGCCATGTTCTGGTTTCCTGCCGTCAGGACCTTCCCTCCGCGACGTCTCCACTTGGGGACGCGCGTGAATTGGACCCATGACTGAGGGACGAAGGCATGTTTTAGCAGGCAGTCAAGTGAGAAAGTAAAAGGAATTGATTCTCTGCTGCAAATCTCTGAGACGTGACAATTCCCTTTCAGGCAAACTTTCCCTGAGTGTACGAATGGGAGAAGGTCGTGTCCATCAGTCCTTCTCTCTCCCCTTCCGTCGCTGCATCGGACGCCCTGATGAACTCCCGGGGAACAAAACATCAGCTCTACTGTCCTCTGATACAAGGAAGAGTTGACAGAAAGCACATTCACACCGGGGTTCCATTTTTACTGTACTTTCCCCCCACAATTGCGAAAACAGTGACAAAGCTAAGGAGAGTTGGAAAACACAAAAATGGGTTAGAAACAATAATACAAGTCAGGGAGGAAAAGAGAAATGGCACGCAGATCTCTTCACCTAAGACAATCAACATTTTGACAAATGTCTCTCTTTTTTTTTATTGTGTACGATCATATACGTATGCGGTAAAGTACTGTATCATTAGCGTTAGGACAATTATTTTCCACCTCAGGAAATATTTTTCATCGACAGTCTGAGCAGTTCTATTATTTACTTCTAGAGATGTACTACAGACAATGCAGCCACATACGTTGCACCTTCCGGAGGTTTCCGGTTTGGGATAACGTGCACGTAATTTCTAAGTGTTTGCACGGAAATCGCTTCTTTAGCAGTGGATTTGCTGGAGGAAAGATCTGGATATTTAACAAACTCCTGGTAATTATTGTCAAATAAGATTCAGAAAAAGATGCGACAGAGACAACATCACCCAAATGCTGGCCACCTGGACATCAGGGTGGTTGCATTTACTTGAAACTTAACTAAATAAAGGAACGTATTACGTTGTATCAATTTGTATTGATATGCTCACTACCAAGGTTTTTAATGTTTATGGTCAAACACTACTGACTTATTTCTCAATCATCATTTTATCATTCTGTTGCGTTTTATTTATCTGCTTACATTCATCATATATTGACTTTATAATTTTGACCTATTAATTTATTGCTTACAGTTGTAGCAATTTCTTTCCCAGTTGATTTGGAAATCTGAATTTTATTTTTGGAACTATTATAACTTGTGCCATCTCCTCTTGATTTTAGACTTAGCAAGTCTTGCTCTACTCATACACATTCAAAAGAAACAGGTGGAATGTTATATACACATGCGTGTATACCCGAACACATTTTAAAAGCACAATATTGAGACAAACAACTCTACACGCTTCTCCACAGCTTAAGAAATAGAGAAACAGTGGGGCGCCTGGGTGGCTCAGTCGGTTAAGCGTCCGACTTCGGCTCAGGTCATGATCTCACGGTCTGTGGGTTCGAGCCCCGTGTCGGGCTCTGTGCTGACAGCTCAGAGCCTGGAGCTTGTTTCAGATTCTGTGTCTCCCTCTCTCTGTGACCCTCCCCCATTCATGCTCTCTCTCTGTCTCAAAAATAAATAAACGTTAAAAAAAATTAAAAAAAAAAAAAAAGAAATAGAGAAACATTGGCATCGCACCTGATCCCATCTGTCACCTTGCCCCCCTAGGGTGGACACTAAGACCAATTTTCTGCTTGGGAATTCCCTTGCTATTATATTGGTTAAAAAAAATGCCTCTATCTTGGGGCACCTGGGTGGCTCCATCGGTTAAACATCCAACTCTTGGTTTCAGCTCAGGTCACGATCTCATGGCTTTGTGGGTTTGAGCCCCAGGTCGGGCTCTGTGCTGACAGTGTGCAGCCTGCTTGGGATTCTCTCTCTCCCGTTCTCTCTGCCTCTATTCCTCTCGCGCTGCCTCTGTCTCTCTCAAAATAAATAGACAGACTTTAAAAATGCCTGCATCTCAAAATAATATATTATTTGATTTTGCCAGTTCAAAATGTGTATGTGAGTACCACGTGCACAGTGTGGCAGGCCTTTCTTTTTCAATCACCACGATACCTTTCACTTTCAGTTATTTTCATGGCGATAGCTGTGGTGTGTTTATTTTCAGTCCCGGACATATTACTTTGCGCCTGTGTAGCGTGGTTTAATGATATCTTCCACTGCGGATGAATATTTAATATTCTTCCAATATTTTTCTGCTATAAAGCACACTGCTATAAACATGTACCAGTCAAGGTCCGGTCAGGAGAACTGTGAGTTTTTTTAAAGTTATTTATTTCTTTAGTTTGAGAGAGCCAGAGAACAAGAACGGGGGAGGGGCGGAGAGAAGGAGACAGAGAATCCCAAGCAGGCTCCACGCCGTCAGCGCAGAGCCCGACGTGGGACTCGAGCTCATGAACTGTGAGATCGTGACCTGAGCCAAAATCCAGAGTCAGACGCTTAACTGACGGGGCCTCCCGGGTGCCCTGAGAACTGTGAAAATGTAATTGAAGAGTCGCGAACCAGTCAGGTGGTCTTCGTCTCAAACATGCCTGCAAGGGGGTGGCTGGAGGGAGGGAGGAAAGGAGAGCAGGCCGAGACCCTGCCGTCCTGGAGGAGGCCCTGCGATCGCGGAAGCCACCGCAGGACGTGCGTAGGGCTGGCCCAATGGCGGGGGCGTTTGCGGAGGGTTCGGGCCGCAGCTGGCCACGGGGGCCACAGAGGTGGATGCCACGGGGCGTCTTGCACGCTGACCCCTGGAGGCAGTAAAAACAGCACCCCAGAACCAGGAAAGGAAGCCTTTTCCTGGTACAGTTTTGCAATGACTTTCCAGCGGTGTCCACGGACAGAGCCCAGCTTAGAGCCAGGCGGCAAAGGAGATCTCCGGGCAGGGCCCCCTCCCTGGGAGCACGCAGCAGGGCCAAGAAGTGTGGCTTTGGAGTCGTCGTGTGGCAGTGACCCACTGTGGACCCAAACCTGCTCCTGCTCCTCGTCTAGTGTTCAGGAGCCAGAATTTGCCAGAATTTGCCAGGGCTCCCGCCCAGCAGGGGAAACGCTCTGCCAGTGCCTGCATACATGTTATCATTTTTTAAGAAATGCCAACGACTTTCCAAAATTAGCCTTTGATACTAGTCAACATGCATGTAATCTCTTTGTGGTTTTAATTTTCCTTTTCGCAATTACCGAGAAGGTGGAATCTATTTGCTTAGTTTTCTGGGCATTTCTGCTTTCCTTTCTGTGCAATGATGCCTCGTTTCGTTCGCTCCCTTCCTCTGCTTGGTGTGTGTGCCCATGCTCCTTTCTGGTTTGTTTGTTTTGGTTTTTAAATGTTTACTTATTTTTGAGAGATGAGTGTGAGTGGGGGAGGGGCATAGAGCGAGAGGGAGACACAGAAGCCCAAGCAGCCTCCAGGCTCCAAGCTGTCAGCACAGAGCCTGACACGGGGCTCGAACTCCCCAGCTGCGAGGTCATGACCTGAGCCAAAGTCAGACACTTAGCCGGCTGAACCACCCAGACGCCCCTCTCAGTTTTTTATATATTAGGAAGATTAACCATTTTTAGTTGTATGCTTTGCAAATATCTTCTCCCAGTGGTCAATGTCTTTATGGTGGCTAGTTGAATAAAATGTATTTGTCTTAATATAATTTTAATGTTAACACTTACTTATTTTCTTTAAGGACTGGGTATCATAGACTTAATTCCTTTTCAGGGACATGAAAAGTTTCTGCCACTTTCCTTATAACGTTTTTTAAATTTGGCTTTGCTTTCGATTCTGTAATCCATTTGGGATTACTTTTGGGGAATAATCATATGGAATCAGTATCAATTTAGCTTTTTTTTAACAATATGGATTGGGGTTGTCCTGACACCATTTGTTGGAGATTTCTTCCGTATTAGACTTATCGGTGCTAAAACTGGTTTCCCTAAGTCTGAGGGGCACACAACACCCTAAATACGTCGTGTAATAAGTCATGACATCAGGGAGGGGGCTTTGCTCCACCTGGCCCTTCTGCAGCAATAAATTGGCAGGTTTTGCAAATCCTCTATAATTGGGAAATGCATTTGTGAAGTTCCGTGAAAAATTTAATTGATTCTTCAGGCAGTGTTTGCAAGAACTGATATTTTTACAACCCATGAGTACCCACATTTTTCCATTTATTTAGCCTCGTTTAATGACCTTTAGCAAAGGCTTACAGTTGTGCCCAGAAAGGTTTGGAATCTCTGCTGATAGCTTTCTTGCTGGTCTCTGTCTGTTTGTTCATATTTTGTAAAAAGTATTTTATTTTCTTTTATTTTATAAGAAGTATTTTAAAATTTGTGTTTCCCAAATCCTGTCATCAATGTATAGAAATGTAGCTGAGGGTTTTTTTTTTAATGTTTATTTATTTATTTTTGAGACAGAGAGAGAGGCAGAGAGAGAAGGGGAGAGAGAGAGCAGGGGAGGGGCAGAGGGAGAGAGAGAATCCCAAGCAGGCTCCACGCTGTCAGCGCAGAGCCTGATGCGGGGCTTGATCCCGCGACCCTGGGATCATGACCTGAGCCGAAATCAGGAGTCGGACTCTCAACCAACGGAGCCCCCCCAGGCGCCCCCGTAGCGAAGTTTTAATAAGGATTTTATATCTAGTCCCCTTGTGGTGCAAGACCTAAAAGTGTGGCCCAGTATTATGTGCTGCCTTGACATCCGGGAAAACCAGGCAGGCCTGCAGGCTCCCCCCCTTGACTTTATTTCCAGAACATGAGGAGGGAGCAGAAGACAAGCTGACCCCCCACCCACCCCTCCACCCCAGGTGGGAGATGTGTGATATTCCCCAGGCTCTCCCGGCTGCCCAAGAACAGAGGCAAGGGGGAAAAACAAAGGTTTAACTGATAGAGGTCACAGTCCTGTAGGATCTGAGTCTCCATCACCCTCCGCAGCGACGTGGGAACAAAGGCAGAAGGAAATGGCAGGTGGAACTCAATGTCCGTATACCCTGCAGCCCATTGGCAAACACAGGAGGGGGCAGAGTGAAGGGTTTCTCCACAAATCCCCACCGTCTCAATCCTGATGCTTCACTAGAGGGAAAACCACCTTAGCCTGACAATAGCCAGGCCTCTAGGATCCTGGGAGTCCTCTTTAGCATTTGAAAACCTCACTGGAAACTTCCCTGGAGGCGGGGGAGGGGGGGTAGGGGGGCAGGGGAGGGGCTCACCTGTTCCCAACTCCCAAGTAGGTAACCAGTCTCTCCTCTTGGTGCCCTGGGCCGCTCTTCCTGCCCACCGTCCTGTCCCTGTGCTTTAAGAAAACCACCTTTTTGCACCAAAGGCGTCTTCAAGAACTCTCCCTTGGTTGTTGGCTCCGGACCCCGCAAACCCCACTGTCACCCCAAACACCTCATCATAACACCCCGTAGACAAACCACCTCCTTATCAAGGGAGCCAGGCAGTTCCCGCTTATCCAAGAGTATGGGCCTGCAAGACCATTGATTTGTTCAAATAAGCCAGCCACGTGCAGCCAGGGGACCCAGTGACCCCTGCCCCTCCTGATATTACAAAGCCCGCCCCCTGCAGCCCCTGGGGGTTCAGCCTGTTGGCAAGGGCAGCCCCTGTGGGGCCGTGTCCCACCCTGTGACCAGCAGAATTGCCAATTTCACCCTCCCGGCGCCGCGGGTCACGTCCTGGGCACAGCCCCACCAGCGTCTCTCCAGCCCCTCCAAGGGGGAGAGCAGGAGCCGGCGAAAAACCACCTTGCCCAGCCTACTTTGAGATTCTAACACTTTGTTTCTACCAGTCGTGGTCTCCGAGCAGGTGCCTGGGGTGAACCGTAACTACGTTGAAAATGTTATCAATTCAGCTCCTCCAGTCCTAAGGTTGCCCGCAGCCTGGGGGCTTGTTGCCTGCAGCCAGCAGTAAACAGATTTTTAAAACTCAGTGTGCTGTACAAATGTAACCATTTTAAGAAAAGAATGTAACAGAAGCTTTAGGCAGCCTGATTTAGACAATGGGATCATCGGCCAGTGGTGACCTTTTTACTTCTTCCAAACTTTGTAAACTTTAAGCCCTGGGTTTTCCTTTGAAGTATTGCAGGGGCAGGGCCTCCAGTCTCCTTGACTTTTTCCTGCATTGATACTTGACCATGCGTTCAGTTTCTAGTGAATTGCGCGCAGCATTTCGGGATGGAGACAGTTCCCTTGTCTTCTAGTTTGCCACAAGTGTTTCTTGCGAATCCCTGCAGAATCTGCTAAATTACTTTTAGGATACATCGAGATGATCACAGAGTAGTTAACTTTTATGAATTAATAAAAAATATGAGTGGTGATACACACACACACACACACACACACACACACACACACAATCTCCCGATGTCCGACTCGATGTGAACCTGCTGGAGACAGGCCAGCCGGATAAGCGGTTTGTTTCTCGATTTTATCGGCTGATATTTTTCAAAGGTTTTCAAATGAGTTTTATTTAACAACGGTTTCTTTCTTATTCTTTTTCTGGATCTAATATCCAGGATTAAAATAAACCATAAAACGAATCAAGCAAGATTCCTCCTTTTCCTATTCTCTGGAAGTGTTTACACAAGAATGGGCTGTGCGTTTTTCCTTCTGAGACTTTAATACTTTTTCTAAAGTATACTTATTTGTTTTGAGGGAGAGAGGGAGCGTGAGCAGGGGAGGGAAGAGAGAGTGAGAGGGAGAGAGAGAGAATCCCAAGCAGGCTCTGCACTGTCAGCACAGAGCCCAACGTGGGGCTCGAACCCACGAACCATGAGATCATGACCCGAGCCGAAATCAAGAGTGGGATGCTTAACCGACTGAGCCACTCAGGCGCTCCTACTTGTGAGATTTTAGTTTTATTTCCGTTTTGACTCCATTTCGTTACTGGTTATGATGTGGGAACAAAGGTAGAAGCAAATGGCAGATAATGTTAAATTTCCTTAAAACCTGCAGCCCATTGACAGATACTTGAGGCAGCAGAGTTTCTCCAGAACTCTCCTCTGTCTTAATGCTCATGCTTTGCTGGAGGGAAACAAACCTTAGCTTGACAATAGCCAGGCCTCCAGGAACTTGGGAGTCCTCTTTAGCATATGAAAATCTCACTGGAAACTTCGCTGGACTTGATCTCTCCCAACCCCATAGCATATAACCCGTGTCTCCTGTGGTCCCAGGGCAGCTCTTCCTGCCCACAGGTCCTGTCCCCGTGCTTTAATAAAACCACCTTTTTGCACCAAAGAATGTCTTCAAGAACTCTTTTCTGGCCGTGGGCTCTGGACCCCACAAACAGCACGATCACCCCAAAACTCTCATCAGTTATAACACCATTCAGAATGGCACTATATGCTTGCTTGGCATTTTCATCAAGAAAGTGAGAAAAGGAAAAAGAAAAAAAAAACTACAGAATCGCAAATTGTATACAATACTAGGGTTTTCCAGAGACCAACCTCTGACCTAAAACCACTGAAGAGAAATAGTGGTCCTCTATCCGAATCTCTCACGCTGAGGTGATTGCTGCCTGATGCAGAGTGGCACCTTTGCCGAGGAACTTTCTTTTCTTTCTGTCTCCAAGCAAGCTGGCCTCGGGCACCCTCTTGTCATCCTGAGACCACCTTGGAGTCAGGTAGCGTTGACTGGTATCCTTTACATTTGTGGTTTTCCCTCCATTTTTTTGATGTTTGACCGCTGATACCTTTTAAAATATCATCTCTCCCTCTCCCCTTGTGTCCCACATCTGGAAAACTGGATCAGAATACTCACGAGCGCCTTCGAGGCAGAAAATTCAAACCATGCAAGCGTCTGCCCACATGGGAAGCCTCTCCTGGTCCCCCCTCCGCCCACAATTAACCGCCACCCCCCCCCACCCGGGCTTCTTTCCTGCTTGCCTCAGAAAGCTTCATTTGTGAGTAGCAAACTTTCTTTATAGTGTCCGCCTTTAACCCAAACTTCAGGTGGGGGGTTTTTCCTCCTTCTGCACAGTGGCTACAACAGAATGGAACTGTCCAGTCTAATTTTAAGCGCCTGTTTATTGAAGAAGTTGCTTAACCGAGTGTGCTCCAAAGCGGCTGGGCCATTTACGTTCCGTAAAATCGTGTTACATCCCGCGGTGCTAACCTAGGAGGGTTCTGATTTCTCCTTGTCAACAGTTATTACTGTCTGTCTTCTTGATTACAGCTCCTCTGTTGGGAACATGAGGGTATCACATTGTGTTGTTGTCGTTTTACCTTCCCCCACGTGGAGGGCTGAAGGGGGCCGGAGTTGGGGATTTCCCTTCCCCAGGGCGGTCAGGCCAGGTTAGGTCTGGTTACCTAGTTTCCGCTGAGGGCCGGCCTTGGGAGGGACACGGGGCTCTGGCAAATTTCAGAATGGTTCCTTTTCCCTCCCCAGCGGGATTTTTCTGCAATATTTATTTTGGGTACCAGTGGAGCCCCTGGAGATGAGTCTCATAGGGCATGGTGGGGGGTGGCTATGACTGCGTCCCTCTGGAGCTCTGATCTCTCAGAGTGGTTTACACTGAGCCCCCAGCAATGACCTCGATCACAGGGAAGCTTCCCCACCCCCCGCCCCGGCCCGGGCTGGTTCTCAAGGCCATGTCCACTGTTGGTCTGTGTCCAGGTGAGCCCTGGCTTTTCACAGTCCAGTCGGTCTCTTCAGTGTTGGGGCAGCGTTTGCCTTCCGTCCCCACCCCCGTCGATTCCAGATCCGAGAAAAATTGCTGATGTTTCCACCCGTTCCCCCTTATACTTGCTACAATGGAACAGCTGTCCCCGAGCTCCCGAAGCTCCGAACTGGAAACCGGCAAGGGTCACACGTTCCCCTGTCGGCTAACGATGCCGGACTTCTTAGCAGGTGTTGGTGAACCGTCTGTGCATCTTCAGTGACATTTCCACTGAAATCTTTTGCCCGTTTTTCTCAGTTGTGTTTTTCTTATTAGTAAGTTGGAAGAGTTCTTTTTGGTTTTCTGGATGCAAGTCTTCGGTCAGCTAGCGGGTCCAAGGATTTGCTCTTTGGCGGTCATTTCATCTTCTAAAATGCCGCCTTCTGAAATACAAGCTTGTGTTCTGGGGAGGCCTGCTTCCTCCGCCTTCTTCCCTCCCGGACCGTGCTGTTGGCTTCCTGCCTACGAACTTGGCCTGACCGCCAGAGATCCTCCTATGTTTTCTTCTAGATGTCGATGGCCTAAGCTCTTCTATTTAAGTCTATGACTTCTTCGAAGTCGGGGTGGCGAATCGGCATGCTAGGACTCTGATTTCATTTGTAACGTGTGCTTTCGTGGTGAAAACACGTGACACAAAATGTACCACCCTTTACCATTTTTAGGTTCAGTTCGGTAGCGTTACCTGCGTGCATTCACGTTGCTGTGGAATTGTTTTCTCCAGATTTGTTTCGTCTTGCAAACTCTATACAGACCCGTTAAACAGCGGCCCCAGCTCCTGCAACGTCCATTCTTTCCCCGGGTTCTGTAGATCTGAGTACTTTAGACGCCTCGTAGAGTGGAATCGTAGAACACTTGTCTTTCTGTGACTGGCTTACTCACTCATCGTAATGTTCTCACTGTGCACCCATCCACGTGTGCCCGGATTTCCTTCTTGTTTAAAGCTGAATAATAGTCCATTGTGTGTATAGACCGCTTTATGCTTAGAGGGTCTCATTCCATTACTTAATTAATTTTCACACTTAATACATAATTATCCCCGCACAATCCGTTGAAAAGGGACGCTTCTTTCCCCGCGGGGTTGTGTTCACACCTTGCAGAAAATCACTTGGGAAGAAGTGGAAAGGTTTATTTTCCATTCCGTTCCATTGATCTGTATCACCAAGCCTCGATGCTTGTCCCACCTCATGACGAGGTCACACTTGCGTTGCCCATTTTTATGCGGAATGTTGCGACAGGATCCTGCAGAGAACAGGGCTTCTGATGTTGTTTCTTTGCCTGTTTGCCTAGGAAAGCCAGAAAGAAATATGGCCCAAGGCCACCTGGAAACAGCAGATGCTCTCAGGAGAAATTCTGGTCCTGGACTCAGCCTTCTGGCTGGTTCTGCTTTCTGGTAGTTCCTCTTATTTCAACACCTGTTCAGCTATGTTATTAAAGCGATACTCTTCTTTTTCACCACTGTTTCATGTGTGGGATCAGTTTCTCTACATATCTTCATCTGCCAGATACCAACACCAAACTCTTTTAATACTTAAGCCTCCATAAAATATATTTGGGTTATACTGTGAAAAAAAACGTAAATGTATTTTTTTTTTCCTGAAATTGTAACCAACAGTAAATTATAGACTTAATTTACTGTTTTTCAGTATTTCACTAAAGATGCATTTTGGTTCCTTTTTGAGGTCCCTTTAGAGCTATTCTAACAGTATTTTGGGGAAAAGCATATCAGGCTGTGCCATTGCCTTGTCCTGTGTGCCTCATGGGTACATCCATACTCTGCCTTTTCCCCAGTACAGAATTTGTTCAGGTCCTCGGTCTCACTCAGCTTTGCAACCTTGACAGAGATCTCTGTCTGGCTCACATTGTCGTTTTCAGCATTGAACCAGAACTGCATCTAAGGTAGCCATCACGCTCGGACTGATCACAGCACAAAAGCCTTCCTAAAAGTAGTGCCATTTGACCGAGTTCCGAAGGACGTGTAGCTGGCCCCGTGTGGAAGTGAGGCAGACGGAGGGACGTGTTGGAAAAACACCACCCAGGATTCTCAGGCGTCAGGTGTAAGGAGGGAGGGAGGGATAGCAGAACATGTAGAAAGTGGGTCTTCGTGGACATTGAGGTCGTGCTGAGAAGTTTAGGCTCGTCTGAGGCCAGGGAGATGTATCCATGAACTTTAAACCTAGAAACGGAATGGTCGTATTTGCATTTTAAAATATCATTTTATCCACAGTATCATGAATGAATTAGAAAGACACAAGGCTGAAGACAGAGAGATAATTTTCACAGCTGTTTCCGTATTTCAGACACGACGCTTAATGCATTTCATGTTTTAATTGAATAAAGTGATACAAAAATTCTTGCAGTGAGAGTCAGATCATTGCTACTATTTTCAAAACTTCCCCACGTTTGGTGCCGACCACAGAGTTCTGAAGAGCTTTTGCTCCGGACAAATTGTCACGTTACCACATCTCCAGGGGCACAGGCGACGTTTCCCAGCAACTGTGAAACAGATTGAGTCCAATTGCAATTTTCAGTGTGAGGCAAATCAAAGATTTTTATCCTGACAGCAAGGTTAAAGCGTCCCCACCCTGGGTAAACAAATGATCATAGTGTCTGAGCACGCGGCCACTTCTGGGTGTTTTCATATATGACAGAAATGCGTATCTTCGGTGTTTTTCGTTGAGAGTGACTTTGGCCAATCTCCATTCCAGAAGACAAAGAAAATAAACAAAAAAACAATGAGTATTTAAGAGAACTTTTGAAAGTCTTGGTGCCCTTAGATTTTAGAGATGACAAAAAATGAGGCCCCAGGTCAGACAGCCTTCCAGGAGTCACAAGGGAGCCGAAGGCTGCCACTAGGAGATTAGCCATTAGCTCCAGAGTGACCGCATGTCTTTTTTTTATGTCTATTTATTTATTTTGCGGGAAGGGAGAGGACGGACAGGGAGAGAGAGGATCCCAAGCAGGCTCCACACTCAGCATGGAGCCCCACGGGGGGCTCCACATCATGACCCTAGCTGAAATCAAGTCGGAAGCTTAACTGACTGAGCTGCCCAGGGACCGCTACAGTGGTTGCGTTTCAAAGGAGTCCAAGCTTCCCTGCTCACTGAACATGCTACCAGGGTAAGTTACTTTTCCTCTCTGAGGGTGGATTTCTACGCAGGCATAAGGGGTGTAACAACACCTGTCTCATGGGGCCATTGTGGGATTCAGTAAACTGTTGTGGCAAGCTCTTAAAACACAGTCTGAGGGGCGCCTGGGTGGCTCAGTGGGTTAAGCGTCCGACTTCGGCTCAGGTCATGATCTCGTGGTCCGTGAGTTTGAGCCCCGCGTCGGGCTCTGTGCTGACAGCTCAGAGCCTGGAGCCCGCTTCCGATTCTGTGTCTCCCTCTCTCTGACCCTCCCCTGTTCATGCTCTGTCTCTCTCTGTCTCAAAAATAAATAAACATTAAAAAAAAATTTTTAAAACACAGTCTGACACATGGTTGGTGCTAAATGCATGGTTACTATTGTAGCCTTAAAACATAGCAACAAACTTTTAATTTGAAATGTGAACCGAGGCTTGACCTACATCAAGGGTTTGCTCGTGCGGCTATCCCTCCAGTCTCAGTCAGTCCTTGAGGCCGCTTTGATTTGTGTCACACATTGATTTTTTCCTTTCTGCATTAACTAAGATGATCACAGCCAGAGTAGAATTTACATGTAAATTTCACTTTAATAAAATATGGCAACGTTATCTGGTAAAAATGTATTCTTACATGAACTATACACCTGTGGCCAGGATCAGTAAAATACGTCATCTCTGCCTCCCTTCAGATAAACTATCCTTTACGCGGTTTGCACATCGTATAGTCCTAAAATCCTGTGTTGTGAAGTACTTTTGGAAAACATATTTGGAAAAGTTTGTTACTATGGAATCTAAAAGGATCATGTTTTCATCTTTCTCTACTCATCTCCAACCCCATCTGCACCCTTTGCGTACTTCTAGAAAAAATTCATTCGTCCGTCCATCTGTCCATCTATCCATCCATCCATCTGTCCAACCATCTGTCCATCCATCCCTCCATCCCTCCATCTATCCATCCATCCATCCATCCATCCATCCGTCCATCCATCCATCTGTCCATCCATCCATCTATCCATCCGTCCATCCATCCATCCATCCATCCCTCCAGCAATTATTAAGTGAGGACACAATACACAGCTCTCAGGCTCCATGATAGGCAGTGGGAATACAAACGAGAAACACAAAACAATTCCACCTTGTTCGGGAGAGAAGAGGAGAGCTATAACCCTGAAATGTTAATATATTGATGCATGTTGTTTTTATAGATATTAAATCTCTGGTGTATGGAACTTTATAAATGAAGCCGACTTTGATCTGAGCAAAACAGGTGAACGCTCACTAGGTAACCCTAGCAACAGGATGGTGGGGGGAGAACAAAGTGGAAACAAGGAACTCATGGCCACCGGATGTATTTGAAGACCACCGGAAGATTTCAAATGGTGTCCACCTCTGGTGTCCACTTCTAAGGGGCCTCGTGTGTCTGGATCAGCAGACTTATTTATCTAGGGAGCTAGTGAAGGTACTTTATTGAGGACTAACCTTTTCAGATTTGTATTTTGTAAAACAAAAGCAAAACCAAAACCCCAAAAAGAAATTAAAAAACCCCACAAGTGTTCACATTGTCTTGACCAGCGGCCATCACTACAACGATGATCAACACTGAGTTCCTTGTGAACTGTATTCAGTTCCATGAATGCCACATACCAATTGTATTGGAAATGCAAAATAAAGTGTGTTCTCTCCTAGTGCTAACATGAAATGTACAGCTATTTTCACCAATCAGTAGTAGTTTTCTTTGATGAGGAAAAAGAATCAAGTGCATTCCATCCCTCTTAAGAGCATGTTTGAAAATATGTATGTTCTAAAATGTATACATTTCGTAAACAGCTACGATGTGCTATGTCTGGACCAAATGCTGTAATGTACTTTATCCCATTCTATTTTTCAAACAACCCTGCTGTTATTAAATTAGTTGCTCACGTAGTAATAGAAGCTGGGGACTCCACTGTGCTAAACACATTCATTTTCAAATGGTCAGGAACATACAGCAATTCTGGGTCTCTGTTTTCCCTGAATACCTACACCCAATTTTGTAAGCCACTTTCTGCCTTGTGTTGAAATTATTTGTATTATCTCCCTTATCAAAAAAATGAGTCCTGGAAAAAAAAAAAGGTCTTGGGGAAGAAGTTTGCTGATTTCTATATCCACTCCTAACATGTATAGAATCGATAGTGATTTGATAAAAATGGAATAAATAAATGAGTGATTAACAATAGGGAAAAAAAGCCAATGAACTATTATCCTACCATAAGAACACTTTCAGATGAAACCACTTAAATGGTTTTTATTACATCCATTAGTTTATTCTAAGAATAGTCCATTATTTCAGAGATTATTACAAACAAATACACAGCTAGACATAGCTTTGAAAACCTTTATACCCATAAATTAGTCCATCCAGGCTACTTTAACAAAAATATCACAGACTGCATGGTTTAAACAGCAAACACTTATTTCTTGTACTTCTGGAAGGTGGGAAGTCCAAGATCCAGGAATGCGCACATCCAATGTCTGATGAGAGCGGTCTTCCTGGATCATAGACGGCCATCTTCATGCAGTGGATGGGGGGAGGGAACTCTCTGGGCCCTTCTTTGTAAGGGCATTCATTCCACCAGGAAGGATCCATTTATGACCTAATGACCTCCCAAAGACTCACCTCCTAATGCCGTCACCTTAAGGGTTACAGTTTCAACATATGAATTTTGAGGGGACATAAACATTCAATCCATTGTAACCTCCAAGCAGAGTGTTTGTTTGTTTGTTTGTTTGTTTTAAATAAGGTGAGATTTACATAGTGCAACACACATATTTTATTTAGTGTGCCATTTACTGACGTTTGAGCATGTAGAACATATCTTGATCACATAGAACCAGCCACTATGAGGAAAGTTTCCTAGATTCCTGCTTCAGTCTCACCTCCAAGAAACCATTACTGTTCAGACTTAAAAAAAAAAATAATTACGTGGGTGTAGGTGATTGTCCTGACTTACTTTTGTTCTCAGACTTTGTATTGGTCTCCTCCGGCTGCCATAACAGAACACCACAATCTGGAAGCTCACCCGACAGAAATATATTCACTGTGTCGGACTGTTAGAGGCCAGACGTGCAACCTCAAGGCATTAGCAGAAGTGCTTTCTCCTGAGGCCTCTTTCCTTTTCGTGTAGATGGCCTGTGTCCTCACACGGTCTTTCTTTTGTGCGCTCATGCCCTGAAGGTCTCTGTGTGTGTCCAAATTTCCTCTTCTTACAAGGACACTAGCCACATTGGATCAGGGCCACCGTAATGGCCTCATTTTAACTTAATCACAACTTTAAAGACCTTACCTCCAAATACAGCCACATTCCAAGGTACTGGGTGTTAGGGATCTATCACTTGCGTTTGGGACACGACTTATAATAGATTTCCTATAAATTGACATATGTAACAAACACTTTTCTATTTGACTTTTCTTGCTCAGCATAATGTGTTTGAGATTCACCTAGGAGGCTACATATATTCCTTTCTGATCTTTTTTTTCTTTTTCTTTTTTCTGTTTTACTGATGGGTGATATTTCATTAACTACATATGTCACATATTTGTTTTCAGTTTCCTGTTGAACACTTACGTTGTTCCCAATTTGGGTTCTTATGAGCAAAGTGTCTCCTCATTATTTCAAATGAAAAAAATCGCAATGTGTCCAATGTTCCCGCATACTCCCACTATTTTTCGAGATAAATATGATCCCCCCTTTTTGTATAAGGAAGGAAGTGAGGTGTTTGTAATTCCCCCAGCTCAGGCAATAAAAGCGTTGGGGCTGCGTCTCTGTGCTAGGTGGTGAGATTCTTTCCCGCCCGTTGTCCCGATCACCGAACAAACTCCCACTATTTTTGTATCATGCTCCCTATAAGATGTAGAGTTTCTCCTTACGGGTTTCCCGTCTAAATCCAAGTATACAGCAGGGTTCCGGCCACGAGAAAAACTACTGTTTTTCCCCATTGCCGTAGCGCACTGCTCTGGAGAAGACAGCACACAGTTATACATAATAATTTTGTCATCATCTACCTTCACATGAGCGGTTCAAAGCACCGTTTGAAGAGCTGGCTGATTTACAACCTAACGAAAGGTCATAGGGCATAAGCCTGGAGAGTATTTTAAAAATTACGGAGCTACACCTATTGATTTGACAGATAAGTATAAACTCAGAGTGCTTATTGACTCTGGGTACAGGCAGAGGTTAAAATTAAATGCGCGATTCCTGACTTTACTATTATGTTTGAACTATACCATTTTTCTCTTAAATCATTGTGCCTTTAACAGTCTCTTTATACTGTTTTCAAATGACAAAAAACTCACACGTTATTTACAAAGCATGAATACACAAAACATTGTTTTCCTGTCTGAAGCCCTCATCTTTTCGTGCCCTTGGTAAAATAGTATTTTTTTGCAGAGCCCCGGATCCACGGGAGAGTCGCAAAGCGCTTCTGCCGTGAGAAAACCGCCCTGCTCGCCTTGGGGATATTCGGTTCGGGAAAACGCCGGCATCATCTGGTCTACTGGTGTTGCCTCCCCGACTCACAGTGCAGGGAGAAGCACGAAGTGATATTACAGACAAGTGTTTTATGAGAAATGGGTTGTGCACACACTAAATAGCGATTTTGACCGTTGTGTGCAATCGGGCTCTGAACAAAACCCCCACTGTGCTCAGCACTGTGTTGGGTGCTGGTGTGTGGCAGTGACCATCGGCAAGGAGAGAGGGCCCCTGTCCTCACTCAGCTTGGGTGACACCTGCAGTGTCATTTTAATATTGCCAGCCAGTGATTTTGTAAAAAGTCACACAATCATTTAAAAAAAAATTTTTTTTAACGTTTATTTATTTTTGAGACAGAGAGAGACAGAGCATGAGCAGGGGAGGGTCAGAGAGAGAGGGAGACACAGAATCCGAAACAGGCTCCAGGCTCTGAGCAGTCAGCCCA
This sequence comes from Panthera tigris, assembly GCF_018350195.1. Lineage (NCBI taxonomy): Eukaryota > Metazoa > Chordata > Mammalia > Carnivora > Felidae > Panthera > Panthera tigris. The sequence continues at coordinate 136,408,445 of NC_056662.1, read as the reverse complement.
GAGCCTGACGCGGGGCTCGAACTCACGGATCGCGAGATCGTGACCTGAGCCGAAGTCAGACGCCCAACCGACGGAGCCACCCAGGCGCCCCAAAAGTCATGCAATCTTTTTAAAAAAATTTTTTTAACGTTTATTTATTTTTGAGACAGAGAGAGACAGAGCATGAACGGGGGAGGGTCAGAGAGAGAGGGAGACACAGAATCTGAAACAGGCTCCAGGCTCTGAGCTGTCAGCACAGAGCCCGACGCGGGGCTTGAACTCACGGACTGTGAGATCGTGACCTGAACCGAAGTCGGCTGCTTAACCAACTGGGCCACCCAGGCGCCCCAAAAGTCATGCAATCTTAAATGTGGCATCTCGGGACCCTTGTGTTAAGACATAGAGGAAATCCAGAGTTCCCTTCGGAACGGTGATTGAGAGTTACAGCCACAGATTGCAACACTGTGTTCAGGCACGGTATGGGGGACAGGCTGCCACTGACTTTGATTTGCTAATTATTTTTGCAGAATGACAGGCCAGCTACGCTCTCTAGGAGACTACAAAGGACGTGTCTATTCTGCCTCCTGTAAAAAAGAAAAAAAAAACACAGCCAAGCTCGAAGCTTTTTCCAGGAACTTGTTATAAAAACAAACAAACCAAGAGGCAAGACGGCCATTCCGTGGAGTAGACAGCCAGCCAGATGCCCCCAACCTACTGCCCCGTCATCCGTACTTACATCTTCAGCCAGGTGGACTTCCAGAACCGCTATCCTCCGCTCTGAATTACAGCATATTTCGTGATACGTAATAAATGAGTGGGTTGGCTTTTCTGGAAGGTAAAAGGATTAAATGTCACAATTACATTAGTCAGGGGTAGCTGGTGTCTTTGATGCCACTGGTGTCCCCAAAGAGGCGAGGGCTTTCACTCTGAATGGATCATAGCCTTTGCCCCCTCACTGTTGCTCTTTCGGGTCCCCCCTCAGGAGCACCTGTGCGTGTTTGAAGGTCACCGCGCCCCGGGTGCATAGCTGAGCGGTCGGCTGCTTCTCCACTTTGGGCAAATGTGCCAAGGCCGTGCTTTCCGTGTGAGGTGAGCCAGGGGACGTGAAGGGAGGATGGCTGGTCAGGCTCCCAGAGCACTTGCACCTTTAGAAAAGTTATGCAAATGTTTTAGGAGGAGTTCCTTAGTCAAATAAAGGCTCCACTTGCCTAAAGCCGTGGAGGAATTTATGCAATACGCTTGTAAACGGACTTACGTGGTCCACATATGATACATTTGGTGCCTCATTGTCTCACTGGACAATGCCCTGTAATGAGGTAAGTTTAACATGGGCAAGTGTCCAGAAGAACACTTTCTAAGATGTTTGCAATGGCAAATAAAAGTTGCTCTAGCATCGTCTCTGTGTTCAATTATTATTTTTTAAATGTTTATCTATTTTTGAGAGAGACAGAGCAAGCAGGGGAGGGGCAGAGAGAGAGAGAGGGAGACACAGAATCCAAAGCAGGCTCCAGGCTCCGAGCTGTCGGCACAGAGCCCGACGCGGGGCTCGAACTCGCCAGCTGCGAGCTCATGACCTGAGCCAAAGTCGGACGCTTAACTGAGCCACCTGGGTGCCCCTCTGCGTACAGTTGTGTCCAGCAGATTTCAGTGTGGAAGTTTTGATGCTTAAAAATAAAATACAGGGGCGCCTGGGTGGCGCAGTCGGTTAAGCGTCCGACTTCAGCCAGGTCACGATCTCGCGGTCCGTGAGTTCGAGCCCCGCGTCAGGCTCTGGGCTGATGGCTCGGAGCCTGGAGCCCGTTTCCGATTCTGTGTCTCCCTCTCTCTCTGCCCCTCCCCCGTTCATGCTCTGTCTCTCTCTGTCCCAAAAATAAATAAAAAACATTGAAAAAAAATAAAAAAAAAATAAAATAAAATACACACTTCCATCTATTATTATGTTTTAATAAAGCAAAAAACATTGCAAATGATCGTTTCTGAGCTTTCGGAAACTCCGTGTATGTTGCTATGTGGCACTGTCCCTAGGGATGCAGAAAATGATACACTTTGTGGCACTAATGGTGATACTCTAATGGCCAAGAAAAGAATGCCTTTGTCCACTGAGCATGATGCTAGCGTCTCGACAGTCTATTAAACAGATGTTGGCTGGGCCTTATCCGCGAAGCCGCAAACACAGCACAAGTCTTTGCCTTCAGGGAACTTGCAATTTAACGGGAGACAGAGGTCAAAACCCAAAGTAAACCCAAATAAAGGCTGAGAGCACCACTTACTAAGTTAAACTAAAAGGAGACATTTCTGAAATGGATCATTCTGAAAATCCCATGCCGAATCTTCTAAGATATGAATTAGTATGTACTGACCTCCGCCCTAATGGAGACATCAACGTGAGGAAGCAGATGGAATAAGCCTTTTCTTTTGAAGACATCACGGCGTAAACCTTCTAAAATACCAAAACTCTGATACGGCTGATATTTACTGAGTGTGTGGCACGTGCCAAGGTCTGTGGTAGAGATCTACGTGTATCAACTTGCTTACTCCTCACCACAAGCTTAAAGCGGGTATTCGTGACCTCCGCTTTACAGCTGAGGAAACTGAGGCACAGAAGGCTGGAAGACTTGTCCGAGACCACACGGTTACCGAATGACACAACCGCCTTCCCATTCAGGCAATCTAGCGTCGGCGTCCGCGGTCCAACCGCACCGGAAACGACCTGGGTTCCTCGCGGAGGAAGGAACCGCTACCCTGTTTCCTGCCTAAGAAGACATAAGCGAGACACCCGAAGAGCCCTTTCCTTTCGAGAGGATCGCAGGCCCGCCTTATTCAGGCTAAAGTCATCAGCACATGTATGTCTTTGTTAATAATCAAAGAGAAAACCTGACGGTGCTAAGGCTGTGGTGCACGAATCAAAGTAACGAAGAGGCGTGCACTGTCTGGCCCAGACCCTTCCTCGTGGGGACGGGCTGTTTCTGGAAATGCACGACATTCCCTGAGACTTGTCTCCTCTCGCCTGTGAATGGCTGGCCGGGCCACGATGGGTCGCTGGGTCTGCTCATCAGAAGTCTGGCCCCCGACCATCTCAAAATTTAAGATGCTGTATGGTTTCACCAGGCCTGGATGCTGCCGCCTGACATTTTCGGGGAAACCTCCCGAGCTGCAGATCTAGCCGTACGCGGCGGTCCCGCAACCTGCACCAGGGTCCCCTGCTTTCCCGCCTTGGAATGTGCGATGTCCTCTGCTTCGAACCCTCTTTCCATGTTGCGTCATCTGGCCACCTCCGGTGTGGCCCCGAAACATCAACTTGTAGGTATTATTACCCCCCCGGGAGGCCTTCCCTGACCCTGTCCAGTCTTCACCGGTTGACCCCTTGCTGATCTTTAGGGGTTTTAAAATTTTTAAATCTTTAAAATTTAAATTGTAAAATTAAAAAAAACAATTTTTTTAAACATTTATTTATTTTTGAGAGAGAGAGACAGAGACAGAGCATGAGCAGAGGAGGGGCAGAGAGAGAGGGAGACAGAGAATCCGAAGCAGGCTCCAGGCTCTGAGCTGTCAGCACACAGCCCGATGTGGGGCTCGAACTCATGAACCGTGAGATCATGACCTGAACTGAAGTCAGACGCTTAACCAACTGAGCCACCCAGGCCCCACGGTCTTCAGGGATCCCTAGGCATTTCTCCCTCTTAATCCTAATCGTATTTTAGCGTAGTTATGTGTTCACAGGAGTCCCCTTACCAGGACAATGGCCCATCCATCTTGGTGATTTCAGGACAGAGTGGTCCTGTCTGATTTCACAGGGACTGGCCCGGGGGTGGTGAGCCGCCTCATGTACCCAACTTCTAGCAGAGCCCAGACGACCCCAGGACAAACAAAACCAGTGTCGGGAGATATTTTTACGCTTGAGCTGTACCCTGTCTGGAAAGGTCTGTTCTCCTCTCATTTCCACAGACTTCCGGAGCCCAGGCTTCTGAACATCCTCAGAGTCGATGGTCTCCTCAAGATCTTCCCTCAAGATCAGGGTTGAGTCACGCAAGATCTAGACCTGTCCCCCGGGGGTAAGCATGGCTGCTGCTGCCTTTTGGACTCTATTTAGCCCGAGGTGCTGGGAAGTCCTCCAAGCCCCTCGTCACCCTCACACTGTGAGGAAACCAGCCCTCTTTTCTCGGGGAACTCGGGGAGCTCTCCCCTCTCTTCCCCTTCTTGCCTCTGTTGAGGTTTGAATCCCACTCTGCCTTTCCTCATCTGCCAGGGCCCGCTTTTCCCGGTTCCTCACTCGGACGTGTCCCCTGTTCCTTCACCATCTAGAGCGTTGTAAATACAGAGAGGGAGGCTGTTAGGGCAGTACCCAGAGATTCTTAAAAATCGCTCAGATAGTGAGAACCGAAAACTACAAATGGATCGGATGGGGATCGGGCATTCCTTGCCACTGACTGCCTCCTAAACCCCAGCCGACCCCAACTCCTGCCTTGTGCTTTTCCTGATTAGACCTTCATTTCCTCAAAGCCCTTCCGTGTGACTCCAGTACGGGCTGCCAGCCGACTCTCCAAGCGCGGCTCCTTCCCAGAGGTACTAGAGTTGGCCGATTAAGAGCACGAGCCCTGGAGTGGGAGGCCCGGGGCTTAGATCCTGGCTTGCCCACTGCCGGTCCCCTCCCTGCACCTGGGCCGCTGCACCTCATCTGTACTTGTTCCGTCATGTGTATAACCGGGATGAGCCCGTCGCCGACTTCCAGGGTGGTTATGGACGGATTACACAAAGGCGTGGGCGTTTAGAATGATCTTGGTGAGTTCCTGGTACCTGTCGGCAACTTTCCTTCCGGAACGTTAAGCCAGTTATTTTGATAGTCTCACCGGCAGGGTGACCGTGTCTCCTGCACCTTCAGCACCGTCAGCTAATAGCATTTTGTTGGACATTTGCTCTGATTATTGATGAGCCAAGTAGGGTTTTTATCCACTTATGGACTATTCATGCTGCTTCTTTGCTTTTGGGCAAATTGGCTAAACACGGCGTTTGTCCATTTTTCTATCAGCATTTTTTGTGTTAAGAGGCATTTATTAAAAACACATTCTCCCCCTCTCTGAACGCTTGCTGCAAATATTTGTTCCACATTTCTTATGTGTTTATGTTATTCCTATTAAATTATTTTTATTTTGGCTTTTACTTTTGAGACCCGCATATCATTTCCTTCTCCTCTGTTGTCTCACCATTATTTTATGGTGACCAGTTGTCATCTCCCCGATAGGACTTTCTTACTGACACCTTAATGGATAGCTTGGCTTTACATTGAAAGAAGCTATAAGAACTCTAAAAGAGAATGGCGTTATTGAGTCATCTTTTCTTATGGACCGATCTTGATTGTGTATAATGTTGGAGACCTTTTTATTATCAAATTCAATGGCAATACACTAAACGTAAAGACTACTAGGCTAGAATAAAGGTGTTCTGAGTTCCTGTGAAAAGCTTTTAGACACTGAAGTTTTAGTGTAAGACCCAGTTGAAGGTTTTGCATCAGAAATAACGCCAACTCAGATTTTCTATATATGGTCCATTTAGATTAAAGGCAGAGCCGGTAGGGTATTCTGGCTCTCTTAGAGTTTATCAATATTATGCAGCTGTTGTGTCTCTTAAAGAAAACGCCAAGAAGAAATAAGGAGTTTGTATGGAGCTCGGAGAAGTAAAAACTTTCAAAGCAAAATCACAAAGCTAAGGGAAGGAAGGAAAAAAAAAAAAAAAGAAAGAAAAAAGAACCAAAGCCACAGTCCTACTGCTTATTTACATAACATTACCCTAAATGCTGTGCATTAAAATTTTTCTTTGAACAATTGCCCTCTTTGGAATATGCCGAAACCCAAGTCTGCTTCTTTCGGGAGCCGGCCCCGCACCGATAATTTCCGAGTTCAAAGTGTCCAGCTGCAACGTCTCTTTTCACTCTGAGCCTGAACTAAAGACGCCTTTGATTGGCATGAATACGGTGCCACGTGACGAGACCTCACTAATACGGACAGGAAGAAAAAAATAGACAAGTCTCATTCATTCTCCACGAAACATACCATTCGATTCCTGTAAAGGGAAGTTAATTTCGGAAAGGTTTACTTCTGTTTTCCTGAGATAACAAGATGCGAAGCGTTCGCTCAAACTCAGACTGTTGATACATTTCTTCGGACAGAAATTTGCTCTGTATTTCATACACATCACAGAAGGTTATTTTGGTAATTCGTGAAGCTCACTCTTGCTGTACCTTCCCTGCACGGGAATGGTGTCATCTCTGTCTCTTCTGTGCCCTGAGGAACATTCCTTAAGAAATTAAGAAAATTTAAAATACATTTGCTTTGGTTGAATTTTTCCTCGTTTAAGGTAATGGGAAATTCTGGAAAGGTACTTCTGGTTTCCCGGGAAATAATGATCTCTCAAACCTCTTTGGGATTGGAGCGTGCATAAGAAATGTGTTTCATGTGTGCAGACCTAATTCCATATTAATATGCACGTCATGACTTCCTCTGTAATGACTGCGTGAAGATCCAGACACTGTCGGGTCCGAGTTGAGGATATTTTGGAAGGGTGGTTGTATATCCGTAGATATCAAGTATTTGCACAAAGTGTCAGCTGTACAAATGAAAATCCGTAGACCCTTTGATTTTATGGTATTTTGAAGTGCCTTATAATACTTTTAAGTCGAAGCAAAAATCATTAAAGTATACTTCATCCCTACGAGGCTAAATAGTTGGTTTAGTTTTGATTGAAAAATTACCGAGTAACCAAATTGATGCGTAGGAAATGTAATCTAAAGTTCAGAATATTTATACCAGATAGAATGGATTACGTATGTAAAAGAGAAACCTGGGACACATGAAAGGGAATGTGACTTTAACGACAGCTGGTAAGTTAGGGAAGCGATTTCCACCAAGGGCCGTGTTTCCTTTTCCCTTGTTGGTTTTCCTTTCCCTTCTGGTTGAACGGTATCATAGAATCTGACACTGGCTTTTGGAGTTTAAGAGATAGGCTTTGTTGCCCATCACCCAAACATACTAGACACTTCTTTTTATGGATTTGTAATAAAACGGTACTTGGTTCCCATTTGGATTCTCTTTTCTGCATTATAGATCCCTTGGTAGCCGCAATAGCAGGAGGGTCAAATGACGGGGCAGGTTCGGACTGCGGCGTGTGGCCTGTATCTCTTGGACCATCGGTTACCATTTTCTGGAGCACTTTCCACTCTGCCCACCCCTTCCTCCACCCCCTGACATTGGTTGGTCTGATTCATCCACGTGGCTTAGACTGGCGATCAAGTATCTCTTTCTAAGGAGAGCATTGGATGAGGCGCTGTGTCCCAGGCAATTTACCATTTAAGCTATGACACTGTTGAAGGTAGGAGGGCGCATCACCAGTAATTATGCTGAAACAACAGATATAGACCAGCATTGTTCAGGGTCAGCTGGGATGTATGTTCTTTTGAAATTAGGGTTCTGGGATACAGGCTGTTCATCTGCTTGGGCCGCCGTAACAAAACGCCCCAGGCTGTGTGGCTTAAACAGCAGAAATGTGTTCGCTCAGTTCTGGAGTCTGGAAGCCTGAGATCAAAGAGTCAGTAAGGTTCCTTTCTGCCGAGACCTTTTTCCTTGGCAGGTAGATGCCACCTTCTCACTGTGTCCTTATGTGGTCTTCCCTCTGGCACATCTGTCTCTGCATCTTTTTTTATAAGGACACCAGTCATACTGGATTAAGACCCATCCTAATGACTTCATTTAACCTTATTACCTCGTTAAAGACCCTGTCTCTCAGTCTGGTCATATTCAGAGGGACTGGAGGTGAAAACTTCAACGTGTGACTTTGGGGGGGGGACACAATTCACCCCTTAGTGGGCTCTTGGCACACTGCACGTTTTCATCGGAGACTTTATGCCAAGTGACATAATAGCGATACATGCATTTATTTAGTATCTGCCTCCTCCATTTATGAGAGTAGAGACCAAGTCTATTTTCTCCACACCTACACAGTGCTGGGCACAGAGTTGGCACCAGATAAATGTTTGTTTGTTAAAATATGATACGTACATCACAAAAGCCTCCGGTCAAGGTAACGTTCACCCACTTTGGGAAGAGACAGTGAAGAAAAGACATACCAGCATTCGGGCTGCCTTTCTTTACACCAGAGCACCCTGTCACCCTAAGTGGGTGAATTTCAGGAAACAAACAAGACTATCAGTTCAAGAAGAGAGTTAATTTGGGGCACCTGGGTGGCTCAGTCAGTTAAGCATCCGAATTCGGCTCAGGTCACGATCTCATGGTTTGTGAGTTCGAGCCCCGCGTTGGGCTCTGTGCTGATGGCTCGGAGCCCGGAGCCCGCTTCGGATCCTGTGTCTCCCTCTCTCTCTGCTCTTCCCCTGCTCATGCTCTGTCTCTCTCTCCTTCAAAAATAAGCAAACATTAAAAAAAATTTTTTTTAAAAAGGAGAAAGTTAATTTGATGGTCTCGGAGGGAAGGGCAAAGGGAGGGAAAGAGTCATGGATTATCAGGTAAAGATCCAAGAGAACAAAAATCTAAGTAAATGACTGTGCCCCAAACAGACAAGGTATTCGGAAAGCATGGCCTTGGTACCACGTCGGGCTCAATGAGGTCGGAGACACTGAGAAGATCTCCCTGTTCCCACGGCTGCTTCGGCTAAGTCCCAGCGCCAGTGCCAACCGAGGCCACGGGGAAGACGCCAAGTGCTCGCACGAAGACACGCGCAGTCACACATGCGCATAGCACACACACACATGCACCAGTGTGCACCCAGTTGTGTCGTGCAAGATGCTTAGTGATAAATCCCAAAGTGGGGTAGCCTTTACGTGGTGAAACACTTTTTAGATTACATACAAACTAAATGCTCATATAGTAGAGACTGAAAGTACAGTTACGCAAAGAGAATACAATTTACTCGTAATCCTTTCATTCGAGACAGCCACAGAAAGAGTTGGTTTTATTCTTTTGAATATACAATGTTCTATATTAGCCCATATTCACTATCGTTTTCAAAGACTGTATTCTTCTACTAAGTGAGTGTTTCATAGCTTGCTTAGCCCGTATTCTACTGATAACCATTGCCTATGTATGTGCTATGGCTTTCTTATGCCGGGCTGTGTTCAACACCTTTGTTTAAACCTCTGACTGTATCTTCAATTATTTTCTTCTTCACTTAATGCTCACAGGACTGTAATGAGAGTCAGCTTGAGGTCTTGTGTCACATTCCTGATTTATCTTTTGTCAGGGAAAAGTATTCTAATGGGCTTAACTATGTATGCATTTACAATATCTAAGGATAACATTAAAGCTATGATAATAAAATGGAGACCCTTTCTTTGTAGATAACTTACAAGTATATTCTCAAATTGAAAAACAAAATAGCAGTTACACAGAATAGCTTCTGTGGACCGATCACAAGAATTGATTCAGTTCCCCTTCTGTGTTACAACTGCTCGTCACAGAGGGTTCCCACTCCTCCAGAAGGAGATTTGCCCCTTGCCTCTATATCTGTTGATTTATCCTTTCTCAGCAGGTGTTTTAGACTTAGACCAAATTTGGAGCCATGATCCAAAGGTCTTGCGCTGTTTCTTTTGTAAAGTTTATTTATTTACTTTGAGAGAGAGAGTAAGAGAAAGACAGTCAGTCGAGGAGGGGCAGAGAGAGAGCAAGAGAGAGGGAATCCCAAGGAGGCTCTGCATTATCAACATAGAGCCTGATGGGTGGATCAATCTTACGAGAGTGTGAGGTCGTGGAAGGTCTTGTCGTTCATAGGTAGGGTGGGGAAGTTATCTGCAGAATGAAAAAAATTTGGTAGGATAATTGGCCTCTTGTTTGCCTATGGTTTTATTCCATCTATAATTTCATAATCATGAAAGCTATGGGCGAGATAACAAAGTATCAAAATACACAGTGCAAGAGGGTGCTTATGTAAATATGGCCAAAGGGCAAGGTATGTGGAAAAGCATTCAGAAAATATAATTTTGCCTTTCTATGCAGATTCCCTAAATTAACAGTAGCTCTCAAAATAAGATGAACTGAATGAGCCATCGAGGGAATGAGAGTGTAACGAGGACAGCACTGGGTGTTGTAGGTACGTGATGAATCACAGGAATCTACCTCCAAAACCAAGAGCACAATGTATACACAGTATGTTAGCTAACTTGACAATAAATTACACGCACACACACACACACACACAAATAAATAAATAATAAAAAGTCAAATAGGGAAAAATAAATAAACTTTAAAAATATTTTTTAATTAAAAAAAGAAATCTAAAGAATTGGGTTCTTGTCTCAAAGTGAGCCAATAAAATCTACGGGGTGACCACTCTGGACAACGAGGAGATGCCTTTATGACAAGAGTGGCTGTCATGAATGTTACTGTGGGGAGGGTGACCGAAAGTTTCCTAACAGATGTCAAGCACCCAGAAATCACAGAGTTTACGAGATGGGAGACATTTTAGAGAGCAGCCCGCCTGCCTCCATTGTTCTACAGATACTGAAATTGAGTCAGAGACGTACATTCTTTACCCCATCGCAAGTTGAGTTAACGGCAAGTAACAAATTGAAGTTTCTGAATTATGGGATATGTACACTATTTGACTTGCATTATTAATCAATGCCTTCTTATGAAACGCATGCTAACCTGACTCTGTGAGTTTTCTCTCAACATATCAGCACCAAGGTAGCAACTTGAGCAATTTGCATTTATTATCATTATTAACCTCCTGTTTGATTGACTCAAAGTCAATTGAAGTAGCTGTAATGACATCTGTAAAATCCCATTTTCCACGTAACGTGACATTACCTCTGGTGTGCTATCTCATTGTCTGGGTGGTGGGCAATCAAGGGAAGCCATTTTGGAATTCATTCACACTTAATGAAATTTTTTAACTTTTCTCAAAAAGAGAGACAACAGAGAAGCCAATGCTGAATGGCCGTGTTGCAATTTAGCCCCTTTAGTGACTGAAAGGCGATCAGGCGAGAGCTTCCAGGAGACGGAACTATCTTTATGGGTCTCCATCAAACAGAGGGATTTTTGGTCAGTAGTTTCACCGATGGTCACAGCTTATCATCAGCTAGTTCAACAGAGAAAGGCCCTGTTTACCATATGACGTCCAGAGGAGAAACGCTTCTTCCCAAATAGACAGTTTTGCCAAAGATGGAATCATCTTAGGATCTAAGGAGGTTCCCACTGTGTTCTGTCATGCTCTGGCTCCACACATTGTTTGTTTTTCCTCAGTACTTACCACCATCTATCATTGCCCTCTTTCCATGTCTTTCTCCCCAGCTACAATGTGAGGTCTATGCAGGCAGAAGCAATTTCTGTTTTGTCCACGACTCTGACCCCAGTGCATCTAATCACATCTGTGCTTACCAGGTGACCTCAGTAAATCTGGTTGTGTGAGTTCCAAAGAGAAGCATTATGGCTTCGTGCTTTTTGATACAATTAGTGTTGCCAAATTACATTTTACCAAGTGTTCTATATTTAATCTACCTTTCCTATGTTCTTCTCTAAAAATCTTTTTATTTTTATTTTTTATTTTGGGGGGTTAATTTTGTCTTTCCATTTTTTCCTCCACCAACTTGTTAATCATACGTTATCACACTATTTCTGTAGCAGTTATCCTACAGATTCCAAATGTGTTTTAATATTATATTCAAATATGATTTTCTGGTCACTATCCAACCATGCAAGGATTATAGAAGGCCTCAAATCAGTTTTTTTTTCTTCTCAGTTTTTGCATCTTTGTTGTAGTGTGTTATAATTCTACTTGAGTTCCATAACCCTATGGACTATCATTGCTGTCTTACATAATCAAAATTCATCTAGTTATCCATATGTTTATCCCTTCTTTTTCTCCATTCATTCTTGAGCTTCTAGAATCAACTTCTATCCATCTGAAGAATTTATTTTCATAGTTTCTTTAGTGAAGCACGATTGTCATGAAAAATTTCATTGCTTGTTTACCTAAAATATTGTAATTTTGTATTTATATTTGGAGGATATTTCATTTAAGAAGCGTATGTTTCCAAATCCAATTTATTAGACACCTCCATTTGTAGGAGAAAGGAAGATGAGCTACCCAGCTGGATCAAGGCGCAGAGACTCTGTCCGTCAGTTCCTGAAGCAGCTTCTGGACAACCCAATGCCGTTTCAAAACTACCGGTGCCATTGATGCCTTAGACTTTATAAAACTGTGTTTGAGGAGAGTAACAGGGTAGAAGGGAACTAGTAATGAACTGGCAATCAAGGTTTCTTTGTTGTTTTTTCTTCCCTGATCTCAGTGCCAACCAGTTAAACTAGTTATGTGACATTGAGCATTCTTAATATGTAGAAGAAGAAGAAGAAGAAGAAGAAGAAGAAGAAGAAATAGAAAAAGAAGAAGAAGAAAAGAAGAGTGAAAAAGCTGACTCAAAAAAAAAAAAAAAAGGCCAGGAAGGACGGAGCTGGGTACCAGTGGCCCGAACGCCTTGCACGTGGATTGAGATACGGTTGCGGGAATGAATCATTTCCAGTGTTGTGTTTCCTTTTTCTTTCCTTTTTTTTTTCCCCTTGCAGTTTTCCATTGTTCTTCCCCTACTTCAAAACTGCACAAGAGCTAACGGGGTGTAGGTTATGTCTGCTACGTGCTTTCCTGGTGCAGAGAGGGCACCTCACGGAGGAGTCTTCGCCAAAATCGAACAAGGGGAGGTGAGCGTGTTTTCTCAAGGGAAATGAGGTTGTGTCACTGGAAGGAAGGCTATGGGGTGGGCGGCTGTAACCTGCAAACATGGTCTTCAGTCCAAGCCCTTCGGCGGCCCAGCCGGCCTGACCTCTCAGCCTGACCCCGGACTATGTGGAGACGAGACCACATCTTGGCATCCAGCTGGGATGTGGATGGCACGCTTTGAGGCTGAGTTCCTTTTTTTTTAAATTTATTTTTTAATGTTTATTTTTGAGAGAGAGAGAGACAGAGAGAGAGAGAGAGAGAAAGAGAGACAGAACACGAGCAGGAGAAGGGCACGGAGAGAGGGAGACACAGAATCTGAAGCAGGCTTCGGGCTCTGAACTGTCAGCACGGGGCTCGAACTCACGAACTGTGAGATCATGACCTGAGCCGAAGTCGTGGGCTTAACCGACCGAGCCATCGACGGCACCCCTGGGGCGGAATTCCTCAACTCCTTGGATTTCCCTTGAAGCAAACACGCAGTTAATGGAGGTTAAGGTAGTCATTTTATCAGACTTTCTAATTCATTATCATTCTGAATAGGGGAATGTTTAAGTAAAACGTACCTTCGTTTCTTTCCTTCTTTCCTGTGCCAGAGCACGGAGGAGTTAAGATGTACCTGAATATAAGTTTTCAAACCTGGAAGTATTTTCAGAATTTTAGAACTTCCCCGACTTATGCATAAATGAAAGTGTGAAAAACCTTTAGCTATAGTCAGAGGGAAATGTAAAGAAACGGAGTTGGGGAAGGTGTTTAAGAAATGTGAAACCTCAGGGCACCTGGGTGGCTCAGTCGGTTAAGCGTCCGACTCTTGGTTACGGCTCGGGTCATGATCTCACGGTTTGTGGGTTCGAGCCTCGCGTCGGACTCTGCACTGAGGTGCGAAGCTTGTTTGGGATTCTCTCTCTCTTTTCCCTTCCCCCACTCATGCTGTCTCTGTCTCTCTCTCTCAGAATAAATAAATAAACTTAAAAAATTAAAAAAAAAAAAAAAAGAACCGTGAAATGTCAACCTCGTACTTCGAGTGCCAGGAAGAAAATATTCTGAGCCTGGAAGTTTGAAAGAGTATCTTAATAGATGAATGAGTGCATGAGGCCTGCTTGCTTGGGAAGCCGAAGGAAGTGACAAGACAAGTAATGCTCGGAAGGCTTCTGGAAGGTCTAAGTGCAGCTACCTAAGGAGAAATGATCATGCACAAGTTGAAACAACTCTGCCAATGGATATTTTAGGTTATACAATATCGAGTTGCCCTTCATGTAGCTTAAAAAGAGATAGGTCAGCCTAAATAGTGCTTGTTGTGGATTGAACGGTTTTCTCCTGGAAAGATATATTGAAATCTTCACCCCTGGTACCTGTGAACATGACCTTATTTGGAACTGAGGTCTTTGCAGACCCTAAGCAATCAAAACCCAGCAAGCAAGTAAAATGAGGTTATACTGGATTAGAGCAGACCCTAAATCCAACGTCTGTGTCCTTATAAGGAGAGGGATTCGGAGACACAGAGACACAGGGAAGGAGGCCATATGAAGACAGAGGCAGACATTGCAGTGATGTTTCCATAAGCCCGGGAATGTCAAGGAAGGTAGGCCAACAACAAAAGCCAGAAGAGGTGAGGGTTCTTCCCTAGATTTTTCGGTGGGGGCCCTGCCGACACCTGTATTCTGTAGTTTTCCTCTGCAACTGTGAGAGACGACACTTCTGGTGTTTCAAGCCAGTCAGTTTATGGTAATTGATCTCAGCAGCACCAAGAAACTGGTACGCTCACGAGGCTCACGGCTACTCAACACTCGTGCTATTTCCAGTAGTAGAAATAACACCGATGTTATTTTGACTGTTACTGGGATTACTACGACACCGTTACCGCCACCACCGAACACTGCTAAAATTCATTCCCATCGTTGCGGTGGTTCAAAGAGAGTTTGAAAAGCACCCACACGGAAGCAACTCATTAGTACCGCTTCAGACGGCAGGGCTGTGGTGACCACTGGCGGCAGGTGCTAATGGACGGGGGCAGCAGAAAGTTACGATAGGCGTGTGTATGTCGTAACAATGGCGGCCGAGTCACACGCCACTGTCAGGAGAAAGAGGTGCAGATTCCGAACTTGGTGTGATTTCGGGTCACTTCACCTCTCCCCACGTCTATGCGGCGGGTGATTTAAAGAAATAGCATTCCTGCATTCTTGAATTCCTGCAGGGTTGAAAGAATTCTTAAGCCAAAAGCAGAACTATCGTTACCTGTGGCTGAGGTTTAGTTTGAAGGCTAATTTCATTTTTTATTTCCTTAGACTTTTAATGGCTGGTTGGGGGACTCTTTTTCTATCTAACCCATGTTTCTAAAGAATAATTTATTATTTTAATTTTTTTGAAACGTGTTCTTTTTTAAATTAAAAGTATAATACAGATTATAACCAACATTTTTAAAAAGTCACGTGAAATCTCTCAGAAATGACCATTAAGCTTATATTTCTCTACTATGCACATAAAAAAGAATGAAAGGGAGCGAGACGATGTAGCACGAAATAAATTGAAAAACATGGGATCGTATTCCAGTCTTGACTTTCAGAAAAAAATAAAGTTTAAACAATACTTCAGTTTAACAGAAGAAAAACAATGATTGGGAACAGAAGTTATTGCTAAAATTCATAGAGATAGTTCTAGCTGTAGGCCAGTTTCCATTGCTGCTATGACTTAGTAGTGCAATTTTTCGAGTTTTATAAAACTGAACGTGCCACCCGTGCCCATGACTTCCACGTGGCTGTCTGTCTTGGATTGTAATGTATCCAGCGTTTATCTCCCGTCTTTCCTTTTTATCGCTTATTCCACCGCCTCGCATCAACAGGCAGATTTCCTTGGCAAGTTGGTTTTCAGGGAGGACTCCCAGGGACCACACGGGCGGCATTTCTGTGAGGGACATCCATCTACCCAGAACTGCATGGGTATTTTCTACTGTCTTCTGACATTGTGCACTGTGCGTATACTTTTATCATGGATTTTGCATTTTTCTTTCGATTGGCTGGCTTTTGTCATAAAAGAATTGTTCCTCCCCAAGAAAGGCTCATGGAAGCGTCTCTTTGACTTTACTCTTGTTTGAAATGTTTGCCCATTGTCTTTATAATAAATGGCGGCGTGGCCGGATATTGTATTTTGAGGCCCCTTTTTCTTTCCAATCAACCCTTGTCACCTGAAGCCTGTTGTCTTCTTGCTGAGAACGCGGGAATCTGACTGGACCGCCCCTCCACCACCCCAGCCCCCAAAGCGACTTGGCTGCATCCTGAATTCTTGAATAAATTCTTTCTTTCTCCTCAACGTTTAATAACTTATCCAGGATATGCCAGTGTTAATCGTGCTGTATCAGTTTCCTTTTCTGGGAAACATTTTACCCTTTCCTTCTGCAGACTTCGGTCTTTCTTTAGAGGAAACATGATTCTGTTATATATTCAAATTCTTTTGTTTTTCCTCCATGTTTGTTACGTTCTCAACCTCAGGGACACAGATTATTCAAAGGCCTCTTTGTACTCCACAGCAATTATCTTTACTTAATTGCTGTAATCTCTGAGTTCTTTTCCTAACATTCGGTCAGGCTACCTCCTGCTTAACCTCTCTCTATGTCAGTAATTCAAATCCCAGCCCTGTTTAGTTGTCTCTAATATATTTTTCTGTCCTGTTCTGACGTTGTGTCAGTTCTCATTTTGTTTTGTTTGCTCTTTAATTGCACTTTCTCTCTGTGTTTTGTAATTTTTTTTTGGTCCTGAACAGCATCTCTTTGCTAAACTCAGTGAATTGAGGGTCTTATTAAGCTTTTCTGCAGGGAGAACTTGAAAGAGTTTCTCCCTCTTAGGTTATTTTTCACTCCCTGCCCCTCCAACCCAACCCATCTGAGTGTTTATCTGAGGCTCACAAAGATTCTGTCTCCCTCATTGGCCCTGGGTCTCCCTCCCCTTTCCCTTCTCTGGCCATGGCTCCCCTAGCCCCTCTGCCCAGGGCTCCCAAGTCCCCTCTGCCCAGGGCTCCCCTAGCCCCCTCTGCCCAGGGCTCCCCTAGCCCCCTCTGCCCAGGGCTCCAGGTCCCATCTGTGCCTGGAGCTACCCCCCTCCTCTCCCCCTCTCCTCCAACTCCTCCCCCCACCTCCCCCCTGTCCTCTCTCTGGCCACTGTGCATTATGACCATTGGATTCTTTTCACCTTCTCAGGTTCCCCTTCAGGCCTGGCTCACACTTTCTCCATTATCTTTCTCATTCCCCTTAAATCTAAGCTGGAGGGCAAGGGTTTGGAACAGGGGCTCTGGGCTGTTGGAAACCATAGCCCTGCTCTTTTTTTTCTGAGGTTTTCTTAAATGTGCTTTATCAAAATTCAATTTTCCAAGTTATAAGGGTAACCTACACCCGTGAAAGCATACCTTCAGAATCTTTATTGTTTCCTATTTTCGCTAGATGCCTTGGTAAAGAATGAGACGCTCACTCACGTATTTCCTGCCTCTTCCAAACTTCGGGAGTAAAAGTTTCCATATTTGAGACTCTTCTGCTTTTCCTTCTTCATCAGACGTACCGATTGAATTCCCCTGAGGGCTTTTCCCCACCTTTTGGGGAAGTGGTACAAATATCCGAGATTTTTTATAGGGGCCCCTGGGTGGCTCAGTCAGTTAAGTGTCCGACTTCGGCTCAGGTCCTGATCTCACGGTTTCTGAGTTTGAGCTCCACATCGGGTTCATTGCCGTCAGCACAGAGCCTGCTTCAGATCCTCTGTCCATCCCTTCTTTACCCTTCCCACACTTGGCGCGCTCTCAAAAATAAATAACCATTAAAAAAAAAAAAGATCTTTTACATTTATTCCTTTCTGCAGAATGGCCTTTTAAGAATGGGGGAAGGGAGAGAACATGCTGATCCTTGCCAGAATTGTTTCTTCCCTTTACCAGAATTTTCTCAGGATTATTGATGAGTGTTTCCCCTTTCGCGGACCGTATTTTTAGTAGGTCTTCCTTTAGTTTTGCTCATTTTGTCAGGTATCAGGCAGAAGAGTCAATGATAGAGTTTCCTTCTACCGATTCACATAGAATAATGTCTGAGTAATAATTGTTACAATGTTTTCTTTAGTTGGAGACTTCTTTGTAAAACACAGGTTTAATGAGGAAGGTATGATGTAGGAATCTGTAGAATTAATCTGTGGTCTGGTTACGCACCCTCAAAGGAATCTGAGACCTGTTCCAATATTCACATTGAATGACTCTTCACCCTTGGGATCCCATATTTCTGGCCGTATTTCTCTTATACTGGCTCTGTGAAAACGAGTCTATAAAAAATAGCTTTAGTGGCAGAAGGTCTAAAAAGCCCCAGACAATTTGAAAAGTGTTTAGAGAAACCAGAGTTTAATACTTCCTGTGTTAATGAGGACTTCTTGCCTCTGGAACTCTTTTTGCAAAAATTAAAGTCTGTTTTTATGATTATTTCCTTTACTTTTGCCGGTCACCAGTCTGTTAAGCATGGTACCAATTCTGCCCGCCATCTTGGTGACCCAGCTAATAACCACTGCTCTGTTTCTCACCGGGCTGCATAATCTACAGAATGGGCCATGTCTTACTACAAACAGTTACATCTTACCCTAAGATAGAAGGGTTGTTTTTATTTTGGTACAAATATCAATGTAACATAGCTTCACTTGCAAAAATATTCTTAGCCGAAGCACGTGTGGTGCTCAACTTTATGTGTCAACTTGGCTGGGCCATGGTGCCCCACATTGGGTGAAACATTATTCTAGACAGTTCTGTGAGGATGTTTTTGGACACGATTAACACTTAAATTGGTCAGCTTCGAGTAAAGCAGATTGCCCTGCATAATGTGAGTGGGCTCCCCCCAATCAGTCAAAGGCCCAAGTAGAACAAAGAACTGACCTTCCCTGAGCAAGGGGCAGGGGGTGGATTGTGCCAGCAGATAGCTGTACTTTAGCCCGGCCGGCTGGGCCACCCTGCAGATTGTAGACTTACCCGTCTCCTTAACCACATGAGTCAATTCCTTAACATCTTTCTCTCTCATTCTCTCTCTCTCTGTGTCTCTCTCTGTGTCTGTCTCGTATCTGTGTGTGTGTGTATATTATATCCAGGGTTCCGTTTCTCTGGAGAACTCTAATACATCATGCCTTCGTTATCTCCAAAAAGGTGTTCGTGGTAAGAACACTGACTTTCTTAAGGCAAATATCACTGTTTTGGAAAGTGGCAGGTGTGGGGGCGGGGGGAGGAGAGGAGTAGAAGACCACAAAATGGAACAAAGCCTCGGCCCAAGGGAAAAAGAGATCTCTTTATCTTCTCTAAAGGAAAAGTGCCCTGGAATTCGAGCTCAGGATGTTGTTGTTTCTTCTAACCCGGCGGCCTCCAACACCGCTTCGTATATAGCTGCGGGTTCTGGCTACCCTGCTGTCACGATACAGCCAACCGCCTTTATGATTAAACATCTCCGATTTAACACCCAGGCTGGTTATCAGCAAAGCAGACTGTTTGGAGTTGTCAGCGTTGTTCATAGTTCTGCTCTGCAGTGAAAATGAAAAAAAAAAAAAAAAAAAGGTTCTCTCTAAGAACTAGCTGGCAGCTCGCCTGGAAAAGCCCTACGTTTTTAGTCTTGGCCTTCGGAGAAAATCCCAAGTCAGTTGTCAAAGTTTGGTTTTGTTTATTTGTTAGTTTAAAATTTTTACAGAGGCCAAATGACCTCAATCTATCCGTCTCACCTGATACTCTTTTGACCAGAAGATCTGTACGCCGAGCCACAAGCACCAAGAAGGAAACGGTGTTGATATGCTCTCAGGATGTCCACCCTGTTCTCTCTGTAAGTCAGTTACGCACTTTTGGGGGAAGCAGAGACACGTTTTCTCGTTCTCCGTCTCCCACGATCAGGGCTGGAAAAGTCATTTCTCACCCTAAGATTGGCCGTATGGAAACTGACCGATTCTCTGACCAGATAGATCGTGGCATAGATTTTCCTGGGCTTACTCAGTCTACCTGCACCTGGTTACCCTAAAGGCAAGATAAAGACAGTATTTTAAAAGTTATTATTCTGAGGATATAAGATAAAGTGACAAAAAAGCAGAGAACAGATGCTGTAGTTTGTGTGTGTTTGTGTAAAAATGAGGCTGGTAGACCCTCATTTACCAAATTTTGCATTCCTCTCCCTAGAAATGCGGAGAACGGCTTTTATATTTTGTCCAAGACGGCTGCATAATATTACCTTTCATATACAGTTTGCTTTCCAGCCTGGGGAGGGATAAGCCTTTATAATGATCAGATCGGTACAAATCATTCTTACTCGAGATCAGCTATTCCGGAAATTATTATCAATAAATCAATGTTACTTTGATCACTGAACAGTGTACTCAACATCAAAGGAAGTGCGATAGCATTTTCAAAGAATTCGGAAATCACGTGTTGATGAAGAGATCATGGAGTTCGCCACCAGACAAACAAGGATTCGAACGGCAACTTTTTCACTTTGTGTGTCAGGGGAGAACGTTTTGCCTCCCTGAGCCTCAGTGTCTTCTGTCTGATACTGATATGCTAAGACCACTGGGAGGATTAAGGGGAAGCACGTCTGCAAGCCATCTAGCGATATGTTGGCACAAGTAGGTGCTCAGTAAGCAGTCACTGCCCACCCTTTTCCTGGAATCTCCATTGCCTTGTCTTTACTATGTGGGTAATATTATCAGCCACATACGGGTTTGGAGGGATTGCACATGGCACCGTATGAAAGGTCTCGACGTGGTACCGGGTAAATGGCGTGTGGCTACTCCCGTCAGCTGCTCAAATTCCATCCCTCCCTGCCTCGCCCTGCTGGGCGCCACAAGAGCTAGAGAGCCAAAATGACCCTTTGCAGATCCTTTGGCCACTGAGCGCTGGACCCTCTTGCGATGCGGAAATAAAATGGAGGCCATCTTCGCACCACGTGGGCTGCTTCTGAAGATTGTAGCAACGCGGTTCTGTGGCACCTACAGTGGCCAACTCAGGCTTCCCGGTGACCACGGGAGGCTGCGCCCGTGGCTCCTGTGGTGAACGCTTCTGGTTTCTGGCTGCCCAGTTTCTTAGATTCAGCGACGTGCGTCCTTGAACTTGATAGTTTTGGCAGTCGTCTTGTGGGAAGTAGAACACTGGTGTGTATGTCGTTTCTCCCTCTGGAATTCATTTCAAACTTTTTTCCAAAACAGTGTTTGGACCACCGAATTCCTTTTGAGACTATGTTCTATTTAAATCCCTACACTGTGTTCTATTTCCTGTTCAGAATCCTGAGTGGCCCACACTTGGTCTTTACATAATACTTTTCTGTTAGTTTTCCTTGACGTCAAGGGAATTATAGTCTAGCCAGGGGTGGAGGGCAGGGGGCAAGAACACAGGAAACGTACAGAGAAAAATCTAAGTCTGTCTGTGAGTAATTGCCAAGGGGCCACTTGGCCCACGAGAGCTTTGCAGGCTGTGGGTGGAAGGGGGAAGGACAGAGAAGGTGGAGAGATGAAGAGAGGGGTCCAAGCATAGTAAGAACTTGAGAGGAGAATGCGAGGAAGAGCATTCGGGCCATCTGTAGTGACACGAAAACATTTTATCACCAAAATCTGAGTGAAAAGAAGCAAAATCCTTCCAAGATAGATAGCACACTTGAGGAGAACGATAGTTGGGCTCTGTTTCCAACTTTTTATAGAAATGCCTGCTCTGGGCCTCAACAGAATTTCAGGGATTCTGGAACTTGGAGAGAGGTCATATAGCTTTCGGGGTGGCGTATTTGGGGGAATTAAGGGTCAGTGGCAAAGATGAGGGGAAATAGCTGAGTGACTATTTTAGGATCACCATGAACCAATTTGATGTGTTTTCTCCTGCCAACATTAGGGTGTTCGATTCCTTCTTAGACATATTAAGTTGTGCAGCACAATCGTTTTCGACTATTTCTTTATGCAGACATACAGAAACACTCTGCATTTCATGGCACAAAGTACACTGGAAAAGCAAGAGCCAAGAGAAGTCATGGAGAAGACGACGGAATGTATGCAGAAAAACAGGAAGACAGAAACTATAAAAATAATGTAGCTATTATGTTAAGATCCCAGCCAACTTTTCAAATGAGATTAGAAAATCGATGCTCTTAATTTTATGCTAGTCATTTAATTATGTTGTTCCCCAACTGCCTTTACAAGAGAAAAGGGCTTTGTAAATTAGATTGTTTTATTACAAAATTCCACCAGAATGTATATTCTCTGTAGCCTCTTATTTTTCTGTAAATAGTCCTTGAAGAATAAGCAATGGGTGGGCTGGGTGAGATTATATAAGACCCAAACTAAAATTTAAACCACCCAAGGTGACTGTATCTACGATGACTGCTATACACACATCTAGGACTTCATTTTCAAACAGGAAAACAGAAATCTTGCAAGTTGGGGCCGAAAAAAAGGACATGCTAAAATCGCGAAAAAGATTTCATCTCAAGCATCACGTGTCCCAGGATTTGCTGCCTCGTTTCCCTTCCATAGGTTAAGAGCATATGCTTCTGACCCACAGAATTATATTTGTGAAAGACTGTCACCACCATTTTCTGCATCATTTGCAAGCAAATTTATGTCTCCTTTTTTGCTCTGAATTTATTTTTATTATAATTAATACTCATAATAACCAACACTTGATTGTTTTTTTTTTCTCTGTACTGTCGTGCGTAAAGTGGCCTTTTACAGATTAGCTGTTAAATGTTTCTGCAAGCATTACCCTCCCTTTGGGGAAGCCTTGTCTGAGGTTCTGTCTACTCAGCACTATTTGCATTCGCCTGGTGCTCGGGTGAACAATGCACTTACCTGAGAAAAAGTCACCTTAAAGGTGTGATATTTGTTGGCTATTACAACATCCTGACATGTGTCTCTGGGATGCCCCAGGAATGCACCCCTTCAAGGAAAGTGAGAAATACATTTGTTGTTGTTATTTTAGTTATTCAGAATCTCACCAAAAAATAAGGACATTAAATTGTCTCCCCTAAATGAGTTGGGACATCTCTTATATTCCTTTATACTGACTTCACAAGGCAGTATTTACCTATATATTTCTCAGGCGAACAAACAGATTCGGCACACCAGATTTTTTTGTAGCCACACTATACAGCAGGAACTTGTGGGGCAGACATTTCCCCCCAACGTTTTTCCCCCCTGACTCGATTCCCTTTAGTTTCTTTTTTTAATATAATTTATTGTCAAGTTAGCTAACATACAGTGTATACAGTGTGCTCTTGGCTTCAGGGGTAGATTCCCATGATGCATCGCTTACATACAACACCCGGTGCTCATCCCAACAATTGCCCTCCTCAATGCTCGTCATCCACTTTCCCTCTCACCTGGCACCCTGTTCAACCCTCAGTTTGTTCTCTGTACTTAAGAGTCTCTTAATGTTTGCCTCCTTCTTTGTTTGAAACTATTTTTTCCCTTCCCTTCCCCCATGGTCTTCGGTTAAGTTTCTCAAGATCCACATATGAATGAAAACACATGGTATCTTTCTCTGACTGACTTATTTCACTCAGCGTAATACCCTCCAGTTCCATCTACGTTGTTGCAAATGGTATGACTTCATTCTTTCTCATTGCCAAGTAGTATTCCATTGTATATATAAACCACATCTTCTTTATCCACTCGTCAGTTGATGGATGTTTGGGCTGTTTCATCTGTTGTTTTCTGAGTTGTTAATTTCAGTCACTCTGACTGGTGTGAGGTGACATCTCAGTGTGGTTTTGATCGGTATTTCCCTGATGATGAGCGATGTTGAGCGTTTTTTCACATGTCTGTTGGCCATCTGGATGTGTTCTTTGGAAAAGTGTCTATTCATGTCTTCTGCCCATTTCTTCACTGGGTTGTTTTGTTTTCAGGTGTTGAGTTTGGTAAGTTCTTTATAGGTTTTGTATACTAACCCTTTATCCGGTATGCCATTTGCAAATACCTTCGCCCATTTTGTTGGTTGCCTTTAGTTTTGTTGATTGTTTGCTTTGCAGTGCAGAAGCTTTTTATCTTGATGAGGTCCCAATAGATCATTTTTGCTTTTAATTCCCTTGCCTTCAGAGACGTGTCGACTAAGAAGTTGCTGCAGCTGAGGTCAAAGAGGTCGTTGCCTGTTTTCTCATGTAAGGTTTTTATGGCTTGCTGTCTCACATTTAGATCTTTCATCCATTTTGAATTTATTTTTGTGTCTGGTGTAAGAAAGTGGTCCAGTTTCATTCTTCTGCATGTAGCTGTCGAGTTCTCCCAGCACCATTTGCTAAAGAGACTGTCTTTTTTCCAGGCGGTACTCTTTCCTGTTTGGGCAAAGGTTAGTTGGCCATATACTTGTGGGTCCAGTTCTGGGTTCTGTATTTTATGTGTTTGTTTTTGTGCCAATACCATGCTGTCTTGATGATTACAACTTTGTAGTAGAGGCTAAAGTCCGGGATTGTGATGCCTCTTGCTTTGGTTTACTTTTTCAACATTATTTTGGCTATTTGGGGTCTTTTGTGGTTCCATACAAATTTTAGGATTGTTTGTTCTAACTCTGAGAAGAACGCCGGTGCAATTTTGATGGGGATTGCATTGAATGTGTAGATTGCTCTGGGTAGTACTGACATTTTAACAACATTTGTTCTTCCTATCCAGGAGCATGGAATGTTTTTCCATTTCTTTGTGTCTTCTTCAGTTCCTTTCATAAGCTTTCTATAGTTTTCAACATACAAGTCTTTACATCTTTGGTTAGGTTTATTCCTACGTGTTTTATGGTTCTTGGTGCAAATGTAAATGGGCTCGATTTCTTGATTTCTCTTTCTGTTGCTTCATTATTGGGGCATAGAAAAGCAACTGATTTCTGTACATTGATTTGGTACCCTGTGACTTTGCTGAATTCATGTATCAGTTCTCGCAGCTTTTTGGTGGAGTCTTTCGGGTTTTCCATATAGGGTATCATGTCATCTGTGAAAAGTGAAATTTTGACTTCTTCTTTGCCTGTTTGGATGCTTTTATTTTTTGTTGTCGGACCGCTGAGGCTAGGACTTCCAACAGTGTTAAACAGCAGTGGTGAGAGTGGGCATCCCTGTCGTGTTCCTGATCTCAGGGGGAAAGCTTTCAGTTTTTCCCCATTGAGGATGATATTAGCTGTGGGCTTTTCATATGTGGCTTTTATGATGTTAAGGTATGTTCCTTCTACCCCAACTTTCTAGACAGTTTTTATTAACAAAAGATGCTGTATTTCATTAAATGTTTTTTTCTTCTGCATCCATTGACAGGATCATATGATTCTTATCCTTTCTTCTATTAATGGGATGTATCACATTGATTGATTTGTGAATATTGAGCCAGCCCTGCAGCCCAGGAATGAATCCCACTTGATCATGGTGAATACTTCTTTTGATATACCATTGAATTCAATTTGCTAATGTCTTGCCGAGAATTTTTGCATCCGTGTTCATCAGGGATATTGACCTTTAATTCTCCTTTTTGGTGGGGTCTCTGTCTGGTTTGGGAATCAAGGTAATGCTGGCTTCATAGAATGAGTCTGGAAGCTTTC
This sequence comes from Panthera tigris, assembly GCF_018350195.1. Classification (NCBI taxonomy): domain Eukaryota; kingdom Metazoa; phylum Chordata; class Mammalia; order Carnivora; family Felidae; genus Panthera; species Panthera tigris. The sequence goes on along the minus strand of NC_056662.1, from coordinate 136,383,236 downwards.
CTTCCATTTCTATTTTTTGGAACAGCTTGGAAAGAATAGGTATCAACTCTGCTTTAAATGTCTGGTAGAATTCCCCTGGGAAGCCATGTGGCCCAGGACTCTTATTTGTTGGATACAAAAGAATTGAGATCATATCATGCATATTTGCAGATCACAATGCCATGAAACTTGAAATAACCACAAGAAAAAATTTGAAAAGCCTCCAAATGCATGGAGGTTAAAGAACATCCAACTAAAGAACGAATGGGTCCACCTGGCAATTAAAGAAGAACTTAAAAAAATATATGGAAGCAAATGAAAATGAAAAAACGACAGTCCAAACCCTTTGGGATGCAGCAAAGGCAGTCCTAAGAGGAAAATACATTGCAGTCAAGGCCTATCTCAAGAAACAAGAAGAATCCCAAAGACAAAATCTAACAGCACACCTAAAGGAACCAGAAGCAGAACAAGGAAACCCCAAACCCAGCAGAAGAAGCGAAGTTAATAAAGACCAGAGCAGAAATAAACAATATAGAATCCAAAAAGAAAAAAAGAGTAGCGCATTTCAGTCAATCTAAGAGTTGGTTTTTTGCACGAAAAAACAAAATTGATAAACCCCTGGCAAGACTTCTCAAACAGAAGAGGGAACCCAGATAGATAAAATCGCAAATGAAAGAGGAGAGATCACAACCAACACCATAGAAATACGAACAATTATTAGGGAATACTATGAAAAATTATATGCCAACAAACCAGACAACCTGGAAGAAATGGACAAACTCGTAGACATCCACACACTACCAAAACGCAAACGGGAAGAAATAGAAAATTTGAACAGACCCATACCCAGTGAAGAAATTGAATCGGTTATCAAAAATCTCCCTTCTGTTTCAATCCAGTGAGCTCTGTACAGCTGTCAGGCAAACCTGAGGTTGTTTTAGGGAATGTTGGAGGAGGGAAAGAGCCAACCTCATCAGGGCAAGAAATGGCAGCTCCAAATCACCGAACATTTGCTGGTCCCGAATCTTCTCTCGTTCACAACGCATCACGACCGAAAGAGCGGTTTGTGCTGCTAAACGTTTAGCTATAGCTATCGAGGAAACACACATTTAGGATTCGCCACTTGTGAGGGTGCAAAATCCCCCCCCCCACGACCGACTCCAGCTCCCAGGGTCCGAGCTGAGCGCAAAGGATGGAGGCGATGTGGGCAAACGGCCCTGGTGAACCTCAGGGGGCTGGGCTCCTGCCAAGGCCACTCACCCCACTTCACCAGGTGGAGAAGTCTAAGCTGAAAACACGAAGCGATTTGCCGGAAGTCAAAAAATATAGATTATACTTTGCTATAGATTAGCCAAGTAGCTCTGGCGGGGATCGAAACAAGGACTCTCTGATTCCAAAGTTTTTAGAAACAGCATTGGAAATTGTTAAACTGCTTATAACTGCGTGAGAAGTGCTTTATTCTACAGATTACTAAAAAGTACTGACGGAAGAGGGCTGGGTTTTTGGCCCTGCCCGTCCCACCCAGCAGGTAACGTGTGTGTCTCTGGGCGTGTGTTGCTTCGTTTTGTTTCATTCTCCCGAAAGGTTGTGGCAAATGTCTTCCAGGAAACAAAATTGTCCTGTAATTTTACCGACAAGATACTTCTAGCTTTTCTTAAAAATCTGGTTAAAATACCAATTGCACTGAGCTATTCCCCTCATCATGGAAGGTGAGAAGCTGTGCACAGGCGGTTAGGGATTCTTTTCTTTGCCCTTGATATAGAGCCGGCCATCCCCCCCATCAGTTCTGCCGAACAGTGAACACAACACTGTGAGACACGGAGGTGCTTTGTTGCAAGGGCTTAGAAAGGAAGAAAGCACCCTCCCCAGAGATCCCTTTTTCAAACCAGACTAGGGAAGTGGTGATATTATTAGACCTGCTTCTGTGCCCTAGGCTTCTCCTGCCCTCTGGTTCCCGGCTCCTAATTATTTCTTTAAATTTATGTTTCAGGAGACAAGGAAATGGAAAAGTACTCAAGATTTCTTTAAATGAAAAGTACAGGGTGTTTACCAGCAGTCGGTCCAACTTCGAAAGGGCAGTGTTTTCCCAATATGGGCGGGCAGCGTGGTGTCCCTGGGTGAAACTTTCCCCTGATTGGTATTTTCATACTATCCGGCATTAATACGTTCAAGTATAGATTAAAATAACTACCTTAATTAATAAAGTCCTATCTTAGTTCTCTCTGCTGTTTCCTTCATGAGCTATCTGCTGTGCAGTCCGATGGAATACAGAATGTGGATGTGTAAAAATAATCCAAGAGAACTAAACACACATAGACACATTTCTCTGTCACACATGCATGTGCACGCCCACACACACACACGCGCACACACACACACACACACACACACCCCTACATACAGGCGAACACACACGCCTCTTCTAACTTTGAGAGAAAGCTAAAAATACCTGCTGTTTGAAATCCCTTCCAGGGGTGATTAGAAAGGACCTTTCCCTCTGAGATCAAAGACAGATTTTCTTTGTGTTGAAAGGGGCTTTGCCTGTGGTTGTCATTGTGGAGAGAAGGACTCTTCTGGAAGCAGAGCATATGATGTGTACCGCGGGCTCGTTTAAGCCAGGTTTTGTTTAAAAACAATCTTTTCCAAAGCTATTTATAATTCTTTGGCTGAAGGGAATACAGTTTTAGTGCAAGTGGATGGTAAAAGGAAGCAATTACATTCCGTCATGCAGTGGTCTCTTTACAGAAGGAAAAATCCCGGAGTCAGAAGTGTCGGTGACCCCCTCGCTTACGCTGTCATGTGCACCGTGGCTGGAAATAGAAGACTTAACATTCCTGCCTCTTCGTTCCCACCTCTGTGTTCTCATCCTGCCTCTTCTGTACACCCTGGAGAATAGAAAATGCTGCAGGACCGTTCAGCAGATTGTATCACATAAACTATAAGTAAATTGAAGAAACTGCTCGCAGTACAAGTGTCCGTTGGCCGGACATGATTTTCTGGGGGGAGGGCGTGATCAACCACCCCCCGCCCGCGTGTGTACCCTGAAGATTATGGGAGTTTATCTCCAGGACTCTTTCCCACTCTGAGATTACATGACTCCAAAATTAACTCACTCCTCCAAAAGCTACACCAAGACCATTTGACCACTTAGTCATCATAGCTATTCCATAATATTTACGAATGAAGGATCCTCTCTAATGGCCTCTTTCTTATTGCGTAATAGCTTCCATACACTGAGTGCTCATGACATGCCAAGTACGTGGCTAATGTCGTCACTCATATTACCTCCTTGAAAGTCATTGAATTATCGCAATAAACTTGTGATGATTTGTTATATCCCTGTCGTGGATGAAGGAGCTAAGCCTGAGTAAATGTCACTGATACGAACTGGCAGCTACATGACCGTAGGGGCCCACACTCAATCCCGCTTATTATCCACTGTATAAATTCTACGAAATGAACTCATTCAAACTCATCTCTTTGAATTTCATATATGTGTAGGTATTAATACAGAACATTACATTTCAATTGATGTTTAATTTTTTTTTAACGTTTATTTATTTTTGAGAGAGAGAGACAGAGTGCAAACAGGGGAGGAGCAGAGAGAGGGAGACACAGAATCCGAAGCGAGCTCCAGGCTCCGAGCTGTCAGCACAGAGCCCGACGCGGGGCTTGAACTCCCGGAGTGTGAGATCATGACCTGAGCTGAAGTCGGGCGCCTGGGTGGCTCAGTGGGTTGAGCATCCGACTCTTGATTTCGGCTGTCACCATCTCATGGTCCGTGAGTTCGAGCCCCGTGTCAGGCTCTGCGCTGACAGTGCGGAACCTGCTTGGGATCCTCTCTTTCTGTCCCTGTTTCTCTCCTGCTTGTGTGCTCTGTCTCTCTCTCTCAAAATACATAAACTTAAAAAAATCTTACTTTCATCAAACAGGACATATTCTTACTGTGACAAATGCAGGCAAATGATATTGGAGGAAGAAAAGAAAAATGAAAAAGAAGTAAATGCAAAATGCAAAGATTTTGGAGTTGAGACGGTATATAATAATGATTGATATGTATGTATTTCATCAATAATTAGAAGTATATAATCATGATATCTATATTTCATCAATAATTATATAAAAATTAAATAATTTATATAATTGTATAATATACAATTATATAATAATTATACATAATTATATTATTATATATATTTATTCATTATATATAATATACAATTATATAATAATTATATATAATTATATAATTATATTACATTATATATATATAATGTCTAATTGCTGCAAAAACTAGGAAGTAAGCTAGAAGTAAGCTTATAGGGATATGATAAGATTATACAGTTGACACCCAGATCTTGGGACTAATGGAGACTTTATGGACACTTGTAGCTTTAGATTATACCCTCTGTGTGAGAAAGAACATGTCTCTTAAGCTTTGAGAACATATGAAATGAGGGTGATGATGGTGGGTGGGAAGAGGAAGGAGGAAGATTTCCCAAAGGCGAACGACACGGCTCATCAAGGGTGTGGGATGAGCAGTGGTCAGAAGTTTCGCTAGAGGAGAAGGTCATGGTGGAATCTCCCTGAGTCCCATGAGGTGGGACTTTGCTGTTAGTGGGTAAGACATGTGACCCAGATATCACATTTATGAGTCCATTTCCTGGCAAGCACTAACTACTTTCTCTTGGCTTTAAGTTAAAAAGAAAAAGTTTATTGACTTTTCTACCTCCGAAAAAACGTATATCAAATATGCCATCCATTACTCTCGTTCCATGGTCCCTGGATTTTCGACAGAGGTGACAGCAGACCAAAGAGGGAAAAGCTCGAAGAATGGGGGTTTTGGGTCCATTTTGAGACTCTATCTGTCACATGGAGATGGGATGAGAGGAAAATGAGACACCATCCTTGCAAGTTTTTTGGACCTTGGTCTCTAGGCAGGAAGTACATCTTAACTGCATATAACCCATTTGATTTTTTAGTTAAGATTGACCTGAATACCACGTGTGTCTGGAAGATGGCAGTGTGCACAAATGCTGAACTGTTATTAACTGAAATTAACTGGGGCTCCGGGCTGCTCCGTCGGTGGAGCATGTGCCTCTTGATCTCGGGGTTGTGGGTTCGAGCCCCATGTTGGGTGTGGAGATTACTTAAACAAATAAAATCTTAAAAAAAAAAAAAGAAATTAACTGAGAGTCCTTCCAAAATTGTTTTCCTTCTATCCTGAAAACTACAGACCACGAGTCTCAGATGTCTGCTAATTTTGTACCAAAAGACGTCTGATCCATTGGGCCACGTGCTTACGTCATCCTGCGGTAAAAGGAAGGGATGGGCTGTCACTAACTCCATGTGCCATCTTTCTGTGTTGCCTGACAGACGGCGATCACGCAAGCCCAGCACATCATCTTGGAGACGTTTTGGAGGGACAGCCTCTAATGAGTTAACAGGGCACCTTGAATCGGAAAAGCTCTGGACCTTTCTAGTCTGGCCTGACTAGATGCACCACCGAATGCACCCGGGGCAGAGCGACGAAAGGGGCTGTTTTATGTGGCCGTTTTCGGGACGATTCCTGATGGTCCATTGTCATTTCGCCTCTTTTCTATCCTATTTGAACAGCTCTTGCTACTTGGTACCTGTCTTCTGACTTTTCATTTAATTTAAAAAAAAAATGCTTTAGTTAACGTTCTGTCACTAGCACCTTTTCTCCCCCCCCTTGCTTTTTATGTATCTGCTTTGCTATCTTATCTGGTCGGCTGGCCCAACTTTTAAAAACTGACTAATGAAGGTATTAATGCGTCTTTAAGCTCAATATGGTTAAATCAACAGTGGTTACTGGTTTGATTTCCAGCCCAGAGACCATCATAAAGTCTGTTTCCTTACATCAGATGTGTTGATTAATACATTGTAGAATTGGGCTCCAGGTTTTTACAGCTGACTTAATTGATGAGAGAAGTCAGAGCTTGGGGCTGTATAATTAAGTTAGCTGGAAAATTAACGCAGGGATTGGCTTTGTAATTTGATTGGTTTAAAATCTCTGAATACACTTACCTAATCCTTTTGAACTAAACTAGGTACCAAAAAAATTATGTTAGCTACGTCTCTCGGATGTTCTATCTGTAGGGCAGTGTTCTTTTGCAACCTTCGAAAGAAATGATGTGTATATAAAACACAACCACTGGCTCTTCAGAAAAAAAAAATGACTTTCTTGTTCATTGATGAAGGATGCTGGACGTTTTCCTATACTTTTGCTTTCTCAGCTGATTATCTAATTAACTTCCGTGCCATAAATAATTATAGCTCTGTGACTACATCTGAATACACTGCAGTCTACTGTTAGGATTAATTAATTGGCTCTATAGGTCAGCGACAACTGACAATTTTTACGCACGGAAGGGGTGCCTAACAAGAAAAATCATTTTGTAGCCTTATGCTGTCCATCAGCACATGGCGGGAAATACCTCCGTGGGAAAAACGCAGAGCTCACGGGAGTGTCTGACTTTCGAGGACCAGAGTGAAGTCTAGATATTTGACTGCTCCCTCCTAATTACCAAATAAACACATCATGAAGTAGTAATGGGGTAACCAAATTAATATAATGCCTTCCTGAATTGCTCTCTTTCTGGCCTCTCGGTGTTAGTCTTCTTCTCTCTCGGGCCCCCTCCTCTCAATATTTACACCACACAGACTTCCTGTGTTGACTACAGGGATGTTACTAACGATGCTCTTTTGTGTGTCTACTTCTTTCCTTGAGAGCTTAGTGGCCGAAATCCTGAAATTCGGATTATGTCACGTTCTTTAAACATAAATGTGTTGGGGCGTCTGAGTGGCTCAGTCGGTTGAGCGTCCGACTTCCGCTCAGGTCACGATCTCGTGGCTCGTGAGTTCGAGCCCGGTGTCGGGCTCTGTGCTGACAGCTTGGAGCCTGCAGCCTGCTTGGGATTCCGTGTCTCCCTCTCTCTCTGCCCCTCCCCTCAGCTTGCAAATCCTCTCTCCCTTAAAAAAAATGGCAAAACTGAAATGAATAATCAAAATTTGAAAGCACATGTTTATAATTGCCTGAAAGACTTATGAAAATGTGTTTATTTGGAACAGGTGTTTTAAAGCAAGGAAGAGTTGAATGCAGTTGGGATAAACCCAATGTGTGTAGCTAATAAGGTTGTGCTACCGTGGTGACAACCGTAACCTTGACAAAGGAGTAGCGTTTTAGTTTAATCTCGAGGTAAGATGATATTTGGGAACAAAGCCACATTTTCCGTTCTGAGTGGTGTTTGGGGAAATGGCTACAGTTTGCCTGAAACACTGAACAGAGGAAAGCAGCTGTGTGCTGTGGCAATTGGCTGCGTTTGTTTTTATGTTTCTATTTTATTTTTGAGAGACAGAGAGAGACAGAGTGTGAGCGGGGGGAGCGGCAGAGAGAGGGGGAGACACAGAATCGGAAGCGGGCTCCAGGCTCCGAGCGGTCAGCACAGAGCCCGACGCGGGGCTCGAACTCGCCGACTGCGAGATCGTGACCTGAGCCGAAGTCGGACGCTCAACCGACTGAGCCACCCAGGCGCCCCTAAGCTGGCTGCGTTTTTAAGATCCTGTCGACCTGTTGACTGTATTTGTTCTTTACATTATTTCTTATTTTAATTTATGTGAGTGATATTAAGAGGCTCTCTGAGAAAAAAAATTACTCACTGACAACACCTCTTCCAAAGTCTTCTATCTGGTTTGGTGTGGCATTGAGCACCCTTATTCTGTCTACCCCTTCTCTATTCCGTCCTCCAATTACCTCCTAATATGAAGCTTTAAAGGCAATTCTTTGTGTTTCTAGAGAGTGGGAGGGTGGACAAGTTTGTACCAAATGAAACGACACTGATAGAGACCAATTAAATAATCGTGGTCTATTTTTACGATGGAATAGTCTCCATCTATTAAGGAGGGTGAAAAAGCTTCATCTACGGTGATATATGTATCGAGCTCTAAGAGATTTTGGAAAAGAGCCTTGCTTTGGAATTACCATGTTTTGGGGGAAAAGACTATGCAGTCAGTATGTTTGGAAATACACACGCATGGGATGTGTCTGGAAGGATATAAAAGTCTCTGGTTAATAGTGGTTGACATGGGAGGGAACAGGGTAAGGCAGGGCCATGAGCGGAGAGGGATCTCCCCACTCTTCCTTACTGTCACTCCTGCATTTTGTGTCATGCATGGGGACTGCCTCCTCAAAACAAAGAAAGAAACAAAGACGATGCCGTGTGCCAGAAGGAGCACGACTTTTGTAGTACGATATACCTGAGGTTTGCTTCCTGACCCGGTCACTCGACTAGAAGTGAGACCCCAGACGACCTTTGGAATTTCTCTCGATGTCCATAATCTCACAAAGGTTTTATGACAGTTAGCTAACATCGTGGAGCTGGAAGCCCCTGACATCTGTGAAGACTAATAAATGTTCTTTTCTTTGAAGGCGTCCATCAACGTGAAAAGGAGAGTATCAGTGTCTATTCCAGAAATGGGCAGTATTCCAGAAGGGTGGAAGCTGTCACTGCATGCAGCAGGGCCATCCTGTCAGACAGCACAGCTCTTACCTCTGAGCATTTTCAGAGCAGGTCGCCCTTCAGACCTCAGAAGAGTGGCTGGCACTTTCTGCTGTGTCTGGGCAGGGGCAGGAGTAGAAGCGTTGGCCCCAGTTTGGAGTTACACCTCGTGCATTACAGAAAAAACAATTTAACTCCCAAGCAATCATTTTTTTTGTGCTTTGCCCCCCAATCTCAACGTAGACGCAGAGCCATCTACAAATTGTGAATCTGTCTCTGTTTGCCCTGACAGTAGACCCAGAGTCTTTTTTCACTTTTCCCGACACTTCGCTAGCGCATCTAGGTAAATATCTGTTGGTGATCAATTTCAGACACAGCTCTGAGCCCCTTGGAGGAAACCAGCTTGCAGGGCTATTCTCTCAAGGCAAGCAGTTTTCTTTCACAGTAGCACCGGTTTGTGCCTTATTCATGCAAAAAGGAGAGGAAAGGAACCTATACATAAATAGTATGCCAACCAAAAATAAGCCAAGAGAATTCATTTTAAAAAGCGGGGGTGGTGTAGGTAGATGGGTTTGTTGGCTGTGGTCCAGAGGAGGCGTCTGTGGAGGACAGGCTAACATTGGTATTCTCACATCATTCAGGAGGTTACTCGTGCTAGAGTCATAGATCCGAAGACATATAAATCTCATTTTAACGCAATGCTAAATATATTATGAATATACACTGATGCAAGCTCTTTTTGCAGCGAAAACCGGCTTGTATTCGAGATAACTTCTAAGGTACAAGCTTCCTTCACTAACGTTTTGAGAAAATCATTGAAATGTACCTGCAAACTACTTTCTTTGTAACTTGGTTTTCTTTCTTTGTGATAGTCAGCGAGCCCCGGATTCTCACAAGTATGACTTTGTCTACCCAGCGAGGTTCCTATAGTGCCTTCTGCTCATAAAGCTAGATGTAAGTTTCTCATTGGGTTGGCTGGAAGAAACAAACGCATCAAATAAATGGATCCCATTCTTGGGTTGCTTATGATCTCGTAAGGCAGAGAAACCCTCTCCATAAATAATTATAACGGAAATCACGTGCGGTGCCGTTGTACTTCAGCGCTGGAAGGGGCAAACCTCATCCAAGCGTTGGGATGATAGTTCTGAAGATGAATTTTGATCCTGACTTTGAAGACAGTGTCAGTCATTCTTACAAATATTTCATGAGGGCCCGTGGTAGGGAATGTCGGTGAATCTCCCCCCAAATGTATTAATAATATCATATGGAGGATGACGTTCATAGAATTTCACAAATCAGTTTAGATTCCAAATTTGATGAATGCAGGAAAGGAGAAGTGCTTGCTCCAATGCTACATGTGAGGTCAAGGTGAGAGACCTTGAGCAGAGGTCGGAAGACAGAACAGAGTCATCGAGGCCAGGGAGGGAGGGGGTGGCCATTCCAGACCTGAGGGACAAGAGGCACAAAGACTGTGCTTTTGCAGTGGAGCATTGCTGACTGCCAGACGCTGAAAGATCAGTGGGGAAACAGCGTAGACCGTGAGGGAAGTGGGCACAGGATGCGGCTGGAGAAGTGGGCAGAGCTACAGAGAATATGAGCTGTGATTCTTGCCGTCCCTCGCCTAGTCCCTAGTCCCTCGCCTTGCCTCATGGCACCGACCCACATTCAAACGTTTTACATCTATTGATTGTTTTCCACTTGTCTCTTCCTCATTTCCATCCAGGCTCGGTTTGGCTAACTGCTACGGTATCAGCCCTGGTATTATGACTGCTAATTACTTCACTGGCTGCCACTGTATCCCAGGACCTGATCTAAACACGGCGAGAACCGGCCCATCTGATTCGCACAACAACCGAGTCCAATGATGACTGTCACCATTTCCTAAGTCATGTAGCTGAGGCACACAGAGGCTGAGGAATGTGCCCCAGGTCACAGCACTGGAATGGAAAGGCCGGCATCCAAGCCTGAAAAACCCCCTCCTCAGCCCCTGCACCGCCAGTGCCTGGAGCCTGCCTGCCACCAGGAAGGTGGAAATAATATGGCAACGAGAAGCTGTTAGACTGGTTTGTCTTTTGTTTACTTCTTTCTTGTTGCCAGGGTAGAGGGACGTTCATGATTATATTTCCTTCCTGAGATGAGCAGTGTTTCTAACAGTGACGTATTGAGTTGCTGGAATGGCTGGAAATTTTCAAATAACTCCCAGAAAACGCATAGCGAACAGAAACTCACTCGCAGGGATACAGCAGTCGTTGCATCTTTCTACGGCCCGAAGCAAACAGAAGACAACGGAATACATAATGTGCAAATATAGAAAGTAGCTAGAATACCAGATTGCATACGTTACGTTCTAAATGAAATACTATTCCATCCCATCCCAACTAGTTGGCTATACTTACTTACAAAGACGATACTACAACTGTTATTCAGAAAACAATGATGACAATTAATGGTAAAGAACATATTGTATCCCAAAGCCTAGCGGATACCCCAGCTGAACGAATGAACGAACAAGACTGAGCAGTGAAAATAAAAGAATTCACGCTTCTCCCTTTGGTAGGCACCTATTTTGATCATTGATACGGTCTCAACTGGAAATATTTTTCTTTCCTTCCTTCTGAAGTCCAAAGCAGTGAGGTCCAGGTGAGCTGGGAAATGACCATCAGTACTTTCTTGTCCAGTTTTCGCATATCAAGCTCCTCAAAACCACTTTGAGCCTCATATTTATTTATTTATTTATTTAATTTTTTAAATGTTTTCTTTATTCTTGAGAGAAAGAGAGACAGAGCATGAGTGAGGGAGGGGCACACCGAGACAGGGACACAGAATCCGAAGCAGACTCCAGGCTCTGAGCTGTCAGCGCAGAGCCCGATGGGGGGGTCGAACCCACGAACTGTGCGATCATGACCTGAGCCGAAGTCAGACGCTCAACCGACTGAGCCCCCCAGGCGCCCTCAAGAGCCTCACCTTTAACATTCTATTTACTAGAAAAGGGGGAGTACTCTTTGTGACGGTTAAATCTGTGTCAACCTGACTGGGCTACATGATGCCCAGATAGCTGGTAAAACATCACTTTTACCATGAGGGTGTTTCTGGAAGATATTAACATTTGAACTTGTAGATTGAGTAAAGACGATGCGGGTGGGCATCGTCCAACATGTTGACAGTTTGAGCGGAACAAAAAAAGCAGAGGAAATAAGGATTTGCTCCCTGCTTGAGTCAGAATAACCATCTTCTTCGGCTCTCAGGTGCTGGCACTCCTAGTTCTTGGAATATGGGACTCAGACGGGGACTTACACCATTGGTCCCCACTTCTCTGGCCTTTGGACTGGGGCCGGATTACAGAACTGACTTTGTAGCTTGTAGACGGCAGATTGTGACCCCGTAATTGCATGACCCAAAGCCTATAATAAATCTTTAAATATATACATGAAGATAGATGCCTTCTTGGCCTGTTTCTCTGGAGAACCCTGCCTAGTACGCTATTTTTCCAACTACTCTTCTCATTAGAATGAATTTCTTTCTCTCTCAAGTGCATCATGCATCATCTCAAAGGTCCATTGAGTGTGCATGTCAATACTGTGCCACTGAGCATGAAGACTGTGTTATCTCACCTGACAAAGGCAGGACCAATAAAGTAGCAATAATTTTCCCGGCTAATTTACGTAGGAATTTCTTTTTTTTTTTTTTAATTTTTTTTTTGATGTTTATTTTTTATTTTTGAGACAGAGAGAGACAGAGCATGAATGGGGGAGGGGCAGAGAGAGATGGAGACACAGAATTGGAAGCAGGCTCCAGGCTCTGAGCCATCAGCCCAGAGCCTGACACGGGGCTCGAACTCACGAACCGTGAGATCGTGACCTGAGCTGAAGTCGGACGCTCAACCGACTGAGCCACCCAGGCGCTCCTACATAGGAATTTCTAAAATCTCTGATCTCTGTAGTGTCCCTGGCTAAGAAGGAAACAAGTAGGTTTTGTGTTTTGCCACATGAGAAACTTAGCCCAAGAGAAATAATAGTATACCACTGAGTTGTTGAGAAAGCTGCAGTTAGAGCCTTGTCTCTTTGGTCTAAGCTTGAATGCATTAGCTACTAATCTATATGCCTTTTGGACCAAAAGGGATGGCTCACTATATAAATTGATTGGTCTCTCTCGCGGGTTATTTTTCTGCCATAGGAATTAATCTTTAATTTGCTCATCTCAAAAATGAGCCCTGTTGGATTGTGCAGCTGGGGGAAATGTCTGGCATTAATAATATGCATCCTTTCAATTAGTCCTGAATTCAGCACATTACCTCCAAATGAGAGTATTGATTAAGAGATGAAGGGCCCAGAAGGTATGAGGAAAATTTTATTAGTTCCCTAGAGGTGTCATAATATTTTTTAAAGAAAAGATCATGCATTGTGCATCAATGTTTGAAGTGTGTTTATGGAACTGTGGTTTTTAACTTTATAAAATAATGTCTCCACTTGTTAATCTTTAATAGAGAGAAGATTACTCAGACTCTCACGTTGGGGCATTAGGGTCAACATGATGTCTCACAGGCAGCCCGCGATGCCTCCGCACCCGTGTCCGCACCAGAACGCCACAGGGCTAGAAAGAGAGGCCACAATTCGTCACACTGAAAATATCAAATGACAACCCCTGAAAGCTCTAAATCGGACATAATCTGATACTCAGTGGGAGAAAAATGGATGTATATTAAGAAGCCCTCTCCCCTATGATTCTTCTCAAGGATGACGCTGGCTTTGCTTCTAGGTGCAGACCTCGAAGATACTGTGTCTTCACGCTCCCCAAACTCAGAGACGCGAGGTCTACTGACCCCCAAAGCTGAACGTTCCTTCCAGCACCACTTTCAGAGAAGGGAATGGTTCTCTCCTGAAGACTCCTTTCCCACCCTCCGTACAGAAATGAAGACGGAATCGGCCGGGAAGAGACAGTAAGATCAAGGTGAAGTGGCATCTGCACCCTGGTGGAGATTGAAGCCTCCCGCCACCCCCGCCTCCATGCAAAAGTAGAGGCCGAATAACCCTGTCGGCCGGCAGCACTGCGTCCTGAAAATGTCTTAGGGACTCTCAGCCACATATTGGTTCCAAGCGCCAAAGAGCAAGGCACTGGTGGTGGGAAGAACATATCACTAGAAGAGGTAAGAACTCGCCGGAAATGGGAGATTCCATTCCCTGTTGGACACATCAACGTTGTCTGCACGTGCGGACCGCCAAGAAAGGTCTGACTACAAACAGGCAAACCATGACCGAGGAAATCCACCGACGGGGTTCTTTCAACATGTATGAGCACAAAACTAGTAAGCAGAGGGAAACCAGGATGGGAGGAAAGCATGTGGAGGGCACGATCGCTTCAGCCCTTGTGGGACCCTTCCGGGCCCCCTCTCCCCACCAAGGCGAACACCAGGCAGGGGTCCAACACCGAGCCTCACGGTGTGAAGACAGAAGCCCACTGCGCTCTGGCTTGCTTCGAGGGCTCCAGACGCTCACCATGCCTGACCCTCAATGTGGCCACCCCCCTCAGCTCTGGCTCCCTCTTTTCCCTGTTTCAGACATTCCTGCTCTTTTTACCTTCCAGCCCTCTTTCGGACACAGTTCTGTCACGAACCCCCCAGCTCTATCACCCGTGACCGTAAATACGGTTTATTACTGCTCTCAGCCTGCTGCTGCCAGGCTCCGGTGAGCTGAATTCATCAAATGGTCGATGGAGAGTAAACACGATAAGAGCTTCAGATGTCAGGGCCACGAAATTATGAAATAATGTGTTAACGTACTTTCCGAACCGTCCACGCACCGTGTTATCAAGCTATGATCTCGAGAGACCGCAGCAGCTGTGAAACATTGCGTCTTCAGTTTTATTCTTTAGGAATTTTGTTTTTATTTAGCTTTAAAGTACCACCATATCTTTCGAGCTTAGTATATTGAAATTTTATGAGGAGGGACTCTGCGTAAGCAAGAAAAATAATTTAAAAAATCACCAATGGTTCTTCCTTCTGATTTTTCTTTTGGCTTAAAAAATACTTTTCTGTGGGAATCGTGTCTAACGATGTGTTCTGCAAAGTACATACCATCTTACAGTTTATATTTTGCTCTGAATATGTATGTGTGTATACATATATAGGAAAGAAATCAAGTTAATTTAAATTGCACAGATTTCTTGATGAAGAAAACCAAAGGTTTCAATATTGTTCTAAATTTAAAAAGAACCAATTTATAATCTTAGAGACTTATCTTAGTCATTGAAGCCACTCATTCATGATCTGCAGATCTCATGTTCCATGAATGTAAAATAACATCGTGCACTTGCTAATCAAGATCCATAAACAATTTACAGCAAGCAGTCATTCAGGATATTGACTGCTACTTTTCCTGTCTCAGAATTTTGTCTGAAGTCCCCAGATGGAACACGGAAGCTGGGAAGCATCTGTGCAAAGATAGCAGCAGTGGGCAGTGAGAAAGCTCTTACAGAGCATTTAAGGGGAAAGCCAGCCAGCCCTGCCTATACCCTGCTAGGACCCATATGTGACCTCCTCCCGCAAATATACGATCAGCTGGGACACCAGCCCTCCAGAGCCGTTCACCGAGGTGGCGAGTTCACAGCACAAGTGTATCATCACTTGTGAGAAGACTCCATCCCAACCAGGTTGGGGGGGGGGGCACATAATGAGTCGGCAACATGGTGGGCGTGCCTTGTGGTGCAACAAAGGGCATTTTCTGTCTTCGTGGCTGGGTGCTTGCAGAGCTTTGAAACTCGGGCTCCCCCGACTCGACACGGAGCACAACGGAGAGAAATCTGACATGCGCCTGCTGGAACTGGGATAAGTAATTGAACCAGCGTTTTCTTATCTATGAAAATTTTGAAGCTGAGAGGCTGGGAGCAGCCTGAGATGGCAGGCAAGGAGGTAGTCACTCTGTGGCACATCCTTCGGCCAAGCAGATGTCATCGAAGTTGGTAGGCTTGAGCCGTCTTACAGACGCTGCACCAAGATGGCAGTCAACCCAAGTGAGAGTATGAGGGGAAGGCGGTCTAGAGGCTATTCCCCGGGCAGAAGAGTGAGGACTAGCTTACGATGTCAGGAAGCTTCCTGCACTGACGCCGCCTGTTCTAACACGCCCCACCAGGGCAGTCAATGGCAAGCCGGGGTTAGCCAGGAGACAGGTGCACCAGCAGAAGCAATTAAGGTAATGGACAAATCTACAAGCACTTCATCCCTTTTCTGCTAATATCTCTTTCCCTACTTGACCCTGAATTAGCCAGAAGAGAAGAAACAAAGAGGTGGAAGAAAAAGAGAACAGGCCATCTGTGTTCCCATCCATAGGAGACCCCTGGCCAACCATCAGACCCAGAGGGGCAGCCGTGGGAGGTGCACATCAAGGAGGGAGACTGAATTAGACAGGAGGACGAAGCGCGACTCAGGCTTTGTAGGATGCGTTCACATGTTCAAGTCACAAAATTGGCTGGTATGAGATTATGGAGCCTAAGATGTCCCAGAGTGGCAGAGAAAGGTGGTGGGATTGAGCGCGTGTGCAGGCAGTGGTTAGAGAGAAGCATTTCTCCTTGTATCCAAGTTCAAACTGTTTAATAATGTGCTTCCTAAATGACCAATATTGTTGGCAATT
This sequence comes from Panthera tigris, assembly GCF_018350195.1. Taxonomy (NCBI): domain Eukaryota; kingdom Metazoa; phylum Chordata; class Mammalia; order Carnivora; family Felidae; genus Panthera; species Panthera tigris. The sequence continues at coordinate 136,367,116 of NC_056662.1, read as the reverse complement.
AAGCAGAAATGTGACAGTGAGGATGCTCTGAGAGCCCATCGAAGCAGCTCCTCAGTCATTGTCCCCAAGGGACAAATGTTTTACCAAATGTATGGATTTAGCCCACCTTTCGACCTTATCCCCGTTCCCTGCACACCTTGCAGAGAGGGAACCGGCCACATTCGGTGTTTTTCCGGTGACAGGGGATTTGAAGTCAGTTTCAACATGGCCGAGCGGGATTAGCAAATTTTATGGCATTGCCATCTGAAGGGGCACGCCGATCCAAAACACAGACGGTAAACGCAGGGCTCCATTCCTGGGATGATGTGGCAAAACACACACCTCTGTGGTGGGGAGGAGTAGAGACCGCACTTGGGGTCATAAAGGTAAAAACGGAGACACGCATGATGGTCTATCCTGGTAAGAAAGACATTGTTGTCAATCACCTGGAACCCTGGCTTTCGCCTGTGATGTGGGGGTGTCACGTGCATGCTACACGGAGGGTTCAGGGAGCCCCCCTCATCCTGACCACACCTCAGCACTCAGAAAGAGACTCTGAATTCAGTCAGGCTAAGACAGAGGACTCCCGGGCCACAGCAGAATTTCGAAGCGCACTTCCGTTTCTTTAAGGAGCGCTATTCGCGGGTAGTAAAACTGAAATAAAATAAGCAAAGGTAAAGTAAGGGCTGAGTTCTTGAAAATTGGTGGGTAATTTCATGGATTTTTAGAATCCTGTTAACAATTCAGATGCTCTCTTCTTCAGGACAGCGAATGCCTCGTCCAGGGTCATGTCGGTGACCGGGTCTTGACCACTCTACACACCAGTTTAGAACGCACGCGTTTCTCACTGTCGCTTCCCGACTGCGCTTCTGCATCAGTCACTCAAGTATTACCTGAATCGTAAACTCATGAAAAGCCAAGTCTCATCGAGTTACGCAAGCCCGTCTCGCCAGCTCGTAATTTTCCTCCTGTGGCCCCAGACACACAAGAGCTTGTTCCCTTGTGAGTAACTTCTGGTCAAACGTGTCCTTTCTGTTTCATTATACATAAATGTTTAGTCACTGGGGGGCTGTTAATCAGAAAAAATGAAAGAGGGGCACCTGGGTGGCTCAGTTGGTTAAGCATCTGACTTCAGCTCAGGTCATGATCTCATGGTTCGTGAGTTGGAGTCCCCATGTTGGGGGTATCTGCTGTCAGCACAGAATCCACTTCAGAGCCTCTGTCCGCCCCCGCTCTCTGTCCCTCCATAACTCATGGTCTCTCAAAAATAAAAACATTTAAAAGAGTGTAAAATAAAGAAGAAGAAATTAATGAAATGGGAATCACCAAAGATGCAGAGAAAGCCTCAAGATTTTAAATCTACCTATCGATGTATCCATCCACCTGTCTGTGTGTCTCTTTGTGTCTAAGCCTCGATACAAATGAAGAAAAAACATTAGTCCTGAATTCTGAATTTTATGGGGAGCAGAAAAGGATACCTCTGGAAGCAGAGCAGCTCAGACAACATTCCCCCCACCCCGACCCCATGGCTGGGACAGTGTGGCCAGGTGGGGGGGGCCTGGCCAGGATGAGCAGGCAAAGGTACAGGGGAGTCACTCGTAAGTCCAGGAGGCATAATGTGGGAGGGGAAACCATGAAATTCAGAAGTAATAGCATAGATTACATCAAACCTTTAGATGGCCGGCCACACAAAGAAAAATGTCTCTGATCTTCTGTTTCAGTTTCAACAAAGAAAAATGAATTCACGGTCATCCCATTGAAATTTCAGGGAATGGGATAGCTAAAATAAGTTTAAGGGAAAAAATGCTTAATGGGCATTAACAGTATAGCACGTATTAATATTTATTTAAAAAGTATAAAATATACTTTAGAAGTCCTTAGTGTGCTATCTTTACTGCATCATTAGCAAACAAAGACATACACACACAGCCTTCCAAAGGTTCACCATGACTTTATCTTATTTCCCTTAATTTTGAACTCTCCTAAATCCTGTGTTTGCAACAGAGATATTATATTTTATCTATCATGTCATATCATATCATATCATAAGCTATCCATCTGCTACTCATTATAAAAGCCAATCTAGAAAACTGTCTTCCAGGGCTGGAAGACAACATAATTCAAATTATGTTATCACAATCCTATCGTAAATATCAGGAAATCTTCTTTTCCCTATTGTTTTACATCCGAAGCCGGATGAGAATATACACGGTCTGGGTTTTCACTGCCCAAACGCTGGCAACGTGGAACTGGTCAAGGGAGTCAGAGACGGGTAAAGATGAACAAACTTACATAATCCGGGCACTGAGACTCAACTCTCCCCCGTGAAACAGAGCTCACTTCTGGGCGCACAAGCAGAAGTGAACGCGAACATGAAGATGAGGATCAAAGTAACTGACTTTACTTTCTAAGCTGAGCTGAAGCCCACGGCTCCTCTCAGGCCCAGATGAACTCGGATAATTCAGCGCTGCCCACGCCCCGGTATTGTCTGCGTCACTAAAGACGTAGCCAACCGCAGGTCTCCTCTGCAGGGCAGGCATGCGCAGAGGAGCGTGTGTGCTGCAGGGAAGACGCTGGCACAGTGAACCCGGTGGTGCGGGAGCCGCTCCCCCACGGGGCATCCTCCGGTCCCGCCAACCAGTGGCCGACCCTCCATCCGGAAGGCTGAGCGAGGGGGGGGGGCGTTTGGAGGATGACGCGGGAAGTAACTGCTCCTTCCTTCCTTCCTTCCTACCTCCCTCCCTCCCTCCCTCCTTTCTTTCTTTCTTTCTTTCTTTCTTTCTTTCTTTCTTTCTTTCTTTCTCCTTTCTTCTTTCTTTCTTTCTCTTCCTTCCTTCCTTCCTTCCACCTTCCTTTCTTCCTTCCTTCCTTCCTTCCACCTTCCTTCCTTTCTTTCTTTTTCTTTCTTTCTTTCTTTCTTTCTTTCTTTCTTTCTTTTTCTCTTCCTTTCTTTCTTCTTTCTTTTTTTCTTTCTTTTTCCTTTCTTCTTTCTTTCTTTCTCTTCCTTCCTTCCTTCCACCTTTCTTTCTTTCTTTTTCTCTTCCTTTCTTTCTTCTTTCTTTCTTTCTTTCTTTCTCCTTTCTTCTTTCTTTCTTTCTCTTCCTTCCTTCCTTCCACCTTCCTTCCTTCTTTCCTTCCTTCCTTCCTTCCACCTTCTTTCTTTCCTTTCTTTCTTTTTCTTTCTCCCTTCCTTCCTTCCCCCTCCCTCCTTTCTTTCTTTCTCCCTCCCTCCCTCCATTCATTCTTTATTTCTTCCCTCCTTCCTTCCCTCCCTCCTTCCTCTTTCTTTCTTTCTTTCTTTCTTTCTTTCTTTCTTTCTCCCTTCCTTCCTTCCCCCTCCCTCCATTCATTCTTTATTTCTTCCCTCCTTCCTTCCCTCCCTCCTTCCTCTTTCTTTCTTTCTTTCTTTTTTTCTTTCTTTCTTTCTTTCTCTTCCTTCCTTCCTTCCTTCCTTCCTTCCTTCCTTCCTTCCTTCCACCTTCCTTCCTTCCTTCCTTCCTTCCTTCCTTTTCTTTCTTTCTTTCTTTCTTTCTTTCTTTCTTTCTCTCTGAAGACTTGCAATTCTCTCTCTTCTGTAGGAACTTAAGAAGTATTGGTTACATTCTTTCCTCCAGGACTCTCTGTCTTCTTTGCTAAGAGGAAAGAGAAGATGTGACGTGTAATACACTTGGCACTTTGGAATTTCTTTAGCTTGACACAGAAGCTGGCAAGATGGTACAGGGGTTTGCATGTGCCTCTCCCTCGGTGTCATCCAATGCCGACATCTTATATTATCCTGGCACGGCCATTGGAATGAAGAAGCGGACATTTGCGCATGGCCGTGAACTAAACTCCAGACCTCTCTTCAACCATTTTTAGTGAAGGACCGTTAGGAGGCAGGGGCAGCCTTAGTAGGAGAAGAGCCTCTTCCTGTCATGAATCCTCAGCCCCTTCCGGAAGGCTCACAGCCTGACAGTGGAGCCAGAGAGCTGGTCGGGCAGAGACCCGGGTCGCCTGATGGATTCAGAACTCAAAGCAAAGAGCCTACGTGTTCTGGAAGACGGAAGGTGTCTTCACACGTGCGGGGCATTATTTTGGTTAATAAAATCAATACATCTGCTTAAAGAAACTGCCCTAAACAGGGAGGAAAAACCTGACTTTTCCCAAAAGTCTGCATGAAATAAACGCGCCAGTCTTTAACCAGTAAGCTATAGCACTACCACAGAAAGGCGCTAACGCGTGTGCAGGAATAGTTGAGCGGCTGTCACCGTGCAGATCCCAATAACACAGCCACAGCCCAGGTAGGAGGCATCCACGGCCAGCATTCCAGAGGGCCTCAGACCGTCACCCACACCCTTCTTTGTCCTATTCCTGCAAAGTCGACCACTAGCCTCCTATGGATGTCACGGCCCTGGCTTTTCCGTAAAATTTTACCAACTAAGCACGTGTCTTCGATACTTTTGGTTCATGTTGCCAGTGTTTTTAGAACTTGATATAAAACACACCATCAGTAAGTCCCTTCTTGTGTCTGAGTTTTTTCATTCAGCATAGTGTTGGCCGGATCCACCTGCATTAGAATTGGTAGCTTGTCCTCATGCTGCTGTATAGCCTCCCCGTACGTGAGCCTGTACGGATTTACTTATTCCCTCAACGGATTTGTGTTTGCAGCTTGGGGGTATGATTAATAACATGGCCCTGGTGCGGGCATCTATGCGTGTACCTAGGAATGAAGGTGTTTGGTCATGAGTAAAAGGTACCTTGCACGTAGCTTGTAACTTCAGACTGTTTTCTGAACGGTTGTATCAGCGGAGTATGAAGGACCAGCAGCACTCGGAATGGTAAACGTGAGCCATCCTGACTGCTGAGTGTTGTAGACTTGTACTCATTTAAAGCGAAATATGACATTGTCTGAGGATTTTGTAAGGCCTGGAAAACATACCTTCTGCACAATAAACCCCTTTAGATCTTCATAAGCAGATACAGCTTGGTGCAAAGAACTCTTTAATTCTCTACTCCTCACGCCGACCCGGGTGACAGAGCTGAGTTCTACATAACTGTGAGTTACAGACAGAGTTCATCTCTCTGTCTCAGGATCATGTGGCAACCATCAGGGAAGCCACAGTTACAACATGACAGAGACAGATGCCTGGGGGGGGCGCTCAGTCAGTTAGGTGTCTGACTCTTGATTTCGGCTCAGGTCATGATCTCGTGGTTCATGAGTTCGAGCCCCGCATCGGGCTCCAGCCCGCACCTGCTTGGGATTCTCTCTCTCCCTCTCTCTCTGCCCTTCGCCTGCTGTCTCTCTCCCAAAACAAAGAAATAAAAAGACCGAGGCAGAACTCAGCCGAATTCAAAAGGCCAGAGGAAGGTGAAAGGTCATGGCTGCAGAGGCAAACTTTCAGAAAGAGGGGAGACCACTTACGGGCAGGGCAGGATGAGGGAAAGCACTTTGCATACACCAAGGATGGAAAGGGGATACCAGGCAGGGTGGCTGGGGGCCAGAGCAGCCAGGGATGTTGAGGACCCACCCGCGTGAGCAGGAGGGGTAGGTGAACGGGTCTGCTTCACACAGACAAAGGCAGGGTTCACAGGATCTGAAGACACACAGAATAAACAATGCCGCTCATGATGCCTTGCGCTTCTGTCTGATCTGACAACACAGCCTGTCACACACACAAAATCCCACCCCATACCTGGCAAGGTTTGTGGGGATCTCACGTAGAAATATTGCATTTTTTTTTCTCGAGAGAACAGTGAATTGTTCAAATAAATAAGTCGTTCTACCCGTACACACTAACTGCCTTTGCCCATTACCAAAAAGCACAGAAGGCTCAATCACGTTAGCTGGGAGAAAATGTCCACCGTCTTAAAAAGTGGAAATGATGGTTTTTGAGGTTGAACTATTTATGCCTCTTAGCTCAAAGTCTAGCCTTTTCTTGTTGTTCTTCTGCCTGCTTTTTAGTCTACCTTGCCCGGTTGTTCAGAAGAGGAAACTTCAGTTTCCAGCATCAAATGATCCATGCTGTGAATTGAATTGTGTCCCCCCCCCCAGATTCGTATGTTGAAGCTCTCATCCCCCAGTGTGATGGCAGTTGGAGGTGCAGGCTTTGGGAGGTGATTAAGTTCAGATGAGGTCATGAGGGTGGGCCCCCACCTCCCATGTGGGATAAGTGGTCTTCAGAAAGCTTGCTTTCCCTCTCAGTGAGAAGGTGGCCCCCATAAGCTGGGGCGAAGGCCCTCATCAGGAAGAGAGTCGCTGGCCCCTTGATCTTGGACTTCTAGCACCCATAAACGGAAGAAGGTAAGTAAGAAACTGTTGTTCAAATTCCCAGTGTGCGGTGTTTTGCTGTGGCCACCCCCGCTGACTGATAACGGCGTGCTCGAAAGGGTAGAGGAAGACACATGAGAAATAATCTCTCAGGTAAAATCCTGCAGAGCAGAAGCTGGGATTTATATGGATAATAAAGCCAAAGAAAATATATGCACACGTTTTTCCTAAGCATTGACTGGCATGTGCCATTTACGATCACAAACTAGTGTCTGCTGATGCTTTGCTCTGTGCCTTTTGTGTTTTGAAACTTCAGAACCTAAATCACATCCCTGGAAAAACCTTGGGCAAGTCACTTAACTGTAACATTCTTCATCTATAAATCAGGAATAACTCCGTTATCTCATTGGGATGTAATTAATCTTTGGATGCATACCTGTGGAGATGGAATTCGGTACAATATAATATCTATCGCCTTGATAATGTGGGCTTATAGTCCCTGATGCTGAGGATAACCTTGCTCTGTGCACATTTATACCACCCACAGTTTCTGACAGACCTTGAACCCTTTTCTCTCCCTAGCGGGACAATGTCATGAAAGCATGTTGAGCGGTAAGAGGCCAAATCGTGGATGGAATGAGTCGCTTTAAATTTCCCTCCAGGATGATGCCCTAAGCTGATGACTGTCGAACATCTGCGTTTTTAAAGGGTGAAGGCCAGTGACTCATGGTGGCTGGCGGTGTGACTGGTGGTTCCCCGGGTTTCTCGACCTCAGCACTGTTGACTTGGTGGTCAGGTGACTCTTGGCCGTGGGGCCGTCCTGTGTACTGATAGGATGTTTAACAGCATCCCTGGCCTCTACCTACCAGGTGCCAAGAGCATCCCCCCCCCATTATGACAACAGCAACAACAACAAAATCCCCCAAATTCTCAAATGTTCTTTGGGCGCTAGCTTGAGAACTAACTACTGGTCTAAATAACAGTCATTGTCCATAGAAGGCAGACAATAAATGTCTGTTGACTTAACTCATGACAGATTAAGCTAAGTCCTCATCTTTTATGCCTCTTCTTTAATCTTTGAAATTGATAAAAATTGGGGCGCCTGGGTGGCTCAGTTGGTTAAGTGACCTACTCTTGCTTTCCACGCAGGTCATGATCTCAGGGTCCATGAGTTCGAGCCCCATGTGGGGCTCTGGGCTGACAGCTCAGAGCCTGGAGCCTGCCTCGGATTCTGTGTCTCCCTCTCTCTCTGCCCCTCCCCTGCTCATGCTCTGTCTCTCTGTCTCTCTCTCAAAAATAAACATTAAAAATTGAAAAAAAAGAACACACACACACACCACTGCATAACACGATAAAATAGGTGCCGGCCATCAAATATTTCAGGCAAAAAGTCACTTTGTGCAGCAAGTACAGCAGGTGGGGCAGCAGCATGGATGCTGACAGCCGGGGTGCCGCCGCCACCACCTGGATCCGGGTTACGCGGGTGTACACGTGGCGGCTGGGGTGGGGTGGGGTGGACGCGTACTGCAGTGAGGAGACTACTCCGGGAGCCCTATTTTCTATCCAAATACGAGACAGGTGCATCTGTCCCGCCGTGCCTGTGGCCACTTGGTCACGTTGTCCGTCTTAACTTCCCGACGTGAACAAGTGCCTGCAAGACAATGGTAGAGTCTCAGGTTCTCGAAGAATGTGGTGCTAATGAAAAATATGAACTACCCACGCTGCACTGGTTGCTGGTCCGGATAACTGACTCCGCGGGTGGCAGAGGAAAGAAAAATGGGTTTACTTGAAGACCCTGAGTTTCTGGCGGGGAGGGGTCCCTGCTCTTCTGTCTGTGTTTCTCTCGGTGACAACAGCAGTCCTTCCCACTCGCAAATCCCTCCAGCTGCTTTACTATCTCAAGTCCTCGAGTGACACCTGCACACCTACTGTCTGGGCTTTCCCGCTGTCTTCTTTTTTTTAATGTTTTTTTAATTTATTTTTGAGAGAGAGACTGAGCATGAGCAGGGGAGGGGCGGGGAGAGAGAGGGAGACCCAGAATCCGAAGCAGGCTCCAGGCTCCGAGCTGTCAGCACAGAGCCCGACGCAGGGCTCGAACTCACAGACCGCGAGATCACGGACAGAGCCGAACTGGGACGCTGAACCCACGGAGCCACCCAGGCGCCCCTCTGCCTCTCCACTTTCTAGCTCGGGCTCCCTCTGTCACCTGCCGCTCCTACCACCTCCACGCGGAGCCTATTGGAGCTGTTCAATTTCTTTCAGTCTTCAGATCTGCCACGTGACCTCATTTGTGAGACTTGGGACAGGATGCCACTGCCCGGACATGTCCTCAGCCCAGCTTCCCTGCCCTGCTGCTCCCCTTCCCTGGCTGTGCGGTGCAGATGACGCTTCCTCCAGGAAGTACGCCCTGACCTGCACGAGCGGGACTGGCGGGGCTGTTGTCCTCTGTTCCCACAACGCTCAGCGTGTGCTTGTTTTGATGCTTATTACGCGGATACGGCCGTCTGTCTGCCTTCTCCCCACTTTAAAATATAGTCTGTGTGCCTGGAAAATAGCCAGCAGTTGAGTATTTGCTGGGCCACAGAATAAATGAACTGATACCCCTTGTAGATCTAGCACCTGTCTTAAAAGGTGGCACTGAATGCCCATCGGCAATTTTTTGAACGAGTAAACACACATACCGAGACTTGGGAATTCGAATTTCGGCTAGCAAAAGGCTGGTCTTCTGCCTCTGGACTCCCACAGTATTTTACATATACATACATCGGGGTGCCTTCATAATTATACCTAGAGATGGCTTGGTTCTGACAGCAAGTGTGATTCACGTTTTTAACATCCCTAAATATTTGTCGCCATGCCAGGACCGTAGCCCGGGAAATGCTATGGATAATTTTTAAAAAAAGACCACATCAAAACCGTGAGTATTTCCTTAACAAGTTGTGCAAGGAATCACTTCTGTTTTGCTTTTTCAAATATGTTCGTAACATACCCGTTAGAAACATCCCTGTCGTCAGGAGCGAGGAGCGAATTTTGTATCTAATTCCAGTGTGAAAGACGTGTTTCAGACTGGGCAGATGACAGGGCAGGAGGAAAAGGAAATGATAGTTTTGAGGAAGGCTCGATCAGTTTAACCGAGTTCCCTCTAACTAGAACTACTGAGTGAACAGAATTTTAGCGCCGTCCGCACTCGATCCTGGTGCCTTTACCAAGTGACTGCTATGTTTCACGCTTGCACACAGAGCAATCCGAATTTTCAGGCCATGATGGCCATGTTATACATTACCGGACCTGGTTTGCCAATATTGTGTCGAAGGTTTCTACGCTTGGGATTTGGTTTTCTTTTCCTGTGTTGTCTTGGGTTTTGGTATGAGAGCGATACCGGTCATATAAAAATGTTAGGTTTTTTCCTGTGTCTCCTGTTATCGTTTGGAACAGATCGTGTAGAATCGGTGTCGTTTCCTCTCTAAGCACTTGGTAAAATTCACCGGTGAGACCATCTGGGCCTAGAGATTTATGCGTGTGTGTGCCGGTGGTGTGGGGAGAGTGGTGCATTTAACTACGGTGAAATATATCTGACAGTTATGGGACTATTCACGTTGTCCAGCTATTTTTAGATAAGCTTCGGTAATTTGTCTTGTTTGAGGAACTGGCCAATTTTTTCCAAGTTGTCCAATTAACATTCATAGAATTTTTCACCGACCTCTTTTATCATACGTATTTATTACACGCATTATTTTTGTTGATTATATTTATTTATATATTTAGAGTCGTATTTATATCTATTAATATTTATATATTTATAAGTATGTTTATTACATTTATTATTTTATCGTACCTTTAGCGGGTTATACTTTTAATGCACGCTATAGTGACATCTGTTGTTAATTTCTTACACTGTCATTTGTTTACTTGTTCTCTCCCTTTTCTCCATGACCCTTGTTAAGAGTTTTATCCACTTCATTGGTAGGTTCAAGAAACTGGCTTTGGTTTGGTTGATGTTCTCTAATTTTGGTTTCCTGCTTTGGTGTTGCTTCTTATCTTCCTTGTACATTATTTGGGTTTATTTTGCTTATCTTTTTCTAACCCACTAACATGGAAGCATCGACAGTTGACTTGGGTCCTTCCTTCTCTTTGCGCATCCGTGCCTGGAGTCTGGCATTTCCTCCAGCTGAGCTTTGGCCATCCCATCAACTGCGTGCCGAATTCTCACTCGTGTTTAGTTTAAAACACGTTTAAAAGTATTTTCTTTGAGGCTTCCTCTTTTACCCATCGACTTTGTAGAAATCTGTTGTGTGGTTTTTGAATGTTGGGAGATGTGTTGATTATTTTTCTACTATTGGTTTCTCTTTAACCAATTGTCGTAATAAAAAAAAAATAGTTGATGTGATTTCAGTTCTTTGAAATTTGTTGAGTTTGTTTTATGATGCCAGGGAGGATATTTCTCAGAGAATGTTTCGTGCGCTCCTGGAAACAGCTTCTCTTTTGCAGCCTTTGGGTAGAAGATTCTATAAATGTTGATGGAATTCAGTTCTTTCATATCCTCGCTGATTTCCCGTTTACCTGTTCAATTACTAGAAAAGGAGTATTACAGTCTCCAAATAATAAAATAATATGTGTGTTCATTTCTTTTCCATTCTATTATGTATTTCCTTTCCATGCCCTCTGGGCCTTCCTTATTCCCTGGCTAGGTGCACGGAAACTTGGAATTGTTATGTCTCTTTGTAAAACCGATGCTTCGTCACTGTGTGATGCGTTTATTTACGCATAACAATTGTCTTTGTTTTTAAACCCACTTTGTCTGAAATAGATATAGGCACTCTATAGGTTTTGTTTCTGCATGGGGCATCTTTTTCTATTTGTGGACTTTTAACCTACCTTGGCAATGTATTTAAAGTGAGTTCCTTGTAGATAGCAAGTAGTCGGGTCATTTTTTAAAATCTATTTTGATACAATCTGTTTTTTAAATTTTTTAGTCAGATGACTTATCTTTAATGCATTGTATGCGTTATTGATGCATTTGGATTTAGGTGTACCATTCTAATATTTATTTTATTTTTTCCTTCTGCTTCTCATTTCGCTGTTTTTTTTCCTCTCCCTCCTTTAAATTCTTTGAACTTTTTCATGTAATTCCATTTTTTTTGATGTTTATATATTTTTAAGTTTATTTATGTATTTTGAGAGAGAGAGAGAGAGCAAGGGAGGGGCAGAGAGAGAGGGAGAGAGGAGAATCTCAAGCAGGCTCCCAGCTGTCAGCACAGAACCCGATGTGGGGCTTGAACTCATGAACCTTGAGATCGTGACCTGAGCTGAAGTCAGACGCTTAACTGACTGAGCCCCCCCAGGCGCCCCAATGTTATTTTCATTTGTCTTCGATCTCCAGACTTATGTGGAAGAACAGAGTGGAAGAACGATTTATCGTTTTCCCCCAGATACTCACAAGTCTCACTTCTCTCTCTTGTCCCTCTGTCCTAACTTCCTACTGTGTCGTGTCCCTTCTTTAAGCTGCACTTTCCGAATGACCTTCCCTTGATGAATTCAGTTAGTCTGTCTTTACTGAGAATGTCTTTGCCTCATACTCATTCCCAAGGGCTATTTTTGCTAGACACAGAATCCTGGGCTTAAGGTTCTTCCCTTTCAATACGTTCAGTAGGCTTCGCTCCGTTCTGTCCTCTGGGGTTGATGAGAGACCCACAGCCACTAAGGTGATCGTCCCCTGAGAACGATGACCCGCTTTCTTTCTCTGCTTTCATGATCTTTAATTTGACTTGAATTCTAAGCAATTTGATTACAGTGCAGCTGGCCATGGGTTTCTTTTTGATTCTGTCTGTGTGGATTCGATGGGCATCAATTATCTGTATGTTTTGCATCTTTCACCAAATTTGGAAGAGTTTCCGTCATGATTTCATCAACGCAATCGTTTAGCACCACACTGTTCCCTTCTCTTGAAACCTGATGACGTGACTGGTCTTGTACTTATTCCCCAGTTTACTGAGACTCTGTTTAGTTGTTTATTTATCTGGAACAACATCCCCCTTAGTTTTCCTCTCCTCTTCCATATCCATTATTTTCTCAAGTCCATCCAGTGAGATTTTATTTTATTACTACATTTTTTTAATTTCTAAATTTCCTGATTGTTTTTTCCTGATATTTTCTTTTGAAAAAAAATTTTTTTGCTAGTGCTTTTTAAATTCATATTGTTTCAACATGTTCCGGTAGGTTTTTTTTTTTTTTTTTTTTTTTGAGCACTTTCATAGCTGGTTTAAAACCCCTGCTTGATGCCCTGAGCATCTACACCATCCCCTCATCGGGGCTGTCAATGGATTGTCTTTTTTACAAATTGAGATTTTGGTGGTGGTGTTGTTTTTTTTTTTCCCTACGATGAGCACCTTTAGACTGTATCCTGTATTTGAGACATGACATTATAGGACTGTGGGACCTGGGCAGTGTTTGTGTCATGAATGACTGGCTTAGTTTTAACCACAAGTTACAAGTTTTAACCACCATCAGTGGCTGTGGCTCCAGAGCTGGTCAATTTTCAAAGCTTGGAATGTGCTGTTCGGAGCTTTCTATGAGGGCATCATCCAGCGTGCAAGGCCTGGAAGGATGCACAGCCTTTACTCAGCTCGGCTCTCCAAGTCGTTGGCCCCCTAACTGGGACCAGGGTCCTGCCATTGCTGCCCGGGAGCGCTCCAGCTTGCAGAGAACGCTGCAACACGGTTGCTTCCGCTCCTGCCTTTGCAACCCCTCTGGTCCTCCCTGATTTCCTGAGTCCCCCCTTTGCTCCTTCAGCTGTGCACTCGGGACGTTAGCTATCCTGCTCTGCCACAAGTGTTGCTACTGGGTCTACGTGTGACGTCAAGCACTGGAAACAGGGCGACAGAAAGTAAGCCACAGAATTGCCAGCTCCCTTGAATTCCACCTCCTCCGATTGGGAAGAGGCTTCCCTTCCTTGGAGTTTCACACGCTGTGCTCCCCCGCCCCCCAACCCCAAGAGGCTCTCGCAGCCCAGGAGCCAAGCCCCCACTCTCACACCCGCACCGCCCCTCCCAGAACCCTCTCTCCTCATCACTGCGCACTTTGGGATTTCTGTGTCTTGATTCACGGCTGGATAACGCAAAAAGAAAAGCAAAATGTTAAACTCATCACCAGCTGGGTGGAACTTCAAATCCAATACTCCAATACACCTGCTACTATTTGCTTTACAAGACTCGGCAAAGAACGGCTACAGAGATTTGTTTACAGGTGCCTTTGGTGGAAAAGACTGGATACAATGTGCTTACTCCTTCTTTTCCCAAACCAGAACAGTAAACATCACTTCTGAGATACATCTTACGTGTAGTGAAAATTAACTGAGTACATCCCGGGTCAGACACAGACGTGGCAAGTTCGAGCAACTATGCAACTAATTTGTAAACGTTTCCTCCAAAGTCAAAAGTCTCTATTCAGGGTGGCATGCTAGTGACATTGTCAGTCCTGGAAGAAGAAAGCGACAGAAACTTTGTAAATGTGCCCCTGGTCATTTTTTTCCCTTGGCGTCCAAGAAACATAACACCAAAATACTAGCTTACAGTACATAATATGGCCTTTGATTTTGTATTTACACCCTCCATTTCTATGATATAAATACTTAATTAAATTTCCATTGTTGTATACTAATAGACGTAAACTTAACCCTCCTCAGAGCTTTTAGCAGGTTTTGCAGAATCAACATAGTAAGTTGTAGATAAAAAAGCAGGCTGTGAAGAAATTTCCACCCCGTCTTCCAGTTTTTCCACGCATCTGTACGATGAGGGAAGAAAAGCCCCATTCAAATGCAGATACAGTACTAAATTCACCTGGGACTCCTTTCTCAATGAAAATTCCAATTCAACACTTTTCTCTGTGTTTTCACAGGGACTGAAATTTCACTTGTGTATATTAACATCTGAATCCATTCTGCTTTTTATCAGGCCATTGATTTATTTAAAAGCTGAAGCATGGAGTCCTCACAATTCAAACAGTTTTGTAAAGTCCACTTGAGAATATATAGGCAATTTTGGAAAAGCGTAAGAAATCCAAGGTTTCCCCCTAATTAGTCCCTTAGAGAATCACTAGAACAAACAAAAGTATAGAATTTTCACCTCCCAGGTGCCACTTAGCAGAATCCTAATAAAGTGTTACAGATCTTCCAATGCGGTCTTCAAGTGAGCACAGATGAATTATTTGGGTTATAATCAGGAGATTGGCAAAGGCAGGATATTTAAATAAATATTAGATTAGAAGGACGTGTCTTCATAGAGAGTGGTTACTCCGATTCTCTTCTGATTATGTTTGCTTTTACTCTCTCTTTGGGCCTTATTCGCCACGTTTCTTCCCAACAACACGCAGAAGTTTCCTCTGAATAAGGATATGTGCAAGAAGGGAAGGGAAGGAGCCCTCCGTGCCCTGTGCCCTGTGCTGCATAGTCTCCTTTCGTTTTTGAAAGCCAAGTCCAGGTTCCGCGTCCGCAGTGGGAGTTCGACGATGGATTCCTTCCACTTGTCATCATTCTCAGCCCCAAGTCTCCGACCGCCAGCAACGGCGCTCCATCTAAGCAAATGCCGGTTTGCAGTTCACCCCGTTTTTAAACGTGGGGGCCATTTATGCAAAACAAGAGAGGGACGCGGGTGTGAACCTGGTGCGTGTGGCTGGGGACAGGGACGGGAGCTGACGGCATTCACACAGGCGGCTGTCCCAACTCCTGAAATGTCCAGAGAACCTGAGGCTTCCACCGCAGGACTTGAGGGGCAGATTATTTTAAAAATTACCTTGTTTGCCCCTCCGCTGTTCTCAGCTCACGTATGAGTTGTTGGGATGTGGAGATTGCTTCTTTATGAAAAAATATTGAAAATGCGCTCCCACAGAAATATTAGCATGTCAAATCTCCTGCACACATATTCCTCAGGGATTTTTTTTCCCCCATTCCACAGCTGCTCGGAATTGAATTTTAAGGTGATTGTTTGTTATGGACGCTTTTTGCAAAGGTAGACAGTGCTTCTTATTTGTAAAGAGGATGAAGCAGACAAAGTTTCCAGAAATAGTGAAATGGAAGATCTCTCTAACAACGCTGGCGTTCCTTTCTGTATCCCCACAGCCACTTTATAAATCACCTTTCTCCTGCGTGAGGTGAAACCTGGCTGCTTCCAGCTCATCTCAACTCCTCTGAGCTATAATTCATTTCTCCACCTGGCGATAATGATTGCATCTTTGAGTGGATGCAATCCACTCCCCACCAGGCCACGGGAGCCTGGGGATGCAAAATGTTGTCACTGTCCCTAGACGTTGTTGTCGGGTAACAGAGTCACAACATATCAGGCATATATTGTGCAAAATGATTTGTAGGTGGTTATTTCAGAAAAAAAAATTGCCTCCTAAAGGTATGTTTCACCAGGAGCCCTTCCATCTATGTAATTGGAGTCTGTTTGGTTAAACAACCATTCATATGTTTCAGGAGGCATCCGGAAAACCGTGGGAAGGGCAAGCTGACCCTTGTTCCACACCACGTGTGACCCCGTGACCTTCAGGAAGTTTAGCATCCATGTGGACATGTTTGCTCGGAGGAACCAGACCTTTGACAATGGGACGCATGGACTTCACTGTAGTTCTGTGTATCACTCAGCTTTTCTCCAGTACTTGACCTCTGGGTTTACACCTGAATCCCGGAGGGGGGAAAAATCACTAAGAATCCTGAATGGGCATGTTAAAATACTAAGAAAAAAACCAACAACTAATAATCGCTATAGATAAAAAGCCAAGAAAAGAAAGAAGAAGGAAATAAAAATACATCCAAAACAAATCATACAAAGAGAAATAAGAAAACAATAAGAACATAGCATTGCATCACTGTAATGGGACTAAACACCTCGGTTAAAGGATCAGAGAGTGTCAGTTTCAATACTAAACAGGGTTCCACTGCAAGCTGCTTACAAGAAACGTGCTCTATTACAAATATAATACGAGGTTAAACGAAATTGGGTGGAAAAGATATAACACAGTAACAGCACTCAAAGAAGCTAGAGGGGCTATATTAATATTTGACAAATTCAATTTCACAGCAAATCATTTTTCAGAGGTCTAGAAGGTCATTTTGCAGTGATAAATGTGTCAGTTCATCAGGAGAAAATAATGCGCCTAAACTCTCATGAACCTAAATAAATTGAGAGATAGTTTATGGATGGCGAGACCCCATATTGTTAAAATGTCAATCCTTTCCGCATTGATCTATAGATTCAATGTGATCTCAGTCAAAGTCCCAGCAAGTTATTTTGTAAACCCTGACAAACGGACTCTACAGTTTACATGAACGGGGTAGAGACACAGACTAGCCACTGCGATACCGAAAAGGAAGAAAAATATTCTAGGACTGACACTATCAAACTTCAGGACTAACTATAACTCTACAGTCAAGTCAACATAGGGTTGGTAAAAGAAGAAAAAAAATCACAGAAGCATTGATCAACAGAACAGAATAAGGAGCCCTGAAAGAAACCCACATAAAGAGTCAAATGATCGTTGAAAGTGGTACAAAGGCAATTCAATAGGGAAAGGATTGTCTTTTCAACAAACAGCACCAGAACTAATAAGTGCCCATAGCCAAAAAAACCCACAAAAAATAGAACATCAGTCCAGACTTTACACCTTTCACAAAATTTAATTCAATGAGACACCTAAATATAAAAATGCAAAACTATAAGGCATCTATAATAAAACATACGAAAAAAATCTATGGTATGCTAGATTTAAGATGGAACATCAAAAGCATGGTCCCTGAAAGAAAAAAAAAAGGAAAATTGGACCTTATTAAAATTAAAGACTTCTTTCGGGGCGCCTGGGTGGCTCAGTCGGTTAAGCGTCTGACTTCAGCTCAGGTCATGATCTCACACTCTGTGAGTTCGAGCCCCGCATCAGGCTCTGTGCTGATGGCTCAGAGCCTGGATCCTGTTTTGGATTCTGTGTCTCCCCCTCTCTCTGCCCCTCCGCTGATCATGCTCTGTCTCTCTCTCTCTCTCTATCAAAAATAAAAACATTAAAAAACAAAATTTAAAGTAAAAAAAATAAAGACTTCTGCTCTACAAATGACATAGTTAAGAGAATAAAAAGATAGGTCACAGACTGTGAAAGAATATTTATAAAATGCATATTTGATTTAAGAATTGTATCAAAATTACTCAAAGAACTAGCTCTTTGTGTTAAATAAGCTATCAAGCAAAAAGAAAGAAACAAACAAATACAGAGAGGAATCTTAAAGGTGCATTGCTAAGTGAGAGAAGCCACTTGGAAAAAGCTGTATTCTCTATGATGCCAATTATATGACTTTCTGGAAATGGCAGGACTAAAGACAATGAAGATATCAGCAGTTCCCAGGTGTTAAAGAGGAGAAGACAGATGCAAAGAAGTGAACCACTGAGGGGTTTTAGGGAGGCGTAACTAAAGTGTATGATTCTCTAATGGTGGATATACGATATTGTGCGTTTGTCAAAATGCATAGAATTTCACAGCACAAAAGATGAGCCTTATTGTGTGTACGTTAAAATCAAGTTGGAAGGTTGAGGGATGCTGGGGAGACCTACAGACCGTGCCAACAGATTCCAACGTTATTGCAAATCACGCGAAGAAAAGGAACTGCACGCAAGCACTACCTTCTAGCCGTTAGCGTTGTTTCCACAGGAGACCTGGATAACATTCCTCACATGTGTTGGGTGCATATAGGGAGGACACAGCATAGTGAATGGTGGCAGGTGGTCAGAGCCGATCGGCCGTCTGTGGTTATTTGCAGCTACGCATAGGGAGGAGGCTGAAACGACCCATGTGGAGGTGGACTGGAGGTGGGTCCATCAACAAGAACTCCTGTATGGGTCAACGTAGTTGCAGAAGCTTACGCATGAAAATACTTGCGGCTGTTTGTGTCTACTCGGGTCAATGTACACACAAACGATTCCTTCCTCCGTCAGCTCTGACAAACTAAAACAAAGGTGACGCTTTAGTCCAACAAGCCCATCTAGTGCCCAGATCTTGGTTTCCACCACCCTTCACCAGTAAAGGGAACCAAAGGGTCTCAGAGAGATGACTGATTCTAGGAGTGGAGCAGGAAGCGTGCAAGACGGGCACGTGGCAGTGCCTGAAAGTAAGGAGGGCGCAGAAACAACAACGGCAACTCCTACTGACGAGGGTGTCCCCAAGGAGCACGGGGGCCGACGAAAAGAGCCCCCGCTGGACAAAGCTGGAACAATCTGAGCCGTAAAATGAATAAAGTAGGGTTGGATTTTGGTGCAAAGTATAAAATAAATATCCATGAGTCCATACTGATATAAACAAGTGATTTCCAACTAATAAAGGAGGGAGGAGAGATCAATCTCCCGCTCAGAATTCCAAATAATATACATATACATATATTTTTTTTCTTCCCTAAATTAGGAAGAACATCACCGTCCACTCTTCAAGCATGAGCTGCACAGGGTGCACCTTCCAAAGAGGACGGGGTGGAAATGGGGGCGAGGTGACTACAATAGGGCAATGTGACACACTATGTTAGCCAAGGGTTCCAAGTCAACCACGACGGTCATCAACTGTGTTGATTATGTGCCCTTGATGTCATAGGATGAGGAGGGCACTTGATTTCTGGGATCTTATGAATTCAATCCCAAACCCCAATCAAACCACGAGTGACACATGGGACCGGTTCCAACAGAGGAAAATCCTAGCTGACCAGTATTCCTCAAAATCCTCAAGGTCACAGGAAACAAGAGAAAGAATGAAAAACCGTCCCAGCCAGAAGGAACTTAAACAGACGCAACAACTAAACATTATAGGTAATGCTGACGACATTCTGAAAAGAAAAAAAGTCAATTAGGTAAAAACTAAGGAAATCTGAATAAACCGTGGACTTTGGTTTATAATAAAATATCCATATCATTTCATTAATCACAACAGACGTACGATACTAATGTAAGAGGTTAAGAAAAGAGAAACTGTGTATGACTCTATGGGAACTCTCTGTAGTATCTTCTCAGTTTTTCTGTAGTTTTCGGTATTCAAATTTTCTCTATTTTTAATCTAAGATTCCTCAAGAAAGTAAAGCATACAAAACACAGTAATAATCACAAAGTAGCCGTGTTGTAGTACTTTTTCTAACAGCTTATTCCAACTCGTTCTTGATTATTCCAGTATGTCTTAGTTTCCTTTTCTTTTAAATTTCAATCATTACTGGATAGTGCTACTGGGGAGATTAAAATCTCAGTATGGTCCCCCACGTAGAGTCGATGGCCGATAAGAATTCCCGTGGTTCCATAACTAGAACCATTTCAGGGTAGCCTTTTTCAGAATTCACTGAGAAATGAATATGTATTCCTTTGTTTTTATTATTTTTTGAAAATGAAGTTTGTCACAATTCAAAACATCTTAAAGAATACACATCAGTGTATTTGAGAACAACTACCTTGGAGACGTCCATAGGCTTCTGAGTCTCTCGGGCGGGTAGCAGATGCACGTTGGGGAAATCTGCTTTGGCTTCAGGAGGGTTGGGATTCCAATCCATCCAGGCCACTCTAGTACATCCTGTACTTTTGAAGAAGTGATGTGATCCCTCCAGACCTGAGCTTCCTCTTCTTAAAACAAAGTTAATGATCTTTTCTAGTACTGGTGTGAAAAGTAAATGGAGTAATGCGTATTAGGTATTTAGCACGGTCCTCGGCAAAGTGACGTTCTGTTATTATCATTATTCGTACGTAAGTTCACGAGCCCTCAATTGTTTTACTAATACCTTAGAAATGCAGAAATCTAAAGTAATGATTATATATTCTAAATGTGGGGACTCAAGATAAAGAGCTGATTAGTGATCTTACAAAATTTTCACAACTAGTTACTAATTAGGGAGGTGGACTAAAATAGAGATCCTTTTTCTTGCAGACAAGGGATCTTTCTTGTGAAAAAGAAAAAAAAAAAGTAGTGTTAACATTCTCAAATATTAGGCACCATATCTCTTCATGTCTTTTTATAATTTTTGATACGAAGACTCCACAAACTTAGTTTTGGCTCAGTTATGGTTTAGAAGCCACCCAGATGGTCTCTCTGTTAGACAAATTTTGAGATCAGTTTCCTGCAATTCTAACTTCGCTATATTTCCAAAAGGATGGATAAAACAGAAAGCGATACGGAACGTCTTACACCACGGAGCCTGCACTACCCCCCTTTCTAATAATCCCCACGCCCAGTGGAACAGGATTGTTGCCAATCAAGGAGTGTTGTTCTCTAACGTTTTAGCGATGAATGTCAGCTCTGAACATCTCTACCCAGAAGCACTGTGAGACCAGCCTGGGCAGGCACCACATCCGCATGCGTTAAATCCTCATCGGCACACCTACGGTTACCGGACTTGACCACTTCATCAAACCGAAAATTCTTCAAATATTTTACGGGAAAACATAAGCAACCGTGATGGTGAGCGATTTGATGGAAGCCATTATGATAAGTGAATACACGGCTAGCGGTTACACATGCAGCCCTTTTAAAATAAGAGTGAATACCTCATCACATCAGGTGTTCCCCCACTTTGTACTGTGGAGTGTAGGAGGAAACAGAAATGCATTGTTGTTAACATTAATTATTGGACCTACTGCCTTAAAAGCCTTTTCACTTGGGATCAGAGTTGTCATATTTCATAGACAAATGCAAGTAAAGAACTGTATTACCATCTCGCAACGCGTCCTTTCCTCGGGGAAGGACCTCCGTCACTGACTCAGCCATATAATTTACTAAACGTGAGTTGTCCGAGCACTCAGCACTGCTGGTTAAAAATTATTTTTATATTGTATGTAAACTTGAAAATTCCAATCAAAACGAGAGACAGAGGGAGAGAGAGAAGGAGGGAGGGAGGGAGGGAGGGAGGGAGGGAGGGAGGGAGAAGGGAGATAATGTCTTCCAGATGACAGCTTTCTGGATGGAATCTGAAGCCTGAAGCAAGAGAAAATTTTCATTAACATTCAGATTACATGTCATTTTGATTCACACTCCCTAAGCGAGCTGATTTGGTCGCCAGCCAGCCTTCTCGCAGGGTGATGACGACACCACAAGCCTCACTACTAATGACTCCTTGAGTGACAGCCGGTCTCAGAGCTCCCCGTGGCGCCTCTGCCCGCCGGCCCCGTGATGCCAACGCGGCTCCACCCGGGGCCCCTGGTGCATCTTCCCGGCCAGGCCAGTCGGCGACTTCGGGAATGAGGCCGCCCTCGCCCCTCCAGAGGGATGGCTGCCCATGCAGGTGCCCATGATGCTGACTTCCCAAGCAGCGCATGCTGTCAGAACAGTTGCATCAGCATCTGGTAATTGGAGCCCTCTGAGGACCTCGGTCTTTCCTCTCAGGGGAGGGGGATTGACCCTTTGCCTCACGGCGTCTTCACTTAAGCAATGACTTCCATGGTGCGCTATAGACATTCTATGCCTTGTTCAAATGCCACCGTGTTTGGTGTTTTTTCCTATTTTTCACTTTCATTCACTCCAGTTTTAAAAATCATACATATATGAGATCTATGATATATATTCCACCCCCACCCTGGAATCAAACTGTTTTGTCTACTTACTTGCTTTCAGATTTCAGTTCAGCAAACCACAGCCCTCTCCTCCCAACACCCTCCTGCTCAACTGGCATTTTGAGGCCTGAGCGAGCCCTACCTGCGTCTCCTTTCCGGGGAGGATGCCACAGATGTCGATTTGGAACAGGAGCGTCAACATCCACGAGGGCAGATGTCTTGTTTTGATTCCCTGTGGTACTCCCGAGCACGGGAGAATGCTTGGCACACGGGAAGCATGAGGGAGCAGCTCTTGGGGAATGAACAAACAAAGAAATGAATGACAAACGTGTACGTCTCATAGTGAGTTTAATTTTGTCGTCCCTGTCTGAGATTTAGCGGGATAATTTTCAAGTTTCGAAAGCACGCTCGTCTCCTGTATGCACCTCCTCCCTCACTTGAGTCCTCTGCATTCATCTCTTTGGAACGAGTCTTGCCTTGGGGAAGCTACAGGCCAGAAGAACCTTGCACCCGGGCACCAGTCCTGTTGTCCCGTCACGTACCTGGGTTGCGTTTCCATTCATTTATTCAACTAAGAGGTGGTTACTGAGTGTCGGTAAGGGGCTAGGCACGGTCCTGGACTCCTGGGCTGTACAGGTGAACAGTGAGCATGAAAGAATTCCCCATGGAGGCATCTTTAATGAAACATGTAGAAAAGTTCATTATAGTTTAAAGATGCTGGGGCAGAGGAAGTTCTAGGTTAACCGTGAGAAGTGAAGTATCGGTCAGAGGAGCAGGTGACCAAGGCTCCCGTGGAGGACTCTCCTGAGAGCCAGCGGTGGGAGGCCGTCATTCCCTGATACCGGTGACCGCGTGCTCCTCTGCAATCGAGCTGGAGGTTCTGGGTCGTGGAGAACACGTACAAATACACGGTTTACAAATAAAGAAGGTTGCACTCTTTCCGGTTTAAGTCCTTGGACGCCAGTGACCCAGCATAGGAAATTAAATGTGTATATTGATAGCGAAATATAGTAAGGAGGTATTGCAGATCCAGCATTTAGGAATTTCAGTAAAGACACATTTCCTGTAAATATCCTTTGCTCGACTGTGGTGATATGCTAATCACTTCTCTCTTTGCCTCAGTTTTTGGAATGCGTGTGTGGGGAACATTGGGAGTTTGGGAAGAATGACCGCTTTCTCATCAGAAATGTGTACCTTTTCGGGGCACCTGGGTGGCTCAGTCGGTTAAGCGTCCGACTTCCGCTCAGGTCATGATCTCGCGGCCAGTGAGTTCGAGCCCCGCGTCGGGCTCTGGGCTGACCGTTCAGAGCCTGGAGCCTGTTTCAGATTCTGTGTCTCCCTCTCTCTCTGACCCTCCCCTGTTCATACTCTGTCTCTCCCTCTGTCTCAAAAATAAATAAACGTTAAAAAAATTAAAAAAAATTAAAAACAAAATGAAATATGTACCTTTTCTCGGCATATGAGAAAATGTGGAAATATCAATCGATTTGGAAGCAAAATAATTAAAGTCAATAGAGATCCACAATTTTTTGGATTGCTGAAATTTTTATCCTCACTAACACTTTGTATTCACGTCTGTAAAATGATGTTGATAATAATAATCGTGCCTATTTACAGAATTTTTTTAGGATTAAATGAGGTGATTTGAGCACTAAAGGTAAGTAGTTAAACTCTGAACACAAGTCAAATTTTGTCCTCAAATCATATTCTATTCCAGTGATACAGTTAAAGGAAAGATGCATTGCAATTAAAATTAAGAACTTTCTCTCTCACTTTATATCTTTATTATAGCTTCTTCAAAGTGAAGCTATTTAAAAAATTATGTCCATAATGCTTTAAAATCAAAACGAAACATGTGGGGGAGACCGTGTGTGGAAATGAGACTGAAAGGAATTGTTTTAGAAAAATGGGAATTTTCTGAAATGGAAATAGGCCACGTTCTGCAGTAGGAAGTATCAGGCAATATAATTTTTACAGAGTAGACAAGGTCTTGTAAACGATGTTTAAGCCTGTCCACATACCTGGCGGAGATAGGAATTGACATGCTCTCACTCTGGATAAAACATTAGAGTTGCCTGGGATGCGTTTTGCTATAGGATGCCTGGCCCCCGTGGTAAAGGTGGGCCCTCATCGTGATTATTTCTAAGCCGTGGTTAGAATAACTCCCTGGGTGTTCTCACGTGCACCCTGAATTCAGAAAGTGTCTGTTAATTGATTTCTAGAGTTGTTTCTCACTGGGCGAATCTTGTGCTTGTCGTAGGTACCTGTGCTGAGCAGGGGTTAAAACCATTGAGTGTTGTTGAGCAT
The DNA here is from genome assembly GCF_018350195.1 of Panthera tigris. NCBI lineage: Eukaryota > Metazoa > Chordata > Mammalia > Carnivora > Felidae > Panthera > Panthera tigris. The sequence goes on along the minus strand of NC_056662.1, from coordinate 136,343,041 downwards.
CAGTCTAGATTGCCCACCCAGCCGGCAAGGCGGTCTTGGTGCAGAGCCCTGGGAGCAGATTGATGGAGTTTAAATAGAGCGCTGATCTGTGCCTTGTTCATTACTGCTTTATTCAAGAGGCAAGTATCCGCCAAGTCTTCCGGTCTTTGCCTCAAATAGAGACAGATGCTGACAGTCTGGCCCGCCCACCTTCCCCAGGAAGACGATCTTCATGGAAGCAGGCCAGCAGCGCCGTCCCAGAAGCAGCGACAGAGACAAGGTTATGTTCCACATCCACCTATGTAGCGCATGGAAAGATTGCAGAGCCCGGCGTGTATTTCATTAAAACCACCCCATTCCCAGGGCCTGTTGGCGGTGACTGGAAAACATCATTCTCAATGCAGTGGGGAAAATCCTGTCATTCGGTGACAGAAGCAAGATGGGAATTCTGACACCTCGGTGGCAGCCTGTGTTTGTCACAACCTCTTTTCTTTGTAACTGTGCCTCCCAGACTTCATGACACCAAGTCTTGGCATGATCCCCGCCCCCGCCTGCACATTTGCTTCTCCTGAGAATTAGCTGTTTAATTTTTCTGGGTCCTTATTGTGGCGTCTTGGATGTACAAGTGCATTAAGCTACTTCTGGGTAAATAGAATCTTGACACAACAGGAGGGCCAACGCGGGCTGGTGTGGCTGCTGGCACGTCGTTTCCAACCCCGTGTTCCACACTCGGGCTTCATTTAAAGGCTGGGTTCCTTGAAAATGCATTTATTAAGTCTGACCTACTTTTCAAATATTTAATATTCCATTTTGGTTTCCTCGTGACAAAAGCAGCTTCAAGGTCTTCACGTTCTTGCCAGTTTTTAAAGCAAAGATACCGATTCAGCTAATAAGACACTGCACAGACTCACCATCCCTGGACCACTTTCAAGAGCTGTATTTAAAGCAATTAGCAGTTCACAAGATCCTACGGGTACTCGGACGTCCCAGAGGACTGATCTGCATTTGCTCTTTCTGAAAATTCTCCTTTTTTCCTTCTCTTCACACGTGTGGCTACGCTGTTGGTAAGAAGACTCGAAATGCACAGCAGGGAACACGCTCACCACCTTCACAGAGTGGGGACCTGCTCACAGCGTAACTGACTCTATTCCTTTGATCAAAATATTCCGACATGGGAAATGACAGACACGCGGGCAAAACATAGATATAAGTGGTTCACCTTGAAGGGAGAAGAAAACAGGGAGAAGAGAAAAAATAAGGCGCGATGCACATTTGTGAAATTTCAGCCATATCTATGTAGGGAGATGGCTTAGCTCATTGCAAAAATAAGGTGATGTACACTAAAACAATCTCAAGAGGGACAATAAAAAATAAAGTTGGAATGGTGTGAGAGAGCATGAGGGGGTAGGCGGCATAAGTCGGCCCAGAGAAGTGCTTTGCGTGCCATTTTGAACTAGATGGAGTTCGATTTCCCTGGCCGCCAACGCCAAGATAAAACAGAACAACTATGTGAATTCACTCTCCATAAGATGGGAGCAAACGAGTCCATCGGTTTCGCTGGTTTGGATCCCGAACTCACAGTGAGTTTGCTCAACGGGGCCACTCAACAGGAATTCTTGCGGTCTGGGTGACAACGCCCAACAATAAATGCGGCAAAGGGTTCCAAGGAGTCAAAAAGATATTTACGTGAGAGGTCTCTAGCTAGGCAAAAGCTCATGCTTAGTTTTGGGAATGGAAATAAAATAGGTAGCAGGCATTCTAGGCCATCGAAGCTTATTGTTCTGTGTGAAACAAGAGCTGTAATTAAGCAACTGGAAGGAGGGGAAGGTGCTGGGGGGAGGGGGTCACTGCTCAGTTACTGCAGAGGAAACCGCGCTGTATCAGACAGGCTGCTAGGGGCGTGCTTTCAAACAGCAAAGGGCTTTGCTTTAATCTCCCGTGAAAAGTTTGAAAACAACTTTGGCGAGTATGTGTGGAGAGTGACAGTAACTCTTACAAAACGCCTTCATCAAAGAGACGACAATTTGCTGACATATCTTTATGTCTTGAACAGAAAAAGGCGTAGGGAAACAAATTATGATGGGCACGTTGTGTTGTTTTTTTAAATTTTTTTTTAACGTTTATTTATTTTTTGATAGAGAGAGACAGAGCGTGAGTGGGTTGGGGCAGAGAGAGAGGGAGACACAGAATCCGAAGCGGGCTCCAGGCTCCGAGCTGGCGGTCCAGAGCCCGACGCGGGGCTCGAACCCATGAACCGTGAGATGGTGACCTGAGCCGAAGTCGGATGCCCAACCGACCGAGCCACCCAGGCACCCCATGATGGGCACAGTTTTAGCACACCAAGCCCTCACGAAGAACTCGTTATTTGTAATGGTACATATTGGCAACATTCTAATAGTTTTATTAAATAATACGTTGTGGTTTTTATAATAAAGTAACATTAATAAACATGTTTCTGTGCTGTTTTTAGCAGCTTATCTTTAGCAGATGCAAACCCAGTGTAATTTTCTGCGCTGGAAGCGATATAGGTAATACATCTAATCTTAAACAGATGGAATTTGGATGTCACTATTTGTTTTAGGAATTTTTAAAAATTTGAACCATTCCTCCTTTGAGACTACTAGATTTTCTATTTTGACTCTCAGCTCTTCTGAGTGTCATAATAATCTTCCTATTGTTTATATTAGGTAGTTACATTTCTTGCCTAACGCATTGGCTGGACTTTCAAGAACAATGTTGAATTATAACAGCGATAATGGGACTGATTGTTCCTGATTTTAATAGGAGTTCACTGTACTTTGCGTTAATTAGGATACTTAAAACCAGTTTTAGATATATTCCATTTATCATACCAAGACATTTCTCTTCTATAACAAATTTACTGACATCTCCGTTAATCAGGAAAATATTTTACACTTTAAAATGAGTTTTATTGCCACTCACAAAGCGTGGATGGATCTCCACGTCTAACCTATTACTTAGATGAATTATACACATTCGTTAGGAAACATGCATTAATATCTTTGCAGTATTGGAACATCTTTGTCACCTTGAAATTGTGTGTGCGTGCACATGTGTGTGCACCTGTGTGTGCACGCGTGTGTGTTCATATCCATGCACATTTAGATAGATATCTAGGTTATCAGTCTCTTAGAAATAATGATATTTTTCTGTGCTTTCAAACTTGAAATGCTTTAGGAAGTATGTATTCCTTGAAGAACATATAAAGCTCTTAAAACATGTGAACCAGGTACTTATTTATAGAATTCTTTTCGTTTACATTTTCCTAGAAAAAATATTTTAGTATATTTGCAAACTTAATAACAGGATTTTAAATAATGTAGAACATTTGTAAAAGTTGAAAATTTTTCTCCTCTAGAATCGCAGTGGTACCCCCCCCTTTTCTGCTAAAATTTGTGTGTGTATTCTCTCTCAATGTTTTTAATTTCATACATCAGAAATTTATCGGAGGTCGTATATTTATTCATCTTTTCCTGTAGCATGGGACATCCCGTTTTATTATTTCCTGGTATTCTTTGTAGTGTTTTTCCTATTTGAATGCATTTGGCTGGCCAGCCCATCAGGACACGGGGCCTGAGGTAACGAGCAACGCAAATTCTCAGTGGCTTAAAACATCAGATCCCCTTCTTCTCCTGGTCCCCATCCCATGCAGGGTGATAGGAGCGCTTCTCTGAGAGGCCCTGACTCCAGGAAACAGCTAGTACCGTGGTCTGCATCACACAGGGACAGGACAGAATAACTGAGGACACCTGGCCGTTAGGGCTTCGGATGTGCAATGGCACGCGTCCCGTGGCCAAAGAAGCGGTGGCCGCCTCTGACCTCAGATGGCTGTGAAGTTCCCCATCATGTGCCTGGAGGGAAGCCAGAGACCCTTGGTGGCCGGATCCTGGGGCTGGCACAGTTCTTCTTATTTGCTTATTTGTATCCGGTTTTGTTTGTTTCCCCCAAGGCTGGCTGTTAGTTCAATTTTTAGTATCCATTTGGTTAAGACTTATGCAGAATTCTTTTTTTTCCCCCAGTGTTCGTTACTTTCTAAATATTCTCCTCTTTTGATTTCCAAGTCCAGTGGCTATATGCTTTTTTTGTTTTGTTTTGCTCATTCTTTGGCTTTTAGTTTAAAAGGCCATGACGTGAGGCTGAAAAGCACTTGCTCTCCGGTAGACAAAACGGCTCCAGTTTTGAACTTGAGGCTTATCTAAGTTTGTGTGCCCGGGTGTGTACATAGGAAAGATAAGTCATTACAATCAAAATATTCCAAGATGTTTTGAACATTTTCTTGAGATGGAGAAACGGAAACGGAAGCTCAAGTCTGTATGGTTCTCTTGGGAGAAAGAGAGGGGAGGAAGACGAGAGTTTAGAGTCAGGGGAAGGGTAACTTCAATTTTGCCATGAATTTGACACGTATCATCATATTTAGTAAACTGAATATGCTGTGGAAATGCATGTGTGTTAGGGCGTTTGCCCAAAGCCATACATCTAGTCATTCAGACCTCAAGTTTGCTCACCTCTTTTTGTTTGTCTGGATGTTTCTTCTCCTTTTACTCACCGGGGCAGAAAAGGGGGAACCTGAACGGATGGAGTGAGGGGACAGCTACTCCCGGTTCGTTTCACTGCGGGGGGGGGGGTCCACTAGCTTCTAGAATGAGCCCGCCCCTGTGTGTTTTGTTCGGTTCCTACTTCAGGGCTTTGCCCAGGTTCCTCTCCTTCCTTTACTGGGCTTCTTCCACTGCTAATCTGGGGGGCGTCTCTTGTTGCCCCTGACTGCCTTGCCCATCAAAGTTCTGCCATGCCCACTCCTCAACTTGCGCTACTCACAATGTACTCTCGTCTACCTACTGCCTTTCGCCACTCACTGCTTAGTGATTATTACTGATAAGTCTATGATTATCAAATTGATATGCTCCTTCCGGAACTTGGGTCCACGTCCCAAACATATGTGTCCCGTGATCTATAATATCACCACTTGGATAAACCACCATCAATTTCAACACATCAAAAATTATGCTCCTTCTCTAGTGTCCCTCTTCTCTAGGAAGAGCATTCCTAGTCACCTGACTGCTCCTGAGGAAATAGCAGAAATTATCCTTCAGAGTCTCCTGTCTCTTAACCCACCTGGACAGTCGCCACAGGCAGCCACTCCACTTCTGTTTTCGTCACAGACGTCCATTTACCTCAGCCTCTCAGGTGGCTTCAGTCTAAACCATTGTCTTTTCCTTTGGGCTCAGGGCCAAACATTCCAACCTTTCTCCTTACAAATACTCTTGCCTCTTTCGAACGCTTTCTTCTCACAGAAGCCAGAGAGATTGTTAAAACAGAAAAATAAAAACAAAATAAACTGACCATACTATGTGCTTATGTAAAACTCTTCAATAGAAATGCTCCCCGTGTGCAAAGCCACTAGCTATGCAAGACCAACACTGTGACCGGGCACTTGTCAACACCTCTGGCCATCCTGTCCCTTGATTAGTATTCTCTTCCCTCATTGTCCATTTTAGACCCCAGACCATCCCTCTTTCTGCTTTATTTGGTGGCCTCCTAATTATTATGTCGGTCACACAGTGAATATCATCATTCAAGGCACAGGACAGTGTCTACGCTTCTCTGTAGCACTCACAGTCATTATCATTACCTATTTGATTACTTAATATCTGTCGCCCCCACTAATCTAAGTGCTGCATGAAGGCCACGAATGACCCTACCTTGTTAACTTTATATTCCCAACACCTGGTACCTAGTGTCTGACACATAAGAGGAATTAGAAATTATTTGTCTAATAAATGGAGTACTTAGAGACCACATAGAAACAACTAATGAAGTATATTGGATAATAAACCATCTTTTTAAAGAGAAAGCCTGGCTTGTAGAAATTCCATGAAGGCCCCTTGATATCAAATTAGTCTGAAAATTAATTCTTTCTAAACAGAGTTTCTGACAAAATCCTAAACCTATATCAAGGTTATAAATTCCATTTATCTTTCCATACCACAAGCCAACAGTATCGCCTCCCCAAAGCCTTCCTGAACCTTCCCTCATCTTCTACTGTGAATTCTAATGAATCTTGTTCTTGTCTTATCTCCCTAGTTATCCAAGAACTTCACGAGAGCAAAGACCTTCCCTTTGTATTTAGCTTTCCATTTTGTGCATATTAAGTAACTATTCAACCTCTGCTGAATAAATAAATACATCCAGGATGATTTATTACGGAATACTAAATATCAGGAACCACTAATGGAAAACCTATTATGATCCAGACATCATATTAGTCCACAATCATGCAAAGTGCAAACGAATACAAATAAAACCAACTTGGAGACCTCACCTTACCGACTGTGTCCTTTTGCTTGGGAGCACTTTTAGTCTTTATATCTGACACCCATTCTGCCCTGGACAGTGTCCTAATTTGAACACCTCCTTAGAGGAAAGAAGAGAATCACACCTCACTCCTGGTAATTGCCAGAGTAATCACATGCATCACAAACCCTAGGACAGCTTATCGAATTAAAAGTGTATGTGCCTCATAATTCATTTTTATTTACTGGAAATTTGGCTTACAACTGTTGTCATGTTGCATATGATTAATTATGCCATAAAATTTGTATGTTCAAGCGTATGTTTACTCCTGTAAGAAGATCCATGCCTGGTTTTCCGTATTCCATGGGGGAGCTCAACACGAAGTGCTGAGTTTTAATTTGCATGATATTTACATAAATTTGCATTTCCATACACCGGTATTAATTTTACATAAGAAATACGCCTGATTCTAAGGATAATGAAATCTAATCTTATGGCCCATAAGAGAAGTGGCGGTATTGGAAGCAACTGGATAATAGAAGTTGGTGGAAAGTGTGGAATGTGTGTCAAATAATTGCCAATGATGATTCTCCATTGAATAAGCGGTTGTACTTGCAAAACATTCCCATATGTCTCTTCTCCTTTGAGCTTCATAAGAAAATTTTCAGATCAGAGATGACACCAATCTTACCAAAAGGCCCTAGAAGTCTTAGAAGTTAAGATTTACCTCCAAGGTCAAGGAATAAGTTCCCGCAGCATGAGCTCTGGAGCCAACTCTCCAAAGCAGATGCCCCTTCTGTAGCTTCCTGAACAATGTGTCCACAGAGCCAAGAAAGATAGGAAGGGAGAGAAGTCTACTAAGGACAAGAACGTTTTAGAAGTCTACCCTTCTTCCCGCTCCTTCCTCTGATGCCCTTACTTCCTCCTTTTCTCCGGACTTGCATTCCCTCTCCCCAAATGCACAGCCCGTTCCCATTAACTGGTTATGTTGAAAGCCGAACTAGCTTTCTAGTGTTTTTTGTGTTTGAGATAGAGATCATTTTGTGGGATCATAAGCAGGTTGATTTTTGACAACCCTAAAGGCTAGTCCGGTGCATTATTGTTACGTTGCTGTGGGAATAAATCAGAAAGGCAGCTCTGTGTTATGAATCCTAAGTCCCTGCATAGATGAGAAAGAATTAGAATGGGGGAATTAGGACCCCTCCGAGGATAGCACTCAGCTCTTTAGATAAAGAATTGAACCAAATAAGCAATTAACAACAACCACAATAATATCTGTAGACACATTGTTCAGTAGACTCTCTGTACTAAGTCTAATCCTTTTGCTAAATTCATAAAAGTTATTGCTAACTTCCTAGGTGAGCAAACAGTTGCTTAAGCAGATTATGTAACTTGTCCAAAGTCTCATAGCTAATGTGCTGCTGAGTCAAAATATAGACAGTGGCCTCTCAAATTCTAAAATCACTTTCTAAATTTGATCCTTCACATTGTCGACAAACATAAGCTTGACTAATTGGAAAGCTAGAACTGAATATAAAAATCCTGCCCCATATCTCGCATTTTACAATGACAAGATTAAGGCTAAGTGACATGTTGCAGATTGGATAGCTGGTGGGTGGCCATGTCAGAAATAGAACCAAGTCTTGTTTTCCAGGCATAGTTTGCTTCTTTGTTCCCTCCTGGCCCCAAAGCATCAGGCCGCCACTCTTTTCCTCAAGCTGACTCTAGTCATATGCTCCCTGAGTCTCTGTAGGGATCCTGGTAGGTGACATTAATTAACACAAAAACAGTACAACCCCATTGGTGACTGATGACAGTAGAATATTGACAATGAACAGGAGACACAACGTCCCCCAGAATGTACGACTTTCTGTTGCATCGTAGATTATCCAAGATGCTTATACGCTTGCACCAGTGGGATTCTGGGTCAGAACAATTTGTGTTCCAATCCCAGTACGAGTGTAGCTAGGTCGTATGGCCTGGATCCTCTCGTAGGTACCATCGGAGACACAACTCTCACACCTGTGTAGCTGAACCGATAAAGCCCACCTGACAGAGCTGTTGTAAGTAATAACAGTTATAAGTATAACAAATAATGATATGTATCAATGATATATATAAAATAAATGGCACTGCTGTTTGTTTTCCTTCATGTGTTTGAATGCAAACACTTCTAGAGCCAGCATCACTGGTTTGTTGAGTACCCGGTGAAAATGGAGAACCGTTGGATGTTGTGGTTTAAGTCACTGTTGGGTAGTTTTCCGAGAAAGCTCGGGAATTAGTTGTGCAGTCATGATATGAGGCTTGAGCAATATTTGGTGTTCGTTGCAAACATTTCTAGCACATACCATGAATACTCAATATTTCAGTATTTATCCACCTATTTTTTCTTTCCCTTTCTCCCCCTCACCGTGCAGTGAATGCAATGTTGTCCATTTTGAGAAGAATCGTTATACGATATTGATATGAGCATCCTCGCAGTATTGTTGTTACCTTACACTTAAATACATTATGTGGACAGTTTCATGTTGTGATATAATATATGTAGTTTTTTGTTTTGACTTATCAGGAAAATAATAACACCTCAGTACATGGCTATCGTTCATTCACTCGTTCCAGCATTGCTACCAGGAAGCCATGATTTCAGCAAGCTGTGGTGTGGAAGGAATGGAGAATCGTGCCGTGGGAGATGCAAATACAATTCAGACAATACACATTGACTGAAATAACCCTATTGATTCATTTCCTTTAGTTCTTGCCCTTTTCCAAGGATGTGAATATGCTGTCTTAACTCATTGTTGAGTGTCAGCCCTTGACGTCCCATATTGCCTTTCCATAGAAATAATTCTCTCCAACTAACTCAATTCTTTTTGCCCAACTCAATATCTTCTTTTCCTTTCATTCTTATTAGCTTCAGGATTGTTGGGAACCACGGTAGCCGGTAGCACAATCTAATTTTCCTCCCTAGCATTCATTCAGCTCAACGGAACAGAAGTTGTCACCGTGCACTAGAACTTGGGGTGTGATTTGAGAAAGACTTATCTTTGTACTTATTCTGAAAGTGCTTGTGGGCTTGCTGGGAAATAGAAACACACACACTTTGATTCTAGTATGATACTGTCACCTGAGAAAAGGGTCAACTGAAGCTGGTCGGGTGGGTGAGAGCAGGGGTCTTGAGAAGAAGGAGCTTCACTTGGGGTTGAAAGACAGGTAGGTGTGATTCATGGAAGAAGGGAGAAAAGGCCCAGTTACAGCAGGAAATCACACACAGCCTGAGGAGTTACAAGATACCTGGCATTTCTACAATACCAAGAGGGGGTGGGGACTGAAAACACCAGACTCTAGTAGACATCACTGTAAAATGATACGTGTGTGTGGTGTAATGACAACAAATGGCCAGAAATCCAAATTGATTGCACACGCCACGGTGTATAGTGTGTGTGTGTGTGTGTGTGTGTGCGCGCGCGCGTGTTTGAAGCTCACAAAACCCCAGTCAACATGCTTCCCCTGCTCTCATCCTTTTGCTTCAAGGGGAGAAGGTGTCTCACCAACAAATGTATTTCTCAGTTACTCTAAGTAGCCCCTGAGGCAACCGTGACCTCTAGGGTAAACCCTGACCAGGCTTATCTCTATTCAATTTAGGAAACAGAATGAGATGAGGAAAAAAACAGAATTGTTTTCAGGAGGGTGTAGTCCAGAGACCACAATTCTGAGCTTTCAGTCTCCCTGGGGCCGCGTGGCAGGCAGTGCCCTGGGGGACGTCGCCCCCTAATGGCGTGGGAAAAATCAGATACTCTTGCTTTACCTTAGCTATAAAATGCTGAATCTCCGGCTTATTTTAATTAATACATGCATATTAACAAAAAGAGATATAATACATTGAAAGAATAACTTGATGGCATATTTGGAGTTAAAAATTCAGCTTCAACCATCATACTATATAAATTAAGAATGGCAAAACAGCATTTTTTACTCATGACTAGCTTTTGTAGTTTTGTAACCCTTACCCAAAATCATACTAACTTTTAATTTGTTTATTCTTTGATATTCTTATCTTCAAAAATGTTTCTGAAACTTCTGGACTCCTTCGTTCTTAAATCCGAGTTTATTCCTGAGACATTCACCACATGTTTCTTTGAAGAGACTTGAAAAGATGGTCCATTGTTCCAAAAATAAACTCAATGACTGATCTCTAATGTTTAAGTATAACACAGAACAAGTTCATTGTCTTGTTATTACTATTTCAAATATGGACCTTTAGGTATAAAGTCTTAGAGGGCTGGTCTTTGCCCAAGACTATACAAATGGGAAATTAGGTTTAAAAAATTTGATCTGTAAGCAAAATACTAGTAGGAAAATAAAAGGTTGCTCCTAAGGTGGTATGCTGTATTTATATAAAGATTTACTAACAAATAAAGGGTAAGTAGATACATAAAACTCTTTTTAAAAAGTGGTTTTGAAACATCTCTGGCCCAGGAATTTTCATCTTCGGTGTAACTTTGTACGAACTTACTTTTAATTTGTATATATTCCGGGACACCTGGGTGGCTCAGTCGGTTAAGCATCCAACTTCGGCTCAGGTCATGATCTCACAGGTCACGAGTTCGAGCCCTGTAGTCCTGCTCTGTGCTGACAGCATGCAGGCTGTTTGGGGTTCCCTCTCTCCCCCTCTCTCTCTTTCTCTCTCTCGAAAATAATTTGAATATATTCTGACATGTAAGCCAGAATAGTTACTGAACTGGTTAATATCTGCAAGAGAATTATTCATAAATTAATTAATTAATGAAAACACTTTTTTCACACACACATCCAATATTATTTTTGTGCGCGTAATCTCTTTTGAGTGATGAAGTTTTCAAAGACGAACTGAAATTAGATCTGCTCCCGACCACTACGGAAGTACAAAACAACATTCTAGGAATCCTCTTTAAATATGGTTTGTGTGGTTTGGGTGCTGTGTAGGCGAGCTCACGACTCACGGGCGGCTGAATGCCTCTAGAGCAGACAGAGAAGGCAATTTTCTGAGGAAATTTCAATTTTTTTTCAAACCGATCAAATATTTAGGTACACGTCATCTTCTAAATAAAATGTAGAATCAGCTGGCGAGCTCAAAAAATTGATCAGAGATTCCCCAATTTCTTCTAACCTAAACGAAACCTTGAAAATTGAAATTATAAAGAGATTCGTATATGTGGCATAAAGCATGTGTGAAATAAATTATCCATAGAGTGTGTTGAAAGCATGCTCAGTAAGGTAAGAGTTCAAGTCCCAGGCACCCATTTGCAATTCTAAGTTTCCAAATGGGGATTGATGTGTTGGGGAACAGAGTTAACAGATGGGCGCTGACACTACGGGTGGAGAAGTTGGAAGATTCTTTTACAAAATTGGTTTTGGAGGCACCTGGATGGCTCAGTCTGTTAAGCGTCCTCCTCTTGATTTTTGGCTCAGGTCACGACCTCACGGTTTATGAGATCTAGCCCCAGGTCAAGCTCTGCACTGACAGCAAGGAGCCTGCTTGGGATTCTGTCTCTCTCCCTCTCTTTTCCCCTATCCCTCTCTCTCCGATGATATTCGTTTAAGGTTACTATTTTGAATGTGATTTCAGTTATTTTGTAAAATAAAAAATACCATCAGTATCTATCTCTTACCAATTATGGGGCAATGCAATATGTTAAAAAGACTTAAAGAAAAACCTGAATCCGTTATCAGTTACAAGGAAACATAAGCTAAAACCAGAGAGGGAGGGAAACCAGAAGAGACTCGTAAATACAGAGAACAAACTGAGGGTTGATGGCGAGGTAGGGGGGAGTTGGGGGGGTGGAGGGTGTGAGGGGGGAGGGAGGGAAAACGGGTGATGGGCTTTGAGGAGGGCACTTGTCAGGGTGAACACTGGGTATTGCATGTAAGCTGCGAATCACCGGGTTCTACTCCTGAAACCAACACTACACTGTGTGCTAACTTGAATTTAAATATGCAAAAAAAAATTTTTAAAATGAAAAGAATACATGACCTCCACTATTTCAGCTGCATTTAAACAACTACGCCTGATTCTTTAACTCTGTTAGGTCACTTGAATCTCTGCAAATGTTTTATTCAAGGCAAAAATGGAGCCCACTCCCAAAGCGCTGCCCACTGGAAAGCTATTTTAACAGAAGACCAGCTTAAAATAGGGTCGTTTTACGTGGTGCTTCAAAATATTTCTGACACCTACATTCTGTAATCACATTCATCAAAACACAAGGCCTTCTTAATACTGTCTTTTGCATTAGAATGTACCCTACCCACAGGCTGTTCTCCATTAACCCTTCTTCCACAATTAGCCACTTGAAAGCATCCTTCCCCCCTCTTCCCTAAGCGGTAACAGGACCCTTGAGGGCCTGTGGATGGCGACCTGCCAGAGTCAGGTAATCTCAGCGGGCAAAGGTTAGTCCTAATTAGCGTGGTGTCCCCGGCATGGTGTCACTGTTACTGTCACAAGCAGGAAGTGCCTTAGACAGGTGGTTTCAAAGGCAGGCTATAAAGAGAGCACAGCACATAATAAAGTCACCAGAGACCAGTCGCCGCACGGATTCTGATGCTCTTTCTGAAGCTGGCCTGTTCACCGAAAGTGGGTCTTCTCTTCTCCCTGGGATAAATGTGAGCCTAAGTCATGTCACTACGACCTTTGAACATATGGGTTGATCTTCAACCGCCTGCCCGCTAGTTCCCAGTGAGGGACCCACGCGAGGTGACGGTGGGTTGTGACCGCTACCTTCACGCCCAGACCGGGCTTTCTGCTGTGGTTTCACCTAGAGGCACGTCGTCATCGCGTCAGTTGCCAACGTGATGCACCGTGGTTGGGTAATTGAGATTTCCTTCGGCACTAATTTAAACGAATTTAATAAGAGCGAAGACTAAGGATGCCCAGCCCCAACTGTTCTTTATGTGTTTGAGGCTGTCATTTTACCTCCCAGTAAATAGAGATTACAGGTTATGGTCAGTTCCCGATCTGAGCACCTAAGAAATGCTTTATTACTGTGACCTGATCGAGAATTTGCTGGTGGGCCTGAGTGGCTCAGTCGGTTAAGCGTCCGACTTCGGCTCACGTCATGATCTCATGGTTCATGGGTTCAAGCCCCACGTCGGGCTCTGTGCTGACGGCTCAGAGCCTGGAGCCTGCTTCAGATTCTGGGTCTCCCTCTCTCTCTTCCTCTCCCCTGCTTGTGCTCTGTCTCTCTTTCTCAAAAATAAATAAATATTAAAAAAAAAAAGGATGTGTTTTCAGGAATCCGGCAAACTGCGTGATTAGTAAGAATCTTTTTGCCTGCAGCTCTCTTCTCTGCTTGGGTTTCTTTTGAATCCTGTCTTACTTTGTTACATTTTCAAGAGACTGGTAAAGATTCTTGAATATTCGGCTCTCCATGAGTCTAGACTGAAGCGTCTCAGACCTTGCTGGGCTGGTGTCTTGGGACACCCCACCAGAGAACTTCCTGTCTGGACAACAAAAACTCCGTTCATTCTTACTGTTCACCTTCCTTCTGATTTTTTCCCAGCCATGTTTGCCTACCTCCTACCACACAACAGGCTCATTTCTCAAAATGGGTCTCTCTCCCATCAGTCAGCATTTGCTCCAGAAGGCTCTGCTTCTGAGGGTCCGAATGTGCCCTCGGCCTGCACAGGAGAGCGCTTGTCCCGGAGGCCTTAGCCTGGTTAGCAGTGGGGACCCCACCCTTAGAGGATGTTAGGGGAGAAAATAGCACAGGTTATCAACCAACAGTGCAGGGGGATGGTCAGGGCCCAGCCCAGTGACTCAAATGTTGTGTGATTCTCCATCTCACAGAGACAACTTCTGGACACTTTGATCCCACCATCTCCTATCTCAGCAAGCTGAGGCTTACACCTTCGGCCCTCTGCCCTCAGCCAAAGTTGGCAGCGATCCCATGTTTCGCACGCCTTGAGATGGCGTGCGTCTGTGGGTGTGCCTGTCCCCCTGGATGGGACTACCAGGTGGCCTCACTGGATTCATCCTGTTCCTGACCATCCAGATCTGGGAGCCCCCTTTTCATCCAGGAAGACACAGCTTGGCCCCCTCTTTCATTACCTTTATGTTTTGAGACACTTCTCTTAATCATTGCCCCCACAATCCTTATCTGTAGAATGGGGAGTGTAAAATCAAGGTTTTCGTTAAGAATAAAATGATGCATTGTGTACAGTATGCAAGTCAAGACGTGGTATCGCTATTGTTAAAGTTCCTGCCTTTTTTCACATATGCAAAGAAATATATATCTTTCACCTTTAATGGTGTCCCTTCAGTCAAGACCCGGGAGGGCGAACGCTTGGGTGTTCACTCTGACTAAAGCACTCCTGGGCTCATTTACATCCCACACTTATTCTCACTTCAGAAAACAGAGTATCAAGCCAGAGATTCCAATCTAAATTCCCAACCTTGGTTCATGTCAAATGTTTCCTCTTCTTTCAGCAAGAATCCACCCACCTGGAGGTTGAGGGTGGTCCTCGAGTTGGCATCTTTCTCCAGGGCCCTGCGATGAACCCCACATGACGGTGCCTGGACGTTGGTGGGCGTTTGCAGGGGATGACATACCCATCAGATGCCTCCTTCTCCTCCAGGGTCAGCTTTCCTTCTAGCTCCATTCACGTGGCCAGCGATGCACACAGCACCGTGGTGAGGTCTCAGCCGTGACAACTGTGCCCATGGCCTAATGGACTGACGCCTAGGAGGTGGACTTGGGCCGATGGGGAAGCCCTTCTTGTGGGGAATCTGGACTAAATAAGACTGTCTCACTTCACGCTGAGTCTGCGGCATGTAAACCTGGGACCTGGGGTCTGGCACAGTCCTCCCCTTTCCACATAAACAGAGACATGGAACCCCATCATGAGCCGGCAGGAGAGCAGGAAGGGGGACAGAATGGCATGTGCGGGGGGAGGAGAGGGCAAGAGAAGGATACGAAGAGTAAAGACCTTTTTGGGCCCATTCTTACATCCTTAGAATAAGGGGTCCTTTTCGGCTCAGCTTACTTCAAATGGATTACGCTATTTGTCAAAAAAATAGTATGCTATTTGACAAAAAAAATTTTTTTTTGTCCAAAATAACTGCCATCAGCTGTTTCCCTTGCTTTCATGTGTAGTTAATGATATAGTTACCTACCTCACGGGGTTGCATGTGGTTCTAACGGAATGGTACGGAAGGGCTAATTAAAAATGGCTATATGTATATGTATATACACATATACATATTGAGTATAACAAATTGAACATCTGCTTGAAATAAATATTTCTTTTTTCTCACTGAAAATAATCTTGGGGACTAGATGTCTCCAGCGTATTTCTTTAAAAAATATAAAAAGACTGTAGTGGAGATTTTGTGCCTTGAACATCAACCCTTACATGTTTAATTAGATGTAGAGGGCGGTGGCTAAATTCTAACTATAGTTTAGATTTTACAGGGAAAGTGTGAAACAAAATTAAATATATATAACTTACATGGAACTAAATATACACGCATAGTGTTTTACCTCATTTCTGGAAATGGAGCATAGTAGGGGATACATCCAATAGATTTAGGCTTTTTTGAAAGAAACGAAAATGTCACATCACCTCTGAAAGAAAAGCAGACTATTCACTAAATCAAATTTAATTTTCTTTACTGTTTTCCCTTGATCTTACCACACAACTGAGGTTTTTAACTGTTGTGTTTAAAAAGAGCCAAAGATTTCTGGGGTGCCAGGGTGGCTCAGTTGGTTGAGCATCTGACTCTTGATTTTGGCTCAGGTCATAATCCCACGGTCGTGGGATTAAGCCCTGTGCTGGAACCTGCTTAGGATTCTCTCTCTTTCTTCCTCTGTCCCTCTCCCCTGCTTGCGTGCTCATTCTCTCTCTCTCTCTCTCTCTCTCTCTCTCTCTCTCTCTCTCAAATAAATAAATTGAAAACTAACTAACTAACTAATTTTAAAAAAGAAAAAAAGATTTCAAAGTAGCATAAAGTTTTCTGAAGGATCTCCACGTAAGAGATCTTCTGGAGCACAGAATACTAAATATTTTGTAATCCTTCTCCTGAGGGTTTGGAACTGACTGCAGTGAAGCTCCTGGAAGAAATATGGAAAAGGAACTAAATGTGACAGGGAAGCAGAAATCACGATATTATTTGTTCTGCCTGGCACCGAGGGAGTCAGGAAAGGCCTGACCGAAGAATGAACGTAGGAGATATTCTTTTACTTGCTTACACTCTATGTGTTCTAATACATCGTGAGATGATTCCTTTTCAGCTGTACTCTTGAGAATGAATACAATTTTCAAAAACAACCAAAGGTCAGGAGAGACGTAGTACACACAGAAGAAACATCGGGTAAAATGTTACAGACTACCTAATGAGAAATGGTGGTTTCAAATGGTTTTCTTATCAGGGATGCCCGGGGGGCTCAGTCGGTTGAGCGTCCGACTTCGGCTCGGGTCACGATCTCCCGGTTCACGGGTTTGAGCCCCGCGTCGGGCTCTGTGCTGATGGCTCGGAGCCTGGAGCCTGCTTCGGAGTCTGTGTCTCCTCCTCTCTCTCTGCCCCTCCTCTGCTCACGCTCTGTCTCTCTCTCTCAAAAATGAATAAACTTAAAAAAATGTTTTAATTGTTTTTCTGTCACAACATGATGTAACTCATATGGCTGGTAATGTGGAATGAGTGAATGAATGTTTGTAAAAGCCTAATAGATACAGAAAATTACCCGTATCTTGTACCATCTAGAGGTACGTTATGCCTCTATTTTATTCTAAATAGTGTCTTGCACAAGTTGACATGGTATACATCTGTTTTTGTGCTGCCCTTTGATTAACATGTTAAGGTACATTATTAAGTCAATATAAATGTAACATTTGCACAGTGACCTTGAATACTAACACGTCATGAGTGTATATCCGTATTTTTACATATGTTTCTTCTCAGCTACCTCCTTAACTTCTCTGTAGGAATTGCTGTAACTTGCATGCTTCCCAGCACGATGTGAAAACATTTTTTCAATAACCTTTGCAGTTTAAATAACAGATGTTTTATTTTATTGTTGTTTTATGTTCTTTTCTGTAATTAGCAAGCAGGTGAGGTTATATACAAAATTTATATTTTGCATGTGTGCAGTCTATATGATTTAGGATATGTTCTATTGGATTCTCTGTAAAACTTCACGTGAATGCATTTAAGTTCCAAAACACAGTTCCTGGGAGCAGTCTGTATGTAGGAAGGGCTCCTTTGCCTTAAATTAGCTTCTTCCTGTAGACTGAGTCTTGAAAATTTTGTAATTCGAGAGAATACATATAGTGTAGGAATAAGCTTCAGAAAAATCCCATTAAGACACAAAATATCACTCCCTTAACACTCTCATTGTTTAGCTAATATGCATTTATGTTTAAAAACTTAAAGTTCTTATGTATAAATCCCTGGGCGATAAAAGGGTCTGGGTTTAGAATGTGCTGGATATTAGACTCTCTTGTTGTATGTTGGAGACTTGGGGTTCTGAATCTGGGAGCCTTGAACACGAAGCCTGCAGAGTGAAATTTGACATTGGATAAATCACGTAATACCTTTGAAGCTCAGGTCCTTCTTCAGTTTTAAAGACAAAAGTTACAAAAACCCCTGTCTTATATTCACGAGTGAAACATATAATAAATGTAACAATAAATGTAAACAAAACAGAGTACCTTGTGGTAGGTATTAGTTGTCTCGTGAACTCACGAAAAGGAATGGTTCCAATAGGCGAATATGTTATTTCATTTTTCTGATTTTCCAGGAAAAAGTGCCCTACACCTTTTTCTTCTTCTTTTTCTTTCATGGCAAAACGTGCTGTTATCTTTCTGTCTCTTTTTCTCAAATTGGACATGAGTTATGTTTACCAGCCCTTCTTTTTGCCAAACCCATAGTTAGATTTTCATTTCAGATATTGTATCATTCATTCCTAGAATATCCTTTTTTTAAATATAGCTTCATTTTCCACTTAAGATTCTTTGTGTGCCCACTCACTATGACCACAATACCATTCAATCCTTGGTCATGTTCATAGTGGCTGCTTTAAATTCCTTGTCTGATACCTCCAACATGCAGGGGTCATTTTAGGGTCCGTTTACTGTAACTTTTGTTCTATTCACCGGTGTTCAAATTTCCCCCTATTCTCACAAGTCTCTTACTCTTTTTTATTGCAGAGAACAGGTGGGTGTGTTCTTCTGAGCAGTCTGAATTTATTCTGGGAGGCAGGTACATCGTTGTCTGATGGCCTTGAACTTGCGGATGCTTGCTTGATCTCACGCTCTGTTAGGGTGGATGTTGGGAAAGCCCGAGGTGTTTCTTGAGCTCCTTTGTCTGGCTATTAAACTCCAAGTCATGATTTGCTTCTGCGGTGGTCTTTGCTCTGTTTCCGTCCCCGTCTTGCTGCCTTTCTCTGGGTTCCTGGAGTCTCCACAGCACCCTGCAGTTTAGACATCAGCCAGGCATATTATACACAGATTTTGTGGCTTCTGCTCTGTGCCTTCCTCCACTCAGGGCGGGTTTCCTCATTCCAGACAGTCTGACATCCCCAAACGTGGTTCTCCGATGCTTCAAGGCAGAATGACTGACTGTAACTTGTGTCTAGTTCCACACCGATACTTACATGGATGGGATCGACCCGGAAGTCCTCTCAACGAGAGAAGCCGTATAAATCTGGATGTCACTCGGTGACCAAGTTCCATTCTTTCAAAAGCCAAATACCCCTCAGTTTACGCTCAGTGGCTTCAAATAACAAATTTGAAAATACATTTTGAAGCATATGTTGCGTCCCCATGTTGTAGGACTTTTCATTTCCCAGACTGTCAGCCTCCTGGCCTTGTCCTGTGCCATCGTTGGGAAGTGTTAGGGAAGGTGAGGTGTGGAGAGAGGCTGGAGCTTATGGTTTTAAAACAGCATGTCCTACGCTCTTCATTCGGCGTATGTGATCACATAAGTGATCACAGAATCACCTCACTGACGGGAGAGCACCCACGATGGAAGAACGCTTTCTTGCAATTTTGTTACGCACCATGCCTGTAATTATTAGCCACCGTGTTGGTTAAACATGAATTTCATGTAGTAACTTACTCACAGTTGTGGAGCAGACACAGAAATAGTATCTCAAAGATGTTTTATACCTTTATAAATATTTTACCTCAAAGATACATACAACTGTTAGCATGTTAACACGGTCGGGGACTAGCAAAAATCTGAGAGGTAGACCTACCATGTTGCAAACAAAAACTAGAGTGTTTGTCTCATGTTTGAAAATTTGTTACCCTCAAAAGCATACTTTTATGACGTCAAATGTAAAGAGTGACTACATCTGGAAGAATCTTCTCATTTTGGAAAAAACAACAACAACAACAACAACAACAAACTGACTATACTTAACCCCAACAAGGTCAGCGACTCTAATCCTTTACTGACCATGGTTGGTTGTGAGACCCAAAGAGAGGATGACCCCCGCCCCCACATGTTGCCTCAGGGTCCAGCTGGACCCTAAATCTGTCCAGGCCAGGTTTCTAAGGTTCTGCTGGCACAAAGACCCCTTTTGAAGAGCATTTTTGGGACACGCGTCATGGAAGCGATAACCTTGTGAGTTGTTTGATGATCAAATTTTGTGTTTCGGGTGAATCTCATCCAGTCTCCACTCTGGGGGAAGTACTGCATTTCCTTGTGACGCTGCATGGCAGCCAGGCAGCCACGTCTGAGAAAAAGCTGGTTAAATAGAAATGAATCTTTCTTAACCTTTCACCAGGATAGCCATTTATTTAGCGTTATTTCTTTTTATGCTGAACCTGGAGTCCGAGATAAGTTTACACGTTCCTTCTCTCTTTCTTGCTCTAATATCGAGAGAAGAGCAGAAGCATATTTCAAAATAACAATTGTGGGCAGTATTGATATCATTAATAAAAGCGTCCTTGCGAGATCGCTTGTGAAACCGTATCGTGAACCCTGCAAACAGAACTTCATTGTCAGGAGCAAAATGGAAACCACGTCACGTCCTTGGGTAACAGATGAGTTGACAGATGGGAAAGTAATGGCTTGAGTTTCCTTCTCTCCCGTCATTACAGGGGAAGTACGGGAGGGTCAGTAACCACATTATCCAAGTAGAAGTGCAGGGACAAAAAATTGATCAAAATCTTCATGCGGTAGAATTTCTCTTTAATTGGCTAAAGGATCTTCTTATTAAAGCAATCATTGTGCTTGATGGACAAAATACACTTGGCCCATATGATAAGTGAACCTCACTAACAAGAATCTCTTTGAAATACAATGGTAATTCTGTCATGTTTCTCAAATCATTTTGTTAAGTGTCAAACACTGAATTGATTAGCACATGGTAATATATGAAAATTAGGGAATCCAAATGGATCCATTGTAAAGCTTCATAAATGTATCAGAGTCTGCAATCTCGGGGTTGTTGGGGTCTTACTGTTTCCACTTGGAATAAGCAAAGACTACCGGAGTTTCAATTAAACTCTATACCTGGACTGGGGTAACTCTTCCGTATCACTTGTTTTCCAGGATCCTTAAGAATACGTAGCAAATATTGCAGATGGAACCCACAGTCTGCCCGTCAGTAATCCCGTGACATTTGATGCACTCTGAGATCCCACTGTAATGGCAGCAAGGTAGTAACTTTTTTAAAATCACAAAGGTGGAAAGAGTGGAAAGTGAGTATCAGTCTGTAAATGCAGCTCATGTAGGAAGGTTTTCCCATGCACACGGATTGGCAGAACGACGTGCCCAGGTCGGGCACTGAAACATGATGGTTCACCTGATGATCAGCCGAGATTTAAGGAAAACTTATAACAAGAAAAAGGGACAAAAGATAGGGGCCCCTGGGTGGCTCAGTCGGTTAAGCCTCTGACTCTTGATTTCAGCTCACGTCATGATCTCACGGTTCTGAGATGGAGTCTTGTATTGGGCTCCAAGCTGGATGTGCAGCCTGGTTAAAATTCTCTCTCTCTCTTAAAAATAAAAATAAAAATAATAAAGGATAAAAAGTAAACAGAAAAATTAATTCTTCAGAAAAAGCAGAGGTAAATGGATATGATTCTATTTTTAATGTTTATTTATTTTTGACAGAGAGAGAGAGAGACAGAGCATGAGGTGGGGAGGGGAAGAGAGAGAGGGAGACAGAATCCGAACAGGCTCCAGGACCCAAGCCGTCAGCACAGAGCCCGTGGCGGGGCTCGAACTCATGGACTGCAAGATCATGAACTGAGTCAAAGTCAGACGTCAACCGACTGGGCCCCCCAGGCGCCTATTCTAAATAGAATATGTGGGAAGTTTTGAGGAAAAAAATCAGGAAAGGGACAATTTAAAGCTGAGAAAGAATGGGGCGCCTGGGAGGCTCAGTCAGTTGAGTGTCCGATTTCAGCTCAGGTCATGACCTCACCGTTCAAGAGTTCAAGCCCCCCATCGGAATCTGTGCTGACAGCTCAGAGCCTGGAGACTCCCTCGGATTCTGAGTCTCCCTCTCTCTCTGCTCCTCCCCGACTCTCTCTCTCTCTCTCTCTCCCTCTCTCTCAAAAATGAATAAACATTAAAAAAAACCTGAGAAAGAACCATTTACCAATTAAGCATATAATTGCCAAGATAAAAACATAACAGGGGTCTTGGAAAATAAAGCGAAGAAAAATCTCACAAGTTAGAAGGATTAGAGGAAGCCATAGAAAGATGAGGAGAATGAAAATAAAACAGAAAAGGGGAAGAGGGTGTCCTGATTTGGATTGTGTCCTCTGAAAACAAATGTTGAAGTCCTCGCTCTCAGTACCTCAGAATGTGACCTTATTTGGAAATAAAGCTGTTGGGGATGTAACTGGTTGAATGAAATCATAGCACTGTAGGTGGTCCTGTCCCCAAATGACAGAGAGATGGGGGCGGGGGGGACCTATGGGAGAAGCTGTGTAGTGACAGACACAGGCTTGGAAGGATGTGGCCATAAGCCAGGCGACCTTGAAATGGCAGGCAACACCAGAACCTGGAAGAAGCCAGGAAAGCTCCTTCTCTGGGGTCTTAAGAAAGAGTGTGGTCCTTCAACAGTGGCTGGCACAGAGAAAGGTGAAATGAATATAAGTCCACTGGATGACGGCTGAAGGGATTTGGGGAAGGCAACCGAGTAAACCTTCATCGTGGAAGGATGTGAGCAAAGAGATAATGTCTACAGAATAAATTAAAATGATAGCAGCGTTATCTAGAGAAGGAAAAGAGTAGAACAAAGAGCTGAAAGAGTTAAGATTGTCCATTTGAAAAAATATTTATTTCTTGAGAGAGAGAGAGAGACAGAGAGAGGCTGAGGATGGGGAGACACAGAGAAAGAAGGAGAGAGAGAATCTCAAACAGGTTCTGCACTGTCAGCACAGAGCCCCACGCAGGGCTCGAACTTGCGAACCATGAGACCAGGATCCGAGACGAAATCAGAAGTCCGACACTTAACCTACTGAGCCACCCTGGCGCCCCTAAAATCGGCGATATAGAAGGAATGAGAAAATCCGTAAGTAGGGCTGGGAAGCAGAGGGGTAGTATTTGTCATGAAAGTTTTGTTCGTTACTTATTTTTAATCATAAGCATTAGTTTCATTAAAATATTCATTATAAAATACTTACAAGATCAGAATAGTTATTGTGAAATAACGTTACTACAATCATTAAAAAAATTAAGGTATTTATTATAAAAGACATGACATTTTTGTCAACAGAACTTGATGCACCTGATTCATAATGGTGGGCAAGGTAAATTCACATTGCGGAATAGAAATTCTAACATCACATTTAGACTTCTCTCAAAGGAAGAAAGGAGAGCTTTGGGTATTAAGAATTGTCCTCGAGAACTTTGCGGCACCTGCCAGTTTGTGAAGAATTGGATTATAACCAGAATGACCCGGAGTGACGGAGTGCAGACTGATTTCACAGAGACTGATGAGCTGTTGACTTCGTTTTTCCCA
This sequence comes from Panthera tigris, assembly GCF_018350195.1. Classification (NCBI taxonomy): domain Eukaryota; kingdom Metazoa; phylum Chordata; class Mammalia; order Carnivora; family Felidae; genus Panthera; species Panthera tigris. The sequence continues at coordinate 136,319,795 of NC_056662.1, read as the reverse complement.
TTCGTCTTGGACGCATGACTAGACTATGCTTTTCAGCTTCCCTTGCAGAGAGGTGCGGCCGCACGAAGAGAAGGTCGGCAGGACCCATGTTCTCCATTTCCTCCTGGACACGTGGCAGCGTTCGCTTTCCTTGTCACCCCCAGGACGGCTGGATGGCTGGGCCGAGGAGGGCAGAGAGGCATCTTAACCACCCCACTCTCTGACTGGAGTCGATTTAGAAGTGTGGTTAACAAAGCGTTGAGAAAACGACCGTACACATGGCCATTGAGACCCAACCCAGAGGGAAGAGTGCAAGAGGGGGATGGCTTTGCGCGTCAAGCCTGATGGCACCAAGCCACCTTTACTTGAGGGACAGAGCCTTGGGGACAAGCAAGCCATGGAACAAATCAGCAGGAGAATGTCGTCTGACGAAGAACTTTGAGGAACCCATCGAAAGGAGATTTTTTGATTGACTGTTGTAGCATCAGCACAATATCTGGACGCCTAAAGTAGCATCAGCAGGTACTGAGCTTACGAAATCTGTTCTCTCCAGGGAAGAGTGCTCTACTCAACACCCGCTAAGATCATTCCAGTAAGGATACTGAGCAAGGAAGGGTCTCCCAGAGGAGGATAAGGGGGCAATAGACAAAACAGACAGACTCTTTTGCTCAGGAAGCAGAATCGTCTCCTAATCAAGGATTTCCCCACGTCCAGGGCAGGGCCTGCCATGATGCCATGGACTGTTCCTGTCGCTTGTCTTCTGCTGTCCTTTTTCTAAGCGAGTTTCTCCCTATTTCACTGCTGTACCCTGTTGTGTGTGTGTGTAGGGGGGGGGTGAAGGGTGTGGGGACCTGGTGGGGCAACTTTCATTTCTCGCCATCTCCTCCTGAGTTAGGAAGCGTACTGACACCAGCCACCGTGCATTTTAGTGCAGACCTTTATTCTAGTCATTACCTTTTACTGAGCAATTATAGTAATTTTGATGAAGACACTAAAGGAATATGAGGTCCACTGATGCGTGTTGGAGGAACAGTGAACGTTGACCGTGGTAACACGGACTCTGATCCTGTCTCTGGAATCACTCGCTGTGGAGTGTCTCCATGCAGCCTTGGGGACTTAATTTCTTCATCCATAAAACTGGGAAACAGGAAGTGAAGGGACAGAGCCGCTGTGGCTGGGAACTGATCAAGAATCGGCACATATCCCAGGGCTGGGGACCCAGTAGGCGTCTGCATGGTAGTCACCCACGAAGAAGAGGAACCGTCTCTAAACAAGGCTTGTTCTAGAAAAACGTCCAACTTGCCTCACTCTCACTCGCCCTAGAATATTATGTTCCTTTCTCTTTTGTTCTTCTGTCTTCCAGTTTCTAAGCTGTCCAAAGATCCTGCAAATGCCTTGTCAGTACTGTCTCCTCAGTGCTTTCAGCTCTGCAGAGTTAGGCTTTCGTTTGACATGAATATCTGAGATCTTTAATCACATGATATCCTAGAGAGCAAACAAGTAATTTTATAAGAGGAACGGTAACGCACGCATACTGCCTCCCAGATGTTTTAAAGCTCTCCAAGAAATATCTACATCCTTGGTCTGGGGACAGTGTCTTATCGGTATTTAAATATACCTGTTTACATATTTCTGGGATTTTTCTGTAGAACTATTAACCCCAGTTATTTCTGACATCTATGTTTACATAATGAGAAAAAAAAAACTTTCCTACAGGAGTATATTTTACAGACAGAGATCAGTCTGTTGAATTGAGTCCCTGTGATAAATATTTTAGCATATGTTTTAAATGTTAGGGCACCTAGATGCGATTCATTTAGTATAGTATGTGTATAAAATGATACAGCAAAGACATTGGGACAAATTAACGGATAAATTGCTTCATCGAACTAAAGAATACAAAATATTTAGCATGCTTCTGATGTCAATACATTTATTAGAATCTAAGATGGAAATATTTGACCTTGGACTTAAATAATTAAAACTCACATTTCTTTCTGTCACATTACATCCTTATGCTATCACGCAATAAACTAGAGTTTGTCTATAACTGTACTCTTACTTAGGCATGTGGTTAAAGCCTTAGAAAATTGAAGTTTTGCTATAGGCAACTTTGGGCTAGTCTGTAATCAAGCTGGTGCCTTAAATGGTGCACGAGATTTTTTACCGAAACAGTCTCCAGTCTGACAGTTCTTAGTAAGGTAAAATATATTCCTTTGGCCACAGGTTTTGTTCAGTGATATTTTTTTTTCACAATTGACAAAAATAAAACTTATTTTCGAGACCCTCTTGGAGACTTTTGCATTCAGTATGTAACCCAGAATGTGGAGGTCTTGAAAAACCTTGCCGGGGCATCCGGGTGGCTCAGTTGGTTGAGCGTCAGACTCTTGATTTCACCTCAGGTCATGATCCCAGGTTGTGGGATCGAGTCCCGCGTCAGGCTCCGCGTTGAGCATGGAGCGTGCTTGGGATTCTCTCTCTAGTGACCTCCACCCCTCTCCCTCGCTCTCGTGTTCTCTCCAATAACGATAACGATAACAATAACAATAATAACAGGGTGGACAATTAGTACTTATTTGTAAGGTCCTACAGGTTATGAGAGTTAGGAATCGCTCACAGCCTGAAAGAGACTTTGTCAGTGATGTTCCTACATGAAATATTTCAGATGCTACCTGATGTCGTCACACCAATGACAACTGCTTCTACCCGTCTGCGTTTCCGGTTCACGTCCTGGCCCTTGAGCCCCGGCAGAAGTGTGGGGAGCTGAGACTGTTAACTGCCTCCGGGGCCGCACCTGCCCAGACAGGAATGGATGAGGGCACACAGGCTCTGCCACTTACTCAACCGAAATTTCTGGGCAACTCTCCCGATGTCTGTAGGTCTCGGTTTTTCCCATCCTTAAATGTGGGAAGAGGAAGAGGGGCAGGTATGTGATGCAAAGGTCGATTCCCCCCCCGTGACGCAATGCAAAGCCATGGAGATTCCACGCAGGAGGGAAATGCAAAATTGCTTACATCGCAATCGAATTGGAACACCGGTGCTGAGAAAATATTCTGCTTTTCTGTCTTAATACTTTCAAGACATCAGACACGTTACTTAATATTCCCCATCATCCAGAGCACAATGAATAATTATAAATTCCACGTGTCTCAGCAGGGCCTGGAATAGAAACAGAGCTCAAAAATGTCAGGTCCCTCCCTATCACTTTTATTTCCCCTTTTATGTCAAATATTTGTCTTGGTTTGTAAACTTTTAGATGTAATTCTTACATCTCCACCCCACAAATGCATACAGGGCCATAGTATACATTTTTCATGCTTTCCCGACAGTGTCTGCACATAATAGGTGTTCAATAAATTAATAAATACTAAATAACCTGCTTCATCTCTACTCAGTTATCACCATCTCCAGCTACAAGCATCGTCTACTTTGGGGCTCATGCTGGGCCGACTCCTGATCACCAGCACCTGCGCAGCCCCCAGGACTCGCTCCGGGCTGAGCTTTCTCTGACCACTGCCTCTGTCCATCCAGATGTCAACCCAAGATGGCTGCCTCTGTCCGTCCGGATGTCAACCCAAGATGGAACCCGGGGAAGGGCCCCACCCTCCAGTCTCCCGTGTTTCCCTCCCGGTTAGCCTTCCTTTCCCCACCCTCACCTACAGCTTTGTAGCTTTGCTCTGACAGATACTCCCGTGTCCCCCTCCCCACCCCTACCCTCCCGGCCCTCTGGGGGGACACCCCTCTCTTCCCCCACCCCTACTCCCTTCCCCCCCACCCCCCCCATCTGGCTCACCTGGCAGCCATGACCAGCAGCGACTTTACCCCAAGGAGCCCGCCAGAGGTCTGGGAAATTCTTTTCCATTTCTTAACAAATACACTTTCTGAATCTTCGGTGTAATCCTATCACGACTTTGCCAGATGTCATCAGCTGAAGACCTCATCTCATACCTTTTTTGGGGAAAATAGAAGCAATCAGAAGTTTATTTCTTCTTATGAGTGTCTCAAAACCCACAACCCTCCTTGCATCCCGACCCAAATACGCTCTCCTGTGTGGGTACGAAGGAGGGTGGTTCTCTCTAGTCTTCTAAAAACACGTTATCATTGTTTATAACGATGATTCAGAATTATTGCTTTTCGGATGAAGAATTTGAAGATCCGATAATGTAGCCAAGGTTGTAGAGCTGACCATTCGCATTCTAGATTTCGTATTCAAGATTAGAAACAGAAACTCCATTATCCGGAAATGTATCACACAGTCTCCTGACCCCTAGGGCTGGTGTTCTTATGTTGCAATTTGGATACGATTTTAGATTAATGAATACCTGTTCAATTTTACCATAAGGTGCAATTGCTTGTGGTTCTTAGCTTAGAATCCAGCAGTCAGCGAATTGCAACCCATGAGTCAAACCTGGCCCACCACTTGTTCTAGGAAATAAAGTTTTATTGGCACACAGCCACCTGCACACTCATTCATTCATGTATTGTCTATGCTGTTTTGGTGCTGCTGTGGCAGAATTGAGTCGTTGCGATGGAGGCCCACAAAACCTTAAATACTTACTTTTGACTCTTTATGGAAAAAAGTTGGCTGGCTCCTAGTCGTCTCATATGACTCTATTTCTCGTAACACAGAAATGGGGTACTGCGAAATAATAGCAAACTTACAGAAGTCTGGGGGTCAGGTTATGCCCTTTCGTCAAGTGCAAATGTTTTAGGCCTTCCTACTGCTCCCAATTTCCACTCCTACTTTTGTGTACAACCTCATTATAGGGCAGTGCTGGCTCGTTCATGTGCCTTCAGAGCAATTTCTCAATGAACACAGATGCAGCAACGCTATTCCTGTGGCTTTCCAAGTCAGAAAAATATTGACCACTGTAAATATATTGACAGGGGCAGGGGTAAGACATTGACATCAAGAACTTAAACTGGGCATGATTTCAGTCTTGAAAGAGAATTTAACCAGGAGTTCCTTCATTTAAAACCTTTAATCCTCTATACTTACTGAATCTTCCAGTCTTCCACAGGGAAAGCTGAATAAAACATGGCCGGAAGCTCCATTTCCTAAACCCAAGCAGCTGTTTTGGTCAAGTTAGAAAAGAAACACGGAGGGGCGCTTGGATGGCTCAGTTGGGTAAGCCTCTGACTTTTTTTTTTTTTTAATGTTCATTTATTTTTGAGAGAAAGAGACAGAGCATGAGAAGGGAAGGGACACAGAGAGAGGGAGACACAGAATCCTAAGCAGGGTCCAGAATCCGAAGCTGAGCTGTCAGCACAGAGCCAGAAGCAGGGCTCAAACCCACGAGCCATGAGATCATGACCTGAGCTGAAGTCATATGCTTACCTGACTGAGCCACCCAGGTGTGCCCTCTGACTCCTGATTTTGACTCAGGTCATGATCACACAGTTTGTGACATCAATACCTACACCAGGCTCTGTGCAGACAGTGTGCAGCCTGCTTGGAATTCTCTGTCTCCCTCTCTGTCTGCCCCTCCCCGGAGTGCACTCTCTCTGGCTCTCTCTCAAAATAAATAAATAAGCATTAAAAAAAAAAAGAAAAAAAAAAACAAGAGAGAGAGGGAGAGTCAGAATTAATGTGGCCACTAGATTGCATTTATAATCGAAGGAGAGGGATCAGCATCATAGTTTATTTATGACAGGTTATTTATGAAGAACTTTATTCAGTAATTTTTTTTTGGTTTGTTCGGATGCCCTGTATGTTTCTCTTATTTCATTTCTGTCCCTCAACTCCTTTAAGGAACTAGAAATAAATGAGCAAATTGACAAAGATGTGTTGTAAGGTTTGTTTTTAGACCCTGTTCATATCCTTCCGTCACACAGCCAAGTAGATGTTCCCCAGGTGAAGAAAGACCACGCTCAGGGGGGCTGCCTCAGAATCTCCCCGGAGGTAAGAGCTTTATTCCTCATGCCCATGTTTCAAACATTGTGGTGAGCATAACACGAACAAGCACCTTCTCCCTCACCTGTCTTTACCAGAATGATATTTTCTCTCAAGAGGAAGGGGAGAGCGGGGGTGTGTTTCCTCCTGCTCCGTATGATGGACCTGTGCTGCTTCCAACAATAGAAGTCACCCTCAAACTGGCAGAAACCCATGCGTCTGCATCTGTTGTGAGGCCCACTTGCAATATACAGTTTCCAGAAATCAGCTTTAATTGTGGGCCTCCAGCGAATAGAGTCAATTTCCATGACTGTAGGGCCTCTCAGGCAATATAATAAAATAAGTCATCAACAGGCTTGACATTCTCCTCTAACAATTAACTCCAAATTACATATTGTAATAGTAAAACGGCATGGTGGAAGGAGAAAGCTCTCTAGTGAAAAGGTACGTGCTTAAGTTCTATTGTTAATATTTAGTGGATGTGCTACATTGGGCAAATCACTTCACGTCTCTGAAAAGCACTTTAAATTTTTTTTTTTTTTTTTTTACCACCGAAATGATAATAACCCATAAAACTTGGTGTGGGATGCAGACAGGAGATCCAAAGTGCAATGTGAAATAGAAAACCATATTGTGTTAAATCGAGCAAGGAATAAATGGACTTTATTATGAGAATTATATATGTTTATGTTTAAAAACATCACACCCAGCCGTACAATAGATCATACAGCACAAAAAGGGTATGTGCTTAAAACGGGGTGACCATGGGCATCAACACCTTTCCAGAGACTTTTCTCTTCCAAAGGTAACCTTTTGTCAGAGACATGATTTGCCAGATGTTGGCATGCTTTGATTAATGCAACTTAGGTAGGGCATGATTTATAAAATGCATTTTATAAAATGCATTTGTTGTTAATAAAATCCTTCCCAAATGAAAGACATTAAAATTTGTGTACTTTTTTCAGTTAAAAAAAAAAGGAACTCAGTAGGACTATATTAATGATTTGGTTTCTCATGATTCTGTAAACAGTTATTAAATAGTTAATAAGTCAACAAGTACAGTTAATAAGTCAACAAGTACAGTCAACGAGTACAGTTGAGTGTGGTAGGCAGTCCCCCAAAGATACAAAGGGGGATTAAGACAGCAGCTAGAATTAAGGTTGCTAATCTCCAGACCTTAAAATAGGGAGATTATCCTGGATTATCCCAGTGGGTCTATTGTAATCATAAGGGTCTTTACGTGAGAACAGTCAGTGCCAAGTGATGTGATGTGGAGAAAGATTCAATTGGCCATGTGGGGCTTTGAGGACGGAAGCAGGCCATGAGCCAAGGAATGCAGGTGGCCAATAGAGTCTGGAAAAGGCAAGAGAGTGGATTCTTCCTGCAGCCTCCAGAAAGCGATGCATCCAATCAGCAGCTTGGTTTTAGCGCAGTGACCTCCATGCCAGATTTCTGATCTACTGTAAGACAATGTTTCTTTACTTTTTCCAGCAGCCAGGGGCATAGAATAGGCTGAGTTACATGAATCTTGCCTTTGAAATTAAGTACCTGCATACCATGCAACTCTTAGAAAGGTGACACCACAAACAAATGCAACAGTTAAAATCAACTGCACTTGTGTGAAAAGTCCCCCAAAGTCTACCCTTCACAACAATTTTATGTCTTGACTTCTTTGATAGGATATTTTTTTTTTTGTTAATTTGAGAGACAGGGATAGAGTGACAGCAGGGAAGAGGGGCAGAAGGGGAGAGAGAGAGAGAGAGAGAGAGAGAGAGAGAGAGAGAGAGAGAATCCCAAGTAGGCTCCATGCCCAGTGTGGAGTCTGACCTGAGCTGAAGTCAAGAGTCAGATGCTTAATTGACTGAGCCACCCAGGTGCCCCAATATGGCACTTTTTATATTCTCCCACCTCTGATTAATTTTTCGCTCATATCCCCTGTTTTTTTTTCCTGGCCCCTTAACTGGAAATATCACCAATCCACCTCTCAGCTCTGTGCCTACTCCTTTCACTGGTGTCTCTTCCACCCTCGAGGCCTGTACAACCCCTTCCATCTTGACGGACCCAACCATCGACCTCCAGCCCTGCTAATGTGCTCAGGTTGAATCCCAACCTTTCCAAGCTCTTCCCCATCCCACCCAGTCTACTTTGTGTGTCTCTGGAAGCAAAAATTCAACATGCCCTAAATCAAAACCTCAACCTCTCCTCTCCCTGTGTCTTTGTTCTCCGATATCTCCTGGAGCACCACCTTGATCTTCTAAATTATTGCCCCAAATATCAGTGTTTTACAATCCGCCCTTTGACACTTCATCGGCCACTAAATCACACCCTTGCAAATTCTCCAACGACACTCATTTATTTCCTGTTATAAGATTCCACCAGCAGAGCTTTGTTTCAGCTCGTCTTCCCACCTTCTGTTGCTTCTTATCCCAATCAGCACTATTCTAAGTCCATTATAATTAGGAAAGCAGTACTCTTCAGTCTCCAAGTCTTCATGGATTGCCCATCGCCTTCCAGATAAAAAGCCCGCTGCTCACAGTCACATCCACGTTTCTATCATTTTGAGCTAGTGTTTCTTTCCATATTTGTCTCCAGTTACTTCCTGGTACATCAGAGATTCCCAAATATTTTTGTCTTAGGACTCATCCATACTCTTAAACACTGTTGACAGTATCAAAAATCTTTTATGTGTGTTATATTTATAGATAGAAATTAAATATAAAAATTTTAAATTACTTGTTTGTTAATTCATGTAAAAGCAACCCTGTGCTCATTATATATGAACATAAACTTTCTCATAAAAAATGATTAGAAGAAGAAGAAGGAAAAGGAGAAGAAGAAGAAGAAAGAGGAAGAGGAGGAGGAGAGAAGGAACAGTGACATTGCTTTCCATTTTGGCAAATCTCTTTAACATCTGGCTGCATAAACAAAAGCTGGATAGTCATATACGCTATTGATTCAATTCGTTGTCATATGTTAATTTGTTTAAAATACAGAAAATTCAGTTTCACACAAATATGTAGTTGGAAAAGGAGAGCTATTTTAATAGCTTTTCAGATGTTTGTGAATAGTCTACTCAGATGCAAACCAGAATTTACTTTTCTTAAAGTTTATTTACAATGCAGAATCCAAAACATATCAATTAATGTTTTGTAATATGTTACCTTAAATTCTCTTGGTCTATTTTGCACTTAAATTTTTTTTCTTAATATTTATTTATTTTTGAGAGAGAGAGAAAAAGTGTGAGTTGGGGAGGGGCAGAGAGAGAAGGAGACACAGAATCCGAAGCCGGCTCCAGGCTCCGAGCTGTCTGCACAGAGCCTGACGTGGGGCTCGAACTCACAAACCGCGAGATCGTGACCTGAGCCAAAGTCGGGCGTTTAACCGACTGAGCCACCTAGGTGCCCCTGGTCTGTTTTGCACCTTGAGTGGGTCATTTATTGATCTTGATTTTGTAACATCATTCATCGGCTATTTGGAAAATACTGGTCCACTGAGTTAGGCTCCCAAATGTTGACATGCTTCATTAAATAGCATCTAGACACGACATTCATCGTAAGAGCCTTGAAGCATTGGGAAGCCGTCAGGGTCATGATGGCAAACATAAATTTTCCAAAATACTAAATCCCTCCTGCATGTGGGGTGGCGATGAACGCCGTGACGTCCCGTATGCTTCAGGGCTGGTGCTTCGACTCACGGGAAGGCATCAACATTGTAGCCCTTGTACCATCAGTGTGAATGTCAGTGAAGGTAAAATGGTGAACAGTGTCTTAGTGTTATGGTGCAAACAGTTTTGACCGTGTGGTCCCCCTGAAAGAAGCTTGGGGAGCCTCGGGGGTCCACAGACCACACTTTGTGGCTTCCGCTCTGTAGTCTAAGTTAGGGCCTTGCAAATAATTTTAATTATTTTCACACACAACCATGTGAAGACTCAACATTATGAAATGTAAAGGAATTGCTTCTGTTCCAATGGGAGCTGGAGATACAGAGATTCATCTCCTTATCTCTTCTTTCCCTTCCCTCTTTCCTGCTGTGACCCCATTATGACCTCAGAGGTAGCCATCTTGGCAACCAGAGTATTCATTAGTACCCTCTGTGCCATTGTTTGCTCATTGCCCTCGGGGGAAACACCCGAGCCCCAAAACAGAATGGTTCTCATACCCGCTCTGGTTTGGACCGTAATCTATGACTGGGCCTTGACCCCTCTTTCCGCAGTCAAGTCTCCTCCGGGACAGGACGTGCCTTCCACATGCTGCCCTCCAGAAAACACAGCGATGGTAAATAGTTGTTGAGTTTCACGGCAGTTTTCCCTAGAAGAAAATCAGTTTCCTGGGGTGTTCAATTCTTTTCAAGTTGCTGGTGCGTTCAGCTCAAGTACTACTTATCTTCTCATCTGGACAGCCTTTCCCTCATTTGGCTCTCGGAAAAGCTTCTTGCCGGAAGCTGATTTTTCTTAGAGTTTCAGAGCAGAATCATCCCTGCTTTAAAAGTTATAATTGGATGAAATTATGGAAGTGTTGCAGCGACCCTAATTATAATCTAACACTCCACCATTTCTTCTCGCCCTGAGGCTCGGTGGTCAAGCACAATTCTCTGAGGGATCTTCAGCAGAGCTCCTGTGATGGCTTCCTGAGAATTTTCAGAGTGTTCTCCTCATTGCTTTCGGGCCATGTCACACGTGTGATCACTCTTCCTGTCTTTGAGTCGTTACAAATTTATGGACACTTGCTGGTGACCTCGTCTACAAGGCTGGGTGCTTAGAATATGTAAGAGGCTCCCTGCCAGCTCAAGTCAACCATTATGCCATCATTTTCAGAAGGCCCGTGTGACTGTCGATGTGTAAATAACAGTCAGTAGAACCACTCCAGCGTGGCTTAATTTGTTCCATTTCTAAGGATTCAGAAACTACTCATTTATGTGAAAAATGGAAGCCTTTAACTGTTTCAGGGGTAACGGTTGTGTCTGGAAGGGTAAGCGTGTGGCAGGCAAGAAGACGTTATGGTTTAGGAGCCCGAGACTGGGGGAACCACCCCAGTTGTTGTGGGGAAGATGTAGAATGCAAGGGGCTACCCTGCTTCACCAGTCCTAAGGGTACTTCCGTAAGGAAACGGTGGGCGGAAGACAGCACTGGAATCAAGAGTGAAAATGCAAGTTGCCGTAAAGCGACTGCCTTGAAATCAATTTTCCTTTCTCTCGGTCTCCTACTAATCCACAGAATTGGACATTTGGCACCAAAATGTGAAACAGAAGCTTACCCTCCCTGATGCACAAATAATGACAAGTTTAACATACAAATTTTGAATAGAGGGAGGATTTAAAAAATTCCTAAACATTATATGAACAACATGTTGTGTATATGGAACATAAGCAGTCATGGGAATGTTTCCTGGCTTCGGAATTTCATCTGCTGGTATTTCAGAGTCTTGCAAATTCTTTCGCACATGTCAACCTATGTCTCACTCCGCCCCTGTGAGGCAGATATTGTTTGCATTTCAGTTGAGTTATAAGTTTCATCATCAGGTTCCCATAGCGCGTCAAGCAAGGGTGACGTGGGTTGTCATTCTGGAGTTGGACAGTTGAGGACCTGCGTGGTGGCTGCAGAAGATTATCAGAGGCCAGACGTCTTTCTTTTCCTGACATCACTTGCGTCTGTCGTCGAGTCATCAAAAGACCATTCCAGGTCTAGACACGGATCTTAGTTTCTGGCAGGAAAAACGGGGGAAAGGAAGGAAGAACAAGACAGTTGACTTTCTAGATGAAGCAGCCCATGCTGCAGGGCATTTTCCGGAACTGATGCTAATGCTTGGTTCTGACAACATGCACTTGACCCCACGTATTTGCGGGGGAGACTGAACACTGCATTACTTTGCCATGTGCTTTGCATTCTGAGGAAAAGCAGGGGCTCTCTTCCTACGAAAGAACAGCTACCGGAAGTCACTCTGCACTAGTCATTCTGTGACGGAAGCGGGAGTGAGAAGCCACATCCTTTTCTCTCATTTGACCACGTTGTACCTGTACGCACACCGAGGACCAGTATATTTTGTATCATAAACAACCTTTACTTCTTTCAATTGTCTTTTACTAAGTACCCTCATTTGAAAACGTAGGGAAGACCTTGAAAATTACAGGTATATTTTCCATTCCTTTCATGGTCCAATCCTCACTTTGGACTCCAGTGTTCTTACCTCTATTGGAGCCAGTCTTAAGTCTTCTCTAGTTCTAAACTTCGCCTGTACTCACATTAACATTCCAAAACTGCGTGGAAGTCACTGCTCGCTATCAGACAAAACCTATCCTCCGACCCCGTGAGACTTGTTCACTGTTTCTCAGGGCACCGACACGTTCCAGTGTTTCAGGATGAAAGGGTCCCATGTCAGTGGTACCCGAAGACCTCTGAAGAATCAGACATAAATCTCCCTGAAACAATATCCTCAGATTAGAAATTCTGGTTTTCCACTAGTTAAAATCAACTAAATATGAAAGACCATAATCCAAGATTAGCAAACACTACAAAAAGAGCCAGCCTCATGCATGAGGATCCATGGGAAATGTAAGCATCACATTTGGACTCCTTAGTATTGAAATGATAAGATAAATATTACTTAGTATTGTACAAATCAGATATATATATATTTTTTTCAAAGCTTTTTTTGTCATTTAGATAGTTTCTTGTCGCCCAAACTGAGGCAACAACAAGAAGCTATCCTAAATGACAAGATAACTTTGAAAAATAACCAAGCACTGGGGTGCCCGGGTGGCTCAGTCAGCTAAGCATCTGACTTTGGCTCAGGTCATGATCTCATAGTTCGTGGGTTTGAGCCCCACATCGGGCTCTGTGCTGACAGCTCGGAACCTGGAGCCTGCTTTGGATTCTGTCTCTCTCTCCCTCTCTCTCCCCCCCTCAAAAATAAATAAACATTAAAAAAAAGAAAAATTACTGAATGCAACGTGTATATATATATATATACACACATACAAGAAAGCTTTGAAAAATAACCAGATACAATGTATAGATAGATAGATATAGATGATATAGATATAGATATTGATATAGATACAGGTAGAGTTAGACGGAAAGAGGTGAATGGATAGCTCTAGATCTATCTGTAAATATATATGTGTGTGTAATATACATACATGCATAGTTAAGAGACTCGATGACTCAATTGATTATTAAACAGCTGATTAAACCAATGAGAAAAAGCATATGCACAGATAAATCTGCAACCATTTCCCAGAATTCAGCCCAAAGGCGCAGGAGTCAGAAAATATGAAGGAAAAATGAAGAGCTAAGGGGATCGTATGAGAACTTGTATCAAACATCTAATGGGTATCCCAGCAGCCACACTACAAAGAACAGAGGGTTGGCAGTACTGGAGGAGGTGATTAGAAGAGCTTTTTTAGGGCTAATGAAATACAGAGGTCCCCAGTCAGATCACAGTTACAGGAGGAACAATGTGGACCAGGAAGATACATAAAAGGAAAACTCCATTTGGACTCTAATTATAGTGAAACCACAGAACTCAGAAGTCAAAGAGCAATTGGAAATAGAGAAAAGACAGATTTCTCACCAAGAAAAACCAGTTCGGTTCGTATTACACTCCTCAATCGAATAATAGAACCTCGAAGAGAGTGGACAATTTGTCCTCAAAAAGATGAGTCACAAACAGATGCCAGTTATCAATTGTGTATATAGAAAAGGAGGTTATGGATAGAAACAAAATATAGTAAGGGTTTTTCGATGGAAATCAATGGAACGAATTACTACCAGCGACCGAATCCTTGGAGAAATGACACCAGCAAGTGTGCAGAGACCTGGGGTCTGTTGTGGGGGAAGAATCCGCATAATTGATTCTAAAGCTATTTTATTATTCAAGACGGGCTTAAGAATGTACTTTATAAATGGTTGATTATGTGTGCTAAATTGAAGAGTAACATATGGGCATAGATATTTTACACTCTGCCAGGTAAAGGAGAACTGAAATAATATTTTAAAAAACTTGATCATGTGTGAAAAGGGGGAAGATGGAAGAAATGTATTGAAAAATCATGACAATAGAAAACACAAAGTAAAACGGTTGAAACAAAATGTCCATTAATGCAAACAAAGACAAATGAGGAAAACTCTACTAAGATTACAAAAACACCTCAAACTTAAAAAAATTAGTAGGGGTGCCTGGGTGCCTCAGTCAGTTAAACATCTGACTTTGGCTCATGTCATGATCTCGTGGCTTGTGGGTTCGAGCCCTGCGTCGGGCTCTGTGCTGACAGCTCAGAGCCCGGAGCCTGCTTCGGATTCTGTGTCTCCCCCTCTCTCTCTCTCTGCCCCTACCCCACTCGTGCTCTGTCTCTCTCTTTCTCTCTGAAGAATAAATGAACGTGAAAAAAATTAGTAAGCGAAGTTACATATTGCTTGTAAAAGACACAATTTAAATTATCAAAAATTGATAAAAGTGAAAAACAAAGATACACTTGGCAAATAAAAACCAAAAAGACTTAGTAAATGTTAAGACACAAAACAGGAAATGCAGCAGGAAGGTCGTGTGCAATCCCTTCGGGGGCGTGGCCAGCGCCCTCAGGAACCCTGTTCTCAGAAGGACCCCTGTGGAGTTTTTTCTATATTAGTCAGTTTGAAATTTTAAATATTGAATTTAAGGTGGTTGCTAGAGAGGACAGGACAGATAGGCGAAGGGGATTAAGAGGTACAGACTTCCAGCCACCAAATAAATAAGTCACAGAGATGAAATATACAGCGTAGGGAATATCGTCGATAATATTGGGATAACATCGTAGGGTGACCGTTGGCGACCACACGTGCTGTGGCAAGCTTTTCACAACGTACCAAACGGTCGAATCGCTGTGTCATCCACCTGAAACCAAGCTAACGTTTTATGTTAACTATACTTCGACGATAGAATAGCAATTAGAATAGTGACATTGTAAACCATATTACATTTGCAATTGTCTTCGTAACTGAAATCCAGTGGAACATACGTTGGGGATCTGGAGCTTCGGCTCACACGTGCTCATGACTTGTAGGGAGAGGTCCTCGGGTCCTCACACCTGTCCCCTGCAGCCTCGGTCCCCTCCCTCGCCCCCTAGGTCATCTCAGGACGGGATGCTCACACTGGGCCGTTACCTTCCGCCCCCAGAAGGACGTGGCAACGGGAAGGGTGGGCACGCACCCCACACTGTCTTAGGGCAGAGAAGCAGGGCAGCACGTGGCACATTTGGCAGTGCCTCTGGCTCACACTCAGTCCAGGCACCTGTCCTGTCCTGCTGTGAGGTTGTAGCAGGAGCCATCCTTCTACAGGGGGCCAGCGGGGAAGGCCAGTGGGAAGAAGCTATTAACGTCCTCACCAGTGGCTAGGGTCCTACACGCCCCTCTGGCACCGGGGCCCCTGCTTCACAAGTCACATCCCTTCATTGGGTGCACTGATCAAATGGCTTCAAATGAGTCAAAATGAAAATACGGCAAAATTAGCACATAAATACCACATCCAGCATCATACTGCAAGGTCTCATTACATCTTTCTTCTCTCAGGCTAGGTTAGGACACCCAGAGGTTAAAATGATCCGTGAACACAGAAAATAAATATCAACAAGTTTGATTTATTCGATATTCAGGAAAATATTGCGCCCAGCAATTATCGAATGCTGTTCCAGACCATACATAAAACATTTACAAAAATTTGCCAGAGGCTAGGCCGTAGAGTAAGAAATAACAAATTTCACAAAACAAAACAAAACAAAACAAAACAAAACAGAACAATACAGTACAGAGCACATTCCCTGAAAACAAAGCAATTAAGTCAGAAGTTAATTAAACTTAGAAAAACAGAACTAATAAAAGCCCCACAAGCTCCTTGGAGAAATGGCTCATTCTAGACCTGGGTCAAGGAAAATGAAAATGTGCCTGGATCATTTACTATTTCCCCAAAGGAAGGATGTGCTCAGAAAACCAAAGTATGGGGTATATCGAAGGCGCACAGGAGACAAACTGAAGTGGCCCCCGACGGCCGAAGGTAGAACAATTAGAGAAACGGTAAGTAGCACAGTCTTGGATTATAACCAGAAGTACAAAATCTATATCCAAATCTATAATGATAAATAAATGACTGAATAAATAATTACGGGAGAAGAGACAAATCTTCCATACAGGAGAATTCCAAATAATGTGTGTGGATGGCCACTCCTCTGGGAAGTGGTTTAATTCCCTACCTCAAGGCCCATTCTCCATCCCAGTGGGGTGGAGCTTAGTATCTTGCCTCAAAGAACCGAGCTTGGAAGGGGAGACAGGAGAGACTCTATGGTGAAGAAATATGGCACATTTGCCATTACCCAGGTGGTCAAGGGGAACATCTCTTAGGACATCATGTTGACAACACAGACCCTTGACGTGGTGTGATAAGAGGGGCATCTCTTCTCTGTGGGACTCTTCCCCCAATCCTGTAACCCAACCTGACCATGTAAAACACGTCAGGCAAACCCAAACTGAGGAGTATTTTAAAAAATACCTGACCTCAAAACTATCAAGGTGTGAAAAATTGGCGAAGTCTTAGAAACTGTTGCCCAGCAGAGCAGGGTGAAGAGAACGGTGAGTAAATGTAATGTGGGTCTCAGATGGGATCCCGGGACAGAGGAAGGGCGTCATTTAAAAAAGGAAAATTTGAGTAATATCTGGCTTTTAGCTAATAATACTGTATTCATGTTAGTTTTGTGTCTGTCTCAAATATACGCATCTGACGTACGGAATTCTCTCTACTGTACTCGCAACATTATTATAAACCTACAAGTGCTGAAACTATTCAGATTCTTTCAAAAGTTTATTTAAATAATTAACACCCTTCTGGTATGATTCATCAATGAAATAAAAAGATAAGGCACATGGGGCGCCTGGGTGACTCAGTTGGTTAAGCGTCCGACTTCTGCTCAGGTCGCGATCTTGCGGTCCGCGAGTTCGAGCCCAGCGTCGGGCTCTGTGCTGACAGCTCAGAGCCCAGAGCCGGTTTCAGATTCTGTGTCTCCCTCTCTCTCTGACCCTCCCCCGTTCATGCTGTGTCTCTCTCTGTCTCAAAAATAAATAAGCGTTAAAAATAAAAAATTTAAAAAAAAGATAAGGCACAAATAATATTGCTAGTGAAAAAGGAAACAGTTGCAGACACAGCTAACTTTAACAAAAAAATAGGAAAATGCCATCAAAAACTTTAGGACATGATTAGCATATAAAAATGCCACGGATTTCTACATTGATTTCGTATCCTGCAACTTTACTGAATTAATTGATCAGTTTTAGTAGTTTATTGGTAGAGTGTTTAGGGTTTTCTGTATATCATATCGTGTTGTCTGCAAATAGTGAAAAAATACAGACAGCCAACAGACACATGAAAGGATGCTCAACATCACTCATCATCAGGCAAATGCAAACAAAACTACAATGAGGTATCACCGCACATCTGTCAGAACAAGAAAGAACAAGTTTGGCAAGGATGTAGAGAAATAGGAACCCTCATGCACTGTTGGTGGGAATGCAGACTGGTGCAGCCGCTTTGGAAAACAGTATAGAGGTCCCTCAAAAAGTTAAAAATGGAAACACCATACGATCTAGTAATCGACCTACTGGGTATTTACCCAAAAAATACAAAAACACTAATTCAAAGGGCTACATGTACCCCTATGTTCATAGCAGCTTTATTTACCATAGCCAAGATACGGAAACAGCCAAAGTGTCCATCGTTATATGAATGGTTAAACAAGAGGCAGTATATATGCACAGTGGAACACTATTCAGCCACAAATAAAATGAAATCTTGACATTGGTGACAACATAGCTGAGGCTAGAGAGTTTAATGCTAAGCGAGATAAGGCAATCAGAGACAGACGAATGCCATGTGGTCTCACTCACATGTGGAACTTAAGAAACAAAACAAACGAGCAAAGGGGGGCAAAAAAGGAGAAAGAGACACGCCAAGAAACAGACTCTTAACTACAGAGAACAAATTGATGGTCACCAGAGGGCAGGTGGGTGGGGTGGGGGAAAGGTGACGGGGATGAAGGGAACATGTCTCAGGATGAGCACTGAGTAAGGCAGAGAAGTGTTGAATCACTGTATTGTACACCTGAAGCTAATACAGCACTGTATGTTGACTACACGGGAATTAAAATGGAAAACTGAATAAAAAATCTTCAGGGCAGCCATTTTGAAAGTTTAAGTGAAATAGGCAAATTCCTAGAGCGCATAACTTAAAATGGGTGACATGAGCTATCCAGAGAAATAATTATTTAACATTAAACAAGGGGCATCACTAGCTTAAATGCATGCCCACAAAGAAAACAAGAAGCTGAGTATCTGTAGAAGTGATTTCATTACAATTTCTCACAATAAGCAGATCATTCCGTCTCGTAGGGACTTTTCCAGGGAATAGAGAATGGGACACTGTGCTCGTTTTGATTTATGAGAACGGCGTAATCTTCTTCCCCCCAACCAGACTGGGGAGATAATACTGACAGCGGCAAAGAAGAGATCATTCTTGACTAAACGCAGAATGAGCCTCAATTAATTTTTAAATCTTTAAGAAAACATAGCAATCCAGATAGTTCAATTCATACCCCAAAACTGTTCACTTCGGTCACATTGGGCTTACCCAGGATTACACGTGCGATTTACACTTAGGAAATCTGTAAATGATTTTTACTCTATTTCCCGACTCAGGAGGGCAAACACATTCAGTTAACTCTTGGGTCTAAACCGGACTACACTAGTGTGAGTCACGCCTTTAAGAACACTTTCTGGGCTTCTCCTACAAGATAGGGAGAAGCGGTGGGCTCTGTGCAGGGACAGAAGACCCAGAAGCAGAAAATACACTCCTTGCTCCCAAAGAGCTTGCAACAGACCTAGGGAACACAAGTCACAAACGGATAACTAGTGAGGCGTGGGTTAGATACCAGCTTGAGAGAGAAATGGACGTGTCACTGAGTCAAACAAAGTCGAATGTCAACTAATTGGTGTTCTTGCCTCTAGACTTGTCCCATCCAGATACTTCCCTTACACACCAGGGACAGACGATTGCTGCTAAACATACTTCAGAAGCCCCTCAGTAAAAAATAAATAATAAAAGAGGAGAAGAGAAGAGGAGAGAAGAGAAAAGAAAAGGAGAGAAAGGAAAAGAAAAGGAAAGAAAAGAAAAGAAAAAAGACAAGAAAAGAAAGGAAAAGAAAAAGCTCTCTTATCCCTTTCATACAACCTAGGGTGCAATTATTACCTACCTACTAGATGCCAAACACTGTGCTTCAGTTGAAACATACTGGTGTGGTGGTGGTGGTGGTGGGGGGGGGGGGGGGACTTACTAGAAATTCAAGAAAGGTACAAAGTGATTCATCTTTAAAAAATGCCCTGTGTGTCGGTCGACATCAAGTTATAAGGAATGATATATCTTTAACTACTAATATAATACATAACATGACAGTTGTCAATTGCAAGGAAAGGATTACAGCAGTTACATTCTTTTAAAAGTGGTTAGCACTAAAGAATTTCTGTGCCTAAAGTCTGAAGAAGTCAGCAGCAAAACACATGATGATAGGATTCATTTTTCTTCAAATAGCAAAAGTAATATATCCTCATTAAGGAAGGAAGAACACACAGAATAAGAAAGTGAAACAATCACGTATAATCCCCCTATCCAGAGAAAACTGTTCTTTTTATCTTTACTGTATTCCATTTGAAGCTCTCTCTGATTTGTGTATCTTGTGGCATTTTCATCTTTTTCTGTCTATAGGGAGTTAGATAAATAGATACTATGATGTGTGTACACAGAATAGTTACGAAATTGAAGGGTTTTCCCTTCTTCCTTTCTTTCGTGTTTCTTTTAACTAAAAAGTCATTTAGAATAGAGATCTGTGGTGGAACTCTGCCAATGACAATGAACAGGAAGGATGAAGCCCAAGGCTAAAATTGTAGCCCCTGTCACTTGCTTATATCTTTGATCAGTAATTAAAGGGTTTTGCTGGTTCCATTCAATAGTAGCATCTTTCTTAATGGCCTGCAGCCATTCAGCTAGATCAGTGATTTAATCATTTCATCATGCCACCGGCTTGATCTGAAATCCCTTTGTAGGATCCTTTACAGTCTAAAGAGGCTTATTTTTACGTTAGAATGATCTGAAGGGTCCAAGATTAAGGTCTAAGAAAATCTCATGTATTTACCCGGTATTGAGCTGAAACCTGGAATGTACATACTAAAGTCTCTTCCATCCATGACGAGGAAGCAGTTTCGAGAGCACGATGATGAGTACGGTGTGCTAAGTGAAGATTGTCATCTTCTAAACGTTTCGAAGGCCTGAGCATTTACTCTTGTTTTCTTTTATGGCCTCCCACAAGTTAGGTTACCTTTAGAAATGCATACGCTTGTCATCAAAACACAACTTTATCCTCATGTGGAGTCGATGTTGAGTTTGCCTTTGCCGAAACCATCTGGGAAATCTAAAGAGCTTTCGATATTTTTATATAATTTGCAGGCATCACTAGTTTCCATAGGACTGCATTTTTGCCTTTTACTTCAGAGATGGTTACTATCAAAACAGTATAATAATAGATTTGGGTTATGGTAAAAAATGATAATCACAAACTATTTGGTGTCTTCTGTCAATGTCACAGGAGAATAAAACTTTATCATCGTTAAGTCCTGAGGCAGCAAAAATGTTCTTCTTTACAGTTGCAGGTAAGCCAGAAAACCTGGGAAGACAAAATAAAAGTGTCCCAATTTGGATTTTAGCAAGTTGGGCTTCTCGCCTCTGCTTCCGATGAAAACCCTGCTCATTTTATTCACTGGCCCACTGTGTGGATGCAGGTTCATTTCCTGCGATGTTTATATCAGCTCAGGGAAAAAAAAATGTATTTTATATAATGATCACATATACGCATGTGTATGTCTCTATATGTAAATACTGTACGTATATGTATACGGATGTATATATCACGGTGCACAAATTTAAAGTCATGCAGCATTTGAAAATACTATCTCGGTACATTTTGGCAACAAAATGGCATTAAGGGTCGTACGTTAGTATCTCCATCTTACGAATGAGAAAAGACAGACGTCTACGGCTAAATAATGTGCCCATAGGGGGCAACATGTGTCACACAGGCCTTTTCACCGACTCACAGTCTGTGCCATCAACCACTATGAAGTGGCTTTTGGCCCCACTGTATAGTTAGTTAACTTCCCTCAGTTTACTCACGGGATTAAATACGCTCCCCTAGGTGTGGCTGGTCCATGCGGGTCCACCATGAGCAGGAGTCAAATTCGTTCATGGCAACGATGTGTTATAATCATTATCATCGCTCTTTTGAGTCTGGATGTTTCGTCCGATAAACCGTGAGTCCCGTAGACTAGGCGCAGTCATCGTGACTCGACCCCAGTGTTTCCCACAACTATTGTTCGCTGCCACATAAATCTCAAGTGTCACCTGTGTCCCTGGCCTTATACAAAGCATTACCTCTGGGTAGCGCTTCTTCATTAAGCTGTCGACATAAAATGACCCTCTTTGTCTGTTTGCTTTGTGTGATGAGTCTGCACTCAGAAGGTAAGTTCTCTACGTGTCTTCTTCTGAGGATCTCAGCGTGGAGAGCAAGCCTTTGCATATGGCAGTGCTTGGATGGATCATCGCAAACTAAAAAAAAAAAAAGATGCATTTTCTGTTTGTTTTTAAAGAAGTGTAGAGGGGTGCCTGGGTGGCTCAGTCGGTTGAGCGTCTGACTTTGGCTCAGGTCATGATCTCGCAGTCCGGGGGTTCGAGCCCCGTGTTGGGCTCTGTGCTGACAGCTCGGAGCCTGGAGCCTGTTTCGGATTCTGTGTCTCCCTCTTTCTCTGACCCTCCCCCGTTCATGCTCTCTCTCTGTCGCAAACATAAATAAATGTTACAAAAAATTAAAAAAATTAAAAAAATTAAAATAAAAAAATAACGAAGTGTAGAAACCTGAGAAATTTTTTTGAATAGCAAAACTAAGACCCATTTTTGGTGTCTGCTACCTTCACACGCTATGCTCTTTGGTCACTTAAAGACTTAAAGACCAGCTATGGGCAGCGCCACCTAGATTTCTTCACAAGAACAAAGGAGGCTCCACGGGAGAGGTGCTATGTACATACTCTTAATGATTCTTGAGATCAGCGTTATCGTTCACATTTTACATACATGCAAGATGAAGCTCACATGTTTTAGAAGCTGGCAAAAGTTACACGTGTCATTAGAAAAAATATAAATCCAAGGTTACTCTTCCTCCAAAGTACAAGGCTTTTCATTCTCCCATGCAAGGTCAGAGAGACCCTAAAAGCATCTCACCTCCCATCGCTCCCAATGATGTCAAGGGGCACCTGTGGCTGCAAGAGGGTCCCGGCAGCAAGGTTCACCTTCCTTCATGCACAATTAGAACTCCAAACAATTAAATTTTGCCAATATAGTTGTCCTTATCACTCAAACGTTCCTTAGAAGTACTCAAGTGTTTAACCGTTGCAAAGCTTCTAAGTATACCAAGCGTTCCATGGATGGTTTTCCTTTGGCGCAAGACTCACCAGAATTTGCAATTGGCAAATCCAGTCGACCTACCAAAGTTTAATTTTCTCTCTGGAAAATCCTGGTCTGAATCAATCGATGCCTTCAGAGTCAGCATTCATCTAACTGATTAAGGGAATGACACTAACGATCCTTCCCACAGTAAATTAACTGTTTTTCTCCTCTTTGGTGGTGTTTCTATCATTCACCAGCCAACCAAGTCCTAAAAGTTTGGGAGGGCTTTGGCTAGACTATTAGCGCTTTTTGCCTCCGGCCATAATATCTCCCCAAGTCCAGGCCCACAACTTGTAAGAAGGATCTCAACAAACCAGAAGCTGTGCAGATGTGATTAAGCACAAGCGTGTGAGGTTATAAACCATGTATTTTAAGAATTCATTAAAGAAATTCCAACTCTTTAGCTTGATGGAAAACAGGCCGAGGAGAACACGAAAACTAATTTCATGTGTCAAGGAAAATCAAGTGGACGGACGCTCTCAGGCCTGAAGGATTAACCGAGAGCAGTTGCAGCTCTTGGGAAAACTTTCCCTTCAGTTTAAAACATAACTGCTAAAAAAAACCCTAAGTTGTCCAGAGATGGAGAAGAGGAAGTGAGTTTTCATCTCGTACAAGAAGAAACACTGACTTCGTGACCACCACGTGAAAAGCAGCGTGCCGGTTGGTTTTCGTTTGTTCGTTTGTTTTAGTTTTTGTTTTTTCATAAAAGGCGAACTAGGAAACTAATGGTGTGCTCAATTTTGGGGGTGAAAAACAGAGTCACAGAAGCGAGGCAACTCACCTTCAACTTATCCAGCTAAGCGACCACAGAGCTGGTTTCAAGCCTAGCCCACCGCCCCTGCCCCTCCTGCCCTTCCATTTCCCACGTGCCGGTCAAGGTAGAACCCCCGCCCCCCAACCCAGGACTGTTTCTTCTGCGAGTAGACCTCATGGATTCAGGTTTTGTACGGGCACAGGTCCTGGCTCCTGATGATGCTGAGGGCTCTGGTGCCTCATCATAGATTTTCTTGGAAGTCTACTTGGGCGGGACAAGCGTGTTTTGGGGCCAGCGCTGGTACAGCTGGTTTATGATGAAATAGGGGAGCTCAGTCATCAACTACCCATTAAGACAACCCTTAATTCCAGGCTCGTAATTTTGCAAATTGAAAAAATGATTTTATTCATATCGTTTTTTTTGGTACTCGAGACGTAACAGCAAGGATCATACTGGCCCAAATCTGGCAAAAGGGACAAATAAAATCTGGTCTAGTTCGTGTTGCAGTTTCACCTAGGTTAGGAAAAATCAGCAGTTTGTTAAAGTAACAACCAGTAGCTCAAAGGGAGGAGGAGTCGAGGAGGGAGACACAATATGGCGGTGAGTTGATTCCAGGTTCGATTAATGGGCAGATATGGGCTTGCTGTTCTGCAAGGCAAATTCAGGTTGAGCTGAAGTTTGGGGGAGGGGGGAAGAAAGCTCAGATTTGAAGCAAAACTGCCATGTTATTGAAAGAATGAAAGAGTCTTTGGGGAGATAGCTATGGTTCCAAAAGTCTGACTTTCACACGAGATATCTAAGTGGGAATAACCACTGTGGAACTGTCTGGAGTCTGGGAGCCCCGGGGCGGAAGGACTCCCAAAGTAGGCGGTTCACAATCTCCCGAAGCCAAATCGTTTCTGAGATTTGCCACGGGCTATTTGTATAGTACTCGGCCTGTAAAACAAACTCATAGGCTTAAACGTGCGTCCCCCAACTCTGCCAAGTACCGTGGGGAATGCAACAGAGGGTACATGGGGTCTGTGCTCTCAAGCAGGTGTGCTGTACGTGGAGGGAGAAACAGAAAAGAAGAGAGCCAGGATATCTCAGCAGCCTAAGTGAAGTGATACATAATTGGAGATTCACTAATAATAGGATTGCCCAGTAATAGACAGTGTTCCTATATGTCACATATTGTGCCGGGCTCAAGGATTAGGAGTGGGTATTAGCCTCACTTTCCCGGTGAAGGAACAGAAGCACAGTAGCTAGTTTGCTTAAAATCACTCAGGAACTGATCGTGCTGGAGTCGTAAACGAGAACGGCTGAGCCCAAAGTCCGTGTTTTTTGCAATCCATCATGTTGGAAGGGACGTCTTCAGCCGGAAGGATCACAGACGCTGCTCTTGTTGACTGTCAGAGGCCAAGGTGTAGACCTTACTCTCGACTGACATGTTTTGCAATGTAGGCTGTCCTAAACTTCGTCCTGAGAACCACCTCGATCCAACATGCTGTTACCTGTAACTCTCTCAGGCACAGATGGTTCCCGGCATATTGTTCACACCTCATAGGTATCTGTTGCATGCTCATTTTATTGTACGGTGCCGACCAGAAAGTGCTCACACGAACGCCATACAAATCTTCCGAAGGAGTTGCCACCTTCGTTTACAGGTGTTTAAGCTGGTGCTACCCAGCACTATGTTTTTTCTTAATGCTTTTCTCTTTTACATTTCTTGACTAAACTTAAAGTGGTACAAAACACAGTGAAAAAAAAAATTTTTTTTTTTTAAGTAGTCTCCATGCCAGCATGGAGCCCAAGGTGGGGCTTGAACTCGTGACGCTGAGATCAAGAACTGAGCTGAGATCAAGAGTCAGGCACTTAACCGACCGACCCACTCACGTGCCCCCAGAACGAAACTTTTTGAAGCTAACTAAAAAAATTTTCAGGGGCGCCAGGGTGGCTGAGTCGGTCGAGCGTCCAATTCTTGATTTTGGCTCAGGTCATGGTCTCACCATTTGTGAGACTGAGGGCCCCCCCCCCCCCGCCCCCGTTGGGCTCTGAGCTCTCAGCACCAAGCCTCCTTGAGATTCTCCCCCTCTCTCTACCCTTCCCCCTCTCGTACTCTCTCAGTATGAATAAATAAATAAATAAATAAATACACAAATAAATAAACCTATAATAAATAAATAAGCTATAATAAATAAAATAAATAAATAAATAAACTATAATAAATAAATTAAATAAATAAATAAATAAATAAATAAATAAAAATAAATGCGGTCATTGAGGGGTAGAGCTAGGATTTGAACAAAAACCATATGGTTTCAGAAATTTCCCTTTTCTTCCACTCACAAATATCAATCTTTATGTATGTTTGGGGCTACACAGTTATACCCGTGTACCTGTGTGAGAGATATAGGTGTGAATACTTGTACAATCACATGTCCACATGAAAGGTGGAACACCTGACTTAGGACTAAGCACCAGCTCAGTATTCGGGACCTGACCTCCTGGGACCACCCCACGTGCCCACTTGCACCCCTGTGATCGCCAACCATTCTCAGGTCCAGTCATGCAGGACTATTTGGGGTCTCCCACCCCATCCGACCTTTGCCTGCTGCAGACCAGCTGTATGCTCTCAGCCAGTGGTGTTCTATTTACTCTGCCATACATAACACAAATCCTACTCACTCGTTGAAGTTTCCTTTAACCTTCCGCAACAAAATGCTTAATTCCTTGGTTCTCCCAAACTACCGTGTATGTGTCTTTACTGTACCGTTTGGGTTAAGCTTTCAGTATATTTTTGCTACCGGCTATGGACTTTCAGGGGATATATATTTGTTTCTCTGTCCTCATCAAATAATATGGTCCATGATACAGAATAAGTGCTCAGCACAAGTCGGGTGAGTGAAAGACCTCCTCAGTCTTTCCTTCCTGGGGGTCGATGGTCGTGATGGCCAACGCCCTCCAGCCAAGAGGGCAAACATTCGTGGCAACCTTTGGTTTTGTCACTGTGCTTTTTAGGTCTTGAAATGCCCCTTTCTCTTTCCACATTATTTTTATTTTTGTTTTCACGTTGGTGGTCCTGTCTTAGGTTTAGTTCAATCCAATCAATATTAAGTTCTATAAAATCTCAGGAAGTTTGAAAGGTTCTAGGGATAAAAAGAAGATGTTGATAGCAACCCTACCCCACCTCCCGCAAAGCTCATAGTTTAGGAGGGAGGCACAGCAGTTACAGCAGTTACAGCAGAATGTGGCAGCCTCCAGGGAAATGGACTAAGGACCGCGATGGACTGTCTAAGGGGATTAGGGAGAGCTTTTTGCAAGAGTTGACACTTGAGAAGCACGTCGAGGAATGAGTTGTGAACCAGGCTCCCAAAGCAGGTGGGGCAGTTTCCAAGTCCGTACGGTCTCTGTGTAGACCAGTCTCCCACACCCAACACATGGAGTTTGTAAAATACACTCAGGGAATCCATATCAGCATAAAAATGAATTTTTTGTCTTAATTTTTAAAGGAATTTTATAGTCAGGCTCTTAAGATATTAGTTATGGTTGGCTAGGCACTCCCAGAAATCCCTATAGGTGATGTAGCTAAGCAAGCATGGAAGCAAGAAAAATTAGCATCTGAACCGGTACAAACAACGAACTTTTTAAAGATTAGGAATTATAGGTACAGTAAACAGTGAAGTTGACAGAATGTATATGTTGCGGACCTATCGCCCGTTGATTATAACTTTGCTGTTCTTAATTTCAAATTTTGGATCCAAAAGGTTTTCAGGACTCAGTCACTTACGTGAGCCCCCAGGCTTTGCAAATCCCCACCTACACTGCCTAATGGATACTGGGACAGGGCCTGGAGGCTGGAGAGATGCGCCCACGGCAGGAAGAAAAAATTTGATGGTGAGGGCAGGCAAGATAGGCGTCTACGTTAGGAAACCGTGGAGGTTTTGATATTACTGTAGAGTAAGTATACAGGGCATTTTCCCCAAACTCACAGATTGTCTCTGTAGTGGTAATATCTAGTTAATATCAGAGTTTTGCGTCTCTTGCTATAAGTTTGTAAAATTTGCTTTCTGGATGCTTTCCTTTGCTCTCTTACTTAACCGCATTGTCTCTCTCACACACTACGTTTTTTTTCTCTGAGATGCTAAGCATTCCATGCCTTCCACCAAGTTGCACAATGTACGTATTTACTTTGTCTATTGATTCAATATCTGGGTCGAGCCTAGAAGTGGATGTCTCTGTCACGAAGCTCTTGGTCCCCTTCCCTACTCGCCACCTGCCATCGTGTCCTGCCGATCCCCGCTGACATCAGCTCCTAAAGCCACGCCATTCTGTCTTTATCCCAGTCAGGAGAGAAGAGTTAATGCCTTTACTTCTGGAACCCGCCTCGCTTAGGTAGAGAAAGGCTTTCTGGTTTCAGAACACCAGGAAAACAGTCTCTATAGAAAATAAAGAAAAATTATTTTCTAACATTCTTACTGTTTTAATTGTCTTAACTAATCTTCTAGCCAGAAAATCTGTCATCCAAATGATATCAATTTAAGACTCATTCCTTGGAGTGCCTGGGTGGCTCAGTCTGTTGAGCGTCCGACCCTTGATTTCAGTTCAGGTCATGGTCTCGTGGCTCGTGAGATCGAGCCTCACGTCGGGCTCTGTACTGACAGCCTGGAGCCTGCTTTGGATTCTCTCTCTCTCTCTCTCTCTCTCTCCCTCTCTCTGCCCCTCCCCTGCTTGAGTTCTTTCTCTCTCTCACAATAAATAAATAAACATTAAAAAAAAAGACTCATTTTCTGACCTTTTAGAACATATGTAGGAAAAACTTTTTCTTTCTTTCTTTCTTTCTTTCTTTCTTTCTTTCTTTCATTCAAGCAAGCTATATTTAAATGCTATTACTCTATTAAAAATATGGTTATCTCTCACTATTTAAAAAGAGCCACTTAAAATTAAAAAAACATACTATTTTGAGTGCATTAAAGTTTTATATAGTGAGATGACATCTATATGATTTTGTTTGCATAGTAAAACTGTCCATGGCATCAAATGATGAAATGGTTAAAAGCGTTACACACGATTTTACTCATATATGT
The DNA here is from genome assembly GCF_018350195.1 of Panthera tigris. Taxonomy (NCBI): domain Eukaryota; kingdom Metazoa; phylum Chordata; class Mammalia; order Carnivora; family Felidae; genus Panthera; species Panthera tigris. The sequence goes on along the minus strand of NC_056662.1, from coordinate 136,291,544 downwards.
GCGTTTTTTGGTGATTATATGACAATACACAACATTTTCAAAACAGCCTGAATTTAATAATAAAAGAGAAAACAATAGTTGTGTAGCACATATACAATGATCAGCTACTGATTTATTATTATTATTAATATTACTATTATTTTCAATGCTTTAATTATCAGTCCAGTATTGAGGTCTCTTTTTATAATGAGATTCCCATGGAAATAGTCACAATTGTTGCTGTGGAATGACTCCAGAAAGGAGACGGATCAGAGATCACTCTAGTGTTGTCAAGCCTATGACTTGAGTCAGTTCAGAGAAACTCGCTGCAAACGGGTCATTTATTGCCGGCCAGGGCATTCTTTGATCCTGTCATTCTGTCTTCCTTATCCTTTTATAGTTACACCCATCTTCTCTCTCCCTGGCCCCTCTCAGCAACTCCCAGTGACCACTGCCATTGAAACCATCAGAAGGGACGTGTGATGGAAACCATGGGGGCTTCTAGAGACAGGGAGCGCTACGGCGTGCCGTCCAGGCGAGCTCCTCACACGTGCCAAGGGGACACGAGGTTAAGCCATTTTCTCTCACAATGACAAAGCAACATGCCTTCATGAAAAGAGTCACCTTCTGGCATTAACCTGCACATTTCGAGAGCCATATTTGTATCCCGGAGGGTGGACAGAAAAACCTAAAGTATGAGTTTTACTTCCATAATGTTTCCCCAATATAACAGTATATCTAATGTTTGATATATTGGTCAACTTAAATTTCCACAGCTTAAAATTGCAGAATTTAAAAAAGTAAGTATAGATTTAAATTGGATTTAAATCTTTAAAAAATACCATTCTTCAAGGTCTTCATATACCAATCATCAGTCCCCGGGGTCCTCAAAGAAACAAAATGATGATTATTTTTCAATGCACAGAGAGATCAGTTAGAAAGTTGGGAGTGCAACTACTTGGTTTATTAATCAATAACAATGTTGAAGAAACAAGATGCTTATAAGGGTGCAATTAATGTCATTCACCTCTTCAGGCACACTTATAAAAGTCAAATCGCTCACAGTTGGCATACAGACATCCAGAATCACGCTTTTTGGTCTCATGTGGACTGAACTGATTCTTTTTTTTTTTTTTTTAAATTTTTTTCAACGTTTTTAATTTATTTTTGGGACAGAGAGAGACAGAGCATGAACGGGGGAGGGGCAGAGAGAGAGGGAGACACAGAATCGGAAACAGGCTCCAGGCTCCGAGCCATCAGCCCAGAGCCTGACGCGGGGCTCGAACTCACGGACCGCGAGATCGTGACCTGGCTGAAGTCGGACGCTTAACCGACTGCGCCACCCAGGCGCCCCTGGACTGAACTGATTCTTGACTCTCTCGCCCACACACCAGGGTCTCTGCTCCGGCCAATATCTGTTCTGCTAAGCCTTTACATTCCCCAAATAAGAAAGATGTGTACTTTTAGGTATATTAAAAAAAAAAAAAAAAATCAGAGTCCTGAGATTGTGGCAATCAGATTAAAAACGGGATAAACTTGGGGTGCCTGGGTGGCTCAGTCAGTTGAGCGACCGACTTGAGCTCAGGTCATGATCTCCCAGTCTGTGAGTTCAAGCCCTGCGTCAGGCTCTGCCCTGGTAGCTCAGAGCCTGGAACCTGCTTCGGATTCTGTGTCTCCCTCTCTCTCTGCCCCTCCCCTGCTCATGCTCTGTCTCTGTCTCTCTCTCTCTCTCTGTCAAAAATAAATAAACATTAAAAAAATTAAAAAAAACGGATAAACTTTAGGTATTTCCTATCAGAGTTAAAAAAAAAAGGGGGTCGGTAGTGGTTGAGATGTTGAAGAAAAGGGGCGCGCTAGTGGCTGCTTAATAATTGCCAAAGTCATGTGAACAAGCACAATATTAACTGACTGACCATAAAGACGTCTTGCCAAGTCCTATTTTACCCCGTTCACTTCTGATTCAATCCAAGTATCCGGATACAGTCACCGCCCCCCTACTTTTCAAACGCTCCCTTTGCGTCGTTTTGTTTTTTATAAAAGACCTACGTTGATTCCTCTTGTCCCTCAGGGCAAGAAACCTGCAGAGAATTTTCATTTTTAGGGACAAAAAGGCTGAAAGGAGAGGAGAGTGCAATGTTGGTACCGCGGCGAGCTGTCTTAGCGGCAGGTGCACCTGGCCCCGCCCACCTCCCGCAACCACACCCCGCGTCTCAGCCTCCAGCCCCAGGGCTCTGAGCTGGTGTCACGGCGTGATCTTGGTTCGGTCTGGACATCTGTCAGCAAGAGATGTCCGAAGCTATCAGATATATCTAAAAGAGCTGTTTTTTCTTTGCGGGACTCTGGGAAGGGTGGTGTCCGGGAATGTTGAAAAAGGTTTCCCTGTAAGTTAACGCCAACTGTTTCTTGCTTTGTGTCGTTTTGGCTTAAGGAAGGTTTCATAGGAACACTCTACTTTTGGACAGAGGGGGAGGGGGACCCGTATCTGGTTACCTATTTGTAAAAATCAGTAACGTGCTCAAAACTGGTCATCTGCTGACCTTCTTCTTGCCAGCTCTCCCACTGCGATCCGCAGGTAGAGACTTTTCACAGTCTGACCCACAGGGATTTCCCGGTGGTTTGCTCCCCATCTTCTGGCCAGCTGCTACACAGGCCCCTGTCTTCTCCACATGTTGCCCCTGTAACCTAGCTTAGACGAATCCTTCAGGGTGGCGAGTCCAAATTCTGTTCCCTACACGGGCACCTTACACATTTCCAAGGTCCAGCCCACACGCTTCCTCCCACCTGAAATATTCACGGACACCGTCAAACAGAGTATCGTCCTTCCCAACCGCTCCCGGCTGTTTCTCCGGGCCACTCGAATGCCTTATGGCATGTGCGGTTTTGCAACATCATTACTGATGGGCCCGTATTTTGCTATATGCTCCTCAAGGGCAGTGCTCATACATTCCTCCCAACACATGTGCCGTGCCTGTGGTGACGGGTCAGAATATTCTTGCTGGGTAAACGTGTTCCCACAAGGAATCATAATAATTCTCACGTGTGAGTGTTTTCATATATTAAACTAAGTATTTCCGCCTTCCCTGACGTATTCCTAACACAGTTCCTGTAAACCTAAGACTATGAAAGCAGATCATGAAAACCGACCCAGAAGAAAACTTACACCTGTAAGGAACCTTACGTATTACATTGTTCAATGTGAGGTATCCTTTCCCACATGCAGAAGCGAAAGCTCAGAGAGGAACGGAAATTTGCCCAAGGCACTGAGAAATGTGAGACCCTTTTACGTCAAGAGCATATACTTACTCTTAAGGAAAATCCCAAGCTTCTGATTTAAAAGAAGATGGATAAATTAGGAGCATGTTATTATACAACCAAAGGTCCTTAAAAACAACGAGAAAAGAGAGAAGAAATCTGCAGACAGGCCCGTGTCTGGGGTCCCCATGGATTTAAGTACAAATGACAACCTGGTCTTCCTTCCTGGGCCACGGCCCCTCTTCTGACTCAGAGATCGGTGGACCCAAGGCCTCTCAGGTGTATCACCTGGGACCAGGGTCACGGGACCGACGGGCCACCCCAAGTCACTCTAGCTGATGCTCAGGAGAAACTCCCCATCATCGTGTGAAGATTCAAGCAGGATTTGTGGGCCTGTCTGGGCCTTCTACTTGTTTGCAGTGGATTTCTGTAGTCTCGTAATTCTTCTCTGCAGGTTACACCTTTTGTATTGATGATATACTCACTATACGCATCCAAATGCAGAGAGCTAGAGACCATGCGGAGATGTTTCTGGAAGCCCATCCACCAGATACTTAAACATATTTGTGAACATGTATTCATGACTGCCAACAAGTCCCTTAACTGTAGGCAGGACCTGAAAATCGAGACAGGGAGGTTGAGTGCAGAGGCGTGGGAGAAAGCACACCCCCCTGGGTCGTGGGGGATGGACTCTGGAGTCAGGGTGAAGGATAAAGGCGGAAGGTGTGCGAGACCAAGGCGGGGAAAGCGCGGTGACAGCAGGCACGGGAATCCCTGAAAACAAATACAGTCAGCTGTGACTTTCACCAAGGGCTGTCCTAAGCCCAGATATGAGCGACCGGCTCATTCAGTTTCAACCAGGAAGTTTTACACAGATGCCTGCTTTGCAGGTACACACTCATCAGTTCAGGGGTCACAGATGATGGGGACTCACAGATGCTGAAACAGATGGCTTTGGAAGACACGCGTCCCAAGCGTCCTGGTGCATGAGAGGCAGGTCTGGAAGAGAGGCCACGCCACCGCCGCCCCTCCGCTGGCACGCTGTGTTAACCCCGGCCGCCCCTTGGCCACTTCAAGAGCCCAGCCAGATGGAAATTCAAACTATTGACACTCCTTCACTTCCTCCTTCCATCGACAAATGATTGTTGATTATCTACTTCGTGCCGGGTTCCATTTTAGGCGCAGGAGATGAAATGGTAAACCAAATGGAAACCAAAAAACAAAACCTCTGATATCATGGAGTCTGCGTCTTAGTAGGGGAGGAAGGCCCGAGACAGGTAACTCCTGAGTCACTATCAGATAATGATCCGTTCGAATCTGAGAGCACCCTGGAGAATTACCCGAACTCTCTCAGGTGCACACAGAAGAAATGGTGTTGGGGAGGCAAGGCACAGGCAGGAACCGTGTCTCCTGAGCTGTGAGTTTCCACTTAGATACTGATAATCAGCTACCTCCTTTCGCTTTGCTTTCAGAGAAGCTGAGAGTTAAATGTGTGACTCAATCCTGGATGCCCGTCAAGGAGCCGACAGTACGGTTTGATGCATCAAGCTCATTACAACATTGTTGTTTTTTCCCCCACTTCAATTTCCTCTTTTTAATTTGATTTATTTAGAAAATCCCCCACTCTCTAACGTTCATTGGTAAAAAAAAAATTTCATACTCCCTAGAAATTACTTATTGATGTTAGTTAGACATGGCCAACTTTAAATAGACAGTGTGGTTGCACATTTAAAAAGGGAAAACGGAAGGTACTTTGTGATTGAGGGAGTGCTTTTCGTATTCAATTTCCTTAAAAAGTCTGCACAGTCATAACCATCTTATTTTCTGCTTGCTTAACCAAAACTATGAATAAGCCCGATTCTGCAAGCGGTATCTGTTAAAACCTCCGAGAAACAGGTCAAGAGGGTATCTGGCTCAGTCTTTCCCATGGCAGAGCCCAGTGTTGCCAGATTCCTGGCTGATCCCATGTTGAACCACACGCTTTCTTCCCCTTGGAATCACCACACTCTGATGCCATAAGCTCTCGCGTTGACACCGCTCTATTCCTCACATTGACCGTCTCCTCATGTGTGTGAGTTTGCTGGCCCTCTGTGCTTAGAATCAGGTCTACACCGAGTTACCAATCCTGACTTCCTAGGGACACCTTCAAATTCAGAAAGGCTGGTGGCTAAAATTAGCCTTAGAAAGGAAGGTCGCTGGCCAAGGTCTTCTAGACTTTCTAAAGTAATGGAAATAGAAGTGATCTCTTGATCACCATTAACGTTACTATATTAAGGAGCCAGATGATGGAGCCTGAGAAGGATTCCGGCCAGTTAAAAGTATTTCTTACCCTGGCTATAAAATCACGTCCAGCTGGCAGAACATTCCCTACGGATCACAGGGAGGAACGCAGAAGGTCCTTCCCTTCCACAAGAGAAATCTGAAATGCCACAAATAACAAAACATAAGAAAGCACTGTAGAGTCGAGAGTAAAAAAAGTCCTCATTATTAAAAGTCTTTATCATTTAGGTAAAAGTTATGTAACTTTTCACTTATTTCAAAAGATGGTTAACCTTGGTTTCTTCACTGTGTAAGTCCATGTTACAACAGGTAGATACGAATGGAATTTAAATGTCAACCCAAAGCCCCCAGACACAGCGTTTCCTATTTCACACTGACATTCGATTAAATCACACGGATGCACTGAGACAGTAAACGATTCCCTTGAAGGATATTCGGCATGCTAACATTTTTGATTTGAAATATTAATTGTAACACACTAACTCATGGTGGCGGAGATATTTGCGAGCCTGACACGCCATGGTTTTCAAATTCTGATTTCAGAGGGACAATGACTAGAGGTAGGTCCTGAGACGGCATTCTGGAAGCTCTTTAATTGACATTTCTGGGCACCGGGAAGAAAAATCTTAAGAGGTATGCGCACGTAAGGGTGTTTCAAGTGGTAGATGAATCGTGTCATCAGGGAGAGATTTGGAGGAAAATGTCAGTCTGTGGGGAAGTGTGTGAACGTGGTTAAGATGAAGGAAGAAACCGCATTGAAAAGGTGCCTGTTTGGCAAGAGAAATAATAACGACCTCAGAGGAAGCCCTGCTCTAAAAGCCCTGGCTCCCTGACTTCTCTACCTGGGCTGCGAGTTTCATTTAGGATTGCAGTTCCTTAGTTTGAGACAGAATCCAAAACACAGAAAGGGGAGATGAGGAACAGCGTGTACAGGGTTTAATTAAAGCCACTCAGAAAGCAGAGAGCTAACACAGACCCTGTCTGGTTTTCCAACAACTTTAACCTCCCAACTGTCTCCCTAATATATTATTAAGTTACATAATCAGTACACGTTCTTTCTGTAACACCAAGAGCGTCGCCTTACAGAAGGGAACATGCGCTGACGATGCGTGTACACGTGAGTGTGTGCTCACGTGGGTGTCCCTAGGTGATGGAAGGCTTTATTTCACCATGGAGATGTTCAAATTGTGAGCCATCACTCATGCTCCGTTCCAGCTTTCTATCCGGTTCTATCTATGAATGTATTCATTCGAACGTTCATTCGGTATTTTCAGATTCCTAGGGCTGCTGTGCTGGTCGGTGAGGGGCACATAAATACAGCACATTCACCCTCCTCACAGAGCTCACCATGCAGACAAGCGGACGTGTGTACAGAGGATCGAACAAGATGTCACAAGAGATGTGCTTGTGAGCCCAGATCATGGAGGTCATTGCCTTAGCTGGTTTGTTACTGTAACAAAGTCTGAAAGACATTTATTTGTCACGGTTCTGGAGGTTGGCAGTCCAAGATCAGGTTGCCAGGGCGCTCAATGTCTGGTGAGGGTCCCCTTCGTGGTTCACAGACGGCCGCCTTCTGCTGTGTCCTCACAGTGGGGAAGGGAGGAGGGAGCTCTCTGGGGTCTTTCATAAGGGCACTAATTCCGTTCACGGGCCCGTAGTTTTCAGCGCACAGCAGTCATCATGATAGACTTCCTGGATGAGATCATACTTACTTGGGTTTTCAGAAAGGCAGCTTGGCATAATGGAAGTAGCCAGGATTTCATAGTCAGAGACCTGTGTTTAAGTCTACCTGTGAGTCATCTGACATCTGGGGAGAACATTCCTCTGAACCTTCTGTTCACATCTGTCCAGTGCAGAAGCACATATCCCTGAGTGGGGACGTGCACTCAGTGATTTGAACGTGTGACAGCAGAGGTAGAGGGCACGTGGGGAATTCTCAATAATGTGTCACAGAGTTAGCACTAATTATAATTCTAACAGGTAGAGGTTAACAGGTAGCAGAGGAGAAGGGAGGGAAAGAACATTCTCGATGGAGGTAGCCGGCTATGTAAACCCTCAGATGTGAGAGAGAGTGGCCTCTGAGCAAAAGGGCAAAGATTGAGCTATGCTGCCTTCCACTCAAGGGGGGTGCTGGGCACAGGGCTGAGCCCTTACAGGGCAACCAGGCAGGGAGGGCTTTGCACACCGCACCGGGGGAATAAAAGTTGCTATGAAGACAGCAAGAAACCAATGAGAAAGTTGAAGAAGAGAGTGGTGTTTTCAGACTTCTGTTTGAGAAGGACGCTCTGAGAGTTCAGTGTAGAGAATGGTGAGTGTTGGTGAAGCCAGGTCTGGGACAACCATTAGGCGGTCGTGGGAGGTGTGGAGAGGGCATCCGGGTCAGCATACCTGGAATAAATCAGAGAGATATATCATGAGCAGAATTGCAAGGTGGGATATGGAGGGTGGTGGAGAAAGAATCAAGAATGACTCTTATGTCCAACTTGGCCCATGGCTGGAGCCCATGCCTGAATGGAAAAGAGACATCATGAGCAAGGGAAGAAGATTAATCCACTTTGGCACAGGTGGAGTTAGAGCTGCTGTAGGATGTTCAGGTAACAGTACGTACACATCAGGAGCACGAGAGAGGGGTGTGATTATGAACAGAGACTCATGGATGGGCAGCGGGCACATGGCAATTGCGATCCAAGGCGGGGCTGATACGGACTCATTTTGTTCCTATGATAGGATCTTCGGTGTGGCCACATTTGAATCCAAATAAAACTTATGTTGGAAAGGCACATTGCAGCATGCATCAGTTTGCGGTCACAAAACTGATCCGAGGCTACCATTGACGTTGCCCGACAGGCTCCAAAGGAAGCTTTAGAACATTTAATATTTACCCTTTTTCATTCTGTGCCTAAACCACTTGCTTACGAAGGACCTATAAATGCTGAATTATCACTTTTTGGTCTGGAAACTCTCTTCTCATTAGTCATATTAAGTATATGACTATGCTTTTAATGTTGCTATTAATAAAGAGGTATTCCGCTTCCAAACCATACAAGTAGAATAATGGATACGCAAATCTCTCGAAAAAGACAGAGCTCAAGCCTCGTGTGTCTTGCGCTAAACCCCATACTTCTTACATTTGTGCTGGCTGCCTCCAGCTTGCTTTGGTAGAGGAGGACTTGTAAATCAGAATCCATAGTTCCTTCCTGCCACTATGTATAAATGTGTATCTTAGTCTGGGTCATAAATCTGACTTTTTTGTGTTTGATAACTGATAAAACAATTCACATATGACTCACAACTCTTGGAATATTTGGGCGATTGGTATTCCCGTCAGGCATTGGGTGAATGAGGAGAAACCCAGAGGAAGTAATTAATGATCCCTGCCTATCAGTTCTTTTTTTGTTGTTGTTAATGTTTATTTTTGAGAGAGAGAGAGAGAAAGAGAGAGAGAGAGAGAGAGAGAGACAGTGTGAGCAGGGGAGGGGCAGAGAGAGAGGGAGATGAAAATCCGAGGCAGGCTCTGGGCTCTGAGCTGTCAGCACAGAGCCTGATGGGGGGCTCGAACCCACGAACAGTGAGACCTGCTCCCAAGTCAGATGCTTAACCAATCGAGGTGCCCAGGCGACCCTCTGCCTATCATTGCTAAAGCTTGGCAACACCATGTTCTGGGCCTGTGGCTTTAGAACACACATCATTTTACATGATTTAATTTTCCTCAACACACTCACTGTATTTTTGAGAACACGAGAAAATAAACTGGCGGATTGAATCTATCACCAATTATTGATAGACTGATTCTGTAAAGATCCCTTGGGATTTGCCAGCTGCTGAGATTCAGAGGCAGGTGGAAGCTTGTGCAGAAAAACCACACATGCCCTCGGTCTCTGCTCAGGAGCACACTTCCTTACTGGATTGATGAGATGATCTCTATTGCAAGAGGTTCATTTTTCTAACTGACGAGGCATTGCGTTTTCAGTGTTAACGGGCTAGGTTGGCAATCTGGTTCTGCTATTAATTAACATAATAATTAAGAAGACAATATTTTAACCGTATCAGCTTGTGTCTCGCTTGAAAATACAGAACCTGAAACAATAATTTATTTCTAACAGTAATTTCTACTACTAGAGAGTGTGATGTCTTCTAGTTGCGTGTAAATTAAAAAGCTGTTATCGCCAAGAGATGCGTGCACTATCATTGATCAGAGATGTCCATTGCTTTTACCAGTGGCTGGATTATGTCTCTCGTGGCTTCATGGGTTTAGATATCAGTGTCCTGGGTGAATAACACGAAGTCACCGTGCTGGAAGACGTCCATTTCTTCTGGGGCCAACACGACCAGGTACAGCTTACCAGATGTTGAATGGAAGCCTTAGCAGAGGAGTGGTAGACAGGGCAGAAGGACAAGGCAGGAAATACCCCCTTTTGCCTCGATCATTCTGTTACTTATTCATGCCACGTATATATGTTGCCACTTTAATGTAGAAATACAGGGGGGCAATATTGGGATTCCTCAGTTTTTCTTTCAAACATTTATAGGAACTTTGACTTGAAGTTAAAAATATAAAATAATGGCAGGCAAGTAAATGTTGTGTTGCATTTTATTTTTATGAAAAATGAAATATCCTTTAAAGGCATTGGCATCTGGTAAACCCAGTGTCTGCTGGGTGTGGTCCCTGTGACGCAGTAGCCCTCAGAGTGTCCTTTACACAAGCTCTATTACAGCACTTTTCAAACAGAAGCTCTTTGCCCCCCGGTGGATATTGGGCAATATCTGGGGACTTTGGGATCTCCCCAACTCGAGGCAAAGGGGGTGCTACCGGCCTCTAGTGGGTGGAGGCCACGGTTGCTCGAAACACCCTGCAGTCAACGGGACAGCCCCCTCTCAACAAGGAATGGTCCATTCCAGAATGCCGATGTACTCTATGCACCATATCTTTGCAGGCAAATTATGGAGTTCACGCTTTGGACCTGTCCCTGTTAGAGTTTAAACGCAGAGCCCGGGAACCTGATAACAGGGATAGAAATACGCCCCATCTTCCCAGGGCCATATTACGTACGATTTTCCATCTGGCTTCCATGCTGAGGCCCACAGAAGCCCTGAAGAATAGATTTATTGCAGCTTGTGCAGGACCTAGCCATGGAGAGCTCCGCCTGAGTACTGAATTTGGCACAGGTGCTCGTTTTTGTTGGATGTTTGCGTATAGTTTTATCAATTCAACTTTTACCATATTCCAATATTTTCGGTGAATATGGGAGTCTAAAATTCGTGGGCCATCTGCTTTAGATGCTGCAAGGTGCCTGCTACCAAAGATTTGGAAAGACGCCACGCAGGAGGTGCGCAGGTTGTCTCAGGAAAATAAGTAAAATAATTAAAACGCTGCACTTGCTATTGTCCAAATGAATTTTCAAAACTAATTTTCAATTTTTTGCTGACAAGCCGTGTGAGCATTTAAATCAACACAAAGTGGGGCGCCTGGGTGGCTCAGTCGGTTGAGTGGCCGACTTCGGCTCAGGTCATGATCTCACAGTCCGTGAGTTCGAGCCCCGCGTCGGGCTCTGTGCTGACAGCTCGGAGCCTGGAGCCTGTTTCAGATTCCGTGTCTCCCTCTCTCTGACATTCCCCCATTCATACTCTGTCTCTCTCTGTCTCAAAAATAAATAAACGTTAAAAAAATTAAAAATAAATAAATAAATAAATAAATCAACACAAAGTGCATTCTGACGCGTAATGTCTACAGAGAGGGGTCCGTATCTGTGTTCTCACATGCGTGCATTTCACAACAGCAAGAATAGTTTTTGGTTAATACGGATTTTAATGGCAATGTGGAGCGCATAGGACATTTTAACTTGCCAAGACAAACGTTGACGCAGAATCCTTGCACGCGCGTGTTCATTACAATTTACTGACAACGTGTCAGAGATGTCTTTTTTGAGATGCGCTGATTTGGCGAATAAGCTTGAGGGGCGTCCTAGGGCTGGGACACGTGGCATTTCCATGGAGCTTTCTAAGACTCAAGAATTCTGGTAAACTCGGGTCATCTGCTCAAGTATTATTTCCACAGAGATTTCTCTGAAAGACCTTCTTAAACAGAACCCTTGGCCACTCTGTATCTATCTCACTCTGCTTTTTTTTTTTCTTCATTGCATTTGTTACTTCTAACATTGTATTCTAGACATGTTCCATTATTTTCTGTTGTCTTCCCCACTGCGCATGTGCAAACTCCCGGAGAACACATTTTATGTCCTATTCGCCATTGTCTCCTCAGAAGCTAGGGAGTGTCTGGCAGTAATTAAATGCTACAAGAAGTGTATTAAATACATTTTAGGGAGGGGCGCCTGGGACGCTCAGCCGGGTGAGCATCCAATCCTTGGTTTCAGCTCAGGTCATGATCTCATGGTTCATGAGATAGAGCCCCAAGTTGGGCTCCAAGCTGAATGCAGACCTTGCTTGAGATTCTCTCTCTCCCTGTCCCTCTGTCCCTCTCCCCAACTCGTGCTCTCTCTAAATGAAAAAAAAAAGTAATAAAGGAAAGAAATATATGAGATTAATTTAGGGGTACATGAGTGGCTCAGTCTGACTTTGGCTCGGGTCATGATCTCACAGTTTGTGAGTTCGAGCCCCACATCTGGGCTCACTGCTATCAGGAGAGAGCCTGCTTCGGATCTTCTGTCCCCTTCTCTCTCTGCTCCTCCTCTGGTCATGTGCACCCTCTCTTGCTCTCTCTCAAAAATAAACAATTATAAATAAATAAATAAATAAATAAATAAATAAATAAATTTATTTTAGGGTGAAGCTTCACAATTTTTATATACACAAGCAATAATAATAATGTTTTAAGTACATCGACCACTTACTATGTGCCAGGCACATTGTGTCAAGTGTCTCACTTAATGTCATCATGACCCGTGGAGGAAGGTGATATTAGTAGCCCCGATTTGTAGATTATAGAACTGAAACTCGGTCAAGTTTAGTAGTTTTCCCATCTATAATGACCAAAAAGGGGCGCCTGGGTGGCTCAGTTGGTTGAGCGTCTGACTGTGGCTCAGGTCATGACCTCCTGGTTCGTGAGTTCGAGCCCCGCGTCGGGCTCTGTGCTGACAGCTCAGAGCCTGGAGCCTGTTTCAGATTCTGTCTCTCCCTCTCTCTCTGCCCCTCCCCTGTTCATGCTCTGTCTCTTTCTGTCTCAAAAATAAAGAAATGTTAAAAAAAAATTTAGAACGACCAAAAAGAACGCAGGTAAGATTTGAACCAAATACTTTGATTCTGAAGTCTGAGATTCTAACCATTTATGCAGTGAGGTTGACCATCAAGTTAGAGCTCAACTACATTTATCCACGTACTGGAGGTGGTAAAATGTTGCTTGCTTTTACAAAAATCATTTTATGAGTACTGTCCGAAGAATTTGCGATAATGACAATGCTCATGGGTTAGGATTTTATGTATCTTTTCTCTATTTAAACATGACCAACTTAGCTCTGGTCACCAATGAACTCTCAAATAATGCATCCTCCAAAGAAGCACACAAACGCTGTGAGCTGCATGTATGTGCATATATTTGACCTCGGAATCATCCAACATGCTCCTTTCCGGAGCTCCTGTCTGAATTAGAGGCTCTGAAGGTGGGGCCTGTGTAATTCTGATCACACTCGTTAAAACACTGGGTAAGGAGAAATTCTTGAAATGTTACACCAGTTTTACAGAAAGAGATCCAGCCGATACGTGATTGTTTTATAATTCTATGATAAAATATATGGCGTATTCCCTTCCAAACAATTTTGGGTCAGTGATCAATTTCGCCGATTCAAATCATTCTCTCTTGATAACGTCCTTTGTTACATTGCCCCTGGAAAGCCTGGCGATTCCATTAACACTGGCCTGAACTCTGCCTGTGTTGGTGCTCAGTTGGATGCCACCAGTCCCACTGGCTTCTCATGATCGCAAGCCCACGACCTATGGGAAACCAGAACATTTTAGAGACTAGTAAAGTTAGTGTAATTTCTTCATTTAGCATCAGTCTAAGTTCGTTTGGATGTCATAGTATGTTTAGCATGCTGCAGATGTGAAAAAATGGATGTTTAGAACTTGCTAGAACATTTTGACTTACATGCCTTGAAAGGTTCATTTAACCCCTTATTATTTTAATGATCTTTTAAATATTCACTAATTGACATTAAGATTTTAATCGCTGCCATCCCACATGAATGCTTCATTGCTTTTTAAATTTGGAGGACTGTTGTTTCTTTGCAGTGTCTGGTTAGCTCAGTTTGGTACAAAAACTATCAAGGCCTCAAATTTCGATCTGCGTCTTAGTTGCAACCAGTGGTCTTCAGGGTGTGATTTATTATTCACAATAAAACTGGGCAAGGGCAGAATAGCCAATGAGATTGGAAAAACTACGCAAAACATGTGCAGTGTGGTTATTACAGTAATAGCATATCCACAGTGAATATAGTAATGAGTGAAATCAGTATAATGTTATCGGACTGATGTTTCCATGGACTGTTGAAGTTAATCTTCCCAACTTCTTCAGTAATATACGTACTTTTCGGCACCTGAGGCTCAGTTGTCTCTCTTCACACAGCTTGCATGTGATTGGGGAAAAAATAATTCAAATTGTGCTGTGCCCGTTTTCTGAAATCAGTCCATTGGGGCCCTTATTATCTGAAAACTAACGCTTCACCAGAACAGATACATATTGACAAAAGTCCTTTCCCTTCTTACCTCTCTGTTTGCACAGCTCTTGGGAGTTTTTATTTCAGTCAGTGTTCACCTTTATTTATTAATCGCTTTTACTAAGTCGTGTCGAAGGAGCTAAATATATAGTGGTTTGGTTAAAAGTTTATCTTTTTACAAAAGCAACTCCATTAGAAAAAAACAAAAACAAAAACAATGAGGCTACATGAGTTTTCTGCCTTATTCTCTGATTCCAAACTATTTTAAATGATTTTTATAATTATTATTAACTGCAGACCCAGTTGAAGCTAAAAAAGAAAAGGTGTGGGAATAAAGTTTTCAGAACTATCCAACTTGTCTCTTACTGTGGCAATAAATCTTACTAATTTACCTAGAGGAAGATGATGTCATTTTAGGAATAATTCACATTTCTTTGATTATACCTCAAGCAAATGTGCATACGTCGCTGATTCTCACAGTGATTTCTGCACTCCAGCCCTCCCACCAGGGGGAATATCCCTGAGATACTTTCAGAGGTCCTGTGAGATAGAAAGTATTTTCATAATGATACTAAAATGTACAGCAAAACCCATAAAATACCTAGGAATAAACTTGACCAAAGAGGTCAAAAACCTATACATTGAAAACTATAGAAAGATTATGAAAGGAATTAAAGAAAACACACAAAAAAACGGAACAACATTCCATGCTCATGGATTGGAGAACAAATATTGTTAAAATGTCGATACTACCCAAAGCGATCTATACATTCAATGCAATCCCTATCAAAATAACACCAACATCCTTCACAGAGCTAGAACAAACAATCCTAAAATTTGTATGGAACCAGAAAAGACCCTGAATCGCCAAAGAAATCCTGAAAAAGAAAACCAAAGCTCGAGGTATCGCAGTTCCAGACTTCAAGCTGTATTACAAAGCTGTAATCATCCAGACAGTATGGTACTGGCACAAGAACAGACACTCAGATGAATGGAACAGAATAGAGAACCCAGAAATGGACCCACACACGTATGGCCAATTAATCTTTGACAAAACAGTAAAGAATATCCAATGGAAAAAGACAGTCTCTTCAGCAAATGGTGTTGGGAAAACTGGAGACGACATGCAGAAGAATGAACCTGGACCACATTCTTACAACATACACAAAAATAAACTCAAAATGGATGAAAGACCTCCATGTAAGACAGGAAGCCATCAAAATCCTCTAGGTGAAAGCCAGCAAAAACCTCTTTGACCTCAGCTGCAGCAACTTCTTACTCAACACGTCTCTGAGGCTAGGGAAACAGAAGCAAAAATGAACTATTGGGACCTCGTCAAGGTAAAAATCTTCTGTAAGGTGAAGGAAACAATCAGTAAAACTAAAAGGCAACTGATAGAATGGGAGAAGATATTTGCAAATGACATATTGGATAAAAGTTAGTATCCAAAATCGATAAAGAACTCAGTATCCCAGAAGCACATAATCTAGTTAAGAAATGGGCAAAAGACACATGAAAAAATGTTGAACATCACTCATCATCAGGGAAATGCAAATCTAAATCACATGAGATACGACCTCACACCACTCAGAATGGCTAAAATTCACAACTCTGGCAACAACAGATATTGACGAGGAGCAGAGAAAGGGGAACTCTTTTCACTGCTGGTGGGAATGCAAACTGGTGTGGCCACTCTGGAAAACAGCATGGAGGTTCCTCAAAAAATTAAAAACAGAACTATCCTCTGACCCAGGAATTGCACTAGTAGGAATTTATCCAAAGGATACAGGAGTGTTGATTTGAAGGGGCACGTGCCAAATGTCCACTGACTGATGAATGAACAAAGAAGATGTCGTGTACATATACAATGGAATATTGCTCGGTGATCACAAAGAATGAAATCTTGCCATTTGCAACAATGTGGATGGAACTGGAGGGTATTATGCTAAGTGAAATAAGTTAGAGGAAGACAAATATATTATTCCACTTATATGTGGAATTTAAGAAACAAAACAAATGAGCATAAGGGAAGGGAAGCAAAAATAATATACAAACAGAGAGGGAGACAAACCGTAAGAGACTTAAATACAGAGAATAAACAGGGTTGCTGGTGGGGTGTTGCATGGGGAGAAGGGCTCAAGGGGTGATGGGCATTAAGGAGGACACTTGTTGGGATGAGCAATGGGGTTATATATAAGTGATGAATCACTAAATTCTATTCCTGAAATCATGATTGCACGGTATGTTAACTAACAGATTTAAATTAAAGCAATAATGATAAGAAATAAAACACATAATAAAATAAAATAAAATATAATTTGCCTGTTTCACTGTGTTGCTATTTGCTCTGGTGGATAAAATTGCTATGCCTTAATTAGAATCAAACTGTACTTTCCACCATTTATTTTATTCACCTTCACGCACCAGGCAGAGAGGAAAAAACAAAGGAAAACACAGTTTGATGTAAGGATCTCCTTGAAGAAGCAGTATTACGTTTTCACACTGGATATGTGTCTTGTTCATAGTCTATGTTACAAGGGGAGCCTGGGTGTCTCAGTCAGTTGAGCGTCCGGCTGTGGCTCAGGTCACGAACTCACTGATTATGAGTTCGAGCCCCGCGTCGGGCTCTGTGCTGATGGCTCGGAGCCTGGAGCCTGCTTCGGAGTCTGTGTCTCCCTCTCTCTCTGTTGCTCCCCCGCTTTATCTCTCTCAAAAATAAATAAAGATTGAAAAAAAAATTTAAAAAAGTAGTCTATGTTGCGAAATGAGGAGTATGCTTTTAGTATTTCTCCTGCGTGACAAAATACAGTGTGATAAATGTTGAGCTTTCAAGTGAATAACTTGTATCTGTAATAATCTAAAATAATGTAAAGACAATTCAAAACGTAATATAGACATATGGATTGTGCACAAAGTTGATGGGTATGGTTTCTGATTCCACTTTGCAACCAGATATCAAACTACCACTTGCTGGGGTTTGGTATAGTATTAAGGAAGGATACCATCAATTATCGGAAAAGACCGTTAAAATACTCCTGTTTTTCCACACCTTATTTGTGAAAGACAGGATCTTCTATATATGTTTAAAACACAGTAGCATATAAAAACAAATTTAGTGGAGAAATAGATAGAACAATCCATATATTTTCAATCAATCCAGGTGCTAAAGTGATTTATAAAAACACGATAACGTATGCACGCTTGAAGTTGGAAATGATTTCTGGAAATAGCTGTCCTCTCATTAAAATAACATAAATATCTCTCTCTCTTAATTTCCATGTCCTATAATGATAAACTGAGTTTATCTACTTTCATATTACTGTTGTGACCCAAAAATTGTTTTATGGAGTATCAGTCAACCAGAGAAGAAGAGACAGATGGACGGGATGTGCCATTTAAGGCCAGAGTACTTTAATACTTCAATATTATCTCCCCCACAAGGACAACCAAGGAGGCCCCAGATTTCACACGGGAATCTACAAGCTACTGGCTCCTCTTTAAGCCTGGGCTCCTGGATGATCGGGAGGAACAGAGTTTCCCGCCACATAATATGTGACACGCATTGTGAAGGAGAAGTAAACTTCCGTGCATTTAGCCACTAAAATCTGGGGGATCATTTGTTACTGCAGCATAATCTAAATTAACCTAACAACGCATTTCAGTGACGTGGGGCATGGGACCGAGTGGTGGTCAAGCTGGATAAGTTGAATGTGCTGAAGAGTTTGAAACAGAACAGTTAGTGATTCCTTTATGGCGGGCATGCCTAAAATGATAGGAATACACTTCTTGAGAGTTTACAAGGCAATAAGTTGAATTTTTAGAAAAGGATGTATAGCTGATGAAACAAATGGGATGCAGGTTTCTTCTGGAATCTTCTGGCACGTGCGATTTGGGCGCAATGCTATAGACTCAGAACCGAGTGAATCCTGGCATGACCATTCAATCACACGAACATGAGGAATTACTCAGTTTTCTCAGCTTCAGACCCTCTTTCAAATGCAAGTAATACTTTGAAACCCCGGGGTTATTGGGAAGATTATAATAATAAATGAATGAGAACATCGAGAAGATCGTATAGACTATGATGAACATTTAAAATTCATTATTAGTTTCTGTCTTGATGATAACCTTTACTCCAAACATATGACCAGAAACTTTACCAAGAACTGTCATTATTTCTTACCAGTTTGTAACAAAGTGCAATTTCAAGAGCATGTTTGGTTAGGCACGAGCATAGGTACAATAAACTTTACACGTAAGATTAAACATTCGCTTCCATCTGTAAAGGAGTTTTGACCAACACTTTATTTTTTTCTAGAAAACTTCCTCCTGAGCCACTCTTACAGCTGCTAGTTTTGCTGTGAGTTCATTTACAGCAGGTGGCCTTGAAATTTTTGGTTCTATTTCCCCTCAGAGTAAAATGTGTTGCCGTTTTTGTGTTTCCCATCATTTGGAAAAGAAAACGTGTACTCAGATACCCGGATCCTTTGTTTCTGTTTCTTTGCATTGTCTGGATAAACAGCTCACTTCCTGCTTTCAGGGACCAAGCCCAGAGGAAAACAAGCTCCCACCATCAGCCAGCTCCACGGAACAATGGATCCGGGGAACAATGTCCCACCTGAATTAGGGAAATGTGGCCACCTGGAGTCTATCCCTCTGTGGGCATTGCTTCGCTACAGGATGTGCGTTCTGCCACTCAGTGGGCCGGACAGAAATAAGACAGTAATGTCCTCTGAATCTTGATACCATGTCTGCTGTCCCCAGGAGGCAACTATACCTCAAGAGTTCCTTCTTCTGGGAAACGTAATAATGGTGATCTGCAGAACAATGGCATAAGTAAGCACGATTCATGTACGACACATGGCCCAGTAAGCCCATAGGAGACAAAATTGTCCTACTTTGAGGCAAAATTGTGGTTTTCTTCAGCCTCACTGAAAAGACTGCACTGCGCAAGGGCTTCTTGCCGAGAAGGAGAACACAGAACCTCAAGGCAAGCCGCTCAGGATGTGTTTGTAAGCAGAGTATGTACTTCTATGGCAGGGAAACTTGCGTTCCTACCTCGGGCCCGACGTCTGCCAGACGCATGAAGTATCTCGAACGGTGTCTGGACAGAGGCTGAGGAGCGACCCAAAGAAAGAGGACCATTTGGTGGCCGAAGAGGGGACAGCAGATGGAACCTGGAGAGGTCGGGAGACAGATCAGGCTTTGACACTAAGAGGCTGCTAAGGTGAGCGTCAGACGACAAGACGATGGGTCAGGAGGTCCCTGCAATGTGCCAAAGGTGTGTGCGAGGAGCTCTGGAGAGAAACGGAACGGAGGGGGGTGGCGGTTAGAGCCCCATTTTCAGATGTCTCTTGCTCTTCTGCCTAAAGGTTTAGTTATTACCATATATCCATCCATTACCTTCCAGATTTATGTTGAGGACAACTTTTTACCTCTTTCCATGATTATGAAATAAAACGATTCTCTTGACACTTAGAATGACAAGGGGCTTATTCAAGGGAGAAAGCTTTTCTTTTCTTTTCTTTTCTTTTCTTTTCTTTTCTTCTTTTCAACATAACATTTTATAAGTAAATGAATAATAAAAGTATTATTTTTAACAGAAAATATTAAATATGGCATATTGATTTTCTTTTATTTTTAAATATGAAATTTATTGTCAAATTTGTTTCCATACAACACACAGAGCTCATTCTAACAGGTGCCCTCCTCAATGCCCATCACCCACCTTCCCCTCCCTCCCACCCCCATCAACTCTCAGTTTATTCTGTTTTTAAGTCTCTTATGGTTTGACTCTCTCCCTCTCTAATTTTTTCCCCCTTCCCCTCCCCCATGGTCTTCTGTTAAGTTTCTCAGGATCCACATAAGAATGAAAACATATGGTATGTTGTCCTTCTCTGTATGACTTATTTCACTTAGCATAACACTCTGTGGTTCCATCCACATTGCTACAGAAGGCTATCAATGGTCAAATTATGGAAAGAGCCTAAATGTCCACCAACTGATGAATGGATAAAGAAATTGTGGTTTATATACACCATGGAATACTACTTGGCAATGAGAAAGAATGAAATATGGCCTTTTGTAGCTACGTGGAAAGCTTTTATTTCCAAAACATGTATGTGATATTAACTTTTGAAGGGAGCGGGGAGGGCGATGCCATTAGCAGAAGGGGCTGTAACGCTCAGGCACGTCAAGGAGACGTCGTGCTGCCCGTGAGTGTGTGTAATTGGATAACAAGACAGGCAGCTTACTCGGACAAAATTGCCTGAAAGTTTATCCAGCGGCATCTACTAGAAGCAAGAATAATCTTCCAGCCAGATTCCTGAGCACTCACTATAGATTTTATTATTGATAATAACAATTATAACCCTAAACAGTTAGAGTTTGCCTGATGAGATCTTATGTAGTTACAGATTTATTAAAATTCATACATCAACACAAATTTTACATGGGAACAATCAAACCATATGCAAGATGAATTACAATGTGCTGATGGGTTGAATGACTCATGTAATGAGGACCTGGAATCCAGAGGAAGAAGAGATTTAAGCTTTTGCACAGCGTTTGGCTTGAGAGAATAAGAATCTCTCAATTTTTTGAGAGATTTGGAGAGATTTTGAGAGATCTCAAAAATGTTGAGTGTTTGTGGATGGAGAAGCATGAAGGAAGGGAGGAAGGAAGGAAGGAAGGAACAAAGGAAGGAACAAAGGAAGGAAGGTGGAAGGAAGGAAGAAACAAAGGAAGGAAGGAAGGAAGGAAGGTGGAAGGAAGGAAGGAAGGATATGGCTCTGGAGAACCGGCGTTGTGGGACTCACAGGGTTGCACCTGATCCGAAACTGGGAGGGAGGTCACATTAGAACGTACAGAGGTGTCTGGAGAAGGTCACAATGACGAGGGGATCACGTAGAGCAACGTTTCCGCGTCCTTCGGGGGGCAGAAGGGCTCACCGTGGGTCCTGTACGGTAGCCCAGAACAAAGGCAACTAACCCACGGAGTAAACGTGCGTGCCGCGGAAAATGTGCGTGAGGTGCCTCAGACTTTTTTTGAGTGGCTCTAGTTAACGACTCCTCTGATTTAATATGAGCTGTTAAAAAGAATCACTGCTTTTCGACCAAATTATCATACCCCTAAAAATGCTCGTCAGCCTGTCAGAGCCGTGCCTGCAGCTTGAACCCTCCGATGATTTAACTTTCCCTCAATATTCCGTCTTCTCGTCATAAAAGTGTAGATAAATAACTCGAGTGCAAACAGAAATTCTTTTACCTCTTTTCAGGGAGCTGCTCTGAGCGCCCAGGGCCCCTGTGCCCCTCGACTCTGCAGCACGGTTTAGCGTGAGGATATTGGCTGAAAAACCCAAGCATTCTGCACTAGCAGATGGGGCGTGTGGCCATTTTTGAAAAGGAACAAATGTATGAATTTAATTAGGAAGGGATTTGACAGGCTCCTTTCCTTTGGTTGCATAATTTTGGAGACAATTGGGATAAAGTGCATTTTTTTTCCCTCTCAAAGATAACACTACTGTAACATTTTCCCATTTCTCCCTTTTTCCCCCCGATGTTTTTACATGCCTGCCT
This sequence comes from Panthera tigris, assembly GCF_018350195.1. Lineage (NCBI taxonomy): Eukaryota > Metazoa > Chordata > Mammalia > Carnivora > Felidae > Panthera > Panthera tigris. Next base: position 136,269,790 of record NC_056662.1, on the reverse strand, counting down.
CGGTTTTGGAGCTCATAAATGATATTGTTTATGCGACTTTCTTTTTTTTTTTTTTTCCCGAGATCTGTGGCACAGACCGGTCGTGTCTGTGACTCTTCCGACAGGACACCCACTTGGCATGCAGGCACTTAATTTATGGCTGGCCGAGTGCTAACAGCAGCCTGCCTCTGAGACCCCGTGCCTCACCCCACCTTGAGCAGTTTGTCAAGGATGTTGTGAGGCAGTCTTTTCAAGGGGCAGCTCTCAGCGCATTACGTGATTTTTACAGGGGATATTTTAGAGGTACAATCCTTGGCCTTGCAATATAGGAAGAACTGGGGACAAAGGAAACACCCTTAATGTCAGCCCAGTTCTTGGTGCTGAGCAGCACAGGTTGTACAGGAATCTGTGTGAAGAGAAGGTGTACAGACCCCTTTTCGTGATGTCCTTCATCCACAAGAGGGTCGAATGACGAAGCATAAACGTGCCTACAGCAAGGATGCTTTTGACTCAGCTATTTATTTAATCTGCAAGACACATACAATACCAACCCTATCCACAGGGCAACCTGAGAGCGGTTGATTGCGATAATATCTGTAGAAAGGCTGGGGGCCCTAACATGTAGAGGGCGTTACGTGAGACTTTCACAGGCCCTGGGCTTGGAGGCGCTCTCAAAAGCGTGGGCAAGGCGACCTATCCCTGAAGGGCTACAACACCAGAACGGCACCTGACAGCCTAGGTCTTTTGTCTTACCCGTGACCTGTCGTCATGTCTTCGTCTGTCCTTTGAAACCTGGTCCCTTATATGGGACGGAAAGGATGCATAGAGTTGAAACTGTGGGTGGGGCACAGACAGTAGATCTTGTGTGCGGGCTTTCCAGCTTCTTCCACGTCGAGGGAGATGACAAAAAGGTCAAGGGAAAAATACTGCACACCCCGCTGACCCTGGAGAGTGAAGATAGGCGAATTACTTTGTGTGTTCATTGAACAAATATATATCGAGTAATTGCTATCTGCCAGCCCCTTGCTCGATATGTTAGAGGGCAGGACAGATACCATTCTGCTCTTCTGAGACAGAGTGATCAGCACACATCTATAATAAAAGAGTAAAATATCAAATGTACGTAATCGGGACTTTGGGGAAGAAAACAGGACAGCGTGAAAGGGAAAACACAAGATGTCGGTGGTGGGTGGTCAGGAGGACATCCCTGGGATCGTAATGTTTAAAATGCGACCAGACGACATAAAAGGAGCCAGCCGGGAGAAGAACACAGAGGGGGCCCTTTTTACACTGAAGGCACAGCACGTACCTAGGTCCTGAGGCAGGGGAGTGAGTCCCACTTCTGAGGAAACACGATGCCAAGTAAGCCATTCCAGAGGTCAGGTCACACGGTGTGTCCTTGGACATGTTAAGAAGTTTCTGTGTATGTGGACGTGTACTGGAGGGTGATCGCTTGAAAATTGCGAGTGAGGCCATTGGCTATGAAACTGAGAAGAAATGGATGGATTTGAGGTTGGCACACACATGGCCAGTAGGACGTGTTGGAGTGAAGGAAAGAGGTTCTTCAGAAATACCTCCGAATGTTGAAGCAAATGTAGGGCAAATGATTTGAGACTGGTGTGATTGCCCGAGACCAGGTATACTGTGGGGACAGGAGTTTTAAGAGGTAAAAGCATGGAAGGATGCATTTAAGAGGGTAGAAATGAGGATTCAGTTTCAGATACCATAATTTTGAAAATCGGAGAGGCATGTTGGTAAGATGTCCATTGGGCGCGGGATACGACCTCTAGAGTTGAATTTTGTCCGAGTGTGAGGTGTGCATTTTGGATCTGCCAGTACCTAAGTGGTATTTAAAATTATCCGAGGCCATAAAATAAGAGAAGGATGGAATGACAGGACAGAGCGGGAGAGGATTCAAAATTCAATTGGCTTCCCAAGTCACTAGGAAAAATAGGAAGAGAAAACAAACAAAGGAGAGAACAGCCATAGGAATCAAAACCGGGAGTATGTGAAATCCTGAGCTCCAAGAACAGCGATTTAATCGGGAGAGATTGTCCAGTGCGTCAAAAATTCCCGAGAGAATAAACAAGAAGAAATGAAATGGCTTCAGATATCATTTGCTGGATTTGACAACATGTGAATGTCTAGTCACTTTGTCAAAAGCCATTTCAGGGGAGCCAGCAGTTAGAGGGAATAAGGAAATAGGAGGAATCGAGTAGAAAAGCCACTTGAGAAGCATGAGGACAGAGTGGCTACAAACTGAGAAAAAGGGAGGTGGACATTTGGAAGGAGGGCGGTGGAGCGATGTGGTCATAGTGGATGGCACCGCGAGGCCGAAAGACAGTTGTCTAGGGGATTCCGGAAGGTGTGCGCGTGGGCTTATGCAGATGAGTCCCTCAGGAGCCAGAGGGCAAGCACGCAGGAGGAAGCACAGCGGTATCCTCAGCCTCCGTGGATGGATTGGCCACCCGTCAGCGGAAGGAAGAAGTCCGATGGGTGCAGCATGGGTAGATGGAGAGACGTCTAGAGCAGGGGTTTCCAAAATTCTCACTACCACGAACACCCTTTCATTTTCCCTACACAAGGCCTATCATTTAAAATATTTTATGTGCAACACTCACGTAGTTAATTCAAGTCGCTTCTTCTCCCCTAAAAAACCAATGGGTCAGTGTGCAGCATAAGGTAAAATCTTGCTAAGTATGGAAATAAGTGCTCTTATGACTTTAGCTCGTTCTTGGCCATCGCTGTGGCTAACTTGTCTCTAGCGTGAGTATCGCTGTCTCAGAGGGAATCTCGCCACTCAGGACGGAGGTAAATAGGAAGAAGGTGAACATGTTTTCAAACGTTTACTCATTTTTGAGAAAGAGAGAGAGAGCATTAGTGAGGGAGAGGCAGAGAGAGAGGGAGACAGAGAATCCAAAGCAGGCTCCGGGCTGACAGGAGAGAGCCCAACGCGGGGCTCAGACTCACAGACAGTTGGATCGTGACCTGAGCCGGAGTCAGACGCATAACCAACGGAGCCACCCTGGAGCCCCAAAGATGGACACTTTGTGAAGGGTTACAGGTGCCTGTATCCCTAGCCCAGTATCCGCTTCTGAGCAGCAGATCAATAACCAGTAAGGGGAAAGGCAGAGCCTGCTAACAGAAGACCAACGGGAGAGGCAAAATGCACCTGCAGTGACTCCCCAGTTCTGTGCGCACAGCCCCACACTGACGCCTGAGCCCATAACCCCACGACGACGGGAGCCAGCTGCCCTGGTACTGTGCCCCGTGGGCGTGCTGCTGGGAAGGTGGCACCAGCTAGACTTCCGGGGTGCCATCTGCGGGTGGACCGCCCGTAATCGCGACCATCACACGGTGCCGCGTCCTCCGGAGCTGTGATGTTGCGTCTTTGAAACAGTGAGCGCAAGTCAGAGCGGCTCTCCTTCACATCGCTCTCAGTGACCTGCTTGGGGGAACATGCGGTTTCCTTTCCTGAAACTCTAGCCTTTGCGGGTTAGAGGCTCCAGTTCCGTCAGGGAGAAAGCTTCCATCAGGGAGCAGTTATGCGTCCCACTAAATTATAAGCTACGGCTGCTACCCAGGCACGCGATGTTCCCCATGGAAAAGCCCCGGCAAACACAAAGAGGAAGGAGTTTAGAGTGAGGGACTCTCAGAAATTTTTCTTCTCCTTTCCAAATTTTGAAATTAGCAAGTTATATGCAATCCGTCTCTAGGAACTTATCTTCAGAGTTAAAAATCAAAGACCGCACTGCATAAAGAGCCATTGTGCTTGACCTTACATGTAAATTCCACGGTTGGTATTTCATTTTAGACTTGAGACTTGTGGCTCAGAATAGATGACTACGTTTTTAAGAGTTTCCTTTTGTCGTAATTCTTAATATGAAGACGGTAGACTTGGGGTGTGTTTAGAAAGTGAAATGATGTAATACACTATATAAAATGATAGACACATGATGCCTATATTTTCAGCTCTGATTTCAGGAACACAGAAAAACCCAAAGTGTGGAAAATCTTTAATTTTTGGCATCCATCATGAAGTAGGTTATTTTGGATATTAAAATGAATAAAAAATACCAAATTTCCTCTGATGGCAACTGTGAGCATATTTTTAAATAGTATTAACTGACAGTGCAACATGTTCAAAATGGTCTTTAGCAGGTGTTCTCCTGAAACAAAAGCTGTGTTGCTATAAAAAGCAAGTAACAGGAAATGGTTACATTAAAACAATGTATAACAATACTGAAATATGAGAAGGAGAATGAACCGTGGATAATCGCGATTTGACTCTTTTGGTGCCATGATGTTTTATCATCCACACAAAAGAACAGTTTATTTTGGGTCATAGTTTTCGCCAAGATCTAAGTGAATTGTTTTCCTAATTGGAAAGGTAGAAAACTGTCAGTGATAAATCATGAAAAGTAAAATAAAAAATAAAATAATGGAAATAAGTTATAAACTACTATTGATGTAGTAATATACAATCTCTAATATCATGTTTTTATTGAAAGGAGCAGAAGAGAAATACTCTTTGCAACCTGCTTGGTTTTTCATTGAGTTCATGACGGGTAAACGTGCATATTAAATATAGTTCAACAGGGGCACCTGGGTGGCTCAGGTTGGTTAAGTGACTGACTCTTGACTTCAGCTCAGGTCATGATCTCACGGTTTCGTGGGTTCGAGCCTCGTTTCAGGCTCTGCGTACTGACCATGCAGAACCTGCTTGGGATTCTCCCTCTCCTCTCTGCTCTCCTCTCTCGACCTCCCCTCAGGTCATGATCTCATGGTGTGTGAGTTCGAGCCCCGTGTAAGGTCTCTGGGCTGTGATCTGAGAGCCTGCTTTAGACCCTCTGTTCCCCTATCTCTCTGCCCCTTCCCTGCTTATGCTCTCCCTCTCAAAAATTTGAGAGAATATTTATTTTATTTCTCAAAAATAAACAAACAAAAAAACCAAAAAGACTATCCTGTAATAATAGCCTGGAAGAGAAAGACAAATCCCTAATTGCAAATTATCATCTCATTTATATCATCATTTAACTAATTTTACTTATAAGATATCTCAAAAGCACATAATACACAAATAACAAAAAATATATATGTAAATGCTATAAAAGAGATGACTAATACTTTACCATATAAATGTTATATCCTTTTTGTTATAAATATCCATATATTAGCTGTAATAATAAAAAAAATAATGATAAAAATACCAATTAATTAAAATATCTTATTAGAGACAACTACATAAAAAGAAAGAAAGAAAGAAAGAAAGAAAGAAAGAAAGAAAGAAAGAAAAAAAGAAAGAGAAAGAAGGAAAGAGAAAGAAAGGAAGGAAGGAAAGAAGGAAGGAAGAAAAGAAAGAAAGAAAGAAAGAAAGAAAGAAAGAAAGAAAGAAAGAGAAAGAAAGAAAAAGAGAATGAAAAGACTTTTACTTCTGACTAGAAGAGTTGAAGATTTTTCTTCTCTCAAGCAAAGAGCTAGAAAACTGGAAAACTTTCAGATGCAAATACGGTCAGATCTTGGACAGCAGGCAATACAGATCTGGGATCCTGGGGAAAGGGCAAAAAATTAAATTAGTCCCAACATTGTTCTGGCTTTGTTCTTGAGATACTTTCTGCACACGTTACCAGAATGGGGAACCAAAAATAGCCTAGTATGAAAGAATACTCACTGCGTAATTCAATTTACGTATAATAAATCTCTAAACAATAAATCCACTCTGTAATAAAATTCAGTTGTTCCCTGGATGTGGTAGCAAGAGACCTACCGAGAAGAGAAACAGAAAAATTCACGTATGAGATGGAAATATTCCATTACTTCAGATGTGCCGTGTTTATGCAGGGGTGCACATCCTCCTAACTACCCAGCTGCATTTAAAATAGGATTCGTGGGGCTCCTGGGTGGCTCCGTAGGCTAAGTGTCTGACCTTGGCTGAGGTCACGGTCTCACAGTTCGTGAGTTCGAGCCCCGCGTCGGGCTCTGTGCTGACAGCTCGGAGCCTGGAGCCTGCTTCGGATTCTGGGTCTCCCTCTCTCTCTGCCCCTCCCCTGCTTGTGCTCTGTCTCTCTCTCTCAAAAATAAATAAACATTAAAAAAAAAATAAAAACATCGCTTCTCGGCCTTTTGGCTAAGATCAAGTGTAAAAAAAATAAAAACAAACATGGAACGTGGGGTGCCTGGGTGGCTCAGTGGGCTGTGCTTGACTCTTGATTTTGGCTCAGGTCATGATCTCACAGTTCCTGAGTTCGAGCCCTGCATCTGGCTCTGCACTGACGGTGTGGATTCTCTCTCTCCCTCTCTCTCTCTCTGACCCTCCCCTGCTTGCTCTCCCTCTTTCTGTCAAAAATAAGTAAATAAACTAAAAAAAATTTTTTTAAACCAAAACTATAAATGAATATAAATCAACAATGAATCCAAGTATTAAACAACTGTATACACCAATAAACTGTAAAAAGGAAATAAGGAGAAATTAGTGAGTTATGACAGAAAATTAGTAGGACTGACAGTGCAGCCAAAAATAATTTTTGAAATTTTTAGTAAGTGAATGTCCAACAAAAACAAAAAAGTATCAATATATCATACTGAAATTGATTAAGGCTATATAACCTAAGCTACAGAGGCATTTAATAATTCAAAGCAAATGTTGTACATAGATAAATGTTAGCCAATTTTAAATATTCACTTTCTAATATAAATTTAAATTAATGAGACAACACAAGACAAGTGTTAAATATTAAATGTGGCAGTAAGCACAGAAATTATTTTCAAAGTTTGCAATGAAGTGCCTCAAAACTACACAGGTACATACAGGATTGTGGGTTAATTCCAATCAAACTTTATAGAACACATAAGTCACATCCTATTTCAAAATAACCCAGAGAATTAAAAAAGAGCACTGGGTGTTGTATGGAAACTAATTTGACAATAAATATCATATATTAAAAAAAATTAAAAAATTAAAAAAAAAGAAAAAAGAAAAAAGAAATTGGAGTTCTCTTAGATTCATTTTATGAACCATAACAAAAATGTGACCAATGGTATAACCTACTTTAACAATATGGGTTCAAAGTCGTAAAAAAGTTACTAGATGCTGCTGAAGCCATACAATAAGACCGACTGAGATTTATTGCAGGAAAACAAGCCTCATCGAACATATAGGACCATCGCAATGCATCCAGTAGGTCAACAAGGTGCCACAATACGTTGATAAAATCAGCAAGTATTTTTTTTTTTTTGGTAGCCTTATTTAATATCTTTCCCAAGCCCTACAACGCATCCTCTGAAAGTACACAATTCAATGCTTCTTTGCATATTTATAGAGTTGCGTGGTTATCTATTCACTATCATCCCTATCTACTTTTAGAATATTTTCATCGCTTCACGCCATTCACAGCCATTCCTCTTTTCTGCCAAATTCCCCGAGCTCTGGGCACACTAATCCGTATTTTGATTCCATACATTTGCATACACTGGGCATTTCATATAAATAGAATCTTGCCATACACGGTCTTTGTGACTGGCTTCTTTCATTAGGCATAACGTTTCAAGGTTTTTTCACGTTGCAGCTTGTATCTGCGTTTCATTTTTTATTGGAAAATACTATTCCGTTGTACGTGATATCCGCATTACCTATCCAGGATCAGACAATGGACATTTGAGCTGTCTCCATGTTCTGACTGTTACGAAAAATGCTACTATCAACATTCGGGGACAGGGAAGGATGTTTAGGTGGATGTTTGTTTCCAAATCTCTTAGAGAGATACTTGGGGGTGTGGATTTAGAAAGTCATCTGATTTCCCTACGTTTAGCCTTTTGAGAAATTGGCCAACTGTTTTGTAAAGTGGCTGCGCTTTCCAATTTGGTTGCCTTTTGTTTCTTTTTCTTGCCTGATTGTTCTGGCTGGAACTTCCAATACAATGTGGGACGGCCTGGTGAAACCGGGCAGCCTTGATGGGCCGATGTGCTCCTCGTCTTAAAGCTGTCAGTCATTCAGTGTGAACGTGTTAGCTGTGGCATTTTCCTACATGCCCTTTACTGGGTTAAGAAAGTTCCTTCCTGTGTCTAATTTCTGAGTGTTTTTGTCACGAAAGAGGTTGGGTTTTCTCAAATGTTTTTTTTTTTCTTTCCCTTTTTTTTTTTTTTTTTTTCTTGTATCTCTTTGGATGGTCATGTGGCTTTTGTTCTTTATTTTTTTAATGCAACGCATCATAATTGGGTTCTGGCTGTCGTAAGAACCTTGCATACCCGACATAAATCCCACGTGGTGGTGGTAATTCACATGATCCCTTTTATGTTCTGCTGGATGAAATTTGCTGGCATGTTGTTGAGGATTTCTTGGTCTGCAGTTTTCTTTTATTGCAGTACCTTTGGTTTGGGAACAGGAAAATTCTAGACGCACACCATGTGCTGGAGAGTGATGCTTCCTTAGATTTCTGGGAGGATTGTGTGAGGGACTGGTATTAATTCTTCCTGGGATGTTTGGTGGAATTTGCCATTTGAATTGCGAATTCGGTTGGGCGGTGAAACCATTTTAGCTTTGCTCTTTCCTTCATGGGAGGTTCTCATACGAATAATTCGACACTTTCCTGTGGTGGGTATGTTTGCATTTTGTATTTCTTTATGAGTCACTGTTGGTAGTTTTGCATTTCTAGGAATTTCTCTTTTTCATCCAAGTTGTCTAATTTGTTGGCGTAAGTTGTTAGTTGTATTTCATCACAATCTTTCTGAATTTCTGTAAAGTCAGCCCCAGTGTCCCCTCTTATGTTTCTAATTTTGATGGTACGAGTCTTCTGTCTTTTTTTCTTGTTTGTCTTGCTGAAAATATATCAAGTGTGTTGATCGTTCCCAAGGGCTTACTTTGCATTTTCTTGATTTTCTCTATTGTTTTTCTTTTCCTTATTTCTTTAATTCCTGCTCCGATCTTTACTTCCTTCCTTGTTTTCTTAAGGTTTATTTTGTTTTTCTTTTCAGTGTCTCAAGGTAAAAAATGGTAGGTTATTGATTTGAGGTCTGTTTTCTTTTTTAATACAAACATTTCCCATTGTAAATTTTCTCCGAAATAGTTTTAACTGCATTTCATGAGTTTGGTATGTTTTGTTTTCATTTTAACGTATCCGAAAATATTTTATAATTTCTCTTCTAGTCTCTTCTTTGACCAACTGTTTTTTTAAGAAACATATTTTATAATTTTCACATACTTATGAATTTTTCAAATTTCTTTCTCATGGTGATTTCTAGTTTAGTTATATTGAAATTTTAGGATATACTTGTATCCATATCTATGTCAATATTTTCAAATTCAGAAGTCTTGTTTTACAGGCTTGAATGGATGTTACCCTCTGGAGTGCTCCATTTATGCTTGAGAAGAATTTGTATTCTGTTTTCTTCGGGTAAAGTGTTGTGTCTGTGGTATGTTAGCTCTGATTGGTTTCTATAGTGCTCAAGTCTTACCTAAACTTGTCAATAATCTGTCCAATTGTCTTGTCCAGTATTTAAAGTGGGCTATTCGTGTCTGCAATTATTACTGTTGAGTTTTCTATTTCTCCCTGAATTGTTCTGTTTTTGATTCAAGTAACTTAGAACTCTGTTGTTAAGTATATGTGTACACACACACACACACACACACACACACACACATATATATATATATTTCATTATTATGAAATGTCCTTTGTCTCTCTTAAGAAAGTCATTGTTTTATGGTCCAGTATGTCTATTGCAAGTTTGGCTACTCCGAGTCTCTCATGCTTTCTTGACATGATATCATTTCTGATTCTTTTGTTTCCATATCTGTTTCTTTGATTCTAAAGTATGTCCCCTGTAGAGCAAGAGAAGAAAATCATCAACTTTATTACAAGAAAGTTATAAGTGTCTAGTCTAGCAAATGCTTCTTTAACATGGTAAAGAATACCTACCTCAAGCAATTTGCTAAAATCAAGCTTCTTCACTGAAAAAATACAAACATGTCTTCTAAATACAGAACGAAGAAAAAAATGAATACTGAAGCTGCCTTGTAAAATGACTACTCTCTGGTCATTGGCTGATGCTGTAAGATTATTTCTTTTTTTCTCTTTCTTTCTTTCTTTCTTTCTTTAATGAGAGGGACAAAAAGTTTAAATTAGGAGGAAAAAAAAAAAACTTCATCCCATTTCTAGTACTCCAGATTCCTGTTTCCTCCTCTGCTTTTCTTCATAGTTCTTATAACCCCTTAGTAGTAGATGCTATTCTATTTGTATTTAACTTATTTATCAACTGTCTGTATTCTTCTACTAAAATGTTAGCTTCAGGCAACAAGAACTTTTCTCTCTGTTTTTTTTTTCCCTTCTGTGCCCCAACACCACAGACGGAGCCTGAAACATAAAAAAGGTTAATAAAAAATGTGTGCAATATGTGGGTTATTTGAAGATGAAATAAATTCTACCCTAGAAAATAATGAAGTAGATCAACCAAAATTGTAGAATACCAAGGTTCAAAAAGATGGTTAGTTTCAAATAACTATAAAAACTAGTGAATTTCTTATATGTAAAAATTAACTTTTGCAAAAATAATGGTTCTCAGCAGCAAGATTAAACGTGTCTGAGAATGAACCTAACTGCCAATACAACACCATGCAGAGGAAACTTCAAATCATTATCAGGAGGCATCTAAAAACTCAATAAATAGATGCACCGTGCTCTTGCGTGGGGAGAATAAATACTGTTTTTCTCACAAAATTAATCTATGCATTTAGTGCAACCACCTTCAAAATCCCAATGAATACTTTTGGAAGCATGAGGAATATCCCTGAAGCCCACCTGTGATAACGAATCGAAAAAAACATTCGAGAAAAGTCATGATTTGGTGGGGGAAGTGGCAAGATTTGCATTCTGTGTATTATATGAGGCAAATAAGAATAATTAATAGCATATTGTCAGGTGAAACTGTTGCCTCAATAGGCAGGCACATCAGTAAAAAGGGCTACGGTGTCCCCAAGCCATCCACCTGCACACGGAAATTTATATGATAACGTCATTTCAAATCAGTAAGGAAATATGAATTATCTCAACCCATGACAAAATAGTATCGATTCTGAACATGCACTATTTTCTAAAATTACTTAGAGATGGGTGAAAGATCTAAATGTGTAAAACAAGAAATGAGAAAATTATGATTTTTAATATAGGTAAAGATTGGTTTCATCTCTGAAACCAAACTCCAAAGCAGAAGCTGTAAAGAAAACGATGGATACTTTTGTGTGTGGAAAATGTTCAAAAACAAATGGATTGGCAAATATGTGTGCTGCCTGTGATTGGCAACTTATAAAGATCCTGAAAACACATAGAATCTTTCTAAGCCATCAAAACAAGTATGGACCCAACTGACAGAAAAGGAACAGAATACGTTGGGAAGTCACTTTTCAGAAAAACGGAGGTCGGCACAGCATTGTTTCTAGATTCCCCTAGAAGGAGCGGGTTATTGGAACGGGGCCGTAAGCTTTGCCAGTGACAGGCCTGGGACACCACAACCTTGGGTCTCATACCTGATCAAGGACTACCTGGGAGCTTCCTCAGGGACCCGGCAAAGCAGGGGTGATTCACCCACAAAGCGTTACATTTGCTTCTGCCCCGTAACCAGCTGGCCTCCCCTAAGGCCTGTCTCCTTGGCTAAGTTAATTGGAAAGATATAAAAGGCATCATTGTGTTCGTTTCTCCCGAATCCATCACCCACCTGAAACACTCCATTATATGAAAAAGGAATTTCTCACACCCTGCAAGTGATCAAAAATCATATGGCCCAGTTATTAGAAATATAAAAAGGGGCATTTTAAAACTACTCCAAGGGCAACCATAAAAGAATACCACCCTGAATTGAGAAAGATGAGGGGGTCCAGCTCGCACACATTGCTGGTGTCTGTGTCAGCAAATGTGCTCATCAGAGTCATTTACAGATTTATATCCTAGGCCATTAAAAATGGCATATTCTTTACTTTTTTATAAATTTATAAATGTTTAAAATGTTTCTTTGTTTTTGAGCGCGAGAGGGACAGAGGGCGAGTGGGGGAGGGGCAGAGAGAGGGGGAGACACAGAATCCGAAGCAGGCTCCGGGCTCCGAGCTGTCGGCACAAAGCCCCACGCGGGGCTTGAACCCACAAACGGCGAGATCACGAGCTGAGCCAAAGTCAGATGCTTAACCGACTGAGCCCCCCAGGCGCCCCGCATATTCTTTAATACATCCATTCTCCTTGACACATTAATGAATGGGGGAAATGTAAGAATGTGCAGAAAATTGAGTCAGAATGATATTAATTGCATGAATAGCCAGACTTAGACAAGACTTCAAATGCTCTACCAGTGGACTTGTACAGGGGTATAAACCGAGAGGAGACACTGGCCAACCATGCAAAGCATTATTGAAGTTTATAAATTAGCATGGGAAGTAGCCATGATACATGGCAGAGGGAAAAAGTCAGTTTCAAAACTATATGAAGTTTGTTTTTATTTTACAAAAACTATCTTTCTACAAAGTCTTAAGATTACTGCTGATACTTGCCTCACACCGCTTCTCATTTTTGATATTTTAAATGATCACCTTTACTTTAGTAATTTTAAAGTTATTTTTCAAAATGCACTCGTTACATAAAAAGCCACCTTGTTAAAGAAGCGCGGCTGTGGGTTGCAAGGGAGACGTGTTTGCCCAAGACGTTACTTGTGAGCTATTCACAATAACGTAAGGGATTACTGAGGAAACTGGTTTTGTGACTTTTAGTCTATTTCTGTAATTTGCTATTTACTAGGAAACGCTTACTATCACCGGGTTTACCGCTATCGTTAACCAACAAATGGTCCAATTTACAAATGCATATTCTCAGATGATTACTTTCCACAGTCGCAAACGTCCTGATTGTGAATCTCATTTTAATTCCCATCCTGTTCAGTCCTGTCTCCCTCCTCTTGGCGATTTTCAAAGAGCTCATGCGTCTTCACGTGACCTTCGGCTACGTTGATCATCCACCAATCATTGTGATGAGGAAAGTTGATTTAAAAACCGTTCTAAAAAATGATGATGCGCCATGCAAGTTTCGTTTCATTTTTAACAATTGTCTCTAACAATTTCTGTGTGAATTCACATCTTGCCTGCCCCCCCGGGAGAATACTTTTCTTCGCCCCTGGGAAGGGTAGCATATAGATGGAACACTCACCGTAAAGAGTAACAGGCCTCTCGAAGATCAAGCAAACCCTGGCACGGGGGGAACTTCGCAAGGGATAACACCAGCTGATGCTGACGCGGCCTGTGCTGTTTAAAACGTTCTCTCATCTATATAATTTGAGCCTCTGTTTCAATCGCGAGGCTTTATTGTTAAGCGCAGACTATACCCAATGAAAGAGACCTGGGGAGCGTTCACGCCCATAATCAGTGATCGCGAGGACTAAGCTAAGAAAGCAACAATCATAATATCTCTGTTATTAATTAAAAACTGGACTCAGAGGGGTAGCGCCATGTCAGAGGCCCTGCCTGCTGTCGGCAATGGTTATCTGAAATCAAGTCAAGACGTGAAACTGAATATATTTAATGTAATTATGTGGTATGTTCACTCGCTCGTGTAAGTGTGTGCAAGAAATAGAAATAATGCCTTCAAGGGGCGCCTGGGTGGCTCAGTCGGTTGAGCGTCCGACTTCAGCTCAGGTCACGATCTCACGGTTCGTGAGTTCGAGCCCCGAGTCAGGCTCTGGGCTGATGGCTCGGAGCCTGGAGCCTGCTTCCGATTCTGTGTCTCCCTCTCTCTGCCCCTCCCCCATTCATTCTCTGTCTCTCTCTGTCTCAAAAATAAATAAACATTAAAAAAAAAATTTAAAAAAAAAAAGAAATAATGCCTTCAAGGAGTGTCACCTCCATCTTGGGGAAGGACACAAAAGACACGGGGTGTGATTACGATGTGCTCTACTGGAGATGTGCACAAAGTGCTGTGGCCGCACAGGGAAGCTAGCTCTGACAAACACACACACACGTGCACACACACGCTCACACCCAGGCACAGGCTTTCACACGCATGCTCTTACGCTGTCCCACTCTTCCCCACGGCAAGTAAGGTGGGACCAGAGGCTCCACAGGGAAGATGTGACTTGAATGGGTCTGGACAGACGGCAAAGATGAAAACAACAATTTTTTTCTAATGTCTACTGATTTTGTGAGAGACAGAGACAGGGCATGAGCAGAGAAGGGGTAGAAGTAGAGGGAGACACAGACTCCGATGCAGGCTCCAGGCTCTGAGCTGTCAGCACGGAGCCAGAAGTGGGGCTGGAACTCAGGAACCTTGAGATCATGACCTGAGCCCAAGTGGGACGCTTAACCGGCTGAGCCCCCCCAGGCGCCCCCAGACGACAAAGATTGTTCGGTGGGGACATGGGGTTGGTCACTCTTGGGCAGAGGGGAAGGATTCCAACAAAAGAGCCGAGCTGTGACAGCAGTCCACCCTTGGTAAGAGTCCCATAGAATTCCAAGAAACAAGGACAGGAGGGGAGGGAAGGCCGGACTCTGGAAGCGAGTGGAGACCCAGAAACGCCTGCCCCCCGCCCCCTCCATAATTCCAGCCATGGACCCTGCCCCGCTCCTCTCCTCGGAATTCCTCACCACTAGGCGAATCACACAGTTTATTTTCCCCCCGGAGGGGCCTGGCTTCTGCTTCGGTCGTTAATGAATCCCTAGTTTCTACGACGGGCCGGCCATGCAGGAGGTGCTTAATAAATGTGTTACAAACGCAGGATAAGAGCCAGAATAAAGGTACCTTACGGGTTCCCATTCTGGCTGTATCATGAAACGGCCGTACGGGCGTTGGCGAGTCTGTCTGAACTCTGATTCTCTGTCTTTAAAAAATGGGAAACTCCTCATGATGGGAATGCTCGTAACAGCTGATCTCGTACGACTGCTGGGGAAGCGAATGACGCATGCAAGCCCTCAGCCCCGCGAGTGTCCAACGGCCGCCGATGCGAGCGGGACGGCGGCGCCGGTGACGATCAGGACAATGGCGAGGTCACCAGGGCGTGCCCGACTTCCGGTTTGGGCGGTGGCGGCGACAGCGGTGCCATCGTTTTGCCTTCTGGGGACCGAGAAGACGCCTGCAGTGTAACTGCTTCCAGGGTCCGCCCCACGGTCCGCTGGGCCGCACCAGCGACCACGACTGACAACCGGGCCCAGAGCTCCTCGTCTGCAAACGAGAATTCATTCGCAAAGACGCAAACCTGCGGTTAGCTGCCCGCGATAGGCTCCCGGTGCCTACCAGCCCCGACGCGGGCAAATACGGCCCAGGGTGCTGCGCGCGTGCGCACACTTTGCTCCCACGTGTGCCGCTGACGTCCCGGCTGGAGCGCACGTCTCCGGCATTCTGTTTCCGGGGACCCCAAGTCACGTGGGCGTCATTGCTGCTAAGAGCCACTGCCACGTGGGCCGCGATCGGACCCGGTTTTGTGACGCACTCTGGATAATAACTAGGGTCTCTGGCCTTGATGTCTGCGGGCCCCGGGTAGAAGCCCGTCGGGTCACGAGCGATCTGTCCTCCTGTTCCACACAAGCCCTTTTAGATCATTTACCAAGTGGATCCCCTAAATTCTCAAACAAACAAAAAAATTTCTAAGCAAACAACGAGTTTGCTCTGTCAGCAGCGGGGTCTCCAAAATACACAGAACCTGCTGTACAATTCATCCAGCAGGGGGCACCCGACCAGTGAACAGGACAGACCCCCCCAGTTATCCACACCTGCTTCTGGAGGGGCTCCCAGGGGGCCCCACCTCAAACGGGTCTGCGGGAGGCGTTGTGTTCCCCGTCCCCCAAACCATCGTCTGACCACCCCTTCTCACCTCTCCCAACCCCCCCCCCCAAGTATTTGCCCCATGAGGTTGTAAGCCTGTTATTAGCCCAGACATGGGGGGGGGGGGCGCAGTGCACGAACCGAAGGAAGAACAGAGGGAGCAGATGAACTGTCCTGGGGCCATCGGGGGCTTTGCCGGGAAACGTGGCCAGAATTTCTCACAACGTCCTAGGAAGCTGACTCATCTGGAAGAGGGTAGCAAGGAGGCCGTGCATTCGGTGTCCCCTCTTAACGTCATTTTAAGGTCACCCGGGAGGAGAGTCTGTCCAGCCGCTGACTGCGCGTGAGAAAGGAAGGCTGTGTTCTCAGTGACACAGACGAGTTGTTCCACACACGGTCCATCGCGGAGACGGGAGTTCTCACCATGTTTTTTGATAGCAAACCCTCAGGTATTGAAAAGCCCAGCTCCTCGGTGTCTGGTATCCTGAGACTCAGCTTGTCTGAGGCGCAGTGTCACGGGAGACCCTTCTCTTTGTCTTCCCCCCTTAAGGCATTTCCTCGCCTTGCTCATCTCCCGTCGCACCTCCTCCTGGGAGGCTCGGGCCAGCGTGGGGGTGACACCCTACGCTGCCTCCTAATCGGCCGCCGTGGCTCGCTCTCTCTCTCGGCTCACGTCCTGCTCCAGAAATAGAAGCATTTAACGCAGACCAAGTCCCTCCAGTCCCCCTCCCTGACGCCCTGCCCGCGTTCCTTCTGTCCCGGAGACACACACAGTTGCAGGTGGACGACCTCCTCTCTGGCAGTTCCGCAAAGGTCAGAAAACTGAGACGCAGAAAAAAGAAAATGCCAACCTGGGAATTACTCAATGTGTGTCCGTGCAGAAGGCCAGGCCTTTTAGAAGATAAATATCACAGATGGAGAGAGTGCTCGGGGACCTTTGTGTTGTCACAGTTTACTGCGAGATTTATAAAGTCCACGCTGCTGAATCTGGCCTCCAGTTCAGCACCCGGACATCCTCGAGGCCCAGCTTTGTCTGTTTGCTGCCCCAGACCTATTGCCTCCCTTCCGCCTGTTCCCCATTTCTGGGATTTGGGGTTCCGTTGACCCGGCTGAGATGGAATGTTCCTTGCTGGGTTTTTCAACTGTGGCCAGGAAGTTGGGGTCATTTTCTGAAGAAAAATAATTTGCCTTCTAGAAGTTTTTAGTAAAAGAAGAACTTTAGAAAGTAGGTTTTGTGATTATCTACGTCTGGGAGAAAACAATCAATTAGGTCAAGGTCTCTGCCACTAACCAGAGGCAATACCAGAGGAAGGAATAACCAGAGGAAAGAAAAGAAGTTGCTAGGCTACATCCGGTAGCTGAAATTTGGGAAATTTCCTCTCAGCTGGATCAGAGAGGAATGTTCCTCAGGAGGGTCACTCGAAACACATCTTGCACGTTGGTACCTGCAGTCGTGTGTCTGACAACGTATTCCATTCTTAATACCGACCTCGGCATTCCGAGCCCCGAGGTGTGGAGTCGGCCAGGTGTGAACGTGCTTTCACATCAGGGTAGCTCAGACTTGGGGGCCCCACAGGACAATGGGTGTGGCTCGTGACTCTGCTGTTTCCAGTCTACGTGGTTTTGAGGGTGATCACTAGAAATCACTGAACTTCACAAAGCCCCTGTCTGCCTCGCTTCCACCATGGGCGTAAGGACAAGCCTACACCTTGTGATAGTTGGGAAAATGGGATAACGGGATACAGGCCACATACCTACACTGTGTCCCTCCCGTCCCCAGGTCTGAATTTCTCCTGAGAGATCAGACAGCAAAAACATATGGCACTGAGGGCGATGGCCATAACTGACTTCCCAGCTTCGGACACCTGCCGTGACATCCACACCCATCCACTGCTTCAGGCCTCTGTTTCTCGATGGGCCAGACTGAGCCCAGAGTGTAAACCAGGATCCCCTTAGTGCTGAAGAGCATCTGGAGAGGGAAACGGAGTCCTTCTGTGAAAAACAGTAACGTTACCGCTGCTTAGCGTCTACAGTGATCAACTGTGATCACGCCATGTTGGGGACATAAGTGTTTTATTTGACAGCTAACTGCAGGCTAACGAACACACAGAGCAAAGTTTTCGTGTAAGCGTCTTAAAAGTTACTTCCTTGAGATAGAAGACCAGATAAACGTGTCGATCTGCTTTCTTCTAAAAATCAAAATGGCTGTCAAAAATCATTCAGGTCCTCTCTGTGGTTGAGTTAATCAAAACTTTGCAGTAATTTGAAACACACTGAGAATGTATTGATTTTACAGTAACAGTGGTTTTCCAAAACGGGCTGATGCCGACAAAACATTTGTCATCGGCAGAGTAGGGGTAACGTTGGACCAGTGTGTCTAACTTGAGGGCCTTTGTTGACATTTCGTGAGTAACGTTGGGCCAGTGTATCTAACTTGAGGGCCTTTGTTGACATTACAATTTTTGACAATTTATCTGATATTTTTGTTGTGTTTTGGTTTTATTCTCAAGTGAACCAGACAACCTCACTATGCATTCTCTTGAGATCCAGGGGAAATTGTCATCCTTGCAGGCGTTATCTTCAAAAAGAAATCCTTATGCTGCATGGAAATTTTTTGTAACATTCAACTTCTTGGACTGTTAATTCCTAAGTGGTAATTTATCTTCTTGGGGAAAAAAAAAACCCTCCTAAACGATGTTTTGCTCTTAAGATGTCACATTGGGTGGTGAACGGTGAACCTTACCGGGGCCAGGGGCACATACACTAAAACAGAGCAACACTGGGTGCGTGCAAGGGTGATTTTTCTCCCACACCGTTCCGCGGTGAAACATCACTGCCATTTTAATTGCTCTGAGCCTCTGTGCCAGTTCCAGTCATATTTTTAATGCCCAATCGACCATGAAGCTCAGAATTTTCACTTCATGGCCTCATCAACAAATTGATCCCTAATTTCCATATGATTAAGAGAAAAATGCCTCTTTTGTAAGAGACTAGCCCTATGTCCAGCAAAGTGATACATGAAAAATAAGAAACAATTCAAGTTGGCTAATGAAAAATTTAATTTCTCTTCACAGAGGTAGGACACAGCCAATCGTCCACATTCACAGGGTTTATGTTGCATTTTCTGCCGTGTCAAGAGAGGAAGAAAAATGGAGCCAAGAACTTGGGTTGTAATTGTAGTCCTCCTCACCTGGGTGTGGTCGTGCACCTGTTAAGAGCTTCATGAGTTCTCATCCGCCCTCTCCTTTCCTGGACCCCAGCCGCTGGAGAAGCTTTAAAAAAATATCTTTCATGAGGAACAAATGCCATTAGTATGAAGACTGTCTTCTATGGTTTTGAGGGAAGATATTAAGGCAGACGTTTGCATTTTCCAGAGACAGGTGCCAGAATGTAGCGAAAGAGAACATAGTAAAAGTCTCCAAATGAGTGCCAAAGGCTTTCTACTCGAAAGAATGTCTGTCGAGTCTGTGCACTACATAAACTAAGAAGAACCTTGGCCCCTGGTGACCAAAATAGGGGTAAGAAGACTGCAGTTCAGCGTCTGCATGGCCCATCTCCTCTCCAGGCGAAACAGTACAGAAGAGGGGACCATCCCCTGCCCTGTCACTGCTGGCACTCCGGTGCAGCTGGCCGGGTGACTGCCTGCTAGGTCCTCGAGGTGGCTGCTGTTATCGGGGCACCGTGGAGACGCCCGGATCCGAGGCCTGCAGAAAGTTCACCGATCCCGATCTCCTCCTCAGGCTCGACTCCAACATCGTGGAACATTTTGTGTCACTTGGCACTGTGTTTATTCTAGAAAATGAAATAGAAGAACAATTTGTCTTGGCCTTAAGGTATCGCCATTTCCCTTTCTTACTGATTTTGTAAACCAAAATATAAAATATGTAACTATGTGAGGGTATGAGTGTTCACTGAAGTTATCACGGTAGTCATTTCACAATACATAAGTCCATCCAATCGTTACTGGCGCACTTTAAACTTATACAGCGTTATATCTCAGGAAAACTGGGGGGAAATAAAAATGTAATCTTGCTTGAAAAGGCAAGACTCACCGATTTCTGAAGATGTTGGTTTCCTTCGGGCCAGCCAGGTAGCCTCTTGGAGCCAAAGTTCCTTAAACTGCGCAAATAAAACACGGGGCTGGTAGTCTTTCCGTGTATCATAGGTTGTCGCATCCTCCAGAGTTGAAAGGCTGGGTGTAAGTGGTTTCACTGGGAATCGTGTTCTGATGTGCGCTTCTCCAAAAAAGAAAAGAAAAGAAAGAGAAGAAAACCAAGAAATTAATTACAAGCCGTGAACGACAAAATTAGAAACAGTACACACACGCACGCGCACGTTCCCGCACACACACGCTGACAACTGCCAGGGATTCAACACTGTTTAACTTCTCTCATGATGCACAGAACCACTAGTGACTTAGAATGTCCTGTCTGCAGCCCTCCCGCCTTTCTGTCTGTTGTTGAAATGGCCAGGGAAGCAGGCACCAGCCCCGTTTACTTACACTTAGAAAACTTCGGGGTTTTCTAGAAGTGTTCAAAGATTTTTTTTAATTATTATTATTTCCTTGAAAAACAGGATTTCTGGGGCTCTGCCCTCTATTGGCTCAGAGATGTATTTTAATAGACCCAATGTATACTGAGGACGGGTCTCAGATTTGGCCTCCTGCATGGCCACCCGAGATGTATTTATTTTTTTATTTATATTTTTAACTGCCTTTGCCCCCGAGGATCTCATTAAAGTGAAAAACGAGCACAGGAAAGACCCGGGCTGCCAACGTTGGCCTTCTGTGTCCAAGACAGAACTCTCATCGTCCAGCACACTCCTGGAGGCCGGAGAGAGCCTCAGGGCACCGCGCAGAAATAAAACAAACAGATGGAAGTTTTGTTTGCATTGAGGGTCACGGGGAAGGCTGACCGCTCATATAGATTTCCTTCTTTGTACCTTAAAAAAACGAGGGTATGTACAGAAAGATAAGGGCTCTGGGGCGCCTGGGTGGCTCAGTGGGTTGAGCGACCGACTAGGGCTCAGGTCATGATCTCACAGTTCGTGAGTTCAAGCCCCGCGTCGGGCTCTGTGCTGACAGCTCGGAGCCTGGAGCCCGCTTCGGATTCTGTGTCTCCCTCTCTCTATGCCCGTCCCCCACTCATGCTCTGTATCTCTCTGTCTCAGAAATAAATAAACATTAAAAAAATTTTGTTTTTAAAGAAAGGTAAGGGCTCCGTGCGCCAGTAAAGGGCAGGCGACCAAACAAAAAATAATGCAATAGTTTCCTGTGGCCAGTAGCGAAGCCCATGATTGTAACATGCAATTAAATGCAATTAATAAGCTGTACGACCCGGACATAAAAACTAGAGATGGAGGCATTCCAGGATTGCGGAATCTGGGGCGAGAACTAGCAGGACACCGCCTCGCTGTTCGAAAAGGTCCATAAGGCCCGAATGAATACATGGTGAGTCCTCGCATGGCAGAAAGAGAGATGATAGCTTTCTCTCTCCTCTTCTTATAAGGGCATTAATCCCATTATGAAGGTGGAGCCCTTACTACCTCATCACCTCTTATAGACCCTACCTCCTAAAAGCATGACCTTGGGGGTGAGGGCTTCAGCTTACCGACTTGGGGGCACACAGACATTCAGTCTGTGGCAGCTTAGGTTCCTTTAAATTTAAAATAGGCTTAGGGGTAAGCCAGGAGAAGACTGTGTGATAGGACTGTTTTGGGGAAGTAGGGTTTAATGGTCCCTATGTCCTTCTTCTGGACGTCTCTGTCAGTCTGAATGCCTGGTTGATGCTTGGGGGTTTCTAGGGCATTCCGCATTACTTAACTGTTTTCATTTGGAACGGCCAATATGGGGGCGACAACCAACGGCGATGAGAATACTGGTATAATAGCAATCGAACTCTTACTCCAAGGCAAGTATTGCGGTCCACACCTCATATGAAGTGCCTCACTACACATTCACTTTCCCTTTGGGACATGCATGTTGGGAACCATGTGTAAGGAATAAACACACTGAGATAGGCTTGTGTTTTCACAGGAAAGAGCTAAATGGAGAGGTGAAGAAGTATGTCTCATAGTGGACCATTAGGTGATTTAGTAGAGCCAGGAGGGCACTGTTATTGGAGCCAAAGAACAGAGGCCAATGCCCCCCTCCATTTCTAGTCCTCTCTGTCCTTTGTGTCAAAGTCAATTATGCCTATTGGAATGAATTCCTTGACTCTCTTACCTTGAATGTACTTGGCTTCCTTAAATCATGGAACCATCGCTTGGAGAAAGGCCCAGTGAAGTCCTCTTGCCCATATTCCCAGACTGGGCCCTGTGGAACCAAAGTGCGTGTGAACGCGTTCGGAAATGGCCATGCGTCCTGCATGTTCCACAGAGTGCCAGACAGAAACACCAGGATGCTTTAATGCCTCAGCAGTTCCCAAAGCACTAAGCTCTATGTTTATGGCATGTGATTCACTGGTTCACCATAGAAATGACGAGAACATAAACAGATAGGGATTTCTTCAAGGTAAACCAGAAAATCAGGGGGAGAGCAACGGATTGTCTCCAAATATGCTATTGATCAATGCCAAATAAAAACCTGTTTTCTAGTCACCTCTAATACAGACCTTTTGAAGAGTTTAATATTTAGTTGGCGATATTGTCAAATGCTATAGAGAGACATTTTTAAATATATGTGGATTTTATTCCATGGATTTTCATATGATTACAGTGACTTCTTCTTTTTTCTCTTCTCCTCATTAACAGGCACTTTATTCATTTGGTCTCGATATCAAGGTTAAACAGAACTCGACTGCACTTCAGCCTTTATATTCACAAGGTTAAACGTAACATATGCTCCGTTCTTGGGCCCTAATTACGCTCCTAACCATTTGCCTCGTGTATCATAACTCCCGAGTATGCTGTGAGAGGAAGAAATTAGAAATTTAACAATTTTCGAAAGACTCAAAATCCAATTAGATAATCATCTGATTTATATGCTAAGTCTTCACAGTGAAGCACAATGTAGAAAAATGAGCTATAATTGTTTTGGGAATGTTCCAGAGACACCAGAAAGACATCATTTACAATAAATTATTATGGCTTCCTTTTCCTTGTTGTTTCTTTATGTATTGTAATTACAATATTGATTATCTCTGAAGGATTAGTCCACGACTAAGTGAACATAACCTGCTTTGCCTGGTTAAATCAGCAAACGCTACACGTTATTGATTCTTCACATTTTGTACCAATTACTAACCAGAAAGTAACTGATCACACATCCTGAGCTTATCGGTAGATATTTTGGATTTATGAGAATTCCTTCATGCTAACGTGAAACCCATTTTCCCCAATGCAGGTGGAATGCTTCACCGGATAAACAATTCATCGAAGCTGGCATTTTGTTTTTTTTCTGTCTGCTGAGAAACAAACACTGGGAAGACCTATAGAAACGCACAGGTTTTAATATTCACACTCATACCCTGACCAAGTACCGTAGACGTTTAAGGACAATTCTAATAACTTGCTTAGTATTTCATCCCAGAATTTCCCTGAGGAAATCCCCAGGTCGGAAGCACTGTTCGCACACTCTCATTGCAAGAACGTGGAGCCTTGAGTTTCAGATTCTTCTTAGAAAAGTGGCGGGGTAGCCTGACGGGGGAGCGTGGCAGACTGACCAAGATCACGCACCGCCAAGCCCCAACCGAGGGCTCGCGATCGTCCGTCCACTGGGGGCAATGCGGTGGCTTAGTTTGAATTTGTTGTTCAGCTGGATGAAAAGATAATCCTTAACTCTGTAGCTATTTTTAAATGACTTTCCTGTTCAAGTGAAAGGAATCCTCCCCAGTCAAGCAGGTGCACTGACATTTAATGCAAAGACTACCTCTGGGGCAAGAAGGAATTATCCATAATTCAGGGTCCTTTATGCAGACTTCCAGGAGCCTGCGAAGTACTTTTCCTTTTCAAATGGTTGCATCACAGACTCATTTTCACACTCTAACCATTTCCTGGGGTTTCCAGGGTGTCTTTAAGTTTATGTATTTTGAGAGAGAGAGAGAGAGAGAGGGAAGGGTAGAGAAAGGGGGACAGAGGATCCGAAGATCTGTGCAGACAGCAGAGAGCCCGATGCGGGGCTTGAACTCAAGAACTGCAAGATCATGACCTGTGCTGAAGTTGGGCGTTCAACTGGCTGAACCACCATGGTGTGGTGCCCCCACACCGTGTGTCTCTCAAGTTCACATATTTTCGCTTCTTCTTTTAAAATACCCTTAGGCTAAACTTAATATGCAACGTATTTAAAAGCATAAATGAACCCACTCATGTGATTTAGAGTCATAGGTCATGTTTGGTTTTATAGAAAATGACATCATTTATTTTTTTGAATAAGAACGTTGTAGAGTCGCCCAGCCACAAATTGTAGGTTTTATTCCAGATCCTCCACAGCTACACTGAGCCTTTCCACTTAAATTATGTTTTCACTGGTGGAAGATTGAACAGAGCAATAATCCTCCGAAATACTCTGAGGAGACTTTACGTATAAGAAGTCTAGAGAGTTCTGCAAATCCTTATTTTTTAAGATCGATATAACCGGTGTAGTTTGGTCATGCGTGCATACGTACACACACATCCATGCATACACTGGTGGCCTTTGTTGGTGGCTGTGCACATCGATGTACCTCTTGTGGATAAAAATGGCAATGGATAGCAAGAGTCTTTCATATTTTTACACTTTGACAATCCATCAATTGCACTCTTAGCAACTGATTCAAAACGAATCATTTCATAGAAAAATCAATGTATGCAATGGGCATGTTTTCCCAATACTATAAATAGTAGTAAAATATGCAATATTGCAATACATTAAAATTATGATGATGGAGTCCATATAGATGAATAGAAATTGGGACACTTTGTTCCAGGAAAAGAGTAGATATGCTACTGATTTAAACTATGTTAAGTTATGTATATGTTACATATGTATATAACTTACACATTAGCATACTGAATGAAAGTTCTTGTCTTTGGCCGGTAAGATTACATTAAGCATTTAAAACATAATACCTTATTTTGTTTCCAGTTAAATTATTTATTTTAAAAAGATAAGTGATTGGGGCACCTGGATGGCCCAGTTGGCTGATCATCCAACTTCGGCTCAGGTCATGATCTCACGGTTCGTGGGTTCAAGCCTTGCATCGGGCTCTGTGCTGACAGCTCAGAGCCTGGAGCCTGCTTCTGATTCTGTGTGTGTGTGTGTCTCTCTCTGCCCCACCCCTGCTCATGCTCTGTTTCTCTCTCTCAAAAATAAATAAACACTAAAAAAAATTTTAAAAGCTAAGTGATAAAACACTGGTACTTTGCGGCTAAACATTATTATAAAGCAAATAAATTTAAAAACACTAACAACAACAACAAAACAACCCGGCGTCGTTGCATTTTTATTTATAACATGGCCACGAATGTTAGTCAACGTTTTCCGAAAATTGATCTGTGTAAAAATCGTGAGATAGGAAGTAAAATAAAAGGGCAGCGTCATCTGCCTGAAGATCAAAGTTGAGGTGCTGAAGGGGAGCAGTGGAGCCCTGACTTCTGTCTTCCCAGAGCAGGGCTGTCAGATTTCAGTCCTCTGCTCCTGACATGTCCGTGCCCAACAGCCCACGTGGGGGACGTCTCCAGAGGACACGCTGCTCTCCTGCTTCGCAGGGCACATCAGGAGCCGGGAGTGTTACTGATCCGACACAGGCACCGGGACGCCGCGGGATCGGATGTCCCCCAGGCCCGTCGAAGGGTGCACTGTTCAAAGAGGAAGACCGTGCAGGAGGTGGAGAAGTGGTCAGCGTGTTAGAGAAGGACTTAGAAGGGCCCTCCTGGCAAGAACGCGCACAGGCACGCTGGAGATGTTACAGCGGCTGTGAGAAGACTTTACAAGTACGCAGGACTTCGATTCGAACCAGGGGAGCCCTTTACAGAGCGAGATTTCTGTTTCCACTGTCCGGGAACCCGGCTGGATCTCTTATCAGGGAAAAGAGTAAGTTCCAAAGGCCGCCCCTGAACGAAATCGCTTTCCCCCGCTGACAGCGGGGTGAGGGTAGGTCTCGTGTGGCAGGCAGGCCCTGGCCAGTCCCTCCGGGGATCTGGGAAAAACTCAGCAAAATGATCAGATTTTTTTTTATGGAGAGGAGGCAGAAACCCTCCCGGCCTGCTAACATACTCTCGCCTCAGGAGTCTGAAGGAAAGATGGGTCTCAACTTGTCCCCCACTAGGGACCCAGTCAAACCCTTGGTGATTTTCATCAGCTGTCAGGAGCGGGCAGGTAGTTTTGCAAGACGAGGCAGGAAATGAGGCTATTAAATTACAGCCTTTCTCCGAGGGGCCCTGCCATTCTCCTCCCCCTTCCTACAGATGTTCTATCAAAGGAAGTCATTGTGGCCATTTATCTTGCCAAACTTAAAATACCTTCTCCAGAACTAATTTTTCCCTCAGTACTTGAGGTCTTTGTCCTCTCTGTCTTGCCTCCCTGATCTTGTATGGATCTAAGATTAATTTGCACTAGCCAGGAGTTCAACAACAAAATCAATTTCAATTGGGTCAGACGGGGTCACTCTGGGCTCGGCAGTGTGAGGAAAGAAATAGATGGTTATCATTCTGGAAGCACAATGCTGAGGGCCGGTAGGAAGAGACAGAAGCAGCACATTCCCATAAAAGCAGTAAATAATTCTTTCCAAAGCACCAGAAACAACCAGGAATTGGGCTTATTTTCCATCAGTGTTTCCAAAAACCATACATGAGCAGGTAAACTATGCCCTCGAGGAAGTGGAGAAAGTCAGCAGGTGACATTGGGCACAACCTTGGAAGGTCTGCCATTGGGCTCGTCACTGGTACAGCCACTGAGTGGGTCTCCTATCCTCCTCTTAGCTCATCATGTGTTTAAATTAAATGCATATTTTCCTTATAGGAATGTTCTCTGGCAATGCCCACAAAGCATCTTAAGATAGGCCTTTATAGGGCAAACATCCTAGAAACAAAAGCAACAATGGTTGTGTTTATCCCCGCCCCCCCCCCCCCCGCCCCCGTCCCCAGCCCCGTCACTGAAAGGTCCCATCAGTAGAAAGGGCATTCAGGGAGTACATTGAAACAAAGCCAGGTACATCATTAGGTTTTGGCGTTTTATTTGGTCATCGAGGTAAAAAAATCAAGAATAACAAGATTTTCTCTGTTTCTTCCTTAAAAATGTTAAAACATACAATGGTTCTTGACAGTTTACTTAGTACAAAAATGTACCAGTGTCATAGAAAATATTCCTTATTACTCTTTTCTTTTTTTTTTTTAAGTCTATTTATTTATTTTGAGAGAGAGGAAGAAGAGAGAGTGCATGTGAGACTGGGAGGGGCAGAGAAAGAGTATGTCGGGAGACAGAGAGAGAGAGAGAGAGAGAGAATCCTAAGCAGGCTCCACGCTGTCAGCACAGAGCCCAACGTGGGGCTCGATCCCACGAACTGAAATCATGACCTGAGCCGAAATCGAGAGTTGGACACTTAACCGACTGAGCCGCCCAGACGCCCCACCCTTTACCTTTCTTAATTCAAAATGGATTAGTGGACACCAGTCGTGTAGAAACGCACTTGGTGGGTATTTAGAGCAAAGAAGAGAAGAACGAACCATGGGTCTTGTTCTCAATGAGCTGTATCAGAACGATCCCACACCTGAGAACTGGGGGATTGATAAAATAAGACCCCTTTCAGTTGAAAAAAGATAATGTGTTTGTTATGTACACGTATCATTGTGGGTAGTCGTACGTATAATTTCATTCAACTGACACAGGGGATATTGGGAGATTGTTGTATGGCTCTTAATTTAAGCTAATTTAAAGGAAGGGCTTTATTTTAGGCTGCCGATCGTCAGAAGGACTGAGGTTTTGGGGTGGAGCCTGGCAACATTCAAGCTGGAGCCATGAAGGGAGCCCCTGGCCCTGCCACACTCAGGACATCGAGGCTGATGCATGAAGCCATGGGGCAGCCAACACCTCCCGGAGCACGTCGACAGAATATGGGGCTCATCCCCTTAGATCCATTGGAAAATCCAATATTCCGAGTAAATCCGATCGGCAGGACTCCCAGCACCTCTAACCTCAGCTTCAGCTCGTCTGAGAAGTACAGTTGTTATTTTTGGAGCCTCTACGCTCCCGCAGGGGGTTGGGTCAGCCATCCAGCATTAACTGCCACACTGGCTATCATTCCAGTTCTCACGGAAGGGGCAGAATTCAGGGAAGGTTTCACTAGAGCAAATACCTTCTCTGGCCCCGAGATAGCGGGGCTGTGAGTCCAACACAAGCCTAAAGCCTCACACCATTCTGTTTCTCTGTGCAGCCCGCTGAGCCAACAGGGATCCAAGGATATGGTGGGTTATAAAATCCGTAAGTCAAGGGGAGGTACACACAGCATATGTGGGCTAAAGAAGAGGAAGATACTGGTTTTGACTGGGGAGGAGGAAAGGCCTGGAGCTGAGAATCACAGAGGCGTTCAGACGAGTCCAGTCCTTGGATGTGTTCTTTGAAAGCTGCCTAGAACCTAAGCATGCCCGTGAACGGGAGAGATCCTTCCGGGGAGAAAATGAGCACAGTTGCTGTGTAAAGGGGCTGAGGCAGATCATCGGGACAAAACACACGTCTCGTCACAGTAAAGGCAAAAGACGGGGAGGGGAGGGGGAAACGTGTGACACACGCACACCCTGGTCCCGTTGGGCTTTGGTCCCGTTCGGGCGCCTCAAAGCTCCGGGAGGCTTTGAGCTTGGCGTCCTCAGCTTGAGGCTTCGGGAAAATCAGTCTCTTTGCCTGCGCTCCTGTTAACGGAATACGGTTTTTCCACAAAATCTATTCCCAACAAACCAGAATTGGCAGCTGAGCAGGTAACCACGACTGGACTTGTCTCTCGTTTGACCTGGACGCGTGGAAGGTGATTCTCGGCTAGAAAGTTAGGGTCCACGTGGTCTGATGCACAAGTAACAACATTCTGCGGCCTGCAAGCCACTCGATTCGACCACCGATCGTGACCGTATCAAGTGTAGGGAAGGGAGCCTCTGGAACTCACAAAAGGGAGAAAGAGATCGAGCAAATGTGAGGTGTGACCATCATGTGTTGGTGAGTTTCTTCATGACAAAACATACATAAAGGGCTGTGGTCCCATATTCGGAGGGGTATAAGGATAAAATGCAGACTGAGCCCACTTCCTAGCCCTCCCGAAGGCACTCGGACTTGCTAACACGCCACAGGCCGTAGACGTGGGGACTGGGGAACCGAGGGGGGATCCAGCCCCGAAGAGGCCAGCCCCAGGTGGCACGGTCCTGAAGCCAAGTCACGTCTCCTGGCGAATATAGGTTCTGCCCAAGGACATTCCAGAAGCAGGGAGGCAGCGAAAAAGAAAGAGACCCCCTCGAAAGGAGAGGTACCTATTCTGTCAGGTGTAGAACTCGTGTGAGGCACACTGCTCCCCCAGAGACATGCACACGCATGTGCACACAGGCAGGCATGCACACACACACTCCTACGTAACAAACAAAAGCTGGACCCTGGCGCTTGTCCTCGGCCCGGTGCATTTACAAAGGGCCATGAGAGCACATGGCCACAGGAGAGCGTCCCTGGGGCTGGGCTTGGGGAGGTAGCCCTCGTGCCGGCCCTTTCCCTGGTCACCCTGGACCCAGGGCGGAGCCAGAGTTACAAATGAGAAGGACAAAATGCGAATGCTTATTGATGGAAATGGTGTCAGATGAGAACAGGAATAAACTAATGACTGTAATGGGCCTTTTATTTTTTAAGTCTTTAAAAATTTTATTAAATATTATTTATTAAATGTTATTTAATTTTTATTATTTTATTTATTTTAGAGAAAGAGAGAGAGAGACGGAGCATAAGCAGGGGAGGGGCAGAGAGGGAGGGGACACAGAATCCGAAGCAGGCTCCAGGGTCTGAGCGGTCAGCACAGAGCCCGACACGGGGCTCGATCCCACAAACCACAAGATCATGACCTGAGCCCAAATCAAGAGTTAGATGCTTAACTGACTGAGCCACCCAGGTGCCTCTGTAATGGGCCTTTTCAAATACACACTTGCAGGGTGCCTGGGTGGCTCAGTTGGTCAAGGTCCGACTTCGGCTCAGGTCATGATCTCATGGTTTTTGAGTTCGAGCCCCGCGTCGGGCTCTGTACTGACCGCTCGGAGACTGGAGCCTGCTTCGGATTCTGTGTCTCCCTCTCTCTGCCCCTCCCCTGCTTGCTCTGTCTCTCAAATAAATAATAAAACATTAAAAAAAATTTAAAGAAACTAAAATACATGCTTGTGACTGCAGAACGTTGTCACTCAACCACAGCCATGCCACACCCTCTTGGCTCACCTTGTCACATCCTTAGCTCACCTTGCTGACGGGCAGGGGGTGGAAACAGGAAGGACAGTTCAATTGCTGTCCATCAGGGACAGATGCAGGGACATGGAGAGAGGAGGAAAGCCGCAGGGCACCGCGCAAGCATGTGGGAAGGAGGAAGGAGGGTGCCGTGGCTGTGAGCAGATCTTTTATAAAATAAGACAGGTTTTCAAGGATTTTATGGCTCAACATTTATTTCCGACACGCGTCCTTCCTCTCTGTCTCTCTCCAGGTCTTACAGGAAACGCACCTTTGTGCTAAGGTGACACCAGACGTGGATGCCCGTGTGTTGGCAGGAAGCCCACAGGCCCCTGGACACACCGGGGGTTCCGTATCTAAAAATAACGATAAAGTAAGACTGAGGAAATATTGCCTTTAAAGAGAAAAACGGAGAACTCTTACAAAGCCCAGGAGACCAGCAACGCTAAAGTTGGCAACGGTCATCTGAGTCCCTCGTCTTTCGCACGGCTGATGTAGTCAGGTAGAAACACCCGGCTTTCTCCCCGGGCCCACACACAAGGACAGGACCTGGTGCCACCCTCCTCCTTTCCCCACCCAGCTGGCTCCTGTGTCGGCCGAACATCCCCACTGCATGAAGCGAACTGTGGTGCTCTTTAAAGTACGTGGTTTGAAAACGCTAAGGTTGCACACACGTGCGTGTACCTACGTGTACATGTGCATGGGTGTGTATGCCTGCCCCTCTACATACTCGTGTGCACACACACGCACGCATGCACACACACACACACACATTGATATATACAGTTTCAACAAAGCTGGTCATCAAAACATGACTGCACTTTTACACATTAAATACACGGAATTTTTGAAGTCATCCAATGATGGCAAGAGAGCAGAGGAAGCAGGGACCCCACACGCTGCCGAGAGGAAGGGGAACGCCTTTGTGGAAGCTCACTTGATACCCTTTGCAGAAGCATTAGTCATACCAGCGCATGGAGAGATCTTCTGTTATTGGGGTTTTATCCTAAGGATAAATAAGTACTTACGTACAGATCTACCTACGAGGATATTCACTGACACTCTGTTTATAATAACGAGATATTGAAAACAAAATGCTTAATAGTAGACATTTGGTAGTGCATACTTAAAATGGGATATTAAGCAGTCTTTTAGGATTATATTATATTTATTAACATAGCCACATATAAAGATAAAGAATGAAATCAAAATAAAGCTTATAAAACAGGTTGTACACTATGAATCCCTTTATATTAACATAGGCATAAAGATCCGGAATAGTGTTTACCATAATAGCTGTAATTATTTTTGAGGTGAAGAGACTACAGCTGATTTTTATCGACATTTCACTTATGCATGTTTTCAAATATTTTACTATTAGCAAGTATATTGATGTATGACTACGACGGGCTGATATAATTGCTTTGTGTTACATATCAGCACTCCGCTGGTCGCCTCGGCAGGAACTTCTTCAACTTCCTCTTTTCCTTAACGTGCGAGCTCCTTCAAAACCTGGTCATAACTTTAAAAAAATCTTCATTACAGTTTATGTCAACATCTTGACAATATATTTACAGCAACGACATGTTCTTATGAGACAAATCTCGTAAAGCTATAGGGAACCGAGATGAGTACCTTACCAGAGTAAAGGGTACATTGTCAAGGGCTGTCATTAAAGGGGGAGGGAATCGTTGCCTGTTCTAGGTCACAGAAAAGTTACGTTACTAACAATCTGGAATTCTCATTTGGAGGCCCTTTCTGCAAGAAACTTCTCATATGTTGGCATACATGTGCCTATGTTTTAAAATTTTTTAATGTTTATTTATGTATTTAGAGAGAAAGAGGGAGAAAGGGGTGGACAGAGAAGGAGAGAGAGAATCCCAAGCAGGCTCTACACTGTCAGCACAGAGCCCGATGTGGGGCTCGAACCCACGAACCATGAGATCATGACCTGAGCCGAAATCGAGAGTCGGATGCTTAACCGAAGGAGCCACCCAGGCGCCCCTAAGCGATAATGAATTTAACAAATAATAGATAATCTAGGTATTGAATATGCGGTAATCCTACTCTTATTATCTCTCATAATTCTCTGTGTCCTTACTCTGACCGCTTCACTCTGACCTTGTTCGTCCTCACTCACCAACTCACCAAAACAAGTATAAGGTAGACCAGCCGAAGACGGGCTTCGTAAGGCTGTGCTCTGGTGCTGATGGGGTGAAGGACAAAGAGCCGTGTGTCAGCCTGACTCACGAAGCAGGATCATTACCATCATCGTCATCATACGAGAACGTACAGCTCTGTACATTAGTAGGAAGCCCTGTTGCCAAGATCTCCCATAGATTGATTTATACACGTCAGACAACAGCCCTGTAGCGGATACTCTTACTGTCTCCATCTTACGTATGAAGAAACGGGGCCAATGGTACACGCCCAGTAGTGTCCGGACAGTCTGGCTCTGGGACCTGATGTTCGGCCACCTCTTCTATCTTAGAATCACTCTGAAGATAACCCAGGAGAGAGACTTCTTCTCAATATGCTCCCGTCATTTGATCGCGTGTTTCTGTTGCGACTTTATAAAGCACAAGGACGCTTGGATGGGAATGGGAAGGGGTTTCTACATTCCCTTCAGGAAAGATTTGGATTCGGGTGGACCCAAGTTTAAAATACCAGCCTTGCCTCTCATTAGCTTTGTCGCTTTGGCCACAGAAAAGTGCCCCAGTTTTGTCACATAAACTCAGGAAATAACAAGTATTTCGTGAAAACAAATAAAAACATCTATAAAGAGTCCTACCGTGATGCCTTACAGGAAGACCATAAGTGCTTGGCACCTCCTCCAAGAAGTCCACCAGGAGCTCAGAGAGGGGTGTGCAGTGACCTCCCACAGACGGTGCCCCTGGAGTGCCCACCCAGCCCCACTCCTCAGGACTTCATCACAACACGGTCCACCATTCACTAAGCTCAGCCGTGATCTCACTGTCCACTTTTCATGCCGTGGACTTGGGGTCTTAGATTTAAGCATCCTTCCAACACTTTCTGGGCACATCTGGTTATTTCCGCCCTTAGGTTTATTTTTTTCCTCCTCCTACTTGTAAATAAGGTATCGTTATAATTGTGTCTGTGCAAAGGCTCACTTGCCTTGCTCTCTGTGGCTACAAGGTAGGACCTGAGCCAGTCTGAGATCCAAGGGGCAATTCTCACTTTGTGTCACCTCTTCCACTAATACACGGACCAGGGAGACTGCACGACTCCCTTCACTGCCAGCAGCAGCCAGGAGACTCGGCTGTCGTGAGTTTGGCATTTCTTCCCTCAGTTTAATGCTCCTTTAATTCTTTCTTTTTTTTATAGACTTGACAAATTAGTGTCTCATGAGATGCTTTATCCACAGTCAACCATCCTTCATAAAACCATGACACTTCTACATCTTTGTGAGTTGCCACAAATAACAAAATCCACGTTTACAAATGTGTATCATGCCATCCAGTTGTAAACACTTGATGGGAAAAATGAAAATACTCCTGAATTGATAGAGTCTTCAAGAATATGTTGGCATTTTGTGGGGCACCTGTGTGGCTTAGTCCATTGAGCGTCTGACTCTTGATCTCAGCTCAGGTCTTGATCTCAGGATCGTGAGTTCAAGCCCCACATTGGGCTCCGAGCTGGGCGAGAAGCCTACTTAAAAAAATATTATATTACATACATATATATAGTCATTCTGAATATATTCCTAGCATTCTAAAATAGACTGGAAGGGTACAATGCCAATATCATGGTAAAAATATACATATATTTTTTCTTTTTAATATGTGACTTAAAAAAATTTTTTTAATGTTTATTTTTGAGAGAGAGCAGGGGAGGGACAGAGAGAGGGGGAGACACAGAATCTGAAACAGGCTCCGGGCTCTGAGCTGTCAGCACAGAGCCCGACGTGGGGCTCAAGCTCACAAACCATGAGCTCATGACCTGAGACAAAGTCAGACGCGTAACCCACTGAGCCACCCAGGCGCCCCTAATATGTGATTTTCTACAGTCTTAATTTTTTTTTTTTCTATCATGGTCACTTAGGGCTTCTATCATAATGTAATATCATCTGCAACACGGGCTTTCAAACCCTAAACTGAAAAAATTTCACAAGATCGTACGTAAGGGGTGCGATAGTTTGCAGGACTCCAGGAAAGGCGTGCAGGAAAGCAGGAGGGCCGTCTCCTCCTCTGGTCCAGTGCTGCTCTCTTGCAGACCGCGTGTGAGCTCCGGACCTGGGCTGGAGCTGAGTGCGTTGCCTCCAGCCAACGGAACAGAGCGCGAGGTTCTGGCACCGTGTTTCTAAACAGAGCCAAATTCAACCGCATTAGTATACTGTTAGTGATAGTACAACTTCCTAGAAAATTAAGTGTTTTGTTATTACAGGAACGCGCTGGCAATTAGTAGATGTGCTTGATTTAAAATTTTAATATGCTTATTCAGTGTTAATATTGCATGATATTATCCCGCACAGCTTCTGTCTTTGGCGGTTGTGTTTCACCAGAACAATACCTAGAGGCAGAAGTGATTGACGCACGTACAGTCAAAAATTGTGTGAACAGCAACGGTGGGTGTTTGGTTGTTTGCGTTAGAAGAGGAAGAGCCTTAAGAAATGCGCCTGCTTCTAAGAGGAGTAACGTTACCCTGTAAAAAATGAGATCAGCTGGTTGGAAACACAAACTTTTTTTTTTTGTTTGAGTTAGCCACGTGGGAATAAAGAAGAAGACGTGCCAGAGGGAGGGGCTGGCCACCAAATGCACCATTTTGCCCCTTCACCAGGCCAACCAGAGGGCTTAGCTGGAAGTCCAACTGCAGGAGTTGGGGACTTGCTGTTCTTGAAGGGTTGTCTTCTATCATTTTTTTCATGTTTATTTATTTTTAAGAGAGAGAGAGAGAGAGAGAGAGAGAGAGAGAGAGAGAAACAGAGCATGAGTAAGGCAGGGACAGAGAGAGGGAGACAGAGGATCCTAAGCGGGCTCACTTCGGAGAGCACAGAGCCCGAAGTGGGGCTCGAACTCACGAACGGTGAGATCGTGAACTGAGCCAAAGTCAGATGCTTAACTGACTGAGTCACCCAGGGGCCCCATCAAGGGTTGTATTTTAGATGAATGTACTCAGCTGTCTGTCTCACCCACATGATGCCAGCATTGACAGAGTAAGACACACATCTCCTGCCTTGGGGTCCCCTCAGTCTGATTATAGGTAATCCATGAATGCAAAGGAAAGGTAAAACCCTAAATCACTGTCACAGAATTCTCAGAAATTCCCTTTATTTGTGTCCCTAATCCCTGTGACACAATACACCCCAAACTGGATGTGGGGTCTAAACCTGAATCCTTGGTATCTTCAGGAGCCTAGATGGTCCAGCTAAGGAGAATTAAGTGTCTCCGTGGGACAGGGTCCCCTAGATGAGCAGGAGGAGAGGTCATGCCAGAGGCCCAGCAGGAAGAGAGGTCATGCCAGAGACCCAGCAGGAAGAAAAGTTATGTGAGAGACCCAGCCGGATGAAGGTGGTCCTTGGGATGTCATTTCAGGGCAGGAAAGGGTAGCTGTGGTGCAGCTGGCTTTGGCACATCCCATGGCTGCTCAGCGGAGCTCTTGGGTGGCGAAGTGACTGTCCTGACAAGGGGCCGGGGTGCAGCCAAGGTGTGGCAAGACCCTCTGTACTTGGGTCGCCACTGGAGAGAGACCTCAGACAGAGTGGTGCTGTCCTGGGCTGGTTTCCTGCTCACATCCTAGGGACTGGACAATCAGGGCCATGACAGGTGATGAAGAAAGGAAGGAATTCAAGAACTCTGAATAGCGCAGAAAACAGCTTGAGCTCTGCAAGGCAACTTTTAGCACCACAGAAAGCAAAAGATCAATGCAAAAGCAAGTACAAACCAAAATTGAGACAGTCATGGCAACAGCCTTCTGAACTCAGGGAAGCATGTCGTGGGAGGAGAGTGTGCATTTACTCACCGTGTGTCATGCAGGGGAGCTCGGCGCGGGACCCCACACAAATCTACCTGACTTACACCAACTTTGGTGAAATAGTTGTCGCGTTTTAACTACGGAGAAACGATACTGAGGGAACCACTAGTAAAGCACATAGTCTTTAAAGAGCAGGACAGAACGTCGCAGGGGCCTGGGCTGGAGCTCAGAGGCCGACATCGTGTGCCATCCATTTTCAGTCGCGCCTGCTTCGAAGGCCGTACCTAAAAACATGAGAATAAGCCACTTGGTATTTCTATGCAAAAATTATGCTGATGATCACATGTTACGATGCGTACATAATCGTCTGAAAAGCAGAAAACACGGGATCAGCTGGTCTTTTTTTACTTCACTTATTGTAGTAAAACGTATATAACATAAGATTGCCGTTTCAACCATTTTTCAGTGAGATTGCTTTCATTCCCCATATTCCATTTGCTTTTGCAGCCTATAAGGTTCCTGTGTGAGGCAAGGTCCACGTAGTGAACAAAAATATGATTATTTTATTTTGGTTGCAGCACAGGAAATGATCAATTGTTGAAAGGAATCATTTCCAGGCAGGAAGATAGGATGCTTTTGCCCAAAATTAGATGTGGAAGCCTCGTCAAAAGTCATGTAGTTCAACTGAGGTATAAATAGATTAAATGTCTTGCCAACACCATTTAGGTGGTAGCACATGATTCCGTGGAGCTTTATGAGCTAAAATTTAAATTTTTTTTTACATTTATTCATTTTTGAGAGACAGAGCACAAGTGGAGGAGGGGCAGAGAGAGAGGGAGACACTGAATCCGAAGCAGGCTCCAGGCTCTGAGCTGTCGGCACAGAGCCCGCCGCAGGGCTCGAACTCACAAACTGAGATCATGACCTGAGCTGAAGTCAGGCGCTTAACCGACTGAGCCACCCAGGCGCCCCTTTATGAGCTAAAATTTTAGCGAGACCCATAATTTACCTACTTCAGGGAACACCATGAGTTACCTATAAATTAGTGATAGCTAGCGGACTTGGAACCGGTGTTTGGTAAACTGTTCTGTGTATCTTGTGCTTGGGTGGTGACCTTGACTCAAGGTCAAGTCATGGGAGTATAGATCAACAGAACTTTTTTTTTTTTTTGAAAAGAGCATTATAAAGTATCCACAGTAATAACTTTAAGCAGGACTTCTTAAGAAAATGATTCTAGCTTCTCAACCGTCTGATTCTGATACTAAAAAGCATCATGGTTTTGCCCGTGTTTTCACTTTATTGGAACTGGGGTTAGCCCTCTTCTCTCCAAGCCAGGGTCGGACTGCTGAGGTTCAACCCAGGCAATCCCATGGGGTCCCACACTCAAATGGACCCCAGGCTCCGTCAATGCCGGACTTCTTGATAATGGCATCTCTGAGCTCATGTTTTGTAAGTGAAGTCCAGTGGGACAGTATGGAAGGCAGGCGATCAGAGGATTGACAGACAACATGGTCTCCCTTCTTGCCACCTCATTCTCATAAAGTGTCGGTGATGCCGGCTTGAGCACAGGATTCCGGACAACCCAAGATGGCAGGTGTGGGATCTCAGTGAGACTCAAATCAATACAGGCTAGGCATGATAAGTCTACTACTGAGTAAATGGGGTCACTGACAGCCCAGGCGGCCATGCCTTCTGTGCAAACCAGAATTTGCTGGGGGAAGGTAGTGGCTTATAAGGGACCGAGAATGACCAAAGAACCCATCTTTTAGTCTTCCTTTGTCATTTCATTTCTCCGTGTTGGCCAACTACTTAGCACGGAAAATAATAGAAGGAAGGAAAAGATTGGTAGGATATGTGAAAATCAAGAAGTGACATAAAAACAGTTGAGTTAGTTTTCTGCTGTGCTTCCACCGATTGGGTAAGAATGAAATATGAGCTATGGAATATGAATTGTGCGATTTTTGTGATTTCACATACCATGAAATGTTCTGGTATTTGCATCTAAAATTTACAGTTAGCATTGTACAATATAAAGATGAATGATATATGCTAATAATTATAACTTAAAATTTTCTTTACTGAGGGCATTAAAGAAGCAAATAAAATTGCTGTAAGTTGAACAAGAGACCACAGAAGAAAGGGAAAGATTTATATTTTAGTTCTTTAATAGCAAGATCTTTTTCTGCTCTTTGAACACGGGGCCCACGTTTTCATTTTGCACTGAGCTTTGCAATTATGCAGCTGGCTCCGCTCAAAGCAGTGTCAGATCTGACGTTGTTGAATGTTAAATGTGGTGATATAGAGGTGCTGATTTAAGTACAAGCACAAATGTTGCATCAGATTCTAAATTAGTCCTTCATTTTTTTTTAGCGTTTTAGTGCAAATAAAAAACACAAATTAAGTTTGCCTTCGACACATCAAACATTAATAAGAACAGGCAAAATACCACTCTAAATATGATTTTATTTAATGAACATAGCTTTAATTTTTATCAGTCCCCCAAACTACCTCCCATATAAATGTAAAACACGATCCCATTTAGTGATGAGCGGGGCCTTTTCTGTGTCAGTCTGGGGACGTTTCCTAGTCCCATGGTTATGCCTCCTTCTGTTGTCTATGTACCAGCCTTGATTTTGATCTTCTCTCGGTACTGACAGGATGAATATTCACTTATTAACTAGCTCTCAGGCACCCCCATTTCTACCTTTAGCTTCAATCTAAGCAAAGCTATCTCTGGAAAGTTTTATATAGGAGTTATTTTTTTTAATGCATCAAAATAAATACTTAACTTTCAAAAAAAGAAAGAAAGTATGTAAAGCTCCAATTGTACGTACTGCAGGAAATCCTTCTCCCACTTGATTTCGTGTGAATATTTGCTTAGGATGGGCAGAGGTAAAAATTAGCATGCCAACTTTTTAATCGTGTGCATTTCGTTAGGACCAAAAAAATAAAATAAAATAATAGGTTGGTTTGCGCCTCTTGGCAGCCCACCCCATAATTCATTTAAAATCTGATGATGATTCTTATACAAAGGATTTTATGTTGATGATTTGCTCCGACAAAGGCCTAACCAGAATTGACTATGAGCAACAGGCGGGAAGAGAGTTAGCCAGGGCTCTGCCCGCCTCCAGCCACCATGGAGAGCTCCCATTGGCTCTGCGGCACTTCCTGGAGGGACTCTCCTCCTCTGCCTGTTTCTCTGGGAAGATTCTCTCTTCCCAACCTGCCCCGACCCCAGGGGTAGTAACCACTGTTAAGCAGAGAAACACGTGTCTCGAGGAAAGCAGCCTCACCTCTTCCTCAGAGTTTCTCGGGCGGTTTATCTCAGGGACGGACCGCTCTTTTGGAAGATTCTCCATGGCCTTGAGCTAAATCTTTTCCCTTGAATATTTACCCCTTGGTCCTTACTTCAGTTTGGGGGGGAGGGGAGAGAAGAGCTTCCGGGATTGTTGCACTGCACTCTAGCTTTTCAACCATCAAATGTAATTATGTGTGCCCCGCCCCCCACGCCTCCCCCAGGTTAAGTGTCTCCTTCGCTCCTCTCCCAGGGCAAGCTCATCAGTCCCCGCTCATCCTCTGCTTCTGTGTTCTGTGCACACTCACGTCTCGCAAGGAGAGGGAAAAAGCTTTTCTCCCGGTGCCAAGAAAACGCTGTAGTCGTTGTCAAACCGGTTCTAGCAATGGATGGCTTTGCAAACACATGAATTATTTTGCCTTTTGCTTATGAAAAGCCAGCCCTGACTGTGATGTGCAGGGCAACCGGGAGCGGCTCCCAGTCTCTGCTGCCTCTTGCTTCGGGGAAGACGCTGATCTGATGAAATCCAGGGACGTGGCATTAACTAATTCAGGGGGAATCGTGACCTTCCGAAAAGCAAATGCAAATGCATTTTTCCCCCTGACTCCAAACACATGCCCTGCGCGCAGCTAGAAACGAGGTTTCGAGAAGCCCCTGCGTGCCCGTGGTGAATCCATGCTGACACACACAAGCATGTACTTTTACAATCACATTCTCTTGCCTCAGACGGGCTATTGGCTTCTCTCCTTTTGCTGTAAATGACCCAACTCACAGCTTGAAGCCTTTCCGAGATGGGTAATTGGAAGATTAACAATTTCACTCTTGGTTAATTGGCAAGTCAGCATTTCGCTGGCATATTCAGCTTTACGTGCAGACACCTTTATCTGCCGTACGAATTCGCAGTTTTCCTGAACCGAAAGCATTTCTGCCGCTGTGCGAATCCACAGAGGAAGGCGCTTTTTCGGAGCAGAGGAGTTCAACCAGAGGCCAACCCTGGAATATACGTGAGGAAGGGAGAGAGAGCAGAGGAAGAAATCTCGCTGTTCCATTGGAGAGAAATAAAAATAGCTGTGAATGTCATCATTTTCAAATTGGTGCGAGGAACTAGGAGACGTGACCCAAATACCAAGCGGTGGCAGGGCGCAGACCGCCCGATAAGGGCCCGATAGGCGTGTGATTAGGCGTTATTATCAGCCCCAGGAGGGCAGGGCAGCACATTGCCCATCTGCTTTCTTTTCTTTTCTTTTCTTTTCTTTTCTTTTCTTTTCTTTTCTTTTCTTTCCTTTCCTTTCCTTTCCTTTCCTTTCCTTTCCTTTTCTCTTTTGTTTGTTTCTTTGTTTCTTCTTTCTTTCTCTTTCTCTTTTTTCTTTTTTCTCTTTCTTTCTTTTTT
Source organism: Panthera tigris (assembly GCF_018350195.1). Classification (NCBI taxonomy): domain Eukaryota; kingdom Metazoa; phylum Chordata; class Mammalia; order Carnivora; family Felidae; genus Panthera; species Panthera tigris. The sequence continues at coordinate 136,229,042 of NC_056662.1, read as the reverse complement.
CTTCCTTCTTTCTTTCTTCTTTCTTTCTTTCTTTCTTTCCTTCCCTTTGTTTGTTTCTTTTTCTTTCTTTCTCTTTCTATCAATTATTATTATTATTATCGATGTCTGATGTTATTTATATGTTACTATTAGAAAATCTCATTTTGACTCAGGCTGAGAGGTAGGAGTTCTCCAAGACGACAGTCTCCGTCTCTTGGCCAAAAGCTTAGTCTATTTCATAGCCTCTTTTCTATTTTTCTTAGCACTTTCTTCTGCAAGCCCCACCTTTGCAGGTTTGTCTAGAAGGGAGCCGGGAAGCCAGGCACATCTGTGAAATTGTAGGGGAGAGGGTGTGGGTGAGGGGGATGAGCATTTCCCCAACCCGGGCTGTCTTAAGTACGGTTTTCTCTCTCACAGAAAAGGAGCTGAGCTCTTTGCTTACCGTGATAACAATGGAACATCTGCCTGTTTCGTTTCATTCCAGAAATCTGAGATTCTCAGCACGGTCCCCTCCTTCCAAAATGACAGCTGATACGTGAACGAAAGACCATGCACTAGAACTGGGAGCTTCCCACATCGCTGAGGGCACTGTCTTCACTTTGGACCCCCGGACCCATGCTGCCGCGGGGCTGTGGGAAGGGGATATGCGTAGATAGACATATTGCACATCTGCAACAATGACAGGAATTTCGGATGGAAACTAAGATACAGATTTTCGACTTGAATTTTCGTAATTGGAAAAATTACCCACCATACGATAAGGCAAAAATCGCATCTATGTTTTTCAGAGTGGATGCTTTACGCAAGTCCTTCTCCGCTCTTTCTTCTAGAAGCTGCTGAGGGCAGTACATCTGCGCTGAAGGAACCAGGCCTTCACTAAAAACTTGGTTTTATAAAGGATGACTTTACAGGCAACTGAGCACAAGATGTGCACCCGCATGTCTGCTGGTCAGGACCCGGGGGCAGGGACTGGGGTCTCTCCCAGCTTGGAGCCCCACAGAATGTGGTTGGGGGCTGTAGTTCTGGGACTCCTGGAAACTTCTCTGCTTTGGGGGAAACAGTGAAAACCAGACACTCTTGACGAAAGGAGTTGCTAGTTTGAGTGACAGGACAGAGACAGGGTGGTTGAAAAGCAAGCTGAGGAGGGGGGGCTGGGGGGGGCACGGGAAGAGGGTCAGTAATGGCAGGAAGAACCCCTTCTCCACCGGCAGACATTAAGCTTCCTGTCCTCAGGGGGCCGGCGGCCTGCAGCAGGGAAGGAGCTCTGGAGGGAAGGGCCGCCATGTCAAGAGGCACACTCGTGATGACGGCCACACGGCAAAAGGTGACTGAGCTCCGCAAACCAAGTGTTTGCCGTGTTGACTTCAACTTGACTGCTCGCCACAGACATTCTCCAGGTTATTCCCGAAGGCTTTGTTCTGATTTCAACATAAAGTTTCAAGTCTCATCTACTCACAAACTTGTAAAAGAAAAACAAAGAAATTGTGTTCCAGTATTCAAACAAGTTTGGCTGCCATGCAAAGTTATATGCTCTCCAAGCCTCTTTTCAATACATCACGGGTTTGGACACGTGCATCAGAGTTTATTGTTTTATTTTTTGTTGCATTCCAATCTTCCGGTCTTGCCACAGAGCTCTGCAATCCTCCGCGTTGCCTTTGCGGCGTTCCACGGTAAACTCCTCCCTCGGTTAAACTGGAGTCTGAGATCTATCAGGAGGTTGAATTACAATTTTACTGGATGCCATCCAGCAACCCACATTTTCTTTCTTTTCATTTTGTTCTGATGATGGTTATGACCATTGTTTTTCCTGTTCTCCTTTTCTCTGGAAGACCACGCTCTTTCTCCTCTGCATCGGCACTTAATACCACCCATGTCAATTAACAGTCCCCGAATGCTTCCCAAATAATTATCCTTTCACTATGCCAAAGACTGGCCAACAATGTGTCAGAAAACACAATAGCATCCATGCAGAAAATATATATATGTATACATACATACATACATATACATACACACACACATATACATATACATATACATACATACACATATACATACATATACGTACATATACATATATATATATGTATATATATAGCTATAATCTGTATACCTGGAAGGATGGGAACACCCCTGTAATGGGACAGGTAATACATCTGCCTTGCTCCCGTGTGTGTCCCCTGTAGAATTTAACTTAGTACACCGAACACTTCATATATATACATATATGCTTTAAAGCATATATAACATATATATATATATATATATAGCATATAAAGCATAAAGCATATATAGAGAGAGAGCGGAATTACTGGGGAGTGGGGAGTGTAACTCTGGGGTCAGACTGACTGCTTTCGGGCGTGCTACCGAGCACGGCCAAGGTCTGGATTTATGCTCACCTTCCTCTTCAAGGGGAGACGCAGTTTTGAGGCGCACGCCCAGTGTGGCTGGAACAGGCCCAGGGTGTGGCTGGAAGTCTTGGTGCCTTCTGTGCCCAGATCACCGTGTTCTTTCGGCCCGCGAAACGTCCTTCGGGGCAGGTCGCCGCCACGGGGTCACGCATCCCCCCGCCTTGGGGTGTACACGGCGGATTTTTCGCCACGTTCCTCCGAGCCTGAGCCTGGGAGGCGAGCCTGGCCGGCGGTGCTCCAGCCCGCACACCGAACGTGGGTGGTGCCGCCTCGCAATGGCGTGTTGTTCCTGCTGCCTTGACAGCTGCTGGGAGACTTTCTATTATCATCCCGCTTTAGGAAGATCGCGGCATGATGAATCACCAACTTGCTGTGCGGCAGCGATGTGCGAACTGCGGCGGAGGCAGCGGGAGATGGGGCAACATCTGGATTGCAGGTGTGGAGGCGTGTGGTGGGATCCCTAGCAGTTTCACATCTAGAGGAACACAGCCCGAGTACAGTGTCCCCCAAAGTTCGCGTGCCGTGAGAAAGGAAAACGTTCTGTGTTTTGAGACCCACGTCCTGCCACCGTTCACCTCTAAGGAAGAAGGGAACACATCTGAAAACTCAGGGGACGTTTTTGAAATTTAAAGCGAACTTGAAAGGGAGAGTAATTGTGCTGTCGACATCCCGTTCTTCCGGGTAAACGTTACATTCTATTGAGGGAGATCGTCAACTGTTTGTTCAAAAACCCAAATAAGGTGACAAGAGCCGAAAGCTCAGACCCTTCTCCCTGGGAAATGCACACGGCGTGCGTAGATACTCTGTGTGGACTCCCGGGTTGTTTGGAGTCTCTGATTTTCTGGTTATTCAAACGCTTCTTCCCGAGATCTAAAAAAAGGCCAGACGACTTGAACTTAACAGATGTTCGACGAAAAACTCTGGCAGGGCAAGAACTCCAAGTCTGGTTTCCTGGGTCCCAGGGCACAGCGCCCCCTCCGGCATGGAGACGGTGAAAGAAATGAGTTTCCATGGAAGAGAGCGGACAGTCACAATGTTGCACCATGCGCCACACTCGTCCCGTCCCCTTGAGGGCTCCGTGGATGCTCGTGGCCCCTATTCTGCTCATGGACCAACAGAAATATGGGCTAGGCTCTGAAAATATAATGGGCAATTCCCTCATGACAACTTCTCATCCAGCAGCTGTTCTTTGAAGGAACAGAATCTAGAGGAATACGAAAAGGTGTGGACTCAAACAGTGAGAAAGATCGCCCTTAGACACGGACTAGTAAAGCAGGGTAGGCGGCCTACAATCCAAGACTGTGTGCCACAGGGACTTTGCACCTGCACCTGTGTATGTCCCTTGGTTTTCAGCTCACAAGTACCTTGGTGATTTCTGCAAGCGTCTCTTCCCCATCTCTGTTTCCCCATTAGGTTCAAAATGCAGTCAATAGTTTGCATTTTTGTTTTTGAGATCTGTACGAACTGGGAAGTGCAAACGAGCACATGTCTGTTGACTTGGAGAAAACCGAGTGCCCTGTGTGCTTGAGTGAAGGGACCAGAACTTGCTCAGAAGCACAAGGACGTGGCTGGTATCTGAGACTTTCTTCCAGGAATGATTGTGTCCCACACCTCCTCTTTGGGCTGACTCCATTCTTTGAGAAGCTTCCTTGTTATTCTTTGTACGTCTAGTCCCAGTCATGGTGACCTCTGCCGCCATTCCAAATTCTGTAATTCTTACACGTTTTCTAGCAGATAAGGCCCTGATGTGTTAGCCAGCACTCAGACCCCTTCACAACACAGCACCAATTTGTGTGAGTCCCACACCTCAGTAGCCCATGCATGGGTCGCTATTTCAAGCAAACTCTACCAGCCCCTAAAGAAGTCAAACCTCATCATATTTCCTCTGAAGTTGTCTTCCTTCCTCCCTCTTCCTTCCTCCTTCTCCTCACTTCTCTAAAATTGCTGTTTACATTTAAGATACATTTCCAAATCTATCTGGAAAACCCCATAAGTATGTCCGTGCTATCTTAAGCTACTGGGATGCCTTCCTCTGTTAAAACTACTCTTGGGGCGCCTGGGTGGCTCAGTCGGTTGGGCGGCTGACTTCGGCTCAGGTCATGATCTCGCGGTCCGTGAGTTCGAGCCCCGCGTCGGGCTCTGTGCTGACAGCTCAGAGCCTGGAGCCTGTTTCAGATTCTGTGTCTCCCTCTCTCTGACCCTCCCCCGTTCATGCTCTGTCTCGCTCTGTCTCAAAAATAAATAAACGTTAAAAAAAAAATTAAAAAAAAAAAAAAAGAAACTACTTTCAACATCTGTATCAATATCATCTGTAGTTATAATCTGGAAGGACTGGAACACCCCGGTCCTGGGACAGGGAATACAGCTGCCTTGCTCCTGTGTGTGTCCCCTATAGAATTGGACTTAGTACTCCGAACATACAGCCGGCGCTTAATTTGTTCACACATCGTTATCTCATTGAATTCCCGTCACTACCGTGGAAGGTCGGTATTGCTGGCAGCCCTTTGTAGACGAAGAGGAAGATCTAGGAGGCTAAGGTAATTTACCCCGGGGGTGGTTTTCTTTGAGGACATTTCACACCGGTTGTGCCTCTAAGACCTGGGTGTCTCACTCCGTGGTGCTGTTGTGTTGGAAGGAATGGTGTTGGATGGTTGCTCAAGTGACAAGAGCAACGAGGAGCTACCTCTCTGCCAAGTGGTCGCCATACTCTTGATTTGCAGCTTCCAGAGCCCAAAAAAGTCATGTTAAGGACACAACGTATTACTGTGTCGTCTCACAGTATTAACTTTTAAAGATTATATAATTAACTTCCTCTGTGTTCACAATTAAGGACAGACACACAATCAAGTCACGGAAACATCCCCAACGCTGCAACGGAGGAAGTGATCCCCTGCGGCTTGGCCATCCAGTGCCACCTGCACATTTCCAGAAATGCCGCTGTTGCACCCACTTTCGCTGGGTGACCAGCAACCCAGGAACACTGGAGAACGGTGGGAAAGAACTCCCCGAGCTGCAAGACTGCCTCAAGAGAGGGAAAGATAATGGTGCCCTTTGTTGTTTGGGATCTGTCCCTTTAGCAACTGGAATACGATACCCTACCTTCTCTCTCCTTTTGTCTCTCCTCCCTCCCTCCTTTACCTCACTCTTCTGTCCACTCCTTCCTTTGGCCTATACGTTTACCAAACATTCAGAAGTTCTTGGTAAACTTACGGCACTCCTTTTCCTAAATACCTTACGAATTACAGCATGTTGCTGACAGAATAACGCGAAGAGAGACTGACATACATTATCTATAAGCTTCGCAGACTGTGAAGTGAAGGTTTACCATTTCCATGGTGAATTATAAGGAAATGAAGATTTCTACTATTTTGTCTTACTTATTCAATTGATCAATTTTCACGATGAATGTGTTTTTTGAACTAGATGATACATTTGTGGTTGAAGAATGAAACGTGCCCTAAAACATACCCATGGTTTTGCAATTGCATGTTGCTGCATTCAAAATGAGTCTTGTCACTTCAGTAAAACAAATTGCACCTCAGCCTGGAAATATCCAAAATTAGACCTCCTAATGCGATCCGGATGACATAATTCCCTTGCCTCACAAATTTTCAGATTCACAAGTAATTGATGCACAAGGTCTGCCTCTCTTCCCCTTGGATACAGACATAGCCCTCATCGATGAGATCCGTTATTTTTAAATATCGCAAGGATATGAACATAAATGGTCAGAGATCACAGAAAGGAGTTTAGAAGACAGTGCACAAGATTCTTTACTTTCCATCCTAGAAGAAAAATAAACATATCATTAAAACCAATCATCCTTTCACGAGTTCTCACTCCTCCACAACTGCTTTGTCGGGTGAGGACACTGAAGAAACCAACAGGTAGGGTTGTTACATGTGCAACCACACGTGTGTATGCGCACACATGCACACACGTGCACACACACACACTCACATGCTTGGTGTTGGGTTTCCAGGCTCAGTGACCCTCTCCCCTGGAGCTCCAGCTCCAACACCTCCCCCGCTGGCTCTCGGGTGTTATAAGTTCCACCCCTGCCCTCGGCCCCACCCCTCAGGTGGTCTTTCCAGGTGCTTCTGCCATGACCGGTTCTCAGCTGTTTATAACAACTTCTCTTGATCCAAAATCACACCAAACAAGAAGAAAAGCATACTTCGGGCGTCCTCACTGGAAACTGATACTATAGACGTAGAACTTGTCCGCTGACCCTGGGGTGGGCAGAGGAAAGACCCTAAGGGGAAACATGCCTGCACCTGAGCCCTGACCTGCTTCCTGTGCGCTGTGCTAACTCGGGTAAGTCACCTCTGCTGTCGGGGCCTTGGTTTCCTCTTTCATTTAAAAAAAAAATTCTCCTGTCTGCTTAAGCACCCTTACGAGGACCAACTAAGTTAGAGGGGAAGACGCAAGTAAGGGGTCCTTGTCCCCTGGGACCCACTCACTGTGTGCGCAGGGCAGGGTCACGGCGACTCAGCTGACCCAGAAAGGGCGCCGCTGCCTCAGTGATTTACAGCCCCTTCCTTCCCTCCGTCAGTGACAACCTGTCCCAGCGGTGGCCACGAGGAGATGAGCCGCTGGAAGCAGGAAATAGAGCCGAGAGCTCTGTGCCAGGATAAAGTGGACCCCAGAGAAGAGAGAAAACAGCTTTCCGATGATGATAAGCAAAATGCTTCCGAGTTTAACTGTTTGGAAAAGCAATTTCACAACTATGACATAATGGTGAAGTATGATCCTCCGATGAAAAACCTATAAAATATCATTCCAACCGCCAGCTTTGGGATGCATTTTATAATGTTTGTGGTGGGTGATTTACTAGATACGAAAGTATCTTTTTGTAATATAAAAATTACATGAGAGCTATCATCCCACCAAGACTGCAGCAAACAGTTTTTGTGACACTGTGAAAACGCACGCACCTCAACAGAATATGAAGAAGAGTGTTACGAGGCATTCGATGTACTGTGAAAAACGGCCTTTCGAGTAAGAACGATCTTCCAGAAGCTACAGCCCAGAATAATTCCGGGAATATTTACCGAGGGCCCGAACATGGCAGGGGGTGTGTAAGAGCCTGCGGAGAGGACGGGACGCCTGTCGCTCTGTCACTGAGTGCGAGGCACCGTCATTCATCACGTCCAGGACCCCTCAGCGCAGCAGGTTTCAGACATTTATGGTGGGTGGGATGATAGTGAGGGTGCTTCTTTAAGATCCCAGCGAGATCTGTGGATTCTGACTCCACTGACCCATAGAAACATCCCCAAGTGTTCAAATATATTGATTCTAATTGAGGAAGAAGCCATGGGACCAGGTCAGGATTCCCCCATCTGGGAATGCCTTTATATATCTCATTTTCCCACACTGTCCTTCGAGAGCTAAAATCTATGGGGCGCTCCTCTCCTCCGGTAACACCTGTCTTAGTCTGCTTGGCTGTTATAACGAATACACCACAGACTGGGAGCCTTGAACAATAAACCTATTTTTCAAGTTCTGGTGGCTGGAAGTCCAACATCAAGGTGTCCACAGATCTGGTGTCTGGTCAGAGCCCTTGCTGTTTTGCAGATGGATGTCTTCTCATTGTGTCCTTGCATGGCAGAGAGCAGGGAGAGAGAGAGAGAGAGGGAAGAAGCAAGCTCCCTGGGTCTTTTCTTACAATAATCCCATTCATAGGGGCCCCACCTTTATGACCTAATTAGCCCCTAAAGACCTCATGTCCAAATACCATCCTTTAGGGGGTAGAATTCCAACCTATGAATTTTGGGGGGACACAAATATTCAGTCCATAACAATAGTGTTCTTCAAATCTGCGCTCTGGGAACCATATTCATGGCTTCTGGCAGGGCATTTTCAAGTTTCAGCTGGAGCCTACGGTCTCCATCAGACGCATGAGGTCCGCCTCCTGTCCTAGTATTTTCCAGATTAAAAGTTTTTGCGACGATGTGTCCGAAGGCCCTTGGTTCGATGAGCCCCAGGGTTTGTCATCCAGCAATTGTTGTAAACCCTGAATCAGAACACTAAGTCCGAGTCTCCTGGGATCTTGGGGTTGTTGCTTGACATCCATAACCTTTGTTCTCCCATTTGTATGATTTATTTTAATAAAAAAGCTGCGAGTGTCGTCTCTGTGGTAAGTGTTGACGACACAGAGAAAAAACACACAGGCTCATTTATGGAAAGAAAATGGAAGTGTGTTGGGCACTTTCTGCACTGTGCGATGTCATTTTCAAAGGTTGTTTTCCTTTCTTTTTTTCCAGCTAAGCAAACCAGTTTATGAAGGTTAGGTGACTTGTCCGACATCCCTCCGATAGCCGTTGAGTAACTCATCGAGGCTGGATCCCACCCGAGTTTGTCTGAACACAAAAAAATGGCCATTTTCACGTAAGCGTACTCTACGATGAGATCTCTTCCAGCACACGTATGAAAGTCTGTGGCTTTAAACATGAGCTTGTCTACCTCTTCAAGTAAAGCTAGATGCTGGATATACAATTCCCAAATGTGTTTAGTGCAGCATTATCATTCTCAAGTTAGTGGAGGGGAAGAAAAGGAGCCACAAACTAGTGGCTCCAGCTATGAAATCAGGATGATTACAAAGATGTTTTGCAGTCTATAAAAGTTACTACAGATCGGTCCTGTTAAAATCCCTATTTATTTCTCTTGCACCAGGAAAGGAGAAGGGAATTGCTTTTTGCTAGAGACAGAATATTATACTCTCATCTAAGGGTGAATACAGTCGCAGCTGGGCCTTTATAATTGTGACTCATTTAAAATGCCTCGTTATTAAAACTGGATTGTTTTGGATTGCGACTTTATTCAATTGAGACAATTATGTGTTCTGTGTGATTCAAATCAATGATTTCAGGCAGCAGTTGATTATTTCAGCTTAATTTGTTGTGCCTTTTGCTTTTTTAGACAGCCATTGGATATCAAAGTCTGAAATTAGATTGTAATTTCCTGGTGTGGATATTTTACATGTCTATTGCATTAGCTTTCATAAACGTCGTGATGCTTCTCTATGTGAGTTCACGCGCAAGCTCAGGGAATATCGATCCGCTAACAGCGCAGATCTACACATTTCTGTGCAGGAGCCTCTGTCCTCTGGAAGGCAGCACTGTCGCTATGGCTTTGGACCACTTAAGCACGCTAGGTTAGGATCGGCTCTTCCTCTCTGCCATCCCAGTCCAGAGCACTTTGATGAAATACATTGCCCGCTGTGGGTTTTCCTTGCTACGCTTTCCAGGAGGAAGTGCCCAGAAATCGGTGGAAAACCCGGGAAATGGTGCCAGGAACAGGAAGGAAGTACCTGTCTCTGCAGGTGGAAATTGCCCAAGCCCTGGCTGTCCATGGTGCACAGGGTCGAGGAAACGTATCACACTAAACCAGTCCTGCCTCTGACTTATTCCGATGCCTGCAGGCTGAAGTGAGTCTGGTGGGGGGAGTCGCGGCCCCACGACACCACTTGCCCGCTTGATCTGCAGGCGGTTGGTATCCATTTCCGAAGCTTCTCCCTGGCACGCCTGGGGGTGGGCCGTGACACGACCCTGTCCTTGTGTGAAACCTTGCTTTTTCGTTTTTGAAAGTACCTCGTTTTTGTTTGTTTGTTTTTTAAATATATGAAATTTATTGTCAAATTGGTTTCCATACAACACCCAGTGCTCGTCCCAAAAGACGCCCTCTTCAATACCCATCACCCACCCTCCCCTCCCTCCCACCCCCCATCAGCCCTCAGTTTGTTCTCATTTTTTGTTTTTTTTAAATTTTTTTTATTTATTTTTGAGACAGGGAGAGACAGAGCATGAACAGGGGAGGGTCAGAGAGAGGCAGATACAGAATCTGAAACAGGCTCCAGGCTCTGAGCTGTCAGCACAGAGCCCGACGCGGGGCTCGAACTCACGGACCGCGAGATCGTGACCTGAGCTGAAGTCGGCCACTTAACCGACTGAGCCACCCAGGCGCCCCTATTCTCATTTTTTGAAAGTACATGAAATCACGAGAATGTAAAACTCACCACCGGCACTGTGATAGGCATGCCTACTAGTCCCTGACACGTGCTGTTTTCTACTGGCGGGAAATGGGGTGGTCGATGGGGTAGGTTGAAGACATGTACATATGCCAAGAATATGCATAAGTTACTAAAAAAATCATATTTGCATAAATTATCAGCGCTGTTTTTTTTTTAAATGAGATTAAAACTATCAGACACTGCACGGATAAGAATTAGCCTAATTGGAATTTGAATCAAAAAAAAAAAAACCCAAACATCTGACTCCCAAAACTCCTGCCAGGGGGTCTCAAGTTAGGGAGAACATCCACACCCAGGCAGGTGTCCAGTCACTGAAAGCTCAGGCTTCATCTCTACTGATATGCAAGGAGCATCAGTGTGTATTTTCTTTTTTGAGAAAGGGAGCACGGGTGCGTTCACAGCGGGGGAGGGGCTGTGAGAAAGGGAGGAGAGAGGATCCCGAGTTCCACTTTCAGCGCAGAGCCCAACGTGGACTCAATCCCAGGATCCTGGGATCACGACCTAAGCTGCTCACTCAACTGACTGAGCCACCCACGCGCCCCACGGATCAGCAGTGTTTTAATGGAATGTGGGTGTGGTGACCTCTCAAAACCCCTTTCAACTTCAAGGGCAGATGCTTTTATTCTTGATTGAGCCTTCTGTGGAGGATGAGAACTGGTATAAGAAATGTATTAAGAAAGTACCGAGACTTCAAAGAAATCTAATCTTGTTTTCTTCCTTTTTTTTCTTTTATTTAAAAAAATTAATGTTTATTTATTTTTGAAAGAGAGACAGACAGAATGAGAGCAGGAGGGGGGGGCAGAGAGAGAGGGAGACACAGAATGAGAAGCAGGCTTTAGGCTCTGAGCTGTCAGCACAGAGCCCGATGCGGGGCTTGAACCCGTGAACCGCGAGATCATGACCTGAGCCGAAGTCAGGTGCTTAACCAACTGAGCCACCCAGGTGCCCCAAGGCGACCCTCTTTTTTAATTTATTCATTTATTTTGAGAGAGAGAGAGAGAGGGAGGGACAGTGCACAGGGGGGAGGGGCAGAGAGAGGGAGAGAGAATCCCAAGCAGGCTCCACACTGGTAGTGCTGAGCTGTATGTGAGGGCTCAATATCACGGACCATGAGATCATGACCTTAGCCAAAATCAAGAGCCAGACCCTTAACTTACTGAGCCACCCAGGTGCCCCTAATCCTGTTCTCTACAATCTCACATTTAGACCAAGAAGTTTCCATAGAAATGACTCACTGCCCTAGGGAGCCATGCAGCTTAACCAGACATTGACATGACTGTGCCCTACAAACGCAAAATCTAAGTTCTCTGCTACTTATGGAGAAGTATTCATCCACAACTTAAAAAAAAATTGCATCAAAATAATGAATGCTTGACTATTTAAATGAGGTTGGAGAAGAGTCACTAACAGAGGCCCAAAACCATCTCAGTGAATCTGACGTGTGGAATGTGAGCTGTAGACTGTACCTAACCAGGCAGCAGATGTTGAGCAGGAAAGATATGCAGCCTCCACACAAACAAATGTTTGTATCCCTGTGTCGGTTTTCCATCAGAAACGTCACAGATGGCATAGGAATCTTTTCCACGAGGTAGGGAATTTTTCTAACCTGGAGTGCGGGTGGTTTCAGGATGGGATCAAGGCTTAATTCTGTTCCATTTTTTTTTTTAAACGTGGCATCACAGCCTAAAATCCTAGATCTGAACATTCTTAGAAGGCCGGGGCTATTTCCCAGCTCGGTGGGACTTTAACTCATGGCTGCCAATCCCAATCTAGATATAGTTAGAATCCTGCTTTGGGGGGTGGACACTGCTCACTTTGTTCTCGTTGTGGCTTAATTTTATTTTGCTTGCTCTTACCCAAGAAAAATTCCTAGGGAAGACTAATATTTTTTTATGATGTAGCAGGTCGGCAGACACGTCTGATTCTCTCACATCTGTCTTTGCCTGTTTTCTGTCTCCTTGGCCACCGTTCTTGTTCATCTCCTTAATTACTTCTCTAGACTTCCGTAATAATCTATTTATAACACTGCCAACAAGTTCCACAATTAAATATGCAGCTGCCATAGTTTGAATTTCACTTTGCTTGTGCATCGTACCGACTTTCTGGAAGAGGGGAGCGGGGGAACCCCGGCGCTGTCCTCACTGTTTACAAGATCGTTTGAAACTCTGTGGCCTGATATTTAGAGTTCCACGAAAGTAATTGCAGAGCCGAAGGGCAGGAGTTGCTTCGTGTACCCCCTCCCTCACCAAACCTTCTTGTGTATTTTCTGAAGCACATCATCGGGGGTATGTGTCCTTCTTTTTCTCATGGCTTCAGGTAATACCTATGTGCTTGTAACTCCCAAATCCTGAACTCAGATTGTTTATGGACAGACATGTGAATGTGCTGCGCAATTTAGATGTTTGATGAATAATATACCTTCAAGATCCCAATGATTTTTTTACAAACATCAGTCCACTAGTCCAAGCCACAAATCCAGCGTCATCCTTGATTGCTGTTTCCATTCTCGAGTATCCCTGACTGTGTGTTTTGTGAACACACACTTGCTCTCTCCCCATTGACTCTGTTGTGTGTTCCCTACTATCCGGCTTCTGTTCCAGCCCTGGATGTTTCTCTTGTGGAACAGAGATGGAGTTCCACCCTCCACCAGAGTGGTATTTCCAAAACGCAGATCTGATCTTGCCATTAAAACACGGCCCGAATGTCTTAGTGAAGTTTAATCTGGGTGCTCAAAGTATTCGCTCTTCACCGCCCGTTACCCACCCCTGAGCTCCATTGTTGTAAATTTCTTCAAGCTTCAGGATTATTCCTTACACTCTGGGGACAAGGGCTTCACACATTTTTTTTTCCCCTTTGCCTGGAACACCGCCCTCTGTGCCGTTCTCAACCACCCTTTAGACGTCTCCTTAGAGATGCTCTCCTCCAAGGTTTATGTGGTGACAGCACAGCTGGATTAGATGCACCCCCTTCCATGTTTTGCTGGATCACCTGCCTTTGCTCCAACCACAACATGTATGCGACATTCAGATCACTGTTAACTTGTCTCTTTCCCCACCGGAAAACAGGCTCCCCAAGGACAAAGTTTTAAGGTTAATTTAGTGTCGTTTCCCTAGCACGCAGTGTGGCATCTGGGACACAGGGAGACTCAATACATTTTTTTGTTGAACTGAGTAAAACGCTTACTCGTTCCCAGGGCACCCACTGGTGACTCACTGTTCCTGCGTTTGCTGTGCTCTATCCATTCAATGCTTTCACCTCACGCAGATCCCAAGAAACATCAAAAACGTGTGTTACTTTTATCCTTCTCTCGGAAGTCCTTCCCGAAGACACCAGTTCATCGTGGTCCTTCTCTTCCTGGGAAATCCGCAGAACCTACTACTTAAAAACTTGTTGGCATTTTGTTATACATCCTTTCTACCTTCTCGCCACCACAGTAAGCTTATGATCTTCCTGAGGGAAGGTTTTGCTTTACTTCCCAACCCACGCGGGCGTCAGAGAAAATTTTCTCTTTGTCACATGACTTGCAATTACATAGTATTTTTCAGACTCAGAAATACCAACAGTTCCCTCCGTAATCCTCGGAGCGTTAAAACAGCGCAGCCACCAAAATGCACTGCTGTTTTCTTTGTTTCAGAGTCTGAAAACACACTCATAAGTTGTTTGCCTGTTGAATTCCCATTTGCAAGCAATTCAAGGTCCACCCTTTGATGTTAGCTGTGTCCCAGAAGAAGGAGACACACTGAACAGATTAAGAAGAATATGTTACGCAAGATCAGGTTGACATTGATTCTTGAAGATGGTCCCAAATACGGACTGGGATTAGGCCAACCCAGAGCCAAGCCCAGGAGCACCCATGTGAGCACAGATGTAAGGTCTGCGATTCAAATTTTCTTTTCTTTGAACGACAACATTGAGTTATGCAGAACCAAGCCCCTGAAAGTCCATTAGCAATTTAGGAAATCTAACCCGTCAACCAGCCTGGTACTGGGGGACATCAAGTATAGACTGTGATAAGAAATTCTCCATTCTACTCTTGATGGTTCTAAAAGAGAGAACTCTTTTTTTTAAATGTTTATTTATTTTTGAGAGAGTGACAGAATGTGAGCGAGGGAGGGGCAGAGAGAGAGGAAGACACAGAATCTGAAGCAGGCTCCAGGCTCTGAGCTGTCAGCACAGAGCCCAATGTGGGGCTCGAACTCATGGAATGAGGGATCATGACTTGAGCCGAAGGGAGACGCTTAACCGACTGAGCCACCCAGGTGCCCCTAAAAGAGAGAACTCTTAACAGAAATTAAATTCCTGACTCAATTCCTCACATTTAATATATATCATGAAAATTCAACTTTCTGACCATGGCATGAATTTAGATCACCAAAGGAATGCTCCTAGAGCTGCTGCTTGTGTTGAGCAAATTTATGGTGATGTAGAGAAAACCATCATATTTCCCCTTACTAACTCATCTGCACGTTCAAACCAGAGCTTACCGCCACCCTGTGTGTATCCACTCTGATCCCCTGGAGTTAGACTTTATCTTCCTCCAGGGACCTCCACCCTGCGCCCCACCACCCAGGGGACAGAATGCATGGCCGTCAGCTCCTGCTGTCCATCAAACAAGCGCTCGGGAGCCAGACTTAGACAGTATAACACAAGCTGACGGATGGACTTCTGTTTAGAAAGTATTTTTCAAAGCCAATTACAGTAAAATCTATTTAATCAATTCATGCCTTACCTACAATGCACAATGAAAACATGTCTGAATTTCTCCATTTTAGTTTCTATTTTCCAGAACATCTTTTTTTTTTTTTTCTAGAGAATGATGCCTGTCTGAGTGAGTTTTATGGTAAAATTCTATTTATATATTTGTTGTACATTCATATCATGTATTGACCATAACATCTGCCATCATGCATTTCGAGATTGGATCATTATTTCTACTAAATGTAGTGTTTTTTTTTTTTCAATCAAATTGTGAAGCTTGGAAGTGTTATCATGAGTAATTTAAACAGTTGCCAGCATCATTTTATATCGATTTTTTAAGTAGTTATATGCATGGGTGTTCAAAAGACTGATCATTTCTATTACTTTCTTAGCAAATCCATAAGAAAACGGAGAATAACCCCCCTCAGATATCCCAGAACTTCTCCATTGTCCTGAACTGGTTACTCTGGGCCAGGAACACGCTTCTACATTGGCCCATGCATTTTGCAACACAGTAGTATCTCTTTATGCCACTGATACCATGGACAGCAAGGCCCTGGAGTGGACAGTTCTAGGTGAGAACAAATCTCCATCCAAGGATCCTGCTCCATACAGGAAGTATACAGGTGGGTAGCACAGGATCCTACCTCCGCTCCCAATCATCTGGGTCAGGAAATTGCAATTTTATTCCAGAACTTTAAAAAATGTCACTTAGTCAAAAGTATGCATTTGGTACACATCTGTACTAAATATTTCAAAGGCAAACTTTTATTATTTCAAAATAATAAACCTTTTGGTGCAACAGAGCCCATATGTTGAATAGGCACAATTCATACGATAAAATGAAAATGCAACATCATTTCTACTTCCCTGTGTGCCTTCAAAATATTTTCTCTGCCACTGGTTGATAAAATTAAGAGATCCAAGGACATGTATATTTACCTTGAATGGAGAGTGCTTTCCATTAAAAAAAATACAGTATTAATTCAGAAACAAGGAAAGAATATTCAGAAAATAATTATCCTTAGTGTAACTGGATATAGGGTTATCTAACAAAATAGGCACAAGAGCTGCCCATGAAAAGTTCCAAAATAATGATGAAAGAAATCCAAGAAAACCTAGACAAGTGGAGAGATGGTGTATCTTTACAGATGGGAAGATTCAGTTCTGTTGAGATGCCAGTGATCCCCAAACTGAAGTCCAGGGCTAGTAGGATCCCAACAAATATTCTAGAAGAATTTCCAATCGTGGGAATAGGCAAGCTGTTCATAAATGTTACTCAGAAAAGCAAAGGAACTCAGAAGCCGAAAACAGCTTTGAAAAAAGGAAAAGAAAACAAAAACCAATTTCAGAACTCACACTGGTCATGTTCAGGGTTTGTTATAAAGCTACAGTAATAATGAGAGTATGATACCGACGAAACCTTGGACACAGACATCAGCGGATGGATGGTCTGAAGACGACCCACGTGTGTGGCTAGTTGACTTCTGACAAAGGCACATATAATTCAGTGCAAATAGGATAATCGCTTTCACAAACAAAGCTGGAATGACTAGACATTTATAAAAGAAAAAGGAAACCTCCACCCATAACTTTATATTAGAAATGCAGGTAATTCAAAATAGTTCCTAGAAATAAATATAAAACCTAAAGTTATACAATTTTCAGGAGAGAACTTCGGAGAAAAACCTCCGCAATCTTGGAATACCAGATTTCTGAAATGACACCAAAAGTAACATCACAACAAGTAAAAATGAACAAACTGAACATTGTAAGAACTAAAACCTGTCACACTTCAAAAAACCCTGTTGGGAACATGATGTCAGCCAACAGAATATGACACAATATTGGGAAAAGCATATTTGATAAAGGACTTAAATCCAGAGCACATACATAATGAACTCTCAAAACTGCAAAATTAAGAACAAAACCCTTAAAAATGGGCTCATGATTAGAGTATTTTCACCAATGAAAATATACAGATGGCGTATAGGGACACAAAAATTGACCAACTTCACCACCCCTTAGGAAACTTACAAATTAAAACCACAATGATATGCCTATGAGGAGGCTAAAATTGAAAAATAAAAGAAATAGACCTGACCGTACTCAGTCCAGATCAACGTGTGTAACAGCTGGGACCCTCCCTTGTTGCTGATGGGAATGGACAATGGTACAGCCACTCTGGAAAACAATTTGATGGTTGTCTATAAATTTTGACATACACTTGTCATCATGGCCAATGACAGCACTCTTGGGTATTTACTCAAGAGAAAGAAAAAAGTAGGTTCACCCCCAGATTGGTACATATATGCTTACGGCATTGTTATTCACAATTTCAAAATACTGGAAACCACCCAAATGTTTTCGACTGCGAATAAATAATAATCAAACAGAGCCCCAGGCACAAGATACAATACCTCTCATTCATGAAGAGGAGGACCACTGACCTGTCCACAAATGGATGGGTATCACTTGTGCTGTGCTAAGGGGAAAGCCAGACCAAAGGCTTCATACTGTGTGATTCTGTTCACAAAACACTTTGAAACGGGCCACGCTAAGGGGCAGGAAACAGATCAGACTTTGTGGGTGGCCAGAAGCAGGGAGGACTCTGCGACGGAGACCCAGGAGGCACCTGCAGGGGTGCTGGGACACTTCCATGTCTTGATTTTGGTGGTGGCCACCCATCACTATGACTTGTTAAAACTCACAGAACTGTCACTAAACATCGTGCATTTATTGGGTGTCGATTTTAATTCACAACATCTGACTTAAAAAAAATTCTGGATTTAAAGCCTCAGGAAAATAGAGAAAAGGTAGATAAAAACAAAAGCAAGAGTCATCCCAAGTGACTCTGAAAATGTCTCACTTGCTTATAATGTCTACACACTTCTTCCTCAAATTTCTCCCTCACGTTTTGATTGGAATTATTTTATTTTTTGGATTACTAAAGTTAAAACATTTTCTTTCCAGTAGTATTTTATTTTTTATTTTGTTTTATTGAGAGTGGGACAGAGACGGCATGAACGGGGGAGAGACAGAGGGAGAGGGAGACAGAGACAGAATTGTAAGCAGGCTCCACACTCAGCACAGAGCCCAATGTGGGGCTCGATCTCACAGACCGTGAGATCATGCATGACCTGGGCCAAAATCAAGAGTCGGACAGGATGCTCAACCGACTGAGCTACCCAGGAGCCCCTGAGGTAGTATTTTAAATAACACCTGATTGGCAATCAGGTAGACAAAAATTAGTACAGCTTGATCCAGGAAAAACACATGATACCTACCTTATTGAGTGGCAGTGGACCTTCAGGAAGAAAGATGTACGCATATGCTGCAAATGACCTATTTCCTGTGTTATTCTCAGCACATCTGTGCAACTTTGGTCGAGATCAGATCACGATTTTGAGATCCAATCACGATTTTGAGATCCATATCCCCATTGGAAGAGATTTCTAGCAATTTTATTGTGTGGCAGGATGGGGTTAAGGGCATCCCGTGGCGTCCTTTGACATTTGAGCACAACCATTTTGTTGATGACTGGTTCCTTTTCTTCCCTCCATCCCTAGATGCAAATCCTAGGTTTATTGCTAATACAGTAATTTTGTTCAGACCTAAGGTAAAACAATCTGTGGGAGGAATTCTACCTATCCTATTTTGGAAGGGACTTTGGAAGGGAGAAGCAACAGAAGGAGTCGCAGAATGGATTCTTCCAGGGGAAAGACAGAGGAAAAGCCATTTTCTTGTTTCCTCTCCATCAGAAAGCACTTGGGAAATCTTGGGGGAAGTGGGCTTCTTGCTGGGCCCTGTTTCCATCCTCACAAAGATGCTGTTCCTCAGGAATCCACCAAGCCTGGCTAAGTCCCGGAGTTAATGTGACAGCCTTCCAAGAAAAAAGGCATCAGAAAAACATTACAGTTTATGGATGATGCTTGAAATGGTCAAGGGCAACCTTTGTCTTTGAGGCTGGTCAAAGCAGATGACGTTAATAATAATTGCTAACACGGAGTGCGGGGCTGAATGGTTTTTGTAGAGTAGCTCACTTAATCACGGCATCGATCCTCAGGATCTGAGGATCCCAGAAGTTCTCTTGCACAACATTAGAGCAGCTAGTATGTCTCATGCCCATGACCTCTAAACCTGCTAGCCAAGAAGCAAATACACATCACATACAAAAAAAAAAAAAAAGGGGGGGCGCCTGGGTGGCGCAGTCGGTTGAGCGTCCGACTTCAGCCAGGTCACGATCTCGCGGTCCGTGAGTTCGAGCCCCGCGTCAGGCTCTGGGCTGACGGCTCGGAGCCTGGAGCCTGTTTCCGATTCTGTGTCTCCCTCTCTCTCTGCCCCTCCCCCGTTCATGCTCTGTCTCTCTCTGTCCCAAAAAAAATAAATTAAAAATGTTGAAAAAAAAATTAAAAAAAGAAAAAGAAAAAGAAAAAGAAAGAAAGAAAGAAAGAAAGAAAGAAAGAAAGAAAGAAAAGCCTGAACCAAGCCTCATGGTTCTCACCTATAAAATCCCAGTCATGATGTAAATAGAAGAAAAGTCAAATAGACAAGCAGTTACTGAGTGCGTACTGTTGCCGACATTTCACAAAAGGTTTGGGAGGTTCTAGGAAATGTAATGTCATTAATTAAAGACACGCATCTTTATACACATCAAGTGGCACAAAGCTATGTGATGAATACTATGTGGCTCATTTGTTTATTTTTTAAAGGTATGGAATTTGTATTTAGCCACCATTGTGAGGAGCATATATTTTTACGAGAATAAGGCTCGTATGGCTTCATTAAGGGCACAAGATGGGGAAGCAGTAGCCTCTAGATCTGTTGCAGCCTCGCAAGTTGCTAAACAGTATTTAACTCTGTGAGGGAGGCGGGCCTCTGATTTTGCAGAAATACATGGCAGGCTATCTAGCTCTATAAATGTGCGTGTATTTATGGCTTGAAAAGAGAATCTTGAAAAGGAGAAAAGCTTTTCACAGATCTCAGGGAAAAAAAGTTTCAGCGGGCTCAGAGGAAGAAGACGGAATCTTGAAAGAGTGCAATTGTATTCTTCCTATCTAATTTGCCAAGGCAACACAACTAATAGGAAAACAATTTAAAATGGAAACACTCCACCTGCGGCCAGAAAGGGACCATTATTACAAAGAGGATCTAATCCATTGGGTTTAGAGTACATATAAGCAATGTTACCTAGACATGTAAAAGCAGGATGTTCTGACCGTGGGGTTCTCTGATACTTGACACAGTTTTGAACTTGTAGTAACACCCAACCGTAAGGTAGCCGCACAAGGAGTGAGTGGGTTCTTTTTACAGAACACCAAGGAATGTGTGGAAAGTTACGGATGAGGGTGAATTAGTCTCCTGGGGCTGTTACAACAAGTGCCCTCACTGAGTGGCTTACCGGGAATTCATTCCCTTACACTTCTGGAGAAGAGAAGTCCAAGGTCAAGGCATGGGCAGAGCTGGCCCCTTCTGTATCTCGTGTCCACATTTCTTCTTTTTATAAGGACACAGTCAGACTGGGTTAGAGCCCACTCTCTTCACCTCATCCTAACTTGATCATCTGCTAAGACCCTTTTTCCAAATAAGGTTACATTTACTGGTACCGGGGTTAGGGCTTCAACATAGGAGTTTGGGAGAATTCAACCCATAACAGGGGACTTTCATCCAGCACAACTAGAATGCAGAAATGACAGGTCTGGTTGAAGGGGAAAGGATGTGTGTCTGTGTGTGTGTGTGTGTGTGTGTGTGCGTGCACACATTTCATAGCCCCACCAGACCCCATTCTTCACCCCCTTTTTTTGACACAATCACAGCCACGTGCTGCATGACAACAGAGTCACAAATACAACCATGGATTGCTACCACGGATTGCTAGCCGCGTTTCAAAATTAATGTTTACTACGTGAAACACACAATACAAGCCTCAAAATATACAATACAGATCTATGCGATCAGATTTCTCGATAATTTTAAGTGTTCACAGCCTAGTTGAAAACAAACATCTCCCACACAAAGGCAGCCGATAGTGAAAGGAGAACGAAACAGGTCAGACAGTAAAGGACACAGAGATGATTCAGCGGAAGTAAAATCACTTTCGAATGCAATGATTATCCAAGAATTTACAAAAGACATAGAATTAGATCCAGGCCTTATTAGTAAGATTCATATACAGACAAAATGAGGAGGAAGCACATTGCTTAATTTCTTTGATCCTTGGGATTTGTGGCAGGGATTTATACCCGCCCCCCCTTTCTTCCGCAGGAGCACAGCAGCAGAGGAATAGCCAATGGCCCGCTAACCACATTTCTCAGCTCCCTTGGGTATGGCCCTGGGAGCAGAATGACACCTGCTGCTTCCTGTTCTGTACCTGAAGACATCGGGTGCTCCTTCTACATATTCTTTCTTTTTGTTGATAACTGATGCATGGAAATATGGAAATGCATGATTTCTAGGTTTGGCCATTTGAAAAGAGAGACGCTCCCGCCCAGGGTTCCAACGCGATCGTGTCGGAAGCCACCTTTGTCCCCAAGTAAGGAAGAGAAGCAGACCACTGCCATTTTAAAGTACGCTCCTCAGGACTTTGGCTTTATCTAAACCACATTGGGTCTCATTCTTATGACAGTTCAGCCTTTACACTAGATCATACAATGTGTTGTCTATGTTTTAGGATGATATATGAATCTATTTTTTAAGTTTATTTATTTATTTATTTATTTTGAGGGGGAGGGGCAGAGAGAGAGGGGGAGAGAGAAAATCTCAAGCAGGTTCTTTGCTGTCAGTCCAGAGCCCAATGAGGGGCTCAAACCCACGAACTGTGAGATCGTGACCTGAGCCCAGATCAAGAGTTGGACGCTCAACTGGTTGAGCCACCCAGATGCCCCAAGATGATATATGAATCTTACACCACATGTGGAAGCCCTTTATAAACCATGAGATGATTTGCAACAGGTAATTGCTGGAACAGGGAAGAGTAACTTCCAGAGAGTTGATGATGTCGGCGAGAACAAAAATTGAAGGGGAAAAGGGTGTATTTTCATCCCCTTCAGATTTGGATATACATTATCATGAAAGAAATAAAATCTTATTAATGATAGTATTGATAGCTAATTAAATTTAGAATGCCACCTCTACCCCTCCCTCCTCATGCACATGAAGGAGGCATGTCACGAAGTACTTTCTACTTGGCAGCTGAGCGAAATCAAACACTAAACAGTTAAGAAAACTGTCACCCACTTGTGGTGAAGCATTTGTGGAGGGACCGCAGAAAGTTCCCCGACGTCCCGGCCCTCCAGGCCCATCCGGAAACCTCTCTCCCATCTCTGCACAAACTCCATCAAGAAGAACAACTCACAGATCGCAGTGGGCTTGGACGTGAGGAGTCACTACGTAGAGACCCAAAAATGTAGTTTATAGAAATCTTAAGCCATCGGAGGGTAAGAACTTTCCACCCCACCTGTGGTAACATAATGATTTGTGAAGGTGATCAAAGCGATCCTCGAAATAATGGTCCTTGCCTGTCAGAAACCTCACAAGGAAACTTTAGATACGTAAGCACAGACCCACGTAGTGCCAGGTGAGACAAACGTGCCTCCGTTCCCATGGGATGTCCATAAGGAATTCTCAGTGACGTTCTCTTCTAAACAGCCGTTCGCGACATCAAAACTACTTCTCAGTATTTCTCTCGGATACATTATCGACTTTCAAGTCAGAAATGCATGGAGGATGCTTGAGGTCCCCCTCATCAGAACACTTTCCTTATTGTACAGTTTAAAAAGTGTCCAGAAGAGCCAGTCCTGCGTGAAACTGCTCCATTGGGGCAAAGGACCAGCGAACAGAAGCTGCTGCTGCTTTTTAAATTTTTATTTGTATTTTTGTAAGCTATATTTATTTTTGAGAGAGAGAGAGAGAGAGAGAAAGAGAAAGCAGGGAGTAACAGAGAGAGAGGGAGACACAGGATCCGAAGCAGGCTCCAGGCTTCGAGCTGTCGGCACAGAGCCCGACACGGGGCTCGAACTCAGACGGGTGAGATCATGACCTGAGCCGAAGTTGGACGTTCAACCGACTGAGCCACCCAGGCGCCCCCAGAGGCTGCTCCTCACTCAGGCCGAGGGAGGGAAACAGGCTGTGGGTGCAGAGATGTTCACCTGAGCAGGCTCCTTGGGACAGTAACGGATTCTCCAGGGCTGCTGGCCTGGCTCGGGCAGGGGATAGATAGTCTGCCGGGTGTCTGTTAGGTAGACAGCAATCGGGTGCAGGGTCAGAGCAGGACGCGGAAATGTCTCCATCAGCAGGCCTAGATGCTCCAGAGGAAATTAAAGAGAGGGGGAGGTCTTCAGACAGAGGCAATTATAACAGAGAGGAAGCCTAGGATCACAACATCTGCAGGGAGGCAGAAATAACTCTCTGGGACACGTGATGAGGGAATAATCATAAAGACAGCGCAGTAGAACGAGCCGAGCAGGTGAACAAATACACGGAAGGGTAGCCCCGGTGTGGGGCTTGTGGGGCTGTGTTTAGGCAGACAGAGAGGAAATGGAGGTTGCCAGATAAAAAGAGCGAAGAAACACCAAAGGGAACGTACCAGATCCCTCGTGTTAGTGGCACATAATTCTGCTTTATACCTATCGGACTAGTGCGTGAGAAGGCTTTACCCAGTTCCAGTTACTTAGGATGAAAAATTGAGATGATTGCCAGATAAAATATAGGATATCCAGAGAAATTTAAGGTAAACAATGAAGAATTTTGAATGTTAGTATGTCCCATGTACCGACACTAACACTTTGCAATATTTGCGACGCACTTACAATAAGAAGGTATTCATTGTTTATCTGAAATTCACATTTAACCTAGTTGCGCTGTAGTTTTATTCGCTAAATCTGGCGACTCTAATTGGGGACAGAAGCAGAAGAACTGACTCCCCACAGCCAGGCCTGCGTAAAAGGTGTCAGCGCTTACGGAGTGTGGATTTTGAAGATCAGAGGCTTAGATGCTATTTAGACTCCTACTCAGTAGAATTCTCGGTCCCAAGGACATAGTCTGGTATCAACATTCTTATTTGCCTCAAGGAAATTAGAGAAGACCAAGGTCTTCAGAGTCGATCGCACAAACTATCTGAAGCTAAAATCAGTGACCGTGCAACATTCAGCAGTTCCCCCTGCGATGATAAATATGACAGGAGCTTCTGCAAGGTTCTCAAAGATGGATCTAGGTTCCAGCGTAGCCGAGACTTTGTGGAGGAACAAATGATAGCGTGTTACGTGGTCATACATATGCAGGGAAGAGAAGGTAGAAAGGAAAGAGGCATTCTTGCATCGCAAGTTCGTAATCTTCCAAACTTTTCTGGTGTTCCCGCGCTGAATCAGATTCAGTTCAGCAAGTGGCCCAGTGTGGTTGGGAAGGTGGTGGTGGCAGACAGCTGCCCCGTGATGACTATCACACTCAGTCTGACTCTAACAAAGCTCTGCGCACACGGTGTCAGGTTCCGTGCTTACAGGTCGACCCCTGCGACCACTCTGTCTCCCACACACGAGCTCCCATGAGCACAGATCACATGTAACAGAAGCAGCAAGAATGGTGGGAGAATGGCCTCGTTACTCGTATGAGTTACGTGCTTAGTGTGAAACCAAAATACAAATGAAATGCAAGGGCTCATGGGTGTATGATAAAGCTCCCCAGCATGTCAACCGAAACAACGAGGACAGCAAGGGAAAGTGTTGAGAAGATTGGGCTCTTGAGGGAAAGGAAGCCATGAGGAAAAGCCCCGGAGCAGAGAGGAGGGTGTCAGTAGACAGAGAAATAGAACACAATGAAAAGAAGTGGCATCAGGGGACAGGCGGATGGGGCGTGGGAGGAACCTGGGGCTGAAGAGGTCCCCAAATGTGGTGGCCTGGCTGTAAAATGATGGGATGTGGGAAGCGTCATGAATACGAAACAATTAAAAGGAAGATCATTACGTCTTGTGCTGGGGAGACTCATCCGCGTAACAGAAGAGAAAAACAATTGTCAGATATGACCGGGTGTCTGGAACAGAAGGGGCCAGAAGAATGAGGTTCCCGGAGGAGGGAACAGAGAAATTAGAAAGGAAGAGAGAGTCTGAAGCGAAGATAACTTGATGACCTTTGCTGGAGAAAAACCAGTTTGCAAAGGCAAACTGATCTTAACAGTTCAGTGTTGTGTATTTAATTGTGTCATTGTGTATTTAATTACCGTTGTGTATTTAATTGAAGAAGTAGTTATTTTATTTTATTTTATTTTATTTTATTTTTTTAGTAGCCCCCATTTAAACCAAGTTCTCATTTAAGAAAAACTCGCAATTGGGGCTCCTGGGTGGCTCAGCTGGTTAAGCGTCCGACTTCGGCTCAGGTCATGATCTCACGGTCTGTGAGTTCGAGCCCCGAGTCGGGCTCTGTGCTGACAGCTCAGAGCCTGGAGCCTGCTTCCGATTCTGTGTCTCCCTCTCTCTCTGCCCCTCCCCCGTTCATGCTCTGTCTCTCTCTGTCTCAAAAATAAATACACATTAAAACAAATTTAAAGAAAAACTCACAAGAATGCTGATAGCCGATGACCTTCGGTTGTGTCTTCAATGAGCTACTGTTTTGAAAATAAATATAGCATCTAAAAGTATGAGTATCCTAGGAAACCTGAGATTGATGAGTACAATTTTGTCTCCCTACTTCTAATGTTAGCCGAATGGTGACATATGCAACGTAAGCTCCGCAACTGGTCCGTCCGATGTGGAAACAAAGCAGTGTTTGACCAGGAGACAGTGCTTTGAATGTTTGCGTCATGCTCAAAGACTTACACCATAAGGCGGTAGACGTGCCTTTTTTTGTCACCTTTTTACCAACGCGTGTGAGATACTAGAGTTTTACATTTGCTGCCTGTAGGATGAGTTAGAACGAAAGAGCTTAATTTAGATGTAATAGAAATTAATGACTGAACAATTCAAGATTTACTTGTTAAATGTCATTAAAAATATATTGCCTGGGCACAGTGCAATGTCTCCGCCCAGGCGGAAGGAACAAAAGCCTCGCCGTCGAGGCGCGATCCCATCGGGTCCTCAACAAAGCGGACCTTCTGGGGATGCCAAGACTGGGACCCGGCGTGTTGGTCCGCTCGCTCTCAGCTACAATGGCTGTACCTCCAGAAGCTAGTTTCTCAAACTCTGAACCTTTATGCCAGTGAGATGACACAAAAGGGATAATTTCTCTAGACGCACCGGGTATAATTTGGGCAATCTCCACGTGGCAGGCACCTGCACCTCATTTGCATTTACACAATTCCTACTTAATCTGGTAATTATGTAAATAGCAGACAAGACTTTTGACATCTCACTTTCTTATTCTGCTCTGGAAACTGACTAGATATTACATGGCAGGCAATTTGCTATTTTAACACACAAAGGATGGATCCATTTCAGCAAAAAATACGGCGAATTACTGCGTATCTCCAAGGTGCATCACCGTCTTTTTGTTCTATTGTGCAGGCACTGAGGGATTACACACCTGGAGGGCTCTGTTCAAAACACTGTCTTGAGTCTGGGACATGTGTTGTTCTTATTCCCCTGCCACCCCCCACACCCCCACACATTGTCCACACTTGCCAAGAGGTCCTATCTAACCAACTTAAAAAACAAAGCAAAACAACAAACAAACAATGTTTTCTAGGAGCTTTCTAGAAGATAGGGCCACCGTATAGGTGTTCTATAAGAATCTATGCTATTAATGAAATCTGTGCTCTTACATAGCTAGCGATGCAACGTTTATCATTGAAAGGCAAAAAATAAAATAAAATTAAATTAAATTAAATTAAGTTAAATTAAATTAAAATAAAAAAGAAAGAAAGAAAGAGTCTTTGTCTTCCCCATAGGTTTCAACTACAAACTAAACTATTCTGTTGCGTCTTACTAACTGCGCAAGCTTCTTTCCGTTAGTTAATCTCTCTGAACTCGTATTAGTAAAAGACAGGTAATGCCACCCGAATTAGGAGACACTAGAGGTCACATGGGTTGGTAGTTCCAACATAGCACACAAGGACCCGTCGTGTGCTGGACTTTGACAAAGGCTCGTCATCTCCCCTGCTCCCACCTGGTTCCATTCTGGACACCCAACCTCACACCTACCCGTCGTAGCCTGATGGCATGTGCCCCCCCACGAGTGGCATCTTGTCTTATCCCAGTCCCTGCATCCTGGCCAGAAGCAGCTGTGGCTGGCATGGGGGACCCCATGGCAGTGAGGACTGTAGCCCCAAGTCTCTTCAACTCCAGAAGGGATAACGAACAGTGAATTAATGGTCAAGCAGGATTTGTATACAGTCAGCATCTCTTTACCCCCAAAGCCTGAATTTACAAACAGGCTAAAAATGAATTCCTTTCATCAGCTTTAATTTTCTAATGCAGTGACCCATCCTAACACTGCGTAATAACAGGTCCCAGAGTGACAATTAAAATAAATCACCCTACAGAATATGCCATTACAAGCATTCATGCCTCATCAGTAACCGAATTGCCTTATATCATACATCCTGAGGAAATATTTATAACTTTAGCCTCAGCTCCCCAAAGCGCAATCTGATTAATATTCTGCCCCTGTTGTAGATTTCTTGGAAATTGAAACATGGTTCAAGTATTATTTTCTGGGTGACAGTCTAATTTTCTTTTAATGGGGAATACCAATGGCTAATCATGAACCAACAGCCATTGATCCAAAATGCATTACCTTACAGCAGCGCCCAAGAAAAAGACCAGCCTTGGCACATCCCTCCTCTTTTAAGAAAAACTCTTGAATGGATGAGCTCGTTTTCTGTCTCCGTGAAGGGGAGGAAAGCCTTCTGAAGGCTTAAATGTTAAAGCGATTCCTGTTCCACTGGTTTAAAAAAAGGTATCCTAAGTGACGAAGGACTGTATTGAGAGAAGTCAAGTCTGGAGGAGAAGGCAACTTCCTTCCATCCGGCAACAGACGTTTATCTCTCCCCCTTCTGGAAACTAGAAGTCCAAGATCAGGTGCCAGCGTGGCCTCGTTCTATGAGAGCCTCTTCCCGGCTTCCAGAGGGCCGCCTTCTGGCTGAGCCCTCACATGGAGGAGAGACGGAAAGGGAAATCTGGTATCTTCGTGTGGAAGGGCCCTGACCCCATCCCGGAGCCCCGCCCTCATGACCTCCTCTCAACCCAATCACCTCCCAAAGGCCCGCTTCCAAAAGCTATCCCCATTGGGAGTTAGGGCCGCACCCCATGAATTTGGGGGGTCACGAACGCTCAGTCCATAACAGAACAAGGAAACGTCTGGCACCGCGAAGGCCCTGCTGCTGTGGTCATCCTCCACGTAAGAGGTTCTAAGGTCAGATGGCCGGGGGGCCACTGGTCCCAGGCCCAGGAGGTCAGGGGCTCCCTCATTGTCCGAAGGCTGCCCTGCTCTCTCTCAGGTGTGCGTGTCCTCACAAGTGCCGGCATCTCGTACCTTCTGTTTTCAGAATACGCTGACACGTCGGCAACCAAGGCGCATTTGAAGACAGAATTTGGGGGATCGTGGTCCCAAGGCCAGATTTTGTGTTCTGATCTAGTTCCCACCTACTCCACACTTCAAAGGAACCGCACAGGCAATGTGGATAGCGCGGGGGTGGGGGGGCTCTAAACCAAGTCCAAAAGGACAGTAGCTGGGCCACGCGTATCTCCCGAGGTCCCGGGGACGAATCCCCAGACCCCGGCCCCGGGCGTCTACTGTTTAGAAAGAGTTCTGGCTTTTGAGACACTTAGCGCTTTCCTCACTGCCAGGAAAAGGTGTAGCCATTCTAAATTTGAAGTTTCTATGTTACTTAACCTCCTGTCTCAATTTACCATCTTGCAAAATACATAGAAAACCTGCTAAAAACCCCGGACGTGCGGAGGTGAGAAATCATGCGATCATACGTAAAGCCACCTCCGTTTTCAGGAAGAGAAAGGCTCGTATGAATAAATTGGCCTTCTGCTGAACAAGGACTTGATGTTAACACTTCTCTCACAAGTCTCTCCCTGACTCATCACCGGAAACCTTTTGTGTGTGAGAGGCTTGACCTTTTGAAGAGACCTGCCTGTAGGTGATTTGTTTTCTGTGGACTTTTCACACCGCACACCCTTCTCGGGACTGAATAATCACTTAGAGACCGTGATGCGGCTCTTGGAAAACTCTGGCTCCCAGAGGAGCTGGGAGAGGCAGGGGGAAGACATTGTTCCACGACTTCGATATGGGAACGCCAAGACCAAATTTAGATTATCATCGAAGACCCCGGGAACCCGAGGTCTGAGGGCACCCAAAGGTGAGTTTGGAAAAATCAGTCAACACGTGGGCTCAGGTTTCTTCCCTGGATGAAGGCTGTAAAACTGTCCAACCCAGGCGTTGGTCACCAGCCCTCCCTTCATGTCCCAGTCTCTTGCTTTTACTTTTCTCCCTTGTCCTAGGAGCACCCCTTCCTCAGAAGGGGGGCTGTGGAGGCAGAAAGTTCTGAACAGAAATCTTACCTGAGGCAAGGGGATGGGGCAGCCCTCCCTCCCGGGGAGCTTGCGTTTCAAAGCATTCCTCCTTTTGATCTCCCAGGAGGGAGAGCCCTGTGCGCCTTGGTTGTGATTTATCATCAGCCTGCGGCAATTATTGGCAAAACCAGGCCTTGGGCCATTTCCTTGAGGCCTCTACGTGTTTGGGTGGGAAACAGCAGAGTCGCCTGTGAGGACTTTAAGGTGGTCCTTTAAGTGCCTTGCTTAAGGTCACAGCAAGCTGAATTGCAGAGCTAGGAGCAGAGCCCAGGGGCCCCGGATCCCTCAGGGCCCCCGCAGAGTCACTCCCTGCCCACCCGACCTCTGCGGGCTTTCTCCTCCCCCTCCAGCTTGTGTTGTACCCCTCCGCACTGGGGCAAGGCCTGCGCTTGCTTGCGTGCAAGCCCCCCTAACTCTGCACTCACCTGATGCTCTGATAGTCAAGGGACAGAAACCAGACACAGCCTCTTCTCTGTCAGCTGAGTGACCGAGGAGGGTCCCGTCGGACATTGGAAAAAGCCACGACACCCACCCATTTTGTGAAGGGGGCCTTCTTCGTTGATAAAACTTGGAAAAGGCATACGGGCAAGAGGGCGTTCATTCACTCGGCTCAGAGGGTGAACAGTGTGTAGAGACGCCCTTCAGAGGGGTTTGGAGCTCGGGGTCACGGGGCCACTTGGCTTCATTCAGCCCCAGGATGGCCATCAGAAACCCATTGCTTATTCCTGGGGAGCAGCGGATAGAATCCAGGTCCCAGAAGAGTCAGGCCTCCTGGGTTTCACTTCAGGCCACAAGTGCTGGGGTCCCACCCAGCTCTACACCTCCAGCCGGGAGCGTGAGGGCACCCCGCCATTCAATCCAGCTCCTTGAACCCTCTGCAAGTTTGTCCTCCTTCAATAAAGAAACTGCACCTGCTGACCATCACTTGATGTCTTGTTATCCAAAGCCTGTTGGCCTGCTAAGGAGACCTGGGGGTCTGTTCTGTGTCCCTTTCCCTGCACAAATATGGGGTCGCTCCCACAAAAATTACGTAGCTTCTCATGGGGGTGAATGTGCATTTGGCCCCCTCTGGGTGTTCAGGCTGCCCGCAATCCGTCTCACTTGTCGCCAGTTTTGTGTGGCATTCACATTGCCATTATAATTGTACAATTCCACGAAGTATTTGCTATTTGATGAAATACGAAAACTAAGTCAAATGTTAGAGTTCATAATTCCATTCACATGACTTGAAAACAGATGGAAAAAAGAGGAATAAGGCACAGGTGGCCGGGAGGGGGGAGGGGAGGAGAGAGATCCCTGTTCAAAACTGTGTAGACAAGGCGTCTCTAAAGGGTGGAGGAAAATTCCAAGCTTAATATGGGCGGGCACTCAAATGTCTTCAGAATCCTAAATGTCCCCCTGTGCTTTAAAGATGCCTAAAATGTAAACTTACAAACAAGTATGACATGATTTATGCAAAGATCATTGAATGATCCCATTTTAGTGGGCCAGAGTGTTCCTATTATACAAGACAAAATGAATAATCCCACATTGTTTCTCATTTAATTAAATAATTTCCTATGTTCTGATGTTTAACTATTTTAAAAGCATTTCATTACTCATTTGCAACTTGCTGTAGTTTATTTTAAGAAATTATCCACCGGGAGATATTTATGTTCAAAATCCTTATTTGTCCTCGAATTTATCCCTAATTATTTTCCCAGGACACATCTTTAGATTGGGTCCAGGTGTACACAGGGCTAACGACTGTTGATGTCTCCTTGGGGCAGGGGACAATCCTTACCACATTTCAGTACGGAGGACAGCTAATGGGAGGAAGTGGAACCTGGAAAGAGGAGACAGGGGTACCCCTCCTCTGTGATACAGACATCACAACAACCTGACATCAGGAGAGAAGGAAAACTGGCAGATCAGATGTGGGGATGTTATTAAAAGCTTGAACACAGGGGCGCCTGGGCGGCTCCGTCAGTTAAGTGTCCAACTCTTAGTTTCTGCTCAGGTCATGGTCTCAAGGTTCATGAGTTGGAGCCCTGCATGGGGCTCCAAGCTGACAGCATGGAGCCTGCTTGTGATTCTCTCTCCTTCTCTCTCTGCCTCTCCCTCCTCATACATGTACTCTCTCTCTCTCTCTCAAAATAAATAAACAAAAACTTAACTGAAATAAAAGCTTGAACACAAAGCATAAGGCACAGACATACACACACAGACACGTGTGTGTGTGCACACAAGGCCACAGGACTGATGGAGAAGCAGGGAATCAGAACAGTACCACGGTACCTGACAGAGACGGGTGGTGGCCCGAACCGTGGTGTCCACAGCAGAGGTTCAGTTCCGGACATACTTGGACACCAGCAACAGCAACGCACCCTGAGAGGTTAATATGGAAAGACAGAGAGGAACGAAGAATGACTCTAAAGTTTGCCCTTGGTCTAAGCCCACTGGAGGAATCGAGTTGCCTTCACCAGACAGTGCAAAGGGTGCAGGTGAGATGAGTTGGGGGAGATGATGAGTTCCGCGGACGTGGCGCTGAGTCTGAGCTCATCATCAGCCGAGCAGGAAGCCAGGTGTGTGGGAGATATGTGGATGCAGAACCCAGGGGAGAAGTCTGGGCTGGAGATCTCCACGGGGGCATCAGAAGCTTAGAGACAGGGGCGCCTGGGTGGCTCAGTAGGCTGAGGGTCCAACTTGGGCTCAGGGCATCATCTCATGGTTTGCGAGTTCGAGCCCCGCGTCGGGCTCTGTGTTGACCGCTGGGAGCCTGGAGCCTGCTTCGGATTCCGTGTCTCCCTGTCTCTCTCTCTCAACCCCTCCCCCTCTTATGCTTTGTCTCTCTCTCAAAAATAAACATTAAAAAATTTTAAAAATAAAGAAGCTTAGAGATAGGCTTGAAAGTTATCAGGGTAGCACTGTTAATAGCATTTTGTATCTCCCCCCACTTCTTCCCCAGTTAGAGGAAGGGCAATTCTGGAGGGGAGGTTCTGTTTTTCCCCCTGTATACTTTATTATCTAGTTATTAATTTCTGTATGACTATAGGCAGATTCTTTATCATGTATGCTTTCACCCACCCATGCCTAAAGAGTAAGATTTAATAAATATTCAGTGACTATTTTAGCACTGTGGTCTAACATTAGAATTCGCCTATTCTGTCCCTCACGTGAGTCCCCACTTAGATGCAAACACGACGTAGAAGGTTCATTGCAGCATGAAACTCGGTTTCTTGTTTAGGTGGTAAACAATAGTTTTTAATCACAGCAGAAATCACAGGTAAAATTTTTCTAAAAACATAATAGACATGTTAGCTCAAAACCCTAGGGGAAAAAAATCATTCTTCCAGTATCCTTTTCCCTAATTACCAGAAACTTGATGGCTGAGGACAACTCACATTTACTCCTTCACAGTTCCGGAAGACAGAAGTCCAAAATCAAAGGTCAGCAGGGCCGTGCTCCCTCTGGACGCTCTGGGGAGAGCCCTTCCCCAGCTTCCAGCCCCCACAGGCTGCAGGTGTCCTCGGCTGGTGGTCCTATCCTCCAATCTCCCCCTCACAAGACATCTTCCCTGCTCTCTGGTCTTCTCCGCATACAACGATGCTGGCCGCCGGGGTTACAGTTCACCCTAAATCCGCCGTGATCTCACTTTGAGGTCTCTAACTGAATTATAGCAGCAAAGGTGCGATTTCCAAGTAAGATGACATTCTGAGCTTCCAGGTGAACATGAAGCTTTGGGGCCACTATTCAACTGACTACCCTTTCTAACTCAGCAATCTTCTTATCCTGCGGAAATAGAAAGATATTTAAATAAGGACATATGCCTCCAATTTTTAATCCAGTGTTGTTCGTGAGAGTGACAAGGAGGAAACTATTCTAAACATTCTGAAGGAAAATAGGTAACACATGTGATAATATGGAAAAATACCTATTGCTCTGGGAGATTGCCTGTGATAGGTTTGAAAAGAAGGATGCTATTTTGTACCTACGTTGTAATCGCTTTGGGGGAAATAGCTTATATGCATACAAATTGAACAACTGCGAGGCATACACACCAGCATTTATTAAAAAAAATCACTGGGCTTAGAGGTTATAGAAGAAGTATTTTAATGCTTATTTTTATGCTTATTTCAACAAACTTTATATTTTAAGATAAAAATCTTTTTAAAATCAGTCCAAGAAAAATGTAGCAAAACGCTACCTATGGTGGAATAAAAAAAAAACAAAAACAAAAACAAAAAAACAGAAGAAGGTAAATTCTAACTGATCTTCTCCAGCTGAAGTTTAGAATGTGGCTACTGAATCCATCCACACACAGCGTTTACTTGTCTGGACGTTGAAACAAAACAAATTCAAGATAAAGAATAGCGAATAAGATGTTACACATGTTTTAGGGTAAAAGTAAGAAAAGGTTAGGTTTTAGTATGCAATAACTCCTAAGGAACAGAGTAGAAATTACTGTGTAAATTGGTGTGAAAGTTGAAACATTCAAATGTTAGATAAGGTCTTGAATGACAGGTATGGGTCTTGGCCATTTTTCTCCGGTCTACTCAGCCTGGTTCAGTAGGTACACTGCAGGAAGGCATTAAAAAAAATGCAGTGAATGAGTGAAAACTGTAAAAATCTAAATGGATAATTAAAATGCATTTTCCACGATGACTCTTCTAAAGATG
The DNA here is from genome assembly GCF_018350195.1 of Panthera tigris. Lineage (NCBI taxonomy): Eukaryota > Metazoa > Chordata > Mammalia > Carnivora > Felidae > Panthera > Panthera tigris. Next base: position 136,194,758 of record NC_056662.1, on the reverse strand, counting down.
AACGTCTTATATAACTACCAGTCTGGAAAACCTATCACAGAGAACCCTTCTCCTGCCCTCATTTTGTTTCCAATAACCGCCCCTCCCCACCCCCCACCCCTTCACTCTTAACCCCCGCATGGTGTCGAGTCCTGAGCTCCTGGGGGATTTCAAGCCAGCTCCGGGACACTTGGTTTGGACAGCACGTCCGTTCTGTCCTTCGCTCCAGTGTTACTGACCGTTGGTTCTGGGTTGTGGTTGTAAGGAGGCTTTATTAAATGAGCTTATGTTCTTTATGCTAAAGCTCAGAGAAACACATATGTCATGGGGATATTTAATCACTGAAGAGATTCAGTTACTCATGGAGCACAAAAGTGCAACCTCACTCTGAGTTCTTTCTTTGGTCCTACAGACACGTGAATGTGAGGAAAGGGAGTCAATACGAATGAAATTTGGAATTAGCCGTCTAGTCATTTCAAAATAAAAAAAAACCTCCCCTTCCTTTCTCATCGGATGGAATCATTATTCCAAGTGCATGTGTTTAAATCACAAAATGATGCTGGTGCTCACGATGTGGGCCACTTACAATTCTATTGTGATCCTCTGCCTCTGCCATCATGTCAACAAAGGTGTCCCCGTGCCTTGGACCACAGTCTTTGTTCTTTCATTTTTAAGTGGAGCTCAAATGGTCCCATCCATTTCTGGATCTTTAACCATCATCTTTTCACAAAATGACCCCTGGCTCTCGCCATTCCAGATTTCTCTTAACTTCTGGATCTGGTACGTGCCACAGACACCGCGTGGCCCAACCGAATACATTTCCACTTCCGCAAACTTCCCTTTCCTTTAGGGCATGAGAGGATCAGAGCGCCCCATCTCATGGAGGGACACTACTCACTTCCCAGGGCCCATCAGAGGTGACCGGTCCCCTCCCTGCCCCTAACTTCAGAGTTCATGCCACAGGTCTTAATGACTACTGGAAAGGAGCTTCTTAAACTGTTCCTGGTTCATTGCTGCTACGGCCTTATTTTAGCCTCAAATACCAGTTGTCAGGTGGTACAGTTCCCGTTCCTGGTTCATTCTCCCTGGGCTGCCTGAGGATTCCAAATGTAAACCCGGAAAATATCATCGCACCCTCATTCTTGACTTGGTAAATGTGTCTTCACACCCCAGCGATGTACTTTTTAACTCAGGTATGTACCCTCTAACTCTAGCTATGTGAAGGATACCTACAATCCTGGATGGATATCCTCATTTACTTGGTCTGGGGTAGAGCACACGTTCTGTTGGGCTTCTGCTTTCTTTGTTTTCTTCCTTCATTTTTCCTTCCTTCCAGTCATTCTGGTCCTTCCTTCTTTTCTTTTCTTTTCTTTTCTTTTCTTTTCTTTTCTTTTCTTTTCTTTTCCTTTCTTTTCTTTTCCTTTTTCTTCTTTTCTTTTCTTTTCTTTTCCCTTTCCTTTCTTTTTTTCTTTTCTTTTCCCTTTCCTTTCCTCCCCTCCCCTCTCCCCTCCCCTCTCCCCTCCCCTCTCCCCTCCCCTCCCCTCTCCCCTCCCCTCTCCTCTTCCCTCCTATCCCCTCCCCTCCCCTCCCCTCCCCTCTCCTCTCCTCTCACCTTTTCTTTTCTTCCTCTTTCTTTCCTCTCCAGGTGATTCCAATATGTAGCCAAGGTTTGGATTCAAATGTGGCCAATGCTGTGGATAGGGTCCTTGGCCCAAGTCTCTCGCCATTGCCTTTCCCGTTCAATTATTTCATCCTTTCCTCCCCCACCAAATCTTCCTGTTCAGGTGGGAGAAGGTTTGTGAACTGACAGTAAATCCCCCCTGAGGAGTCTAAGATAACAAACGCTACCTTCTCTGGCTTCCTGCATAAAGTCTAAGCACCCCTCCCTGCTCTGCAACCCATCAACCATTCAGACAAGCCGGAGATCAGAACCAAGGGTCTGTCTCCTCCTGCACGCCCTGCCAACAGCTCTGATAAGTTGAGGGGTCTGTCCACGTGGAGAGGGATAGAACCCTTGGTTCTTATGCTTCCTCTGACACCGTGCAGACCAGAGCTGAACTTCTTACTGGTAATCTGCATGGACAGCTGGCCACAGAGCAGCAGAGGTTCGCTGCCCAAACCAGGAAAGAAGACAGGATCTGACAATAGTATTTCCAGAACACCAAGATGGGGCTCCAAGGGGACACAAAGAAGTGTTACTGAAAAAATCAAATCAAATAAATAAAATGATAGTTTGGCTTGATACCAAAACCTATCTAGAGAATTCAGCAGTTTACCTCCTATGGGCCCCCCACCTGTGAAGGCGTGTTTACTCTCAACATTCGGCTAATCAACAATATGGTTGAAGCTGGTGTTTTCCTCCCTGGCATTCATCATGATTTGTGTGTACGGATCATGCACTTGAAATTGACTTGTTCACCATCTTTCTCATGCACTAGGTGTGATCTCCAGAGTCTGCTTTCCGCCCCCGCGCAGCCAACATGGGGCTCCGGGAGGCACGGGCTTTGCATGGACAGAGGAGACCTGGTTGGCATGTGGTGTGAGAGGGATCAGGGCCATGGAAGCGTGACATGCCCTCTCCACATAAACAACACAGAGTTCTTTTGGGGAAAAAAAAACAAAACAAAAAAGCCCCTGGGCCTTCTGACCCAAAGAATGATATCCGAGTCAAATTTTCCTCATTCTTCAACACGGCAGAACATGACTATGCTCTTTTGCAGCATCTTCCGGTTTGAATTCCTCCTTTTGAAAACGTATATTTTGAATTTTTTAAAACATTTATTTACTTTTGAGAGAGAGAGACGGAGTGCGAGCCAAGGAGAGGCAGAGAGAGAGGGAGACGCAGAATCCGAAGTGGGCTCTGGGCTTCGAGCTGTCAGCACGGAGCCCGACGCGGGGCTCGAACTCAGGAACCGTGAGATCATGAACCCAGCTGAAGTCGGATGCTCAGCCGACTGAGCCACCCAGGCGCCCCTGAAAATTTATAGTTTGATGACGGGAACCCTATTCAAAAAGATCTATCTACTGACTTTACTGGGCTCTGGGCTTTCCGTATCACGCAGTGATGTGTCATCACCTGACAGGAAATCGGTGCTGCTTCAGACGGCATGTCGTACACGTCCTAGCTCGCAGACTCCATCATCACGCAGAATTATTAGGGATCATGCAGCGAACTTCACTCTGATTTGCACTTAATTAATATCCAAGGCTGTCCTCTTTCAAAAAGTAATTCGCACGTGGAAATAAGAGATGCACGTTTTCCTTTAAAAACAACGTACAGCCAAAGTAATTTGGATCCTCGGTAAAGAAGCTTAAGAATTCGATTACAGGCAACCACTAAATTTTGCACCAAGTACCCCATAGCACGTTTCTTTGGCTCCTTCTCAAATTGACCACCCTTTTCTCAGACGGATCCATCCCAAACCCTCAATGACGTTGTGGACGAAGTGGAAACAGTTGGGGATTTCTCCTTGGGTCCAGGGCCGTCTGTGGCTGTTGCACATTCTGATGTGGGAGGTCTGGGGGGCAGATCTACCCTGTGACTCACCCGGGAGAGCTGGTCTCCTGAGCACTTCAGTCTGGTGGCAATGGTTAGGGGCAGCTAGGTAAAGAGAAATACTCAGTGTGGGCCACCTGGGGGGCCCGGTCAGTTGAGCATCTGACTCTCGATTTCGACTCAGGTCCTGATCTCACGGCTCGTGAGTCCGAGCCCCTCGTCGAGCTCTGCGCTGACGGCCCGGAGCCTGCTTGGGATTCGCTCTCTCCCTCTGTCTCTGCTCCTCCCCCGCTCGTGCTCCCCCCCGCCAAAAAATAAATAAACTTATTAAAAAGAGAGAGAGAAATATGCCGTGAAAGCGTAAGTGCACTCCACCTCAGCATGAAGCATGTCAGGTGTCCTAGAAGATAACTATGTCGTAGCAGACGATGGAAACTCTCATCTCAATTTAAACCTGGTCACAGTATTTATAAATGTAAAACACCTTAGAGGGGAGTATTTCAGTCAATGACTTTTACCCCCTGCTACGTTCTGAGGTCTCAACTGTGATGTCATGCTTCGGTGTTTTAAACCGTGGCAGCTTCTTCTTAATGATCTTCTTTTGGATGTAAACAGCAAACGACTTTCACACACACACGCCCTGACTTAAGTGGCACTGCATGCGAGGCATCGACTCAAGTACATTCAGGTTACCTTCAGAGAGATCCTCGTGCATACATTAAGAAGTGCCTTTTAAAACATCAGATCCTTAAGATGGGCTTAAAATCTCTTCACTCCAAAAAACGGAGTACCCTTTCTATATTTTTAAGTGAAACAAAAACCTGATAAATACCTAAGTCAAATCGGGTTGTGTCATATTTTGACAAGGGCACAGGGCACAGGCTGCTGTCATAAAAGAAAATCTTTTTTTTTTTTTCCCCAACTACAGAGTATTGTCACCAACACGAATTCTGCTGCCTAATGGATTAACTCAGTGACTGCTTTGCCCAGGACATCAGAAAATCTCTGCAAGCTACAGTTGTGTTTATTCAGGGGCACCTGGGTGCCTCTGTCGGTTAAGCGGTCGACTTCAGCTCAGGTCATGATCTCAAGGTTCGTGGGTTCGAGCCCCGCATCAGGCTCTGTGCTGTCAGCCAGAGCCTGGAGGCCTGCTTCGGATTCTGTGTCTCCCTCTATCTCTCTGCCCCTCCCACACAGCCTCTCTCAAAAATAAATAAACGTTGAAAAAAAAGATTTCAAAATACTACTGAAGACATCAAAACGCACTGTCCCAGCAGACACTATTTCTGGAACCAATATACCATCGCAGCCAGTGGGGAAAAGACTGTTCTTTCCAGCAGTGCTATTCCTTTGCCTCAGGAAGTCAGGAACAGAGTGCCATTGTCAAGGCCTGGGTCAGAACGGCTGAAGACGCCAGGCTGAGGCTGTGTGTAGGGGTGAAGGAGGGCCCAGCGGAGGGACAGCATAGAAGGAGGGCCCAGCCCCAGATGCCTGGCCTCTGCCCCTGAGGATGGCAAGGGGTATCCTAATCCTGGAGAGAAGGGCTGTAGTCCCAGGGGCTGTCTGTGGAAAGGGAGCCTAGAGACCAGCTACATGTGGGATGGCCGTGTAGGATTCCATCCATGTGAGAGGGAACGATTCCACCTCTTTAGGGAGGGAATGTTGACACCTGCTACAACACAGATGAAACAAGAAGACGTTATGCCGAGTGAGATGGGCCAGACACAAGAGGACAAATCCTAGATGAGCCCACACACGTGGGGCCCCCAGTGCAGCCAGATTCGTAGAGACAGAATGTCGAGGATGCCAGGGGCTGGCAGGCAGGGGGGCAGGGAAGGATTGTTAAAGGGGGGCAGAGTTTCCGTTTTGCAAGGTGAGAAGAGATCTGGGGAGAGAGGAGAGAGGGGGTGACGGCTGCATGACAGGTGCACGTGTCTAATGTCACTGAACTCTACACTTAAAAACGGTTAAATGGTAAGCGTATGGGTATTTTAGTCCAGGAACACTGTGTAAAAAGGCAATATAGGGTAGAGAGGTGGTTCTCAAAGTGTTTCCTGGTGCAGCACCAACATCACCCGGGGACCCATTAGGAATGCAATCTTTCAGGCCCCAAACCAGACCTGTTGAAGGATCGGAGCCCCGCATCTGTGTTGTCCAAGCTCGTCATGTGATTCTGAGACACTCAGCCTTGAGAAGGGCTCAGAACATGGAAACTGGAGACTGTCTGTCACGTGTCCCCTACCTGGCCACTCGTGTGGCTTGGACAAGTCCTCAACCTGTGATTCAGTCTCCCACTGGTAAGATAAGGATATGAATGCTGCTTTGAGATAACTGATTGAAAAGAGTTTTGAACGTCATCGTCAATTCTCAGCAAACGGTCAGTCTTACTAACAGTGAGAGCAATCCAGCTGAATTACTTTTATTAGACATCTTTCCCTACCTGCTCCGTATCACAGTGCTGCCAGGGGAACACTTGTCTTTAGAGACGCGGAGGCCCGCAGAAGCACACATATTTCTACGTGTCAACGGAATTGGGGGTGGGTGCCACGGGCTTGAGGGAAACCGCCTAAGACAACAATTTATTTTATGTGGCACGTGCTAAGGCAGAGCCGGACAGCCTAGGAGTCCCTGTGATGTCTGGGGCCCCCCCGGGGGGCTCCCTCAGTTAAGCGTCTGACTCAGGTCATGATCTCGTGGTGGTGAGATCCAGCCTCGAGGTGGGCTCTGTGCTGAGTGTGGAGCCCGCTTGGGGTTCTCTCTGTCTCCCTCCCTCCGTCCCTCTCTGCCCCTCCCCCACACTCATGCACATGCAGCACATTCTCTCTCTCAAAATAAATAATAAAGAAATAAAGGAGTCCCAGTGATTTCTGTACTGGTAGAGGGCTCCGATCTCAGGTCTGCTTTCAGAAGCCCGGTGAAGGGCGACAAACAACAAAACAGCTCTCAGAACGGCTGACCGCGTTCTAAACAGCTCTCAGCAGAAGGTAAGTCTTCGTTCTCACGGACACACGGCAGCGGCAGTAAATAAGGAGCCCTTCGTGAAGGCGTTGCAATGCTAAGGAGGAGGAGAGGCTGTCCTGGGATCCTCACAGCTACAATGGGGAACAATCCGGGGCAAAGGCATTTACATCAGTGCCTTCATTGAAAATGTAAAGCAGTCCTCGTGGCTCCACTGTGTTAATTTACAGGAACGTGTGGAGGCTGCCTTCCCACCACCAGGAACATGGGGGAAATGGGCCCTGATAAAATCCGTTGCCACCTTCTGGATTGATCGAGGGTTTCGGAAGTAAGAACAGTCTCAGCATTCCGAATTTACCCAATGTTTTCAGTGGTGCATCTGTGTCCGTTTTGCCCCGGAGACAACATCTTTCAGGGGAAGAATACCAATATGTGAAAAATAAGAAACAGTAGGTGATCAATCAGAGGAGCCTAAAATCGCACATCATACCCTCTCTTGGATTAAGATAAATTGAAGACATGTGTTAAATGAAGGATGCAAATAAAATCACACCCCGTGCACCCCTCTGCCCAGCCAGACTCAGGGCCGTTTTCATGTTCCCAATCCGACCCTGTGGAAGGGAAGGTAGGGCAAGGTGACGTGGTCGGTCTCAGGACAGGTGTTTTTATCACCTTTCAAGGTCATTTCCGGGAAACGCACTCTTAGCTGAGACAGGGTGCGGGGACACCTCTTATCTAGGGAGCTAAAATGAGCACATCTAGCATGGAGGGCCTGGAACCTGCATTTTCAAGGAGTAACTCCTAGAGCAGTTTGTCAAGGTGGGGGGTTTGGGGAGAAACCCAAAGCTGACGGGCTGTGCAGGGCAGGGAAGAGGAAGGAGCTAGAAGTTGAAGATATGAGTCACTAACATGGCCCCGAGCGTCTTCCCGGAAGGAGTGAGGAGGAAGACACGTGGTCACAGACAGGGGACACCCACAGGCAAAGCCCCAGGGAAGGGTTCTGTCGGTCAGCCCCAGCCTGCCCACTCGCACCCCAGCACCTGCATCCGACAGGAGAATAAGCAGAATGGATCTTCCGGCCTTCCGCGCGCACATGGCCAACGCCGGCCAAGCCGGACGAGAGTTCACCTGCGGTCCAGTCTCCCACAGCTTGAAGATCCCCTCGGTGCTTGAGAAACAATCAACATTCATTTCAAACAAACAGTAGGAAGCAACCGGGAAAGTCCCCACGGTCATTCTGCTTTTCCCTGAAAGACGGAGTTTAAAATGAAGTTAAAAGCGGAATGTCAAGAGGGCCTTTTCTCATCACACAATCTCGTTCCTCCTCGTCACCAATCGTTTGAAACCAGCAAAAGACCTCGCCACCCGAGATCGCTATCGGACGGGTTCGCTGAGATACAAGCAGAAGCAGGTGGAGAGGTGACCAGCGCCGTGCTGGACAGCGGGGGGAAGACCCAGGCTGGGCCCAGGGCAGGGGTCCAGCCTGACCGTCCTGTCTGCTAACCACAGGCTCAGTGAGGCTGGGCGGCAGTGGGCAGGGCCGGTGGGGGTGAAAACTGGAGCAGGTGTATTTGAGAGACCCAGGAGGATGTTTCGAAAGGGGGCCCCGGAGTCTGCAGACTGGCTCTCGGGGTCCTGTGTTCACGCTCTGGGAGCCCCCAGCCGTCACCTGAAAACCCAGAAACAACACGTGCCCAGAGCCACGCAGTTGCTCAGAGATGTGAGCTGTGCCAAAACAGAATATGCCGGAAAATGCCCTGTAAACGCTAATCTCTCTCCACTTCCAGTCATCATTTTCTGAACGAGAGAGTAAAGGAACAAAAGTAAGAGACACTGAACTGTCCGGATCTGTGTTGTTTGGACAGAGGCGGCTCTGCAGAGAGGGGTTCCCGGACGCCCGAGACACCGCCGTCATTATTCCGTCCAGCACTCGCTCCCTTCGCAGTCACCAGGTTTGCGTACCGGCCTGAGGGTCTACCGAGTGCCTTGGCCCTCGTTGCCCAAAGGACGCCTTGGCGCTTTTTTGTGGCCCGAAATTTTGGTAAAGAAAATAGAGACCTGACGGGCTCTGCCATTTACGACAGAGGGATTTGCATCGGGGAGAAGTTCGCTAGCGTGTTTCCTGGTTGTCCTTAGGTCCCATCCTGTCTCTTTAGCCACAAACTCCGCAGAGAAAAAACGCAACCCATTCTACCGTCTTTACAGGGACACCTGCAGTGAAGGCAGTGGACACGGGGCGGAGTAACCTTCCCCGGCTACCTCACGACAGCAACACACTGGTCACCTGTTCACGGTCAAGCCAACTATTTACTGAGGCAGGTGTTTGCTCTTCTAAGGGCTGTTACTAAACCAGAAAGCTCCCTTGGGCAAGGATGATGTTGCTGGGAACCGCTTCTCCAGCAGAAACTTCCAGAAAGAGCGGTCCATGAGAAACCGCACGCGAGAAAGAAAAGAGGAGGAAAGGGTCTTTGAATGGAATAACACAAGCGCATCTTGGAGTTGGATCATTAAACATGAACAGAATCTGGCAGAGGATAGTGTGAAACAGAGGAACGGTGATGTGTTTCTGGAAGCATCCCTGGCAAACCATCGTGGGATCGGCCTCTGCCAACAGGGGACCAGCCATCGGTCCCCGGCTTCCACAGGTAGGATTCCTGTTGCAAGTTTGGAACAATTTGGTTTTTGTAAACTTACCAAATTAACTTAACTATCCCCTCCTTTTATCTAATGACTGTACTTTAGAAGAACTTCTTCGAGGTAATTTTTTTAATGGTGTGCCCCTCATCTTCCTCTTTTTTCTTCTGTTCATGCTTCTTCTCTGAGGAGTATAAATGCTTATGAAAGAAATTAAACTGGTGACCACCTCACAGGAAGAAATCATTTCTGTTCACGTGTGATCAGAGTGCTTCTGCTTTGTGCCCCAGCTTCAATATTTGCAGTTCAGCGTTCATTCATTATGATTCAGAGAAGTCTCTGTTGTTCGCAGATGCATAAAGATACTGATGGATTGAGTTCCTCTGATTGTCCAGGATTCCACACAGTCAAAGCCAATCCGGGTGTGACCAAAGGCAAGGCTAATGTAAAGTATAATCAGAAGAACGCTGAACGCCATGAGGTGTCACTCCCCCCACCCTCAATCCCAAACTGCCGACCCCTTAACTAGCAGACCCTGGGCAATCCACTGGATACCTCTGTTTTAACTCCCTCATCAAGACTGAAAAAAAAAAAAAAACCTAATTGGTATAATCTTCGCATAAAAAAAGAAAAGAAAAAGAAAATCCATTCGTTGGCATACTTTAGAGTTTTAAACTCTAAAATATTATAGCTCTATAAGTTCATTGAGAGTTAAGGGGTGCCTGGGTGTCTCAGACGGTTAAGTGTCCAACTTCGGCTCAGGTCATGATCTCATGGTTTGCGGGTCCGAGCCCTGTGTCGGGCTCTGTGCTGACTGCTCAGAGCCTGGACCCTGCTTTGGATTCTGTGTCTCCCTCTCTCTCTGCCCCTCCCCTGCTTGTGTTCTGTCTCTCTCTCTCTCTCTCTCAAAAATAACGAAACGTGAGAAGAATTGCAAAAAAGGAATTTAACATTAAGAAAGTTAAAAGTTGCCAAGTCTTTCTCCTATGTCAGGTAAGAGTGTGTTTCCCAGAAATGACCTTGAAAGATGATAAAACACCTGTCTTGAGACCTACGACATCATCTTGCCCTACCTTCCCTTCCACAGGGACAGATTGGGAACGTGAAAACTGTCCTGACTCTGGGCAGGTCGGACAGAGGGATGCACAGGGTGTGAAGGCACGAGGTCAGGCCAAGTCAATAGTTGGATGTGTGTGTGTGTGGAGTGGGGGGGATGATCAGGGGTCAGAACATAAAGGGGAGTCCAGAGACAGTTCCCTGAGGTCACCCGGACCCTTGCAGCATGGATCGGGGCCCTGATCTAGAAGGGACTGATGTGGGCATGTGTAGGGTGGCTGAGGAGTCTGGCAACGACTTTCGTCAGAAGACCCTTAGTAGAATGCCACCTCTTGCCTAAGCTTGCAAGCTATGGGAGAAATAAGAAAGACAAAATTGTTTAAAAATTGAATTTATGTAAACATGATGTTTTATATAAAATTAAAGCCACAAAAGTCTCAGTGAGTGGGCAAAGCCTATGAACAGATGATTCCACAGAGCCAGGTGGAACAAATGCTCAGTCGCAAAAGGAGTCAGAAAAGACACCGGTCCACTGGTAGTCTCGCAGACTCCCATGGATCCGTGATGCAACTTAATGCGGTGAGACGGGCCCGTGCGTGCACTGACGGCAGACGTGAAAACTAGTTTGTGTGTTTCATAGCGCTCCCTGTGATAACATGTGTCAGCTGCACAAAGACACCAGTACGAACCGAACTATGGATTTCTCCTAGGAAATACATGCTGCCGTCTGTGGTTTCTGTGTTTGCAGCATCATACACAGTTCAAAAATTATTTCTTGTATTTCCTATATTTATCTTTATAAAAGACACAGAATCGATTTTATTTAAAACAACAAATCTGTTTCTGCACAGATGTTTCTGTATTAATCTTACCCAGCTCCGTCATGCAGGTTGATAGAGTTTATTCCTAATATATTTTTTGTTTTCCTTTTCTTTTTTTTCTTCTCCTTTTCCTTTTTTTAATTTTTTTTTCAGTAAAAGAATGTTATACAATTGGAATGCTACTTGATACTGAGATAGATCACTGCATTGGAAGATCAGTTCACATTAACAATTTTTTTAATTAATTTATTTATTTTCAGAGAGACAGAGAGAGCGTGAGCTGGGAGGGGCAGAGAGGAGAGAGAGAGAGAGAGAGAGGGAGGGAGAATCCCAAGCAGGCTCCGGAGAGTCATCTCGGAGACAACGTGGGGCTCGAACTCACGAAACCATGAGATCATGACCTGGGCCAAAATCAAGATTTGGACGCTTAACCAACTGAGCCACCCAGGTATCCCAGTTCATATTAATACACGATAACGGGTCCTGGGCAAAGAAAAGGGGAGCCCGTAAAACATCTCTCAAAATATTATTCAAAATAATGCAGTGAGAACACGTTTTCACGTCATTGCAGTGGAGGAGGGACACATCTAGTTGAGATTCGAGAGATTTGAGAATTTCCACTGTCCGGGTTGGTGCCGCGGCCGAAGGCACGTGAGGTTCCAAGCATCCTGTGGTGGACGCCTGGCTCTAAGGGAGAGCTTCCCAAACACCTGCTTTCCTTGCCCTCCCCAGTCCTCCCTACCAGAAGACGTATCACCAAAGCGCCTCAACAAGTGGCCGGCAAGAGGACATAGGCAAGACTGATGGGAAGGACAGCCCCTTTCCAAACGACTCGCACATGAAAGAACTTCCTTCCACCTTAGATGCGGACTCCAAACCTTTGGGCTCCACGCGGGCGATGAAGAGGCTGGGGCCACCCTGCACAACCTTGGGGAAACGGGGCCCTTCGCTCTTTAGTGAATCGGGACTAGTTCTGCCTCACCGATTCCGCTCTGTTCCTTCAATTCTTGTAGTTCCCACCCTTTGGTTTCACACCACACCGACTCTTTAAGACACACTTCAAGACAGAAAGAACCATCCACCTTGGGGCAAATCAACAGCAAGCCACAGTGGCCCGGCGCCCTCTGCAAAACGCACGCCTCCCCGCTCCCAGGCTCCTGGTTTTATGGTGGAGCTCTGTCTCTGAATTTGCCCATGATTGACAGGCAGCGGAATTTAAAATACAGAGCCATCTGACAGCTGCGGTGAAATGCTCAGTGAGGAGACAAAAGCCAATGTTCCAGAACGGGGGGCCGAAGCCCGGCCGCGCCCGGAGACCGCTCTCCACATCTGAGAGGTGGAAGGCCCCTGCCTGGTGGGGTAGACGCAGGCTCAGCGGTGCCTTTAAACACAGCAGTGGACCACCTGTGCAGGAGAAACACAAAGATAAACTCAGCCCATCTCCTGCATCCATAAAAATGCGACAGATTGCCGGCCACGGAGCCACATGCCTCACGGTCTTTTTAATTCAACAGCCATCTTGTTTCTGCTATGATGTCATCCATTTAAAAAGGGAGCTGGGGCCGCAGAGAACCTGGTCCTTCTCAAAACAGACTGGCCTTGGAAATATTCCACGTATTAGCAACTGACATCTACTTTTAATCAGCATGGTTTAATTGCTTTAAATAATCTGTCTCCCTTTTATGAGACCAAAAAAACCCAAAAAACCACACAAAAAACACCAATCTGGATGGACTTTTCTACTTGTAATCAGATCTCGTGTATGCATGGTCCCCGTGGTATCTGTGTCAAGTGAAACGTGTAAGCTCTGGGTGAAAATAAGATGAATTTCAATATTTCCGTGTAGGTAGTTAGAGCGGACTCCATAGCTGTCCTTTTTTCCCTCCTTGTGAGAATTAAGAAATTACATATGTTAATTTTATACTTTCTGAGCCAGTGCTTTGACAACCCAGCTGGGGACACGTGAGTCTTTGTAAATTAATATTTGTTTCAAACAGCCCAAGCAACCCATCCCTTCTTAATTAATTAAACCAGTTTTCCCAAGAAATCCTGTCCAAGTTTGAAAAACCTACAGTTGTGTATGAACAGTAATTCATTTATGAACATTCTGTCCAATTAAAGAAAAAAAAACTGTATGAAACCAAAGACATTTTTTTTTTCACAGATTGCCAGAGTGAACCATCCATTCATTATGGCTTGTCTGCGGTCCCTGTAACTCCAGTATGCAAATGGGGCTCCAAAACACCCAGCACTGGCCCCGCTGGTGAGTCTGGGTTTCCTTTGTGATGGTGAAAACAAAGCTCGTTCCTACCAAAGCCACGTGCCTCTAGTCTCACCCAACAGAGAGGGACCGGCCCCGCGTGGAAAACCGAGAAGAAATAAACAATTCACTCTCGAACCTGTCGTAGGAAGCGATAGGCTCCCAGGGTCACTATTGTCCCAAGCGTTGTCTGTTACAACTATGTTCTTTGTTCCTGTGTGTGAAAAACGGGCCCTATCTGGCTGCTCCTACATATAACAAAACAACGCCATTCAGTGGCGGGCAAGCTCATCAGCTCAGTCTGGGGAGGAAGAGTGTGGCGGGACCCGATGCCGTGGCCTGGGCTGCCGCTGCCCCATCGTTAAATGGCAGAATGCTGGATCGCATCATCTGGGGCTGACCTGCAAAATATGATGCAGTGGCCTTCCTGCTGTCTTCCTTTACTATTGACCCAAGTTGTTCATCCGCTGTGGGACGGTGCACAAATTTAAAAGTCATTTTGGCGTCTGGTGAATGTTCTGGAAACACGTCTATAGTCACGGCAGCCACCACCTGCGTTTGTTGAAGTGTCGTGGAAAAAAAAAATGTCTTCCCTATCAAGGCCCCCATTGGTAGACGACTCTAGTCTGCTCTAATATCAGTACCCTAAAAAAGATCATGTTACATGGGAAAACACAGGTCTCTGGATGCATTCATAAGTTCCCCCTCCCTGCACGGTAAAATTATTTCCCAAAAACCATGCCCAATATCCTATTGGGCATGCAGCCTTTACATAATCATAGCAAAATTGGGATATGTTATTTTAAAGTTCTGGGCTAAAAACTAGACAATAGTAGCTTTGCTTTTACCGAGGATAAAAATTCCTAATTTGTTGCAATTTTTAAACCTACACATTTTGGTTAAACCTTTTATTTTAGGCTCTAAAACTGCACAGTGGATTCTCTATCCTCTAAGATCAGCGATGGCCATTCATGCCACTCAGCAATATTTCAGTTTTTCCATCCAAATGGTAAGACTGTGCTTTTCTTGCCCCATCGCAAGCCGGGACGTGCAGAACTATGATGCAGCATGTGATAAAGTATTGGGACTCTTCGGGGAATCGGCAGGCGCCTCGAGGTGGTGATATGACCTCGCACAAGGTGCTTCATCTTCGCGGTGACCAGGAGAAGACAGCTTCGGGCTCCTGGACTGGACGGAGCCTTGCTGGCCTTGGCCCCGGCTGTGTGCCGCAGGCCGCTCCCAGCCAGGACAGAGCGTGGCAGGGACCAGGAGGCTGGCTGTCCCTGGGAGTCGCAGGACTCTTTGGCTCCAGGGCTCCCTGCGGGCCCGGCTGAACATCCTTAGAAGCGCATCGCAGCCTGAGCCTTCGCCCCGCCCTCCCCCCTCCTTTCCTCAGGGTCAGTCCTGTCCTGGCTCTGGGCCTCTTCCAGTCTCTTCCAACATCTTCCCATTCGCCCGCTCAGCCTTTGTGCCAGTTAACGCCCTGCATGTTTATTCCTGACTTTACCTCCGTGTTTCAGCACCTGTTCCTCCCCAACTGTCACTCGGTCCTCCCCACGGTGACGTTGGCCCTACTGAGTCACGCGGGTAACTTGCTCTCATCCCACTGGATTCATTGGACACCCCTGGAAGCAATGTGTCCTTTCCTTCCGGAAACATCTCTCCTCTTGGCTTCTCTTGTTTGTCTTCTCTTCATTTTTCTCCCATGAGGACTATTCTGACTCACATTTCTTTTCAGGTTTAATACAAATCACTTTCTCACACGACGCACGGCCACCCATCTGGGAATCCTATTGACCTTGACTTCCAGATGTCGAATAATTTATGACCGCTATCTCGACTGCCGCTCCAGTCAAGGCGCCATCGTCCTGCACCTAGAGAACTCCAGGCACCCGATACTTTAGCTCTTCTGTCCTCCTCCTCCACCTCCTCCTCCTCCCCCTTCCTCCTTCTCCTCCCTCCCCTCCCTCCTCCATTCGGCTTCCCTTCATCACGTCTTTATTGCAGTACCTGTGTTCAAGCAGCAACTAAGTAGTTATAACCAATCTCAGGAGCCGGGGGCGGACAAGTGTGCGGGAAGGCACGGGACTGACAGGGAACAGGGTAGATACTCAATGAGTTTATCGATTATTACCTTATCAGTGGTAGTGATTGCTGATGCGTGATTAGTCATGGCTCTCTGGAAGAAAATTAACCCCTGGGCATGTTTCTAGTCGAAGGAAATAAAAGAGGCGTGAGGAAAAAATTTTTAGCCATGAGTATCAGTGGCCTTCAGGAAACACCTGGTATCCCGACTCTAGGAACAAAGCAGCTCTTTTAAGAAAAGTCCTGGAAATGTGTAAAGTAAAAACTTCAGGTAATCTTGACTTAGCTGTAAGACTGACACGATGTTAGTTAAATGTCAAAGCAGGTTTTATTTCCTTACAGTTACTTCCTGGTATTTACACGTTTCAGGATCCAAGGGAGCTTTTTTGATGCAGCAGCTGGGGGCAGGGCTGCTTCCTTCCTCTGTCCACGGGACCGCTGCACCTCTGTGGCCAGGAGCGGAAGAGCCACGGGGACACGGATCCCCCCCAGGGCCTTTCCACCTGCCCCTCCTGGGATGTAGCCCAACCCGGGAACGGGCAGTGTTGTGGAGTTTGCCGCCAGTTCAGTAGGGTGACCGGGGAAGAACGTTCACCGACCCATTTTTAACTGCTTTTGTCTTTTTTTTATTGACAAAGAGACCAGCAGGAGATCAAACTGTCCACATAGACTATTTAATCACGCGTTTTTGTTGGAAATAACAATAGTCCAATGAACAAATGGGGGTGGCCTCCTGAAATTGCTCTAGAAGGGATCTGTGTGCTCCCCTTTGAGTCCCAACAGCAGCGTGGCCTCTGAGCCACCAAATTCCGTGAGACTGGAAAAGCCCTCCTTTCTTCCCTGGAATCCATAAGCCCTGGTTTGCGTGCCTTGCCCCGTCCCTGCCCTCTTCTTGCTGGAGAGGCCTTATGCTGCTGCTGCACCGTGTTTCGTGCAAGACGGTGCTCCCTGGGCGCCCGCCGCCCGCGGGGGGCTCTGACACTCGCTGGCGGAGAACGTCAACACGCTGTGCACCTATTCCCCAAACTCTTGTGGACTGCCATCTAAACACATAAATGAATAAAGAAATAAATAATAAATACATACATAAATAAATAAATAAATAAAATGTCACCAAAAAGGACAGGTGTTCATAGCCCACATATTTTAGCAAATAAATGACAGTTTTAAAATAAGGCATTATGTGTGAGCCAACACCATTTGGCTGCCCTTATGTCGAAGGCAATTGGGTAGGTTTCTTGCTTTTCTCTTTTCTTTCCTTTCCTTTCCTTTCCTTTCCTTTCCTTTCCTTTTCTTTTCTTTTTTCTTTTCTTTTCTTTCCTTTCCTTTCCTTTCCTTTCCTTTCCCCTTCCTTCCCTCCTTCTTCCTTCCTTCCTTCCTCCCTCCCTCCCTCCCTCCCTTTCCTTCCTTCCTTTCTTCCTCCCTCCCTCCCTTTCCTTCTTCCTTTCTTCCTCCCTCCCTCCCTTTCCTTCTTCCTTTCTTCCTCCCTCCCTCCCTTTCCTTCCTTCCTTCCTTCCTTCTTTCCTTCCTTCCTTCATTTCCCCAATACTTGTGTGTCAAAGACAGTTTAGTGTTCTAAAGAGAAATTAAAGAATTTCTTCTTTTTTGTGTTCTTCGGAAATATCTCAAACTTGTCAGCTTCTAAAATTGCTTTTTCGTGAGGCTTTACATGACAAGAAAAAAGACTTCCATTTAAAAAAAATAACATGTCTATACACAGCACATATTATTTCCCTAACAATCTCATTATACAAATATGATTATAAATGAATGCTGCAAATTTTCTAAAGACACATAGTATTTGCAAAGGCTGTTTTTCTTAACATTCACCTCCTCCTTCAGAGTCCGGGGACTGGCTGGACCAGACAGGAGCCAGGGGCAGGACCTGAAGTATGAGACCTCTTCTGAATACACAGGACGCATTGTGGAGGAAGGGGTGGGGACAAGGGAGTGGGTGGCAGGAAAACCAACACCCATCCCAAGAATGGCAAACCAAAGGAAAGCAATGGATAGGGATGGGGGTCAGATGTGGAGGTAAGAGTTCAGGAAGAGAACATTTCAAGACAGGAGGTAGAAATATGTAGGTGCGGAAATCTTTTCTAGTCCCACAAGCCATGTATTTCCGGCTGAATTCAGCAGGAGGAGACAGATGCAGAGTCGTGTTGGGCAGACAAGCTCCTGTTTGAGGTGTTACTGCAGCGGCAGGGAAAATGGGTCCTGCACCTGCCTCTAATCCTACCATGACCCTGGGGGACCCATGCGCCTCCCTGCCTCTGCCCCTACGTGGCTGCGCACTGTCCCTGCAGCAGCCATGAACTGTCCTCTTTGATGGATGAGCTACTGTGACCCAAGATGTCTATACAATGCTCCTAAACTCATTAACAGGGAGAGCTAGAATCCTAACATAATTCTCAATTTCCTGAGACCATACTCAAAAGAAATAATTTTTTTCACCCAAGATGATCACTTTGAAGAAGGCATCACATTTAGATATACATCTTCCGAGTGTTTCGCGAACCAAACGCATCGTTAATTTATCACCCCGCGTTTCACATATTTTTCTCAAGGACAGCCCAACAGAATTGGCCTTTATAAAATATTTTCACTGGTAAATAAAATTTTAATGAATAGCACCATTGAACTTTGAACAGCACTTAAAAGCTGCAATACACCCAGAAGCCTCTGGGAAAGCTCTGGAAGTTGGCCCATCCTGCGCCTGAAATGACAGAGTCAGAGCGTCACTGGTGCACAAGCGAAAACGCATCGTTTTAAGGGATGCAAGTAGAGTTTTTGTAAAGTTTTGTGTTCATGGCTGTAAGTTTAAGGTAAAGTTTGGTTGCAGACGGTAGAGCATTTTATGTTAAACAAGCCCACGAACAGGTCGTGATGTTTGCGAGCGTGTGCCCCTCACGGAGGCACAAAGGACACGTTTCAGGTCATCTTTACAAGTCTGTACGTTTTCAGAATCCAGGGCTTCCGGGAGGAGCTCAGAAGATGGATGGGTGACTGAAAAAACAGATGTGGAGAGACCTGCCTTCGTAAAGCATGCGCGTGATTCGTGGTCCTGCACGTCCGTCCCGAGGACGAGCGAGCCTCCGCTGGCCTGGGAAGGGCGAGGACAATCTCCTGTTTCCCTGACGGAGGCTTCCCTCACGGCTGTCTCGGGGCTTGCTTGGTTTCCAAAGGCAGAGCATCCGTGTGTCTTTCCGGGTTCCAGGGTCATGGAGGACAGCTGTCACCAGGGAGCACCGGCTGCATTCTCAAGATCTCCCTGCTAACGACGGCACAGATGGAGGTGAACTTGCCTGGGTCTCACCGGACAGAGAGTGAATTTGGACCTCAGGCCAGTTTCCTCTTGTCTCCATGACACGGGCTCCTTGCTCTACTGTGTGGGCTTAGTGAGATTCTGAAGACGCTTCCAGAGAATCAGTTCCCTGGTTCTGTCTCACCTACGCCCTTAACTTGGGAGGGATCTGGGTTTTGTTGGTCTCCTTCTTTCTTTTCTTGTTGTAGGACGGGGGGACGTTGAGCACAGGGGAGTGGGTAAATGAGAGGGTCCCTGGGAAGACTCCTACTCTCCCATTCTGTTTGAAAGAGGAAACCATCGGCTACCCTTTGAGCAGAGGAGAAGTGACCTGACTTATTTTGAAAGACATCCGACTAGCTAACCTCCAAGGTGGCCCCCGGAGATCCCCACGTCCCCACGTCCACTCTCTTGTCCCCTCCCCCACTGGGCCGCAGTTCACCTGTCCGTGATAGAGTTCAGAAAAGTACACTGCACGTCCAATATCATGTTGTAAAACATGGTGTCCTCCCTGCTGAGTTCGCTCTGGTTCTGGACGGCTCCCTGGGAGGGAAGCAAGCCGATAGGTGTTGAGGACGCTCCCCAGCCCGGTGCAGATGCTCATGTGGTGGGGGCCGAGCCCTCAGTCTGACAGCTGGTGAGGCAGCGAGGTGTGTGAGACATCCTGAGTGAGCTTCAGCCTCTGGCCACGCAGTTCTGAGGCCACTGGACGGCCCCCTCACCCCCCGGCAAGGCCCGCCTGGGCTCCCAGCTCTCGAACGACAGCAGGTGAAGAGTAGCCATCGTTTGAAGCTGACGAGGCAAGTTTTATGCAACGATGGAAACGAACTCAGCACTTGTGGTTCCGCGCCGCTTACCGAATCGGAGGGTGGTGGGGAAGCAGAGAAGGTGGATTTCCGGAACATTCTCGCACCTATCACTGGCGGAGATGAGACCTGAAGAAAAGCACCAACAAGAGTGTGCAAAGGTCCAATTTTGGTACATTTTGAAAGCAGAGCCCCTGGGACGGGCTTCCCAGATGAGGAGGGGGAGACAAGGAGGAGGATCTCGGGCAGCGCGCCCCCCCCCCCCCCGGCTGCGGTCGAGCCACTGGCCACGGAGGGGCTTGGGAGAGCATGAGGGGGTCCCAGGCCTGATCCGGGAAGTGGTTTGCAAAGCCCCTTAGGCAGCTGGTTGGAGATGCCGGGCAGGCAGGGGACACAGGAGTGTGCAGAGTGAAGGTCGTGGTTAGGGCGTGCATTTGGGAGCCTTCCCCAGAGCGGGGGCCTGGGGCTGGGGACTGGGGGTGCTCTCCCGGGGAAGGAGCAAGGAGACAGGAAGGACAGGAGCCTGGGGCTGAGAAGTGGGGCCCAGGGATACAGGGAGATTAGTAAGAAGGGAGCACCGGTCCATAGACAGGGCCGGGGAGGAAGGGAGACAGTGGGCAGAGCACTTTCCTTGAAAGAAAAGAAAAAGAAAGGTCATCAGAGGCTGCCAGTGACAGATTCCCAAAGCTACTTGCCAACCAGGAGAAGGACTGGACCTTAACCTTCAGCCTTTGAGCCACAGTGGTCAGGTCACGGTCACTGCAAGCCCCGCGGGACTGCTGGGTGGGAAGTCGGAGCGAGGCAGGAGACACCAGAAGAAAACGGAAAGACAGAGAAATGACAGGAAGCGTTTTCGGGAGCTTTGCCATAAAGTGGAGCTGAAAAGTGGGTAGTAGGTAACGAGGTCTGGGGGCAAGGGGGAGCTTCAGCATGATAGAAGTCGTGGGTCAGAAAGGTTCCCTGGTGGAGGCATGCTGGAAGGAGCTGGTCCCCGAGAAGTCCAGAGGTGGCAGGACCTCTTACGCAAATGTAGACTTTGGCTGTAAACAGGGACAGGAACGACCCATCCTCTCACCAGGAGACACCGTGCAGAGGCGACGGGGCTCAGAGGAACCCCCTTCCTGCCTACAAATCACAGCAGGGCTAGCAGCCGAGAAGGAGCCAGCCGGTAGAGAGGACAGGAGAACAGCAGGCGGGTGGAAGACGACTGGCCTACCGATTCGCAATGCGGTGGCAGGATTGAGGGCCTGGGTGGGGCCGGACGTCACGCTCGCAGGTGGCCATCAGGCTGTCCAGTGTGGTGTTTTCTCCAAGCACATACGGCCACTGGATTGTCACCGGCGGCGTTTCCTCGGGGCTGGTCCTGGGTGTGCCGGAAGGAGAGAAGGTCGGGGGTTGACTGGAAGCTTAAGAGGGTGGGTGTCACTGCAAGGGAGGGGATGTCCGCACCGTGGACAAAGGACACTGTGCTTCTGGGTTCTGGGGACTGTAAAGAGGGGGTGGGTGACGGTGATTTGTGTCAGGGCACAGCAGCAGGTGAACTGGAAATGTAGGAGGCAGGGCTAATAGCCTATTTGGGTTTTTTTCTTTTATACATAGTTCCCGTCTTTTCTTTTCTTCCTAAGTTTGGGGCTATAATGTGTTACCTAGTCACCAAGGTGTGTTTGGATCATTGTAAACCTTTTCTTTTTTTTTTCTGACAAATATATGCTGATTAGTTGTCTCTTAGTTTCCTTTGAATTTTGAAGAAATCACTCTTCAATACTATGTCATCAACCGGTAATCTTTCCTTCTTGTGATTTTTTAATGATACTTGAGTTTAGATTTTCATAAAGAGAATGTACCCACATTTATCTAATTTCTTTTACATTTCTTTTGTGACTTCTATTACCCGAAAACCTGAATCTATCTAAAATTCGTGTGTGTGTGTGTGTGTGTGTGTGTGCGTACTGCCAGTTAGGAAATAAACACATTTGTACTAATTGTTTATTTTCTAACTGGGTCATTTTTTTTTTTTTCGGTCCGGCAACATCTAAGTGATCAATTCTGATCCAAGTTTTCCAAGTTTGTTTAGATAAGTCTGTTACTAGTCATTGCAGGAATGTGAATCCTTGAGTTCCTTAAAAAGCATAATATTTAAATTATCAGAACAGCTCTTTCATTACTATGAACAAATGGAAATATTACTCACCAATCTCTCTCATTGTTGAACCGTGTATAATGGAGGCAAACTAAGAATTCACAGCCAAATGAGAATGACATTTTGAATCATCAGTTATTAAGGATAAACTCACTTTCTAATACAAAGGGAATTAAATCAAAATAGAAAGCGTTCAGAGAAGCCTTTGTGCCTTCCTCCGTCCGTCGAGCATGCTGTGTGGACTGCACGTTTATGCCAACATTCTGCAGATGAACTAGACAGCGAGATTACACAGAATGATAGACACGCTCCAGCTCAATCCAGTATTTTTTATGCATCTCCCAAGTTCAGAGCATCTAAAAAATATTCAAACCAATGTTGGTCAGATGTTTACTCTACTTCTGATATTTTTTTTCAATAAAAATATTTTAATATTTAATATTTTTAGTATTTAAATACTAAAAATCAAGTCAGACTTCAAAAAATATAATTTATAGGATAGTTATAGTAAATAAAGCTGATTTACACAAACCACAAGGTCAAAGAACGTTAGAAAAAGGTGATGATGATGTGGATGACGATGGCAACTGAAGATGATGATGTTGAGAACTGACGTAGTTTAAGAACGTAATTTTTGGCTAGATCCTGTGCCAAAAGTGATAAAAATACCACTTCACTTTGTCTCCACAACAATCCAGAGAGGTATTTATTTTAAATCTTTATAAAACTTTTTTCAAAAGTTTATTTATTTTGAGAGAGAGTGAGAGTGAGCAGGGGGGGGGAGAGAGAGAGAGAGAGAGAGAGAGAGAGAGAGAGAGAGAGAATCCCAAGCAGCCTCCACACTGTCAGCACAGAGCCTGATGTGGGGCTCCATACCATGAACCCTGAGATCATGACCTGAGCTGACTTCAAGAGTCAGATGTTTGACTGACTGAGCCACCGAGGGCCCGGGAGGTATGTGTTTTTATTAAGCCATTTTGGAATAACTAAAACTGATTTTAGGGTGGAAAAACTGAAGCAAGAAGAAACTAAGTGAACTGTCTATGACCTCCCAGTAGAAACAGAATAACCAGGGCTTGAATCCAGGTTTCCCTGATTCCAGCATCTGGGTATTTAAGTAGGTTGAATAGCCTGGTATATTACGGTATTTTGCCTGCAAATGAGAACGTTTGAGACGTTGTAACAACTCTGTTCAATATCATGGAAACTTTTGAATGATATGGGTATTTTGTGCAAGTATACACATAAAACAAGCTCCCGCAAACTATATATAATTAACACCTTACCATATGTTCTATAGTTTAATATGTTCCAATAGGAAGAGGTTTGTGAATTGAGATGCCCGTAAATGAGTTACCTGTGTTATTTTAGGTTGAAATTCACAAGATACGTATTAAAGAAGTTTATGTAGAGTTTTCAAAAATTTTGGAGATATTTTTCCACATCAATCTCCCATCGAATTTGTTTCCTGACCTTTGTCTTCAGAGTTCCGAAGTAATTAGACCAGACAACTGGTTTGCGTGAATAAATTCAACCAAAACCTCTAGGAGGTCCCTCATGAGAATGAGTAGAACTCAGGGCAGCTCCTCGAAGCATCCTTGTTTTTGAGGCAGAACGCTGCTGAATCATCTCAGGTGCCAAGTTTCAACAAAGTGAAATATTTCCAGAGCCAAATACATGGTAGTTTGTTTAATCTTGTCAACAAGACGGTACACACTCATCAAGGGTATTCTACTTCCTGGGCAACTTAATATCCAGAAGGAAAAGAGACAAGTTTGGGACAGATTCCTTATTGTGTGAGCGTAACTATTTTATCTCCTGAATCCCTGATGCGAAAGGATCACACCGTGAGCAACTTGTTACCTCGTGGGGAAGAAATGACTCAGAACCGATCTGAGGAAAGCTTCCTGGAAGGCACAGCTTCCTGTGCGGGTATTAAAATCAAGGCATCTCCATTCAGACAATGGAATATTATTCAACTCTGAAAAGCAATGAGCCATCACGGCATGAAAAGACACGGGTAATATCCGAGTGCATTTTCTCAAGTGAAAGAATTGAATCTGGGGGTGTCTGGGCGGCTCCGTCGGTTGAGAATCCGACTTCGGCTCAGGTCATGATCTCGAGGTCCGTGAGTTCGAGCCCCGCGTCAGGCTCTGTGCTGACAGCTCGGAGCCTGGAGCCCGCTTGGAATTCTGTGTCTCCCTCTCTCTCTGACCCTCCCCTGCTCACACTCTGTGTCTCTCTCTCTCTCTCTCTCAAAAATAAATAAACATAAAAAAAAAAAAGAATCGAGTCTGAAAAGGCCGCACACAGCATGATTCTCACTATATGACGTTCTGGAAAAGGTAACATTATGGAGACAATAAGAGCAGTGAGTGCGGGGGGGGGGGGGGGTTGGGGAGCGGAGGGATGAGCACACAGAGCACAGAGGAGTTTAGGAGCCATGAAACTACTGTGTCTGATGCTATAACGGTGGATGCGTGTCATCATCCATTTGTCCAAACCCACAGAACGGACAGCACCAAGAGTGAAACCTAATGTCAACTCTGGACTTGGGGTGTTTGTGACGAGTGAGTGTAGGTTCCTCAGTTGCAGCAAATGTGCTCTCTGGTTCGGGGGGGGGTGGGGTGTGGATAGTCGGGGAGGGGAGGCTGTGCACGTGTGGGGGCAGGGGTGTGAGAACCTTCCGTACCTTCTGCTCAACATTGCTGGGAGCCTAAAACTGCTCTTGAAAAAATAACATCATCGTAAATAAACGAAGAAAGAATCACTGAATCAATACATTTTAATAAAAAGTACTGGGAAATTATGTATTTATTAAAGAGAAAGATTTTAGTGAGGGAACCGGGTGCATGGAGAGAAACAAGCCGTGGGTAGGGGGGCCCACACTGGAGACCCCCCCCCCCCCGGCCACTCAACACTGTGGAACTGCTGGCAACGTTCATGTCCTTTCTTTTTTTTTTTTTTTAAACGTTTATTTACTTTTGAGACAGAGAGAGAGCATGAATGGGGGAGGGTCAGAGAGAGAGAGGGAGACACAGAATCTGAAACAGGCCCCAGGCTCTGAGCTGTCAGCACAGAGCCCGACGCGGGGCTCGAACTCACGAACCGCGAGATCATGACCTGAGCCGAAGTCGGATGCTTAACCGACTGAGCCACCCAGGCGCCCCGTTCATGTCCTTTCTTGATCACGGGGTCCATACCCTCTCTGGGGGTCCGAGCTCTCTCTGAGACACCAGGGATACAGACAGCCCACCAGGCTGGCCCAGGACATCGACATCATGGAGGTACTTTTGCTACGTTAACCATTGATCACTGATTAAACTCCAATGATCTCAACTTCACTAGTTTATCAGTGTTAGTAAACTGGGATTCATATGCAAATTAAACTATTAGTATTAATTAGAGAGCAAACAAGAAGGCTTGCAATAAAGGGTCAGCCCAGATAAACCTGTTGAAGGCTTCTCTCGCAAGTCATCTAGAACAGGAAACTCTGCCTGGCATTGTCACCCCAAGAAGGGAGGGGAGAAGCAGTGGGGGTGGGGAGGGAGGAGGGCGTGGGGGGAATAGGTCTCCCAGTGCAAAGGACAGCGTGGCAGCTGACGTGTGCCCTCAGAGGAGACAGGGAGGGCGGTGTGGTTCTGTTGGAGACGATGCAGAAAGGGCAGGTGGCAATTGTAACCCCAAATTCTAGGAGTGTCACCTCTGCACCCCAGGCGACACTGACAGCTAGTGCTGGAGGGAGAGAAAGAGGCCAGAGTCTGTCAATTTCCTCAGGATCAAAGTCGAAACACAAAACTGCACCAATGTTTTTCTACTTAATTGTTTTGACCTTTATTGATCTTGATACAATCTGGAAAATATTGCTAGGATTCCTTCCAGAGGCGGCAGTGAAAAGAAATGTAGGTGGATGGGGTGAGCCTTTTATTTTTTTCACGGATTTTTAGAATTTTACTTCTACCAGAATAAATTTGATAATGGAAAGCAATTTTAGAACCAATAAAGCGATGAAAAGGAACAGACCTGTGTCTAATTTTTATTATTTTAATACATGAATGCAAGGACTAAGTTAAAAAATTTTTTTGAATGTTTACTTATTTTTGAGAGACAGAGACAGACAGAGCACGAGACACAGACAGGGAGACACGGAATCCGAAGCAGGTTCCAGCCCCGAGTCATCAGCACAGAGTCTGACGCGGGGCTCGAACCCACGAACCGCGAGATCATGACCTGAGCCCAAGTCGCACGCCAAGCACTAAATTTAAAAAAAAAAAAAAAATTGAAATTCTTCTAGAGAGAAAACACAGAGCTCTGGTGTCACCGCACTGAGGCTGTGAATCCCTCCACGTGGCCACACCCTTCACCATACACTCAAATTCCATCTTTAATTAAAGTGAGTTTTGTGATATCCCTACCCTTTTCGTCAGTGAGCTCTTAAACCTTATTTCATGTTTCACGCTGCCCATCTGTGTATGAAGAACATGTCACCCGTTTTGCTAGCAGGGGCTCTTGGAATTTTCTAATAACCTGTGAACCTGAGCCAGTTTTCTTTCATAACCTACCAAAACCTCCAACTTTATGGAATGACTTTCCTTTCTCGAGGGCTTCTCTTTTCGTTGACTATTTTGTTATAATTATATGCTACAAAGAAACGAGAGATTTGATTCTTCTCTCATACAACGTCGCAAAAGCCAAACCAGTTTTGGGAAAAAAAAATGTACATCAAGTCCTAATATTATCTGTAGCACTTTGCACAAATCCCTTCAAAGAGGACATTGGAGGAGAAAGCCTGCTGTCTTTATTAACACATTGCCTCTCCTAAAGGTCTAACACAATTTGGAGAGGAGTTTGTTAAGGGAACATATTTTGGAGAAACTCCAACTGACCTATGGTATTTCTTACGTGTTTCTAGGAGTACATCCTGTTGAGAGTTTAGTGTCATCCTGGATTTGTATTTCCTTCTACATGTCTCTTCAAGAAAATACTGCTAGCAGGTGAATATACACACAGAGAAAACCCTGCTTGCTTTCCAGACAACTTTCCCAACAGGTTTGTTGCCGGGAAAACAGAAACTAACCAACTAAGTAACTAAGCAACTAAGTAATATAGTTACTTAGTTACTTAGTTATATATATATATATATATATATATATATATATATATAATTTCAATATAATATATATTTCTATATAAAATATATATATTAAAGCCAGCACATATGTTTGACTACCAGATAAGCTTTACCTTGTCATTTTCATCACACCAGCTTTTCTGATTGACCAAGACAGAGCATATTGCAAGAAACAAAATTGAGAACTGGGACGAATTCGACAGAAATTCATATGTGGCAGGAGGCAGATCAGTGGATACTCAGCTTCAGAGGAGGCCACAGGTGCACACCCGTTCTGGGTAACAACAACCTGTAGAAACCCCGGGGGCTAGGGCGGTAGTTCATTCAAGGGCAGATGATGTTCTGGGAAGACAATTTTCAGACAGCAAGACATAACTTTGAGTATTAACCCTACCTCTTCAAGTTTTAGGACTTGATCGTGTTACTCAGTTCTCTAAGGCTCTTTGCTCAAGCAAGGAATGAGCGTACTCAGTTTTCCAGCGTCTGGGATTCTCTAACATAGTAAGTGTGTGCAAAGTGCCTGCCATGTAGACGACAATCTATGGTAACATTCTTGTTTTATTGTCATCGTTATTACTGTGGTCCGCATCATTTTCCTGACAACTCAAGGGAGCGAACTACAGAAGATTTCCTTGCACGTATTCAAAATTAAATGCTCCTGCTTGAAATATTAAGGTTCAGTGATCTGAAAAATTCACTTATGTGATAAACAACGTTCTTCAGAGCTTTTGAATAAATGATGTGTGAATACACATAATTGTGTTTTTATAGAACTTGCTCTTGTGTGTTCAATATAAATTGTGAAGTGTGCATATGCATATCTGTGTAAGCCTGGTGTTGCATTGAACACACTTATAGTAATTTAATAAGCATTGTGCATTTAAAACATTCCCAAATACACATGAATTTGCCCTGATGCACAAGAAATTACGAATAAGTTAGAAAAGATCAAGGCAGTTATAAATAATTAGCACCTATTATACATATGTATACCACATGTATAAACACATAGACAGCCAATGTTTAACAAATGTTTATCCTGAATCTTACAATGCAAATTTGTAATATTTTACATAATATTTTCAAAATTATGTAATATAGCACATTCTGGTAAATGATGATGACATAGAAAGTTCTACAATGCTGCCTTCCTTTTTTTTTTTAACATTTTTAATGTTTATTTTTATTTTCGAGAGGGAGAGAGACAGAGCATGAGCAGGGGAAGAGGCAAAGAGAGAGGGAGACACAGAATCAGAAGCAGGCTCCCGTCTCCGAGCTGTCAGCACAGAGCCTGACGCGGGGCTCGAACCCAGGAACCGTGGGATCATGACCTGAGCCGAAGTCGGACGCTCAACCGACTGAGCCACCCTGCTGCCTTCCTTTTGTGAACTCCTCTGAGCCGTTTCTAATAATAACAACAGGAAACGAAGCACATTCATTTCCTCACAGGAGGGTGTGTGCTCACATGCGTGCACAGATACAAATCATTACTCACACACAGCACATGCACACCCCGAAAGCTCCAGATAAGATCACATAAACGAATCGGAATGTAGGCTTGGGGCTTCGTGCCGGAGCTCCAGATCTCAGGCCCCAGCTGAGCTGGAGGACACTCCTGTCAGGTCCCTGCAGGGAGCTTTGGGGCGCCCTCAGTGGAGCCCCGCTCGGCTCACCTGTTGACTACCGATCTTAGCAAAGAGCCCAATGACAGTGGATATGTTAGGAAATCGTTATCAGACATCAAGCCTGACTGTGAAGGCCCAAGGCCTTAGGTCAACACAATCTTTTAAATGGAATCTGAGACATGTATATTTTCTCCTGAATTCTCAAATCTGAGTTCTTCAAGTTTGTTTTTAATAAACCCGGGCAATGCAGGAAGATACAGCTTGCTCCTCTTCTTCTGCGTGAGAAAAGATACCAACAGAAGAACCCTCACGCTGGGACAGGGTAGGTCCCAGAAGCAGTGGTGTCCACTTTGTAACCTCTGTCACTTGACCTTAAGACCACGGTAGGTGCTCCTGAGGGATCCTTGGTATCGCTGTCCGGTTTTGGCCAATGACTGTGAGCGTGTGCAGAGTGGACGCCTCCTCTCCTCCAGGACCCTCCCCTGAACATCTGGGATCCGGTGCACGAAGAGCTGCACCAGGAAAGTGTGCGTTTCAGGAGAGGCCTGCGGAGGCAGGGGGAGGGGCGATGAGGTCCAGGATGCTGAGCACTGCCATGGCTCCCGTGTGGGAAATCCAAACTGGCCTCCGGGAGAGGAAGACCGTCTTTATCTTCATTCTCAGCCTGGCACAGACCAAAGTTGTCAGGTAGTTGATGACTACTGAAGGCTCACTCTGTGCCAGGTGTGGTGTGTGTAACATAGACCGGGCCCACAAGAGTCCTATGTCTAAACTTCCCCCCGGGGAATGTGACACCCAGAGCACCTCCATGACGGGCGTAGATCGGGGCTCCCGGGTCCCTTCCTTTCCTCCCAGCAGGAGTGGGGCTCCGAACCGCTCGGCAATTCTGGGTGACAAAACAGTTGTTAACTTTCCACGCACCCAAGTGGTCTTCCTGGTGAGGCTTTGTGGAAAGCAGAGCGAGAATTATCCCCTTTCCATCGGTGAGATAACCGAATCTCAGAGTTCCACGGGGACCCATGCCAGGTCTCAAGGATATGGAATCATGGAGTCAGGCCCAGGGCCTCGTTCTCTGGGTTCAAAATCCCAAACCAGGACATTTTCTAATTGGTCATTGGAAAATAAGAAGGTAATTGCCTTTCAGTATGCGTGGTTCCTAAATTTGCCTCTTCGTGGGCAGTGCACAGGGCATGAGTCCTTTGATGGCCCAAGTGATACCAGGCCATCCACTCACGTCTGTTAACCGGACTGGGAACCCGCAGCAGGTGCACAGACAAGTCCCAGGTGTAGAAGCAAGGGCATAATTGATGCTGTTATGCAGATTTCACAGCCTGAACACGTAATGGCTGTTTGTTGAGTAAGCAAATGAGCTCCCTAATTAGAGCAGAAAGAAGAGTGATCCAGGGAGCCCCCTGCAAGACCCACCACAGCCGGTCCCACAGCACAGTCCAGCCGCACCGGGAGGCGGGCGCGTGGACCCTGCTCTAGGATGGCCCAGCCCCCTTTGAATGATGAGCTGCTTTCTGAAAAAGCACCTGAGGTTCTCGCATTAAAGTGGACCTCGGAATATGAGAGCACACAGTGTCCTGAGACACAGTGAGATTGATGGTGTCAGGGCACTAACCGGGTGACCCAGCCCCTCCCAGATGGGGCCGGAAACGTGCAGGTTGGGAATACCACTCGCTTGCTCTGAAGGCCTTCAACCCAGAGGCACAGAGTCATGCCCAAAGTCAACACCCATTGGTGAAATGTTGACTACCCGGGAGTTATTATTTTATACCACACCCACACACATTCTAGAATGTTCAGGAAGCATAGATGTGATGTGCACCACTGTTCTTCCCAGGCCTCAGGCTCCTCAGGGTTCTCTTCCTGGGCCAGACACTGTCCTAATTATCATACACAGCACAGGCTTTCTGGAGACTGGAATCTCGCCTGAAGTCAGTCCCATCAGGGTGTCTCAGAGAAGTGTTCGCACATCTCCTGGAGGTCCTGGGAGATGGGGGCTGGCCTTTCCCAGAAGCCCTCTGAGGTGGGCCTCAGTCTTTCCCTAAATTAATTATCTCTCGATGTGCTGGACCGAGATTAAAGGTAACTTATCTTTCTTTCTGTCCTATTTTCTATAACTGCATATTACTAAGGACATATAATCTGGACAATTCTTTATTAATTTTGACTTTAAAAATACATACCGTTTCACTTGACAAGATGTGACCAATGACAACTTCTTTTGGATTTAACATTACCTCAAGAAGGAGGTTTGTGTGTGTGTGTGTGTGTGTGCGTGTGTCCTGTGTCATGTGTGTGCACGTATATGTGCGTGTGTGCATATATATGCACATATACATGCATTGTATGTAAACACATGTACATATATGAAATTTAAACCTGCACGACTCAAATCTGGCTTGGCAGAAGGACTTCTGCTATGTATAATCACTTAGTTATTTATCCAATAAACAGATAGTGAACAATAATCGCAGGTAATGCCTCACCTGGCGTACTTAAACGAAAAAGATAGAAAGTGTGCCTGCGAATTGCGAATTCAGAATGCAACGATATCGTAGACATCTTAATACTATTAATTACATGCTTACAGATTCATTTGTTCCTCTCAACTTGTGAGCTGTATGTTTTTATTGACCCAAGACATTTGGAATGAGCGTCAGACAATTAAAGAGCAAGCAGACAAGCACTTTGCCATCTGTTTACTCCACTGCCACCTTCTCTTATTTGCTGGGGTGCGCCCAGCACTGGTCTGTGGTCCCACCGCTCTCGCCTGTGGCTTCCAGACCCATCCATCAAATCCTGAAGGACATCCATATTTCTAACAAGATCAAGCTCCAGAGTGACGAGACCATAACCTAATGAGACGTGAGGCTTTATTGCATTGACTGCTGCCCAGTCCCACTAACTAAATTTGTCTGTTGGTTATTTTCTATTCTTTTTGCTCCAAATGCTCCCTCTCCCAAATTCTGTAAACATGCAACCCCACACCTCTGCCGGTGCAACCTGAGCTCAATGACTTCAAGCTCTTTTCCTTCCCCAGATGCATCTCCCTTCCGTCTACTCGGCCGGCCGCCCAGCGATCCAGGTTCTTGCGACTCCTCTGCCTTCTCCAGGGTCTGCTCATTTGTCAGGTGTCCCTGTGCCATCGCCGGCAAGGTTAGAACTTCCCCATATGCAGCCCGCATTTGCCAGCCCACCTTCTTTGGTCTTTATTTCTGTTCTTTTGCCTCTTTATCCTCTCCTACGTATGAGCAACAGAAAAGCTTTCTCAAACACACATCTCTTCACTATCACGTCCCGCTTCAAACCTTTCAAGTCTGTTCCCCTGGCCTAGAAAACGAGGTGTGCAGACTTTTGCACAACTGCAATATCATGCGTGACATGACTGTACGTTATCTGTCCAGTCCCATCGGCAAGTACTCCCCACCGTTAGGAACAGCAGGCATCCAGTCGCCAGGACTTACATGTCTTAGTGCTTGGTAGTTATTTGTTTCTTGTGTAACCTTGTATACATAAGAGTATTAAGGGTGACGTTTGTTTGGGGCGCCTGGGTGGCTCTGTCTGTTAAACTTCCGACTCTGGATTTGGGCTCAGGTCATGATCTCACAGTTTGGGGGATCGAGCCCCACATCAGGCTCTGTGCACTGACAGCATGGAGCCTGCGTGGGATTCTCTTTCCCTCTCTACCCCTCCCCCATTCTCTCTGTCTCAAAAGAAATAAATATTTTAAACACAGACAAACAAACAAATAAATAGAGGTGATGTTTGTTTAACCTTCGAACCTTTAGCACATGGCGTGATGCCTGGTTTGACAGCATCTGTTTTAAATGAGGAACGGACGATCAAAGAAAGGCATAAAATGCATTCTTTTATGAAACGTATTTTTACGATCAGCACTTAGGACTTCAGGATTATTAAGGGATGGCATTTACTCATCTACTGACACCCTTAGCTCCGCTCTGACAGCAAAGCGGTGCTCATCAACCTCATCCCTACTGACATGATGGGCTAGACCATTCTTCCTTGTGGAGCATGTCCTGTCACTGGAGGATGTTTTGCAGCATCCGTGGCCTCTGCCCACTAGCTGCCAGCAGTATCCATCCCATCCCACCAGCTGTGACCACCAGAAATGCCCCGCGGTCTAAGAACGACCCCGTGGAGAACGACCACATTCGAGGCACCTGTTAGTCTCAATACCGTTACCTGGGTAACATCATCATCGTCATTATCACCATCACAATGACAGCAGCAGCGACACATTGAACTTGGAAAGAAAGGCAGATGCCACGCTAAGAATTTCGCGTTATTTTTCTCAATGGAATATTCACGACAGCTCCCGAAGTTGGTTTTTATTATTATCCTTGCTCACAGACACGCAGGCAAAACTACAGTGAAATGCGGGAGGGATGCTGCTCGAGTCGGGGACACGAGGTCTTGCCTGCGGACAATGTGCTTCTGGTCCAGGCTGTGCTGTCCGTGCAGCACAGCCCCACAATATTTTTATTTGTAGAGTAACACAATTTCAGCACGGCAGCATCCCCGTCTTTCCATTTCAGCTCACTTCCCGGACGGCATCTGTCCTGTGACCGGAATCCTTCCTAAAGTGAGAAGGGTGTGGCTGTAGTTATGCATGTGGGGGGTTAGAGAATGGACACGTGTTTCAGCAAACGGACAGACAGCAGGATTCTGGCTTAATATATAAATTGGGATGAGTGACTCGTTTTATTTTTCTCTTTACCAAGACTTTACCCACGTTTCCATGCCGGAGGGCAGCGTGTCAATGAGGGAGCAGGGCTGTGAAATTCCGGAGTTGTTAGATTTCCATCTCCAACTGTCCCTGCTTTTCCGTGGCACCACATCTGTATTTATTAATAAATTAATTAATACGTTAATCAATTACATAATTAATAAAATTATTAATACATTAATAAATAGTATCGATTACGTCCGTGACCGGATGGAAGTGGGTCCAGTAGCGGAAGGATACGGGAAACCGTTCACACGTCTTCCTCCAAGATTCTAGAAGTGCAGCTGCCAGACCTGATTCCTAGGATAATAACGTGATCAGAAATCTAATTCAGAGCAAAAACAATAGTGATAATTATCCAAGTTTCCCTTCTAAAGCTCAACACGACATAAACACATACCTACGCATTAATCAGTCAAATGGTTTAATTCATCGGAGGACAACAGATTTTTTTTTAATTTACTTTGGGGATTTAAAAAATAAGTAATGTTACAATTCTCCACGCGAATGGCTATTAAATAAAGCTACCATATTCTCGGTGCCTTTTAAATAAGAAAACTTTGATTACGATGCAAACTGCGCTCCCAATTTTATACAAAGTGGAAGAAGCATCTGGAAGAATTGATCACTCAGTCGGTTCGCTGATAGCTGGATGCATAGTCCACCACTTATATGCAAGCACCTTCTAGAAACTTACAATGTAGGTTTGAATGCTGCATTGCATCTTTTTTTACCATCCATAGTTAGAAGAACATAGACTTTCTAAAACTGAAATCTGATACACTAAGCAAAGCCATGTCAGAGCCTTCTAATGCAAGTGCCTGACTTGAATCCTGGATGATGTATCCCTTGTTATCAACGTCTGCTCCTGACCCCGGCTTCCTTACCTCAATGTGTCTTACCAGAAACAAAACAAAACAAAACAAAACAATACAAAACAAAACGATTCACAGAACACTGGCATGCGATTTAACGATTCCGTATCTCTGTTGGAGTTGTTTCCAGAATGTCCTCTGATACTCCTGCCAACCTCGATGCCAAATATATTGAAGAACTCCTTCAGATTTAGTTCCTGTGTTCTCTCAGCTGTTATCGTGGGTCGTTACCACCTCCGGTTAGCATCCAGAGAAAGGTTGAAAATGCTCATCAATAAACTCATCTTCCAGGGGCTTCTAGCAATCAGAGGGAATCTTCCCTCATCTCATCGTTCCCAACATGCTGTGTCACACCTGACACCTAGTAGCTGCTAGTCGCCCAGTAGAGTCCGGAGCTGAATTGAATTCAGTTGAATTGCAATGAAATGGAGTTCCTGAGTACTGCCTTCACAGAGTGGTTGTGAAAACGAAATGAGTTAGTGTAAGGGAATTTAAATAGACTCCGTCTCTTACACCCTGTAGTGTCGGCCAAAATATTCCCTTATCTTTGTGTAAAGGTTTGCGTCTTTAAAGTAATGTCATGATAACCACCTAGCATGGTATTCTTAAGGATCAAATGAGAATAAGTTTAATAAATATTTAGTCAGCTCTTGGCATAGAGTGCAAGGATCTGAAGAACGAATCTAGTAGAGAGAGGGGCCTAAGTGCTCTGGGATTGGTTTTATCTTCCTGTGTTATCGCTAACACTTTACATTTTTATGTAATGGCAATTTTATGTAATAGGCAATGATCATCGTCTGTCATAAAATATATCTTCTTAAACCAGGGCTTCGGATTTAGCATAGCGCCATTTATAATCACTTGAAGATACACATTAAATTAATACCATTTGATGTGGGGAAATTGTTTTCAAGCTGCCATTTAATTCTTTTTTATTGTCACAATTGTTTTTTTTTTTTTTAATATTCAAAAAGGAAAACGTTGGGGGCACCTGGGTGGCTCAGTCGGCTCAGCATCTGATTCTTGATTTAGGCTCAGGTCATGATCTCACGGTTTGTGGGTTCGAGCCCCTCATCTGACCCTGTGCTGACAGCTTGGAGCCTGCTTGGGATTCTCTCTCTCTCTCTCTCTCTCTCTCTCTCCTGCTCTCTCTCTCTCTCTCAGAAATAAATAGCCATTTAAAAAAACTAACTTTGCTGACAAACACAGGCAAAGTGTTAAAGCCTTTGAAAGAGAGTGGGGCACTTCCTGGGTCACCTCTGACACGACTGGAAGTCACTCCTCTGTCCTGACAGCAAGGAAAAGCTGACCAGTCAAGACACTGCCTTTTCTTGGGCCCCTCAGAGACCCGAGGCTGCAGCGCATGCTGCTCTGGGATGTGGAGACGACGGGGAGCGCAGACGCTCCGGCCAAGGTCAGCCCACCTGGAGCGGAGGCTGTTGGAGACACAACCCGTGGGAATGTGCACCAGCAATTGTGATTAACGGCCGGAGGCTAAGAGGAAGAAACTGCCGGGAGTTACTGTCCTAGGGCCTCCTCAGCGTTCGTGGGTTCTGCCCACAGATGCCCCATGGGTAGGATTAGGCCTTGCTGAGGGAGAGGAGGAATAACCACTGCGGAGTAGGGCCGGGGTACTCTCCACAGCCGAAGCTTACTGTCCAGGGAAAAGGCTTCCTCGGAGTGCACTTCTCACCCTCCAGAAGCCTGCAGCCATCCTTTCCCACCTAACTTAAGGGAACCCAAGAGACCCTTGGGCAGGCCACGCCCCAGGGACTCGGTTGCCCTAAAAGCCCGAGACTGAGTCATGAGGTTATTGACCGTGTGATTATAGAGCACTTCCCCCCTCTGGAACCCCGAGACCACCCCGGCTGGGCTCTGCCTGACGGCAGTGGCTCTAGCCCAAGGTGCTGTGAGAGCAGACCCTGTGCCAGGGTGAGTCTTCGGCAAGACCTCCTTCGACAAGGGGACAGGAACAAGTTCCCCGGAGGAACCGGAAGCCTCTACAGACAGAGCCAGCGCTGAACTCAGCTGAACCCCGACCAAATTGCCATAAAGCCTCCCAGGAGAGGCCCCTTTACCTCAGGTTGTATTACCTGATATATCACGCCTGCCTTTGACCGACAACCACAACAAAATACAAGTCGTGATTTAATGCAAAGCGAGACAACGTCTGAAGAGACAAAGCGAGCGCCAGGACGTGACTCAGATTTTAGAATGACCTCGTAGGGAGTTCACAATAACTATCATTAACGTACTAGGGGATCTGATGGGAAAAGTAGACAACATACAAGGACAGAAATTCTAAGAAAATGTCAGCAGGGAGTGCTAGAAATGAAATACAGTGTAATGGAAATAAAGAATGGCTTTGGTGGGTTCATCAGTAGATTTGGACATATCTGAGGGGGGATAAATACCTAAACCTTTGAAGATGAGTTAACGGAAATGTTTCAAACTGGAAGGCAAAGAAAAAATGAATTAAAAAAAGGCAGATATCCAACCCCCCCTTTTTTCTTTTGCTCTCCTGGTTTTATTGAGCATTTTATACAATTTTATTCTTTTCATTCTCGTCACACAAAAGCAAAGGGAAAATTTGTTCACTGGGTCTATGAGGCCAGCGTTGCCATAATACCAAAATCAGATAAAGACATGGCAGAAAAGGAAAAGTAAAGACCAATATAACCCATGAAATAGGTACAAAAATCATAATCAAATTTTTTAAATTGAATATAACAATGTATAAAAAAATTATGCATCATGACCAAGTGGGATTTATAACAGGAATACCAAGGGGCGCCTGGGTGGCTCAGTCGGTTGAACATCCTACTTTGGCTCAGGGCATGATCTCCAGTTCATGCGTTTGAGCCCCACATAGGGCTCCTCTGCTGTCAGCCTAGAGCTGACAGATCCTCTGTACCTTCTCTATCTGTCCCTCCTCTGCTTGTGTGCTCAATCTCTCTCTCTCAAAAATAAAATAAACGTTAAAGAAAAAAGAAAAGGAATACCAAGCTGGCTCAGCATTTGAAAATCACTCATATAATCTATCACATCAACAGGCTAACGAAGAAAAATCATAATATTATGTTAACTAATGCGGAAATGCAGGAGCATTTGGTGAAATGCAATACCCATTTATAATTAAAAAAATACTTTTCAGTAAAATAAGAATAGAAGAACCGTACTCAACTTATCAAAGAATATGTACCAGAGCCCTCAGCTAACATCACAGTTACTGCTAAGAGACTGGACATTTTACCCCAAAGATTTGGAAGAAGGCAAGGATGCCCATGCCCCCTCCCACCACTTGTATTCAACATTGCACTGGGAGTCCTAGTTGGTAAAATACAACTAAAAAGAAATCAAAGATCTAAATAACATGGAGACCTATCCCATGTTTGTGGATTGGATGATTCACTATTGTTAAGAGATCAAGTTTTGCCAGTTTGATCTGTAGAGTCGATTCTCAATAAACATCCCTGCCGCCAAAGCCTATATTGAAAGAGAAAGGACCCTATATACCCCACCCAACAACACAAAATTATAGGACTGAAAACCTGATTTCAAGAGTTATAATGTTACCACCATCGAGGCAGTAGGATGTGAAAGCAAGGTAGACACATGGATTCAATCCAAAAGAATAGAGAGCTCAGAAATACACATACAAATGTAGTCACTCATCTCTGACAAAGGAGCAATGGCGATTCGATGGAGAAAAGATAATCTTTTTTTCTTTTTTTTTAATGTTTATTTATTTCTGAGAGACAGAGAGACAGAGTGCAAGTGGGGGAGGGGCAGAGAGAGAGGGAGACACAGAATCCGAAGCAGGCTCCAGGCTCCGAGCCGTCAGCACAGAGCCCGATGCGGGGCTTGAACTCACAAACTGCAAGATCGTGACCTGAGGCGAAGTCAGAGGCTTAACTGACTGAGCCACCCAGGCGCCCCAAGAAAAGATAATCTTTTCAACAAACAATGCTGGAAGAATTGGATGTCTATATTCAACATCATCATCACCATCATCATCTAGAAATAGACTTTACCCCTTTCACAAAAATTGCGTCAAAATTGGTCGTAAATTTAAATATAAAACACGAAACTATAAAGTGTCCAGAAGAAAGCAGAAGAAAAAAGCTGCATTATCTTGAGTTGATGACCAAAATCATAGTATGATCCGTGAAAGAAAAAGTTGGTAGGCAATTTTAACTTCTGCTTTATGGCAGGTATGGTGAAAGAAATCAAAAGGCCAGATACACAGGCTGGGAGGAAATATTTGCAAAACACATGTCTGATAAATAATTTGTGTCCAAAATATACAAATAATGCATAATACTCAAGAATAATATAATTAAAAATTAAAATTGTACAAAGAATATGAACTGACACATGAGTAAAGAAGAAACATAGACGGCAAATAAACATCTGAAATGCTTCTCAACCTCATTTGTCATTACGGAATTCAAAATTAAAACAATAATGAGATACTACCACGCTGATGAGAATGACTAAAATCTGAAGCAAAATGAACAATGTGAATCGTAGGTGCCTATTCAGAGCATCGCAGGTGCCTATTCAGAGCATCAGGGACTCTGATTCCTTGCTGGCTGGGATGAAGAAAAATACAGCCACTTTGAACGACAGGTTGTTAAGTTTTTCACAAAATTAAACCTAATCTTACTATCTGATGCATCCATAATGATCCCCGATATTTATTCAAACTGATTTGAAAACGTATCCCCACAGAAAACATGCACCTGAATGTTATGGCTGCTTTTTTATAATTACAAAATATAGGAAGCAAGCAAGATATCTTCAGTAGGTCAATCGATAAACAGACTATGTGCTAAATCCATACAACGGAATACGATCCAGCAATAAAAAGAAATGAGCTATCAAGCAAAAGACCCTGAGGAACCTTCAATGCACATTGCTGAGTGAAAGATGCCTGTTTTAAAGGCTACACACTGGATGACTCCAATTGTGCGATATGCTGAAAGACGCAAATCGATAGCAATGGTTACAGAAAATAATCCGTGGTTGCCGAGGGTCCCGCGGGTGGGGGTGGGTTGAATAGGTGAAAGCACAGGAGATGGTCTCAGGCAGTGAAGCGATTCTGGATGCGACTAGTGGCTTCATGATACTGCATTTGTTAGTGCAGTTTGGCACAGGAGTGAGCTGTCGTGTATGCAAATTAAAAATCATTTCGGAGGTCGGGGGGACCTCTGGATGGAAGCAGAATGTGACAACACAGCGTAGCTGCCCTACGAATGCGTAAAACAAGCTCGCTGGAGGTGATGGGGAAGACGTTGACCTCTGTAACTTGGGAAATGAAAAGTCCTGCCAGACTGAAGGGCAAAGAAACTGCACAGAAACAGTGCGCTGCGCGTGGTGCAGCCAGTCCTCACCGGGCTCCGTGGTAACAACTCTGAAGCCGCTATCCCTATGTCCTGGAACTGAACAATTAAGTAAATGGACAGCGGATGTTGGGAACCCGGTTTCTCACTGATGGAATGTGAATTTACAGATAAGGAGGAGAGAGGGAGCTAGAATTAACCCATGTAGTAATGGATTAAGGTTGAAGACATTAGTAGGAACAAATGTTTAGTTTCATGGAGATACATATCACAAACGGAACTATTTCTGTGTGTGTGTGTGTGTGTGTGTGTGTGTGCATGTATGCGCATGTGTGTAATTGCCTGGGTTACCAGGCATACATATATTGTCTTGCTCTGTCAACTAAGAAGGTCTAGAAATGATATCTTAGTAGCAGCAAGCACATCCAAACCCCAGATCTTGATTTCTCATGTTATTCTCCAGGAGAAAGAACCAGGGTTTCTCATAGAGTCGGCTGATTCTAGGGCTGGGGTCAGAAAATACACACAATATTCCTAGACTTCCTGTACAGCCCCCAAAGTAAGGAAGTAAAACAAGAACAAAAACAAAAACAAAACAAACACACAAATAATTATGGGGGTATGACAGATAATCAACTACGAGAGCCCTCAATGGCCAGAGTGGAACCATTGGAGCAACCAAATAATCTTGGGTCATAAACCCAAGTAAACAGTAAAAACCCAGGAGTCTATACTGATATAAATAAGATATTGAGTCAATAAGTCTGTGGGGAAAGAGGAACAATTCTTTTATGTAGAATTCCAAATAACTAAAATAGACTCTGCCCTCGAGGATGGGGAGCTCGACTCCCACCCTCTTGCGTGAGTTGTGTACAACGACGTCATGAGGAAGAGGGCGGTGTGAGGACTGGGACAGTCCAACCCACACTGTCTCAGCCTGGTGACTAACATCAACATCACCAGTGATATAGCATCTTGATAGAGTGTACCCTCAATAGGATATGAGGAAAATGACACTTTATCTCCGTGGTCCTCCTCCCCCAAATCCATAACCCCAGTCTAATTATGAGAAAAACAGTAG
This sequence comes from Panthera tigris, assembly GCF_018350195.1. NCBI lineage: Eukaryota > Metazoa > Chordata > Mammalia > Carnivora > Felidae > Panthera > Panthera tigris. Next base: position 136,154,406 of record NC_056662.1, on the reverse strand, counting down.
ACGAATCCCAGGTGAGGGGCATTCTCCACAATGCCTGACCAGTACTCCTCAAAATTATCAAGTTCATCCAAAACAAGGGAAGCCTATGAAGCTGTCACAGCCATGTTGATAAACAAGTCACATCACGTTCATAAATGCAATGTGGTGTCCTGGATAGGAAACTGGAACTGAAAATGCCTTCAGGTGAAACTAAATAAATGGAAATAAAGTATCGATTTCAGTTGATAATAATGTATCAGTATCAGTTTATTCGTTGTGAAAGCTGTACTATGCTAGTATAGAGAGTAGTAATAGGAAAAGTTGAGTGTAGAATTTTCCCCAACTCTATTTTCACAATGTTTCTGTAAATTAAAATCTGTGCGAAAATGCAAAAAAATTGAGATAAGATAAAAACGATGAGATTGCAGCAACTTCACACTAGACGTGTCTCTGGAGGCAAGGGAAACAAAAGGAAAAATGAACTGTCAGGACCTCATCAAGATAAAAGCCTTCTGCACAGTGAAGGGGACAATCAACAAAGTGAAAAGGCAACTGACGGAATGGAAGAAGATATTTGCAGAGGACATATTGGATAAAGGGTTAGTATCCAAAATCTATAAAGAACTTACCAAACTCAATACCCAAAAACCAAATAATCCAGTGAAGAAATGGGAAGAAGACATGAATAGGCACTTTCCTGAAGAAGACATCCAGATGGCCAACAGACACGTGACAAGATGCTCGACATCACTCATCATCAGGGAAATACAAATCAAAATCGCAAGAGATATCACCTCACACCTGTCAGAATGGCTAAAATTAACAACTCAGGAAACAACAGATGTTGGCAAGGATGTGAAGGGGGGATACTTTTGCACTGCTGGTGGGAATACAAACTGTTGCAGCCACTCTGGAGAGCTGTATGGACGTTCCTCAAAAAATTAAAAATAGAGCTACCCTATGACTCAGCAATTGTACTACTAGGTATTTATCCGAAGGATACAAAAATGCTGATTCAAAGGAGCACATGCACCACAATTTTTATAGCTGCACTATTGACAATGGCCAAAGTATGGAAAGAGCTCAAATGTCCATTGACCGATGAATGGATAAAGAAGATGTGGTATATATATAATGGAGTATTATTCGGCAATCAAAAAGAATGAAATCTTGCCATTTGCAACAATGTGGATGGAACTAGAGTGTATTATGCTAAGCAAAATAAGTCAATAGGGCGAAAACAAATATCATGATTCACTCATATGTTGAATTTAAGAGACAAAACAGATGAGCATATGGGAAGGCAAAGAAAAGTAAGATAAAAACAGAGAGGGAAGAAAACCATAAAAGACTTAAATACAGAGAGTAAACTGAGGGTTGCTGGTGGCATGTTGGGTGAAGGGATAGGATAAGTGGGTGATGGGCATTAAGGAGAGCACTTGTTGGGATGAGCATCGGGTGTCATACGTAAGTGATGAATCACTGAATTCTACTCCTGAAACCATTACTACACTATACGTTAACTAACTTGGATTTAAATTAAAAAAAAGAAAAAACAACAGTGAGATTGCTTCAATTTCTGGACTATGAAATGGACACATATTACACTTAAATCATTAAATGCATAGTATTCAAATTGAGAAATGGAGTTTCAGGGCTGGGCATAATCTTAGAATACATGTAGCCCACAAAGTCTTGATTTAAGATGTAGACACAGAATCTCGAAGACGTCAAGTGTCGTGCTCAACTCGCTGAGGGACTCAGAGCTGAGAAATAACCTGTCCTCTTCCAGTCCTTCTCACGCATTCAACAGTGTGGCTTTCCAGATGCTCCTGTTCACTAGACGTGCTTCAGGAAGTACGTCTATGCTGACAGCACTTACGTTCTACAAAGCTTCCGTTTTCCAAGTTCCGTACTGAAGAGCCTTTCGTCTGGCAAAATCGTGGACAAAGAGCCCGGGGTGGGCTGTGTGTGGCAGTGTGTGTGATATGTGGGTGTCTGTGCTCTGCATACTCGTTAGGTATCCTAAATCAACGGTGTTGCTTGGATCTTTTACTTGTAACTCGGAGGTCTCCTCCAGAGACCGGAAGGGAGGTTGTGTGCAACGGGGGCCATAACACTGTCCCAGGCATTTTGCCAGAAGCGCGGGAGCCTCAGGTGTGGATGCTCTGAGTGGGGGCAAGAGAGACCACCGACACCCTAGCATGCCGAGGTCGTATCTCCAGGGGAAAGAAACTGCCATTTAAAGAAAGGGTTCTGTCCAGCTCAATTACCAACAAGAAAATCAGTTTCGTTTGTAATGAACATTGGCCATTCACAGAAGAATCAGTCTGAACATTTTCCAGAGCTTCCTGTAGCCTGATTGCACCATTTTCTCATGTCTTCAGAGGCTTAAAGGTCAATTGTTACAAATATATGGGCACAAAGGGACAGTTGGTAAGTCAATGAACATCATGAAATATGTAAAGGGATATTGTCTTAGTGTCCTTAATATCTGATTTCGGTCTCCACTGAGAATAAGACAACGGAGAATGGCTCGATACTATTAGGCTACAGGCTAGAAAAAACTTTTAAACGCCACAAATTAAGGAGGATAAAGGAGTGGAAGACTCGGAGAGAAAACAGAAATAACCATTTGTAGGACGACAATATTTGACACAGCTGGTGGATTAAAGGACAGAGTATAGGAAAAGATGAATTCTAGGAAGGAAAACTGTACTTCAGGGCAATCAGTGGGCAAAAGCCCCGGGTGGCCAAAGACCTGGGTGAGGGACTGTCAGACCATCGTTGCTTCTCTCAAACCACCCAAGCGTCGCACCGGGGTCAGCTCAGGCACTCGAGGCCTTGAGAAGAGCCCTTTTGCTTTAATGCGTCTGGCAGGTGATCTTTGGTTTCTGTTTAAATCCTTGACTCCTTGGGGCGCCTGGGGAGCTCAGTCAGTTAAGCGTCCGACCCTTGATTTCAGCTCAGATCATGAGCTCATGGTTTGTGAGTTCGAGCCCTGCTTCAGGCTCTGCTCTGATGGTACGGAGCCGGCTTGGGATTCTGTCTCTCCTTCTCTCTGCCCCTCCCTCACTTGTGTCCTCTCTGTCTCTCTCTAGAAATGGATAGATAGACATAAAAAAATTTAAGTGCTTGCCTCCTTTCCCTCATTTCTTCGCCGTGGAACCACACCCATGCACTCCATATCTTAATCCTCTGCCGTCTCCACACTTTCAAGGGCAAGACCTATTCCATAACCTTGTCCAGAAGCATTTCCTTAAATACTTCTTTCTCCTGGTCTTCCACACTTTGTTTCTCAAGCCCATCTCATGGCAGACCCATGGTCTTGGGTCCAGGTCTTGCTTTTTGAGATCACTTCATGGGAACTTGGATTTGGTTTTATTTTTTCCCTCCGCACCCTGAATTTTTGTCACCCTCTGCATTCTTTACACGGCCCAGTGGCTGACATTTCCAAACTTAGGTGTTTTGTTTTTTTAATGGAGGTGCATCTGAGTCCATCTCAGATTTGGTCTCCCCACTGGCTGTCCTCTCAGCTTTGGGGCTCCCATTTTCATGACTCAGACGGCTACCCTTCAGGAGTCACCTACTTACGGATGTCTTATTACATCGGTAATAAGGATGCACGTATGTTTCCCATACATCATTCTAGAATTTTCTCATAGAGGGATATAGATTCAAAATTTAATTACCTTTGATGATGATGACTAAATGTCTTGTAACAGCCATCCGTATCATCCCGAAAGAAAGAGAAGCATGACTGTACCAGCCTCCCAGTATTGCTAATGAGAATTATTAACTGCATAAATCTCGATTGCCCCCTTAGATCGCACAATAATAACGTTGCCTCCACAGCACTTGGAATATTTAACTCCTCATTGTGATGCTAGATGTGGGGCCTAGAAGATGCCACTGCCTGCTTCTTCAGGCTGTTCACTTCACAATATACTTCGTGGCACATCTCTTCCAATCCAGAGGCTCACGATCTTATTGTAGAAACTACTTGTAATTGCTGCTAAAATGTCACCGCCATCTTTGTGGTGGTGCCCGTGCACGCAGAAATGAATTTGGCCTCTGTCACTAATCTATATTTTGTCACAACACCCAAAAATATCACATTTTTCTCTGAAACTTCATATGATTGTTCTTACATGCTGTGGTAATTAGGCAGAGACTATATGGGCTGCTACTTTGCTAAATTTTTTGAAATTTAAAATTACTTCAGGATACTCCTGCACCGAAGCTACAAGATTAGATACTCTACTTTCCCCTAGATAATTCTTCGTGTCTTGAAAGGTGAAATCCACATACCTTTACTGCGGGTATACCTATGGTGTCCCTAGCAAGCACAGTTGAAATTTCTCTATAACGTTGGCACTGAGATGCGAGAGATCGGGCTAACTTATTATTAATCTGTCATGTCCCTCAAGACTCAATATTGCCCCCATCTTGTCTTGGCTGAGCAATACCCATGAGTCCTGGATACCTTACCCTCTGCTGGAATAGCCCATCAAGGGTTGATTCAGTATCTTATGCTGACCGGAGCTCTGATTAGCCCTTCCCTGTGGATTCACCACTGAATGGGAAAATCAACTTAAATTTATGGAACATTTTAACATGAGATTGTGGAATGGTTTTTTTTTTTTCCCTCCAAACAGGAGCTTCATGGGAAGCAAATAAAAACTCTTTGTTTTGAAAAAGCAAAAGCACAGATCATTACAACTCCTACCCTTTACTCATCTGGAGCATAGAAGTGTCAGTGAGTGGTTGGAACCTCATCTCTTGTGAGTAGCAAAACTATAACTGTTGGACAAAGAAGTTCACATACCAGCTCTTACGTCCAACCTCATATACCAGACATCGTTATCCAACTAAATTCAGAAGGGTATAGATAAAAGTTTAGAAAAAGTAAATGATGAACCAATTTATAAGGTAGATTGCTAAATCAACGCCATTGAAGATAGAACTTCTGAGTCACTGTCTCAGTGACAGGTAGCAGGTTCCTAGTAATTAACTGGGCCCTATCAGTACTAGAAGTAACATGAGGTCTGGTGTTGGGGGAATAGAGTGATCCTGATATTCTGGTCACCTCTCTTTTGAAGCAACACTTACTACTTTCCAGCACCTCAATGAAATCCAGTGACTCCCCTAGGAAAATAAATGTTCTGCAATATAAAGATGAAAAAAACAACAACATTAAACATAAAGGCATGCTTAACCCTCCCATATTTTCTCTCCCTGCCCAGGGAGGGGGCTTATGGTCCTTGTCAGGGCTATGGCTTTGTACGGTTGCACTGGTAAAGGACTTATGTAGAAAAGCTAGGCTGACAGGGTCCTTACACGCCGTGAATGTCCAGTCAAGAAGGAATATCAGAAACTCAGGGGTGAGTCAGTGAGTCAGAAACAGAGCAGCAAAGTGGGAAACAGAATATAAGCATGAGTCCACCGAAGATGGGCTCGGCTTCCAAATCAGTCAGGCAGCTAGAGAAGGAGATGGTGATAAGTCAGAGGAGAAGTGGATCATTAGAAAGAACTCACTAACCTTTGCTGATGCCTAAGGAGCGCCAAGAATGAGCCAAGAGCTTAGTATTATTTTATTGAATCCTGATAATAGTATCGTCTCAGTGAGCAAGCAGAACTTGAAGACCTGAGAGGGGAAGAAGCCACCTGGGATCGCACGGCTCCTGAAAGGGGATGAAGGCACAGTTCCGAAGGTCGAGAAGATGGATGGATCCAAAGGGGCGAACATGAGACAAAGAGAACCACAGATATCTTGATCTTGATGTATGTTTCTATCAATGAACTTCTATGCTTCCTAGGGTCCAAATAAAAGATTGGGGATGAATTACAGCAAAAGAAGAGTGTGGGCAACAGTAATTGTTGATTCTGGCCCTGATGGTTCTCAGCCAGAGGAGACACCGCCATGTACCTACAATGGAAATGTGTTCCAGGCGGCTCAGGCTGTGCACTGAGCCAGCACACCCCAAATTCATTTTGCACGCTCGTCTACATTTTAAATTTCTTTATAACACCCTTTATAGCACTAGAGTAATCCAACCCCGAATACTATGTTCTTTGTATTACATCTTCTAAATGCCTATCAAAAACATTCCTTTGACTACTTCTCTAATGCCATTCTTGTAGGACGTAATTCCCCAAACCCAAGTCCAACAGCTGAAACAGACCAACACAGGTCATACCAAAAGTTATTTCCTCCTTGGAGTTTTCTCAGAAGCATCTGGGTTTCTCAGAAGTCACTTTGCATTTGTGCTTTATTGTCTATTTCTTTGAACTTTGAAAACAGCAACAGAAAAACCTATGGCAGTCTCATAATTATATACTTATTTTTCCACAGCTGAACCAAATCCAACTAAATTCCCCTGGCTATCATTTTTAGACGTGCCGTCTGGAATATTAGACGAGAAATTGAGGGAACAACGAAGTCTCCTCTTTCGATACGCTTTGCCCAAATCTATTTTTTGTGGCTTTGTGATTGTTATATTTTCCATAAACTTGATCTCCATGCAGGCTGCTCCGGTGACTCTCATAACGACGAATACAATTACCCCCAAATGGAGAGGGTGTAGTACTTGTCCACCTCACCGTGAGAACGTATGATCTTAGTGTGCAAATGGTTATTGGGGGACTGCACCAGATTTTGGTTTGATCACGGAGTTTGGAGTTAACACGTGTTGGAGGTGAGAATTATATTGAGTATTCTTAATTAACAGTTGTGTTTGATCAGGGATTTAGAAGTTAGCACCTGCGAGAGAGTGAGAATTGAGTTCAGAATGGCCTCCTAAACTAACAGTTATCCTGGTATTGGGTGGAGCTTAAAGCATTTGCTAAAGCATTTGTGAGGAGGCCAAAGTGGGTGATAGAAGCTGAGGCACGTGGTTGTTTGTTTCAGTTTCTGGGGGAAAAAATACACACACACTCACACACATACATTGAATAACGTATTTTTTTTTCTACTTTGTATACCTCTAAAATCGTAGCACGTGCTGGATATCCAATATTTATCGCAAATGTAACGTTTGTCATTTACTTACATCGAGGCAGCATGATCCACTAGAAGGGCATTTCTGGCAGCTGGATATCCCTGGATGTATCTGGAGGTCACTCTTTGTTGTATAAACTCGAGCATGACACGTGAACGCTCTGAAGCTCAATGTTTTCATGAGTAAAATGGTAGTGATAGCATTGACCTAGCAAAAATAATGAAAAGTCAATCAAATAAGAATATAATCCACCAACCATAATATTTAATGCATAGAAAACACATGTGTTCGTCTAGTGTCTTTGTCTAAGATCTAGCACCTTCTACTTTAGCTAAACGAAGTTCCTCACCATTCCCTACATGTGTGTCTTGTTAACTTGGCCTCTGTGCTTCCCTTGGATTGCTTCTCGTTTTCCTTTCCATCTGTTCAAATATCTCCTTCTTTGGGACATACTCTTAAGAAAAACTCATCATTGTTTTTTTATTTCAAATTTAAATATATAAGTGGGTATTCTGCATTTTTGTTTGCTAAATCTGGCAGACCTTCTCTCAGAGGTCTTGGATTTTTCTACTGTAGGATTTCAGGTAGGATGCTGTTTGGGTGCGAGTGGGGACAAGGACAGTGGGGAGAGCCCACATGTCTCAGGGCCCTGTCTACCTTCAGGAACAGATCCCTTTGGTACCTTCTCCGACTCCTGCTTTTCTGGTTTGTTCAGTGTCTTCCACATGACTGCCACGTTTCAACACTCATCTTCGGCTTGCAAAACATCTTTTCTATGAATTTCTCACCTTAGATGATCTGTGCGACTCTCTAGCAATATTTTGCTGCTAACTTGCTTCTATCAGCCTCCACCATCGGATTCGTTTGGAATAACTTCAGTATCTATATGTTTTCTCCCTTCTATGCTTCATATATACCTATTCAACTCTTTTCAAAAGCATTCTTATCTTTCCCTAAGACTCCAAGTGTAGATTTAACCCACACGGAATCTCCATGGGTTCTTATACGTCCTCTCTTTGGGGTTTGAGTTAGTCCAATACTCTTTCTAGAAGTTTCCTGGACTATCTCAGCTCACTATAATCAATCACGTCTTGAAACTCAGCACTAAAAAGTTATTCCAGAAACTATGTTATTACTCCTGTAATAAATCATCTGTTATTATTTAAAAAAATGACTAGGCTTTATTGAGATTTTCCAATGTGTGAACTTCAATATTAAGCACTTATATGAGAATCACATGACTGTATGAGATAGCTACTATTATCGTATCCATTTCACATACAGAAAAAATAAGTCCTTTGCTGAAAGTCACATAATAGTAAATAGAGATACTGATGGTAGAAAATTAGCCTAGCATTCCACTGACTCTCGGTGAGTACTTTTTTCCCCAAAATTTTAAGTGTATTTATTTATTTTGAGGGAGAGAGAGAGGAGAGAGAGAGAAAGGTACAGAGAGAGACAGAGAGGGAGAATCCCAAACAGGCTCTGCACTGTCAGCACAGAGCCTGATGCAGGGCTCGATTTCACCAACCCTGAGATCATGACCTGATCAGAGCTCAGGAGTTGGGTACTTAATGGACTGAGCAACCCAGGAGCCCCTCTTGGTAAGCACTTTTTAATAAAAAGGTAAAACCTCTTAACAAGTACCTGGATCATCTATATTTATGCTTGCTTTATCTTTCTTTGTTTGAACTGGATTCCAAGTCTCTGAGTTATCGGTTTATTATGGCCTGTTACTAAGAGTTAAAATTCATGGGTCTCATTTCCCAGAAGAGGACATACTTATCTCAATATTTTTAATCAGTGGTAGATTTCAATGTCTAGACTCTTCAACTAAAGATTGATTAGCCACTGCAGATGGATCAGATGACCCTGATTTTGCTAATACATGTTTTTTTCCTTATATGTACTAACTTATATGTACTAACTTATATGTACTAACTTAATCACTGAGGCATAAATATCCCTTCAATACAAAATATGTTGTCAGAAAGAATCTCTTTATTTCTTCAAGCTTATTTCCTTAGAATTTATTTAGCTTGCATTCAGGTGTAGAGTTATTAGTTACTTCATCAGGAAGGTAGTCAGGGAGTCAAAATATACTGGATGAACATCTTCTCTGTAAATGCTTTGTGATAAAGGATGAGTACCAGGTGATGACTGAGCCTACAGGACTTGGGTCCTTGTGCCACTGAAGCTATTTTAAGGAGAGAGAAATCGGGAAACAAACCAAACAAAGGGCTCTATGTGTGGTACGTGCGTGTGTCCACATACTTAGATAAGTACTCTTGAGGAAGTAAATTTAAAAAAAATGCAAAATCTCAGCCCTCTTATTCCTGTGTTTTTTAAAATGTTTATTTATTTATTTTGAGAGAGAGAGAGAGAGAGAGAAGCAGAGAGAGAGGGAGAGAGAATCCCAAGCAGGCTCCGTGCTATCAGCAGAGTCTGATGGGGGCTAGACCCCACGGTCTGTGAGATCCTGACCTGAGCTGAAATCAAGAGTTGGACACTTAACCAACGGAGCCCCCCAGGAGCCCCTTTTATGTGTTTTTCTTTTTTGAGAATGGTGGCTCACATCTTCTCAGAAAGAGAAGAGCAGTTTCTATAACACAGTGTTTGAATCGGATGATATTTATCCCATTGCACCTTGTGTAATGGTTACTTGAATCTGTGCATTGCATGGCCAAGATCCAAGACATGAATGAGTAGAGAGTAGGGTCATAAATACAAAAGCACTTCCCACCTCTTTTATTTCTAAGCAGGTCACACTTCAAAGTTCTACAATGCTTAGAGAACAAGCCTTGATAACTGCATCAGGTCTGAATTAGTCAGCCGCTCATTCTCATCAGAAAAAAGAACGGCAGAAGTTACTCACAAATATAAACACACACAAATAACCACGATTCACCCCACAGACCGTTTTCTGACTCAGGATCCCGGAGCAAACACTGTGTCAATCTAATAAGCAAAAGGACCCTTCCGTTGATTTAATATTAACATGACCTTGCGGTTGGATTAAGAAATGAATATTAAAAAAAGAAAAGAATTGGATGGCTTAATTACTGGAGTGTGGTAAATTGAGAAATACTGAATAAATCCACAAACTCATCAAACAACACATTTCTTCCTTTTATTTTAAGGTGAAGATTAATCAAATGAGATGTGACTTTGACCTTTAATGACTTCAACTCGCCATTTGTTTTGTGAATGCCAGCAAGTTATTTAATCATTAATGTTGATAAATACAATAATCTTTTAAAAGACAGAGACAAACGTGTAGTTTAACAGACTCAATAAATAAAGCATACGCCTTGCCTTTTGTTTCTCTTAAGGGAAACAAGAGAGCTGCATGACTGTTTACAGACAGCTTTGAGATCAGCTTCGGGGTGATTGGAGCAGGAGAGAAGCTAGAGTGCATTGGAGGGGAAGACACGAACCACCCGCCCTGTCCCTGTCTGCCCCTGCCCATCAGTCATCCCAGGCAGTTTCGAATGCCAGGGGCACGCTCCACACCACCCAATGTCACCAAGCCCTCTCTATGTATAAAATAACATTTTGAGGACTCAAGCCATCAATATGGAACCACCCAGTCTCAAAGTAGCTGTCATGGCTGAATGACGATTAATAAAACCATCTGTGAAGGTACAGACGATTTGTATCTAAATATAGTTACTATACATTATTTTGCTAAGATAATGCTTAAATTGGGTCTTTGGGAGCAACAAATTCACAACCTTTTCCACAAAGGAAACACTTAGTAGACGTGGGCCAAACTAACCGTAGCATCTCGTCTGGAAGAGTTTTGTTATGAGGTAGAAATGAGGCTGTTTAAGCTGAATGGGTGTTGGTGGGGAGCAGTCCTAGAAAAAGCTGGGAGGTGCCATGTTCCGTGGACGCTACATCTTTTTGGATCCCTCCCTTGTGGAGGCATCTTGTCTGTGTCCCACCGTCAGGAAGTTTGCTCTCTCCGCAGCTTTTCGCTGACTTTCCAAGCAATGATTTTCCAGACCCCAGTGTTCTTCTTCAAGGCCATCTCGCTGGTCTCTTGGGAAAATGGTGGAAGCCACTCATTTGCTGGTGAATGTTCAACAACCCAGCTCTGCAGACAAAGTAAAGTCATGATTTGTGGTCTTTGCCAATTTCCGCGGTGTAAATTCTCCCTCCGTTGCTGAATTCAAGCTTCCGGTGTAACTGAACTTGGCACTGGGAAGAAATGCACGCATCACAAGCTGGCAGCATCTGGCTCCAGCCACATGCTGGGGGCTAATGGCTCTCTCAGCGCTCCAGCAACTCAGGAGACCAGAGGTCCAGGCAGAGGGACAGGGAATCTCCCCCAGAGGTCAGAAGGTGAGTGGGAGACGGGAGGTGCCGGGTAAGGAAATGTGTTACTTCTGAGTGGCTTGGGGTAAGTTCCAAGCTGGAGACTGGCCAAATGGGAGGGAAGAGGGCATTGAACACACCAAGCAGGGGAAGCGATTTCAGTTTTGAGTGTGTTTTTCAGTTATTTTCAAGCTTTTCTTATCATAAGAAGCACAAAGAAGCTCTTCTCGAAAGTGCGTAGTTTTCTGGCTTTAACCCAAATTGACTGAATCAGTCTTTCTAGGGAGACCCTTGAGAAGTCATATTTCAGTAAGTGGCTCGCGGATTCTATTGATCAGGCGAGGCTGGGAAGCACAGACACCGACGTTGGGGCAGAATTCTCTAAAGGAGAGTGGAATGGGGTTTGTCAACCCTTCCTGTGCACGGAATCACCGGGGAAGCTCACACATTCTGTTGCTCAGTAAGCACCCCAGAGACGGAGATTTCTTTGGCCTCGGGTGGGTCGGGAACACCGGACACCTGCAGGTTCGAAGACCGCCCAGGGGATGGTAATACGCAGCCCGGCCCGGGCAGCACTGACGTGTGTCCCGAGGGTGAGGACCGACTGGCGACGACGGGGGGAGAATGAACAGTTGGAGCTCAAGGGCATGATGTTGGAGTTGCCGCTGGTGGGTTTATAAGTCTATCGAAGTCCACCCTCCCCCAGACGGAAGTTCATGCCTGTGACCCTTCTATGTCCCCAGCACTCAGCCAGTGGCTGGCATGTGGTGATCCTGCCATCAGTGTCGCGTGAGTGGGTGAGTGTCCTGATTGGCTGGCTTCATGAATAACCTGGTGGTAACGTGTCGACGAATGCATCAGCTTGCTTCTGAGGAACGCATTTGCGTTTCTACAGGACCGTCTGCAGACAGTGGCTGAACCCGAAGAAACGTCTCCCCTGCTGGAGCAGGCAGGCGGGGAAAACGATGTTGAAGCTTTCTGTTCTGTCCAAATTGTATCGTGCGGCAAGCGCACTTCCGTTAAGCACAGTAGGATGTCCCGGTACATTTTAGCCGTTTACGTCTACGGGAGCCACCGACTTCCCAGCTGGAAGGCACAGACGTGACTTTTGGAAAAATTATTTTAGAAAGCGGTATCACGTATGTATTATTTACGTATTTAACAGCAGTGAAAGACATCTTAATGCCAGATAACGTAAAACCTTTTCAAACGTCCCAATAACGGCAGTTTCCTCATATTGAAGAAATGAGCTTTTCCTCACACGCACAAAAGATTATCCCACAATTCTAAACGTGAAAGGGCTCCAAAAGCGAATTTTCGTTCTCAGCGCTCAACTGCTCTGGAGTAGGGACACAGCAGATACGCAGGTATGCTTCCGGCAGCCGTGGAGAACTTGGCAAACGCGGGGGGGTCTCGCTCTGCACCTGCACTGCCAGTCACGGAGGGAGCGTCTCTACTTTCTGTCCCTCTGCTCTTTCCATGTGTCTCTCCTAGCTTGTCCTCTTGATTTTCTCTGTGACAGTTCAGACTGAATCCAGTGAAAGAGAAGGGCTTTTGGCTTACTTCAGTTTGTTCTCCTTTGGTTACTTAGAAATGAAGAATCATCGGGCTCGCCCTGTGCTCCGGGAGACGTGCACCTCGTGGGGCCGCGGAGAAGAGCTCCTACTTGCGGCCCCAGCGTCCCACCCGGGTGTAGACGGAGGCTGGCTGGCTGCAGCTGCTGGGTGGGTATCTGTTGTGTAGACCTGTCTACACAGCATCTAGATCCAGATCGTGTATGTCCGGTTAAGAACCTGCAGTGATTTTGCCCCACCATCCCCCCACCCTCCCCCAGGGGGATATTTGGCCACATGGGGAGACATGTGTGGTTGTCACAAGTTGGGGGGTGAGACGTGCTCCTGGCACGTAGCCGTGGAGGCCGGCGATGATGTCCAGTATGCCCGGGACAGCCCCCCAAACAAGTGACCGTCCAGCCCCGGATGCTAACGGTGCCGAGGCTGAGACACGATATACGCCCACGTCCACGTGCACGTTTGTCTGTCTCAAGGTCCCGTGGCCCCAGACAAAAGATGCGGGCAGTTGTCTACTTCTCCGTCTCCTCAGGACGGAGACCGCGCGTCCGTCATGTCTGTACCGCCATCCATCCCAGCACGACCCTGGGGACAGACACGTGCCGTGAATGTTTTCTGAAGTGGAAGGAGAGGGGCTCACGAAGGTCTTCGGTCCTGAGTCTCTCCCGCCCGACCGCAATGTGAAGAATGACTTCTTCTGGTTGGCACCCTGAGGGTCCCCGAGGGTAAGTCACCATGTCGCCTAAGAATAACACGCAGCCCGGAAACAGACCCGGACTCTTCGGGGAGCACCTCAGCACAGACTCCATAGTCATCCTTGACTTCATTGTTTTGTTTTTTGTTTTTTTTTAACTTGTTTTATGTTTATTTACTTTTGAGAGAGAAAGAGAGACAGAGTGCAAGCGGGAGGAGGGCAGAGAGAGCGGGAGACACGGAATCCGAAGCAGGCTCCAGGCTCCGAGCTGTCGGCACAGGGCCCAACGCGGGGCTCAAACCCACGAACCGTGAGATCATGACCTGAGCCGAAGTCGGACGCTTAAAGGACTGAGCCCCCCAGGTGACCCTCCTTGACTTCTTTCTTCCCTCCCACGTTGGTCTGTCACAAGCCTCGCTGGGAGCGTCTCTGGTCCTCAGTGCCCAACCCCGGCGGCAGCTACTAGGTGTTCAGCAAACACAAATGCACACAGCTGGCCTCTTGCCCATACAACCATGGCCCCGCCCAACCCAACCACTTAAGAGTGGACAGAGAGGCACGGCTGTGGCACCTGTCACCGGGGTGAGGGACAGCATGGCTCCAGCAGGTCTAGGCTGGCCCATGCGGGTGTCCACACACACACACACACACACCCTAAAAACAAAACTCTGCCTGGCTTCTGAAGGACTGGCGACCTCATAGGAAGAATGAAGCCGCTGTAGGAATTATAAATGGCTTTTTTGTGAAACCCACACAGATGGCTAAGAGAACAGTAAAAATGTATGTATTTGTTTATGACACTTCCTCACAGAAACGATACCTGTTAATCAAGAGGGTGGGGGGCAGGAGGAGGGACGGGGCAGATCTTGCCAATTTCTGGGTTTTAAAGCACGGACAAGAATTTTAAATACCTTCCAGCTGACGCGATGTCTTGGAAGAACGCTCTGGAAACCAGGCAGAACCCCCAGGTTTTGCATGTGGGTTCGATCCTACACGTACCAATGACATTTCGTGAACATGGAGGGGGTGGGAGCATACACGGACAGGACAGTCTGTGTTATGTCACACCCTGAGGGGATGCACGCTTTTAGAGGGACACTGGGAGTGTTTATAGTGGTCCAGGGACTCAACAGACAGCGGTGTGTCAGAGAGGACGACACAGACCGTAGACCGTGCAGGCTGGAAGAGGCCCGGGCTGTTCCCAACTTCATGGAGGTCGGGGGCTCAGGTACGCATTGATCTGCCATGCAGCAAAGCAGACTTCTGGAACCTGCCGACACGGCATGTTGGAAATGCTTCAACTGTCCATCGACGATCCATGTTTCTGCAAAAGAAGAGCCGTAGCGAGACCCTGAAGGGTGGGAGAGAAAGGCTACCTCACGTCGATTCGATACCGCGGGCACGTTCGGAAACCTCATAACACACACCCTCTTCTGTGTGGTTCAGGCTCGTAAAGACGGATACGTGTATATATTTTTTCCCACAAAGCGGCAGCACCGCTTGGCAGAAAGGATCCGGGTTTGGAGTCAAACAGATGTTCTCCTTAGCTGCATAGACAGGACCATGTGCCTCACCCTCTGAGAGCCCTGTCCCTTCACCTGGGAGCCCGGTACCCCTTCCAGGAGCGCGGTGAGGATGGAGAGTGGGGGAACGTGGAATGGCAGTGACCTTCACCTCCTTTTCCCCTCCCCCTGCGAGCATCAGCAAACAGAAGCGAGGAGTAAGTAAAGAAGGGAGTAGAACCCCTGTTGGAACGAAATGAGGGGCGTAAGGAAAGCCTTCTTTCTTGAGGACATGGCCTGAGAGGTCACCCAGGACCCCCCCCAAGGCTTCCTGGGGAAAAGAAGTGGGTTCGATTTGGGCGTCAGGCTAAAAACAGAGTCCTGGCCCGGCACTGCTATAGTGACTGTCCCACCTGCCGTCCCCGAGCTGTGTCACACACCCCGGGGGGCCACACACGTGCAGAGCACTTTCTGAACGCTCCCTGCACTTGACGGACGCTAGCGGCTGTCGCTGCTACTACTCCGCGACCCCGGGGACACCCGGTCATAACGTAGGAGTCGGGTAAGCTGTTGGGTCAATGTACCAAGGAAATCGTTCCACGCGCAGCTGTCCTTCCCCGGGGGGTTTTGCCCGCTGCCCCTCTACCGACCTTAGCAATGTCTGGGGACGTTTTTCCACCGTCACAATTGGCAGGGGCTACTGCCATCAAGTGGGTGGAGGCCAGGGATGCTGTTAAGCCTCCGGCTATGTGCGCCGGCCCCCCCCCCCAGAATAACTGAGGCCCACATGTCAGTAACGCCCAGGTCGAGAAACACTGATTCGCAGTAACTGGGTGCTCGGCCCATAGCCCGGGGTGAGTGATCGCAGCCCTGGCTTCATCCACACAGACCTCGTGTCATGCTCCCCCTGGCCGCTGTCATGCCTGGAGCGTCACTCTGTCTCTGGCCTTGAGCTGACTTTCAGGGGGAAAAGGGAATAGGAATCAATTTGGTGTCATCCACCGTTCACGGAAGGCTCCTGCTTCCTGGGAATCGGGCCCCCGGCTTCCCGCGCCTCCTCTTGCCAGGCGAGCCGGGAGAACTCGGCCCCCTGGGGAGCAGGTGGGACGGGGACCCAGCCACGCTGGCGCCGGGAGCCAGCAGGGCTCTGTCCCTGGGGTGCCAGCAGCCGTGGCCCCGGCCTGTCAAGGGCACACAGCCCGCAGCAAGTCTGCTCTCCAGGGAATCCTGCAGCTCAGCTCCCACGGGGGCTGCGGGGGGAGGGGTGGTGGCGGGCAGAGCGCCCAGCGCCCACCCTCACCTCCTCACCTCCTCACCCTCCCACCTCCCGCTTCCTTGGCCGGGCCCTGAGGACTGCACCGATGGGGAAACGAAGGAACCACCCCAAACTACCCTGGGTCTCCCCTCTTGGGAAGAGGCAGGTGCCTCTCTCCCAACACAACCTGAGCTCGGATGGCGCAAAGTGATGTAGCCGTTCACCTCCCCGCACCTTCCGGGCGGGATTTGCTGCCATGGTGAGCACCCCAGAGGCAGGGGGCGTGCCCGTCCCGTATCAGGGGACCGGCGACAACCTGAGAACCTCTCAAGGCCTGTCTGCAGTCTCAAATTACGTCACATCCCCGGGAGGACCCTGCGAGGTGGACATCCTTCCCCCTTTCAGAGCTCGGCAATGAGCATCGCTGTCAGCCCGCACGTGCCAAGAAAGTTCCAGAAAGTGTTACGCAGATGGACCGATCCCTCCGCATGTTATCGGGCCTCGGATGGGTAGACATGAAAAGATCCCTGTTGAGCAGACAGTGTGACTAACCCTCCACAGACAAGCAGAATGAGCTGGAACCTTGAGTTAAACATCCCTAAACGGTCATCCGAGTTTGAAACAAACGGAGAAACTGTAGGGACGTGCACTCAAGATTGGGTGGTTCACGGGGAAGCTTTAAAAATCCAGCTGAAAACAAAAACAAAAACAAAAACGTGTTCTAACGGTCAACGTGGGCACCAGACTTTTGATCTCCTTGGTTTATACACAGCCTGCTCTGTGCAATAGCTTCTCACGGTCAGCTGGGTAGGAGCAGGCTAACATCAGAGAGAAATCCAAATGACAGACGTTTTGGATGAATGTGCTGTCCCTTCGAAGAGGTTTGAAAGTACCTGACTTTGTCCTGTTTTTGTGCTGATATTTGATGAGGTGCAAATCATGTATAATTAGCTCAATGGAAAAAAAAATCTCATGTTACTTCATGTAAAAGCTACCTTTTAGGTCCTTGATGAAAGTTTCATTAAGAAGAAAAATAGTTCTCCTCTGTATTCACTCCGAGATATCACATTCCCAATTTCGGAAATGTAGTTTTATGAGAACTAGGATGAAAACAAATGACTGGCGTGAGGTTCTCAAAGCCACTTCCTGCTCCTTCCAGGCCCCTCTTATCTTTGTCCCCATGTCACAGAGAACAAAAACTTCGATTCTTTCCTGAGTCATGATTCAAACAGGGCTTTGCTCTACATGTCCCAGAGAAAAGCGGGCCCCAGAACAGTGGCCAGTGGACAAGAGGCAGTCAATACATAGGCAGTGACTGAAGAAATGGATGGTTGAATGGACGCGATCTAAGGAATCATAACTAGGCATTAGATGTTTTGTTGAAAAATTGTAACTGCTCACTAAGAAGAAAATTTGGGACCAGAATTTAGAAATTCAATTTCTATCACGTGCATGAATTGACTGTTTTTCTGCATACATTCAAGGGACTGTGGGCATTTGCCTGTGCAACAGTACAAACTCAACAACTGTTTACGGTGAATGAATAAAGTTCAAGTGCGTTGAATCTTCAAAGAAATGCGGTGACATGGAAATGAGATTGTCTTTGGAGAATTAAATTATGAGTGTAATTATGAGTGGTCAGCCATTGCAGTAATAGCGTCTTGACTGATAGATACAGCATAAAATGTCATGTTGTGACTAAGAAAGTTCTTCTCAACATTCACGAAATGAGATAATGACACGTCAACCTCCAATGAATAATAGATATGCCCAGGGCTCCTTTCTTACTGGCTAATTACTGAGTTTCTAATTTCAGGAGATCTCTTCGATTTTCTCCCAAAAATACTCAGTATACTTGCTGACTATTTGGGGAGAAGAAAACTTAGATTCAGAAGAAGACCTAGAAAGATGTGTGTTGATTGACTTTAAAAGGATTTTACAGATTTCTTCTAAACTGCTTGGCTTACAAAGTCATCTGTTAATCCACCTCGCAAGAAACATGTCCTAAATTGAAGCAGTAAAGTGTGATACTTAGACCAAAATTAGAAACACAAATACAGTCAGGGGTCATAAAGCAATCGCAAAACTCATATAGGGCAATACCACCGCCATCGGATGTGGGGGAAGCGTGCCTGTGTCATCTGTGCTGGTGCTAAAGCAGCATCCAAAGCTCTGGGGAAGTACTCAGGGCACGGATGAAGCTTCTAGCAACTATAGCTGTATCGCCCTCAAGGAGGCTGATACACTCAACACAAGCAACTGAAGCAGCTTGTGGCTGTAACGAGAGGACACAATAGGCACCTGCAGACCATGGCAACTGGGAACCTGAGTCCATCACCACAAGAGGAAGCAGCATAGACTGTGGCGGCATGGTAGTAGAGAGCGACAAGCTACTGGAAAACCTGGGCTGTGGGCCTGGTGTCCCAGACAAGGTTGCCTCATCTGTAAATAAGGAGATGCATCGATCGTCACTTAGATACCACCCATCCTGTCCTAAACCGGGCTGAGTCTATGGTGTTACATGAAATTGTTGAGTGTGGAAGAAGCTGGGCAGCCACGAACCATTTTGGCTTCACGTGAATATAGCTACGGACTATTTATTTCCCTGTATCCCACCCCTGTGTGCCCTGGGAAGACAAGGTCAGTGTCCTACTGATGAACAGGGACGATGACGACAACACGTGGAATCTTTCTGAACAATAGTGTGCTATCACCTAACTGTACATGCAGCATCTGATAACCCCTTAAAAATTAGGTCATTCAACCCTCACCAAAACTTGAAGAGTCAAACGCATGTCAGCTTTATGAAGTAGAAGACATAGCTTAGAAAGGTAAATGCTTACCCCAAATCATGCAAGTAGAATGAGGTAGACTTTTATTTACGTACTTTTCTCATCTCATCTGATTCCAAATCACACACCCCCTTCAAGTATGGACTGTTTAATAAAAGCTAACATAATGAAAAAAACGTGGAAATGTATAAAATGAGGAAGGTAAATGAGAGGAATATGCAAAGGAGGAAGAAAGGAAGTCACTTTCCCCCAGGGAATTTACATTTTCACAATTACTAAAGTCTTAAAATTTTAACCAAAATACAAGAAAAAGAAATCCTATTAAGTGTAGTGAGCAGGTTGACTTCTCTTCTGGACTTTGTCTAAAATATCCCATATTTTAAAAATGTGGATACATCATTGGCTAAGACCCACCCTCCTCCCCTTCTTCCCTCTCTCTCTTCCTCTTTTACTTCATTCATTCATTCATTCATTCATCAATCCATATTTTTTTTTTCAATTTTGTTAAGACTATAGCTTACTTGGGGAATAAACTATTCAAAGGGAAGTGATGGACGATAAGTTAGGGCAAGTGTGTCTGAGTTCAAGAATCATACAGTTTGGCAGGCGAGCAACCACATGGCAATAGAACAAGCACTCCTGTGCTTCTGGGCGTTCAACAGAGTCTTCCAGAGCAGTGTCAGAGCTGAGACTGACACCAGGTTAAGAGCTGCCAGGGTGAAGACACGCTGTCCTCAAGCTCCACCCATGGAAGACATTGGTCATCTCCATTCAAATAAACTCTTCCCAAGGAAAGGGACTTAGTCATGTTCACTGTCTTCCCTGTGACAGTGGCAGGGACCATGAGTACCAAACAAGGCAGGGACCTTGTTGGACAACTCATCCCAGAACCCCCTCATCCAGTGCAGCTCCTGGCGCAGTAGATACTTGGTACTTATTTAGAGAGTAAATAACATTTTGTTTATTTATTTTCAGAAAATCTGGTGTAAAAAAAGCACATGCCCAAGATTCTGGGAGGAGGCTCTTTGTCCTCTAAGGGAGGAGAAAGTGAAAATGAGCACAGATGTTAGATATAAAAGTCAACCTCCATCTCCTTGGGAACTCCCTCCAGGTCTGTCCCCACTGTCAGGTTGAAAGAAATGAGTCAGGAAGGTCAGATTGCCAATGCCCCCCTGGCCATAAGAGACAGAGCTGTGGCTTAAGTCCTGAACTCTGTGGTTCTAAAGCCCTTGTCCTGGATCGTATATAAAACATGTTTGCAAGCATTTTCTAAGGTGAGACGTCAGGGTACATAATTGGGTGTGGCATCGACTTGGACATGGACTTGATGATCAGTAGAAATGTCTTCATTTTAAAGTACACACAAGTAGAATTCCTTAGTTTTGCTGACCTTAGTTCCATGCTTTGTGCTTTTGCTAACTTCTGATGACCTGGAACCAGAATGCCTCCAGAGGAGCTCATCCCTGCATCTACGCGGGCAGCTGAGATTTCATGTTCTTCCTCCAGGACTGTGCTCCAGCCTCTTCAATTATTTAGTGTCCTCTGGATATCCTGTGTCTGGCTCATCCATCCACCATGCCGTCAGCGGAAATAGAGCACGCCCTGCTTCCCGGTGTTTCTCCAGCTCGAGGGAAGAAGACCACGCGGTGGCCAAGTAATCTGAACCCTTGGATGTCTGAAGGAAGAGGAAACTGGGAGAAATTGAGGATGATATTAATATCAGACCATGTGCGCTAAACTCAGAGGGAGTGAGGCCGGGCAGTGCAGCATAACGCTTCACCTTGGGGACTGGGGCCAACTCTTCTTGGAACCCCTATTACGTCACTTACACCATCTGTTTGCTAGACCAGGTGTAAGTTACTTCTCCTCCATCAGTGCCAATGTTCATAAAAACAGTGATGATAATGGTGATAAAGACCGTTTTCTTTTCACAGAATTGTGTCTGCATTAAACAGGATGACCCGTGTATTTTTATTTTTAATGTTTTAATGTTGATTTATATTTGAGAAAGAGAGAGACTGAAACAGAGCATAAGCAGGAAGGGGGCAGAGAGAGAGGGAGGCCCAGAATCCGAAGCAGGCTCCAGGCTCTGAGCTGTCAGTACAGAGCCCGATGCGGGGCTTGAACTCACAAACTGTGAGATGGTGAGCAAAGCCTAAAGTCAGACACTCAACTGACTGAGCCACCCAGGTGCCCCCGGGATGACCCACTTAAAGCCCTGTAGTGGTGAATGCACATTGGTTGTTATCACCTCTGATTGAATAAGCACGCATGTATCACGATCAGTGTTTTCCACATACTGTGTTAATATTTAACAAATAATGACATCTTTTTATAGTGGTATGTTTAAGGATTAAGAACAATAAATGTTAGCTTCCCTTCTCTAATCCCCTGCTCAGTTGGGGATTATTTTGCCAAATAGCAACCAGCCCCAACAGACACTTCCTTCTGTGACAAGGTCGGTGGTGTCAGACTCATTAACATTTCTTGAACTCATCTTTGAGAAAACAAGAAAAAAGCTGGGATGTGCTGAATCTAGGGATGTCCCGCTCAGCCTGGAGAGGTCAACTCATCCACATCTGGAGAAGAATTTAGAGCTTTCTGTTTGGACCCCATTTCTAATTCTTTCCTCCAATCCTGCTGACTTTGAACATGTTTTTGAAAGTTTATCTCTTTCTCTTTTTCTTTCTTCCGAGAAGTATCTGTGCAAAGAGTTTGCACCCCTCAGAGGCACCTACTACCAAATTAATGTTTTGTGCGATGTTCCACATAGGTTCTAGGAGCTTGGCTGAGATGTTGACATTGAGTGTGGAGACGATGGTGATATACACGTACGTTTGTGACCTTCTAGAGAGAAGGACTGTTCATTCCATCACCCCACACAGTACCTGGTTTGTAGCCGGCACTCAGATAACGGTTTGTTGAATTGACAAAGTAAACATCAGATGTCTGTTTTGACCTTGAACATGGCAGCGCAGGGTTGAAAATTAGCATGGAGATCTGAGGGAAATGATCCACCTTTATCATCGTCACTGTGCTTCCCAGTACTTACTGTATTAAATTGGATCAATTTGTTATTTAGATGGTTGCCTCTGGAAAGATTTATGACAGAAGAGGGCTTTACTCCCTGTTTCATAAGCAAACAAAAAATAAACCAGTTAGAGAGAAGACCGCTCGTACAAGGTCAAAGGTAGAAACTTTAATGGGGGCTCTACCTTCTTTACTGTAGAATGTTCAAACCTTAGTTTTTAATTTCAGGACGGAAACCATTTTA
Source organism: Panthera tigris (assembly GCF_018350195.1). Classification (NCBI taxonomy): domain Eukaryota; kingdom Metazoa; phylum Chordata; class Mammalia; order Carnivora; family Felidae; genus Panthera; species Panthera tigris. The sequence continues at coordinate 136,132,018 of NC_056662.1, read as the reverse complement.
AGCACATCCCTTTATCACGTGTGACTGTCTTGTGTTTATAAATATGTCTTAAAAAGAGAATATATGAGACCAGGAGAAGGAATTATCAACTCATTTCAAACCTGCATCTCTCTTTGATTGACTCTTAGACGGTGAGAAGCCACTCTGATCTTATCCCCGCAGAAACATTTAGAGTCATCGGTTACCAGTTGGCTTGTGTCAGCGAGCTCTTTGAGGCCTCGTGACTCTAGCGCCATCATCATATCTCTCATTCTCGTTTTGTTCTCTAAAGTATTCATAGAATTATAAATTGTTGAGATTGAAAGTGACTTCTAAAATTGCCCGGTCTGGTCTTCATATTTTATTGATAAATTAATCACGGTCCAGAAAGGCTAGTCACACCGCCAATGGTCTCACAGCTGCTTGTGAAAGAACAGACCCAATGACTTCAGTCTTACATACTCGACTCGACTGCTACAGGCTGTCTGTACATGACTCTGGAGGGTGGATGCCCTCAAGTGGAGCTAGTGATTTCGTATTGTCACAATATGGCTTTCTCTTTGCTGAGTTTCTAACTTTTCTCCATTATTTACCTTTGTCATTGAGGAGACATTTAAGGTTGAGCTCAATTCTCTATAACTAGATACATATATATATATACATACATACACATATATATATATGAAGTAGAATCAAATACTATCTCCCACCTCCCTCTCAACAAGCAATATTTATTTCTTGGAGTTGGAATGGTGATTTTTTTTTTAAAAATTACTGAATATATATTGCGTTATTAAGAAACTGGGACATGCTCATAAAGTTGGCTGATGTTTTGAATCTGTAAGAAAGAGTTTTAATCATATAGTAGAAATGTCCTATGGTAGAAAAAGGTTAAAATTGGGTACCGTTGTAAAATTAATGTGATCGCTGTACAGATAAGATACAGTGAAAAATATAATGAATCTAATTAATAGATTCAAATGTTCAAAAGGGAAAAGGGAAACAACTAAATACATATTAATATAATAGAAGAAGCTAAAATCTGCATTTATATAACATAATTCAGATATAACATGCTTTTAAGAACTCTGGGGTTTAGGTAAAGAATATGCTAATACCACCATTTTTTCCTGGAGGAATTTACAGCTCAGAGATGGACCTACCCAAGATAGAGAGCAAATAAATGATGAAGCTTCAGAACACCGCAGAATGAATCCAGCATTCTTCCCGTGGATCTCAGTGATTCCCAGAGGTATTCCTATGGAAGCCTGAGGATTGCAGGAATGATGACCCAAAAAATATGAAAAAAAGAAAGAAATGATTACAAAAGCTGAAGGTCATAATTAATTAGATAAATAGAACGGATCTCAATTTGTTCACAGACATTTGACTTTGTGAAGAGTAAGCAAAATTCAGATTAACCCACGTTCACTATGTATAAGGGACTCCATTTAATGTTGAAAAACAAACATGTTTAGGGGCGCCTGGGTGACTCAGTCAGTGAAGCGTCCGACTTCGGTTCAGGTCATGATCTCACTGTTTGTGGGTTCGAGCCACACATCGGGCTCCGTGCTGACAGCTCAGAGCCTGGAGCCTGCTTCGGAGTCTGTGTCTCCCTCTCTCTCTCTGCCTCTCCCCTGCTGACAGTCTGTCTCTCTCTGTCTCTAAAGAGAAAGAAAGAAAGAAAGAAAGAGAAAGAAAAACAAAGATTTTAAAGCACAGACTAATTAGTGCTCACAAAAGAGAGGCCAAGCCCACAGCCCCGTGGACTCTGGAGCTCAGCGCATAGGATTTCAGAAGAGAGATTTTAAACATTATATGCCTGCAGGGCACCACGGTGGCCCAGTTGGTGGAGGGTCCAGCCTGACTTCAGTTCAGGTCATGATATCATGACCGGTGAGTTCGAGCCTCGAATGGAACCTGCTTTCAACACAGAGCCCTCTTCCGATCCTCTCTTTGTCTCCCTCTCTCTCTGCCCCTTCCCTGCTTGTGCTCTCTTCCTCAAAACAAAAAAGAAAAAAAGAAAAAGAAATATATGTATATGCCTGCAATTAAGCAAAAAAGCATAAAAGCATGTGAGGTTGGCATTAATATTTAAACAACGATAAAACATATGGGTGTGTAATGAAATGTTAATCACCTTATCACCTTTTGAGTCTGATTTTTTAAGAAAATAAGTTATTTTAGGACGAGGAGTTAACTTGTATAAATATAAATTAAATCTCCGTTCGAGTATTGGACTTGTGAAATAGACAATAATTTACAATTAAGGATCACATCAAGTAGTTTCTAATTAAAGGGGGAAAAAACCCTTAGTTCATCAGATGCCAGCTTTTTCATATACGGATGTGAAACTGCCGTCTAATTGCACACAAATATAGACACAGGTATGGTTACGTCCACACTTGTAGACATGGTCACATGCATCCCGAGGATGTAAGAGAATTGTCATCGTTAGAAGGTGAACAAAACACCAAATAAGTTGCCGTACAAGTTTGTTAATTCATTTGGCAAATAATCAAAAGTAATTAGCAACGATTTTTAATTTTTTATAAAATAGCTCCTCCTCCTCCAAATGTAAATAATGCAGTAACGAGTAACTTAAAAAGCGACTGTTTCTCTGTATGTATAGTCATTTTCCATGAAAACTAGGATCATACTATATAAACGATCTAACGCTTTTTTCATGAAGTCATACATAACATTTCCATGTAATCGGATATTCTTTTGAATGTGGAATTTTAATGATTTATTTAACAAGCCCTCCACTGTCGGTCGACAGAGCTATTGTCAATGTTGTTTTTCCTACCAGGAGGGACAGGACGTTAGCGACAGCGGGCCTGGCACCCCCTGCCCGGAGTGGGAAGACAAGGGTGCTGGTCAATGGACAGGGGCAGGTGTAGGTGGGGGAGGGGAATGGGGCCCTGGGGGAGGCGAGTGGGGCCTGGGGGGGTAGATGAGACCCCTCAAATCGTGCACACTTCTGCACCATGGAAATGGCTGAAAACCCTCCAGGTCCCGAAGCAGAAACTTTGAGTCCCAAGATGGTACATCAGCTTGGTTGAAAAGCATCTCTAAGTTTAAAAACAAATTTATTTCCTTAACTACAGTTTCTGATGTGACTCTCTGACTTTTGTCCTCACTTCTCTTACATAAATTCTTATCTCCTGTCCTTGGGAAGTCACCTAATATCTCTGAATCTGTCCCCCACCCATATAGTGGATTTAATCATCATGAGTATAAATATTTAATACGTGCAGAACGCCTCTAACCTATATGCTACAGGAAGCTCCCTATATACCACTCAATTTAAAAATCCTTTCAGGGCGCCTGGGTGGCTCAGTTGGTTAAGTGTCTGACTTTGGCTCAGGTCATGATCTCATGGTTTGTGGGTTCGATCCCCATGTTACCGACAGCTTGGAGCCTGGAGCTTGCTTTGGATTCTGTGTCTCCCTCTCTCTGCCCCTCCCCCGATCTCTCTCTCTCTCTCTCTCTCTCTCTCTCTCAAAAATAAATAAACATTAAAAAATAAATACAAAATAAAAACCCCTTCAAGTACAACATGTGTAAGATTCTGCCTACTGTGCTTTATAAATAAACTGCTTATTACAAATATTGATGGTTTTTCTAGTTTGCTGGGTAAAACATATCATCTGATTGCTTCATTGTGTCTTTGTTTGACCTATGCGGAAACCAGATAGAGCTATCTTTTCTTATTTGGATGGTCTGTTTCTACAGAAATGAAAGTACGCCTGATCATCGTTCTTTTCACGGGTCCCGTGCCTGAATGGCCAGCGTTCAAAAAGTACCTTCACCACTGAGCATTTTTCAAAAGAAGCCTTGCGTGGTAGGTGAATGGTTTCAGCGCACTAGTGAGACGATGCCTGAGGGGCGGTAATCTATCACAGAGTGTCTATTGAAATTAGCAAGTAAAATAAGTCACTGTTGTTCAAAGTTCGTAGACAGGTAGGGGAAGAGTGCAGGCATCACAAGTGGCCTTTAGGAGAACCCCTCGTCTGATTCACACTGATGCTAAATTGCCTGAGAGTGAACTGAACAATGACACTGAACAATAATCCCATATGTAATGTGCTGATAATTAAATCCCTCTGACAATTACATCATGCATTAGCGGGCTCAGTCCAATCCATTACTGGCGATCACTCTCTTGGACAAAACAAGATGGGTACCCCAGGGACGTCAGCAGAGCAGATACTCCTATGGAAGAAGCGGCCAAATTCTGTTTATGTAACGTGATCCGTGGAAGGCTAAAATACGGGCTCCTTTCGCCTTCCCTGGCGAGAACCAAGCTCCTGGAGACAATGGCACCCAAGCTGGCCACCTTCCCGGCTTGGGGCCTTCGCCAGTCCAAGGACGTGCCAAACATGAAATGGTCGTCGATGGCACCAGCATATCCCAACAAAAACATCTACCGATTCTGGTGCTACAGAGAGCCAACCATAATCTATTAGTGCTGTGTCTAAGCTACAATAAACAGGCAAACCAATGCTCACCTGTCATCATGACCTATTGGCTTAGTGGATGATGGGAACTCATCTTTTAAAAGTTATTTCTGAGACAAACATAAGCTTAAATCGATGTCCGAAGTCACCAAACTGGAGGGCAGAATCGCGGGGGCAGCCTTCTCCCAATGGGCCTAGCGCATGAGTGCACGGAAATCATCTGTGGATATAGGTGGCCCTGCTCGCTCAGGAAACCTTGCTTTTCTCTGGGTCCTGGAAACGGAGCTGGAAACCGTAGAGTATACAGATCATGCGCTGGGCGGTGGGGTGAAACTAAGAATTTCAGTGTGTATGTTGCGGAAGCAAGCACGAGACTAACATAATCTCAAATCTCGGCCCCCTGGTTTCCCCACTGTGTGAACTAGCATGAGGCAGTTACCCTCTCCAGCCCAGGGCTTCCTCTGTCTGCCTCACTCAGGACAGGCCAGGCTCTGCTGCTGTTATAAGCAGATCTCAGAATCCCAGGGGCCTAACCGAATCAGTGCTTCTGTTTTGCTCTTGTAAAGCCCAACGAGCACCAGATTTCCCCTACAGCAGCTGCCCTCCACCTGGCGACCTAGAGACGCAGGCTCCCTCTGCCAAATGACGTCACTACCCGTCCTGTGAAGTCTTCCACTTGCACTGAACTGCCTCCGAGCGGGAAGGACGCACAACACTTCTTCCCACATTCCGTTGACTGCAACGATTCTCATGGCTTCAACGCAGCTCTGAGAGAGCGTGGGAGGTCTTTCCACGTGCCCCGGAAATAAGAGGAACCAAATCTGGAAAGGACCAGGAACCCCATACACTATCTCATAAGGGGAAGCTTAAAACATAGCATTTCCAAAGCTGTTGGTATATTCACTGACGCTTAGTAGCGTAAGAAACAATTATTACTGCAATACAGAATTATTGCTATTACTATAATAATAATAGTACTTAAGTGTAATCATATAATCTAAATAAATATTAAATATAATATATATTTATAATATAATAATATATAATGTAATATATATAATAATGTGTTGTATTATGCTTATAATAATAATAATAATTATTATTATTATTATTATACCTTGAAGACATAGGAGACTTACCTGTCAGTCCTCTCTGCACAGTGCTGATGACGACTTTGTTACTTCCCCAGGACCCTACTTTGACAGCTAGGGCCACGTGAAGGTGAGGGCCTAGATCGGTTGCCTTCTTGTGAGGTGTTCGTGATAGCTGACATGTTCCCGTCCCCTTTTAACTGATTGGCCAAAGCCAAATGATGCTGTAGGTGATGCTTTTCCCCTTTAACTGATTGGCCAAAGCCAAATGATGCTGTAGGTGATGCTTTTCCCCTTTAACTGATTGGCCAAAGCCAAATGATGCTGTAGGTGATGCTTTTCCCCTTTAACTGATTGGCCAAAGCCAAATGATGCTCTAGGTGATGCTTTTCCCCTTTAACTGATTGGCCAAAGCCAAATGATGCTCTAGGTGATGCTTTTCCACTTCCCTCTTAAGTTGAAACCTCTGACATCGGTGCTCTGGTGACCTCATTTCAAACCTCCCGGGACCTACCACTCATGAACACCTGCTGGCTTCCCTGTTCTATCCATCTCCTCAAGGTAAATCCAACCCAGCCCCCTAGTGTGACTTTCTAAGGAAAAATTGGAGAAGCAACTCAGATGAAATTTAATTTTGAACTAGAGGAAGAGAATTACTGTTGAATATTACACTAGCAAGTTTATGTTGAGTTGGCACAGGTGATGTAGGTGACACATGGTCAGGGAATGAGGAGTGCAAGGGTGCAGAGAAGGCGAGTTGAGAAGAATTAGGCGGGTGGATGGGGGGGCGGTAGACGATGTGTTAGCCATGCTCCATCCCTCCTAGTCTCTGGACGGACTTAGCCTCTACTCTAATAACTCCTGATTAGATCATCAGAAGACTTGATTGTAATTGCACTAATGGCTCCATACCCAACCCTTCTCTCTTGTGGGTTGACTAGTCCTCTGATGGACTGGTGTTAACACAAGACAACATGACAGGTTGATCAGAGAACAGGCCAACAGTGAGATGACAAGTGTTTAGAACTCCATAGAAAGGAAAAGAAGAGAAAATAAAGAAAAAAGAAATAAAAAGCGAAGACAAAAAAAAATAAGAGAGGAATAATGAGGGGAGGAAGGGTAGAACTCCAACGTTGCAGGCAACCCTGGTCCTTTCCAGACATTTGGCTGGTTTAATTTCTAGTCATACAAGCAAGCCCAGTGGTGTAGGGAAACTCTTTGCCCCTTCCTTACCATGGGGCCAAAAGGGAGCCCTGAGGAATCATGGATCAACAGTTGGCTCCATAAATACCTCGTTGGAAAAGACGTATACCATAGGATCCATTTACTCGATTGCCAATTCTAACCATTTTCCCATTTAGTGAGATTGTTTAAGGTGAGCATTGGACAACAGAACCCACCTGCCGTGGAGGCTATTCTGGGCTTTACAGAGCACCGCAAAAGATTTAGTACGTTTCAAGGGTGAAATGGGACTATACAATGTTGGCTTAATTTACTTGGCATCTCCTGAATCAGTGTTTATTGAGCATTTTGTACATGCATGCTGGCTACTGTGCTAACCACTTGATGTGCACCGTACCTGATGGCACGAGTCTGGCATAAGCGTTGTTTCACCCCCAAAACACAGCTAGAGGAAGAGAAGATAAGACTATTTGTTGACATTGTCAGAGTTGCCCAGACACAGAACAAAAGCTCTGCCCTCAATATGGACAATTCAGACCCCTAACCCTCGGCCCGTGAGTTCTCAGCTCATTGTAAGGGACGTGCAAGACACCAGCAGCTGTTTTCTGTCCCTAAACACAGAGTGTGTGTCACACTCTAGCAGCCTGTCCACAGGAGGATGTGGGTGGCCCAGATGGAGAGCTAGTGGCTGTAATAATCCCAGGGGTGAAGAGCCTTTGACATGAGGAAAAACAAACCCTAGTGTCTTCGCAAACCCTTAACACAGCACAGACTCTACAATTATTTTTGTTGTTGTATTTTTGTTTAATTTTTTTTTAACATTCATTCATTTTTGAGAGACAGAGAGAGACGGAGCATGAGTGGGGGAGGGGCAGAGAGAGAGGGAGACACAGCATCCAAAGCAGGCTCCAGGCTCTGAGATACCAGCACAGGGCCCGACGTGGGGCCCTAACCCACAAGCCATGAGATCATGACCTCAGCTGAAGTTGGATGCCCAACCAACTGAGCCACCCAGGCGCTCCTGTTGTTGTCCTTTTAAGATTAAAGAAATATGCCTGGATTTATCTCAGATGGAGTTGGAAATGTTACTCTCAACGTCCACAAGGGGAAATCTATTTACATTTTTTCATTGTTTAATATAGTTCAGACACAGACACACACACACACACACACACACACACACACGCACACACACCCATTGTCTATAGGATAAAGTGTAAAGTCTTTGGTGTTCAAATATCCTCACAACCTGGCCAGCAACCATGTCACTTCCAGCTTTGTCCCCTGCCTCTTTCCCATCTACATGAGACGCTCGCTTCATACAAAAATGATTGTGCCGTATAACAAACCATGGACTTAATACATCCTTTTCTTTAATAAGGGCTCTTCGTTGTTTATTGGGGAAATGCTTGTATTCTTCAAAAGTGAGTTCAAGCACGGCATCCCTGGAAGCCAGGGATCACTGTATCCACTATCCCAGTTCGTCTCCTGGTGATGGAGTCCTCAAGCCATTCTATTTATCTTTGTATCCTCAGTGACTATTCAGAGTCAGTGCTTAGCAAATAAGTCCTCTCTACGTGCTTGCTGAACGAGAGAGGGAAAGAAAAAGCGGGGCTGGAAAACTAATTGACTCCCAGTCACCATCACTAGACTGAGGGATAACTTTTGGGTGAATTGTTTTGTTCAAGCGTTTCTCTTGATTCTCTTGACCCTGGGAAGGTGACACGGGTGCTGTGGGTAGGGTAGGGTGCAAAAAGTGGCAGGGACCGTCGTAGGGAACCCATCTCGGCCCAAGCGAGGTTCTGAGTGAATGGCCCCGAGCTCGCTTCCAGGCCCACCTCTATCCTAGTCCCCGTTGAAAACAGGGTGTCCCACACAGGCCACCTGCCCTTCCCAAAGTGAGACTCCTTTTTTTCAGCAAGTCTTTCTGAAAGATTTGTGGTGATGCTGGCCTACTCCGGGTGGGAACTTTGTAGTTCCTTATCCTCTCGTATCCTTTGCCTGGGCACCCAAATCCAGACCACCAAGAGAGCCTGCCCCCACGCCCACTGCCCTTATTTAATTCCCAATCCCGTTCCACGATTCCTAAAATAAGGTGCCGTGATCTTAAACGAGAGCTGAGTATGGATGGGACCCGGGGGTGCCTGACGTGCAGTTGGGTGGCCCTGCCGTGCAGGTGAGAAGATACAAGCCCACGCTTCATAAGGCAGGAGGAGGGCCCAGAAGCTCAAAGAAACTGAGCCAGGAAAGGTGCAAAAGAAGCCGCTCACAGCCTTCACACATCTGTGAAAACTGCCGTTAAAGCCCCCTGTCTTCTAAGCAGGTCACAATCTACCAGCAGCACAGGTAATTAATGGCACTCGGGCTTTGGGGAAGGGAACAGCCACCGTCTTTGGGGAGAGGCTGGCTGGTTGCAGCACATTTCTGCCCATCTGCTGTCTAGCACTAGCTCTGAGTGAATTAATGGGGGAGATTGATGAGATATACAAATGACTGCCAGTGTTTTTAATATGACAAGAAGGCATATGGGTAAGGACACAGAGGATATTCCTGTACTCATTTAGATAGAAAGAAAAGCCAATATGAAAGCTACTCCAAAAATTCCGAGTCTGCATCCTATTAAGTAACATTTTAAACTGAGAAAAAACTAGCGTGGTCCTAAGGTTCAATCACCGTGCATATCTGGGGACAGGAGAGTCCTATAGAAGGGAGTCACGGGAACTGACGCCTGTCCTCTGCTGCACTTTGAAACGCGCTGGGCCAGCCACGTGGCCATGTGGGGAGGAAGGGTCGAAGCTCTTCCCTGAGACTGCAGACCTTCCGCCTCCCACCCCGCCCCCCGCAAACCGCATGTCCTGGGCTAATTCCTCAGCTCCTTCGGAGCTCAGGTGAAATGTCAGTCCCTTAGACGAAGCGTCGTGAACCCTAACACCGACTCTTCTACTAGGCGGGCCTCCGTGTTTGCCATAGGAAAAAGGTCTCCCGCATTAACGAAATCACTTGCCCAGTGCCCGATGTTTTAGTTTAGTATGAACTCTGGCAGCGTAAATCCCGAGACTATTCTTGACCGCCCCCACCTCCAGCGGGTGGCAAAAGGCCTTGACGGATATTTGCTGAATGTCCTTAGGGATAGTATTAGTCATTTCTGTCCAAACCTAACCTGATTCCCATGGATCCGGTCTTGATTTCTGCATTTTCCGTATCGAAGACAATATGGTCTGTCCAAAACAAAATATACAAACATATATGTGTGTGTGTGTGTGTGTGTGTGTGTGTGTGTGATTACGTGTGTGTGTAATATCACTGGTCTAAGAATACTTTTGGTAATCTGTTGAAGCATCGCAAACCACCGCATACTTCGTGGCTCAAAACAAGAACAGCTGTTGGTTTTGTACATGAATCTGCCATTTGGGCAGGGCTTAATTTAACTCACTTAGGATCCACTCCCATGCATATTCCTGAAGCATGTCAGCGTAAATTGGTGAAATCTGGCAATTCTTTTGGTACATATTGCATTGCCTCACGGGTACCACTTCGTCCCTGTCTCTCTGGGAACATTAAGACTTGATTCTGATCATCTGTTGGTCCAGAATTGCAGTTCCCAAACTGTGTGTCAAGGTGCCCCAAGGCACCGCAATAAATTCACAGAGGTGCCGCAGGATATGTTAAGGAAAATTCCAAGAGTCTACGTCTGTGGGACACTAGGTATGCTTAAATGTGTCACGGTTTCAACAGCAGATCACACTCCAGTCTTTTCAATGAGGTTTCACCTTTTCAAAACTGAGACCAGTTCCTGGGATAAAAAGCAAGTACTGTGTGAAAATCAATTTGCCACGGGAAATGAAGGTGGCGGTGTCCGAATCTGATTCCCGGGTTTGAGAAACTGAGCAGTGTCCAAGAGCACACACACGCACGCCATCGGTAGGCAATTATGTTACTTAAGAATAAAGTACAAAGAAATATGTTCCTTTCAGTTGTATGTGTCGTTTTCTTTCAAATACCTACTGAATGGTTATAAACAAATGAACGGATGACTATTAATGGCCAAATAACCTCTTCTGTCCCCCAGCTTTATTGAGAGATAATTGACATATAACATTGTGTAAGTTTTAGGCATAAAAGGTGATTCTTTGATACACACGTATATTCCAAAATGGTTACCGCGATCAAGTTAGCACATTTTTCACCTCGCCTAGTTACCGTTTGGTTGTTGTGGTGGTGGTAAATGGTGAGAACATTTAAGATCTACTCTCTCGGAAACTTTCGAGGGTTCAATATGGTATTTTTAACTATAATCATCATGTTGTGCATTAGACCCATGGGATTCAACCCATTAACAACTGGAAGTTTGTACCCATTGACCAACATCTTCCCACTTCCCTACTCTCTAGCCGTTGGCAACCACCACCGATCTACTCTGTTTCTGTGACTTTTGCTTTTTGAGATTCCAGATATAAATGAGATCATATAGTATTTGTCTCTGTCTGGCTTATCTCACTTGGAATAATGCCCCCAAACTTCATGCATATTATTGCAAATGGAAGACTTTCCATCTTCTTTAAAAAGTTTTTAACTTTAAAAAAAGATGTTTATTTATTTTTGAGAGACAGAGTGTGAACCGAAGAGAGGCAGAGACAGAGGGGGACAGAGGATCCAAAGCTAGCTTTGGACTGACAGCAGCAAGCCCGACGTGAGGTTTGAACTCACGAATCATGAACTCACGGACCATGAGATCATGACCTGAGCTAAAGTCAGACGCTCAACCGACTAAGCCATCCAGGTGTGCCTCCACCTTTTTTTTTTTAATGGCCGAATAACATTCCAGAATTTAGGGATTCAAGGTTCTCGGCCACGTAAAAATCTGCTCACATGTCCCTATCTATCATTGTACTAACTCTTATTCAGCTACCCAGTAGATTAGATTTAAGAAATGTCAGTCCTGTGGCTGGTGAAGATTAGGTTGCTTTGAGGGCAATCATAGAAGCTTTCTCGTCCCTTATGGACTTCGAACTGAGAATCTAAATGCATGACTCATCATTTTTTATTTCTCCAAGATCTCTAGCACGCTTACAATCAACCAACCTACTTCTCTATGCCTCTTATTTTCACTAAAATTTATCATCTACAGATTTTCTTGTATTGGTACTATACTGTAGGTACCTATAGGTAGTAACTTAAGCAACTGTTTTGTCATTGAATGACATAGACCACCAAGACCCCTTTGTCACTGTAACAGTGTCTCTGATGCCTTTTAACCAGATCAGATAAGAATCAATTCCACATTATCATCCTTATTATCATGTTGCCGTAGAAGTACATTGGACATCAACAGCTATATTAGTAGAAAACAGAAGCAAAACAGAATTATAAAACACTGTAAATTAAGAAATTAGACCTTACAAAATCATGTGAGCCACTGTGAAGTGAAGTCACGAAAAAAGGAATCAAAGAGAGAGAGTGTGTGTACGTGTGTGCCTGAACAGGTCACTAACCAGCCGTGGAAACCGTGAATGAGTTGGAACTTGAAAGGAAGCCTGAATGTGAGAATTGTCCAGATGCTAGAGCAGAGCCATAAAGGGAGGCGGGATAGAAGTCTACGGAGGTGCATTGGTTTTGGCCAGTATCATCTCCCTCTAAGTTGACAGTGAAGCTTCTGGTAGGGACCTGGGATTGTTGCTGGACAGGGTCAGCAGAGCAGGAAAGTAAAAGGAAAACATGAATCTGAAGAGTACTCCCTGTCTCTCCCTGTCTCTCCCTGTCTCTCAGGACTTCAGAGTACGATGCCTGACATTTCACTTCCATCTCCCAATCTGGCATGGATTCACTTTTGGACAACTGCAAGCCAGAAACAATGGGAACGAGATTCTAGGAAATTTCGTTTCCAGGATAGCCAACGTGACAATAGAACCGTCAGCTCACGTGCCAACCCATTCATCCTCTGCCCATCTGTTAACTCTTCTGTTGGCATCTTTCATCGTTTCCCTCTCTTACCACATCCAACTACTCAAATTCTGGAAAGAAAAGCCATGTCACTGTTAACTCTGGACTTCTCCCACTCTGCTGATCGGTCGCTACCTACTGATCTTATAATTCACAGATCTCGGCACCCATGGCCATTCTCCTCTCAGAAATCTTTCCTGAGTTCAAGTCATGGTCAAGTGCTTCCCATTCATGCGGACTCCACCCTCATGACCTCATGTAGTCCTAATTGCCAAAGGCCCCTCCTCCTAAAGTCCTGGTAGACTTCACATACGAACTTCAACGTACGAATTTAGAACTTCAACATACGAATTTAAGGAGGTAGAACTTCAACATACGAATTTAAGGAGGACGCAAGCACTCAGTCCATGACACTAGGTAACTCGCTATTCAAAGGGAAAGCTGCATAGATATCTGCCCTGCGTATGTCACACGATCAAACCGAATCATACAAGTGGCTGCTCTGTGCAAACCACTCGCTGTAAAGTGCTGCAAACACCAAGTTTTTGTTGTAATGGAGCTTTGCGTTCTGAAGCTGTTGCTGTATGGAGTATTTGCCAGCTTCCCACGCTTGTACGAATTCTGATGTTGCTTTTGGTTTATTATTTTTATCTTTTTGCTTTCATTGTCGGGTTGTCAGCTGTATTTGCTTTTCGCTCTCAGTCTTTCTATTTCTACGCACCCTTGTTGCAACTTGCTGAACTTAATCTTCTGTAGGTGGAAAGAAGGTGGTCAAAATGGGCACTGAGTAGATTTCTTAAAGACAGAAAATATGAGTTATAAATACATTTTTATTGGGGATCTGTAATACCTACTTGGCTGAAATGAACACCTCCTCCCTCTCCTTTTCTAAAAAAAAATATGTCCACTTTCTCAAGTGTTCTCTCGGTAGTTGAGTTCAAAAGGACTAATTGAGTTTGAATAAACTCGATGTAGCTATATGTGGTAAAACCAGTATCTTCTTGGTCACAAAGTGTTCATGAAAATTTTTAGCATTAAAAATACTTTTACATATACACAACATGAAAACAGTAGTGACTTGTGCAAACGGTAACCAATGCCTTGATTTTATCCTGAAAGAAAGAAAGAGAGAAGGAAATAGAGAAAGAAAGAAATAGAGAAAGAAAGAAAGAAAGAAAGAAAGAAAGAAAGAAAGAAAGAAAAAGAGAAAGAAAGAAAAAGAGAAAGAAAGCAATAGAGAAAGAAAGAAAGAAAGAAAGAAAGAAAGAAAGAAAGAAAGAAAGAAATCTTGTCTGAAGGACACTCCTGGCTCTGGATACGACAGAGAGGCATATTATTAAAGGTACGCTTGAGGAGTGTCGGGGTGGCTTGGTCGGTGAAGCATCCGGATCTTGTCGTCTTGGGTGGCGATCTGGCAGCTTCCTGAGTTCGAGGCCCACGTGGGGGTTCTTCACTGACCTTGTGGAGCCTGCTTGGGATTCTGTCACTCTCCCTCTCTTTCTGCTCCTCCCATGCGTCATCTCTCTCTCTTTCAAAACAAATAAGTACACATTAAAAAAAAAAACAGTTTTTCTTGAAAATAAAATGCAAGAAAGGGATTGGCCAAAAAAGGAAAATTAAAAAAAAAAAAAAAAAAGAAATCTTGCAATTAAAGTTAAAATATTTAATATTATCTTCCTCATTATTTATTTATTATTTTATTTATTTCAAATATTAATTTAAATATCTTAGAATACTTAAACAGATTTTCAAGGATCCCTGTGTTTAGGTTTTCTTAGCCGTGGAGGATGGCTTAGCAGAAGAGTCAGGCAAAACAGATGTAAATGACCTTCCCGTAAGGAGGCATTTCTGTAAGTGCATCTCCAGAGCGTTGGAAAACAGCCAACAGGAACATTCTGCCTTCCGGACCAGCAGTTGCAAGAGAAGCCCCTGCTGGCCCTCCGCACCTTCTGTTCACAGCGTCCGGAGAATTGAGAGCCTTCCACTCAGATGTGGCCGTTGGTCTGCCGCACATGTGGGTCCGTCCTTGAAGTCGGCGGAAGGTCGAGGCCAGGGCACCTTGCAAGTAACCTGCCGCCTTCCTAAAGACGGGGTGCGTTTTGGAACCAGTTTAAAGAGAACCTTCCCATCCATGCGTGTGTCAATGGGCTCAGGATTCCTGGGGGTCCGAGCACGTCCCACTGGAGCATGAAGGACGTTTCCACGGACAACAGCAGCCCCGTCCGTCTTCCACCTTAAAGCCCGTGGAAGAAAACACCAAACAAACTGCAGAAGCATCCTTCCATCCTGGTGGGGGAACAGATTCCTCCTCCCCGTGCAGTGGATGCACCAGAGGCACCAAAACCCACACCAGGAAAGGGACGGCATGTCTTCCCCAGGGACTGAATCCGTGGGCACAACTCAGGTCTCGTTGTTCAGGCCGAGCACTGTGCAAGGCCTTTCATCTCTCGTCCCGTCTGTCTCTCTATCCAACCCTGAGCTCACACCCCACCACTCAGTGTTCTTTCTTGCTTTTCCCCTTCCCATTTCTGTAGCTCCTTTCTCCAGTGGTGAGAAAGCCGGCCTCATTTCCTCCATCCATCTACTGATTTGATTGATCGCCTTGTATGTAGCCAGTACCGTGTCACCCCCACGGGCACTGCCCCACTCGGAAGCCCTGGTCCACCATTCCTGTGTCCACACTGCACACCCAGGTGCCTTTGATGTCCTCCTAGAGCCCGCAACAACCGTGTCAGCATCCAGCTCTGAGACCCCAGGCCGGGCCATCCTCCCCCGTCATGTCCCACAGCTCGTGCTGGGCCATCACCCCTGGGTGCACACCTGTGGGTGCTCCTCACCTGTGGCGGCTTCAACACCCACCCTGGCCCACCGCTCCTCCCCCCCAGCTGGGGAGAAAGCCTGCTCTGTTTGGGGTAACGGTTTTTGCACAGAACTATCCAGGAGGAGAAGGGAAGGGAAGGGAGAGGAGGGAAGAGAAGAGAAGATGGGGAGGGAGGACAGGAAGAAAAAGTGCCACTGCGAGTGTGTTGTAGGTACTTTCAGGTGAAGGAAGTTTTCTGCTTCCCTCACCCAGATGAGCGCGCATGTGCGCGTGTGTTTCAGACGCATGCATTTTAAGTTTTATTAAAAGCTTTCTCTGTACCTACTGAACTATTCTCATGCGGGCTTTCTATTTTTCATACGTTGACAGGCCTCCTTGTTAGGCTCACGCAATTAAATTTTTATCTACATTTCTATCTGTCTTTTGTAAAATGATAGGGCGCGGTGTTACCGGAGTCTGGTATTCGTTCTCTGTTGGCTGTCTGTGTTACCAATCCTTTCTCCCCTTCTGGGATTTGTAATCGGCTTATTTGGCTCACTCATATTTTGATTTTCAAAAGTCAAAGCAGGTTTTCATTCCTGGATGGTGAAGGATGTAACTGGGTCATATGAAATATTGTTGGACGTGGTTGTTTATGTTCTGCTTGTACTTTTCCATCCACGTCATGGGTGAGAGTTGCCTGTGTTATTCGTTCATCACTGTGTCCTTGTCTGGCAGCTTTCTTTTATAAATGGGATTATGACAACCTCATGAAATGAGTTGGGGAGGGTCCCTTCATTCTCTGCCTCTGAGAAAGTTTTGAAAGCTTTTAATAGTTATTTAATTATTAAAAACTAATTATTTGGCAGCTTTCTTTCATAAACAGGATTGCGACAACCTCGCGAAATGAGTTGGGGAGGGTTCCTCCATTCTCCACGTCTGAGAAAGTTTTGAAAGCTTTTACTGGTTATTTAATTATTAAAAACTAATTATTGAAAAAAAAAACTAATTACTGAAGCATTCGCAAAAACTGTTGGGGATGACTTTGGGCTTGGCATTTTCTTTGTGAGAAGACTTCAGATTTACTGGGATTTTATTGGATTTATGATTATTTAGGTTTTCCTGTTTTTGTTCTTGTTCTTTTCCTTAGACTAGTTTAGAATGTTTCCATTTGATGTAAATATTCAAATTGAGCCAGAGTTAGAACTATTCAACTCCTTTTATATTTTAAAAATACCAGCTGTGGGCACCTGGGTGGCTCAGTTGTTTAAACGTCCAACTTCAGCTCTCGCCATGATCTCGCCTTCCTGAGTTTGAGCCCTGTGTCGGGCTCTGTGCTGACAGCTCAGAGCTCAGAGCCTGGAGCCTGTTTCAGATTCTGTGTCTCCCACTCTCTCTCTACCCCTCCCCTGCTTACACTCTGTCTCTCTCTCTATCTCTTAAAAATAAATAAACATTAAAAAAAAATTTTAAGGTACCCGTTGCATTATTCCTGACCTTTGTTATTTGTGGCAATTAATATTAGAGGGGAGAAGATTGCATTGACAATGTATATTGTTGGAACAATTGGATGTCCAGATGGAGAAATAATCAAATTAAGTATATATTTTATACTATATATTAATCTCAGGTAATCCTAGAGTAGAATAGATATTGATGGCAATAATATAAAGCCTTTAAAATATAAAAGAATACCATGACCTCAGTGGAGGGAAAGAGGCTTTTTTAACAAAATTTTTTTAGAAGGATACAAAATTCATTAAGCATAGGATAAAACACCGAGGAAATTTACTTCATTAAATAGAAGACTTTTTTAAAGAAAACATCATAAAGAAAGTGAAAAGACAAGTCACAGAATGGGAGGAAAATTTTGCGACTCACCCAGCCGACAACAACCCGCGCAATATAAAGAACTACAACTCAGCAACAAAAAAAGACAAATAGAGGCAGGCATAAAATTTTTAAAATTTAATAAACTTTTGAGAATGACATTCACATCCTGTGAAATGAATGTTTAATCTGAAACACCAAGTGCCATAGTCATGCGCGGCAATGGAAACTCTCGCACATTGCCGGTGAAAATACATTGTGTTGCCAGCGCTGTGCGTAGTCGTCAGTAGTAGCTAGTAAAATTCGAATGCGTGTGGACCTACGTACGGCCAGCAATTCGCTTCCTGGGTGCACACCCTGGAGAAATTCTTGCTCATGTGTGTGAGGATGCATATCGAGAATGTCCATAGCTACGTTTTTTGAAACAGTCTGAAGCTAGAAAAACCTCAAATGTACATCCATTATAGAATGAATACTCCCACTGTAATATATGTATGCAAATAATATGACACAAGAAGGAAATCACTGCCACTACAGTTATCTGCAAGGACGTGAATGTTTCTCGAAGCGTGTAATTGAGAGCCGAGGCAAAGCCTGGAGAAGGTGTAGTAGCCGCCGTGACGCGATGGCGTTAACACTGAAGGTCACGCCGTGTGACCCTCCGTTCAGGCACTCCATCTTTTCCAGGGGCTTCCGGGGGTCCACAGGCCACACTGCATCCGGCCATCCGGTTCCAGGGACGGTTCTGACCTCACCTCCCACTATTTTCCACCCCTTGTTTTCTCTACTCTGGTCCCACTGACTTCTGGCTCGTTGGTGAACACACTCTTGGGTCTTGACTGGATTTCCCTGTCTCAAACCCTCTTCCCCTGATGGTCAAGGTCTAACTCCAGCGCATCCTTAGCCCTTGGCTAGAACATTGTTCTCCCAGTGGGTCTTTCCCCGGCCACCACATGCCTTCTTTCCTTGCTTTATTTTTCTGCAAAACTTTCGTCGCTACTTAATAAATCATTCTTTTATTTGTGCATCTCATTTATTGTCTGTCTACTCCCCCCAGACTATCGTCTGCGTGATGACTGGCTCCCATTTTTTTTCTTTTAACAGTTTTATCCTTGTTCTTGGACCAGTGCCTAGAGCATATTTAGTATTAAACAAATAGCGTTTGATTGAGTGGTTGAATGGATGGGAAGGATCACATTCTAGTTCCCGGAAAGCGATCACTACTGGGGATGGGGGCAAAGATAGAATGAGAAATTGGCAGCTTATGTGTATCTATTCCACTTCATTTCTTTAAATAAGGAATAATCTGATGCATATAATGTGAACATTAATGATATCTTAATCTCAGCTGTGCATCTCTGGATTTCTTTTCATTTTTTCTTTACTTTTCTACATGTTTGAAATACTTTATATATATATATATATATATATATATATATAATGTAGACAAAAAAGAAAACATGCTTTGAAAGCATGGCACAGTATATTACTTTTTTGGGATATAACATGAGTTTCTTTTTAATCAATACTTCCCAAGGACATTTGACCATGGGACACACGTTTTTCAGGGGAATAGCCATTAATATCATTTTTTGAAAACACACTTTGGGAAATCACGCTGCATGATCAGAAACTGTCTAGATAGATCACGTTAACTTGTTCTCACTTCTGTGCCCTTACACTGGAGCCCATTTCTTCAGGTATATTAGGAGTTCTGTTTTAAATTTTCAGGAAGAGCACCTACAGACAGACGGACAAACAAACGGCTGCAACAGGGTAATTGGAACCACGTCTGTAAATGTGCTAGCGTTAACATATTTTATGAACTTATCAGCCCATAGAACCCAACCCCAGCTCTTCAGCCAGGATGCTACCTCAAGATGATAGACACAGAGGTCTCAAAGGATGAAATTGTGCGTAACACAAGAACTCCCGAATATTTGACTGGCAAGCTTTGGTCCTTGAACATCATGGCAAATCCATGATCTATGGAGCCATGCTTAGTGGGCAGGCAAAGTTGATCTTGCCCCTGTGGTCTCCCTTACCAAGCCTCAGAAATCTGTTACTGCGTTTTCCTGTAGGAATACATGTGCACAAGATCTCATCACTCCATCACACACATTGGTGCTGGTATAAAGCTCCCCAGGAGAACATGATCTCAAAGCTTGGTGATCAGAATCCTTGGCATGACATCTCCTCAGTGACCATGATGGGATATGTGACAGACTGTGTTTGTAGACTTTACTTTGACTCGCTGGGGGATCATAGCCAATTCCTCTTAACGAAATTGGATGGAAGATTGTGGCAAGCTGGACTAGGTCAGGGTGAACCTGGCCAGGATGATAAGGGAGCAAGAAAGCGAGTCCTCTGAAGGAGAATCATGGCAGAAAAGTTTAGCCAGCAGAGTAAATAACTTGGCTCTACATTTCCAAATATTTGAGGGGTGTATAGAATTGTTCCGTTTGATCCCAGAAGGAAAAACTAATATGGATGAGTAAATACTTGAAGGAAGCAGATCTCAATACGGGAGATAACATTTGGATAATTGGAAAGTCTCGACATGGAGGGAAAGGTCCAGTTAGTGTCACACTGAGCTGGTCTGGCAGAGGTGGTGAAATCTTGAAGTTTCTTACCTCAGTGATTCCATAAACCCATGAATGTTGTTCCCTGTCTATTTACGCGCATCTGTTCTCTGACTTGGCATTGTGAGTTCAACTTCCCATAGAGAACCGGCACTCAGTCCTCATTCACTTTATCTCTAAAGACTCTGACCTCTATTTACAAAAATTCCCAGGGTCACAGCATTCAATCTAGGGTGTTTGCCCAAATGAAAATAAGTATGCATGTCCTGTACATGGTTTGTTAAAGGCCACTGATGTGTGCCATCAGTTTTGAAGAGTCAGCCGGTGCCCTGGGCAGAGGCCACCGCCGGTCAGCCTGTTGTGCTGCCATCCCCTTGTCCTAAATCCTTCCGAAGGCTTCACACCTTCATGGGCAATTTTGTCTTTCTTGTTACTCTCTCATTCAACAGAACATGATGAATTGGTTCTGTATATGGTGCGTGTCTCAAGTAGCCACTTCCTGGTTCACTGTCATGATTTTATGACACGTGGAAGGACTAGTGAAGTCTGAATTCATGGGGCTGCACGTGAGCCACAGAAACTTCTGGAAAACTAGGGAGAGCTGCATTCCAACAGTTGCCAGGGCAAAATGTCACAGCTAACCAGATGTTCCTGAGCTTGTAACCAGACCCAAGGAGAACTTCTTGATGCCCACCCCCACATGAATGCATGCAATAAAAAAAAAACTACAGGCTAGTTTAGTATAAAAAGGAATAAAAGAAAATGACAAAATCATTTCATTCTCTCCTTGGGGAAGAACCTACAACCCTCTGTAATAAGAATAACTTGTAAGGTTAACAATTAACAATTTTATAAATTAATTACCGGTATTTTTCCAGATAAATTTACCAAATATTAAATGAAATTTTTTTTTTCAAGGCACCATGGTGAATTCGATTTCTAGTAAGTTAGTTTTTTAATATGCCAGGAATGTGCTCGATTATATGACATAATTATGTGTTTGCTCTTTAGTGAGAGAAAAAAGTTTAACAGTTCTTGGCCATTCCGAGCTCATGATTATAATTCATCTGAGCGCATTCAGAAGTGGTTTCACCATGATTCCACAAGAAAGGACTAAACTGATGTAAAGTCAAATATTAGCTGACATCAGGAACCATTTTTTCTGGGCTTAGAGTTTTATGTGTGTGCACTGCACATAACTAACAATAATCGTGACAAAAACTGGCACACACATATTACTTGGGACCTTGAAACGTGTTTTCCACCCATTCGCTCCTTTGATCGTTCTGATGTGACCCCAAGAGGTAGACAATCTATTGCATTTTCCAATCAACTAACTCAAGGCCCGGAGAGGTTAAGCAATTCTCCAGGGAGACACATCCACACTGTCCAGGCTAGAATCCTGGCCTCAAAGATTGATCTCCTTTCCAGTTTCTCTGTTCACCAATAGTCTGACCCTTTCTCCTGCCGTCGTCACGCACGTCTGGTGGGTGCTCCAGTGACAGCAAAGTGCTGTTGGTCACGGCCACACCATGTCATTTCGCATGTGTGTCCTTCCCAGGTTGTTCTCATCGCTTGGAATTCTTCTCCTGGTGAACAATTATGCTTCCATTGATCCTATAAAGTTCTCCATAGTATCAGCTCCTTGGTATCACACTTCCTGGTAACTTTTCATAGTTTTTAAAAATCATGCTTGTTGAAATGTTCATGCAAACACGATGCAGGGCTTCATCCAACCTCAACCTTTGTCAATCTTCAACCCTTGACTCGTCTACCCCTTCCCTCCCTTACCTGATGCTCTTGTGCTGTTTGATAGAATGTTTTAGGACAAACGTCAGATATCTGTGAATCAGTGTACCTGTCCCCAAAACACATGTCTCCCATGTCTGACCCAGGATGGCTCCTGGATGCCACCTATTTCAGAGCAGGCCATCAATCAGATGCTCCAGAGTTTCTCAGAGTATGTTTACAGTTGGTTTGTTCAAATGAGTATATAAACAAGATTCTCATGCCACTGTCGGTCAGCTTGGAGCTTACATCTCCTTCCATCTGAACCAGGGTCCCCACCTGCCCCCCACATTCCTCCACATTTTGCATTTCTGGAAGAAACTGCAGAATTCCCCAGTCTGGATTTGGATCATCACATCTTGTGTTATTTAATATTTTCCTCTATTCTGTCTTCTATTAATATTTTTATTAGGTCTAGAGGCCTGATTAGACTTGGGTTCTTTTTTTTTTTAATAACAAATAATTGAAATGTAGTGTGAAGCATTTCATACTGTACCTTATTGGGAGGTGCTCACTGTCTTGTTGTGCCATTTTGAGGAGAGTAAGATTTATAATTGAATTCGATGTTGTCAACCTGATTCGTGCATTTAAGACCTCCCTGTCTGTCTTTCCAAGCAGATTTTACTCAAAAGTGATACTTCTAGATTCATTACTTCATTAAGAGTCGCAAAATAGTGGTTTCTAAATTCTAGAGTATCTCCTGCATTTATTACCTATATATTTTTTTTTTCTATAACAAACTGAACCTTATCAGCCACTTCATTTCCTGAAATACAGTCCATCTGGTAAGGCAGGCTGAATGTCTATACTTTATTTTACTTATCAGTATTTAGAATCATAGGCACCTCCAATGTTGTGCAATGGTGTTATCCTTGATAAAAAGCATCATCATTGTTAATGGTTGGGTGCATGTGTGTGTGTGTGTGTGTATTTATTTATTCATGATTCTGATGATGTAGTTCAATCCACAGAAGTCCTTGTTCTCTTGGCTTCTTGGTGTTGCCCCCACAGGCTGTGAGATTCCATCCTTCACGTTGTCTCTCACACAGAGACAGGCACCTGCCTCATCTGCTACAATTTCTTTGCTTTTGACATGACCAGATGTCATGGATCATTTTGCATTAGGTGAACCCTTTGAAATTGCCATTTGTAACCTACAAAGGGGTGATTTCACACAGCTCAAACATCTTCTGTTCCAGGCTGGGACAGCCATTTGTCCAAGGAGCCCTGGTTTCTTTTGATGGGAAATGGTATTTATATTTATTAATTTTATTTTATTATTTTATATTTTTTGAAAGAGAGAGAGAGTGAGCAGGGGAGGGGCAGAAAGAGAGGGGCAGAATCTGAAGCAGGCTCCAAGTTCTGAGCTGTCACCATGGAACCTGATGGGGTGCTTGAACTCATGAACCACAAGATCATGACCAGGGCCCAAGTTGGACACTCAATGTGACTGAGCCACCCAGGCACCTAAAAGTGGTATTTATAAGCCAGAGGTGGTAAGGTGTATTAAATGGTACTGGCTTCTCAGTACTTCCATATATGTCTCTTAGAAGAGAAAATAATAATGACTTCATAATCACTTTACAATTCATGTAAAGATTATATTGTTTGATTTTCATTTAAATTTTCTGATTTTATTTTTGTATTAATTTTCTCTTATGAAAAAAATCTTAATTCCTAATGATATTACTATAAGTATTCTCCTTTTCCTATTTATTTATTTTTTTATTTTATTTTTTTTTTTTTTTAATTTTTTTTTAACGTTTATTTATTTTTGGGACAGAGAGAGACAGAGCATGAACGGGGGAGGGGCAGAGAGAGAGGGAGACACAGAATCGGAAGCAGGCTCCAGGCTCTGAGCCATCAGCCCAGAGCCCGACACGGGGCTCGAACTCACGGACAGTGAGATCGTGACCTGAGCTGAAGTCGGGTGCTCAACTGACTGAGCCACCCAGGCGCCCCCTCCTTTTCCTATTTAAACTGCTGTGTATATATGCAATATAGATATTATTTGTTGAACAGATATGACATGAAAAATTGTTACAGGCTTAAAATGCAATGTAAGATTTCTTTGTGTTTGTTTCTGCCCTTGGATACGCTGGTTTTTAAAATCACTTTACAATTCTTCGAGTCCCTCTGACATGCACTTGCTAAACTTGTTGCTTCGTTTGTTTCCACTTGCTTTCTGTTTTTAGAGTTTTTTTTTTCTTTTTGATTAAGAAAATTACGTAACATTTTCATAGTCCCGAAGTCCCCCATCCTCTGTGATATTTCTATGCTTCACTATGACTGCATGCACAGGATCTTGTAACTGTGGGTTCTAATGTCAGTACACCTCCCTTGATAAGGAACTAAGTGAGGTCAAGCAAGCAAGCTCTGCATC
This sequence comes from Panthera tigris, assembly GCF_018350195.1. Classification (NCBI taxonomy): domain Eukaryota; kingdom Metazoa; phylum Chordata; class Mammalia; order Carnivora; family Felidae; genus Panthera; species Panthera tigris. The sequence goes on along the minus strand of NC_056662.1, from coordinate 136,107,980 downwards.
TACATGGAGGCAAGGCTGTGGCACAGAACAAACGCTCTGCACTTACTCATGAATCGTGTGTGTGTGTGCGTGTGTGTGTGCGTGTGTGTGTGTGTGTGTGTGTATGCATGAATGAAAGAATGGGCACAGTTCTATATCTAGAGAAGAGTGTCTGTTTCTGGAATAACACCCTCCTGCTGGCAGGGAGGGTTGGTAATAGAGGCTACTGTGGTCTATTTGGGATCACGGGGCACACCGCCGCATCGTGAGCGATGATACAGTGCTACATTAAGTAAATAAATGCATCGTAACAGTGGAGATGGGACGCTACCTTTGCAGGCTTTTTAGGAAGGAGAAGCTTGATGGTCGAGACCTATGACGCTAGAGTTACACCCACCTGGATTTAAGTCCCACCCCAGCTTTACTCCTCAATGAATATGCCTCTTGGGCAAGTTACCCTACTTTTTCTGAATCCACGTTCCCTCATCTATGAAACGGAGACAATAAAAATTCCTACCTTGTAGGGTCACTGTGGTGAGTCAGGGATAGAATGCATGAAAAGAGCCAATCCGAGGGCTTGGAAAACAGAAACAGTTGTCACCAAAGAAACCGAATAAGCCATCATCCCCACCATCGACATGGTCATTATTATTTCCACTACTGTTTCCCACACTGTCTTAAAAGGTACTCAAAGTTACCAAATAAGGTAGGAGTTCTATCTTCAGTGGAACTAAACGCACTCCAAATGTATTGCTTTGGGTACTAGTTCTCTGCCGCGAGCATACTTGGATGCTGGCAAGGAACTTCAAAAGTACTCATAGCCGGGGCCGCCTCTGGAGACGAAAGTCCTCTAGGGTGTGGACCGAGCATGAAAAGCCCAGCGATTCTAACCTATCATCAGGGCTGAGGGCCTTTGGATTCCAAGTGACCAGCGAGAGGCTATGTGTTGATATTTGACATATTGATTTAAATATATAACCAAGCCGGTGCCTTTGGTGAAAAGTCAAAAGGCTCAAAATCGAGTATCATTTAGAGGATCACGCACCCCTGAGGTAGATTCAAGGCGAGCCCTCCCCTCACCGCCCTTCTCTGTCTGCTACACACGCACAGAGGTTTTCAGCAGCAGCAAAGAGCCACTTGTGTCTAATCGGAGCTGAGATCGTAGTGAGTTCCGTTCGTGTCTTATGAATCAAGGTACTGGGAATCCGTATTCTAATGGACCAATGCACTGAGGTCAGTCGAGACCGCCCGGCTTGGGAAAACCCACATGATCTTCCCTCCCGGCTCTGGCGCTTGCCTCCGACTCTGACACGTATGAGGGGGGAATATTTTAAAACAGAGGCTTCAGTTCCACCCCTTCCACCAGCATGAGCCGAATCACCAAGTACCGTTCCCTTCCCTTCTTTCTCCTCTCGACGGATGTAAGACTTTGCTGCTCGGCATGCAATTACGGGTAATGCACAAAGGTCTTTGCAAACATCCCAGGCAGTTGAAAGCTCCCCATAATTACGAGAGCAACGTAATTAAACGCAACTTTAAAAAACATCCAGCAGATCGGCGGAAGTATTACTGTAGGACCTTAGCTTTAAAAGCAGATCCTGGCTTATTCCTAACTTTATGGTTCATTAACTTGTGATTTTCGCATAAACATAATTTTAAACGCTGAACAGGTGCACAGCATCTGCATTACTGATTCAGGAGGCTGTGACCAGGCTCCTCTCTGCTTCCCCCATATGCCTGCCACAGGGCGGCCAAGAGTTGGCCTGGGGAATGCATTAACTCTTTTCTTCAGCTGTGCTAGAAAACCAGCCAAAGGGTATCATTTAGAAGGACGTTTTAAGCACTCCTGGTTTCCCCCAGGCCACTGTGGTCTCATGTATACATTTTACCTATCAGCGGACTGAGGATTCTAACTTCGGTTTTGAGTTTTGGAGATTCACGGATGGCTGTGGGCATTGAAGGGTCTGAGTGGTAAGAATAAATGAGACCAGAATTCTATTCCATTGCATATACGTAGATACAGATTTCTTCCTTCCTCTTGGGACCTCTGGAGTTGGAGTCGGGCTCTCCCTTGGATAGGAATCGAAATAATGGTGTAGACAGGAAAACCTGGAGTCACCAGAGCAAACGTCGGAGAAGATAGCCCACAGAGTCGGGTGGACACAGGGAATTCAGAGCAGAGTCTGGGTTAGTGGTAGCGGCCTCTGTGGTAGGCCAGGGACATTGACCTTAGCAAAGGTACCCACTGACGAGCTTTTCTCATGAATCTCACTGAAGACAAAACACCTTAGAATTAATTATATACATGTATAATTCAGATATGTCGTATGTTGCTGACCATTGAGTCTTTCCAGATTTATCTGTTCACAACGGCAAGCAACGTGGCTGCCTGTGGATGACAAGACGTGGTGAAAACAATGCTACTGAGCCCTGACTCAGTTTCCCTCCCTGATGATGCCATTTATGGGGCTGGAAATGAAGCTTTGGGGCCTTCAAAGCTCCCCTCTTAAAACACAAATACTTGGGTAAAGAAAGGGAAAAGGAATCAGTGTCTAGTAACACATACACATCTCTTTATCCAATTTCCAGCAGATTCCTTGCCATCTGGACCTCCAAGCTGTGGGTCCCTCAGTGGCAGAGACGACCTTTTACATCTCTCTGTTTCCATGCTCAGGGTGCTGAACTGGACTATTTATGTTACAAGTAGCCATGTTACCGGCTACGCTGAGAGATGCCCATAGGTCATATCATTCCACTTTCACTAGCCTGGGAGGGTTGTACTTGGTTTTCGTGGAGAAAACTCGGCACTGCCTGGGCTGGGGCCAAAGGTGAGGCCAGGGCCGACCTGGAGTCCGTGAGTGCTGCCCGCTGAAACACGGGTGAACGGTGGGCACCACGGCCGGGGGCCATCGTCTCGCTGACGTTGGCACCCCGGAGGCAGTTTTATTTCTCCTGGCGTCCTCAGTTTTCTCAGACGTTACGGTGTCCCTTTGACAAGGTAGGTTCTGTTTGCCATGATCATCGTCACACGTAGATTTCCTCCTGCAAATACTTGCTCTGATGTGTTGAATACTGCATTCTGGCAGGTAATGAAGGGCAGCTTGAAACTGTGTGATCTGACCCTTCCTGGATACCGTTCCACAGAGACGTTCCCTTTGCTGCAAATCCACAAAATGCGAGGCCGGTGTGCTTTGCATTTGGGCCCTGTGGACCCAGGCTTCATTTATAAAGATGTTTGTGCCTCCAATGTGTTCTGCACGGCATAGCTCGGAGAGGCACCCAGGTTCTGTGGCGATCGGGTGACTGTCATCTCGCTCAGCGTGTTGTGGGACCTCACAGAGAAACCAGGGCAGGCTGTGGGCACTCACAAGAAAGCCGGCAGTGTCCTTGCATGGGACTGAGTGAACAAAGCAGGTGGGGACTTGAGTCCTGTCTGGGTAAATGTGAAAAGTCGTTCCTTATTTTTTCTGCGTCAACCCCTACACTTCAAACATTGCTTGAATGGTAGAGACCATCACTGTGTGTGGAACAAAAATAGTCTTCTCTTTCCTCCTTTCTGTGGTGACTGCTCTCTCTCAGCCCACTTCTCCTGATCAGAGACCTGACACGGGGCCTCGACGGGAGAAAGCAAGGATGTCCCATGGAGTTGTGCAGACGATCTGTATCACTGGGGATGAGTCAGCTCCAGAGGGGATAAGTCAACTCCTTGGGACGGTGCACGGCAGCATGGAGGTGAGGTGGCCGGACCCCCCACCTTCCTCAGAAGAGGTGGGGAGTTTGGGTTGGGAAGTACAGAACCCGTGGGGCCAGGGGAGCTGCCCTGTGGACCAAGACTGTGAACAATGCCTCACTCTTTCCAGACTCTGGATGTCAAACATCTGCAATATACACCCTGCAGACAAACTTCCAACCCGTGTAAGCACTGGCCATTCCCGGAAGAGTGAGTGATAAGAGAGCATTTGCCAGCGTTAGGGGCCCCGGGTGTGAGCCCTGGTCCTAAATTCAGACTCGTGGTAGTTTAGTGTGTCCACAGAGGAGAGAGGATAGGTCGATCCTGCTGAATATACTGTTCAATATATATTTTAATTAATCATGGCATCTTATGCCTAAGTCAATGGGGCATATCCACATGGTGTAGCATACTGAGACAGTGTATAAGCTTGGCAATACAGAGCACTCACTAACCTGGTAATCGAAGTTGCTCAATTATTTGGTGGAGCTTTTTGCCATCAATAAAAAGCCCTTAATAGCTTTGGGCCCTGTGTTCCCAATGAGCGCAACATAAGATCGCAAACACCAAGTAAGGACATACAAATGGCTGCTATTGTTCGGGGATAACTATTGTATACAGAACGCTTTCTATGGTGAACGTATGCAGTTCTGGTTCTTGTTGGATTTTTTGTTTGTTTTCCTGCTCATCTGCTCATCTTCCGGTTTCAGAATCCACGTCCCTTGTCTTAAGAAACACCCGTTCCCCACTCTCAGAAATGTGACCAGGAGGGGGAATCACCCCATTTTTTCAGGCGCCGGGGCTGAGCTCTTGACCCATGCCTGGAATTTAGTAAATTTTTCATAAGTTTGTGTTAACTGAATGCGAGCCCAGTGCGTTTGGAAGCAGTGAGAATTGGGTCAGAGAGGCCTCTCGCTAACTTTTGCTGCAAATATTGGGAAAGAACCATTCTCCTGGTGCTGATGTTTGCTCATTGTAAAGAACGCAAGCCCACAGTTGCTGATGGCCGTGGGTGCTATGCTTGGGTAACATGTGCAAAGCAAGAATCTAACCTGGAAGAAGAAGAATGAATACCTAGATCTACTGAACTTTGACCTCAGACATATCAGTTTTGCGATTTAATACATTTACCTTTTTGTTGAAGCCAAATTGAGTTATTTAATGTCATTTGCAGCTAAAAGCGTCTTGACTGATACATGCTAGCAAATCCCAAATGCAGTGGTACCAATATTTTAGGGGCAGCTGCTGGGCCAGCCAGAGAGCCTCAAAAATATGAACGGTCTGGGTTTTTTGCCTTTGTTTTCGTAAAACGTGAAGGATTGCGTTCAGCTCTCGAGATACACGAGCGTTCTAACTGTGCATCTAATTGTGCAGAATAGCTTACAGTGTGCGTTCTGTTTCCCCTTATAACTCACTTCAATGCACACTACCTTCAGTAACTCTGACAAGAAAAAGAAGTAAAAGGCATACATAATGGAAAGGAAAAGAAAATAATCCTGTTTATAGACGGCATGATTGTCTATGTAGAAAATTCCAGTGTAAAATCCAGGATACTCCTAGAGCTAAGTGAGTTTTACGAGGTCTCAGGAAACAAGATCGACAGGCAAAAAGCAATCACTTCTCTGTGTACTCACAGTGAGCACGTGGTCTTGCTCTATGTACGCATCCTGCTGTCCCTTTGGGGGGCCCTAGTGTCTTCTTCTATCCTGCTGCCTCCCTGTGGGTCCTAATGTCTTCTTCTGTAAGGACACCAGTCAGATTGGATCAGGGTCCCCCCTAATGGCCTCATTTAACTTAATCAGCTTTGCAAAGGCCTCATCTCCAAATACGATGACATTCTTAGGTACTGAAAGTTAGGACTTCAACATGCGAATGTGGATCTACCACCTTAGCCGTTAGCGCAAGGCAAGTTACAACCACAGTGAATTTGCTAAGAAAGTAGATCTCAACCACTCTCATCACACACACCCCCTACACAAATGGTAACTACGTGATATAATGGATACATTAACCAGCTTGATTGTGTAACTATTTGGCAATTAACACATATAGCAAGACATCGGTCTATACACTTTAAATAGGTAGAAAATACATACAACTTTTGTTTTTCAATCCTCCCTCCATAAAGCCAGACGAAAACTACAATGATACGTCATTACATGTAAACAACAATAAGCAATAAGTGGGCAAGATGCTAATACATTGGTGATGGGAATGTAAAATGGCACATCCGCTTTGGAAACCAGTTTGGCAGTTTTTCCTGTTGCTGTTGTAGCTCAATGTGCCATTACCGTATGACCCAGTAATTGCATACTCGGGCATTTGTGCCAGAGAACTGAAAAGGTATGGCCACACCAAAACCTGCACGCAAATGCTCATACAGTTTTATCTGTAACAGACAAGAGCAGGAAACCACTTAGATGTCCTTAAACAGGTGAATGGCGAGGCAGAACGCAGGGCAGCTACCCCCTGGAGTTCCACTCGGCAGCCAAAAGGTGTAGAGTATCGATGTCTGTCGCACTGTACCTGCACCTTCCAGGAACTGTGCTCGATGCGTAAAGCCAATCCCAAAAGGGTTATTAGTATGATTACACTTCTGTAACATTTGAAATGATTAAATTATGGAAATAGAGAACGGATTGGGTTAAAGAGGGGGCGGGGTTGGAAGGAAGTGGGTGTGGTTATTACAGAGCCATTTGGAAGACCCTTGTAGTGATGGAAATCTCTACCTTGACCGTCAATGGCAACATTCTGGTTGTCATCCTGGGTGACAGTTTTCCAAGACGTTAGCACTGACGAAAGTTGGGGAAATGGTAGAGGAGATCTCTCCCTATGATTTCTTAAAGACCCACGTGAATCTATAACTACCTCAAAATTAAAAGGTTAATCAAGATATTCTTGCATATGAAAAAGACCTATGAAAGAATATATTTCATCAAGAAAGAAATTGATCCTTAATGAAAGAGACGATTTTTTTCTGTATTTTCAAATGTTTCAGACAGAGTTTTTAAAAAGGAAAGCGCAGGGCGCCTGGGTGGCTTCATCTGTTGAGGGTCCGACTTCAGCTCAGGTCACGATCTCGTGGTTCACGAGTCAAGCCCCATATCGGGCGCTGTGCTCACGGCCCAGAGCCTGCAGCCTGCTTTGGATTCTGTGTCTCTGTCTCTCTCCACCCTTTTCTGGCTGAAGCTCCGTCCCTCTCTCTCAAAAACAAATATATTTAAAAAAACCATTGAAAGAAAAGAAAAGTGCATATTTATCGATTATGAATTTGAAAATAAAAACTGTAGAATTTTGCCACAGGAGGAATTTTGGAGATTACTGAAACCCTTATTTCACCAACCAGCAAAGGAATGACCATTTAGAGTGAATTACTTTATCAACATCACACAGACAATGGGCCACCAAGCCAGGTCCATGTCTCTCAAATCCCCTGACCCGAGTTATCTCATTGCTTCACACGGTCGGATCTGGTTGAACTGGAAAACTCACTATTGTTAAATTTCATTTAGAAATGTGTTTCTTTTCAACTAGCTAATTACCTAGAGAGTGACCTTGTCGGAATCAAGCCTGGTATATGTTGATGGAGATGAGGGAAATTCAAACGTAGATATTCCACAACCAGTCTGTTGGAAGCATGACAGTGAGGGTTGAGGAACAGAGAGGGCGAGGGCAGATGCCACACGGGGAGAGCTCCAAACAGCCAGGGGCCATGTGGAACCCTTTGCGTAGGGTGCCAGGGACTCTGAAAGGCATGGGGTCCTACGGTCTGAGCAAAGCCCTCTGAGCCTCAGTGTTCTCTGTCCTACCATGAGGGACCTGGTTGAAATCTATGTTCTCAACATTGATTGTCCTGTGTTAAGCTAACACATCTTAACTCTCCATCGCAGGCTCCAGGAAGAAGAGAGAGAAGAAAAGGGGAATGGGATAAGGTAGTCCCATGGCTATCATTTGAAAGAAGCAGTAGGTCCAAAATGGGAAAGGGAAAACAAATGTTGCCTGTCTTTGAATCTATGCTGAAAAATGAAGACCTCATTGTAGGGGCTGTGGCTAAGTGCTGACTTTTAAAGTCCTGCCATTTTGTTAACCTTCCCATAAAAGCTTTATGCAGACCTAAATGTGCCTGCTAAAAGAAAGCTGAGACCCTCTTGACCTGCGCAAAGGGGTAACGCCCACCTTCAGTTGAGGAGAAGGTACTAGGATTTCCATCCAGAAGCTCCAGACGTGAGCAGGACCAGCTTCAGCCCTTTGTCATGGCGTACAGAGGGGTCACGGTGCATAGCTACCCTCTCCCATCTCTCTGCTTGTGGGTGCTTCGCTCATCACACCATCAGAACCCCGACATCAAATCAGTGGAGAATAGTCTGATACTTGGAGGAACACACACGATTAACAAGTGTTGATTTCTAAAGGCTTTTGTTTCCTAAATGTGCTGTGAGAAATAATGAACTGGTAAAACGAGAGTATGATAGTGAGATATTGAAGAACTGATTAATATTCATCCATTTACTCTTCCATGAGAACCAATGCATGAGACCCTATGGAGTGCAAGGTAGAGTGAAAGAAATTGGGAAAATAAGACCCCTAAGACCTAAGGAGATTGAAAACCTTTTTAATTGCAAATAGAAAGTGAGGGGCGGAGCCAGAACTTGCAATCTTGTCTGTCTCCTTCCGCTCTGCCTCCAGGCTCCAGGAACGTGCACTGAACGTCCTACGAACAGGTGCCATCCGATCAACTTACGTCTCTCTGGTTTCAGCTCTGTTATCTGAGTAAGACAAACAAAATTCCACGACTCTTACGTTCTCTGAACAGAATGTAAGGGGACAGGTTACCGAGATGTCAAATTCTTGTTAAAAAAACTCCTTTACTCGGCACTTTTACTTGCTGTGTGTGCATTGCGAGATGGTATTTTGTGTACATAATCATGTTTCATGAAGGTCTCCATGAACATTAGTATTCTTTTGAAATAGATCCTCCTTCTCCTCATCTTCAAATTAAGAATAAGTCTTCCCTTTTTCCATCATTTTTTTCTACTGTAAATAAAAAAAAAACCTCAACCATTAATACACTTCTCTTATAAGACAAGAATGATACACCTTTCAGTGGTGCTTTAGACGGTCACTGACGGAATGTTCTGTCTCGTCTTACAGACTGTGCTGTTGCTCCTGACGCACTCTCTCCTCTTTATGCTTAGGCTCACTGTACTCCTCACGTGTTTCTAGAACTTTCATCCCATCATGGTGCTGCACAGGCGATCCACAATGCTTGAAATGCTCTTTCTCAACTCCTGGGTATTTCCTACTCATCTTTCACAAACAAGCTCCCACGCTGTCCTGTCTTTCTTCTCCCAGGCTCATCCTGTCGCCCGATGAGCGCGCACGACCAGTAACAGGGATTTTCGCGTGTCTCCATGCCTATCTGTTTATAATTCTGTGAATTCTTCCGGAGTACAGGCTATTTCTTTTCTTATTTCCGATTCCCCTCAAGCATCTAAGGGAAGGTCCGTTACTGTAGTGGAATTTAATTTGTTAGGTGGAAGAATAACGGCGTGGCCTAGTCGGTACTGACCCAGCAGGACCTCTCGCCCCAGCCCCTCGTTCATTTCCATTGGCCTCGTGGAGACCTTTTCCCACCACCTAAGCTGACATGTCCCTCAGTGTGAGAAAATGGGAGCTTCAAGCTATGTCCGCTTGGCTAGAATACCGAGGACCCAAGGGAAGCCGTGGAAGGACAGGACTTATCTGGTTAAACCACATGAAAACCATGAATATCAATTGGCCGCCTGAGTTCCTGAGCTGGTTTCTTATCTAACACAATGACCAGCCGGGTGAACTAAGGAGTCCTCGAGTTAGCTTATCTTCTAAGTCAGTGGGTCCCCGTGAACACCATCAGTTCATAGCTTCACAAAATGATCTAGCAGGAAAGAAAATACTCCACAAAAAATGCTCCTTGTTGAGTTTAGTAAGAGTGACATATAGTCTGTGAGGGAGAATTAGGCAGATAACAGAGAAGTGGTTTGTGTCCTGTGATTAATGTGATTTTTGTTGGTGGTGCTTTTATTGTTAACACACAGATCAGGAGGGATTTGCATCCGGAGAATGATAAATGCAAAGGCCACACGTTTTCCGCACTTCTATCATATTCTCTTATACATTCTTTTCATAAATACACTAGAGGTTATGTTTGAAAGAGACCTTTGGATGCAACCATTTATATATCTCTTCGACTATTCCCAGGGGGTGCTTGTAAATGTTTTGCTCCTATCTGAGAAGCCTTTAGAAAACATATTAGAATGTCATGGAGTTAGAAAGAGCCACAGAATTCATCCGACGGGAGCTTCGCTCCTGCGTATTTTCTTAGAAAAGACGGTGCGAGTTAATGACAATGGATTACCATATGAAATTCCTTCTTTTGAAAATGGAGCAGAAAACCACACAGATGTAAATGCATGTGTGCGTATTTTCTCTAAAGCAAAAAGTCGTCAACGTTCACATTATAGCCTGATGGCACGCTATGCACTTAGATTCCGCCTGAAAAGCTGTTTAAAAAAAAAAAAAGGAAAATGAACCACTGAATATGGCAAATGATTTTCTCCACTGACTTAGTTTTTAGTCTGTTAGTTAAAGCAAATTCCAACAACACTTCTATTGGGCATTTTTCTGATATCACCTTGAAGTTAGAAATGAAGGAATGGAAGGTAAATTTTATTGAATATCTACGAATTAGAGTGTGTGCTCGGTGCATTTTCCATACACTACCCCGTCGTGCATAGAAGATTCATGTAAATACAAAGGAGTGCAGGTTTCTTTCTGCAACATTTATCTGCAAGCTATGTATTTTACAATCCACAGGAAGTGGTCAAACAGGTTTTCCAACCAAAACTTGCCTCATTGGAAATTAATGGGAGCTTTTAAATATTTTATTTTAAGTATTTTATTCAAAGGATATTGACCGTCTACACTTCGCCTCGCGGCCACTACCTCAGCAAGATATGGGGGGAGAAAAGGCTTTCCTCCTGTCTAAGCTGCCGTGTTCAGACTAGACGTCTTCCCAGAAAAATCTGTGCCAATTAACTGCGTATTATTTTAGCGATAATTTAAATTGATTGTACAGGAGAACACTTTGTATCTGAAATATCCATTGTTTGGTGCACACAGCCTCAGAAGCAGGAGAGACACGAATCTCACACGCAGAACAGGAATGGAAGGAACACAAACAGAAAACTACCCAGAGGGCCTGTCCGTGTTAGCCTTTCTGAACTCACATTCTCAGGCTCTGTGAATTGGTACAGCTCACCGCTATGTGATTCACAGGACTGCGTCACTGTAATGTTCCTTCACGAAGCAAACGTGTCCCATACACTGCTCTGTGCTAATTGCTTTGTTAAATGCTGGGGATGCAGATTTAATCAAGGCAAATGCGATTATTGTGCTTTGAGAACTTATAGGATGGTAGGAGAGAGTTAAGAGGTGCTCTCCTGGAGGCGAGTGCCCATGCAGACCGCACTGGGGAGGCAGTGCTGGAACTGAGTTGTAGGGGGTTGATGCCCCCTCCACTGGCACAGACACGCCTCGGTCCAGCTTCAATCCAGGAAGACTCTCCAGGAGCCATCGCGTGAAAATAAAGGTTGTAGCGTGACTTTCCTGGGTGCGTCTGGGCTCCCTGGCCTGCCCGCTGTCTTGCCCTCTTCCTTCTTGACAAATGGCTGCCTCCTGTGCACCTGCTATCTCACCTGACCTGCATGTCTGCACAGACTGCCGGTCATTCCACTCCTCGTGGGGCCGGAGCTGAGTCGCCCTGGCTCTGAATCGACTCTCCGCTGACATCACTGCTTTTCTCTGGTTAAAAACCTGGAGTACTTCTCAAAAGTAAGCTGTCCTCATCCAAAGAAAGAAATAAAGAAAGGGAGAAAGAAAGAAAGAGAGAGAGTGAGAGAGAGAAAGAAAGAAAAGAAAGAGGGAAAGAAAGAAAGAAAGAAAGAAAGAAAGAGAGAAAGAAGGAAAGAAAGAAAGAGAAGAAAGGAAAGAGAAAGAAAGAAAGAAAGAAAAGAAAGAGAGAAAGAAGGAAAGAAAGAAAGAAAGAAAGAGAGAGAGAAAGAAGGAAAGAAAGAAAGAGAAGAAAGGAAAGAGAAAGAAAGAAAGAAGAAAGAAAGAAAGAAAGAAAGAGAAAGAAAGAAAGAAAGAAAGAAAGAAAGAAAGAAAGAAAGAAAGAAAGAAAAAGAATCTTGGGGGTGCCTGGGTGGCTTCGTCGGTTAAGCGTCCGATTTCGTCACAGGTCATCATCTCACAGATCATGAGTTCGAGCCCTGCGTCAGGCTCCATGCTGAGCGCTTGGAGCCTGCAGCCTGCTTCCGATTCTGTGTCTCCCTCTCTCTCTGCTCCTCCCATGCTTGCACTCTGTCTGTCTCTCCTTCTCTTTCAAAAATAAAAAAAAAAAAAACATTAAAAAAATAGAGAGAGAGAGTCTTGCATACTAGCATACATCCATGTATAGTAAAGGGCTGTTCAGAGAAGTCTATGCTCTTGGCCCTGGAGGTTCTGGAGGAAGAAATTTCTTGCAAGTCGATGGTACAGGAGCACAGAGATATTTTAATCGGCCGAAGCCAGGCAGTGGCATTTGGGAAGACGCCTTGACACATAGATATGTTTCTGGCCAGAAGCAGTGGCCCATCCCCAAAATGAGACATCTTGGGGAAAAAAACAGTCTTTGCGTTAAACAGAAAGCGTGACATTTCAAAGGACAAAGACCGTGACTTTGAGTGGACTGTGAAGTTTCAGAGGGGTCTCCGCGAGGCAGAGAGCCACTGTGCTGCCATTACTGTAGGGTCTCACCTGTAGGCAGACAAATTAGCACAAAGGAGTCATCGGATTTACTTTCTTTCCAGAACTCATTTATTTGCATCCTAGTTGTCTTCCCAGGAAAGGGGTATTATTAATGCATTTTCAAATTTTTTAAGGTTTATTTAATTTTGAAGGAGAGAGAGACAGAGCGTGAGCTCGGGAGGGGCAGAGAGAGAGGGAGACACAGAATCTGAAGCAGGCTCCGGGCTCTGAGCCGTCAGCACAGAGCCTGACAGGGGGTCCGAGCTCAAGAGCTGTGAGATCATGACCTGAGCAGAAGTCAGACGCCCAACCGACTGAGCCACCCCGGCGCCCCCATTAATGGATTTTCTAAGATTTTAACAAGAGAAGCTGGGGTGCCTGGGTGGCTCAGTCGGTTGAGCGTCTGACTCTTGATTTCATAATCTCGCGGTTTGTCAGTTTGAACCCCGCATCGGGTTCTGCACCGACCGTTCTCCCTCTCTCTCTGCACCGTCCCCCCCCACTTGTGTGCTCTCTCTCTCAAAGTAAATAAATAAACATTAAAAAAATAAAATTAAGTAAAGAGATGATAAGGAAAAAACATATATGTATACACAATATGTATTGTGCGTGTGTATATAAAAGTACATATTAGTACATATATATATGCATATACATACACGCACACACACTCTATATGCACACATACATACACACATATATAAAATGTGTACACACACACACACACACACACACACACGCACGTACACATGACTGCATGGCTGGTGCGTTGAGGGACAACATTTAACTGAGGGTCTGTCCGGGCCACTCAGGATAACACAAATTTCATCAGGTCCAGCAGCCCTGACACGTTTGGCACAGAAATGATGGTAGGACGTATTTTGGCAGTCTCTTCTTCTATCTACTTAGAAACACTGTTTCTCACAATCAAGGCCTTAAAATAACATTTTAAATTCCCCTAATCTTAGAGAATATTTGCCAGCAGTATTTATTTTGAGATGTGCAATGTACTTTACAATTAGAGCTGATTTATGCCATTTCCCCATCTCCGCGGGACGAGCACGGTTCCCAGGACGGCGGATTCGTGCTGTGCGCTCGGTACTCCTTCCTCAGACGCCCTCTGGCTTCTCTGCTCAAAGGGCTGGCTCCCTTTACACGTTTTCCATCCTTGAGATTCTGAGAACCCAGCCTCCCACCGCCGCCCCTGTGCTGAGCCACCATCCATCGCGATTCCACGCAGTGTTTGGCAGGAATTGTTCTTTTCCCTTTATTTGGTCGAGGATCTGTAGTTCCAGCCCATCCCTTGGATTTTCTTTCATTTCCATCCCCTCATTAACGGCTAACTGTCTAACCAAACACACGAGCTCAACGCGTTACATCGTGCTCTCCGAAAGATGCGGTGTTTCTGGAAAGACGGGGTTGAGCAACTGTGTGCTAAATGGAAACACTGCCCAGTGTGACTTTTTGAAAGTCCTTCTCCACGAGCCAATAGCCAAGATCCTCGCGTTGCCAACCCCAAACTCTCTTAACTACAGACATTTATTTCCAAGAGCAAATCCATTGGGAGATTCAAAAGACACCTTAACCCACAATTCCAAGAAGTAGTTCTTAACTACCCATCAAGATAGATCTCTTTCCAACTAGTTAGTGGCATCACCACCCAGGCTGGCACTCCCATTAAAAGCCTCAGTCTTCCCGATTCTTTCCTAACTGGCCCTCCTTATCCCATCTGTCAACAATTCTACTGTAATCTCCCATTGAAATAACTCATATGCTTATTCTACCATTCAACCTCACCTCCACACTAGCTCAGGTCTTTGTTACTTTTCCCTAATCTGATCGATAGCCAGCCAACGAAATTCCCAGTTTCCAATCTCTTTGGTTGCACAGGAATTGCTGATAGAAATATAGAATTGACACACACATCTTTTCAACTTCAAAAATTCCTGGATGCTGATTGCCTCGTGCTCACAGTATGAAGTTTAAACTCCTCAACAAAGCCTGCAGGCCCTTAGCATTCTGGCCCCCAGTGACACAGAGAGCCCCAATTACTCTCTTCTCTGAGGATCCTCCCACACTGAATAGCTCTTTTTCCTTGGAAACGAGTAGTATTTTTATATCTCTGCAAAGAAAGAGACTTAGAATCCTTCACAAAGGGACGCTCAACAAATGTTTATTAAGGTAAATGGTCTGTTAGGAATTCTCCACCACTCCAGCTGGCTTTGGGCTTCTCGAATTCACACACTTTCTCAATTTCACACTGAGTACTGGCACCAGACTCCAGAGATGTTAGGAAGAGGCTCTCTCTGCCTCTTTGAAAAAAGGTTGGACATTGATTCCCGAAGCGGGTGATTCCTGGTCTCTTACGAGCGCAATGGACTAAATGGCGGAGCCATGAAGGGAGAAGGCGCTAAGAAGGCAGATGTGATGGCCCGGAGGCTTTGGGACATCAGCCCAGGGACAGCGATGTCAGGACCAGCTCCAGGCAGCATTAATGAACCCTGAATGGGCTTATGGACTCAGTCATATCTAATTAGTGGTTTGACCGAAATACTCTATGCTTTGGAGCCAATGAAAGTTGAATATAAATCTTGGAATCATCACTGAATTTACTGTCAGTTCCCAGGAAAGTCTTAGTCAGTCATTCTCATCACGAATCCTAAAATGGAAATGGGGATTACAGTTTTCATCCCACACAAGCATCATCAGAGTTAGCTGGTAATGCCTAGCACTTGGGTAACAGAGGCAAGAAAGTTCTATTTTCAAAATTATTTTCTAGGAATGTTAACCTAAACCTCATCTTTTAAGAGCTTAACTTAAGCTATTGATACCGCTAACCATTTTAAGTAGTTGCACGTTTAATTCTTTGGATGTTTTGTCAGATGCCAATTAGATTCAGGGAAACATATCCAGGAATATTTCTATCCAAGCTTGCATTGATAAGTTAGCTTACGTGCCTGAAAGTTAATTGCAATGTGTTTCTACAAATTTAATAGTAAGTCTGAATTTTTAAAACGCTATTACTTGAGTTTATTTTTTACATCAGTGCAAAAAACTGTGGAATTCAGAGTTAGAAAAATCAGGGGTGTCTGTGTGGCTCAGTCAGTAAAGTGTCCAACTTAAGCTCAGGTCATGATCTCATGGTTTGTGAGTTGGAGCCCTGCACTGGGCTTGCTGCTCTCAGCAGAGAGCCTTCTTTGGATCTTTTGTCCCCCCACCCCCGCCCCTTCCCTGCCCCCCCAATAAATAAATATTAAAAAAAGAAAAATCAAATGAAAGTCTAGTTTTAAATATTAACTCTACCCTTTAAAAAACTATGTGTTTGCTCAAATAAAGTAATGTCTCTAAAAAGTAGGATAAGGGTACCTTCATTACTGAGTAACACTGAAGACTGAAAATAT
This sequence comes from Panthera tigris, assembly GCF_018350195.1. Classification (NCBI taxonomy): domain Eukaryota; kingdom Metazoa; phylum Chordata; class Mammalia; order Carnivora; family Felidae; genus Panthera; species Panthera tigris. The sequence goes on along the minus strand of NC_056662.1, from coordinate 136,092,047 downwards.
GTCTGGTGACTCTATAATGGGTATTGTCCATTTTCCTAAATTATAACTCTCTTCAAACAGCTATTTATGCAAGTTTTGTTTTTATTTCTGAAAAAAGGATTGGAAAATATTTTGCAGAGAAACAATAATGTAGTCTGGGCAAAGATAACTCTTAGTAGGTATCCCTACTAAGTTTTCTCACAGAAAACTACTTTCAAATAAATTAGGTTCTTCAAAATTTCAACATCTACCATTTTAATTCTAATTATAAGCATTATTCCCTAGAACCTATCTTTTCATCATTTAGCTACCAAATTTTATTGTTTTTCAGGTGAAGGTATAAAACCGAATTGGGACACTTGGGTGGCTCAGTTGATTAAGTGTCCAACTCTTGGTTTTGGCTCAGGTCAAGATCTCATGGTCTGTGAGATTGAGCCCTGCATTGGCCTCTGTGCTGACAGCATGGAGCCTGCCTGAGTTCTCTCTCTCCTCTCTCTCTGCCCCTCCCCATTTGCACACTCTCTTCTCTCTAAATAAATAAATAAATAAATAAATAAATAAAAATTAAAAAAAAGAAATTGATTTATCTGCATCTTGTCCATTGTGAGGATGCTTGCAGAAGTATGTTGGGTAAACATTTCCCAGGTGGCACTTTGTCTTCTCACTCATTTTAGCACCTTGAGGAATGAATTTTCTGTGTGGCTCTGTGAGTGTCGTTTTAATTCACCTGTCTGAACATCCTGACATAAACTCGGTTACCTTACTTCAAAACAAAACGACGATAACGATAAAAGAGAAGCAAACGAAACAAAATAAAAGCTCTTCAGTGAAGGCACACAACTTGGACCATTACTTGAGCTCTGTGTGCCGTGTTTTCTCTTCTGTAAAATGGCGGTCATGGTCATGCCTTAGATTGTTCTGGAACAAAATGAGTCCATTTCATATTGATTTATTGCTTTTTGAGAAAGACAGAGAGAGAGAGAGAGAGAGAGAGAGAGAGAGAGAACACAGGCTGGGGAGGGGCAGAGAGAGAGGGAGACAGAGGATCCCAAGCAGGCCTGACATGGGATTCAAACTCATGAACCGTGAGATCATTCATGTCTTGAGCCGAAACCAAGAGCCAAGAGCTTAACCAATTGAGCCACCCAGGCACCCCTAAATGAGTCCTTTTAAAAGGGCTTTAAAAAGTGCCTGGCACTGGAGTACCTGGGTGGCTAAGTCGGTTGAGCGCTGACTTCAGCTCGGGTCATACTCTCATGTTCATGAGTTTGAGCCTCACACGGGGGCCAGAGGGATCCTCTGCCCCTTACCTGCTTGTTCTCTCTTTCTTAAAAATAAATAATAATAATAATAAACATTAAAAAAAGCACATGACACCAAGTAAGCATTTAATAAATATTAGATAAAACACAAAGTTGAGTGACATCAGTTGAGAGTTATCTCCTTTCTAGCTTCAGTTTTGTCCTCTTTTTAGAATTTTTTCAGTAGATATTCTTTTATGAGAGACAGGTTAACGAGTTGATGGAGTTCAGGCTCAACACTAGAAAAAAGAGGTGCTTATTGTTATTTTTATTTGATAGGTAAGTGCACTGAATGCATGGAGTGTCAGAGGGTGAACATCGGAGGCAGAAGGCAGATCTAGAATTTACGTCCAAGTTTTATGATGCTAAGCTAAATTGTCTTTTATGCTTTACTGGGGCTGCCTCTATATATGATCGTGTACATATCTATGTGTGTGTATATATGTACATATGTATCATATATATACATATATAATGTGTAACATTATTTTCTAACTATATAGGTATATTTCAGTGAGTGAAAGGTTTATATTCAATGGGACACACACAATTTAATTCAAGTCAAATAAAATGCAAACAAATCAATAACAGCATATTAATTAATAGGATATAGCAGAGAAAAAACTTCACACGTGCGTGAAATTTAATACAGCAACCTAGGTTTCCACTGTTATTTTCTAGTCCCTGCATGCATTTGAGATCACAGCATTACATACGTTCTGGAAATACACGCTTACTCGCATGCATTCCGTTATATTAGCAAGGGGCTTAAGCCATGTTAACGTGCAGAATCGTGTCTACCCGCTTAGCTACGGAATCTCTTCTGCTGAAACTTCTGAAGACACATTAATGATCCATCTGATTCCACACCTTCCACTCACTATTCGAAGAAACGGAAGTGTCACTGACTCCATCTGCGAAAGGCTGCTTCTTAATAAGGGGCAGGATGAAGCAGTCACTGCCTCCAGGAGGTAGAGAAGCACGCTCTCTCTCTCTCTATTCCTTCCAATCAAGAAACGCCAAGCGGATCATGATGTGAGGCGGATGCCTAGGAATCTCTCTACTGACTTGGAAAATAATCTGAAGTTCGCCTTTCTAGGCTTCCGTTTTTGTACGAATTCACACTCCCTTACTGAAGCGTGCTCAGAAAGCAAAGGGTCCTGGTGTTAGAGACGGTGCGGTGCTTTCACGGCGCAGACGGTATTTCACTCGGACTCACGCCTCAGCCCCAGGCTGCTTAAATAGAAGGTGAGCGCTGGGAGAGCACCTTTCTCGAGTGGAAAGTAAAATCAATCTAATTTTCAAGAAGATGCAGACACCAGTCGAAAAAACTCAATCCTTAGTTCCTTTTTCAAAGTGACAGGTGTAGGTGAGTCGCAGCATGCTCAGCTCTGACAAAACTCTGTCTCAGGTAAAATGCACTTTCTTAAAATGGGTTCTAGTCCTCCGTTTCTCGTTCCCCCTATTTCTTTCACCCGTTGGATTTGTGATGCCCTTGCACAGAGCTGGCGCTGGAGACCATCTCTTGAAACCTAGTGCCTAAATGGCATTTTCGAAACAGCAAAAGCCATAAACAGTGCATTTATTGCACAGTGGCTCTTTCCTCCATGCACGTATATGACTAGCATTCCATATGTATGATTTGAGTCGGTTGAAGATGTCCCCTTGTGCAAAGTCCCGGACAGAGGAATCCAGCCAGGAAGGGTGTTTCCCCCGGGAATTCAGGAGCCTGGAAGCCAGAGCACCAACAATCCTGCATCAGGGCGAGCCAAGCAACAATCACAGATGGGAAGTCGGGGATCTTGAGGTTCCAGCTACAAGCTAGGACCAGACGGCAACTTCTTCCCATTGTGCGGGAGGAAAGCACAGCAGGACAAGCCTAGCTGCGGGGCTTGGAGCTCAGTCTCTTCGGTTATAACACTGGCTCCACAACCTGCCAGATGGGGGCCTGGTGCTTAACATCCCCATACCTTGGTTTATGCACCTGTAAGATGGGAAAATTACCTGTAGTTCAGAGGCTTCTTGAAAGGATTAAGTTGTTCCATGGGAAACGTTTATCCTGATTAACCGCTTGTAGGGCACTTCGTGTTGATCATCTGTTCTCATGAAACTATTTCTCATTTCTCAGTGATAAATAGTTGGGCTTGAGAGAAGGGTGTTGCAGTCTTTAGAGAGAAATGTGAGTTCCAAATGTTCTTCTCAGGTGGGACTCCATCGAAACAATATTGTCACATAGACATTGCTTAAGGGAAACTCTTCACTTAAACGAATGCATCTATGTTCTTTAAGTATATGAACTTAAAGTTCAGAAGTATATGGGTGCTTAAGTCATCCTGATGAGCAGTTATAGGCTAAATGTTAACAAATGGTACCTCATTTTAAAGAACCCCACTGGATTAGAGGAATAGTTTGAGTACAGTTGAGTTTAATATGGTGTTTAAGAATATGTGCTCATTGGGGCGCAGGGGTGGCTCAGTTGGTTGAGCCTCTCACTTCGGCTCAGGTCATGATCTCACAGTTCGTGGGTTCGAGCCCCGCGTCGGGCGGGCTCTGTGCTCACAGCTCGGAGCCTGGCGCCTGCCTCGGATTCTGTGTCTCCCTCTCCCTCTGCCCCTCCCCTGTTGACGCTCTGTCTCTGTCTCAAGAATAAATCAACATTTAAAAAAATTAAAAAAAAAAAAGAATATATGCTCATGAATCCAATTCCTGAATTCAGCACAGACATTACTTGTGTGGTCCTGGGCCCCTTTGAACTCTGCTTCTCTTTTTTTTTCGTCACTGAGTGGAACTACAATAACACTTGTCTCACAAATTTGTGAGAATCCAAAAAGATGGTACATGAAGAGAGCCTAATACAGTACTAATTATTTTAGGTTTATTTTAGTGAATAATCGACACTAAACAAGTTAAACGGAACTTCCCCACATCATACACCATTTATTTGAGTAGACATTAGAGAGTTGGTAAGTTTCAGCTCTTACCAATCACATCAATCACCAAAATGATTATTTTCAAATTATTTGAGGATGCTTTATTTTGTTTTCTGCATTTGAAGACAATTCGTTGAAAACAAAAAATAATTCTTTTTTCTTTTCTTTTCTTTTGTTTTCTTCTTTTCTTTTCTTTTAAGTGTTTATTTGTTTATTTTGAGAGAGAGAGAAAAAGAATGTGAGTGGGAAAGGGGAAGAGGGAGAGGGAGAGAGAGAATCCCAAGCAGGTTCCGCCCTGTCCGTGCAGAGCTTGATGCGGGGCTCAAATTCACGAACAGCGAGATCATGACCTGAGCCGAAACCAAGAGCCGGACCCTTAACCGACCGAGCCCCCCAGGTGCCCCGAGATCACTCTATTTCCAACACTGCCAATGTCTGCCAAGAACGTCCACGTGAGTAGTGGTCACCAGATCCAGACTTGCCCCTGGTGTCAGAAGATGGGGGACCGGACTGGAGACGTAGGGTCTCTAGGACTCATGTCTGTTCACTAAGACCCAGAAAAGGAGACTGAAAACAAGCAGAACAGATGGCTCATGGTGTGTTGGGAGAAGAAATGGATGTGAATTCCACTTGCACCATCTCTGTGCTTTGGTCGGTGGTCTACACTCACCAGTTTACCTCCTGTCCACCAAGTGGAGGCAAGGGTTCCCTCTCTGCTGCCTTTAGGGCCGTGTCATGAGAAACAAAATGACAATAAGAACCGTGGAGGGGGGGGGGCACTGTAAAAGCTTACATGCTCAGGCGTGGGAATGGGAACATGGACCACACACGGGTCACCAGAACATGGGTCACGGGGAGGGTACGGCAGAGGCACGGAGCCAGAGAACATCGCTGTATAGAACCAGGGCTCCCGACTGATCCCACAGGCCTGAATTTAAGCTGGTAGGTAAGAGGCTTATGCAATATTCAGAATCCCAAGTAGGAGTTTGTGAGATGCCAGGGAAAATGAAGAGGGCAGGTCAGCCTGGTCAAGAAGGGTCAGACCAGCTTACGTCCAGGGAGGACAAAGGAAGTGTTGTCCTTTGGAGAGCCATGATCTCCAGGGAAACCCTTGATTTCCACTGGTGGGCTCAGTGGGACTATTGGAGGTGTGGAGACTTAGAAATGGATCGTCAAAATGGCATTTAGGGAGAGAAGCCCGATGGAGATTTGATAAATTATGGGAGGATAGACTGGAAGAGAGAGAGAGAGAGAAGAGGTGGGGTAGGGTTTCAGAGGCAATTGCAATCATCTGATCATAGACAAAAGTCTACTTTAGCAAAGTGCCACGAGTAATGGGAAAGAATTGTTTCAGTCTTATTAGGGGTTGAATCAACAATGTTTTAGGCATATATGCTTGGGGAAAGTGTGTATGAAGAGGAGGAGGGGAGAGACTTAGGCTGAAATGAGGGGGAGAAAAACAAGAGGCATTTTGAAAACATCTGTTGAACCCAGACTATGCCCAGATACTACGTTAGTCTCTGTTAACATAAACAAGAGAAAGAACCAGGCTCTTATCTTACAGAGTTATGGTCTCTTAAAGTACAGAGATATAAAACAGGTATATTATGATTCTAAGAGGTAGGATGCTATGGCATAAAGAATGTGGACATAAAATGTAAGCAGACCTGGGTTTAAATCCAACTACAGAAGTTGTGACTTTGGATAAATTGATCAAGCTCTCTGATGTCAACTTTATCGTCTATAACATGCCAATAGCATATACTGTTTTTCAAGATTATTATAACAGGTCTGTAATAATAGAAGCATTCCATGCCAGTCACTGAGACATCAGTAAATGATAATTATTACCATCATTTTGCAAATTATATATATATATATACATACATGTGTGTTTAAATATATGTATATTAAATATATATATTTATACATTGAGAGGCTGAGTGTACTTTAGATGAAGAAAGTAGCATAAGGAAGAAAATAACTTTCAGCTTAAGAGGTATAGTATCTGAGGACACAGCAAGGTGTCCAACCAAAAATATTCCATTGGAACCACATCTCAGGCAAGATTTGGCTGGAGGACAATCTTGGAGTCAAGAGCGCTTCTTTCACTACGGAAATTATTTACTTGGCGCCGCCCGTTGGCCAAGCAGTTTTCTGTATCGTAGGGATATGTCAGTGAACAAGCCGTAAAAAGAATTTATGTGACAATGCAAGTGGAGCACCGTCGTCCCCACTCATGGCGGGAGTATGGCCGAGTCTTCAAGTGTGGAAGCCAGATCCAAGATTCCAGTCATCTTTCCAAGAATCAGGACAAAGTACTGACAAGAATGAGCAGCCGTGGACCCGCTCCACCGAACGGGCTCACTCTTACTGGTCGATGAGGTTATCGTGCGCAAGAACCAATCGCCAAATTGATCCCCAGAAGCCAGTTCAAAAGCAACAACAAAAAAGGTCAAGGGGGCATCCAGCTGTAGATACGGATTAAATGCCACCAGATCTCGTCCCTGAAAGGTCTACCTTGTAAAAATAGTAATATTTAATTTTATCATTATTGAACAAGAGAAGTTCTCTGGCTGATCGATGCTGGATTTTAGAATGTCTAAAGCAGAGGCCTTCTGGAAAGCCGTAGAGTTTCCCGTAAAGAATTTTCTTTAAAAGCCAATGCCTAAGCATCATCAGCATTTAAATTAGACCTTGTGAACTAACCAGAGGTCCGAACTGATGTGATTATTCTCAGAGTTCAATGTCTGTAGCGAGCATCTGGGGCGATCTTGGTTTTGGTGAGTGCCTGCCAGAAATAATGATGATGTTTGCCCTCAGTGATTTTGAACTTCTCACTTCGGAGATACCGAGAGAGAATTAGAGAAAAACACAAATGTGCATGAGTTTATTTTACTCCCAGCCAGAACTCTGTGATGGTCGGTAATTGCACGATACGTAACGATCAGCAAACAAGGATCGATTCATCATTCTGAGGTGTCTATTGGTGTGTGTGTATTGAATATTTTTATGCACATCCATAAAATACATCCATGTCTGTAAACTAGTTTATAAGCATGACTACCCTTTCCCATACACGTTGTAATACATTTTCTTAGGATGAAAACAGCAGCACGTTCCAGACGGGAGGACAACGGCTGGGGCTCTGCCATATAACTCACCTGTAATTACCTGTGATGAAATAGGAGACCCAGGAAACGCGCTGCAGGCATTCTCAAGGGCTACCTGGTGACGAATCCATGCATTTTTGTCCATGAGCCTTTGTGGTTGACGGCTGATACTAAGTCACATAGAGGGAAGGCTTTTCCTCCTGTTTGGTTACAGCGTGCATTTTGTTGAAGAGAATGGCCAGCTTGCCTGCCTTTGCGTCCTGGAGAAAGAGATTTTCAAAATGAGCCCCCCTCACTTCGTGTCGTGGTTCACAAAGGCCCGGTGTCGAATAACTTCATCTTTTTCAAATCTCCTTTCATCAGGCCGACGTGGCGGGCACCCGGAGACTACTGATGTTACAAAGCGAATTGATATTAAACACAGAAGACGTCAAGGGCTTTCTGTCAACGCAGAGATGGGAGAAAGGCGCCTCCCTCAAGGCACCATGCTGGGCCCTGGGAGGGCAGACCCCTCTGGGCCTTCAAGGTTGCAAAATGTCCAGAGAACTGGAGAAACCAGCAGGGACAGACCTGGGCTGAGGGAGCTTCTGAACCTGGGGAGACGTGACAGTCAGATCAGCTAGGTCTGGACAGAGCTGGAAGCTAAATGTTTTCTCCAGACCCTGGCCTGTGGCCTGGATGGGGCACGGTTATAGGTGGGCATTCTGGCCCAGATGTTCTGGGTGTACACCTGAGGGCTAGGACGACTCATCTTCATCCCTGAGAGGCTTTTATAAACTAGGGGTTTTTTCTTCCTCCCACTTAAGCCCCACTCAAAGAATTCTGAACTAGAATACTTCAGGGGTGACCTGAGAATCTATCCATATTTTTAAAAATTCTAATGCAGCAGAATTGTGGTTCCTCCCTCTTGTCCAAGCCCCTAATTCTGTTGTTCCCGATCTTAGCGGCCCGTTCGAATCACCAGATAACCTTTGAACTCCACGTAGGGCTCCTTTTGCCCACTGAACTCTGTCTTCATTGGCTTAAAGCAGGGCCCCGGTATCAGTAAAATCTCCCCCACTGACGATCATATGCAGTCCTTGTCAAAAACTCCCACCTTTCCTGATGCATAAATTTCTCCCACAACATGCCAGGCAAGAAAGCAGTTGGCACCCTCTTTTTAAAAGCCCCCAGAGACATGGAATCAGACATAGCTTCAGGGGGCAGCTGGCAAAGGTCCAGAGGCAGAGAAAAAAAAAAAAGAATTTTTGAAATGAACTAAAATCTACTCCAGCATAACTCATTGTTGTGGTCCTGATTCTCCAGTGATGCAGGCGACCCATGCTTCCTTAGGTCACAACATGATGTGAACAGAGAGTTTCCTCCTACGGCCGATATCTCCAAGGCAGGCCGATCACACTGTTTTCCTAGCTGGGTAAGAGTCAGAAAGGATGAAGGGGATTTTATTCCGTCAACGTGCAAATGAGTGTTTGGTATCTACTCCCCGCCAGGTAGAGCAGACCCTGAGAAAAAGGAGGACAGGTATGACAAATACATCCTAACCAGCCTCAAGACCGGCACACGTGGCCGGGGATGTAGTTTGTAGGGCACGCGTTCGTAGTCGGGTAATGAGGGATCCAGCCCAGCTCTGCTACTAATTACTTTGCACCCTGGCCAAGCTACTTCCCCAGGGTCCAGCGTTCCCATCTATAAAGCAGGGATAACAAATATTCAAGGGATATCCATATGTGACAAGGAAGGGAAATACAGAAAAGGCACGGCCCCAGTTTAGTAGAAAAATACGCACGAAACCGCACCATGCTGATGTACAAGAAGTGCGTGGGGTATTCTGAAAAAGTCGAGGAGGGGGAGCTCTAGGAAGTGAAGAAGACTTCCTCGGGAGATGATGTCCCTGGATTTAGGGCCTCAGCACATCACATCACAGGGACCAGTAGTTAGGCTGACCGATGGCTGAGTACGGTACCTACTACCTCCTCATGTACCACCAATGTATTAAACGAAATGAGATAATTTTCGAGAAACACACACACAGGGTAGATCTGCCATGCGTCTTGGTTCTTATCCTATTACTTTCATTGTCCTTGTCCCTGCGGAGACAAAGCCCTCCGCACCCCCCAAGCCCTGCCTGACGGCACCCCCACAGCAACGGCTTCACTTTGAATCCCCCGGCATCACCGGTCACAGGCGCTGAGTGCGGCCAGCGTCCCAAGTTATTTGTGGAGAGAGCACGGGGTCACATGGGAGGTGTGCCTTCTAGATGAGATCGCTTCTACCAAAGCAGTTTCAGAAAAGTTAATCTCTGGTCCTTGGTTTTCTCATTTGTGCAACAGAAGTTGGACCAGATGATTTTCCAGGAAGCTCTTTCTCTCCATTTCTTTGGCTGGTACTAAGAGAACACCACCCCCCTCCACCAACCTTCTCAGCTCCCTCTTGACCTCGTGAGCTGGGTCCCAGTAGTTAGGCATGGCAGTAATCGCTTACCTCCAAGACGCATGTCCACTCGTAGTTATAGTTCAGGGGGCAGGTATCATGTCATCCAATGCCTCCGTGTTGGTTGGCTTACAAACTAGTCTTGTTTGCAAAGAATACATTTGCCAATAAGAGGAGCGTTCTGCCAACATGATGGAGGCCAGAACTCTGGTAACTTGCTGCCCAGAGAAACCAGTGGAGACTATAAAAACCATTTGAGGCTTCCGTAGGGTGCTAAGCACAAGCAGCGAATGAAAAAACGTGTATTCAAGGACATCTGCAAAATCTCAGCAACAAAGGAGAGTCCATGATATTTACGCCAAGACAGCATTTCCCTCACCATCCCGGCTCAGGGAGGGGTGTGGAGACCCCACGCGAGACACTGTAGCCAAGAGTACAGGGTCCCTTGGCCTGGACTCCAGTCCCCAGCTCCCTGCGAGAAGGCTCTGTTTCCCTGGAGAAGCAAGACGTCAGGATTTCTCCACTGCCTCTGGTGAAGAGACTGAGTCCCACGCAAGCTCAGCACCCACTCCTGAGCACCCCTGGACCTCAGCTGTGGCAGGCTGAGGCCGCTGGGTTCCTGCCATCTCTGCCTGCCACCAAGAGAGGCAAGCTCAAGTGCCTGCTCCCAGGCCCCACCGGCCGCTCAGCTACCCAAATGTAGGATCCCTCAGAGAGAAGCTAGCTGTGGCCCCCACCCCAGCTCGGGAGCCTTGGCTCAGGAGATACATAGGGGGATGGGCCTTATAAAAGACACCTCCTGGGGCACCTGAGTGGCTCAGTCAGTTAACCATCTGACTCTTTATCTCTGCTCACGTCATGATCTCACAGTTCAGGGGATCGAGCCCCGTGTTGGACTCTAAGCTGACAGGGCAGAGCCTGCTTGGGATCCTCTCTCTACCCATCTTCTTTCTGTCCCTCCCCCTCTTGTACTCTCTCTCTCTCAAAATAAAATAAAATAAAATAAAATAAAATAAAATAAAATAAAATAATAAAAGGTATCCTGATGTCATCCCACAGGAACTGACGTCATTAGCAGCAAACTCTGAGCAACTCAAGCCCAAGGGCACTTTCAAAGCCAGTGAAATTGTGAAGATTCATAGGTAGAATAGCGATCCAGCCTCAAATACCAGCCGGGTAAGCCTGGGAAGTTTCATAGAGGCCTGGGGGTAAGGAAGCTGAGTGGACCCCTCTTGCCATCAGAATATCGAACACTGGCTCCAGAAAGGAGGCCATCCACAGGGACGCGATCTCTGAAGATCTACAGATGGCCAACAGGCACATGAAAAGATGCTTGGCATTATCAATCATCAGGAAATGCAAGTCAAAACTATGAGATACCACCGCACATCCATCGGAATGACTAGACCCGAAAGCTCAGACAACGGGCGTTGGTGAGGATCTGGGGAAGCTGGTGGAAATGGGCAATAGTGTTGTCACTTTGGAAAACAGTCTGCTGGTTCCACTAGTGATTAAGTATCAAATTCCCGTATGACCCCAGAACTCCACTTCTAGGTATATATACCAAGAAAAAGGAAAACTTATGTCCGCACAAAAGCTTGTTCGTGAATGTTTACAGAAACATCACTCAAAACATACCAGTCCAAAAAAATGGGAACAACTGAATTGCCCATCAACAGGTGAACAGATAAATGCAACGTGATTTCGCCACATGATGGGATTTTATTCAGCCATGGAAAGAAATGCAGTGTGGATATCCGTCACCACGTGAATAAAGCTTAAAAACATTATGCTAAATGAAGAAGCCAGTCACAAAACACTACGTGTTACATACCAAATGCCTAGAATCCTGAAATCTCTAGACGAAAAGATTAGTGGTTGCTGAGAACTGGAGTGGAGTGGAGAGGAAGGGGATGGGAATGTTCTAGAATTGATGGTGGTGATGGGGGTACATCTCAGTGGATAGAAGTCCATTGGGCTGTACATTTCACACAGATGCATTTTATCTTGATAAAGCTGTTAAAAAAAAAACACAGCAGGTTCAACTTATGGACATCAAAAGAGGCTAGAAGGAAAATTTACCGAGGTCATGGTCATGGAGGACAGCGGGAAAAGGAACAGGAGTTCAGAGCACAGGGAAGGCCTGGCCTTGGGAAAGGAGGGGACGAAGGAAGGAGGGCTAGTTTGGAAGAGGCTCGCCCTGCAGTGCAGAGCTGAAGAAGGCTCCAGAACAGGAGTTGCAGGTCAGCGATCTTGCATGGGGCAGGACAGGTTCTAGTACTGTTGCCTTGCATGGTCATTGGCCGGGAACTTCCTGGGAAAGGTGGGACTTTAATTCAAATGCTGCGGGGGATCCCGTGGTGTGGTTGCTGGGGAGTCCACTGGCTTCCCTCCTGCAGCCCGTGGACGGGTTCTTCCTTGAGGGGACATCTGAGCGTCATCCCTCCATTTGTGCCACAAGGGACCCGGGTGTGAATAACGGTTTAGATCCCCAAAATGTTCAGTGTAGTGAAAACACCAGGACCCTGCTGAGAAATGTATAGCAGACAATCGAACATATTTCCTAAATCCCAAACGCAGCATAAATGATATGAGCACGCTGTGGTTTGTTTGCCTGTTTGGTCGGCTGGTTGGTTCGGTTTCGTTTTCTTTTTCGAAAATTGTGTGGCACTTATTCCAAACACCAGGTTTAGAGACATTCCCTCCCAGGAAGCTCTAGCTCTCCAAAGAATGCTGCCGTAGTGACTGGGCCCAAATTAGATAACTTCTCGCTGGATGTAAAATGATTAAAAAGGACGTCGGTGATTTGACACGTCTGGAAGGAACCCAGGGCACAGGAGTAAGTAAACCTCCCACAGGCGCTGGGATGTCCCGCCTCTGATGCCCTTTGTTTGTGGATGGTGACTTCGGAGACTTTCGACGTCCCGAAGGCCCGCTGGTCGCAAAGGCACGTATGACGGTGACTGAGATTTACTGACTGTAGCTTCTTAGGAAGCTTGTGACAGGGCTTCAAACTGTCATCTCCCTGCTCCAAGCCAGCCTTCTCAATGTGGCTTTGTGATGCTGATTTAGGACCCTGTAGGCCGTGTCCCTGCTTTGTTGCCTGGCCCTCCATCTAGTCTTACCGAAAGACAATGCAGCGAGGTGCCAGGCCGAGAGAGGTGAGGCCCTGTTTTCCGGAACTTCCCCGTCTGCATCCCTCCCTGGGACACCACCCTGCAGTGGCTCTCAGCACCAAAGCTGCTCTCGTCTGTAGCCTCTGGGCCTCTCTCGCAGGGTGACTTTCCAGCTGCGGGCGGCTCCTTCGGGCTTCCAAGTTGTAATCGTTCGAATCTCCCCTGATCCTGCAGTCCTGCCCTTCCAGTCCTGGTTCCCAGTCCTCCAGTCTAGTCCCCCAGTCCTGGTCCCCAGTCCTCCAGTTCTCCAGTCCCTCAAAGTTTCTTCCTTCGTGACTTAGTGCTCTTCTCAATGACCTTCTTGACAATTCTTTACGGAAACCTGCTTAGACTGTTGTACAATTTCGCTGTTTAGATCATTGTCCTTCTATTAAAAATAACTGGCGTGGTTTGTTTCCTGACTGAACTGTGACAAACACTGCTTTCAGGAGAGGCTCTAATTTAAGGCTTCCGGTTCCCCATCCAGGTAAGTGCAATCTCTTTTCATCGGGCTCACAGAAGTCAAGCCACTTGCTGACGAACCCGGATCTAGGGAGTCAGAGAGCTAGATCCAAACCCGTCGAGAGAATTCTAAAGATCTTGCCCTTAATCTCCATGATAAGATGCCACTGTTGTGGCACTCACAGCGTTCTTGACTTTCCTGACTTTTTACTTCTCGTCCAGAACTTGCTGGATCCAACGCAACTGTCGTTGCCAGGAGGTCAACTGAGTTCTCTGTGGTGACACTTGGCTGTAAGAGCTGAGTCTTCGGGCATGGAGAGGGATGGCAGCCCTGTCCTTCTAGACTCCTCTCCCACCATGCCCCCCCCCACCTCAGGAGAGTGGGGCAGGCTATCCAGGGTATTCTCAGTCAGCCCTACCCAAAGCAGAGCCACTGCCCCACGAGTGGGGCCTGGGTGAGGGCCGACTGTGTTTGCCCAAAGCTCGTCCCCAGCAAAAGGTAGTGGGAGAAGAATAAGAAACTCACAGCCCACTCCCCAAAGGAGTAAGGCCTTTCCACAGGGAGCTGGGTGGGGGGCGGGGAGCCATCCTCGGCAGACACAGGGAGGGATGGAGTGACCTCAGTTCAAATACCACAGCCTCTTACTGTCTTACCAAATTCTCGTGGGATGGGCAGAATAGATATTGCCTTGTTTGCTCGTTGTCCTTGGGAGCATTTCCAGAACCTTTGGATGGTTCCTATTTAAGTCTGTGTTGACAGCTTTCTTGCAGAGCAGGTCTGTGGAACCCCTCAAGACTGGCAGGTTGACTTCCTGGCATCCGATTCCTGGAAAATCCAGGTGACACGTCCTTTACCATCGTTCCTGCCCTGCGGGCTGTCACGAAGCAGCACTGTGGACATGACTCGCGTGAGGGGGACATTTCAGTACTTGTTACGGTCCCTTCGTGCGACCCTGGAAGAATGTTTCTTAAGCAGAATCTGCCTTTTATCTAGAGAAAAACAGCGTTAACTGAGTGCCTCATTTCTCAGAACTCTCGGCAGCCCCAGGGCTCGGCCTCTCTGCTTTAATACTGCTCTGTACATAACGATCTTCATTTTGGCAGAATCTTCAAATGACCTTGATGTTTACAACAGCAGGAAAAGAATGATGAGCTGGCTGATGGCAATAAGGCCGACAATTAATGGTGAGGAAGAAGGAACTGCCTCTTCTTTTAACGTACACGTGTTCTTAGTAAACGTGAAAACTCGCAATCTCTTGCTTAAAAAGAATTGTATGCCACTTTTGCCCCCTCATTTCAATACATTTTAAGACACTGGAAATAATGTTTCTCAGGTTGTTTCCAACATGTAAATGATGCCCAGGTTTTTTTTTTTTTTCTTTGAAAGCTGATGTTGAATAATAGAAGGTTGTAACCATATGATTAAAAATATAATATTATATACAGAATATTCAAAAAGGGTGTCTATCTCATTACTTCAACCCAAGGCTTTTTTTTAACCTCCTTAAAAGCCTCGTTTAAAGATTAAAAAAATGTCCAAATATTTCTTTAGCATTTCGATTCTACCATTCTAATTTTATTTTTTATCCAATAAAAAAGATTCTTAAAACTACCCATAAATTACTCCACGAAGGCCAACCCGCCATCAACCGTATAAATCAAGTGGGGATTAAATCATGTTTGGCTATTCATAACAAGCTTTTGCTGTGCATTATCCAAAATTGAACCCGCATACACTTTGAATTTTTCCTTCCAAAGTAATTTATAGAAATGTGGTCTTTTTATGACATCTATAGCTTTTACTCTTTATTTTCTATCGATTGCAAGTCAGGCCAGTTTGCCTTGGGACATCTAGTTAAGGGTGATTCAGAGTCAGGTCTGCTAGAACTATATTTAGCTAATGTAAAGAGAATAAAATAGATGGCTCTCGAGAACGACGGGGGAAAGCGACAGCAAACTTTAGCTAATTATGCTCGCTTATGATGTATCGTGGCCTTGGTAGTGAAAGCCATTATCTGATGCCCCTTCAGCTGCACACAGCAGAATGCATCTCGGAAAAGCTGTACTCCCTCCATGCACGTTATGTCCAGAAATTAGCAGGGCTTAAAAGCAAAATCCTTCTTGTAAAACCAGAGCTCTGCTGGTCATGGATATCTGTTCACAAAAACACCAACTATATAAATTATACTCATAGAGTTTGCTCCAAACTATTTTTATTCTTCCAGCTCTGCGGTGTCAAAAGAGCTTGAAAAATGAAGACTAATGGAAAACATTAAGGTAAGAAAAGATGCATAGAATATCTGTAATTATATCGACATTTATGGTGAAATTTTGGAGATGAAATGCCTTAGGCTTCACTCTTTCAGAGTTCAGGAGGCAAGGCAATACCATCACCACCTTTGGTTTTTTTCTCTTGCGTGAATAAACCAGCAGTTAGTATTAATAATTTCACCCACATAAATACAAATCCAACAACTCATTGTTCTTGCAAAAGCAAAGTGGAATTGGTCTGTAGTTCATAGCTGTCTGAGTTTTCACCACTTAAAAGATTGGTTTTTTATTTAAAAAAAATTTAATGTTTTTATTTATTTTTGAGACAGAGAGAGACAGAGCAAGAGCAGGGGAGGGGCAGAGAGAGAGAGGGAGACACAGAATCCGAAGCAGGCTCCAGGCTCTGAGCTGTTTGTTAGCACAGAGCCCGAAGCAGAGCTCGAACTCACGGGACTGTGAGATCATGACCTGAGCCAAAGTCAGAAGCTTAAATGACTGAGCCACCCAGGCACCCCTTAAAAGATTGTTTTTAAAATTTGGTATGCCGTATGAAGAAACATAAAAGAATTAATATCCCTTAGCTTGGTAATTATAGTTAACATGCATCTATCCTAAAGAACAAATAAAATATAGGAAAAATCCTTTATCGAAAAAAAACATATTGTTGCATCATTATATATATTAATAAAATACAGGAAACAGCCCACAGTTCCAACTGGATGGGGGTGATTAAGTATATTTTGATGTTTCTATTTATGGAATAATGTGCAGAAATGTTAGAATACTATTTATAACAAGCTTATAGCTGCAGAGAAGATGTATATGGCGAGTGTTTGGAAAAGGGCAGGAAATACAAATCTTCAGACAGAATGATAACTCTGTGAGCGCTAAAAGGATCATGAATCAGTGAAAGAAATACTAGGAATAGTTGCCTTTGAGTGGTGAGTTATGGGTAATTATTCTTCTCTTTCTAGGTGCTTTTCTGTGTCTCATAAAATAGCAAAATCAGGGTATACCTTTTATAAGCGAGGGGCTTTTAAGGCTTTTGTCATTTTGATTGGGACATAACAAGGAATTCGTTCTCATTTAGAGACCTACTTAAAGTAAGAAAAATCAAAGTGCGGCATAGTCAAACTCACCTCAATCTATCCACCGTTCTCGTGCACAATTGTGGTGCAGACAGGGGCAGCTCAACATGTGGGCATCACAGAATTGCAAATCGGGAAACATTGAAGGGGGTGACCGTGGAGAGGTGCCGTCCTGCAGCACGGTGGAGAGGCGGGGAAGGGTCTCATTGGAGCAGGCGGTGTGGTCTCTGCGAGTGTCCACGGACGTGAATTCCAGGAGTAAAAGCAAAGTGAAACGCCCAGATGTGACCGCAAAGTACATATAGGAATAGAGGGACTGTCATGGGGGAAAGGTACAGTCTAGTGTGGGAGCAGAGCTGAGTGCAGGAAGCACAGATTCTTTTTTTTTTTTTTCTAATTTGTTTTTGTTTATTTTTGAGAGTGAGAGAGACAGAGCATGAGCAGGGGAGGGGAGGAGAGAGAGGGGGAGACACAGAATCCGAAGCAGGCTCCAGGCTCCAAGCTGTCAGCACAGAACCTGATGCAGGGCTCGAACTCACGATCTGTGAGATCATGACCTGAGCCGAAGTCGGATGCTCAACCGACTGAGCCACCCAGGTGCCCCAGGAAGCACAGATTCTTGAGTTAGTTCCGTTAAGAAGGAGGAGATTGACGAAGCACGGAAAAAGGAGACGGGGAAAGTGTCTCAAGTAAAGGAAGCAGCTTACAGGAAGGCACGTCGCAGGAAGCAGACAGACCCGGGACTGCGGGCTGTGTGAGTCACGGGGTCCACGCACGAGAGGGCAGAGAAAACCGGGCTAAGTCTGGCTTTAGACACGAAGCTTGGAGGTGACCCCCTAGGCAATGGGAAGACGGGGAAGCTGGCTGCATGCATATCGTAGGAAAAGCACCAACAGCAGCGTGCATGGTGTCGACGTCTAGTTTTGGGGTTTCCAGGACTCTCAAGTCACTTTCACAGCGACGTGGAAGGGCACCAAGGACCTGCACACAGGAAGGGCAGTTAGTGATCCCAGAGCCACCAAGGAAATGAACCCGGCAGCTCTGAGCCGTCTCCAGAATTCTCAAATGGAGAATGAAGGAGAGAATGGCAGCCAAGGACTCAGAGACGGAATCAGAGCGATGCCTCAGCTCATTTGGAAACCCGGCGAACCTGACCTTGGGTTTCTCAGTGTAGCAGGGGTAGGGTGCGGCAGCAGAGAAAGTCACTCACAGGGACTCCCGAGGACCTACCACTCCGTGTGGGGGCCTGCTCACCCCTTCCACCCTGTCCTGTGACCCAAAGGAGTGACGATTTTCACGCCTCGACATAGTCTTATTACATGAAGAAGACCAAAGCCAAAGAGAAAACCTTGGAAGTAGCTAGACGTAAAAGACCTATATGCCTGCAAACAGAAGGACAGTTACTTTGACAAAGTTGTTAGTGTCAACAATGGAACAGATTGCAAAGGAGCCTCTCCAGCATGAGCCTGAAAGCAGCTCTGAGTTTTCATTCCGTGACCTAAATTCAAGAGTGAAGACCAAAATATCAAAATACCTTCTAAGACAAAGAAAAAAAAATTGGGAGAATTTCCATCAACAGATTTGCCCTGAAAGAAGGTTTTTTAAAGGTTATTTTTTGGGAGACCCCGAGTGGCTGAGTCAGTTAACTGAGCTGACAGTACAGAGCCTACTTGGGATTCTCTCTCTCTCTCTCTCTCTCTCTCTCTCTCTCTCTGCCACTGCCCTTCTCTCTCTCTCTCAAACTGAATAAACTTAAAAAGATAAAAATAAATAAAGGTTACATTTCAAGTAGAAGGACAGTAATCGAAGATGAGGATCTGAGATGCCAGAAGGAATAAAGAAATGTATACACACGTGAGTAGGCGTGAATAAACTCTGACATCTAAGAATAATAGTGACAACATTTCATCTGGTTAAAAATGGGATGTAGAAAAAATACAAAATGGTTACATGTACAGTAATCAGGAAAGGAATAAAAGGAATTAAAATATTTTAGGGTCTTTCTGTTTCTAGAAGCAGGATAAATATATCTACAAATTTTATACTCTGACAAATTAGGAACACAGTGTCTAAGTTCCAGTTTAAGTGCTAAAAGAATAGAAGGGAAGAGTATAGCTCCCAAATTCAAAGAAGGCAAAGAAAAGAATGACAAAAATAGTCGGTCCCAAAAAGGCAAGTGAGAGGAGGAAAAGAGCCGGAGGGCAGGTGCGCGGGATGGCACCCGGGACTACGACAGATGCCCATCCGAACCAGCCCACTAAAAATGATGGAGTGCGCACAGCAGCGACAAGACAAATAGAATCGGGCTAAATTTTTAAAAATCACTAAATGATTCAGCTAGCGATACCTCTGAAGGGACAGAAAAATACACTGCAGCAAATTTCAACCAAGCCAAGGTCGGTGTAGGAATTTTAATATCAGCCAAAGTACACTTTGTGAAAACTCATTATCGTTATGACGTAGACTTCCCAATTAGGCTGTATTAAAATCACTGAGATGATATGACAGTCTCAGCTGAGCCTGTCTAATACTATATCTTTAAGAATATAGCATAGACTACTCTATCTAAATCTACAGTCCTGTTTATCTATCATCTATGTATTATCTATCTATCCCTCCATCATTCTATTAAAATATTATCTATCTATCCATCTATCTATCTATCTTCTATCATCTATCATTGAACTATCTATCATTGAACTATCTATCATCTATCTATCTATCTATCTATCTATCTATCTATCTATCCATCTATCTATCATCTATCTTCTATCATCTATCATTGAACTATCTATCTATCTATCTATCTATCTATCTATCTACCTATCTATCTATCATCTATCTATCATCTACCTATCATCTATCTATCTATCTATCTATCTATCTATCTATCATCTATCTATCTATCATCTATCTTATATCATCCAACATTACCCAAGAGAAATACAGTGAACTTCCAAATATAATTGACTCAATCCTACATGTGAAACCATTGGAGAAGATAGCAGTTTCCATCGTTACTGCTCAGAGGACACATTCAATGGGAAAAGAGGGACCAAGCACCCGCAGGGCTGGGACAGGGGGCATCTACTAAAGGGAAAGTTGGTAAAATGTTTAAAAACCTCAGAAATCAGAGAAAACCACCCACCACTGGGGGCACTTGGGGGCAGGGGTGCTGACTGAGGGTCTGTGCTTTCTTTCCTAGAGTAGTTGTCTCTCCTCGGCTCTCGTTGACCCTCCAAACTGCACCCAAGGGAGCCCCCTCTGTGCCCTCCCTGCCCTTTGTCCTCCCCTGGGGGTAGACCGGCATTGCTCTTTCTTTGGTGCTGGGCTCTTATCTGGGGTGAGGACGGGGCTTGGGCAGAGCATTGCCACCCGCCCTTAGCAGAAGCAGCCAGCACTCCCCCCTCACCCAGGACAGGCACAACTGCATGGGTCTCCCCCCAGAAGCAGCAAATGATTTCTTGTTTTCTGGGGCTCTGAGCCTGGAGGTCTTCCTGCCCTCCCAGAGTCCTAGAACTCTACTGAGCTTTGGGAAGTGAGACCTTTGGCACCTGCATGCCTGGGACACTGGGGGGCTGCTGCGTGGGGTTTCCCTTGGGACCGGGGTCCCAGTTACTCTGCCCTGTGACTTTGGCCCACCGCAAGCCCTCGGGACCCTGAAGATGTGTTGGCAATTTCCCTCATTTCAGTTGCCGGACCCCCCCCCCAACAAATTCTGCCATTTACCAGCTTTTTCTCATCATTAGCGTGAGAGCCACATTTTCTGGATGATTTCCATCTCCTCTGCAGATGGGGTTCTCCCTACGTGTTTTGTGAACGAAATTTCAAGTACGGAGTCCCTCATTTCTCATCCAAAAGTTCAGATTCGTTTCATTAAACGGACCTGTACATCAAGACCAATCTTGTGCTGAAACAGGCTGTTTCCTGGGAAAGCTGTCCACTTTGCTCAGACATATTCTGTGTTCCCTCTGAGGGGCTGGTCATGCGTGGGCTCCATCAGGACGCAGGGATGTTCCCCGGCACCCCGATGAACTGCTCCAGTTATGAGCGGCCCTGTTTTCTCCCAGGCTTCAACATCTCCTCCTTTCAAATGAGTGAACCTTCTAGATGGTCAGACTCTTATCAGAAGCCAGGGTAGGTTCGTCATCTGCCAAGGTCAAAAGCCATTTGATTTATAATAACTCACGTTCTTTGACAGTTCACCTCCGTGTGTCTAGCTCTTGATGAACAGTTTCTCAGTTGCAGGGCGCAGTGGCACAGGATTTGGGTGCCGATCTGTCTGCCAGGGTCCTCGTCCCTGTGTGCCACCCTCACTCCCTGCCTGCCTCATAAGGGAAGGATCCCGGGCTTGGTGATGGAGGCAGGCGAGGGGTAGGCCTGGGGTCCTGTGGGGTCCATGCATGGCAGCGCTGGGGAGGGCCCACACTCTTTCTGCAAAGAAACAGCCCTTCATAAAATCGTAAAGAAGGGAAATGAGGCAGGTTGGACTTTTATATAAATAAATAAATAAATAGCCACAGATAAAAGGCTTCAAGCTCTGCACTTATCTTAAGAGCTGAGGGGGAGGGAAAGGTTATATTTCTTCATACTCAGGTGTCCCCATGGTAACATAAAGAAATTCCTCCTACTCTGCAAAGCACGCTCGTGCTGTCAGGACTCCCCAAGAAACGTGTGCCTGTTTGCACCCTTACGTGAAAGAAAAATAGACACATATATGCGATGCTTTGGAATGTCTACTTTTGAGAGCTTTTACTCTAGAAAGATCGACTCTGTTGCCCCTCTCCCCGTGCTCTTTCTCAAGGGGAGAGAGAGAGAGCTGCTACAAAGCAGCTCTGGGCCGGATGATGAACATCTGGAGGGTGCGGGACTGTGGGGGACCCCGGTGGCCACAGGGCTGGCATCTGTCAGCAGCGGGTGCTGGTAATGGGGGAGGCCCTGCCCCGGGCTGCGTCTCTGGTGTCAGAAAGGAAAGCTGTGTGTCAGCTTTGGTGACGCACAGAAAACAGAACTGCAATCCCAGGTGGACAGAATCCGCGGAAGGATGATGGACAAGGGACGTTTGAGAGACACGTCATTTTTCCAGCAAGTGTCAGCAGCTCTGTGCAGCCCAGACTCATTCTTCAGAAGTGTTAACAATCGTGCTGTCTACAAATGGGCTGAAGCTATGGATTAATGTAGGCAGCAAGGAAGAGAAAAAACACAGTTACTGCTCTTTGCTTACATAAATAGATCTGTTTCTATCTTTGAGGACTTTAGAAACAAAACTCTATTCTGTATTTTTAACTTATTTTTATTTTTATTTTATGTATTTACTTTTTGTGAGAGGCTGAGAGAGAGCGAGAGTGCAGGAGATGCAACGAGAGAAAGAGAGAGAGACTCCCAAGCAGGATCTGCACTGGCAGCACAGAGCCCCACGTGGGGCTCGAACCCACGAACTCTGAGACGGAGACTTGAGCAGAAATCAGGAGTTGGCCGCGTAACCCTACTGAGCCACCCGGGCGTCCCTAGGAACCGAAAACACATTTTGAAACAGAAGACTCAGAAGAGAATTCCCTGATGGATTATAAAGCCCTGGCGACTTTATCTTATCCGTTAGGCTCAATATCTGTTAGGCTCAGGCGCTAAAGAAATAATCGCATAAGGCGGTCAAAAGAGAAAGGAGTATCTACCCAGACAAGACCACACTCCCTAAGATGCGCCTGCAAATTATTTGCCCCCTTTGTGACCTGACAGACCTCAACACACGGAGGACCTGACGTGACCCATGCACTCACTTCATGGAGCCTGAAGTCACAGGCTCTTACGGCCAGAACCTAGCATGTCGCCCAGAAGGTAGTGGTCCTTCAATAATCGTGAGCACCGCTGCAACAGAATTAAAAACAGCAACAACAAACACAACAAGCAGAGCATCCCCTCCAGCAGATCTTGATACCGAGAGGCACACCGCAAAAAGAGAGAAGCAATCACGTTTGCATGGGCTGCGCACTCCCCAGGCACTAATACATTTAACCTTCAGAGTGACCCTGTGCAGTAACAATGGTGATGCCCCTCCTTAAAGTGAGAAACGGGGGCTCAGAGGGGCGAGGGGACGCGGGCACCATGAGCAGTGCATGGGACAAGGGGTGAGTGGTGGAGACACGCAGCTGTGCCTCTGGCCGTATACACAGAGAACACCCTGTGGTGCGGGTATGGGCAGAAGAGGAAGGCATTGGAGCTTGATATAAGCTGAGTGTAAGTCATGGTTCTTTCACCTATTAACGGGGATTTCAAAACAACCCCTGTGCTCCCTAAGCTCCTCATCGAAATGGAGAAAATAGCCCGCGCCTGAGAGGGTGCTGTATAAATGAGATACAAGTGTCTACTTGGTATATTGTCGGGGCAAAGAAGTGCTTAATAGATGGTGAGGCTTAGTCACTTGCCAAGTTATGATTATCACAGGGATGTCATTCGTTCCACAAATTAACCAATCTGTGCTCTCGTGGTCTAGTAACAGAAATCGTTTTAGCACAGGTCTTCACGAGCAAAGCATTCTGCATTGCATAATCTTTCTGAGGAGCCCTGTAAGGTATCTCTCCAAACTTGACATGTAAAAAACCACTGGAATCTACTGGCTCCAACAACATGCCAATGAAATAAGAAGTTTTCCCTTTTCCCTAGTCTGAATGCATGTTTATCATGAGACCACATTTTCTTCCTACAAGGACATTTTTTTTGCCACGATCCCAGGCAGTCCTTCAGGTGATGCCCACTGCCTACCACACGGTCCCAGGGAGAGCCTTCAGTCTTTAGGTCTCGCTTATTTGTACCTCGGTAGTCTGCTTTACATGCGTTTGTTTCTTCACCAAACCAGCCATCATTACAATCTAATAATCCGAACTTGACTCGGAGATAAAATCTTGAGGGTCTGGGCATGGGCTTGAGAAGCTCACTTCTTAAACTATCACGGCAACCACGGGGAAAGGTATTCCTTAACTAGTGTGTTTAATGCAACTACGGAAAAGAGCACAGAGCGCTCGCAGGGAGACAACATCAGGCAGTTTGTTACTGAAAATAAGGTAACTCAGTTTGTTTAAAGAGCATACGTGCACTCAGAAGGACTTGATTCGCTCATGCAGGAACTGGTTTCTTGGAGGGCATCTGAACACAGCATCTGAGGAAGCATTCAGAAGATGGCTCGGGGGATGGTCTTGGATCCGCGTGGCACTCTCCGTGGAAGGTGAGTTAAGAATTGTACCTGTTATGTTTGATTCCAGAAGTGGGACTGCCATGGTTCATTCAGTGACCATGACAGGATGCTTTAGCGTGCACCGAGCCTCATGGGGGCCCTTCTAGCTCCTGGAACGCCTCTACCCACTGTCCTTCTCCATGCACACACCCTTCGAGACCAAGTCCAATTTCATTTGCAGGTGGAAGAATGTCTTGACCCTCTGGAAAAAATAAATCAAGCCACCCATACTGTTTCAGTGCCTTGCAAACACTGTTTTTGTCACATTTATCACCGTACGTTGATGGACATTTATTTGTTTAGAAATCTATATTGAGTGTATGGCGTATGCTCATAGAAAGTTGTTGAATCAAATACCACCTTCTCTCTTAGGTGGTGATGTGGCAGAAATCTCTGCGTGGAGGTTCGCTCAGACCCTGAGACTGAACTCTGAAAGTGACTGCTGTGCTCTGTGTTCGTTTATTCAATTATCTGATTAAACAATTGAGTGAGGACCTATTATACACCACACATTACGCATATCTCTGGAGATAAGCATAAGCTTTTCTACTTGATCCATTAAGCTTGGTGAAGAAAAATGATTTCTGTGTTTTAAATTTTTTGAGAAAGCTTTGAAGATTTTTCATGGATGAGTTTTTCACAGTGCAGATCGACTAGTATTGTTAATGCAATTATCCTTCCAAATAGTAGTGCAAATTTTTTTTTGCTTGTTTTTACAAAGAGTTACTTAGAGAATTCCCTCCCTTAAAGATGTCGAAATATTTCCGTCATGATGAAATTAAGCAACCTGGCCAACTGGCGTCTGAGAACAGAGTGAAGTTCTCACTTCTGTCGACTATGCTTTACCGTCCAGTTATCGAGAAGTCTAAACACAGACTGAACACCGGAAGGGTGCTGCTTTGCTTTGTGCTCCTTGGGTAATGGCATGGCCTCCCAACATCACTGAAGGGAATGGTGAGCAGAGACCCCACTGACTCACAGGAACATGTTTCTGAGCCTGGGACTCCTCATCTGTAAAATAAACGGATTGAGGATGGTCAGAAGCCTCCACTTGAGAAGTTCGTTAGCTGCTTCCTCGTCCAGCGTACATGGCCAAGAAAACCATCAGCGTGGAGGGGAAGAGGGAAGGAGGGCTGGGGTTGGGGGGGGGAGCAAGGCAGAGAGGAGGAGAAAGAAATCAACCTCGCCTAGGATCACGCTCTACCTGCCTCCAAGCCCGTTTGCACTGTGCAGCTCAAGCGTGGTTCTGTTTTCTAAGATTCATAACTAATTTGAACCTGGGATGCAACTGTTTATGTCTCTGGATCTCATACTTGTATCTACATTGCGTTGGTCCCCGTGCCGGGCGATATATATGGAAATGCAACATTAAAAACACGTAACAAGACAGGCCGTGAAGACACAATCACAGGCTCTCTCTGTCGGCTGATACTCCCAAACCTACAACTGTGTGGCGGGGAAGCCGTGTGTCAAGTGTATAGGTCGGGGACTCTTGCATCAGAATCACCCACAGGGCTTGTTACAACACAGATTACTCAACTCCAGCCCCAAGGTTTTCTGGTCTAGTCAGTTTTAGGTGAGGTCTGGAAATTCGTATCTTTGGCTATAGTTCTCAGAGGATGCTGATGCTGACAAAGGTCCAGGGACCATACTTTGAGAACCAAGGATATAGATATTGGGGCCAAATTGGATGAAAAGTGCCTGTTTCACATCCCAATCCCCTTTCCCATCAGTAAGCATGTACTAGAGCAACCAATTTTCTCCATCTGGAGTTTTCATGTAATCTTTTATAAACATCGTTTTCCCTTTAGAATTTAGGTTCGGGAGGGCATCTGTTCAATAAGCTATATCTTTTCTTGAGTAACTGAGGTAAATTCAAGACAGAAGAGAAATTCTGAAAACTCAGTGGTCCTCAGTATTGCTGTCTAAATGACCACAATTGCCATGATGGCTTAGCGGGTAAACTCGTGTAGGTGCTTTGTGTGAAGATTATTCCTGATTCTTTGGCCATTGATCTATTTTAGGTCATGAACCACTTGACAAGCTTTGCTTTTAAAAATGTAGAAATTCAGGGTGCCACGGTGGCTCGGTCGGTTAAGCATCCGACTCTTGATTTCGGCTCAGGTCATGATCTCACTGTTCCTGAGTTCAAACCCCGCCTCTGGCTCTGGACTGACAGTGAGGAGTCTGCTTGGGATTGTCTCTCCCTCTCTCTCTGCTCCTCCTCTGTGCTTGCTCTCTCTCTCTCTCTCTCTCTCTCTCTCAAAAAAAAAAAAAATGAGTAAATATTTTAAAAATATATAAAAAAGTATAAGTTCACAAGAGTCTTCATGTAATATTTTACCAACAATATTATGGGAGGTAACAACTCTCAAGAAAGCATCTTTTAAATGTGTACCACTTGTCTTCTTTTCTTTTGTATCTTTCCCTAGCAACTACCTTGGAGATTTTCCCCCTCTACAATTTATGAATTTCTTCCATTGTAGAAAATCTATATGCACAAAACTCTTGAATTGTTTTCTTAGGCTAACTTGCCAATGTTGTTTAAAAAATGATTATTTTTTTTCCCAATGGAATAATTTTGGTAATAGATTGTCTGGTCCTTGCTAAAAAATCGAATTCAAAGATCTTTTCTATTTGATTCCATATGAGAATTTGAGGACTTGAAAGTCAGAGGAAAACCAAAAGAAGAAGAAGAAGGAGGAGGAGGAGGATCAGGAGAAGAATTAGTGTACATGTATTACAGGACAGGAATCGAAGTTTTGTTTTTGTTTTTAACAAACATAATCTTTTCTTTTTTTTTAATGTTTCTATTTATTTCTGAGACAGAGAGAGACAGAGCGTGAGTAGGGGAGGGGCAGAGGGAGAGGGAGACATAGAATCAGAAGCAGGCTCCAGGCTCTGAGCCGTCAGCACAGAGCCCGACATGGGGCTCAAACTCACAAACCCTGAGATCATGACGAGCCAAAGTCGGTCGCTCAACCGACTGAGCCACCCAGGCTCCCCATTAACAAACATAATCTTAACTTTAGAGATTATATCTAAAAGGATGGACAAGATTCCATACTCTAGTGATCCCTGTAATGCCTCAGAATAATTTGCAAATGATACAGGTCCTTCTAACGCTTTATTCAACTTGGCATCCATAGCACTTTGCATCACACCTGGCAATACTAGCCACTTAAAAATTGATTATTGAGTAAGTGTTAAGGTAAAATACACACAGTTACATGACAAGCACTCGCAATAGTTTATATTTTCTTTCTTTCTTTTTTTCTAAAGAGGCCCGAGGAGAGCAAAACCATATTCTGCATCGTCAATGAAATGAAAACTGACATGATGGCTACTAAGGAAGCAAGTATTAATGTCTCCCAAAACGTACGCGGATATTTATATAAACAACCTAAAATGTTGTCATTTGGTTCAACAGTTGAAATTGTATCAAGCGTATTTTTGTATCTCTTTCCTTTTTCTCTAGTAGTAATTATTTAACATCAGATTCATAATGTTTAAGTAATTACTTATCCTAATGACTTTAGGCAATGAAAGATATTTATACCTTTTTAAGAGCAAATCCTTAATTAGCATATTAATCAAAAGATGAATAATTTACAAGCTCATCACAGATACAAATGATTTTAAAAGAGGCCTTGTTCATAAGGGGCAAAGAAAGTTTATCAATTTTTTGATGTTCCTGGGCACCTGACGAAGAGTAGTGCTGTGAAGAAAAATAAGAGTGAGAATCTCAATGGCTCAAGAACGTTTAAAACATTTACCCAAGTTCACTCTCTGTCCCGGGGCTCAGGTCTCTCTCTTGGCTCTGCCTGAAATGCAAAGCAACAAGGAGAAACAATTAAGTCCAGATTACCCTTGAATCCATGACCCTGACAGCATCCTGAGATGGTGAAATGGACAGGCATCTACTTCAACCCGACATACACTGAGTTTAAGATCGGGGTTGTTCTCAGAATGAAGTCCATTTAGCGCTTATGAAGACCTACTCACGGGGACCTGAGGTTAGATGCTCCTGAAATTTAAAATGGGATTTTCCCTGCAGGTCAATGGCAAAGTATGCAGGGCCTTCCAAAGCCAACACATTTGTTTCTGACAGCGATAGCGAATGTGTTTTTCTACCCTTAACACAATAAAGCATGAAGTTTATAAACAGTTGCCTAAGGTGAATGGACTGTGCTCTTGGGGTAGAGAAAATCTGACCCCATCCCCCCTCCCCTGACTGATTTATTGACACCCTTCATTTATCCCTTCAACTTGGTCTTTGATCCAATAATTCGTAATGGCCACTGAAAACATAGCTGCATTACTCTAAGGCATTGGTTGAAAAGTCAACACTCAAGAAAATGGTTTTTTGGGGTGCATTACGTTTAAGTGAGTCAACAGAAGGTAACTGTGGGAAGGGCACGGTTTAGATCTTGGAATAACAGAGTCCCTGTATAAGCTAACAAAGGTGACTGGGCCACTGTATGATCTGTGAGTGATCGTGAGTGTGATTGGAGGGCCGGTTACATTGCTGCCTGCCTCAGACTTGGTTCCAGAGCCATCACCAAAGTTATCTGTGAGTGGGGACCTCCAGCAGACCCAGGTCAGGTGAGAGACAGGTGAGGCAAGAAAAGTGTCGTGGGGAGAACATGAACACTCCTTCACCGCACATTTCTTGTGTGTCATAAATGCTGGCCTCCCAATTTAAATAGTAACATTAATAAGTGAAATTTCCCAGTAAATTTCCCTCTTTTTAATTTAATATCTTATATTAAAGGGTTTTTTAACTTATACAGTTCTATGGCTAACTGAAGTTTTACATGGCTGGAAATCAGCAGTGAAGAGTACAAAGGATCTTTCTAGAAGGGGTAGACACCAATGTAAGTCTAATTTTTTTTTTGCCCGCACTTTATACATGTATGATGTTGTCCTTGAGAGTTCGAAATAACCAACACCTTCGAATTAGTTCGGGGCTTCCCACTTGTGCCTTATGAAGGGCTGTGTGAGTCCATGAGGAGGCTTATCCGATGCCTCTTAATGAATGAGTCAGCCTGTGTCCAGCAGTGGATGTTCAGTATCTAAGGATGAAGGAATAAAAAATTAATGAAGTAAATGCATAAATATTGGATGAACTCACATTCTTACATTAGAAATACACACATACATACATGCATACTAGGTAGAGGGTAGTTGTGTTAATTCTTTTGTTCATCGGTCTCCTTCCCCTATATGAATGGTTGCAGATGCCTGTCTGAGGGTTGGGATTCTGAATAATGAAAGCTGAATGACAAGGGAGCCAAGCCCCAGGCTTCCTAAGTGAGAGGGGACAGGAGATTGCTCAGACATTCATGCGTTCCTTCTATAGACACATGCAGACCATGTCAGTGCACTGAAGCTGCCTGCCATGAGCAGGTGGTGAGGTGCCCCCAGGAGCTCCATGAAGGAGAAAATGACCATCGGTGGCACTCTTGCCAGAGCCGAAAACAGGGGATGTGAGGCTGCTGTCCAGGTATTTATTTGATGGTTCTACCTGCCGATTTTGCTTTTAACCACAAATCTCATGACATTTGGAAAATTAGTTCTAAATTATAACACTGGTTAAATAACTATATGGTGTGGGACAAGATGCGAAAGCCATGAATGTGTGTGTGTGTGTGTGTGTGTGTGTGTGAAAGCAAGAGAGAGAGAGAGAGAGAGAGAGAGAGAGAGAGACAGTGAGAGACAAAGGGAAAGAGAAGGAGAGAGAGAGGGACAGTGAGAGAGAGAGGAGTAAGACCTCAACTCGAAAGAAGCAATCTTTTCAAATAAAATGTTATGGTGTCTAGAAAGTTCAATGAAAATTCCTGCAAAGCTTACAAAGTAATATAGAATAGGTTAATTTTTAACATAGGTGAGGCTCCAGCCTTTTCCTGACATGGAGTGGCCATGCCACGATGCTCACGGAGACTCTCCATAGAAGTTAACGTAAACCGTGTATTTCGCTCATCAGAGTGGACACATGTTTCTCACCTGTGTCATGGTCCTAGCCCTAACCCAGGTAGTCAGGTGGACGGCAGCTGAATGGCCAGCTGGGCTTAGAACCAATGTCATTTGGAACCAACGAAGGTCCACTTAGCAGAAATCCTTGTCCTTAAAATGGCAAGAATTCTTAAAAGTCAAGGCTGTGTGCAGGGTAAAAGCACACCAGGGGCCCTCGAATGATCCCACTGGCCCATGCCTGCTGAATCCCCCCACAAACAGTCAGTCTTCTCAACGATTGGCCCGTCCTACCCTCCACAAAGCCTATGGCCCCTAGTCCTGTGAGGTCTGGCTCTGTTCTCCAGCCAGATGGCTGAGACTAGTGACCCACCTTGACAATTCCCAGAGTTACTGAGAGGACTTTGCCTTGCTTCTCAAGCCTATATTTGTTTAGAACCGTAGTCCCAAATTTCTCTTCTTGTTCTGTTTTTGTTTGTTTTTAACCACGTGAGTTCTTTTTGCTCTGTTCTCCTTGCCTGTGGACTTGGGAAGAAAACTCAGTGAAAGGCTTCTCCTCCAGTGTGTTAAAACCCTGTGGAAGATGTTCATTTTCTGCTCTTTCTTCAGCTGTCCTCGATGATACAGATATTTTCTTTCTTTCCAGACCACACTAAGAACACAAACAGGTGTCCCCTGATCCATGACCTGGAAGTAAATGGGGAGTCACAGTGAAAGGGCGAAAAGAAGTCTGCAATATTTCCAAGATTGAGCCCTCATGATAAAGCAACATAATGTCTCCAGACACACACGTGAATACAGATTTTTTTTAGTCTTGTGTTATTCATCCAACAAATTCCAAAGTATTTATTCAGTAACTTTTTTATGTTTATGTATTTATTTTTGAGAAAAAAAGGGGCAGAGAGAGAGAGGGAGAGAGAGAATCCCAAGCAGGCTCTGTGCTGTCAGTGCAGAGCCCGACGTGGGGCTCGATCCCACCCAACAGTGAGGTCATGACCTGAGCCAAAATCAAGAGTTGGACGCTTACCCGACTGAGCCACCTGGGCACTGCTGATTCAGTAATTTTTGTTTGCCATGAATTAAGCTAGGCCGATATGAAAGGACAGAGTCTCTGCCCACAAAAACTTCAAAGTGTCTTACACAATGTGGACAGTCAACTGGTGACCACAGTAATGAAAATATTGAACAAGCAGAGTCTACTCAGAAGCCCATTTCATTTTGGCTCCTATAATCCCTTTGAAATATATCTAGTGAAGGAAGTTTCTACCTTGTCCTGAATGAAAATTCTGGTAGGCCCAAGAATTTCCTAATCATTCTTAGGTAATTCGAATGGGTATAATCATTTTAAGACACAATGCAAGGTCTTGATTCAGAAATGGGGAAGCCCATTTCCATGTACCTTCCACACATCTGCTTTCCTTCCGTGGTCAGACCCCTCCCCCTGCTTACCTCCTCTCTCACCTTTTCTGACTGCTGGGGAGGACGGGGAGTCACTGTAAGAAGGGAGAAATTTTAACTAATATGTATTTAAAAAGCCTGGCTTTGTTGAATTTGGCGGGATTCTTTAGAATCCCCCTTAACTTCATCATCGTCCTTTATTCTGGGTCTCTTGACTCTTGCCTCAGCCCTTACTTTTTTGGTTCTTCTTTGCTGAGAGATTTCTACATTCAGGGCAGGCATAGGAAAGGACCTAAGGCAATGTCTTCACAGCTCCCCTGTGACCCACTGGAAATAGGCATCTTCCTCCCTGAACACACACCTGCAGTGAGGGCCATCCAACACGGAAACACGTCCCGTGCAGACACCCTTAGAGCAGCAAGATCTAAGCTCCCTCCCCAGTAGAGTCTCCAGGCATGACCGGGGAAGTCCATGGCATCCCATGAGGTCAGCAGCAAATTTTTAAGTTCTCCTGGTGGTGGTTCCAATGCCACCTTGTTAAGTGTGAGGCTAGAGTCAGATAACCCCTACCCTTGCCCCCTCGGAGGTCAGATTCACAACTCTTGTCAACAAAACCCTTCACTCCA
Organism: Panthera tigris; assembly: GCF_018350195.1. Classification (NCBI taxonomy): domain Eukaryota; kingdom Metazoa; phylum Chordata; class Mammalia; order Carnivora; family Felidae; genus Panthera; species Panthera tigris. The sequence continues at coordinate 136,060,093 of NC_056662.1, read as the reverse complement.
AAGCTTTCCCTATGCTCTCTGGGTGTTCTGGGGATTCTACCCTCAGACAGTTTTCCTTTCAAAGTTCAAAAGTTCGGGGCACCTGGGAGGCTCAGTTGGTTAAGCATTCGACTCTGGCTCAGGTCATGATCTCACGGTTTGTGGGTTCAAGCCCTGCCTCTGGACTGACAGATTGGAGCCTGGAGCCTGCTTCAGATTCTGTGTCTCCCTCTCTCTCTTCCCCTCCCCAACTCATGCTCTGTCTCTCTCTCTCTGCAAAACAATTAAACATAAAAAATTTTTTAAAGATTAAAAAAATAAAAGTTCAAAAGTTCTACAGATGGCCTATCTCACCATTCATATCAGTGTTTTCTACCCCAGGGCCTTCGTCACCATTGCTAATATAACACCCTGTTATAAACATCATGCGGGGAACACTCAAGACGTGACGGAAGGATAGAGGGGGCTGCTGCTGGAGCTTCATCTCTTGTCCCCAAAACTCTTCACCTTTTGGATGGAGAAGAAAGAAGTATTCCCAATAGTCTTTTCTCCAGATGTGCAACACGATTGGGGGGAGTTCACCCAACTTTCTACCAACAGAAATTTCCTTTTCCAAAGGTCTGTTCAATGCACGTGGTCAAATGAGAACTGAAGATGACCCTCAGATATTTGGATTCGTGATGTGACATAGGAACTGGACAGAGGTTCAGTGAGACTTTAGTGTTGAGGGTATTTCATACATTAGAATTCTCAGAAAATACATGGACAGTATGACGCAGTGAAATGATATCTGTTTATTCATGGGAGAGATTCAGGCAAATTTTAGGGCAAAATAAATAAATAAATAAATAAATAAATAAATAAATATTTAGGGGCTGGAAGCAAAAAGTTAAGCATATTGTCTGTTTAGGAAAAAATAACTTATAACACCAGGAAGGCCCAACTTCTGCCTTCACTATAGAATTACATCTGTTTAAAATGTATTTTGTTTGGTGACAGAATATACTAACTATAATATATAGCGATTTAGCCAAACATGTAAAGAATAATAAATCACTGTCTTTTAGTAGCAAAACTCAAAGAAGTCAGAAGAGAATATAGCCAGCCACATCTGCCATTTTGCTTATAGAACATATTTATGAGACCTGATTTTAATTGTGATGATGTATTCCGTTTCCATTCTGTGATTTAGATAGAGTACATCATAATATTATCCTCAATCATTGTTTATGTAACAGAATGCTGTCTCCACAGTTAATTTTAGTAAAAAAAAATCCACATGAAATCTATAAACCAGATTTCAGGGACTACAAATTCCAAACTTTTTTTTTTAAGATTTTATTTTTAAGTCATCTCTGCACCCAACATGGGGCTCAAACTTACCACCCTGAGATCAAGAGTCTTCTGCACCACTGACTGAGCCAACCAGGTGCGCCTAAAAACTCCAACCTTTTAAACAAACTCTGAGCAATTTAGAAATACTTGGTCATTTGAAACACAGTAGAACCTTGGCTTGTGGGCAACTTGTTTGGCGACTCTTCCACAAGACGACCAAACGTTTCTGAGAAAATTGCACTTGCTAGGTGAGCGATGTCTTGCAATGCGAGTAGTGCATGATGCTGAATGTCACATGATCACTACTGAGTCAATGGTTCCTGCAATTTGCTCTGATATATGAGTGCTTTGGATTGTAAGCGTGCTTCTGGAACAAGTAATGCTCTCAAACCAAGGTTATACTGTACATTCAAATGCCTTTTGGATAAGATGGCAGTTTTAAATAACTTTAACCACAAACGGTTCAAACCCTTGCCTTCTCTGATTTCCCATTGCCGGGCCTCTTAGAAGAATACTTAGCCTCCCCACCCTACGCCTTGTCCCTGACAGTCTCTCTTGACAGAGCTTCTGGAAGACAGGAACCACCCAGGAAGACCGGTCTCCATGTGCATTCAGCAGGTCCTGATTTGAGCAGCGTGGCTCCCTGTTGTCCCTGGGAACATCTAGTAAAGTCTCCATCTAGCTGACCTTCTCTCCTTCTAATCTCTGAGCACGCTGCTCTATTTCATGTTTTCTGCAGGTCGGGGAAGGGGAAAAGTCCTATGTCAGACTATATGTTTTTTGTTTAATCCTGACCGTGTCCCCTGCCCCGGATGCTTTAGGATCGTGATATAGGGTAGTAGGGCAATCATCATTAACCCATTTTACAGATGAGGTCCCTAAGACTTGAAATCTCCTCTCTAGGTACGTTGCACTGTGGACAACAACACAAAATTTGGTCCTGACTGGATGAGGAACGTTGTGCAGGCTTTTTATCTCCGGAGTGAATTTAAATATGCTTTTGATGAGCCTGACATAGTTAAATAAATTTTGTAAAAAAATTATACCTTGGGGAAAATGCGTTGGATTTAAGAACAGAATAATTCTTATACATTCATCATTTTTCACCTGGGATTATCAATTATTGTGAGTATTTATAGGTTTTGATTCAATCTCTCGGCCGAGAATCGAATACAAAGGAATACGACAGTGGATTTAATAATCCTTAGGAAAAAACTAAATGAAAACTCCCCTGATGGCAATCATTTTTCACAAGAGTAGTAGAGCATAAGTTCTATTTTGGAGGTCATCTGAAAGACAGGTATTTTGTGTGATTATGGGGAATATCTTTATGTATAATTTCATATTTTTCACCATCTTCTTAGGTAAGTTGAGGCAGATTTTCTATTTCCCACTTTGTATACAGGACAGGGAAGCCCAGAGAGGTAACGTGACTTGCCATGGTCACCCAGCGAGTGCGTGTTACAACTGAGGCCTGAACCAAAATCTTCTCATCCGAGGAGTCTTGTTTTTTTCTCTGTCTGGCCCTATTTCCACACGACAGCATATCCTGCAGGAAAGTAGTAAAGGAAAGAATCCATGGAATCAGAGGCTAGCTCTCAGATAATTAGTATTTTCAAAGGTTCCTGGTTCCCAGTGCTCAGGAATATACGGAGGCGGGGGCGGCGAGGGGGGAAGCACTTTTGTACACAGGCAGCTGCGGAGGCTGTCGGAACATCTGCAGAAGTCGGCTTGGAAATAGCCATTAGCTGGGGCACGCAGAAAGCCTCTTACCGAGATGCTGAATTCCGAGAACTTATTTTGGGAATTTGCTCGTGACACATGTCCAAGAATACTTTCTGCAGATTTATTGTAATTGAGAAACAGTGGGATAACCTAAGTGTCCATTAGCCTATGACAGCTTCGGAAACCTTATCCCGTATCTCTTCGAGAGATTTAGTGAAAACTGGTGAGAAAAGCACGCTGTGGTTTGAAGAACAAAGCCCAGCCCAGCCTGACGTGGAAATGCACATCTGCAGCGATATTTGTAGAAAAATCCCACTTGTGCTGAAACGAAGAAGATGTATGCGTGTGTCTGTGTAGTTTCTACGCTGAGTAGCCCCCCGTGAGCTAGAAGGGCTCTGCCCATGTTTCTAGACCCGCTGTTGCCCTTTCTCTGCCTTGTGCTCTGGCCTGAGAGGCCAGCCTCCGGCTTCCAGTTGGGTTTGGCCCAGGGGGGTGTCCTGCTAGAGGTGAGAGGGCAGGAGCAAGCGGGTCAGGGAGTTGGCTGCACCTGCTCCAGGACTGAAGGCCCGCCCGGCCTCCCTGACAAACAGCCCTGCTCTCTGCGAGCCTCTCCTCTGCCTGGGTGGGGGGGAAGGACTGATAATGGTTTTAGGGCCCCCACTAATCCTTCTAGATTTACTTCTCATCTAGGCCTTTGCAGATAGACCTTTTACTAAATCCTCTTTGCTGTATCCCAGCTGGAGGGTTCCATTTGTTTCCTGCTGGGGATTTGACTGATATTATGTATTTATATTTGTGTGCGTGTGTGCGTGTGTGCGCGTGTGTGCGTGTGTGCGTGTGTGTGTGTGTGTGTGTGTACATTGACACATATGCCTTACGGTCAGGTGAATTGTCTTTCCCCAAAAGATATGGCCATGTCCTCACCCCCAGAACCTGTGAATGTGACCTTCTTTGGAAAACTGAGTCTCTGTAGATGTCATTGATTTAAGTATCTCGAGATGAGAACGTCCCAGATTTAGGATGGGCCCTAAATGCAGTGACTGGTGTCCTTATCAAAGAAAGGCACAGAGGATCCCAGCCCCACAGAGACACGGGGCTGAGGCAGAAACGGGTAGATGTGGCCACAAGCCAAGATACACATGATGCTATCATAAGCTGGAAGAGGCAAGGAGGAACGTTCCCCTAGAGCCTCCAGAGTGAGCCGGGACAAGCCGACATCTTGGTTCCAGACTCCTGGCCTCCAGAACTGTGAGAGAGCACATTTTGGTTGTTTTAGATCCCTGTTTTGTAGTGAGGTTTTGTAGAAGCTGCATAAAATGAAGGCGCACGTACATTTTTGTTAGCATTGATGTATGTTTTGAATATAAGCATAGACAATTTCTAGAAACATGTTTAGTTAACCCTGGTAATACTTTTTCTCTGTGAGTGGGACACCTACGGAACCGCTTCCTCTCCATTATTATCTGTGTGTGGCCATGTGTGTTTAGGATGTATTTACTTTGATAATATATAAAATGAAAAAGAAAAAGAAAGAACCAGAGCCTAAAATCCCCTTGAAAGGGTATTTGTGTTGGAGAAGAGTTACAACCCTGAACAGCATGGGTCTTCTCGTGCCACTGAGTGCCCCCCCTCTCTGCCTGGCGTGTGGGGGCTCCCAGGAGAAACCCAGGCCTTTCTTTTTTCTTTTCTCCCATGTGATCCTCGCAGGACCACCTTCCTCCTACCTTCATAAGTATGGGTCAGAGAACCTGGTTCAGAGCTCGCAGGAAGGGAATTCTACAAGCTACATTTTTGGGGAAATGTCTGTGTTGTAATTAAAGCAAACAAAGAAACAAATGGCAGATCCTTTATATAAAGACCCATCAAGGAAAATAGATTATGCTCCATTAGCCGTATTACACACAGTCCGCGAGGTTGTGTGGCTCTCGTATTGTCCCCAATTTTTATTCTAAGTCAGTGCAAGCGTCTGAATTATTGAAGAATCAGTATTCATCGCCTTGTGGCTCTGGATGTATTACGGGTCTTCTTCAGACAAAAACATGTCTCGGTGTGCAATTTTGCAACAGACTATAATTTAGAGGCCGTGAAAACGAAGTCCAACATTTATATAAAAAATGAGCACTGTTTTCTTCCGCAGGAAATAGCTCTGGCATATTGCAGACACTTCGGTTTACTTATATGCAATAGACAGCCAATTCCAAGCAGAAGAAAAATGCTGTGCAGAAAGAGAATTGCACAACAAAAATGCTTTTCTGCCCACTTACCTGAAAATAATGCTAACATCTCCAGTCACCTCCTCCCCTCCGTACAACCTCTTGCTTTCAAAACAGCATTTTTTTTTTAGATTTTTTTACTTCACATTATTCTCAAGAAAAAAGACTCTCATTCCAGTGGATTTTGAACGGAAATTTACTTCTGGCCAGTGATGCAAGCATGAGGATATGGATGGTGTAGGTCTGATGCGATGCTGAGTCAGAGATCAAGAAGGAAATATGCATGAAGGTGCATGAAGAAGACAGTCCATACCTGTAAAACCCCCGCACACGGGATCAGAGAGAGAAAAAGGTCAATCTGCTGGTGTTTTTCTCAACATTATGCTAAATGACTTCTCTGATTTCTTTTCATTGGGTTGATTGTTTTTCCTTGGGTGGTGGTTGTTTGATTTTAGGTTTTAAGTGTTTGTTTGTTTAATTAAAAAAATTTTGGAGAGATTGAGAGAGAGAGAGAGAGATAGAGACTGCCTGTGTGTGCATATGAGCAAAGGAGGAGCAGAGAGAGAAGGAGAGACAGAATCCCAAACAGGCTCCACGCTGTCAGCACAGAGCCTGATGTTGGACTCAATCCCACGAACCATGAGGTCATGACCTGAGCCGACACCAAGAGTTGGACGCTCAACCGACTGAGCCACCCAGGAGCTCCCGATTTTGTCTTAATCACTTAGTTGGATTCATGTTACTTTGGTTCATTCATCCACTCATCATTTTCTTGTTTTAATCATTTGTGGTGTCTCAGTTCCCCTGCCAGACACCGAGAAGAGGGCAACGAGGATACCCGAGGATTCCTGGTGCTGCCCTGTCCCGTCACACAGGCAAGGTGTGTGCCACGAAGCATCCCCGAATCTCTGTGCCTGACTGACTTACGCTCCTGTTCCCAGCCTGAAGGTCCTTATGCCGGAAGCAAATTAACTGCCTTTGATTGGGTGTCGTTCTTCCACACAGAGATTGTAGACTTCTCAGCTATCGGAAACTCCGACTTGTGATATAATAGTAAGGGTTGCTACCAGAGGCCAGGTTGTGTTTTAATAACCTTTTTCATTTTAGGAGAGTTTTAGATTTCTGAAGAAAGAATGAAAACAGCACAGAGATTCCCTTTATACCCCACACTCAGTTGTCTTTATTATTAACACAGTTCCACAGCACGGTGCACCTGCCTCGGTTAACAAGCCAAACCCGACACGTTATTATTAACCAGAGTCCCTAGTTTTTTTTCATATGTCCTAAGTTTGCTCCTGAAGCCCTTTTTTTCTGTTTTAGGAAAATCACACTGCGTTTCTTGTCACATCGCTGTAGGTTCCTTCAGGCTCTGCAAATTTCTCAGACACGCCTGATTTTGATGACCCTGACAGATTTGAGGAGTCCTAGATGAGTATTTTGTAGAATGTCCGATAACTGCAATCTGTCTGATGCTTTTGTCATGATGAGATCGGGGTTATGGTTTTCTGGGGAAGGGAGTCCACAGAAGTATCGTTCCCTTCTCATCACATCGCATCTAGAGTATATGCTTGGCATGACCTACCGCTGTGGATGTTCCGCTCGCTACCTGGCTGAGGTTGTGTCTGCAAACTCACTTCTTGCTCCCTGTCCATACCGCACTCATTGGAAGGCAGTCACTGTGCTCATGGACCTGGGTTTTAATCTTAGTCCTGGAACCTGTTCACGGTCAAATATTTCAAACTCTTTTGAGCCTGTTCTTCCCATCTGTAAAACGAGCATGTCTGCTTTGGAAGAGCGGTTTTAAAGATGAGAAGTTACTTATTTAGACCCTGGGGTGCAGCTCTTGTGATATAGTAGCACCCAAGAGCTGGTACATACGTAGTTTCATAACCAGTTAATTCCCCTAATTGACCTCTGTGCAATGAGGGGTCACATGCAAGTAGAAAACCATCTCTCATTTTCTACAAAATAGCATAACTGCTGGGGCGCCCGGGTGGCTCAGTCGGTTGAGCGTCCGACTTCGGCTCAGGTCATGATCTCACGGTTCGTGAGTTCGAGCCCCGTGTCGGGCTCTGTGCCGACAGCTCGGAGCCCGGAGCCTGCTTTGGATTCTGTGTCTCCCTCTCTCTCTGCCCCTCCCCCGCTCATGCTCTGTCTCTCCTTCTGTGTCAAAAATAAATAAACATGAAAAAAAAATTTTAGAACAGCCTGTGATGTAGGCAATGTTTCTTCCATTCCTATGTGGACTTCGGATCACAGAAGAAGTAACTTGTTCAAGGGTGTAAAGTTAGCGAGTGGGAGACACAACTTTGAGACACATGTTCCAGCTCACAGGGGGCTACTCAGTGTAGAAACTACACAGACACACGCATACATCTTCTTCGTTTCAGCACGAGTGGGATTTTTCTACAAATAATCGTTGCAGATGTGCATTTCCACGTAAGGCTGGCCTGGGCATAGTCCTTAAAAACACAGCGTGGTTTTCTCACCAGTTTTCACTAAATCTCTGCACAGAGCATCACAAAACATCACACACCCGGAGTTTGACATTAGGTTAGGTCCCCCACTCAGTGCCTCCGGTACCCGATGCCTCTCTGATAATCTTGCCCTCCTGGGAGATGTGCCATATGCATTGAGATTCTCTGACTGGAGTAGGCTGTTGATTTCTCTACGGAAGAAACACCTGCTGTACTTTCCTCCTGTTTGCTTTGGCTAAGACTGAAAAATACCCCTTGGACACTCTCTTAAACGTTGTATTTAGAACACCGAAATATCACATTGAGAATAAGCAAAAAACGAACTTGGTCTATTTTTTTTCGGAGCGACAACAACACAGAAAGATGCCTACAGATTTATTATCGACGTTCGGTCCTGTACACTTGTACTTATATCTTAGTTTTTAATGTAAAGAAAAATATTTTCATATCAAAATAGTATTTAATAAAAGATTTGTGATCTCTTTACGTAAATAGGATACGAGAAAATAATGGCAGTGAATGTTCCCCAAGTGTGGCTTCACTGATTTGATAAATACAGATATCAATTTGACCAAATATCTATTTCTGTAAATAAAACCACCAAGGATCAAACTCCATCGCTAAATGAGGCCGCTGTCATGTTGCATTAGGCTGTAATCATAGTGTGATGCAACGTGTAGCAAAGAGATAGAACACATAAACCTTGGTTGCGTATTTTATCGGACATTTATTTAAGCATAGTCCCATCTTATTAATGGCTTAGTGTTGTCTGAAAAGAACCTCAGGATAATTATGTTGCCCTTTCCCATATTTATTGGCAACAGGACTATTATAATAAAATACCATCAAGGAGACATCTCTCTTAAATGTCAGTTGCTCAGATATACACAACAATGTACAGTCACTGTGTCAATTAATTAAAACCTGGACATATTCTGCTAAGACTCAGACCGGAAGAAGCGAAGTATAAAAGTGAGGCCACGCAAGTATTTAGGGAGACTTGTGATACGGAGGCAGAAATTGGGAGCACTGCTCTAGGACCATTAGAGATACTATTATCTCTGTTCACCAGAGCAAAGATTTTCCTCCCTTCTCTAAAAACAAAGATCCTTGGACGTCAGGATGTCACAGTCAGGTTGAAACATCAGAACCAGGAGAGCCTGGTGGGACCTCGTACCAGCAGGGATGTATGTATGGAGGTATGTCAGGCCAGGGCAGGACGGAAGGGCTCACTACGGTGAGGCTGGGAGTGTAGGGCTAGGTTACGGATCTGTGCGGAGAGCATCCGCAGGGAGAAAAGGTCAAAAGCAAGGTCATGAGTCCGAGCCAAGCTATCAAGATGCTTTCGTGGCATACCTGTGCATCAGCATTTCCTTCCATTTTTAGCACTGAGTAGTATTCTGCTGTAGAGACATAAGGTATTTTGTGTGTCCTTTCACCAGCTGGTGGACATTTACACGGTCTCCACTTTTTGCCTATTATGAATGACGCTGCTAGTATTTTTGTATGAGGCTTTTTGTACGTGTGTGTTTTCATTCAGTAGTTTCCTGAACTAGACTCGTTTCGACACATGTCAACTTTGTGCTTAACTTACTGAGAAACTGATTCCAAAGTGGCTAAGTTATTTTACATTCCGCCAGAAACATCTGAGACTTTCAGTCTCTGCCTGTGAACACTGACTTTTTTTAAAAAAAGTATTTGTTTGTTTATTTATTTATACTGTAGAAAGAGAGCACGAGCAGGGGAGAGGGGCAGAGAGAGAAAATGTTTTTTTTTTACTTTTTAATGTTTATTTATTTTTGAGAGAGACAGAGAGACAGAATGTGAGCAGGAGAGGAGCAGAGGGCAAGGGAGACACAGAATCCGAAGCAGGCTCCAGGCTCGGAGCTGTCGCCACAGAGCCGGTCGCGGGGCTCGAACTCAAACCGCTAAACCATGACCTGAGCGGAAGTCAGATGCTTAACGGACTGAGCCAACCAGGCGCCCCGAGAAAATCTATTTTTTTCACGTTTATTTATTTATTTTGAGTGAGAGAGAGAGTGTACATGAGCAGGGAAGGGGCGGAGAGAGAGGGATAAAGAGAATACCAAGCAGGCTCCACACTGTCTGCATGGATCCCGACGTAGGGCTGGAACCCACGAACCGTGAGATCGTGACCTGAGCTGAAATCAAACAGACCGAGGCACTCAGGCGCCCCTGACTTTTTCATGATAGCCATTCTAACAGGTGCACTGCGGTAACTAACCGCAGTTTTAACTTTAAGTTTTCTAATGACTAACAACGTTGAGCACCCTTTTATACCCAGGCTTCTGCCCACTTTTCGTTTTTGTTCCTTGTCTTCTTTTGAGTGAGTTGTAAGCTCTGCTTGCGTATTGTACATTTGAGGCTTCGATCTTATACACGATGTGCATCTTACTGTCGTAGGGTTGCCGTGGCAAAGTAACACAGAACGAGCGGCTTCCACAACGGCGATGCATGGTCTCACGCTGACGGAGACTAGGAGAGTCTAAAACCAAAGTGTCGACACGCGCGGTCTTTTCTGAGGGCTGTGAAGGGGAACCTGTTCCAGACTTCGGTCAAACTACAAATGGCCCTCTTCTCTCTGTGTCCATTCACATTACTTTCCTTCTGTGTGTCTCTGTGTCCAAGTTTCCACTTTACAAGGACACTTGTCATATTGAATCAGGCCCACGATAATAACCTCACTTTAACCTGACTGCCCTTGTAAGGACCCTATTTCCAAATAAGGTCACATTCTGAGGCACCGGGAGTACGGACTTCAGCATACGAATTTTGGGGGAGCATAACGGTGTGCGAATGTTTTGTCCCAGTGTTGTATGGTCTACGTGTTGATGCCCCGTCAACATTTCATTCTAACCCCCAAGGCCTTGGGGGGCCTTTGGGAGATGGTTATGTCGTGAGGGGATATCCTTCATCAATGGGATTAGTACCTTTATAAAACAGAACTTTCTATGACTAATTTGCTAATATTATTTATTAAGAAAACAGATTTTGTGAAATGTGTTTTCTTCCCCTGTGGATATGGTTATGTGTTTTCTTTCTTTTTCTTTTTTTTTCATTTGATTTATTAATTTTTAATTTACATCCAAGTTAGTTAGCATCTAGTGCAATAATGTTTTCAGAACTAGAGTCCAGTGATTCATCCCCTATGTATAGAACCCAGTGCTCATCCCAACAAGTGTCTTCCTTAGTGCCCCTTACCCATGTAGCCCACCCCCCACCCCAACCCCTCCAGCAACCCTCAGTTTGTTCTCTGTATTTAAGAGTCTCTTATGTTTTGTCCCCCTTCCTGTTTTTATATATATTTTTCGTTTCTCTTCCCTTATGTTCTTTATTTTATGTTTTACTCTGTTCGTACGGCATATTACACTGATTGACTTCTAGATGGTAAACCAACCTTGCATTCCAAAGATAAATCCCATTCGGTCATGGTATATAATCTTTCTTATACGTGATTGATTTTGGTTTGCTAATATTTTGTCAGGGTTTTTGTGAGTATGTTTATGAACGATATTGGTCTGTAGTGGCCTTTCCTGTGATATCTTTGTCCAGAGTTGATATGAGGATTACAGTGGCTTCGCAGAATGAATTGGGAAGTGTTCCTTCATCTTCTACATTCGGAAAAAAAATTTTTTTGGAAGAATCGTCATTATTTCTTCTTTAAATATTGGGTAGAATTTTCCAGTGAAGTCATCTGGGCCTCAGATTTGTGTCATGGGAAGATTTTTCCAGACCATTTTTTCCTTGTTAAAGCTCTATTCATCAAATTATATTCTCCTTGAGTGACATTCAGTAATGTGTAAGAATCTCTCCATTTCATCTGAGTCATCTCATTTGTTCACACGAAGCTGTTTGCAATATTTCTTTATTATTGTTTTAATTCCTGATTCTAGTAATTTGTTTCTCCTAGTTTTCTTGAGCGTCTAATTAAAGATCTTTAAACTTTGTTGATTACTCTAAAGAATCAGCTTTGATTTTCTGTATCAGTTTATCTTTTCTATTTTGTTGGGTTTTGGTTCTAATGATATACTCTTTTCTTTTTATAGTGGATTTGGTTTGCTCTTTGTTTTCCTTTGTTTTCCTTTCCATTCGTTTGTTTCTTAAGATGCAATCTATCTTAAGTTGTTTTCTTTCTTTTTTTCATTTCATTTTATTTTTTTTAATGTTTATTTCTGAGAGAGAGAGAGACAGAGCACGAACGGGGGAGGGAAAGAGAGAGAGGGAGACACAGAATCCAAAGCAGGCTCCAGGCTCCGAGCTGTCAGCGCAGAACCCGACACGGGGCTCAAGCCCACGGACTGTGAGATCATGACCTGAGCCAAAGTCGGAGGCTCAACTGATTGAGCCACCCAGGCACACCAAGTTGTTTTCTTTCTTGGTATTAAAGATTTGACTTTTTATCTGAGCATTATTTTACCACCATCTTACATATTTTGAGATAGTGTGTTACTGTTTTCATCCATAGCAAAGCATTTGAAAATTTCCTTTGTTATTTAATATTTGTTTCATGGCTTATTTAGAAGTAAAATGTTTAACTTATATATATTTGCAGTTTTGTAAGATATCTTTCAACTGTGGATCATTACATTCATTTCATTATGACCAGAGAATATTATATTTTTGTAGATTTTTAGTCTCTTAAAATTTATTGAAACTTGTTTTGTGGCTCAGCATATGGTCTATCCTGGAGACTTTCCAATTATTTTAAAAGAATGTGTATTATACAATTCTGAGACAGATGTTCTGTAAATGTCAATTAGATCAAGTTGTCTGATTGCATTGCCCAAGACGTCTATATTTTTTTCCCGACGTTCTGTCAAGTTGTTCTATTAGTTACCGGGAAGTCAGTATTGACATCTCTAATTTTGATCACTGTGTTGTCCATTTCTCTTCACATCTCTGTTAGGTTTTCTTCATGCAGTTTGGTGCTATATTGTTAGATGTTTCTACATTCTTAAGTGTTGTATATTCCTGATGTATCGACCATTTTATCATTACAAATTATCTCTGTTTTGTGTGTCTGGGTGGCTCCGTTGGTTAAGTGCCTGACTCTTGATTTCGGCTCTCGTCATGACCTCACAGTTCGTGGGTTCGAGCCCCATGTTGATCTCTGTGCTGACGGCTCGGAGCCTGCTTGCTCTTCTGTGTCCCTCTTTCTCTGTTCCTCCTCACTTGCTCTCTATCTCTCTCTCAAAAAAAAATAAACATTTTTTTAATTAAAAAAATAAAAATAATGTCTGTTTTTCTGTAGGACTGCTTCTTGTCTTAAAACCATTGTATTTCCCAATAGAATGCTTGCATACAGGGAACGGTCTCCGGGTTTGACGTTCCAGGGAGGGAGCCAGCACTGTGGTTTGAGTGAGGGCTAGTAGACAGCATGCCCAGCCTCTTTGTCTTTGATTGTCATGGGATAATTTTCAACACTTGAAAGTGCTTGATACAACTGAGTATCTCTAAGAGATAATGAAATATATTAGCTGAAGTCATCAGTTAATACTACACCTAGAAGACTCATCTTTGTGGGGATTCTAGAGAGACTGAGGTACTACGGCAGCATAAGAGATAAAACGTCTGAGCAGGAATGGACCGGTTCAGTGAGAGCCCACCTCGTCTACAAGGGAATATCTCTGTTGAAATTCTCATTTAAACTCTCCCCATTCGGATCCTTCTTCTGAGGAATATATCAGGGATTTTTGAATAATGAAAGAGAGTAACTACCATTAGTCGAAAGATGAGTCTGTGCCTGGCTCTGTGCTAGGTAATTTATAGATGTTGCCTCAATTATTTCCATGACCCTCAGAGTTAAGGTGAATTATCTCTGCTTTTGTCCAAAAGGAAACAAAAGTTCTGACAGGTTATATAATATCTTTAAAATTCCATAGTAAATAGGAGAAAATATCAGGATCTCATGTGAATTTATTTGTCTTTACAACATGTACTTCTTTTTTTGCTATACTCCACATATGCCAAGACCAAGTGTTTGCTTAGAATTCAACCGACACTGAAGAAGAACCCACAGTTTACTAAAGAATCAACTCACAGGCACACACACGCACACACTCACTCTGACATGCTTACCAAAGCACAAACATAACCTACATCGGGATTTGGTGTTTGCTTTAATCTCTCTCACTGGTCAATTTGTCTGACCGTTGACCAATGGTTTTCGGATACCTCTTCTCTGAGATCGCAGTGTATCCGGGAACAAAGTGATCATATGCCCAAAAAGGGTCTCTCCCACCATCCTCCATCTGGTTCGTGGTGCCTCAGTTTGTTCAGTTATGCAGGTCAGAAAGCTTGTAGGGATCCTGGACACCTGCCTTTACTCAGCCACCATGTCCAATCACCCTGTCCCTAGATGCTCTCAGCTTCATCACTTGAATACTCCAGTCTGCACCTCTGTTCATCGCCACTGTCACTACCAAGTTCAAACAGTAATTGAGTCTTGCCCGGATTCCATAACGTCACCGAGTGGTACCCTCCAGACTCTCTGACCCCCTTAAAATTTATTTTATTCCCTGAGGCAAAAATGGCTTCCTCTAAATGCCAGTTAGACCAGACCGGGTGACCACCAACACCTGCTCCCCACACAGCCAGGTCAAAACCTTTTCAATGCCTTTCGTGGCTTTGAGAACTGTTCCCTTTCAACCCTTCTCTGAGGTTCCTCACCACCCTCCCTGATTCACTCTGCACTCCAGTCACAATGACTGTGTTTTATTGCCAAGATTTTCCAGGGTTCCTCTTTCCAAATGGCCTTGGGGCCTGGTGTGGTTTCTGGTAGTAAACACATCTTGTTCTCATTTCAGAAGCCTCACTGACTGCCCATCTTCCCTCACCCTTCAGAGCCCCACACAGAGCACTTAACCTGCTTAGTAACTCTAAACTCATCAAAGTGATCACAGAGTTAGCTCTATATTTTCCATGAGATTCTACTTTCTGACTGTTGAGGAAGTTATTTCCTACTGTTCAATAGGGTGTTCTCAGAGGCTAATGCATAATAATAGTATGTGCTCAATAAAATGTCAAGCAATAAGCAAATTAATAAAGAGAGAGGTGGACTTTTAAAAATATATATATGAAAAAGAAAGAGCCAAGAGGAGGAAAAAAAGACAAACAGAAAGAAAAATCTTAATGTTTTGCCCACTTCTTGTTTGGATACTCTATTCGTTCTTAGTATATTTGTATGTTTCCTCATTTCACACAGATCTATCCGCAAACCGATGTAAAACTTGGCATGTCTTTGTATGAAGGTAGATGTGAAATGGAATCAAAGAACATTTGATTACAGTAACTATAATTAAAAGCCACATCCCACCCCCCCATTACGAGGTGTTGGGATTTTGTTTTGTTTTGTCACTAAGCCAACGTGTGCCTGTTAGAGATTGGACTTTCCGCTCTGCACAACATAACTGCTGTCAGCGCTTCAAAATCTCGATCTCTGTCTCTTTCTCCTAGATGCTGGGTAGCCATGGCTGGCAGTGGAAAGAGATCAACGGAAACCTGAGGACTTCGGCGGGAGATCTCCCACTGTTCACAGTTAATCGTCCGTGGTTACTTGCTGCTCTGTGTGCTGTGCCCCCTCCACCCCTAGTCCACAGACGGGACTAAATCTTTGTACCTGCTTCCTAGGGCGAGTTGCGGTGACCACCCTCACACCTGCTGATATGTGGCACCCAGGGGCACCTGGAACCGAAGAGAATGACTTCTTGAAGACCTGTCAGCAGGATGCAGTAGGAGGGCCGTTAAGACAGGTGCTTTTATCTTTTAATGGCTCTTTTTGCTTCTTCCCACATTGTCTTTCCCATCAAATCCTAGAACAGAAGGAAATAGCTTCCTCAAACGTCCCTCTTCTCCCAGGCTAACACTGGGGGAAAAGAAACATACTGAGTGATACCATTTGCCCCATTAGCTGGCAGATATTGCTGAACGTACCCAATAAATGCCTTCTTAAGTCCCGGTGACGGCGCTGATTTAAATCGAATTTCATTTTAAAAGAAATGCGCCTAAGTAGATCAAGCTCCTGCCTTTTCAGACTTAGAGGAGCTGAGTTATGGTCTCTCAGCTGGAGTCCTTGATGGTAGCACAGACATGCCTGCCACACGGGAGCCCTTCTGGGCTCTCCAGGGACGTGCAGGGGCCTGAGGATGGCCAGACGACACACCACATGCACTTGCAAGCACAGAAACTGCTTTTCTACCAGTTGCTGTTCTCAATGCGGCATCTAAACATATTCCTGCCCGGTGAGCCAGGCCGGGAAAATTTCACACGGACCCTGATCCATGAAGCGTGGGCTGTGGTCCATGCAGACAGGGGTGTTTCTCGGATCTTGAGCGTGTGCAGCACATCTGGAGTTCTTGTTCAAGTGCAGATGCCCGTTCAGTACGTCTGGCACGTGGCCTGAGGGTTTACCACGTTTCTAGTAAGTTCTCAGCTGATGTTAACGCTGCTGGTCTGCGGACAACACCCCCTTCGAGTAGTGAGCGTCTAAAATTTTACGCAGGTTTTTGATAGCAATTCATCCATGAAACCCAGCATCCAGAAGAAAATGCAGGCTGCAGAATTTTGGCAACTCGCCGTCAGTGAGATGATGCCCACCTGCAATTTGCTGCAGAGTTAACCCTGCCAAGGTAAGGTGCTTTTTCATTGAATGCCATCGTGTGAAAGAGATGAATTTCTTTAAAGGCCGGGGGTGGGGGAGGGGCTAGAAGGAACCATACTAGTCGGGAAAGACATTCAGAAATTTCATTAAGCCCAAAAATAGAAATAATAAAATATTCGCAATTGTAGGCAATGTGTTCGCCACACTCACTATATTAATAACATGGTACTCTTCTGATAAACAACTGAAAATATCCCATCGATAAAGAAATAACCGATCTGAGGATTATGGTGCTATGGAAACAACGAGAAAATTGGACGAAATGTTTAACAGGCATGTTTTTAGATACCGGCAACATGCAGAGCTAAACCGTAATTCCTGAGATAAGGGAAAGTAATGACGCGGTTCCCACAATTGTCCCAGCTTTCTGCCTGCAGGACGTTTCTGGGCACAGCTTCAGGAGTGAGGAATCCCAGCAGAGACTCACTGTCTCGCTGATACAAAATTAAGAGATCAGGGAGGCTGTGGAAATTGGAATTTGCACGGCAAATATCAAAGAAAGCAGTGTTACAAAGAAAGGGACTCCATCCATTTGCGTAAGGTTCTCACGGAGTGTTGCACGGGGCCCTGACCTGCTCATGTGGCCAGAGTAACAGGTGAGTGGGTGTGGGAGATATTAGAGTTTGTGACAGCCAAACCCAGGGTCTGTGTTGACTACAAAAGGTAGTCAGTACGGATTCCAAAATAGCCTGGAGAAAAAGCTTTTCTAGACCTTCTCTTACAAACCTTAAAATCAAACCTGAAAGAATTAAGCTGATTTGAAAGGAACTTCAAAACCAACTTTCAAACTCCTCAAAGGAAGACAATAAAATTTAAACATTCCATCGTGCTACATCCAAAATCTCAGGAAGGCGACAAATTCAGAAAATTGCAAAAAAAACAAAACAAAGCTGAAAAGAAGACCCCTCGCCAAAAGTGACTGATAACCTGATAAAAATCAGCCAGCAGAACCAAACACAGAAAAAAATAGATGACGACATTACCAGACAACCCTTTAAAATACCTACTATACGTGAGTTTACGAATCTTTAGAAAATGAACAGATGAAGGGAAAAATGGAAGCTAAAAAATTAATGGCACTTATACAGTTGAAAAATGTAATATTTGAAATGGGAAATATACCAAATAAAATCAATCAGAGGGTAGATACCATAGAAGAAACAATAAGTGAACTTGAATCATAGCAAAAAAAGTTAACCAAAGTGAATAATGGGAAAATGGCTGGAAAAAAAAACAAAAAACAAAAAACAAAAAAACCTAAGTAACTAGTAGAACAATATCAAAAGGTCTAACATACATTTAATTAGCACACAAAATGAAGGGAAGTGGGGAGAAAGGGCAGAAAAAGGTTTTGAAGAAATAACGGTGAACAGTTTTTCAAATTTCATAAAAACGGTCAACATACAGATCCCCAAAGCAATTCAAGTCAAAGCAACGTAAAAACAAAGAAAACAGCAAGAAGATACATCATACTCAAATTGCTAAAAATGAGTGATGAGGGGACAGTATATTTAAGGCTTCCAGAAAAAAAAAAGCTATAGATCATATATACAAAAGTGTATACTGATTGCATCTAAAGAGAAAACTCTAGGAATGACCTGATATTTCTTAGCAAAAAAAAAAAAAAAAAAAAAAGGAGAGAGAGAGAAGGAATAAAAATTTGTTTACACTATTTTGAAGTGTTAAAAAAATAAGGCTGTCAATTTAGAATTCTATATCAAGTGATGATATCTTTCAAAAATATTAAAGATGGAATATTTTTTTCGCAAAATCCAAGGTGGGATCATTTGTTACTACAAGAACTATGCTTTAGGAAATATTGAAGAAAGGCCCTCAGGTATCGGCAGAAATGATACCCAAGGGAAGTACAGACGTACGTGGAGGAGTGTGACTTGAAAAGAGGTGTATGTATTGATGCAAATGTATTTTCACGTAAAAATATGAAACTATTTTTCTCAGGTTTTATTAAAAAGTAAATAATTAACGGGGCTCCTGGCTGGCTCAGTCAGTGGAGCATCCAACTCTTGATCTTGGGGTTGTGGGTTTTAGCCCCACTTTGGGTGCAGAGGTTACTTAAAGATAAAATCTTTAAGGGGCGCCTAGGTGGCTCAGTGGGTTGAGCATCCGACTTTGGCTCAGGTCATGATCTCGCAGTTTGTGGGTTCAAGCCTGGCGTCGGGCTATGTGCTGACGGCTTGGAGCCCGGAGCCTGCTTCGGATTCTCTGTGTCCCTCTCTCTCTGCCCCTGCCCAACTTGTTATCTGTCTCTTTCTCTCTCTTTCTTTCTCTCTCTCTCTCAAGAAATGAATAAACATTTAAAAAAAAGGAAATAATTAACCAATAAAAACAAAAGGACCCTAATATATTTGGGGGTTTGTAACATTATGTAGGGGTAAAAGATTTGTTAAAAAATGGCACAGTATTTGAGGAAGGAGCAATCTTTATTGCTAGTAAGTTTTTAACTGATACTTGTAGTGGTAGCATATAATTTGAAGGTATAATTATTATAAATTAAACGTACATTTTAAAAATCCAAAATCAATGACTAAAAGTATAAAACACAGAGTTTTAGCTATTAACCAACATAGTGCAGGTGAAATGGAGATAAAACATAAATAATGAAAAACTCCTTAAATGCAGATTATCCAAAATAATGCACAAAATAAGAAAAGAAAAGGAAACCAAGCACACATGGGAGATATAGAGAATAAATACAATGGGGGCTTTAAACCCAAATATATAAAAATTAAATTAGCTCTAAATAATCTAAATTGGAAACAGAGATAATCAGACTGGATGGAAAAGGATGATCCAACTGTATGATGTGTAAAACAAACTCTCACAATAAAGATACAGGTGCATTAAAAGTAAAAAGACATAAAAAATAAAAATAGAAAAAAAACATGTCATGTAAACCTTAGTCTTAAGAAATCCTGAATGATTAAGGTCTGAGCACAGAGCTTTCAGAACAAGAAATACGTCCAAGGATAAGATGAGCATTTTACATGGTAAAGTGCTGAATGAATCAAGAGTACTTTGCATTCTTAAATATATGTAACAGCAGAGATACAAAATATGTGAAGCAAAAACTCACAGAAATGAAAGGACCAATGGGAAAAAAAAATCATAATTATCATTAGGATTTCAGTGGTCTTCTGTCAGTAATTTGTGGAATAGATAAATGGAAAATCTTTAAGGGTGCAAAAGACCCGAGAACACTGTCAACCAACTTGACGTAATCGGTATTTATAGAACACGGAACCCCAAAACAGAAGAATACATTGTTTTCAGATATACATGGAAAATTCACTAAAGTAGACTTTATGTTAGGTCAGAAAGTACTTCCTTCTGAATATTTGAAACTTGAAATCACACAGAGAGAATGTACTGATCACAATGACATTATATTAAAAACCAATAAAAACCAGATCTACAAAAATTCCCAAGTACTAGGAAATTGAATACATATCTCTGAATAACCCATGAGATAAATATAGATATCTAAAAAATAGAAAATATTTTGAGCTGAATTATGTTAAAAATCAGTATTTATTTATTCATTTATTTATTTTTAATTTTTCAATCTTTATTTATTTTTGAGAGAGAGAGAGAGAGCACGAGCAGGGGGGGGAACAGGGAGAGAGGGAGACACAGACTCTGAAGCAGGCTCCAGGCTCCGAGCTGTCCGCACGGAGCCCGACGCGGGGCTCGAACTCGCGAACCGTGAGATCGTGACCTGAGCCGAAGTCGGGCACTTAACCGACTGAGCCACCCAGGCTCCCCAAGAATCAGTATTTAATAATACTTTAGGATGCAACTAATTCAGTCGAAAGGAAATTTATACTTATTAATGCTTATATTAGAAAAGAAAGGCCTCAGATCTATGATACAATCTTCTACTTTAAGAAGCTAGAGAAAAGAAGGGGGGGGGGCTATTTATTACAGATTAAGTAAAAGAAAGGAATTAATAAAGGGTGGAAATCAATGAAATAGGAAGTAGACAACCAACAGAGAAAGTTTATAAAATCAACACCTGGTTGGAAAATGTACAATTGTAAGCCTCTTGTTCTGCTACCAGGTAGATAGAAGAGGAAACATGGGAGCAGAAGTCGAAGAGACGTTACCCCTTCATATCTTACAAACATTAGACTGATTCACAAGACGGTGTTAAACATCCTGCCACATTTCTCGCAGGAGGCATACCCTCAAACCGGGAAGAAGTCATACAAACTAGCTCGTCCGCGTCTATTAACGAAGTCGAGCTTGTCCTTAAACCACCTCAGGAGAAACAGTTCAGGCCCACATGCCTTCACTGATGGCGTCTGGCAAACATTTCGGGGAGGAATGACCCCAGACCGGCGTGCGGTCTTCCAGAAAACATACGAAGAATGCATTCTTTACAGCTCATTACAACGAGCCCTCATCGCTACAATAAAAGAGATCACAAGAAAAGGAGACATCGGATCAATACCCCTGATCACATGCTCACAAAAAATAGAGCAGGCACCATATAGCAGGCTCACAAAAAATAGAGCAGGCACCATACAGGGCTTCAGAGGTCTGTGGGCGGGAAACTCCGTTTTCACCCCAACTTTCTACCAAAGGTTATAAATAGGATTCACCTTTCTCTTTAAATCAAGGTGGAAACGCCCTATCACCGACACAGCTCTCTCTCAATTCCATTTCCATGCAACTCAATTATAAATAGTGAAGATAAAAATACCCTAAAAGAGTTTTTTTTGACAGGGGCTCTAACTCTGCATTTATGGGGTAAGTATAATCACATGCACAGATAAATATAAATCTAGAAACATCCCTGCCAACGTAACCTAAATACATATTAAAAAATCTCATTTGTACATTGTCAACATGGGAACATAGTTTATTAAAAGGTTGAAACCCTCGCTGCTCTTTTCTTGAAACAAACATAGAGCAAATATTCTATTATTAAACTCATTAATTCTGAAAACCGTCTTATCTGTGTGCACTTGTGCCCCACAGAGCTCGGCGATTGCCCCCGGGAAGTGCCTTCCCGTAGCAAGGCGACCCTTGGGGTCTTCCCCAAAATGGTAACCCTGCTAGAGCAAAGCAGGAGCTAGAGCTGGTGCAGATCTCTTTGTTTCATTCCATGCAAGTCCCCCCCCCCCACCTTGTCCTGGAAATAGTACCTCAATGAACCTCAGTTTTTTTTGCCAAATCAACTCCTTTCTTTATCGAATGGTGCTTGCCCCGTGGTTACATTACCGGGAACTCAATCTTTAAGCAGCAGAAAAGAGAGAAGCCCTACAGGGTAATTCAGGTTTGAAGCGCTTGTTGGTTTCAGTGGGATTTCGAGGATACCTGGGGCCGACGGCATCGAAGGGGTGCCCGGGCAAGGCAGCCAAGAACCCCCAGTGTAAAATGGCAAGAAGTGGGGGCGCCTGGGGGGCTCGGTCGGGTAAGCGTCTGGCTTGGATTTCAGCTCAGGTCATGATCTCACGGTTTGTGAGATCGAGCCTCACATCAGGCTCTGTGCTAACAGTGTGGAGGCTGCTTGGGGTTCTCTCTCTCTCTCTCTCTCTCTCTGCCCCTCCCCTGCTCGTGCTCACTCTCTCTCTCTTTTTCAAAGTAAACAAATAAACTTAAAAGTTAAATAAATAAATGGCAGGAAGAGCCCCTTACCTTCTGGAGCCTTCCCTCACTGTGTAGGGCTCACTGAAACACCTCCTTCTCCGGACAGCGGTCACTATTTGGCCATCCTTCCTGGGGGAGCGGGGGGGGGGTTGTCAGAGGTCTCCGTCACCACGGCACATGGAACAATTGCCTGTAATTCCTCCTCTCCACCCTCCCTGTGGGGATTGCCTCCTTCAGATGCCATTTTCATGTCTCACTCTGCTGCTCAAACACCTAACGTCAAGTGGCGAACTGCCTGTTGCGCGAGAGCTTACCCGTGCGCGCACCCTGAGACCCCAGGTGCCCAGTGAGTCCCAGAGCCTCTGGGACTCATCTCCATCTGTACCAGCATTGTCTCTTCCAGCCATTCAGGTCTGTTTCTAGGTCCCCTCTAAGCCTTAGCATTTCACTTATGTTACTAATTCATATTTGGATTTAAAAAAATATATATATTAACGCCTTTGGTCTCACAGTGCAACTTTCTTCTAAATTATTGGTAGCTCAGTTTCCATAAGTATAGTTTGGATGACAAGTGACCCGGCCTTTCATTTCTGAATCGAAGTCGAGTTGGCTACCAGAAAGTCAGTCAACGAGACGGTTCTATGTCCAGGTCTATAAAATGAAGACTTTTAAGAAAGTGGTGATATAAAGTATCCTCTGGTAAAGTCACACTTTTACCAATTTCTACTCAATGATCGTTCATCAATTTGAGGAAGTATCTGTAGTCTCTGAAATACAAAACAGAAAAATCTTGTCAGTGGCCACTAACACGTGGGTGATTCTTTTGTTTTTCTCCATGCCAAGCACAGTGGGATTGAGTACGACAAAATAGCATAACACTTATCAGAAGACTGGATTCCTGTCTCAGATCTCACAACGTTTTTAACTGTATTGTTCAGAGCTCAATGTGGGAATCAGAAACACAGTAAGCATTCTATGGGAAAAGATCTAAGCCATAAACAATGTACTTATGGCATAATAGGGGAGGGTTAAGTAATGGAAGGTGATTCTTTAAAGGCTACCTAATGATGTCTGTGATGCAGGAACCCGGGCCGGAATTCGGGGGCCACCGAGGTCCCCACTGGTGCCTGGCAAATATGAAGCCATTGCCCCTTTTCCCAAAATGAATCCAAATTTCCACAAATGTCTATGATCTCTTGTATTTGTCTCTGGGTAACAATCATTCTACTTCTGACACAATTCTACTTAAACATCTTGTGACCTTCCACAAAATTATACAGTTAATCACAACTATCATGTTTTATTCTACATAGAATTGAAAGGAAAAGGTGACCAAAGACAAAACTGTGTTATGTGTGGGTGTGAACATGTCTGTATGTAGGTATGTATGCATATGAACATGTGTATGTGTGTATGTGTGTGCATGTATGTTTCTATGTGCCTACGTGTAAATGGGTGCCTGTATCATATGTGTGTATTATATGTGTTGTGTGTATGTGCTTGTATTTATGTACATGTATGTGTTTGCATGTATATGTATGAATATATGTATGAGTGTGTATATCTATGTATGTGTATGTATGTATGTATATATGTGTATGCATATGTGTGTGTATGTGTATATATGTGTGTGCATATGTATATGTGTGTGTGTGTGTGTGTGTGTGTGTGTGTGTGTGTATTTATGTGTGTGGGGGGGGGCAGTGTGCATGTTTATAACACAACAAAGAAAAAGACACACAAAGGGAGAAAGTGCTCACTTTCCTCTTGTTCCCATACATTTGTAGCCACTTTTGAAGTTAGGTGGAACCGTATGATTATTTCTGGACAACAGACTGCGGGCTGCAGTGGCCGCTGTCACTTCTGAGATACGTGATCGTTGGGGTGAGTTCTCCATATTCTCTCTTCCTTTCCTGCCATAGGCCTGGAAGCCACGTGTGGTACATGCTTACAGCCGGAAGAAGCCTCCAAGGCAGTCATCCCAGTGAACTGTCTGACCTACCTTGAACTCGGCATTAGCCAAGTGACGTATTAAATCCCTGAGATTTCCAGGTTCACCTATTGTCCCAACCGAACCTGATCCGTGCTGACCAGGGTGAGATTATAGCTCTGACATCTGCTACTGATCTGGAGGTATGGCTTCTACCATTACTACATATTTTCATGGGTCCTTTGTCCTCAGCCGGTATTTCAGCTGAGCAGAACTCTAGCTGGTGAGACAGAACAAAACTTTGCTGAGTGGTCCAAGTTTGTATAGGGTTGCTGCACATTCTTTTAAGTTTAGTTATTTATTTTGAGAGAGAGAGACAGAGAGAATAGGAGGGGCAGAGAGAGAGAGAGAGAGAGAGAGCATCCCAAGCACACTCTGCATTGTCAGCCCAGGGCCCAACAGTGGGCTAGATCCCAGGAACCATGAGATCGTGACCCGAGCCAAAACCAAGAATCGGACACTTAATTGGCTGAGCCACCCAGGCACCCCATGAGTTGCTGCACATTTATGTGAATTATTGTCATTTTAAAGTGCCACAGAAATACAACCTGGAACCTACCGGATGTTCCAGAAAACATCCTGGTTTCCTTCTTCACCTGCTTTGACAGCAAACTATCTCCTCTCGACAACCAGGATCGATGACTGCAGTCAACTCAGTAGTCTTCCTTTAATTTGAGACAACGAGAGAGCTGTCTAGTTTCTGGTTTTGGGGGGTAGCAGTGCTGTCTCCTGCTGTAAGTGCTCTTCCCGTGCGAACTAACACCTCTCAGCAAGGAGAGCATAATGTCCCGGAAGACGAAGCAAACTTCGCAGGTGGCTTGTCAGGTGTAATGGTCCGATGCTATTTCCATCCCTGCAGCTTGGTTTCTGACTCCATGAAGTGTACCTGAGAATGAATAAGCATAACGTATGTGTCAACAGTTTAGAGCAGATTACATACCTCGGAGGCATCACCTCAGACTTGAAAGGCACTGTTTCCAAACCAGCATCGTCACTGTGTCTTCGCCACTTACTCTGTGCCAGAGCCATTTATTTCTAGGCGACAGTCATGTGGTAGCCAGTGAATGTCATGGGGTTCCACCTCTTACCGCCCTACTTTCTCAGTGAGATAAGCCGCTTGGTCGGAGCAGTGTTTGGTGGGATACTTGGTGAGGAATAAGGCATTCAGGAAGCTCAGGGGTGGCAGTGCTGTTTGAAGTTCAGCCCAGAAGGAGTCCCCTCCCCGCCCTTCCTTCAGTTCACGGAGTCTGACCCTGCATCCATTTCACAAGTGCCAGCGTATTATACGCTATCTTTAGCAAACCAGGCTCTGTTTCCTTCCTCCAATAAAGCAATCGTGGAATCTTCCATGAGACCATAGATTGGGATGAGGAAGATATCCCGATGCAGCAGAAGTTGGGGCAGAGGGTCTAGAAATTAGTGAGAAATCACCATGACTCAAGTCCACTCAGCTATTTCAGTCTTAAAGAGTCACATGACAAAATATCCACACCAAAATCAAACGAGTATCATGACTGACCGCGTTACAACACTACCGATTAATTGAGTGCTTCCGTTCATCCTCCAAGATTTCTGAAGATCATCCTTGAAATTAGGGAGACTACTCCAATGGCTATGTCACCAAGCTGCACTTCTAACCAAAGAAGATGAACACCACACTGCTTCCAAAGATACTGATTTTCCACTCTCGGACATACTTCTTTGGGCTGACTTTGTGAAGGATGTGTTTGTTATCTGTATCTTTTGGGGGTCAACATTACTGGGTGGGTGGGTGCATCCCACTTATTACCTAATGAGCATTAGAGCCCATTTGCACATGTTCTCAAATTTGTACATTTCCCAAATTTCTCTCTGTGTGTGTGTGTGTGTGTGTGTGCACTCACACGTATGGACACGAATACATGTGTTTGTGCGTACCCACCTGACAGGTGAAATGGTGATGCCTTGATATCTACTTCCTTCTTCCTTCTGACTGGGTCAGGAGCTGGTTGTTTGCCCTGGAGTCATGCTGAAATCTCACTGCATTTGTAAGTCTGGAGACAGAAGAGAAGAAAACGGTATTTTTGCAAAAGCAGAAGTGCCACAGCTTTCGTGATAATGACCACAGACAGGGTTCCCACACAGTCTCAGGGCGATATCAGAAAGGCCTCAACAGAGGAGGAGCCCTGTTTCTGCCAACAAGGGGTAACCGGTGAAATCGGGTGTTAAGAATACTCGGACCCATCTAAATCAGTTGAACTGGGTCTACTCAAATTTTCCACTTGCCCCTTGTTTTCACTCGGCGTCCTAAGTCGTAGAGACATGGCGCGATGCGATTGTGAACCCAGCCTGCACACCAGTCGACTTATTCACCACATTTATGGAATGTCTGATCACTCCACGATAGGCGCTAAAAATAAAGCTTAAAACCGGGAAATCTTATGAGATTTAAACAAAATCTACTTCTCGGTGTTGTTCGCTTAGGTGAGACTATTTCATTCACCCACTTAACAGTAACTATTTATTTACCACTTACGTGAACTCTTCATACAATGAGCTATATGTAACCTGCTTTTTCCCCAATTATTTTCAGTTTGTGGACTCCCTCGTTTAAAGGTATGCTGAAGTGTATCTCAGAATTCATGAAAACATTCAGGGCAGCAAAGGAACTTTAGGAAGAAGAATTCAGTTTCAAGCAGATGAGTAAAACATCAAAGTGTCACGATACATGCAAATCACCAAGTACCGCTGATCCAGCCTTCATTGGGTCATAGATATCAGGAGGGCTCCGAGAAGGGAAAGTAAGACATCATATTAATATTGTTGGATGACTTTAAGTTATATTAATGCAGGTTCCTTTATGTCAAAATCTATATTAAAGACATATATTTTCCACTATTTGTTAAGGAATTTCCATACAAGTGTGTGCCTTTTGTTGAAATATGAATTGTTTTAATACGCTTATAAAGCTTTGATGAAGTTGGCTTTAAACTATCGGGAAATGTGATTTTACCTCTTTGCATAATATTTAAAACTGAACTCTCCTTCTGTCTCTTGTACCTGCCTGGCATTCCCTCCTCACCGGTAAGAGACACATGATTCATGTCACAGGAATTATTCCTCCTATATGCTGGCTCATTATAAATAATGAGTCCCAAGTTTAAGACCTGAAGACAAACTCGAACTGGATTTATAAAGAATCTTCACATGGTCTAATTGCGGAGAAATCAAGGAATACAGTTTAGGTGGTATGCACAAGATATCCAAAGACAGGGAATAAACAAATCCCTTTCAGCGAAGAGTCCACATGCTATGCAGGTCGCAAGTAATTAACCTGTGAAACCCAGAAATCACTTAAAGAGATATTTTCAGAACTTAAAGGATATATTTAGCTACTCGTCCCATTGCAATTTAAATCTGAGGACTTTATGTAATCAAAATACTCTGGTTTGGAATAGATTAGAGGCCTATTTTTTTGAAAGGTCACCATCATCTCTTAGTATGTTCTTACGTGATTAACAAACTAATATTTCATTTTATTCCATGAAGGTCATTTGATTTGGTAAATTCATTCCTCACTATGTGAAAAATGACATTTTAATTTTTCTTAAAGAGGTATTTATATCCAATAATGTTTACTGATATGATGATATACATGAAGTATTCAACAGTTGTATTTTGCTCTTTTGTGGTAAAAACAAAAGTATGGAAGAAAATCAAGAGGACTTTGCGGTGCTTGAAAAGGTGTTAGCGTTTGCTACAGCAAGACTACATTTCTTTTGCTGGGAAGCAGTCTTGTCTATGTTCGCCTGACAACAGAAATATCAAAAATATAAAATATGCCATAACTATCACCCTGAACAATTATCAGTAAATTTCAGGTGAATATAGTAGGTGTTTGTAACAAAATCATAAGGAAAGCTAGAGATTAGAAGGTCTAATAGTAAATCATAGTCAGATCAACTTCAGGAAGATGTATGAGATTAATGAGGGGGCGGGCCTATCTTATGTGTAAAGCAAAACCAGACAAATGGCAAAACATAGACCAGGAAGTACTAATAAAATGCAAAACAATGTCCCTAAAGTGTGTGCCCGGTTCCTTCCATGGAGATTTTATGATATAGCTGCTGCACCTGAGACATTTGTTTGTACTGACTGTAAAATCGAAGAGCTAAGAAGCGAACCACCAGTTCACGGTATTAAAAAAAATGCACACTTGAAATATACACATACAACATGAACTCAAAAAGCCCCCTTATTCTTAACAAACAAATACTAGTATCACAGACTTTTCTATCTGGGTCACGTAATTTACTCTTAAACAAAACGTATGTGACACTTAGGGTCTATAATGCCCATTTAAAACTATTGCTGTTATTTTTTAAATAAAAATATACTGGGGGTGCCCGGGTAGCTCAATCGTTTAAGTATCCGACTTCGGCTCAGGTCATGATCTCACGGTTCGTGGATTCGAACCCCCACGTCGGGCTCTGTGCTGACGGCTCAGAGCCTGGAGCCGCTTCGGATTCTGTGTCTCCCTCTCTCTCTGCCTCTACCCCGCTCACGCTCCGTCTCTCTCCGTCTCTAAAAAATAAATAAATGTTAAAAACATTTTTTTAATGTACTGAACCCTTAATATGTGTGACACACTATTTTGAGCATTTCATAATGTGTCCTCTCATACAAACTCTCACTCTGAGTGTGGTGTCATTACCTCCAATTTACAGGGGGGGAGACATGCATTAGATGTGGCGGAGAAATCGTCCAAATTCACAGTGAGAAGTCAGGGAAAAAGTCGGGTTTCAGATGTTTTAACTTCAGAACGCATCTTCTAACAACTTTACCTGAACTAATTTCTAATGTACTTTTAAAATTAGAACAAATTGTGGTAAAAATATACAACTTACCATCTTAAACATTTTTGTGTCCCGTTCGCTAGCATTTAGTTCGTCCACGCTATTGTGTGGCCAGTCTCCACCTGTCTTTTCATCTTGCCAGTGGAAACCCCATTAAACTACAACCCCCCAATCCTCCTTCCCCCAGTGCCTGGCACCCCCTATCCGCACGCCTCTGTGGTTCTGACGACCCTCATTGAGTGGAATCATACAGTCTTGGTCTTTTCGTGACCAGCTTATCTCACTTAGTGTAATGTCTTCAAGACTCATCCACACGGTCGAGTGTGTCAGAATCTGTATCCGAGGCTGAATAATATTCCGTTATATGTGTACTCCACATCTTGCGCATCCATTCATTCATCGCCACGCACCTGGGTTGCTTCCGTATCTTGGCTGTTGTGACTTGAGCTGCCCTGAACAAAGATACACAAATATCTCTTCAAAACCCCGCATTCAGTCTCTCCACAGACACAGAAGTGGAACTCTGGGTCCTACAGCAACTCTATTTTTTAATTTTGGGGGGAACCTCCACACTATTTTCCACAGAAGCTGTACCCACTTTACATTCTCATCGGCAGGATGCAAGGATAGAAATTTCTCCACGTCTTCGCCAATACTGTTTTTTTTTCCTAATTATAACTATACTAATATGTGTGACATGATATCTCGTTGTGGTTTTGACTTGCATCTCCCTAAACGGTTAATGATGTTGAAGATCTTTTCATATGCTTATGGGCATTTGTATGCGTTTGGAGAAATGTCTGTACTTGTAAAGTAACTGATGGTTGTTAAAATGATTTGCTTTTCAATTGGCTGAAACGGTTTTGGGAATATAACTCGAAGTATAGCCTTCCAGGTAGATAGTCTGATATTTATAAGTAAACAAACTATCTATCTATCTATCCATCTATACTAATAACATCGCTTGTATATCATTTTATAATCTACTTGTATACGATACAGACGCATGCACACACACACACATCTGTGGCAAATTATATTTTCCAAAGGTGACCAACCAAATCCATTGTCCATGACACAAGCTTTCCTTACATTGGGCCTCTTGATGCTTTTCCGTTAAGAAGTAGGGTTTATATTTCTTACTTTTGAATCTCGGTAGACATTTGTTATTACTTGGACCAATGGAATATGGCAGAAGTGAGGCTACGTGAGTCCCAAGACAAAGCTATAAAAAATGAGCCAGATTCTGCCTGTCCCCTTCTCTCCTGGGTCTTGTACTATAGCGGTCCTCAGCCAAAGTTTAGAAAGCTGATTCTACAGAGCCTCAATTCTGGAAAGATCGCGTGAAGAGTGGTGCCACGTGGAGACGGAAAGAGACGCCAAGGAGCTCCACCTGTTCCAGTGTGAGTCTGGCCAAGTCACCAGATATGTACATGACGAAGTTTTTGAGATGATCTCTACCCTAGCTTCCTTCGGACCGCAGCACCATGAGATGTCACCCCTGAATTCGCGACTCACAGGAATTTTTAACAATACTAAACGATATTTGTTGCCTTGGGTCCTGAGCGTGGCAGCAGTAGACAACCAGAACGGATTGTAATAGCAGATACGGAGTTTTGCCATCATACAAATGTGGACGTGTGGTTATTTCTTCAGGACTGAATGGCAGTCAGAAGTCAGAAGCGTCCTGCAGAGACCATCGGGGAAAGCTTGGCGTCCCTCAGCGACGCTGTGGGTGATGGTTTAAAAGAAAGTGAAAGGAACGTATTAGAAGCAGGAAGAGAGGGATGCTTGCTACCCAATAGCAAAAAGTAGAGTAGCGGTCTCACCTGTGTTTATATAAAAAGTGGAAAATACACTATGTGAATGTACCCGTGTTAAGTATGCATGCTTTCCTAAATGTAACCTCAATTAATTCTAATGATAACTACTTTAAAATGTTTTTAATGCTTTATTTATTTTTGAGAGAGAGAAAGAGACAGAGAGAGACAGAGAGAGAGTATGAGCAGGGAAGGGGCAGAGAGAGAGGGAGACACAGTCTCCGCAGCCGGCTCCAGGCTCTGAGCTGAAGTCAGACGTTTAACTGACGGAGCCACCCACGCGCCCCTCTGACGATGACTATTGAAGTAAATTAGTAAATTTTACTGACGCCTAGGAAGGACTGTGCAAAGCAAACACTACTGTATAAACGAGTACGTGTCACTAAACAGGGATCAGGAATTTGCCACACAGGATAGTTGAGGCAGGCTGTAAACACACATACCTCTGACGTTGAGGCTCATGTCCTGAACGTTATAATAGCGATTCCATATGAGCTTAAAATATGTCTGCGAACTTAAGCTATTGGAAACATAAAAGGTGGAGGAAATACTATTGCTCCGTACGCAATGTACACACACACGTTTCTTAAAGATCCAGCCAGGCTCTGCGTCCATCATACATACACATTCTACAAGGTGGCCGAAGAACTCTCTCCCATGGCTTACCAGGCTTCGAGTCCAAAGCAAGGAGAAACACGCATGATCACGTCTAGAAAACAGCCCCGTGCTCTGAGGCACTGCACGGCCTAGGACAACAAAGAAACGGTGAAGTGAAATTGCTCTGAAACACATAGATTAATAAAATCATGCATAAATAAAATACGTTAATAAAATGAGCCATTTCTCCCAACTCCTCTGTGCCTTCCAAAGGACTCATTATTTTTTCTTCTTTCATTATGTCTCCTTTCTGTTTATATTTCCTGATGTTTTCCCCACCAAACCTGTTCACCCAGAGAAAATAAATAGTCACACTTTTTCCTTTTCTTTTTTCCTTTTATCTCTCCAGGCTCTGCAACCTCGGTCTGTTAGTAGATTGTCCTTTCAGAAAACGCCGGTCGGATGTCAGGACGGGGCTGCTCTCTACCAGTTGTTAGACTATATATATGACCCCAGGACATGGCAGTAAGTTTGGGGACTAAAGTGACACGATGAGGGAGTCGTCACAGAGAAAATGGCCACATTCATCATGGCTCTTTCACGCACTGGCCTCGTGGGGCTTTGCCATCCGGTATTAGAGAAGTGAACTCTGGCGGGACCCCAGGGGGACCTAACACTCTGTGCGATCTGAATCCCCTGCTTTCCACTCTTGGCCAGCCTGGGTTGCCTTTTCCTTTGCTTTCCAATCGCCTGCTCCCCACAAATGAGAGATGTCAAAATCCTGGTAGTGTATTACCACCGAATCTGAGAAAAGCGACTGTTGAGCGAGCACTGAAAATAGCTTTCAGATATCTTTTGGTTTGGCAAAACCCTTCGAGCATTTTGCAAAACCTCTGCTTCCTTAATTAAAAAAAAAAAAAAATCTGTATTTTAAGGAAAATTTAATGTTTCTGATTGATATACATTTACAACATTAAATAGCATTTTCTTGGGGCTACTTGATCTGTTGAACTATTTATTTCTTATAAATCTTTTTTTTTTCTTTTTTTATCTTTAAGCATCGTTTACTGCCTGGAAGGAAAAGAAGCAATGCTATGAATTTTAGCACATATGCTAACCCTGGAGAATACGAATCCGTTATAAGCTAGGCAGACTCTGCTTTAAAGCTTGATAGATTTATAAACACCAAGAGAAGGCAAGATATATAGCATAATAACGTTAGAAAAATGGAAAATATTTTAATCCCACATAGTTTCTACTCTTTAGAAGTTTACATTAGCAGAAAGCTGTCTATACTAGTCACAATCTTTAATTTTAGCCATGGTTGCGACTGGGAGTCATTTGAAAAGCTGCTCTGAGTTTGCTTAAGTAGCACGAGGTGCTCATTTCCACCCCGACCCACATGCACAATCTTCACCACCAGTGTGATGAAATATTCTTATTATACCAAACAGGCAAGCTTTCACACAGATTCTCTCAAGTCTTGTCCCCAGCCAGTCATCCATTGCTTAAAACTTGAACACCATTTTTCAGCATTATTTCCTGGGATGAACAGAAAATATTCCGTCTCAGGTAGAAGTCCAAGGGGCGGTCCCTAAATCCCAAAAGAGCCATTCCAGCCGGGTGAGCAGAGATGATGCTTCTTGCTGGAGCTCAGGCCATCTTAACCCCCCCTGGGGGCCCAGCCCATAGCAAACACATGAGTGGATTCTCATCCTGATCCTGACCCCAACATCTGTGATTTAATTGTAATAAAATTAAACTAAATGCATACATTATAGAATCTATTCTACAATCCAAACCTTACTATTCTAAGGCAGAGTGAAGAAAAATAAATGCCAAGAGGATTGTGCAGACCCTGGAGACCTAAACCAAAGGATGAAGTCTGACAGATATGTTTAGGCAAGGGGAGGAAGAGCGGATGGGATGAGTCTGAGACCATGTTAGGTGAGATCATGTAAGATACCGCACCTGGAATGAGGGAGGTGCACCGCGACCGTGGTCCTGGGCCCTCGAAAACTGGCATCCATGACCCATTCAGGCCAAATATAACATGGTTAAATGTTAGTAAGGTTTCGTCAGAACCCACCTTTTCTTAATTCAAAGACAGTGTATCGTCTGCTCCTTCATTCCAACCCATGATTAGGGACACCTCGATGTTGAAAACTAGCGCCAGCTTGAGGGAGAATAAGCCAGTAGCTAATAACTAAGGACAGTTTCCTAGACTCTGTTGGGATATTTTGTGGAGTTAAGTAGCAGGTGAAGGGCTTTGGGGGGACAAAAAACTTATTTCAAAAAGAATCGTTTAAATAATATTTTCTAGGTGAGTTCCTATGTCACCAGAAATGTAAATTTTTCATGCACATCAACTGGATCGCCTAAACCGATGGCACCGGATTAGGAAAGTGGTGTTTTGTCTATCGGCATTGCTTTCTTTAAGTGCTATGACAGTTTCTTTTCTTTTTAAAAAAAAATTTTAAGTTTGTTTATTTTGAGAGAGAGAGAGCGTAAGTTGGGGAGGGGCAGAGAGAGAGGGAGAGAGAAAATCTCAAGTAGACTCTACACTGTCAGCGCAGAGCCCGATTAGGGGCTCAAACTCATGAACTGTGAGATCACGACCTGAGCCAAAGTTGATGGCTTAACCGACTGAGCCACCCAGGTGCCCCATTAAGTGCTATGACTTTTTCTATATGACTGGACATCACTATAATATTTCTCCTACAGTATTTCATATATAATACTATGTGTTCTATATTTAATCGCAAAAAGACTACATTTAGAATCTTGAAGGTGGAAGAATTGTCTTTGACAGATTTGATACATTACGGGGAGAGAAGGGAGGATACGCTAAGGCCCCAGAAAACTTTCAGTTCCCCACCAAAACAAGCAAAACAAAGCAAACACCACATATAGTTTATAATCTATTTTACTTTATAATTATATTTTATTTATTTTGTACTTACAAATGTATAGAATCATTACCAAAATAAAACATAAGCACAACGCATGAAAAAAAAAAGGATATCGATGATATTTAGATGACTTCTGGAATATCGAGAATACAACCATTGATTTCCATTTACAATTCTAATTCATCCACAATATTTCAGACCATTTGTTTATAAACAACAGGGTGTTTGTAAACTGCTATTTGTAAATAATATCTTTGATTAGGATCATAGGCTCTGGATCAGACTGGGTTTGAGTCTCATATCTGCCACTTACCACATAGAAAAAGAAAAGTCATGATTTGGTTTCTCTAAACAGCAGTTTCACCATCTGCCAAATGAGGATCCTAGAGAGGATTTAACAGAAATAATCTACATATAAGATCCAGATAATAATAATACTGTTACCATAAAATGTATTTTGTCCTAAAAATCTGGTTGGAAAACTGGATAAAGGAAAGACTGAGTGATGCAGTATGCCTATGATCTTCAACCAAATCAGTCTCAGGGACCATAGTCTCTCCTCATCAGAGGCTGATGGGAAAGGTGGGGGTCACTAAGATGGCAGAGAAGTAGAAGGACCCTATGCTTGCCTTGTTCCTCAAACACAACTAGATAAATATCAAATCACTCTGAATACTCAAGAAATCGATCTGTGGACTGACTGAACAAACTGTGAAACTAGAGAGAGGGAAGAGGCCCCATCGTGAAAGGTAGAATAGTTTGGGGGAGAAGAATAGTGTGGGGGAGAAGAGTAGTTTGGGGGAGAAATGGAGTGTTGCAGAGGGGAGGGATCCCTGGTCATGTAGAGAAGCGAAGACAGAGGAATACACAGGGGATCACACAAGGAAAACACTTTGCTGAAGTTATTGACTGGGAAAATGAGAGGGGTTAATTTTTGTGCATATTTGCAATCAGTGGGTCTCCATTGGAGACTGGAGCTTAGAGGTCTATGGCGAGGCTGGTGTAGAGCCCTGAGGCTGCTGCCCTACTCCTGTACAGAAGGCAAGGAGGTAACCTGGGGGCAGAGGGCATGATCTGTGGATCACCAGAGATGCACTGGGAGAGATGACTGTCCCTGTTTGGAGTGCATCTGTGAAAGGTGGCATTGCCTTTCTGGGGACAAAGGAGCTGAGGTGCTCCATTTCTCTCCTCTGCCACTCGGCATAAACTAAGTTCAGTAATCAGCAAATCATGAAAGCAAATGTCAATGATTCCATTGAGATGTGTTTGTATCATAGGAGTCCTAGAAGAAAGAGAGAGAAAAGGGGCACAAGTTTTATTTGACAAAATTATACCTGAAAACTTCCCAAATCTGGGGAAGGAAGCAGACTTCCAAATCTAGGAAACACAGAGAACTCCAATCAAAATCAACAATAACAGGCCAATACCAAGACGTATTGTAGTTAAATTTGCAAAATATCGAGAAAAAGAAAAAAAAAATCCTAAAATCAGCAAGACAAAAGAAGTCCCTACCTTACAAGGGAAGACAAATTAGGGTAGTAGCATATCTCTCCAAAGAAATTTGGCAAGTCAGAAGGGAGTGGCATGATATTTTCAGTGTGCTGAATGGGAAAAATCTGCAGCCAAGAATACTCTATCCAGAAAGGCTACCCTTCAAAATAGAAGGAGAGATAAAGAGTTTCCCAGACAAACACTAAAGGAGTTCATGTCTACTAAACCAGTCCTGCAAGAAATATTAAAGGGGACTCTTTGAATGGGAAAAAGACTAAAATGATACAGAGAAAAATCTCTGGAAATGACAAAAAAAAAAAACCAAACAAACAAACAATAAAATGGCCCTAAATACATATCTATCAATAATTATCCTGAATGTAAATGGACTCAGTCCTCCAATCGAAAGACATAGGGTGTCAACATGGATTAAAAAAACAACAACAAAAAACAAGACCCATCCATATGCTGCCTACAACAGACTCAGTTTAGACCTCAAGACACCTCAAGATTGAAAGTGAGGGGTTGGAGAACCACTTATCATGTTAATGGATGTCAAAAGAAAGCTGAAGTAGCCATACTTACATCAGGCAAACTATGTTTTAAAACAAAGACTGTAACAAGAGATGAAGGAGAGCACTATATCATAATAAAGGGGACTATCCAACAAAAAGAGCTAACAATTGTAAATATTTATGCCCCCCACTTGAGAGAACCCAAATATATCAAACAATTAACACACATAAAGTAACTCATTAATAGTAATACAATAATAGTAGAAGACTTTAACACCCCACTTCATCTGCAAATCATCTAAGCAGAAAATCAACAAGGAACCAATGGCTTTGAATGACACATTGGACAAGATGGACTTTACAGGTATTTTCAGAGCATTTCACCCTAAAAAATCAGAATACACATTCTATTCCAGTGCACATGGAATATTCTCCACAATAGATCACACATTAAGTCACAGATGAAGCCTCAATAAGTATACAAAGACTGAGATCATACCATGCATATTTTCCAACCACAATGCTGCGAAACTTGAAGTCATCTACAAGGAAAAAAAAAATGTGTAAATACCACAAAAACATGGAGATTAAAGAACATCCCACTAAAGAATAAGTAGGTTAATCAGAAAATTACAGAAGAAATTTAAAAAAAATACATGGAAACAAATGAAAATGAAAACACAACAGTCTAAAACCTTTGGGATGTAGCAAAAGCAGCCATAAGAGGGAGGTATATGGCAATACAGGCTTACCTCAAGAAGCAAGAAAAGTCTCAACTACAAAACCTAATGTCACACCTAAAGGAGCTAGAAAAAGAACAACAAATGAAGCTTAAATCCAGCAGAGGGAAATAATAAAGATTAGAGCAGAAATAATTGATACAGAAACAAAAAAGTTAGTAGAATAGATAAACAAAACCAGGAGACGGTTCTTTGAAGAAAATTAATAAAAATGATAAACTTCTAGCCAGATTTATCAAAAAGAGAAAAGACCCAAATTAATAAACTGACAAATGAGAGAGAATAACTCACTACCAACAACACAGTAGTACAAGTATAAGAGGATATTCTGAAAAAAATATAGGCCAACCAATTGGGCAATCTGTAAGAAATGGATAAATACCTAGAAATATGTAAACTACCAAAACTGAAGCAGGAATAAGTAGAAAACTTGAACAGACAAGTAAGCAGCAAAGAAATTAAATCATCAATCAAAAATATCCCAATGAATGAAAGTCCAGGGCCAAAAGCCTTCCCAAAGGAATTCTACCAAACACTTAAAGAAGAGTTAATACTATTTTTCTCAAACTATTCCAAAAAAAAAAAAAAAAATAGAAATGGAATGAAAACTTTCAAACTCATTTTATGAGGCCAGCATTACCCTGATTTGAAAATCAGACAAAGAGGCCACTAAAAAAGAGAACTACAGGCCTATATTCCTGATGGACATGAATGCAAAAATCTTCAAGAAAATACTAGCAAATCAAATCCAACAGTACACTAAAAGAATCATTCGCCACAATCAAGTGGGATTTATTCTTGAGTTGCAAGTGTGTGTGGTTCAATATTCACAAATCAGTCAACGAGGTATACGCTGATACACCACATTAATAAAAAAAAATTCTTTCGGTAAATACAGAAAAAACCATTTGACAATTCTTAACAAAGTGCATTCTTGATAAAACCCTCAACAACGCAGTGATAGAAGGAACGTACATCAATATCATAAAGGCCATTTATGAAAAATTCACCACTAAAAACATCCTCAATGGGGAAAAACTGAGAGCTTTTCTTCTATGGTTTGGAACAAGACAGAGATGCTCACTGTCACCACTGTTATTTAACATAGTACTGGAAGTCATAGCCTCCACAATAAGACAACAAAAAGATTTAAAAGGCATCCAAATGAGCAAGGAAGAATTCAAACTTTCACTACTTGCAAACGCCATAATACTCTATGTAGAAAACCTGAAAGACTCCACAAAAAATTGTTAGAAATGATAGACAAATTCAGTAAAGTTACAGGATACAAAATCAACATACAGAAATCTGTTGCATTTCTATACACCAATAATGAAGCGGCAGAAAGAGAAATCAAGGATTCAATCCCATTTACAAATGCACTAAAAATCATAAGATACCTAGGAATAAACCTAGCCAAAGAGGTAAAAGATCTGTACTTTGAAAACAATAAAACACTCAAGAAGGAAATTGAAGATGACACAATGAAATAGAAAAACATTCCATGCTCATGGGTGGGAAGACCAAACATTGTTAAAATGACTATCCTTCCCAAAGAAATCTTTACATTTAATGTAATCCCCATCAAAATACCACTAGCATTTTTCACGGAGCAAGAACAAACAATCCTAAAATTTATATGGAACCACAAAAGACCCTAGGTAGCCAAAACAATCTTGAAAAAGAAAAGCAAACTGGAGGCATCACGATTCTGGGCTTCAAGCTATATTACAAAACTGTTGCCATCAAGACAGTATAGTACTGGCACAAAAACAGACACATAGATCGATGGAACAGAATAGAAAATCCATAAATGGACCCAGAGTGACAGTGAAACCGTGGTTTGGGAGCGTAATTCGTTCCAGAAACATGGTTGTAATCCAAAGCACTCCTATTCCAAAGTGAATTCCAAGAACCATTGGCTCGGTTGTGATCATGTGATATCTGGCATCACGTACTACTTGTATTGCAAGACACTACTCGTTTATCATGTTCCAATTTATTAGAAACGTTTGCTCCTCTTGTGGAACACGCACAGAACAAGTTACTCGCCACGCAAGGTTTAGCTGTGCATAGTCAACTTACCTTCAGCAAAGCTAGAAAGAAGATCCAATGGAAAAGACAGTCTCTTCAACAAATGGTTTTGGAAAACTGGACAGCCACATGCAAAAGAATGAAATTGGACCATTTTCTTACATCATACACAAAAATAAGCTCAGAATGGATGAAAGACTTAAATGTGAGACAGGGAACCATCAAAATCCTAGAGAAGAACACAGGCAGTGAGTTCTTCGATATTGGCCACAGCAACTTCTTATTAGATACATCTCCTGGGGCAAGGGTAACAAAAGCAGGCATGAACTATTGGGATTTCATCAAGATAAGAAAACAACAACAACAAAAAAACAAAAAAAAACTTCTGCACAGCAAGGGAAACAGTCAAAAAAACTAAAAGACAACCTTCAGTGTGGGAGAAGATATTTACAAATGACATATCTTATTAAGAATTAGTATCCATGGGTCCCTGGGTAGCTCAGCCAGTTGAGCGTCCGACTTCAGCTCAGGTCATGATCTTACAGTCTGTGATTTCGAGCCCCGCGTCGGGCTCTGTACTGACGGCTCGGAGCCTGGAGCCTGCTTTGGATTCTGTGTTTCCATCTCTCTCTGCTCCTCCCCTGCTCATGCTCTGTCTCTCTCTCTCTCTCTGCCAAAAATAAACAAACATTTAAAAATTAAAAAAAAAAAAAGAATTAGTATCCAAGGGACACTCCAGTGTCTCAGTCAGTTAAGCCTCTGACTCTTGATTTTGGCTCAGGTCATAATCTCTGGTATTTGATATAGAGCTCCGCCCCAAGCTCTGTGCTAATAGCACAGAACCTGTTTGGGATTCTCAATCTCTCTCTCTCTCTCTCTCTCTCTCTCTGCCTCTCCCCTGCTCGTGCACTCTCTCTCTCTCTCAAAATAAATAA
Source organism: Panthera tigris (assembly GCF_018350195.1). Lineage (NCBI taxonomy): Eukaryota > Metazoa > Chordata > Mammalia > Carnivora > Felidae > Panthera > Panthera tigris. The sequence continues at coordinate 136,020,202 of NC_056662.1, read as the reverse complement.
ACACACTTAAAAAAAATGGGCCGAAGACAAGAATAGACATTTTTCCAAAGGAGACATACAAATGACTTAACAGACACATGAAAAGATGCTCAACGTCACTCATCATCAGGAAAATACAAACCAAAACTACAATGAGATGCCACCTCACACCTGTCAGAATAGCTAAAATCAACAACACAAGAAACCACAGGTGTTGGTGAGGATGTAGAGAAAGGGGAACCTTTGTGCACTGTTGGTGGGAACGCAAACTGGGTGCAGTTACTCTGGAAAACAGTTTGGAGTTTCCTCAACAAGTCATAAATAGAACTAACGTATGACCCAACAGTTGTACTATCAGGTGTTTACCCAAAAGATATAAAAATAATGATTCAATGGCATATAGGTAACATATCCCTGATGTTGACAGCAGCATTTTCAACAATAGCCATTATGGAAGCAACCCAAGTGTCCATTGTGCGTGTGTGTGTGTGTGTGTGTGTGTGCGTGTATATACACACACACAATAGTCCAGGCAATATTCTACTACATATATATATATATATATATATATATATATATATGCGCAATGGAATATTATTCAATCATAAAAAAGAATGCAATCTTACAATAATGTGGATGGAGCTAGAGAGTATAATGCTAAGCAAAACAAGTCAGTGAGAGAAAGATAAATACCATCAGATTTCTGTCATATGTAGAATTGAAGAAACAAAAAAAATGAACATGGGGGGAAAGAGGGAAGCTAATCATAAAACAGACTCTAAATGATAGAAGACAAACTGAGGGTTGTTGGAGGGGAGGTGGGTGGGAGGTGATGGGCACTGGGTGTTATATGTAAGTGATGAGTCACTAAATTCACTCCTGAAACCAAGATTACACTGTATCTTAACTAACTGGAATTTAAATAAAAGCTTGAAGTAAAAAAAAAAAAAAAAAGTTGATGGGAAAGCATAGCAATTACTATCCAACCATAATAACAAAGTTTGTAACTGGAGGTGATTAACAATTTACAAAGGAATATATCACACTGATGCGTTTCAAGTTCTATGTAAGAAGTGACAGCATCTGTTGTGTTCACTAACTACGTGTTTAGAGTAGACACTCAACAAATATTTTTGATAAGTTACTGGACCTACACTTGAATTTAATTTAAGAATTTAATCAACTGAAATTGATACAGACAAATTCACAAGTGTTAAGGAGAGATTATACCATGCTCTCTCAAGAGCTGATTGAATAAGTGTTAAAAATAATCAGTAAGGATGTGAAAAATTTAAATAATATGATTCATAGATTTGGTCCACTTTACACGTAGAAGACACTGCCACAGCAGCATTATTAGTAATTTATTATTATTATTTAATAATCATTAAACTATAAAACTATTAGAAGAACTCAAAAAGGTCAATCTTCATGGCCTTGGATTTGGCAACTGAGTCTTAGATTTAACACCAAAAGTATGAGCAACAAAAACAAAAATAGATGAATTGGGCTTCATAAAAATGTAAGGCTTTTGTCCTCAAAGGACACTATCAATCTAGTGAAAACACTCCACAGAATAGGAGAAAATATTTTAAAATTATATATCTGATAAGGGAATTGTACCTAGAAGTTATAAAAGATATAAAGCATGCACTCATTGATAAAGAGAACTTAATTTTAAAACGGCAAAAGATTTTAATAAGTGTTTCTCCAAAGACATATGAGTGGCTAATAAGCACTTGACAGGGTATTCAATGTAGCCCAATATTGCTAGCCTTTAGAACCATGCAAATCAAGGCCACCATGAGGTGACACATCACATAATCTAAGTTCGTGGGGTGCCTGGGGGGGGGGGTTCAGTTGGTTGAGAGTCCAAATCTTGATTTCAGCTCATGCCATGATCCCAGGGTTGTGAGATCACGCCCCGCGTAGGGCTCTGTGCTGACAGTGTGGAGCCTGTATGAGATTCTTGGTTTCCCTCTCTCTCTGCCCCTCCCCCACTCACGCTGTCTCCATCTCAAAAATAAATAAGTAAACACCTAAAAAAAAAAAAAAAAGAGTATCATGATTAGATTTAAGTTCATATGTATATTTTACAAAATGTACTAAAGTGTAAAAAGTTTGTAAAATATACTTTATAGAAATTAACTTCATAAATATACCAAAACCCACTGAATTGCAAACTTTAAATGGGTGAATTTTATGGTATCTAAATTATATCTTTGGAAAATTGCTTTTAAAAAGTAAATGGAAAAGCATGTCAAAACACACCTTCAAAATCAGGAAGCCAGAAAGGACAGAAATCAGAAAACCCATCCTGCCGGGGATTTTTATCCATTCTCTACATACTTGATAGAATCAATTGTGGGGAACATTAAGAACCAGAAGATGTGAAACAACACAAATCACCATTCTGGGGTCATAAGTGTGTCGTTAACACACCCAGTGATCGTGGAGCGCACATCCTTCAGAAGCACACGAGGAACTTTCATGAAAATGGACTAAAGCAATATGCCAATTACGCAGAAAGCAACGTTAGAAGGTCACTATCATCCACAGTGCATTTTCTGCCATTAAACAACTACTTTTACTATAAATAATATGATTGTGTAGTAAGCATCAGACTCCCAAGGAGGGCTTTTTGTATTCAAATTTTTTTAATGTTTATTTATTATTTATGAGAGACAGAGAGACAGAGCATGAGTGGGGGAGGGCCAGAGAGAGAGAAGGAGACCCAGAATCCGAAGCAGAAGGAGGGCTTTTTAAAATCCACCTTTCTGGGAAGCTCTGCCCTGGTTTCTGTTTCAGTCGAGTGAGTGAGGCCCAGGGCTTGCATTTCTAGCAAGTTCCCTGGTGACGCTTATGTTGTTGGTCAAGGAAGCATATTTTGAGAATCACGGCTCTAAAATATGCATTTAGAAACTTAACAGCACACTTCTAAATAACACAGATCCTATGTGAAATGATAATTGAAATTATAAGATACTTTTAATAAATAAAAATAGAAGTGCTACATACCAAAAACAGCAGGGCAGAGGGGAAATCAAACTGAAGAGGGTCTTAAGAGGCTGTTTAAAGCGCACATACTTACGCTGGGAAATAAGACAGGCTGGGAATGAATGGGTCAAGTATTCAGTACAGGAAGTAAGGAAAATAGCAACAGTAAGTAAACTCAAAGATGTAGGAAAAAAGGAAGTAATAACTATAAAAGCAGATATTCATCGAATAGAAAACAAAGATGCCATTCAGAGGATTCACAATGCCAGATTTGTTGTTTCGAAAGTGCAATGAAATTGTCAAACCTGTGGCGATGGTGGCCAAGAAAAAAAATACAGAGAAAATGCGCAGATAACCAATCGACCAATGAGAATTATTCCCACATGTAATAAAGACTGAAAAAATAAGAAAATATTATGAAGGACATATGCCAGTGCATTTTAATACCTGGGCAAAATGTGGACCATTTCCTTGAAAAGCATGAATTTCCAAACTCAAGTAATGGAAGTCAACACATAATAAAATCTCGTGGCAAACTAGGAGTAGAAAATTACCTGCATAACCTGATAAGGAATTATGGGAAATATACAATATGATATAACAGAAAATAAAGTGTTTAATATAGTCAGAAACAGTATAAATGTTCCCACTCCCCATTTATTGTTAAATGGATATGGGTCTTCTAGTAAGCAAAAAGTAAAGGAAAATATATAGAATGTGTGTGGGCTGAGAGAGAAAAAAACAAAACAAAATTGCTATCGTTTATAGATGATGATTGTCCTTTTAGGAATCCCCCAAAATTCTGTATACAAATCTCCAGAATGAATATGGGGATTGTGCTAAGTTGCACAGTATAAGGCTATGATTTAAAGGTAATTGGGTTTTTATATCTGAGTAGCAAATGGATTGAAAGTTTTATATTTACTACAGAATAATGTATTTGTGACAAACAATATATTTTAAAAATACATGTGTATGTCTACTATGGAAAAGTGTGAAAGTTTATATTTAAAAAAAAAAAAAACAAAAACATTAAGGAAACCTTGGACAAATTAAAAGATAAAACATGTCCATGCAGGAGACAACATGGTACGAATACTAGTTTTCCCCAAATTGATCTATGCACTCAAAAAGCATTCCACAAATACTCTGATTTGTTTCGTTTTGTTTTTTTTCTCATGGTATCAGGTAACCTGATTCTACAACAAAGCAACAGAGATAAAGAATAAGCAAGACACTTCTTACTCTGGATTTCCAACTCCCTAGTCTGGATTTGAAGTGTTTACTTCTAAACCCACCACCCCTTGTCCTGGAGGGCATTTCCCTCGGGGGAGGGGGAAGCTTGCAGAATCAGTTGATTGCACTTTTTCTGTAACCCCAATGACCTTCACAATATCTTGTACAGCAACTGCTTTTGTTTTCTACCATTCCCACTTAATCACAAAAGATTTGCAATTTGTTAATTACCTCTGCATTTCATATGGATTCCTTGCGCCTGCTCATTCTTGATTCCGATGTCCACTGAGTCTCATTCCTCGTCTTGTTCTGAGTCCCTTGGACACAAAGTTCATAAACATACAAGGCTTATATTCGAGGGGTGCTCGCTCCGAAATTTTAATTAAGGAAGGGATATAGATATTTAGTCTCTAAACAGTGCAGATCATTTTGTTCCAGAAGATATGAGGTTAGTAAACGTACATAGTATGAAAGCTATATTTCCTAGAAAATATGAATGTAAAATGTAGTAGGAATCATAGAATTTTATAGCTAGCGATTAACTTCCGTATTATCTAATAAAATAGCTTCCGTTTCCTGATGAGGAAACTAAGAAAGGCACAAAGAGGTCAGAAGATTTGGCTCTAAGTTTTAGAGTATTTGACCCTGGACATGTTGCTATTTGCGCTAAATCTATTTCTTGGTGTGGATGAACAAAAGAATCAATTCAGTCAAATGACTGAATCTTTCACAGACGTGACAGAAGGATGGCTTTAATTATTGATGGATTTGGAGGGGTTACACTATTCTGGCGTGAGGCTGTGGTGTCCATTCGGTTCTTGTCTGAGAGAATATTCCTGACATGTTCGTGAGGAGGAGCTCACATCATGCTGGAACAACAACTTCAAAACAACGAGAATGCTAGAAGAACAATTAAAAGACAGCAAAAGGGAGGATTTTCAATAAAACCAGTCCCTAGAGAGAGGGTGTGACAAGCAAGCTACTGAAAAATGATCTAGTTCAAATGGAATCTGCAAGCTCTTCTCAGATTCTAAGCGGGCAGTGATGCCTTCACGGTGTGAGCTCACAGAGACTCGAAGCTCCAACTTAGTGGCCATTTAGATAACGACATGCCTCACGGTGAGGGTGAATCCAGGTCTGGCTGCTTTACAGAATTTACCCTCAACTGTATGCACCGATTTTCTTGAGGAATCCTGAAATATTTGCTCAGGTCCCTACTGCAAGTGAAACAAACAAACAAACACATGAAGTCTTCATTCAGACAGAAAAAAGTCTCATGACGTCTAAAATCAGGTATTAACAGTAGTCAACGCCGTATCCAAATTGCTACTAAAGAAGCTTGGCTAAAAGTTTCCATAATGAGCTTCATCAGTTTTACGACCGTCATTTATCTCTGAGCATCGTATATTAAAACAAGATCCTCAGCACCAAACGCGACGAGGCTTAATTTAAAAATATCTCATTAATTTGCAGTAATGAGGTGTAATGAATATTTATGGAAAGTTTTATCTGTACCTATTAATTTGCTGTGATGTGTCACTGATAAACCAATCCTCTAAGCTGAAACCAAGAGACGACATAGTGAAACGCGTATAAAATAATGTCTTATAACCACCGCTTGAGATTCCAACACTTGGTGTAAAAGATAATATGTTTCCTGCAGATGAAAGTTTACTGTATAATTCACTGAATACACCACAGGGAGCTAAGTCATTTTCTCTGCACACACAGTTTATTACTTTTAAATATCATCTCTCCCCTCACCGATAAGGCAGAAAAAACAGTGTTTTCCTTCAGCAGAAACCAATTGTCTTCACTTCTGGATATTGGAGTAAAGATCGTTTGGATTACAGATCAAAGAAAATCGCAGGTGTGCAAATCATCAGAATGTTTTGCTGAAGGGCCTGAGAAGTGGTTTAGGTCTAGTGCACGGTCAGTTGTTCCTTTGGTCCACAAGCATCCTGTGGAAGGGGGTCACTGTGGTGCCACTCATGGTCACTGGTCATCCCTGCCCATTTCTTCCTGGGGGGGGGGTCTTCCTTTGTCTCGGGGCAGCACGTTACGATGATTATTTACTCCCACTACTTTACCACCAAAGAGCAAACTTCAACATGGTGGACGTCTGCAAATGTTCATGATTGATGAGCCATGAAGATAATTCCTTCTCCAACGCTAGGGTCTTTTTAATTTTTTAAAATTTTTATTTATTTTTTGAGAGAAAAGAAGAGTTCGCGTGAGCAAGGGAGGAACAGAGAGAAGGAGACAGGATCTGAAGTGGGCTCCATGCCAATAGCGAAGAGCCCGATGTTTAGCAGAGAGCTTGAACCCACGGCCCATGAGAGTCTTAAGCCATGCTGGAGTCTTAAACCTATCCCCAGTTTAAAAGGCTAAGATTCCAGCTTTATCCAGCTTCATCACAAGCTCAAATTCAGTTTTTATGCTCCAACCAACAATCGAGGTCACGGTCAGAAGACTCCAAAATTTACAACACCGAGCTGTAAAATTGTGGTCTTTCGGACATAAATTTTCTGTTACAATGGGGACATTTTCACACATGTCCCAAAGATCTGAACTACTGATTGCAAAATAGGTGTGTTTTGAAATCCTTAGTTTTGAAAATTAAAGGATCTACGTGCTAGTTTATTTGTATTTATGACCAGGAAACATTAAATCAATTGGAAGGGCATTAGTGTTAATTTTGAAGTGTTCATGTCATAAAGTTAAAGTTTTTAATAGTAATTTTTGAAGTAGAATTCGATAATTAAAAGGTCCTTCTATTTTCTAATAAAATACTAAAACATTGATTTCATTTAGATTTTGACAAGTGAAGCAGGATTATTTAAAAAAAAAATTTTAACACTTATTCATTTTTGAGAGTAAGAGAGACAGAGTATGAGCAGGGGAGGAGCAGAGAGAGAGGGAGACACAGAATCCGAAGCAGGCTCCAGGCTCCCAGCAGTCAGCACAGAACCCGATGCGGAGCTCGAACTCACAGACCCTGAGATCATGACCTGAGCTGAAGTTGGACGCTTAACCGACTGAGCCACCCAGGCACCCCTTGATTTTTTTTTATTTTTTGAAGAACGTCCAAACTGTCTTCCACAGCGGCTGCACCCGTTTGCATTCCCACCCACTGTCTTACATCATACATATAAACAAACTCAAAATGGACTAAGGACCTAACTGTGAGGTCCTGAATCCATGAAATAGCTCTTTAACAACAAGGACATTGGAGGTTGTCACAGAAAAACTGAATGCATATAAGCAGGAATGCTTCCTAAAGATAAATGTTTCAATAAAACTGGAAGATACAATAATTATAAGCTGGTAGGCACTCTTAAATTATATCTTCTTGGCCCACGGAAGAAAATACAAGAGAAAATACATGGTAGAAAATACAGTGGTCATTTATAACAGCAACAGAACAAGATTAAAAAATAAGAATAAACTCGGGCACCCGGGTGGCTCAGTCGGTTAAGCATCTGACTCTTGATTTTGGCTCAGGTCATGATCCCAGGATCCTGAGATCGAGCCCTGCCTCAGGCTGCATGTTAGTGCAGAGGTTGACTGGGATTTTCTCTCTCTCCCTCTCTCTCTGCCCCTCCCCTGCTCTCTCTCTCCCTCTCTCCAAATAAATAAATAAACTTTAAATAATAAGAAGAAACTTAAATATTCACAAGTGTTGTCATGGAAACATTAAAATGTGTCTGAAGAAGTCACACACAAAAAAGCTAGAATAAATGGGAGCTTACGTCATAGAACATACTGGAATCTGTACTCACGTTCTGAGAAGCTGAGATGTCCAGTGTCGGGAAAACATACGCAGAGATAACATCAAAGAAGGACAGAAAATACCCTGAACTCTTACCCAGGAATACGAAATATGACTATTAGCTCAGGATCTTTTGTGAAAAGAAACTTTGCTCGCTCTCTCTACCAAAAGTCCCTAAAAGAAAAGATCCTTAGAGGCTGTGGGAACCAGAGGGATCAAAATCAGTGTTTCCAGGGAACCAAGAAACACTTGGAGAAATGTTAGGACAGGGAAGGACAGAGTCACCCGAAATTACTTTTGCCAGAAAACAAGCATGTCCGCTAGACCAAGCAGGATGCGTGCTCAAGACAGAGAGGTTGGGTCGAAGTGGCTCCTCTTGGGCAAATCCAGGACAATTGCCGCTTCAAAAGTGGACACTCGCATTCTCTGCTGCACCCCTCTGGGTCAACAGTCCACGTGACTGGGAGGCATGAGAGTGGGAGGGGCCTGAGATCACACCATGTGGCATCATTCCTGGTGACACCTCAATGTTCTTCCTGCCTTTTTTTTTTTTTTTTTTTTTTGCAGAACCACAGTCACTCGTTCTCCCTTCACAAAGAGCAGTTTATCTTTTCAGAAAGAACAATTCAACGAATGTGGAAGGGATTAGAAAACACCTTGTCTCAACCCCAACGAAAATAATGGATTCAGTCAAGGATCATCCATCATTAATGGGTGCTAAAGTCATACACTGAAGACTGGAAGGATATTTCCAAAGTGCGAAAGGTGAGTCCCAGTAATCACTGGTTAATGGCGAAGGAAAAACCAAAGAAGAAAAAAGACAAAAAAAAGTCCCTACAAAGGAGCAACGCAACCCTAACCGATTTATCAAACGCAGCATCGTAAATAGTAAGACATCTGAAACCTCACCCCCGGAATGCAGTGCAATGTCACACAGACGGCGTAGCTATGGTCTTCGTTTCCTGGGGCTGTCTTAAAGGACCGAAAATGGGGCGGCTTAAATTTCTGGAACCAAGGTGTCAGCAGGGCCAGGGTCCCTCTGAAGCCTGTAGGGTAATCCTTCCTGCCTCCCCATTTCTCCGGGCCGCTGGCCAACCTCTCGTCCTCTGGTCTGTAGCTGCACACTCCAATCTCCGCCTTGTCATCACATGGCCTCCCCCCACCCCCCCGTGTGTCTTTGTCTTCACATGGCTGTCTTTTTATAAGGACACCAGTCGTATTGGATTAGGGCCCACCCTACTCCAGCACGACCTCATCTTGACTAATGACATCTGCAAGGACCCTATTTCCTGTGATGCACTGAAGTTTGGGATTTCAACGTATCTTTTTTGGGGGAAGACAGCTCAACCCACACCACCCATGGGTCTCCTACTCACAGGAAGCCAGGGTCACTGGAGGCACATCTCCTGAAGGGCTCAGATGCAGCCTCTCATGCCCCAAGGCCCAGCACAGAAATAGCCTTTCGAGAAGTACCCAGACTTTATGTGACAGAGACTCATTTCCTGAGTTTCAAGCATTGGTCTGATGGGCAGAAACCTGCTGGGATGCTCTCCAGGGACATAGGCTGGTGGGTGCCATCCTTTGGCTTTCCCTCTGTCCTGCAAAAGCTGGTGGGGACCATCCATCTCTCTCTGCCTTTTTCTTTGTTTTTCTGTTCCATTGTTTTCTTTTATCCTTTTGTTCTGTAGGTACCTTCTTAGCACGTCCCCCACGCTGTGCCCAGCCACCAGCGTCTCCCACAGAGGGGCTTTACACACCTTTAGTGCTCTGGTTTTTAGGTCTGATAACTCGGTTTTGGGGGCCACGACCTTAGGGATGCCCCTTGATTATCCAGCTCTGGAGGCCAGGAGGGCTTGCATTATTGGGTCCCACGGGAATGTCACAATCACAGAGGCAGTTCAGGGACGACTACATCTCCCAGGGCACTGCCCAGTCAAACGACTGGCATCCACCCCACTCTTTCTGAGGAAGATGCCTGTTTAGTTTGTCCAGGAGCTTTGGCCTGAGAGGCAGGTTTGGCACAGTTACAGAGGAGCTCTCGGGTGACACAGGCCAGTGGATGCAGACTTTGTGCTCTCCAGGGGACCCACTACCACCCGTATCTTCTAGAAAGGAGTTTGTATCTTTGGTGCCATGGCTTCTGCGGCTGCTGTCAGGGAATAGCTCTACATTCCCCGGCTCTGGTGGCCAGCAGGGCATCCACTCATGGGTCCCACTGGACTGTAACCATAGGAGAAATTATTCGCAAACAGCCACCACTCTTAGGGCAAGCGAGAGGCAACAGTCTTAGGAACTCAGTCTTTCTGGATTGAGGTCCTCTGGCTTCTCCTCATAGCTACAGCCTCAGGGACAAGCTTATAACTAAAGGCAACGAAATTATATAATTGTAATGAAATCTAAAGGCTGATGGTAAACCTTTCCTGAGACCTCAGAGGCGAGCACTCTCTGTGCCCTCCCCTCTGCCATGCTCTAGAGGGCCAGCATCTCGCAGGGGGGAGCTCCATTTCTTACATCTGGTGCCCTGGTTTCTGTGGCTGCTGCGAGAAGGGAACGGCAATGGGATTTACTCCAGGGATGCAAGGACGGTTCAATATCCGCAAATGAGTTCAACACGGTACATACAGCACATTAACAAAAGGAATAAAAATCATGTGGTTATTTCCATAGATGCAGAAAAAGCACTTGAGAAAATTAAAAATTCATTTATTAAAAGATCGCTCGACCAAGTGGGCATAGAGGGAACGTACTTCAACATAATGAAGGCCATATGTGACAAGCCCACGGCTAACATCATACTCTTGGAGGGAAAGCTGTTGGGATGCCTATGTTTGCCACTTTGATTCGGCACAGAATTGTAAGTCTTAGCCAGGACAATTAAGCAAGAAAGAGAAATAAAAGACATCCAAATGAGAGAGAGAGAAGCAAAACGGTCACCATTTGCAGATGACATAATATATATCTTCCGAAAGCCTAAAGACTCCACCAAAAAATTGTTATAACTAATAAATTAATTGAGTAAAGTTACAGGATATACAGAATCAATATACAGAAATCTGCTGCATTTCCATACATGAATAATCAACCACCTGAAAGAGAAATTAAGAAAACAATCCCATTTGCAATCGTATCAAAAAGAATATAATAACTAGGAATAAATTTAACCACGGACATGAAAGATCGATACACGAAAAACTATAAAACATTGATGAAAGAAATTGAAGATGTGAATAAATGAAAAGATATCTCACACTCATGGATTGGGAGAAATAATGCTGTTAAAATGTCCGTATTACCGAAAGTGATCTACAGGTTCAATGAAATGGCAAAAATTGCATTGTCTTTTTTCCAGTATCAAAATTCCAACAGCATTTGCTGGGAACAGCTATGATTCCAGCTTCCACTCTTAGATTCTGGGTCCTATTAACCGCGGCAAGCATCCACCTGCAGAAACACAACTTCTCTGTGAGCGCAGCACCTTTACCGATCATCAAATCTTGTAAACCGTGCACTGATCCCCGAGGGACGTGAGGCCCATCTCGTGGATGCATGGAGATACCTGAGAAAGGCTGTATGTGAAAGCCCTAAACGCCCAGTGCAAAGGTATTTGGGGTCGGAGCCTCCAGGAGGGTTTTGGGGGAGCGCTTGCCATGGGGTTAGTGCCCGTGTCAGTAGAGACACAAGCCAGCTTGCTTCCTCTGCCGGGCTGAGCAGCTAAAACTTCTGAAATCTAAGAGAGTGAAGGAAACATACACGTCAAAAAGCTTATTATTTATTTCTATTTCTTCCCGTGATCTCAGCTAATTTGCATCCGCCAAACTATTGCCCCTGTACTTTACCATCTGTGAGTTTGCTGTGTCGTCACACTGTCTCCCGTCTGTTGTCACCTACACGTAGGTCTATCGGAGTGCATACGATGTGCGTCCCTTCAAAGTACACGGCGACACCGTCCACAGAGGTGGATGTAGCCTCGGGTCCCCTCTGGCGGCCAGGGCAGCAGCGAGCCCTGCAGGTGTCACTGCCCCCTGGGTGATGGTTACGACGAGGGATGGGGCACAGGGTTAGAGGCCAAGGGACTTCTCAAAAAGGCAGTTCCCTCGGCTTTGGCGGAGGGCGGCCGAATGAAAGACACAGAGGACCGTTCTGGCTGAGCGGTCCTGTTACAAAAGACGCCGGCCTTTCAATTCCTTTTGTAATCAAGAGTCTAAGGTCAGTCACCTCTTTGTTTCCAAGAAATGAAGGTCTTGGTTGGCTGACGACCCACCTGCGGGATGAAAAAAAAATAAGAAAGAAGCCCCTGCAGGCTGGAGCGAGGCTGAAGAACGAAGGGAACGTTTATAGCAGAGGGGCAAGCGCATCACCCCCAGGTAAACCTCAGCCACCGGCGGCTCTGTCCAGTCCCCACCTCCCAAGGCAAAAATGACGGCGACGTCCTTGCCAAAAGAGCAGGCCTCGAAACATTGGGGTGACGCCTCCAGCGTCACGCCAAAAACAGCCTCCGTGGATACTGTCAGTAAGACTCTCCGGTGTTGATCATGTGATTCAGTCGCATTTCCAGCCCCTTGTTTTCTGATATTCCGCTGTCCCATTTGAAGCCGCGATAGTTTATGTTGCATAAGCTTTTTTGCTGGCCTAAAAAAAGAACGTGGAAAAAAAAAAAACAAACCCAGCAACACATGGGTGAGTGGATTTCTTTTTTACCAAGAGAAAGACGTTTTAATAAGCAGGTGGGTTAAGATTAATCCTATTTTACCTGTGAACCACCTGGTCTGTTTGAGGAATTTGGCTCCCGTTCCACCCAAGATGCATTTCTAAGCGCACAAATTCTCCAAAGCTGCGTGAGGCCTGTTGTGTCCAGGTGGGTTTCTTCCCTCATGAAGGTAAGAGGATGGGTGAAAAGGACTGCAGCTCAGTGAATTCGGCAAGTTTAAGACAAAATAAAAGTGCTTACTTAAGTGCAGATTAAACCGCACACAATGGGTAATTTTATGTCAACTTGACTGGGCCACGGTCCCCAAATATTCGGACAAGTGTTATTCTAGATGTTTCTTTGAAGGTTTTTTTTTAGATGAGATTAACATTTAAACCAGTAGACTTTGAATAACTCGGATTACTTCCCCAAGTGGGCGGGCCTTAACTAATCAGTTGAAGGCCGGTAACAACTAAGAATCATCTCCCCCGCAAAACAGGGAATTCTGCCAACAGACTGCCTTAGGACTCAAAATACCATATCAACTCTTCTCCAGGTCTCCAGTCCCCACCATCCTGTGAGCTGATTTTCTCTCCCTCTCTCTGGCTCTATCTAGCTATTGTCTGTCTATCTATCTATCTATCTATCATCACCTATCTCCAATAGGTTTCCTTTCTCTGGAGAACCATGACTAATACATCCCATATCATATTTATTAAAATCATGGAAAGAGAAGCATTTTTGGCAGATTTAGATGGAACTCTCTCCTGCTGGATGCTCACGGCCGGAGGTCATTCTGTGTTTGTCTTTGACTTGCATGAGGAAGGTTCACTGGAACTAGGTCTTGCTAGGGGTCTCCTTCCTGGCAGCACACACATTTCTGCAGCACCCACCGCCTCGTCTGGTGTCCCCTTCCCCAGTGTCCTCAGAGAGGTACAGTGCTCGGGGTTTGAGCTGCAGAGAAAAACAAACAGAGCCAGAGAAGCAGCTGTGGCTAGAGATGCTTGGACGTCCTTGGAGGTGTGGGGGGTGGGGAGGGGGGCTCAGGTGTCCCCTGAGGGGGGGAGCCCTTTGAAGTAGGTGCCGCCATTTGGAAGCAAACCACTGTGGCCTCAAGTCACCAAGGATTTCTTTTTAAATCCAATGTGCTTCGATCACCTCACTTTGTTTTCAAAACACCAGCCTCCCTTGGTGACCCCCAAGGCCACCTCCTTGAAAGGTTTCACACCTGAGGCAAGAGTGCCCGAGGCCACAGCTAATTCCACAGATTCCAGCAAAATCCTCCAGTCCTGCCTTCTCCAACCTGAGCCTGGGAGAATGCCTCAGTCATTGCAAGTGAATGAGAAGGGAAATCTACATTTGAAAGCCTGTTTAAGAGCAATTAGGAAGCTCCGGCTTCTCCTTTCTTTATTATTAGCTTTTACTGATAGGTTGGCCTTTAGAAAGATGGCGGGAGAGAAGGCTGGACAACAACTGTCTGTAGGCCAGCGTGAGGCTCTTTAATAGCAGACCACCGGATCCATAGTGTCATTTCTTGTTGATCAAGAAAACTTTATTTACACAATGATCTGGAGAAGGCAGACTCGTCACCATAGATGAGAAGAAAGATTCCCTAAGTGATCAAGGTCAGGAAGCTTGTTGCTTACAAAGCTTCTTGTATGTGAGTACCCTTGTACTTGTATGTAAGTACCCTAAAAGCCCTGTACTTTGCAAAGCTCAGTACTTTGCACAGCCTGTGGCAGCTGCTCCGAAGGGTTGATTATTAATAATAATGTTATTATATTAATAATATAATATAATATATTATTATTATATAATATATATAATATAATATAATATAATTAATATGTAATTAATTATATTTTATATAATATATATAATATAATATAAAATATCTATAATATAATTTTAATTAATTATAATATATTATAATTAATATAATATAATAATATAATATTATTAATAATAATGTTATTATTCTTAATAATGCACAGAGCTTTCCCATTGAAAGCATGGGGTTCCCATGCACTGCCCAGAGCATAACTCTCACATCACAGGGTTGCTCTCCGTTCTGTTGGTTTCCTACCTGATGGCTATGACCACTTCCTTTTAATTTAAGAAGGTGTGTTCTTCCTGGTTAGCTGGGGGCAACCACAGCCCTGGGGGAAGGGGTGAATCTTGCTTAGTTTCAACCTACTGGCCTCTCCCTTGCAGGTGGTTGTTGAGGAAGGGAGCAAAGGGCGCGACCCCGGTGTCTCAGTCTCCCTCATTTGGGCTGCTAACAAAATACCAGAGGCCTGGTGGTGGGTAAAAAAAAATATAATTTATTCTTCGCCCTTCTGGAGGCTGGAAGTGCAAGATCAGGGTGGCTGTGCGATCAATTCAGTGGCCTTTTCCGCATCTCAGACTTGTATCGTCACCTAGAGGAAAGCGTGACAGTGCTCTGTAGGGTCCCTTCTATAAAGGCACTGATACCAAGCCTAAGAGGTCCACCTCATGACCTCATCACTTCGCACAGGTCCTGCTGCTGTCACGTTAGGGGTTAGATTGGGGAGGGGAGAACACAGAAGACCATCCTCTGTGCTTAAATACAATTTAGGCTCCAGGGGACCACATCTGTTAATAAGCCATAAATATGGTCTTGCTACCGATTCAGGGCTCTGCAATGTGACTCGAAAGAAATAGATGACAGATCCTTTTTTCTTTTTGTAATGCGCCTGTCTTCTTTTTCCATGTAAAATCTAGCTATGATTGAATTATTCAAAGTAGCAAAATAAGCTCATATGTCTCATTAAAATAACCTGCTCATTTCCTGCCAATTCATCTATTAATTCTCATTGATGTCACCATCTATGAGCCTAATAGCTCTACCAACATGTTTAATAAACTCTGTGTGAGCACCTGCCCTCACGCGTGTGCCCCTGGTTGTCACTGCCCCTGTCCTGTTTTCCCAGGAGCTATTCTGGTGGGCCAACAGGCAGCGTCTTCACCAGCAGATGCTATTGTTGGAAACATGGCCGTACTTCCTACATTTTTAGATACCTTATTGTGCCTTGCCCAGTGTTGATAATTAAAATAGCCTATATTAACATTGGCTGGAAGATTCCCAAATGATAACTTACTATTGGGTTTTAAAGGACATATGGGGGTGCCTGGGTGGTTCAGTCGGTTGAGCATCTGACTCTTGATTTTGGCTCAGGTCATGAGATCAAGCCTTGCATCGGGCTCTGCGCTGGGTAAGGAGCCTGCTTAAGATTCTCTCTCTCTCTCTCTCTCTCTCTCTTTCTCTCTCTCTCTCTCTCTCTCCCTCTGCCTCTCTATCCTGCTTTCTCTCTCTTCTTCTCTCTCTAAAATAAAAATAAAATAAAGGACATACTATAGCTCAGAATTTCATTAGGAGAATTATGTGGGACTAGTTCAGGAACCATGATGGGTAAGATTCCCTCTCATGGGTCCTGCACAGACCCACAGCATTTCTAATGTCTGATCATAAAGACTTCTGACAGGTGTCTGATCATGTGTTTTCCTCCTTATTGTTTCCTCATTTAGCATTCATTCAGCGTACTGCTTGGCTGTCTTTAAAAATATTCGGATTACACACCGCCATGACCTCCTATCCCTTGTTCAGGTCTTCCCTTTCTGGAAAGAAAGGGGAAGAGGGCTGTAGGGAGAGACTGGCCCAAAGCACACTCTAACCCACGGTGGGAGGAAGGATTTGGCAATTAAAAAACACTGTAATTCTTTTACTGGGTATATTTCCTAAATTGAACAAAAGAAGCGATTAAACTTCTCTGACATATGAGCTCAAAAACCCCACTGGTTGTCCACAAGAGCAACCTCTCAAGTCCCTGAGCTTCGTTTCTTTCCTCCTGCGTCCCAGGCCACTACTCCTCCCGACATTCTCTTGGCAAATTCCTTCCAGTGCTCCCAGACCTACCTGAAATACCACGGCTTCCCTAGATTTCCTTGGTCCCACCAGCAACAATAATTGCTCTGTTATCTGGGCTCCCTTACCCGCTTGCCAATATTTCTGACAAAGCATTTACCACAGCACCATATTTTATGTGTTTTCTCACCATCGTTCCCTCTAGCCAGTGACCTAGCCCCAAAAATGGGAGCACAGGTGTGGCTCTGGGTCCTTGGAGCCCACACCATCCTGTGTGTCCGCAGGTGCTGATTGGATAAGTAGACATTTTACTCCCTTGAGCAAACCCCTGAATGCTCACTTCTAATTCCACTAAAGACACCCAGACGTTCCTCTGTTCTCTGATGCTATGAAGTGTTTTCAGGGAAATAGAGGCTGGATGTTTAAGGACTTTAGCACAGTTGGCCACATACTGTTCACGACAGGATGAGGGGGTACAAATGAAACCTCACTCACCTCTGTTCTTCATCCGCAACACACCGTATCCAAACCCAATCAGCTCCCAAACCATTCTTGCCTGCACTCAGAAATCCCATGAACATGGGCGCCTGGGTGGCTCAGTCGGTGAAGCGGCTCAGGTCATGATCTCGCGGTTCGTGGGTTCAAGCCCCGCATCGGGCTCTGTGCTGACCGCTCGGAGTCTGGAGCCCGCTTCGGATTCTGTGTCTCCCTCTCTCTCTCTGCTCCTCCCCCACTGACACTCTGTGTCTCTCTCTCAAAAATGAGTAAACTTTTTTAAAAATTAAGAAAAGAGGAAAGACTAGCCATGAACACGTGTCTGAAAGCTTTCTCGGTAACCCCCGGTGCAGAACACGACACCCTCATATTTAAATATAGATTGCCCGTGGGTGTAAATAAGAGAAGTTCTAATTTTCTTTTTACGTGTCACTGATGACAAGGCTTCTCAGTTTTCTAAAATGACCAAAGCAGAGAGTGTTCCTTCTATGATTAAGTATTTGAAACTCAAGAAGTCCTTAATTTAAATTCATTAATCCTTTTGTATAACTTTAAAGAGGAAACGAGTTACAGTAGAAAGAATATTGCGGGTTGCAAATACGGAATGTGGATCCTTGACCTTTTATTTCCAAAACTCTGAGATCTTGGTCAAAGCTTTTAGATCTGTGTGGATTTTTGCTTTTCATCTACGTAACTGAACTGCTATTATGTAGATGTCATATATACTTACCGAAGGCTCTTCCTTTAGCACGTGGCCTTGTGCCCCAGTGGATTCTGGTATGAGTCAACCAGAGACCCTGCTCCCCAAGACTAACTGGATAGTCACCCTGTGGTCACTAGGTACCTGCTCTGAAAGTCACTGCAGTAGAAGTTAACGGTAGTAAGAACTGTAGGCCACTGCCCATGATGTGCCCGATGGGTCCAGAGAAGACTTCCTCCTTCCAGTAACAACAAGAGACAAACGTTACAGGTGAAGTTTTGAGAAATGAGAATGTTGGACTAGATCAACTGAAAAGTTCATCACAACTCAAAGATCCCATTCTGTGGACTTCTGGAGAATCTTAAATCAAGATTGCCCAAAGGGGCACCTGGGTGGCTCCGTTGGTTAAGCGACCGACTCTTGATTTTGGCTCAGATTATGATTTTGGGCCCCACCTTGGGCTCTGCACTGTGAGGGTGAAGCCTGCTTGGGATTCTCTCTCTCTCCATCTCTCTCTTCCCCACCTCCCCACCACCAACCCCCCACCCCCCCATTGGCTCTCAAAATAAACAAAAATAAAATAGAATAAAAAGATTGCCCAGTGGGCAGATCTGAGAGGATGCGTCTATGCTGAGATAGCTGGTCTTTGAAAAATAACACCCGTTCTTTAATTTTCAGCACCTCCCACTTTGGGAAAGCAACTTGTCTGTCCACAGAGGAACCATTGTCATGAAAACACTGTCACCTGCTTACAGTTCTTGAATGCAGGGATAAATAAGTATGGTTTCTGTCTTCTCAGATGGCAAAATAGAGCCCACGAGCAAGGCTGAAGAAATATACTGTGCTCTGGGGCGGGACTGTGTCACTGGGTCCTTGCAGGTGGAAAATGTAACTTATTCATTTGCAGAAGACTATGGGAAATGCGTTCACGCTTCAGGGGAGGTTTGCTCCCTTACTTCAGAGGGTATTCACGTGTCCTGTCTCTTCACATGACACTGTGAGCTCTACGTTCGCGCACGTCTCATGAACATTATCTTCAACATCAGCACAGAGGCAGAGTCGCTACATGGGATTTGGTGTGAGCTGGAACCTTCCACAGCATATTTAAATCTAGTGGGTCAGGAGTATTTAATATGAGTTAAAAAATGGGGTGTTGGGAAAGAAGACCAAAAGTGTAGCTGTGAACTAAGAGAGCTGCAGAAACCCCGGAGAGCCCCAGGCCATGGGCAGACGAGCAGGATTGCTGTGCATAAGGGGGGGGATGTTGCACAGTAAGTCGTCAGAAAAATCTGGTTACGTCCCACGTAGGAAATTAAAAAATATATTTTATTAAAGGCTAATTAATTGTTGATTATAAAACATAGCGAATATAGCATAGCCTTTGGTATTGAACTCTGAGTTTTTTTCCTTAAAATTGGTTTAATTGTTAACTGTTATACCTAACACAGACTTTAAAACACACAAACACAGGGCACCTGGGTGGCTCAGTCGGTTGAGCGTCCAACTTTGGCTCAGGTCACGATCTCACAGTTCATGAGTTTAAGACCCGTGTCGGGCTCTGTGCTGACAGCTCGGAGCCTGGAGCTTGCTTCACATTCTGTGTCTCCCTCTCTCTGTCTCTCCCCCTCTTGTACTCTGTGTCTCTCAAAAATGAATAAATGTTAAAAAAATTACAACACACGAACACAGAAATAAAATCTGATTTGTTTACCTCAAAAGGTTAAGTCAGCCTGAGCTAGAGATTGAAAAGTAACTATCACCCCCCCCCCACACACACGCACCCCAGTGCTGTTTTTTCTAGTAACGTGGTAATTTAGGCATGTTGTACATGTTGTACATGTTTCTAGGATGAGTCTTTCTCGTTCTTCAGAAAAAGTGAGTTTTTGTTCTATCAGTTCATCGCCACCAGCCCCACCACTCTGTTCGAGACCAGTCTCTCGAAGGGAGGTTGATGTCTGGTGTGCTGTCGACTCCCGACTCTGTTCCACACTCTTTGCCCCACACTTGAGTGCAGCTGTGGAGAGGGTCCCATGCCCTGTCCCCAACTCTGTGGTCCGTAAACCCTTAGTCTCCTCAAGCTCTGCGCCCGTTGGCCTCGCTGACTCCATTCCTCCTCAGGAAATGCTCTCCCTCTCCATGCTTCCAGAGCGCCTCCTGGCCTCTGCCCCTGGGGAGACCCCTTCTCTGGACCTTTTCTCTCCACCTCCGCCTCCCCGTCCTCATGGACTTCACCAGGGGTCCACCCTGTGCTTCCTTCTCTTCCCTCTCATTTGTCTTCATTCCCTTCCTATCTCTCAACCAGGAGCCTCCGGACTTTTCTCCTGAGCGATTACTGCAGTTGCTTCCTTGTGGGAAAAACGCAGAGACCAGAAAAACCTCACACGTGGACAACAAGCACTCACCGTTGGGCAAAAAGCTGAGGACAACTGAGGGACCTGTTTATCTCCATTCTTTCCTTCAGCCACTCACCGCACGGGCTTGTGGGAAGCGTGCCCACCAAGTGCGGCGAGGAAAGCTAGCTGGCGTTGGCCCTGGGGTCCAAGCACAAAGGGGTGACAGAGGAAATGGGATGACCACCCAGCCACGGCCACGTCCCACGGTTCACACCCCAGCCAGGACCGATGCAGGTGTCCAGTCTGCAGAGCTGGGACAGGTGCTGTCTGGAGCCTCAGACTCTCTTTTCCTCTTGAACACTGCTTTTGTTTTTGTTGTCCGATCCTAAAATGTCACTACATTTCCAAAGAGAGAGACTGCTGAAACGAACCAGAGGGAAACAATCCCATTTTCTACCTGAAAGGTAACTGTTTAAAGTGGTGAGATGAGCCATGTATTGGGTGATTACAGTACGTGTACAAAAGAAATAAATACCAGCGGTGTTGTAAGGGGTGGGAGGGGGTAATTGGGAATACTGTTTTGAAATAGGCGTACCACACACGATGCATATAGTGTGATCTGAAGGTAGATTTCCATTGTTAAAAATGTAGACCGCCAATGCTAGAGCAATCGCTAAGATATTTTTAAAAGAAGTATAACCGACATACTAAGAGAGAAGGCAAAAGCAGATCATGAACAGGGTTCGATCAAAACCGCAGAAGGTAGAGAATGAGGAATGTGGACACATAAACAGATCCCATGGAAAACAGGTGCAAACAAATCTACCAATAGTCACTTGAAACACCAATGGTCTAAGTGCACCAGTTAAAAGACAGAGGTTCAAGGGAGCATACGCACCCCAGTGTTTATAGCAGCACGATCAACAATAGCCAAAAAGTATGGAAAGAGCCCAAATGCCCATCGATGGATGAATGGATAAAGAAGATGTGGTCTCTAGATACAATGGCATATTACTGGGCAATCAAAAAGAATGAAATCTTGCCATTTGCAACAACATGGGTGGAGCCAGAGTGTATTAGGGAAGTAAGTCAGAGAAAGACAAATACCATATGATTCCACGCACGTGTGGGATTTAAGAAACAAAACAGATGAATATACGGGAAGGGAAGAAAAATGCCATAAGTTAAAAACAGAGAAGGAGGCAAACCATAAGAGACTTTTAACGAGAGAGATAGGGCTGCTGGAAGGGAGGATGGTGGGGGGCATGGGCCGAATGGGCGGTGGGCATTAGGAGGGCACTTGTTGGGATGAGCACTGGGTGTCGTAGGTAAGAGATGAATCACTACATTCCACTCCTGAAACCAATGCTACACTATGTGATAACTAACTGGAATTTAAATAAAATCTTGGAAAGAAGACAAAATGAAATGAGAAGAGATGAAAATAAAATAATCAATACAATACAATACAATACAATAAAATCCAGAGGTTTTCTGAGTGGACAGAACAACAGGACCCAACTCGATGCTGTCTGTAAGAAATACACTCTACACATAAAACAAGTGAAAACTAAAGGACTGGACGAAGATACAGTAGGCACTATGCCTACTAGAGCCGTTATATTAACGTCAGACAAAACAGATTTCAGACAGGGAGAATTATCAGGGATAAGTGGGGCCTCATGCAAGGTGTTGGGAGAGACAGAAGGAACCCAGGAGAGAAGAATCAGTTCCAAGGAGGACAGAAATAGCCCCCCGTGTGGACAGACACCTGAACCAGGTCTGCGGAGATGAGGCACCCCATCCAGTGACAGCGGGAAGTAGGAGAGGTGCTGGCCGGGTGGGGAAGGGACCCGAATCCATCCGTGTGGAGCTGGGGTCTGGGTAGCCATGTGACCAGGAGGGGGTGTGGGAGGGCTCTGGGCGTGCACGTCCTCAGCTCAGAGGGAGAGTCAACGGGCCGTTCTCGAAGCGTGCATGGTTTACGTAGACTCATGGCACGTGTTAATGGACACTGTCAAAAGAGGACTTTAAAATCACGGCTGGTTAGGGGGTGCTTGGGTGGCTCAGTCGGTCAAGCATCTGACTTTGGCTCAGGTCATGATCTGGCGGTTCGTGGGTTCGAGCCCCGTGTCGGGCTCTGGGCTGAGAGCTCGGAGCCTGGAACCTGCTTCGGATTCTGTGTCTCCCTCTCTCTCTGCCTGCCCCCTGCTCCCGCTGTCTCTCTCAAAAACAAAATAAATAAGTAAATAAATAAATAAAACATTAAAAATTGTTTTCAAATTATGGCTCCTTAAAATGCTCAGGAAGAAAAATCTGAAATCTCTACTAGAAATTCAAAAACACTCGCAAGAGACTGGAAGCCCAGTTCATTTCATCTGCTTTTTGGTAAAACAGGGAAGAGAGGTGTCGGACCCACAGCCTGAGCCCCAGGCCCAGGGCCCCAGGGCGGTGGCTGCATTGTGTGTGCCTGAAGCTCACTGCACCTCGGTGTCTGTGGGAAGATAGCTTCAAGGCATTCATAAGCCCTGCTGTAAAAAGCTCCTTGGTTTAGAAAGTAACATTATTATTATTATTATTATTTTGAAGTAGACAGTGATGCTGATGCTATTTAATGTGTGGACGCACATTCAGAGTAAAGTCCTAAAACTATTACCAAGTCTCTGTGCTTTCGGAGATCAGGGAAGTCTGAAGACTTTTAATATCTGTGACTCCAGCATCCCTGTAAAGTTTCCAAGTGTAGAGAAGGCAATAAAAGCTATTTTTATGTGAAGGATAAGGGCAAAAAAAAAAAAAAGGAAGTAGAGCCTTATAATTGTAGGTAAATGGGAATTATGACCATAATTAGATATTTAAAATAAGCCTTGTTAGTTTCAGCACATAAAAATTCTATATAAATTATGTATTTTGATAAAATAATGCTAATTTGTTTTATTAGATAATAAATTGTGATTCTGATTCTGAGAAAGTCATGCTGTATATACTACATCATGGTTTCTTGTGAAGGATATTAAGAAAAATCCAGATACATTGTTACTGATTTCATTCTCTAGCCCTGTGGTTACTTACCTTAAAATTTCATGAAGCCGGCAAGTTCAGCGTAACTATAGATTCTTTTCTCTTTCTCTTTCCTTGGCCAGGTTGTATGACAGCAGATGACGTGGTTCGTATCACAATACTTCCGGAAAAAAGGGTCTCGCCACACAAGCTACAGAAGGCAGGTCACCGAGCTTTGCTGCTTTGGGTGGCTCCCAGTTTGATCAGTAGAACTCATAAACGGAATCCAGATAATCGTGAAAGATTAAACGCGAGCCTCCTGCGACCAACGTCTGCTATCTTCTTAAGGGTATGCAAAGTGAAATAATACGGTAGGTTCTCTCTACAGCTGAGTGAAGGTTACCAAGCTGACCAAGAAAAAAGGAACTGATCCTTGTATAAAACAAGGTTATACACAAAGGGGACAATGGTCCATTAATCATCAATTTCTTTACCTAAGCTGATATGTCTGGACTCTGCAAAACACCAGCGGATGTGAAATATACATGTATATACACATAGGCACACGCGTATGTGCACACATATGTATACAGGCACACACACATTCATATACACATATATGCGGTTATGTGCAGCCATTTTGTGCCCCACCCCCAAATGGATCTTAGTCAAGGATGAGAAGGACAGCTAGGAGCTAGGTACCTGGGAGGAACATTGTCCTTCCAGAAACGGCAGCACTTATGGAATGTCCCATCAGGGAAGGGGCAGGGAACTCCAAGACCCGGAAGACGGCCCGGGGTTGGCTGGGGAGAAAGCACAGCAGAGCGTGGCTTCCAGGCTTCCGGGTAGGGACGAGGTGGCCCAGCGTGAACAGGTGGACCTTTCTCCTTGCAGCAAGAGGTGCATTTAAGCCATCGTTATAGACCTCAGCAGGGTTGCCGGTGGAGACCCGAACCGAGATCCACCTTCGGGGCTGGTGCAGAGCCCCCCACGCTGCCCCGAGCTCCCGCACCAGAAGGCAGAGCGGGGCCGAGCGCCCAAGAGCCAACTCCGACTCCTCTGTTTTCCTCAATATTTCTCATTTTCTGCTGAGGTTTCTCTTCACTCTACCTGACATGCTGAGGTAAAAGATGGAACGAATTTATCTATAAAAGAAATTTGTAAGCCATATGGAAATCATTCTCTTCTCTTTCGTAATCAAGGGAAAGACGTAAGAATAGTGTCAGCCACAGGTTAACAAGACAGATTTCTTCTAGACAAAAGCACAAAGCAATGCGAGAGCAGCAGATTTCAGGTGACCTCTGTTTTCAGACATGGGTGGAGTCCTAAAAAGTAAAGTCGAGAAGCAATTGCTTCTCGTGGGACACCGTTTGCTCACCAACCCTAAAATACGTCATTCTGTTTACGATGGACAGCTGTGAGTCACGTTTCATCAGGATCACTACACTGAGGTCACCTGGTAGAGGGAACAGGAGCACTGTCACCTAGGGCCGCAGAGATCTCCGTGCTGTCAGTCAGCAGCTCTGAGAAGCCTCAGGGCACAAAGTACCCCTGCCTCATGGGAAGCCCGCTGTCCTGCTTCCCACCTGCTGGTATTGGACCCCGCATCCACGTTGGTGCCAAAGACAGCAAACCACAGGGGGCGCCACGGACAGTCTCTCGACCACCCCTACGGTCACCCTACCTAGGAGGCCATGGCTCCTTCCTGAGTTGAGCCTCTCAGCAGACCTCGCGAAGCCCCCTGGTGCAGAGAGAAGGCAGGAAGAACAAGCTGGGAGGCTGAGGCCACGCGCAGCCAACAGTCAATAGACAGAAACCACAGAAACAGAGCCAGAGGAAGTCACGAAAAGTGATGAACGAGGGAGTCCCCGTAGATCTCTGCTGTGTTCACGAAGCACCGTGGACATCGGTCACGTCAACAGCTGCCACGTAGCTTGAGCGACAAACTCATGTCCGCCCGGCCCGGACACCTCACTCCCCGCCCACATCCTGTGTGCTCTTACCTGCTTCCATATCACCAATCCCGGCTACTTGTGAACACTGGAATATGTCCTTGTACTTCCAAATAAACCGGATGAAACAACTCAAGTTTAACACTCAAAATAGTAGAAAGGGAACATCAAAGAAAGAAACAAACGATGGGTTTTATGTCTGATCTAGTATCTGGAATAGTCTTAAAGGAAGATGGCCGTTACAACGTAAGGAAGTCGACGCACCAGGACAGTCCCTCCGCCTGGAAGAGATAACCACACATAGCAAAGTCCTGGGGCAAGCATGTCGGTAAATTAGAGGAACGGCCATAAAGCCCATGTGGACAGAATGAGGTGGGATGTCAGACCAGTGCTGGAGGCCACATCATGCAGGTTCTGAAACTGACCTTGGTAGACGCTAAGGGAACGATCCAGAATACCTAGAGGAATGTATGCACAGTGATGCATATCCTGATACTATTAACAGTGTTCCTAGACTGGAAAAAACTCTAAAATAGCTGTAATAAAAAGAGCTAGCATCCACGAGCTGGGAGGTCAACCAGGTACTTTCTAAGCACATCGAAGCCAGGCGTATTTTGTTCTCAGATCAATCCTGTGAGGTACGCTTGTTATTTCGGTGTTGTAGATGCAAATGAAGACGGAGAGAAGTTAACTAACTTACTCAAAGTGGACAGCGGTATTCTTTGGGGTTCCCCAGAGGAATAGAACCCGGAGAAATAGATCATAGATAAATAGGTCTTAGACAGATAGACGATAGCTAGATAGAGATTATTCTGAGAAATCGGCTCGTAAGACTATGAGCACCGGCGAGTCCAAAATGTGCACAGCAGGCTGGAACCCCAGAAGAGGAAACTCCCTCTTCCTCAGTGCTTTTCTCTTCAGACCTTCAACTGATGATAAGAAACCCATCATATTATGAAGGGAAACCTGTTTTACTCAGTCCACTGATGAGTACAGATTAATCACATCTTTAAAAATATCTTGACAGTAACGTCCAGATTGCTGTGTGGCCCCCCCCCATTGTCACCATAGTCTACCTAAGTTAACACATAAAATTAACCATCACACCTGCCAAGAACTGTTGACTTCAGAGTACAAATCAGACGCCTGTAGAGGTGCGGGGCCGGTTACCTGGAGTTCGCATCAGCGGGGTCGCTTGCTGAACGAAGCAATCCCAGGTACGCCATGTGTTGCCCCCTTATAGGACGATGGCTAATATTTAGTGGCATGGAAAGGACGTCAGGAAAATGGCAAATGAAAAAATCTGGGTGTATGACTGCAAAAGATAACAAAATGTACCCTACATTATATAACAAACTGTAGCTTCTAAAAATCCTAGAAGCAATTACTCAAAATACTAATAATGGATGGTGAGCTTTAAAATGTTATTATAGATTTTTTTTCCCCAAATTTTATGTATAGGCAAAAATGACTTGTTTTGTTTTTTTTGTTTATTTATTTATTTATCTACTTATTTGTTTATTTTAAAATTTACATCCAAGTTAGTTAGCAGAGAGGGCAATAATGATTTCAGGAGTAGAATCCAGTGGTTCATCCCCCCCATGTATAACACTCATCCGGACAAGCGTCCCCCTTAATGCCCCTTGCCCGTTTAGCCCATCCCCCCACCCAAAACCCCTCCAGCAGCCTTCACTTTGTTCTCTGTATTTAAGTGTCTCTTATGTTTTGTCCGCTGTCTGTTCTTATATTATTTTTGCTTCCTTTCCCTTAGGTTCATCTGTTTTGTCTCTTAAAGTCCTCCTGTGAGTGAAGTCGTATGATATTTGTCTTTCTCTGGCTAATTTCTCTTAGCATAATACCCTCCAGTTCCATCCACGTAGTCGCAAATGGCAAGATTTCATTCTTTCTGATTGCCGAGTCATACTCCACTGTGTATAGAGACCACAACTTTGTCTATTCATCAGTCCATGGACATTTGGGCTCTTTCTACCCTTTCCCTACCGTCAATAGCACCGATGTAAACATTGGGCTGCATATGCCCCTTTGAAACAACACTCCTATATCCTTTGGATAATACCTAGTGGTGCAAATCCTGGACCGTAGGGTAGTTCTATTTCTAATTTTTTGAAGAACCTCCCTATTGTTTTCCAGAGCGGCTGCACCCGTTTGCCTTCCCCCCCCTCTTTCTCTGCATCCTCGCCAACATCTGTTGTTGCCCGAGTCGTAGAGGTGACTCGCATTTATTTATTTAAACCGTACCATGCGGTGGGCCTGTGGAGACACGCAGAGACACGTTCGCGTGCAGAGACTGTCTGTCTTCATTATTGGTGCTTGAACCTTTTGATCTACTTTTGTACTTACTGAAAAGTTGCAAGATCAGAAGGACTCTCAAACAGCCCTTCTGAGTATTCCCAGCCACGTAAACACACATCCTACATACGCTCATACACACACACGCACGCACACACGTACGTGTGTACGTGTGCATGCACGTGCGTGATTTCTCTGGGCTACGTGAGAGGATCTTTAAGCTATTGCGGCCCCCAGTATTGCCATGTGTGTTTTCTGACAAGGACTCCATCAGTCGTAACCCAAAACCCCGTGGTTACCAAGCTCGGCAATTGAATATTGATGCAAGAACATCATGTAATCCTCAGTCTATTTTGAACCTCCACCGAGTGCGTGGTAACCTTTTCATCTCCTCTTCCTGGTCCAGGACCCAGTGATCTTGTCTCTTTGTTCTTCTGGAATCAGAAGCCCCCGCCCACAGAGCCGGCTTCCAGGTAAAGACGGCTCCGCATGTGGGCTTGTGTGAGTGTTTCCTCTTCCAGGTAATTACCCCAAGAAATTATACCCTTTCCCGATGATGTTGCCGTTTCTCTTCGCATGTTTTTGGACTATTTCTTGGAAAGTCTCTGCGGCAGTCATCACATTAGCTCCAGAAGACAGCCAGGAATCGCTACTTCCTCAAAGCTGTTGCCCTCAGCTGCCCTCACACACCTGTCCAGCAGGCTTCCTCGGTGACTGGTGCTGTTCCCAGAAATTACTGCCAGCCCTAACAGCAAAAATAAGTGTAAGGCGTGAGGTCCTGCAAACACAGAAGTCATGCGTTCCCATTGGAATTCCAGAAGGGGAGAGGACTGCCCCCCCCACCCCCCCTGCCCAAATCAGAACAGATGCACCGTGCTAGGAAGCAAGTCCCTATATTTTCACAATAACGTATGAGTCTCTGTAGATTGTGAGAGACGTAACAACCAAGCTACGAACCGTTACCTGGGAAGGGAAACCCAAGCCAAGGAAACAATTCTTGGAACTTCAGATAACATTTTCAAAATGGTAACTTTCATTTTTATTACTATTTCCCAATAATTCATAAATTACTCTCTCTCCTTTTAAATTTTTAGAGATTGTTTTCCTACCTTTGTTCTCTTTTTTCTCTATCTTCTTATTTATTGCTAATTAACTTTCTCTTTCATGACGTGTGTGACGCTCTGCCAGTTAAAATGTTTTCGGACAAAGTATCACATAAATAAACGCATTGTCATAAGAGAGAGAAATCTTTCTGCAGCCTTGCTCACTGAATGCACTTAACATTAATTTCATTCCCACATCTGTAATGTGTAGTTTTTATCTGTTACGGGCATTGTTCCGAGGGAAATATTCAATACTCTATCTGGAAGCTGTCATAGTATAGCGAGGCTTTGCTAAATATCTAGGCACATCTATAGTCTGTTATACAAATAAATTATATGATGTTACAGCAAGTTTACCAGGAAATATCTACCCTTACGTTTTTATGCTTTCTGGAGGTTAGAAATCTACTAATTTTCCAGACACAGAAAAAATAATTTAAACCATATGTTCCACAAATGTTTTCCGGTCTCATAATCCTTGAGTTGAGCCTGAGTTTTATTGTTACTGAAATCTGTCCAGGGGCCATGACAGGTGATGCCAAAATATTTGAAAAATATGACAGGAGCATGGCTAGTCTAAGAGAGTCCAAAAAGGTGAAGAAGCGCTGTGTTGGGTGTGTCAGAGTTGCAGACAATTTTCCCCTGATCAGGTTAGTGGTTCTGGAAGTCATTTCAGAACAATGAAAGGCTTTGGCGGGTTCCGAATAAACTCGCCTTTATCCCCTGCTCTGGCCATTCGTGATCTATTATTTCTTTCACTGAATCGTACACCATCCTTTCGAGACTGATCCAATCTAGCGTGGCTGGTGTTCCTCCTTTTTCATAGTCACCCATTATTCTGGCGGGGGTCCAGCCAGCAAAGAGCAGGGGAAAAGGAAGAACGTGGTCCCTCCGTGCCCTGCCCCCACCTTCCCTCCTGGCACATATCAGGTGTTTATTTGAGATCTCTGATTACAGATGTCAGGAGGAACCACTAGAATGTGAGAGCCTCGTCCCGCAATGTTCGGCGGGCGGACGTTTGCTGTTAGAAGGTAATGAAGCAACGATCCAGGGGACGTGTAAGGAACGAACAACGATCCAGGGGACGTGTAAGGAAGTGAAAGATGTTTGCAAGGGTGGGGTTTGTGTCCAAACCAGGAGGCCTCGGCACCACCCAGCTGGAAGAACGGGAGACGAGGGTTAGGAGGCTGACTTCTCAAAGTGGACGTTTCAGAAGCGGCCCAGCTGTTGGTAAAAATTTTTATTTTGGAGAGTGTGGGGGAGGGGCAGAGATAGAGGGAGAGAGAGAGAGAATCCCAAGCAGGCTCCACACTCAGCATGGGGCCCGACCTGGGGCTCGATCCTCCAACCCTGGATCATGACCCGAACAGAGATCAAGAGTTAGACGCTCAACCACCTGAGCCAGCCAGGCGTCCTTAGACATTTGACTTTTGCGCGAGTTTTCTGGAGAATGTAACGTATGCGGCTACAAGTTTGCCTATGTTCACGCACGGCCTTTGCTCTCGTAGGGTCTTTGCCGATCTCACGTGAGACCGTGAAGTCCGTGATCGCAATATTGGTTTTAGCCTATTTAAACACGCCTTGCTATTTAACATTATTATTATTATTTTTTTTTTTATAAATTTTTTTTTTCAACGTTTTTTTTTTTTTTATTTTTGGGACAGAGAGAGACAGAGCATGAACGGGGGAGGGGCAGAGAGAGAGGGAGACACAGAATCGGAAACAGGCTCCAGGATCCAGGCCATCAGCCCAGAGCCTGACGCGGGGCTCGAACTCACAGACCGCGAGATCGTGACCTGGCTGAAGTCGGACGCTTAACCGACTGCGCCACCCAGGCGCCCCATAACATTATTATTTTTAATGGACTTTATTTTGAAAGCAGTGCTAAGTTCACAGCAAAATAGAGCAGTGTTTCCATATACACACACAGCCTTGCATGCTATCAACATCCTGTGAGAACGGTACATTTGTTATGATCAATGAGCCAATATTGATAAGTTATTCCTAGCCAGAGTCCACAGTTTACATTAGAACTCGCTCTATTTTTGAAAATTTTTTTAACATTTATTTATTTTTTACAGACGGAGAGAGACAGAATATGAGCAGGGGAGGGGCAGAGAGAGAGGGAGACACAGAATCCGAAGCAGGCTCCAGGCTCCGAGCTGTCTGCACAGAGCCGGACATGGGGCTCGAACCCATGAACCGCGAGATCGTGACCTGAGCCAATGTCAGACACTCAACTGACTAAGCCCCCCAGGTGTCCCCAGAGCTCACTCTTGATATTGTCCACTCTATGGATTTGGACAAATATACAATGACGTGTATTCACCATTATGTTGCCGTCCAGAGAAGTTCTCTGCCCCCAAATTCCTCTGTGTTCTGTCTAGTCATCATTTCAAGGGCAAAGAGCTTTCACCGTATTACCTTGTTCTCATTGTAGAGAAACGAGATGTGCCTCCCTGATCCCCTTCACAGATGGACTTGCTGTCCATCTAGAGGCTCCTTCAGAGCTCCTTCTGCCAAGGACTCTCTGACCCAAGGGCACAGGTTCACAGGGACGCATATCCGGTAACTGCTTGCAGAGGGCTACCCACACCCAAACCATTTAGGGGCAACTCTGATGAGTCCTCTGTCTCCAGCTCTCCCTGTCGGGAAGGCTCATGCTTGTCTTGCTTCTATGGAGGTTCAGCTTCTCTCTGTGGCCAGTCCTGGTTCCCTCCTCATCCCTCCAGAGGTAGTATTGGAAACATCAGTGGAGACAGGACTCAGTGCTTCCTAGGTATTCTTTAAGGAGCCTCGCTGGAGGTCTCAGAGCTGAACTGCAACACCAGTATGCTGAACTCTCCTCCACCTTTCTTGTCCGCGCGAGGAGTTAACGGGACTTGAGAACCCCACAGGCCCCGGAAGGGACGAGACAAGGATCATGGAATGAGATTGAAGACTTTGCAAGTTGGTGACACTGAGAGCCCCAAGGACTAGAAAGCTGGTCTGCGCTCACCTTTGCTGGGCATCCCGGGATTCATGCACTCTTGACTTTTCACAGCATTGCAAGAGAAACAAAACAAAACAAAACATCTATCTGAGTTGCTGCTATTTCTACGGCTGATAACTAACCCAAAAAAGAAGGTGTTCCCTAAATTGAAAAAAATGCCGTGTCCAACAAGGCCTGGGCATACGGTGTTTTTTACTTGGTGCTGCTGACCCAGGACACTGAGGATACATCTAGTGCCAGGTTAAATCAGCTGCCTCAGTGAACCATTCTGGGCTTCTGCCATAAGGCTTACCAAAGGACCATGCCTGAACAGAAGGAGGGACAGGCCCTATGGGCCCTATGGGCGGTCTAACATCTGAGAGCTGGGAGCCAGACCCTATAATAAAACAGACCACATAGGCCAAGACAAATAGGTCGGCACATGCCCAAGGTAGATGATTCATTCAGCATGACAAAGGTATTCTACCTGAAAATCCAAATTCCAACATTACCAGACTTGGCAAGCTGAAAGTATTTCAATTTTCTGGTAATCCTATTGCAATGCAAATATCCCTGAAAGACTAAATACCCTAAGTCATCATATTAGTACGTACGGAGAGCACGTGACAGTGAAATACACTGAAGCCACACACACACACACGCACACACGTGCACACACTTGTTAATGAGAAAAACAAATACCCTAGATGCGGGAAAAGTCCAATATCAATTTCGCAGCGCTGCCAAGAATCTAGAACGGGAAGATTCGGAATCAAGAACTTGGCATGTAGAGCAGGAACGTGGCCAAATCAAACGTGGGCCTCAAGACACAACGGGATGCGAGAGAGTGAGCAGAAAGACAAGAAAGGCGACCCAAGGCGTGGGTAACAGCACCATCACGGAGTGGTTTCTGGAAATGGTTTTATTTTCTCAGACACTGAAAATATGTTGGCAAAATCTGTAAACACGTTTAATGAAAATTATACAAGCTCTTTCCGTGCGTGAGGCGACTGCACCTGCCGAGTAAGCCAGTGGTGCAGACGGCGCGGCAGGACGTCAGGCACGTTTTCTGCTATCGGTTATTCAGTTGTTCCCTCACCAGCAGTGAGACAGCAGAGGTGAAGATCATCCTGTCCCCCTGATTACATCGACAACAGCTCTTTTTTTTTTTTCCACCCCAGTACAAGGTATTTATCGTTACTGAGCCTTACGCAACATAAAAGGAAAAACAGCATAACTTTATTTTTACAAGTGTCAACACTTTGGTTGTGATGTTCCCTCGATGCCTCCGAAGGGGGATAAGAATCATAATGATGGCCGTGATGATAATAAAAGATGAGCCCTGCCTGCTGGTGATGGGTCTTCAGGTTTTAACTTGTAAGGTGCCCCTCCCCTTGCAGCGGGGACCTGTTGTCTGACGGATCCGTAGTGACATGCTTCACCATCGACGAGCAAATATGTAGGCAGCTCCCCCTACAAGGGCCTTGTAAACTCTTTTTCATAACATAGGCTTTTACATTTATCACATCATTCTTGTGGGCGTGCTCTGGGGGAGTGACGGAACGGTGAAAGGCGCTTGAGCCGGGCTTTCAGGGCATGCTTTTCTTTGGACGTGTGCAATTTCCAAAACATTATGTCTGCAGGAAGCAAAGTTTCATGGGCACACGAGCTGGCAATCAGAGGGAGTTCAGAGCCCCGCAGCAAAGTTTTCTGTACCTACGAGAGCTGATGGCTTTATTTTACCTTCCACTGATTCCGAACAAGACATAAAAGAGATGCCAAGGCTCACATGCTGAAGCCTGGGCCGGTGCTCACGGAGATGGCCAAAGTAGCTGCAGTCCTGACTCTGGAGTCAAGGGAGCCCTGTGTTGCCACCTGGGGCCCCATGCACTCTGGTGGCACGTGTCACGCCCACCGATGCTTGTGTGCCTGCCTCTTTCCTGCATGAGGTGCATGAAAAGTTAAGTTGCTTTCAGGAGGCTGCACAGAACAGGTGAGGGAGCACAGGACGTCTCCTCTTTCTTCAGAGG
This sequence comes from Panthera tigris, assembly GCF_018350195.1. Classification (NCBI taxonomy): domain Eukaryota; kingdom Metazoa; phylum Chordata; class Mammalia; order Carnivora; family Felidae; genus Panthera; species Panthera tigris. Next base: position 135,986,754 of record NC_056662.1, on the reverse strand, counting down.
CAAAGCTGAGTTGCAGCCACACCTACTCACACGAACGCATGTGGTGCACAGGTGATCAGTGTACCCAGATGCCATGGTGCTAGAAAGGGAGGACTTCTTTTCTGGCCCCCAAAGATTATGGATGGCTGTGTTTCCAGAGCATGATTCTGTCCTCACTCCTGGCGCTCTGCCCTAGGAGGAAACAAAAATCGCTGGGATAAAGAAGATGTTGGAAGCGGGGAAGGAAAATTAAAGGGAAGTTAACTCTTGGAACTGTGATGTCCAAGGGGATGAACTAAGTTATGCTCTAACAGTCATTTTGTCAAAAGTTAAAGAAATGATGTGCTTTAAGATGGAAAAAAATATAGGGATAAACAAAAACTTTCTTAAAGAAAACGTCGTTGTAAGATCCTAAATATATTTAAAACTAACTTTAAAAAAAAAACCCTTAATTCCAGTGGACTTCCGTAGGTATACTTTCGTGAGAAAAGAATGAGACATTTAAGCAAAGTCGACGTGTTACCTGATGAAATAACACTAACATAAGAGTGATTTATCGGAACAAAAAGAAGCACAGAGAAGCGCACGTACACGTGCAATGATTGTGCCAAATCTCACAATACCAGCAAATATACCCCAAATTGAGAAAAGTAATATATCTCGAAAGGACAGATACGGGAAAGTGTAAAAAATGACATAAAAATAATAAATTTAATAAAAGATATCAATATTATAAGTCATTTAAAATAGTGTTTGAGATGTGTATCATACATGTTGTGATAATTATTCGTTGGGCAATGCCCTAATAAATCCATAAACTCTAATGCATTTATTCTCACCTTCAGGTTTCTAAAACCGAAACCTTTTAGGAGTACAGACGATGCATTTACTCAAGAGCTATAACCTTCAAGTTGTCACTTTTAGGCTCCATTCCCATCTAAAGAAAAGGGTCAGGACCTGAAGTCGTGGAAACCAGTTTCTAATAATGCATTCCCAGGTCTCTGTGAGGGGTCATGGAGAAAATTTGGTGGAGGGTTACCTAATGGGAATAATATGGGTCACTTCCAGAGGCAATGCGCTAGCCTGCTTATTCCTAAGACACTTTGCCGGCTCCAAAGTCATGTGCGAATGCTTGCATACACAGAGAAGCAGGACGTTTCACAAAGGTGGGTTTTTCATCACTGATTTACACGTCTCCATATCACCACATCCTGGATGTGATGTGATGGCCCTAAGCATTCTCACTGACGACCTTCCAGCCCATCAGCCCATATCCACTGTTAGAATGAATTGGCTCTCATCTCAGGTCCCCTGGATGAGATGTTTTCCCCTCATGGTCACTTGTAAGATTTGCTCATTATTTTTCGGTTCATGGCCGCTGGACTCTAGCTAATGGGCCCAGATGCAGTTTTCTGTGTTTTGGTCCTGCTCTATGTGCATTGAGCTTCGTGGGTACCTGTACTGATGATGCCTTGCGTTAGAGAAGAAGCTTGAGAATGATATTTGGTGTTGAGAGATGCCACAGTTGTATTTTTAGAAAATCCGAATGAATCTAGAGTTAATTAATAGAATTAATAAATCAGTTGAGGATGGATCCAGGATACAATGCCAAATACTGGAAGTAATTTTTTTTTATCTTCTTTATTTTTATTTTTTTTAGAGAGAGAGTGTGTGCTCGAGCAGGGGGGAGAGGTGGAGGAAGAGGAGGAGGAGGAGAGAGAAAGAAAGAGAGAGACAGAAAGAGAGAGAGGAGAGAATCTCAAGCAGCCTCCGTGTTCAGCGGGAACAGACATGGGGCTTGATCCCACGACCCTGGGATCATGACCTGAGCGGAAATCAAGAGTCAGACGCTGGACCGCCTGAGCCACCCAGGTGTCCTGGAAGCAATTTTAGTTCTGTAAGCAGAAACACAAGATTGGAAATAAATGTTTAAAAAATGTTTTTAAAAAATTAAAGAATATGAGATATATTCTCTCTGTCTGTTTTCTCTTTAAAACTCATCAGCCCTTTGATAGCCATTGCCTAGAGCCACTAATTATTAGATTTTTACTTCCACTGGCATTTTATTTCTACTTATGTGACTATTAGCTGCAGTTTTTCCATAAAGACACATTTCTCCTCATCAACTATTTGCTTACCCGGAGCTACTGTTTATTTTTTTAAATACATGGTACATTTAAAAAAAAAAAAAAATATATATATATATATATATATATAGAGAGAGAGAGAGAGAGAGAGAGAGAGAATGAGTGGGGGAAGAGCAGAGAGAGAAGGAGAGAGAGAATCCCAAACAGGCTCCACGCTGTCAGCGCAGAACCTGGTGCGGGCGGGGGCGGGGGGGGGGGGGGCGCGATCTCACGCGCTGTGAGATCATGACCTGAGCTGAAACCAAGAATCAGACACTTAACTGGCTCGGCCACCCAAGTGCCCTTGAGCTACTGTTTAAACAGGAAAAGCGGCAAGAATGTTTGCTCTATTTTTTTTAATTACTAGTTACAGTCAACGAGTTGGTTCCACAGAATCTTCTAGAGGTTACAAATGAGTTTAAGTAATTATTATTATGCGTTCATATTTAAAACCATGTAATGTGTTTAAGTCATGGGAGTGTTTCATTGCTGTTATTTTATTTTTATTTTTTTAAGATGGTGAATGTGTCTTTGGCCCGTCAGGAGAGGACATTTTGTGAAGATTGATCTAAAATTCGGGGAAAAACGCTTAAAACTCCTGTCTGAACGATTGCCAGGCAGCCTACTTTAGAACACATCTGTTCTGTACATTTGCACCTTGGCTTCTGGTTCCTGCTCTTGCCTCTTGGCAGTGTGTTTTCACCACTGCACACGTGTTTACCCCACACCTCTCTACCTGTCCCCAAGTGGTCTGTCACTGGAATGAGGGCCTCGAAGAGGGGCATGCTGGGAGGGACTGTGTGTTTAAATTTAGTACAAGCGAGCAGATATAATCCTAAGTAACAGTGAAAATCAAAACTAAAAGAGTGAGCCCACACCAGGACCCAGGAAAAACGATAGCATGTACCATCTGAGAGGTGAGACATTAGATCCTGGGTCTCAGTCAGGGGCCATCTTGTCCCCCAAGGGGGGGCGCTGCAATATGAGAGACATTTTGGTTGTCACACCTGAGTGTGGGTGGCCCTGATACCTGGTCAGTGGAGGCGAGGGACACCGCCGAACGTCCTGTAAGGCACAGATCAGCCCCGCCACACAGAATTATGTCAGTAGCACCAAAGCTGAGAATCCCTCGTATAGACAGATGCTAAATCTGAGCTCCAGAGCCACGATGAGCGGCATAGACGGCCGAAAGGTGAAAAAAGACCGGCAAACAGAAGAAGAGAGCTAAGATCCCACCGTAATGCCGAGTTGGGTCTGCAGCTGGACAGGCACAGCATGGCAGGCTACGAACTCCTTTGTCCATCTGGCTTCTCTACTTTCCCTTCTTATCCTGGACAGCCGGGACTCATGCTGCCTGCTGGAGATACGAGGAAGAGTGCGGGGGAACCTGTATCACGGGGTTTCTGTTGCTGAGGATCCTCCAAAGCATGGGATGGTCTTTGGGGCTCTCGATACACAAAAGCGCGGACGGCCGGTTCTGCGGGCTTCCGGTCTGTTGTGGCTCACAGTTTTTTGCAGAAGCCAAAGTGAATTGGTGCCTTTGAGTAGATATGATATGACAGGGACATTGCTTGACATGGTAACTTATTTTATGAGATAAATACAAATCACACGGCAGAGCAAAGTAGTCATAACTTCGTTTGCTGAAGAGGCATGAATCCAGTATTAATCACAGAATCCCCCCCCTTATAATTTTTCAGAATGAACAAGAATTGCATTTAAAGTTTGTTGTGAATATTTAATGGCTAATTGAGGTACTGTGTCGATTTGGTGCTGCTGTGACACAAGCAGTGTAGGCTTTTTTGAAGAAAAGCCGAGAAAAAAAAAACCACATAGAATTTATGATGTGTCTGAATTATATTTTATTATACTCTTCCTTTCATTTTTTATGAAAATGAATTTTTCCCGACTTTATCAAAAGTGCCAAGTTAGATATCTGATATGCCTAATGTTCATGCAGAGTAAAATTTTCACTTCTACTTTTTAAACTGTATTATAGAGATAGAGCATGGCTCTTCCCATACGTTATAAGGAGTTGCAGGGAAAAAAACAAACACACCAAACAAAGCATCTTTGTGAGATACAGTGGAGGTCCCCAGGTACCACTTTCATTGGTTAGGTCAGATTTTTCTCCATATTTAACCGCATGAATTAATGGTGTCTCATGAGTAGTTTTAGGTAGCATAGGAATTTAATTTACTTTAAATTTAATCTTAAGTAGCATATCACCATTCTATTTAATTTTAGTCGTCGTGGAACGATGCATAGTAGAAAAACCTGTTTGTTACCTCAAACTGAAGATTTTGACGGTGATACCAAAATTTCCTTTCCGAGTGAAACTGCCAAAGCACAAAGCAGTGGTTCTAATTAAAGACACCTATTAAATAGGTGACCTTACTCAGTGCTCTGAAACACGACACCGCTGGCCACATGTGGTTAATGAGTGCTGGAAAGGCGACTACAGGAATCTGCTGAAATAGTATTTTTGCTATACTGGATGATATAAAATTTCTATTGAAAATGAATCATCCAGGGGCGCCTGGGTGGCTCCGTCGGGTAAGCGTCCGACCTCAGCTCAGGTCATGATGGCACGGTCCGTGGGTTCGAGCCCCGCGTCGGGCTCTGTGCTGACGGCTCGGAGCCTGGAGCCCGCTTTGGATTCCGTGTCTCCTCCTCTCTCTGCCCCTCCCCTGCTAGCACTCTGTCTCTGTCTCTCTCTCAAAAATAAACCTTAAAAAATATTTTAAAAAAAATAGGAAAAAGAAAATGAGTTATCTGTTTGTTTAATCTTTTTAATGCATCTACTAGAAAATTTAACACAACGTGTGTCTCTTGCATTACATTTCTAAGCCGTAGCCCCGCTCTTGATCTCAACAAAGCACAGACCGTGGGGGCGGCGCCCCAGACCTGATGTTGGAGAAATGCTGGTCTAAATTAAATGATGCCCCAGATCACAGGCACAGAAAGTCTATCCTCAAGGATAGGCTGAGGGACATCAATGGATCCCTGTTGCTCATCAACTCACCCATTAATCCAGGGTCACAGAGGATGCTTCTGGATCCTGCCTTGAAGTAAATCACTCCAGGTGATAGGATGCTTGTCTTGGAACCACTTCTTAATCCTGCTCCTCACCCTGCTGGTGCTCTCCTGTCACCGTGGCCAGACCGGTGTGCCTCCAAGCCGCTGTCGGCGCTGGATTTTCCTGTCACCAGCCAGGGAACACCACCAGGACGGCCGATGCTATCTGAACTCTGGCTCCGAGAACACTCCACAAAACACCTTCACTTCGCCTCAGCCGTTTTCTCTTATTGGCTCCCCGTGACCCTTGAGAGGACGGCGTCATGTCTCTGCCTCTAGCTATTTGGGGTTTGGATGGCTTTCCCTGTTTAGCCACATGGTGATTTAGCAACCTTGTGGTTTGCGGTTCCCTCCCCAGCTCTGTTCCCTCGGATTCTTGGCTCTCTCACACGTGGCAATGTGTGAGAATAGACGGCAGCCCAAGGGTCTTTAACTCTAACGGGGATGGCGGGTGTCAACGCCAGCAGTGCCATATTGGGACAGTGGAGAACATATTTGGAAACATCTAGTAAACATCTGCCAAAAAAAATCAGATGGAGAAGGTTTTCCTTCCATACACACGATGGTGGGTCATTTTGCTTTGTTTCCTGTTGGAGGAAAAACAATTCTATGATATCAGAACGATACGTCCACAGAACTGTTCCCTGAAATAATGCGCTTCTAAAGGTTTCCCTCTGCATCGTGGTGGTGAAACAGCTTCATCGACTTCACGAGAATTTGCAAAGTTGGAGAGTGAAGGACAAGTGTGAAGGGCCACCGTGTATTTTGCGACAAAGCCCAACCAACATGGCAGCTGGCTGGCGCTCACGCTATTTTGAATTCATCAGTTCCTTCGTACACCCTGTGCCCCCCTCCAAAGGTCAGCTTCCTTACTCGACGCCCAGTTTGGAATCGCCAAGATAACTTTCAAGGGGTTATCTGGTCCAAGTGACTCATTTCTCGCACGGCTTACAGTCAGGGTGGTGCTTGAACTGTATAAATTATGGAAAGGAGCACTTTAAGGAACAATCAAATCAGCAGCTTTGCAGGAAATCTGGGAGTGTGCCGCTCCAAGGTAAGCATCAAAAACACGGATTACCACCTGCCAGCCCCTTCTCTGTGATCGGTTACCGCACAGTGTATGCTCCGGACCGCATTTCCCAGTCTACACCAGAGCAAGCAACTCCCTCTCCCAGGTCCCATCTTAATCACAACCGGAGGCACTTTTCAGAAATTGAAGGTGCAAATCCCCCACATACCCTGTCGGAATTTAGGGAAAGAGAATCGAGAAGTAATCGGTGTTACTTTTTACCGCCGTGAAGTCAGTGCATCTTCAATGTCTTGTTTTGCAACAAAAGTCTGATTTTGCCTCAAGCCCAGCCTCACCTTGTAACACAAATGGAAATAAATATTTCATGTGATGGAGGTGCCTGGGTGGCTCAGTCAGTTAAGCGTCGAACTTCGGCTCAGGTCATGATCATAGGGTTTGTGGGTTCGAGCCCCGCGTCGGGGTCTGTGCTGACGGCTCGGAGCCTGGAGGCTGCTTCGGATTCTGTGTCTCCCCCTCTCTCCCGCCCCTCCCACACTTGTGCTCTCTTTCTCTATCTCTCAAAAATAGAGAAACATTCAAAAATTTTTTAAAAATATGTCATGTGATGTTTACCATGGAAGGGAGTAGAGCCCTAACAGCTAGCTAGCTAGCCAGCTACCTACCCACTTAACTATCCTTTTTTTATACTAATTAAGTTAAGGACCCACCGTAAAGTTTACCAAATGCTTTGAGAGATCCTATAGTATGTTCTTGCACAATGAAAAAAACAAAACAAAACAAAACAGGAATCTTTAGAGCTACTCTTATATCTGGAAACATTTTTCTCTCCTTTTCTCAGGGGAAGCATATTCACACAAAGCGTCTTAGTATAGACTTAGTTTAGAAGTATTTGCTGTTTTCCCCAGATAAAATACGCTAGCGTTTTCCTCAATAATTTGAGACTCCTATTTACATGGCTATAGTTTCCGATTGCTATTCACTTTGGGCTCTGAGAGTAAGCCACTAGCCCACGGATGTCTCAGCAGGTGCACACAGGGACCCTTTCGCACGGGGTCGGTGGGAACTACTGCAGGCACCAGAGCAGGCCAGCTCTGCGGTGTTTCTGCTTTCTGTACAGCCTCACAGCCTCGTCTGCCGGCGCTTCCAGGAACAGAAAGCCCGCTCCAGAGTTTACACAGGGCAGCGGTGGTCACTCGGCGTCTCCTTATGCTTCTTCCTTAGGGGAACCACCTGCTGTCTGTTTTATTCTGTGAACTGTAGCCAGCCCGGCACAAATAATTGCAAGGAAAGCACCCTGTGAACACATTGCACCAGGCCAACCAGCACACTCTGAACAGCCGAAGGAAGCAAGCCTTACAATGGATTTCAGGGCCAATGGGTCACGGACGGCCCCCTCTTGCCACATTTTTGATCAATCCAGTCCATTCTCCTTGACCTCATCTTTGCATTTCACACGGCCTGGAGACGCGTGCCTCTCGCCAGCACACTCCTCTCTGTTAACCGGACGGCAGGCCCCGGGCCAGCCCCGTACATCTGATCTGAGCATAATGAGGCAGGAAGCTGCCAATGGCCGGGGGCTGCGGTGCGTCCGGGACTGATGGGCATTTCATTTGGGGGCTCCCAGGGGCCCGCCTGCGTCTCTGGGTTCATGTAGTATTTATTCCAGGCACTCGCATTTCTCATCTGTGATCTTCCCGCCGTATGCATGATGGGAAACACAATCCCTGCAAGAAAAACTCTCCAGGTAGTTTTAGTGTGAGTCCTTGCAGGGGCCCTTGGGCTGGGCGGGGAGAGGGCAGGACTGATGGTGAAATGTGTTTCTCTGGGAATCGAGAGACCAGAAGGCTTGTCCCCAGGGCTGCTCCCCTGGCCTCTCTCTGTCCAAGATAAGAGCTGCCTCCTCTTGGGAAAGGCCTGGCTTTGGCTTGACATCCTTTGCCTGTAGGCTCACCATTGGCACAGGAGCTGAGGATGACGTGCGCCCCGTGTGAATGTGTGCTCACGAGGGGTCGCCAGGGTGCGGGCTGGGCTCACGAGGGGTCACCAGGGTGCGGGCTGGGCTCACGAGGGGTCACCAGGGTGCGGGCTGGGGCAGCTAAATTGCACAGCACGTTAAAAACTCAAAAGTGTGCAGTTTTTAAATCATTGAAAGGCACGTGTCAACATCGAGTTTGAATGCTCTTCAAAATCGTCCTCGCCATAGCAGGACAAAAGCACATCTATTCGCGTGCATGAAAGGACAAAACCTTCTTCTTTGGATGTCCAATATATAATTTTTCCAACTTTTCCTTCTAAGGAGAACGTGCATTGAAATGCACAGAAAACACATCTTAGGTACCAGCGGAAACAAGGGAATCGGTTCATTATCAGGCAAAACAGGTAGACCTTCAATAAAGCGTTTCTTTCCTCTGATACCTTTGACAGTAAAAGACGGGAGTGGACAAAGCCTGTTCCAGTCGGGCTTTAGGCATTTCTCCTAATTGTAGCAACAAAGCATAAGTATGCATTTCTGGAAGGAACCAATCCCGAAATCCTTCCCGAAAAGGGTGGAGCTGTATAGGGCAGCGGAAGCCGTCCCTCGCCTGCCACATCTCTGTTGTCCACACATGACACACACGTGTGTGCAGGTAGTATGTGTGAACGCACACGCGCAGAGCAGCTTAGAGCATTCGGACATCACGTTCTAGAACCTGCAGCTGTCGGGACTCCACACAGGGGCCAGCTGGAGGGAGAGCACTGACAGGCAAAGCCTTGCTGATTCAGACCCAGGTGTAGGGCGGCTGCCCTAGAGGCAGCATCTTGGTGCTTTCAGACCCGTGTGCAAAACCTCACCACCTGCTTGGCCGGGGGGGTGGGGGTGGGCGCACAGCGTGTTCAACTCTCGGCCTCATTTAAACATTGACTTTTTATGCTGCTTTTTGCATCACAAATTCAAAGTGGACATTTCATCCGAGGCCCGGCTTTGCCATTCGTGTGCGGACCAGGGAAAGCCGTCTCTTGGTATCTGGGGCAAATCTCAGAGTTGAACGTGATGCCAGATCCTTATTCGAGCCGAGGTTTACCCTATGCTCAAAATCACAGCTTTCCTTCTTCCGTGATGTGAATCCCTGGAACACGAGCCCAGGGTCTTTCATGAATATTTCAACAACGAAAGCGTGGCAGAAACAACGAAAGACACAGGCAGAAGAACATGTGATTCATAACCAGAAGACTGAGTCCCTCTTGGAAAGAAGGAAGGAAACATTTCATCTCAGGCCAAAGAGAGAAGAAATACCATGTCTTACGCTAGAAGGTTGACTTGACTATCGTAAGGATGTTGTGAATAGAAGAAGCTCTCGATTCAAGAGGGGGTTCCGCATGGCGTGATGAATCATTCCCCAACATAAATGGGAGAATTTTTTTCTTAAAATTTTTTTAATGTTTATTTATTTTTGAGAGAGACAGAGACAGGATGCGAGTGGGTTAGGGGCACAGAGAGAGGGAGACACAGAATCCGCAGCAGGCTCCAGGCTCCGAGATGTCAGCACAGAGCCCGACGGGGGCTCTGGCCTACAAACTGTGAGATCAGGACCTGAGCCGAAGTCGAATGCTCAACGGACTGAGCCACCCAGGCACCCCGCCCTGAGAGAATTTTTTTTCTTTATGATAGAAATCACTTTAATGCCTTCTCATTTAATCCTTAGGGAAAGTGACACTGCCTTGTGTCCAGCACAATAAAGGGTAGAGGTTGTCCCTCAGACGCAAGCTTGGAATTCGTGTTATAGAAAATGTATGGATGGCCTAGGCAGCACTGCCTAATTTCCTCAGTAATTAGATGTAGAGACATCTAATCACTTACCCAGTCAATAGATAGCAATTCCATTATTCAGAGGCAACATGGACATCAGTAAAATCCAAGCCTTCGTGACTTAGCTCATGAATTTAACTCATTTTGCCCTCAATTTGTTGGTTTATGATGAATTAGCCTGCTGAAAACGCATGTGAGCAAACTGCTTGGGTATTTCTAAATTGCTACAATTTCTGTTAAAGGTGACCCGTCTCCATAGTTTTAAGGACTAAGGGAACGGAAAGAAAAGAAAATATCCTCACCTTCTTCAGGATTTATTAAGTGAAAGGCTATTAAGAAAAACCGTCCGAGTATCAGGTTTCTACTACTATGCACCCGATTCTGCATAACGTACTCTGAGATAAATAACCTCCTTTAATCTTTACGATAGACCAAGAGAGCTGAGATTTAGACGTGGGTTTGCCTCTGAATGTGAGATCTTGGATGAGAATTACCTCTTGGCTTCCCTCAAACGTATTTAAGTGCCTCTACTAGACACACATGTTAATGCAGAAACAACACTGAATCGGATGAAAAGTTTCTTACCTGTTAGCCAAAAAACTCAAGAACTTAAGACTGAGTCGGTTAAAAGTCCTAAATAGATCTTATAAAAACACCATTATGCGGCACCTGGGGGGCTCGGTCAGTTAAGCATCTGATGCTTGATGTTGACCCCAGGACATGATCTCAGGGTTCTTCAGCTCTCTCTCTCTCTCTCTCTCTCTCTCTCTCTCTCTCAAAATAAATTAATAAAAACTTAAAGATAAATAAATAAATCAAAATGAATAAAATATTTTTAAAATACCATTTATAGGGATCTTATAAAATACTAGAAATATCCAAGAACACTCATAAAAAAAATCAGTAGTGTACTCTGTGTGTATGGTGGGTGTTGGGAGCAGAGACAAACTCCCACAGACCTCAAATATCTATTACAAAGGCATTCTTTAAATAATCATTTGGTACTAGCGTATAAGTGGAGAAACACAGTAATGAACTAAGATAGGAATTTCAGACAGAATTTTACATACCAAGTAGGATTCAGTAGGTATTTCAACGCAAAGGTAAAAATACATCTTATTTATTTTTTAAGTTTATTTATTTATTTTGAGAGAGAGAGAGAGAGAGAGCATGAGCAGGGGAAGGGCAGAGAGAGAGAGAGAGAGGGAGAGAGAGAGAGAATGCCAAGCAGGCTCTGCACTGTCAGCACAGAGCCCGACGTGGGGCCCAAACTCACGAACCATGAGATCATGACCTGAGCCAAAATCAAGGCCGGACGCTTAACCAGATGAGCCACCCAGGCACCCCTACATATGCATCTTATTTAATAGGTGGTATTGGATTCCAGAGAATCCTACAGAAAAAGTGACAAAGTCGTCTTCACTGTCTCATGCCAGCCTCAAAATAAAAAGTAGCCAAAGCTATGGTTTCAACGACAAAACGTAAAACTCTAAACGTACTTCAGAAAAAGATTTAAATCCGTACATAATATTAGAGTACGGTAAGTCCTTTTAAATACGACCGCAGGAAGCACGAAAATTAATGGCAAACTCGACTATGTAAAATTGTATCAGCAAAAAGCCAAACAAGTAACAACACGGTGAAAAGATGGCCTAATTTTCATAAGGTAGACAGAGAGGGAAGAAGTAAGGAAAGAGATCCCTCTTCCCCAGCTGATTGGGAGTAGCCGCTCTGAGGTCCCTTGCTGGGGCCAAGGGCACCTGCTTGAAGGATGATAGCACCTTTCCCAAACTGTGTGCTTGCTGGGCTGCAGTCATGTGTGTGACCAGCCTGCTCCGGGCTCCAGGGAAATGTGTGGCCGGGGAGCTGCCGGGAAATCTTGGGCGTCTTTCACGGTGTGCGGGGCCGTGCGCCATCTTAGAAACTGGTCGCTTTCTCTTCCCTGAGGATTTCTGAAAGCATGACCCGTGGGGAAGAGACCCAAGCCAGGAGGGTGAGTAGAAGCCGTGGTTAGCATGCGGGCTGTTAATGGGGAAGTCTGCATTCCTGCTCTCTCTGGATCTTGAAGAAGGTGGAAAAAAACGTGGGGACCCCATGGCTCCAGAAAGTGCCCCGCAGTGGAAAGAGGCAGTGGGAAAAGTGTTAGTGCTTCTTCAAGGGAGGTTGGGCACCCCGGCTTCTGGCGGGAGTCAAAGGAATATGGAACCCTTTGGACGGGGTCCTTGGTAACAAGAGAGTAAGGGTGAATTGAACACCTTTCCTCAAACCCACACGCACCATTTGTGGAAAGCACCTTTTCCACAGAGGCCAGCTGTGCCAACCACAGTGCGAAGCAGCGCAAAAACCACGGCTGGTTTCCGCAAAGACAGTGCGGTAAGCCATTGGGACACTCACCGGGACGTATCGGCCGCCACAGGGGAGAACCGTGTCCCCTCTCCTCTTTCGTCCTCTGAGTCCCAGCTCTTGAGGGCTGGAATCAGAAGACGAAAGAAAGAAGGTCACATATATCAAGGAGTTCTTCCTGCTTTCGGCTGAGACAGGGGAGGCGTGAGAGGCCCCTGTGACCCTTTCTGTGTGGACCCCTGAGCCAAAGGTCAGTTGTGAACCCAGAGGATGGGAGGAGGTGAGGCCGAGATTAGTACAGCTCCCAACTGGACATTTTGGTACTGAGAAGTCATACGCCTTGCCCAAGGGAGAGGGTGTCTGACAACCTGTGTCAGTGGACGGGAAAAAATCCTGATCGCACATAGCCAGATTCCAGCCGTTAAATTACCGAGTGCCTCTCTGTATATAGACGTGTTCATACCCATGCGTGTCCCTTTTTGTTTAAACACAAGTCCCTCAAACAATTAAAAAAAAAATAGAATTGCCATAAGATCCAGCAATTGAACTACTGGGTATTTACCCAAAGAATACAAAGACACTAATTTGAAAATATATATATATGTGCCCCTATTTTTATAGCAACACCACCTACAGTAGCCAAGATATGGAAACAGCCCAAGTGTCCACTGATGGATGAATGGATAATGAAGATGTGGTGTCTGTATAAATACAAATAATATAAATATAAATATAAGTATAATGGAATATTGTTCACCCGAAGAAGAATAAAATCTTGCCATTTGCAATGACATGGATGGATCTAGACGATATAATGCTGGGTAAAATAGGTGAGTGAGAGAAGGACAAATACCACATGACTCACTCATATGTAGAATTTAAGAAGCAAAACAAGTGAACAACAACAAAATGAGAGAGACAAACCACAAACAGACACTGAACTATAGAGAATAAACAGATGGTTACCAGAGAGGAGGTGGGGGGTGAGGAGCATGGGTGAAACAGGTGATGCGGACCAAGAATATCCTCATCACAATGAACACAGCTAATGTATACAATTGTCGAATCATGTTGACCACCTGAAATTAATATAAAATTGTGTGTAGGGGCGCCTGGGTGGCTCAGTCGGTTGAGCGTCGGACTTCGGCTCAGGTCATGATCTCGTGGTCCGTGACTTCTCGAGCCCCGCGTCGGGCTCTGTGCTGACGGCTCGGAGCCCGGAGCCTGTTTCGGATTCTGCGTCTCCCCCTCTCTCTGCCCCTCCCCCATGCACGCTCTGTCTCTCTCTCTCTGCCAAAAATAAATAAACATTAAAAAAAATTTTTTAAATATAAAGTTGTGTGTCAATTAGGCTAAAATTAAAAAAAAACATTAAAAATAAAGTAATTAAATAAAAAGAAGTGAATCAGGAAAACATCACCCAAGTGAAAATTAACACCTTAAACCATGAGTCAGTAAATGTTTCCTCTGAAGGGCCAGTTAGTAAATATTCTGGGTTTTGCAGGTTGCACAAGGTCTCTGCCACATGTATTTTCTTTGCATCTTTCCGAACCAACTTTTAAAATTGTGACAGTCATGTTTAGTTTGACGGTCAATCAGCAGCAAGCTTCAGGCTCAATTTGGCAAGTGGGCAGTCTACTAGAGTGGAAGTAGAGAGAAGAAACAGCCTTGTGTGCCTGGGGCGGGGCTCAGTCACTTAAGTGTCTGGCTCTTGATTCAGGCTCAGGTCATGATCTCACGGTTTGTGAGTTTGAGCCCCGAGTCAGGCTCTGCACTAACAGTATGGAGCCTGGTTGGGATTCTCTCTCTCCTTGTCTCTGACCCTCCCTCACTCGTACTCTCTCTCTCTCTCTCAAAAATAAATAAATAAACTTATAAAAACAGAGAGCGATCAAAGAGCAGTGTTGGGGAAAAATCTCAACTCCACAGTATTGAATGTAGCCTTTTTAAGAAATTATGACTTCCTACAAAAAAAAAAAAGGGTGATAATAAATTTTAATAAAATTAACGCTGGCATGTGAAGAAAGGGATGGCTCTTTGATGCTAAAGCCCCAGTGGCAGCCGGGGACAGCACAGCCCGGGGTGAGAATCTGCAAGGTTTGGGCAAGACTTTTAAACATGTTTTTGACAGTTTTGTTGAGGTATAATTGATATACCAAAACATTAATAAACCCCATACATTAAATATTGTTAAAATGTCCACATGCCAAAAGCATCAGCTGATGTAGTGCAACCTCCATCAACACACCAAAGCTGTGCAGGTCAGAAATAGAAACAGAAATTCTAAAATTCATATGGAACTCCAAAAAACCCTGACTAGCCAAAGTTATGTCTAGAATAAGAAAACTGACCTTACAGGCATCGTGTGTCCTGATTTCAAAGTATATTAGAGAGCCACAGCAATTAAACAGTATGGTTCTGCTGTGTGGACAGACATGCAGACCCACGGGACGGAACAGAAGCACTTTCTGGGCTGTACACGGGTGGCTTGGCCAGTGGGACACAGATGCACTGTGGTTAGACACAGGGAAGCATTTCCCCAGTTTGGGTGGCCTCTCACCAACTGCTTCTTAAATTCTCAGGTGCCTTGCGGGATCAGTCGGTTGAGCATCCGACTTCCGTTCAAGTCATGATCTCACGGTTCATGGGTTCAAGCCCCGCGTCGGGCTCTGGGCTGACAGCTCAGAGCCTGGAGCTTCAGATTCGCGTCTCCCTCTCTCTCTGCCTCTCCCCTGTTTGCACTCTGTCTCTCTGTCTCTCAAGAATAAATAAACTTTAAAAAAATTGTAAATTTTCCCTATGCTACAAAACTGACATCAAATAAAGTCTACGGTCTTGCAAATAACATTTCTTTGTCACTACCTTTATTTTCCGTCAGTAAACGAGCGAGCGCTACCTCACAATGTCAGAGGACAATTAGAACGCATCATTAGAACCAGCACCATGGTTCTGTGGACTCTCTTCCAGGAGTGTGGTGGGGGCTTCTGTCAGCCATCCCACCCCCCACCATCCCCCCTCCCCCCTGCCATCTCTCCTCCCCCTGCCATCCCCCTCCCCGCCATCCCCCTGCCATCCCCCTCCACCATCTCCCCTCCCGCTACCATCCCCCCGCAATTACCCCTCCCCCACCATCCCCCCACCATCTCCCTCCACCATCTTCCCTCCCCCCGCCATCTCCCTCCACCATCTCCCCTCCCCCCGCCATCCCCCTCCCCCACCATCCCCCGCCATCCCCTTCCCCCCACCATCCCCCTTTTCTGCACCAAGGTTTGCTGGCCCAACCTGTGCCCAGAGGCAGTTACCCTCAGTGGAGACTCAGGCAAAAGCAGCTACCCCTCAGCTGTTCACGTCTCTGAAAGCCAAACTTGGACTTGACCGCAGGCTCCACGCAGGTCAAGTTCATCTGCGTCTCAGGATTGCCCGGGCCCAGCCAGCCTGCTCGTCCTGAAACACGGCAGGTTTTTGACAAATGACAGAAGACATCTCTCTGTTGCCTGCTGCCCTGGGAATGCCCACAGAACATTCTGGGAAGTTTAAGTGCAGAACAAAAGTGCACCACACGGTCTTACAGTCTGCCTTTTTAATTGGAATCTATTTTTATGCTCTTCATCACGTGTTCTGTGTTTGTCTAGTTCGCGGAGCACTTTGTTTTGAGTAAAGAGTAATGGGCTGTGTGAAGCCTTTTGGGGCAGCTCTCTCTCTTTGCACACACCCGGTCCTTGCAGGCAGATTCTACCTCCAAGGATAGACCCTCACGAGGCCCATCCACATCCTCTCAGCCTTCCTGGGCAAGAAGGCCTGGAAGCTGGAAGGAACACCAGTGAGAGGGCTTTGGTTTTTGGTGATTCTTTGAGAGACAGAAGGAGAGAGAGAGTACCCTTTCTGCCTTTGGGAACCGTCCCCTAAGACGGGATGTGGGAGTGTGTGGTCACTTTGCGACCATGAGGACCGTGAGAACAAGGCGTGGGTGAAGGTCACCGTGCTAACAAGAGCAGAAAGAACCTTAGGAAATGTGGGTCATCGCTGAAATCTGTAGGCAGGGTGCAACGCCCCTGCCTCCACATGCCTTTGAAGTCCATGTATATGTTTAGGGCTAAGCCACTTCTCAGATAATCTGCTACACACAACTGTATTAAAGAAAAAGCTAATCACTCATATGAGGACTTTAAGACACAGAACACATGAACACAAGGGAAAGGAAGCAAAAATAACATAAACAACAGGGAGGGGAATAAAACAGAAGAGACTCTTAAATATGGAGAACAGCAGAGCGTTACCGGAGGGGGTGTGGGAGGAGAGAGGGGCTAAATGGGGAAGGGGCACTAAGGAATCTACTCCTGAAATCATTGTTGCACTGTATGCTAACCAACTTGGATGTAAATTAAAAAAATAAAATTCAATTAAAAAAAATAAAAAGTTAAAAATTGTGTCTAAAAACCTTCAATCCTCTTCCCTGAAAGGAGCTAGCATTATATCCTACTGTGTACAATTCAATAGTTAGACGACTGTATTCCTTCAAATTCATACATTCACATATACTTGAAAATGTGGATTTATCTTTCATTTATTTTTACAGAAACAATGCCATACTCTACACAATATCCCATCATTTGCCTTCCCAGTTTATATGGCTATGCCTTAAGGCCAATGGATACAGAGATAATCCATTTTAAACACCTGTATATAATTCCGTAATATGAATATAATTTTTTTAATGTGTATTCATTTATTTTTGGGTAACAGAGAGAGCATGGGGAGAGAATGGGGAGGAACAGAGAGAGGGAGATACAGAATCCGAAGCAGGTTCCAGGCTGTGAACTATCAGCACAGAGCCCGATGAGGGGCCGAACCTACGAAGTATGAGATCGTGACCTGAGCCGGAGTAGGACGCTTAACCACCTGAGCCACCCAGGCGCCCCCTCTATGAATTTAATATGAAAGAACACATTTGTTCAACCCTTTCCTACTGGCAGATACGGTAACAAACATCCTCATACACATATCCTCACACCTGCTGCACCAATATCTGCAACAGAGTTCACCGAAACGGTATTGCAGAGTCGAAAACTAGGTGCATTTTCTAGTTTAATACTTACTGCCTTTAAGGAGGCCTTTCTCAAAGGATAAATGGAACCTCATGATCTTCCTAGGTTTCTATCTTGTTTCTTCATGTGTTTGTGAGTACCTCGGGCAGAATCAACCTTTTCTTAATACTTTTTCCGCTGGTTCCTTGCAAACACCAGCAGGCAACAACGATCATGGCTGCTGTACTATGATCGCCCCATTTCTGTCATCACCCTTACCATTCCTTGTGGGTCAACCACTGAAATAAGTATATTTTTAAAATTTGCAATCATCCTATTGGTATTTCCAAATCTTAAATGTCCTGTGTGGGGTGCCTGGGCGACTCGGTTAAGCACCCGACTCTTGATTTCGGCCCAGGTCATGATCTCACCGTTGGTGGGTTGGGCCCTGCATAGGGCTCCGTGCTGAGTGATGGTCTTGATTGGGATTCTCTCTCTCCCTCTCTCTGTTCCTCCCCCTGCTCACACGCTCTCTCTCTGTCTCTCAGAATAAATAAACACAGAGGCGCCTGGGTGGCTCAGTAGGTTACACGTCTGACTTCGGCTCACCTCATGATCTCACGGTTCGTGAGTTCGGTCCCCGCGTCGGGCTCTGTGCTGACAGCTCAGAGCCTAGAGCCTGCTTCCCATTCTGTGTCTCCCTCTCTCTCTCTTCCCCTCCCCCCGCTCATGCTCTGTCTCTCAAAAAATAAAGAAACGTTAAAAAATTGTTATAAAATAAATAAGTAAACGAGAAAAAATACAATACATAAAATGGCCACTGTTACACTGCTGTGCCTAATGTCAAAAGCCATTCTTCCTTGAGTATCCATGGCTGGCCATGCACAAATGGATCATCATGGAAGTGACCCTTCACGTTGTCCTTCCCTTTAAAAAAGCCTCACCACACACCAAAATGCATAATTTGGGAGATGTACATAAGCATACTTACCTGACATCATCATGAGGATGATGTGAGGGGGAAAAAAAAATGTTTAGAAGCCCATTGTAAATCATAACTCCAAATTGAAAGAAGATGCATTGTTTTTAATATTTTCTCCTCGATCAATATATCGTTATATTGAGCACACAGAAATAGCCCCTTAACCCATTAGATCTATTCTAGTCGTCTGATGTACTAATACAATACTGTTGGGCTATCAACTTAGTATGGTATCATCCATGTGCTGGTTTCTAATCAATCATGACCCTCTTACTCTGAGATCTCTCAGAAAATTTGAAAGTATGTTTGACTTCGTCCCCGGAATGCTACTTCATAGAGCCCCAGAGTGAATATCACATGGCCAGCGCTCACAACAATCTTCCAAAACAGAATTCAGCGGAGGCACTTTCTGGAGAAATAAGCTCACGATATCGAAGTATGTAACATCCCGGTGGGTGGGTCTGAGGCAGGAGGAGCCCGGACACTTGGAAAGGTAGAGGGAGTGACCTCCAGCAATGCGATTTAGAGCACACTTCAGAAGACGTGTGTCACTCGGCTCGATGCGCCAGAGGCAGACGGTGGTCTAAGAGATGGGTTGTCTCGGGCAGGTGTTTGATACAAGGCAAATAAATGGCAAGGCCAGTTTGTAATCGGCCTGGATATCAGTGTTCTCTGAACTCCACTCCAAAAAGGCGGTGGGGAGGACAAATAGAAGACGACTTATTTTTCTTATTACTGCTTGAGCTGCTGTCACAGGGCAGGTACCCGCCCCGTAACATCATTCTCGCGTCCTGGACTTCTCCACATGGTGTGCAATTCATAAACCATTGTTTATCACTTGTTATCGTCGTCATGATATGCTTTCAGTCCGCGACCTTGGAAAACGTTAACGGACCCGAACCCCATGTCTCTGACTGGGGACTGAAGTTTGAACAAATGGTCTATTTCACGGTTTTATTTCTGATTTAGTCAAATAATTAGCTTTATTTTAAGATTAAATTAAAAAAAAAAAAAACAACCTGGGAAGTCTGGCCAATTCAGACTCAGGTAACAGAATAAAACAGGACATCTTACATTAAAAAAAAAAAAATTAGTGTTTATTTTTTGAGAGAGAGAGAGAGCACACACATGCACAAGTGGAGGAGGGGCAGAAAAGAGAGAGGCACAGAATTCAAAGCAAGCTCCAGGCTCAAATGGCCCAATGCGAAAGATTTGTGGAAGGGTTTTATTAAAAATCAGCAACAGGGGCGCCTGGGTGGCTCAGTCGGTTAAGCGGCCGACTTTGGCTCAGGTCATGATCTCACGGTCCGTGAGTTCGAGCCCCGCGTCGGGCTCTGTGCTAACAGCTCAGAGCCTGGAGCCTGCTTCAGATTCTGTGTCTCCCGTTCTCTCTGACCCTCCCCCATTCATGCTCTGTCTCTCTCTGTCTCAAAAAATAAATAAACGTTAAAAATTTTTTTTTAAAAAATCAACAACACATCTTTGCAACCTTGGCTCAGAGATTGACAAAATTAAGTCACGTGCAGCTTGTCATGGGAGTGATTCTATGAGTGGAAGAATCAAATTTAAATTTTTCAGTTAAATCATTTCTCGAGGAAGTTTATGAAAAATATTGCAAACTCAGGTGCAGTAAACAGTCCAAAGAACAATGTTCCAATGGTTAGCTCAAGAAAGAGCTGCCCAGTCACGCTTCTCCACGACTTTCACGTGACTTTGCAAACGCTCTGAAGATTGGTTCCTTGAGACTGAAATGCTTATTCCTTTTGTGAAAAACCGTCGCGTTGATGGGGCTGAGCGGGAAAGCCAACCGCTGAGAGGCCGCAGACTGAAACTTACCCTCCGTGATAAACACAAAAATCAAAGCAAATACAAAAATAATAATAAACTTCTTGGCCCTGGTGCAACCTGTATACAGTCCTGCGTGATTATCAGACTTGCCACAATTAAACTACACTTGTGCTAAGTGCTACAGACATGCGCAGGGAGGGGATCTCAGCTATACCGAGGCACCCAGGCAGGTTTCCCTGAACGATGATGAGTGACACAGAGCATCAGGGCCAGAAGAAACCAGATGTCAGAAGCCCTGAGCCCTGCAGACTGGAAGGCAGAGACAGTGCGATGGCGTCTGCTGCGAGGGACAGCAGGAGTCCAGAGGCCAAGCGATAACCCGGGAGCCGACTGGATTTTCTAGATGCTGGTAAGATTTTTAAAATTGATCTGCTTTTTCAATATTTATTTTTGAGAGGGGTGGGAGGGGCAGAGAGAGAGAGAGAGAGAAAGAGAGACAGAGAAAGAGAGAGAGAGAGAGAGAGAATCCCAAGCGGGGCTCCGTGCTAACAGCACAGAGCCCAACGCCAGGCTGGAACGCACTAACCGTGAGATCATGACCTCAGCTGAAGTCGAACACTTACCCGCCACCCAGGAGCCCTTAAAGATTAATCTTGAAGGAAATGAAAGCCATGGGCAGAGTTGGGCAGGGGCGTGGGGTGATTTCTGGGTCGAGGTTGTTGTCTGGAGATCGAGTACCGGAGAGGCAGGGAAGTCTGGGGGCTGGGGGTCTGAGCAGAAGGCTTTTGCATCAGACCAGAGGAGCCTGTGAGATCCCTGGATGCGGGGCTGATGTTCCAGAAGAAAGATCGGGAGTCATCAGCACGTACCTCTGGCTGAAACCTTAGCTGAGAAGCAATCATGCAGGATGGGAAAAGGGAGTGGGAGGAATGGTAACTTCTGAAGCTGGGGACACCTCCTGCCCGTGAGACCATGGAGGGTGGGGAAGAAGAAATTGGCAGTGGTATCATGAAGGGGTGGGAGGAAGGATCAAGACACAAGTGAACACAAACCTGAACTCTGGGCAGGAGTCGCCCACCCGAGCTGACCTCTCCCTCCGGACGGTCGGAGGGGAACACGTCTCTCCCTCCCTTCTCAGCAACCTCCCAGCACACTTCGACCCATCCTTCCGGGGATGTCCGGCGATCAGTTCCGCGAATACCTCCCTGAACCCACTCAGAGTAAGCCGCCCCTCCTGCCCGTCTACACGTCTTGTGCGCGCATCTCTGTGCGACATTGCCTGGCGCTGCGTCTCCTTGTGAGGTGTCCGTTTTTTGACTGTGACTTCCCCGAGGCCAGGCTGGACTGTCCCGCTCGCTCCTTGTACCCAGTCACGAAGTCAGACGCTCAGGCACTTTGTACTCATGGGACACTTATTCAATTTCAGGTCCACACTGTCTCCCTGCCTGACTCTTCCTGAAATGAGTTCCCTGATTTCCTGTGTTCTCGTGATGAATGGCATGAGCCGTAAAATCGCAGGACGGCATGCCACAGCCTCCCTGGACCTGATCCTTACGTCTTTATGTTTTACTTCTGTCAGATACACGGAGCCATGGTTTCACTTCCTTTTCTCCAGGCCCGTGTGGAGCCCAGTGTGGATTTTGTCCTCTACACACGGTGACACATCCAAGAGTCTCTCGGGGGGCAACCAGGAATGGACCAAACGATCTCCACGGCTCATTTTCAATAAATGTTGACCACGCAAGTGTCCACTAGGTCTCTGTGTCATAATAGGGCCTGAGAAGTGATAGAGTTAAAGTGATTTGGTAAAAATAAACATAAAAATAAGCTGGAATCAAGGTAAATTTCCAAACAGTGAAACTATTTAACTAGGAAAATACTTCCTGGAAAGGAGCAAAAGCTATCATTTTTGAAGATACGTGAAGGTACTTTATTTATTTATTTAAAAAAAAATTTTTTTTTAACGTTTATTTATTTTTGAGACAGAGAGAGACAGAGCATGAACGGGGAGGGTCAGAGAGAGGGAGACACAGAATCTGAAACAGGCTCCGGGCTCTGAGCTGTCAGCACAGAGCCCGACGCGGGGCTCAAACTCACGGACCGCGAGATCATGACCTGAGCTGAAGTCGGCCGCTTAACCGACCGAGCCACCCACGCACCCCAACGTGAAGGTACTTTAAAATGTGCTTCGATGGGACACCTGGGTGGCTCAGTCGGTTGAGCGTCCGACTTCGGCTCAGGTCACGATCTCACAGTTTGTGGGTTCGAGTCCCGTGCCGGGCTCTGTGCCGATGGCTCGGAGCCCGGAGCCTGCTTCGGATTCTGTCTCCCCTCTCTCTGCCCTTTCCCCACTCATGCTCTGTCTCTCTTTCCCTCCCCAAAATAAATAAACATTAAAAAAAATTAAATGCGCTTGTAAAAGCCTGAGCTGGTAAACCTCCGCACCAATTGACATGGAAGGGATGAGGAGGCCAGGGTATATATACTTCCTTCACCGCCTGGTGTGGTGGGCTGGCCCCCTGTGTACCTTCTCATCAAGGCAGCAAGACGGCAAGGGTGATATTTCTTTCCTCTGTATCTGTTGTATGAGCAAAGGAATGGAGCGTGCGAACAGGGCAGGGTGGCAATTACAGGGAAAGAAAGAAGAAACCCACGTTGCCAAAAAGAGAACCCTTCGCGTGGAAGTTACTCCCAATTCGTCAACAGAATTTCTTCCGAAGGGGGGAAAAAAATCTCGATTCCTTGGTTTCAGGGTAGCAACCGTAAAGGGTGTGAGTGGACAGACTGCAAAACACCATCAGAACCTGTAACTTGACAGATGTCCACCCTCTGACAAGGCAAGAGCGCCCAAATTACCGTCAGATTACCCAGCGCCTCGCAAGTCCTAAGACAGAGTAATGACTCAAGCACCGTTATTCATTCATCCTACACTCAGTCTAAAAAGCCATCAGCCTTGCACTGATGGATGCAAATCGTCTCAGACAATTAGTTCCAGTTGCGTGACGGCAAATTTGAACTCTCTGCGGTTTAATCATCGGAAAGCCTGGGGACTCAGAAGCAGGCGACGTCTGGGGAGGAAACTGCCATGCTGCTCCAGGGCCAGGTGTCCAATGGGCAGCCCGGGCCAGGCGCAACCTCCCCGCAGGCAAATGTTACGGTTCAGATATCCACGTGCGACTCTCAGGTGCAGTCTTGGATGGCAATGCGGTCACTGCTTTAAGTAAGCGTAAATGTTCTTTCTTCCTCGAATGCCTCACTCAAGATTCTTCCAGTAAGGAGAAGATGCCGTTTGGGGCATGAGCGGCTCCTGTTCGCCTTAAATGTCTGTGAAATGTGCTCAAATGAAGTGTCCGCGTGTACAGAGACTTGTATGAAGTTGCGTTGTGACCCTAAGTGCAGACAGTTTCCATCAGTGGTTCTCCCCCACCCCCGTCAAAGCTAATAAATGCATAAAATGTCTGGGCTCGTGTATGAGTAGCTTATATAGCTTTATCATTTTAGATAAGGAAAGAATTTTAGATTTGGGTTATCCTAAGATTGTGTTTTCTTTTTCTTTTTTTTTTTTTGTAAAAAATTTTTGAACATTTATTTCTTATTGAGACACAGAGACAGGCAGACCATGAGCAGGGGAGAGGCAGAGAGAGGGGGAGACACAGAATCGGAAGCAGGCTCCAGGCTCTGAGCAGTCAGCACAGAGCCCGACGCGGGGCTCGAACCCACGAACCGGGAGAACTGACCTGAGTGGAAGTCGGACGCTTTACCGACTGAGCCACCCAGGCGCCCCAAAGACTGTGTTTTCTAAGTGTTACCAGAGGTGACACCACCAGTAATGACAATGCTTGGGTGAAAACCACATCTGAACCCCAGGCCAGCCTCTTTCTACCCATATGCACTCACTGGTGGTTAAAAAATAAAACAAAACCATAGACGCAAGGGATTGCACTTACTAGATGTGTTAAACAGCAGGAAATGGGGGAGGTAATCCACCACCTAGGGTCACAAGGACCCCAAGAGGGCATCCATTCCAAGCCTCTTGTGCACAACCCATACATGGCATGCATACATACATTCTCACGCACACGTACATTCTTACACAGATACATGGTACCCAGCTCCGCCATATTCCTCCCTGTCATCCGTGAACTAGTTTATCCTGAGCATCTAAAGTGAAGGGAGGTTTGTTTCCTCCTGAGAAGCTCTTGCTATTAGAAAATTCATTCCATTTGGACAAATCTTTCTCCCAGTGGTCGGGGCACCAACCTCTAGGGTCTGGGAAAACATGGCCAACCCCATGCCTGTGTCAGCCCTTACCGGTTTGAACACAGCTCTCGCAAATCCCTGAATGGTCCGTCTTCCAGGTAAAGCTCCAGCATGTTAACCCTTAAAGCTTGTTAACTCTTCTCTGGTCTACCCCAGTTCTCTGGGTTGTGACTCTGTGGCAGCCAGGAAGGAACGCAAAGCTCCAGGGGAGAACAGAGAGAGAGGGAGACACAGTATCAGAAGCAGGCTCCAGGCTCTGAGCTGTCAGCGCAGAACCCGACGTGGGGCTCGCACCCACAAACTGCAAGATCATGACCTGAACTGAAGTTGGATGCTTAGCCAACTGAGCCACCCGGGCGCCCCGATATGGACTTTTCTTTTATTACTTTATTGAATCTTCAACAGCATGTTGTCCCTACAAGTCTCTCTACAAAATTTTCGTCTAAATTCATATGGATGCATTAAAAGCCTAGCTCAAAAAATTTTAAAAAACAGGCATTTTTCTTCTAAGCGTGTTATATTGAACATATATTTGATAACAAATTGATGCAAATCTCCTCTTTCTTTCGCTTTGACAGCTGACACACTCTGAAGGTTACAAAGGCTGAGATGTTTTCTGTGCCTTTCCAGAAGAAATGGATGACCAAAAGCTTAGGTTTGGTTGTGGGGCTCACCTTTGGGTGGGAAGAACTTGGCTGGAGAATTTTGGAGCAGAAACATAGGATCTGGCACAGGAAGTTCCTTCATGACCACATCTGCCTTTCCTTTGATGCATCTGACTTTCCTGCCTTTTTCCTGAGGGAGCCCATACAGCCACGTGGAGTCAGAGAAGACGGCCCCAGAGGAGTTGACCTCTCAGACTCCAGGCGAAGGACTGGAATAAACTCTAAGATCATCGTCAGAAGAAAAAGAGCCCCTGAGAAGAATGAATGCAGAGCTCACGGACCAGGTGCGCGAACAGCAGAGCAAAGAAAGAGAAATGAGTGAACAGAATCGGGTCGCACAGCAGCACCAGGAGAGGCTGAGGGAACCTTCTGGTAGCAATATGCATGGTGAGTTCAGTGCACGAGTGTGCATGTGTGCGTGCGTGCATGTGTGTGTGTGTGTGTGTGGGTGGGTGTGTGTGCCTGTGTGCAAAGGAAGAGAGCGAGCCTGGTGCGCTAGATTAGGAGCACGACAGGAATATATGAGATTGGGACACCTGTGTCTACGCAGATAGCTGGAATTAGCTAAAACACCTAAAGTCAACGACTTAGTGAAATGTAAAGTTGTTGTGCTCATGCTGTGATTTAATTATTCTTTGATAATTGCTTTGTCTCTGAAATGCCAATGTGGGAGCTCCAGTTAGTAATTACCTAACGTACTAATACCTGAATGCGGGCGACCTTCACCGGCCATCGGGTCCCGCTGGGGAGAGTCAATCAGAAGCTGGGTCAGAGCTGGCACTCCATTGCCAAGGAGCTGCCAGCTCACAGTGTGGATTTTCTGAATAAGCCACCACACAGGGAAGTGAGTGTACACATTATCCCTCAACAGATATCTGGCTGTCTGTCCTGCGACTGGCATGACGAACCATCAGTGGCAGAATTAGCCAACGGATCTCTTTCAAAACAACATTTATACGGTAACTGGGAAGTAGGTACCGGTTATATGGACGCAAAGAACACCGCCATGCCCACAAAAACACCAACCAAATGCTTCTGAAATTATTCACAGTCGTGTGATTGTTTCAATGAGCTTTCCTCTCTCTGTTCATCAAACACCAATATAAAAAAGTATTTTTTTCACGTGAGGAAGAAACAGAGCCAATAAAATAACCCAATATTGTCCTATATCCTGGATGTTTTATGTAGTATTTTTTAAAAAATCTTATTCTTATCTAATTAAATTTCCTCACCCTTTTGAAGCATGATCGCTAATATATTCTTTCTGTCAAATAAACCAGTTGTGAATGAGTAAAACACATTCGAATGTTTGTGGAAATGATTAATCCTTACTGATCACACTGACTGTTATAAAACAAAAACAAAAACAAAAACAAAAACAAAAACAGAAGTTATCAATAGGCCACACATTTATACTATCCGTTTCTTGAAGGGGGAGATATGTTTTTTCAATTTTGTGCTCTCAGTAACTGGTACGTAGTAGGATCAATAACCACTGTTGGATGGATGGATGGATGGATGGATGGATGGTGGATGGATGGTGGATGGATGGTGGATGGATGGATGGTGGATGGATGGATAAGGAGGCAAGAGCAGTATTCACAACAGGATGAGGTTCTATTCATATTCCACTATATCTTGTCTAGACTTAGTCATTGGAACCTACAACTGCCATTCAAATACCTTATTAACCCCCTAAAAATAAATGGTGTCACATTCATAAGATAGCGTGAAGGCATTTAAAAAGTTGAAAAATGCACAAGAAACAAGTGTTGGCCAAAATGTGGAGAAAAGAGAATCCTCGTGCACTGTTGGTGGGAATGCAAACTGGTGCAGCCGCTGTGGAAAACGGTGTGGAGGCTCCTCAAAAAGTGAAAAATAGACCTACCTTAAGGTCCAGGAATTGCACTACTGAGTATTTACCTAAAGAATATGAAAATATGAACTCAAAAAGATGCATGTACCCTGATATTTATAGCAGCATTATTTACATTAGCAAAGATATGGAAGCAGTCCAAGTGTCCGTTGACTGATGGATGGTTAAAGAGGATGGTTAAAGAAGATATATATATATATATATATATATATATATATATATATATACACACACACACGCACATGTATTAGTCACCATAATATATGGTGGACAATTAGTCACCATACAAAGAATGAAGTCTTGCTATTTGCAATGAGATGGACGGGGCTGGGAAGTATAACGCTAAGCAAAATAAGTCAGAGAAATCAAACTAGCATATATAATTTCAAATTATATAATATATATATTATATAATTTATATATAATATAAATATAAATATATATATATTTTTATATATAATATATATATTTTTATTATATATTTATATATATATTTAAATATAAATTATATAAATATAAATTATATATAATATAATATATATATATAATATATAATATATAATTTCACTCATATAATTTCACTCATATAAGGAATTTGAGAATGAAAACAAGTGAACAAAGGAAAGACAGAAACGAACCAAGAAACGAACCCTCGGCCACAAAGAACACACTGGTGGTCACCAGAGAGAGATGGGTGGGGTTTGGGTGAAACAGGGGACAAGGATTGAGAGTACACTTCTCATGATGAACATTGAATAATGTATAGAAGAATTTGTGAATCGCTATATTGTACACCTGAAACTAATATAACACTGTATGCTAACTACACTAGACTTAAAAAAAAAAAAAAAAAAAACTTAATAAAATAAATAAGTAAATAAAAACTTGAAGAATGATTATAATTGCCTATTTGTATGTAGTTGTATGTCAATTTGTAAATATTGGGGCATTTGAGAATATGTAGATTATAGATTATTATTGCTTTTCTTTCCAAGATTTTATTTAAATTCAAGTTAGTTAGTATACAGTGTAGTATTGTTTTCAGGAGTAGAATTTAGCGATTCATCACTTACATACAACACCCGGTGCTCATCCCAACAAGTGCCCTCCTCAATGCCTGTCACCTGTTTGGCCCGTGCCCCCCCCCCCCCCCCCCCCCCCCCCGCCCACCAGCAACCCTTAGTTTGCTCTGGATAGTGAGGAGTCTTTTATGGTTTGATTCCCTGTCTGTTTTTTTCTTATTTTATTTTTCCTTTCTTCCCCTATGTTCATCTGTTTTGTTTCTTAAAGTCCACATATGAGTGAAATCGTAGGACATTTTTATTTCTCTGACAGAATTATTGCACTTAGAATAATACACTCAGCTCCATCCACATTGTTGCAAATGGCAAGATTTTACTCTTTTTGATCGCCAAGTAGTATTCCAATGCATACACATTTATCCATTCGTCGGTCGATGGACATTTGGGCTCTTTCCATAATTTGGCTATTGTTGATAGTGCTGTTGCAAACATTGGCGATCACGTGCCCCTCTGAATCAGTGTTTTTGTGTTGTTTGGATAAATACCTAGTAGTGCAGCTGCTGGGTCCTAGGATAGCTTTATCTGTAACTTTCTGAGGAACCTCCACACTATTTTCCAGAGTGGCTGCACCAGTGTAGACGATAGATGATTCGTTTTGAAAGAAGCTTTAAGGAATATTACGTTGATACTGGTGAGAACGCAGAAAACATCCCCTAAGCCATTGGTGTCAAATTTGGGACTGGACACGTAATTGGTTCAGTTCTCTTCAGTTTCCTTAATAGTTTTTGAATTAGACAACTTCCTCTGTTTCTTTAGAAAATAGACATTTTCCTCTGGAAGTTTTACCAAGGCGATTTTTCCCTTTACTTCCTAACTTGTCTGAGGAAACAAGAGTGCTTATTTACAGATCCTGATGGCTGGCGATGATAAATGAGTCAATGACTCTAGGCTCCCGAGGTCGTATCCTTTCTAGGCTGTGGAACACACCCCAGGATGCAACGCAGCGAGGCCTGGATTCAGCCCAGGCTTCCCGAACAAAGTGTACACGTCAGGCCAGTATCTGCAGTCGCGTTCAACTAGAAAGCAGGCACGGTACAACGTACTTCAAAGGGTTTTGGGGAAGAATCAAATGACATGATGACCATACAAATATTTTGTAAACAGTCAAAATACGGATAAGGGTTAAGTACTCCTTCTACAACCCACCGAGGACTGGATGTAGGAGACTAAATTTAATGTCAATCAAGCATGCACTTTTGCCCTTCCTCACGAACGTCCCCTGACCTTGCAGAACGCAGGTTATAAAGACCCCATTTTCCCCAGTTTTTCCAAAGCGGGCCCCATCACGGGTCCCAAATGTGGATAACGGTGTCCCATACGGGGAATTCAGAGTGAATACCATTTGGTGTCAACGTAGTAATTCAACGCAGCAAAAAAAGCAAATTTGTCCTCTGAACGCTAATCTCATTATCGCCTTCCCAGAGCTACTTGCCAAAAAGTTAACAGCTGTTAAAACTCTGCTGCTTGTCCAATCAGAATATTAAATTAACCAGACTGGCCCCGACACGAATATTACCAATGGAATTAATGCTTTGCTTTGCACAGTCTGAAAGGATCCACGAGCGCTTTGGGAAAACTTGCGATGGATTGTTCACTATTGAACATTCCACGTCTTTCTACAAGGAAAGAACGTGGCTCTGCTCTTACCCCCTTACCCTACTTCTTTACTCAAAAATCAAGGGCGGATCCCACTTTCTCAACCTGTTTTTCCTTCACAGATGGAGATGTTGTGTCACCGAGTTTGATATAAAGTAACAAAAAAGTGAGTTACAATGTTAGCCTGAGACAGCGAACGGCCTTTCGGGAAATGTCTGGCTCTGCTGACAGCCATCTTTGCAGACAATGAATGTGTCTCTTTTCCTATTTCTGTGTCTACCTGTTGCAGCCGCCTGGATGAGGCAGGTGCATCTCTGCTGGGGAAGTGGCGATCCCACTCTCCATCATGTTGTTAATGAAACACATTGTATTCCTAGAGAGAAGTGAACAAATACCGTCTGACAGAGGCCCTTGCCCTGGCTCTGTTATTATTGTAGCAGTCATGCCATGATCCTGTCACCACTGATTAGCCTGAAGGTTGGGACGTGGTCGCTCGCACATAGGGGGACGCGGGTGGGGGCTGTGACTCCGCACTTAGTTTCATTTCCTTATCTGGCATGATCTGCACGCATTTAATGTTGATTAGAGTACGATGCGTAGCAGTTTAACAAGCTGTGGAATCGAAATGGAGGAGTAAATATTTTCCTTTCACAAATACTTGCCCCCCCCCCCCCACCGCCCCGGGAGTCCTGTACCTCACTGACCACGCACTCCCATTTTAAGACCATATGGACAGATATCTGTTGCCTCCAATCTGTAGTAAAATCCTGAAAAAAAAAAAAAAAAGGAAAGGTAAAACAAACTCAGATCCACAACTGCTGTAGTCTCCTCTTTTTCAGTGGCTAAATGTGCATATTTTCTGTTTAATTGTGATTCTGAAGATAGGGCTTCTGCGAGGTGACAGACACACAGCGGGATATCATGAATATGTATGGCGTGTCTGAGAAAATAAATTCACAGGGGCCAGCCACACTGGTGACCCACTTATGTTGTCAGCGATGAGTGTGACAGTGGGGGTCTGTACTGCATGAATTTGCACGACAGAATTTCCTCCTGATCAACTAATTTACTTCATGCTTTTGGGTTATTTTAAGCACCACACAGCAGTCAGATAATTAATCACTAAATCACCAATACCGACATGAAGGAACAAGCAACACATTATTGCTGATTCCCACTTAAAACTAGAGTCTATACGTCTACATCACGCAAGGTGGGAGAGAGGAACGTATTGAACGCGCGGATTTCCTTGGCACGCATCGACTGGGGTGTCGTCGAGGGGATGACACGTTTGGCAAAATTTCTCTCATCCTGAGCCGTCTGCCTTCAGTTCTGAACCTTATTGGATTTTTTTTTTTTTTCCCCACGTAATCCATTACTGGGACATCGTAACTCAGTCTGAAGCAACAAAGACAAGTTGTCCTGATAACTGAGATAAAAAACGTTATTATTACTACCTCGTTGTTTCTGGTCAACGTGGTTCTCGGCCTGAGTGATCTGGATATTTTGTATAAACGCCCCCAAAGGGAGTATGTCAGGGGTTTCGTAATACAAATTAGTTTGTCACCGTGTTTCTAGAATAACAAAATTAATGGATTATGTGTTACAAACAATGTTGGCTTGTAACTCTGTCTTTCACAGTCAGAGGCGGGGAACATGTGAGCTGCTGAGGGCACAGCAGGGCCGTCCTCACGTTTCTGCCTCCAGCACCCCAACCCCGTCCAGCTCCTGGCACGTCGCACGCGTTTAGCAGATGTCACTCCTGTTATCTCCATCGCATCCAGAGAACTGGGGGTGAAGCCCAGTATTCAAACCCGATGCAAACTGTGGAACCACGTGCCCACAAAAGGTGTGGGCGCAGAACTAAAGGCCCCCTTAGACTTTGGGCTCAGGCAGCTCTAGGGCTCACAGCCCCCAAACAACTTACACAATGTTTCGGAGTCTGATTTCTCTAATCCTCCAAATCTCTGAGGCCGTCTTGTCATCTGGCTCCTCCCCTCAGGAGGCAAACGTGATGTGTGACGCAAAGTGCCAGCACAGGGACTGGCTCCTAGCAAGTAACGCGAGGCAGCCGTTATGAGCAGAGCGCCAGGTACAGGAAAGATGAAAGGATTCGGAAAAAAAGCCTTGGTGACGGATGGAACACGGGGCCTGCAAGAGCCAGCAGGGACCGCCCGGGCTCCAGGGCTCTTTTTCTAATTGTTTTTTAAATGTTTATCTATCTTTGAGAGAGAGAGAGAGAGAGAGAGAGAGAGACAGAATCCGAAGCAGGCTGCAGAGTGTGAGCCATCAGCACAGAGCCCGACGCGGGGCTCGAACTCAGGGACTGTGAGATCATGACCTGAGCTGAAGTCGGACGCTTAACCGACTGAGCCCCCCCAGGGCCCCCTGAGCTTCAGTTTGAGACCATCTGAGCAGGTAAGATAAAGACTTCAGGAAAGAAAGAAGTGTATGCAGAAAGATGATTACACTTTGTTTGGGACGGACAGACCGAGGAGCCTGGCAAGGATTCGGCCAGCGACGGCAACTGGGTCCGGCTGGTGTCATCTGCGGCCCGAGGAAAGGCCGCAGCCTAGCCTAGCGCCGCCTGTTGAGAGACAGCAGCAGCCAGGAAGGCGAGACGGGGGCTGGAAGCACCGGAGGGCGGGGTGGGACACGGATGAGCACCAGGCTGGACTGCAGGGCTCTCTCAGCAGGGATGCGACAGGCGGGAGGGCCGGCAAAGGAGGCAGGGTGGGCGGCTGCCGTCGTGCGGTGGGGACCGGGAGAAAGTGGCTTTCTGCAAGAAGTAAGCAGAGGGTTTCAAAGAGGAGCGAACGCACAACGTATCGGCTAAATCTTAGGCGTCTCAGGACATAAAGACCCAGAAACACGTGCCAGAGCTGATGGCAGAGAACTGTCGGGGCCTCAGTGAGGACAGGTCCGGTGAGGGGTCCAAGAGGAGGGCAAAGGTCAGGCTTCAGCGAATGGAGTGATGGACGATGAACGGACAGGGTGAGAAGAGCCAGTGAAAGTGAACGAGATCGGAGAGAAGCTTGGGTCGGAATGGGGGGCCGGGCAAGGACGGTAGGCACCCCGCCTCTGTGACCAGGTGTGTCGGAATTCATTCGACCTCAGAGGACAGCAGAGCAGGGGGAAGAAATGCAGTGAACTGGGTCTCTGTCTTCGGAAAGCTTTCCTCGTAACCCTGATGACTCTTTAGCCAAAGTGTAACGAACAATGACAGATGATAGATTTCACAGCAATAGACACATGAGAATCAGAGACGGCGTCAGGTATGGATTAATAAAAGTGATTCAGGGGCGCCCGGATGCCTCAGTCTGTGAAGCATCCGACTCCTGATTGCGGCTCAGGTCACGATCTCATGATTCGTGAGTCTGAGCTCCGCATCAGGCCCCGCGCTGACAGCGTGGAGACTGCTTGGGATTCTCTCTCTCCCTCTTGCTCTCTCTCTCTCAAAATAAATGAAAAATAACCTTAAAAATAAATACATAAATGGGGCACTGGGGAGGCTCTGTCGGTTGAGCACCCAACTTCGGCTCAGGTCGTGATCTCACGGTCTGTGAGTTCGAGCCCCGCGTCGGGCTCTGTGCGGACAGCTCAGAGCCTGGAGCCTGCTTCTGATCCTGTGTCTCCCTCTCTCTCTGACCCTCCCTTGTTCATGCTCTGTCTCTGTCTCAAAAAATAAATAAACATTAAAAGAAATAAATGAATGAATGAATGAATGAATGTAGTTCTAATGGAAGTGGGTTTGTAGCTTCAGCAAAGGAAGATCCAGGCAAACGTGTGCAGATGCCAGTCTTGGTGGCTTGGATTCGTGTTCTCAGGTGGTCACTCCCTGTCCTTGCCATGTGACCTCGGTTATACTACCTCAGTAGAGCATGTGTCCCCACACCTTGCTGTTGAGCTGTGACTTATGCGACGGCAGTGGATTTTGTTTTCTTTCAATAGACGCTTCAAACATGCAGCTGTGCTCTGCTATTAAAGGCAGGTGCCCCACGCAGCGGCTAGACCAACGAAAACACGGGGATGTGCGGCAGATCCGGACCCAACCCAGAGCCTGGAACCAAGACGAGCCCCTCCCAGGCAAGGATGAAGCAGGGAGTGTGGTGACGACTGAGTCCTGTGGGAGCAGGTGTATCAGGATGGCACCTCCGTAAACTTCCTAGCAAAGCTGGTTGTGATGACAAAATCGTTGATGAGAAATACAGATCATGCGGCTCAAAGATTCTACCCTTCGTTGGCTCTTTGATTTTCACGTCATTTATTTTTTGACATAGGCATGAAATACCATGAAAGTTTTCAGTCAAAGGTATCCGTGGGTGCAACTGTCATGGTCTATTTTTTTTTCCTCAAACTTTCCAAAGAATTTATTTTGAGTGTTGTGATCTGACTTTTCAGAAGTTCTACAGCTTTCCTATTGAGCATAAAAATGCTAGTTTGGGTACGATTCTTTCTGAGATAAAATAAAGATGAAAGGAAGGTTTTCTTTTTTTTTTTTTTTAATTGACTTTATTTCTTAGGGACTTGAGGTTCTCGGCAATGTTAAGAAGAAGGTTCAGAGAGTTCCTGTGTGCTCCCTGCCCCCTGCCACACACACGTGGCCATTTCCACGACCGACATCCCTCTCTAGAAGGTATGCTTGTTACCGTTGGTGAACCAAAATGACACGTCATTATCACCTAATGACCGTAGTGTACCTAGTTTCATTTTCATGTTGTACATGTTACGGGTCTGAACAAATGGTCAATGACGTGTACCTGCTGTTACAATATCATATGGATTATTTTCATGGACTAAAATTCTTCCGTGCTCTGCCTTTCATTCCTCCTTGACCAATTCCTGCCAAACACTCATCTTTTTTTTTTTTTTTAACATTTATTTATTACTGAGAGACAGAGAGACACAGAGCGTGAGCAGGGGAGGGGCAGAGAGAGAGGGAAACACAGAATCTGAAGCAGGCTCCAGGCTCCAAGCTGTCAGCAGAGAGTCCGATGCAGGGCTTGAACCCACGAACCATGAGGTCATGACCTGAGCCAAAGTCAGATGCTTAACCGACTGAGCCACCCAGGCGCCCCAACATTGATCTTTATATTGAGTCCATAGTTTGACTCTTCTAAAATATGTTGTTGACTTGACCACATAGCATACAGCCTTTTCAGATTGGATTGTTTCACATGAGAATATGCATTTAATTTTCCCCCATGTCTTTTCATGGCTTGGAGCTCATTGCTTTTTGATGTTGAATGATAGTCCATTGCTGGATGTTTTATGGTTTATTTGTTTATTTACCTGTTGAAGAACATCTTGGTTCTTTTCAAATGTTGTTATCTATTAATAAAGCTGCTATATACATTGTGGGCGGGTTTTTAGGTGGACATAAGATTTTAACTCCTTTGAATAAATACCGAAGAGCATGACTGGTTCGTCTGGCAAGAGTACGGTTAGTTTTGTAAGAAATCACCAAACTTTCCTCCAAAATGACTGTACAGAAGAGAGTCCTTAATTATGATGATTAATTATTATTAAAAGGGTTTCCCATGCGAACTTTCTTCCTTTCCAAAAGCTGCCTGCCACTCCAATTGTGTTGTCCAGTGACATTTATTTAAGCCTGGTCAAATGGACCAGATTTTGTTCCTGTCATTCATCTTCCACTATAATAACCAAAGACAAAAATATCCAGGCAAATGTAAAGTGATCTTGAAAAAAAAAAAAGAATACGTTGTTTTTTTAACCCTGAAGATTAATTCAATTTAAAATAAATAATTAAAATAAGATAGTTTAGTTTTACAAGTGTTTACTTGACAATTCCTCTTGATTCCTTGGCCAGGAACATCTCCCCCCCTCCTCTCCCCCCTCCACCACATATACACCTCCCCTTTTCCCCCATCACATATACACCCCCACCACCACCACCACATATATACCTCATAACTCACCCAGGGGCTGTCGGACGGGAGCCCTCACTGCCAGGAACACTTCCCCCTCTACCTCCAGCCCTCATCTCCATTAGGCTGTGTCCTTCCCAGTCCCTCCATAGGAAACAGGACAGACCCCTTTTTTGTACTAAACACAACATGTTAAAATGACATAGCACATATTTCCATGTTCCATTGGGTTGTAAGCAAAACTAAGTCAAGGCTTTGATATTATCCAGTTTCGGAACATGGCATCTAGAATTGTGTCGAAGTCTAGTAAATGTGTAACTAAACCCAACCATTTCGGAATGAGGTGGCAGGCAGGTGTCCGAGCCCTGGACGTGTCACCAACTCAGTGCAGGAAACAGCAAGTACCTCTCGTCTAAATGCCACTTTTCCGTCTTATCCCAAGAAGCTTCGGAGGTCACCGTTTTCAGCCGTGGGATGCACTGTTCACATAGTACTTTCTGGGATTGCATAATCTAACAACGACAAAAAATACCTGGTTTTTGGTAAAAGCAAAAAATACCTGGTTTTTACTTCTTTTAAGTAAAATATTGGGTACAACCCCGTATAAAAACAGATTAGAACAGAGGAAAAAGCAGGGCAGTCCTGGGAGAGAGCATGAGTGCGAATCCAGCTTTGTCTTCCAGGCCACGTTAGGATGAAACATATATTTGAGTTGCTTTGATGAAATCCAAGAACGATAACAACCATGCGGCCTCAAGAACAGCCTTGTGGCCAAACAGACCGATTTCTCAAGAAACGAAGGGGGTGCTAGAGTCAGGTCCCATCCAGTTGTGTGACCCAGACAGGGAAGTGACTTTGTTACTCTTCAGGAATTTTGTGAGCCAGTTCACAAACAACTGGTGGGAGTATTTCCACCACAGAACGTGGCATATGCAACCACTCAGAGCTCTTTTTTTTCTTCTTCGCGTAGCGAATCAGCACGCTAACCCACTAGCTGTGGAATATACCTTTCAAAAATTATAAACACCACCTCTCTCCACTAAGGAATTCAGCCTACTGCCGCCGGCGTCCTCTCTAGTAATGAACTGATTTATCTTCCGTGCACTAGAATGTTACTACCTCTATGCCTTCATTGGGAGAATAGAGAAGGTAACCAATCAGATTGTTTTCTGTGGGGCTCAAGTCTTGCAGGGAACCCTGTTGAGAAAAGCTGACGGAGGCATCAGAGGCTATGAGCCAGTGGTTCTTAATACTGATGGGCATTAGAGTCGCCTTGGAAAGCTTAATAAACAAAAACACAATTGTCCAGCACACCCCGGACCAACAAAATCAGAAACTTCCATACATCAAAATCCCACGGTAGTTTTGAGAACCGCTGCCCAAAACACTTTGAAAGGGGTGGCACGTCTGGACTTTTCCTCGGAAGACGTCGTGGGAGAGGTGGACGGGCACCAAAGGCATGCTGGGGAAACGGGGACCACATGACAAGCTGCACGCCATCAGTGTCTGCCACCAATGTTGGGGGGCAATCCGGCACCAGCCTGGTCGCATAGGTGGCCCCCAGACCAGGGCCATTGATGGAACAAGACGGTAATGACACAGGTATCATCATCATTGGCAGGGATGGTGGCAGCGGGGTGGCCCCACCTCTCTGCAGACATCTCCCGGTGACGGTGACCCAGCCGGCCCCACAGCACAGCAGGCGCCCTCACACTGTGCGCCTTGGCCCACGTCAATCCCTCTGCCATTTCGCCAGATCCAGGTAAGGGCTCAGCTCTGGCATCACCTTCCAAGGGGCTTCCCTGGTTGGTCTCTTCTCTTCTGACCCAGGCCACTGTCACACGGCTCTCCCAGCACACTGTGAATGCCTCTCTCATGGATTGTTCTACGTGGCCTTGTGACATTCCCGAGGGTCAGAACTATATTTCGTCTCTGGATCTTCAGAACGGTGCCTGGGTCAGCCCAGAGCAGCGCTCGAAGCTGATAGTGACTAGGCAGTTTCAGAGGATAACTATATACACACATGTGCTTACACTTACATGCATGTTGTGTGCATATTAAACCCATACACCAAAACTTAGATCTCTAAAAGTATTTGTTACGAAGTCTCACTGCAGGAACATTTAAGAATATACGTCAGGGGAAATAAAACTTGTTCCTACAAGAGAGACCGTGACGTCAGAAGAAATGTGGGCAAAAAACCTGGAAAATGAGGGTGAATATAAGCAAACAGTGATCTTACAAAACGAAAATAATAACAGTCATTTCGTGCGTAAACACAGTGGAACGAAAACACTAGACCACAGGAACGGTTAAGATAGGCACAGCGATACTATACGGAGTACGTTATCTGAGAAAAGTCATTAAATTAAAAACCAACGATAGAAAGCGAACGCTGAAAAACGTACCGTTGCAAGTGTATGAAACACATCCCTTAATCATTCATGGGCCAAAGAAGAAATAACGGGAAAATGTAAAATACCACAGAAATGATAATGACAGTGCTACGTATTAGACTTCTGGGGGAGCAGCTGAAGGGGCTTATAGTCGGGTCTTCGTGATTATGAACGCTTTCAGTGTAAAAGAAGGTGACGGTTGATGAGCTGAGACTATAATTTAAGAGGCTGGAATAAAAACAGTAGGCTACACTCAAATAACATTTGTGATAATAAAGGAATAAGGGGCATCTGTGTGGCTCAGTCAATTAAGTGTCAGACTCTTGATTTCAGCTCAGGTCATGATCCCAGGGGCGTGGGTTCCAGCCCCGAGTTGGGCTCTGCGCTGAACGTGGAACCTGCTTGGGATTCTCTCTCTCCCTCTCTCTCTCTGACCCTTCACAGCTCACTCTGTTTCTCTCTCTCAAAGTAAATAAATAAACATGAAAAAAAGGAAAAGAAAAAGCCCACACAGGTACCCTATTTGAAGATCCTCATTGCCCTCTACGTCATCAACTTAATGCCAAATATATAGCAAGCGGAATTCCCCGTAGATTCTTCCGTGCTTTTCTCCAGGCTGTTTTTCTCACCTAAAGGTCAGTTTGGATCCATATCATCTACGCCTATATCTGCATCGGTTTCTGTATCTATATCGGCATCAAATGTATCTTTAAGTGTATCTACACCTAATGTTTAAAAGTAAATATTATTTTAGAGATAAAACAAGTCAAATATACGTATATTTATCAATGTGTACAGCTTTTATTTTTATGTTATGTATTTGTGTGTGTGTGTGTGTGGGTGTGTGTGTGTGTATGATAACCTCATTCTGTGGTGCTTTAGATGTTTGGAGATCATTAAAGACTAGGAGCCCCTTAGAGACAAGACTTCTGGAATCATCTGATAAAGACATATAGTGTTTGGTCATCAAGGCACACGGCTTTCCTGCCAGCTTCCCCACTCTGATCTCAGGTAGTACAAGAGTGTCTTCCGTCGGAGGAGGGTCATGGTCAGAGGGAGCTTCACGAAGAGGAAACTCAGACTGGACAAAGGACTGTCTTCCCATCAGTTAGGAGAGGAAGCTCCTAGAGTTAGCTAGGAACGTGCACTGTTGACGTGAACCTCAGAGTTGTCCGACAGATGCAGAAGAAGTTGAAGGAATACAGACATTCCCTGTGGCTTCCAGGTCACAACTGGAGCGACTGACAAAAGTGACGGCGAGATTAAGGTAAAAAGTGGAAGACAGAGAATGGAAGGTCCCCATTCTTAAGATCCTGGAAAAATTGCTTCACCTGAGCCTTTCCCTCTTCCTCTTAATTAAAGCAAAAATCTGACTTATTCTGAAGGCTTGCTGGGAGGTTTGCATGAGGTTGTATGTGAAGTTTCTAGCACAGACACCAGCACAGAGCCATGGTGCACAAAGCTTCCCTGCATCTCAATAAAAATGACTTTATTACTGTAGTTTGCACCTGCCCAGTGGGCTGGGGTCATCTCTGGAAGCTAGTACAGTCCCTTCCAATTACCAGTCTGGAGATGCGTCTACGTCCAGCCTGTTTCTGAAGGAATTCATAACCTTATAAAACAAAACAAAACAAAACAAAACGAAACACACATTAAGTACCTAGATTTGACGGCCAAACCTTTGCGGGGGGGATATTCACACGGTAAAGCTTTGTGTTCTTATGTCTCGAAATTTACTTTCTTGTTTGGTGATTCCTAAGTGATGGCTGCTAACCAAAACTGAGCTACTGTAGCTGCCTTCCATTTAAGACTCTGGTTCAGGGTGTCGCCATTTTGGTGCTCAGGACATGATGGGCTGCGCCCTTCTCTGTTGTTCTGTGCCGTGTGAAATGTTCAGTGGGAACCCCGTCCTCTACCCACTAGATGCCAGTAGAATCTCTCTTTCATCTGCAACAAGAAAACAATCACTCCGGACATTGTCAGTGTCCCCGCGTCCCCACGTGGGAACTGTTGCTCTGGACCAGCGGGAATCCTACCTTTTCCCTTCTTGCCCATGCGGTACTGGGTTGGGATACTGAGAATTTACTACGGGTTTGGAGAAACCCAAATGACCAGGCAACAAGAGCAACACAAAATTGAGTCAATACGTGTGAAAATGTGCATGGCTTATTCAACGTCACCTTGAATCTCTCTGCAAGTTCAGGGAAGGAGACTTCCTCTATAATTCCCAGCCTAATCTTTGAAGTAAAGGTCATGTGTCCCCCCAGGAGCATCCTCAAAAACACGTAGACTACTCCCCCAACGCTTGTTCAAGAACCAGGGCGAGAGAGCATTTCCTGTCCCACTAAGGTCGATTTCAACTTTTCGTTTCCGGTAAAGAATTTTCCTACTCGTTGCTGACTGATGCCAGGAGATTCTGCCTTTTTATTAGAAATCTCACCCTCCTTGGCTGTTTTCTCTGTGACTTCAGTGACGCAGATAATCTGTGGATCTGATGGCTCCCACCCAGACAGCGATGGGAAGAAGATTTCCCTCAAAGCCCTCTATAGCCCTGTGCTGCCACACTGGCCAAAATGTTGCGAATACTAGGTCATCTTCTTGGCCTTTCCAGGAGGAAGGGTAAAGTTAGTCCCAATGAGGCAGGACGTCACGGTGACACAAAGAGAGCAGAAGCATCGTTTCCAAACGGCTTCTGGTTTGTATCAAGGTTTCATGAACTCTCCGGACCACCGTGTCCTCCATCCACACGTGCCAGCAGAGTGGGTTGGTGCTTGAATTATCACCAAATATCCCAAACCCTATGAAGATGCTGAACGTTTAGGAACGCGAGCCTGTCTCAACCCCGAGTTTCTTGAGGTCTAGGCCTTCATTACTTCTAGTCACCATTTGGAGAGCGTTATGCTGATAGATAGAAAACAGACTACTTGCTTCAGAAAATACAAATTCTGTCTTTTTGCTCTTTTTTTCCCCTTCCAAATAAGGTTAATCATTTTCAGACACACTCTTGTGTTTTCTTGAAGGTTGTGCTCTTTGATTTGGTTTCTTAGTTAATGCAGGAAACGGGCATTGTTTAATGGAACAGCCAATACGAAACATTATTTTTCCCTTTCTTTCATTTTCAAAATAATATATTTAATGTTTGAAATAGCTAACATACTGAAGCCATTAGGAGCTGGATTACTCAAATGCTTTTCAAATAAACTGCTCAGAAGTCTTTGATTCTGTTAGCCGACAAATCCGTGACAGCAAAGGTGCTGAGCCCCCTCTGACTGTGAGGGGGCGGTTTGTGGCACTGTGTCGCAAGCACAGTTGCCTTGAGCCAGGTTGGGAGCACAAGACAATTAAGAGGCTCTAAAAGGAACACTCAGGCTACTTCATCAGCCTGACGTTCACGGGGGTACAAGAAGATGCCCATCTACCATTTTGGAGGATGGGGTTAATTTAGCTCGCTGAGTTTACAAAATTCTGTTCATTCATCCAAAGTAATCTCGTTTTAAAAAAGTACCCTGGGCAACGTCAAAACCTACACCAAACAGTTGTCCCGAGAAAGAGAGTCTAACATGCCCACTGCACTGCCTCCTCATGCTCGATCTGCTCTGTGCCCCCTCAGTCCTTGCGCTGGCTCATGGCTGCCCAGCACCCCTCTGTGCGTTCTTGGTCCTGGACCCCATCCCGGGCAACGTCCTGATCCTTCAAGACCTCTGCCTCTTCCTGATCCTCATCCCTACTGAGGAGTGGTTGGCCCGGTTTTGAGTCTTTCCAAGTCCTCTTGAATGTCTGGATCGGCCTCACCAATCCGATCCAATCCACACTTAATGACCAGACAACTCCAGAGGGAGAAACTCACGGTGTCAGTTGAAGCCCTGTGGCCAGAAGGTGGGAAGACACCACATTTGAGGCTCTTCCCCAAGTAAGCATTTAGGCAACATCTCCCCCACTGCCTGCCTCCGGGTACCCTACACACAGTCTCCAAAAACCCACGATTCAAGTTTAAAGCCCATCTATACACAGTCTCCAAAAATCCACGATTCAAGTTTAAAGCACATCTATACACAGTCTCCAAAAATCCACGATTCAAGTTTAAAGCACATCTATACACAGTCTCCAAAAATCCACGATTCAAGTTTAAAGCACATCTATACACAGTCTCCAAAAATCCACGATTCAAGTTTAAAGCCCATCTATACACAGTCTCCAAAAATCCACAATTCAAGTTTAAAGCCTATCCATGGAGGAGCCACAAGCCAGCACAGCCGTGCATGGGCAATAGTCATTGGTGCAGATTATCATCTGTGTCGTGAAAGGCCCCGTGACATCTTAAAGAAAGGATAGCACCCTCAGCACGTGCTGCCCTTCCCATGGGCACCGCGTCGCCCTGAGGGTATTTGGTCACCTGCCTTTTATGAAGCAAATGTAAAAACTGTGTTGGGCGAGAGTGACAGAGACTCAGTAATTCAGCCATCTGGTGCTTTATCTCAGCTCCCAGCAGCTCTGTAATGAATATTTCTGTATGCATGTTTCTGACTGATAATCAAACTCAGAACAAGTCCTAATTGGGTTTTCCAGTGCATAGAGAAGTGTCTATATTAGCTTGGCAGATGTCCCACTAATGTTAAATTAAAAGTACAAATATAGCAAGCTTTAAAAACAAAAGCCTACTTGGGCTGGGTCTTACACATATACGGAGAACAGGATTTATGGATGCTCCCACGTGTAGACAGTATTTAAATATGGCCTGTCCAAAAAAGAG
Source organism: Panthera tigris (assembly GCF_018350195.1). NCBI lineage: Eukaryota > Metazoa > Chordata > Mammalia > Carnivora > Felidae > Panthera > Panthera tigris. Next base: position 135,944,104 of record NC_056662.1, on the reverse strand, counting down.
AAAAGTCAGCAAAACGCCTGTGAGGGGGTTACATATCTGATGACTAAGAAGACATTAACTGGGGTATTTTAACTTGTACACAGAGAACTGGGAAGATGAAAAGTAATCAGAAATTTGAGGGGGAAAAAATCACTCGTTACATTTAACTGAAATATCTTCTCGCTGTGTCTGTTACTGTTCTTTGATCATTAACGTTATTCATCAACCTCTCGTTCCATCTTCCGCGGCGAGAAGGTTTTTCTTAGCGCTGTTTAGGGAACCCAGAATCATGAGGGGGAAACCGTAGAACCACTGTCTCTCCTTGCCCTTGTGCCTTTTACAGAACTTCTTTGTCACACCAGTGATGCTCTAATACATTCATTTGTTTGCACACTCGTCTCCGGCAGCAGAAAAGCAGGGAATGTTTTAAACTGTGGTTCTATCCCACACCTAGCACACTGGCCAAGAGTGTGTCCTCTATTTTTAACGTTTTTGTTTTTTTTTTTTAATTTTTGAGACAGAGACAGACAGAGCATGAACGGGGGAGGAGCAGAGAGAGGGAGACACAGAATCGGAAGCAGGCTCCAGGCTCTGGGCCATCAGCCCAGAGCCCGATGCGGGGCTCGAACTCACGGACCGTGAGATCGTGACCTGAGCTGAAGTCGGACGCTTAACGGACTGAGCCACCCAGGCGCCCCAAGAGTGTGTCCTCTAAAAAGGTTTGGTAAACATTGAGTGGGTAGGCAGGACTCAGAGCATTTTTAGGGCGGTGAAACGACTCTGTGTACCATAATGGGGAATGCATGCCATTACATGTGTGTCCAAACCCACGGAGTGTATAACCTCAGGAGAGAATCCTAAAACAACCCAAGAACTCTGGGGTGTTTACAGGGTGTGGATGTGGATTCATCGATTGTAACAAGTGCCCTGTTCCGACAGAGGCACTGATAGTGGGGAGACTGAGGGCGGGGTGGAGGCAGGAGGCGTGAGATATCTTTGCCTTCCCTCCACTCTGCTGTGAACCTAGACGTGGTTTTAAAAAAAGACTTTGTTCAAAAAACGACAGCACTGGAAACAACTGAACTAGCAAATTAAAACACAGGCGGATTTGTTTCCGTTATTTATTTCATTAAACTTTGAGGGGCACCTGGGTGGCTCAGGAGGTTGAGTGTCTGACTTTGGCTCAGGTCATGATCTCGCGGCTCGTGGGTTTGAGCCCCACGTCGGGCTCTCTGTGGTCAGCGCAGAGCCTGCTTCAGATCCCGTCCCCCTCTCTCTGTCCCTTCCCCACTGTGCTCTACCAAAAAATAAAGACGTATTTTAAAACTAAACTTTTAAAAGTCTTTGGTACAGCAGGTATGTCTGTTTTTTACCGAGCTCCAAATTCTCAGGCCTAATGGAACCTTAGATGACACGTGGTCTGCTGTTCTCCCCCCGGAAGAGTGGCTCCTCCTCTTGTCTCCTCCCTTGGCTACTGTACTCCCTCCTGTGTAGGGACGTGTCCTCAGATGCCTACAGATCTTGTGCCCATGCCTCCCTCTCCACACGCACGTTAGAACTGGGTCCTTAAGAGAAGAAGGCTGTCTTTTGTCTTTTCCACATGGTGAGCTCATACATTTCTGTGTCCTCAGCTCTCAGGATCTTCCTGCCCCTGGTTGACTGCCCCTTTGCCCCCAGCACCTCCTTCCACACGCCCCGGTTGGCCTGCACTCGGTGCGGCGAGGTGGGGAGCCCCTCGCTCTTTGGTGACCTAATTCTTCTTCACTGGGGAACATAAGCAATGTTTGATCTGCAGGTGGGCCCAAGCAAGGTAGTGACAAACAGGAATGAACGAGAAGAGGGACATCATCGGGGGCCAGAGCGGGGGGCAGCCCCCTGGCGCAGGACAGACATCGCCTTCGCGGGAAGCTCGCAAAACGCCGCCTCGTCCTGTTTGGGCAACGCGGACTACACTCCGGAATTCAGTTTCTATAACTGCAAACAGTCGTTTCTAGATTTTTTCCTTGGAAGCCTTCTTTCTGGCGATAGGTTTAATCTGAGGAGAAAATGTACACTGTCACTTCTAACAGAAACAGACTGATGCCTCGTCTTTACGCTGTGTAGTTTTTAAAATGCTTTAAAAGGGCGTGTGTGATCTGCCGGCTTTTTATGAAATCTGTATTCTATTGCGTAACAAACATTTTAGAGCTCATAGCATCAGTATGAAAATTATTTATAACCTTTTTTTTTCTTTTTACAAGGAACAGATATCTTCCTGTGCGATGTTTATAAAATATCCCAAGAAGGGAGCAAATTATGGTCCAAATCACCCCTACTCGGAGCATCTTTCTTTATGAGGAGTTCGCAGAACTGCTCTAATTAATCACTGCTTCCCAGAGCACCTGCTCCCTGCACCCCACGACGTCTCCGCCCCACGTCCCGGGTGTGAGGCACAGATTAAAGGCCTAAAGCAGCTTCAAATGATGATTCCTCTGTGCTCAGAATGAGTATTTTGAGCCACTTTGTCAATGTCCTCTCTGTCACGATCTAACTATTCATTTCCAGCATGAATTTTAAATGTCGATCGTATCCTCTGTGCTGCTGTGCTCCTGAATATGCATGTCTTTTGCTGAGAGCAGAGGTATGGGTCCCAGCTGCTGCCACAGGGACACAGAACTGCCTTACGGAGCCCGTTGGCTTGGAATCCGCTTAGCTCCCCTGCTCCCCCAGCTGAGAGAATTTTCTTATCAGCTTCTCCCACCCACATCTAATTCAGACTGATCCATTTCGGAAGATAAGCCTCGCATAGATCAGCTCTGTGAATGGGATTCGTAGATGAAAGCCTGCTCAAATTTTCTGACGGTTTCAAGCAAAGGAAGGAAACCTGCGGAAAAGTTAGCTCAAAGAGGAACTTAAGCCTCTAGAATGGCAGAGATAAATAACATATTGTTGGCAAAAACGTGGAGGGGAGAGATCATTTTCTGCCTGACGGGCAGATTATGCAGCCTTGTCCCTGATGAGGGGCCTGAGTGTAGAAGGCGCAGCTACGGGGTCTTTGGCAAATGCTAGGAGCCCGCTTCTTTCTGTCCCACAGCCACAGACTGCCATCTGGGTCACCCAAGGCCGTGCTTCCCCAACTTTCCACATCCCGGCACCCATGGCAGAATGAGGGCGTTTGCCTGGAGCACCAAGTCACCAGGGGACCTGGCTGCCCCCACGGACAGAGAGACTGCGGCAGGCGCGACCCCCCCATCTTCCGCACGCCCGTGTGCGCACACCAGACGGTGACTGTGAGGGGCACCGCTCGATGCGTTTGTGTAAGGCCGTCACACTTTCTGAGAAAACAACTTCAGTGAAGTCCTTGGATTCCTAGGGTCCTTAAAGGTTTCTTTATATGTGAGGAATTATGTTTGCCCATCCTGAGCCCTTTATTTTTTTTTAATTTATTTTATTTTTTAAGGAATTTATTCTATTGGTTTTTTTTAAGGTTATTTATTTACTTTGAGAGAGACAGAGGCAGCGCAAGTGGGGGAGGGGCAGAGAAAGAGAGAGAATCCCAAGCAGTCTCCGCCCGACGTGGGGCTCGAACCCTCAAACCGTGGGATCGTGACCTGAGCGGAAACCAAGAGTTGGACGCTTAAGCGACGGAGCCCCCCAGGGTCCCCCTGAGCCTTTTAAACGCAACTGCCCGCACTCACTCAGTTGCACAATGAACAGGCTCAGGGCCGCCCCAAGACGGCCCTGATGGCGTTGGGGACATGCTATCTTCCCCCTGGTTTCTCCCTGGTCATCGGAACCCCCCCGCCCCCGCCCCGGCTTCTGCCACTCCAAGTTCTCACCCTCATGACGGTCCCACAGGGAAGAAGGAGCGGGTCCCGGCACCGTTCCTTGAACTTCAACACTTCTCCGGCATTTCCACCTCCCAGAAAACCAAAGTAGCGACTGACCCCTCCCTCAGATGGGGAAGAGCTGCTGCCCTGACACTCGGGCTGACAGAGCTGACTCCCGGACAAGGGCCAGAGCCTCGGCTCGCTTTGTGCTCCAAGCTGGGGCACCGATGCGCTCGACTTGTGTCTTCCTGCCCTGCCTCGTGTGGGTGGCTGTTTTGAACGGTTCTCTCCACCGCTTCTCTGCATGCCTTCACCGTCCCACAAACGTCCTCTGCTGAGCCCTGCAGGTCGGAGGCGGGGCAAAGGATGGCAGGTGAGAGACGTTTCCTGGCCACTTCTTCCCTGAGTTCCACGGGAGTCCCCTAACCGCAGCACAGCGGGGAGAGAGCTGAGCGACAGTGCCCTGCCCGGGGCTGGGCTGGAGAGCCATGCCCGGTGACACTAGAACCTGAGAACTTGTCTGATGGCTAGATCTTTCAAGAATGAGGAGTGTGCCTTCACTCCAAACTCACGTGGCTAGGGGATCCACGCAATTGCAAAGTGCTTTCCCACGTCACGCTCAGGGAGTCCTGACTGCCACCCCAAGGACAAAGTATTTTGCCTCGGTTACCTCTCAGAAGAGCAGGTGATCAGGCCGAACGGACCCCTGTGTCCAGGGCCGAGTTGGGTACAGAGCACGACATATGTCTGACGTAGACAAACTGGTTGGAAGGCAAGGGGGTCTGCTATGAGTATTTTTGAAGAAGCGCATTGTTCTCGAAGGCGTCTTGCAACAAACATGTATCGCATCCATCCACAGACATTCTAGGCAGTGTCCATAGGCACCCCAAGTCCCACTATTTCTCACTCTTGTTTTGGGTGGGGTTCTTTTAAAGCTCCTCAGTATAAATGCACATTCTCATAGGAAAAGGAAAAAAAAACAAAACAACATTAGGATCCAAAATGGTATTGTTTCCGTAATCTCCTTTCCAGAAAGTGCTGGAATGATGAGCTTCAGTTGGGATCGTCGGATGTGGTCAGAGCCGTAAGTATAGGCAAGAAGGGAGAGAAGGGGAGGCTGGCTGGCTGAGCGTCCCACCCCCTTGGGCATCGGCTCCCCAGCAGGGGCCAGGCTGAGGTCAACCGCTTGGGGACCGCGACGTCCAGGTTGTATACAGGACGAGGTCAAATCCCATGCCTTCTGCCCGAAGCAAGCACACCTGACCACAGATGCTTACAAACTCTCACTGGTGACCTTCAGGACCCTCAGAGGGGTGGCTGCTGCTGGGGCAGAGGCCCGGCCCTGGCTCCTGACCTCTGAGGCAGACCTGCAAAGGTGGCCTTGTGAAGAAGTGTCTGTCTGAGGTCTCTCTGCAGGCCCCGGTGCCCATCTCTGTAGCCTAGAGTCTCTGGCAGCTCAGCAGACACCCCTCCTTGCTTACAAGCAATAAGTCAACTTTTTTTCTGTCCTTCAAGGCACCGGGTTTAAAACCCATACATAAACGGGACGCCCAGGGGGCTCAGTAGGTTGAGCGTCCGACTTCGGCTCAGGTCATGATCTCACGGTTGGTGAGTTCGAGCCCCGTGTCGGACTTTGTGCTGATGGCTCGGAGCCTGGAGCCTATTTCAGATTCTGTGTCTCCCTCTCTCTCTCTGCCCCTCCCCTGCTCATGCTCTGTCTCTCTCTGTCTCTCAAAAATAAATAAAAACATTAAAAATAAATAAAAAATAAATAAAATTTGAAAAACATGCATAATTTCCATTTAGTAAGGGTCCATATTTGGAAATAATTTTCAATATGCAATTCTGGAGTAGTGTTATTTGGGGTTTAGCAGGAGAATGCTGAAATTCAGAACTCAGACTCACGCGTGTGTTTCAAAAAACCGCTCGTCAGCAGGTCCCGATGGGCAACGTGAAAAGGTGACGACTCCCCATGACCAACACGGAACCATTTCCACTCAGGATGTGCATCCCGGAGCCATTTCCGGTTGTCACATTCAGGCTTGTTTCCGTCCTCGGCCGGGGTAAATCCTAGCCCCACAGGGCCGGTCGGCCTTCAAAAATAGACCTTACAAAGCAAAGCCAACTCCCTTGCAACAAGGAAGTCCCTGGCCCTCCCCCTCCTGCCAATGTGGCAATTTTTATGTTTTCAATGCGATCTTTGGAGTGTTATTTCAGCAAGGAAATATGATACTTGCCTAGTCTCCCGTGCTTCCTGAAGCTCGGTTTCAATCCACACTGTCATGAAAGTGAAGCGACTTCAAACGTGCGACAAAAAGAACTTAGCTGCAGCATAACTGGACATCTCTCTGAGTCAGTGGATAGTCTAGGCAGTGCCCGGCGGGGGCTGCTGCCTGGGCCTGTTTTTGTTTTCTCGTTTTCAAGAAAGAGCCATTGGGTTCAAAACGCGTGTTACTGTATTAGATGGTATTTTGCTTAATGTGCTTTAAAATGTGTTTCAAGGGGCGCCCGGGTGGCTCAGTTGGTCAAGCATCTGGCTCTTGGTTTCAGCTCAGGTCATGGTGTCGCGGTTCCTGGGATCAAGTCCCGTGTCCGGCTCTGTGCTGACGGTATGGAACCTACTTGGGACTTTCTCTCCCTCTCTCTCTCTCTCTCAAAATAAATACATACACATAAAATATATTTAAAAATAAATAAATAAAACGTATTTCAAGGTTACACATCATGTGCTGTTTTAATGAGCAACTTCTAGAACGTCACAGCTCCTGAGTTGAATCCCAGAGGGCAGGACAGGGAAGGAAATCTGTATTTATTGGAAATGAGATCAAACGTCCACTCGTGACCTATTTTTGACCAGAGTCATAGAGTTTTAGGATCTCTGAGCCAGGCAGGACCTCAGAGGACCGGAGTCCAGAGATGGCAGTTTCCTCCACTCTGAGAATCTCTGGGGTTCCCTCGTGTCCAGGGGCGCTGTGGCACGACACTGTTTGTCTACCAAGCTGAACTTAGGAGGCAGTAGCTCGTTTGATTTTGCGGTTTTCGTAGGGAAGGAGCGTCTGCGGTCGAAGCTCTTTGTCATCCCGAGACACCCACGTGGTCACAGGGGGGAGAGGCACAGGAGGCTGGGCCTCGCCCCGTGGGGATCCAGAATCTCCACCCAGCACCCTGCTCAGCTGCACGGTCAGCACTGTCCTCGTGAGCCCCTCTGCCTTTCTGGGCCCAAACTCCCCATTTGTCAGACGGTGACTCACCTGTGGATTCATTGCAATCTTTGTACAAAGTGCCTGATACATAGTGGACGCCTGATATGCTTGGTTCTCATCACACTGGGCTACAAGAATTCTAGGCACAAGCAAATGTTAGGGACACCCGGGTGGCTCAGTCGGTTGAGCGTCTGGCTCTCGATTTCGGCTCAGGTCATGATCTCCTGGATTGCGGGCTCAAACCCTGCATTGGGCTCCACGCTGACAGCGCAGAGGCTGTTTGGGATTCTCCCTCTGTCCCTCTCTGTTTGCCCCTCCTCTGCTCATGCTCCGTCTCTCTCAAAAATAAATACATAAACAAACAAAAATTAAAACTAACATTAGCCAGTTGACTTTGCAGTCTTACCCAAGGGGGATATTTCTCAGGCCTTCTGAAAGGCTGAGCACGGTGTGAGGGTACCAAAGGCCTAGAGGGCAGCGCTGGGAACAGATCTGTTCTAAAATGGATCTGTACACCACGGACAGGAAGCAGGGAGAAGTTCAGAGAAGTCAAACGGGTCCCCGAAACCACACTGTGCCTGGATACAGGAAACAGGACCGGTGCCCAGGTGTCCTGGCTTCCAGTCTATAGTAACAATAGAGCAGCACATACTATCCTCCCTGTTTTGTTTTGTTTTGTTTTCAAATTAGGAATCATGCACCCTTCATGTTCTTAAAGGTAACAAGAAAGAGGAAAGGTGCACATGTTCACTACGCATTGATCAAATTTAGCTTTTAACAGAGTACGACACCTTATATCTTAACACACAGGTCACACACGGACCCTGGAAATAGCAGGCATTCCTGGGAGATTGTTTCAAACTCATTCCCTCTCCCTCCTGAGGCCCACTCTGGTCAGAGGGTGCTTTACCCAGTGAGATTGTCTCTCCCCAGCCCATGGAGAAGATGCCTTTGCAGTCCCTGCTCTGTTCTGGGGCCAGAAACGCAGGCCGCTGGCTCCCAGCAGTCCTTCTGGACACAGAAACTTCTCTCTGGCCCTCCTCCGACTCATTGGCCTCAATTCCTGTTGTTTCTTTCAGAGGAATGAATATTCAGTGCCTGTTTCAGTGTTTTGGTTGGATTTTTGGTTTTGTGTGTATGTGTGTGTAGCGTGCTTTCTCTCGAGTTGGGTTTCTCCACGATATGGTGAGATCGGTGGTGGGTAGGGTGTTGCTTATAAGGAGTCAGAATTTGCTAGAATTTACTGGACATAAACAAGGGTCATCATAAGCTGGAGGGGTTTCCTGGCCGCTGGTTAGTTTCCTGAGAAACCAACAAAAGGCGTCAAGGAAGGCCAGCCAGCACCCTGTACAAGTTTGGTTGCTGATGTAAAACGTGACGGAGGGCTTCTGTCTTAGAAGGCCACCTCATAGAACACCTGAGGCAGAGAAGTTTTTAAAAACGGGAATGCATACATGAACATACCCGTGACTTGTCCAGAATAATGCAGTTTCATTCTTTCTTCACTAACTCATTCCAAACAAGGATTTGGCGTAATGATGTATATACACGTTGGCTTGAAACAACAAACTCACCACCAGGCAAAAGAGTCGGGGCTGTTTACATTAAAGGAATGATGTTTGATAATCTAGGGATAGGGTGTCAAATTCTAGTCTCCTGCATAAGAATTAATTTCGGCCAACGTGAGGTGGACAATAAGCCTCCCTTCCGATCCGCACCTGGAGAAAGAAAGGCGTCTCGGGTTAGCATCGCAGCCACAGGGATGGGACCAGTGGTAGGGCCTGCCTGGCAGGTGGTGACTCCCAGGACGAGTCCATCACGATCAGATCCCTGCAAGGTCCCCAAGGGACTCGTCAGGTGGAGAGAACCCACCTCAGGGAGTAACCTAACCTTCAGAGGCCAGCAGAAACCATTCCAGTGAATGCGCTGATCACGAGGAGAATTGCCCGAAATCCAGAATGTTGGTTTGGCCAAATGTTGAGGCTGACTTGGAATATGAGCCCGTATCTTCATATATGCCACTTTGCAGGGATTGTTTGTGATGAAAGGAATCAAATTATGATTCAACAGTCCTTGGGAGATCTAGCCTGACAGAAAGATAAAAATCACCGAGCAGGCACGCCATTAAAAACCTGCATTTGCAAAGCACATTACAAGTCCAATGACCGTTGCTTTACGTCGAGCTCCGCAGCTGGTTGGACATGTTTGTTTACAGATCTGGCCTCAGAGAACCGAGGTGCAGAATGGCAAGCCCCACACCTGATGGCTCAGAGGCCACAAGGCACTGTAGGTGACACAGACCCGAGCCCTGGGAACTCAAGTGGGCTCCCAGGACGCGTTAACTGACTGCGTGACCTCACCCTGGCCACTCAGGGTCCCTGAGGTTCAGCTGCATCAGAGCAACATAACTCCTAACCTGTGATGTCGTCTTGAGAATTAAGACTTCATGTGTAGGATGCACCTTTCACAAGATCTGCGTGTGATAAAGTGACGCCGTTGGCACTATTTTTTATGCCCCACGAGAAACCCGGTCTGAGCGTCCATACTCCTAACTTCACATTTTCCCCAGTTAACGCGTTGTCTACTTGCTAAACCACAATATATCTCTGAGCAGAGGCGTTTGCCTAGATGGCTGAGGACGTAGAGGAAAAAACCAGCAATTATGCACGCGTGTGCACGTGCGTCGGGAGGGTGGGTGTTCATGCAGCCGCTTTTACACCAAGCACTCTGCACCCAGCAGCCCCCTCAATCCCCGCACGGCCTCCCATGCGTAATGTGGACACTACGTCTGTAAGGACCAACTTGCCCAGGACTTGCCAGTAGGAATGTAAGCCCATGAGTCCGAGACGATCCTGCCCTGTTCACAGACTGGCGTCAGAGTCCCTCCCACACACATGCTGAGCTACGGCGTGGGTTCCCATCTGGCTGACTGGTCCCACCGCCGTTAGTACTCATTGCCTCTCCCAGGAAACGCTGACTTCCGGTCTCAGCCTGGCGGGGATCCATCATCCCTTGTGAGGCCTTGTCACCGGGCTGCAGGGCCCTGCCCAGCCCTACTGCATTAGAGCCACAAAGAAGGAACTCCCTCCCAGACAGCATCCAAAAGGACCTGTACAAGGTTTGATGCTTTTCCCCAAGTAGTAAGCCATCTGGGCGGCGGGGGGGGGGGCGGGGGGGGGGGTCACTGTCCTTTTATTTTCAATCATGACAGCCAGGATTTATAGTGCCATTTGGATCCTGATAAAATGACCTTCTAGAGAGCCTTCTTAAGAAATAGCACTTGGGGGGCACCTGAGTGGCTCATTGGGTTAAGCATCTGACTCTTGAGTTCAGCTCAGGTCACAATCTCGTGGTTTCACGAGTTTGAGCCCCGCATAGGCTCTGCACTGACAGCATGGAGCCTGCTTGGGATTCTTCCAATCTCTCTCTGCCCCTCCACCATTCATGCTGTCTGTCTCTCTCAAAATAAATAAGTAAACTTAATTAAAAAAAAAAAAGGAAATAGCATTTCTCCTTAAATTTATAAAATTTATTCTTTGTCTTAAGGGATGGCAGTGGATCCGCTTCTGGCTTCTAAGTTTTTGTTCATCACTGTTTCCTCCTCTTTAGAATCTCTGAGAAAATAAGCAACACAAAGATGTACTTGTATGTGATTTATTCAAAGCAGGAAGCCCTCTGCACATCCAGAACTAGGCTGCCTTTGCCCCGGGGAAGCCAACAACGTCAGTGGGCAGGGACCAGTTCAAGGACAAGCGTCCCGAAAAGATGTCTCTGTGGATTTTTGAGATGGAAATCTACCACAGGTTCCCAAATGCAGGTGTAAAACCTCTAGCCTGGTGTTCTCACCTCTGAGCAGCTGTCTGGATCTTGAGATCTCCTGAGGAAAGAGCTACCACCTGTCCTAAAAGTTGAAGGCACTTCTAAAGTCATCTAAGACTTCACCCAGGCAAGGGACAAGGCAGCAAGGGCAATGTTTGAGCTCAAACTTCTTTGTTGTTTCCAAAAACATGTGACTTCTTGAAAACAGATGTAAAAAACTCTATTAAGAAATTAGAAACTCAGAAGTATGACGGAAGCGATCATTTTTTCTCTAAGATCCCTTACTACTGGTTCGAGCATTTTTATATCACTGAAATCATCTTGTATGTCCAGAGGTAAGTACAAAGAGTGATGAGAGATGTTAGCTTCATCTAAACGCACAGCTGGTTAGTGAAATGCAGACATGAGCTCTGATTCTACTAAAAATTGCATGAGTTAGGTAACCTTGGAAAACTCACAATTTCTTATACATCACATATAAAATTACATCGTCAATGATCTACCACTTGTAAATTATAATACTGTAATTGTGTAAATAGTCTGTTGGACTTACTGCTGATAAGCAGAGAAATCACGAATGCTATGGGAATTTGAATACCAGACCCTAACCTACCACCCGCACCCCCCACCACACACATTAAAAGCAAGGAACTCTAGGGGCGCCTGGGTGGTTCAGTCTGTTCAGCGTCCGACTTCGGCTCAGGTCATGATCTCGTGGTTTGTGAATTCGAGCCCCGCGTCGGGCTCTGTGCTGCCAGCTCGGAGCCTGGAGCCTGCTTCGGACTCTGTGTCTCCTTCTCTCTCTCCACCTCCCTGCTCACACACTCTCTCTCTCTCTCTCTCTCTCAAAAATAAATAAACATTAAAAAAAAAAGCAGGAACTCTAGATCTAAGTGAGAGCAAAAGTCATATTTCAAATGGATTTATTTGCCAGAAATTCTTTACCTTGAGAGATACCACGGGTTTCCTTTCTGTGAATATATTATTCACAAGGTATATGATAGTTTAAGAATGAAATCTTTCCCTCCCCCTGGACATTCTACTTTAAAGGGCATTTTATTATTTCAAATGCACATTTAGTTATTGCAATAGCTTTTTTTAAAACTCAGAGACTTGATGAAGGCTGTGGAGTTCCCCTCCTCTGGCAGAGAAAGAGTATTCCAAAATGGACTTGTCTACCAAAGTAATAAGAAAAATGGCAAAAATTGTCAATATCAACTTTTTCAGATCTCTGGAAATTAACAAAAGGCTTATAACAATCCAAGAGGGTTTTATTAAAGAAAAATGAGGTGTTTCTTCAAACATCCTTCCTGCCTTGCTCTCTCTCCTCTCTTTCTGGGACTCCCATTATGCATGTTTGCAGAGTACAGAGACGCTTTGGTTGAGCGTATTTTACTTCTAGTGTTTTAAAGGTTTTGCTGCACCGTATCCCCCTTATTATTATTATTATTATTATTATTATCTCTTACAAGAAATTTGCTGTCATTTTTCTTTCTTTTTCCTGTTTGAAATGCAGATAATAGTTTCTTCCCCTGACTGCTTTTTAGGATACTGCTTTTTCTCACTGCTTTTTGAGCAATTTGATTACAACGACCTCAGCGTGGTTTTCGTCATGTATCTTATCCCGGGGTTCATTGGATTTCTCGGATCTGTGGGTATATGGTTTTCATCATACTTGGAAATGTTCAGTCTTTGATAATTCAAATATGTTTGTCTGTCCTCTTCCTTCTTGCCTTTTTAATTTTTTTTTTCTGACACCAATTCTATGCTCATTGGGAAACATAGTGCCTACCTGCTGCTTCCAGGTACCGATTCCATGTTTTCAACAAACCTTTCTCTGTTGTTGCTTCATTTTCGAGAGTGTCTTTCCCTATGTCTTCAAGATCAATATTTATTTTGTCTGAAATGCCTAACATGCTGGTAATAGCATCCGGTGTAACTTTATCTCAAACATTGTAGTTTTTTGTCTAGATTTTCAATAGGGCTCTCTTTCGTATTGTCCGTGTCTCTGCTGAAAAGGCACTGAAGCTCAGACGTGGGGTTTGGGAGCACGGGCGGAAGACTGTTCATGGGTTATCTTATACTTTGTATGCAGACACACAGGCTTCTGCACCCGGGGGTCCCACAACAGCGGTGGGATGACGGCCCCCACTAAGAGGAGGGCAGGATTGGGCTGCATGCACACACGAGGTGCTTGGATTGCTGCTGTCACAGCTCATGCCCCTTGTTTCCAGGGATAGCATGGACAGTCGTGACTTCTCCTCCCTGCTCCCTGTCTCGTTCTTCCTGATAGGAGTCAAGTCCTTGGGCCCAGGGCGGTGGTTAGAAATGGCTTTCAGAGGGCACCTAGGTGACCCAGTTGGTTGGGCATCTAGCTCTTGACTTTGGATCAGGTCATAATCTCATGGTTCATGGGATAGAGTCTTGAGTCAGGCTCTGTGCATCAGGCTCTGTGCTGATAGCATGGATTCTCTCTCCCTCTCTCTCTGCCCCTGCACCCCCCTTTCTCTCTCTCAAAATAAATAAATAATTAAATAAACAAACAATAAAAAAAATGGCTTTCAGCACCATTAGGCATGGAGAGGGTCCAGAGGACTGGGTCACACATGGTCCCTGAGCTGAACATTATGACTTCAAATTGATGGGTGTCTGTGGCCTGTCTCTCTCTAGTATTTGGTTTCCTTCCCCCCCCCTTTTTTTTTTTTAAGGAATCTAGTGTCTAATTACTGAAATGAGGTCACAGAAAAGGCTTTGTCGATTCTGAGTAGTGTGTCCTTAGCACTGGTTTCAAAGTATGGGATACGGTGTTTGATTGGCATTTCTTTTGTGCGCTTCTTGGTGATTTTCCTCAAGTCCGTCAAAGAATGTTCCTCATTGGCCCAAGAATCATCAGGACTGACTTGTTGCCTCTGACACACGGGATGAGTTGGTGGAAATGGTGCACGTGCTCACAGCCGGCCTCGTCCGCGACAGAGTGGGTAACAAGGAAGTTGTCAGCGGTCCCACAGTCTGTTCCACCTGGCACAGAACTTCCCGTGCCGGGCCGTGTCCAGGACTAGAACTGAAGCCTCCAGCTGGTAGGAACACTCAAATCACCATCACCAGCAACTGTTGGGGACTGAGAATGGACCAGCCGCAGACTGAGTGTCTCCCGGGGTCCTGGGGGGGGCACCTTTGTGGGCAGTATTCTCAGGACCTCCTCCAGGCTTTTGCAGTGAAGAGTCAAGAAAGGTCTACATAATTGATTTTAATTGTTTTAATGTTTATTTATTTTTGAGAGACAGAGAGAGGGAAACACGGACTCCAAAACAGCTCCAGGTTCTGAACTGTCAGCACAGAGCTCGACGCGGGGCTCGAACCCACGAACCGCGAGATCATGAGCTGAGCCGAAGTCAGACGCTTAACAGACTGAGCCACCCAGGCGCCCCTACATACTTGATTTTAAATTAAAAAGGTCATTGTCTTCAAGTATGTATGTGTAGACTTCTTTTGTCCTTAAATTTTGCTGTGCTCTCTAAACCTTCCGTGATGCTCTATATGAACTTGGCAGCCAGAAAAATAAGTTATGTTATACGGAATATGCTTTGTGTGTCTTCTTAATTCAACCCCCACAGGTTAACTGTACCTTCCTTAAACAGAAAGAATAATAGTGTTGCCCTCAAATTGGTTTATTTGGAACTGAAACTCACTAATTTCTTTGGATTTCCTGCTTCTGGATCATCAGTTTTGTCCTTATCTCCATCTCTTATCCTGGACATTTTTAAGCGATCCTTTTGGCACAGGTGAAATGGGACCATTCCCTAGAAACGGGTGTCTGTGTGCACAAGGGCAACGGAGACGCGCAGGAGGGAGGTCATGAGGACGGATGGTCTCCTCCACTCATCGGCTGCCAGAGAGGCAGGTCGGGGCTCCGCACTGCACATCCAAAGCCAAGGGCCGTGAACAGGTTCACGTGAAAGAAAACAAAAACTCTGTGACCCTGCCTTCCAAGAGTTCTGTTTCTGTAGGAAAAGCAGCCCCTGGCTTCATGTGAACAGTTACCTGCCAGCCGACCGTGCCATTGCAACGGAGCTCCTTTCGCTGCATCCCCGCCACAGCGATGGGACCCTGTCTGTCCCCCGATGCGGGCCCCCCAACATGCCATGCACTCGCGCACACACTCCTGAGGCCGTGTGGTTTGCTTGTGTTCACGGTTGTTTTTCCTGATGCATATGAGCCCGATTCCCTGGGCTGGATTTTATTTGGGGTGAGCCCCTCCATGCGGACGCAGCCCTTTCGCGTTTTGATCCCACGCACTGTGTAAATAGGAGAACGGCCTGCAAATTCCAGCCAGAAGAAAAGAGTCAGCCAATTAAAATGCTAACCAATCGATTGAAAAGGTGCCGTCGTGAGAAGACCATATTGTGAGTTCACACGGAACAAACGTTCGGCACAAAATGTCTCCTGGGTTGAACATTCCCCTGAAACATGTTTGAAGTAAGCAGTAAATAAACAAAATCTCTACTTCAAAAAGCTAGAAGGGGGGATTAGAAGGAAACGGAGAAATGACCCCTTTGTAGAAATGATGCTTTCTCCCCTTTTACGTTGACTAATTGACAACTATGTGGGTCTTTTTTTTTTTTCTTTTCCTTTCCAGAGGGAAGAAAACATGTGAGTTGGCTCTGATCCCATTAGCACAACTAGCTGGAGACAAGCCATCTGTCACAGCTGCTGCTTGCTTTAACTGCCACTCTAATTGACAATGAACTCAGAGACCTGTAATAATTGTGGCTGCTCAGTGAGTCGGGCAGGTAATGCCTTCCTTTTAGGTCCTATCAAGCCGCATCTGTGCCTGCTCAGTGCCTTTCTCCCGGGACTCTGCCCTTGGCGAGGCCGCAAAGCTCTGCTCAGACCGAGGGTTCGCCTCATTAGGGAGGCTCTGGGGGGCCTGGGGGACAGCCGGCCCACGATGAAATTGAAAACCTCCTACAACTTGTCCTAAGATTTTAATCCCCTGGCCAGGCATTTGTCACATCTGCTACCCAGCCCGGGCCGTTCCGGGGAGGTTTGCGCCAACCGCTTTGGCTTCAACTTCTTCGACGAGAAATGCTTATTTCTTGCCGTGAGTTTTGTTGACCAGTATGGGCTGGTACATTTGCCTCACCTTTTTCCTTTTCATGCCTGGTTTCCTTTAAGGCAGGGAGTAGCACGCACCCTGGAGAGTGGCCCAAACGTAAAGATGAGGTCAGCATAGACGGTGTGGACTGTAGTATATCTTTCGGCGGCTGGACTCCCAGGCTGACTTACAGTGCGGGCACCGTTACGGAACGCGGTCGGAATCCCATGTGCCGGACTTGACTTCCAAGGACATTTCCTTTACAGTCGACTTTGAAAATGCTCATTTTCTTGGGAAACATCACTATGGTCGCTTGGGCTCAGAGACTCTGGTCCTGCTGACATTACTTTCTGGGCTTCCTGGTGACACAGCGGTGATCTGGATACCAGTCTGAGCCACCATGATGGTCCGTCTTCTGCGGCCAGTGGAAGACGTCTGTGCCCACTGAAAGGCTGGCTGTGTTGAGTGTCTTTGCTTTCGGATCCAGGCCGGGGCACCACAGCGATGTTTTCATTCCCCTCATCTGATGTCTGCTACCTTCATTTGAAAACAAACACACACACACACACACACACACACACGCAAGAAACTGATTACCTGTAACATCCCTTCAGACTGTGCTTTGCTCTATGTGCCTGAAGCATTTATTAAATAAACATCCAGACTGGCAGGTTCTCTACTTGTCTCACTGGGGAGAAAAATGTCAGGCGAAGATGTCTCGGGAGTCCCCCAGGCTGGCAAGCTCCCCGAGATAAGTGCACCAAAACAAAGAAACAAAAAACAGCCGTGGATGCCAAGCCATGGTTCTCCCATCACCCCTGGGAGGTCAGGTGGAAAGCAAAGGACCTGCCTGGTTCTGTTCAATCAAGCCCCTGGGAGGAGGCTGCAGGATCAACCCGATCTTCCCCAGGCCCTCAAATGAGCCCCATGCAGCCTCCAGCTCGGTTCTGCAAAGCGGTGGTTTGGAATCACAGCCACGAGGCTCCAGACAAGACATAAGCAAACCAGAGTCTGCAGGGAGGCCACGCTGGGCCTGGGTGCTGGGCTGCACACCCTGACTCTGTGACGGGAGCTGAATTTTCCGGCAGGGTTTCAACTGATTGAGATTGGGGATGAGGTGGCATTCTAGAGACAGAGGCTTGTGAGCCGGTGACCTTGTGGGAAGGAACTTTGTGGATGGAGAGCAGTCAAGAAGGGCAGTGTGGCTGCAGCCACGTGAACAAGTGGAAGAAAAGTGAGATGTGTGCCCTAGAATCAGGCCTGGGCCCTAAAAGACCTTGAAGGCCCTGTAAAGAGTTTGCCATTTTTCTGGATTCAGTCTGTACACATGAGGTCCTCCAATATTTGAAAGTCTTCTTTAAGACTCAAAATTTAGCAAACACAAACGACAAAAGGAAAGAGTTCTTGTTAAGCCAGTGAGGTCTATTAGACCAAGCTTCCTGTGAACATGAACAAAAATATAGCTCATTTCTGACTAAAGGGGACTTTGGGGTGTGACAGTTTTTATTTTTCAGAAATTACAAGAGGGGGAAGTAAAATTTTACACTTGGAAAGTTCTTTTGAGATGATACGGCAGACATTTTAGAAAATGTGCTTGTGTCCTGGGATCAGAAAAGTGATGCAGTTTAGTCAAGATCACGCACGGCATTGAGCTCATCCAAACTCCAGGCCTGTGGGTCCAAGATGCCTGTTTCCAGCAAAAACTCTGCTGGGTTTTGCACATCCCCCGTAGATAAAACTCGCATTTGCAATCCTTGCATGAACCATTGGAGCCATTTTGTCAAGTCCTCTCGAAGCACTAAACCCAGATACCCATCATCTGGCCTCAAGGGTGGGGTGTTCTAGCATTTAGAAGCAAAGGACAATCCTGATGGCTTCGTCTTCCCACCAGAACTCTGTTCTTCCATATTCAGGGTTTCTCAGTCTTTGGTGAGGTCACTTCCAACATGGTAGGCTGTCAGCACCATCTCTGAACACTTGGGGATATTTTTCCTCTTTCTTCCTATTCTTTCAGGTTCGACCCTCTTATTTCGTGCTAACTAGCTCTTCTCACGCCATGGGATCCACCCTTGTGATACGTTAGGTAAGTCACAGCCTATCCCAACAGCTGGACCTCAGCCAAGCTCAGCCCATGGTTCTGCTGCCCACCTCGAGTTCAAGGCGGACCCTCCCTCTCCGTAATCACTATCCTTGTGGTTTGGACCCCTTCCAATCCACCTATATCTTTAGGAGCTGAGAAGAAACTCCACGCTCTAAAAATAAACAGAGCTGGGGCGCCTGGGGGGTTCAGTCGGTTAAGCATCTGACTCTCGATTTCCGCTCACACCTAAGACCAAGGACATAAAAACAGTGTGTGGTGCTGGGATCCATTTTGGAGGCACTCTGAGTGACACAAAGTTCTTGATTTAGTTTTTTTTTCCTCCCCCTACATTTATTCATCTGCAAACTCCTCTTCTAGACTGGACATTCTGCAGATAACCTTTGTTCCCCAGCACTGGTCGACTTAGTAAACTGACATCTTAAAACGTGGTGAAGTCCAAGATGACAGTGGTGAAGTCCAAGGATGAGGGTGTGGCTTAGGGCGTGGCCGCTGGGTTGTCCTCTCCAGGAGTAATCTGCCTGTCACTCAAGAATGAATTGTAAATTACCTCTGTTTACACATTAAATTTGTGTGTAATTCTGCACAAATTTGGCCTCAGGTCGTATTCACTCTATTACTGCTTTCTTAAGTTAAACATGGTGTAAATATATCTCCGTGTTTTCCATACTTTTTATCATGATCTTTTTTTTTGACTTTTTAAAAAAAACGTTTTTTAATTTTAATTTTAATTTTTTTTTTAAATTTACATCCAAATGAGTTAGCATCTAGTGCAACAATGATTTCAGGAGTAGATTCCTTAGTGCCCCTTCCCCATTTAGCCCATCCCCCCTCCCACACCCCCTCCAGTAACCCTCACTTTGTTCTCCATATTTATGAGTCTCTTCTGTTTTGACCCCTTCCCTGTTTTCTATTATTTTTGTTTCCCTTCCCTTAGGTTCATCTGTTTTGTCTCTTAAAGTCCTCCCATGAGTGAAGTCATATGATTTTTGTCTTTTTCTGACTAATTTCACTTAGCAGAATACCCTCCAGTTCCATCCACGTAGCTGCAAATGGCAAGACTTCATTCTTTTTGATTGCCGGGTAATACTCCATTGTATAGATATACCACCTCTTCTTTATCCATTCATACGTAAAAAATATGGAACGCGTCATGAATTTGCGTGCCATCCTTTCACAGGGGACATGCAAATCTTCTCTGTATCGTTCCAATTTTAGTATATGTGCTGCCGAAGTGAGCACTCTTTATCACGATCTTAATGACTACATAATGTTTCCT
Organism: Panthera tigris; assembly: GCF_018350195.1. Lineage (NCBI taxonomy): Eukaryota > Metazoa > Chordata > Mammalia > Carnivora > Felidae > Panthera > Panthera tigris. Next base: position 135,924,822 of record NC_056662.1, on the reverse strand, counting down.
GTGCCATCATGTGCCTGCATCATCATTTATTTAAAGAATTCCCTAGTGTGCCTTGTCCTGTGCAGTTTGTCCCCAATGCTCCATTGGTGCATTGGACCCCTAAGTGCATAGATCTTCACCTTTATGTCTGTATATTTCCTTGTACAAACAATTTGATTTAGAAGTAATGTCAAGGATTAATATTTGATACATAGTTCTTAGAGTGAGTCATCAGGAAAACTGTTAAGGAGGATTTTAAGTAAAGCAGGATTTATTGGACGTCTGTGATTTGCAGAACACAGCAGTGGGAAACATATGAATAAAGTGCGAGACAGAGACTCGCCTTTAGAATGTATAACCTAATCAGAGAAAGCTGCATGTTTCTCTGTATACCCCCTATACATACATATTATGGCAGATAATATGTTATTTTCTCATTCATACCATATATATATGGTTTTTTCTTTAAATTAGAAAAAATTAGATCAGTGAAGACAAAACACTCACAATTGGCAGAAAAGCCTTCCTATTCTATACCTTATCTATTTCTAAACATCCCTCATTTCAGGAGGGATCTATACATTTGAATAGAAAATAATTCTTTTCTATCTTCATTAGCCTCCAACTTAAATTTACATTAAGTGAATATAGTCAACAGGCCACAGGCATTTGAAAGTCCTTGTGACCCTGTGCACAGGTTGGATAATAGATATTTTCATATGTTGCATATCTTAAAATATTGTCTCTGTCTTCAAAAAATATAGAAGAGACAACACCAAAACTTGTTAGGTATTTAATGCACCAATAAAGGAGCCCATATATTTATTCATTATCATAATTTTTTATTTTATGTTATTTTATGTTATTTTATGTTATTTTATTTTATTTTATTTTATTTTATCTTACTTTATTTCATTTTATTTTATTTGAGAGAGTGCACAAGTGGGGAAGAAGGGCAGAAGGAGACAGAGAGAGAATCTTTTTTTTTTTTTTTAATTTGATGAGAGAGAGAGAAAACATGAGTGGGGAAGGGACAGAGAAAGAGGGAGAGAGAATCCCAAGCAGGCTCCACACTGTCAGCGCAAAGCTCAATGCGGGGCTTGAACTCACGAATATATATATATATATATATATATATATATGAAGACAATGGCTCATAATTTTCACTTCCAAAGGCATTATTTAAAAGATGCTCCATGGATTAGCCATTGTTATGAAAATTGTTTATCCTTTTTTTTTAATGTTTATTTATTTTTGACAGAGAGAGAGACAGAACATGAGCGGGGGAGGGGCAGAGAGAGAGGGAGACACAGAATCCGAAGCAGGCTCTAGGCTCCGAGCTGTCAGCACAGAGCCCGACGCGGGGCTCGAACTCACAGACCGTGAGATCATGACCTGCACCGAAGTCGGTCACTCAACCGACTGAGCCACCCAGGCGCCCCTGAAAATTGTTTATCTTAAGCATTTACTGGGAAAATGTTGGGTTAAGATATTGAAACAGGATCCTTTGTATTGAAATCCATTGAGCCTTCTTTATGCTAAAGTTTACCTTAAGTCTCTACGAGAAGGATAATAAGCACAGTTTTACTAAAATTCACACGGCTCAGGAAGATTTTTTCCCCGGGCGTTTCTCCAGGCTAGTGTTTCTTAGAATATATTTTGGGCAATGCCTGCCTATACTTACCTTCTTCCTATTTCAACATGTTAAATACGGAAGCGTGTATTTATTTATAGAAAGGTGATGTTTGTTGAGCCTTGGAAAATGCTAACAGCTTAAAGGGACTTAGCTGTCTCTACTCAATTTACATCATGCAAGTGTAGTTTCTCACTCCAATCTCCCATCTTTCCGGATATGTCTTTGTGGAAATCTTCAAATTAAATCTTAGGAATTCAATCTTAAATGACTCATAGGGGGGAAATTGCAGTACCCAGTTCATACAGAAGAACATTGGGCTTGGTTATGAGCGGGTCACTCAGAGAAGACCACTCCCCAAATCGCCAGAGGCAGCAGCTGGGTTTTCTCTGGAAACCTCTCGTCAGGGTTACTTGATCTTTGAAAAGCCACCAATGGGAAGGAAAATGGGAGAGCCCAGAGCCAAGAACAGGGATCTGATCACTGGTGATGGAGAATACGATCTTTTAATTCCATTTTTGCCCCGGGTATAATTACAGGTGAGTTGCCAAGTCTTTGCTGTCCTTGTGGTTGTTATTTTAATCCAGAGATGCTGTTGTAAAAATTATTTGAGAGGGTGTGTTTCGATTACTTTTAGAATCTGTTATTCCTACCATGACGCTGTGCTTGCTGGTGAGAAATGACTCACCTTCTTACCTAGAAGCAAACATCAGAACTGGGAGCACATCTGAGTATGATTATACAGAAGCTCCATCCCAACCTACTTCCGTGAGTATGTATAGTCACGTCCAGTAACATCAAAAGCAAAATCTGTTCAACTCTTAGCTAAGAACAGCGTAGCAGGTAATAATCAGAAGGGCTATCTAATCTGGTGGGGGTAATCTCATTATGGATGAAAAAGTGATAGTAAATTTGGACCAAGATGACTCAAGAGAGAATGAAATTTAGAAGATTTTAGGAACCTTCATTTCTTCTCTAAAAAAGAAAGGGATCTAGATTTCCCTGCAATCAGGTAACATTTCTCCCCCTTAGGCTTGCATGCGTATTCGGAAAAACAAAAACCAAAAAGAAAAAGAGGTTGAGTTTCCGTGCTACCTGTGTGGTTTGCCTTGGTTCCTCTGGGACTCGCACTACCCACATGAGGCTGGACAGAGGCCCAGGATTTACGAAGTTGATCTCAAATTTCTTAGACTTACTCACCCTACACTTCCCTCGCCTCTGTCTCCTGCCTCGGTACCCTTTTCCCTATGCGCATTTCCACATGAATCCTTCTACGTGAATGTGTGACTATGTCCCCTCCAAGCCTTCGCTCCATTCCGATCCAAGGCTCAACACTGAAGGTAGAGGTCAGATGGGTCTCCAATATGGAGGCATGTGACACTGAACAGTTGTCATGAACAATTTCAGTTGTCATGAACAGGACATGAACAATTTCATGACCTCTAGAATTAGGACAATAATTACATCAGAGACTGCTGCGGACTCAAGTTAGATAATACTAATATGACCGATAAATGCCATCTATTACATACATCATTATTCCCGTCCCCGGCCCTCCCCGGCCCTCCCCTGCCCTGCTCTGTCCGTGGATGTGCGTGGCTATCTTCTCCACAAATACGTCCGTTGCTTTCGCGCTGCTGATCGCGTTGCCTTGCCTGGATGTCCTCCCACCCCATGACGTCTTCGGCTATCCACAACCTGCTCTTCATCAGATCTCAGGGAAGCCTTCTCTGACCTCCCTGACAACTTACATTCCACCTTGTTCTGTCAGATGCCTGTGTGCTTCCTGAGGCCCTGATCACAGCTGTGCTTTAATACCGCAAGGCCGCAAGTCTGATGACGGGAGGCTCTGCTGTCTCTCGTCCCCACCACCTAGCATCGTGCTTGGTAAACTAACCGTAAGCACAGCTAACTGGTTAAATACAGAATATCATACAGACCTACGGTTCTGTGAACAACCTTCTGAGCAAATCGTTCCCCGTGCAACTCAAACCATTTCCTTGAGGACTGGAATCTAGATACTATCCCTGAGCCTTAGTCCCACCCAGACCGTCAGCACTGGTGTTACCCTGTTAGAAACGCAACACCAAGGGAGCAAAGTTGTCCATCATAAGAAGTTGTCCATCTAAGAGAAAAGTGGGAGTGATAGATTCAGAGTCTTCGAGCTGCTGAAGCTCTATAGTGAAACGAAGTTATTCAGAAAAATGTCACAAATCACAAATAATTTCTTTTTTTTTTTTAGTAGCTCTGGTGTCGAGCTGTGCTTTTGGTGACTGCGAATCAAGGGAAAGCCATCTCCGAGACCCGTGGAGCTCAACATAAGGAATCGCAGGCTAGTGGGAGGCTGAAACATCGCGGAAGTGATAGGACAAACTAGGTTCAGGGATCAGAGTTGCCTGGACATCAACAGAAGCCGAAGGACTTGGCGATCAAAGAAGAACAATTAGACCAGAATCTGCTGACACGATGTGCCAGGCAAAAAAAAAAAAATTCTTTGAGACTTAGACAAAGGTATTTTGACAACATTTCTCCTTATTTTCTTGCACACCTACATATATCCTTCCCCAGCGTGGTCTCTGCAAGCCTAGTGGCGTTAGGATGGGATTGGTGTCGCAGCTTCCTACCGAAATAAGTTTCTGACGCGGCAGCAAGATTTCTCTGTCGTTTCTTAAATTACTACATTGTCATCTGCTCCGCCTCAATACTTGCCATGATAAGAACAGGGAGGCCCAGACAGGGAATTTAATTTGCCTTACTCATTCATTTACATCTTCAACAAAGACGGTATTTACGGAGTGCATACTGTGTGTCCGAGACGCTTCTGGATCCTGGAGATGCAGTGATAGATAACCCGGGGCAAATTCAATTATGAACCTGAGGCATTTGAGCGAGTACCTCCGAGCTGATCAGGAGCAAGGAAGAATTCAACCGTAGGGTTTTTGGTGCTGACACCTCTGGGCCCGTCCCACACATGTTATCACCTCACCCGCTATATTTCATACCCTTCTCTATTCATTAGACAAGTCATGCTCTTAATATCAGCCTTCACAAAACTTCAATTTTCTGCAGCTAGTTTTGAGGATTCAAATGGTAAAAAAATAATTATTTTCTCCATAGGAAATGGTCACCATTAATCATTAAATGGTTTATCTATTTTGGGTCTCCTTCCCCTTCCCTGTCCCCATGGCACATGTCACTATGTATATTAGAAATGCCCATTAACAGTAATCTGAGTCAAGTGCCCCGAGAAAAGGGCCTCCACGGTTGTGTCCAGAGGTTGTAATAGTAAGAGTCTGTCTTAGTACTTTCTGAATGTCCTATTAATGTAAAATAATAGTTTGAGTGATGGATACCCAAGATAGCTGAAATTTATATTAAGGACACTCTCAGCCCTGCTGGAAAAAAAAAAAAAAGTCCATTTAATTCTTCTTAATATTAAAAAAAAAAAAACCTTTCAGCAAAGATTAATTTTTCAAATTGCAAACCAATTACAACTATCAGTTGTTCCTATCACCCAAATGCTGGCTCAAAAGCGAGATCACTATCTTGTGGAGATTAGCTGCACATTTAAATGATTATTGATTGAGCGTTTGAGCCAGGCCTTAGGTAAAAATGGGCCTTTGAAAACGCAGCTTGAAAATTGAATCCATGCCATTGATTAAAGAGCCCACTAGAAATAAAATTAAGGTTTTGCTCGGTCCGCTGATGTTTGACCTTAGCTCTGTGAGCCACTGTCCTGAAGTTTTAGCGGGGAAATGGACACTCGGCTGCACGTTATCCCTTGTTTATGCAAGAACTTACAGTAAAATGGACTCTTCCCTCACAGAACTGTAAGGTTCCTCGTGTGTTTGTGCAATAACATCACAGAGATTGAGACGCGCAATTAGTCAAAACCAGATGATTTAAGTGAGGAAATCTGATTTCTGGCCATTTCTTAATAGAAGTTATTACAGACGGTGGGCAAGATCAATCCTGTGCCTGAAATGTCCCTGAAAGTTGCAATTGGCATACAAAGTACGTAGCACCTTCCACAGTTTAGGTGACCTTGACTGTTGCCTAATGGTAAGTCGAAGCAAACCCACCTTCTGGAACTCTAACAGCGCCTCCTTTTGTGCAGAGCTGAGGATCCCATTGTTTGGCCATCATTGTAAAGGACACGACAGAAACAGGGAAAGTGCTTTTCTGTGTCCCAACATTTCTTCAACCCAAGAACATAAAATATTTAAGAAATTTTTGAATCCACGGAAGCTTAGATTTATGCATTTGCCTAGCTAGCCTGAGAAATAATGATTATCCTTGAATACATTCATTAGGTAATATATTGGAGGTTTTTAAAAAAAAAGAGCTTAAAGGTTTGTCACTCAGAATCGAGTTGGACCTTAATCTGATCTGACTAATTTAATATAACCGCCTCATATTTGAGTGAAGTTATTTTTTCCCCCGGACTACCGTAGCTCGGGATAGAACTGGAATGGAAACCCAAGAATTTAAGACGGAAAAGACACCACAGGATACGGTGGGCCAGGCAGCTCTCTGACACAGTATTTTCCATGTATTCTGAGGTATTCCCCTCACTGGGAGTGGCTTGGGGGCGTTGGGAAGTCAGGGGACGCCAGAACAAGATGGCGACACACTCTCCCTTTGGCTGCTCCTGTGACGAGCCTGGAAGCCTGAAATTCAAGGTCAGGGAGCAGCCCTGCAGGTGCTCTCCAGAGGAAAAGACCTGAAATCACTCAATCTGGAAGCTGAAGGCAGCATTTAATTTTTGTCACAGGCCATTGATCCCAGTCAGGAAGAGGGATGTATTTGGCAACTAAGAGTGAATGGTCAGTGGCAGATGGACTGGAGAAGAGTGCTTGCTGTGTTCACCTCAGAAACCATGGTGGTTCTCCCTCAAAAATGGCCTGCCAGGAGCCAAAATGGCCCGCTTCCTTCGACTGGTTACGGAGTATGTGCGTGTGTGCAGGCGTGGGGGTGTGTCTGCCCTTGTGAGTAGTTTAATGAAAGCAGACAGTTGAAAAGAGATAGGGGGAAGTTCATTTCTTGCAGTGAAAGGACTTTTTCCAGTAAGTACTAAACATGTATTCCCCACTCCCTTCTGTTTTGAATGAATATTTTCTGTGAAGTTATTAGACTCAATAACGTGATACTTTGCTAAGAGTGCGTCTCAGGGCGAATGTGTTTTTTATGGATAGCAAAAAAGAGATAACTTCTTTGTTACCTTTTTATCGGGTTTGGTAGTTGTGACATTTGTCCCTCAAATAATACCATATGTAAATACGTGCTTGAAAAGTTAGAATGGGTTCCAGTGTTCCCAGACACGGCGATGTATGCTCAACACAAATTAAAAGCAAAGCAAAACCCTTCTAAGATGAACCGATGTGTTAACTGTCATTTATTTCTGTGCAGATGCATTTCCAAAGACATAGCAATGATATTTAGAGAATTCTCCTAAGTGGCCTAAATAACTGATCTATCCTCAGACGCTCTGTGGAGGGAGCTCTAAGCTCCTTGGAGGAACCTTAGTCCTTCCCTTCGGCTGTGACCCCCCCTGACCTCGGCCGGCACCGAAAACGATAGGAGCTTAAACTGTGGAGCTTTGGGAGTTCGTCTACCTCGTGGGTGCCCCTCCTTCCTCTGCCAGGGGGCAGGTCCTTCCGGGAAACTCAAGGGGAAACCTAGCATCTGAATGGGAACATGGCAAGAGGCGTGGGTGGCCATAGGACTTCCTGAGTTCAAGGAAGGTGACACGTGGCCACAGCCTGAGTTGCCAAGGCCGGGGACCTCCACCCTGGCTTGGCCGAGAGCATATTTTTTAAGTGGGACGTCCAGGGAAACTCCGATTCACCTGCCCTTCTTTGGGCTCTGGAATTTGAACCGCCTTTCTGAAAACCCACCAAAATCGCTCCTGCTTTTGCTTGTGGCCACATCGATGCAGTGACCACCACAGAAGCACTGCCCGTTAGAACCCAGGGTCCTTCCCCTTCCATCATTTCATGCCAAACCCCAGAAGAGTGAAGCTCGGAGGTGGCGGTGACCGAGAGCAGGACAGAGCAGTGGCACCCCACGCCTCGCCCTCTCCACTGGCCACGCTGGCCTCATTCAGGCATGTCCGTATGCAGACAGCAGTGGTTTGCACTCACTGAGTGTGACCACGGGCAGACCGCTTAGCAGTTCTGAGAACAGGTGCTTCAGTAGCTCACTCAAATGCACACGACAACCCACGAGTGAGCCCCTGGCTGCCCGGCTGTGTCCACGTCCTACATTCAGAGTGATGAGCAGGGACGAGGTTCAAGACACCGGCTCCCGTCCACAAGCTCTGACTCGGACCTCCGCACCCGTGCCGCGCCACCTGGTGACAATTCTGGGAAAATCCGAGCAAAAAGCAGAAAGAGGTTAAGCGTTGGAAAAGGTAGAAAAGAAGACAGATACTCATGCCAAAGGGCTGGTGCAGGTATGGAATCTGTGCCTCGCGATTTCCTTAGAGAGCCCCAGGTACCACAGTTAATCTCATAGGTTTACTGATGAATAACTCTGTTAGCAACCACAGAAGCAAACTCTCTTTCTACGGCAAGATGACGACACAGGATTGTATGGTCCTCTGTGCTTAATGAAAAGTCTCACACATTTTCACCATTGTTCTTCAATACCGTCATCACCCTTATCATTATTGCTATTAGTGGTGTCGTGTGTCAGTCTTTTGTGGCATCCCATTCATTCATTCATTCACTCAGTGATTCACTCATTCTACTCTCTTCCACGATTGGTCGAGAGAGACGAACAGAAAAGTTCTTGCCCCTGGAAGTAAGTCTACTGGGTAAGATGTCTACATAAATACTTGGAAATAATATAGAAGGACGGAGGAAGGAGCACATAGTCTAGGAGATTTGGGAAAAGAAAAAGTACAGGGAAAGACTTTCTAGAAGGCACGGCATCCAAGCCAACTTCTCAGGACTGACTTTCAGTTGAGTGTTTTCAAGAGAGGACGGGAGTGCATTTCTGGCAGAGACGGGGAGCTGAGAAATCCCAGGGTGCGTGAGAGGAAATAAAACGGGTTCCGTGTTCCTGGATCATAAAAAGTGGGGGAGAGGAGCACCCGTGGACCCCGGGGAGGAGCTGACCCGGCTCCAGGTGATGCAAAGTTGGATTGAGTGCAGTCTGACAAGAAAGTGCTACTGACGGTCTTGACTTTGTGTGGTACTTGTTCCCAGACTTCCTTCCCAATTTTGCTGAAGTGAAATGCCTGGTCACTGGACGTTGAGGGCATCGCACGCGTCACCTCAGACCCTGTGGGAGCCTGTACCCTGCCTGTCACGTGCAACAGACCCTGATTTGGTCTGACCCCCACCAGGAGAGAGCTTTTGCGTCCAGTCTGCAGATCTTCGGGCCAAAGAAAATGTTGCTGTCATGGGAATAACTTTCAGATTTCCAAAGCCTCCATCAGTCAGCGTGTGGGAGCCAATTCCTCTTGGAGAAGCGGACTCTGGGAGGCGTATTATTACAATGCAAACCAGAGATGAATATTTAACCTTTCTGATGCTGAATGATTTAGCAGGTGCCTCTGCGCTGCCTGAGAAAATGGGTTCCTTCAGGGTCTAATGAAAATAAGCATTGTTTCCACATTAGGAGGCAATAATAGCAGAAATAAGGACTTCTATTCATACTGGCTAATGTCTCCCGAGTCCCGGATCGGTCCCGGCAGGATCTGGAAGCGAATGGGAAATGACTCCCAAACACATCCAGCCAGTTAGCACGCCAAGTGTTAAGGCTTGAGCTGAGGCAGCTAATTCACCTAGTACCTTCTGGTTCGTGGCCCATGTGCTCCTGAAGACCAATTATAGGGTTTCTAACAGTGCGTGGGATGTTAGCATCCCGTTGTAATGAAATCCATAAATAAAAGACGATGAAATGCCCGTGTCTTGCAAACTATTTAAGATTGGTTTTATTCCACAATCTGGCTCTAAGATTTCTGTTGCCCTCCCCTCCCCCTTCCTTGGCTTTATTTTCTGAAATGATGCTCTTGTGTTTATTCATATAAGGACAGAGTGTCCCTCTCATTATAAGGAGGATAGTATAGAATCCATTCTTCCACGTGGCCCAAATTCTACCTGTCATGCTAGAGAAATTGATCAGCTGAGGTAATGGGAAATTGCCTGGTGTTTGTAGCATCTAACACCCTGTTTCCTTTGTATGTTTAGTTGTGGTGCACCAGATAACTGATTCTAGAAAACGTCCGGCAGAAAAATCAAATCTATGGGGGAAAAAAGCTTATTTATGCTTTTCTGAGAAAGCATTCAATTAAGTGATTTTTATGCTAGATTCATACTTCGTCATGCTAATTTGCATATTCAAAAATTCCTTACGAATAGAAATGCAGTTATGCACATGACTGGAGAATGGGTCTTTCCTACCTTTAGGTGATCCATAAATCTGGCACATGAATCATTGGGCCCACAGAAGAGCCCTACTTTAAAGTACCTTGACTAGGAGCACCTGGGTGGCTCAGTCGGTTGAGCGACCTACTTCAGCTCAGGTCATGATCTCACGGTTTGTGAGTTCCAGCCCCACGTCAGACTCTGTGCCGACAGCTCAGAGCCTGGAGTCTGCTTAGGATTCTGTGTCTCCCTCTCTCTCTGCCCCTCCCCTACTCATGCTCTGTCTCTCTGTCTCAGAAATAAATAAACATTAAATTTTTTTTTTAAAATACCTTGACTAGATGGGTTCCTGCGCGGGGAGCTATTGAACGTGCCCCGTAATCCTCAGCTATGGGTGGTCACGTATCTCCTTGAGTGTGGTTCCCAGTGACATGTTCACCTCTCCTTGAGTGTGGCTCCCAGTGACTAGACTGTGACAATAGTGGTGAGGTGCTCCCCTCATGCTGAGACTTGTGTCCTGCCCTTACTCCCAATCAGTCACTGAGATGAAGCCAGTTCTCAGGCAACGAGCTGCTCTCTGGGGAGGCCCATGTGGCAAGGCGCTGAGGCCTCTGTCCGACAGTCCTGTTGAATCTTGCCAACAACCACTGACAAAGCTTAGAAGCCAAGCCTTTCCCAGGAGAACCCTGAGTCAACACTTTGATCCCATCTTATCGGAGACCCCAAGTCCCAAGATCCAGGTAAGAGTCGCTGCATTTCCTGACCACGGGAACCGTGAGATAGTAAACGTGTGTTGTCTTAAGCCCCTATTTTGTTACAGAGCAAGATAAGATAACGTCGTTAACAAATCACTCTGAAGAACTTCCGACACGCTATGTGAAGATCAGCCTAAAAAAATATTTCAGTAGAAATACGCGGAACTAGGGTAGAGAGTGCTTAGCGTTAGCTAGACAGATAAAAGTCGAAGAGTTCACTCTGACATCCAAGACCTGAGGTCAAAGATCTGCAAAGTGCGGTCAACTCCAGCCCGTCCTGTTTTTGTAAATAAAGTTTTATTGGAACGCAGCCATGACCAATTATTTGCATGTTGTCCATGGCTGCTTTTGCACAAAAACCACGGAGATGAGTAGTTGCAAGAGATTTATGCAATGCAAAGCATAATCCCCTTCAAATACTTATTATTGGCTTTCTCTTTCTCTCTCTGTCTCTGTCTCTCTCTCTTACACACACACACACACACGTACCACACAATCACTGACTCCTCCCCTGACTTAAGCTTACTTGTTTGAAAGAAACTGCGTGCATTCCAAATGAAGAATGTCATCCTATGTGCAAGTATAAAAGAAGTCCAGCTATGGGAACATATAAACACTGAAACGTGAGACTATGAAATATTGTTAGCATTGACACGTCACCATTGTGATTTGGTTGTAGGAGCCATGGGACCCTTTGGTTTATAATAAATGGTGCCCCACCAGCTGGTGAAACCAGTTTTGTTCTGATCGTACCTTCATTTAGGAATTCTAAACGTCTCAACAGAGTATTTATTGCTTTCTTTCATCTTACATGTCCAGTTGAATTGCCAGCTCCTAGGAAGGAGAATTGTAAAGGGAAAATGGGTCCTACAGCTCATGAAATCCAACATCCTCTCTTTACCGATGAGAAAAGAGAAAGCTGAAAACATCATACGACCCACCTAACATGCCCACTCCTTGCAGGCAGCGGCTGGGATGGAAGTTCTAGCTCCTTCCCTTCCATTCTGTGTCTTGCTTCCATTAGAATCTGGCGTTGTGTATCACGGCCTACAGGGTGCACACTTAATAATTTCTTCTCAAACAAATCCACACCTCAGTGTGGTATTACTGTCCGTGCTAATGAAACAGCCGTATCTCTAGGCTTCCTGAGACCCTTTCATTCAGGCTGCACCCATGAAATGAGGGTCAGGCCAATGGGAAGTGAGCACAAACCATCCGTCACTCACAGGTTTGGCCTTCTTCGTGGTGCTTTTGCCCTCGGGAACCAAGGGTTCCAGGTGGCTTCACTGCACACAGAACCACCTCGGGAATCTTCTGCTCAGAGGACTCAGGAGAATCATCGACCCTCATCAGACTGTGATGTGAGCAAGAAATAAAGCTTTGCTGTGTCGAGGCACTGATATTTCAGAATGTGTTTGCTGTTGTAACAAGCCTGCTATCACCATGATTATGTGGAGATCAGCAAATTGGCAATCTTTTTCAACTAGAATAAAACAGAGAGTGAACAAACAAGCCAAACAAGAATGCTGAGCCGCAGAAATAAATATTACAAGGTCACTCGAGGTCTTCGACTTTGCCCATAAACTAGTTTGTTTCTTCTCCGAAGCCAAGAGCAAACATTCTCAACGCGCAAGGCTGTGCCTCCACGTAACTGCCATGAAGCAATGCCTTGTACTATTTTTCTCTTCATACATTTATCCTCAGTAGCACATTCTGACATCCTAGCCGCTAACGTATGGAAAGGTAAAGGGCACTAAAAAATATGAGTCTAATAACAGGAAGCAGGTGAGGGCCATCTACGTTCCACCCGGCCTGTCTATGGGATTTGGTCCTAAATTTATGTAGCAATGTATGCTACAGAAATCACCCTGAATCTTCCGTTCAACTCTCTCAATGAATTGTGTATGCTTTGTGGTGATGTCCACTCAGTCAAGGAGACAAAAACGTGAGAAAAATTCATCTGCGCTCACCAAGTAGGTAAGAGAGAAAGTAGTGGTCGCCAGGTCAACTTGGGGAGTGGGGGAAGGCAAGGAGGCCACAGTGGAAAGAGAGCCCAAGTCTCACCTCCTAGGATATGTGTGTCTCTATCTGGAACCTGAAGAACGAATGGGGCTGCTTGGTCGAAACTGACAGCAAAGGCCCCAGGAGGAACTGGAAGCATCTGGTGGGTTAAGGGGGCAGATGGGACCAGTGGGAGGGGTCCCGATGCCATGCTGAAGAGTTCAGGTCTTCACAAGGGCAACTGAGAGCAAATGGAGGGGGTTTAAAACGTGAGCGACAATAGAACTTGGGTTTTAGAGTGTTGGACTGTGATACCAGCTATACTGGATTTGAGAGGGTAAAATTAAAGCCTGGAAAAAAATCAGGATAGTAGGAAAATCACGTACAGGGGTGACACTGAGGGAGTTTAGAGAATGCGCGCGGTGGAGGGGACGGACAGGGAGACACTGGATAAGCTGTCTGATGGCACAGAGAAGCGTCAGGGCCAAGGAGGACCAAACAAGGCGCTGGCATTTTCTGAACACTCAACACATGCCGGGCATCGAGCCTAACTAACACTTAGAAGGGCTACTCCGGTCAAATCCTCATACTGACGTGTGAGCGCGGGATGTCACCAACAGTGTGCCTCTGGCCCCCGAGTTTAAAATAAAGGCACAGTCTGCAAAGTGGTCGCATGAGGGGTAGAGCCTGAGGCAGTCGGACCCCAAACATACAGTTTTCCGAAAAACCACCTCCCCCTAAGGATTCATTCTCCAAACGGTTTCATCTGAGTATAGAACACAAAAATCAGTTTATTTCAAACAAAGGCAAGAAATACCACTTATAAATGATAATCGAGTTATCTAACGCAGCGCTTCTAAATGGTTTCCATGTCACTATAATTCTCTGTTCACATCTGAGATGTTTGCAGATGACAGTCCCTTGTCGCAGTGTGAGCTCACTAGTCTATGGTTACAGGGCGACCATATACCCCAATTTTCTCAGGGAGGTCCCAGGGAATGCGTAGAGTTCAGTGTCAATATAAATATTATCTCTGTGATCCTATAAGGGTCCCAATATGGATGATAAATCAGTCACCCCAAACCCCAACTTCTGACTCACTAAGCTACAGCAGTGCCCTTCTCTCACAACTACCTCGGGAGCCCCGGGGGTCAGCATACTCTAGCATATTTCAAATTTCTGAGAAGCTCAAAATAAAATGAGAAAAAAACACAAAAACACGCAGCGACATGAGAGAATTCAAATTACAAGGGAAGTAACCACTATCTCCAGAGATGCAGGCCCTAGAAACAGACAGTGTATTATATAAGCCACCCCGTCACCTCATCCACATCTGCTTTGAGAGCTGGTGCGGAAGCATTTTGAGTTCCAGCTGGTGGAAGTAGAGGACAGGAGACAATAACGGGTGTCCTCTACCAATTACAAGGGAGTTATGGATAAGAGCACTAAATTATGTTGTCTCATGTTGATCATATTAGAACCTGAGTTTGCGGGGCACCTGGGTGGCTCAGTCGGTCGACCGTCTGACTCTTGATTTGGACTCGGGTTCTGATCCCAGAGTGGTTGGATTGAGTCTCGTGTTGGGCTCTATATTGAGCATGGAGACTGCTTGGGACTTTCTCTCTCTCTCTGTGTCTCTCTCTCACTCACTCTTTCCCTCCACCCCTCCCCAGCTTGCGCTCTGTCTCTCTCTAAAACAAACAAACAAAAACGCACAAAAAATAAACAGAAAAGAATCTGAGTTTTCTCATCTCTGCCTGCAGAAGTGAACCCTGAGGTAAGGGAAGATATGGTTAAAGGGCTTGGAAAGCTCATATGAAGAGAAACATTTTTTTTTTTTCCTTGATATAAAGAAACAGCACTTTGGGAACTGGTCGCATGACCATCGTGTGGCTTTGCTCCATGTCTTCTGCCCAGAGCCCGGGAAAGCTGGGCCACTTTGAGAATTGTCCCCCTTACAGATCCCACAGGTCTCCAGAGGACCTGCCGGTCTCACTCCTGCCGGTCACGCCTGGCGGAAGGATGGACTCTGGCCGTCCCTCCCCGCCTCCTCTCAGGCCTGAGCTGCCGGCAAGCCTGTACTCAACACAGACTTTTATAAAAAAAAAAAAAAAAAAAAAAAAAATATATATATATATATATATAACTATTCTGCCTCTTTCCTAATTCAGGGGGACAAAAATCTCTTTCCCAAGCCGAGCAATGATGCCATGTGAGCAGATGAGACCTGAGATTGTCCAAGGCAAGGTCGCGCTTGAAGTCTGTGGAAGCTGCTGGAGCCTGGCTCCTTTTCTAGCATCCCCCACCCCTGTCACGGGGCAGGGGTCGCTGCAGAGACAAGAGTGCAGCACGGGCCACTGGTGTGCAGCAGGGAGAAGCTCATCACCTTCCCATCAGTGCCCTCCGGGGTAAGGTCTGAGGGAAGGGCAGGTGGAAACATCTCCTCCGAGCCCCACATCGTAAGATGTGGCTTGGAGCACAGATTACAAATTAACGTAGAATAATGCTCCCGATCTAGTACATGTGAGGCCTTGAACTCAGAGGGAAAAGAAGCGAGAAAGCACGAATGTTACCCATTTAATTTCAAAGCAGATATCAAGGGGCATCTGGGAGACTTCTCAGTTCCTCATTCCTCTCTAGGCACCTAGACCCTGCAAGTCAAGCCAGCCTAAATCCCCAGCCAGTCCTGAACTCACATACTCATTCCCTTAGCAAATATTTATTGATTACCTACCAGACGTCAGGTACTCTTCTGGATCCTAGCTGTGAGCCATGCACTCGAGGCAGGGCATCTATTTTTGATGGGAAGAGAGAAAAGCAGTGAAGAAATAAGTGAACAAGAGAGTCTCAGCTAAGCACTCTGAAAGAACAAAAACCTGTCCTGAGGTGCAGTGGTGGGTTGGTGTAGACAAGCTTGTTTAGGTGTTCAGGGAGAGGGAAGAAACTAAGAGGCAGGAAGGGGCCAGGTCCGACAGAACCTCAGAGGTCATGGGACAGAGTATGGGCTTTGTGATCAGTCAGTGGGAGCCACGGAGGGGCCTTGAACAGGAGAGGGAGGAAGCTGAAAAGGAATAATGTGCACACTTGGTTAAGAAGATCGCTCTGAGTTACGGAGAGCAAATGAGAAACAGGGAGACCATTTGGGACGTGTCTGTATCCGAACGCCATAGACGGTGCGGCTTCTAAGCAACAGAAATGTATTTTCACCATTCTGGGAGGCTGGCCTTCCGAAAATTGAAAATAACTAATTGGCTTCCTCCCTCCAGAGTAAATCTGGCGTGATAATGAGATGACGTTCTAGGAAGACATTGGAGTCGCAACGATACGGAGGTGAGGCTGAGAAGAAAGGCCAAACCCTTGTCATGAACCAGATCACAAAGGATTCTTGAATCCTTAAAATGCACCCCAGAATAATTTGGGGGAGGTGCCCAGTTGACACCTTTCTTGGTGAATAAGTGGTGACGATGTCCAGCACCTAAGGAAGCAAACCCTCTGGAAGGGTCTATGGAACGCTCAGGGGGGTTGAGGTAGCAAACTTCTCACAGGTATATGACTCAGTGGGCGGGTCGTCTTACAGTCCTGGTATCCCTCA
The DNA here is from genome assembly GCF_018350195.1 of Panthera tigris. NCBI lineage: Eukaryota > Metazoa > Chordata > Mammalia > Carnivora > Felidae > Panthera > Panthera tigris. Next base: position 135,908,487 of record NC_056662.1, on the reverse strand, counting down.
CCTGCAGGCACTGGGTCCGCTGGAAAGCCGGGAGGTAAGAATGCTCAGAATACCTTGGGTTTCGTAAATAAACGAGGACAGACATGCATGATTTGATTCGCCAAGTAAATCATGTCCAACGCCTTTCAGCAAGGAGGTTTCTGACTGACTTACTTATTTTATTCCATACCAGGGAGAAAACGCCCCAAATATTCCATCTTCTCAGTAGTACTATGAAAGTACACTGAATGTCTACCCAGTGGCCATCCCCTCATTAAAATGAGCAGTCTGGAGCCATTATCTTCACAGCAATGTATTAATACAACCCCATTAAACAAACTGGGTGTTCTTTGTAAATGGTTGATGAGGCTCATTTCAGATTGTGAATATCATATTTATTGCTGTTTTATGTATAATACTCAAATTGATGGCTAATTCTTCCTGCAGCAACTCATAGCAAGAGCCGTTAAAGAGGGTCTTCTTTTTTCTTTTCCTCTAAAATAGGTGAAATGTGACCTAAGTTTTATGGGCACTACAAATAAAATACTTATCTATTTAATAAATACTGAAAACTTGGTACATAGCAAAATTTGCCGTGTCTTGACATTGTATTCAGAGTTGTTGCCGTTAAAACCGTAATATTACTTCCATGTGCATCGTGTCTGGGACTTTTAGTACAGATCTAGCTGTCAGATTAAACAGCGGGGCTGGTGGGTGCACAGGAGGCTTATTCAATACACAAGAATGGCAGTGCTTAGCCACCGATAGGCCCAGAGGTACCCCCATTAGATACAAGAGGAATATAAAAGGAAGTTCCTGGAAAATCAAGATAGGAGCCTTTGATCCAAGAGGTGGTCAAGCTGGAGAGGCTGAGCAGAGAGGAGAAGGGAAGAATCAAGGAGGCCTGAGAGAGACCACACCGAGGTAAGTGGGAAGAGTGAGCCAAGGGCCAAGGTCGTCAAGGTACGAGTGGTCCTTAAACAGTCTCTCTCCCTCTCTCTTTCCCTTGCTTTCCGTTTCTCTCAAAATAAATAACACTTAAAAATCATAAACTGATGTAAGCAGGGTAAAAACAACATCTGTGACTTAGGCTTAAAGATCGACATACCTACTGGCTCATGTTTTAGCACATTAGAAATGCCAGCTACCAGGGCTCATCCCTAGAAGAGAGAGACTGTTCCCGGAAAGCCCTTCCCACCACTGAAAGGACAATGCAGATGGAAGTAGCTGCTGTTGGGATTGTACTTCCTCAGACCCCTGGCTGTGAAAGAGGGTGGTAAGGGAAGCAGATACGACCCGACCTATGGGACATTTCTTAAAAGCTGGGTGTTTACATAAACGCTCTTTGACCAGTTGTCTAAGGATCTCACTAAGCACCAAGAACAGTTACATTTCTCTCAGGGATCCCAAACCAGAGCCCCCTTTACTGGGAGAAATCAGCTGTGAAGCTGTGTGTGATTACATTCCGGATGACCTCGGATAAGGGTGTTTGCAACTGAGATTGCGTGAACGGGATTTAAACCAGCAAAGCCGCGGCCTTTATCTCCAGCAGCCTTCAACATCAAAGCTGTTAAAGCAAACTCCTTTCCATAAAAGCGTGTCGAAGCTCAGAGCCACAGACCAATCGGAAGAACAAAATTTATCTGCAAGGTGGCTTGACGAAAGGAACTGGGTTATATTACCTCGAGGTGGGGAAAACCAGGGACTACCCATCCCCAGGGGAAGGAGCAGAGGGACTGTTCCCAACATGGACCTGCCAGAGAGGCTAAGCAGTGGTGTCCATTACAACGTGCGGCGATGATGGACATATTCTCTCTCTGTGCCGTCAACCTGGAGACGAGTAGACACGCGGGACGGGTGAGCATCCAAAACTTGACGGGTGGCACCAAGGGACTGGGGTTTTATTTTTATGTCTACTTAATTGAAATTTTAATAGCCACAGGTGGCTCGTGCAAGCTATCCAGGACAGTGAAGGACAGTGGTCCCAACAGCAGTAAGAGATAGAGAATCACTTCGTTGAGCTGGATCCCCATTCCTTCACTAATTCAACTAAGCAAAATTCACTGGACGTGCCAGCCCCTGTGTTAGGTCCTGGAATGCAGAGATAAAATGCAGGAAAACTACTGGTCTTGGAAGGTTGAAGTCTAGTAGGGAAGAATATCAAATACAACACGTTTTAGCCACATGAAATATACACCTGGAATTCAAGGTCTGCACAGATCTCTGGAGGCAAAAAAGAGGGGAGTGGGTGGTGGGGTAATACAGCAGTCTTTGCGGGGAAAGTGTTGGTAGTCTGAGTTTCGAGGGGTGAGTAGGAGTTTGACAGATGAAGGGAGTGAGACAGAGAATCCCAGAAGAAGAAAATGCATGAAGGTCATGGGCAGAATAGTGCACCATGGAATTCTAGGTACAGTACAAACCTTGATATGAACTACCTTCCAGTGATCAGCCAGTGAACTTGGACCTCGGCACCTGGGTCAGATCATCCTGTAGCACGCTGATAGCCTCATGTGCAGGCGACTCTCAAGCACCCACATGCATTTCTGCTCTCAACGCTTCCGTTACTGCCTTCCCAGAAGGCAGCTCTTTTCTTCACAAGCCTGCCTGTATGAAGGGTTCTTGTTACACAGTAATGTCATTGAATATCAAGGAAACCAGCTAAAGAGGACAACGGGAAGAAGATTGGGAGTTAAATGTGAGCAAAACACCTGTAAAAGCTTGGGGGAAAGTCAACAGAAACTCGAAGATTTATTCACGCCAACTGTTTTGCATCTCATTTTAAAGAACCAAATCTGGAGGTGATCTGGAAGGCATTCTGTTTGTGCTTTATATATGAAACATGACGTAGAGCTCCAACCAGCAGGTCTAAACTCACAGAAGAGTTCTTGTTCCTACAGCAGAATTTCGGTAAATAAGTATAAATGTCTATCTTTTACGTAATAATGCAATATTGAAGCCATATCGTAACAGTCTCCTGGCTCCCGGTTTATTCCAATTTTTCAGTTAACTGGCCGCTGCACTAAAGGGAGACAGGAATGGAGACGCATTGAGAGTCTTCCTGAGGGCCTTACCTGCTCTGCTGAGACCATAGATGGTAGAATCTTTCAAGAGGACATGGCAAAGGGTAGGGTGTCTTTTCTTTTTAAAGCTCATTTTTATTTATTTTGAGAGAGAGAGAGAGAGAGAGAGAGAGAGCGAGCGCAGGGGAAAGGCAAAGAGAGAGGGAGAGAGAGAATTCCAGGCAGGCTCTGCAGTCAGCCTGGAACCCGCCATGGGGCTTGATCTTAGAAACCGTGAGATCATGATCTGAGCCAACATCGAGTCTGACGCTTAACCGACTGAGCCAGCCAAGAGCTCCCAGGAAGGAGGGTTTCGAAGCAATTGCTACGTAGTTTTGTAAGAAGATGAAATGATAGCTAAGCGAGCCAAATACGTGGTTTAAGACACTGTAGAAGAGTGGGCCTTGAGAGATATCCTGGCAATAACAGCAGAGAGTGGAATGATTTTGTTGTCCAGAACGCAGACCAGGTGGTGGCATGTTCTAGAAGGATGTACAGAAGGCCGGACTTCACAGACTTTCATGGGAACGGGAATTCCGTCTTTCAATTCCACGGAGCCTAGAGATGTTGTGCTTCAACCTGCATTTGCAGCAGAAACCCCGACTAAACCCTCTGAGAAGCGAGGGTGATCGTGGCTGACCCACCCGCTGTCACAGGAACCAGGGGAAATGCAGGGAAGGGGAGAGGGACGGCTTGCTGACTGGCTGGTTGTGGAGCGTGCATCGCACGGAGGGCGGGAGCCATCGCAAAGCACGAATGTGTTACTTGCGCAGAAACATAAGAATACGCGTTTGATGTTTATAGAGAGTAGATCCCTATGGAGAACGACCATCCCGGGAGAGGACAGCAGGGCTCTCCAATGGATTAGAGGCTCCAGCAGGACATCCCGTGCTCGGCGGATGTGAAGGAGTGGAGTCCGGTGTGGGAAGGGAAGGCCAGGCTGGCCACGGAAGGGTGAGAGTTTCTGACAGCTTTCAAGGGAGGTGACCCTCAGAACGGTTGGAAATAACCAGATGTTTGGAAGTCCGATTTCTAGTTTCCAGGCCAGTGAGTTTTAAGTTATGACGGTCTATCCTCAACTCAAGTGTTTTGTAACCACAGGCCGGAGAGATCTTCGGTGTCTCGGACGTACCTGGCCTGACTCTGGCTTAGCAGACAAAGACTCTCAGCCTAGTGATGGGCCTTTCTTGAAGGCCAAGTTTGCAAAGGGTCCGGCCTGTCTGCAGATCGTCTCCAAAGTCTGAACGCACGTCCAAATCCCGCCCATGAAGAAAAAGAGCCGACTGTCTCTGTCCCCAGGTTGGTGCGTGGGCAATTAAATCATCAAAGACAGAACTTCTTGTTAATATGCTGGACACATTCAAGGTAAGCGTAGTGCCTTTGGGTCAGAAGTTAATCACAGCTAATCTATTTTTACACAAATAGTGACTTTGCTAAAGTTTCAAACATCTATGTGCAGTATTTACATAAAGAGCAAAAAAAAAAAATGAATCCATACAGCATCTCTAAATGTGATTTATATGTTTTTCAATAAATATTTTATATAGGCAGGGGGATAAAATAAAGTGATAACTACAGTTGTATGTAAAGGAAGCAAAGAAGGGAGTCGGGGGAGGGGCTGGTTGTAGAATCAGTGTGTTAGTCAGAATGCCCTTTATTTATGAAACACAGTAAAGATACATGGCATTTTACTTAGCCATGGTTTTAAATAATTAGGGCATGCATTCGGAGTTCTTGTGCATCACTTCCTATCATAATCGTGAAACTTTGTAAAACTATGAGTTGGCATTTTAGAATATGATTTATTATATGATGAAATAAGGAAAAAAGATGATTAATCCTCATTCATATCAAGTCCCTCATAGGACGTCCGTGATGGGTTCAATCCCAGTCCTTCCACTTATTATGTGGTCTTGGAAACGCATGCCACCTTTCCTAAGGGGCAGTGTCCCCATCAGCCAAACGAAGATAAACACATCTACCTGTAGGGTGTTTGTCAAGACCAGAAGTAACAAATCGCATAGCCATTTAGCAAAATGACTAGCGCACCGGAGAAGGGTGATAAACGATAAAGTCGTATCCATCATCACCCATAAAGCACAAAGCACATTCCAGATAACAATGGAGGCCAGATCTGAGCCCTTGCTTCCAAACATTTGATAGGTCAGAGCAGGACGTTCGGTTTCGATTTTCATAAGGGACAGGCATACCAAATTATTCATGTAAACAGCAACGATGTTTTTACACTTTATTATTACGTAAACTATGGGATGGCCAGTTGAGCTCTCAGGATGCTGATGAATTAAGAAATGAGGGCCGCGATCACCCAACCATTAGGAAAGCATGTTCTGAAAAGGCAAAGTGTTACCACTGAGGGGACAACGTGAGCTATGACTTCACCCTGACTTGGGTGTGTGGCTGTGAGAGGGGCGTTCACCGTGGCAGTGGATGAGGTCACACAAATATGTTCGGTCTCCCTGTTTGAGAAATGTATCCTTGTCTCTCGATAAAAGGGGACAAACGCTTGCAAGAAGAAGCTCGTCTTTTGAGTTTGTCCGGGAGCCCTGGTCCCTGAGACAAGGTTATCTCGGGTTGGATTGAGGAATTTGACTGATTGGTGGCAGGGGTGGGCGGAGCCTAAGCAGGAGCGGGTCACGGGAAGCAGTGGAGAATGACAGCTGCTGACGAGCGGGCAGAAGGCGAGTGTCAAGGCCAGGCCAGAGGCACCAGGCAGCTGCAGGAAGGGAGAGGAGGGAGAGGCAAGCCGTAACAAGCAACGTGGACGAGGGTTCAGCGAGCCCACGGTGGTGGCTGCGAAAACCTTGTTTGTCACCGGGTTAGGAAGAACGACAGGGAAATAAAGGAGATGTCCGTCTACATTAAAAAAAATGGGTTGAACATCAGAAAGCCATTCATCTGGGACCCAAGAAATGATCTGGATCCAGGGGAACATTGCAAATCCAAGTGAAAATTCCTTTCATGTTGTAAAACGTATCTCACTGCCATTTGGCCCCATACCGTGGCTGGCATAACCATCTTACAAATTACTTTACAATATTGCTGCTGAGTGTTGGCAATATGGATATTTTAGGCTCCCAGATAATTATTTGTTGTGGGGGCTGCTCTGCACACCGTAAGATATTTAACAGGGTCCCCAGACACTACCCGCTGGCTGCCGAGAGCATCCTAACCCGATCCAGATATGACAAGCAAAAACGTCTCAAGACACTGCTGGACGTCCTTGATTGTGTGGAAATGGAGAGGGGGCTTCAAAATAACCCCAGCTGAGAACCGCCACCTTGCAAAGATAATATTCTGTCTTTGGTGGGGGGATTTGCAAGGCAGCCCGTGGGTGGAGTTTGGAAAAACTCCTGAGGACGGTGTGATCAATTCTCCTCGCTCCATGAGAAAACACCCTTGCAGATATTATGGGAACAGGCAAAGGCAGCTTTTCATGACCCAATCATGGCGCTCCCCCTTTGAAAGTTATTCATGTATTTGCTATTCTCCTCTAGCCCTGCGTTTTGCTACACGGAGCGCATTGCACGGTGATCGTTACCCTGTTTGTGTTTACCAGCTTGCGGTTCCCACAAAGATAGGACTATATCTTATTCATATTTATACCTCTGGAGTCCAGCAGAGCGCCTGGCAAAGTCCGCCTTCTCAATAAATATTTATTTGTTGGTGCTAAAATAACGAGTGAATGAAGCATAGACATGAATATATTTTCTACCCAATAGGAGAGCATTCACACGAAGGGCAAGGGTACATTAGGAGGTCTATCCCACGGTGATTTCGGCTGGAAGCAAGTTTAGAACGGTCAAACAATGCGGCCAACACCTACTGAGGCTGGAGTGGGCAGCTGGAACAGAGAGGTGGAAAGACTTTTGTCCAAAATATAAGTCAGCGCCTTACTTCCTGAGCCATGGGCAGACAAGCCCAGGTGCAACACGCCCAGGGCCGGCAGTCGGTATTGGCACGCACTGATTTGCACATCGTAAGTGCCCTCAGTGGCCGGGACGGCTCATCTCTGCGCTCCCGGGGTCCAGCAGCATGCTGCTTTGCACTAGATGTCATTCTGACGGATGCCGTGTCTCCATGCTGCTGGATTTTGCTGGAACCACAGCGTCGCTATCCCCTTGAGAAATGAACGGGACGTTCTCGGGTTTTGTCCTAGATTGCCAAAATCAGTCTCCACGTGCTACCACAATCGACTGACTCCCCAGGAGAGTGCCACCTGCCCGAACCAAAATGCTGTCCTTCTCAGAAGCCATTATACGTGTTGGCCACCAAGCACGACAAGAATAGCCTCTAAAGTGCTCTGGAAATTTTAGCCACGATCGGCAGAATCAGACGTGTATGAACTGACCGCCACACGAATACCGACGGGCTGCACAAGCCGAGGTTGTCTGTATCGTTCCTCTGAGGAAGGCAGCAAGGGATCACCCCGCTTTGAGTCACGCCCCTGGCTCCCTATTTTCTGAATCAACACGGGTGTGCCCTCCAATTCTGCAGTAAATGTCAGGGGCGTTATTTTAAAATGCACTTCAATTCAGCTGACATTTATGGATTTTATTTTATTTTTACACAGCACAAACATGAAAATGCAGTGATGTCACCCCTTGCCTAAAATTCCTTGGAGGTTTTCTTCACAATGAAATCTACAATCTGCGTATCCTGCTGGCATCCTTAAGGCCCAGCGCCCACTAATTCCCTCGCTCTGGAATCTGACAGAAGTGTCCTACGGGCCGTCCTCTGACCGGAACACTCTCATGTCACCTTGCCTTTGCCTCTGGGACCATCTGCCGACGTCATCCCTTCTTGATTGCCTCTCTGAGAAATTCCTATAATTCCCTCCAATTTAGTCCAAATATCCCTTCTGATGCCACTGGCTCTCCCGTCTCCCCCGCCCCATTCTCCTGCTCTCCCCCGTGATGATTTCCACAGTGGCTGGTGTGAGAGTACCACGACTGTCTGAGTGCATCTGTTCCCCAACGTTCGGGAAGCCTTTTGAGGGTCAGAAACACAAACTTCAGAATGGGTACGTCTGGTATTTGGCTCTGTGCCTACAAAGCAAAGACCCTCAGACAGGTAAGGGAGAAATAAATATATACCACCTCCCCTTATTAAAAAAAAAAATCATATATAATAAATCAGTACAATTTAAGGGAACAGGAACGGGAAGCAAGATCACAGAGAAGAAGCGGTCAGAAATACAGCCCCAGAGGGTCACTGCGCGCGGCCAAGGGGAGCTTGCCACTTGATGATGATCCCGCTTGTGGCCCATGTGAAGCTTCTCACTGATAATTCTTATTTGCCTGAGAGAAGGGAAAAGATTTCTCTCTTAGAAGCAGGACCCTTTCTGACCTCAGGTTCCGAAGGAAATTTCTCCCGTACAGCTCCCTTGGAGAGGGACCTAGGACAGAGCAGAGAACTCCTTTACGGCACGCACGGTCCTGGAAGTCCCACACCACCAATTCCACCACACGGAAGTGCCTGTCTCCTGAAGGGAGGGCGGCCGACACAGGCGGTGTCGAAACACACGGAGCTACAGCCAACAGTCCCCACTCGGGCCGATCCCCGTGAGGGCACCGTGTGTCCGACCATTCAGGAAAGGAAAACACTGTGTGTCTGCCCTGGAACCACGCCACTAAATCCCATAGGCTCTTGCCTGTCCTGTTGACGTGTGAGGTTTTCCGTGAGGCCATGGTGACAGAGCAAAACTCTAAAAGGTCTTTCCATAACAGAGACCGTCCTCTAAAACATGTTTCTCATTCAAGGTCGGTTTTGCCTAGCTGGTCACAAATTTTAGAGCCTATTTATTGATTTATTTATTTATTCGCTTATGTTCCAGAGCCTACTTAGAATTTGCAACATGAAAGTCCTCGCTTATGCACGATGTAAAATCCAGCTTCATCCTTCCCACGTAATCTCATTTTTCCCCGTACTCAACCTTTGTGTTGAATTATGTATTATCTCATCTTTTAAAGGCACCCCTGCTCTAAATAAGTAAATAAATGAAAATAACTAAATAAAGGCACCGCTGCTCAACCGCAGGGTTGTTTTCATATTAGGTCCTGATAGCACAGGAATTGATGGCCCACTCGACAGTCCACGCTTCTCGATACGTCTTGTTTTTGCGTGGAAAACACGGTCGTCCGTCCAGGTTTATGAAGAAAAGACAGCGGAAGCAGAAGAGGAGGAGGAGGTGGAAAAAGAGGAGAGGCGTCCAGAAATAATGGAGAATAGGAAGAAGGGGTGGAAGAGAACAGGAGGAAGGATCCAGAGCAAGCCCTCACTGGACAGAAATTCTTTGAAATTGTTCTCTGCAAAGGCTGCAAAGTCATCAGAGGCGTCTTCTCCCTGGTGAGTCCTCAAGCTGTCCTCAGAACCAATGCCAACTTGGCATAAGGCTTTTCAATTCTGCTCGTATTCGCAAGGAAGCAGCTCCGTCGTCTAGCAAATTCCGAGTATGATTGCAAATGGGACAGAAATGTGAAGACAGGTAGTGGAGTGTAATTTCATTGTCCCCGTGATGTATTAAGGAAGGGAGCTTGCAATATAATATAAAAAAAGAAACGCATGCATAATAATCCAGTACACGCAGAGTGTTCATTACAGCAGCAGAGGAATAGATTTGTTAAATCATAATTGTTTTTATATTTTACAATTTCTCCAATAAATTAAGCTTTAGTACACTAATTAGATTGTATATTACAGTACCTGCACAAGCTATTTTCGCTCACTCCGCAGCTGGCAGATGGCGGAGAGCAGATGATTCTGCTATTAGGAGCCCCAGAATTTTAAAGAGACAAGTCTAATTGTGTGCGTTGCTTTTAGGCCGTTCCCCCGGCCACGTTTGTGATTCTGGTCCGCTTAGACACGGCCCAGTCGCAGTGTTACTGCTCTGCCTTTAGCCTGAAAACTACTCCTATAAAAATCTACATCCACCATCAAATCTATATTACTCGTCATTTCAAAATCTTAGACGACATCTTATTGTGTAGACAAACACAGTCATGCTGCAGTAAACATTTAAAGGTGTTTCGCATTAAATGATGAAGTCCGATTTGCCCCTCCTTTGGACGTGTTACTTAATCTACGAAAGTCTCTGTGCATTCAAAAACTTACTGGAGACAAATTTTCCCAACTATTGAACATTTACTGAATGGCTAAATGAAGAGATGACAGAACAGAACGGACAGATTGTACGAAAGGACGTGTAGAATACCTGACTGTAGCCAAAGCAGAGGGTTAAGACCTTTTCTTGTTTTTAATTTTGGAAAAAAATGATTTCTGCATTTATTTATTTGTTTATTTGTGAAAATAATTTCAGTATGTATTTATTTGTTTATTTATTGATTTGTAAAAATAATTTCAGTATTTATTTATTTATTGATTTGTAAAAATAATTTCAGTTTTTATTTATTTGTTTGTTTATTCATTTATTTATTGATTTGTAAAAATAATTTCAGTATTTATTTTTTATTTATTCATTCATTTATTGATTTGTAAAAATAATTTCAGTATTTCTTTATTTGTTTGTTTATTCATTTATTTATTGATTTGTAAAAATAATTTCAGTATTTATTTTTTATTTATTCATTTATTTATTGATTGATTTGTAAAAATAATTTCAGTATTTCTTTATTTGTTTGTTTATTCGTTTATTTATTGATTTGTAAAAATAATTTCAGTGTTTATTTTTTATTTATTCATTTATTTATTGATTTGTAAAAATAATTTCAGTATTTATTTATTTGTTTGTTTATTCATTTACTTATTTGTAAAAATAATTTCAGTATTTATTTTTTGTTTATTTATGTATTTATTTATTTTTTTAATTTTATTTTCCTTTTTAACACTGAGAGCACAAAGGTCACGTGACATGGTGAGCGCTTTGTAGTCCACCCAGGGTGTTTTCAAAGTCTGTTGCAAGACTTTGGGGAAATCATGTCCTCCTGTCCATGGAGTTCTTGGTCAATATGCTCCCAGATGTGTGAAATGCTCCCAAGGGCAGAGAAGCCCCAAGGTAAAAAGCCTTGCTCTACCCTCACATCCCCCAGCGGCCCCAGATGGTTGAGAGTCTTTTAAAATTGTAGGATTAGTGATTTGGGGCGTATCATGATTCCCAAGGTATTCAATTTCATCCTTGACCAAATCTACCCTCTCTGCTGTATTTTTCACCAGCACCAAACCCTCCGGCAAAGCTAACACCACAACGTGCTTCCTTGTCTGACCTTAGCTCAAGTGCATGTATGGTCACACCTCTTCTGCTCCCGAGTGGAAACCCACTGGACAGGCATCCAGGTGCCCAGCTGGTATGGCTTTGCTTTCTCAGCAGGTTTTCCTGGTCTTTCCTTGCTGGGCTCAGCAATTCCGTTTTGAAAAAAAAAAATAATAATCAGTAATGTATACCAAAACATTTTTAAAAACAATCGAGTGAAAATATGACCCTCTCAAATAATGCTCTATCTTAGAGGATACCCTTTTTAAATTTTTTAAGTTCAATTATTTCTTGAGAGAGAGAGAGAGAGAGAGAGAGAACAGGGGAGGGGCAGAGAGGGAGGGAGAAAATTGAAAGCAGACTCCGTGCAGAATTTGAACTCCTGAATCATGAAATCACGACCTGAGCCAAAACCAAGGGTCAGATGTTCAACAGACTGAGCCACCCAGACGCCCCAAGGATGCACTTTTACAAAAGTAAATACATTGTAGTTAAAAATCTGATTTCTTGAGAGTTTCAACTCAGACACACCTAAATCACGATCGCTATCGGCATTCAATAGTGTCTATAGTGCCTTTTTAACAAGTTAATAAATCTAAAAACATTTACCAAAATGCATATGAAATATAAGCGAATGGGCATTTATTTCTATTTTCTATTCTATTTATTTTCTTATTCACATATATTTTTCTATTGTAAAGTATCTCATTTATTATGTTTTCCATCATAGAGTAAAATTCATTAGTTGCCTGTGAGTATTAGCAATGCTGCCTCAATGGCAATCTGAATAATAGAGCTCAGCATGAACGTAAAATATATCTTCATTATACCTCTAGAGGAAGCACGGAGAAGAGTTCTGCAGTACAGGTGCCCTGTATATAAATCCAAAATAAGTGGCGAGTGGGGACGCAGTCTGCTTCTTTGTAGCTTGGTAATTTGACAGAAGTTGCAACCCACGTGATTCTAAATGTTTCTCCCTGAATGACATTGCACACCATTCATAGCATGAGCTAACAGAGTCAAAGTTTACATAGTTTTGACACACGGACAGAATGCGGGGTTCAACTTTTTTCAAAAAATACAAAGAAAATGTCCTCAAAATCGTTAAATATAACATTCTAAACTCTGGGTGTGGTTCGCTGAAAAAAACAATAAAGATCATGGCCCAGTCTGTGTGCGTTCACACACAAACGGTGATGACGTTTTGAACAAGACCGTCAAAGAGCACAGACCTTCGTCTTGCTAGGAGCTGCTTCTTAAAGGCCCTCCAAACAAAGCTGTGCGTCTGCCCCAAACAGCGGGGGAAGTGCAAGCTGTGAGGCTGGGAAGACAGCGTGTCAAGAAAGCGGAGGCTGATTTATGTCCCCCCACGACAACCTCTGACTCCGTTCCCTCCGTCTAGAAAAAACATCAATTGCGCATGGACTCAGAAGGTCAGGATTTGACCTTCAGCTCTAGAGTTTACTGCACAAACCTCACCAAGACTATTGGCCTCCTAGTTTGTACATCGGGAGCAAAAATAGTTTCAGTGGCCCCATCATGTTGTAGGAAGACTCAAGACCAGTCTCGGTAAATGGGCTTTGTGTTTGTTACAGTTTTAGGCGAATGTTAATTACTGCAGTTATTTACATCTTTAGCCCCCTTATCTACCCTGGATGAAAAGCCACAAATTAACTTTGATGAAACTAATTTCTAATAAGGCTGATCTAATTAAAGCAACTGCCATAACGTTGAGAATGATTTGTATTCTTCAGAAAAGCTCATTAACCCAAATAATTGTCAGTCGGTAGGTGAGCAGAAGATATTTTTGTGGCAAAAATCTCAGGGTACGCATCTTGTGATAGGAAACCTTCGCGAAGCCACATTCCTCTCTCTCACTCTTGTTCTCTCATTTACAAGCGTTGGCACCACCTCCGAAAATAACCGACAGGAGGCAAAATACAGAAATTTCCGGGCAAACAGCAGCACTGCCCCATTCTGTCCACGCGCCTATCTGCTTGCACTTACCCGCCTGAAGACGTGCTCCTGGTGAAATCAACAGTTTCTGTTATAGAGTCACAACCAGGAGAGAGTAGATCATCTGACACACCAAGTATTTAATATTCTTAATTCTTAATATTCTACTGTGTGTGTGTGTGTGTGTGTGTGTGTGCACTCACCCAGTGGCAAACAGTAGTTTGTGGTGGTTCTTAGGGTCGTGGATTTCTTTTCTCCTCTAGCTGGTCAGATTACCTGGTGCATTTCTTGGTAGCAGGAGACCTATTTCATTAGTTTGTGCTTCTTCATATTTGTTCAGTCGATTAATAAATGGTTATACTTACTTTGAACCTGATAGGGAGAAAAGAAGCCCAGTGTAAGAGAATGAGTGATTTGTCAGATAGCATACAGCTTGTAGGATCGTGGGCAAAATCCACGCTTCCCCCAAGTGGATCCCCTTTAAATGACATGCACGGCTTGTAATACATAACATACTAGTTAAAACATGGAAGTAGTCATGAGAAGATTAGCTAATAGATGCAGACGGCCAGCTCTAGGTCCTAAGCACTTCAATCCCAAGGCTACCGGCATCCCCAAACCAAAGGGACAGAATTGCTGAAGAACAGAACGATTCGTTAACTATGCCCCCTTCCTCCCATAGAGTCACGTGAAATGAGGCCCGAGCGTAAGCTACGGGAGTTCGTCGTGCGGAGGTGACCTTGTCAAGATCTGTTTGACGGAGTTGTGGAGAAGAAAGTCTGCCTCCGGTGGGTTCGCAGGAGGGCAGGAGGAGGATGGGAGGCGGTGTGTGGGAATAACTGTGGAGGGGTTTGTGGTACAGGGAAGCCGTAAAACGGGGTGGCATCTGGAAGCAAATGTGATGTAAAGGAAGACTGACTTGATTAAGGCAGGTGCCATTCTATTGATTTAATCCTGGTAGGACTTGATCGGTGCGGTATGAACAACGGACACTGTGGGACAAAGGGAGGCCGTAGCTGCAGGGATGTACTTGTGTGGACACAGATGTAGGCCCAAATGGAGGGACTGGTCTTAGGCAGGAAGCGAGACAATCTATCCACCGGGACGAGACGCGTATATGGCACAGGTACAGAGATGCCCAGGGTCCAGGTGGAAGGTCTGTGCCGATTGCTTCTAAATTTACAGCGGAACCAGACTACCACACAACGGCGAGGAGAGAGGAGGTGTCCGAGGCTTACGAAGAGACAAGAAGGTATAAAATAGTCTCCGGCAGCCTAGAAAGTGACGGGACTCGGCCATACTTCTTTGTTCTGTGGACCCTTGGGGTGCCCGAGGTCTCTGCAGGGTGTCATTGAGCTCAAAACCGTTTTCTAATAAAATCAAGGCGTGATCTGCCTTTTGAATCTTGTTGATGTGTGCGCCGAGGTTGCAAAGCAATGGTGGGTACGTGACTGGCCCAGGCAGAGATCAAGGCAGCGTCACCAGAATGCACTAGGAGTCACTGCGCTCTTTTTGTCTTGCCCTCGCAGTTTACTGTGTGTGTGTGAGTGTGTGCGTGTGTGTGTGTGCATGTGTGGGGGTGCCAGTTTCACTTAAGAATACCCTAGATGAGGGGCGCCCGGGTGGCTTAGTCGGTTGAGTGTCTGACTTCGGCTCAGGTCATGATCTCAACGATTCTTGGCTTCTAGCCCCATGTCAAGTTCTGCATTGACAGCAAGGAGCCTACTTGGGATCCTCTCTCTTCCTCTCTCTCTGCCCCTCCCTTGCTTGTGCTTTATCTCTCTCTCTCTCTCTCTCTCTCTCTCTCTGTCTCTTAAAAATAAATTAATAGCCGTGATGAAGCTGCATCTCTTATTAATATTTTTAAATTTCAAATCCCATGCAATGTCTCTTTCCTCTTCTGTGTCAAGCACGTATAAAGCACTTCTGTTGCACCCACCGTATGATTCTTGTCATGTTCACGTCAAGGAAAGGACTTGGCAAGCATTTGAGCTGCGAGCTGAATCAGCTGTTTTCCACGGGACACCTTTGTACACAAAAGAAAGACTGATGGACAAACTGCTTACTCAGACCTGGGCGTTTGGCAAGCATGTTCTGGAAAATGAACAAAGTAAGCCCGTCACTACAAGAAAATCAACTGACTGTGTTTGTCGCCAATGATAACATTGGAACTTTCGAGTGAAAACTAAAAATTGGGAAAACTTGTATCCATTATGCTAACTTAACAGCTTCTCGATACTTGAGGACGTTTCTGATAGGATGGGTGGTGATAATAACAAATGTGATGTATTTTTTTTTTTTGCTATTATATAATGAAATGCATTGACACATAGGAAATCTGGATAGCTCTGTGAACCAGCACTTTCCCAACAGGAAATGCATGGGTTGAAAATCATGCATGAGTGAAAAGTCCATTCAAAGTACAGGATGCATCCATGCAATGGAGCACAAGTTCACCAACATGGGTCCAGAAATCACACCGCCATTGACCTTCAGGAAACGAACACTGTTCAGGTTTCAATGTCCTATCAAAGGGGAGTATGCACAATTATCTGAAAAGGCTGTTAAAATAGTCTTCATCTCTGAATCTGTGTTAATCTAACAACGCACTGCAGCGAGCGGATGCAGAAGAGAAAGGGGGATCCACTTCGCTCTCTGGCCGGACCCTAAAAAGAGCTGTGAAAACAGTTGCCACTATTCTTACCGATTTTTTAGAAAGATGTTATTTGTGCCAAGGTGTCATGAAATTGTATTGTCGTCTGTAAGCCAATAAATATGTATTCGTTATTTATTATTCTGCGTTTTCTCGTTTTAATTACTAATAAGTTTAAATAAATACAAAACACATAAGAAAACATTTTATGCTGTCCTAAATAATATTTAAGGACACAAAGGGATTTTGAGATTGAAATGATTGACAACTGATGGATTCCGGAAATGCGCAGTCAGGGATTGATACGTGTTTCCAGACATGCTCTTGTCTACAGGTGTAGGCAAGATGTAAGCGAAATTTACTTCTCTGATGGACCCCGTCGTCAGCATCTGTCTTCATCATGGCATTTCGTGGCAAGCCACAAAATTAACATCAGCTAAGTTGAGCCTAAAAGGAATTTGGTTGGGTCACAGAATGACCTGGATAACTGTAGAGCCAGGCCATGGAGGGCAGGATGGACAGGAGGTAAGGCGACCAGAAGCATGGGCAGGAGCCCAGGCCTGGAATGGGCAGGGGAGGGCATCACTACCCTAGCCACCAGCTTTTGCTGCTGGTGCCAGTGCCCAGACTTCCTGGCCATTCCTCTGTCTCGCTTGCTCTGCGTTAGAAATCCTGGATCGGAGCAGGAGATTTGCTAAGCAGAAGTCATAACAATGGTTATTCTGCCTTTTGTCTGCTATCGTAAGAAATGGGCCCCGCTTCCTAAGTAAGACTCATGTAGTAAGACCTCTCCAACATAGGGAAAGGATTCCAGTTGTACATGAAATGGTATCTCCCCGCCTACCCGCAAATCCCTTTCTCTGTTGTTCACCTCTTCCGCAAGCCCTCTACACCTCTCTAGGTTGTGGGGCTTTGGGTTAACGACACACAAAGACTTCAAATATCTCTGCTATTTATTCTGATGTTATAAAATCCAGAGTCAGCTTCCTGGTTATAGGATGGGAGAGAATCCAAAGAAGAGAGAAAATAAAGGGCAGTATTCAAGAAAAAAAAAAATAACACCCTAAGTTAGCTTTTATTATTCCTTAATGATTCTTTCTGTTCTTGGAGCCCCTGCCAGTGAGCGAGACTTGTGGTCATTGGCACAGACATTCACCCTTGGATTTTACACATACGGGAATAGTTCATTGGCTTACTCGTATACCCAACTTTCGAAAGAACCAGGATACTCTGTTTTCTTTTGTGTTTGTTTGATTTTTGTAATAAACTGTAAGCACAAGGGAGAGACCAATGAACATCATATATGAGGCTAAGTTCTGCTTTGGTCTCAATGTACCTATATAGAAACACACCAAGATGGCAGAGGGTGGTTTTTTAAATGGCCAAATTGATAGGAAGTTTCTTCTCCTTCTTCTCCTCCTTCCCCTTCCTCTTTTCTTTTCCTCCCCTTCTTCCTTCTCCTCTTCCTTCTCCTCTCTTCTTCTTCTTCTTCCTCTCCCCCCACCCTCTTCCTCCCCCTTCCTCTTCCTCCTCTTCTTCTTCTCCTCTTTCTTCTCTCCCTTCTTCTCCTTCTTCTCCTTCTCCTTCTCCTCCTTCTCCTCCTCCTTCTTCTTCATGTAAACAGCAAGGATAAATTTGAATAGGTTTTAAAGCCATATAAATGTATGACATACATCCTATGGCCTCAGGTATCCACATGCTATTCCAAAGAATGACAAAATTAATAAGTTAACACTTAGCATCTGATGTTTATATAGCCTTTCAGTCCCAAGAGATTCCCTCCACAGCACAGATAAAATCTGAAAAGATCTATTCATCTTTAATATTATATTTTATCTGTTTTCTTTATATTTTGAAGACACATGCCTTTTAAAGAAATGGTGGACATGGCCCGGAATAAATGACCCGGAATCATGCCTTCTATTTTAGCATCATATATCTACTGAGGACTGAGTCTGTCTTGGTCAGTATGTGTTAACGCAGAGGGAACGGGACTGTTGCGATATTCTATTTGGGAAATTTGAAGCCTCCAGAGACTCACAGGTTCACACAGTAAATCATATCAGCATTTTCCCAGCAACTTTATGGATTCTCAATCAAGCACTCTATTCATTAGCCTGTGCTTCTTTCTTTCAATATCCTATCAGACTAAAAACTTGGTTTTCACGCACATATATGGTGTTTGAGGGAAGAAAAGAAGAATAATCAAATCTTCAGATCTTCCCATGGGACAGAGGAATGAAGGGGAAAGCATTTGTTTTTTTCTACATGGTGATGATGATGATGGAAAGAAGAAGAAGAAGAAGAAGAAGAAGAAGAAGAAGAAGAAGAAGAAGGAGGAGGAAGTGGAGGAGAAGGGGGAGGAGGGAAGGAGGAAGAGGAAGGGGAGAAGGAGGAGGGGAGAAAGAAGAGGGAGGAGGAGAATAAGAAGAAAAATAGATAGGTGATAGATAGTTCAGATAGATGGTTAGACTGTAGATGATAAATGGTAAACAGATACCATGGAGATAAATAATTAGACGATAGGCAGATGGAAGGTAGATAGATGATAGATAAATAGGTAGATAGATAATAGATAAATGATGGATGGATAGATAGATAGATGATGGATGGATGGATGGATGGATGATAGAAAAGTTACTAGGCAGCATCTATGCACTCAAAGTCAGACTATCCCTGGCACAACATCCTGCAATGTCTCTAAGGGAACAGAAAAGAGGTCATGCAATTATACAACAACATTAATTTTCACAAATCCAATGAGTCTGAGCTTTGGAAGAAATACTACAAGACATCTGATCCCCGCATTTTCTGTAGGGAAAATAAAGACCAAAAAGGTTTTAAGCCAGAACCAAAAATAATTCCAGTGCTGCTTTTTCTTTGCCAGGTGATCTGTTTCTTGTGTCCTCCCCACACACACCATACAGACTCACACACACACACACACACACACACACCTCACCCATACGCACACATTAAGTGCAGAGCCGGCTAAAAAGGCAAGAGCAAAGCTATCACAGCAATGGTGCTGTGTGTCAAGGTAATATGTCTGACTCACAGAAGGTGGAGAACAAAAGAATGATAGGAAACTGATTTAAAACTTTCATCGTGTTTATTTTTTTATCACTTTTAAAAACAGTGTCTTCGTTTCGTACCAATTGGACACTAAAATTAAAAAAATAAGCAAATAAATTTCCACAGGCCCAAATTTAAACTTTCTAAGTGTGGTTTCCTGGCAAACCCAAGTTTAGATTTTCGCAAATTCTTTTAAATGCGAACCATGCGTAAGACTCTCGGTAGATAATCATCAAAATCACATGCTTTTCACAGTGAGAGGTGCAGAGTACAGACCATTGCTGGAAAAAGTAGCGTTTTAAAGTAACAAATTTAAGGACCCTTTCCTGAGAGCGCTTAGATGTTTATCTTCACTGTTTACAGTATTTACTGAGAAGGAAACCATATATATATTTGTTTAAGTCAGGACAATTTTGTGAGTAAGGGATAGCTTGTTTGTTTATATGCTTTCAAAAGTGGTCTCCTGTTCAGGCATTCCACATGAAAACGTGCTGATTATCTCGGCCCTCAAACCACGTCTATCATTTATCTTTGCATCACAGACATCCTTTATCATAAATGAAAATTATGGAAAATCACAGTTTTGTATGGTTCCAAATTTAGACTCTGCAGGCTTGAGAGTGGCGTTAAATTTGACTGTGCTCTTTCACAGTCATGACCAAATGTTACCATTAAAAAGATTTAAAAAGCCAGGATCATTATGTCGTGTCCACCAGCATGAGCTAATTTGACGGACTTCACTAGCAAAATGGCTAAAAAGAAATGTTCAACATGACACTTTTTTTTTTTTTTTAAAGCCACAGCGTTCTCCACTTTCCAGACTTTGTACAGTTGACGGAGCCTAATGTAGGCATATCTGAAGTCGAATTATGGTGAATTTGACTCGATTACTATTTTTGTAGCTATGAAAAACAATGTATTGATAGGTTAGCGTGTTTACACCAAAATGTTGCATTTGCAAAATCTATTTGAATTCTTCATAAACGCTATTCCTCTGACCTCGCCCAAGCAATGACGCGGTGGAAAGACTGGTGTTGGGGGGTTAGGGCAGATGTCTTCCTCTGGGCTGCTGACACTCAGTGGTTCAGAGCCTCGTCACCCTGCGTTCAGTGGGGGTGAGCACCCCCTGGTGGACGCATGACGCAATCTTAACCGGTTCAGTTGCGACAATGACCAAGGTAGAAGGCAGCTTTCTCGAAACCACCCCACATCTGGGGACCTCTCTAACTCACCTGTGCCTTTACACTTACCTTGCCAGATGTGAATCGTAGGACAGAACCAAACAGATTCTCCTCAATCTGAAATCACTAGCCTCCAACGTGAAGACTACAGACTATCTATTCACTGGGATTCATTTCGATGTAATTTACTGGCTCCCGGGTGCGACAGTCTCTGTCTCCTTGGGGAGGAGGAGGCCTCCGTGTTCCTCCTGAAGCCTTTGGACTTTCTCCTTGGATCCTTTCTCAAAAGGCACAAGTCACGAAGCCTCCACTGTTTGCCCAAGAGCAACTTGACAAGGGAGCCAACTGTGGGCTTTGAGACACAGTTGGGAGGGAAGGTGAGGATACGTCATCATCCCGAGGTGCCATCGTGGGGACACGCGTCCGTGAGGCTGTGCACCGTGGCTGCCGGCCCCAGAGCGTGTGTCACCTTCACACGGAAGGTGTGTGGAACACGGTCTTTCCCTGCCAGCCTCCGCGGCAAGGGAGAGCTTAATAGTTCTTCAAATACCAATTTCCATTTGCAGACTGTGAAATTATTTATGAGCTTATATGATACCTCATCTAGTCTGTTTTATAGGTAAGAAAACCGAGGCCCAGAGAAGATACAAGGTATTTCTGGCTCAGGCAATGAAACAGAGCATGGAAAAAGTACTCATGGCCCCAGAAGTGACAATGTGATTATGAGTGTCCTGTTGGATCTATCCTGATTTTATTTCCTTACAAAAAACACACCAAAGTTTCTTTGCGAATCTCTAACGCACATTATTCACGTCTCTCTAGAGAAGGATGCTGACGAATCAATGTCCTCTGAAAGAGAGACAAAAAGTTAGCTTTGGCTCTACCGTTTGGAGAAGAGTAGGCCACACATTTATTTATGTAAAAAAATTTTTTTTAATGTTTTATTTATTTTTGAGACAGAGAGAGACAGAGCATGAGCAGGGAAGCGGCAGAGAGAGAGGGGGAGACACAGAATCCGAAACAGGCTCCAGGCTCTGAGCTGTCAGCACAGAGCCCGACGCGGGGCTCGAACTCACGGACCGTGAGATCATGTCCTGAGCCGAAGTCGGACGCTTAACCGACTGAGCCACCCAGGCGCCCCATAAACATTTAAATCAGCTTATTGAAATGGTCCGCTTCTCCCCAGAAGACCATGTCGCACAAACATGAAATCAAGACACTACCAAGTAACTCACCAGGAGAACCAAAGTGTCCCGTGAAATCAAAGGTCACTTCCTCCCCAGTCCTTGGGGCCACCGGCCGCTGTCCCAGGGAGGCATTTCCTGTGACAGGGAGAGCTTGCTCCGAGGCAGACCAGGGAGGCTCTGTGACTTGTGCCATTTAAGAGAGGATTAAAAGGGAGAGTCCAAAGTCTTCGGGGGGAAAGTGCACAGTTCACCCCGCCCCCCCCCCCCAGAAAACAATCAACCGGGTTCTAAGAAACCCCGAGGCCAGGATTTGAGCGAGGGCAAGGGCCCCCATCCTCCATTTCGCATGAAATGTGTTTCCAAGTGAGCTTGCCTGGCTTCTGCTAAGCTTCGGACAGGTTTCATTTTACAAGCTGCACCCCCCGCCCAAAGTCTGTGTTAAGGAAAGACACGCACTCTGCCATTAGAGCCTGCGTTCCAAACTGTCAAGCCGCACAGAGGGTTGTGCCTCTGAAAACCCCGCGCCGCCGTGTCCCCTCCTAAAGGGGATTGAATGCGCGACAGAGCCGGCGGGAGCAGGGCTGAAACGGAGGAAGATCCTCAAGAGCTGAAAGAAACCTGTGATTGTATTGCATCCCTTGGAAATAGCCCCCGAGGACACACTTTTGGAGAACCTACGCGCATGGCTTGTTGCAAAAGTCCGTTTCGGGAGATTTCACGAAGGGATAGGAAGAGGGTAAGGAGTCTGAGTGGAGGAAACAGAGGGAAATCCTCATCAAAGGTCCTGCGCTTTTTCAGCGTGTGCTGAACACAGAACAGCCTTAAAATCCCGCCCGACGAGAGCCGGGGAGGGGCTGCCGATGTGTCTGCTGCTGCACCTGACAGTGAAGCCGGCAGGCGCCGCGGGGCACAGGTGCGCGGAGCCCCTGCCCCTGCAGGCGCGCACGGGGGTTGGGCCCCGTTTCGCGTCTACACATCTTCCCTCGCAGACGCCTTGGAGACTTCCGTAAAGCCGGATGCCTGCCCTCCGTCCAGATGCCTCTGTTTCTCCAGCGAGCTGCCCATCCACCTGCCCGGAAAGAATTCGGACTGGGCATTCTTCCGCCTTAGGCCGGGGCTGAGGGTCTGGTCCTTACCTGCTCACGTATTGTTTGGGGGAGGTGCGCGCCCTGGTACTTGCAGAAGCTTCCTGGAGAAGGATCTGTTCATCGAGTGCTGGAAAACCCTCTCTCGTCAGTCAAGGACTAGAGCCTCTGTTGAAGTTAAAGGCACATACGTCACAGCGACTGGATCCCAAACCGCGTGGAATTCGGCATTTGGTCTCAGGAGAGAAAAAACAACAACAGAAGCCCTCATCAGCCGGGCAGAGATTTTAAGAAGATCATCTTGCTTGCTAGTCTGCACTTACAGGGCCAAGATGGACCAGAACATTCCCCGTCACTCTTCGCAGAGACTTCAGATTCGGGGTGAACTGAAAATGTACTAGGAAACCTCCCCTCTCTCTGTCTCTCGTCTCTCCACCTTTCTGTCTCTCTCAATCTCTTTCTCCTGGTCTGTTGGTCTTGGAAGGGAACAAAAGAGAAGGTGAAGAAGAAACAGACCAAGAGAATATAAATTAAGTTTATAAGGATACAGGGTTTTCGCGCCACCACAAACCACTGAATACAAGTCGGTGGTTGTCCCACGACCTTACTTCCGTCCCTGATAACGCGCGTGACCCAGTGCCAGCCGGACCCTGGATGGGTAACGTGGTCTCCAAACAGGATCTCAGCCCCCACCGGCCTCGGAGCTGACGATCCTCTGAAGCCCCAGCAGCCCCAGCACGCCCGACGGTCCTCGCTCACCACTGAGCAGCGAGCAGATGTAGAGGTGTTCCTAAGTGGGAGAGAAAGGGCTGATGTCCTCAGGCTATGTGCCCTCAAGAGCTGCAATGCGAAGGCCGGTGAGCTTATTTTTATGGCTTTTCCCTGTTCTCTGGGTGGTAGAGATGATCTGGTGTCATAGCTTAATATATATATTATAGTAGAACAGGGGCGCCTGGGGGCTCAGTCTGTTGAGTGTCCGACTTCGGCTCAGGTCATGACCTCGCAGTTCGTGGGTTCGAGCCCCGCGTCGGGCTCTGTGCTGACAGCTCGGAGCCTGGAGCCTGCTTCAGACTCTGTGTCTCCCCCCTCTCTCTAAACCTCCCCTGCTCACGCTCTGGGTCTCTCTGTCTCTCAGTAATAAATAAACATAAAAAAAATAATATAGTCTAACATATGCAAACGTATGGTACAATATTACATAACGTCTCGTATTATGATGACAAATGAAACACGTGATAACAAGATAGGGAGAGAGGCAGAGGGCAGGAGGAGGCCCTCTGTCAGTGGATCTGGTCAAGTCACTGACCACGTGGGTCCTTGACGAAGGTGGGCGGCTGACCCCCGCAGCCCCAGGTCACCCACGGCTCGGCGAGAGCTCGGAGCTGGGAACGGGATGATGCACCAGGCACGGCTGTGATTCTGACGCTGTGCATCGGCGTGACGGTTGGGGGTATTCTGACCACTGCTCCCCCCACCCCCCCGCTCCCCTCCCTCCCGCTGCCGAGCTCAGCGGGAAGAAGCTTGAGACCCCGGGCTAGTGTGGCTCCGCCCACGCAGTCCCTGAAGACTACCGATGCACAGAGACGAAGTTGGACCCATCCCAATTCTCATTCCGTCCACAGGACTCTGCTGGAACTCATCTGTGTGTGTCAGACGTGTCCCTTTTGATCTGCTGCCATGCAGCTTGTCACCCTGGAGCCGGAAGGAATGTTGATGAGCTGCCCTTCTCTGCCTGCTTGTTAGCAAAGCCACCTTCAGCTACTTCCAGAGAGATCTTCTTCCCTGCCCAACCCCCCCCCCCCCCGCCCCACCAGCAGGGGTACCACCTGTTTGCAGCGTGGAGCTCCCTCTGCTGTGTTGGGACAGGGAGCAGCCTGATTCATAGACCAGGAAGGCGGATGGACAGAACATCCACCCAGTGCAGAAAGCGCCTCTGCAACATCCCCCAATCAAAAGTTTCCTTGCCAAATCGTTGACCTCACAAGGAAGCTCGCTTTACGTTTATAAAATGCTGAATACCAGAAAAGCCCTGCTCACGTTAAACTCGAGTTTGCCTCTCCACACTTGTGCCTCGTGCCAGATCTACGTGCTGTCAGGTTTCCAGAGAGTTCTCCTTCGCGTATTCAGAAGTGATCCAACTGTGCCGCTTGCCAGAGTTCAAGTTCGCTCAGTGGCTGTGTCCCTCGAGAGTTCATGTGGGTCACAGAGGGGCGCCGTGACCCATCGCCGGCCGGCCGGCCCAGAGCCAAATGGAGTCGCCGAGCCTCCCGCTGGACACCATCCTTGTTCTGTCTCACGAAATCGGGGCTGAGCATCACTGTGAGGCAGGAATTATGTCAAATTTCTGCTGGAGAGAGGAGGCGCGGTGTTGCACGCTCACAGGCTCCCTCACAGCCTCACCCGCTCCCTCACATTAGAAACCCACCATCACCATCTTTCAGAGGTGAACCACAAAACTGGACAGTATTGTCTCCTGAAGACTAGTTTCAGGGTGCCTATTATCAGAATGACAGGGGCTCTTTTTTTTTTTTTTATAAAAGTCTCCCCTTCTCACCTAGCCCTCTACCATTTCACTGGTTCATATTCTAGAATCTAGGGGAAACATTTGTTAGCTCAAAAGATTTCTATGGACAGAAAACCCCAGGGAAAAAGGCATATGGAGATAGTATTGATTCGGACAAGGCACTGATTAAGGAAAAGAAGTGTGATGAGAACTGCCCTGGCTTTGCCAATAATCTACGTGGTGAACCTCGAAAACCACTTATTCTCAAAGCCTCGGTTTCCTGTCAATGAAATCAGAAAGTCGGACCCATGAATTCTGCATTTTCCCTTCAAGATCTTAAATACTCCGTGGCTCTTATGTTAGCCCGTTATGTTGTGTGTGACAGATAGTCACAAAAGAAAATAAATAGCATGTTTAAATGCTTGACAAACATACACGAGGAAGAACAGAATATACTTCTCAAGGTTTCCTTTAGTGACAAGCTATAAAGTCATCCAATCCCTCCTATAAAGAATTCTGTGCATTGTTGGGGCGCCTGGGTGGTTCAGTCAGTTAAGCATCCAACGCTTGGTTTCAGCTCAGGTCATGATCTCATGGTTCGTGGGATCGAGCCCTGCATCAGGCTCTGCGCTATGGAGACTGCTTAGGACTCTCTCTCTCCCTCCCTCTTTCTGTCCCTCCCCAACTCATGCTCTCTCTCTCTCTCTGTCTCTCTCAGAAAAAAATAAATAAACTTTAAAATGAAAAGAAAAAAAAGAATTCTGTGTATCTCTAAAAGGCTGTTCCTTTAATGCTAATTACCAGTTGCTTAATCACTTTTGAAATTTCCTTTCACGTCTTTGTCCTTGTTTTATAAATGTCCTCTCTGACAGCAACATGTCAACCCACTTGGATTTGACCGGGCTGTGAAGACAATCCATTTAGAACCAGATTGTAGGACATGAATTCCTGTTACTATTTTCTTATTTGCTTCCAACTCTTTAATTGCACCTGAAAAGAAATTTATTGCTTCCCGGCCCCTGCATGGCTCAGTCCGTTGAGCATCAGACACTTGATTTCAGCTCCGGTCATGATCTCACGGTTCCTGGGACCAGCTCCGGGTCTGGTTTTGCACTGACATCATGGATCAGACTCTGCTTGGGATTCTCTCTCTCTCTCTCTCTCTCTCTCTCAAGATAACTAAACATTAAAAAAAAATTGTTTCCAGTATGGTGGGAGATCTGAAACAAGAGGTCTACTCCTAGATGACAGGGACTGAATCCACAGCCACACCTCTAACTGATCTCGAGTATCCTGACACACAACGGAGGGGCGACAAACATATCTGCAAAGTTGTACTCAATGTTGGGCGTTTCGATTAACATCGATTTATTAAGCAGTTGATCATATTAGGAAGAGCAACTGATATTCAGGCGGGAACATTTCCGTAACCAACAGTTATGACCACTTCAACAATCACAGATGAAAGCATTCGCACAGAGGAAGTCCGAGTAGAGAGGTCCCTGGAATATAGGATCCTTGTAACTGTAAGCTTATTTTTAATATCTATTAGTATCTCATATGCTGAGTTTGGAGGATGTATCTAAAGCTTCCGCAAGTGGCTTTGCGAACGACATGAGCAGGGGAAAATGTCAGGGAAAGGATTTGAGGCCAGACTCTGCAGATTTTGTAGCTTAGTGCCATTTGTGAACCTTATTAATATGTATGCAGTAAATGGCAAGTCTGTATATTTGATCAGCATGGATAAGTATATGAGACTATTTGTTTTAATGTTTATTTATTTTTGAGAGAGACAGAGACAGAATGTGAGTGGGTTGGGGCAGAGAGAGAGAGGGAGACACAGAAACCGAAGCAGGCTCCAGGCTCCGAGCTGTCGGCACAGAGCCCGACACGGGGCTCGAACCCACGAACCGTGAGATCGTGACCTGAGCTGAAGTCAGACGCTCAACCGACTGAGCCACCCAGGTGCCCCAGTGTATGAGACTATTTTAAACACAGCAATGTGCCTGGTGACTAAAATTTATAATAATATTTTCTGCATAAAATCGATGAAATAGTTATCCAGGTAAAATTAAGATAGCAAGGAAAAGCAGTGCCCCTCCCCCCACAAAAGAAAAAAATAGAAAAGCCCCCACATTTGACCTCTAGCAGTCACGCAGTGGCATCAGCATGGGAAGAGAGCAGCCACTGCAAAGACATTAAAATTCCAACATCAAAAACAAAACTCTTGTCTGAGATAGAGAGCCCTTTGAGAAGGCTGTTTGTGTGCCTGTGTTTTTCAGGAGGAGAGAAGAGGCGCTGGAAAAGCCACATCTCCCTCCCCTCAAAAAGCTGTCACAGCATCAGGCTCCCGAGTGGGCCACACATGGCATGCCTCTAATGATGATTTTTAAAAATTCACTTTACACATTCTCCCAGGGCCCTGGGGCTGGGCTGCAAAGATGCTGTCTTTCTGCCAGCCGGCGACAGGTACGGGGCTCCCCTCCCTTGGCCTCTGCCCCTTGGGGGAGAGAGCAGGCTGCTTAGGTCCATCCCACACCTTTCTGGGGACCCCAGGCACCAGCCTTTGTGCCCAGAAACCTCCTTCTGGGTGGCTTGGCGCCCGCCAAATCCTGGTTCGGATTTCCACGCGGCGGGATTGGGGTTCATTTGGAAAGTTTCAGAAATCTTACCCAACATTTCCAAGCACTAACCCAAAAGGCCGCCCTGCCGTCCTGTAGGTAGCTCAGGTTACAGAAAAACACGCTAACCCAAGACAGGAAACAGAGCCCATCTAATCTGTGTGACTCCACTGTGGAAAGGACTGCACGGTACAGGGGTCATGAAAGAGAGGGTCATGAGGTGTTTTAGTTGAAGCAAAAAGAAAACAGTGAATGAAGGAATACATACCACTGAGATTCTCTCGTTTTCAACAAATGTTAAAGAAGATTGTAGTTGCATAGTTTCATAGAAATTGTACATATCATATGTGCAGACATTTTTAATTTTTTTTAATATTTAATTTATTTTGAGAAAGAGAGAGAGAGAGAGAGAGAGAGAGAGAGGCAGAATCCGAAGCAGGCTCCAGGCTTGGAGCCATCAGCACAGAGCCTGACGAGGGGCTCGAACTCACGAGCCGTGAGATCGTGACCTGAGACGAAGTCGGACGCTCAACAGACTGAGCCACCCAGGGCCCCCCCCACCCCCCGCTATGCACAGACATTTTGTATATACACACATATACGCACATCATTTGAAATTTTAACTGAGATCTCCTGTCTTTTAACATGTTACTCTGGTAACTCACTAACAATTATACATTATAACTACCATAACGTTGTTCTACATAATATGAGATGTCAGTTGCATAGGGGAACGGTCACATGTCTGTGGTTTCTGCAGCTTACTGGGTAATCAACAGATGCTGCTTTGTTGTTCTTGGCCATTTTCTGGGAGGGTGAATGGAAAGTAACTGAACTCTGAGAAATTGCCTCGTTTTGTTTTGTTTTGGTTTTTTGGTTTGTTTGGTTTTTTTTTTAATCATGTATCAGGAACACTGGAAAACAGATCAACCTGCATAAGGTGATCTAACAGCTTAGGAATACCTGCCCCTCTGCCCCTCTGCCCAGTCTCTCTCTGTGGTGCTATTAATCAGGTCTGGACGATTTGATGATCTGTTCCATTATTCATTCGGCATATGCCTACTGAGCACCTATCATAGCTTAGCTACTTTGGCACTTGCTGCAGAGAGCAGGCTGGAACCAGCCCCTGCCTCCGGCAGCTCGCCCTCCAAAGGCAAGACGGGAGAAGAGGTCATTAGAACACAATGAGATAGAGCCAAAATAGCTCCCCCAATGACGCGTTGTAAGATGTTACATTAAAAATCGATTATCTTGGTTAGTAAATACAGTTAAGTATAAATGTGCTTAAGAGTCAGAAATATCCAGTGAAAATAGTGTGTTTCAGGGTCGCCTGGGTGGCTCAGTCGGTTCAGCCTCTGACTCTTGATGTTGGCCCCGGTCACGAGCTGGTCCATGAGTTCCAGCCCCACATCGGGTGCTGCCCTGACAGCGAGAAGCCCGCTTGGGCTTCTCTCTCTCTGCCCCTCCCCTGCTCGCGCTCTGTCTCTCTCTCACAAAATAAATGAATAAATGTAAAAAAAAATAATGATAATCTGTTTCACATGCATCTTGCCAAGAGTCTCTTTCCATGCATCCGGTGAATAACGTGCATCCTTACATGTACTATTTAACTGGGCTTCCACACAGTCTTGTAAAAGCCGATGAAATTCTGTGCCCCCCACCAGATCAATTGTTCAGTGGTGAGTAACAGAGATATGACCCAGCCTCTAGTGGAATGCAGGGTGAGAAGAGAAAGCAATCATTAGATGAGCAATGATAGCCAAGGGTCCTAAAGGCCATGATGGCAGAATCCCGGGAAGGTAGAAGGGAAGGTCTGCTTAGCACACACTTGCAACTGTCCCGCTTCCTTCTTGATATTTTCCCTTTCGGTGGAATGAACCCCCTGGTTTTAGCTGGCAGCTGGCTGCCCAAGTACTGGATGCCTTTCCCGGTCTCCCTACAGACGGTGCGGTCACGTGGTGGTGTTTGGGTCCATTGGTGCAGCAGCCGAAGGCATGTGTGCACTTTGCAGATTGTCGCCTTAAAGACGGTTTCCCTGGACTGTCCCTCCTTTTCACACAGGAGCCAGCAACGTTGGACCTACTGCCGAAGCCCACTCCCCGGATGTTGCCCTACAGCTCTGAACTTGAGCTGCTGTATCTTTGGATTTCTTTGCTACAGTACCTTAGCCAGTATCCTGACTGACAACAAAGGTCCCTCCCGGGAGAAAGGATACTTCCGTAACCATAAGGAAACTGAAATAAGTAACATCGATTTACTTAGGTCGGACGGCGGACAGCCTGGGAATCGGATGTGTCCTGAGATGCCGTGGCAAACTCTTTACCAAATATCAAAAAGAAACATATCAAACTTTCATTGGAAGTAACTCAGAAGACCGAGAAGCTTGCTTTCGGAAAAGATTGGCAGAACTCAGAATGTTTGTGTCCGTTCCCAGTTCCTTACTGCTTTTTGTAACATAATAAAAGAGAGAGATGCGTCCAGGTTAAAATCAGGCAATGACCAAGCAGCGATGAAAGGAAATCGAGCGCTCTTCACCGAGATTTCTTTGGCTGTGGCCGGCAGCCTAATTTGATTGAGAGTTCAGAAATCAGGGTTC
Source organism: Panthera tigris (assembly GCF_018350195.1). Lineage (NCBI taxonomy): Eukaryota > Metazoa > Chordata > Mammalia > Carnivora > Felidae > Panthera > Panthera tigris. The sequence continues at coordinate 135,878,365 of NC_056662.1, read as the reverse complement.
CCAGACAGTGTAAAAACAGCACATTTACAACTGTCTAACACCAATTATGTCTCAGATGCTGTTCGAGGAGGTGTAGATACACATTTAACCTTTGCAATTAATCTTCTCCTCCATTTCCTCCACCTTGATAATAAGGAGAGTGATGTTTGATTATAGAATTATTATTAAGTTTAATAATGTGTAAAACTCTGTACAGTCCTTGAAGTAGGTAAATCTTAAAAAAAAAGAAAGAAAGAAAGAAAGGCACCCCAGACGGTGCCTTGATTTTGTCACTTCCCAAATGCATGGGTCCTGAAGTGCTCGCTGAGCCCCTACTTGTGTTTCTAGAAACATTTAACTCCAACCACATACATCTATGCATTGACAGCATGATGTCTATGTGCCCTTCTCTGCGACACCCCCGAATGCCTGTCCCTGTTCTCCGCCCTCAGGATGGACCAATAAATATTCTGCTACATTTTTCAGCCCCCAGCTTTTGTGATCCTCCCCATGTGGCCACAGTCTCTGTATCATGTGGTCACGTGTGTGCCTGTGGGCTGTGAACTCCTTTCATCATTTATGGAAAGAAGCACCTGTTTCTCCCTCTGGGATCTGCCCGATTTCAGTGTTCTGGACGCCTCTGGCCGGGTTGACCCCATTTTTCCAGAGCGCCTTTCTGAGACGTGGGTTCCAGCTCATTCTAAGTTGTTTTTTTTTTTTTCTTCTTCTGCATAAAGGATACTGGGTCGGGTCCATCTGGTAACATTGCATATTCAAGGTTCTGTATTATTTGGATGAAAAATGAAACAGAATAAATTCATTCCCTGCCTAAAAACATCTGGTCCCTCTTAATAAAAACCTACCACTTGGCTGTCTGGAACAAGTCTATTTGTATCCAACATATATCCCGAGAGTTCTTTTAATTTTTTTTTTCCTCTCCAGCTGCAAAGCCACATGAGAAATAAACATGCTCTTTCCTGTAATTCTCCATTAGAAACGATCTGAAGCTATTTCCCCGCTTGTCTGAATAGATTCTGAGTGTTCAAGGGACATTTCACAGACTTGTACCAAAACCCTATAGTATAAGAAACTTGGGGCTGCTCTCAAAATACTGCCTTTGACAAGTGTCAAACACAGCACAAATCTCACAAACTGAGACCTTGAATTGTCCTTACACATTTCCTGTTTACTGCCTGGTTCCCTCAGTGTCCGGGTTGGATCTTCGTAGGTGAAAAGCTGTTAGGACTTCCTTGCGTGTGACATTTCCAGCATTTGGTGACAGGTACAAGGTACCACAGAGGACCTGCAATGCGGCTTTTCAGTATTTGCAGTAAATGCTAGTTTTTAAAGCCCTTTCGGATGCCTCATCCCGTGTGACGTTCTTGACACACTGCTGACAGGTAAGCAGGACAGGTATTATCATCTCTGCCCCGGACGAGAGGACACCGAAGGGGCAGAGATGAAGTTCCTGGGACTTCTGGCCGAGACGGCGCAGGGGCTCACCTCCTGACCAACTGCTCGGCTCCGGGTGCTTTGACAGGTAAGATAGGAGCAGACCAGCTTACTCTAAAACATGCTCTTGCACTTTTTGTGAGCCAGATTTAACATGCAAAAAGGCAAATGGTGCTGGAGCTTGACATCCGTGAGGTTCGGAGAAGGGGCCGCCACCGAGGTGTAGAAGGATCAGAGCATTTCCTTGTAAGCGTGCCCCGTAAGGCCAGATGCTGAACAAGCTACTTCCTTATCTTCAAAGGGGGCCTGAAAACCACAGTTGTCAATCCACCTTCCCCAATGGCTTTTTAAAAGCGTGTCTCGGGGGCCCCTGGCTGGCTCAGTGGGTCAAGCATCCGACTCCCGGTTTCAGCTCAGGTCACGATCTCAAGGCTTTGTGGGATAGAGCCCCCCATCGGGGGCTGTGCTGACAGCCTGGGATTCTCTCTCTCTCCCTCTCTCTCTACCCCTCCCCCACCCGCGCTGTTTCTGCACCTTTAAAGGTAAATAAATAAACTTTTAAAAATGTGTATTACAAAATACAAAATAAATAAACCTGTGTCTAGAGAAGGAGGGGACGCAGGGCAGTCTGCTGACAAGGAGCGGAACCCAGATTCTCATAGGCTCATTATAATCGGATCAGCGACGTCCCCAAACCGCACCCGAGGCCAAGCCCCCAAATGACAATCGTGAGATACGGTTCTGCACTGGGGTGCGGAGCAGAGGGGAGGCACAGAGCACAGGTGGAAGCAAGGCGAGCTTAGAGACAGGACGAGAATAATCACAAAGGGGCAGAGAGAGAATTGAAACATACTCTCCGTGACCACAAGCCAAATTGTACAAAGTAGTCATAACTTAATATGGAGAAACACAGCGGGAACTCTCAGAAGAGGCATTGACCTTAAGGGAAATATGGGCAAGATGGTCAAAGGATAAAACTTCAACGTTGGTCACAAAGACAGAGATAGTAAACAAAACGGGTATAAGTCACTAGCTTAGCCAGTGACCATGTAAAAGAGCCAATTGCAAATTTGAGGGGGAAAGAATGTAGACATCGAATTTGTTTCAGTGGAGTGTAGTTCAGTTTAGATACAGTATCGGTTTTGCACGGCTTCACTTAGATGCTGAAAGTCACAACTCCTTATTCGTGTGAGAGACTCGGCTCTCCTGGTTATCTACTCAGGGTGTCACGAGGAGAAATCAATGTGCCTGGGAAACAACCCAGACACAACCCACTGAGGTGGTTGCCTCCCGTTCTTTGCTACCATTGGTCTGAGGTCCGACTGGTCTGAGGTTTGCTCGCTGGTCAAAAGGGTGGCTCCATCCTGGTCTCGGTTGACAACATTCCTTCCCATACGGCTGCCTCCATCTTGTAAGCCAGTGATGGGGCACCAACTCACCAACTTCCTCTGCGTCCTGAGTCTGAATCTCTCAGACTCCGTCTTCTGCCAACAACCAGAGAAAACCCTCTGATTTCAAGGGGTAGATGTGATCAGATTAGACCCTTTCAGCTAATCTCCCTTTAACCATATAACTCATAATTCACAACTGAGGAACCACCCTTACAACTCTGTCTACCACACACGGGGCATCACTAAGCCTGGAGAGCTTACGGGAATCTGTGAAATGGAAGGTAAGACTAACAACTCATTTGAGAAAGTCACCCAGAGAAACACATGGTGTATTATTCCTTTAATGAGCACAACTGCAGGAAGTTCAAGAATAGGTTTCCAGTCTACCCATTTCTCCAACACGCGAAGAATGTTTCCAACATTCTTTTAATAAAAATCCCAGAAGGGAATGAAAGGAGTACCTGAGTGAGAATGAGAACTAATTAGTAATTTGTTGAAGGATTCAAGAAAGATATGATTTTTATTTAGAAAGTGCACTCGAGTACAATAAATAATAATAAATTACTTCCAAAGCACTACAATTAGACTAATAACATACTTCTCCCCCAGAATAATAGATGCCAGTAAGTATGAAATCGAGAAGTGTCCTCATGCCGCTGGAGACCCATCAGACTCGAACTGTGTATGTGAGCACACAAATTAAATGTGTTTGTGCTTGGGGCGCCTGGGAGGCTCAGTCGGTTGAGCATCCGACTTCGGCTCAGGTCATAATCTTGCGGTTTGTGAGTTTGAGCCCCGCGCCGGGCTCTGTGCGGACGGCTCAGAGCCTGGAACCTGCTTCAGATTCTGTGTCTCCCTCTTTCTGCCCCTCCCCCACTTGTACTCTGTCTCTCTCTGTCTCTCAAAAATAAATAAGTGTAAAAAAATTTTTTAAAATATGTTTGTGCTCATACGTTGTTCACAGAAAACAATTTCTTGCTATAAAGGACTGAAAATAAACCTCTAGGCAACAATAATAAGGTAGGAAGGAATATTCAGTGAGTAGTGAAAGTGACGTCAGGAGAAAAGTGGAAATACCAACTAACCTTAATCATAAGCCAAAAAATGTAGTTATGTATGTCAATCATATAGAAGTCCCTCTCAAAGGATAGAATTAAAACTGTAAGGGGGTAAAGAGACTATAGAAAATTATCAATCCAGAAGAAGGCAGTGAAAAAAAAGATAAAAATGGGAAAATGCATAAGACGGTAGAAATAATTCCAAATATATCCATCAGTCGTAACAGCAAATGCAACCACCTTAAACTAAGCTATTAAAAGACTATCAAATTGGTTTGTAAACATCTATCTTTTTTTTGTAAACATCTATCTTAAGATAAAATTAAAACATGCAAAACACTGACTAATAAGTGGTGCCCCATAAATAGTAAGCGAATGTAAACTAGGGTAAAATAATAATGTCGGCAAAAATCAGAATAACAAAGGAAACTTAGATAGTAATAAAATGAACATTTCACTACTGCAGAGATGAAAAATTGTAATTTTTTGCCCCTCACAACATAATGTCAAAATACGTGAAGCCTAAAAAAGTGACAAAATTGTGAGGAATTAAATTATAGTCATAGGAGAAGATTGTGACATATCTACACGTGAAGCTATAAAGCAGGCTGGCCAACAAGAATTTCTGGGGCCTGAAAATTTAAGTCACATGTTCTTTCCTTGCTGACACAGGACTGCAACATGGACACAAGACAGTTACATGGCGAATATAAAGACGCCAACGTGAATGCACAGAGGCTGTACCTGGAACGTGCGGGTCCAGCCAGCCCACCGGCCGTGCTCTGCGAAGCTTAAAGCGGCCCAGGTCAGCCCGGGGCACAGGTGTGGCCACTGCTGTTCGTGGCACAGCCAGGGGGTGGCCGGGAGCCGGTAGCTCTGCCTGTTTCCTCCAATCCCAGGGTTTGTTCCATGTGGCGTTTTGTAAGCGTTTGTGCATTTTCCCCACCACACACGCGTCGGACCCACTAACCCTCTGTGTCTCTCCTCAAGTCACTTACCGTCTGGTAGTGATCTGCATCACCTGCCGTATCACACACATCGAGGTCCTGGCCCACAGATAATACAATCAGAAACGGTGATGAACGAGCTAACGATGATCCTGCCCCTAAAGAGAGCAAACGCTTCCCTGGCACTTACAGCGCCCTGGGCACTGGATCCTTGCTCTGAGACAGGTGTCATGAGTGTTACAGTTTTACTGAGGACCAAACCAAGGGACAGAGTCCCTGGCCTAGTGACTCACAGCTGAGAAATACAGTCGCTGGGTTCTATTTGGGGCTTAATGCTCTGCTATTGATGTCTTGAAATTCTCGATAATTTCATCTGTGAAGCTGTGTTTTTTTAAGCAAAGTCAGATGGTAAAACAACACACACCGAGGGCTTGGATCCTTGACTCGGGGGTATCCCGCTGCCAACCACCCCCCGCCCCCGGGGGGGTGGTTCTGGGCTGCGGGGTCCCTTCCCCCTGACTCCACCCAACTCCGACCAAGCTGGGCCTCACCCAACCTTCTCCCAGCTCCTGTGCAGCCTCCATGGCTGTACTCTGACCCTGGCAGAGCCCTGGGCACCGGCTTAGTGCTGGCCTTCCTGCTCTGGGCTGGCAGTCACTAAGCATCTGGAAGACAGCCTCTCACCCACCCCGACTCATTGCAGAGTGTGTCCCGGAACAGGGGTTGCGATCTCTTGAGGGACACTCATCTTCTATTGGTTGGGGAAGGTGGTCCAGGGGAAGGGAGACATCTGGCTCAGCCTTCCAACCCAGACATGGTCACAACGTCAGTCCGCAGACAGCAGGAGGGGGACTGGCACATTCCCTGTGGCCAGGCAGGCAGGCCAGGTGGCAGAGTCGGGGGCTGAGGCACCCCTAGGGATTTGCACTCGCCCCACAAGATTCCTGTTCCCAAGTAGTATGCCATTAAAGAACAAATAAAAAAAACTCTATGACAGGTCAACAGAGAGAGAAGCAAAAAAATAAAATAAAATTATATTTTAGAATCTTTGATTGCATGGTTTTCTTTCTTTAAACACCCCCGTTTTCCTTCTGCACTGGGATTTGCAACTTATGCCCCCCTCCCCACTCTGCTACATTACAAGTGACCTTTAAAAGTCACTGAGTTGATCCCTTCTTCCAGATCTTGAACACCGTTCTGTCATCCAGAGCCACACCGAATGTATGTTATTGGACATCACCAGCAAGAATTTTGAAGCTGGGTGCTCTCTTCTCCAGCTAAAGCATCTGCACATCTTAAAACTATCATCTTTATGCTGCCACAGACCGCCCGTGATCAACTCTCTTTAGATGTGGTTTCTCAACCAGTTTGGGTCACACATAGTTCATTTAAGATCTATCAATCCACAAAAGAGCTCAAGATGTAAAAAGGCTTTTGCAGGTGATGGGGACGCATACAGGTAAACTCTTCTTCGGAGTGGAAGTCACACAGCAGGATTTAGACAAAATTGATGGGAGAAATGTCTTCGTGTTGTCCTCTGTCTCAAAATGGAATGGGGCTGTATGCAGAAGTGATGAGCTCGGGACGTCCTGGAGATTGGCCTGCCGTTGGAGGTGAACTCAGTGGGCCTGAGCCTCCCTTGTAGTTCTAAGGTCAAGAAATCTAAGAAATTACTGTTAAATTACTTCTGAGTGAGTGGAAACATTAAACTAGAGTGAAATTGTATCAGCGTGCCTGCAGTCACTAACATAGCTGATGCCTGGAAAGTGCTGTGTCTATATCCCCATCTGATGATGTAAAATTGTTCAAAGACATCTATGAATGATAGGGAAAAGGCACTCTTAAACCTCTGCAGATCTCAGTTGGGGAAGGAGAGGGAAGTGTAGTTAGTTACGAGCACAAGACAAGGAGAGATCAGGGCGAGAAACACCCCTTGTGCCTATTGAGTACTTGGTCAATCCTATTAAACATCCACATTCGTGTCCTAGTCCCTGGTTGCTAAGTTCTGGAAATGGCTACTTCTCCTCTGCTTTCTCCCTCAACAACAGAAATATCCACGTTATTCTCAAACTTACAATTTCCTAGGAAGAAGCCAAGACCATATAATACAACAAGAGTCACAGTTTTTCTGGCAATGTGTGTTTGCGATAAAGTTAGAAAAGAAGTCTGCATGCTTGAGACTGCTAAACTCTGGTTAGTGTTGATCAACGCAGGGAACTTACCCAGAATCAGTTCACTGGGGAATGTTTGTAATAGAGCCAAGGTCAGTGAGATGTGCCAAATGCACATACAAATACAGTAAGTGGCCCCTTATCCGCGGTTTTGTTTTCCACGGTTTCAGTTACCCAAGGTCAACCGCAGTCGGAAAGCGGGTGACTTTCCTTCGGAACTACAGTCAGTAGGTCAACAGTAGCCTAACACTAGGTCACAATGCCTCACAATCACCTCATTTCATCTCATCACTTGGGGATTTGATCATCTCACATCATCACAAAAACGGTGAGGGCAGGACACTAAGATATTTTGAGAGAGAGAGAGAGGGAGAGCACACTCCCTCTCTTTTACTACAGAATATTGGTATAATTATTTTATTTTATTATTAGTTATTGTGGTTAATCTCTTATTGCACCTACTTTATAATTACCCCTTATCATAGGTATGCATGTACAGGAAAAATACAGAGTGCATATCGGGCATGATACTAAGCACAGCCTCAGGCACCCACTGGAGCTCTTAGAATGTACCCACCATGGATAAGGGGGGAGCCACTGGAAACAAAACAAAATTGTTTTAGGATCCACTGATGCTGGAAATCCCTTTATTTTAATTCTTGAAGAAGTCGCTTGGAGGGAAAAGCATTTAAAATTGTGATAACAGGGACTCTTCCTTCTTGAGTCACATCCTTTGGCATGCCATCACCTTGACGTCTCCCCATGTATGTTCCAAGTGTTGATCCAATGAGGACTGAGCATCAACTCTCATGCAAGCCCACGAACTGAAGCGCCCACAAGAGCCACAAGAAGCCATCTGCACCGAAAGGTTTGAATAAACGCTAAGGTATCAACAGTCTCTCCCTCTTCCCGGTCAGTCCCCAGAGCCTTGATTTCTTTTACATCTTCCTTTTAAAATGATCTCATCCTGGCCTAATGATGCTGAATCACAGACACGGTGAGGCAATGCACTTAAGATAATGCATCATCTCGATGGCTCACACAAGTGTAAATATTAAGCAGGATTTCAGTACAGCATTAACTTTTACGGTAACAAGACCCTGCAAACTAACATGGCGGCCCAGTCCCCAGCACAGCCGTGCTCCTCAGAAGGCAGGAGAAAATGCCAGAATAGGAAGCTCTCTCCTCGTCTGCACTATGGGAGGCCGGCCAGTTTTCTAGTGTTCTCATCAAGAAGAAAGGGGAAGACAACATTTGTGGGTAGCGAATTAAACTCTTTTATATGAGAAGCAGCGTGGGAATCACATGACCCACGGACGAACAAGATTTCTTTTCCTGCTAGTCCGTCATCCTCATAAGCACAGAGTCTGAGTGTGTGAATCAACATATATGAGAAGCATTTCTGAAACATGTGACCGCAGAATGGATTCTGCACTGATCCTGGTAACGGAAGCCAGACGCTCCGAGGAAAGCTTACCCTTTACGCCCGTGTCCAGGTTCCATTGTGTGTGTCTGTCTGGCAAGTCGCTTCTTCTACTCCAATTTTGTGCACATAACCATTATTGTCCGCGTGCTTTCTCCAAACACATGAAGAGGGATTGGAAAGGGAAGGATGGAGAGTCTAAGGAAAGAGACAAGACCACGAGGCTGTAGGCATTTGGGCTAGAAGATGTCTTAGGGGCCGCCTCCCCTAGGAGCCTTGTCTCCTGGGCCATGAAGCCAAGACAGGACTGAAAAATGTGGGGTACAGCCATCCTTGTGTTCGGTGCCCCCACGGACACTAATAGTCAGGGTGTGATTGGTGATAGGGTGGCTGTGACATATATGCCTGGGTCTTGTCCTCAAATAGCTTTCAGGGTAGTAGGAAACACAAATTTGCGAACAACCAACTAGAGGAAGTAAGTGTTGTAAGTTAAGTGGCCTGGGGCAGCAGAGAAAAGAGCAATTCACTCCAAATGGGAGGCAGACAGAAACGGGCGGTCAGGCTGTGACTTGGAACCTGGGTGGAATGACAACACAGGAAGGAAGAGTAGACTGAGGTGGCTACCCAAGGGAGGCCAGGGAAGTGTTAACGTTGGGCACACCACAGTCTTTTTCATGGAGGGGACCTGTGGACAGGTAGAGTGGCCGCGTCTGATAGAAGGGAAGGCACCAGTGAGACTGCAGACTTCTTGCCCATGAGTTTGATTCGGAGGGTTCCCAGGAACCCAGCGATACAGTCTTCTCCATAATTGGGAGCCAAGTGGCTGGTCAAGCCGGAATGAAACCAGAGGTCTTCCAAACCTAAAGTCTTCCTTCACTCTATCATGGCGTTCCAGGAATTTCCGTGCCATAAAATGGCTTTGCCAGCAAAACAAAAGCAACAACATGCGCTGAGCTGACCACCGTTGCGGAGAAAGACGTCTCGATAAGGACGCTTTATACTTTACAGCACTTTCTAGTTTGCAGAGCAGTTTCCCACATACTGTTTCACCTGACGTTCACATTCCCTCCGGGAGCGCAGCAAACATTATGACCTAATTCTGCAGGGAAACTGGGTCTGTGCACGTTTTATGACTGGTGGTAGTGGAGCTGAGGCTCGCACATGGGTCGTCTAGACCTGCCCAATAGTCTTTGCAATATATGATATTGCTTCTCGGAAATTGTCTTGGCTTTCTTTTTTAGTTCTCTCTCTGTTTTTTTTGGTTTTTTGTTTTTGTTTCTGTTTTTGTTTTTTTTGCATAAAGATTTACCTAAAAAACTGCATCGTGGTTTGAATTCGAGCCCAGAGCCCCTACCTGCGGACAAATCCTACCCCGTTCCGTGACGGGCTCCCGATCCCCAGCTGCTGAAACTATTCCACTCATCAGATGCAGGGGCCTTTTTCCAGTTCCCATCCTCTTTGATCTCAGTAGCCTTCAAATCTGTTCACCACCCCCTCTTTCTTGAGTCTCACTCCCTTCCTTCTCTTCCAGGCACTGAACTTGCCTTTCTGGCCCCCACACTCTCCTTCTCTGCCTGCCCTCTGGTCTCCCACGTTGGCAACACCAATCTGTGACCGGAGCTTGCGTAAAAGTCCCACCATCCCAAGGATGTGAGCTTGGGTCTCTCCTGTTTGAAACTTCTCTCTGGCAAACTCATTTCATTCACGCGCTCATTACGTCATTGAGGACCTACTCATTTCCGTGGAAATGATGCCTTTGCGAATTTCTGGATTGATCAAGAATCAGCGGGGAATGTAATGCCACTTTTTTTTCAAGAACGAACTTCCCTCTAACCGCTGAAAACAACCACCAAACGAACAAACGACAAAACAAAATACTTCCATCTTATATTTGTAAGCTTGTAAACTATATTAAAATTTCACACTAAAAATATCTGTGAACTTCTAATTTACACACATGCTCTTTCAGACGTCCTATTCAACTCTGCAATTCTGCCTCACACCTCCCATTCCCTAACCCCTTTCTCCACCTTACTGCCCTCCACAGAACTGACCTTTAACATTCCATGTGCTCATCGTTTATGCTCTTTGTCATTTGTCCCTCTGTCTCGGGATACACACGTCATGAGGGCAAGGATTGCATCTGTTTTGTGCTCTGGTATACTTCTGGTACCTTGAATAGTAATGAGCACAAGCCGGACCCTCAAGAAGCACTTGTGGGATAAAAGAACAAACAGACTTCAGGAGCATCCATGCAGGTGGAATTTTCCACTGCCGTGGGGAGGATCTGTTTCAGGAAGTCATCTGTGCTGACCTCACCTGTCCTTCAGTGAGTCTGATGTAATGGAAGTTGATGGAAATAGATCTCAGTGCAGACAGCAGGGGAAAGCTGTGGTGAGGCTTCTCTGTCACGCGGGGCGTAGAAATGGCACGGTGAACTCTGGGAATCTCTGACATGTTCAGCATCGTTCCCTGAAATGACAAAAGCAAACCCAACCAAATTGTGCTCGGTTTTCCCCTAAATCTAATTCACATCAGGGCACACTGAGATCATTTCTTGGAAAAGCGCTTCATCAGGTACCCATGCTGGCTAAATGTCGAGGAGTGTTTCTCCTTTGCTCCTTAGTTCCTGCCCCTAGGTTGTGTCCTCAAATAATCACGCAAAGCACAACAGTCACGCGGACAGTTTTCCCTGTTGTGAACGATCCCCATGTGCATGTGTTGACAAAGGAACCTAAGAATACCCAAAACTTCCTGAAGCAGTAGCTGGGTTGTAGAGAACAAGAATTTCTTCCAAGCCTGCAGGGAACGCGTAGAGCTAAGCCGAGTGTTGTCTCTGTATAGATGTAATACCCGTGTAAGAGAATTCCGAATGACTCCCATCTGACACGGGGGTGCATAAAAATAGATGCCTGGCTCAAGCGAAGAGTTTGCCATTCTTGATGAACGATCACTATTTGTTTAGAGGCATTTGCAAATCAGATACGCTAGTGCCTTCATTGTAAATGCTCTGAGTGCTAAACAGCTGGTCTTCGGTTGCTGTCCTGGTGCCACTGCCACGAACTAACAGAGCAGGGAGGGACTGCATGGTGGTCGAGGTTCCCTGGGTCGGGAAGAAGGGGAGATGCCTGGGGTGCTGGCCGCCAGCCAGCCTCAACATTCCCTTGCTCATCAGAGGAAGGATTCTGCTTGGTTTATAAAGGTGCTCCTGATGTAACTAACTCGAGGACCTAAGGACACAGCAAATATCTCCTCTACATCAAGTTCAGCATTTACTGCAGAAACGAACCCCCAACAGGATGCTAAGCCCTTCCAACGAGATTACATACATGTGATGTCCGGTTCACCCACAAGTAATGGTGCATCCTTGACCTTGCTGGAAGATGCGAACGACGGAGCTGACCGGAGCGTTGCAGGCGGGGCTGAGGCAGAGGTGAGCAAGCACATCTTTGTGCTTATGCTGAGTGAAAGAAGTCAGGCAGAGCAAGACAGATCCCATATGTTTTCACTCATATGTGGATCTTGAGAAACTTAACAGAAGACCGTGGGGGGCGGGGGTAGGGAAAAAATAGTTTCAAACAGAGAGGGAGGGAGGCAAACCATTAGAGACTCTTAAATACTGAGAAAAAACTGAGGGTTGATGGGGGTTGGGGGAGAGGGGAAAATGGGGGATGGGCATTGAGGAGGGCATTGACTTGTTGGGATGAGCACTGGGTGTCGTGTGGAAGCCATGAATCATGGGAATCTACCCCCAACACCAAGAGCACACTGTATACACTGTATGTTAGCCCACTTGACAATAAATTATATTTAAATAAATAAATAAATAAATAATACTTGATTTTCAAATGTTCGAATGTTTACATTTTTCTTGATCTTTATTTCAGAGAAGCTATGAATTAAATCACAGATGTAGATAGTAGTAAACAACAAAACTTCACAGAACCGATTCTTTAATTTCCTTCTTCTTTGGACATGCTGATACAGAATCCCCCAGACCCTTGACTTCTGGTTGGGAAGATCTGTCCTGGGGTTCACACCGTCCACTTAGAAGAGAACAAAATGGAAAGTTCTCTGAGGCACTAACCGGGACCAGGACCAGGACCATGATCTTCCTTCCTTCATTTACTCATTTGTGCAGAAGGAAGCAAAGTTCTGAAGGAGAAGTAGTCAGGAGCCATGAGTAGTGTGAGGACGTTTGCCCATAGTGAAGGGGACGCAGTGTATATAGTTCATGCCTTTCCGTCAGACATCAGGGATGAGGTTTGGTTCTGTGGGGGGACTGGTAGAGTCAAGACCCATGAGTGTCCAAATCCAGCCCTCCCTCTCACCAAGCCTCTTGAGTGACGTGGAAGAAATTAGAGCCTCCTTCCCTGGTGCTGTATTAGCATGGTTGGCTTGGACCCAGGGTCGTGCAAGACAACTTTGGCTTTTCTAACCGCGCATCAGAGAAGGCCAAGAAAGCAGCACCTTCTTAGTCCATCCTAGTGACAGGTTTGCAGGGTGGGGTGGGGGAGAGAAAACAGACCCAACTTTCTCCCATGGGCAATATTCAGTTCTCTGTCACATGTGCACGGCGGGGGGGGGGGGGGGGGAGGGACGAATCTCGGAAGGATGCTCCAAGACTGGTTGAGTGGGCAAGAAAAAGGAACGCTAGAAGAAATCAGAAAGTGGGGTAGGGCTGGGTGAGAACGGGAGCTCGTGTGCCTTTACTTGGAGTGAGGGAAGCCACTGGAGGGAGGGGGGAGACACATCCCCACTTATGTTTTCAAAGGGTCCCTCCAGCTGCCATGTTGAGACTCAATGCAAGGTCTTTAAGGACAGAAGTAGGGGGAGCCACTTAGGAGGCTACTCAACGATCCAGAGGAGGGCAGTTGTGACTTGGAACATAAGTACCATTCCATTCTTTTCCAACTCTTTTTTGGCAATTTTGGTGGCTTTGTTTTCCTTGCAGAGTTTTTGGCCATCACTGAGTCCTTTCCCCAATATCCACTATTTTCATCTATTCTCTTGGTCATCCCTACCAATCCAGATACATGATAGAACTTGCCTCTTGCACTTCTTATCTAGATAGTTTCTATTCTTTTTTAAATGTAACTCTATTTTGTGGGAGAAAAAACAGCCTCCATTGATTTCCATGAACCATTCATCAATATTTGATAAATTATATATGTGTACATGTGTGCATGTGTGCCGTCAATTTCTAGAGACGAGGCTGCCCCTGTGAGGTGAAATACAGTTAAAAATACACAAATTCTGATTTTATATATAAATTTATGCACACGTGCAAAGATATCAGCTTTTAATAACACTGTCATTTTTTTTTAATCAAGGGAAGAGTTAAAAGTCTTCCCAGTATGAAAATTGTATTTCTTATGTTGACATAAATTACTTTCAGCTATACCTCTAAGCCACTCAGCTCATTCTGAATTTGCCTTTCGTAGTTTATTCTTTCATCCCCTTATTTACTGAGCACATTTAGCATGCATTATGATGAAGACATCCTGCTAAACGTGAAGGAACAAAGATGAATAGATTCATCCCATGGCCTCCAGCAGCTTATAGGCTTATAGATAAATGGGGGAGAAGAACACCCTTCAAAGTTACAAACCTTTGTAGAAGTATAGAAACGTAGAAAGGCGTGTGGTGTGTTTGGACAGGTGTAGTCAGGCTACTTCTCAAAGGAACCATAAATGCTCCAGACACAGAGGGATGGGAATTGCTGTGTTACGTACACAGCCCCAAACTCAGCTGTTTATAGAACGCATTTAAGCAACGGGAAATTGAAGTTTAAGTTACCAAAGTGTGTATATCACAGTCTTAACAAAATAAACCCAAATTTGTTCACTGAGGTCTTTAGATGACTTTCTTTCTATGCACAGAAATTCCGAACCCCTAGAAGCTGTGCGTGGCCTGACTTACATCACTCAATATGCAACATAAATGGAAATAATGTTTTTCACCCAGTCATAAAGTATTTATTTCCTTTACCTTATCTTGATATTATTTCTAAGCCTACACGGTTCCTGCCAAAAGGGAAGAAGATACAAGTTCATTTGTGTCGCGAGCAAGCACGTGGGTGACTCTCAAAGTGTAAACTTGGCTCCTTCTAAGCCCCGCCCCACCACTCCTATCAAGGAAACAAACAAAAAGTCCTCCATATGTGCAAAGATTGGAAAAGTAAAACGTGAGAAAGGCATAGAGCTCCTCTGGGTTGCAAACACAGCTCCATGGCTGTCATTCCCTAAAGCTGGGAATCCAACCCTAACAACGATACTCCGTTGGAAAGTAAGAGAGGGGACATCTTGGTGCCAGTGTCAGAATGACAGCGATAAAAACACCACTGTGGGAACCGTCTTGATGTCTTCCTCACTCAACTTGCCGGGAAGTGGAGTAAGGAACGCTAACCCTCTTTGGGGAGGTCTTAAGGCAGGGGGTCCAGACTTTGTGGGCTCTTGGCCCACCTTGCATATTCTACAGCCCAGCCTTCCCCAAGCCTGGCGAGTTTATGGATCCTAACCAAGGTCACTTTACCAGTTGACACTTGTCTTCCCTGGAGAGAATCTTTATCTGCCCAATGGCAGGACGTCAGTCCTAACACCTCAGGCGGGCACCCCAGGCTGATGATGGCAGTTTGAGTGGATGCTGACCCTTCCACCCTCCAGGTACAGTGGCAGATCCAGCCTGGTGTCTTCTGGGGAACATGGTGCCCATTTTACCAATTGGCTGTCTACGTTGACATCTCGCCTGCTACATCAAGAGCGCTATCTGAGGCTGCAGTCTCTGCCACCAATCACCAGCATCTTTACCCTCCCAGACCCCGTTGTCCCCTGCATGTCGGGTCATCAGTACCACAGATCCTACATCGGGTCACACGCATATAAGGTGGCACCAGAGCTCCCTTGATCAATGATGTCTCTGGAGCCCCACCACCACCTGAGTTGAAGCATCGGTGATGGAATCAAGGGTAGAGGTTGAGGATAGAGCCTGTCTAGTAGTTTCTGTCCCCGAGATATGGTTCCTACACCACAGACCTTCCCACAGATTCCTTGGATGCAGAGCCTGAGACAGGGACTCCTTTACAAATGGTTTATTGAGGAGGCCGTCCCAGGGAAGGGAGAGCAAGGAAAGCATCAGAGGAAACTCAACAAAGATGTAGTCTTTGATGAGGCAAGAGAGCTTGGATCTGTGCCCCCTTTCCGGTCAGAGATGGTCTATGGGCTGGGCGTGATGTCACTGTCTGTGTATCCCTGGGACGGGTTGACAATACTCCTACCTGCTGAGAGATGTGTACAACAGTTGACAGAAGAGAATTGGGCAGAGCACCAATGATTTCTACCAAGGTGGCTTTCTGCCATCTCAGGGGTCTCTAGGGGCATGCATGGGGTCCAGCTTTCATGCTACTACACAGAAATACCATTTAATTTCCACTTTAATGTGACTGTTAAGTTAGGACCTCTCTCATTAAAGATTTTTTCTTAGAAGATTCATTTTATACTTGTGCAAGGACATTCTGTATTCCTCTTCCAGTACATTGAACTTGTCCTTTTTTGATGAACTATCATTTTCAGCCTGATTTCAACGTCTGTCCTGTGGGAAACTCATAGCCCTGTACAAATAAGGTTTAGGTATAAGGTGAGGAGATCATGAAATGCAAAGAAGGAATCAAAAAACATATTCAGATATGCTGCCACCCTCTTTCCACGTGTAGAAAGATCTGACTTCTAGTATGATTTCTATTCCGGTACAAAATGGCCAGTCACATGATGAGAACTGGATGTAGTTTCTGAACACTTGAGACTTCGCCTCATTTTGCCTAGGCTGACATGGCAGAGGCTCACTTCCGACCCAACCCAGGTCCCTACCGTTGACTGATAGGTCAACCAGCCCAAAGTGACCAACTGCTTCCAACTTACAGTCACTGCCGATGGCAGAGACTGCTGGCTACCCACCCAATTCTACATCCCCTTTTGCCTGAGAACACAGCTAGATGACATTCCCCACCACACTCGACTATACTCCTCTAAGTTGAAAGAAGCCATAGAGCTGAGCTCTAGGCAAGGAATGAGTTGAGTATGGGGTGTACTGTTTCCAGGCGCAGCTCACAGAGGGCACCTAGATGCATTTCTTTATATTTGGTTTCCCCTTCCCACTGACTAAGAAGACAGGAACCCCAGGGCACACTTGTGTGAAAGACAGCAGAACCAGTGTCCTGACTTCTGGAATGGCAGTGCCCCCACCTTGAACTCTTTTGTGAGTGAAAAATAAAGTCTGACTGGGGATGAGCCAATAGCCACTTACCAGTCACCTCACTGACAGAAATCAGGTAGCACACTCAAATTAGGATAATTTGAAGAAAAGTTATTTGCAAAGGGACCAATTACACAGGTATGGGCAAGTTGTAGGGGACCCACAGGAGATATGCAGTGAGTGACACGGGTCTACCAGCAGCCTGAAGGGACAAGGGGACAAGAGGCTATTGGAAGCCAAAAAGAGAGGCACTGAGTAGGTTCCCTTTGAGGAGAAGGATGTTTTGCCAAGGACATGGCCAGCCTAAAACTACCTCCCTAGAGGGAATCAGACAATAATACATTTCTCTCCTGTCATTCCTTCTATCCACACTCCGCGGGGGCTCCCTGTTGGACATAATCCAAAGGGAAGCCGGAGGCATTGGGGTTGATAGAACCCACATAGAGTAGACTCCTGGGGCAAAAAGGAGGGCTGAACAGGGGATCCCACGGGCAAATGGAATGTATCAACAAAATGCAGTTTGGGATCTATTTGTTCTATCAGTCAGACTCCCCTAACTGATACAGTCTCCCCGTAAGGGGGTGAGAAAGCAGTGCAACACCTTCCAGGTGCTAAAAGGGGTCAGCTGACATGAATATTCAATGAGAGGAAGCTAACGATCCCATGGAAATTTTTTATTGTTAGAAATTCTATCTAATACTGTGTCAGATCTAATATCCTACATATTCCATCCACTGGACATCTATCTTCCTTGTGAGGTTACGTAAAATGAATCTAAACCCGCTGGCACGTTAGAGCCCTGCGAATATTGGAAGACAGTATCAGATTCTTCCCTCATACTAGTTTTCTTTCTCTGCAGGAACTCCAGACCCCTCCCTACCTCGTACTGTGCGGTGTCTCAACTCTCCCGCGTGTCGGCC
The DNA here is from genome assembly GCF_018350195.1 of Panthera tigris. NCBI lineage: Eukaryota > Metazoa > Chordata > Mammalia > Carnivora > Felidae > Panthera > Panthera tigris. Next base: position 135,860,774 of record NC_056662.1, on the reverse strand, counting down.
ATCTTTCTCTGTGTGATCACTTACTGGAGGGTCTCCCTCATCAGTTGACCCGTTAAGAGGGAACAAAATACTTCCGAGGATGACTCACTTGTTTCTGTTTTTGTTATTTACAGAGAATCTATTTGTAGAACTGTCCTTTCATCAAGTAAAGCGAAACTTAATCGAGTTTTCAAGTCATGTCATAATGCGAATCATATTGACTTTGACAACTGCCTCCTCTAGGTCAGAGGTCAGCAATCTTGTTTTCTGGTAAGGGCCAGATAGTAAATGTTTTAGGCGTTGGGACCTGGAAGTCTCTGAGACAACTACTCAGCATCATGTTTTTAGCAGGAAAGCAGACACGGACAATATGTAAGTAAATGGGTGAGGCTCAGTTGCCTCCACAGCAATTCGTTTACAAGAACCGAACCAACCAGCCACTGCACAGACGTGACCCATAGACCACAATTCGCAGACACCTGTTCCAAGCCAGTGGTTCTCAAGCTTTGCCTCGCACTAGAATCTCTGGGGGGAGGTTTAAAATCCGGATCCCCGGGGCCACCCTTCATTAGAGTTAACCCACAGCATCGGGTGGGGGTGACGGGCTGGGGCCTGAAGTCCAGGCTTCCAAGGGGTCTCCACCACCCCAGTGGGAGCGACGGCCTTGGTTCCCTCCTCCTTCTTCTCTGAGGCCCCAGCAGCATGGATGGTCGTCCTTGTTACAGCCCTGTGAGGCTGGCGGGGAGGTCCAGGCTCCGTCCTCAGTGTCTGCGGTCTCTGTAAGACCGCAGTGGTGCAGTGCTTGTTAGCATAGGGTAGGTGTTGTCTAAGTTTTTTGTCTTGCTAGGCTGCCCCTTTCCACGTCCCCTGGCTAGAAGGGGAAGGCTTTTGTTGGGATTCTCCCGTGTCGCCTCTTGGGTGTCTCCACGCGGCCAACTTCCACTTGGAATCTGGGATATATGAGGCCGTACATCCTCACCAGGACCCTCACCACCGAGTCATTCCTCCGGTTCCAAGTGTCCAGGGTTCTAGTTACGCCTAGCGAGAGGAACAGGGAAACCCGTTCGGCGAGGCACATCGCCCTAGGAAGCAGTCCGGGACCACATTAGACGTGGTTCTTCCCACAGGACACTCGGGAAAGAGTTGATTGGATTGGCAAGGTCGTTCCTGGAGACCTAGATGTTTGGTGGGGCTCGGGGCTTGAAGTTTCAAGCTCATCCTTTGTCTTCAGCACCACCCACACGTACACAACCCGAAAGCCTGCTTCGGGACCGCCGCTCTGATCTACTTGAACGTGTTCACTTCATTTTGATACATGCTACCTGCTGAGCATCTTGATTCGGCGGTTCTCCATCTTCCCGTCCACTGGAATCACATGAGATGTGTCAGAGCAAGCAGACCTGCCCGTGTCAGCTCAGAGACTGAGTGTTAATTAGTCTGTGCTGCACCCTGGATTTCAGAAATTGTAAAAAGTCCCTGGGAGGCCTGGGTGGCTTGATCGGTTAGGCGTCCAACCTCAGCTCAGGTCATGAACTCACAGTTACTGAGTTCAAGCCCCATATTGGGCTCTGTGCTGACAGCTATGAGCCTGGAGCTTCGGATTCTGTGTCTCCCTCTCTCTCTGCCCCTCCCCTGCTTGCACTCTGTCTGTCTGTCTGTCTCTCTGTCTCAAAAATAAATAACAATAAAAAAAATTTTTAAGTCCCCAGGGTGGCATGAATAATTACACGTTCCCCCCAAACTCTTTTGTTGCCCCTTAGAAAAGAGCACAATCTTGTTAATAAGTGAGTTCGGCCCACTTGATTTTAATCGAACAGATCTGGGGGCCCAGGAATCTGTATTTTTACAAGAATTTCAAGACGTCTGGTGCAGAGACTCCCTTTCGAGTAACACTGACCTCGCATAGCTGCCTCACTCCCCAAAGGGACCACGGGGGGAGGGCCCGTAGCAGAGAGAAAACCGCTGACCAGTTGCACGTCCTAAGAGGTGATTCTGCAACATCCAGAGGTCCTCGAACTCAGTTGGAGGTAAGCTCCCTCCCCACCCTCTTGTCACCGGGGTCTCCTGGCTGCAAGAGGTGTTCTGAAAACAAACTTTAAGTCGGCCGGGCTACCTGTGCCCGTGCCTTCCGTAAGCCCGCTGAGCACCTAGGACAAGGAGGGAGGAAGGATGCGGGCTAGCCTCCCCTGGAGACTCATTCCCTCTGCAGATACCTCACTGCAGTTACCTGCAGGGCCCCTCTCACAATATTCACCACGGGCAGCCTCTCCAACACGACGCCACTCTCAAAACACGCCTATAACCCGACCGAATCCTAGACGGATCAAAGAAGGAAACGTGAAAAATAAGAACCTGAAGCATATAATCCTTGGAAATAGTTCTTTAATCTCAAGGTTAGAGATCTGGCAACATTCCAATAGCAATGTCTTTCTGCTTTCCTCTTGAGCTTGTCACATTCCTTAGAGGAGACCCTAAATCCTGATGGGAGGGAGCGGCCGCCCGCCCGCCTGGTGGGGTCCTGGCCTCACGGGTGTGATCCCCCCCCACCCGGCAGGGTGGGCTCTTGTCTGAACATCTTCTGTCTGATACACGAAACATAAGTTAACTTAACATTTTCTGGCTCATGTTCCCGTTCCGCTTCGTCTCCGTTTTTCCTTCCTCAACCTCCATCACGTTGCCCACACCCCTTCCTGAGTTGCCACATCATAACAACTCTGAGATCACAGAGGTTAGGAGAACAACCAGGACATGGGGTAACCGTTACCCACATATTTATGGCTACTTTGCTTCTTACTACATCCCCCTCCCTGGTATGTTGCCAGCTAGTGTTCCTCTTAGACCCTACTACGGGTTTCAGATCTCTGAACTAAGCCCACACAACATGCATCCTCTGAGTGGTGGGGTTTATGCTTTTCTTCTCTAGGTTGTACCCCTGCCATGTCAGAGGGTCTTAGCTCTTCTCAGAGCTGAAATAATGATGGTCACACATGGCTTGATGGGAATCAAGGATAAGAAGTATGCTGTAGAACCCAAATATTCTTTTGTTTAATTAGCTTAAAATAAAACTGAAATTGTATTTGTTTATCATTTCCAAATCAAGCATTTAGTTGACAGGGGAAAGGGACAGTAACTAGATTTCCTTCCTTCCTTCCTTCCTTCATTCCTTCCTTCATTCCTTCCTTCCTTCCTCCCTCCATCATTCTTGCTCTCTCTCTCTCTCTCTTTCTTTATATCTTACAAACTCAGGTTATATTTGACAGTGAAAGAATTATATGACATTGGGTTAACATCAGGCTAATATGTGTGCCCTCAATCATTATCTGGCATGGCTTTATTTAAAGAAGAATGGATTCCTTTCATAGCATGAAGAAATCAGGGTGCAACTCTACTTAAAAAAGTGCTGCTCCCTTCAAATTTGTGCAGCCATGTCCTGTTTCTACTGTCCTTCCTACTCATTCTTTCTGTCTGTGGAGTGTAGCTCATAGCATCAAGATTTCTGCTCCAGGACTCGGGAGAGAGAGAGAGAGAGAGAGAGAGCAAGAGAGAGAGAGAGAGAACACACCTGTACAAGATTTCAGAGAACACAAAGACAAGCAGAAGTTGGGCCACAGGGAGAGGACAGCTGAACACTGTAGCATGGGGGGGTAGCATGGCAGGCAGCACCCCCCTGCCTCGTGGGGACCAGCCCTGGAGAATGGAGTTCAGAGTTGTGCGACCCAGAAGACTCATCGTCGCTGAGGTTGTGGAAGACAGAAGCCTGTTTCTACTTCATTGGAAAAGTGTTGGGAGACACATGCTATGTCTAGGAGCCCTGGGAAAGAATACTAAAATGGTTTCCGTGGTAATAAATGATCATTTAAATTCAGTTAGGAAAGCTGTTATGTAATAGCTATCGATACACTTATTTACAGATTTGCTGTATTTTGTGTCTTGACTCAAGGTAGTAATATAGATCATACACCATATGTAGTGTCTATGAGTAAGTTGGCTGCAACATTTATCTGATTCAACGTCCTTGCAGGGTGAAAGGGTGTATTATTACTAGTTACAGTGGATCAACAGAAATAAACCAGGGCTACCTGGGGGAAAAGGCAACATATGGCCACCCTTTTGATAAAGAGTATTGTTAAAAGCCCAAGTGGCTGAACTGTGGTGTGAATGGCCCTAGGCTGACTGGGCCATGGCTCAGGAAAATCGCAGAACTTTCCCTCACTTCTTAACTAATAGCTGTTCATTCAGTCCAACCGTAGCAAGGACAATCGAAGGACACTGATCACGTGGCTGTTCTGCAATCGTGAGAAGCACAACCAGACGGCTGGAGTCAGCCTTCAGGATGGTCTGGTTTCTTCTATCAAGCTCCAGTGGGGAGAGGTGACTCAACAGAGTCTGGACCTCTCTCGTTACCTGGAAAATTTCTTCTCCACGGACGCTGAACTGTGTTCTCAGCAAACCCAAATCTACTCGGCAGAGAGAAAGTTGAACTCACAGACACTTCTGCTCTGACTTCATTTACAAATTAAAGTCGATTTATAGGTTTGGAAGGAGACAATCAATGTGTTCTTGACACCTTGCCCATGTTTAATAAGTGCAAGTAATGTACTAATGTAAATCGTAGTACTTTTTTTAAAGTTTAAGATAATGTATTGATTTAACCATAAACATTTATTTGCAAGATAGAAGTCATTCTGGCTCAGCACGTTATGTCTGTTCCTCTCCCTGCGCCTAGCTCCATTCTCTCTTGACTCACTACCCCTGCAGTAGTGAAACTCGTATCGTCATCATAAAAACTTTTTAGAAACCCAACGGCGTCTCTTATGCAGTTTTTACAGTTGTGATCATCTGGCTGTTGTTAGAGTTAAAAATTATAAGATGAAAAAAATATACATGTTTTTAAGCACCAGCTTGTCTTAATAGAATCGAAAAATGGAAGCTCCCAGAGTTAAATTCAGAAACAAGGGACGGAGACGCACTGCAAAGTGTCGGGAAGGCCACAACCTGGAAAGGACGTTAAGGGGGAGGAAAAGAAAATGGGCCCTAAAAGATCAATTTCCTAATTCAATTCACTTGACAAGTTGTTTTTAGTCACTTGGGCAATAATGTTTCAATCAGGCTGATTGATATGGACCAAATGAGATTCATAAATAAGTGAACGAAAACGTATTCTATGGTTTAATCTCTACTTTGGCACAAAATAGTGACTTAAGAAAATTTCCAAATATATTTTTCATACAACTTGTGGAAATTTCAGTTGGTGCGTGAGGCAGATGATCAGTGGAGGTTGTGTTTCATGAAGACAGGTTCTATGTCACACATAGCCCTTGTGATTTATTTTCTACTTCTAAAACCTCCTGGAGAAGATCTCCCATCTCTCCGATATTAACGTCACACTTACTTTTCCTAAGCAGGTTGCCAGAAACCGGGCCACATTGTCTGTCCGTCTCATCTTTTGGTCCGTGCTCTACAGGTGCTCTTGGAAGTGTGGGCTTTCTGTTGCTCAAGAAGGACATGACAACAAGGGCTTTATTCCCCAAGCCTGCAGAGTTGGGGGTGGAGACTTGGAGACACCTGTCTGAGAGCCCACAGGATGTGGTGACACACGTCTCCCTCGGATGTCCTCTGACTTCATACCCCGTAAGCTTTCTGCTAACCCAGGGGTTTTTCACATTTTGCTCCTCATGGTAACCATCCCTCACATCAGTACCGGAGCTTGGGGAACGTGGGGCAGGCTGACCTAGTGAAGGTGAAGCCATGACCCTCCTCCTACCAGGCTTGCTGTCCTGCAGTCTGTTCTACGACCAAATTTCTTAGAACTGGACTTGAAAATAAAATGCCCTGTGCCATAAAAAATATTTGAAAGCTAGTGTCTCAAACCCTGGTGTCTCCACATCCTAACCAAGAACCTTCAGGGGTGTGCACCCTCCACTGGCTGACTGTGTAGAAAGGAGGGTGGGAGGATGTAGTGGGGGTAACCCCGGAGCAGTATTTCACCACGTGGGGCATCTTCCCAGGGAACGTGGCCCCTTTGCGACATCCGGCCGCCTTTGCGTCCCCGAGCTGCTGGGATCACCTGTGTTGTCTCTGCTTGGCCAGCTCGTGGCCGATGCAGGGCATTTCCGTGGAACAAGAAAGCAATAGAGAGGGCGCCTGGGTGGCTCAGTCGGTTAAGCTTCCAACTTTGGCTCAGGTCGTGATCTCGCGGTCCTGGAGTTCGAGCCCCGCGTTGGGCTCTGTGCTGACCGCATGGAGCCTGCTTCAGATTCTGGGTCGTTCTCTCTCTCTCTCTGCCCCTCCCTTGCTCATGCTCCGTCTCTCTCAAAAATAGCTAAATAAATAGATAGATAAATAAATAAATAAATAAATGAACAAATAAATAAATACACAAAAATAAGAAAAAGAAAGCGATGGGAGCCTACGTGCCTAGCCTAGGCTCACCCTTCACAGCCTCCAGTGTGGCCCCAGCTCTGTGTGGGGGTGTGTCAAGTGGAGGTGTTTCCATATAACATCTCACGTTTCCCTTAGCGACTGCAGGGGACTGAGACGTTTGGCCAGAGGAGTCTGTGACCCAGCAGGAAGGAGACAAGGCGATGTGCAAAGCAAGGCAAGTCTGATTTGAGCAGATGAAGTGTGGACAGTCTCCTCCCCTTCCCGGCGATTCTGGAAGGGCGTTGACTTCTCTCTGAAGAGGCCACACCCCGGTAGAAGCAGCTTCCTCCGGTCTTGAGGCTGAGTGTGACGCTTGGGGAACTCTGAAGGAGGGAACAGCCTGTTGGACTTGGATGTTTGGCCTGACCTTCATTTTCAGCAAGGCAGCCATTGGTTCACCAAGCCCGCTGGTGGCCACGACACAAGCCAGCGGTGTTCAATCGCATTTTTCACGAAGAACCGGGACAAAATCACCCCGAAACTCACATGATTGTGAAACTACATTGTCTGGTTTATGACCGAGGATATAACAACTTTGGGACAGAGGCAACTGATCCAAACACTGCACAAACAGGTAATACGAGCAGGACAGAGGACAGGCAGTGAAGGAAAAGGCACATGATAATGGTTTGAACTCTGAAAATGTATGTGCAACAGTCATACGTGTTGACGTGTGGCATATGGTAAATATTCTGACTCGTGGACCAGTTGGGATCAGTGGGCAGGTGTCCGATTCCTCTCCCAGTGAGGGTCACTTTGGAGAACAAGCTCGGGGGGTCGTGCGTGCTGGCACCAGAAAGGGTTTCTCTTCCCCAGTTTCACGGCCAGATCACGAGACAGGACTTTCACATTCCCCAGCGCCCATCCCAGATCCTACCTCACCTGGGAACAAGCAAACACCTTTTCTACATTCTCTCTTAGGGAGTCTTTTCCTTTGGGCCATGACATGTCCAACTTGCATACTTTTTTCTTTTCAATGTTTTTTGTTTGTTTGTTTCTTTTGAGAGAGTGTGTGTGTGTGCAAGCAGGGGAGGGGCAGAATGAGAGGGAAAGAGAGAGAATGCCAAGCAGGCTCCATGCTGTCAGCACAGAGCCCGACTCGGGGCTCGAACCCCCGAACAGCGAGATCATGACCTGAGCTGAAACCAAGGGTCTGACACACGTCCGACTGAGCCACCCAGGCGCCCTGTAACTTTCATCCTTTTAATGCATGTTACTAAATGTAAACAAAACATACACTTACTATAACACACATGTAGCTTCTGCTAATCTGTTTAACAGCAGAGATGGTCAAAGAGGTCTAAATGTATGAGATGGTGAAATCACACACAAAAAAGGAACTACACGAGTATGTAAATACATATAAATGCATACGTGTGTGTATGTATTTGTCTGCAGGTTTGTGTATTGCAAACGTTTTCTAATGATAACTAATTTGAAAGTGACTTTAAATAAACTAAAGAAAATTTAGTTAGATGATTCTTATTAGACCATTCAGTAGAATTGGTTGAAAGATGTGGCCTCATAAGGCACTATTAGGTTGGTAAAGAGGCTCTTTGGAGCGAATTGATTGTCAGATTTCCATGGTTAAACCTTAGCAACTGACAATACGCTTTTGATTTTAAGTGTCGGGTGCTGGGCACCACCTGGTCCGTGAGTCCGGGCTCTGCTAGAAATTCATCCTTTTAAATTACTTTTACATTTATTATATATCTAATTTATTATATTTAGGGGCTTCATATATATTGGAAACTTACAAAAAAGGCTTTGAAAATACGATAACTTTTCACAAAATATGAGAAATGCTTTTATTTACAAAAACTTTCTTATAGCTAAGATTACACTTTCGTGATCATTTTTCGAGAAAATAATGTTACTTTTAATTATGACATTTTAAGTAAAAGATATATCTGCCTAGGGCATCTTTATACATGAATGCTTTTAAAGAATTGATGGGAAAAATACACCAGGTTTTCTTCATGTTGTCAAAAATTTAAAATACATACTTAGAGCTGGCAGTATTATTTGGATGGATGTTCTCAGTATGCTTATGTGTGACACTCTTATGGAACAAATAAAATTACTCATTGAGTGCTATTTCACAGAAAAAAAATGAGAAACCAAGTAAAAGAGTTGTGGTGATAATATATTTAAAGCTGCTGCTTATGCATAACCACAAAGACACAGAATTCAAATGGATCCTGTTTTTCATCCATTTGAAACAAACAACTCCCCCACCCTAAACCAAGATATTCATATAAAACAGATGCTACAAATATATTTAAGGTAGCTGCAGGTTTCCACGCCTGCATTTTTCATTCAGGTGTTTCATTATTTTATGACAGTTAATATAACGTCCGTGTTCTAATGACAATTTCCATATTCTTACATACAAATTTATATTTTAGGTCTTTTATTTATTTATGGATAGCCTATAACAGCACTGGGGAAATAACAAAAAGGTATCTGTCAATTGTTAAAATTTTTTCTATGCATCTATATTCCTTGAGTGTCAATAATAGATCCCAGGAAGCTTTTAAATATGTAATATTGACCCAATTTCAAGCCTTCTAAAAAGCAACCTTCTTCTTGGCCACAGATACGGCTAGTGCTGGCTTTGGAGACTCCCCTGTCTCCCAGACCTTACTGAAATACTTCATAGTCTGCTAAACATTAACGTAAGAAAGGGTCATGGCTTTTTTGGAGCCATCATAATCTATTGGGTCATGGCTTTTTTGGAGCCATCATAATCTATTGGGTCAAAGCATGTTTCATTGATAAGACACTTCTGCTTACCCTGCAGTCATGGAGGTCCGCCGGATCAGGCGAGACACCCAGAGCCTTATGAAATATTTACAAAAGGCCTTCCTCCGTGCACACGGAAGTCTTCCAAATCAAACGGCTCAGGCAGTTTCAAGTGTTGAGGTTGAGAAGGTGAGGGAAAATAAGAAAAGGAATAACAAAATCAAGCAAAAAGAACATTTCAGATGAAAGGAAGAAATGGGTAGAATGTTTGCCAATGGGTAATACTCCAATAAAGGCATAGTGTTTGTAGGGTCATTAATAAGTCAGCCTTATCAATGATCATGGGCTGTGGTGGCCTGAGAGGGACGGGGAGTGTGTAATGAAAACACAATTATAAGTCTTCACCCTTTGGTTGAGAAACATTTCGCACGGACCCTGAGACTTAAGAAGCTTGATACTCTGTTGAATCACGGGCCTCCCTAAGCCATCACATTAGCGCAATAATTTCTTGAAAAGAAAAGAAAAAAAAAAAAAAAAGATCACTGAACAAGTCCATTTTTGTGAAGCTTACACCGAAGCAGGAACTACTAATTCAGACTCACCATGTGTTGTGAAGAGAGAGAAGAGAGCCAAACGAGAGATCTTCTCTCTCTGGTCATTGCTGCCCTGACATTCAACCTGCTCCTTTGACCTGACGTAGCTGGTATTTTGTCTCTGTAACGGGCAAAGGGATAACAAAGACACTGATTACTTCTGGGACAGAGGCAGCTTGAGCTCCACGCAAGGATGGCTCGGTCCTGTCTAGGATCTCTGGGCCTCGAAAAAGCAGCCAACCGGATTTCTCCGAGGCAGAGATCACCCCGCTATTGCTGTCTGTCTCTCTTCTTGTGAAACGGAGATAGGAGACGTTCCGGTTCCAGGGGCTGCTTTTCCAAAGTGCGCTCTGGGCCACCCTCCCCTCCCCGGCACCCTCCCACCCCCACCCATCTCCTCTGGCCTCGCTCCGCATTCATCCCAGGCTAGCCGTCTTATGATAAAAGAGAGATGCCATGCGGTGTAAATTCAGTCAGACTGTCAATGTATCTACACACTCAGTCTCTGCTCAATGTTCCATGACAACAAGGTGAGACGGCAGAGGTTATCCGAACAGCTGCTGCCTAGGCTGGCAATTCCAGGCATTGAGGACCATCTGTCTATATGTTCACAAATGTATATAAGGGCCATCTATCAGACTGGCTGTCTGCAGCTGACTCCCCATCAGGCCCGCTTCCTTCCTCGGCGTGGGACAATAAGGGCTGGTTCTTTGCTTTGTGTCACACAGAATGGCTGATTTGATTAAGTCCCCAACTCTCATTATGCTAGGTAGGGTGTAGAATTTCAATGATAATCCATAATGCATGACCAGTTTGTCGCCATGGCAACATAAATTCAAGGTTACTAGCTCAGACGCATAATTGGGTGTGCATTGAGCTCTGAAGACGGGCTGTTAAAATTCTTGTCATAGAAAAGTAGCATCCATCATACTGTCTGAAATTGCAAAGTACTCATAATCAGCCAGAAAAATCCTTGGAGAAAAATGTTAATAAAATAACTATTACGGTCTAATAAAATTATTAAGTTTAACCACTTTGGTTTTTCGAGTAGTTCAGTTAGGAAGAATGAAACAGACACCTCATTAAACACTGGAGATTTAGACTGAACCTCCCCCCACCAGGAATTGCAGTGAAATATGGACCTGAAGAATTTGGGGTCTCAGTTTGATGGACTGATCAAAATAAGCCCCACGTGATAAAATATACCAGTGCGCGCCCGTTTGTTTCATTTCTGTATTTCATATCGGATTTTTCTTAGCTGGAAGGATATTTCCTTAATAAAATGCTCTGGGGGAAACTAAATTCACTTCCGTGCTTTAAAATGCTGAAAATTAAATTATGCATGTTATTGGTTGTATCTCCCAGAGTAGGACACGAAAACTAAGGTGGTGACAAACAAAAAACAAAAAAAGGAAAGAAAGAAAAAGAGTCACAAAGACATGAGACCATGTTAAATGATCGGCCCACGCCACCATGAATTCGTCGTGGTGCCTGCAAACGTTCCGAAGAGGAATCTTACTCAAATGCGTAAGGCTAAGAAAAACCCGGTGCAAAATAACACGTGTCCTCTGCAAAAGGGTTTCATCTCCCGGGCCAAAATAATTATGGTAATTACTTGTTTTGGTGTCTGGCTTTGCCGGTGAAGTAGAACCAGGCACGGAGTTATATAAATGAGCCCCACACAAATGGCTGAAAATTAAGCTCAGGGTGTTCTTGGAGGGGGCACAGCAAGGCTCATTGAAGAATCCCTCTCCCCCCACTCAGTGTCTTTGAGGACGACCAGCCTTTCTCCATGGCGTGGCTTCTTTGGGTTTTAAGCACGAGATGCTCTCCTCTTGATATGATTTATCCTGGTTTTGCAGAAAACCGAGAAGACCAAATGGGAATACATATAGTTTAAGCACACAACACAGGGAGGCATGTTTTTTGAAAGACCGGCCTGCCCTTTGTCTCTAAGGCTGAGCTTTTATTTAATTCCGTGGAAGAAACTTAGGATTCCCTGACTTACAGGATAAGACAATTCCTGCTGAACGAAAAGCAGATGAGGCCACATGACCATGGAAACAGCGCTGTGCTTTCCCGAGGACCTTGCAGGAAGTGAGGTTTAATTGCTTCTGCGTTTCGTTTTTACACTGAGCTCTCTCAGCCGCTCTCAGTCCTGTTTTCTTCTCCAGCTAGCCTCCGGGAGATGCACAAAAGCAAGTTCTTTCCCTTTGTGTCCTATCTGCCGTCGTTATAAAATAACGAAACTATTAGGTAAGGGCACAAATAAAACTAACGTTTGGGCAGCTGACATCATTTTCAATACGTCGTTTACTTTATAGGATTTCTACAAAATTTCCTCAATTTTCTACAAAGCCAAATGAGATCGGATTTTTTTTTTTTTTTTTTTAAGTAACAGAGATGTATTTTTTTCACCTCGCATCCCCAGGACCTTTGCAAAGTTTAAAGTAGAAAATAAGAAAAAGGCAAGAATCAAAATCAGATGACCTAATTCGGAATATAGATGTAATTTTATATTTTTTATGTTGTGTTTAATCATACTAATGGCTGCGTCCTTTGGAATTTTTGTGTTTTTTTTTTAAATGAAGGTACTTTGTGTGGTGCAGTTTCATTTGAAATATGAAGGGGTTTCTGTCTGAAAGAGCTTGCTTACAAAAGTCACATCTGGAAGTACATTCAGATTCAAATGCACACATGTAACTCCAATTAACATTACGAATGCTAAGGAAAATATACCGCCAGCCGGCGGAGGGGGGATGGGGCAAGAAACTGAAGAAAGAGGTTTGTGTCTCTGATTTAAATACGAGTGACTTTCTGGAGAACACCAGCATGTGGTCAAATGGACTCCTATTGTGGAAATGCATTGGCTCTCAAGACAGAATAACATTTCGGATTTGATGGCCAGTGAAGCGAGCCCATGACCAGCAGCAAATCCCGAGCCCGTGAACCTGCCCTAGAACGGGATCCCTACAAACGGGCAAGGTGTGAGCCTGATGTAGTCTCGAGAGGCTTTAGGATCATTTAAAACTTTGTAATTGGAGGAGTTAGGCTTTCCTGTATGTAAGTACACAAAGCTGTATCGATCAAGCACTAATATATGCTGATTCACAACATCCTGCCGACTGTTATTAAAAATTCCTTACGCTAAAAACGCTCATAAGACTGATAAGGACAAAAAGCCCACCGATTTTTTTAATTAGACTACACGCTTCAGCACCAATCACGTGCGTTTCCTTATAACCAACAGTGCAGGATTTTCTAATATCCTTTAAAAAATCAATGGCAATCATGTTTTCTGTTTATGGAAGCAGAGACAATGAAGGTATTATAATATGAGCATCGTGGGGCGCTTGGGTGGCTCAGTCGGTTAAGCGTCCGACTTCGGCTCAGGTCACGATCTCACGGTCCGTGGGTTTGAGCCCCGCGTCAGGCTCTGTGCTGACGGCTCAGAGCCTGGAGCCTGTTTCAGATTCTGTGTCTCCTTCTCTCTGTGACCCTCCCCCATTCATGCTCTGTCTCTCTCTGTCTCAAAAATAAATAAACGTTAAAAAAAAAAATTAAAAAAAAATATGAGCATCTTCTGTCCGCTGTGCCTCAAAGTCTCCATTAAAAGAATCCAGATTTGCAACTTGAAAATATGCTGTGTTAATTTTCGTTTTCAACGAGGTACAACTTGATATTAGTCAATCCTTCCAAGTCCGAAATGATTCTGAAACAAGTACTTGATAGATACCTACAAATAATAATGTACTAAACCTCCAAGTAAATTGTGAGACAGATCAAACTTCTTCCTGTGCAGAAATGAGCAGGGGCTTCTCATCATTTCAGCACCAAGTACGCAAAAGACACAGAGCCGACGAAGGAAGGAGCTAGTGCATGCCTATGCCCCCCGCCCCGATCGATCATATCCACACGTGACTCAGGTTTTCTTCCCATCATTTTTCTCTGCAAATTGAGTTTCGCTTGTTATCACTTCATATTCTGATGCCTGTCCCCTCATTTGTGAGCTTTACAAACTTCGGGAAAAAATAACACCCATTATAGTTGGACACATTTGGTTGGGAAAACCTGGATGATGCGCGTCTTATATTTTTTAATACGGGTGATAAACGCTGGTACCTATCTGCTTTCTGCGAAGTGTACTTTAGTAATATGATTTTTTTTTAAAAAAAGAGCTTCTTGAAGTCAAGTCGCCGCATACAGCAATTACAGAGAATGTGTTGCATTCAAATTAATATAAAATATATATCTCATTGTATACACATACGTACACAATTTATATGTGCGTATAGGTGTAATCTTTCCATGGTTGACAAATCTAAGAACTTGGTTGGTTTTCCTTTCTTCCTGGGAAGCGCATTTATAATCACATCTGTCTTTTATTAATTCTATGGTAATTTGGTACAAAGTTAAGTGTAACAGTCTGAGGACTAGTTTTGATTCATATCTACCTCCGTTTCTTTCCAGTTATAATTGAACACAGGTGTGAGCAGCCCCGATCTTTCCTTTTCTTGTGTGACGTTCAGAATGATCTGTGCCTCGTGGGAGTTGGTGGCGCTGGACGGGGCGAGAGTCCTTGTCACCGTCCACAGGGCAGCTATGGTGATAAACCCTGAGCTAATGTACCCTCGTAGCTAACAAAATGCACTTACCTAACATCTGAAAAAATTGTGATGGGCGGCCATGCAAAGGATCATCAACCGTAACTCTGATGTTTTCATTTAGTTTTTAAATATCGCCAAAGAAAACGTACACGTATTTGTGATAATCTTACCAGACCTAATATGGAAATATATTGAAATTGTGAATCAATATCTATCGAATGAGAGTCAATCAGACCTGTGAGTGTCTGAAACTTGCGGTAGAAAAGAAGCGAGCAATGAGAAGAAAGATCTATTCCATACTTTCAAATAATTACCATACTATAAAATTTACATTTAAAATCATTCTGAGTATAGTTTAATCTCCAACGTCAAAGACGCTAAGAACATCTGGCTCATAGAATTTTTGGTCTCGAATGGACTCTAAAAGGCATGTGTCACACCTCAATTATTTGTGCCTTTTTTTGAGAACCCTCCAAAACTGACCCTCCAATTTGTATACGAACATGCCTAGTGTTGAAGAACTTATTATTTCTTAAAGAAATCCATGATTGTCTTTATACTAAGCTGGACTCTGTCTCCCAAACCTTCCGTTAATCAACCCAACTTCTCCCTCTTGTCAGCAAACAAAATAAAACTAATATATCTTTTTTTTTTAAGTTTTATTTATTTTTGAGAGAAAGAGCATGAGCAGGGGAGGGCCAGAGAGAGAGGGACACAGAGGATCCAAAGTGGGCTCCACACTGACAGCAGCGGGCCCAACATGGGCTCGAACCACAAACTGTGAGATCATGACCTGAGCTGAAGTTGGCCGCTCAACTGGGCCACCCATGCTCGCCAAACTAATATGTCTCATATGCCACTATCATTCTCATATTTCTGGAAAACCCCATCCTCTCTCCTTAAGATGAAAGAATTCAATGTCTTCAAACGCTCCTCACCTGACGTGGAAGTCACAGGAATACATTTTTAAGATCAACGCATCAAAAACGGCAACCACTGAACACAACCATGTATGGAAACGAGTAATGTCAGATTTAATCTCTTTTGATGTTTTTCACGAATCAAAATCGGTTCCACTGCCAAACAAACACTTAATGTCAGACTGTTTGCTTATTAATTCCATAGGAATACAAGTTGGAGGCCAAACAAATAACGTGGATTTCTGATTACTGTAGCATCGACTGTATCATGTAAACATATTTTTCTCTTCTTCTGCCTGCCGTCCCCACTCTCCCACCTCTTCCCTGCTGTCTGTCCTACAGCTCCCCACCCCCCAGTGTTTCCAGGGCCTCACATGCAAACACACGCCCACAAATGGATTGCACTCGAAGTATCTTCCTTTCCTTTGCAGAATTCTTTGCCAGTGGCTGAAATTCTGGGGGCAATATTGGACGAAGAGGTCACGGGCAACATCTGGAATGGTGTGGACTCTTAATAAGATGTGATCTCTGCATTCACACACACACACAGAAGTTAAATATTTGGTTAGGTAGATGACATTCCCCAGGAAACCTGAACCTTGTTTCCTTCCCTGAGACCTGCAACGTATCATAGACAAAGACACTGTACAACCCGCACCTAAATATTGGGTCTGTGGCAAATAAAATTCCTTTCATTACCACGCAGCAGAGTCCTTCCACTTAAATTCGTAGGCCCGTGACCTTTTCTACGACTTTAGGCACCAAATCCTCCACACCTTCTTCCCATCAAGTTCCCATTAATACTGTGATGGAATTCTCCGTTCCTTTTTGCTGCCTTGCTCCCCCGGTGAGAATGAAGATGACATTTGGGTCACCCCGGGATGTTTGGCACCCATCGCAGTGCCTGAAACACACTAGCATCCAGCAGATATTAGTAAATGAGTGAAAAGCGATAGAAATATGTGAGTTCTTATGGTACCACACAAAGTAGGGCTCTCGCATCGTTTCTCATGTGTATGTGTGTATGTGTGTTTTCCTCTCTCTCTCTCCATAAGATCTTCCCACAACACTGTTCTGAGTGAGTTGCCACAGAACATTCCTACAGTAATGCGGTCTTCCCTGGCCCACCTCCTACCAGCACTCTGAAGCCAAAGAGAAGCCAGAGTCGGCACAGGCCTCAATGGGAGCACCGGGGCCTTCGGCATTTCCAAGAATCAGGCAGAGAGCAGGAGAGAAGGTTTCCGACAAGGTAAGAAGAGACGGCTTGCCCGGGAAGGTTCCGCAGTGGCTGGAATTGAAGGAATCTTAACAAGGCCTATTCAGAGCAAGCCCTGGGGGGCGGTCCAGAGCCCGCCGGGCCTCCTGTGCCCTACCTGAAATAGCTTCTTTCTCCTGGGTCACATCCATGTGAAAGATGAGGTCACTGAAGCCCGCACATGCCTTCCATGTTCTCCCCTGAACCACATCCTGGGTCAGCGGGGGTTCGAATCCCAGGCTGGGTCACGGGAGGGTCCACAGTGCATCGGTGATACAAGAGGAGGTCAAGGGATTAGAAATCAGGGTGTGTAAGTCCTACGGGGCAGAGAGGGAAGCCGAGAGCCACGAATCACTCCGGGGACCAGGGAAGGGCACAGGGTGAATGCCACAGCCACGGGCAGAGGAGTGGGAGTAGAAGAGTCCCAGACAGAAGACCAAGGACAAATACGTGGAGGTGCAGAGAACACCCCGCCCTCGGGCATGGCGCTCGGATCGGGGCAGGAGAGCGAGGGTCAGGCTGGGAAGACTGGGGTGGAGCCAAGATGGTGTCCGCCCCCACCACGCCCCCTCCCCCACCGGGGGCAGCTCCCACGTGCTCACATTTCAAGAAAACACTGATGCGAATGTTTTCCACCAGGTAAATCCCAAAGGCTTTGGAAACTTGAAAACTTGAAAAAAGATGGTATCGGCCAGATGGCCTCTCGATCTCCTTCCAGTCTCGGGAATCTCCAAGCCTTGGTGACCAGCCCATAAACAGAACGGCAGGGCCTTCCCGGCAGGTCGGCGGCCTCGCCGTCTCGGCCCCACAGTGTCCGTTCTGCTGTACGTCTGAATCTGAAAGCCGGAGTCGCAGAACTACGGACGTTTGCATCCTTCAGAAAAGTTTGCTGTGATCGAGGAACTGAATCTAAATGAAACATTTCCCTCCTTTTTGCTTCGGAAACCACGTGCAGCTAACCTGCGGTAGCAACAGAAAAGACGTATTCTCCTAGAATTCCACACTTGGGGTGCTCTAGCTCACCTGTGAATTAAAGGCCTTTGTCCTCCCCAACGTCTAGTCTGAATGGTTTTCTAATCACCAAAATCCCCGGAACCATATGGTATCCTACAAACTGTTTTGTTGCAGGGAGATTATGGAAATAACCTTCTTTTTATTCTGACACACAGTTGTTCTCAGTTCATGGTCCAGTGGATTGGCATGGAGCTAGACTCAGGTTTTCTCTATGGGTTATTAATAATAGCCTACAAAATTAATAGCCATACCTTGTACTAATCTAGCCCCTCTCAAAGCATATTATCTCAGCTTTATTATCTCGTTTTCCCACACGGATTCCCCGGGAGAAACGGCTATTGCAGATCAGGAAACTGGAGGCAGAGAGCCATGTTACCCAGTGGGTCAGCATCGAAGATGTGACTAACCTTAAAGCCCAGGTCCCGGCAAGGGATTCTCTTCTTTGAAGAGCATGCCGCACAGGAAATGTGTATTCCCTGTTCCCACACGTCTTGACACATTTTGGCCTTCTCGAGTGATTTCACGATTCCAAGGTGCCCCATCCTGAGAACATCCTCATCGATGTCACGTCCGAACCTCACATGAGCCGCTTACAGAAGAAATGACGGTGTTTACCTTGCGACGTCCCAGTTAAGCAGTCTGTGTCCGCTGCCTTCTCCTATAGGACCACTGTCATTTCCTATGGAAGGCTCGAGCCTTAAATACTGCAATTAGAGATCAATTACTCAGTCCCAGTCACTGAGTGCCGATGAGCCTGAGGAGGGGCCTTTCCAGAAGCATCCTTCAGACCTCAGTGCAAAAGAAAGAGCCCCCCTTCTAGTGTGTGCTCTGGGGCATCGGAGTCCTGGCCACTGTGGCCAGCTGGCTTTTATTTTTCTCTGTAACCATTCTTCAAGCGATTCCATTTTATTACTAGGTGTAGAATGTATGGAAACATTCTTATCTGAGAAGGGAAGTTTGACAGTGACCTAAATAACTAAGGCATAAAAACATAAATGGTGATTAAAAACACGCACCTAGAAGCTTGAGCATGACCCCGGCATCAGGGTAACCTGAGATGTCGGTGTCACTGCTACCCGTGGGGCTTAAGTGAGTATCTCAGCCTGTTCCTGGCTGAGTCTGATATTCCTCTATTAAACATTTCTGAGCAGGTTAGTTGCCCATTGTAACCTGGTCCCTATCCGCTGGCATTTCCTTATGTGAGGGCAAGTACTGATTTTACAAAAGTTTCTATCTCTGTATGCATTTGTCCCAAGGATAGATTTTAGAGTGCAAAGTCTTTATTATATATGTTTTGACAAAATTACCTACATGTCATTTCATGGGTGTGGGCTGCTCTGAAGTGTGATTCTCCTTAGGGCAGGAGGTTCACTAACCATAGAAACCACAGAGGTCCCAGCAATTCTCGTCTCTTTTTACAAACGAGAGGGATATATCTTATATGCTCTTCGAAGAAATACGAGAACAAATGCCACGTTGAGTTTTCACTTAAAATCTGAAAGTGAATCCGATAAAGGGTTGAATATAATCCTGTAAAATGGTGGGCTGCAGTTACTGAGGTGGGAGAAACAGGAAACAAAATCCTTGACCAATAAAATATGAGGTTGAGGGGCACTTGGGTGGCTCAGCGGGTTAAGCATCCAACCCTTGATTTCAGCTCAAGCCATGATCTCACAGTTCCTGAGATTGAACCAGGGGTGAGGCTCTGCACCAAGCATGGAGCTGCTTAGGATTCTCTCTCTCTCCACCTCTCTCTCCCTCTGTCTCTCACTCTCTCTCTGCACCACCCTCCTCATTTTCTCTCAAAATAAATAATAAACATTGATTTTTAATGCTTATTTATATTTGAGAGAGAGAGAAAGAGAGACAGAGCATGAGCAGGGGGGGACGGGGCAGAGAAAGAGGGAGACACAGAATCCAAAGCAGGCTCCAGGCTCCGAGCTGTTAGCACAGAGCCCTTTGCAGGCTCGAACTCATGAACCGTGAGATGATGACTTGAGCCAAAGTCGGCCACTTAACCGACTGAGCCACCCAGGTGCCCCTAAATTAATAAACACTTTTTAAAAAAGAAAGAAATGGGGGCGCCTGGGTGGCTCGGTCGGTTAAGCGTCCGACTTCGGCTCAGGTCATGATCTCACGGTCCGTGGGTTCGAGCCCCGCGTCGGGCTCTGTGCTGACAGCTCAGAGACTGGAGCCTGTTTCAGATTCTGTGTCTCCCTCTCTCTGTGACCCTCCCCCATTCATGCTCTGTCTCTCTCTGTCTCAAAAATAAATAAACGTTAAAAAAAAGAAAAAAAAAAGAGAAAGAAAGAAAAGGACCTACTTAGCTTAAAAAAAAAGACAGGTTGGGAGATAGTATTTAAGACATATAGAGAACAGACGGCACTTAATATCCGATGACTTTAAAGACGTACAAACACCAATAAAGAATAATTGAGCAAACAGTAAGAACAGGAAGTTTACAGAGGAAAAAGCACACAAAAAAAAGCTTAAGCATGTAAAAGCATATTCAATCTCATCAATAATCAGGGAAATGCCAATTAAAGAATAATAGGACACAATTTATTTGCCAACCAGTCTTGTAAAAATTAGCACCTTTGGCAATAGCCAGCATTGAGAAGAGTGTAGGAAAGTCAGTGCAGTTAAGGAAGTTAACCTATTCCCACTTTTTAAGAGACCAGTTTGGGATCAATGGTTAAAAACATAAATGTTTTTGGGGTGCCTGGGGGCTCAGTGGGTTAAGTGTCCGACTTTGACTCAGGTCATGATCTCACGGTTTGTGGGTTCAAGCCCCACATCAAGCTCTGTGCTGACAGCTCGGAGCCTGGAGCCTGCTTCGGATTCTGTGCCTCCCTCTCTCTCTACCCTCCTCCACTCGTATTCTGTCTCTGTCTCTCTCAAAAATAAATAAACGTTAAAATTTTTTTAAATAAATAAACATAAATGTTTTCATTTTTTAACAATAATTCTTCTTTACAGCACCTATTTATTCTACAGAAATATCTGCAATTATGCACATAGCACATTTACAAGGATGTTTAACATAACACTTACTGTAAAGGCAAAAAGTGGTAAAACAATGGAAGTCTTTAAAAGAGAAAGTTATCAAAAATGGGAGATTTTTGTTATGAAATACCATAAAACAGTTACAAAGCTTTGCATATACTGGAAACCAAGTTTTTTTGAGCTATACCTTTATCTTTATGGAAATAAAAACACATTGAGAGTATTCCATGTAGTATTATCCTGTTGATACTTTATACAATACAAAAAAGGGGGAAAAAAGAAGAAAGTGTGAAAGTTAAAGGGGGTGCTGTGAAGATCTACGACAGTTGTTGAAATAAACTCTGAGGAGGTGGGAGGAACAAAGGAGGAAAGTCAGGATGGAACGGAAGGAAGGCCATCAGTTTTAAATCTATATACAGTAAAACCTTGGATTGAAAATAACTTGTTCTGCGAGTGTTCCGCAAGACAAGCAAACGTTTCTAATAAATTTCAACTTGATAAATGAGCGATGTCTTGCCATACGAGTGGAACATGATGCTGAATGTCACATGGTCACAACTGGGCTGATGGTTCTTCTCTCTCTCTCTCTCTCTCTCTCAATGCGGGATTGTGGGTGATTTTTCCCATGCTCGGATGCTTAGTCTTGAGCCTGCTAGGCCAGGGTGTTGGGCAGAAATCAGTGATTTTTCAGAATGTTGGAAGGTGCTCACACCTTGCACTAATGTATTTTTAGTCACTTCAAAGCACCTATGGACAGTCCTTTTCTTTTCCATCCAAGAGTGAGCTTAGGAAGGCTTTGCTTGATTCTAGGTCAGGAAAGGCTATAGACTCTTTCCTCTGCTGCCTTATTGCCAGTTCCATTAAATACAGTAGATGACAAGAGTTCATTAATACTGTACTGGTCCACATCCATTAGTGATAGTGAAAGTTGTCCTACACAAAACCATCCATGAAGGTTTTCAAAGGTAAGTGCAGGTTAATTTGCTCTTCTTTATCTTTTGTATTTATTTTCTTTATTATTTACTATTCTAATCATTTTTATATGAATATTTTTGGGTTGTGGAATGAATCATCTGAGTTTCCACTATTTCTTATGGGGAAATTTATTCAGATATAGGAGTGCTTTGGATTACAAACATGTTTCCAGAATGAATTGTGCTCCCAAACCAAGGTTTTTCTGTACTTCTTTGCTGATTGCATTAGTTTATAACTAGAAAACAGTGGTAGCGTTTTCTGTCGACGGTTATGTTGTTTTTAGTTTTGTAACACTATGGTTCAGAATAATCAAAAAAACAAATAGGGTAACAAAAGCTCAGGGCCACAACCATAAGCTCCTGGGCTCTGGAAATCTGTCAACAGTTTCTAAAGTGTTTGCGGTGGATTCAAACACCACCCTTGGCCGCTGAGCATGGGCCAAACTCAGTCCATACAATCTTCTGGTGGCTGGTGTATTTGAGTATATCCATTCTGTCCACGAATAAAGAAATAGAAGAGAGTAATGTGAACCAAAGGTCTCAACCATAACAATAAAAAATTGATCGACCACAAACCTCAGAAAAACTCAGAAGAATCTACCACAGAAGGAAAAGAAAAACTATCCATGATGAAAGATTTCTACAATCCTGTCTTCCAAGGTGGGGGGGGGGGAAGACATTAATGGTAGCTATTTAAAAGGAGTATAATGCCCTAAGAATTAAAGGTGAACAAAACGGAAAGGAAGAGGAAACTGTTTCCTAAGGGAGAACTGCCCCAGGACAGAAATACGGCAGCAGAAGTGGTACACGTCACACAAATTCACATGGAAAA
Source organism: Panthera tigris (assembly GCF_018350195.1). NCBI lineage: Eukaryota > Metazoa > Chordata > Mammalia > Carnivora > Felidae > Panthera > Panthera tigris. The sequence goes on along the minus strand of NC_056662.1, from coordinate 135,838,426 downwards.
CAGCAAAAAGACAAACTGATACTAATAAAAAAAAATGAGTGATGTAGAAGCTAAATTTGGGTAACTGTTTTAGAGTACAGAAAGGCCATACGCTCACAAAAAGAAAAAGAAGAAGGGGTGAACCTGGGGGTCTCAGTTGGTCAAGCATTAGATTCTTGATTTTGGCTCAGGTCATGGTCTCATATTCCTGGGATTGAGCCCCACATTGGGCTCTGTGCTGAGCGTGGAGCCTGCTTGTCTCTCTCTCTCTCTCTCCCTCCCTCTCTCTCTCTCTCTCTCTCCCTCTGCCCCACCCTGGCTTGAACTTTCCCTCTCTCTCTAAAATAAAATTTTTAAAAAATCTTAAAAAAATATAAAGAAAAAGAAGAAGGTACATATGGCAAACAGAACACAGACTTAATACCTGGATGATTGGCATTCAAGAAAGAAACAAATTTGAATAAATTAAATGGAAAGATTCGGTGTGCCTGGATGGCACATTTGCTTAAGCCTCTGACCCTTGGTTTAGGCTCGGGTCATGATCTCATAGTTTGTGAGATCAAGCCCTGAGTCAGGCTCTGTGCTGATAGCTTGGAGCCTGCCTGGGATTCTCTCTCCCTCTCTCTCTCTCTCTCTCTCTCTCTCTCTTTCTCTTTCTCTCTCTGCCCCCTAACTCTCCCCCACTTGCTCAAGTGCACACACTCACTCGCTCTCTCTCAAAGATAAATGAATAAATTTTGAAAAAAAAAGAAATGGAAAGATTAATAAAAAATATAACAGAAGAAAACTATTGATGATGAAAACATCACCAGTTCTATGTGTACTAACACTTCCATTCGAAAATAAGTTATCAGAAATTTATCCCAATTTTGCCACATCCTGTGAAGTACTCTTAATATCCCCAGTAATAGCTGCATCAGCAGAAAGATTCTTTGCAAAACTAAATATCATCAACTATTTAAGATTTTTGAGGAGACTGACTTCACCTTCAGTCATCAGTTGAAAGTGAAAGTGAAGTTGAAAGTGAAAATATAAATTTTGATGGTCCACTAAGTAAATTTGTGGGAAGGTAACCACAAAAATCTCGTAATCAAGTTCTATTAGTGAAGTATTAATCACCATAGTGTACGTATATGCTTATGACAGTCAAACATCAGTTATGCAACTTAAAAATTTTGCTACACATCACTATTACACCTATTACATTTTATAAGTAATAACATATTTTAACCAACGTGAAAAGAAACAAGTTTTATATCACAGTACCTTTAATGTGTCTTCCTCCTGCTTTTTGAACAATGGGCCCACATTTTTATTTTGTACTGGGACCCACAAAGTATGTTGCTGGCCTTGGGGAAATGTTTTTATAAGAATCAAAACATACCAATATTCTTATAAATTAGGCACAAACACCAGAGTAGATAAATGAAAACACCATATACTTTACAGGGTCAACACTAAAAAAATAAAAGAAAAAAGAAAAAAGAAAAAAGCCCAGCTTGAAATGCATTTATTAATAGGTAAAATCTCCACAGTTGAACCAATCTCCATTCACACTATCTAATTACCCACCGTTAGTAACAGACACACCAAAAACTGATCGTCATCAGCTTTTATCAAAAGGTTAGTGATCGGGGCGCGTAGGTGGCTCAGTTGATTGAGCGTCCTACTCTTGATTTTGGGTCAGGTCATGATCTCATGGTTTGGTTTGTGAGTTTGAGCCCCTCATTGGGCTCTGTGCTGGCAGAACAGAGCCTGGTAGGGATTTTCTGTCTCCCTCTCTCTTTGCCCCTCTCCCTCTCGTGCTATCTCTCTTTCGCAAATAAAAATAAAATAAACAAACATTTAAAAAAGAAAAAAAAAAAAGGCTAGTGACCAGAGTCTGGGAATTATGGCCCTGGTTCCTGACGGGGATGTGGTGGCTGAGTGAGATCATCTGTCAGCCTGTGGGAGTATAGATGCCTCTTTCCATTAGACGTTCAGATCCACTTTCTCACTCAACCCTCCCAATAATTCCATCTCAGTTCTCTCAAATTTAGAGAAGACAAGTGGTTCCCTTAAGGTGAAACAGCCAGTCAACCACAGAGTAGGGGATCAAACCAGGTTTTCTGACATGAAATCTAGAGCACATGGCGTTGCCCCGATGGCGAAACGAGAGCTGGCCTGTCTACTGTCTTTCTTAACGTTCCACCAGATTTGGTGTCGTGCCTGAGGCATAAAACCATTTCAGAATAGTATTTCAAGATATGTTCAGGTGAGATTGGGCCAAATTTTTACACACTTGCAAATTATCATGCGTATCTCTTTAGTAAGAGGGTCGACTTGGGGGTAACAAGGTAATGATGGACTTTGGGCAGGTTTAGGAGGGAGTTGCTCCCATATCAACCCTATCTGGCGAAATAACTAAGCAGACAGAACTGAGCAAGGAAGGCATATGGCTGATATTTTCCATTGTGGAGTAGGCTGAATTTACAAGCCACACACCCTGGAGGTAAATAAATATCCTTGCCTGAATCCAGGAAGGAGCTTAGACCCGAGTGGTACCTACAGTCCAGGTGCAACTTCTCATTGGCTGAGGACTTTCCCTCCTCCGTCACCAATTAACATGTTTCTACCAAAATATGGAGCTCTTTAGTCAAATCAGATGCTCATCATTGAGCAAACTTATAATTACTTTCACTTACATTCTGAGTACGATTTTCTTAGTAGAAAAACCACAGCTTTAACAGCTTTCCGAATTTAAACGCTTTCCATTCTTATCACAAGATTAGATGCTGATCAATATGGCCAGTAACTCTACATTAAAGGGCAAGCTTTTCTTTTTCTTTTTTTTTCTTGTAAGTGAGCTCCCCCACCAATTAAATGATTGATCATCGCAAAAAGCATAAAGTCTCATGCATACTATATTAAAAAGTGCAAGCATCCCCCTTCCCATGAATTTAAATTAATGAAGTATTAGTTACTATAGTATACATATATGCTTATGACAGTCAAACATTCAGTTATGCAACTTAAACATTTTGTCACACGTCACTATTACACCTATTACATTTTATAAGTAATGTATTTATTGATTTCTATGCAGTGGAAAACAACAAAACCCAACGGTCTAGCCCCACTTTGCCAGGGGGCCGAGTCCTTGGAAGTCAAGGAAAATCGGCAGACATCGTAAGGCAACGGAGTGTATCACACCCTAAAGACCAGAGGCATGTGAACAGAAGACACTGCAAAGTCAAAATGTCCTTTGCTCTTAGATCCATTCCCACGTGATCTAGCGGAATACGTTCTTCCATTTCCATGGGAAATAAACCTCTTGTTTCAAAACAAAACTGAAATTGAGTGCTTCAAAAACGCTTTCTCTTAGTCAGTGGTAAAGCATTGCAAAGTTTATTTAGGAATAAACTTCTAGAAAGTTTGTCTTATGCTGATGCACTTTCCACCTCATCCATATCTGTATCCATATTCAAAGAACCTTAGCAGAGCTTAGAACAAGGGGTTTAAACATTTGAATGATGTTAAATGTGTTATTTCCACATGAGGTGCAATGACAACTAACCTTTAGGCATTCACTTGAGCATGGTGAAAAATTCAGGTTTATTAATTTTATTGGACGTCAGACAAATACAAAGTGAATCACCTTAGATTTACAAGGAGTGGGGATTTAACAGCTCAATGCTATGAATACCCTCCCAGTGCTTTCTCTCTCCAGCTCCTGGACATAGGCTTAAGTAGAGATAGGAATATATAACACACTGCCTGTAAATGGCAAGTAAGATTGGCATTTTAAGGTCATGAACCATAGATCAGTTTTCATACTTCCTGTCTTAAGTACCAGGATCAGTAAGAATTCCTATGGGAAACATACAGATTTTTTTTGAGAGAGAGAAAGAGAGAGAGAGAGAGAGAGAGAGAGAGAACAGAGGCTGGTGGAGGAGGGGCAGAGGAAGAGGCGGGAGAGAATTCCAAGCCGACTCCGTGCTGGGGCTTGATCCCACGACCAACCTCAAGATCGTAACCTGAGCTAAAGTGAAGAGTCGGACGTTTGACTGAGCCACCCAGGTGCCCCTAAAATACAGACTTTTGAAAAAGTTGGTGTCAATGGGGCACCTGAGTGGCTCAGTTGGTTAAGCACCTCACTCTTGGTTTGGGCTCAGGTCATAATCTCACCGTTGTGAGATCGAGCCCCGTGTCAAGTTCCCAACATGGAGCCTACTTGGGATTCTCTCTGTATCCCTCTCTCTCTGCCCCTGTCCCACTTGTGCGTGCATGCGCGTGCTCTCTCTCTCTCTCTCTCTCTCTCTCGCTCGCTCTCTCAACATAAATAAACATTTTTTGAAAGTTTGTATCATGTACTTTTTCAAGTTGTACTGTGAGATAATACACACTCAGGAAAATCCATTAAGTGTAAATACATAGTTTAACAAGTCACTCTGAACATCCACATAACCATTGCCAAGCAGAAATTTGGGCTTTGCCAAGACCCCGGGGGTTCCTCGACCCCCAACCTCACTTCTGATTCTAACTCTTTCCAGAGATACAGCCACTACCCTGACTCATACAGTAACCCTTTCATTTCTTTGTCTATTTTCTTATGACCCACCTGTGTGTCCTGAAATGTCATGTTCCTCTTTTGCGTATGTTTGAACTTCACGTAAATCAAATTGTACACCACGTATCATTTTGCTCCTTACCTCTTTTATTCAACAATAGCTTTTTTTGTTTTTCAATTAGTTCATGTTTCAAGCGATGTAGTCTTTGCATTCCCGTGTACTATTCTGTTGGCTGAATATTTCACGAGGTATTTGCCCCTTCGAATGACGATGGCTTTTTGGGTTCCTTACAGTCATAAGCTATTTGGGAACGCCGCTACAGCGAGCATTCCTGGATGTTTGTCTTGTTGTACAGATACCTGATTTCTGCTGCCTGCAGATGCTATCAGAAATGGAAATGCTGGTTCACGTGTGTGTGCTTTAACTCTGCAGAGACAACGGGGCTGTTCTGCTAGGCATGGAGTGTAAATGCCCATCACTGGACATACTCGCCAGCACTGGGTTTTTTCATCTGTTTTATGTTTTTAGGGCTGTGGGTACGTACTATCCCACTGGGATTTCAATTTGCATTTTCTCAATTTCTATGAACACTGAACGCTTTTTCATATGTTCTTTGGACATGTATCTGCCCCTCTGTGATGGACCTGTTTATGTCTTTTGCTCACTTTTCTTTGGTTTGCTTGCCTTTAATGATGATGATGATGATGATGATGATGATGATGATGATAATTATAACAAGGGTGCCTAGGTGGCTCAGTCGGTCAATGCTCTGACTCTTGATTTTGGCTCAGGTCACGATCTCGTGGTTTCCTGAGTTTGAGACACATCGGCTCTGTGCTGACAGTGTGGGGCCTTCCTGAAATTCTCTCTCTGTCCCTCTTTCTCTACCTCTCCTTAGCTCATGCTGTCTCTGTCTCTCTCAAAATAAATAAACTTAAAAAAATTTTTTTGAATAATAATAATTTTGCTCACTTTTCTGTGCATAGCTTGTCTTTTAATAATAATAAATAATAATAATAATAAATTGTGGGAGCTCATTAGCTACAAGGCTTTTGCAGACCAATGAGTCACAAATGGAATCTCACCGTTGGTGGCTGGCTTTAGTCCACTCTCTTTTTAGTGCCTCTAATAAATGAAGGAGTTTGCTTTTACCTCAGTCTAATTTATAAGTCTTATAAACTTTCGTGTTTTTGTGTCTTTTTAAAAATATCTTACTCTATCTAAGGTAATGATATTATCCTATATTCACATTTCAAATTTTATATTACGTGATATCTTACTTGATTTTATTACTTTACTTATTTTGTTCTTCCCTTTACATTTAGGCTAATAATCCATCTGGAGTAAAATTGTATTTGAGAGAGAAACTCCAATCATGTTGCTTTCTGCACGGATGCCCTGTTGACCCGGCTCCGTATGTTGAAATGACTATCACTTCCAGCTGATTATTTTTTTTTTAACATTTATTTATTTTTTTGGGACAGAGAGAGACAGAGCGGGGGAGGGGCAGAGAGAGAGGGAGACACAGAATCGGAAGCAGGCTCCAGGCTCTGAACCATCAGCCCAGAGCCTGATGCGGGGCTCGAACTCACGGACCGCAAGATCGTGACCTGAGCTGAAGTCGGACGCTTAACCGACTGAGCCACCCAGGCGCCCCTCCAGCTGATAATTAAAGTGACTCTTGTCATAAGTCTGGATCAGATGTCCGAGGGTCCATCCCTGAGTTCCGCCTTCTTATTCACTGGTCTGTCTGTCTCTAGGCCAGATACCACAGTGTACTTGTTACGATACCTTTGTAGAAAGCTCTGATAGCAGACTATCGAGATCTCCCAGATTCTTCTTCTTTAAGAGTGTCAAAACTATTACGGTTATGTGAATTTTCATAACTGTTTTAGAATAATTCTACCAAACTACCCCTTAATTTTTTTTTAATCCTTTCTGAGTTTTGTTTGGGATTGCACTGAATACATGCATTTCAATATGGGAAGAATTGACCTCTTTATAACATTTTACTGCTAAGTTTTCCAGTGCAGGAACATGACGTATCTCCCCATTAGTGTCCTTTAATATCATTAATAAAGGTGTATATTTTTCCCCAATAGATCTTGTACTTTGCTGTTGTTGTTACAATGACCTCGCATCTAACGGGCGAGGGGATCTTCTCGGACATAGATAGTACTTTTTCTTAAATGTATTTGTTACTGGTATAGTGAAATACAGTTTTTTAACTGATTTTATTCCCATCAACTTTGGTAAAACTCTAATGAATTCTTTCAGCTTTTCTATAGAGGCTTTTAGAGACTCTCCTTCATAGCGTCTACGAATAGTTACGGTTTCGTCCCTCCCTTCAGAATTATTTCTTCTTTTCCGATTCTCGTATCTTTAATCTCGTTCTTCATTTAAGATACTAGATAGTATTAATTGATCACGTTTAATGGACTGGATAAGGTCTCCACAATATACTGAAGAGAAACGGTGACAGAAGACACAGTGTCCATCTGTCAGAACCTAAGGGGGACCATCCAGCGCTTCACCGGGAAGTAAAATATTTGCTCTTGTTTTGGCAAGACACTTTTTGCTAGTATAGGAAGTGCCTTTCTATTCTTACATTGCAGAGTGATTCGATTATGAATGCATTTTTAATTTCATTGAATGCTGATCTGAATCTATCAAGACTGTATTACTGTTCTCTTTTAACGAGTGCTCATGAATTGATATACGTTGATTGCTTTTTTTTTTCAAGTTTATTTATTTATTTTGAGAGAGAAAGGGAAAGAACTAGTAGGGGAGGGGCAGAGACAGAGAGGGAGAGAGAGGATCCCAAGCAGGCTCCACACGGCCAGCGCAGAGCCTGATGCAGGGCTGGAACTCACGAAACTGCGAGATCACGACCTGAGCAGAAACCAAGAGAGTGGGACGCTTAACCAACTGAGCCACCCAGGCGCCCCTCATTGATTGGTTTTCTAATAATAAACCAATCTTGCATTTTGGTATAAACTCAGTGAGGCCATGATTTAACATAGTTTATAGCTGGCCAGATAATATTTTGTTTACAATTTTTTTTTAGCTCCCTATTCACTAGAAAGATGGCCTATAACTTTCTCTCCTTTATCTTTTTTAACAGATGAATTAGTCATAAAATGAATTCTGGAAAAAATCCTATACCATTGGAATTATATCTTTATTAAATATTTGGAGAAAACTTAGAGGTGAACCCATCTCGATTTAAGGTTTTCTAAGGGGAAAGGGTTTTAGAGATTTGATGTTTTTTAGTTAGGACTACTCTCATCTTCTACGCTGTGGTGAGGGAAGTTTGGGTGAGCTATATTTCTCTAGGATTTTTTGTCCATTTCAGTTATCTGTTCTATTGGCTTCAAGTTGTCCATAATATCATGTTATTATCTTTTTGATATCTGCCGGTCCCCAGAGACTGATACGTTTCATCCATGAAATTAGTCCTTCGGGACCTCTCTCTTCTTTTCTTGACCAGTCTCAACAGAGGCTCCCAGATTTAGTTATTTTGAAGAACTGCCATTTGGGTTTGTTTATCTTCTCTGTATTGGTTTTCCACTTTAATAACTTCTGTTCTGGCTTTAATTTCTTTTTCTTCTCCTCTAGTTTCTTATTTCTTTGAGTTTATTTTGTCAATCTCTTTTTTTCTTAAGTTTTTCAGACAGATGTCTGGGTCATTAATACACACATAATAAGAATAATATATGTATTAATATATATAATAAAATATTATTTAAGAACTACTTTAGTGCTATCCCACAAATTCAGATATGTAGTATTTTTATTGTAGTTCAGTTCAAAATATTTTATTTCCATTATAATGTCTGCTTTGATTGATGTTTTCCTCTGAAATATATTTCTCAATTTCTAGTCATCGGTGTTATTTTGTTCTATCTTTTCTGTTTTTGTTTCTTTATTTCCAACTTTATGGCTCAGTTGTCAGAAAACACACTCTATGTAACTTGCACCTTTTGAAAGGTGTTGAGAGTTGCTTTTTGGACTAGGATATGTTCAGTTTTGGAAAAATATACCAAGTATGTTTGCAAAAAATGTGTTCTGCAACGCAATTGATTTCTTTTTCTTCCTCTCTTTGTTTCTCCTTTCTTTTCTTTCTTCCTTCTTTCCTTCTTTCCTTCCTTCTGTCCTTCCTGTCTTTCTCTCTTTCTTTTTCTCCCTTTCTCCATTAGGTTAGATTTGTTAATCTCTTTGTTTAGATCTTTATTGCCATTAACATTTTTTATCTGACTGTTCTTCTTATTATTGAGGATGACATTGCAAAATTTCCCTCAGTGACTGTGGGTTATGCTGTATTTTCTCTTACAATTGTATCACTTCTTTGCCTTCATGTTTTGAGGCCATAAAATTGCATGGAATCCATAAACTGTTGTATCCTCCCAGGAAATTGAAACTTTTCTGATTTGGACCCTTCGTTATTACCTCTTTATCTCTAATAACGCCCTGCCGTAAAGTTCATTTTGTCAATGATAACATAGTCATGTAGGTTTCTTTTGATATTTCCTTGCTATACCTTTTCATCTTTCCTTTCATTTTAAAATTGTGTTTCGGATATGCCTCATGTTTTAGATGCGTTCCTCATGAGTTCCACACAGGTGGAATTTTGTAGTCAGTCTGTTTCGCTTTTAACTGGAGATTCTAGTTCTTGGTTCTTGCTTTTAACTGGAACATTTAGTTTGTTACTGTATTTATATACTTATTAGATATGGTTTATCTCATGGAGGGACTCAAGTGATGACAGATGTTGAGTTACACATTAAAAAAATAACTCTGTATAGGATTTTCACAATATTCATTCACTATTGAGTTACTATTGGAAAAACCTAGAAAAATAAATTGAGATGGGCCGAAGGCAGTACAGTCTGTAGTGGAAATCGCTGTTCATATTAGTTGACTCAGGTTAAGCGTTACTGCTTACAGAAACCACCTCCTCGCTATATAGATAACATCACGATTTCATCTCCTCAAGATTTTACATTTATGAGATAACAGAAGAATAAAGTTGAATGTATGTGCTGTGGAATTTGGAAACTAAATTATGTCGGGAACAGTAAATATTTTAATCAAAACGTCAATGATTATGCAAGAGGCAATATTAGCAATTTCTAGTGACGTACAACAGGAGAACACAAAAATAAATAAAACGTGTATTTACAACTATTAATTTCATTGCCATATAGCTAAGTGGGAGAGTTTTGAGAATGGAAAACAGTGTAGCACCGATTCCATATTTCAACACAAGCTCACAAGTACACAACTGACTGTCAGCTAAAAACTTCCAAGTGGTTGTACGACGGGACAGTTAGAATCTTTTGCACACTTGCGTCAATTTCCGCTCCAGCTTTAAAAAAATAAAACTAAAAAGGGGGTTTTCTTTGTTTTGTAAAATGAATGGTGGAAGCTGGTAGAGACAGAAGTTTCACCCAGTGTGTGATCAATTTTAATACTGAAGATATTTTAGGATGAAATGATGATCTAGAAAATACGGTACTGGGGCTCCTTGGTGACTCAATCTGCTGAGACTCTACCTCTTGATTTTGGCTTGGGTCATGATCCCAGGGTCGTGGGATCGAGTTCCACTTCAGGCTCTGTGCTGAGTGTGGACCCTGCTTAAGACTCTCTCTCTCTCTCTCTCTCTCTCTCTGTCTCTCTCTCCCCCCCCCCCAATAAAATAAATGAATTGAATATGCAGTACTCACTAGAATTTTTATAAACATTGTTCAAGCCTGGGGGAACGTGTGGCACACTCTGAGAATAAAAGCAAGGAAGAGGAAAGCAGATGGTTTGCTCCCTTCTTTTTCACACTTATTATGCCACCTTTTTCTTCACAAAGGCAGTTGCCCTCTGTTCACATAACCACCTTCCTGCTGACGTTACCATGGGAAGTCTTATAAAAAGTTCCATCATTTCACAGGAGATGCTAAATGGACATGGTATTGGATACCCCCCAGTCGATAATACTGCTGATAATCTAGTACACAGCCTTCTCTCATGGCCTTTTACAGACCAGTATTTCAAGATCTATATAAATGCTTTCTTCACACTTGAAGCCTGACCAAACCACAAAAGAGAAAAACAAAATATCTTGGAAAGCCCAAATTATATATCTTTGGCAATGCGAACAAAGCCTAACTCTTAACACACAATATTCAATTTGTTTTTGAGCGTATTCTGAACACATATGCTTGGTAGCATTTCCTAATTATTAAAAGAGACTAGTAAAGTGCATTTGTCTATGCAGCAGAGAGTTGAATCTTTAAAAAACATTTTTAATGTTTGTTTTACTTTTAGAGAGAGAGAGAGAGAGAGAGACTGAGAGAATGTGAACAGGGGTTGGGCAGAGAGAGAGGGGGAGACACAAAAGCCGAAGCGGGCTCTAGGCTCTGAGCTGTCGGCACAGAGCCCGATGTGGGGCTCGAACTCACAAACCAGGAGATGGTGACCTGAGCCAAAGTCGGATGCTTTAACCGACTGAGCCACGCAGGTGCCCCAAGTTGAATCTTTTAAGGCTAAAAGATATCCCTCTAGACAACAAATTATGATAGGCCAATTTCATAATAAAAATATTCTAATAATATTATTACAGTATTTTTTTATATTTTTAAGCAAATAAACAAAGTTCAACTTGGGAGAGAATGGTAAAATCTGGTGAAATCGAGCCATGTCAAAAAGGTGTTCGATTGGCTTTAAGCTGCTGTGGGTTGAATCTTGCAGGTGTTATCAATATGCATTTTGATTTAGTCCAGGATCTGTAAGGGGAGAACTTCCAAAGGCACATTCTCACTGAGAAAAATTCTTGAGATGCCACTTTCCAATATAGAAATTATACTTCTTGGCAAGCTTTTTTGTGCATGTGAGTGCATGTGAGTGTGTGTGTTCACACACTCATACATGTTTAAATTCTCTCAACTCCCCCCCACCCCCCACCAAGAATTTGGAAACACTCACAATAGTATAAATGCCAGATACACGTCGAAAGATATACTTCGGATTTAAAGATAATAAATAAAAGCTCCAAAAAGAATTCATGGCAGATTTGTTTAACTTTGTGTCATATAAATATTGAAAATAAAATAATGCTCCCTTCTTCCTATTCTTGTGTAATATAATCTGGCCCAGTTCTTTCAAATTCTTATTCTAGAAATATTAATCAGTTTCTTATACTATAAGTCAAGCATTATGAGAAGCACCCAAAGTGTTCTGTAGCATTTTCAGTGGTTACTATACATGTCTCATCCTGCCAAGAATATTGTCATCAGTTGGATGAGATGATCTCTGTCGCTGTCAATAGCAAATCCGACTCAACTGGGTTCAAGAACAAAAAAAAAAAGTGTCCTGGGGAGAGATCTGCCCATCTGAACAGTATTCACAGAGCAACGTTCTCCTCAGATCTCAACTCCGCTCCCTCTGGGTCTACCCTGCCCGAAGCTAAAGCACTTCTTGCATGGCCAAAATTCATGTGCTCCAGGGAGAATAAGGCTCATTTTCCTTGGAACACAAATAGAATTCCGGAACTGAGTCTCGCTCACCCTGATAGGATTAATTTGGATCATGTGTTTGTGTCCGAACTCTGCTTCGTTGGGAAACAACCTGCTGCGTAGGCGGCATAGACCAAATCATCTGTCTTTGTAACTTTACATTTCCGTCGATTGGACATGGGAGAGGGGTCGTTTCCTCCAGGCTCTGGGACACGGTTATTTGAAGGGGAATGGGCTGATGCTCTGAGGCGAAAATGGCACCACCGATGATACCCCCCTGTTACAGCTGCTTCTTCTCATGCACACACTTCTACAAAAACGTCCATTCCTTCAGTTCTAGGTCAAGACTAAGTATCTCTGGTTGACGTGCCATTCTTTGGTCAGTCTTCACCTACTTCCTTGTGGTTTGGTGGTCGATAGCCAAATGACAAATTAAACCGTTCCTAAAGCACTCAATATACACAGATAGAGAGAAGCAGACTCGGGGTTGGGGAGTGGTGGGGACTACCTCTCTTCGGAGAATGGAAACCAATGCCAAGTGGTCAACGCTCCCTAGCGCATTTCATTCACATCCTGCCAGGAGGAGCGGCGAGGACTCCACGGTTCCTTGTGTAAGTGTTTGTGTCGATTTATTTTTTAAATTTATTTTCAAAGAGAGATAGAGAGCAAGTGGGGGAGCAGCAGAGAGAGAGGGAGAGAGAGAATCACAAGCAGGCTCTGCACGGATACTGCAGAACCCGATGCGGGATTCGAACTCACAGACTGTGAGATCATGACCTGAGCCGAAATCAAAAGTCAGGCACTTAACCGATGGAGCCACCCAAGCTCCCTGTGTTAGTTCTTCATCATTAGTCTGGATGCTCTGCTTTTGTTCTCTGGGAAAACCACCTTTGTCTGTCGTCCTCCAGGGCAACACTGGGGATGGCTTTGGGAGGGTATCCTCTCTGGGGCTGTTCATCTTCAACATCATACTCTGTTACATCGGATCAGAGGTCTTTGGATTGTCTTAGAGTTGAGCAACCCCAGACTATTTGGGGGCCACCCTAGGAATGATTCCAGTTATACAATTCTTTAAAACACTTACAGGTATTTTTGTTCACTTATGTTCACTAAATTCCATGGTTCATGCCGAGGCAGGGGTCATATTGAGATAGGAGATAAGTTGGTGTTGCATATGGTTTTCAGAAACTGGCTACGACCAGAAGCTCTGCCCATGACTGTCTGCTCAGTCTTAAGAGTTTCCATTTTTGAGTTTATCTTAGAGCATTTGACCCGTGATCTGCTTTGAAGAAACGCCACCAACGTGATGTTTGCCCTCATGCTGCGTCTCAGAAAATGGCTATTTAAAAGGAAATAATAATTTTTTTTGTATTTTTTTAAATTTTTTTTTGAAAGAGAGAGGGAGAGAAAGTGGGGGAGGGGCAGAGAGAGAGGGAGACACAGAGTCCGAAGCAGGCTCCAGGCTCCAAGCTGCCAGCACAGAGCCCAATGTGGGGCTTGAACTTACAAACCACAAGATCATGACCTGAGCTGAAGTCAGATGCTTAACTGACTGAGTCACCCAGGCGCCCCAGGAAATAGTTATTTTCTGAGGGAGAAAGAATAGAATGTGGCTGAGAGTGGTCTGTGGTATTGAGGTTCTCCTTGGTTCCAATCTTACTTTCCGACAGGGATATTCTCATGTCTGCCTTAACAGGGTCTAACTCTCCCCGTGCAGAGAAGTCTGGTTTTCTGTCCCTCCAGACTGAAATACACCAATAAAGCCTGGTGTTGCCAGTTTCAAGTTAGGTTTATTTTAATGAAATCCACAATAGGTACAGAAATTCTACAGTGTCCCGACTTCTTCCTGTCAAGTCTACCAGCTTTGAACAGTTGCCAGAAGACAAGTGATCTTGGTCTCAAAATACAACAGAAGCAATGTGAGCAATTGTTTTGTCACCGGGTAATAAATACAGCCAGAAGGACCAAGGAGCTCCCTTCCCTTACACGTGTGGTTCAGGCTCAACCAGTCTTTCTCTTGCAATATCCATCTCCCTGTACCATTTTTTAAACCGTTTGGAATAATTTTTGTGGCCAAGAAAGTATAACTGTCCAGGGTAGGTATAATCTAGCTTTAGGAATGGCTTGACATGAGCTCAGTGTCACCGAGACAGATTGCTTTGCCCTGACCACTTGAATGTTTCCCGTTGCAAGATAGCTGGAGCAGTACTTGTCCTCTCTCCCCTCTCATCAATATCCAGTGTGAACAAAGACTTGTTTTGAAGAGAGTTCAAAGATTTTGTGAGACCCATAACTGGCTCGAGTGGAGTCGTATGACTTTGTCAACATGATAGGAGAGCAGAATGGCTGGCTGACCGGGGCTGAACTAACCCCCTCGAGCCCGGAATAGAGATGGCTTCAGTCAGTGTTCAGAGGATAAGAGCAGAGGGCATGATTGCTTTAGAAGGAAACTGGGGTCACCGTAAGTAGAAGCAGAAATTATGCATCACGTCATTCATTCACTCATTCGTTCATTTTTTCTCATTTCAACTAACATTTATTCCTGCATAGCCCTGTGTTTAGATCCTGGGGAAACAAAAACAAGCAAACAAAAACAAGAAAAAAGCGTAAGACAAGGGCACTTCCCTTCAATTTCACAAATGAAAGACATCTGACCCATTGGAGAGGTAGGGGCCTAGGAAGGACTTTCGGAGAATAACATATCCAAGTAAACTCTAAAAGAGAAGTAGGAATTAACCAACTGAAGGTGGTCTTGGGGGGAAAAAGTATAACATTCCAGATGAGGGAAGACACTGGGCAAAGCTATGAGATCATCACTATTGACTAGAAATATAAAGTGAGACACAGATAAGAGCCATAATTATGTCCAGCAATTCTAAATTCTAGTAGCCACACTGAAATAATTAAAAAGAAATAAGTGGGATCGATTGTTTGGGATTTCATTTTCTTTTGTGTTATTGCGGTAAAACCATTTAACGTGGATTTGTCCTCTTGACAATATTTTTAACTGTGCAATACATCACTGTTGACAAAAGTACCATGACATAGGTACCGTGCAGCTCTCTAGAGCAGATTCATCTTCTTTGCCTGAAATTTTATGCCTCTTGGTCAATAACTCTTTATTTTAGGGGCTCCTGGGTGACTCCGTTGGTTAAATGGCTGACTCTTGACTTCAGCTCAGGTCATGATCTCATGGTTCATGATTTCAAGCCTTGCATCGGGCTCTGTGCTGACAGCAAGGAGCCTGCTTGGGATTTTCTCTTCTGTTCTCTCTCTGCCCCTCTCCTGCTTGTTCTCCCTCTCCCTCTCTCTCTCTCTCTCTCTCTCTGTTGCTCTTTCTCTCTCCATCCTTCCTTCTGGCCCTCAAAATAAATAAGTAAACATAAAAAACCTCCTCATTTTCCCTAGCCCCCAGCCCCTTGCAACAAGCATCCCATTCTTTGATTCTATGAGTCTATTATAAATGTTTCATTTAAGTGGAATCATGCGATATGCACTGCCTTATTTCACTTCGCATAATATCCTCAACTTTCATCCATATCGTATATGGCAGCATTTCCTTCATTTGTAAGGCTGATTAATATTTCAGTGTATGTTTTTCCCCATACTCTTTACCTATAAATCTATTGGTGGGCATTTAAGTTGTTTCCACATGTTAGTTATTATGAATAATGTTGCAATGTTCGTGGTGTATTTGTCCACTTTTTTTGAGACCCTGATTTCAATTCTTTTGGATAGATACTCAAAAGTGGGATTGCTGGATCCTATGGTAGTTCTATTTTGATTTTTCAAGGAATCTCCATGCTATTTTCCACAGCGATTGCACAATTTTGCATTCCCACCAACATTGTGCAAGCGTTCCAAATTTTCCATTTCCTCCCTAACACTTTTTATCTTTTAAAAAATATATTGATTTATTTGAGAGAGAGAGAGATAGAGAGTGTGCATGTGTGGGCATGTGTGGGGGAGGGGCACTCCCAAAATGTGAGATCATGACCTGAGCTGAAATCCACAAACGCTTAACCAACTGAGCCACCCAGGTGCCTCTGTCATATATATATAATATATATATACATATATAATATATATATTATACTATATATATAATATAATATATATATTATACTTTATATATATAGGTGTGATTATATATATAATAATAATATATATAATTATAGATAGATAGATGTGAGGTGATATTTCACTGGGATTTTAATTTTTCATTTCCCTGATAATTAATGACAGTGAGCATGTTTGTAGACATATGTGGGCCATTTGTATGTCTTCTTTGGAGAAATATCAGTTCCACGTATTCTTTTTAAATTGAATTATTAGTTATTTTGCTATTGACTTATAGAAGCCCCTTACACATTTTGGAGATTAACTTTTTATCAGATGCATGCTTTCCAAGTGTTTCCTCCCATTTTGCAGATTGTTTTCTCATTCTGTTAATTACTTCATCGGCTCTGCAGAAGCTTTTCCGTGTGATGTGGTCCCATTTGTCTGTTTTTATTTTATTGCTTGTTGGAGTCAATTTTAATAATAATTCACTTTATCAAATGTATCCCAAGTGATGTCATTCCCACATGAGTACAATATACAAGTTATCAGTGAGCTATTCTATGCTCTCACTTTTCTAGTATGTCTTTGAAGTCTAATGTGTGCTTTGCAATGACAATGCATCTCACTTTGGACTGACTATTTCAATTGCTTAGTAGTTGCATGTGACTAGAGGCTACCATATTGGACAACATGAATAGAGCCAAGGGGGAGCTGGGAAGGATGTTCAACAAGTGAAAAAAATGTGGTCAGATTTCCATTTTGGCTAATCCTTTCTGGCGGTGTGTAGGATATGGATCCTTTGGTGGGAGGGGGGCGGTGGTTAAAATCAGCCAAAGCTGATAATTTTAAATTGCAACCTTAAAGAGTGGAGCATCCGTACCATAGCCACGTTGTCCCCCAATAGTTAACGCACACTGCACCTTAAAAGTGGTTTATCTATGGCTAAGGTTGTAGTAGCAAAAACTCTAAGAAAGAATCCGCAATGTTGAGTTTAACCCTCTGTGTCTAGAGCCCGTGACTAGAATTTGACGTATAGAAGCATTCCAAACAGCCCACGGACAAGAACATACGCACCGTGAGCTCGCTTCATCCCAGAGACCCAGATTTCCCCTCGGCATTTAACGGAGAGTGGCCAGTTCATGGCTCCCTCGGTGGCTTTCCTCATCCAGTGCCCAGGAATCCCTTTGCTTTGAGTAGTTTCCTCTTCCCTTCCGGGATTTCTTGTAGGATTCTAGTTCCACCACTTTGAAACTGTGTGGCACGAGGCAAGTTACCTATATTCTCTTACTCTTTGTTTTCAAACCTGCAAAATAACATAATAGTGCTCACCTTGCAGGGTCCTCATAATAACAAACTGGGTACAGAGAGCATCAATACAGAGGCTTGGCATGGAGCAGGTGTTCAGAATTATCAGGAATAGCGTTAATCATAGGAGCAGGGGTGATAGGAAGAGAAAACCTGAGGGATTAGAAATGTGCATGGGAAATGTGCTTCAGGAGATAATCTCTGAATGAA
The DNA here is from genome assembly GCF_018350195.1 of Panthera tigris. NCBI lineage: Eukaryota > Metazoa > Chordata > Mammalia > Carnivora > Felidae > Panthera > Panthera tigris. The sequence continues at coordinate 135,820,815 of NC_056662.1, read as the reverse complement.
AAATCATCCATATGCAATTCAAGGCTTAATAATGACCGGGGAGGAGGAGAGCTACAGACGCTCAGAATAACGTAAATGATGTCATGCAAAAGAAAACAAAAACCAGCGCAGAACTCAGCTCTGTGATGTCAAGCCACGTATGAAAACGTCAAGAGATTACTTTCCTGGCTTTGTAGAGACTTTAGAAGTAAATACAAACGGAAGTACAAAACCACACTGTGCAGAAAGTGACAAACCGATTTTTTCTTCCTCTCCAACCAGATGGCACCTTCCTGCCCGCCTCCGCGACTAACTCCCTACGTCCCTCATTCAGAGGTGTCTGTGACATCACCGTCCCATGAGGGACTGAATGTCATTTGTTTGCTTCTTGTGTTGCAGCCTGTCACAACACAGCATGATGTCACCACAGGTCAGACAAACCCCCTCCGGCCCCTTTCTTTCAGTAGGCACAACGGTTGTGAAAAAATACATCTTTCCTCTGGTTGCTGCTTACAAAGCAGCTGGGAATCCCGACCTGCCCGCACACGGTTCAGAACTACCTTCGAGCTCCCAGGCATCTTCCCAGGAAACGGTGCTTCAAGGAGCCGGGCTTTTAGCTCACAGGCTCTGCGTTCTTCCTTGTCAGGCTCCCAGCCAGTTTGCTAAGTCCTCGTTGCAATGACAGTTTCCCAAGTTAGATGAAGGTAACCACTCTAGGCGGATGGATTTTGTTTTTGAACGTGAAATGATGAGGCACCTAACCCGGACAGGGGAATCGAGGCCGGAAGCCCCTGACAAAGCCCTGTTCTGAGTGCCAGGTAGGGCCCAGGGGTGGCCTCTTACACACAGATGCTTCTCAACATCTCGTTCCCTTCAGCGCAGCAGGGACAGTCAGGTGCATTTGGTCCGCAACGGATGGTCTGGGTAACTAACTTCCTCTCTCTCTCTCTCTCTCTCTCTGCCTCCCACTTGTCTTGTCTTTCTCCTCTTCTCTCATATTCTTACCATATCTTCAATAACTTCCTGCCAACTACCTTCTCCGGCCCACCCCCCACCACAACCTCAAGATTTGCAGGTGACAGATGTAAAGTCTTACACGTTCTCATTAAAATGTCACAATGTGTCATGTCGTCACTCTGTGGCATGAAGCCCAGCATCCACCTGCCGAGTGGGCTTCTCATGAGCTGCCCGTGGGTTACTGTTTCTGGAGCCCCCCCCCCTTCTTCTGCAGGGCACAGTTGCTGAGTGAGGTGGATGGTGGAAAGGACCCCCAGTACAAGTGCGGACTGTTGTGATCGTTTTCAGTGGAGACTGGCTGCTTAGAGTCCTTCCCTGCGGACCCACAGACATGCGTGGTTCCACCTTCCTTTGCATTTTTCTAATCCAGGATTCTGGGGTTTAGGGTTTGCATGAGCAAGAAGGACGATGACACTCAATTTTAAACATCAGCGTGTGTAAGTTTGGCAGCTTGAAAGATAGAGTCCCTTTATTTAAGGAGAAATCTGTTCGAGATGTATAGTGACCTAAGTTCAGCTTCACAGCTTTCTCCGTGGCCTCCCAGGACGGTTAAGGTAGGGGACACACACACGAACTCTTAAAACTTTCCTGCACAAATTTAGCTACACATGTATTTCTTCAACCTGAACTTATGACAAATGTTACTGGTTTCCTCATTTTGAAAGGTAAAGGAGTTAACGATTTCCTTTGTAATTCCTTCGTTTAAACGAAAAAGTGAGTCTATCCCACTCCGATACCGAGGTTAAAGAGAACGCTTACCCCCCTTATTGAGGTCTCGTGTGAAAGGCTGGAATCTGGCAAACCGTGATCCTTGTGTTACTGCAACCCTGGCATGTGGCTTGTGGTGACCGGCTTTGTCACCATTACCGTCACCACAGTTGAAATACCTACAGTCTGTCTTTAACGGTGAGGTACATAAGGTTCGGTCCTCATCGGCGAGGGTCACTGGGGGCAGAGGGTGAGGGAGCCTCTCTGTTGCCCCTGCCCAGGCCCCACTCAAAGCCTCTGCCACAGGAGCCACATAAGTATCTCCTCAGAGCCTCAAACGTCAGGAGCCTTCTGTGCCCAAATTGCAGCTCAGACCACAGGTTCCCCGACAGTCAGAGAAGATACAGAAATTAGAAGCGAACTGACCACACTGATGAAGCAGAATATTTTTCACAACGGGAGGCGGGCAGGATTTGAGGAAGGGGTGTGCCATAATGGATGAGACCTGGAGATTCGGACAGACAGGGGCTACCGATCCTAGCTGTTGTTGTTGCTTTCGTTTTCCATCATCTGCGGGGCAAGGGTTTTCATCTGGAAGACTCGGTTTTCTCTTCTGTGAAAGCTATTTTTGTGGAGCACCGAAGGCTGAGAAAGAGAGCTCACACACCACCCCAGAAATCTGCACAGCCTCAGGTCGCGGGTGGCTCTGGAAGCCACATGAAGGAAGTTGACTTTATCTTGGGGACTTTGGGGGTAGCCCCAAGGGGTTTTAAGCAGGAGATGTCCATGTTTACTTTCGTTTTGAGAAGGCAGGTCTGGCTCCAGGAGGGGAAATTCTATTCGAAAAAAGCACAGCAGAGGCGAAAGGTCAGGTGGGCTGGTTTCCATATTTCAGATGACGAATGGTGGTAAATTAGAGAAGCTTCCGTGGAGAAGAACAGAAGAGGACATAGTCAAAGGACCCTTCCAAGCAGAATCACTGAGGCCTGGTGTTGATTTATTGGGGGTGTGGGCAGAGTAGGGGGACGGATCACTGTGCCGACACATCACGAGAGTACTCTGTAGGGGCTCACGGAGTCCTCTCAACCATACTATGAGGCTAAAACTTCATTCTCAGGTTTTAGCGGATGGTTTAGGTTCTGGGCAGGTTCGAGGAGCCATTTTGCAGACGCAGCTTAAATGGTCTCAAAGTGTAGAAACTCGTCACTCTTGCCTGGTTCCATTCTGTTCCACACTAATGCAAACCAGAGAGAGAGAGAGATACTGAGATGAGAAGGCATGTTTCTTTTTTCATAGACTTGATGACATGAGAGAGACAACATTGCACATGTGACTCTGGGAAGCTTAACTGGTCTTAGAACTGCCATAACGATTTCTCAGAATGTTCTTCAACAACTTGTGAAAGCAAATCCGGGTCTATAGGTGACAATATGTTTTTAAAACCTGGCGTGAAATCACAGTGGTCATAAGAAAATATCAGTCAATCCCTCGGAATATGAATCTAGACCGAATATGAATCTGCTTTCTCTCCATCCACAAGCACAGGTGCAAAATATCCATGAACTTTTTACCTATCCCTTTTCAAGACCAATACACCATGCTGTGTCCATTAAGAAAATGCAATGTAGGTATCTCTGTGAGTTCAAAGTCCTAAAACAATGACTTTTTCATTGCTTTGAGGTGACCTACATGAATCAAATAGCACTTGAAGCACAAGTTAGAGCCATCAACAGGCCAATAACTAAACTAATTATCAAGCGAATGCGAGTAAGCTTAACTACCAGACTTTTTGCATTCTTCCCCCCCTTTTTTTTTCAAATGGAAAACAAAACCTTTATCATAAGTAGAAACAACTTTAGGAGGTTTTATGCACTCTGTATTGTGAGTACATGCAGATGTATTCACCCATAAGTCACTTATTCTGCTTAATAATTCCCATTGTAAACAATGAGGGTAGATGTGTATTTGCAGATTTTTTAAGTCATCTTTGTGTTTTGTACATTTGAGCCTGGATAGGTCTTATTGATACTTTGAGCCCATTTAGATGGGACTGAGGTCAACCCCATGGTCCATAGTATTGTGTGGCCCTCCATTGTATTTGCTACAGCATCTTTTTAATTCCAAGGAAGAGGGGAATCCTGTAGTCTGATCATACCTCTTATTAGCAGAATGAGACTTGGAGACGTAGTATTGAAATGAAGTTAAAGCATCACATTCACTGTGCTTCAACAACTGTCCCTCTCTGCCTGTCCCTCCCCTACTCACACTGTCTCTCTCTCTCTCAAAATAAAGAAATACACTTTAAAAAAAATGGGCCTTAACTCTCTCCTTGTTATGTTGACTTCATCATAAAATGCATCCTGCCCCTGGGTCTGAGGCTGAAAAATACAAACACAAGCCTGACAGTCCTGTTTAGAACTATCTCAGTGCCCTGACATTGTCTGTTAATTCTGTTTCAATGATGCCGAAAATCCCTCAGCGCTCTGCTGGTCTCGCCGGGGGACATCCTTTCAATCATAACTCCCAGGAAAAGCCTACGCTGAGTTTCTTGGCTGATTTTCTTGCTTTTTATCTTACTTTGACGTCAAACTCAGAACTCCGGCCTGGCTTTTTACACTTGTTTCGCTTTGGACTGCTAGCTGTCCCGGGTCCGAGGCAGTGAAGTCTTACAGGAATCCTAGGATTCTGCGTTAATTTAATTTGCTCCCTTGTCATTGCTGCCCTTCCTTTCTGCCTCTTTTGCTTGGCTCAAAATAAAATCATCGCGACCTACCCACTGTTCAACACCCTTAAGAGGCTAGAAGAACAAGACGACAATGTCTGCAAATCATTTGAACCCTTCTGAAGAAAATCATTGTCTGAATTGTACTCAACATTATATTCCAGAGTACTTCCTGGCATGAAAGGTAATTTTTCTCCACGTAATCTTTGTAGATTTTATAACAGTCCTTTAACAAAAATTTTCTTTTTCTCTGGTGTCCCGTCAGTACCCATAAGTATTAACATATCCAAGGATGTTTTATATTGACATTTTCTCTTAGTTCAGTGTCATCATTGTTAATGTATTCCAAAATTTAAGTAGCTGAAAATCACAGAGGTCTTACCATAATAGCTCAAAATCAAGAGGACAATTAAGTAGCAATGACATTTATGTTTAAGTGATATATATGTGTATATAGATAGATAGATAGATACATCTAAGTATATGTATCTCTATATATGTGCTATATATACTCAAATATTATACTCTATATATTTGCTGTATATACGTATACATATATGTATCTATATATATAGTAAAACCTTGGATTGTGAGTAACTCATTCTGCGAGTGTTCCACAAGCAAACATTTGTGATAAATTTTAACTTGATAAATGGGCAATATCTTGCGATATGAGTAGCATGTGATGCCGGATGTCATGTGATCACAACGAGCCAATGTCCTCTCTCTCTCTCTCTCTCTGTCTCTGTCTCTGTCTCTGCGGGATTGTGGGTGATGGTCAATGTAATGTCAAATTTCCACAAAATCCTCAAAGGAGACAAAAGCAAGTGTCATGGGATAGGTTCCTTGTTAAAGTTGCATGAAAAGAAAAAGATTCCTTTGAGCCAATAGAGAGCAGTGATTCCATTAGTGACGGTGAAAGTCGTCCTACACGGTAACCCTCCCTTCTCTTGTCTCCCTCATACCAGCCACACAGGTTTTCCAGCTAAGCACAGGCTAATTTGTTTATGTTACTTTATATTTTATATCTCCTTTATTATTTTGTATTATATTACAGTATTGTAATCATTTTCATATGAATATTTTTGAGCTATGGAATGAATCACCTGAGTTTCTATTATTTCTTATGGGGAAATTTGCTTTGATATACAAGTGCTTTGGATAACAAGTATGTTTCCAGAATGACTTATGCTTGCAAACCAAGGTTTTACTGTATATGTATATATATACATACATACATAGTTATATATATATATATACATAACTATGTATATATACGTATATATATAGTTAGATAGGGAGGTGGAGAGAGAGACAGAGGGAGAGATGGGGGTACAGAGAAGAATAGAGGTGTACATACGGATGTAGATAGATAATATGATACACGTATAGTTTACGTAAGTTAACTGTGAAACACAGAGCTTATTGAAGCATTCATGTGGAATTAATACTTAGAAAGCAATTGGCCTTGAATTCTTAAAAGTTTCATGACATAACGAAAATAAATGGGCAAGCCAAACGATAGTGTAATGGCTCACACCCGGGGATGCAATATAAAGACAAGTAAGGAAGTGACTTCAATGAAAGAGGGGGGAGTATGTCGTCACACTCAGGGCCTGCCTTTCTAGTCTCTGATATGGGTGGTCATGACAGGGGTGCTGGCCTTGCACAATTCATTATGTTATATACATTGTATTTTCTATGCATGCCTGTGTCCCTGCTATAGTTAACATAAAATAATGCCTTTTTAAAAACTTGTTACAAGAAAAGTGCCACAAGATATGGGGAGTGAGGGGCTCCACGAGACTGTCTCGAGTACATGTTAGGCACAAGTTTACTGCCTTGGACCACTCTTTCGTTCACTCTACGGGAGCACAGCAGCACATGTGGATAGAACCACTGGAGGGGAGGGGCCCCTGGGGGCGTCAGTCGGTTAAGCGTCCGGCTTCGGATCAGGTCACGATCTCGAGGTGTGTGAGTCCGAGCCCCGCATCGGGCTCTGTGCTGACGGCTCGGAGCCCGGAGCCTGTTTCAGACTCTGTATCTCCCTCTCTCTGACCCTCCCCCGTTCATGCTCTGTGTCTCTCTGTCTCAAAAATAAAAAAAAAAAAAAAGAACCACTTGAGGGGAGGTGGGGGCCTTGCTTGTCTGGCTTACAGAAACCAACACCATCTAGGGCGAAAAGGGAGCCAGATACGGTGATGACTGCAGGCTGACCAGAACCGCAAGGGCGTCAGGGCCATGAGGACCACGGCGATTAGGGAACCAGGCAAAGAAAAACGCAACAAAACGTGGCTCTGGGAGAGGTGGCTAATTAAAAGTCTTTCCCGGGCGTCCACTGCACACCAACTAAATTGCTAGACGGTACAAAGTGGACAGAAACATCAGAGAAGCTCCGAAGGGAGTCACGGTTTCCCGGAAGGAAAGCGTTCACCCAGAGTAATCTGTGAAATCACAGACCCCTAGCAGCAAACGCAAACTATGTGTCAAGATAAAGAAAACGTGAGTACGGCAGAGACTGGAATGGGATACAATCAGTCCCTGGCTTTGACAATAACGCGTGTGTGGTTTGTGTGTCTGTGTGTGTGTCTGTGTGTGTGCATATGAATGAGTATATGCATGTGTCCACGTGAGTCTTTCCCACGTGCGTGTGAATGTGTGTATGTCTGGCTCTGTGCATGTGTGTGCACGTGTGTGTGTGTCTGCACGTGCGTGTGTGGTGTGTGTTTGGAGGGAGGAGACAAGCGCTAATTTGCAGGAAGGACCAGAATGAGATTCCGGGGCGGCGGGGGGATAGTCTGGGTCTCGGTACGAGTGATGTGACAGACACAGTTGAGAGAGCACATTCACACCCGTAAGCGCAGGACTGAGGGAGGGACAGACGAACAGCAACCTGGAGTTTAGTCCGAGAGAAAGTCCCACGTCAAACAGGCCTGAGCGTGGCTGTAAAGTCACCCCGAGGACATGGTGGAAAGATAAGTGGAATCCAAGACATTTGAGAAAAACAGCCGAAGTCCCCTATTAACACCAACTGGCGATCGCGAAGGGCGATGCTCAGCCTAGATTTTCTCAGGAATATCTGGGAAAATAAAAAAGAGCACCTTTGAAATCGCTTATTCGTCTTGCAAAGCAGAACACCGAGAGAGAGAGAGAGAGAGAGAGAGAGCGAGAGAGAGCAGCTTTTAAGAGCGAGAGAGAGCAGCTTTTAGGCAGACGCCCGTCACCGATTCTGTTCATTATTACCGGCTTAGTAACTGCCTTAATAATTCAATTTTTGTTTAATGACTAGATAAGAGTTTACCCAACCGTAGTGACTGTTTAATACTTCAAGCTCTGTTTTATTGTCAGATTTGCACAGATATCTATGGCGGGGTGGGAGTGGGGGGAAACCCAGGGAGGCGGAGATAGAACATTTCTGTGTGCCTTGCCGGGATGCATGGCAATTTTTGGTTTTGTGACCTGGGGAAATAGGCTGGAATCACTTTGAAATTGGCAAAAGTTGTAATTGTGAAAATTGTCAAGTAGAAGAGGAATTAAAAACAACAGCTCAGGCCTTCTTGTTTGTATATGCAGGTTCCCCGCTGTGTCCATTGTGAAGGGAGAAAAGGAAAATGAAAGCATGTTGGATTTCTGCCAAGGAAGTAAATGGAATCCCCATATTCCATTTATTGCCATGGCCAGCTTGACTTCTATTCATAATATACTTAGTCAATGCACATAGAATGACTTAGTGCGGGTTGGAATGAATAATCATATTAATGATCAGACTCCGGATGTCAAAATTGTCAGCCTCTTCAGCTCGATGGCAGACGCTTAGCTTTTTAAGGGCGACTTCTCTCCGATATTTGGTTGAACATGTTCTTTAATCCGGGGGTTACCAAATTCCCACCTCTCGCCCGTTTCAGTGTGTAGCTTGTTCCTTAACGATCCCCATAAAGGAAATACCCAGGGACACATTTCCCCTACTTCCTACCCCTGCTTTCCAGCTGGAATCCTGAATCCAATTATAAATCCATTAAAATGTATATAAACGACTGAAACCGTAGCCTGCCTTTTCAGAGCTTTTCCTTGCTTCTAGAAGAGGGCCCTAGCAATGGGATGTGTGGGCTGAATATGGAGACAAAGCATCATCTTAGAATCTGGTTTCTGTATATTTGATGCTATCCTTTAGTGGCAACCTGCGTTACCTTCCAGGTTTGTGTTAAGTAGGGGCGCTTGCATTTCAAACTCATACATTTTCAGCCACACGGGAGGCCAATCAAGCTCCTCTCGTTTTTAAAATGAGCATGAGGTAATGACAAATTTGTCAGAGCAGATCAGGGCGTTAATATAACAGCGTGTTGGAAGGGTTAGATATTCAGGCAGACATGCCAATTTGCAGAAACTTTTGAAAGGCTTTTGGACCGAGAGAAATGTAGCTGTTCACAAAGTGCTTTGCCCAGGATGAATTATTTCCCAAATATCTTTTCTAGATACTTCCTTAATGGCGATCGTCTTCTATCCGCTCGAAATCCTATCTTCGGTTCCAGTTTCGGACCGTCTCGACAAAGATTTTGCTAGTTCTTAGGTAAGGAGGGCAGTGACTTCCTTTTTTAAATCGAAAGGCACATTTTGTTTTCAAAACCAGCACTGCCCAGAACGAGAGAACGTTCGATCCGTTTCAGTGAACAGGTGCGTGCCGAGACAGAGACCAGGTTAGTTGGCGAGACGTGGGAGGCCTGGGTGATGTCACCAGCTACGTCAGGCAGACACGTTTAAAGAACTCGACAACGAAGGGCGGCTGGTGACAAAGCAAGAGTGAAGCTGGCGTGCCAGAAAACTATAGTCTCTGTAGGAAGAATCATCTCGTTCTAAGCCATCAGAGATTTACTGGTGTCGCCGGACATATTCCAAATCTCTCAGCCTGTCGTTTAAAGCTCTCTGAAGCCGTATGTGGCCAACATTTCCTACGTTCCCTTCCCAAATCTCTTTACAGACCCTACCCCGTTTGGATTGCCCTCTGCGTGTGCTATAGGCATCTGAACAAACACAGAGGAGCCATGTCTGCACACGCCCCTTCTGATTACTGGTCTCTACTCGTATTTCCAGATGCATTTCAGCTCCTGTCCCCCAGCAAGTCCTCCCTGACCAAGCTCATTGGGGAAAGCGTTTGCCTTTTCTAAAAGCACGTAGGAAATCGCTGCGGCTGAGGTCAGAGACGTTTTTTTCCTGCTCTCTCTCTAGGGTTTTGATGGTTTCCTGTCTCACATTCAGGTCCTTCATGCATTTTGAGTTTATGGTGTAAGAAAGTGGTCTAGTTTCATTCTTCTGCCTGTTGCCATCCAGTTCTCCCAGCACCATTTGCTAAAGAGACCGTCTTTTTTCCATTGGATATTCTTTCCTGCTTGGGCATGGAGGAGGGCACCTGTTGGGATGAGCACTGGCTGTTGTATGGAAACCAATTTGACAATACATTTCATATTAAAAAAAATAAATAAAATAAAAGCATGTAATACGCCATTCATAACTATCTTGTGACATCGTTAATCCCTGAAACTTGTGCCATAGATATGCACGTAAATGTTTTGTTTCACCAATTCGTTAAACACATTAAAATCGTAGCCCGTAACTTGGTCTTTGTTATACACCCAATGCAGAGCACAGAGCAGACGATAAGCAAATATTTTCTTTATACTATCGCTTCATCGTAAAGTACTCCACTCTCGCCCGCCCTCGTTGTCTTTCTGCAATTGGAAATCTAACTCCTTCTTCAATCCCGTCGCCTCCATGGGACCCTCTCTTGAATCTCCAAAATGGGAAATAAACCAACAATATGATCCAGGGCATTGACAACAATCACATCTCACAATTATTATGTTTATGATTAGAAATCCATAGGTAGCAGCCCCCGGGTGGCTCAGTCAGTTCAGCATCCGATGCTTGATTTCGGTTTGTGGGTTCGAGCCCCACGTCGGGCTCTGTGCTGACAGCTGGGAGCCTGGAGCCTGCCTCTGATTCTGTCTCCCTCTCTCTCTCTCTCTCTCTGCCCCTCTCCCACTGGCGCTCTGTCTCTGTCTCTCTATGTCTCCCTCTCCAAAATAAATACACATTTTTAAAAAAAAATAAAATCAGTTGGGTTAAAAGTAAGATATTTCAGTTGTATTTCAGTCACGGACAAATGCAGTCACGTGACTCCAGGGAAGATTTGCTCTGAGACGTTGGAGACTCTGACCACCCTTCCTCACCAGCCCTGCCCCCGCCCTTTCCTCTGACACTGTCCAGTCTGGGGGGGGGGGGCATTGTCAAACCTATTTTTAGAAAATTCCATTTGATGTGGAACAGCTCGCATCCTGTTACTCACTCTTCAACAACCCCTTCCCTCTGGTTCTTAAATATACACGTTTGTTAGTGCAGACAAATATTTATACTGCCTTGTAAAACATTCACCACCACCCCCCCTTTCTGTGGCTCAGTTAAAGCATCTATAGAAACCTTTTTGTGCCCACAAACATGATTGATTGATTGAGTCAATGGCGCGCTTTGTTAAGTCGGTACCTGAAATGTCTTATTTACATTCTTTTTTGGGGACTGATTTGCAGCAGGGGATTATGGTGTTTGACACAGGAATGCACAGGAGCACTGGGGCTTGGTTTTGTTTGGGGGCTTCGGGGTTTGGGGTAGGAGGGCCTGCCTTATGCTCCTCCCATGCCTGGTCCCCAGGCAGTCGGTGGGGTTTGGATGCGGCTGTGAAGGCCAGGCCGGCGAACCTCTCTCTGACACCTTCTACCCCACACAGCCTGGGCTAAGCAGCGAACACAGTCTCTCTCGTAATTGAGCAGCTCGTCGGCCGCGACTGGTGAGATGTGAGCTGCTTCTTGCCTCTGGTTTTATCTCTCTCGGTGCTGAGTCCTCCTATTCATAGTCCTGTTTAACAGCCGCAGTGATTTTCTTTTCCTGGCTCCCCTCAGACCCGGCAATTATTAGCTACATCCTGTTCTTGGGGACCAGGCTGCTGGCTGCTGGTGGTGAATCAGGAAGGCATCCCTCAGCCTCTGGGGGTCACTCGATTTGACAAACCACACTCTTCAAGAAGGCTTCTGCCTGGCAATAAAGCAGGAGCAGAAACTGCCCCTCCCCCCGTGACGTTTCCCCTCCACGACACTAGTCAGACCTCTACCAGCGTCTCCGTGGAGCGTGGGCGACCGTGCATTTCCAGCTTCTGAAATTCAGTTTCCCATCTATGAGGTTCCGGATGCCCCAAGTGCATGGGCTGTAACCGAGGGGCCAGAGTGAACCAGGAGAGCCTTGAGTCACGGACAAAGCCACAGGCCGCCCCCAAAGCTTTCCTCCCAAGGGAAAGAAAGGCGAGGGGAGGGCTTAAGCTGTAGCAGCAATAGAAGTTTCTAGGGCCGGGGTGCCTGGGTGGCTCAGTCGAGTGTTCGACTTCAGCTCAAGTCATGATCTTACCGTTTATGAGTTCGAGCCCCGCGTCGGGCTCTGCGCTGACAGTTCAGAGCCTGGAGCCTGCTTCGGATTCTGGGTCTCTCTCTCTCTGCCCTTCCCCACCCTCATTTTCTCTCTCTCTCTCTCTCAGAAATAAATAAACATAAAAAAAAAAAAAAGCAGAAGTGTCTAGGGCCAGGCTTTGGGCAGGGTGCCATCCAGTCTCAGGGAGAGAAAGATTGAACCCAACCAAGCACGGGTGGGTCCAACCACCATTCCCGCGGGCCTGAGTGCAGGGGCGCATAGGGCTGAGCTGATAGAAGGTCCTCATGCAGCTGCAGCCATGGGGGACCGAAGCAGGCTGCCACCTCAGTGAGGGGGGTCATTACACCTCCAGAAAGCAGCTTTGCTCTGCACCGCAGAACCCACGCCTTGAAGACCGAGAGTGGCTTAAGAGGTCCTACTAGGGAGAGCAAGGTGTCACTATTATATGATAATATTACCAGGCTCAGAACCGCCAAGAGGCATTTTTCCTACTCCCGAGCACATTCACGAAGGTTGTCTGGAACTTTGAAGGCTTCTGGATTAACTCTCACCGGGTCACAACCTTCTTGTTGAGTTGCATTTGAGTAACCGTGCTGGGTGCCGACAGTATGTGTTTCAAATGATCAATTAATTATCAAAACTCACAACTGAGTCAAGATGCTGTCGCAACCTCTCCAGTTAGCTAACATTCTCAAAGGTGTCAACGCCGGTGTGGATATGGTGGGGCAGGCACGTCGCCTGGTGGAGATGTCAGTTGTCTCTGAGTTCTTTCCGAGACCGTGTTGAAAAGATGTTTCAAGAACTTTTACGGTATTGATATTGGATGAATTCAAAGAACGGATCTCAAAGAAATAATGCGAAAGGTACAGAGGAGGAAATAAGTAGACGCGTTATTGTACATCCACATGATGAAATGCCATGCAATCGCTTACAGCCGGGCTCAAAATTATTCATTCAATATGCGAGTGGATCGATGAAAATATCAGAGGCTGATCCAGATGTATATGGAAATTTAGTATGTGCTAAACGTGGAATGTTATCTCAGGAGCGAAGATTAACAATGTTGACATGATTTGTTATATGCATGGAAATCATAAATTGTCTTACATCATGCTTCTAGATGGAGGGTACACACACATTCACACTCGTACGTATCGGCGTATTTATTTACTTGTGATTGTGTGCAGACACACATCGGTTTATGTATATAAATACACCGTAAGTATATTTATATAAAACAAATGGATTTATATACACAAATGTGTCTATGTGCATATATATTTATACCTTTTCACGAATTACAAGAAAATAAAAACTTTTTGGTAGTGTGAGGAGTGATGACAGCTTTACAAAGCAAACAGTAATACCTATTTGTCATAAAGTAATAGATCGACAGTATATCCATGTAAAATTCAAATATACGTGCATATACGTATAGTTGTCTCGTCTGACAAACTATACTGTGAATAAGATTCAACTGAGAGACAGCACACTTTAATAGAGAGACAATATTTTTAAGATTATAAGAGACAAAAGCACAATATTCCTGATATCTACACAGTTTCCTCACGTCGATAAAAAATATAAACAACCCACTAAGGTCGATCTTGCAGAAGACACGTGAAAAAGTAATACGCATAAGAAAATATAAATAGCTTTTAAGGAAGAGACCCAGTGCCCCTTGCAGTAAATAAGTCAAATAAAAAAAAAATTAAGTTATAGGTTGTTTGTTTGTTTCCTGTCATGGTGACAAACGGTAAAATGGTTGCTGATAGAGATGATTGAAAAAGGTATGAAAAATATGCTTTCACACATTGTCTGGGGAAGTCCAATTTGGAACACACTTCCTAAGGGCAATTTGTTAACTCCTATCAAATTGAGCTGACGTTTAAGATCCTCAAAACACTTTGACTGCAAATCGCCACTCATAAAAAAATACGTCCTCCTATTTCTCCAAGCGTGTGAGGATATTTCTTCAAGAATACTTACTATGGTACGATTTCGAATCGGTAAACGTCAATGAACCGAAATGTCGACAAATAAGGCGACGGTGACCTAAGTGGTGATCATGACCGTATATATTACACGCACAGATAATTGAGAGATGCATTTTGAAGGTAATGCTGGCCGTGTAACAAAGAAATCCTGTCAAGCCCAGCGGTTCTACACATGGAAGTCGTCCTCCCTCCCACGACCCTCCCTCTGGCTGGCATGTGTTTCTGGTGGGCGGGGAATTTTCCTCCACCTGTTGATTGAGAAGGAGGCTCCTCCCACTTTGTGGGTCTGTCATCCCCCAGGGTCTCAGAGCCCTTGTATCCAGCCAGTGGCAGGGAACACGCAGGCTATGCCGGGGTGGGGGGGTCCCTCCTCACTTCCACTCACATTCTCTGGGCTCCCACACATGCCCACACCTGCAAAGGGGGGGGGTGGTGGGGACTCCTTTGTCACTGAATGTCCAGGTCTGATGAGCAGCGAGTGATTTTTGGCACAAGACGTCGATCCCTGCCGTGCTCTGGCTGCTCGATGAGAGGAGGAAGAAAGAAGGAACAGTTTCCTGCAGTCTCCTGTAAATATTGCCCTGCTTCCAGGCTCCGGGCTTCCTTGCACCAGGGAATCCACTGTTTCCTTGGGTTTCAGAAGGTTTCCGGAAGCACACTGCCAGAGCTAGTAGATTGCATAAGCCGAGGATTTTCATATGAGCTCAAGGGAAAACCCCAAACTGAGATTCGACTTTCAACCAAGCCAGGTAGGTGGCAGCCGAATCAAATTTAACTTAAAAACAATCCAAAATACAAAGACACTCTTGTTTCTCAATGTTATGAAATACGTTACCTGAATTTAACATCGCAGTAAGGAATGAAGAGACGAGCTTAGATCGGCTGCGGGTAAGATTCTTAAGGAATTAGCCAGGGGACACCAGGCAGCTGCCACTGTGTTCACTCCACTGGCGGGCTAACAAAACAGGGGGAAGGGAAAGGGAAGAATAGGATTCCCTCCAAGAGTAGTATTTTGTGTCCTCTTAAAATACATGCCTCCCCAGTAAAATGCATCGTCTTTGGTAAAAATACTTGCTGGACTTCCTCTCCTTATTTTAGAATGTTGTTTCCTTCCCGCCACCTGAGGGGGGTAGGGGATTCTTAGGCACACTTCACGTGTTGTTTTGTGTTTGGTGTCTCTACAGCTTGGAGGGCAACCTATTATCTTCTAAAGACGCATCGGTGGTCCGCCTCTAGAGGGTGCCTGCGGCAGGAAGTGCCCCCCAGCATAGGCTTAGGGGACAGGAAGAGGTGACGTTTACATGGAGACTCCCAGAGAGACCTGGGAGGTGGGAATAGGGCAGACAACACGCAGCCACGTAGGGCGGGGCTCAATTTATCTCCCTGTGGGCGCTTAACAGTCATGTCCTGGAAACTGGACACATTTGGATCATACCGGATCTATGTTTACACACCTTTGATCTGATACGCACCCCTTCCCATTTTCAAAATGTGCTGCGTCTTACAAACCATGTAAACGTTGGATGAGATAGTGCCTGTGTTCTTTCTTCTTCTTCTTTTCCCCCCAAAAAGCCCTCCTGTAATAACAATGTATCTTATAAGCTATGGGATGTTAGAGCTGAGGAAATATGATAAATATATTCAACGAGAGACCGGAAAATAATGGACACAAATACTAATCTTGGTGATCTGTGGGTAATGGGACTGTGAGTGATTTCACGTTTCTTGACACTCTCTCGATTTTACAACATTTCAATAGAGCAAAGGAAACTAATAAATGTTAGTAAAACTCTGCAGAGCGTTCAAAACAAGGGATCTGGCCAGAAATTAAACAAGATTGCAGATTACAAACAGCCGACAGTCACTAAATTCAATTCACGTCATGGCCACACGCTGGCTAGACATTCCCCTGGGGGAGTGACAGAAAGAGCCACGCTAATTGTGCCACTGAGGAGTTTGCCTCTAATGCCCTGCCCGAATTACGCTCCAGCTTACCCTAGCTGTGCCTTGCTCTCTGAGTGGGGCAAGGTGCCCGGAGCCGTGAAAAGTAACGACGACACAAGTAAGCGGGAGAAAGGACATGCTGTGCAGGAAGAAGAAAACCCTTTAGCCCATTGGACGCCTCGTGCTGCCAGGGTGTTGGGTCAGGCAGACCTCCTGCTCCATTAATGTCAAAGAACACAAGTGACCCCATGGGATTTCCAGAAGTTTTAGAAGACGGAGAGGAACAAAATAATATGGACATCATATAGTCTCCTAGGTACACCCCATGCTTATTCTGGTTAATTACCAATAGCCCTGCGCATTCATTTTTACTTGATGTTTGTTTATTTTGAAGAGAGACAGAGACAGAGCACAAAGAGGGAAGGGCAGAGAGAGAGGGAGACGCAGAATCCGAGGCAGACTCCAGGCTCTGAGCTGTCAACACAGAGCCTGACACGGGTCTCCAACTCCTGAGCTGTGAAATCATGACCTGAGCTGAAGTCAGACCCTCAACTAGCTGAGCCACCCAGACACCCCTAGCATTATGCATTTAGCATTAATTTTTTAATGTTGATTTATTTATTTTGAGAAAGGGGGGAGGGTCAGAGAGACAGAGGGGGAGAGAGGGAATTCCAAGAAGGCTCCGCACAGTCAGTGCAGAATTCGACTTGGGGCTCAAACTCAGGAACCGTGAGATCATGACCTGAGCCGAAATCAAGGGTCAGACACTTAACCAACTGACCCACTTAGGTGCCCCTGCATTTTGCATTATTATCTTCATTTTACGGGTGGGTACATTCCTACAAGGATCTTCTTAAGATTCTGCAGTTGGTGAGCAGAAGACCTAGCATTCCACAAAACGTCTGACCCTAACTCGCAGGGTCTTACTACCACACTTTGCTGTTTCTAGAACATGGCGACCCTCACACCCCCAGCCCCACTCTCCTCGCAGAGCCCTGCGGCGCGTACTCCCTCTGGGCCCACGTCGTAGACCGAGCTGGCCTAGATTTCAGAAGAGTGCATCTGAGTAGGTTCAGGATGCTTCCCTCCAACATGGCCTAAGGCCCCGCATGAAATTCCAATTGGAGTCTCTAAGAGCTCTGTCTGGGGACCAACCAGTAGGAAACCACACAGCACAGGAAAGAACTCCAGAGGGAGACCGTACAGAAAGTCCAGAGAAACAATGGTGGGCCTGGTTCTAAACCGAAGGGAGAACACCACCAGGAGGAGAGAAGCCAAAGCTCATACTCAGAGAAGACAGGGAACTAAAAACAACTTCTCTCTGGTAGACCAGATGACTGGGCTATGATTTCCTCCCTCTTAACGCTGTGAATTTATTTATATGAGACCCTTGGGGTGGGGAGAAGGGGTTTTGTCTTAAAAATAAACAAATAAAGTGAAAAGCCCGTGAATAGGTTTGTGTTCTAAGAAAGCCAGAGTTTTAAAAATAGGGTAAGAATGACTTAATTTTCTGAATGATCATTTATCCCTAAACAGAGCACTTCTGCAATCGTAAAGTCCTTTCCAACCATATTCCCTACAAGGTAAAACATCAAAATATTCCACGAGCCCTTGGAAAGCTCTTTTCATTGGTTAGAAACTTATTTCATCTGTGGTATAAAATGCAGTATAGTAGGACGCCTGGGTGGCTCAGTCGGTGAAGCGGCCGACTTCGGCTCAGGTCATGATCTCGCGGTTTGTGAGTTCAAGCCCCGCGTCGGGCTCTGTGCTGACAGCTTGGAGTCTGGAGCCCGCTTCGGATTCTGTGTCTCCCTCTCTCTCTGCCCCTCCCCTGTTCATGTTCTGTCTCTCTCTCTCTCTCTCTCTCTCTCTCTCAAGAAATTAATAAACTTTTTTTAAAAACTTAAGGAATAACACAGTATAGTCATTATAAAAATAAATTTAAGTAGCAAGATGACTGGGTTGGAAAAATGAAATAAGAGAAGAAGGTGGATAAACAATTAAATTTGACTCAAGCAAGCACGTGTCTGTTGTGGACAAGGTTTGGAGAGGGAGGGGCGCATCCAAGACCCTGGGAGATGGTGATTGTCCGGCTCTTGGGAGGAAGAGACAATGCACAGTCCTTTCGTGGGAAACGTCTAGGGAAAGGCAGCAAACACGTTTTATCTAACACACCAGCTCTTAGTGATTATTAGCAGCTGCCCAAACTCCATGTCAAGGAAGATTCTGAGGCTGTGGTTGACTTAGAAGGAGGCCGGGAGGCGCAGGGAGGGCGCCAAGGCATGGCAGGTAGAGGGGAGGCAAATGCGTCACACGTCCAGACTGGATTCCCGGAGACATCTAGGAAGTGCTTACACAACGTCTGGGTCCAAGGAAGTCCATCCTCGGTGTGTGCGGTGTGGAGAAGTAAGACATACGGTAGCCGACTCCCCAGGGACCTTTGAGGTTCATTTGGAAGGAACACCTGCTTAGCCGCCTCCTGATCAGGAGAACAAACAGAAAACTGGTTGTTGGGACAACAGAGAGCATCACCCCCGAGACCCGGTGGAAGATGCCGGCCTGCGTTCCTGCCGACAGACTGTTACCGCGGGACCCCAACGTGGCACCCCCAAAGCCCGTGCCGGATACAGTGGGGGCGTGATATGAGCCTCAGGGAGGGCGCTGGGGAAGACGCACAGGCAGAGCAAACTTGGAAGCGGAGAGATGGTCCCACGATCAAGGGCGAGGCAAGAGGCCAAGAGCACAGAGCAGGGAGCAAGCGGGATTGCGTGATTGTGAGGGAGGCCGACGCACAGCTCTGAGCACCCTGGAGGGGCTGCTGCCAGGCCTTCTTCGCTGGGCTCTCCCAGCACAGCGTGCACCTGCAGGCACCATCCCGGGGGAGGGAGCAGAGGCCCAGGCCAGTCACAGGAAGGGTTCGGTGTCCATGAAGTGATACTGAACGGATGATGCTTTCGCCTTTGTGTATTTTCCTACTCATTCATTCATTTAACAAATACTTACTGAACGCTATGTTTGAGGAAAGCTCTTTACTAGACACCAAGGACGCGGTCAGTAAACTAGGACATGTTCTCAGCTCAAGGCTTTGGTAGAAGAGATCGATTTGTGGGGTCTTTGGGAGCCCGCCTTTCCTTCTGCCCTGCACTAAGCAAAGTTTGCTCCACACTGGGTGTGTTGGCTTCACCATCACCAGACCGAGAACATTCTTCTCTCCTACCATCTGACCTTCAGTGCCCCATCCTGGGCTACGAAGCCGTCTCACGTCATCAAACTTCACCTTACCTTGCTGGTCTACTCCCACATACCACCCCAGAAACCACTTGTATTCATGAGGCACCGGCTGGCTACCTTTCCCCTGTGACACATCTGTAAGTTAACGAGAAGAAGAGACCGGCAAGACAGAAACTCCAGCCTTGGGAGAATTTGCTGGAGAAAACAGAATAGGCGGGTATTTTTAGCTCTCTGGTCCTGCCTGTGCTCCCCCAGATACACTGAGCAGTCAACCACTCACAATGAGGTCTGAAAACTCACCCTGGCAAACCTACAGGCTGGTGATTTTAGCAATGAAAGCCTAGTTTGCTCCCGTAATAAATGTTTTATATGTGACCTTTAAGAAGCATTTAAATATTTTCCCTCTATTCATACAATCGGTAGTTTCCGAAGTGACTGTCTAGGTAATTATGTATTATTATTTATATTAATGTTTGCAACAGATAGATCCTCCTAAGCAAAACTTCAATCGTGAGAACAATCTTAAAGTCTCAGTGCCAACCACAAATAATCAAACAGACACTGCACGCATTTCGGAGCGGTCGAAGCTCAGACAAGCGGATCGTGCGAAAGTTTCTCCACTGTTGAGTTTCAAGAGAACTAGGGTGTTTCGAGGCTACTGTTACGTGTTTGGTTTCCTGCTCGTCCTCTGTTTGTTGTTCTTCTTGCAGCCTAGCTCAACACTGGACGCTCAGAAAATGCTTTTTGATTTCCCAGTAAGTTGAATTGAACTGAAGCCTCGGTTCCTACCGTGAGGAGGTGACCATTCAGTTGGGGAGATGGGAACTGTACCTGGAAAATGAACTAGCATTCAGGGCAGCATGAGATCCCTGCCAAAGACACAGGATGGCAACAAGGAGGCAAGGGCTCCGAGGAGACGTTGAGAAGCAGGTAGAAGGGCTGAGGAGGGTCCAGGGAGCAAACAGATCAGAGAGAGAGAGAGAGAGGGCAAGTCTGTAGAAAGACCGGGAAAATGGTGCCTGTTTCTGCTTCAGACAACCAGAGGTCAAGAAAATGTGACATGGGGAGGGAAGAAAAGTACAGTGTATTTAGGGAGGATAGACCAGAGGGCTCTTTTTGGATGATACTTGCAAATGATACTAGAGATTGGCATATCTGAGGGCCTCATGTCCAGGCAGTATGGAGTTCTTGGGGTTTAAAAGACAAACTATTGTGTCCAGATAATTCCCCCGGCTTCAGTGTAAAACAGCTCCGATACAGGTGAGTCCAGAAGAAGAGAGAATCAGGATGCTATGTGGTCCTCTCGGCCTAGGGGGAGGAGAGCCCAGTGACCATGCGTAAGGAAGAGAGACGAGCTGTTGGAGCATCAAGGAGGGAAGAATGACAAGACTTCCAGGCACCAGAAGAGTAGAAACCAAGCACGTGTCTCCTTCCACTCCGACCCTCATGTGGCTGAAGGGTTTTACACACCTCTTTAGTATCTTCCTTCTGGGCTATGATGCTTGTCACAACAGCTAGAACATTTAACGTGTTCAGGGTAAGAAAGACCCGACTGGGTGGGGGCATCCACAGACGGGACCCCGCAATTATATGTGGATATATAATGCAAACGTGTGAATAGGGAATCGAGATCTTTCCGTACGTTTTCCTCTGTGCTAACTCATCAGCTGAGTATGGCCTTCCAGTGAGGACAATACCAACTGAGCAAGAATTATAAAGCACACCACACTGCCGTGCGATCCCACGCTCATGGCTGCTGCCGTTGCCGAGGGACCGAGCCTTTTTGATCGCATTGTTCAATGGGACAGCGCAGTCATCCGGGAGAATCTTACCGGTTCTCTCTTAGTTGAGAAGAAGGAAGTTAATGACACCACCACCTAGGCTTTTCACTAACACTGCATTTGGTACAGGGCAAGCAGTTTGCATGTTTTATCATTCTTTGCGTATTTGTTAGGCGGCCGCTTATGAAATGATTGTCTTGAGATATTCTCGATTTGTGCGTCTTTGCATTTGCAAGTCGTATTATTTCCAAATGAATGTGTCTTCAGGTCTCCTGAAGCACAGAAATGCTGAACGAGAGAAGGCAGCTTGCTTCTGTGGCAAAGAAAAGTCAGTGATGACGTTGTGCTCAATCTTCCCGATGAAATGTGAGCTTCCCACTGAAAGCCATGGTCTTCATGTCAAAAGGTGGAACGTGACGGGACTTTTAAAGGACTGGGCAAGGGGCGCCTGGGTGGTTCAGTCAGGTAAGCGTCTGACTCTTGGTTTCAGCTCGGGTCATGGTCTCATGGTTTCATGGGCTCAAGCCCAGCGTTGGGCTGTGCGCGGACAGCACGGAGCCTGTTTGGGATTCTCTCTCTCTCCCTCTCTCTCTGTCCCTCCCCTACTCGTGCTCCCTCTGTCTCTCCCAAAATAAATAAACTTTAAAACATTTTTAAAAATGTCCGTCAGTTATATTCTAGGAACTGAGAAAAGCCCCAAATAGAAAATTATCTGGGCTAGTACGGGTGTGTTTAAACCCTACTCAAAAGTTTACCCTGTCTTGGGGCCGGGGTATCAACGGAAGGGCTGCTTAGGGAAAACCACTGCCATCGTTACCTGTTGCTGCCGAGAACTTTCTGGGGTCATGAACAAAATCCGTTCCCCCTGCGCTAAGCTGGACGGTTCACATAACCTTGACACTCTGTCCTCAAAAGTGAGGAAGATTTCCTTCCTTATTATCCAAATATGTGCCTTTGGCTGCCTAAACGCGCACGGCCCCCAGGGTTCCCTGGCATCCCAGCTCGGTGCGGTTCCTGCAGCCTCCTCTTGTGATTTGGACTTGCGGGCAAAGCTCTCGTATTGGGCAAAAAAAAAAAAAAAAAAAAAGAATTGTTAGTTCAAGACATGGCTGCAGCCTGACCCCTCACTCCTCAGGGTCAGAGCATTTTACCTGGGGACAGATCTGCTTCTCTCATATTCTGAAAGCCCTCTGAGGAGCCAGGAAAGGAGCCACACCATTCTGCATGCTGACTTCACTGGCTTTGGGTGGTCATCCTCGGGCAGTTCAAGAGGGCGATGCAAGGGGTCCATGAGACACCTGTGGGGAGGAGACGGGGGGAAGGTGTAGAGAGAGACAGTGCCACACCGATGGAGGGTCATGCCTACAAGACTGGACTGGTGTCGCAGAATGAATAATGTAGGTTAGCACTGAGTATAGGCAGTGGAACCAGGATAATTCACAGTCTGGATCTGGTGTGGAAGGAAAGGAAATTGCTGTATTTTTCTCCAAAACCCTGCCTTCTCATTCTCTCCATCATATCTCCTATTTCCTACCACTTGACAACATCTTGGAAGGCCCCGTAGCTTTCCAATCACGTTCAATTAGAAGGACGGCCACATTTGGGGAGCTGAGACTTCCTCTCAGCTGTGAAAAAGCGCGCTTTAGGATGACTTAAAGTCCGTGTCCTGTCCCAGCCCTTGTCTGGCTCCAGCCCTCTGCTGAGACTGTGGGTGGGCACCTCTTTCCTTCCCTCCTCTGTCTCCAGCCGTCCCCTTTCTGGCTCTCCCAGAGAGGGGCTGGGTGAAGGGGCTGATTTTGGAAAGTGCAAAATCCTGTTTCTTTAGCTGCCCTGCTGACAGTTCTCCTGCCCCTCGCCCTGCCAGGTCCGACATGGCGGGCGGGGTCCGGGGGGGATTCAGGCAGCAGGAGGGGCCCGCGGAGACCTCGCCTGAAAGGGTGCTGCACTCCCCAGCCGAGCACTCTGAGTGCCCCCGGTTCCTGCTTCTGACTGCATGTCCTAGATTGTTTCTAGAATCTTCCCACACTGGTACGTCTTGCTTATAGGTAACACAAACTCTCTGCTGGGCTTCTGAGGGGATCCAATCTAGAGCACCCCTCTTCCCTGCCTAGGTCTTAGAAAAATGGAAAAGTCAGTCAAGGAATAAGAGACAGGCACAAAGTCACCTTAATACAAAAAAGAGGCCAAAGATGAAGAATTGGGCCAGGTGGGAGCCCAGCGGTTCTGGCAGCTGTGAACTGAGACGGGTCCCCCAAGGGGCAGGTGGCTGCGCTTGGCTGGGGAGGAGTAGAACCCACCTCCTGTGCACCCCAGCTTCCCCATGAAGGTAGAGAAGGCAGGTACAGCAAACCCGTTTATTCTTCCATATTTCCTCACCAATAAAGTCACTTGATTTGCTGTAGGAAGGCATGGAGAAAGGGGCTGAGAAAAGCCAAGACCATGGTACCCACAGAGCACTGGATGAAAGAACCCAGAACGAGCAAGTGTTTCCCACCAACACTCCCTTCCTCTGAGCCCGAAAGAAATCCCGCATCCTCACCATGACAAACAGCGCGAGTGTAGACGGCCCGGCACTTCCCCTGACCAGCTTTCTTTAGACATGACCCCGGGTCAGAAACATCTACCAATATCTATGCACAAGCGAGCCAGCAAAATCCAGGGAAACGTGTCCCTACCTTCCAAGGGCTCTCTTTCGGTTATCACTTCTACATCCTGCCACCAACAAGCCCATCTCAGTGGCTTCAAAAAGTAAGTTTTTTGTTTTTTTTTTTTGTTTTTTGTTTTTTTTTTTTTTTTTTTTTTGGACATTAGTCTATGAGTGATGACTTGCCAGGGCTGGGTTTGGAGGGATTCTGCTCTCTGGTGGGCTCACGAGTCTGTGCGCTGAGGCAGTGTGGATGGCTTATTTTGTGTCCCTCACCGTGTCACGGGCATGTCCCTTGGTGGCGGGAGAGGTACAGGAACTTCTGGTTACTTTCACCTCTACCCTCCCACTGGCCAAAGCAAATGACATGGCCCAGCCCAGAGGGCAGAAGGAGACAAACAGGTTTAAGGAGATGATATTTAAGATAGTCCTTAATAAAGGAATAGAACTTGTCTGCAAGATGGAGGAAAACAGCGTCAGCATGAGCAAGAGACAAATGGTAGGATAGAAGCTTGATGCGTTTAAAAGATGGTGCGTGCCTCTGTGAGTTTAGACAGCGTGGCCAGAGGCAGGGGTTGAGTGGTAGTCCACGGGACAGAGCTAGAAAGGTAGACGGGAGCCAAAGTCAGAATTATTCTAAAGTTTTTTAATGTTTATTCATTTTTGAGGGAGAAAGAGATAGCGAGTGAGCGGGGGAGGGGCAGAGAGAGAGGGAGACACAGAATCCGAAGCAGCTCCAGCCTCCGAGCCGTCAGCACAGAGCCCGACGGGGCTCGAACTCACGAACTGTGAGATCATGACCTGAGCCGAAGTCGGACGCTTAACGGACTGAACCACCCAGGTGTCCCTCATCAGAATCATTTTTAGTGCCACACGGTGAAGTTTGCATTTTGTTCTCCCTAATGGGAAGTCATGACAGTCTAAACTTACCATGGCTCCCATTGGATTTGGCTTTTGCTCAATTTCTTTGGATTTGTGCTTTCAATAGTCTCAATTCTTTTTCTCTATAATTTTCGGGTTTTGTAAGATGATGAGAAAGTTCTTCCCTATACCGCGATTTTATAAATATTTGCCTTTTAAAAATAATAACGCTTCATTAATTCTATTCTTAAAACTAACTTTTAATATATCTTTAATAAATTGTATGATTTTGGGGCACCTGGGTGGCTCAGTCGGTTGAGCGTCCGACGTCGGCTCAGGTCATGATCTCGCAGCCCATGAGTTCGAGCCCCGCGTCAGGCTCTGTGCTGACAGCTCAGAGCCTGGAGCCTGGTTTGGATTCTGTGTCTCCCTCTCTTCCTACCCCTCCCCCACTCAGGCTCTCTCTCTCTCTCTCTGTCAACAATAAATAAAGATTAAAAAATTTTTGGTAAACTATATGATTTCATTGAGAATACTACTTTCTTATTGCACATGGCTATGCAATTGATTCACTTTATTGTTTCAGCCAGCAATTTGGAATGTGCCCCTCTTGCCCTGAGCCAGTGTATGAACCCCTAGCCCCTTTAATACTGAGCATTCCGGATCTCCTTGAGGAAAGACTCAAGTACAGCACCCAAAATCTAATCGTTAACCTACAAAAGAATCAATTTATTAACTACCATCCAAAAGTCTCCCAAGCAGATATAATTCCAAGGGAATGAAATGTATGAATATTAAATCATTATTTGATCATCTAAAAAGGGATCTTTGGCCTTTCCTGGAGCAGCGGTACACTGGGGAGAAGAAAATACACAGATTTGGGAGGATGACTGGACGATGGTATTGAAATGACACTGATTTCCGGAAACCCAAAATGTCACTGGGGCTCAGCAGTCAGAGTAGGGGCTAACGGAGGTTGGGATCAGGTCTTCATCTCACAGTGGGTCCAGTGGGTCTCCAAACCCACCCTGCGGTTATTTCCTGAGTTCCAGAAGACACGATCAGAACGGACACACATAACTGCCAGAATCTGCATATATATGGATGATATCCGTAGATATAATTATAGATTTATATAATATGTAATCACTTCCTACGATTATATAGTATACACTATACTCCACATATATGATTATATATTTAACACATAAACTCATACATCATTATTTTTATATATACATGTATAATTTTATATATCTTATATATAATCATCCATAATTATATGATTCTGAAAGTTCTATTCTATTTCTGGAATGGGTCAATCCATAAAGTCAAAAAGCAAGTCAGTCGTTGCCAAGGGCGAGGGCGTTATGGAGATAGGGGGCTATTTAATGGGTATGGGGTTTCTTTTGGGCAATGGAAACATTTTGGAACTAGATAGAGGTGGTGATGGCACCACACTGTGAATGGACTACAAAGCCACTGAAATGTCCCTTTTAAATAGTTCTGTGTTATGTAAGTGTCTGCTCAATACCAAAAAAATGCACTCGTCTGGAAAAAAAAATACACAAATGTGGTGCAAATTAATGCATAAGGAGAGGGATAGGAACCAGTTACTTAGCTTTGCTGAAGATAAAGGAAAGGCAGGGGAAGCAGGGAAAGACTCAGCAAGATTGAGCAGGATTTCTCTACGTGGTAGTAGTTTTGGATTATTAACACACTGGTCTCTCAAATAATCGGTACGGTAGGTCACGAGTGGATTCGAGGTGAAGATACTTGTCTTCTTTCAACAATTGCCGTAGTGACAATGAGAGTTCAAATCTTTCGGGGAGAGACGATAAAATAACTTCATTTTTTTCCCCCCAAATTTGCACTATCTAAGTACTCCAGGGTCATTTTTCTTTAAAGTAATGTGCGTTTATGAATTTAAATACAAGATCTGGTACGTAGACACTGGGACTGAAAACCTACAAAGGAATCAATTTATTAACTACCGTCCCCCAATCTCCCAAGCAGATGTAATTTCGAGGAAATGAAATATAGGAAAATTTAGTCGTTATTTGATCACGGAAAAAAAAGAAATTCCCTTATGCAGGGTTTGGGTTAGGTCAGAACAATCTAAGGCAGTTTTGGCCAGTAGAAAGATAATGAGCCATGCTGGGAACTAAAAGTTTTCTAATAACCGCACTGAAGAAAGTAAAGAGATAACATCCGTGCTAAGGTTTTCTTTAATCAACTGCATCTAGAATATAATCATTTCTATGGATCATGAATATAAAAATATGGATGATCTATGCTTCTTTTTGGTGAGAAGTGTTTAAAATCTAGTGTGTGTTTCACCGGCACAGCACACGGAGGTTCGGACCAGCCATTTTTCAACGCTCAGGGGTCACATGTGGCCAGTGGCTGCCTTATTAGATGGTGCAGATATGGTTTCCCATAAAATCAGGTCTGCATTTCAAAATGGAACATGCTGGGTTTCTTCCAGGTGGCGCTTGTGTCTACGTCATCCTTGTTAATAAACCTGCAGACCAGAGAAAACCCCCCCCCCAACCGGACTTGAATTCATTATCCTCAACTCACACATTTGACAAGCTGTTAAAGTCTGC
Source organism: Panthera tigris (assembly GCF_018350195.1). Taxonomy (NCBI): domain Eukaryota; kingdom Metazoa; phylum Chordata; class Mammalia; order Carnivora; family Felidae; genus Panthera; species Panthera tigris. The sequence goes on along the minus strand of NC_056662.1, from coordinate 135,793,855 downwards.
ACACAGCCGCTCTTGTTATGAATTCACACCTTGTGCGGGTCAGAAAGCCCTTCCATTAACCCCAGCCCCGCGCCTCCAGAACACGCGGCCGCCACGGTGGGCGCACGTTTCATTAGTCCGCTGACAGCAACCGCAAGGCCATTTGAGGTCCTTAAGACGTGTGAAGAGGAGACCGGGTTTGAATGGAGTGAGTTCGGCGGTTCTGGGGATTAGGGAGCATATTTTCCGCAGGGAGCGCAGGCGTTAGAGGACTGAGACTGCGAGTGGAAATTGCGTGGTGGAGGATGGGAGCTTTGGCCCGGGGAGAGTGTGCACGGCTACGCCCCTGGGCTGTTCCCCGGCAAACCGTGTGGCGGGTCTCTCCCCGCCTCGTGCAGTTTGCCGTCCTCCAGACCCGGGCACACAGGACGCACGTCGCCTCCGAGTGCTGCTAAATTAAGGCTTTAAAAGCTCCTCGGGGTGACAGGCAACTGACCCTGTAGCTTGATCTCTTCGTGGAAACGTCCAAATGGAAGGATGGAAGGGACCAGAAGACAGGAAGTGCGCCAAGTTAGGCTGCTGTGAGCCACAGGTGGTTTGGTCCGTAGACACAGCGAGGCTGTAGTGCTAGGCCCACCCCGGGATCGAGCTCTTCACAAAGCTTCCTTTGAGGACTTTGAAGACTTCATCACTTACTACAGGGCCTGGGGGAGGGAAGGGGGATTTCCAGAAGAGCAATCACAACACTTCAGTTGGGTTGTTTTTACAGGCACCGGGGTTGTAGAGCTTTGACACCGAGGATTTGTCTGAAGCGGGAAAATGTGATGAGTTTCCGTATCGGGTTTATAGGGTTGGAAGCAAACGCTGCCAGTCCGAGGTAGTCTTTCCAAATCACGCATTAGGAACGGGATGGGAGATTCCTACCGGGCCACAGAGAAGACAGCAGCCCACGTGGTAATAACTTCTTGGCTAAAAGAACACGGAGCACGTATGCGATAATTTGAGTACGCATGTGTGCCGTCTTCTAGATTTCCATGGAAGCTGCCTCCAAATTATGTGAGTTCTGAAAGTGGAAAATCGAAGTCAGACAAAATTTCACCTGGTGAACTACTTTTCGGCTATGTCATAGAGTCGTATACCATAAGGTCATGTAATTTCTTTTCAAGCTGTGGAAGTTCAATTTCAGGAACAGGACTCTTAACTCATGGATGGTTTCCTACTGATGAGTATCTCTGGGGGACCATTTACTGCTAAACACACCCTTCCCATTGCCCTCTTGCTTACCCATAAAAATGGCGTGGTGGGAATAGAAAAGTCAAAACCAGTGAATTAAAATAAAATTACACAAATCTGCCTAAGAATATAAAAGTTGTGTAGTCCTTCACCAAGGTTGATGTCATTGAGTGCTTTGGAATTTCTTGTGAGGAAAGGTTCTTATATGTAATCTTATGTAATCCTTTCCTTCTTTCTTGCCAGACGAGAAAACTGAGACCCCCTAAAGGTGACTCCTCCAAGGTTATATAGTGCTGGAGGTGGGCAGAGTAAGAGCGTAATGGTTCTCCTGACCAGGAAGCTATTGCCCTTTGTAGTTCAACCCTGAAAGTGCAAACAGACATATGAAATTCTGAGCCTGGATTAATGAGGACTTTTTCATCCCGAGCAGCTCAATTGGCATGCTCCTACCCTGGCTTTGATCTGAGTCAGTGTTCTCTAGACATTTGTTCTCAGCCTTGGCAGTGAAGGAAAATTACCCAGAGAGCTTGCTGAAAATGCAGACCCCTAAGCTTTCCTCTCGGAGAGTATTAATTATTTGATCGGAAGGCGGGCGAGGGGATCTGTCTTTTCTATAAGCACTTTGGTTATTCTGATGTAACTGGTACACAGAGTTTTGGGTATTTAAAATATGGCTTTACAAACTTTGAAATAGGTAGCATACCTGTGAACTTGCCTGGAAACATCAGGATAAAGTTCGCCCTTTCATTCAGCTACTGCCACTCAAAATCTATCAAGAGAAGTGGGAAAAAGTCCTGCACCAAAAAATGCTAATGGCCCCTTTACAACACGCTATGGCAGAATTAACGTGGTCAGATATTATGGTTATTTTTCTATTTTGTTCACTGACATTCGCCAGCCCAATCTCTTACCCAAAGCGGGCTTTTAAAAATAAAGAAATATGATGGGGCGCCTGGGTAGCTCGGTCAGTTAAGTGTCTGACTCTTGGTGTCAACTTTGGCCATGATCTCACAGTTTCACCAGTTCGAGCCCCACATCAGGCTTCACGCTGTCAACGTTGGATTCTCTCTCCCTCTACCTCACTGCTGTCTCTGTCTCTCTCAAAATAAATAAACTTAGAAAAAAAAAGAAACTTAAAAATTAAAAAAAATAAGGAAATATATTTACTCATGTAAGATGACACCTTACAAGGAGGGTTCAGAAAGAGTTGCTTTCACGGACCGATAATGTCATCATTAGCTCAATTTGTTTCCATGGGCTTCCTCTTCCCATGGCCGGACTAGCTATCTCCATGACTGAATACCCTACTGGCGGACATCAGGAGGTGATGCTAAATCGTGTATTACCATTCCTTGGGACCGGAGAGCCATTTGGTTAGCAGGTTGATTACATCTGACTTTGCCCCAGACCAGCAGAAGTGATTTTATGGGCAAGCAAGGTGAGTCTGTACGTACGTGACCACAGGTTTTACCATGAGCCCTACCTATCACACTGAAGAAGGACCTAGTCTGATAGAACAGTACAGTGGCTGGTTAGAGCCTGGGTTTGGTGGTAGATTTAGATGGCACTGGTGAGTCAACATAGTGCCGAACAAAGAGCTGACGTAGAGGTAATGGGTCCTCCCGAGCTGGCATACGTGAGCATGGGTCTGAAAGATGGAGGTATGCTGGCCTTTCTCACCATCATCTCATTGGCTCACTGATGGGATGTGTGCTTCGGGTTTCTGCCATCTTTAGTTTGGTCCGCAGTCTTAACCTCCAAATGGGGAACATTTTTAACAAGAGCCAATAAAGATCCCGCTGAACTTGAAGTTCTGTCTGCCCTCTCTCCACCTTGTTCTCCTCAGGCCATTGCAACAGGAGACCAGAAAGCAGTATTGATGTAACTGAGCCTGAATGAGTGGCTAAGATAACTATCCGGGTGCTTCCACGCCCAGTGAAAAATACGCAAGCTGGGATGATGTCTATCAAAAGCAGGACAGCTAAGGGCTTGTATCCTTCCTTCCATCCCACCAAGGAAGCAAACCAAACCCCTCAAGCAAACTAAGCCTTATTCGTCCGGATAAATCTAAAGCTGCAAGGGAATTCTGATCGGGTCTAAGATCCGATAAGTAGTGAAGCAGATTGTATCTTTATCAGCTGTGGTCTTGAGATCAGCTGCCACAGTGGAGGGCTCTCTTCTTCTTGATCTAGTCTTGTCAGAAATACAGTGAGCCGCCATCTTGAAGGAAATTCCATAACTATTGGACTTTTGCCTTCTCCCTCAGGGAAGAAATGAGGGCATTCTTCATGCCAAAAATCTCATGGGATCTCGTGACAGTGGGAGGCACCGAGCAGAGTAGTGCAGGTTTGGGTTCCTTCAGAGGCACCTCCTAGCCCTTGGCCCTTTACTTCCTCAATGCGGTGACATCAAGTGGCATGGGGCACAACCCCACCGTCCCTTGCTCCGTGCCCATCTACGTATCTGTCACATCAGATGAGGGGTTCCCTACAACAGTTGAGCAAAAAAACAAACAAACAGTGGGATCCACTCAGGGCCCATGTGTGTGCAGTCTGGAGGGACAGGGACTTGCTGCCCCCTAGAGTGAGCGTTGGCCCGTGGGAAAGAGGACCTGGTGGAAACTTTGTCCTCTGCTCCTCCACCGATGGTGCTCCCAAGGAGTCAGTGGTCGACATGGCTTGTCTGAAGATGGCTCCTTGAGAACAGCAGGTGGTTTTTCAAGTACCGGCCAGCATCGCCAGATGGGCCTCCGTCTAACTTTCTCCTTCCCGGTCTCACCCCCTTTATCCTCAAGCTTGATGTCCTGCGGTTGTTCTAGGATTAGACAGATGTGCTCTGAAACAGAGGGAAACAGGAAGAATCTGAGTTATAAAAGCGAAACAGAGTTCTGGAACTGCACTGTGAGCATCAGCAAATCACAGGGAGAGAAGTACCTGCCATTGATACAAACGGTCCAGGGCACAGAAACGATCGTTCCCACTCAGGCCAGGGTGGTCCTCGAATGGCCCGCGATCCTGCAGAGCAGGGATCGGCACGCTGACCACCGATTTGCCCTGCCACCTGGTTTTTGTAAATAGAGTCTTCCTGGAAGAAGCCACGCTCACTTGTTGGCGCTCTGCCTGGTGCCCAGCGGAGCTGAGAAGTTACAACGGAGACCGTGCGGCCCTAAAAGCCCAATCTATTTACTAAGTGACCGTTTACACAAAGAGTTTGCCAAGTGCTGCCGCAGGGATCGGGCACCGGACCAGATGGAAAAGGAAAATCATTTGAACGAGAACAGGACACGAATGTTTCCCTTGTACGTGCTGCGCGAGGGTTGCACAAGGCCTTAGTTGGAAGGAATTGGAAGTACTAACACGACCACTCTGTCCATCGCCTGGTCATGGCCATGCATCCACACATCCGCGAGGTCTTACGCGTATACACGCTCGAGGTAGATTGAAAGGTTTTGTACCTAACGCGACATGTTATTGTCCACGTTTCCTGAAGTTGTCTTTTTCGTCTTTGCATCCTGAGGACCTGGCGTTACTTAAGCTCGAGTCTAACTGATAAATGTAATGTCCTTGGCCATTTAAAAGATTCTCAGAGAAGACACACAGGTAACTGCACTGTTTTCAAACTAACATGGGAGAAAGGTTTTATCTGTCTTCCAAAGACTCCTGGACCAGCTATTTTAGAGGACCAGAATGAGGGAGTATTCATTTACAATTTTTTAATGTTTTATTTCATTTATTTTTGAGAGACAGAGAGACAGCGGGGGAGGGGCAGAGAGAGAGGGAGACCAAGAATGCAAAGCAGGTTCCACGCTATCAGCATAGAGCCCGACATAGGGCCCGAACTCACGAACCGTGAGATCGTTACCGGAGTCAAAGTCGGATGCTTACCCACCTGAGCCACCTAGGCGCCCCTCATCTACAATTTTGTTTTAAAAAATTACCCTGATTTTGTCTTCCTCCCAGAAGTGTGTTGAATCTTGAGACTGGGGACAAAGTGTGTAGCAGGAAAGCACCCAAAACGCAGAACCTTAGAAGACAGTCACGGGCCAGCATTCAGGTAATGAACCCCGGGACCCAGGACAGAGATGTTCCGCCTAAAATAGATCGGCTTGCTCCACCATATCAGAATGTGGGGCTGCCCCGGGGTGGCTCCTAAAAACAGACCTGCCAGCAGAGGACAGATAGATACAGAGCGCCACAATGGGAGGGGCGTTCGGAGCAGCGACAGGACACAGACGCAGAAGGAGACGCCGAGAAATCTTTCCACCTGCAGCAGACAGCGATCTGTTACGTTTTAGTTTTACATCTTGCGATGAAAATGCGGGTGTGGGTGTGTGGTGTATGTATTATGTGTGTGCATATATGTTTGGGTGTGGGGGTTATGCCCGTGTGTCTGTGCACACGTATGTACACGTGTGCGTGCGTGTGGCATACGTGTAAGTGCATCGTACGTGTGTGTGCAACGAAGACACAGAATGCAAATCCAAGCTGGCGCGGGAATCTGGGTTTGCCTGGGTCCAGGTGGCAGATTTAGCTTGTCCGTGGGTTCACGGGTCCTGGATTGAGCCTCTTCTGTGACCAAATGGCTTGGGAGGCCCCTTTCGGGGAGCAAAGATGCACTAAACATATATGTACGTTAGAGTCTCATTAAAAGTGAGAATAAGCAGTTCATCAAGGGGAACGTCTGCCGCATCCAGCAGGGCAATCGGTTGAGTTTATTGGGGGAAAATACAGACTGGGAAACGAGGCAGAGCTCCATTCTGACCCCCACGGCCCGGGCTCTATTTCCTCACGGCAATTAATCACACGGGCTGCGTCAGGCTGTCGCAAGAATAACAGCAGCGCCTCGGAGGGCATCTCAGCTGTTGCCGTCGCGGGGAACGCCAAGCTACGGAGATGCATTCGGACTTCTGTTTAGCATCCAGTCATTTGAAAGTGGACTTCACTTTGAAAGGAGCTGCGGGTGAGCGAGGGCCGGCCCCGACTATCCCCTAGAGCTGCAGCATTTTGCAAGGCCCTATTGTTCGATTCTCCTCTCTGGTGTTCAAATCCGATATACTTCAAGTTCGCCAGAAATACAGTCATGCTCACTTTAGGTGGAAACCTTATTTCCTGCTGATACGCTAGGTACTGCAGGTTCTGGGAAAGATCACTGGACCGGGTGTCAGGAGGGCATGATTCAGATTCTGGCCCAGACACGGACTATTTGACCATCCACGAGTCGCTAAGGTTCTCTGAGCGATCACGCCTGCAAAGTGTGTTCGCGCCGTTGGCCAGAACGGCTGTAATAATTGAATGAGATGGGGTATAAGATCTGTACAAATGAAGGGAGGGTTTTTAGTATGTCTAAAGTGAACTTTATTCTCATTTATTACTATTATTAGTATTATTATTATTATTTCCAAAGAGTAAAGTTATACTCATTCCTGACCACCATCGTTAAAATGGATTTCCAGCCTGGAAATCACATCTTGGACTCCAGGCTCACACCTTATAGACTGTGTTACCTTGCGTCGTAAGTCCATTTGACTTCTTTAAATTCAGATCGGGATGATTTCACCTACCCATGTTGAAAAGCATGCAGTTGGGGTTGCCTGGGTGGCTCAGTCAGTGGAGTGTCTGTCTCTTGCTTTTGGCCCAGGTCCTGGTCTCACAGTTTCATGGGTTCAAGCCCCGCGTCAGGCTCCACACTGACTGCTTGGGATTCTCTCTCTTTCCCTCTCTCTCCGCCCCTCCACCTGCTCGTGCTCTTTCTTTCTCTCTCTCTCTCTCAAAATAAAGAAATAAACTGAAAAAATGCATCAAAAAGCGTGCAATGTCATGAAGCACCCGGTAAAAACTCACAAAGGTCAGCTTCCTTTCTGGTCTTTGTCTGGTCGTGGCGTCGTCTGTCTAGAGAAAGGTTGAAGCATGTGGCACGGGAGGCCCTTTTGGGGTAGAACCGTCAGCTTTGGAATTAATGAAATTACAGTCAAGGATGGGTGACTATAATTGACTTTCGGTTTACTCGTCCAAGAAGCCCCATGTGGTTCATATCAACGATTTCCTCACTCGCTGTGTCCAATCGCTGCTGATGTGTATTTCTGCTTCGCAGGGGCTGTTACCAGCAGCATTTCCTCTAAGTGCTGGATTTGTATTTTCTCCATGCATCCGCTAACTCTCAGACCAGCGGAATGCTTTAAGTACATCAAGTAAATAAATCAAGTCATTTCCTCACAGCGTGCGTCGAGGACCGGGTGACTATGTGCCTGATTGACTGCACATTCAGAAGGATTTTTTGGATGTGTGAAAAAGCAGAGAATTCCTCTCTTCTTGTCCATACAGAGTAAGGATTGGGAACTTCCTGCAGTCGGCTCAACCCTCACGGCAACTTTCCCCGTTGTTTTTACCTGGATTCCTGTTTTCTTTATAAATTTTCTTTCTTGGAACAAGGTAGCTCAAAGCGACACTAAACTAGAGATTCTTTTAAGCGCTCGTGAGAAAGCGGGACCTAAGTGGCAGAGGGGGCCCCGGGGGTCACGTGGTACAACCTCGCCGTTTCCCCACAAAAGACTGAGTTGGAAGAAGCAGTCTTTTCTCAGATCACAGAGCCAGCAGGTAGCGACGCCGTCTGTGGCCAGCTCTTCTGATGTCCACCCACCCTCCGTTCTTTTGGGAAAGTATTTCGGATACCTCTCTGGCGTTAGAGACAGATACACGCTTTAGATTTTCCTTCCCGTGTTTTGTCTCGGGAGAGAATCACTACCAAATGGCCAGCTTACATCCTAGTTTAGTTTTCTTTCTCCGTGTGGTGCCATCCCCCAATCCTGCAGTATGAGCCCTTTGGTGCAGCCTCTTGTGACCCAGACATGGGAGACCGACCGCGTCCTTAAGCTGAGCTGTCTCCGTGCTTATTTATTTTGGTCTTGGCTCCTGAAATACCTCTGCTGTCTGCTGGTTTCATCTCTGGCTTTTTTATCTTTCATCCTAATCAGTTCCAATCTGTAGTCTTCTCTCTTACTCGAGACCCAACCACAAATTCTACCTAGTCCTCCAATTTCTAAAATCTACTCAAACTCCCTAGACCACGGTGAGACTTCTTTCACTTGAGAGGTCATCAGAGGCCAGTGGAAGGAGCAGGGGCTCAGAGGTCTGGCCGGTGTGAGTTGTCTTGGGGTGTCTACCTGGCCTGTGAAACTTCCTTCTCGGGGAGCTTCACCCACACCCACGTGCCTGGTCTCGGCAGTCACGCTGACCCTAGTGACCCCATCCTTCAGCACAGATGAGGGCTCTTAGAGTTGGAGCCTGCACCCAAGTCATGCCAGATAGATCCCATCCCCTGGGAAGTCATCTCCAGAATGGGGACTCACCGATGTCCGTGGTCCCTGCTGTTTGCTTACACACAGGCAGCGTGGAGAGGTGGTGAACACACCAAGAGGGAAAGCAGGTGAGGGGCGGAAAGGGAGGGGGGGAGAGAGAGGGAGATAGAGAGGGAGGAAGAGACACAGGGAAAGAGAAAGATGGAGAGAGAAAGAGAGAGAGAAGGAGAGAAAGGTGGGAAGGCCATAGTTCGCTCGGTTCATGGTGGCTTTTATAACCTACCCTCGCTTCTCTGGATTTGCCCTATAAACTCTATAATCAAATATTTTTTTCAATTGCTTCTCCAAGTTTCAGTGAACCCAAATAATTCTGAATAAATACCCACCCTTCTCCTTGCTCTCTCCCTCTCTTCCTCACCCGTCCCAGCAGCGGGCCATTTATTCTTCCCCACATACGCTATGTCCATCCCTTTCAATCTCCTCTCTCCGTGCCCCAGGAAGGGGGTCTTCCCATGTGAGTGAGCACCAGGATCCCTGGGGTCTTGGGGAAAGACAGGTTACGGGGCCGGACGCTGGGAGCTGATTCAGCAGGTCAGGGGTGGAGGAAACCAACTTTCACTTCAAACAAGATCCTAGTGTTCTGGGGTGGATGGTGCCCCACAAAAGATGCATTGGCCTCCTAAACCCTCGAGCCTGTGGACGAAGCCCTGTTAGAAATAGGGTCTTTGCAGATATAATCAAGCTCAGATGAGGTCACACTGGACTAGAGTGCATCCTAATCTAATGACCGATGTCCTTATGCTACGAAGAGGGAAATTTGAATGCAGAGACGCTCGGGGAGAGTTCCACGTGATGCTAGACTGAAGCAATGTGTCTACCAGCCAATGGACACCCAGAGATGGCCAGCAAAGCACCAGAAGCCGGGAAGAACAAGTTGCAGATTTTCCCTCAGAGCCTCAGAAGGAGCTGACCTCGAGACCCCTCGATTTTGGACATAGTCTCCGGGGCTGTGAGAGAATGAATTTCTGTTGTTTTAAGCCACCCAGGTTGTGGCACTCGATGGTAGCTCTCGGAAGCCGATCACTTGGTGATGCTCGTGCCCTCTAGGGCCCCACTTGGAAGCCTACTGACCTGCACCTGATCTCCAGGTGGACTGTTCCCTGCCTTATACTTTTCCAGGCCCTTCCCACTCCTGCAGGCATGAGCCATTTGGAATACAGATCGGTAGTGTCATTGCCTTGATCAGAAATGAGCTGAGTCCCTTAGCAAAGCATCAGAGGATCTCTGTGATACAGTCGCATTGTGTGTGTGTGTGTGTGTGTGTGTGTGTGTGTGTGTGTGTGTTTACTCTCAGCCCTTGACATCCAAACACTTGCTTACCGTCTGGGAGCTGGCCAACCGCTCCACACACAACGGTCCAAACTTTAGCTGCACTGAGACTGGTCATGCGGCCTCAATGGTCTGTTCCCTGGTCCTCTAGAAACCTTGATTCTCCTTCAATGCTGGGCTAAAGGTCGACTTCTCTAGGCCTATGTCGGTGTATATGCATTACCGGAGGTTGTGGATTTTTACACGATGTTTTGACAGCCTTAGTCCCTCGAACTTTATATTATTCCTGTGAAGGATAGTATAAATATAATTTTATTTCCTAGAAGAAAATTCAGCTCACTAAGGTCACACAGGCTGCTGGCAGCAGAGATGAGATTTGAGCCTAGAACTTCCGATTCCAAATCCTATGTGTGACTACCACTTGTCTTATGCCATCGAATTAAAATGTGCATCTACACAGTGTGCGTGTCATGTTCTTTGTATTATTCTCAGTTGTTACACTATAGACTCCATGAGACTAGTTGGGGTTTTTTTTAAGTTTATTTATTTATTTTGAGAGAGACAGAGAGCCTGAGTGGGGGAGGGATAAAGGGACAAAGAGAGAGAGAGAGAGAGAGAGAGAATCCCAAGCAGCCTCCATGCTGTCAACACAGAGCCCAACGTGGGGTTCGATCCCACAAACCACGAGATCATGACCTGAGATGAAATCAAGAGTCAGACGCTCAACCGACTGAGTCACCCAGGTGCCCCAGAGTAGTGGTGTTTGGATCTCCTAATATACCTGGATCTACATCTGTCATGTATTAGATAATTAGTGTTGGAGGGAGGAGGGAAGAGGGGGAAGAAGGGAGAGGGGGGGAGTGGAAAGAAGGAACCTCAGTATTATATCAGATTGGATAGGGCAGTAACTTAGGGCATAACCTATTTACCTCCCAGACTTATGCACATTAGGAAGCAAAATGCAGGTGTACCTGTGTGCACACACTTGAGCCTTACACACGTACATGGCGACATCTGTGGGCTTATCGTCTACATACGCTTGTATTCTGCCAGTTAAATTCTTAGTTTATCCATGAAGGTGCTGGTTTGGGATACTGTCTTCATGTCAACATTTTTAAATAAAAACTAAACGTCACAGCCCTAAGCCCTTGTAATATACACACTCTTATTCATGTGTTTTTACATCACTATTTAATCCGCTTTTTAATATCTTGCAGCTGCCGGCTGCTCTTGGTCTGCAGAAGAAACCCTCCCGACGGGACGTACGCAGACAAACCCAGGGTAGCCATCAACATTCATTGCATGTTTTGTTTTGTTTTGTGTTGTTCTTGTTTGTTTATTTGTTTCTGTTTTGAGAAACTGGCACTTTTCTTATAGAAAGAAGGAAAGAAAGAAAGAAAGAAAGAAAGAAAGAAAGAAAGAAAGAAAGAAACTGGCAAATTCACGGCTTACAACCTTCCAGTGAAAATGGAAGGTGTTCTTTTCCCAGGTCCTGACTCCTCACGGAGCCGGTGGTCAGACACCTTGCTGTCGCAGAGGGTGGGATTGTAGCGGGTTGCTGTGGGCCGGGATCCTGGAGGAAGGGGTAGATGTGCCTCGGTCTTGCCCGAGCGACGCGATCGTGGCCCAGCTTCCTCAGGACCGAGGACCTGGACGTCCTCTGAGCTTTCTCCAGGTCGCGTCTTGCTCCCTTGTTCAGCAAATGCATCTTCCTGAGACGGTTTCGCGTGTTTCATAAATCCTAGAGCGGGGTCGTTCCCAACAGCCCGGGGGCCAGTAGTCGGACCAGGAGCCGGGGTCCCGCCCCATGTTCTCCACGTGTCTGGTGGGGCGACGACACTGTGCGTCCAGGACAGTCCGGGCACCAGGAGCCGGAGCTGTAGGCAGTGCTGTCTTCTACGCCCCCCGGGTCCCAAACCACAAAGTCCCAGGGATCCTTCTGGGCTCTTGCACCTCCAAGAGGAAGGAAGATCGGCCCACGCATAGTGCGTGAGACCGTTTCCCCCCGCCCCGGGTGGCGCAGACAGCGGAGCGCAGTTAACAGACATCGCAGCAAGACCTGCCTGGACGGGGCGCCACCTGCAGAAGCTTGTGGGCGCGTTTCCCTTTAAGACCGGAGTTGGGGGCCCCGGGTGTTGACTGAGATTTGAAACTCCCTCCCCCGAGGCCTGGATGTCGACATCATTGTTCTCTCCACACCAGCAGCTCAGCTTAATTAGCGGTGTGTCGCCGGGGTGGGCCGAATTTTATACCTGCCGTTGGGGGAGGCGTAAAGTTGCAGCCGCAATTGTCTGGAGAGGTGGATCGGGTCCAGATTACGTGAGCCTGGCGCTGGGGGGGGGGGGGGTTTGAGCGACTCCCGCACCTTCGTAAATAAGTAAATCAAAGCGGAGACGTCCTCATGGATGTGTTTCGTGGGATTCCCTCTACCTGTTTTTTCCTTTAGTGGAATTAGATCGAGTGTGATTTTTTTTTGAGGCCGGAGTCTGTAGACTGATTTTTTCCTTTCCTCTCTATTTGCATATTTCCTAGGAGACGGTCTCCTATCTAATCAAGGATTGGGATTCGGAAGATCAGTCGACGTTATGCTTCTGAGCTCTCATTTTCTCCCCGAAAATTGAAACGCTGGTCGCTAGCTTCTCCTTGTCACTGCTGTGTGATCCCTGCCTGGCATAAATCACTGCGTGTATAAATGCTGCGTGAGGGAGACGTATATGGGGTTCCAAAATGCACGAATACTCTCTCCAAATGCCGTCGAAATGCACAGCTTGTACTCTATTTCCTTAAAAATCGACATCAAAATTCCTCAGAGAAGGAGAGATGCATTTCTCGCAAGATACTGTGTAGATCTGTATTTATATATGATAGACCATATATAGTTAACAGAAAATAACCAGATCTTCATTTTTTCTATGCCATGTAATTCCAACGGTATTGCATTTTAAATATAACTATAACTTAAATGTATTTATATATATATATATATATTTTTTTTTTAAGTTTATTTACTTAAAGAGAGAGAGAGAAATCGCCAGCAGGGGCGGGGCAGAGAGAGAGAGAATCCCGAGCAGGCTCTGTGTCATCTGCATGGAGCCCGACGTGGGGCTCGAACTCACGAGCCGCGAGATCGTGAGCTGAACTGAAAGCAAGTCAGTCACTTAACTGACTGAGCCCCCCAGGCTCCCCTATATACTGAATATATAATAGATAAAGTGTACTTAAATATCTCATATATGTATATCTGTGTGTGTATGTAGGTGTGTGTATATACATAGAATATAGAACATATAACACACATTGTACATTATATGTTATGTATTTATTATGTAATGGTATATAATTTATATATAATTGTAGATCATTTATATATAATGCTATATAGAATTTTTATATATTATATAAATTAATAAATAAATTATAAATGAATTTTTATATAATTTATATAATTTATAAATAATGTTATATACCTTATATAATTTATATATTATATATTTATATATAATAATTATAATTTATATAATATTATATATTTATTATATAAATATGTAGGCATGCATAGGTGTGTGTAAATGTGATTTTGGTAGAAAAGAGGTTCCCAAGCTCTCATTCAGAGGCACCTTGTGTAGACACTGACGGGGCCAATGGGCCCTGCCCTGGAGGCCCGGTCGGTGAGTCTCGCCCAGCCTGCAGCGTGCCACAACTTGCAGGACAGGCCAGTACTTGACCGACAGGAGGCCCGTCGTTCTCGCAGGCCAATCCACAGAAAGAGGGGCCGGACTGCCCCTCAGCAAGCCCCTTCCAGCCCTGTCCTCGAACGCCGAGTCCTCGGATCAACAGTTTACAGGGGCTGTTACTTAAAATGCTATCAAGTAAGCACCGGACGCAGGAAAAATGACAGACAGACAGGTCCCCGGGCCCCAGGGGCTTTCTAAAGCATCTGTTGAGTTTACCAGGCCCGGCGGCCCCCGCAAACTGCTCCTTCCTCCGCGCCTTCGAGATCAGGATCCCTGATCACCAGTTAGTTTGTTCACGAATCGGGAATGAACAAGAGCTAGATGTTCCTTGTGGCTTAATTGGGCCCTAATTAACGCGGGTGCTCTTGGGCGAAAGGAATAACACATACAGGGAAAACACACGCGCGGGCCCGGCCCCCCGGGGGCTCTCTGGGGTGTGTGCCCGTGTCTGGAGCCAGGCCGGCAGCACCTGTCTCCCTCAGGCCAACGCCCAGGCGGAGAGCTGGGGACAGTCGCCAACCGTTTCTTCTTGCTGTGGGACCCGATGGGTCGGCGGAGCCGGGGAGGGCCCGAAGGGGCGCTCGGCCTTCGGGGGCGGCAGGGGAAGGCGAAGCTAGACGCGCATCACCACTGGACCGCAGGGCAGAGCACGGGGACTGCGTGCGGGCCTCAGGGCCCAGAGCCGGACCCCCTTCCGACGGCCTTGCCTGGACAGCCGCTCGCTCGCCGTGGGCTTGAGCTCCCGGTCCCTGATGCCAGAGTGCGTCTCGACCCCCTGCTGGGAAGGCCAACAGCACTGCAGCCGAGGACCCCCTTTCCGTGCACACGGTCTGTCTGCAGCACTCGAGCTGGGGAAGAGCAGCGAAGGCAAGGTCACCGAACACGTGGGCCCCGCTTTTCGGCGGTGACACAATCCCTGCAGGAGTCCGGAGCCGAACAGGCAGAGTGAGGTGATAGTCTGCAGACAGAAGGGGACGTGAAAACACGGTGGAAATGTAAAGCATCGCCCTGGAAAGTGCAGGCATCCGGAAGGGTCTGGACGCTGCCCGTGGTCCCACGGGTCAAGGTTGACGGTTTCAGCCAAGGGAGAACACGAGGGGTCTTCCTGAAGATTCTGGCTCGACCAGTTTGAAAAACCTGCATGTTTTGACGGGATGATTTTAGACATTTCTAAAGATGTTTTCGAATTAGCAAAAGCATTCCTTTTTTTTTTTTTTTTTTTTTTCCTGGCAGGACGGCAAGCTTTTTTTCCAGGGTGCGTCGTTATAAGACTGGTCTGCCCCCCATTTTCCCCTTTTCCCTTCTCCTTCACCCTCTTTCTCTGTGAGGCCGCCTTGTCCCCAGCACCATTGGCCTTGTGCGGCCCAGACCGACAAAAGAAGGGGCTTGTGACCTCCAGCGTCGGCTCTCTGAGGACAAAGCAGCCTGTGCCTCAGTGGGGAAGGCACGCACATCTGGGGAAGACTGATGTGTGGCGGTGGGCGGTTCTAGAATCTGTGCCTCGAAGCTGTCTCTGGGGGGGGGGTACTTAGCACAGTCGTTTTGGTCCCTTGGCCTCCAGTTGCGTTCACACGTCGGGGCTCAAGACGGACCTCCCAGGTCCCGCTGTCTCAGGTCTCGAAAGCAGCCGTGTGAGCCAGATGGTACATACATGTCCTGAGATGCTGGCGCAGGCTCGACGACAAAGTTCGAAGGACTCCGCGTGGTGCAGGCGAGTAGAAATGCCAACGGCTGACGAGGCTGGTGGACGCCCAGTAGGTGTGTGACCGGAGCGGCCCTCCCCGCACTGCTGCACGTGGGACAGCGGTGCCACTCCATCCCCGTGTCCTGCGGGAGCCACAGCACATCCTGGCGGCAGAGACGGGGCTGGTGCGTCACCACCGAGGGCGGCACCTCCGCGGAAGCCCCGAGCTCAGACTCGCCCGGCCGAGGAGGAGACTGTGCAGCTGAGCAGCGCAGACTCTCAGGCTGACGTTTCAATTTGCGAGTGTAAACCTGAGCCCGAGGGGAAGCGTGGGGTGTGGGTATATGCAAAGTCGCTTTATTCGGAAGCTTTGCCACGCTCGCCCTGTGCTAGACAACGACCTTTCAATCGCTCGATTCCCGCACGCTGCAGGCTCCGTCCCACTGGCCAGACGGGAGTCTGCGGTAAGTCCCGGGAAACAAAGCGCTTGCAACGTGCGGTCAAAGTCACCGTGCGTTTCCCGGGAGGCTGACAGAGAAGCAGGGAGCCAGGAGATGAGAAAACCGTTTGTTCCCGCTTCCTCAGAGACGAAAGGAATCGACTTAGGGACGCTCTTCAGCTCCGCGCCCCCCGTTGGTCACCCCGCCCCGCAAATATCTGCATCGGTCAGCACAGGGCCCCAAGTCACCCAGTAGGAAATGGAGTCATGTGACCGCAGCACGAAAATCACAGCTTCAAAACCTGAATGTGGCATTCAACAGTGTTCAGAGTGCTAGAGGATGATGTATCTGGGGAAATCATTCTCACTTCCTGCCTGGCAATATAGAGGGGTGCGTGTGTGTGTGTGTGTGTGTATGCACGCACACCGTGGTTAGGTTTTTGAAGTATTTGAAAAGTGCTTCCTGAGTCACCAAAGCATATTGCTTCCCAATATATGTCTGCATGCCATGTTCTAAAAACTGCAATAAAACTCTTGGTTGAGATAGAGCATTGAATGAGAGCTGATTGACAGCTGGCTAGATACATACACACATACACACATACATAGGCAAAGGAGCTTTAGAAATTCTGGTGTCACCGTTGGTTTACAACAAGGAAGTTGGAGACTAGGGGTCTATCAGATACTCCAGTGTCAGTGTTGGGAAATAGAAACTTTACCTGGATTATATTCCCCCTTGGCTGCCTGTATCCTTCTCTTGGAAACTTGATTTTCCATCTGTAAGTAACAACGACAGATTGCGTGGCCGCTAAACTTTCCCTCCCTCAAGTTCTCTTGTGATTCTGAAATTATTGAGAGAATAGAGGAATTTAGAGAGAATATTGAGGAAAATTGAGAGAATAGAGGAAAGGAGAGAAAAGAGGAATTTAGGGAAACGGATGGGCAGTGTTTCCATTAATGCATATTAGATTTGCAAGGCAAGGCAGCGTGGAAGGCTGGAATAGGATAGCAAAGGTTGACTAAATGTAAAGAAGAAGCATCTTGTCATGCCGAAGGAAAATATAAATAATATGGAAATCACCAAAAAAAAATGAACATATCTGTTTGACTTGTGTCTAAGTGCGAATGAGGCTAAAAGCGAGGTTGCATAGCTGGTGTATATTGACTTGAACTTCAGGTGTCCAAGAAATTGCATTTCTTAAGAGAGCTAAGAAGGTGTTTCTAGTCTCATGTTCTTCCGGAGGCTTGAGGTGCCCCATCAAGAGCTGAAGTCCACAACTTCTCCCGCTGACATTGGCAGGGCTCCGGGACATGCCAATTATTCATAGAAATAAATACGATGCTCCGTTTCTTGAGGACTGTAGCCAGCTCAGAGAAGGCAAGGCGCCCTCTGCTGGGCACCCTCTCCCAACACATTCACCCTGGGAACCTGGCCGCCATGTTGGGAGGAAGCTGGGACCACACAGAGAGGTCGAATGGAGGTGTCCGGCCTATGGCCCTGCTAATGTGTCACCCACAGTCAGCATCACCCCTGGCATGTGAACGAGGGGTCTGCGGAGGACTGCAGCCTGTGACCTCCCTCTACTGACCCCACGATGAGCTGTCCCACCAGGGCTATACCCACTCTGCGGAGTCATACTCAGCAAAGTGAAGCTGTGAACGGTCGGGGAGGCTTGTCACAAAACCATGGGGATGGGGACAGGGGACTGATGCCCGAAACCTAGAGAGGAGGAGAGGTTTTCACCTCTTGAGCCAAACCTATGTTTGACTGTCAAGTCAAAACTAAGTTAAACCGGAGCCCGTGGGTCTCTGTGACTTCCTCCAGGCAGAAGGTAGACCTGGCAAGATTTCCTCACCTGGCAAAAGAAGTACTTAGAACAGGGCCCACCTAGCACGGGCCGTATGGCACTCGTCGCATAAGATGAATATAGACGTGTCCTTTATGCCCAGTGAAGGGAAGTGAGGACATCTCCCAAAGTCAAGGAAATTTTGTGAAAGTTGCTGCCCATAAGTCCCTGCTAAGATGTTCGTCAAAGTCATTGTCCAGGTTTCTAATCCCTGGCATTGCAAAAGTGAAGGTCCCTAACTGACAGCACCATTTTAAAATAGGTTCCAAACCCTGTGGTAGGTAACGATTCTGTTGTCCTAACTCCACCTTAAGATTTCGTAGGTGGGTTGAAAAGACAAAGCTCTAGGGTGACCCCCAAGATCCAAGGGCTCCTGAGGAAATGAAAGGCGCCCACTTAATATCCAGAATGAAGGCTGTGCTAATAGCCCCGACTTGCACAAATGCCCAAAATATCGTAAAGTTCTTCACTTCTCTCTTTTAAGCCTAGTGATGCCAAGGTAAGGTTAGGTGTGTGTGAGCCAGCCTCACCCCCGCCCCCAAGTAAAGGTGCAAGTATTTAGGGGACTCCGAGCAGCTTAGGAAAATTTCCCATCTCACCAAAATGTCTGCAGTGAGGCATTATAATCGGGGGAATTGTGTGGCAGTGTCTTTCAATTAAAAAAAAGATAAAGTTCTTTCTAAGGACATCAGCCTTGGGCTCCATGCTTGTGTTTGGCACCATGAAAGCCGCCAGTTCTAAGCTCCGTGTTTTTTGAGCCCTGCAGCACATAGCAGGTTTGCTAGGAAGTGCTGATGTGCAGAACCAAGGGAAGATCAATTCCCCCCTTCAGGAGGTGACAGAGAGGGCCAGACAAGTGTGTGAGAAGAGGAAGAAGGGATTGGGAAAGACAGTCTAGCCCACTGGTCCCATGTTCAAGCGGATCCCAATTTTTATCGTGCATATTGTTGTCTGCCTGGTACCGAATGTAAGTGAGACTCCGTATAGCTCAGTTTCCCTCTGCTGTGAAAACAGTCATTCTTCCAATTAGATTTATTTATTTTTTATTTTTTTCCAATATATGAAATTTATTGTCAAATTGGTTTCCATACAACACCCAGGGCTCATCCCAAAAGGTGCCCTCCTCAATACCCATCACCCACCCTCCCCTCCCTCCCACCCCCCATCAACCCTCAGTTTGTTCTCAGTTTTTAAGAGTCTCTTATGCTTTGGCTCTCTCCCACTCTAACCTCTTTTTTTTTTTTCCTTCCCCTCCCCCATGGGTTCCTGTTAAGTTTCCCAGGATCCACATAAGAGTGAAACCATATGGTATCTGTCTTTCTCTGTATGGCTTATTTCACTTAGCATCACACTCTCCAGTTCCATCCACGTTGCTACAAAGGGCCATATTTCATTCTTTCTCATCGCCACGTAGTTCTCCATTGTGTATGAATGGATAAAGAAATTGTGGTTTATATACACAATGAAAACAGTCATTCTTGAAGTTCATCGATATTGGAGTTCAGCCGGGTTCAGCTCTGTGGGTCTGAGTCCCATAATTACCAATAAGCACAACCTGTTGTTCGGGACTGAATTGTGTCCTCCGAAAAGTGACATGTGGTAGCCCAAACCTCCACTACCTGAGAATGTGAGCTTATTTTGAAATAGGGTTGTTGCCGGTGCAAGCAGTTCTGATCATATCGTGCTGGGGTAGGGTGGGCCCTAATCCCACCTGACCTGTGTCCTCACGAGAAAAAGGCCTCGTGAAGTCAGAGGCACAGGGAGAAGCCCGTGTGAGGACAGTGGCCCAGATTGGACAGTTGCAGCTACGGGCCAACGAAAGCCCAGGGCTGCTGGAGAACCACCAGAACCTAGGAAGAGACAAGGGGAGATCCTCCCTACAGCTTTCAGAGGGGGGATGGTCCTGCTGACTCCTTAACGCTAAGCTTCTGGTCTCCAGACCGTAAGAGAATCAGTTTTGTTGGTTGAAGCCGCCCAGTGGTGACGCTGTGCGCGGCCCCAGGAAACTAGCCCCCAGGTGCAGGTGTCTGGGACCAGAAGAGCCGAGCTCAAGCGTCGCCTGACCTGCCTCACAGCGGGTCTCTAACAGAGAACAAACGGTTCAGCCTCTGCGCCTAAAGCCCCTTATTTTGTGGCCAGCCTTAGGGGTAAAAGAGTAGGTAGCTACTGGCGGTCTTTTGTGCATGGAACGGTTGTGCACGGAGAGCACTCGGCGCAGAGCCCGGCGCACAGGGAGCCCTGGGAGTCCTCTGAGTCTCCTCCTCAAGAAGTTGGCATTTCGACCCTCCCTCCCCTCTGCTCCTTCTCTACGGCAGTGTGAACGCGGCTGGGAGCCGTGACCGGACCCAGCTCTGTATTCCGAGTGTGCCGTTTCCTCCGAGAGCGGAATGATTTTCCTCTCTCCTTTCAGTACAAAAGGTCATGCACATCCTTGGCTTCTTACCGCCGTTCAAAATAAGTTCTGCCGCTCAACGCCTGCCGATGCTGTTGGATGAGGCATCGCGTGGCTCCACACACGCTCCCGAGTGAGGCCGAGCTGGGGTCCAGGCCCAGAGCGACCACGTGCTGTGTACCTCTGAACGACTTCTCTTCTTCGTAAGAACGCAGTTACCACGAGAAACGAAAACGATCTACAGAAGGTGTCGAACTTCAGACCCAACCGACGGAGGGCACCCCAAGTGTGTCGTACTTGGCACATTGCATGATGAGACCTACTGTTCGACCTTTTAACGGTTTACCTTGACTGAGTGATTGCACAACAGCTCATTCGGTCCCGGGAGGAAAGGAGGGTGGGCAAGCCCGTCCAGGGGGCCGGGGGCACAGTGGAGGTCAGTGAGGGCAGACTCGGTTCCTTGGAGGGGGGGGGGTTGCGGGCAAGAGTCACGCGACAAACAGCAGCCCGCAGAGGCCACATCCCCACCGGTTCCCCTGCTCCTCCTACACACGTGTCTTAAGTCCCTTGGTCTGTGTTTCGAGGGGCTCTGAAAAAGCTAAATTAATTTGCTTTGATAATTGTATAAACTGCTACAAAACCAAGTTGCCTCTCTTCAAATTAAGCCGCCCCCTGGGATGTGTTTATTTGCTGATCATGTGTGTATCTGAGTGTATCCGAGTGTGTGTGTGTGTGTGTGTGTGTGTGTGTGTGTGCCATTTCCACAGCAGGTGGATGAGAGTCAATACTAATGACAGTTCGTGGGGCTGGCGGGCACGGGTGCAAAACTTTTCAAGTTCAAACTCTATGACTCCATGAGGATGAAGGATTTAAATTAAAAAAGAAATTGTAAACATTCTTTAAAAAGATTGTTTTTCACCCACTGGTGGGGGGAAGGGTGCATTCAACTTACCAGGGCCTCTGTTCTCCAAATATTTCCTGCCACCCTTCATTTATTCTGCCCTTGCTTGCTGAAAACACCTCTTCTCACCACTCAGGTGTGCGGGGCAGATCTTACACGGCCATCGGAGCACTTCCTAAGGCATCCCTTGGCGGCCCTGTCTGGGTTCCTCCCCCACCCCAGAGTGGCAGGGCTGGCCTGTGTCTGCCCCCATCACACTGGCTGGTGGCCTGGACCACAGTCTTCCCGTCACACGGCTGTCTGTCAGCCTTGCTGAGGGACAAAGGTGGGCGAGGTTCCCTACATTAGATAAATGCTTAAAAAGTAGCAATTTCTGGGGCACTTGGGTGGTTCAGGAGGTTAAGCGTCCGACGTCGGCTCAGGTCCTGATCTCACGGTTCGTGGGTTTGAGCCCTGTGTCGGGCTCTGTGCTGGCAGCTCGGAGCCTGGAGCCTGCTTCGGATTCTGCGTCTCCCTCTCTCTCTGCCCCTCCCCTGCTTGTTCTCTCTCTCTCTCTTTCAAAAGTAAATAAACATTAAAAATCTCTCTCATTTCCAACGATTTTCTTCCATCCAGTAGGATTAAGATGCAGCTCAGAGATGTACTGAAGCTGGACGAACGTGGTGCAAGGCCTAGTACAGGACAGACGTGTGCTGGGCAACTCTGGGCAGAAGCAGAAGCCCAGATAGACCCCAGGGCTGCACTGCCGGCCCAGCTCCCTGCCTCTCCTCGCCTTTGTCCTCCTTCGAAAATAACTTCCTCTCCTGGTCTCCTCAGAGCCCACCTCCGTGATGGCTTCGCTCAGATTAGACCAGCATTTAAACCTTGAAGGGAGCGACCCCAACGGGGGCCGGCAGGCTCCAGACAGAAAACAAAACTGGGCCCAAGGGACTCCCAAGGGAGGCATCCAGAACTTTCCGGGAGTCCGGAGCCCTGAGCAGAGCTCTCAGAAGCCTGCCCTGAGTGAGGTTCCAGCAAGCTGATGGGGCCCAGGCTCGCCCTGATGCCCCGGCTTAGCAGAGTCATTGGCAACGTCCGGGGAGCACAGCAGCCGCAGATCCGGACAGAATCCGCTTGGTGGTTCCTGGGTAAGAAACAGCCTGAGGCGTCCAGTGACCCTGCCCAGCAGCCCTTCCTTCCTGCCAGGCCCCGGGGCCCCTGCGCGCTTCTGGTCTGTTCCCAACTTCGGTTCCCTCTTGCTCCTCATGAGAGCAAGCCGGGGTGCCCTCTGCCCTCGGCTCTGTGCCCCAGCTCCCAGTGCCCTCCGCCCCCCCACCGTGCTCCCTGTGCCCTCCACCCCCCAACCCTAATTCCTGCACCCTCAGCTCTGTGCCCCAGCTCCCTGTGCCCTTCGCCCCCCACCCTGCTCCCTGTGCCCTCGGCTCTGTGCCCCTGCTCCCTGTGCTCTCCATCCTAAGCCTTCGGCCCTGTGCCCTGTGCCCTGCGCCTGGCGCCCCACATCCCACACCCTTCTTCCCTCACCATTGGACCCACACCCGGCCACCCCCCTCCTCCCTCTGCCCTGTGCGCTGCCCCTGCCCCTGCACGGCCGTGTTGGGAGACAATGACCCACTTTATTTCACGGGCAGCTGCCAGATCCGCCCACCACGCCCCAGGTTAGAACCCCCCTTAGGGAGGGAGACAACGCCTCCGCGCCCAACGCACCCTTAGTTTTCAAGGGCATCGCTCATTTATTTTGTCTTCGCTGCAGCTTTGAGGGGAAGCATCATCAGTCCAACTTACCGCTGAGAAAAGTGAGACCCTGGTGAGCTAGGCCCACAGAGGGTGAAGTTCTCAGGTTTAAATTGCGATTCAAGGTCAAGCCTATGTCGAAAGGCCAGCTCTTTTGGAAAGGACTCTTGGCTTAGCGATGGGACAGGGATACAGGCTGGAATCCCACAGGCTTGGGTGGGACCTGCTGGCTGAGCGTGTGCAAGCGTGTGCAAGCGTGTGCAAGCGTGTGCAGCCTCCACTCACCCGGAGCCAGGTGGCCGGGCGGGAACGATGCGGTCACAAAGGAGCCTGGGCCAAGCTCTGCCCGCACACGACACCGACCTCTTCCCTCTGCGTCCTCTGCAGACGTCGCCAGAGTTAAACCAGCTAACGCGAGTGTGGCCCGGGCAGGATCCAAAGTCCAACAGTCTGATAAGTCGCGAAACCATTTTCCCTGTACTGGGGTCCCATTTCCATCTTGCCGTTTTCCCCTCCACACCCGCTGCCCCCACGAATTCTCTCCTCCACCTCCCTAGACACACGCATCATTTACTTGATGATGAGATAGGCTGGGACTGCCATCTAGGAAAAACGCACGGAGATTATTTGCAAAGGCTAAAAAGCAGGTGTTCTCAAGCTTATCTGAATATTTTGAGTAAATCCCTGTTTTGAAATGTAAATGATTCTGCAGTCTGTTTAGTTTGAGATAAAGCAGTGAACAATGAGTTAATCCGTGTTTTATGCAGTTCATTATCAGAAGCCTGTGAGGAGGCCAGACACCTTTTCAAGCATAAGAGAGGTCACAGGCAGGTAGATAACTCCCTGCCCTCCGTAAATCGCATTTATGAGATAGATTATGTGGGATATAAACAGACCAGGGTATAAATGTTTTATATGTGCTTACATATGCAATACAGAGAGATGATTGCTTTAAATATTTATTCAATATTAAACAGCTCAGTACTTTATAAAATTGTTTCGTTATTGTTCATGCAAAAGCAGATTTCTTTTTTTTTTCCTTCCCGGGGTGAAATTGAATGTATTCATCTCTGAGAGACACGATTTAATCTTTCAGAGTGGCAATGGGAAAGAGCAGAATCTCTTTGATTTTTTTTTTTATTAATATTATCTTTAAATAGTTGCAAAGGGAAAAAAAAATTGAAAACACAATAATCTACCCAGGCCGTTAAATTAAATCCCGTCAACATTCTCCTTTCTTCTCTCATGTCTGTCCAAAAGCAAGCAAGTATCTCCCAAACACCAGGAGGCCCTCGGAAAAAGAAAAGATGGTCCAGGGATCTGGCAAAACAGACAACTTGGTTTTAGAGAACATTCCCGTCGCTAATACCAGAGCCCATCGTTTATAACCGAAGCAATTATCAAAACTGATCTAATTTGGAATCCTTTGCACCCGTGTTCTGGGATGACATCTCATAAATGCTTTTTTCATAGTTGATTCCGTCCCCTCCGCCCCTCATCTTCTGCCTTGGCGGCCTGTTTGAGGGCTTCCTTTCGTTTTACTCCTTTCCCTTCTTTTCTCCTCTCACCTACCAGCTTCTTGTTTCCGTCTTCATTTTCCCTGTTTCCTGAGCGCTTCAGCCCCTGTCTGCTGTTCTTGGCTTTCTGTGTCTACGACACCCTTGGGCACGCCATTTCCCCTTTCCTGGTGCAGAACCGGCCGTCTCCTGCTCTATTTATTATGCTTCTGGATGCCAGCGGATTCTCCTGGCACCGGCCGGACCTCCAGCATTCCGTGCTTCTGCACGCTGAAACTTCAACTGGAGAGGTTTCTCCTTTTACGTAGCCTCGATGTGAAAAGGATACTTCAAAGAAAGAGAGAGACTTAGAAAACGCGCACCTTCTCTGGGAACTTGTGATACGGTTGGCAGTGGAGGGCGTTTGGGGGTAGAATCCAAACAAAGAGAAATACCCTTTTCCCCGGTGTCCCCAAGGGCCCCCCACGGCAGCATCTCTCTGCCTTGTCTGCTGAAGACCAGGGCCAGGCAGGGTTTGCTGAGGGCTGAGTCCTGCGTCTGGAATGTTGAGTCGTAAGTACATGTTTGCATAGCTTATTACTGGGGAGTCCTACAGCCGCTCAGACGTGGCTTAAGAGATACGTCAGTTTGTTTTTTATTGATTCTATTTTTAATCGGGAGTGATCCAGGAGTGGCATTATGCTTCAGCTTCTATTGACTCCTTTCTGATGGCATTAAAATGTGCAAATCCTTATTTTATTTATAACCAAAGCAGCGCCGTTAAAATTACCCGAGGATCCCAGGGCGGCTCAGACACATGCCCGTCACAAGTGGATGTCAGTGGCAACGACATCCTGACACCTCATTTGCAGCTCTTAGAGCAAATCTGTCTGCAGATGTCTGATGGCAGTCAAGGTCGCCGCAGCCGGAGGAAACAGACGAGGGCAAGGAGGACACATTTACTAAGTCAGGTAGTGCTTATCCGCAAACCCGGCTCACTCATTGGGATTAGGATGGGTTGCTCTCGGCGAACCACGGACGGCTGTTTAGGTTGTGTCGGCCGCTGTGGTTTCTTAGGCCGTTTCACTCTGAATGGTTAAACTGTTTTGTACGTGAGACTTTAACAACTCTGGCTGAACAACCACCGATTCAGCGGGTACCGCGAAGGGCAGAGAGCCCTGAACAAGTTCTCGCCCCTTGGATATCGCTGGAGCACAGAGTTTGCTTGATTTCAAGGCAAGTCAGCAGAAACGAGTTCTTTTTTTCTCCGAAGTGTATTTATTTATTTCAGAGACGGAGACAGTGCCAGAGGAGGAAGGGGCAGAGAGAGAGAGGGAGAGAGAGAGAGAGAGAGAGAGAGAATCCCAAGCAGGCTCTGCGCTGTCCGTGCGGAGACCCATGTGGGGCTCGAACCCACGACCGTGAGATAATGACCTGAGCCGAAACCGAGAGCCAGTCTGACGCTTAACTAACTGAGCCCCGCAAGCACCCCAACAGAAACCAATCCTTACTGAGCACTTAGTATGTTCTGGAAAGGATGCTAGGTCCTTTACACAAAACTGGGTTTACTGTGAAGGCACAGATCCTGAGGGTCAGGTCCTCCCCTGGAAATGGGGAAAACCTCTGCATGACCCCAGGAGGGAGGCTACCAGTTCTGTATTCACAGCGTTGTATCCGTTTCCTGAAATAAGCCCCCTCCTCCAAACTGAATTAGCTTCAGGCCTTACAAAAGCTTGACCCGCCTTGATTCGTGTATTTCACGACAATCTTACGGTTGTGTGAATTTGACAATGATTTAAATAGACCCCACCACACCAGAAATCAAAAGCATCGAACAAGTCAACTATCAAAACGTGCTATTTCTGCTAAACCCCAGCTTGGCACTTTTATTTCAGCAAAACGTCACCCTTAATCAGGTTTGCTGATTGGAACTCTATTGGTTTTACTGCGTTTTTGTATTGAACATGTACCTGCTCTGTGGTTCGGTAATGGTATAGCCATGGAGCTACGTAGATGATCGTAGGTTTGTTACTCTATAAAGCTCATTCTAGGAAATTCATTTCAGTTAGCAAAGGAGTCCTTGAGAATCTCTCCCTCCAGAAAGAAACAATACTCAGGATTGCAACATACCACGGTAGCCTCGGTCAGCGCTCAAGGAAAGGAACTAGAATCAGACGGACATCGTTGACTTCGGAATGGAACTAAGATATGAGTCCAAGAGTGAAGGACACCTCCTGGTCACAAGGCATCAGATGATCATTTCCCACTTTACCACCTCCGGACCCTTATCTGATTGATTGATTGATTGATTGGCTGTGGTTGATTCCTGGGATGTGCACGTGGCCTGTGTCCCAGCTGCTTATGAACCACAGCACGAAGCCTTGACAAAGGTAGGAGTCACCCAAGATCTGTAGCTCTTTGTGCCTTCAGTCCCAACCCCCCGCCCCCCGCCTACAGGCCAAAGTCCAAATTCCTCAGCAGGAATGTCCATGACTCCCTCTCTGCCTCCTCTTGCATCCAGACCACTGGCTGCTATTATCCCACGGCAGGTGTCCCCTGGTCCACCTGCTTTTCCAGTGCTCTGGACAACCCCCCCCCGCCCCTGCGTCTTGTCCACCTGCATTGGACCCCACAGTCCTCACTCTGCTCCCTCTAACCCCAGCAGCCGGCCATCTGGGGAGGGCATCTCTTCTTCCAGGCACCGCCTCCAGCATCACGTCCCAGAGGCCGCCATTCCTCTCCACCTGCCACTCCCTGGGTGACACAATTCCCTTTTTTTTTAATTTTCATTTTTTACATTTATTTATTTTTGACAGACAGAGACAGAGCGTGAGCGGGGGAGGGACAGACAGAGAGGGAGACACAGAATCGGAAGCTGTCAGCGCAGAGCCCGGCGCGGGGCTCGGACCCAGAAACCGTGAGATCGTGACCTGAGCCGAAGTCGGACGCTCAACCGACTGAGCCACCCAGGCGCCCCGACACAAATCCCTTTGAAGGCAGCTCAGATGGCTCTCTCCCTGACATCCCTAGTTTCCAGAATATTCATTGCACTGCTTGCATACAGGACCATCTCCCCTCTTTAATTGTCCATTCCTCTAGTGGGCTTATCGGTGTGCAAGTGTTTGGGTTCGGCATCACTGGTTAAGATGTCCCTGGTGTGAGTATAGAAATGATGGTGCAATTTTTACATCTTCCAACTTTTGCTTGACAGCTCGATCGTGTAAATTTCTTTACCTTCTGACTTGTTTTGACTCTTGAATCCAGAGTGTTGAAAGTTGTCAAGAGAGGTGGCTGCCATGAAGTAGGACTTCAACAGGTTTCTATCACCCATATTTCTCTAGCATAGACCGCCATGGACCCACAGGCCACAATATATTTTAAGAAAGTGAATCAATTTTATTTAAAACTATTTTTTTTTTTTTACAAACGGATGCAAATACCAAAGGGTATTTTTCTCTCCCCAGGAAGGAACAGATTTCTAGAGTCTGATTTTACTGGGAGGCCATTTTCATTTCAAAGTAAGTTTCTGCAGCGGCACCTGGGTGGCAAGTCAGTTAAGCATCTGACTTCGGCTCAGGTCATGATCTCACGGTTCGTGGGTTTGAGCCCCGCGTCGGGCTCCGTGCTGACAGCTCAGGGCCTGGAGCCTGCTTGGGATGCTGTGTCTCCCTCTCTCTCTGCCCCTCCCCCACTTGTGCGCGCGCGCTCTCTCTCTCTCTCTCTCTCTCTCACAAAAATAAACATTAAAAAAATGTTTTAAGTGTCTGCAAATGTCGAATTTTGCTTCTTTTCATTCTTCCTCTTTTCTAAGTAAGCGGCGGAACCTTGTCTGGGGAGGAACACGACTCCGTTTGTTGCTGCTACTGCTGCCCCCCGATTCACAGATGTTTCCGCGTGGGATTCCGTGTCCATAAGATCGAGTGACCGATCCATAGTATGTTATAACTAAGGCCAGAGACGGACATCAAGAAAAGTACATTGAGGAATGTTTGTATAATTCAAGGAATTATTAATTCATTCCGCTGCTAATATTTCTTTTGTCTAACCTTCACCGGGAGAGAGTATAGGATGGCCGTTATAAGCCAGATGCCTGACCTTGAACTCAGACTCTAGAGGGCACAGGTCTGTGGCCTTGCCTGGCCTCTTCATCCTCATCTGTAAAGTTGAGATTACATTTTCTCTGTGTGCATAAAGGAAAGGGGTGGGGAAGGCAGGGGCCAGGGAGGGAGAAAGAGGAAAGGCCTCCATAAAAAATAAATGTAGCAACTGTTGCCTCAGAGGTTTTCTTGCGAGGTTTAAATGAGATGCAGAAACATGTAATCGACACTGCTCTCGTGCTGGTTTCCTTCCTGTGGCTTTTCTTAGCCGTGACCCGCCCTCTTCAGCTCCGCACCACTACAGGCTTTTCCCCACCCACTCACCACCCGATGGTACATGTGGATATTTATTGCCGTTTAATTGTTGTACATGTCGCGGTTTTGTCTTTCCCCTAGATTATGAGCATCCTGAGATCAAGGGCCCTGGGTGCAGCCTGTTCCGTCTTCTGCCACCCATTCTCACGTTTGTCCCTGGCCCCTGGGCCCCCACCGACGTTCTCTGTCCCTGCGTATTCTCAGCCGTCCCAAGTGATAAACGAGGAAGCAATAAACAGACCACAGAGTCAGTTCCTGACCTAAAAGACAGGATTATTGGGCAAGCTGGGGCCGAGTCATTGTAGTTCACAGAGAAATATCACTCAATGACCTGCTGGTTGCCAAGAAGCAGACAAAGAGCCTTCCAGAAGTGGTCGGGGCTGCAGGGAGTTACGAGTGTTGCTTGACATTTTCTGCCCTTGGCACTGGGACCTCATCTTACTTATGCCATGTGTTTGCCCAGGCCCTGGTCACCTCCTACTGTTGACTAGATCACATCAGAGACACTGAAGACCCCCAAATATTCGTTGAAGGACAGGAAGCCTAATGATCTGTGTGTCTGTCTTTTAAGGCTATATCTTAAAATTAACCGATGACCCATATTTAGGTCCAAACATTTTTGTAAAACCCAATCATGCATATGCTAGAGCGAGGCTTACAAAATATTCTTTGGGGGTATAAGTGCTGTGTTCCTGAGGGGAAGAGGTCTGAGGCCTCACTTTGGAGGCTTTGCCTTCTTGGAACATTCTCCAGCCGCCTGGAGACACAGTTGCAGCTGTGATCTGCCTGCCCCCCGGACTCC
Organism: Panthera tigris; assembly: GCF_018350195.1. Classification (NCBI taxonomy): domain Eukaryota; kingdom Metazoa; phylum Chordata; class Mammalia; order Carnivora; family Felidae; genus Panthera; species Panthera tigris. The sequence goes on along the minus strand of NC_056662.1, from coordinate 135,764,582 downwards.
TTCTGAGTCCCCATCTCCAGAAAGGAAGGCATGTCTGGAACCTGCCCCCCTCTCCCTCCCAGCAGCCCTTTCTTCTCATCAGCTCGCAGCAACATGGTAGGGTTCTCCTACGTCTTTCCTCTCTTGGGTCTCAGAACTTCTAGCCCTGCCTGCAGGCTAACATCTTAAAGGAAATACTTCTTCATAAACAAGAGGAAGGTCTTCTCTCCGGGCAGGCAGGGGACTCACTCATCGGTGAACACTGAGGGCCATTTTCCTCCTGCACCCCCGGAACATTTGATTTATATTAAGTGAAACAGACTATCTTTACAAAAACATATGAAAGGGTTTTTTTTTTTTTTCATAATCAAAACTCTCTGTGGCTGAAATGTAGATCATTTTTGCAGTGTTCCAAGCAGATCCCAATCGCATGTGTGTGTAGCTTTAGCCAGAGGTCCCCTTTTCCCTGTTGGGTTCAGTTCTGGATTCGTCGCATGTAGGGTGTAGCTGCCTTGGTTCGTGTTGGACACGAAATCTCTACTAAAGACAAAAAGACAGTATGTGACTGGTTTGATTTTCCCACCCCCAGGCTCTCCTTTAGGGTACACTGAGATAAGCCACCTCCCAAGACCCCTGGCAGAGGTGGGTTGCTAAGCCCTGTGTTGTAATTGTTAATAACAGTATGGGTGATAATAACAGGAATGGGTGTCACATATCAAGCAGACCTGTAGTGTTTCGTATACATCATCTCCATTGGCCCCATACGGAGGGCAAGAAAAGGTAGCCCTGATCAGTTAAGTATACAAACAATGCAGATTTTAAAAGTTTCTTCTAAGTCGGAATCCTCTCTTTTCCTTCATTGATTACAAAACCCTATTATGGCCACTGACATTAGCTTATATCACTTATCTAGTTTTCCTGATGTCAGAAATCTTTCTCTCTCTCTCTCTCTCTCCCCTTTTTTTTTTTTTTAATTAGTATGATGCCAGCTTACTCTAACAACATCTGCCCAGACCGCACATCCAGTTTTGGACGTGACAGATACCCTTGTCCGACCCCTTCTTCACGAAGGCATTTTCATGCCTGCTATAGAGATGTGGCCGGGCTCCTGAAGCTACGACTTGCCCCCAAACCTTATATCTGTCTCCAAATAGCTAACATCCACTTTCTTATCCCAGATCTTTTAGACTTTAACTGAAAGAAACTTCTTTTTATTAGAGCCAATTTTTTTTTCTAGACCATGTAATAAAGAAAGGCCTATACTGGATAGAAACAAATGTTGAAGACCAACCAGAGGCCTCAGGCGTCAGGACCCGAGTCCACGGCCCTAGAATAATTAGAGAAGCAGGGTCCGCAGTTATGACTGTTAACACTGCAAGCTAATGAAACACAGACCTGATCCGAAGCCATATTCTATTAAAAGGGATTCGTTTGCAAGAGGCAGCTTAATGGCAGCTGTGTTACAGTTTAGGGGGTTTTGATCTGTCCTGGTATCATTGACCACTCACATCACCAAGCTGCGTCCCCATTTCTACAGGAAAAAAAAAAAAAAAACAGAGCGAGAAAGATTTCCAAGTTTCCTTTCAAACCTAAGAATCTATTAAAATCCCCCGAATATTAGCCTACACGAGGATGAACCCCCAACACAAATTTATCCCTGTTTTCTCTATGAAGAGTGTTATTTCTCCTGCTTTTAGACGCCAGGTTTTCTAGTAAGGCTCCCGGTCGGCGGGTCTCCCTGACACAAGACCTCGTCCTGGGGCAGAAGCTGGGGCCTGAGGAGAGAGATCCAGACAATCCGAAAGCAACGCAAACAGGCGTAAGTTGGGTAAGTTTCAGACCCAAGGAGGTGTTCTACTGAGTTTAAAGTTTAAAAGCAAAAGATGAAGGAACACTGAGCTCCAAGGCAAAGCTTTCTAAAGAGTTTTCCTTCCATTCTTCTGCGCTGACCCGGGGCCTCTTTCTTGCCCAGCCTGGGGAGCAGCCCCGACGGGAAGATGGGAACGTTTGCTTCCATCAGAGCCAACAGAGAGGTCTCTCCAGGAGCCGCTCAGAAGATGATGCCCAAAGTCTGAGCGAAGCTGAGGAAGACTTATTTTTTAAATATTTGGGTTTTCCCTGGAATTGCAAATGCTAATTTCACCCCGAGTGAGGGATATTCATTTCTTCCCTTTTCACGACTGATTTTGAAAGGCCTCGCACGGAGATTGAAATAAATGTCCTGGGAGACCTTGGCTACCACATATTTATCAATATTTTACTGGAGCCGCTGTGCCGCTGTCCAGGCGAGGTAAGGATCGTAGTTTGTACTCACAGCCCCCAGTTTACGGAAACAAAGCTACCACCTTCTTTAGGAACCGATTTTGTTTTTTAAATCGAAATGCACTTTTTTAGGGTCAGGGCTGTAACTTTGAATAAAGCCTCAAGTTAAAGGGATGAACGCCGATCAAGGAATGAGTTTTTCTCAGGAGAGGGATATATACAATTTGTGTATTATGTATACCTGTGTATTACATGGCTATGAAGTGTATATTATATATTATTAACTATATTATATAGACATACTAAATATCAGCATATATCGGGTTGCTTCTATTCATACACTTATGCAATTATTCCTATAACTTTTAATACATTAAATAATTATGTAGCATAGGTAATCAGATAGATGTGACTCACTGGAATAAAAATACACGTGACGTGAAAGAGAATTTCCTGTATTGGTCGCTGTGGGCCCCTCCAGGGGGAGCCTACAGCTTGAACTGGCACCTGAAGGAGTGTGTACCTCCCTGAAAGTGTGTGCTTCCTAGGCTTGTGCACTCTCGCACACACACCGCCTTGCAGGGGCAGCTCACTCCTTTGCTTTCTTTACAGTTCCACCGAGATTTTCCACAGGGAAGGAGGTCAGAGAGCGAAGTGTGCCTCCAAATGGATACAAGAGGCTTTTTCAATCCAGGGAGAAACCGCTAATCCGATCTAAGGGTTTAGAGTATTTTTATGTCCATTTATGACGCTAATGCAGGTTAACTGGCATTCCTTCTCACGACTTTCTTCCCCTCCTTACTTTTTCCAGCAGGTGGGGGTGGGTGCTCTGCACTGTCATTCAGGTTCGGACCTTGGGCTCAGGACACCTTCTTGTCCCCCTCCCTGGAAGGCCTCATTGTCTTTCTAATGGAAAAGCTCACCTGGAAACCGAAGTGAAGGTTTCTCCACCTGGAGTTTCTCGTGGTCACCCCACTCCTAATTCGGAGTGGAATCTTAAGCTCTAGACGGAATCTTCTGCTTAAGGTCCAGAGGCCGTTTCCCCAGATGTCTTTTTCTCCTGGAGGTTCAGAACAAAAAGCGAACATGAGTACGTCTTCTGCATGTCCCTTGTAACGGAAGCATATAGAACTGCATTGTACTGACGACTCAAGAAAAAACTCTGTGTCTAAGGAGGAGTCGCCCCCCAGAAAGTCACCGCCGACATCTTACTGTATTTCTGTTTACCCCTACCTTCCCCTTCTTTGTAGAAATACAGTATCATGTCCTACTTGCGGACCAATAAACCAACAAAAGAAAGACTTCAACATCGGCGAATATTCAGAAACAGCATTTAGCAGAGGGAAGGAAACGAACATCCCCGGCCGCCCCGCCGTCCGGCCAGCACCCGGCGACAGTCTCCGTGCGTGTCCACGGCCATCGTGCGCTGGTGCATGGCTCTTGCCCACGGTTCTCTTGTAAAGCGTGAGGCAAAATGAAGTCATGCTGTATGCAGAATTTTGTCGCTTGCCTTCTTTCACTTAAGGGTACTAGAAGCTTCTAAGAGGTGGGTGGTCCAGGAACACAAGGGCTAAGCTGCCATCATGGGTCGGGGCTGTCGTTTTCTGCCCCCTGCCTTCCAGCTGCCTCCTGGAGCATGGGGGCTTTGGAGAGGCCGTTGTTAAACTCTGGGCCAACCTTGCAAACCCCAGGGCACTCGCACCTGCTTCCCCACGGTGGGAGGGCTGTGAAATAGCCCAAGGCTGAGGAAGGTAATCATTTTAATATCTCAGGAGGGTTTGCTCTGCCCCTAAATCCCACTAGACTTTTTTTTTTGGCGGGGGGGGGGGGGTGGATATTCAGAACTTCCTAGCAAGAGTTTGCTCAGTCACATAAGCTTTGTTTCAAAATGGTTCCAGAGGCCCCTGGTGAGGAAGTTTGCAGCCCGCCGATCTCCCCTAATGCTTAAGGTGCTGTGGGTGTGTGGTTTTCCTGGGCTGCCCTGAAATCTGACCCCTCGAGGCCACAGGCGCTGCTGGTCTGATGGGGGTGGGCCTCTGGGCTGGCTTCTCTGGGGTCTCCATCCGGGGAAGGACGCACAGAACACTTCTCAACTAAGTGCTCCAGGGAAATCGCGTGTCTCTGCCATTCTGGGAGAGACACCCTCCCTCTGCAGGAATCCTGGGGGGCTGGAAGGAGACTGAGGGCTCGGAGCACAGCCCCTTGGACTGAGCCGAGGTGGTGTCCCGACAGCTTGGAGGACAAGCCTCCGCACCCCTGCTCTGTGACAGCTGTGTGGTCACTGCCACCGTCCGTTCGGAGCAGCGTGCAGGATTCTGTGTAGACACGTGTAGGGACTCGAGCATGTTTAACGCACAGGCACACAGCTCATGGAGCATCATTACCTTCAATTGGGGGCCACGTTTTTCCTTCTAAAATTAGGAGCACCGTCAGTGTTTACTGATCTCGGGCATCTCTAAGGTCTGTGGTTGAAAAGCAAAAACATCAACACAGCAAAAACATCAACACAGCAAAAACATCAATGTTTCCTTAGACATGCAACAGTTTTGTGTTGGTTGATGCTAATTTTCATTGACGCCCGTGTTACAAAGTTAAGATATATTTAAAAAAAATCTCTAGTAACATTCAATATTGTAATGCAGAAAACATCATAAAACCATTAGAATATCCAAAACACCATAAATTAGTTTAACAAAGACCTACTTTGAAAGGAGACCCGTGAGCAAGTTTTCATTATTGTTTCTGTGTTTCTTTTTCATTTTGTTCCTTTAGCTTTGCTAATTTTAACCTTGACTTCCGGGGGGGGGGGGGGGGGGGAGAAAGGACATTTAAAAATATTAACTGTGCATACTTAAATAAATCAGTGTTTCTTTTCCAACTTTGTGACCCTATCTGCTGTTAAATCCCCCAGGAGTGTTTCCAGTTTGAAGGGGAAATCTAATTTCCACACTAACCGATCCGGACGTGCTGGTACTTTCGCGTTTTTTAACCGTATCTTGTATTTATGTCTTTAGGAACAGGACACCGTTACATGTGTGTGGGATGCTGTGTGTGCGCGCGTGTGGTTGTGTGCGTGGGATGCAGTGTGTGTGCAGGGACCGAGAAAGTTCCCTGGCGGTTGCTTTCCACAGAATGGAGTCAAAACTTCACCCAGCAACTTAAGTCCTTTCAAAATGTTCCAAATACAGCATGTTTTGAGGGTTAACTTTTACTGCTTCCCAATGGTAGTTTCCACCCCGGCCGGGCAGGGAAAAGGAAGCCCTTAAAACACCCCCCGTCCAATCTCCCTGTATCCCGCTCCTCGACCTCATGACACCCTCCAGACTGGTCCCCCCAGCCCAGCTCAGCAGGATCACCGCTGTTCGTCCTGTTCTCTGCAGGCGTCCCTGCCCTCCAGCCCGAGGGACCTTCTCCGGTCCCCGGACCTGCCGTGAGTGTGAGCACTTAACTGCCACTGCCTGAGCCGCCCACTCCCCGAGGGCACGACAGGGTGGCTTCTTGTGGTCAACTGGTCACAGCAACGATGGCTAACGACCACAAGCACGCGTGGGCGCCATGAGTGCGCACACACGTGGAGAAAGTGTTTCACGCGGGGGGTTAACAGGGGACCACGTGAAAAGCCGCTCAGAGATCCCAAAACGCTCCGAGATCAAATAAGGTGAATACAGAGGGTTGGGCACTGAATTTAACAATAAAGACAACACGTACGGCTTCAGGAAGGGCAGTTTCCTTCCAGTCCTCTAGGCAAGAGCCTGCTTTCAGTGACCAGAGAGGGAATGAATGAGGGACACTGGACGCAAAGGGTGTAGACGACATCGCAGGGTTTGGCAGGTAAAGAGGGAAGGCAGGAACACAGTGGGAGCTGGGACGGACGTGGAATCAAAAAAGACCTTTTGGTGTTAAGAAGAGAGAAATGACAGCACGTTTGCCTACGGATGGGATGGCACGGGGAGAGAAAAACCTGATGAGTTACTCAAAATACAATAATGGTCGCAAGCAGACAAAGGAATATGGGATCTAGTTCCCCTCGGGGTTGCCCGAAACGGGAGGGGCGTGGAGAGGCCACTCAGTAGACGGAGGAAAGGCAAGTATGTGTTTCCCAGATGCGCGCTCTGAGAACCCAGAAGCTCTCCTGGTTGCTGCCATCGGCCCCAGGACGCGGGAGGCAAAGCCCTCAGCTGGCGACCAGGGGTGGGGTGAGCACCGCAGGTGTGACGGGAAGGAGGAGCGAGTCACCCATCTCGGAGAAGCACCGACAAGGAGTCAGGAGCAGGCACGGGTCGTTGGGCGCCATGGAGATCCCAGTCAAGAGGATGGTCATGACTCTGAAGAGAGGTCTGTCCTTGAGGGTAAGGACGTTCCCTCATCCGTGTTTGGCCTCCTGGGTAAGCATGGTATAGGCAGAGAATTCGATTTTACCAGGGCTTTCATGAGCAAGTCAGACAGAGAGAGCAGCAAGGGCGGGCTTGGGTAGACAGCTTGCATAGACGGCTTGTGTAGACGGCCCATGGGAAGTAAACCAGAGCAGGAAGAAGGCAAGGGACTGGGCAGAGGGGTCAGAGCAGCTGCTCCTTTGATCCTGGGGACCTGAGCTCCCCCCAGAGGCCCCACCTCCTGTGATCAACTTCAGAGGTAAGGATTTCAACCATCCGACTTGGGAGGATGGTCTAGTTCCCATATCTTCCGGTCGAAAGAGACCCCTCCACACACACACACACACACACACCGCCACCCCACGGCAGCGAGCCTTGGTCAGCACACATCCTGACATTCCTTCATGATGGAACGGATGGTCCCTGCTTCTCTGTACAACCAGCAACTTCTTTGAGGCGTGTGTCACCTGTCTTTTTTTTTTTTTTTTTTTTTTAACGCAAAGGCCCTCTCCAGCAGTTTGCCCCTCTGTCTCTCCTCCACCATGGGGGACAGCTCTCTCTGTATCTGCCTTTCCCCATCAGAGTAGAAACATGCCAGACTCTCCCCATTGTAAAAAAAAAAATCTGCACATCACATTCCCCTCCAGCCATCACTCCTCCATTCCTCCCTTTCCCTTCACGGCAAAACTTTACCAAAAGTGTTTGTACTCCCTGTCCCCAGCCCTCTCGTCCCATTCTATCTGGCTTCGCTTATTAACCTTTCACCCCTGGACTGCCCCCCCCCGGAACCACACGCCAGTCACAGAGACACCTGCTGCTGACGTCACCGTAGCTGTCAGGGGCTGGCAGCAGTGACCGGCACGCCCAGTGTCATTGGGCCTTAGAGCACAGCCGTCACTTGTTCCGAAGGTCACACTCTTTCTGGGTCGTCTCTTTCCTCACCGGGCACTCTTCGGTGGTCCCTCCTCCCCTCCTTAATTCCTAAATGTTGGGACACCCCAAAGCTCAGTTCTCTGATCGCTTTCTTTTTCCGTGTATAGTCCCTCCATCGGCCACATGATAGGGAGTGTGGCTTTAAATACACCTGCCTTGAAATGCCACCTGTCCCCTGAGCTCCGGATTTGTTCTCCACCTGGGACTCCGGTCAGAATTGCGTCAAACCCCGCTACTCCTGAGTCTTCCTCCAGCATCTATACGTGCTGCGGGTTGAATCGTGCCCCCTCCCCTCCATGTGTTACCGTACCAACCCCTGGTTCCTCAGAATGTGACCCAATTTGGAAACACGGTGCCTGCAGGCATAATCAGTAAGGTGAGATGGGGCCACCCTGGAGGAGGGTGGACCGGTGTCCTGACGAGAAGAGGGCCATCTGGCCACAGGGGCACTCATAGGGAGAACGGCAGGTGAAGACAAAGACAGGGTTGGGGGTGATGCCGCGGAAGCCAGAGAGACCCCCGGAAGCCAGGTGGGAGCGGGGGACAGCATCTCCCTCCAGGTCTTCAGAAGGAGCAGCCCTGCGGATGCCTGGGTCCGAGACTCCCGGCCTCCGGAGCTGTGGTGATGTGTGTGTGTGTTGGGCCCTCAGTGTGTGGGGCTCTGAGGCAGCCGCCTTAGCGGACCGGTTCACACGGTTCCGCCATGCTTCTGGTTGCCCTACGCCCAAAGCCGACCCACCCTCGACTCTTCCCCTCGCACGCCCACACTCAATACTCTCCCCTTCCCCCCTCCACCGCTCCACCCTGGACCCAGTCCTGGTGGGGCACTGGCCTCTTACCCACTCCACCTGTCCCCTGCTCACCCTTCTAGCATGTTCCTTACGTGGCACCAAAACTGTCCAATGGAAACTTGCCAGATTGCATCACTGCTCTTCTCAAAAACGTCATCGCTTCCTAGAGCCCTTCAGAATGAAGACCAAAATCTTCACGAGGGTGGACAAGGGACTCAGACTCCCCCCTTTCCCCCCTCCAGCCCAGGTATACTGTTCCAGGGGAAATGGCTCAGCCCTGCCCTGCCTTGAACTCTCTCATGGCTCACGCACAATAGGGCTTTGGTCCTTGCTCGTCCCTCCCTCTGTCTCCTTCCCAGCTGTCAGCAGCTCTCCCTGCTGTGTCTGCACCATCGCTAGCTGTCTGTGTCCCTTCCTTCAAGAATTTGCCCCGCGAACCTTAGGTAGTGACACGCGCAGAGGACAGGGCCCTGTCCCCGTAGAGAACGGGGCTCAGCACGGAGTAGAGCTCTCTGAATTGTTGGTGAGTGGCTGTGTGAGTAATTAGGGACCTCTCCAAACCACGTCCCTCCTCTTGCTTCAGGGTTTGTAGGCTGCCGTGAATTCTCTCCACCCAGCGCCTACCAGAGGAACACGTTGGCCTCTTCAAACCGCTGTCACTGTGAGCCCCCGTTGGTACAATTTCTGGGGGTCTCAGAGGAGAAGTCAAGCAGTGACTAGTCTTGAAATCAGGCTTTCGCCATGATTGTTTCCAGCACACCGGCCCAACCCCCTGGAGAACCGATGTTCGAAGCCGAGGGCCACTGACTCAAGAGTGAGTGGCTACAGCGTGCATTTAAACTAAAAGATGCTTTATGTGCTGGAAAGGCAGCTTGTAAGGAGATGATCTATTATAGATCATTAAGCACTCTCTAACATCCTTCATGCTAAAAGTCGGCAGAATTTTCAAAGCAATTTCCTTAATTATTTTCTCCTGTGTGCGTGAGCCCGAATTGTAAAATTTGGAATTCTGCAACGACTCCAGCCGTATTTCTATTTCATAGTGTTGCAAAAAGAAAGAGTAGCCAAGAGATAAGCGTTTTGGATCCTGACCGTCCTAGAATAATTGTTGCAGGCAATTATAGCACAACCCTTCTTAGCACAACTTTCTGTCTGTAATGATTTTTCCGACTGGCTTGGTTTTCCCGTTTTATTTTTAGATGCGTACGACGTCTGATAATACTCAAATAGATTACACCATAGTGATGTCTATTTTTTTTTTCCTTTAAGTGTAGTGGGTTCGTTTGCACTAAAAATAACCCATGACTTTGGAGATCGTGGTCATTGTAATGTTGTGTATTAATGGAAACCACCTTTGTCTTGCCAGGAAAAGAAGAAAACCAAGGGAATTGGGTGAGGAAGGCACAGGGATTTCTGTCACTGAGGTTTCGTGAGCCACCATCATGGTGAGACGGTGACAACTTGGGTCCATCTGACTTCTCTCCAGGAGCCAGCTCGTTACTGCCCACTCAGAGCAGCTGCTGGCCCACTCGGGCATCAAGGGGACACGGCAGATGTTCTTGAATGTTAGAGGTGACCCATGGGCTCAGCGACACAGAGTCTAATTGAAAATCCGTTGCCTCCCAGACAGGCTGGTTTCATTATTGCTTCCTAACTAACCAGAGAGGGTGAAGGTCCCAAATCTGTTATTTTATGGCTAGAGCGGCTCCCTGGGTCCCCAGCTTCACACCGTTGTATTGATTTGTGTCGTCCTTTCCCAAAAATAAATGATTTGGGAGCCAAACTCGTTACTTACACATAAAATAGCATAAGGAATCAGGCTGAGATGTCAGCAAGGCAGAAGAAAAAGGCTACAAAGTGGGTCCAAATTTATTATCTTTATTTTTACGTCATCAGCATGTCCTTAAAAGTCATTCATAGTAAAGGCTAATTTGTCTTCACTGATACCCTTTGAAACAACCGGGGTAGAAGCTGGAGCTGATGAAGGTCTTAAATACTCACCCATCTTAACCTCTGGCCAGGAATCCTGCATATAAGGCTCTGATAAAATCCGCTAAGTCGCATGTATGACTGTTGTTAAAATACACACACTACATCGCCCAAATTAGTGCTTTTTACAGTATGCAAGCCAACTATCTTATCCTCTGACTTTTGGCAAGAAAGTTGCCAATATCCTAATTCTATGGAAATATCTCCCCCGCCCTCCTTACAATGCCAAAGAGTAAATTTGATTTAGAGCATGGGCGTTCCCATGCGTGAGGTACGGTATCGACAAGACCGACGTGGGTGCCTGGAAGTTCTAGAATCCAGAGCGCATTCCGTCCCCGTGGACACAGAGAGCTCATGAAACAGATTCTTGCTGTATCTCCCCCAGCTTGAACCAAAGCCATTTCTTACATTTATTCCAGAGGGAAGAATTTATTTTATTTCCTGGGAAAGAAACATGAAGCAGGCCACTTTTTGCTCGGTTTATCTGGTGAAAAGTGAAACAAAGCCTGATCCGCCTGAGTAGAGCCAAGGCGACACCAGAGTCCAGAGCTTCGAAGAACACATGTGGAGTATGACGGAACAGGTACACTGCGAATTACACGGTTTCCACCGTTTTCACTAAACGGCAAGGCTTCTGCCTCTGAAAATCCGGAGGTGCCACTAATCTCTCCAGAGACCCAGTTATAAATTTGTAAATCAGGTGAGACAGAGAGGAGAAGCGGGAGCTGAAGGGGGAGAGCAGGAGACAGACCTTCTCATTCGCGGTAGTGAGCAGCGTCTCTTCCAGAAGGGACTTGAAGGCTTCCGGGCATTAATTAATCGGAACGTGTGTGGGTGAGACTGATTAATTTAATGCTCTGTGTGATCCGAAGACGAATCAGAGCTCTATTGGTGTAAAATCTCTCGCTAAAAGTTCACTGGTAAAGTGCACCTCACATCTTAACTAAGAGAAGGTTACATTCTGAACATCACCGCGTCTTTCTCCAAAGGCTGAAGACTGTTCAGACCCTCAAGTCTCTTGTTCTGACGCCCAGAAGTTATCATCCAGGACTGGCTATTTCACCGTGGAAGGGATAGGAGATAAACAATGCCATAAAAATATTGTTCCTACCTTTTTGTTTCTTTTTCCTCTTCTTTCTTTTCCGATGAGATGACTTTATTGTTGGGTTTAACCATGAAAAGAATCCATGTTCTTTTTTTTTTCTTTTAATTGTCAAACAGAAATGTTTAAATAGTACAGTCAACACTGTCCAAAATTGTCCTCACTGTTAACCAATGTTAACCAATGTTGATCACTTTGTGGACAACTGAATATCTTCCATGATCTGTCCAGTAAATAACTGGTCGTGCATGGTCTCAGCTATTCCAAAGCTCACAGATGAGACAAAAATCATGTGTTCTCAAAGTTACCCTTGAAAATTCCTGAAGCTGATAAAGCCTTTCAATAAGCTGAACAAATTCAGGCTTTCCTTCAAAATGTTGAAAACAAAAGGTTTTTTTTCTGTTTTTTTTGTTGTTGTTGTTGTTGTTTTTTTGTTTTTTTGTTTTTGTTTTTGTTTTTTTGTTAAGAACGAGACAGAGTGGCTTGCTCTCAGGGACCCCAGGATACCAAGTAGCTCTCTTCAACCCTGAACTCCAGAGCAGGAGGATGCTCACGGTCTGGGAATCATGTGACCTCAGAAATGCCTTCCGTCACGCCTCTCCCGGGCATACACCCTGAGATCTCTGATGGGCAAAATTAATGACACTACGTTAAGGTCCCTATTCCTTTTTTTTTTGGAGGGGAGGGTGCTCAAGCACATACGGCTGCATCAGTTAGTGTACCCCTGTTGCAATATTCATATTATATGGCTTTCTTCATGAAGGATGACACTGACATATTAAGAAAACCATAATCCCTAATTATTTGGACTTAATTTCATATATAAATGGTCTCAACCTCTTTGCCAGATCTTTCTATCAAAGTTTCCCATTCGTGGATTATTGATTCCTATTATGCTTTCATACAGGCATCCAGAGAAGGAACGGAGTGAGAGTAAACACCACCCAACAGTGCAGGTTTGGGGTTTGTTTTCACCGACCCCAGTTGCAGACAACAAGTTGGGTTGTTTTTAATTTTCACTGAATGTTGTAATAATACGGCCCATCTCCCGAGTTCATTTCTTTCATTACGAAAACCCCTGTATGTCTTAGGATGTTGTCATCAAATAATCCTTTATTTCAGGGAATTTTTTTTTAATTTTCCTGATAAAGCATTTATTTCCTGATGCAAATCTTCCAAAATCTACCGTTAATGCATTCTGCGCGTTACATTTACTCTCCTCTACTTCTGTCCCGGGCTGTTTATCTGTCTTCAGAAGGAGGCAACTCTTTGTCGGCCCCCACCTGGGTCCAAAATCACATGGGTCAATGTTTGTCCCTCTCTCCTGCCCGGCCACCTGCCACCATTTGCACTAGCCCTCTGCCAGGGGGACAGAGGGCTGAGTGACGGGGTTCACGTCCTCCGTTCGGTAACTCAGGCCTTCTGGAAGGTGCAGGAGGCACTGGGGCCCTCCTAATTCAGGCCACGATCCCTGAACTACAAGAATGTAACCTAATCTTTTATGCATGTTCAATTAGGCTGTCACCGATTTCTTCCATTCAGGCTTAGAGGCCATTGGACAAACCCAAGTCCTCTATCTTGAGGGCTCGTTGTCTAGTAGGCAGCATCAGTTTTCTCTCGGTTTTTAGTTCTGAAAATAGTTCTTCAGAAACTATCTCATGTTTTCCCCTGTCTAGCCCCTCAACATCACCGTTCCAGGCCCCCCCCAAATCCCCTCTTATTAAATTTTCACTAAGTCTGGTCAGTATATGCGATGTCTTTCTACTTTCACCCTGACTTGTACTTGACTTTCCAGTTCTGCCACTTCTGCCTCTGAAGGTGCTGTTGGATGTGGTGGAGAAAAGACCTCCAACCGGAGGCTGTCCAGGCTCCTCACTGGCCCCCGGGGCCCCCGGCTTGCCCCCACCCCGTCCCCCCCAACCAAAGTGAGCTTCACAGAACCGCCTTCGCTGATTTCCTATTTCACACCACCACCCTCTTAGGAAGCAGAATTCCATAGAAAGTCCTCACGCCGTCTTCATTGTATTGCTTTTGGCGAATATTCCTCAAAACGCGTGTTATGATACCAGTGTGATCCCCCAGCTTTGCATCAGGAATCATCGTTAGCCGTTTTTCTCTGAGTTTGTTGCTTTGCTTTGTTTGTTTTTTAGTTTAATCTGTTTTGGTGAGAAGCATATTAAAAATCTGTGCTGAAAATCCCGGTGTTCCTCGAATTCTCATGTTTCTTCCTAAGACTGTTCGTGCTCTCAGGCTCCAGAGGATTTCTTTGTTCTGATGTCGCTTGGCCCATGGGAAATGTTACGCGTCCTTACTAGGCTGAACTCTAGGAGTGCAAGCCCCCGTTCTTGCCACCCTGGCTCCACTGTCCCCCAGGGGAGCCCCAACGGATGTCCACCTGCACCTTTCTCCCACCTGGACTCAGGCCCCCAACTCTCTCGTGCTCAGCTCTGGGTGGTCGGTGAGTTCCTGCACCTTAGCAACCACCGAGGTGGGGAAGAGTTTCACCTTCTGGCTGACAACGCCACTATTTTGTTAAATTTTATTTACTTATTGAGAGAGAGAGAGAGAGAGCATCAGTGAAGGAGGAGCAGAGAGAGAGGGAGAGAGAGAATCCCAAGCAGGCTCCGCACTGTCAGCGCAGAGCCCGACGTGGGGCTAGATCCCAGGACCTATGTGATCAGGACCTGAGCCGGACACTCAACCAACTGAGCCACCCAGGCGCCCCTGACAACCACAGTCTTCATCAGTGGATGTCTGAGCTCCCTCACCTGTCATGAGGAGAAGGGACCAGATACAGAACAGTAATCTCTACTCGTACAAATTCCTTTTAAATTTATATCTCTGATCAATTTTAAGGTTCTCTTATATAGGCTGGGTGAACACTGAGGGGACAGGCAGTTTGAACATGCGTCCGCGGGCTCTGAGCGTGTGTCCACCTCTTCCGTGTATGGGCAGTTATCTGGGGCCTTCGACATAAGGTCCTCAGCTGAGATTCCAGAACAACAGGAAATGGGCTCTTGAATATCCTAACACTACTGGCTTCTCCTGGTCTGGGTTTTGCCAAGATTGCCCCTAATGGCTTATCATCCTTTTTCCAGACGTGGCGTCTAACCGCCTGGAAAGGCACCCTTGCCAGGAGAGCAATGCACCTTGCCGTCCTCTCTGGAGGCAGGTGAGAGAAGAGAGACCTTAAACATGACAGACTGTCCACTCCCCGGGACAGCACGGGCTGCTGGACGGGCCCGATGTTGCTGAAATTGTTCACTGGAGCCCAGCACCCATATCCACGGGCACACGTTTGCACTCCATCACTGAAGGACAGGGGGGCGGGAAGCCGCTCGCCTGCCCCTCCCGGGCTGGAAGCTGTCTGGAGGAGGGGGGGAATGAGCAAAGGGGACAGCGGGAGCACCTGCTGGAAGGAGGGCGAGGGGCGGGCAAGAGTAGGCGCATGGACGGTCAGAGGGAAGCTTGCCCCGAGTCACTTACAAAATGCGTTGCTTCTGGAATACCACCCAACGTGCATTCACTGACGGACTCCTGAGCAGTTTTACTTCCTCTTAAACATTCTTGTGTCCATTTAACAGCTCATCTCCCTGCTTCTAGTATATTCCTTCACCCCCCTCCCCCTCACCTCATAGCCAGTCGCTCTAGGCTTTTCCAAAACTAACAACACCCGGGTCCCATGAAGCTCTGTAGACTGAACCCGGAGGCTGCTGATGAAACATTAACCTAGTAAAACCCACTCTGTGCTGCAAAATGCCCCCAGATTAGAATCCCTTCTGGATCTAAGCTTGGAAGCAAATTCTCATCGATATAATTCAAGAGCCAATTAAGATTTGGAGCCACGCTCCCAAAGATCCTGGGATGTCAACGTTTCAAGGCTTTGATCAGAGAAACCAATCAAGTGAAAGGTTTGGAACTGTTCCAGGACCCAGACAGAGAGGCCCTGCTGGGGGTGGGGGGGGGGGGAAGCCCAGAAGCCCAGCCCGGCCTGCAGTTCTGAGGCATCCGACCTTGGACCTCGTACATTCCCAGGGCCCCACTTCCTGCCGCGACCTCTCCTGGCAGTCAGGTCGTCCCGCTAATGCCTTTTCCATGTGGGCCAGGCGGAAACCGCCTTCGGTGAGATGGGGGGAGTGACGTCTTCTCAGCTCATTTTCGGCTGTGTCCCTGGGTCACCATGAAGTGTCTCTCACAGACTTACCTTCCTAAAAATGTTCTCATCGCAGTGGGGCCTGGCAGACATGGGTTTTCCTGTGTGTGTGTGTGTGTGTGTGTGTGTGTGTGTGTGGTACCACGCTGAGAAGTTTCCAGTGCCTCAGACGTTCACTGCCGTGACCTGAACCTTTGGCTTTTTTTTTTTTCAGGACAGGGCTTGATAACGCAGGCCAAGCGGTGGCCAGAAGAAGGGGAAAAAAAATAGCAGCTCTGTTCCTTACATCAGAGCACAGGAACGATAGTCTTTCACGGAGCATGTTGTGTTTGTAGGTTAGTGACCGATGCCCATTTCGCAAAATCATTCGCGCTGGGTGCTGAAAGCTGGCCTCAGAGCGCCAACAGGGCTGGCCAGGCTCCTGTGTCCGATTTGGTCAGTGGGATCTGGGTGTCAGGCCGTGTGGGCCTCTCTGCTCCTCTCTGATCAACGGTAGAGACATGGCGTTGTCGCAGAGGGTCCCAGCCAGCCAGAGAGCATGGTACATCCTCGCTGGCCGTCACTACGACACCTCGGTATCTGGGGATGGTTTCTGACAAGACCCGCGTTTGGTGATTTCTCGTCACCCGACCGCCGCTCTGATTAGGGCTGTTTGCTCGGATGTCTCACGAGTACGCTTGAGATGTGCTGCTGGGCAAAGAATTTTCCGGATCGTTTTGGAAAGAAAATGCAGTGACGTTTTGTGGGACGGCCCCACGCCGGGCCCCAAGCTAACATGGGTTTGAGAATGAACATGCCAGGTGCTCCCTCGTGAGCACGTAACGAGGTTGTTAAAATTATTCCTATAAATGCAGATGATCCCCCCCGCCCTTGGCCAGCTTTATAAATGAGACCTTTCCCCGGAACCCCAGGCTCAGAGACAGCTAGGCTGGAGTTTGGGCTTCACATTTTCTCATCTGTGAGACCAGTTCTCTGGCTCAGGTTCATCAAGCCAAACTGTCCACGCAGCTGCTAGCAGATGGCGGGCGATGCCACAGCCATCTGGGGTCACGGCGATTCGCCCTCGGAGGCCGAGACACCACGTGATGCTGAGGTTCCCGGACGCCACAGCCGGGCCCCCTCCTGCCACATGCTCATCGGCCACAGCCTGAGTCCCTAACAGGACTGCATTTCATCTCGTTCCCTCTACCGGAAGCGAGACAGGGGCACACGGACTGTCCTCCTATGCAAATCAGTGTTCACGTGCAGCGTTAAGAAACATTACACGGAACAAGTACATGGCACAGCCTGCGTCTGTGTCTCACGCAGCGGGCAAGGTTCACGCCATCCGGAAAGGGCCGCTGCATTTCACCGCTGCGTTGGGGGCCGGTTCGCATCCTAGGGGGAGGGTGTTGCTTCCAAGTCAACCCGGGAGAAGGGAACCGCACGCGGGATAGATTGAGGAGTTTCCCCTAGAGTTAGTCCTGGCACCTGTTCAGTTAGCCATCTTTGCAAGCGGTTGGAGTAGAAAAGACGAGAATAGGGGACACGTGATTAAGTGGGGGTCTGAATCACCTCAAACCGCACCGTCCCCTGCAGCAGCCACCAGCCACGTGGGAGTGTTTAAATTTAAACGTAAATAACTGAAAAGGTAGTTTCTCTGTGGCACCGATGCACTTCACGGCTAACAGTCCCGTGTTCAACAGCCACGTGGGACTGCACGTGGGGAGAGAGCGCTTGTGGCAACCCGGGGCACCGTACTGGGAGACGCTGGCCCAGCAAATGGCAAGCACTTCAAATTGCCCGACGCGACTCGTTGGGACAAATGGATAAATCTACAGGATGGACTTCAGCAAGAACGCCTTCCGTGGATAAGAAGGAAGCAAAAGGAAAATTCACTTTATTTCAAAGCTCAGAATGGGAACGCACTGGTGAGCTCCGGCCAGAGGAGGGAAGGACCTTGTGGACCGACTGTGGCTTCTGAGATGGCAATTCTGTAGAATCCGAGCAAAAGGGAATGTTCTCTGGACAGAGATTACTAGTTGGACAAAGACAAGGGGCTTACAACAAGAGGGCGAACATATATCGTGTGCCCGCTCTGTGTCGGTCGCTGCGTTGGGTGCTGTGGATTTAGCTGGGTGTGATTTAGCCAGGTGTATTCCGGGTAGAGGCCCTGCTCTTGGCTACCTGCTCAGTGCAACCGTCAACCCAAACCACATCCTGCACTTTGGGAAGCTGGACAGTTCCATCCCGGGGCTGCCCGCTGCCCCCAGTCTGCTCTGCTCCTGAAGATCAACAGATCCCAAACCCTGACAAATGCCCTCCTTCGATCCCTCTACGTGATCAGTGAAAAGATTCGGGAGTATGCGGCATTCGCCCCGTGACAAGATCCTATGGAAAGATCGCTGGGTTTAGAACCGCAGGAGCTGAGTGAGAGTCAGAAGAAGCCCCGATGAACTCTAGGCTTCGAGCCAGTCACCAAGCTCTGGAATATTATGTCCTCCTCCGTAAATCCACAGTGTTATTTTCCTCAAAGTACTGATTCAAAAAATTAATGATATAATCGTGAAAAAAGTGCTCAAAAGATATTAATGAGCGATGATAATTGATCTGCCTATTTACTGGTTGACTATCATTTATTTGTATGGTTGTATTCCCTCCCCCGAATAAGCTGGTAACTGCTAAAATGTGGGGTTATTTTATAACTTATTTTCCCAATGCTTCAACACAGTGCCTAAGACACAGCTTGTATGAAACGCGTTGTGTGTTTGCATTTGTGTATTTGCCTTAGGTAACAAAAGCCAACGTTCATTTATCACTACACTGGCTGTCATCGTGTCTGAGACACTAATCACAGCCCATCATCCCACACTCCCCTTACGTAACATCTGCTTTGCCCACAATTCCAGCTGTCCCCAAAGGTAATTTTTTTTAAATAAGCGATATCTCTGTTTAACCCTGATCACAACTGACTAGGCTGGTGGGGAAGGCAAGACCCTGAGACCTGACCATGCCCCATAGTCACACACAAAAAGAAAACCAGGGGGACCAGCTCTCAGGAGCTCGATGTAAAGAAAAGAACAAAGCTATCGGTTATTGGTTGGGTGTTGCGACCAAAGGCCACGGGAAGTCGAGGCTGGAAATGGCTTCCATATGCTTGCTTGAGTCATGGAGAAGAAAGCACGAGTGAGGAAGGGAAGAGACTGAAGGAGCAGATGTGCAGAACGAATCTGAGATGCTGTTGAGTCCTCGCTCCTCCCAGAGTTCAGGTTTCAATTCTAAATCCCAAGAAGCCCAGGGACTGTGGTTACGTCTTTGGGTACCTGGGCCATCGTTTTGATATTCTTGGGCTCTCTTGAGTGATTCTTTGTAACTTGGAGCAGAGCGCGTGGGAGGTGCAAGGCCCAGCTGCCATCTTGGTCCAGTTCACTGCTTCGGCCACTGAGTCCAATACCTGAAAGATAAAAGAGAAGGCACTCGAAAGTGGATGCCCCACACTTTGTAAAGGCTTTGGCCCAGAACCTCTATGGAAAACACTGTGCTCTTGATCTGGTCTAGACTCTACGGGAGCCCACATATATTATTTTTCTCCTTCTAGCTTAAGACAAAGACTAGAAATTAGCTAGGGGTGGCTAACATAGAGACTCAAATATATATATGAGGGCTAAAATTAAAGTTTCTGTCCTTCCCACGTAGCTGTGCAATGTGGACGTTCCTGGGTGGAGTGGGTCTTTCCCTTGCGGGGACTCCAGGACCCAGGCTTCTTCCAGGTTGATGATATCCTTGTCACCTGCACCTAGCTGGAGAAAAAGTCCAGGGGGTGTTCTGGAAGCCTTGGGGCTTCCTCTCACTTCTCCTACATCCTGTTGGGGGACACTGGCCACACGGGCCAGCTGTCAGGGAGGCTGGGAAAAGTAGTTCCTAGCTGCATATCCATGATGGAAAGGGATCGTGGATGTTGGGTATAAGCCATCTGTGTCGCAGTCTTGCTTCCAGCCTTCACTCTCCTGAGCCCAGCCTCAGGCCCCTCTCTGCTTTTCTAGGGTAGTGAGCCTCTTCCAAACAAGAGAAACCCTGAAAAGCAAGAATAAAGAAAGCATAGTTCACAAGAGAGAAGAGCAATCTGGAACGTGAAACATCTTTCACACTACAGATTCCGTCGTTGGCACCATGAACACCCTGTGTCCCCAGGACTGAAATACATCTCACAGAGCCCCCTTTGACAGAAAAAGGTAGGGAAAGTGAGGTCTTTAACTCCTCGTCCATATTCGAAGACCTCGTTAACATTTATCACTTACAAAGAATTTCCATGCCATTGGCGGATCTTCACAAAGACATCGAGAAATAGGTATGATCATCACCATTTAGTAGAAAACTAAACGACACTTCAAAGAAATGAGTGGAGTGGCCAGATTTCACATCCCTGGCAAAAAGGGGATTCAAACCTGGGTCTTCTGACTCTGGGTATAGTGCTCTCCACTAACGTGTTCTGATAATAGGGCAGTAAGCATCGTGCTGGAGCCTCAGATTCTTCCAGTGTTCCAGAAACCTGCACAGGCTGGCAGGTCTGGGGCGGTGGAATCCTGGAAGTGAAGGTGTCGCAGGTTGCAGAACATCGGACAACAGACCTCCATTGCCCCTTCATGCCTGATGCGTGCTGGCTGGGAGGCCCCTCGCCGCCAGCTGCGGGAACGGTCGGAGGTCTTGGAGAGGTTTCCTCATCAGATACTAATCACGGATCCTGTCTCGGAGACTCTGTTGGTTGTTTCAGCCTGGTGGGTGCATTATCATCAATAATTCTGAATAAACCCCACGTCCAATTAAAAGGGGATTTGGGGGGGATTTTGTTTTGTGTCCAGAAAACCAGTTCCATGTGCTTCCTAAAAGAACTCTTTTCGTTACTGTCTGCCTTTAAAAACGCGCAACGTATTTGCAACGATAGGGCCAACGCACATCTACTGGAGAAGAAAGAAGGAAGGCATTCCTTCATTTCACAGACGTGATCTGCATACCTGCTATGTTCTCAGCGGTAGGATGTTGCTGGGAACAGACACAAATTCCATGCGGTCCCTCCCTCGGTGACTGAACATCTCGTATTATCACTGCCTGTATCTTATAAAGGTGACCTCGATTGCCGGGTTGTTCCAATGTGGAAGTAGCTGAGATTCCGTAACGTGAGGATTCGTGGTGTGCCGCCAACTTCCTCAGAACCAGGTAAACACCGGACCATGCGCGCGTCTGGTGGGCTCCCGAACAGCATCCTTGTTGCTTGGATGATGGTGGCACGCTGGCTGCTGCTGGTCTGCCTTCTCTTGTCACAGATATTCCCTCCCCTTGCATCCTGACCTTTTCACTCCTTACTGGCTTGTTCCTGAACATGTTCTGCCCTGGATTTTTTCATTCCATGCACCCTCGGTTCCAATACTGCCTTTGGCTGATGTTTCTCCTTCTCTGCTTCCTCCTCCTCCTCCTCCTCCTCCTCCTCCTCCTTCTCCTCCTTTCTCCTTCTCCTTCTCCTTCTTCTTCTTGTACCCTCTGCCAAAATCTTGTATTCTGGAGTAGATTCTGGGACTCCCGTCTTCATTCCTCCTTCTCCAGGGTGGTGGCCATCCACTCGATGACTCCAATCACCATCCATGAGCTTTGGGCCACCCACCCAATCTCTTCTCAGCCTTTGTCTCTTATATCATCAGACTCTGGGACCATGCAGGTCCACACTGACACCTTGAAGACACTTTAAATCCCATACATTCCAAACAGGATGCTGGCTTCCCCATGATGAACCTTGTTCTTCTTTCTGTGCTTCGATCTCAAGAAAGAGATACAGCACGAGCAGCCGTGTTCTCACCTGATCACGGGAGAATCGTGGCACCGCTCTGGAGGTGCAGAGCAGTGAAGGCGAGACGTTCCCTTCACCGACTGAGGAAGCTGGCCTTGGAACACTCCTGCCCAATTCCAGATGCTCAGGAGGAATCACAGCCCAAACACTGCCTCTTATCTTTTCTACCTTGGGAGTAAAAGTGGTTTTAAAAGTGATAAAAACAATTAGGCCACGTGATTTTCACTCTCCTACCCTATTTTGAAAATACAAACGTGAGAAAAATTATAACAATGATAAAACTAGAAAATATAAGCTCAACCCTCATCACTTACACACAAAAAGATTTCTATTATTGTTTTTCCTTTGTCTTCGCATCTTCTGCAAATGAAGGACCTTGTTCTGTTGACTACTTTTTGTTGCCTCCAAAAAGCAGAAGCCGTTGGGGCGCCTGAGCGGCTCCGTTGGTTGAGCGTCCGACTCTTGATTTCGGCTCAGGCCGTGATCCCAGGGTCATGATATCCAGTCCCACATCAGGGTCCGTGCGGAGAGTGGAGCCTGCTTGGGATTCTCTCTCTCTCTCTCTCTCTCTCTGCCCCACCCCCTCTCTCCCACTCTTCCCCCTAGCTTCTGCTCTCTCTCTCTCTCTCAAATAAAACAAAAACACATTAAAAAGTCTAAAAAAAGGAGAAGCTGTAGAAACATCTACATCTAGAGTCTAGAGTCTCTACAGCTCTAGAAACATCTACAGCTCTAGAAACATCTACATCTAGAGTTAACATCTAACTTGCTGATTCAGAAAAAAAAAAGAGGAAGAAGGAGAAGATGACCATCGACCCCAGGAGTCCCTTTCAAATGGTTTTCTTTAATGAAGTAATCAGCTACAGAGAAGTGCAAGATGGACCAGGAGGGGAGGTCTACGTGAAGAAGACTTTTCCCACCAGGCTGAAAACTCCTGATCTGGCAACATTTCCATCGTAGCTGAAGACGGTTCACCTCAGGTGCCCACAGCCTGTGTGTGATGGCTCACTGCTGGTTCCCTTCTTGACACAACTTTGAACGCAGAGTGTACTGCTCAGAAAGCGTATCCTATCCCATTCCATCCCATTCCATTCCATTTCTTCCAAAGCCCCATTGTAATTCGCTTGATTTTTCATTCCACTGCTTTGAAAATAAGGTATCACATGAGTAGTTTTCAGGAAATGATCGGACCAAATAGGGCATTAAACAAAATGCATTATTGAGGGTTAGTCTACTGCTTAACGTATATCCTCTCTCAAATGTGCATTCACGTAGAAAGCTGGAGGGGACGAAAACACAAGCCAAAAAAAGCTGTCCAGATGCATTCTGCTTCTTAAAACTAGGAGATGTGCAGAGAAAGTTCAGCTTTTAATATTTCAACAGAGAGGACGGCCACTCCAGGATGATTTTCGTGCATGGCGTTTCATTTGTGCAGCGCGTGCCTCAGATGGGTAATTACATCTTCTTAAATATGTATATTTTTCTTCAAGACAAAACATTAGTTGAGGTTAGGACCTAATTCTTGTAGATTCCATTAGTGTGTGTGTGTGTGTGTGTGTGTGTGTGTGTGTTTTACTTATAGTCATCCACAACCCCACCATCACCAAAAATGCCTTCACATTGACAAGATGGAATTTTCTTGACTTGCTACTTCCCTTTTGATTTAGGGGGACAGTGAGGCCTGAGCTGTTTCCAATAGTCGTTAAAATTTTAACAGAACTTCAAATACAAAAGTTGTTCCCCACCCTCTGTTATTTATTTATTTATTTATTTATTTACTTATTTACTTATTTATTTCTCATTTGCTTAAAAAAGTGACACGTTTTCCTAGATCTGGTTACAATATCCACTTCAGCTTTTTTTTTCCCCCCTTTCATGCTTGGTACAGAGCTAGTTAGTTTATTCTGCCCCTAAACACGAGTCCTTTACCAAACCCCAGTGGTACCCTGGCTTTCGCGTGCTCTCTCACCAAGGGTGTGGGAAAGACAGGTGCCTGGGTGATGGATTGGGGTTCCCAGAAAGGTCTTGAGACGTGATAATCCTTTATGGGAAATGGGATTCAAATCTGACACTTCTACGGTCTTCCCTCTCTGCGGTGAAAATTTCATTTTTCATCGGTTCGCCAAATAATTCCGTGTGCAGTCACCCTGCAATTAATCTTGAATTAATTTTTAAATCTCCTGCTTCCTGATACATAATTTGCCATAAGAAAACGCAGGGTGGTCAGCCTTCCATTAGACACGGGTGAGTGGGGTCGGCAGACAGTCCTTCCACACTCACACGAGGTCCCCACGTCGGTGGCAGTCACCGTCCTGCAGAGCTCAGGGCTTGGCACTGGCTGCAGGCTGCAATCTGAACCGGGTGTCTCAGAGCCAGGAACAGGCTGCGTGTGCGTGTGAAGCCAGTTTATGGCCCAACATGCGGTACTGCGGGCAGGGGACCGGCTTCCTGCTTTGAGCACCTTTCTCCATGTCCAGGCAGAGCCCTGCCCGTTTCTTCTGCCACCCTCAACCTCACAGTGAAAATTCGGGTCAAGTCTCAAGGTCACTCACATGGCAACAGAAGAGGGTGACGGAGTGATTGCCGGGTATACTGGGCTCATGCGCTGCAACCTTCGAACTCGGCAGAGCACGGTTTGTCCCGCGCCGGGCGGTTCAAGTGATTAAAGCCCAGGGCTCATGGAGGTGGGGTCAGGATTTCAATCTCCAGAGGAGTCAGTTCGCCTCCACCAGAGACCAGGGGCGTCTGCTGATGCCGGGCGCAGACAGAGGAGGCTGTGTGGACCAAGCAGCTGGCCCAGGACGGAGCCATCAGTTAAGCACGCTCCGTGGGCTCAGCTGGTGACAGGTGGGAGCTGCCTCTGCTTTTGGCGACAGGCTTTATGAAAGCAGTTTTCACAGAGCCCCTTGGACAAGTGAACGGTGTTCCCCAAGATCAGCCAGGCGGCCTACGTGATGCTGGGGCCCCCCTACCTAGGGAAGCAGCCCCCTTGGTATGTGCAAGAAAGGCTACGGTTCGGAGCACCTGGGGCTCAGTCGGTGAAGCGTCCGACTTCGGCTCAGGTTATGATCCCTCAGTTCGTGAGTTCGAGCCCCGCGTCGGGCTCTGTGCTGACAGCTTGGAACGTGGACCCTGCTTCGGATTCTGTGTCTGCCTCTCTCTCTGCCCCTTGCACTCTGTCTCTCTGTCTCTCAAAAATAAATAAACATTAAAAAAAGAAGAGGAAGAAAACAAAAGGCTACTGTTCTGCCCACAGCAAGGACATTTACGCTCCTAGTGGCAGGGGCTGGGAGGTGGGGATGGTGGGCCCCACAACCTGCTTGCTCTGTGGGTCTGAAGGAGAGAAAACGGGGAGCTTCCCAGACTTCCGGAAAACAGAGACCAGAAAACGCATCATTGTCAAAATCAGGGAAATTAAACATGATAGAAAAGATCATAGCATCTCTGTCGTTTTTAAATTAAAAAAAAAAAAAGTAATGGATTTTGTTTATATTTTTAGCAGAAGAGGTGAGGTGGGAGGCTGGTGTTTTAGAGAAGTCTCAGAACGGTTTACTCAAGCGTATCCCTTTATTTATTTACTTATTTATTTTAAGTTTATGTTTTCATTTGAACCAAAGAGAGAGAAAATGCACAAGTGGGGGAGGGGCAGAGAGAGCCGGAGACAGAAACTCAAGCAGGGTCCCCGCTGTCAGTGCGGAGCCCGATGCGGGGCTGGAACTCGCCAGCTGTGAGATCGTGACCTGAGCTGAGGCCAAGAGTCGGACGCTTAACCGACCGAGCCACCCAGGCGCCCCACGAGCATATCCTTTTAAACACACACGTGTGCAATATTCTGAGAAAATAGGAAACGGAAGCGTCTACATGAAACGTGGTCCAGTCAGCTAAAATGTCTGCAAAGCCAAAGCATCCGTCCTCGTGCCTGGCGAGGGGACAGTTCCCTGGACCCACGTCTCACTTTACACACCCGCAGCTACACGATCGGGGAGCTGGCTGCTCCCTACCTGCACACGGCGATAAAGAGGCCAGCAGACCCTGCTGGGGGCTGCAAAGTTAACCCGAGGCCGTGGGCCTGAGCTAATAAAAACCAAGCCCATAAGGCCAAACACCAGGCATACAAAACCCAGCCTCAACGATTTTATTTATTGATTAATTTTTCATTTTCCAGAAGTGACAGCTCCTTCCAGCTCTGATCCAGAATAAATGAAGACGTTGTAAAAATTAAAAAGGGTGGTTGACGTCTGGAGGCGGCTTCCTCCGAGAGCTAAAAGTGTGAATATGTGAACCCAGCAGACGGTTA
The DNA here is from genome assembly GCF_018350195.1 of Panthera tigris. Lineage (NCBI taxonomy): Eukaryota > Metazoa > Chordata > Mammalia > Carnivora > Felidae > Panthera > Panthera tigris. Next base: position 135,738,885 of record NC_056662.1, on the reverse strand, counting down.
TGATCATATTTATTATTCACAATATATTGTTCACAAGGGTCAGAAGAGGACGGACAAGGAGCACCTGGTTAGGACATCTGCCTTTCTGTCCACAGAAGGGATGCGTGGTGTCTCCATCTCATCAGAAACTGGCTATTAGTGTGTATGTATTTTCCCCAGGGTTATGTGTTTTTAAAAAAAATGGAAAAAAAATCCTTGGGTTTCAAGCGAAAAGAGGCAATAAAAGACGAGAAGTAGGGGGAGGGAAGGAAAACGACAGGTAACCAAAGAAAGAGTGAAGGCCACCCACGTGCTTCATGCCTGTTTTTCTCAGTCTCCAAAGTAGGGGGGGGCCGAGGGGACCCTGTTGGGGCCCGCTCCCCCCACACCTGACACCCGCCACCCATGGTCTGGAACTGTGAAAGGAGCAGGGCTTTGGCATGGGAAACTTGCAAGTTCCAGTCTAGGCTCTCCCGTTCGTGAGCTCTGTGATCTCGGGAAAGCGTTCCTTCCGGACAACGAGGGAAACGCCCACGGCTCCCAGGATGGTGGTCGGGATGAGAAGGACCTCGAACATTCACAGAACACGTCCGTGACATACAGCGGCTCTCAGACTTCTCTCCAGTGTTAGAGAATCTGGGAACCAAACATCAGGACGTGACACTCTCATTGCTGCCAAACTCAGTTGGTTTGTCAAGATCACGACAGACCTAGCCAGCAATTCTGATACGTTCTCTACTTCTTTGTCCAAAGTCTCCGGGACGTGTCAAAATCTAGGGGCAAAGTGGCTTTTCCAATGAACCGTTGTGGCAGCTGGGCGGCCAGAAGGTTTTCCCTCAAGGAGCAAGAAAGGCACGGAGGGACGGACCCTGGACGGTAAGAATGCGCAAGATCTGGGCTCCGGTCTCAGTGCTGTCACCCCGCGAGAGTCACGTAACCGTCCGGATGTCAGCAAGCTCAGCGGTGCACGGAGGGCACTATAATGTGTCCGTCCCACTCAGGGGTAGATGATGGACGAAGCTGCTGTTGTCAAAGCCTCCAAAACTCTGCAGCCCTTGGAACCTACAGGTCTTCTACCGGGTCTTTCCTTAATACCATACAACGTGGAACACGGGCTCACTGCTCATCAGCTCAGTAAATATTTGAATCCCGCCGTCGTGATGGACTGAATATCCGTACCTCTCCCCAAACTCACATGATGAAGCCCTACTGACACCTTAACTCTCAATGTGATGAGCTCTTTGTGAGCTGGTTTGGCTTAGATGAGGTCTTGAGAGTGGGGCCCTCATGACGTGGGTTTGTGCACTACAAGAAGAGACACAGAGAGCTCTCCCTCCCTCCTCTCTATCCCTCCCTGCGTCTCTCTCCCTCTCTCTCTCTCTCCCTCTCCCTATCTTTCTGTCTCCCTCCCTCTCTCTCTCTCCCTCCCTCCCTTCCTCTTTCTCTCTTTCTCTCTCCTCCCCCATGTGAACACACCGCGAGAAGGCAGCCATCTACAAACCAGGAAGAGAGTCCTCACCAGGAACTGAATCTGCCAGCACAATGATCCTGAACTTCCAGCCTCCAGATGGCCCAGCCCTCGTGCTGTTTCTTCACGAAGCCAGAGGAGACCAGGACAACCACGTACCTGGCACTGAGTCAGACCCCGAGGAGCACCCTGTCAGCTACGGTTGTCTTCATCTCCAAGAGGTTAGAATCTGGCAAGAAACGTATGTTCCCAACAACTACAAGGAATCTGTTTTACAAAGCCGCCAAATTCAGAACACCAAGACTCGGAGGTAGGAGAGTGATCTTCCTGGTCAGCGTGACCCCAGAAGGTTTTGAGGAAAAAAACGATATTTGGACAAAACCTAGAAGGAGGGATGTTTTGGTTTTCAACAGAGAGGGATGGACTGGGTGTGTGGAGAGGTAGAGGGAGAGAAAGGGGGCACATCTGAAAGCGATATGTAAAGGTGACTACAAAACTTGAGAGATTTTGAACAAGTTTAGAGATTGCAAAAAAAAAACATCAAAATTGGCTTTAATTTTGACCATACAACTTTGCAGTCCCTTAATTTATAAAAAGGGGTATTTGTTTTAATTGTCCTACTTTATACACCAAGAGAAACTAATTATATTAAAGAAATCCATATCAAAGAAATGAATGTAACCAGGCTTCAAGCACCAAGGAAAACTACATTTATGGATGCTTAAGTAAAATTAATAATCAGGCAAACCATAAAAATTGGATGGCGATTCGTCACAGACTTGCTCATAGGCATGACTCAAAACCTTGATGAAACCCTGCGGAAAAGTCACCTCTCCTTCCCCACTTAGCACCGTCTGAGTAGGCAAGAGACAAATGTGCATCCCAGAATACTCCTTCTGATTTCATCCCAGTGATTTATCTGAAGCTGGCCGGTGAGGTGACTGGTTTCGCACAGTGATGAAAGCACTGGGATGCAAAAAGCAAAATGGAGTTTCAATTCTTAACCAAGTCTCTGGGATTCAGTGTCCTTGAGGATTCAAAAGAGAAAAGGGATGAAATATATCTCCATTTGCAAAGGGATACTTCTTTTATTTTAAGTTTGTTTATCTATTTTGAGAAAGAGAGAGAGAGTGGTGGAGGGGCAGAGAAAGAGAGAGTGAGAGAGAATCCCAAGCGGGCACTCACAAACCGTGAGATCGTGACCTGAGCCGAAACCAAGAGTCGACTGTTTAACCAATCGAGCCACCCAGAGGCCCCTGCCAAGGATACTTCTAAAAACATGGAGGGGTGGGGTGGGGAGGAAGGAGATACCCCATAGATACCCCGCTGATACTTGGGGATTCCTGAAAGCCACATGCTGAAGCCTCCAGAAAGCTGTAGCAAAGAGGTCTGTCACTCTCTTACCACGTTTCTTTGGTCATCGGACCGCTGTGTGTATTAATATCTGTGAAGATCTTAAGGAAGTTAACTTGAAAAACTATCGGATCAGATCGTCTTGAAGGTTATTTTGAACTTAACAGTCTGTGTCTCTAGATCCCAAATTAAAATCCTTAAAGTACCCAGACCAATTTACATAAATAAGTTCAATCGTGTGTTAAGTTTCTCTCTCAGCACATAACAAGGTTCTCGAAATCCTAGCATAAAGGAAGAACTGCCAACCCAACTGGCCGGGGCACCTGCGAGTGTAAGCCCCAGGGACGTGCATTGGACAGCCAGCCCTCGGTCTCAAAAGTCTTGCTGCTCTATCGTTCTGTGGATTGTTTCCATGAAGGGGGCAGACAGAATGTGGGCTCTGTGCTGCCTGATCTGATTTTGAAGAGAAGGCTGCAAGGTTTTTATTTATATAAAACCTGTCCACTTAGAGAACGTTGACAAATCTTAGTTGGAAGAACCCTTTGCGGCCATCTGCTGTGGCCCTGGAGTCATTCCCTGCCTTGTGCTGGAGCCCTTGTCCGGTGTCTCCAGCTATCTGTGCCTAAGCACAGGTGTCCCACCCGCTTGCCTGTGGAGTCGGCTCGGCACCCCAGCTACGTTGTCCCCCTAATACCCTCGTCCTGCGTTCACCCAGTGTTTTATGGTTTGTAACACGGTTTCTTAATCATTTGTGAAGATCTTTAAAAGGCGGAAATGGGAGAGTCCGAATTTCTTGGAAAGGGACTCGGGACCTACATATTCCGTGGGCTCCCCAGAGATTTCCCTGTGCGCCAACATTCAGAACCCCCACTTGAAACAGCCGCTTACGTCCACCCCGAAGCGAGGATAAGCTTTACCCATCATTAATTCCCATAGGTTTTGCTTCATTCCTGGGGAGGAAAAGGCCTAAGGAATGGACTTTACTGGGGAGACGTACACAGTCGGTCAGTGGGAGAAGCCCACCCGAGACCTACCGACATGGCAGATAGAGCTCTGTTGACCTTTCCTGTGACTCCATAAGGTGCTCAAAGCAGACCCATCATGTTGTCTAGCATAGACTTGCCTGGTGGGGCGGACCCAGCACAACTGATGTGTGGGAATGAGACCGGCTTCCCAGCCACGTGTCGTAGGAAGGGGCATCCACACTGGAACATCTTCCGCCAGTCGATGAAAGGGACAGGGAACGTCATAGTACTTTACGGAGTAATAAGGCTTCCAATTTCAGGATGGGCCCGAGCCCAGCTCCCCCTCACCTCCTGTCAGAGCACCATCTGGGAACTGGAACTTGGCATATGGGAGAAATCAGATGTGACCAGGAGTAAGAATCTTCTCCTCAGGAGACCGGCATCATATCACCTGCTCGCCTCTTAGGAATTGGCTCCAGTTTAAGGAAAAGGTGGCGTGTGAGTTTCTGCAGGTCTAGAAGGTCCTGTTTGGTTTTCAGGTGACGGGAGGCACGCGTGACACCTTCCTCCAAGTGGCCGAAGAGCTGAGATCAGCCTCAGAACCGCAGCGCTCACTGACTGAATCCAGAAACACCGATGTCAGGCTGGTACGAGAGATCAGGCCTGTATGTGGAGACGTCCGCCACAGGGCCTCCTGGTCAACGTGCACAACATACATTTTCTTTTCAAGTGGAGGAAACTGAGGTTGGGGGCTACGTGACCTGTCCCATGTCACCTGTCTGGTGGTGGGTGCATCATTCAGAGCTCTGGATCCCCTCACCTCCACACAGAGCACTGAGGCCCCCAGGGAGCTTCCCTGGAAATTAGGAAGATTCCTTATGACTTCTCCTTTTTTTTTTTTTTTTTGTTTTTCTTTTAATGTAAGGAACAGTACAAATGACAAAATAAAAATCACATCTTTTCTGTAAGTGCAATGCTCTGTGATTCTAATGGAACTCTTCCAGAAGAGGAAGAAATAAAAGGTGGGGAAAAAAATTGTAAATAAACCAGAGTGGACATCATTCTTCATTGAGTGATTAATTAGAAACCGGGCAATCCTCAAATGCAACACAGATTTCAGCCTCTTGGTAAATCATACAATCCTGGGCCACACTCTGTGTCACAGTCAGAAATGACCTCAGCCGTTTGAAAAGTCCCATGCCCCCAGCAATCAATCCAGAAGCTCCCAAGAAAAGTGGATTGCAAATGGAAAATATCCAGCAAAAATGGCATGCATTTCTTGCCAGATAAGAAAGCTCGAGGCTCTCAAATGACATTTACAAAAGTGCTTGCTCAGAGCTTGAGCCGTGCGCGTGCAATGTTTTTCGTTGCTGTTAGGATTGCTGAAGTGCATTTTCCAAATATTTGAGCGCAAATCACCGCGGTTATTATCCGTATTCGACATGCAAATGGCCAGAACCGATGGCAGTCCGGAAGGGTCTGCGCTCAGCCCTGCGCTCAGGCTGGGGGGGGACACGGAGAGGGGCTGGCCGTCAGCATTCTGCCCGCTCTCAGGTGGGTTTACTTTACCCGGACAACACTTCCCATCCCCGATTTCTTCCCTTCTTCCACGAAGACCTTTTGAAAACCCGTTCTTAATTGGTTTGCTTTAAAATACGTTCTTTACAGCTATTTGGACAAAAGGAATGTGATCCGTGATGGGTGAAACCCATTACTCACGGAAAGCAGGGGATTATAGGCAAAGCCTTTACAGTCAGGAGAGAAAAAAGCACACGTTGACCTGGATTTTTTTTTTTTTCTCCCTCCATAAATGTGATACAGCCGAAGGCATCGCCAACGCCGGTGGGAGCCAAGCACAGGGACCGGGGGCCGAGGCCCGCCCTCGGAAGCCTGTCGGATCAGACCGAGACCCGGCTTCTGGCACTCACTCCATGGTAAGATCTAGGACTGTCATCCTGTGCCTTACACCCAGACACCGCTTGGATTTCCTAGACCTTCTCTGATGAATAGATCATGTTGTGTGAATAAAGCGGCAATGGATTTCTATTTATTTTAAGTTGCTCTGTTGTATGCGTCAATAGAAACCTCTTGAGTCAATTGCGTATGAGAAAAGAGGTCATCATTGGTGTCGTTCCTTTGCAGGATGGTGGTTGCAAACTGATACAGTCCTCAAACGTCACCTACTCCAAATGTGTCCGTTCACAGAATTCCGGGAAGAAAGGCCGATTCCAGGAGTCCTGCCCAGGCCCCCTTGCCCGGGCAGCAGAACCTACAGTGTGTATTGAATCTTTCAGGGGCAGGAGGGCTTCTGCCTCAGTTTCCACCTCTGGATCCCATCGTAGAGACTCTTACTCTCTAGGCTGAGATGTGGCCAGGAACCAGCATTTTGACAGACTCAGCTTCTAATTCAGATGGTCTCTGAACACACGTTACCTTTCAATTCATTACAGCTATTTTCCCCCAAATAATTTCTCCTTATTATAATTAACCCAGAACACAATACGAATGGCCAAAGCATTCCCTTTTTCAAAACTTAATCTTCACGGTGGAAAAACAGCAATAGATTGTAAACTTGCCATTTTAGCCATTTTTTAAATGTGTTTATTTATTTTTGAGAAAGGCCAAGATGGGGAGGGAAGGACAGAGAGGGAGACAGAGGATCCAAAGGGACTGTTCACTGGCAGCCATGAGCCCAGATGTGAGGGTCGGACTCACAAACCAAAAGACCATGACCTGAGCCGAAGTTGGTCTGGGCCGACTGAGCCTCCCAAGTGCCATTAAAAATTAATGTTAGCACTAATGTTAGCCATTAAAAAATTTGTTTCAATGTTTATTTATTTTGGAGAGACAGAGCATGAGTGGGGGAGGAGCAGAGAGAGAGGAAGACAGAATCCGAAGCAGGCTTCAGTCTCGGAGCTGTCAGCACAGAGCCCGACTCGGGGCTCGAACTCACGGACCGTGAGAGCATGACCTGAGCCGAGGTCGGACGCTTAACCGACTGAGCCACCCAGGTGCCTCAAGCCATTTTTAAGTGTTCTATTTGTTGGCATTGGTCGTACTCCTGTTGTTGGGCAGCCATAACTACTCTCCCCGTCCGGGGCCTTTCCATCATCACAGACAGAAACCACGCTCATCAAGGGGTGCCTCGGTGGCTCAGCCAGTTAAGTGTCCGACTCTTGATTTTGGCTCAAGTCATGATCTCACCGTTTGTGAGTTCTAGCCCCATGTTGGGCTCTGCACTGACAGTGCAAAGTCGGCTTGGGATTCTCTCTCTCTCTCTCTCTCTCTCTCTCTGCTCCTCCCCTCCTCAAAATAAATAAATAAACTAAAAAAAAAAAAGTTTAGAAACTGAACTCATTGAACAATATCTCCCCACCCTCCCCTCCTTCTGGCCCCTGTGACCTCTCATCTACTTTCTGTCCCTATGAATTTGTTTCTCCTGGATATTGCAGACAAGTGGAAGCAGACAAGATTTGTCCTTTCGTGCCTGGATTATTTCACTCAGTATAATGCGTTTCTTATGTTGCAGCGTCTATCAGAATTTCGTTCCTTTTTGTGGCTGAATGATATTCTGTTGTGTGGACATGTCACATAGTGTTTATTCACTCGTGTGCTGATGGACACTTGGCTCGTTACTTTCCATCTTTTGGCGCTTGTAAATAGAGAGGCTACGAACATTTGTGTACAAGTATCTAATGAGTCCCTGTTTTCACTCTTTTACGTAGATGCCTAAGAGCAAAATTTGGGGTCATATGATAATTTCGTGTTCCACTCTCTGAGAAACTGCCTAACCACTTTCCCCTGAGCAGTCCCTTCTGTAGATCGGATAGAGCACCTGTCACGCTGTGCTCATGGTACGACACACGTTTATTTAACGAGTAGACACGTGATCTTGAGTCTCGCACGTTATGTATTAATATCCAAACTCATTCTATAAAGACTCAAGCTGACTTTCAAGAATATATAAAATAAACTAGAAAATATGAATACATACACACAGTATGATGAGATAAACAGGAAAAGAAAATGTATATATTCAGGCCATAGGAGCCTACAAAATTGGATTCTGAATTTCCTGGCAACCAATGGAAAAGTAACATTATCAGGGCGCCCAAGTGGCTCAGTCGGTAAGTGTCCGACTCTTGATTTTGGCTCAGGTCATGATCTCGAAGTTCTCGTGTTCGAACCCTGCGTCGGCTCTGTGCTGACAGTGGGGAGCCTGCCGGGGGTTCTCTTTCCATGTCTTTTTGCTCTTCTCTGCTGGCATGCTCGCTCTCATTCTCTCTCTTAAAATAAATAAACTACAAAAAAAAAAACCACAAAGTAAACACCGCCTGCACCGTCTGCACTGGGTGCCTCCACCTGTTTCCTCTCCGCAAAGGACCATGTGGTCTCTGGTCGCTCCCGTGCTAAAGAAAAAATATTTTTTTCCTAAGAGAAGAGCATTTTAAATTTTTATTTGTCCACTCGCGCTTGCGACTCAAGCGAAGAGTCAGGACCGAGGGCTCTGGGCCACTCACCTAAGGCTTTGTGCCTGGGCCCAGCAGCTGAGCACCCCCCAGGAACAAACCTAGCCAGACCGTCTGCCTGACCACGGAGACTTCAATAAATAAGCGCGATTAGGGGGCAACAAGGGAGACTCAAAATCAGTCATCTATATACGTGACAGGTCGGGAGGCCCAGGGTAGATAAATCCCTCCAGCCGCAAAACATGGCTACGGCAGGTTTTCAAGCAGAAACTGAGACGGCCCAGAATTTGCCTTTAACTCACCTATTTTGCTTCCATTTTATCTTAAAGAGAGGGACAGAGCAGGCAAGAGTAGGGGAGAAGGGCGGAGAATCCCAAGCAGGCTCCACACTCAGGGCAGAGCCCAACCTGAGACTCGATCCCACGATCCCAGGATCGTGACCTGGGCCAAAACCAAGAGCTGGACGCATAACCGACGGAACCACCCAGCACTCTGTCTGTAACTCACTTACAGCTGTGGCATCTGGCTGGAGCTTCAGGGAGTGCGGGCGCACACACATACACAGGGCAGGGAAGTGAGAAGTGACACACAGACAGAGACACAGGCGGACTATTTGCCACCTTTGCCTTGTCAGAGGCCACATCTCAGGTTCTCAGATCCCCGCCCGGAATGTGGCCCGCTAGGTGTTTGGAGAGCTGAACTGAATCGCTGGTGTGGACACCACTCCTTCAACACAATAAGGGTGTGAAGATCCCACAAAGTCAAAGGGGAAATCCAGCGGAAGAAGGGGGAATCTGAGAATTCCCCGGAGAACCCGATGAGAATGGTAATGGCGACGACTCAAAAATCACACAACTCCCCTATGTCTCACGGGACTGGTGGAGGCAGAATGTGCACCCGGGGTGGGGCAGGGGGACTGCAAATGTATGGTTCCAACCCTATAGTTAATGGATCCTTTTTTTTTTTCCTATGCCAGAATGGCTCTACAATAAAACATTGCCATTTTTCAGGCAGTTGCTAGGGCTGAAACTTGAGTTTCTGCCAGCAAAGTGGGGTGACCAGAAAAAAAAGTTAAGAGTAAAACGAATAGACTGTCAAAACAAAAGCGTTACAGGGTTCCTGGGTGGCTCTGTCGGTTGACCGTCCGACTTCAGCTCAGGTCACGATCTCACAGTCCGTGAGTTTGAGCCCCCGTCGGGCTCTGTGCTGACAACTCAGAGCCTGGAGCCTGCTTCAGATTCTGCGTCTCCCTCTCTCTCTGCCCCTCCCCCGCTCACGCTCTGTCTCTCTCTCTCTCTCTCTCTCTCTCTCTGTCAAAAAATAAATAAACATTAAAAAATTAAAACAACAACAAAAAACAAAACCAAAAGCATTACACCAGCAGCTGTGTGAAGTCAGAGCACATTCACTCAGCAGATTAATGCAGGTGCCCCCATGAAGGACGAGGTAAGGGAGCAGGGCACGCGTCGTAACGTGTCGCTCAATGTCCAGGCAAACGTCTGGCCAGGCATTGGCTGCTAAAATATTCTACCGGAATCTTATGGAAAGATAGAGCCCTACAAACCTCTCTGTTAATTACTGAGATTCTGCTGGGTAGGACTTATTTTCACACACAATCAGATATGCTAACTCCTTATCTTTCAAATAATGTTTATCCTTTTCTAAAACCTCACCGAGATTATTAGTTTTTAGCATCTCAGAGACAGGCTCTTATTAAAAGTAAAAATAGACAGGATCTCGGGGAAACCATCCCGTCCATCACACTGTGCTATTGTGTGACGTGCACGCTGCCCTTTCCATCAGTGCCCGGCAGGAGGGGACAGGGACATCCCGGCCACGGTCACCTCCTCCCCATGACTCTGCTGCACTGAGACCCTCACAGAAGGGAAGTCACTCTGGGGCAGCTATGACCCAGTATGAAAATGCACCTGTGCCTCTGAGAAAGGAGAAGGAGGAGGAGAAAGAGACATCGGCAAGCCCGTTCTCAGATATCAAGCAATTTCTCAGAAAGGAGCCTCAGGAGATGGGAGGTGATGACGAGCCTGCCGAGGGTCACCCAGGGCCTGGGCTGGAGTATCTGCGGCCACCTCAGAAAGACCTGGTGACGTGGGGCCCGAACCACAGGAAGGACACCCGCTGTGGCTCTGTCTGCAGGCCTCACGGGCTCATGCTGCCCCCACACGCCCTTCACTTCCAGAAAAGTGTAAAATGCAGAGAAGGCAAGTTATATATAAATGTCCTTGTTCCAGGTTCATCCAGGGAAAGGCCCAAAGACACTGGGGCTGGGAGGTGCCCTGGAACGGAGAGGACCCAGCAGCGCCATCCGGGTAGCGACCCAGAGACCGATGCCCCCCACGCACCTGCTGGTCTGAGGGCAAGTGGCGAAGTCAGTGATGGTCATACCTGCAGCGCTCTGGACCTCAGGGCCTCAGCCTCCGAGAAACCCTCGCTTTAGAAACATTCCATTTCCTGGGCTTCCTGGTCAATTCAAATTATGGGACCCGGGGGTGCGGGTTCTCACTGCCTTCTCAAACATGGCGCCGTTGTTCCGTTGCAATTGTTGAAAACAGCTCTCCCACGCCCTGGTGCATATTGCAGGAGCACAGTCCTTAAAATCAAAGTGAAGCAAAGAAAAGACATTGGAACATTAATTTGCAAGTGTGGAAATGCACGTGCGATTCTCTTTACTCCTTATCTTGGACCAACAGACCGGCCCACTATGGTTTTCTATTCACTCTGGGATGTAGCTCTGTGTGTGTGTGTGTGTGTGTGTGTGTGTACATGTACACATTTTTTTTTTAAGTATTTTTTTTTTAGAAAAAAAATCTTTCTAAATTCAGAGCGGGCTTCTGGCATTTGCATATATGTTCTGTTGTATGGGGGCTAATCCCTGTCTCCCCTGCACACGTTGGATCCGGACGATATGCTCAACCATGGCCCTGAATCCCTGCCAGAGGTCACCGGCCAAAATGGATTGAGCTCAGTGATTTAAGATCTTTAAGGCATTGTGGCAACTGACATCCACAATTTTGTCTATAAGTTAATTAAACTGGGCTATAAAACAGAAAGACTTTCCTGTGAGGTCTTAATTCTGGAACCCGGGCAATATATAATGTCTGCAATGAAAAATAAAATAATGGAATTTGCCAAACTGAAAAGTGTGTGTGCGTGTGCGTGTGTAAGGAGTCTGATTCCAATTTAACTTCTTTTCTGTCTTGTCCCACAGGCATACACTTGAGTTAAATAAGGGAAAATGTATTAAATTTAAAGGCTTTGTGATTTCAACAACAAATAGTGTATATTTTTAAGGCGTTTGGCAAAACCCTGCTACTATTTTCTCCAAGAAAGAAAGTAAACGTTAAAAAGAACAATAATGACAAAAATCTCGTTGGGTCCAATATTGGATAGATTTTACCGCGAAACCTCGTATTTCAACGGCAAATAAACTAGATGTGCCCCGTTTAGAAAAGTTTTGACACCACGGTAGCAAACAACTGTTATCATTTACCTTAATTTACCTCTGTACGGAACCCAAGAAACCACAAGCCGATGGTCAGATGGCCCCCATCAGTGAAGATGAGGGGTTGAATGTTCCCCCTGGAAGATAAGCGAAATCCTCTTTCCTTATGCAATAAATCAGATTTTAAGTCCCTGTCAAAATAGTTGGCAAGTCTTCCTGGTTTTCTGTGAGCAACCACCCCACCTTTGTTTCACGAGAGGTGGGTCTTTCAAAGTAAATGCTATTTCTGGAAAAGGGGCAGAATGTTTAAACGTCTACTTTCCACGTTACAAAATTTGCCCTTTCGGTCGGTGGTCACGACACCTCAAGAAAGCTATGGAGATCAGCAGGTTTTCGTTGATCTTCGAACTGTCTCAAATTTCAAAATAATGTACCTCCGCTCACACAGAAATAGGAGAGCAGCACAACCGAGAAAAACACCAAAAAGACACTGATAAGGCCCTCTCTCAGACAAGCACCATTTCGTCCTGTACTGAATCGAACTTCAAAAGGCAAACTCAGAGCCTCTTACGGATATATATGAATTGCGTTCAAAAACCACTCTGATTCATCTCTGGATATCTCACACGGTGAAGCTGGTCCAGTGCCAAGCCTTGGCTCTCCATCATCGATGACCAAAGTTTTATAAACGTACATTTGTAGCTTTACCGTGGGGATCCACACGCCAGCGTTAATACACGTGGATGGAAACTCCTCGGTGCACGAAAATAGACCCACGTGCCAGGGCAGCCCCTGGGTTACGTGAGCTCCAACCAGATGGGCTGTTTCCACACATGGGCTCGTGCACACCCCCATTTCTCCAGGGTGACTTTCGCTCCTTAGGATGGTTACGCCTCCGCAAAGAGGATTACGCACGATGACCCAATCTGCGGGGAGTCACTGCAGTCACCACACAACGCGGTGCTAGAAAAGTCACCAACGCACCCGGACGTCTTACGGCACAGCACCAGGACGGCGCTGCCCCCCGGGAAGCTGCCAGAAGCATGCGCCCCGGTCCAGGCAGTCACGGGAGGAAGCGGTTTCTGGGGGGCAGGTTCACCGGCAGCTTTCGCCAGGCTCCCAGCCACCAGTGCCCCTGAAGCCTCACCAATCTGCAGCTCCAGCTTGAGTGCCACCCCTCCCTCCTCTGCTAACCGGGCGACAGCGTCTCTAAGAGGGTTCGCTCGGGAACGTGTGTGCTGGCTGTGAGGTGTTATCACGGGGGGACGGGGGACCTACAAGTTCTGCACGGAGCCCAGCGCACACGACCGGTCCTCTGCGCACGGAGCCCACTGGACGTGCCCTAAAAATCATCACCCACGTCCCTCCTGTAAGACAAATGATACGTAATAAATAAGGGAATACATGAGCACGTAAATAAATAAATAAATAAATAAGTGGGGGAGAGAAGAAGGGCAAACAGCAGGGGGGGGTCTACACAGGGAAGTGGAGGACGGCCAGTGTCACCAGCTGGAAATACTCAGCATGTTGGAACAAATCCCTCCGTCAACCCTGCTTTGCTGTCGGCACTGTTCTAGGAGGCTCAGCAGTGGGGCATCTAACATTTCCTCGTGTGTGTGTGTGTGTGTGTAAATATACGTGGATATATATGCATACATACATATGCATATGTATGAATATATACACTAAATTAACCATGTTTTTATTTTAGAGCGAGAGAACTCAGTCAAGCAGGGGAGAAAGGCAGAGGAGAGAGAGAGAGAGAGAGAGAGAGAGAGTGGGGCAGTAGCAGAGAGAGAGGAAGAGAGAGAGAGAATCCCAAGCAGGCTCCACGCTGTTGGCGCAGAGCCCGATGAGGGGGTCAATCTGAAGGCCATGAGATCATGACCTGAGCCGAAATCAAGAGTCGGATGCTCAACCGACAGACACCCAGGGGCCCCAGATATATACATATATATGTGTGTGTGTGTGTGTGTGTGTGTGTGTGTGTGTGTGTGTATGTGTTTGGTTTTCAGGACAGCATCGTATTTGGTGCTGATATTCACCTAGCAGAAATTCACTCTCTGTATTAATAACAGGAAGAAGTAACCATCTGGCACATTTTGCTGCCCAGTCAACTGAGGAGATTAAGACAAAACCACATAGAGATTTCATCACCAAGCGCCATTTCTTTATTGCCCTTCGACAAGTGGAATTTCATTTTAACTATTTATGGCACTTCAGAGTACACTTGCGAAGTTAGCCACATATCTCTTTGCAAAAACGATGGACTTTCGAAACATGAGAACTCTCGGGGCACCTGGGTGGCTCGGTCCGTTAAGCGTCCGACTTCGGGTCAGGTCATGATCTCGCGGTCTGTGAGATCGAGCCCCGCGTCTGGCTCTGTGCTGACAGCTCGGAGCCTGGAGCCTGCAGCCTGCTTCGGATTCTGTGCCTCCCTCCCCCTGCCCATGGTCTCTCTCTCTCTCTCTCTCTCAAAAATAAGTAAATAAGCATTTAAAGAAAAAGGAAATGTGAGAAGTGTCTTGTGTCATTCGCCATGAAAATAACCTTTTACAGGAAAACTGGGGTAACCGTGATGGCTTCTCTAACTCCACCAATTGAAAACCAGGTTTAGGGGTAAATTCCATTGTGGTACTTGGAATAATCTTCTTGTTACTGAGATTTTAGGGATCTCAGAGGATCGTCTACATGAGATTTCAAGTCAACGCAATCATCCCCTTGGTGGAAAGCAATCACAACCGTGGAAAACAGGTCCACTGGGCAGGCCTGACTCCCCGGGATCAGCATCCAGGACGGTCCTGCAGAGCCCCTCTCTTTCCCAGCACTTGTCCCCAACCCTAGCATGTGGTCACGCAGAGACTGTCTGCATCTGGAACCAGATAGCATGGCGGGGGGTGTGGGTGGGGCACGGGGGCCGATGAGGGATTAAGGCGGTACCCCTTGGGCCACAAAGTCTGTTTCCGAGGAAGAAACGAGAAGCTGAGCTGGAAGGAAAAAGTGAGGCAAGTCAGAGACAAATTTACACAAAGCGTGGCGGGAAGGAACGGGCGGCCAGGCAGGAATCAGTGAAGGGCCCCATCACGCCATCGACACGGTGAGATGACATTCTGCTTCTGTAACTCTCCTGCTTCTCCACCGTGGAGCACTGTCTTCCGGAGCCCCTAATTCTTCCCAGCCAGCCACGCCCAGAGCTTCTCGAGCAACCCGAACACGGTATGTACGTGAGAGTGTGATGCTTATGTGCGCGTCTGGAGACAGCACGAACACAACCGAGCACAAGACCCTTCTAGACAAACGTGCTTCTCGGGGAAAGACAGACATGCTTTTGCCAAACCTTGGTGGGAAATGTCTCGGAAAGGAGTTCAAATTCCCTCCGGAGTGCAAGGGAAGAATGCTGGGGACGGCAACAGGGATCGGGGCACCCATCCAAATGGGCAGTAGGGGCTGGGGGACAGGCGCTCAGCCCCTGAGTGGGTGGCGGAGAGTTTAAGGTGAGGTGTAGACGTGTAGGAGGTTGTGCAAGGAAATCAGCCTTTGTGTCCTGGTGCCCTGGGCTGTCGGGGGCTACCTGCTCAGTGGCATTCAAGACCCTCGCGGGAGTCCTTCCGTCCGTTAGCCGGGCCCTGGTGGATCCCCAATGACATCATATAATAGCAGACTTTTCTTAAGTCTCAGGAAAATCTTTAATTTTTTCTCTGCATTAATTGTTCCTACAGTGTTAGAACTTGCTACCTACCATGTGCATAAAACTGCTTCTGCTATAAGTTATATCAGATTTCTTGCGGAAAATACATCTAGCCATGGCCTGTCAAGCTTCCTGGTAATGACAGGAGTCACCGTGGGGAGTGCACACCAGTGGGGCCCACAGTCTTCTATTTCTTGGCCTGTATGGTGTGCGGCCTTTGAAAAGATTCAGCGGCACGTGGTTAGGTTTGTGTACTTTTCTAGAATGTATGCTGTACTTCAGTTAAATTTTATTTTAATGTTTATGTATTTTTGAGAGAGAGAGACAGAGCGCGAGCGGGGGAGGGACAGAGAGAGAGAGAGGGAGACCCAGAATCCGAAGCAGGCTCCAGGCTCCGAGCTGTCAGCGCAGGGCCCGACGTGGGGCTCGAACCCACGAGCTGTGAGATCATGACCTGAGTTGAAGTCAGATGCTTAACTGACTAGGCCACCCGGGCGCCCCTACTTCCGTTAAATTTTAAAACAACAGTTACGATGTTATGTGAATTGCACCCTGGTATCTGTCCGGGGATCCCACCACTGGAAAGATGTGAGTTCAAATGCCCCACGGTGATCAGTTTCTCAGGACAATTTTGGCTGAGCCGGCCAGGCACCCCTCCTGCAAAATTCTGTAACAAGAGTCTATCTGCTCATAAGACGAAAAGGTGGTCTCCGCTTTTAATGTGTTTTCAGTAAATATCAAAACAGACTTTTTACTTAAATCTGAATTCATTAAAAATGTTTTGAATTTAAGAAAAAAATGTGTTACCAAAGCCTTCAATTAATTGAGATTTTAGTGAATACACAGTGCATATATTCACAGTGAGTAAAAGACCTTAGCTGCAGACTCTATTTTTTTAGGTGTATTACTCATGGTTTTGCAAGTATAGGATTATTCTAATACTGGCATCTAGGGGTTAATTTCTTTGGAGCAAAGCTGAACGTTGACCAAAAACAATAATGTAGGGAAAGTTTCTAATAATATTTTATAACAATATTCCTCAAGCTCTCGGCGTGAGGGGGGTGCATATATACTTTTTAAATGGCATCTCTGTGGTGTGCAGAAAGGAGATATCATCTTTTTTTTTTTTAATTATTTTTAACGTTTATTTTTGAGACAGAGAGAGACAGAGCATGAACGGGGGAGGGGCAGAGAGAGAGGGAGACACAGAATCTGAAACAGGCTCCGGGCTCTGAGCTGTCAGCACAGAGCCCGACGCGGGGCTCGAACTCACGGACCGTGAGATCGTGACCTGAGCCGAGGTCGGATGCTTAACCGACCAAGCCACCCAGGAGCCCCGTTATCATCTTGTGTTCAATTTATCCTTCTTCTTTTCTACCTCTTATTTATTTGCTTATTTGTTGGTGAACCTGCCATCCAGTTTTCTGTCCAAATACATTCATGAAATCTTATCTTGTCTGCTCAGAAGATCCCAACCATATTGATAACAAAACACTCATAGAATATCACCCATGATTCATGGATCGACTTATTTCACGAGTACTTGCCCCTCAAAATATTTGGGGTCAACAGTCTCATAAACCCAGAGAATTGGGTCCAAGAGTGTTGCACACTCATAGAATATCACTCATGATTCATGGATCGACTTATTTCACGAGTACTTGCCCCTCAAAATATTTGGGGTCAACAGTCCCATAAACCCAGAGAATTGGGTCCAAGAGTGTTCCTGCTTCTATTGTCTCCTAAGCGCTCATGTTCCATCCTTAAAAAAATGCTTGTTGAATTGAATTGAGAGAAAAGACGCAGTGGGGAGGCTTAAGGTGTTCTTGTTGCTAGGTTTGCAACGTGTAGACAAGTTTCCATGCATGAAATGTTCTGTGAAATTCTCCGGGCGGCTCAGTATGTACCGTTCAGGTCTTGGCATGGGTCTAGCGGGGATCTGGTTAGTCACAAAGCAAATTCTATCACGTCAACATTCAGAGCTTGCTCTTGACAGATCCCCATGTGCTGAGAGGCAGGATCTCACCCTGGCCCTGCCAGCCACCAGCAGAATGCCCATCTGATCGTCTTTTTAACTGCTTTATTCCAGAAAAATCAGTGGGCAGGCAAATAGAGCCAAGGTTCTCTTACCGTTTTCTGAAAGTAGTTTTTCTGAAAAAAAAAAAAGTGTCCTTATGATGACTGAATTTAAAAGAAAAGAGTCTAGTCAAAAATCAAATAATCTTCAGGGCGCCTGGGTGGTTCAGTCAGTTAAACATCCAACTCTTGATTTCAGTTCATGTCATGATCTCACAGTTCGTGAGTTTGAACCCCTCTTTGGGCTCCACACTGACGGTGCAGAGCCTGCTTGGGACTCTCTCTCTCCCTCTCTCTCCACCCCTTCCTTGCTCACGCTCTCTTTCTCAAAATAAATAAGCTTTAAAATAATCAATAATCTTCAAACAATAGCGAAATTATAGGAAAGTGATATATGTGCTTACTTCACTTCGGAAATGTGATATGACTGCAGTCAAGGTCGTCAAACCTTCATCTTTTTCAAAGGAGTTGAGATCAATGTGTGTCTGAGATAAACTACAGAAAACTGGGAAATGAGGCAAAATTATGGGGGGAAATATGATACTCGTTAATTTCTTTGTAACATAAATTCATGTGTTTTTTTTTTAAAGGAAAATAAAAGAGGGTGGAGGGGAAAGAATCTATTCCTTCTGGAGATTCAACTACAATTTGAATGGCAAAGTTGCGTAAGCATAAGTAAACATGAGTGAGAATATGTAAAGCCCCAGGCTTCTTACAGTTCTGGGAGAAAGGGCTACAGAAACCATAGAACTCCTTAGGAGGGAAAACTTTTGCCATGACGCCAGGTAAATGAAAACATAATTTAAACCAATCAGTTACAAAACCTGGAAATTAGCCTAAAATCAAATTTTAAAAACTCTTAGCTGAAATGGAAATGTCATTATCCATGAGGTTTAGGATTCCATATCTTTGTTACTATTTTGAAGAAGAAGGAGGAGGAAGAGAAGGCGGAGGAGGAGAAGGAAAGGAAGAGAAGAAAGAAGAGAAAGAGAAGAAGAAGGAGGGGGGAGGAGGAAAAGGAAGAGGAAACGGGGGAGGGGAGGAGGGGGAGGAAGAGGATGAGGACAACTGTTGGAAGACAGAAGAAGAATAGGAAATGGGGCACACCCACGTGGGCTCATCACATGATAAGGAAAACCACCGACCTTCAAATTACACCCAGACAGCCCAAATGTCTCCAACAGCCCAAGGTGTGAGGACTCTCGATAAAGTCACTTTGAGAGTTTACACCTGGGAAATTGGACCATAGCCCTTCATCCCTCACCTACCAAACGGTAAGACTCCAGCTCTTCCTCCCCCTTTCTTGTGAAGCTATGGGGGAACCCCAAGATGATGCTGTCTTCTAACCGTGTCACATTCTACCAGCACCTCTGCCATGGTGGCTGTTCTGGTCTTTCCTGCATCACATCTGGTGTAGAGCTCACTGGCCTGTATCTGATGACCTACCTGGGCTCTGCCCCACCCCCTCATGTGGTGGCATTTATCCACTCTCGCCTTGCTGCCCACATACTCCTTATCCTGTAGGGGATGACCTTCCTGTCTCAATTCCTGGTCTACGAGGAGGAGAAGGAGGAGGCAGAGACGCTCCCAAAGAGGCCTCGCTCAAGCACTCAGCTGGCGTTTCCTCGTTTTCTACCTGTCTGTCCCCTTCCGGGTGTCACAGGTACCCCCAGCAAGGTGGAGACTGAGTGAGTTCAATTATCAGGCATCACTCTAGATGAGAGCTCTGTTTCCATTTTTCCCAGGACCCTCTGTATAGTTTAACACTGGCCACATTCCATCCATACTGGGGGCACGGGAGGGGGGTAAATGTAGTGTATTTTCCCCTCGTAGGGATCCTACTGTTCCTTTCACAGTCTGATTTTCAGTGCCAACCCCCTCCCGCAGTTCCAGCCCTCCCAGCACATCTGACACTAAGGACAGAGTTCAACTTCATGTCCATGGATCTTGGGTGCCACTTTGAAATAACAACATGGGGCTCGTCAACAATACCTAACTCCATGAGTCATGCTGCGAGGCCCCAACACAACTCAGCTGGAGGGGTATATACTTCCATAAACAGAACGGTCTGCTTCTTTTGGTTTATTTCTCTCTGGAACGATGATTCTCTCCCACTGAGATTTAGTCGGTTCACTTGAAGAACAGTAACAGACTGTCCTTAAGCAAGCAGATCTGTGAAATTAGTTCTGGTCGTCAGGGGGCTAGCCTGTATCCTCCACTGTCCAAACAAGCAAGAATTCAACAAGTCCTATAATAGAGGTACAATCTAAAGGAAAGACATGATGTCTTCTGGCTGCAAGGAACAACATAGTCGTTATGGTAGAGATGTCACTCACCCTGAAGCTTGAAACAGAGGAATCAATGATGGGCAGAAAATAATACTGTATTCTGTGCTGAGAACACAGCTTTCAGAAAGAAAGAAAGAAAGAAAGAAAAGGAAAGGAAGAAAGACAGAAAGAAAGAAAAAGAAAGAAGGAAGGAAGGAGAAAGAAAGAAAGAAAGAAAGAAAGAGTGAAAGAAAGAAAGGAGAAAGACCAAAAGAAAGAAAGGAAGGAGAAAGAAAGAAAGAAGAAAGAAGGAAGAAAGAAAGAAAGAAAGAAAGAAAGAAAGAAAGATGAAAGAAGGAAAGAAGGAAGGAAGGAAGGAAGAAAAGGAAGGAAAGAAAAGAAAGAAAGAAGAAAGAAAAGAAAGAAAAAGAAAGGAAGAAAGAAAGAAAAAGAAATGAAGGAAGGAAGAAAGAAAGAAAAGGAAGGAAGGAAAAGAAAGAAAGAAAGAAAGAAGGAAAGAAAGAAAGAGAGAGAGAGAAAGAAAGAAGGGAAAAACGCAGAGGCCTGAAGGCAACCTCTGTGTTTGGAAAACTAGCCAGGAGGGCGCTGTGGCTAAAATATACTGTGCATAACTGGAGACACCAGGAATGATGGTGGAAGGGGATTCCAGAAGTCTCTCCAGGCCGTGATAGGGAGTTTGAAGCTTCTTTCAGAAAGCAAATTGGCGGCATGACACAACCCGTCCCGGATTCCAGTGATGTATTTTGTAGCGTACTAATCGACTTTGATATCGCTCTTCGCACTCTAAGAGAGATTTCCACGACCCATCAGAAGCTGACCCGCAGATGCGGTGGGAGCCCTGGGCCAATGAGCATGAGCGGAGTGGACTGCAGAGACCTCGGTCACAGAGATCCCTGCTGGGCCCTCCTGGCACGAGAGCGTGAGGTCATACCACCGCGGGCCTCCCTTTTCGCATTTATTTTGGGTTTGGGTGCCCACCGGCGTGACTGAAGGATGTCATGGCAATTGTGGCCCTGGAGCTGTTGCAACGGGGCCGTAGAGGGGTCTCATCGGTTGCTAATATGCACGTTTAAAAAGAGCTCAGGGTCCCTTGGAGGAAATGACCAGATCCAAAGAAGGTAGAGAGTAGTGGGGAACGTGTGGGAATTATTTGATGGCTGTGCATCATCCGCGCTCACACATGAGGAGTTTTCATCCCAGCCACGCGGCCATATTCTTTCTCTGCGACGGGCAGAATGTCTGTGTTCCCTCAAAATTCAGGTATTGAGACCTGAATCCTCTATGTGTTATTTTAAGGATGTGGAGCCTTGAGGAGGTGATCAGGCCATGGGGCTGGGGCTTTCATGAGTGCGATTCTTCCCCTCATCGGAAACGTGCCCAGAGACTTGGCCTCCTCCCTCTCACCATGTGAGGAAGCAGGAGAACGCGACCGTCCGTACATCAGGATGAAGGTGTAAATTGTACCAATCGGCCAGCACCTCGATCTTGGACTTCCAGCCCCCAGAACTGAGAAATAAATGTTTGCTCTATGAGCCACAGAGTCGGTGGTCGTCTGTTATAACAGCTGGAACCGCCCGAAATATCCCCCAAACCAGCAGCCGCAACTTGGGGGATCTGGCCCCTGTAGTCAATGTCACTCGTCACGCCGGCCGGTAGAACTGTTCGCCAAATCTCGGAAGGGCTCCTTTCTGGCTTACAAAGGGTCTGCTTCTCTACCTCCTTAACATCGAATCGTGACAGGACTTGCTTCTAACAGTAAAATGAGAGCAAAATGAAATGCGTCACTTCCGAAGAGAAGAAGGGAGACCCAGTGCACCTCTGCCGTATTTT
Organism: Panthera tigris; assembly: GCF_018350195.1. Classification (NCBI taxonomy): domain Eukaryota; kingdom Metazoa; phylum Chordata; class Mammalia; order Carnivora; family Felidae; genus Panthera; species Panthera tigris. Next base: position 135,717,309 of record NC_056662.1, on the reverse strand, counting down.
CATCCCGTGGACGGGGTGGTCACAGAAGCACGTGTGAAGATGTAACGTCCGTCAGCCTGGGAACCTGAGTGACCGCGAGGCAGGAGTTCAGAGGCTGCCCCACCTGGGATATGCAGTGGGAGCAGGAAAAGCTCCTGTCTTGTCCCGAGTAATCGAAATTTTCAGACCGCTCGTTACCGCAGTGTCGCTTACCGCGTCCCGACTAACACGAATCGAATACGCATGGCTGCGCGTTACAAGGAGAAACTCTCCAAGTCAGGAAGTGTGAGCGTGGAACGAATTTGTCAAGCCATCAGATTCTTTTGGAAGACGTTAGAAGTCCGTCTTGAGGACATTAAGGCACAAAATAAACAAATAAGGACGACGTAGAAACTCAGCCATACAGACAGAAATTGAACCTTTCATATTGGGAAACAGTAAAAGACTACAGACGAAAATTGACGCATCGAACATACAGAAATACCGAGGGAGGTAAAAAGCTTTCCTTTTATTTTAAAGCGAAGGCTAAGAGACATATGGAAAAGCTTACCAGACGAGCCTGTTGAAGGCAACAGTATAAATGTGTTCAATAACCACTCGTGTCTTTTTCTGGAAGAGGAAGGGATTAAAGACAGAGTGAAAACGCAGGCAGGCAGGGTTAGAGTAAGACAGAGAGTCCAGAATGATGGGCCAGATGGCCTTTTCCTCCTCCCAGAACCTCTTATGGAGTATTTCTGACATGCCTATGTTATAAACCACAATGCAGATAGAGTGTTTTCAGAAAAGGCCCATATTCTGTTTCTGAACTTGAACATCTCACAAGTAAATCATTTTCAGATGTTTCCAAATTAGACCCATCTATAGTCAAAGGGAAGGTTGGCTTTGCTCTCTGAAATGTGTTTGATCTTTTCTATTTTATCAATTAACTGTCCGTGTTGTTCTGTTTCCTCATTGCTCGGTTAGATAATCTATAGAAAGAAAATGAACTCATGTCTGTGTGGAGACCACATTATGTTCCTCATGATCCCTCTGACAGCCCACTGTCCCCACTCAGACCCGCTGACGCTTGTTCGCTGAACAGGAGGTGAGGAGTGATAACCAGAAACACGGAGGTCGTGAGCCTGCAGACTCTTCTTCCTTACAGGAGACCGAGCGATTGTGAATATGGGACTTTATACATGCACTAGGGAACACGACTAGAGTTGCAAAATGCAAGAGACCCTTTCAACAGGGTAAAACATGGTTCGCTAAGTCTTCTCCTTCTTCCTCTTCTCCTTCTCCTTCTCCTCCTTCTCCTCCTCCTCCTCCTCCTCCTCCTCCTCCCCCTCCCCCTGTCCTCCTCCTCTCCTTTCCCTCCCCTCCTTCTCTTTCTCCTCCTTCTCATCCTTCTTTTTCTTCTCCTTCTTACCTTTCACATACCTCTTCTTCTCTTTCTCCTCCTTCTCCTCCTCCTCCTCCTCCTTCCTCTTCTTCTCCTTCTTCTCCTTCTTCTCATCCTTCTCCTCCACCTTCTTCTTCTTCTTCTTCTTCTCCTCCTCCTCCTCCTCCCCCCCTCCTCTTTCTCCCCCTCCTCCCCTCCTTTCCCTCCCCTCCTTCTCCTTCTCCTCCTTCTCATCCTTCTTTTTCTTCTTCTTACCTTTCACATACCTCTTCTTCTTCTTCTTCTCTTTCTCCTCCTTCTCCTCCTTCGCCTTCTCATCCTTCTCCTCCCCCTCTCCCTCCATTTTCTCCTTCTCTTCCTCCTTCCCCTCTTCTTCTTTTTCTTCCTCCTCCTCCTCCTCCTCCTCCTCCTCCTCCTTCTTTTCTGTTAGCATTTTTTGGGTAGCATATCCCTGGCTAGAGACAAAGCAATGGCACTGGTATTGGCTGTATGTGCCTAAATGCAATTACCACTACACTTAACATTTTTTTATAAAATCTTTAATTCTTCCAATGGTCCTATGCATTAGATACTACCTTTCATTGTCTAAAAATGAGGGAAATTATTCTTAAGCTCTCAGGCCTCCTTGTGGGACTACGCAAGTGACAGAGGCAGAGTGGAGCCAGTAGGGAGCTCAGAGCCAGTGGTATCTCCATTATATCACACTCTCTCTGGAGAAAGAGAGCAAACAACCTTGGGGCTTTGGGCTGAAAGCCAGTGCCAGTCTTGTGTGGGGGTAACACCAGTGGGACAATGAAGGCTCTGATGAAGGTGATCATATGTGCGTGTGTGTGTGTGTGTGTGTGTGTGCAGCAAAACACACTAATCTTGCATTTCAAATTGATGAAGTTTTTTTAAGTCTATTTATTTCTTTTGAGGTGATGAGGGTCAGAGAGAGAGAATCCCAAGCAGGCTTCATGTTGTCAGCCCAGAGACCTACTCGGGCTTCATTAACCGTGAAACCACGACCTGAGCTGAAACCAATCGAATGCTTAATTGACCAGGCGCCCCTCAAATTGATGAGTTTCAACACATGTAAACACCTCTGGATTCACCTGTGTCCCAATCACCCTATTCAAGATGAAGAGTTTTCAAGCCTTCTAGCTACCCAATTCCTCACTCCATACTGACAACCACTTTTCTTACTTATAAGAGCCACACACTGGTTTGGCCTATTCTTGAAATCCCACCTAAATGGTATCACATAGCCATAGATCTGGGTTTTTTTTAAGTTTACTTATTTTGAGAGAAAGACAGCATGAGCAAGGGAGGGACACAGAGAGAGGGAGAGAGATCATCCCAAGCAGGTTCCAAACTGTCAGCCCAGAGTCTGACTAGGGGCACAGATTCATGAATCGCAAGATCATGACCTGAGCCAAAATTAGGAGACGGACGTTCAACTGACTGAGCCACCCAGGGACCCCTATTTTGAATCCAGCTTTTTTTTTTACATGACATAAAGTTTTTTGGTTTTTGTTTTTGTTTTTTTTTTTAGATTCATCCATGTCAGTACAAATATCAGTAGTTCTTTTTTTCTTCTTCTGAATAGTATTCTATTGTATAAATGTCTCCATGTTGCTGATAAATTCTTAACAAATTTTCTATGTATGGACTTTTTGATTGTTTCCAATTTGGGGCATTATGAATAAAGACATAATAAATATTTTTTGTTGACGTTACTTTGTGTGCATATATTTTGATTTCTTTTGGATAAATGCCTAGGAGTGGAATTGCTGCATCATATATACGCTGTGATATTCGCACACAATTTTCTAAAATGTTTTTACATTTTATGCTCCTCTAGCAATGATTAAGTATTCCAGATCTTCATCATTCTATTTCCAATCTTATCAACTTGAGCTGTTCTAAAGAAAGTCTCATGGCATGTCACTAAAAGAAAATGCTATTTTTTGGTGTATTGTTTGTATTTTGGCTTAGTTGATGGTACTTTTGGCCACATAAAGAGTGGGAGCCTTCCCATAATCTCATTGTGGTTTTAACTGGTGTGTCCTTGGAGGCTAATGGTAGGGAGCTTCTGTCCATGTGCCTATTATCCACCTACAGATTTCCATGTGAAATGTTTGTTCAAGTAGTTCGCTCATTTTTAATTGGGCTGCCTTGTCTTTTTATTATTGAGTTGTCGAAGTTACATAACTTATGTGTGATATAAGACCTTTGCTAATTGCATGTATGGTCCATTATATTTTTCCAGTCTGAAAATCTTTTCTTTTTATCTGCTGAAGAGAGTCTTTTCAAAGTTGTTAATTTTTATGAAGTCCAGTTTATTATTTTTTCCTTCTATAGCTAATGCTTTTATGTCTTATATTTAAAAAAAATTCCTACTCTAAGGTCACAAAGATTATTTTTAAGTACATATTTTCTTCCAGAAGTGTTATATTTTATGTCATGATACAGTTATGTGATCATGTGAGGTGGAGGCCCAGGTAATTTTTTACAATTATTTATTATTTGTTCTACTACCATATGATAAAAAACTCTTTAGTATCTCCCACAGAATTTCTTTGCAACCTTTGGTGAAAACCAATGCGATGTGGAGGTCAGTTTCCTGTTTTGGGGAATTACCTTTGTAACAACATTCAGTTTTCCGATACATGGATATGAAATACCTCTCTTAATGTAGACCATTTTAAAGTATTGCTCAGCAATGTTTTACAATTTTCAGTAGAGTTGTTGCATGACTTTTTCTTTCTACCACGGGCTTCGTGTTTCTTGACGACATAATTAATTGAATATTTTAGACTTTTCCAATTGCTTTGCTTTGAGTGAAAAGAAATATAATTAAGTGAAGGAGGGGAGTTTCCCACATAATTGGAGTGAAGTTGTTATCAGCTTAAAATACAGTACAAAAACGTTAAACTATTTTATGTAATTTCAATGATTACCACAAAGTAAATATCTATAGGATATACACAAAAGGAAATGAGAAGGGGATCGATGCATATCACCATGAAAAGTCAATGAAACCCAAAAGGCAGTAGGAAAGGGAAAGAAGAGACAAAGAAGCTACAAGACATACAGAAAACAATGAACAAACTAGGAATCAATTCTCTTATCAGCAATTACTTTAATTGTAAATGTATTAAATTCCCCAATCAAAAGGCATAGATTGGTTGAACGAATTAACAAAATGCCCACCTATATGTTGTCCACAATAGACTCGCTTTAGATCTGTGGACACATGCAAGCTGCAAAGGAAAGGAAGGGGAAAATATAATCCATGCAAATCGTAACTAGAGAAGAGCAGGAGGGACTGCAGTTGCATCAAGCAGACTTGACTTTAAATCAAAACCTGTTAAAGAGACAAAGAAGGACCTTATATAACGATGCAAAGGGTCAACCCACTGAGAAGACACAAGGATTATAAGTATTTGTGAGCCGCACCTCAGAGCTCCTAAATATATAAAGCAAACTTTGACAGACTTGACCAAGAAAATAGACACCAATGGGAGACTTCAAAACCTCCCTTTCGATAATGGACAGAACAACCAGCTAGAAGATCAAGAAGGAAATAAAATTTGTACTTGAACAACAGTGTAGACCAAGTGGCCCTAACAGACACATAGGGAACATTCCACTGAACAACAGTAGAATGTAAATTCTCAGGTGCACGTGGCACATTCACCATGAGAGGTCACGTGTGAAGCCAGAAAAGAGTCACAACAAATTCAGGACGATTGAAATCACACAAAGTATTTGTTGCAACCACAATGGAATGTAAGTAAAAATCAACAGCATGAGGAAAACTGGAAAATCCACAAGAGGTGGAAATAAAACAAATAATAAATCGATAAAACAAGAAGAATGCGTTGTTTAACATCCTCTTAAATAGTCGTTGGGTCAAAGAGATGGCACCAGGGGAATTACAAAAGAAACTAAAACAGATTAAAACGGAAACAGCGTATTGAAACTTACGAGACGACAGGAAAACAGGACTGAGAGGGAGTCTGAACACCAACAGCGGGGAAAGATCTCAAATGAACACCCCGGCTTTACACCTCAAGAAACTGGGAAAAATTAAACCCAAGGCTACACATGGAAGGGATTCGTAAAAATTAAAGCAAAGATAAACAAAGTAGATAATGGATAGACCATAGAAAAATATCAACAAAATCACGAGGTAGTGTTTTGAAAAGATGAATTAAGCTGGCAACTCCTTAGCCAGATTAATTAAGAAAAAATGATAGAAGACACAAATCACTAAAACCAGAAAGGAAGGAAGAAATGTGGCCAGTGATGTCACAGGAATGAAAAGCAGTGTAAGAGAACACCCTTGAATACTTGGGGTAAGCTAGCAGAAATGGGTGAGAACAAATGGCTACAAACAAAATACCAGCCCTGAACCATGAAGAGGTAGAAAATCTAGATACCAAGAGTAGGTTCTTACAAAGACCTTTTGGTAAGATTTGTATTATTTCTTTTCTGTATGCTTGATAAAATCTACCAGCAAAGACATCGGGGTCTGGATTACTCTTTGTGGGAAGGTTTCTAATTATCAATTCAACTTTTCCCACACATACGACTTATTACAATTTTCTCTCTTGTGTGTCAGGAATTATGTTCTTCAAAGAATTTATCCATTTCTATTTTACTGGCGTCCAGTCGGTGACATTCCTTTATTACACTTTTATATCGGCAGGATCTGCAGGATCCCAGGGCTCATCCCCAACACTGGTTATTGTGCTTTCTCTCTTTCACTCTTTTTTTTTTAGTTTATTTATTTGTTTTGAATGAGAGAGAGTGCATGAATGAGGAGGGGAGGGGCAGAGAGAGAGGGAAAGAGAGAGAATCTCGCCCTGTCAGCACAGAGCCTGATGCGGGACCCAAACTCAGGAACCAGGAGATCATGACCCGAGCCGAAGTTGGAGGCTTAACCGACTGAGCCACCCAGTCGCCCCTCTTTCACTCTTAATCAGTTTACCTAGAGTGTATTCAAATTATTAATTTTATCAAAGAACCAAATTTTTGCTTCAGCAGTTTCTGTGTTGTTCGCTTCCTAGAGGCAGAGCGCCAGCCAAGGAGGGGCAGAGAGAGAGGGAGACACGGAATCCGAAGCAGGCTCCAGGCTCCGAGCTGGCAGCGCAGAGCCCGATGCGGGGCTCGAACCCACGAACTAACTTCAAGATCATGATCTGAACCGAAGTCAGACACTTAACCAACTGGCCACCCAGGCAACCCTGTCATTTTTTTTTTTTTTTACTTTGAACCCTGTTTATGTTCCATCTCATGAATGATCCATGAGCATTTGAAAGGAAAGTATTCCTCTGTTTTTAGAGGTAGTGTTCTGTAATGTCAATTGGATCAATTCGGTTAATAGTATCGATCATTCCAGTGTTCTCTGTCTTAATTCACGGCGAGCCTACTCTTGGGTGAAACACTGAAGAAGAGGTACAGCTTCTGCGTATGAGTGTGGGTGTTGTCACCCGTCCCTTAACCTCTGTGAGCTTCTCTCATTGCATGGAGCGCGTGCCTGCACACACACACACACACACACACACACACACACAGTTAGGGTTGTTCTGCCTTTCTGATAAGTGCTGCTTTTATACATAAGAAAAATGCCCATTAGTGGGAGCGTGGGAGACACAGCCAGAGGACAACTGGCCCCGTGTTCGTGACGATTCCCCACGAAGAGCTCTGAGGCCGTGTCGGGTCTGCGGGTTCTGTCCTTCTGCCTGGTTCCGGACGGGGAGAAAGTCGGCCGCTACTGTGACATGGGGCCTTCGCACTGTGCACAGAATACACAGCGTTGTCAGGTGCCTTCCTCGCAGATGAGGGACCTTTCGAGGTGGCTTTTCCTGTTCCCACAGGACAGCCAGGTCTTCGGAGGAAGGCACCTTGAGACCCAGGGCGTAGCTTTCCCCCTAAGGTCTGTGCTGAGCTGAGTGGTAAGGTGGATATGAAGGAGCCTGCTGCTAACAAATTGTCCCCATTTCAGAGGGATTTTAGGCAATGACAGCGGCATGGTGAGTCCCACCACGAAAGTGTCCTCAGCCCATCCAGCTCCTGCATGCTTTCCTTAGCTGGACCCAGATCCGTGGGGCTACGGTGGGTGCCCAGGGCAGCCTGGTCACCAGCCGCCAGCTCGGCCTGACTCACCTCTGCAGACGTCCCTGGGGAGTCTGCAGGAGGTGGGGGAGGACAGAAGGAAGGGGGAGGTAGGGACAGCAGCAAACTTGGAAACATCTTTTAAGAAGTTAAGAAAAGACACAGGGGCGCCCGGGTGGCTCAGTCAGTTACGCGCTCGACTTCAGCTCAGGTCATGATCTCGAGGCTCATGGGTTCCAGCCCCGCCTGGGGCTCTGGGCTGACAGCTCAGAGCCTGGAGTCTGCTTCGGATTCTGTGTCTTTCTCTCTCTCCGCCCCTCCCCCGCTTTCACTCTGTCTTTCTCTCCCTCGAAAATAAATAAACATTAAAAAATTATTTTAAAAAAGAAGTTGAGACAGACCGTGAATACGCAACATTTCACGCCGGTCTCTCGTTCACTTAATCAGCGATGTGTCACTTCTCCCGGGCTTCAGTTTCTGCCTCAAAGTAGGCTGCCGTTGTGATCATCTTTCAGATCAAACCTCTCTCTGACATTCTGCCACCTTATGGTTCCTTTTTAGTCTTGGAATCATGCCACATGTGCATATTCAAGGGCTGATTATTTTTTACCCTGTTTCTTTTCTTTTTTTTTCATTTCTTGAACTCCCACCCTGTTCACTTAACTAGAGAGATTTTATTTTTTGTAAAGAGGTCCCCATATCATGTTACGGTTTTGATCCTGTCACCCATATAGCTTCACATCACGCATTGATCACTCAAAACTCCATCAGCAAGAAGCAATATGTTCTTCACAACCCTCACTTTAATGATTGTATGATAGCGTCATGTGATTAAATAAGAACGTATTCAAATATTCTATTAATATTAGACATTAGCGCAATTTCCACTTTTGCTCCATGATAACACTAAAATGAACACTCTATGCCAAAAGATCTGTCTGCCTTCCAGCTCGTGCTGGCCGCGTCTTCCAGAGGAAATGCCCAGAAGCACTGCCAAAACCATCACCACCAGAACCACCACCAAAACCACCGTCACAACCCGGACAGCTTTTCGTGTCACGGCGGTCTGCAGCTAACCTCTTCGCCTCTCAGACTGATGGACGAGAGTGCCCCTTCTATGTTGGCGCCTGCTCCCTGGACAGCTGGAGTCCTTACTTTCTGGGTGTTCCTCCTTCTCAGATTCATGATGTGGGCTTCTCCTCAAAGTTGGCACCCCTGCTGTCTTTGCCATGCTGGGACTCCCACACGGTTGTCTCATGAGAACTCTGGTCCGTTAAACTACAGTTCACATAGGACCCCCGTCTCTTATTAAAGCCTCTGTCTCTTACACTGACCTCGAGAACTATTTGCCAATCCTCCCCGGGGGTCAGGGCTATGGAGATTCTCAATACCATCGAAGCCCTTCCCTGCACCCCCCCACCCTCCCACAAGATGTTATGACTCGACCAGCTACTGGCAGGAGCCCTGACACTCTTCTCTCCCTTGAATCTTCTATGACTTCTATGGCTCTGAATTCATGTCAAGGAGACCATACATTGAGTTAGTGTCAGTCTACAGGTCCTAAGAGCTTTCCTATTTGCTGGTAGACATCATCATTCTCCCAGAAAAGCCAGGGGAGCGTATACGATTGCAATCCTAGCCCTGCAGAACTCGGTCATAATCACCCATCCTTTGGTCTAGATTACTGGGGTCCATCCCACGAGCTCTAATCAGACTTGAATAATCAATACGCCTGGCATCTTTCCCAACTAGGATATGGACTCAGACATTCAGGTCAACACCTGCTCTTCAAGGTAAATGTCCCTGCAGCCTTCTGTACCCCCTTTTTCTCAACTTGATCGTGAACCAAAGCAAAAATAAGTGCTATTACTTATCAAACCTCCCATCTGAAAAAAAAAATGAAGTCCTAAGATATGTTCTGGTCTGGAACTACACACAACTAGAAGAATTGGGAAGTAAGTTTCTTAGAACTTCCCGGCACAAGGAATAAAAACACGAACTTTCCAGTCGAACGTCTTGGTCACGTCTCAGCTCTTCCTTCGAGAAATTGTGATCTTTGGCAACTTGCACACCTCCTTGGAAGCCTCGCTGTCCTCATCTGGAAAGGGCGACTCTAGTCAGTACTCTTTCGTGAGGAGTTGTATGAATTAAATTAAAAAAAATGTAGAATTTTTCACACACTACCTCACATATAATAACCACTCAATAATTTTTAGTAATTATTATCATTTATTTAAAAAAAAAAACATCTAAATTCCCAATGTATCAGAACTGACTAATCTGACAGGGACACATCTAGACTGAATGCTAACAGCGTTTCATCTCCACATTTTGTGTATGTCAAAATGAAAACGAAACTAAAGAAAAAAAAGGAAAATTATATTAACTGTTACTATCAGCCAAGTGCGGGGGCCGTTCCCGGGTATTCGAGACTGGCAGAGCAGACGAGAAAGTATTAAAAACTCACTTATAAAATGAGGGAAGCATAGTTTTTCAACAAGTCGTGCTGGGAAAGCTGAGTGTTTGTATGAAGAAGAATGAAGTCGAATTTCAAACTGACACACCTCATGCCAAATAGAGAAGGTGATGCAGTGTGACCCAAATGTAAGGACCAAACTTGTAAAAGTTTTAGGAGAAAACATAGGAGTAAAGTTTTGTCACATTGCAATAGAAAACGGTTGCTTAAGGGAGCCTGGGGGGCTCAGGGAGGTTGAGCGTCCGACTGTGGCTCAGGTCATGATCTCAGGGTTTGTGGGTTTGAGCCCCGTGTCGGGCTCTGTGCTGACAGCTCGGAGCCTGGAGCCCGCTTTGGATTCTGTGTCTCCCTCTCTCTCTGTCCCTTCCCCACTCATTTTCTGTCTCTGTCTCTGTCTCTCTCTCTGTCTCTGTCTCAAAAATAAATAAACATTTAAAAAATTAAAAAAAAAAAAAAAAAGAAAATGGTTTCTTAGACCTGATAGCAAATGCACAATGAAAGAAAAAAAAGACACGTTGGACTTTCTAAAAATCAGACACACTGAAATCTCAAAGGACAGCATCCAGAAAATGAAAACACAGCCCACATAATGGGAGAAAATGTTTACAAGTCATATAGTCACGGAGGTACTTATATGAAAAATGCATATTTTTTAAAAAAGGCAAAGGATCTTAATAGGTATTTTTCCATGAAAGATATAGAAGTGGCCACGGGTGCCCGGGTGGTTCAGTGGGGTGGGCGTCTGACTTGGGCTCAGGTCATGATCTCCCAGTTCGTGAGTTCGAGCCCCACGTCAGGGTCTGCGCTGACAGCTCGGAGCCGGGAGCCTGCTTCGGAGTCTGTGTCCCCCTCGCTCTCCGCCCCTCCGCTGCTTGTGCTCTCTCTCCGTCTCTCAAAAATGAAGAAACATTAAAAAAAAAACTTTGTAGAAATGGCCAATAAGTACGCAGAATATTCCCAACATCATTCATCACTAAGGAAGTGCAAACCAAACCCACCGTGAGGTTCCGCTTCACATCCATGAGGATGGCCATAATCATAACAATAGACCACACCAGGAAGTGGAAAAAATCAAGACCCTCATTCGTTGGTGGCATGCATATTTTCAAATGGTGCCACCACTTTGGAAAGTGGTTTGGCAGTTATTCAAAATGCTGAATGTAGAGTGACCATACGTACCAGAAGGTCCGTCTCTAGATACAGACCCAAGAGAAAGGAAGACAGCGTCCACATAGGAACCTGAGCAGGCACAGCAGCATTATTCACAATAGTCAAAATGTGGGAGCAACTCAAATGTCCATCCGCTAGTGAATGGATAAACAAAACGTGGTACATCCACACAATGATATATTATTCGCTTATAAAAAGGGATAAAATACCGATGCATGCTACATGCGAAAACATTATGCCAGGTGAGAGAATCCAGGCACCAAAGACTACACGTGTTATGATTCCATGTATTCAAAAAGTTAAAAATGGGCAAATTATAGAGACATAAGGTAGATTAGTGATTTCCATGGACTGGAGAGAGGGGTAAAGGGAGTGCGAGCTAATGGGAAGACGGTGTCTTGGGGGGCAAGGAACATGCTTCTCAAATAGACTATGATGATGGTTTTACAACTCTGGGACTATAGTCAAATCGTTGAATTGTACCCTTCAGCAAAGTGAACATCATATACTTAAATATGTAGAGTGTATCTCAATAAAACCAGGAAAAAGTCCCTCTATGAGGCTGCCTATCAACACTGGAGAAAGCTAGCCTTAATCAAGTACAGGAGTAGAGTCAAGGAAGGTATGTGGAATGGAAAGGTGGTGGGCTGGGTGTGCACTGAGGTGGCTTAGGGAGATGACTACCATGGCAGAAATAAGACAGGAGGGCCCAGGACCCATGCCTTAACAACAGCTAAACGACGGGAAGTTCCGGTCATGCTGGGGTTGGCCCAGGAGGAATGTCGCCCAGAGGGTGTGGTCCAGCAGCTCCTGAGCTTCTCCAAGACACTTCTAGTTGATCCATGCGGACAAAATCATGTTCGTAATAAGACCAAGACGTCATTTGCCCTTTCCAATCTCATTCTCTAACGAGCATACGGTGGCATTTTCCAGAAGCTACCTGAAGGGAGATGACACCATTGCTCTGGCAGTGAACGGAACGAGTGCTTCCTTATGCTGGCACTTGAAACATTTCTCTGTTTTAATTTCTAACATGTTAAATTTTTATAGAGCAAACACAAATGAAAGACATTTGGGAACGTCAGTAATTTTGAAGAGTACCACGGAGTTCTCAGAAGAAAACCTTCGAGACCCTCTGGTCTGCCTCCAAACAGAGGGTGGAGGTAGGTGCCGGATGCTTCTACAACAAACGATGGTCTTGCGGGGATGCTGTGCGTGGACATCAGAGGGCTGCGTGCGGGCTCCCCAGATTCCGGAGGTCCTATGACACCACTCAGTCTTCACACTTAATTCGGTTTCTCGAATACCGAAGTCCTAGCAAGAATAAGACTAACAGACATTGGTGCTCAATGCCAGAGACGCAGAGGAAAAGCAAACAGGCACGGACAGTGTCTACCTGTCTGGGGGTTGGACTCACTTCTTACCCTCAGCTCCTAGCTTTCTCGTTCTTCCTCCCAGGAAAAGTCTGGAGGTTCTCACGGCCAAGGTCAATGAACCGGTGCTCCTCCTCGCGGTTATCTCTTGTAAGGAAGCACTTCTGTGACCTCTCCTTCAACACGGGAAGACTGAGATACATCTTCGCCAAGTAGCCACGGGGTCATGTTCCTACCTCTGTGCTTGTACCAGTTAAACCGTGTGTTCCTGTGACTTACCTCACTCAATACCTGACACGATCAAGGGCAGAGACTGTATTCACGATCAAGGGCTGCTCAGAGCTGTATCCCCGATGCCCAGCACCATGCCTTGTACGTAACGAGTGCTCAATAAAACTCTTGCTCGAATAAATGAGACAGTGGATTCTCCCCCGACGGAACATAATTGGGGGGCTCTCGGACACTCTCGGCGAGTGCGAAAATGCTCTGGATTCTGCCGCTGAGCGGCCAGAGGCTGAACCTTGAGCGGGCAGCCCTCAGCCCAGACCCACCCACCGTGGCGATCAGACAGGTCTGGTGCCCAGGACGGCAACACAGCAAGAGCTCAGTGAGAGGTTGGTTTCACGCAACGCTTCAGGACGAGCCGACGTAATGGACCGTGCCCGCCAACATCTCCCACAGCTTCCGCCATCTGGCCACCTCCTGCCGGCTGTGAGGTTTTGCTCCCCAACTGCAAAGGAGGGGCCAGACCCTGTGACGGCGGCACCATACCTTGGGCAGGACCAGGGGGTCTGATGTTTGACTCACAAGGAGTAGCAGAGAACGGGCTTGGGTCCTGGCAGATGCCAGCTGAATAACGAAGATAGAATGTGAGGCTGTCTCCAGAAAGAAGGCTCCTGGAAGCATCTAGTTTTCGAACTACTTTCTGGACCCACGGCTCTCCTCACCAAACGTGAAGAATACTTAGGAGGAAGTATTAGCTATGTTCTCCTTCAAGAAAACACTGCTTTTTTTTTAAGTTTATTTATTTATTTTGAGGGAGAGAGCTCGAGTGGGAGAGGGGCAGAGAGAGAGAAAGAGGAGAGAGAGAGAGACAGAGAGAGAGAGAGAGAGAGAGAACCTCAGGCAGGCTCCCTGTTGTCAGCACAGAGCCCGAGGTGGGGCTCGAACCCACAAACCGTGAGATCACGACTCGAGTTGAAACCAAGAGTGGACGCTTAACCCACCGGGCCACAAGGGTGCCCCCCCCGAACCTCTTCGTGATAAAGATTCCCACCAAGTTTCCTCAGGTTTCAAAAGCACCCCCTGGCAGGAAAGGAGCCGGAAGAAATCGGGGAACAGCTGCCACGTGGTTCCAGATTGTTCACGCTCCCGCAGTCTCTGTACAGGTGGTTTCACCGAAGCAGGGGTGAGGGGCAGACGAAGACCCCTCGGGAAGAAATGGGGCATAAAGGGCCCCACATCGGGGAGAAATCCGTTCCCCCCGCGCTGGCCGGCAAATGTCCGTTTGCCACAGGTCACCTGTCCGCAAAGGAGGCAGTTTCTCTAGGACGGGGCGTAAGAATCTCTGTGAGCTATTTTCCTTTCCCCAAAGCCTCCCACGTTTCTCTCCGTGTCCCCCCCCCCAATAACTGAAGGTCCGGGAGTGACTTTCTCTTTCACAGTAAGACCTTGAAAGCTACCGTTACAAACGAATTCAAATCCACAGACACGTGCTCAGCGCCAGCCGGATTTGAACTAGACCCAAAGTGTCTCTACAGCTGTGGGGGTGGGGACAGAGGGCATTAAACATGCATAACGTGTCCTAATAAAACACACACACAGGATGGGGGAAGAGACAGACCTGCAAACGCAGCAGAAAAGAAAAAAAAAACACATCTACTGCTAATAATTCTGCCCTGGACATTGGGCTCAGACCCTTTGGCTAATAGCATCCGTTTTCTCCCCGAACAAGTCTACAAGGCAGGTGCACAGTGCGGCCTCCGTTCTAGAGACCGGACGACGGGAAGAGAATCCTCAGAGGGGCCGAGTGACCAGTCGGTACCACAGTAAGTGGGGCTTTGAGACTTCTGTCTCTTCTTTCAGACCGCCTACCTGGGGAGGGAGGACAAGGACCCTGGGGACAATGTTTCTGAACAGCTTAGGGATAAAGGGGTTCCAGGATGAGGGTGCAAGACACTCGAAGGCACATTCATGGCAGGGGCAGGGGAGGGGATGTTGTTTAAGAGTCATCTGACTAGGGGCACCCGGGGGGGCTCAGGCGGTTGAGCATTCGAGTTCAACTCAGGTCACGATCTCGTGGCTCCTGGGTCGGAGCCTCACGTCGGGCTCCACACTGTGAGAGTGGAGCCTGCTTGGGATTCTCTCTCTCCCTCTCTCTCTCTCTCTGCCCCTCCCCCATTTGCCTTCTCTCTCTCTCTCTCTCTCTGCCCCTCCCCCATTTGCCTTCTCTCTCTCTCTCTCTCTCTCTCTCAAAATAAATAAATAAGAACTTGAAAACAATGATCATCTATCTGAGCACCCAGAGGAGGCCAATATGTCGTGTAAACACGAACCTGCCCCTCATCCTGGTAAACATCAGGGCAGAGCCTTTTGGTAGACACGAGCCAGCACCAGGACCCCAGCTGGGGTGGCGGCGGGACAGATTCTGTGGGGTGGCAGGCGGGGACAGAGTTTCAAACGGCCACGAGGGGTGCAAGGCTACAGGGGTGCTGTCTCCTCAGCCAAACAAAAGCTGGCCCATCCCCTGAAGTTCGTGACTGAAACCTGAATTCACGGCGGGGAGCGAGAGCAGATGACTGACGCTCGGAAGATGTCAGGCCGCAGGCCCGCGGTCTTAGACGTTCGTGAGGATGTTCCCGGAGCTGGTTAGGGGCCGAGGCGGCCAGGACGCAGGAGAGAAGCCATGGCACAGAGTGTTAGCGAGAGCAGGGGTGCAGGCGGGAGGGGAGGAGCAGGGTGGCCCCGAGTCTTCGGTGCATTATCTCTGGGTGGGCCAGGCCCTCAGACGGGGAGGCAGCTCCAGGAGGAGGCCGGGACAACGGACGTGGAAGCTTCTGCGACCCGAGGCCCCCAGGAACGGATGTGACACAGGCTGGTGAGCGTCGGGGAGGAGGGCGGAGGCGTGTGGGCCGCCACAAAGCAAGCAGAAAGCCGGAGGAAGGCCCAGATGACACAGAAAAGGACACTGCGGGGCCAGCCTTCTTGTCTCCCCTTATCCTGGAGAGGAAACCGAGGCTCAGACAAGCCCTGGGAACCGGGACGCAGGCCCCGACCGGCCGATGCTGGGGTTTGGGCTCCCAGCCGCCGCCCAGCACCTGCCTGGGGGGGGTCTTTACGGAAGGGCCCTCCCACACGATTATTCGGGGCGTCCTCGGGGGAGAGAAAAATTCATGCTGCTCCCTGTGTTTGAGGAAGTGACATTCATGGGGCACACGAATGGCACGAAAGCTCCCCGCGTGCTGGTAGCCTGCCTGCAACCACACCTCGTTATTTCTAAATTGGAAGTAAACATTTTAACCCCCCCCCCCACCTCAAAATGCTGGTTTCGCTGTCACGGGAACAGGGACGAGGCGAGGCTCACTGTGGCGGTTTTGCTGAGGTGCTCTTCTGCTGGACGGTGTTTTCTTCGCCTGCTCTCCCTGCCGTAGCCGATTCCCCCACCGGGGGCCCGGACAGCGGGAAGTTGTCTCCCAGGGTCCTGGAGGCTGGACGTGAGGGGTCAAGGAGCCGCCAGTTCCATTCCCAGTGAGCTCTCCCCTCCTGGGTTGCGTCCTGACCGGGCAGAGGACCCGGACAGAAGCACCTCGCTCACGTCTCTTCTCATTAGGGCGCTAATGGCTCATGAGGGCTCCTGCCTCACGAGCTGATGGCCCCCCAACGGCTCCATTTCTGAACACCGGCCCACGGGGCGGGGGGCGGGGGCGGATAGGGGTTTGGAGGTAACACGGCCACGCGGCTCACGACACACGGAGGGGCAGGCAGAAAAGCAGGCGAGCAAAATAATACACGACAATAGTGGGGGCATGTGTAAGTCAGATACAGAATCTGTCCGGGGGACATCAAGGAAGGCTTCCCGGAAGAGGAAGCAGTTTCCCTCAGGAAGAGATGCGCAAACAGAAGAGATCCCAGACAGAGGTGACGGAAGGGCCTCTGGGTTAAGTTTGAACTTTAGGTAAACAATACATTTGATATGGTTCTGGTATAAGCGTGCCCACCCCGTGTGATGCGGGGCAACACTTACTGCCAGCCTGATGTTTTCTCCCTGTATTCTTTTTTTTTTTTCAAGTTTTTATTTAGTTTTTTATTTTTTTTGAGAGAGAAAGACAGAGAGAGAGAGAGAGAGAGAGCACAAGCTAGGAAGGGGCAGAGAGAGAGGAGGACAGAGGGTCCGAAGCAGGCTCCAGGCTCCGAGCCGTCAGCACAGAGCCCAACGCGGGGCTCAAGCCCACGAACCGCGAGATCATGACCTGAGCCGAAGTCGGACGCTCAGCCGGCTGACCCCCCAGGCGCCCACTCTCCCAATACTCTTTATTTCGCTTCTGCGATAAATCGACCTGCCACCCTGGCTCTTGATTAGATGATGCTGTGGATGAAATGACACGGGCTTGTGTTAGCCACGCCGGGCGGCATGCATTGCCATCGAAAAGCATTTCTGAACCCCCCACCCCTGCAGTCAGGCTGGAAGGTCCACAAAGTCAGGGTCCCAAGGGGCCGGCCCTCCAGGAGCCCGCAGGCAGTGGGGAGCGGCCACAGGGACAGGGACTCCAGTGCCCTGCGCCCAGTTGCAAACAGGGGACCCACGGCACAGTGACGGCTTGCAGAGACCTGCACCCCCACACCGTCCCCCAGCCCTCCAGCCCCGCGCTCCAGCAGGACGAAGTCTGGGGCCATGTGCACCCCCACGGGACAGCCGCTGCCGGACTCCAGGTGACCCCGCGGGCCCCCCTCTTCATCTGTGGAAGTTCTCAGGCTGCCTCAAAGGACACAGCTCGACTCGGGTAACTCCGAGGACCACCCAGAAGTTTCCACCGAGAACAAGGCAACATCTGGTTTGGACCCAGGAACACATTTGCGGAACGCAGACGCCAGGCAGAGGGAACGGGGGCCGGGGGCCGCCCTTACTAGGTGTGGAGCGGAGCTCGCGTTTCTAGAATCACCCACGCTCTGGCGAATCTGCAGAGGAACGAGCAAGGAGAGGAAGTTACTTCCGTTGCCGGGAACGGCGACAGAACACGCTGAGCGCTGACCGTGGGAACATCACGTCAAAGCCTGAGGGCCGGAAAGGGGCTTCCGAGGGCTGGGCTTTGGTGCTAGCTCTCCCACAGACTCGCTCCGTGACCCTGGGCTGGTCACTCAACCTCTCTGAACTTCAGTTTCCTCCAACAGGAGATGTGGAGGTTGTCTTAGGTCAGTGGATCTCAAAGTGGGTTCCGGGGAGCCTGAGGGTTCCCCAGGAGCCGAGCAGCAGGGGAGGGGGGAGGCTGGGAAGGCTGCCACCATGCCCGCAGCTTCCTCTCAAGCCCCTCCTGCAGAGCAGGGACGCACTGTTGCTCAGCTGTGGCTCCTTGTAGCTTGTCATGACAATCTCACGGCTAAGAAATATTCAGAAACGCTGGTCTGAGAGGTACCAGCGTCCTCCCAGCAGGCTGTGCTTTTGAGACTTTATTTCTTTTGCATCTTGCTCTCCCCCCCCCCCATCAACTACAGTGTTTCCTATTTAAATTAGACCTTCAAGCGGAAATGGGAAGAAAGAGGTCCTTTCTGAGGTTATAAAACCGAGGCCCGTCCTTCGCACCTACGCGGCGACGACGGATGGAGGTTCGGAAACACTTGTGAGCCGCGCTGTGAGTTCTGCACATGAAAATGAAGTGTGAGCACGAGGTGATCAGGGCAGATACGTGCCTGCCACAGAGGTTAGGGGAAGACCTGGGGGAAAGATCGGACGGAGGGGGGGCCCCAGGCAGCCAGGGAGTTGGGCTAACGGGGGGGGGAATGTGGGCATTTCACCAAGGTAAGAAGGCACTGGACACTGAAGGGCACATTCAAAGCCAGCCACCTGCTAACTTAGCAGCAGCACCCACGTGCCTGGGGGGCTCGTGTGCACAGAAGCTTTCACAGCCATGAGCTCCTGGGCTTCCAACAAGGCCCAGAGTCAGAAGCGCGGGCTGGGCCCCAAGCTGCCTGGTAATCTGTGGGCCTCCGGGGCGTTCTTCCAAAACCATCCAGGTTCTTTCCTTCACGTAAGAGACACACCCTGTGCCGTGTTCGGACGGGCACCCTAGACACTGGACAGCCGTGAGCCCTGACTCTCACACTCGCAGACCTGGTCCCAAGCCTCATCTGTCCCTTGCTGGTGTTGTCACCGTGGCCGCCACAGACCCGCCTTCTCTGCCTTCTGTAATCGTGTATCAATTTCTTCCCATAAAACGGAGACATCGGATGGTAACACAGGAACGACCACCACCATTCGTTCTTAGTTAGGAGGGCCCAATCGAGAAGGGACACGGATGTGCTGCGAAAAGTGATAGAAAAGCGATTCTTGGAACACCCGCCTCTGTTGGCTACGATGTAACCCTGCAGTATTTCAGTGCCACAGTGGGCTGGACCCACAGCCTATACCACAGCACCTGTGGAAACGCTCAGGATGGCTCAGCTCGATTATTTTTCTGGAGAAACCACAATATGCATCACGTTCGTAAAGAAGCTTTGCTGGGGCGCCTGCAGCCGGCTCCCCTCCAGGCAGCAGGCGACCAAGGAGGCTGCGGAACGTTTTACGTGAAATAATTCTGTGTTGCTTTCAAACCAAAATGTCTCTGTTTTCATTTTAACTAATGACTTTTAAATGAATGACACAAGCTTAGGGACTAATAAAGATCGACCACAGAAGGGGAGAGAAGAAACGGTTCAAACCTTATGCTCTGCTGGAATTCATTTAAACATACAACGAGGAATGTCCATGGGCAAGCCACCCACTAAAGCAAACAAAGACTCTCCTGAATATGAAAAGACAACCAAAAGCAAAAGCGGACCGTTAAAAACCAAAAATCCCTTTCGGTGACACAAGTATTCTAAGCATCTGTTTCATTAGGGACCGAATGATTTAACATACTATCAAGAGATCCCTTTGCCCGAACTCACAAAAGGAATCCACTGCTCTCTCAGGCATCTCTGTCTTGCTGTGTCTCACGGAGAGCAGATCTGGAAACAGGTCCCCAAACAAAACGTGTCTACACTGGCTCAAGTGTCTCTGCATTTCCATGACTGAGCTCCTGCCCAGGATCGTAGCTGGAATACACTGAACGGGGGCTCGAAGGTTTGTTGAAGGAATGAACCAAGAGGACTCGTTTCCTCACTAGTAACCCTGGGTGTTGTTATTTCTACGGGAGAGGGGACAGGTCTCCCAGGTGCATGGCTTCTGCTTTAAATACCTGAGACCGAACCACCATTATGGGAAGAGCTGCATCACAAATTTTCTTAGTCACGGTGTTTTCCCACTGTTAAAAGGAAAATAGGACTTTTCCGCTCCGGACGTGTTCCAAGTTCCCCCGAGCTTGTGTGCACGTCCACGTGTGCCAGACGCAGGATGACGAGTGACAAGAAACAGAGAGAGATCTTTGATGGCGGCCACCTCGCTTCGGCCGTGATAATGTCCTGTGCAACACCCTCTCCATGCAGAACGGGGTCCTTTAGGATCTGAATTTGGTCTTCTCCTTAGGGAAACCCAACGAGCTCAACTTCAGCTCACCCAGAGCTAAGGTCAGGACCAGCCGGAGGGTCCCCTTCTCTGCAACAAGTCCCAATACACTTGATTCCATCCCACGCGCGCGCGCGCACACACACACACACACACACACACACACACACACTTGTTTGCACCCAAGAATATGCACATATTGGCTTAGTCCAATCAGCCTGCTGTAACAGAAATACCACAGACTAGGGGGCTCAAACAACAATCAATTGTGTATTGCAGTCTTGGGGACTGGGAGTCCAAGATTAAGGTGTCAACAGTGGCCAGGGTCCAATTCTTTTTCATAGATGTCTTCTCGCTCCGTCCTCGCAATGGCAGAGAGAGGACTGGGGAGCTCTCTGGGGTCTCTTCCGTCAGGACTCTAATCCCATCATGGGGGCCCCATCACTTCCCACGGCTGCCACCCCCTCCCCACCACGACACCATCACTGCGGGGGTGAAGTTTCCGCATGTAAGTGTTGAGTAGATGCTTTCAGTCCATACCCTGACTTCGCTCTTTACAAACTTGAGGAAACAGCAGAAAACATGTTTACAAGTAGATAATGAGGAAATGCTCAGAGGAAGTGTGGTTTTGCTATGATTCATTCCTCTTACTGCCCGAAAGCAGCATTTCATACAAAACAATGGCTAAGCTATCCTTTGAACAACCCCGGCCCCAAACCATCATACTTTGGGCTTTTGATCACTATACTCAAGAAAATAAGTTTTCTCAGAGATGGACGAGACTCTATAGGATATAGATTATATAGAGATACAGATATAGATTATATAGATATATAGATATAGATATAGTCTATAGCCTATATAGATATAGTGTCACAGATCCGTCTATAAGATAATGCATTTGGTTTACGCCATGACAAGTATTTGCTTTTTTACTATTCATGTTTCACATTGCCCAGGGAACCTTGCGAAACACATCAGAACCCCGTCTTACCTCCACTGTGAAGTCACATTCGTTGAGTCTAGAATAAGGGCTCTCAAGCTCGCTCAGTTAGTAGAGCCCTCGAAAGTCCTAGTACTCTTTGTCGTGCATCGAGGAGTGCTCATTCATACGTAATCCTCTTGTGAAGAGTGTTACTATAGAAATCATGACTGTCAGGGCGCCTGGGTGGCTCAGTCGGTTAAGCGTCCGACTTCGGCTCAGGTCATGATCTCGCGGTCTGTGAGTTCGAGCCCTGCGTCGGGCTCTGTCTGTGCTGACAGCCCAGAGCCTGGAGCCTCTTTCAGATTCTGTGTCTCCCTCTCTCTCTGACCCTCCCCCGTTCATGCTTTGTCTCTCAAAAATAAATAAACGTTAAAAAAAATTAAAAAAAAAAAAAGAAATCATGACTGTCTCCTATGCATGTGATATATTTCAGTCATGAGGATAGGCATCAAAAAAACCCTGGGTAAACCAACCATGATCGTCTTGTCTTGAGTGTCTAAATTCCTATGTATTGGCTCTTCAAACTTTCGTTATGGATTGGATTTATTAGCGACAAAGCCTCACGAAACCCTTGTAGTAAATCTTAAAATAGAGAAAAATCTCTTTGTAAATTAGCCATTTGAATGTGTGTGTGCGCACACGTGTGAGCGTGTGTGCGAGCGTGGATGTATGTGAGTGTATGTGAGCGTGGGTGTGTGTGCCCTGAGACAGAGGGGGAGGAGACGGTCGACTGGGAAAATGTATTACTACTGGTACGCCTCCGATGCAGCTGGTAGAACATCCCAATGGTGAGAGACATTGCTTAAAAAGAAAAACAAAGCGTATATGATTATAGTTTATAAAATTATAGCAGGTAGGATAATTCCTTGCTATAGGAACACGGTGCACCTGTGAACAGACCCTCTCTGCCCAACCTTGGCCCCTCTAGGAAGGCACTGAGCTCCTTGGGTGGAGCACTAACACCCACCCACCCAGAAGACTACCTACAAGCGGAAGGAGTTCATGATCGGACCCGGGAGACCAGGTACCCACAGGCAGAAATAGCCTTGGGGAGGGCTGAGTAAGGGATAAAGGCTGTGGTCATTCAGAGGGGGCGATCAGAGAAACCGCAGGCTTCACGTACTATCTCGGGATCCCACTCCGTGAAACCGATCAAAAGAGCGATTAACTTAAACCTTAAAGGGTTGGCTGATTTGGGAAGGGGAAGGGCGAGTCGGTGCAGGTGTAGACAACAGCAAGGAGCAAAGGCTAGACTCCAAGCCGGACACGGTCTGCTGGCCACCGATTGAACGAGTGGCCCTTTCTGACCAAGGAATGCGGCCACATCAACAGGACAGTAGCCACTTCCTGCCCGCAGGACGCCATGTGCAAGTGGACGAGAGTAAGGCGTTCAAAAGTCACAAAAAAGTTTAATTCAATGGCGTGTAGCCTACAGTATTGAACATCCGCATACATTGATGCTGTACATTTCATTTAGGTTTGTTTTATCATGATTACAACAGAAAGCCCAAACCACTGGCTTAAGCAAAACAGAGCCTATATCTTGAGATAAGTTTGACCCAGGAGCTAAATGGCATTACGAGGACCCGGTGAGCTGTCATCTCTCAGCCTGCCTTCCTCTGTGTTGACCACGCTCTCCGTCTCTGTGCAAAAAGACGGGGTCTGACGCTCTGAGGCTTCGGAAGTGTAGAAATCAAACTTCTTGCTAGCCGCCCCCCCCCCCCACGCAAGTGTCTGAATTCACGAGGTTTTAATCCTCTTGCATCATGTGTCCTTTCCTTAATAATCATCGTTGCCTCTGAGGGGATTTCCGCTCCGACCGCTGCCCGATTCTGCTCTGTCACTGGCATTTGCTTCTGGAAGGCCCACTCGCCGTAAATCCCTGCTCACTGCATGGCTCCTGGCAAACAGGAAATAGCACAGAATGTCAGATGCAGGCCTTTGGCCTTTCCCTCGGAGGGGGCGGAGGACCACTCACCCCTGGGTGGTTGTGACGATCCAGAGCGACTGCTAGATGCCATTACTTTAGAGCAGGGTGGAGGTGAGTGGGGACGGGTCACGTAGTGACTGGTGATGGGTACCTTTGCATCTCACTAAACGGGAAGGACTGAAAAGAGAAAGCAGCAAAATCCAAATTTACTCAGCAGGGAAGACAGGAAAATGTGGGGGGGAAAGTATTAGGAAAAGAAAAATCAGAAGAGAAGTCTGTTTGGGAAGAAGTAATTCAACTTCCTCTTTGGTGCGTCGATGTAAAATGATAAGGGCCGGGGCGCCTGGGTGGCTCAGTCGGTTAAGCGTCTGACTTCGGCTCAGGTCATGATCTCACAGTCCATGAGTTCGAGCCCCGCATCAGGCTCTGTGCTGACGGCTCGGAGTCTGGAGCCTGCTTCGGATTCTGTGTCTCCTTCTATCTCTGCTCCTCCCCTGCTCATGCTGTCTCTGTCTCAAAAATAAATAAAAACATTAAAAAAAATTTTTTTAAATGATGCGGGCCATCTAACCCGAAATGTCTAAAAGGCATAGAAATGTTTGTATGCCATTGGGTGCAGACTTTGTGCCAACAATTTTACAAGACTTATTTCTGAGCCTCCCAATAATCCTGTAAAGTAGACAATTTTGTTCTCATTTTATATAAAAATGAAGACAGAGAGATACATTATCGGCTCAGCTTGTGAAGAGGAGAGCTGGAATCTGAGCGAAAAAAGGTCGGTCTCACTTCAAAGTCTAGACCAGATCCAAAGATCAGATTGCTTGGAAGTTGCAAAAGTCTAAATCTACCCGGATCAAACCAAATAAACTCCCAGTCTAAACCCCCTTCCGCTACGACTCACAGGTCCTGGTTACCCACTGTGTCTGTGATGTTTGCATAATCCGTGCAGCACTGCGATGGATCTGGATGGTGGTGTGGACGCTCCAGAGTACAGAGTACATCTGCCCCTGGGATTCTGCTTGGGGAAGGGAAGGCCTTTTCATTCACTCCTTCATCGGGATCATCGTCCTACCCCCAGAGCCCCCAAATCATTCTCATTCCCCACCTGGGGACTAAGGGCTCAATATTGACTGAATTCGAGCCCCAGTGTCTGCCTAAGTTAAATTCACCGAGACCTTTTGTCTTTGCATTTTGTTATGGGTTTCAGGTCAGTGCCGAGCCAGTAGAAAATACTCTCGAAAAGCAATCAGTCCCAAACAAAGCCAAACATGAGAGCGTTACAAAGACCCATTTGCTTAGAGGAGTCACGATTCAGGTCAGGAAGAAACTTCAAAACAGAAGCAAGCCAACAAACAAACAAACAAAAACAAGGAACGTCACCATTTCATCACCGACCCAGAGGGGGCAAACATTTCCCAATGGAAACCGCTCACGATGTCGCATGTAAGGGAGCCGTGGAGGACGTAGGATTCTCGCGCACAGACTTCAGGAATAGAATTCAGACATCGAGAAAAATTCGGTACGAAAGGCACGACCCCCTTGGGATAAAATATGTGACTTTACATGCACCGAGCGTCTCTGCTGAATACAGAACGAATGCAGTCATTTCCCTCTTTGCTATCGTTAGCGAACGATCACTATTTTAAAGTTTTATTGGTCAAACGGAGGCTCAGACTTGTTAAAGGTTTGCTCAAGGCCACATTACACTGCAGTCTGAGTTTTCAAAACCAGGGTCACTACCACACCTATATTCCCAATTCCTGAGTGTTTCAGCACAGCTGGCCAAATTCTGTCAGAGTCTGCTTTGTGTGTGTGTGTGTGTGTGTGTGTGTGTCCGCGGACTTTCTCTGGCTACCAAAACCCACGCTGTCTGCCCAAAACTGTGCTGGCAGCACCAGAGAATGAGTATCTCCTGAGCCGATGCTCATCTAACATCTGATTGTGTAGCTGCCCCAGGGCCCTTGACCCTCTGGTCCATCGGCACCGAGGCCTGTGATCTACATTGGCTGGCTCTCGAATTTCCACAAAAGGATCCAAATGAGTTAACTGTAGTGGTAACTTTTTTTTGATAACAAACCCTTTCTTGGCTCTCCTCCCAACCCGGGCTCATACCTAGAATCACTTCCCAAATCAACTTTATGCTCAAAACTCTGTTTCAAAGCCTGCCCCTAAGGGGACCTAAATGAACACAAACCAGGTCTATCCGATTCCAAAGCCCAAACCAACTCTCTCCTCCGTGCTGTTGAAGTCGGTAAAGGCCGTGCACAGTGCCCGTCATCCTAAGTGGGAAGAGAAAGACTGGGGATATTTGGAAGGAGGGTAGACTCATGCGGTACGAATACCCAGACCGTCATGGTGAAAGCAGGCTAAGTTACCAGAGAGCCATCTCATCGTGAGACATTTAGGAAAGATGATGGTAATTCGTTGTGAGAATTCCAGGGAAATAATCAACACTTTCGACCAGGGCACCACACTGGCCTCTCTAATCAGTGGCTGAGATGGGGCCAGAGTGGCAGATGGGTGGACCGCCTGAGCACACACAGAACCCCTAGGGAAACGGGGACTCGACCTGCAGGGTCGGAAACGGGAGTCTCAGCGGGGACCGCCATGCTAGCGCTGGGGTGGATCCCGATGAAATTGCTGCTTTTGTCAAACAAGGTGGACTGTCAGAAATTCATATGGTCAACATTATAGACCGGGACTCAGAATATCTTAGCTTTGGTCTTTCAGGACTCTCCATACTAGGTCTCCTGTAAAGCTGTTTGCAAAGCAGAAAACGAGAAGACTTGGGTTGAAATCTTAACCGGCTGTGCGGTGGTGACCACAGTACCCACCCCTGAGTCTGGTGCCCCCATCTGTAAAAATGGGCGTGACACGGCCATCCAGAGGGGTGTTGGAAGAATGAAGTGGCGAATAAAAGGGAAGGCTCGGTCACCGTCTTCCACACAAAGCTGGTGCTCAAGAACCAGGACCCGGCCCGTCAGCTCCCTGCTGATGCCAACGTGTACGTGAAAGAAATCAACCCAGTTTCAGAAAACAGAGCAGCACACAGTAAAACGGACAATAAGAAGGCTGTGCTGACGACGCGTGGTTTCTATAAGGTACATTATCCACAATAACTAAAAGTAAATTATTTGGCCTGAGCTGGCCCCGGGAAAATTTTTGGTACAACGTGGCAGGGGAGGATCTCTGAATGGCTTTGGCCAAAGTCTGAAACCGCGATTGTAAGGTTTCTGGTATTAACAGTCAAGGGAGTTGTTTGGGGTGAAGGCAGGCATTTCATTTTGCACTCTGGACATCAGAATGCCAAAGCAGACTAAATATTTGTAATGGAAAGTTCTCTGAATTTTGAGGTCCCTTTGCCCTCAGCTTTGCACACAAAATTTAGATTGGAGGTTCCAGAAGGTAAGATAGAACTCGTGGAAGGCAAGATTTAAATTCATAGGATGTGGGTCCAAGTCCTGCCTTGGCTACCTCCTTATGTATGATTTTGGACAATGCACTTTGCTACTTATCAGTGTTTGATGTATAATGTGGAAAGGCTAATCCACCTTCTATGCCAAATAGGCTGCCACATCACACAGTTTTTGGGTGATTAAATAAGAGAATGTCTAAAAATAGTAGCTTAGAAACTGAACACGATTTTTTTTTATTTTTTTTTTTAACGTTTATTTATTTTTGAGACAGAGAGAGACAGAGCATGAACGGGGGAGGGTCAGAGAGAGAGGGAGACACAGAATCTGAAACAGGCTCCAGGCTCTGAGCCGTCAGCCCAGAGCCCGACGCGGGGCTCAAACTCACGGACCGCGAGATCGTGACCTGAGCCGAAGCCGGACGCTTAACCGAGTGAGCCACCCAGGCGCCCCTGAACACGATTTCTGATTTGATAAACTGATGATCTGCATACTAAAATGATGACCCCTGCTTCCTTTTTACCACATCATCTGAAGCCACAGAAGACACGATTGAGAAGAGAAAAGGAAGTTACC
This sequence comes from Panthera tigris, assembly GCF_018350195.1. NCBI lineage: Eukaryota > Metazoa > Chordata > Mammalia > Carnivora > Felidae > Panthera > Panthera tigris. The sequence continues at coordinate 135,690,225 of NC_056662.1, read as the reverse complement.
ATTGCCAGGAGGGTTAAGCACACGTCAGTTGCATTAGCAGCGGGAGATGCGATAAACTCAAAAAGGCATCTCCGGGAAAAATATTTAATGTCCTGTCTATAAAATAAATCATGTCACTTTACCTTCGCATAAACATTGAATATTTTGAATTTTCACACGGCTGGGGTCGTCTGATCGTCACATGTCTGGGTGGGACAGCAGGTCGATAACTTTCCTTCTGCAGGTCAGACAACTAAACAGCGTGGGAATAGACCACTTGACGCGTATTTTGTTCAACACACGGCTCTTGTGTGTTCAACTTAGTTTGGACTTAACTTACCCCAGGTCGAGCTCATGATCTTCCACCCAAATCTGAACTTTCCTGAGACCACCATCTCTCTCTGTAAAAGACACTTCTGGTCACACAGCGGCCCCAACTACAGAATTACACCACACACTTCCTTTTGCCTTGCTACATACATAAAATCAACTTTCCTTTTTTTTTTTTTAATGTTTATTTATTTTTGAGAGAGAGAGAGTGAGAGACAGAGCTTGAGCAGGGGAGGGGCAGAGAGAGAGAGAGAGAGAGAGAGAGACAGAATCTGAAGCAGGCCCCAGGCTCTGAGCTGGCAACACAGAGCCCGACATGGGGCTTGAACTCATGAACTGCAAGATCATGACCTGAGCCGAAGTCTGATGCTCAACCAACTGAGCCACCTGGGCGCCCCGAGAGATTCTTGAAATAGGAAGTCATCGGTGTCCTAAACATGTGGCCCAGAATTCATGTTGCCACGCCATCAGGGGACCTACAAGAGACTATGGCCATCGCCAGAAGCTTCAAGGAGATACAAGGCATTTCTCAGGATTGAGAACTTCAAAATGACTAGTCCTTTATGGGAAGGGGACATTCTTTGCTGCCGATGCTTAAGAAAACTGAGTTCCTGCTCAAATTAACACTGGGAAGATTACAAATAAAATTTCAGAAGCTGGACTCGGTCAAAAATGTTTGAACGTGCTGATCACTCTTTAAAACAGTAAACATTAGCGAGCGTGGCCATTGAAATTTAAATTCATTATAACTGAATGCAATTAAAATTCAGATTCATAGTTACATTTCACATTTTTCAAGGGCCCAGTAGTCACATGTGGCTACAGCAACAGTGTTGAACAGCACTCCCATCATTGCCGAATGTTCTATTGGACAGTGCTGGTCCCCATTATCCACGCCTGATCGCATAACGGTCATGGGTTCTTGCCTTCCTTCTCCTGAGTCCTCTTTCTAATGTAATTTTGCAGGAACTATATGGAAAGATGATGCCTGTCTCTTCACCCCTTAAATCCAAGCTTACTATGTGCCTTGGGAATTCAGCAGACGCGGTGCCCGTGGAGGGCTGACACGTCCCTGTTCGTGAAGCTTGCTCTCCTGCTGCTTGTGGTTCCCACGCCTTCCCGACACATGCACCCCCCACATTCTAAGTATTCAAGCCTTCCCCTCATCTCCTCAAGATTTCCTGGGCCTGAGCTTACACCATTTCCTCTGCCAGCAAAGCATGGTGCCCTTGTTCTCCCCCCGATATCTACATATGGAGCCCACGCTCAAATCTCTCTCTTTCTGTCTCTGTAGGGCCTTTCTGGATTCCGTACTAGACCAACCCTTCAGTGGGAAACACTTTGTCTTAGCCATGCCTCTCTGCCTTGCATCTGCCTCTGTGCTTGGCACTAAGGAAATCCCCAGAACACGCCCGGATATATTTCACAAATTTATCCGCACTTTGTGTAACTCCCTGTAAATTTCTTACATGGATGTAATTTGCACACTAAACACCTCGCCCGCCCATCTTCCTCTCCAATTTCTCTATTTCTGCCCCCCAGGAGCTAACTAAAATTCTGTGCATTGCTTTACTGACCGACTATGAGCCAGGTTCCCTCACCATGAGGTTCCAATAATTTCATAAAAGTAAAAACGGTGGCCTAGCAGACTGAGTCACAAACTCGGGACCTCCCAAACTCTGCTCCTGTGTTACCGCTTTGCTCCGAGATGTCCCCACTTCCTTCTACGGTCCTCCTTCAAAGACACGATAGGAGATCCTCATGGAATGTTCCATCCCAGGGAGGACTCCTTGCATGGTTGCACGAGGTTTGAAATAGGCTGCTTTCTAATCCCAGTGCCCATAGAACAACTGTAAGAACAACTTTCCAAGCTTGTGGTAACACCGGAGTCTTGGTTTGTACATCTTCGGCTGGTATGACGATCTGTCTACAGAACAGCTCAAAAGGTACAGACTATGTATGCGACTTGTCGAGCAACGTGGCTAACCCAGCACCTGGCACTTTGGCACAACTCAACGAGTAGCAGCTAGCAGATAAGACGTAGATCCCAGAATCCATTATTTGTTAGGATCTTCTGAAGTGAGAGGATCTTTCTCCCGAGGACGAGAAAAATGTGTCTTCCTGTCTTCAAAGCTCAAACCATTCCGTGGGGCTTGGGGAAACCTGGTGGTAAAAATCAACATGGATGGATGAACCTTTACTTTTTGCTTGACAGGTGCTTCCCGGAAATTTCTTGGATATTCCAGCTGGGGTCATGCCAGGCATTCCTCACAGGGGTGATGGTCAAGCCGTGATACAAGGGATATTCAAGCGGAGGTCAGGGGGGAAAGTCTAAGGAACGATAAAGAAATGCAAATCCAGCCAATATTCTGGATATTCTGGATATGGAGAACTTCCAATCAAATTTCTAGTTCCTCAAAACAGAATATGTGTGACATTTTTGGCAAATATCATTCTAAAATCTGGTAGCAGATAGGTGCAGGGAAAATTAACACCCTCTTTGTACGGGCCTGCAGAAAGAACAGCGATAATAAGGAGGAAGGAAACCGAGAGCAACCTGAGGACAGTCTGTCTCCTTCCAAGACCAGCCTTGGTGGCTCTATTCCGGATGGATCTCACCAGCATCATGGGAAGTGGTAGGCGTGGGGAGGTTCCGAAATCCCAATATACGTTTTTTAAAGGACTTGAAGGAGGGGCCCCTGGGCAGCTCAGTAGGTTGAGAGACCAACTTCGGCTCAGGTCACGATCTCACGGTCTGTGAGTTCAAGCCCCGCGTCTGGCTCTGTGCTGATGGCTCGGAGCCCGGAGCCCGCTTCGGAGTCTGTGTCTCCCTCTCTCTCTGCCCCTCCCCTGCTCGTGCTCTGTCTCTCTCTCTCCTTCAAAAATAAAATTAATAATTTTATTAAATTAATAATTAATTAATTAACTAAAAAAATCTCAAATAAATAACAATAAAGGACTTGAAGGAAAACAGTGGAGACTGTGGTTATTTTAGTGGAATCATAGATTTCACACTGGGAGGGACTTGGGAACCCTTCTCTAACCCTCACATTTTATAAAAGAAAAATTCAAACCCAGAGAGGTAGATCAACTTGCTCAGGGACACACAGCTAGCTAGCGAACAGCACGGGCACAAGTAAACTTTAATTCAGAAAAAAATAAAAGGATCAGCAAGAACTGAATTCTCTGCTTCAAAATGACGAGCCAGATACACCTTTCATTTATGTCCCTCAACTGAAATCCTCGGTATAAGACAACGTATAGGGACAACACAGCGCATGGAATTGGCCGAGCCCTGCTTTCCCGACCGGTCTGATGCGCAGAAGCTTTTGCCTTGATGACAGATCCGCCTCTCCCGATGCCGAACGTCGTCATCACGTCAAATAAACGTCTTCCACTTGGGGTGAGAGGCCAAGGCCAAGGCTTGCTTCATTCCAGAGGCAAAATAATCAAACCATGCCACATTTTGACTCCGATCACATGGAAACGTTTCCCGTCGGACCAGAACCAACAGTGGTTCGGGTGACGGAGGCCAAGAATAGTAAGAGGGAGGAGAAGACAGGGCGGAGGGGAGGAGGAGAAAGAGAGATGGAAAGAAACAGTCCGCGGAAGAAGGAAGGCTTTGGGAACATAGAGGGTCCGGGACATTCCGGAGGATGATGGCAAAAAATGTTGTCATTGCCCCAAAGAATAACCAATATTCCCTCAAGGCAAGAGCTCCCGATAGCTGATACAGATCTGACGTTTTCATGACACACACAGACCGAGAGCCGCCTCGTTTGGGGAGCTGGGGGTTCCTGGATCCTGATGATGAACTGTTGCGATTTGGCATTTCCGAGGTAAAGACGGGAGGGACCGTCCAGCTTCGGAAGAACCCGGGGCTAGTGCCGCAGACCATCGGGGGACCCTCCAGAGCCACCCGTCCCCTCGGCCACCTGCACTTGGTTGGAACCTTCCCGGGGAAGCTCTCGGCCCCACGGACCATGACCTCACGCGCCCCTCAGTCACTCTGTACCAGAGCCCCCCCGCCTCCTGGCCGGCCTCCTTGACCTCAGCAGACCGGCTTCCTCTGGCCGGACCTGTTGCTTCTCATTGGCTCCCTTGCTGTCGATCTCCCTCCAAGCTTAAAATAAATAAATAAATTAATTAATTAATTAATTAATTAATAACGCTCTGGTCTATGAAGGCCTACTTGCCCAGAAAAGCCCCATTTCCTTCTGCAGCGTCACTGAGTGACAGGTTGCACCCAGGGCCCGGACCCTGCAGGCAGGGGAGGGAGCGGAGGGTCCTGCGAAGGAGTAGGGGTGGAGGGAGGAAGGCGGAGGCCGGAGCCTCATCGTGCAGAGCAGCAGACTCTGCACGGACGTGAGTCAGGTCCTTCCCACGGCACCTCCGACTGCATCCCAGACTTTTTGAGGGCTCATCCCACGTATCCAAAGCATCCTATGCGCGAAATACGCTTCAGGGGCCACTAACCTCGGTGGCAGGTTCTGGATTAGGCGACTGCCGCACGTCCTGACGTGTTAACACGTTTTCCTTCCGGACCTTGGGTCACTGCCGACATTCAGCGCCCTGGGTCATGCTACCTTCAACCACCGCGGCGGCCGTGTGATGGGGCAGGAAGGGGGGCTTGAGCAACAACCTGCATTCGAATCCGGATTGACTAGCCAGCAACACGGAAGCCTGCGTAGAATAGGGATGGTGTTGGCCGGCCAGCAGCCCGGCCTCCCGGAGCCAACCTCCACGCACACGGTGCACGGAGCCCAGCGACGGCAAGTGGCTCTTCTAAAATGCAGAGCAGTCCCTAGGGCCCGAGTCTTAGGCCTGGAGCGGAGAGCCCCGACCTCCCCGGGGCCGCCCCCCGTTTACTGCGCCATAAAATGCAGATGATCACATGTCCATTTGGAGGATTAGTTCGTCGTTAAGCTACCGGCACAGCCCATACGCCACCAACAGACATCTGGGGCCTTCCCCGCTCGAGTCTTTCTTATTAATATTCTTGCAAAAATAAGACTGTTCCCAAGAGGGCGCATTCTCGATCCGGCTAACACGTGGACCGGAAAGGGAGCTCATAAAAACCCATCAGGCTCGTCGGGTTGACTTAAACTGAGAAGAGCAAATTGGGGGACACGTTATTTCTAAAACTTTCCATTTTTTTAATTTCATGTCTCATTTCTTTGTTTTATTTTCTAGGGAGAGAGAGAAAGAGAGTGCCAGCGGGAGAGGGGCAGAGAGAGACAGAGACAGAGAGACAGAGAATCTTAAATAGGCTCCCCGCAGCATGGATCTGTGTGGACTTGATCCCACAACCCTGGGATCATGACCTGAGCCAAAATCAAGAGTCTGACACTCCACTGACCGAGCCCCCCCGACGCTCCTAACTTTTTCCATTTTGAAGAAAAGGGGAATCCTGTGCATTCTTAATTGGACTAATTCACTGGCCACCAAAAAAAAAAAAAAAGTTATTTTTCTTAAAACAAAAGGAAACCATCCAATCTGCTCCGGATAACTTAGCTGTGCGTGTCAGGCCGGGGCTCCGCCTGTGAGCGCACATTCAGCCTCGCCCCCCTCTCCCTGGCAGCCTCCCCCTCCCCTGCCGGCACTGGGACTCCAGGTCGCTGGGCCGGTTCTTAGTTGAGGACAGGACGGCACCGAGGCGGTGTCACCACTACTTACTGTAGACGTTGACTCTGTGGAAGCTGCACACAGCGTGTCCACATCCGTGCGACGTGGTTCCGTGTCCTCAGGTTCTGGGTCTTTTAGCTCCTGCCCCGCACCCGCCCCCCACCGGGGTGCAGACCGAGCTCCACATAAGGAGGCTTGTCTCACACCCCACCTTCTCGTCCAGAACCTAACGACGCTTCTGGCCGCTCTTTCTCCGTTCAAAGTCATCATGATTTAGACGTGCCTTCGATAACGGATACAATCAGAAAAGGATCCGGTGTCCATCCGCGGAATTTCCTTTAGTGAAATATAAGCGCTTAATGTTAAAAACTTCAAACAGCTTTCAATTCGAAGAAGCAGAAATTAGCCGTGAGGTTTTTTTTTTCCCCCCAAGGCCACGTTCAAAACAAAGTAGAAGGTGTCTCTATGTCCCAGACAGGAAAGCGGACATAGGAGATTTACTGTCTCCAAGGAGTATGTGTGTTTCTTTTTCTTTTCTTTTGTCATTTTAAACTGATAAGGATCTTCCCCATTGTGTTTTTGATACAATTGTTTAGACATTGAGTGCTTCTCATCTCGAAACACCATGGAATTCCCAAAATTACAGTAACAGCAACAAAAGTTGCTGACAAAAGTTGGGACAGAGGAGTTGTTTTTCAAGAATCTCTACCTCTGAGGGGAGCCCGGGGGGCTCCGTAGATTAAACTGTGTTACTCTGGATTTGGGCTCAGGTTATGATCTTACGGTTCGTGAGATCGATCTCTGAATCAGCTCTATGCTGACAGTGTGGAGCCTGTTTAGAATTCTCTCTGCCTCTCTCTGCCCCTCCCCCTCTTGTGCTCTGTCTCTCTCTCAAAATAAATAAATAAACTTAAAAAAAAAAAACCTCCACCTCTACTCCATAGCCCCTGCCCCCTTAGAGGTGATGGAACTGGCAGAGTTTGGAGGCTGGTGGGGCTGGAGGCAGGAAGGAAAGTAAGAGTACTGAGTCAAGGGGCGCCTGGGTGGCTCAGTCGGTTGAGCGTCCGACTTCGGTTCAGGTCATGATCTCGAGGTCTGTGAGTTCAAGTCCCGCATCGGGCTCTGTGCTGACAGCTCAGAGCCTGGAGCCTGTGTCAGATTCTGTGTCTCCCTCTCTCTCTCTCTGCCCCTCCCCTGCTTGCACTCTATCTCTCTCTGTCTCTCAAAGATAAATAAACCAAAAAAAAATTTTTTTTTAAAGAGTACTGAGTCAAGATCCACTTTTGGGTTTTTATCTCACAACTGAAAAAAGCGGGTAGTGCCGTCGTTCAAGTGGACTACACTGAAAGAAGAGGAGATCTGGGGAATTCCGAGTTAATTTGCACACGCCGACTCTGAAAGCCTGTGAGGCATGTGTTTGGGGTGCTGGAGGGACAGGCAGATATCCAGGTCAGAGCTCAGAAGATTACCCCTCAGCAGTGGTCGCGGAAGCTCATCAGAATATAGAAGGTCACTGAAGTAACTCGTGCAGGTGGAAATACTTAGGGAACGAATTTGTTACAAAACTCAGAGGTACTCACGAGGGTTTCTGCATTTTGACTGAAGTGAGGAGAAGCCAGTGTCTCAAGGGGGGGAGAGTCCAACAAAGAAAATGTGTCAGAGGGATCCCGTAGGATGTCTTTGACACGCAGCACCGTAGAAGTTGCTGGCAACCCAAGAGGAAACACTGTTGGTGGTAGAGTCAGGGTGGAAGGCACAGTGAGGAGCCCATGGAGTACGTGGAAAGTGAGGGATAAATATGGCGGGGGAGCAGCATTACCCACTGTTCGGGCTGAGACAGAGAGGAGGGCTGGGCTAATAGCTGGAGGGAAACGGGACTTGGAATCATCATACACTTTGAAGGATAAGGAAGCATGTTTAGATGCTGACCCACACAGGAAAGGGGAGGGACTCTCAAGGAAGAGAGACAAAGACACTCAGGAAGAGAATAGGGCTTTCGAGGGGTAGGAAAGGAGACCCTCACTTGGACAGGCATCGGGTCCAAGATGGCGGGGGACACGTCCGGTAATGGACTGGGAAGAAATCAGGGCAAGGTGACAGAAAGGTACACGGCTGTAAGTCCCAGCTCTGACACTGTCTAACTGAAGGGGTGAGACTGCGTCTCTCAAAAAGACGTTGGATTCCAACTCCCAGTACCTCAGAATGTGACCTTATTTGGAAAGAGGGTCTTTGCAGATGGTCAAGTTAAGATGAGGTCATGAGGGCCGGCCCTAATCCAATGCAACTGTGTCCTTATAAAGAGAAGAAATTTGGACTCAGAAACAGACATCTACAGAGGGAGGACCGGGTGAAGACACAGGGAGAAGATGGCCATCTGCGAGCCAGGGAGGCCTGCCAGCACCAAAGGCCAGAAAAAGGCCTGGGCCGGGTCGTTCCTCCTCAGTCCACGGGAGAAACCCACCCTGCCTACACCTTGCTCTGAAATTTCCAACATCTCAAACCAACAGCCTCCAGGATTGTGAGACAGTGAATTTCTGTGGTTTAAGCCACCCAGTTTGTGATCCTTTGTTACAGTAACCCCAGGACACTGATACAGCAAATCTTGGTTCCTAAATTTTGACTTAAACGGTGCTGAATTTTGGTATCTACCCTTGAAGGATTATTGGAAGTGTTCACTGAGACGCTACGTGCAAAGTCCTTAGTAAGCACTCAATAAAAGTTTCCTATGTATCCGGAGGAGGTTTGGGTGATAATTATAAATGCCTCTCATCAAACATGGATAATTAAAGCCTCTATTGTTAATGATATTAATTATCCTAATAGCAACAGCTGGGGAAACAATCACAACACACGTCCAGAACAACCGTTCGGGGTCACGCTTCAGTTGGCAAGCTCAGGGGCGTTTCAGCGTCGCGTGATTCCTGTCGATCTCGCTGCCACGAAGCGTGCAGATCTCAGCCTGGACGAGAGCAAGGGGACTGTGGGGGGCTGACTGTAGTGACGGTTTCCGGGGAAAATCACTTCCAGTAAGGATACCCACCAGATGGGACGAACACTGGGACAGCACCTTCAGGAGACTCGAGGATTCCAGAAGGGATTACGTAGCCAAGTCTTTACCAGAAAGAGGTAATAAACGTCCTTTGAAAGTGGACTTTGCCAACTCAAGGACCATATAACGTATCTTTGGCTTGTAAAACACTCTCATTTCATTCTAGTAATAAAGAGCAGCCTACTTTACAAACAGTAGGAATGAACTGTATTACAGGACACTTGTAGAGTGCTGGCGATGTGCGGGGAATTATTGCGACACAACACAACACACACACACACACACACACACACACACACACTCATTTATATACTTTGTGAATCCTTTACTAGAATGAAAGTATTGCTATCATCCCCATTTTAAAGATGAGGGGAAAAATGGGAAAGACAATTACTTACGGAACTTGCCCCTGGTCAACAGTCACCCAAATAGTAACCTTTGTTGCTCTCTTCTACCTTTTTCCTGGAAAACCATAACTGAAAGAAGAAGCACAAGGTAAAGATAGTTTTCCTTGTGTTGGGACCTTAGTGACAATAGCTGGTGGGAGGGTGATGTCATTAAGTCTCAAGGCCGTCATTCGGGAGAGACACCGAGAACCATGCCTCAGCCACAGATCTGTTAAGCCATCAGGATAGTGGAGAAGCCTGTGAGACAAAAGGGATGTGAATGAAACGGTCCAGAACCTTTAAAAGCATCCTTAAGATCTGAGAGTGGAGGAAACGCACAGGGGAAGTGAGGATAAATTAATTAAAGCTCATCCACAAAGCTGAGAACGCTGAGACAGTCATTTCTCCGTATATAAAATAATAAAGTCTATGAGCCCGAATTTTAAAGTTTGAAAGACAAAACTTTAAGGTGTTTTTGTTTGTTTGTGACTTTGTTTTTAAACCTAGGAAAATACGGGAGTTTCTTTCTTTCTTTCTTTCTTTCTTTCTCTCTTTCTATTTCTCTTTTTTTTCATTTTTTGAGGTATAATTGGGATATAACATTATATTAGTTTCAGCATAATTATTTGATATTTGTATATATTTGGAAGTCTTTTTTTAAATTTTTTAAATGTTTATTTATTATTGAGAGAGAGAGAGAGAGAGAGAGAGCATGAGCAGGGGAGGAGCAGAGAGAGGGGGAGACACAGAATCTGAAGCAGGCTCCAGGCTCTGAGCGGTCAGCACAGAGCCCGGCGCGGGGCTCAAACTCACGGACCGCGGGATCATGACCTGAGCTGAAGTTAGACATTTAACCAACTAAGCCACCCAGGCGCCCCGGAAGTCCTTCTTAAATGAGTCTTTAAAATGCAATTGATAAGTGAACAACAACAACAAAAAAGGTAAGTTTGGCTATATATACGAAGATTGAAATAAACTTTGAAAACAAAATTCTAAAACAGATTATAGACAGAGCAAAGGTATTTCCAACTCAAAGCATGAAAGAAATCAGTAGCCAGAATATATAAAAACCTGCTATAGGCCAGTCAGATTAACAACCAAAATAGAAAAATATAAATAGAAGGGGAACCTCGAATATTTAAAAGTTATACAGAAATTCTCCACCTTATGAGAAGTCAGAGATAAAGTAAAGCAATGAGCTGTCACTCCAAAACTATCACACTGAAAAAAGTTTCAAAATCTGATAGTTTTTTTTAAAAATATAATTTAGTGTCAAATTGGTTTCCATACAACACCCAGGGCTCATCCCAACAGGTGCCCTCCTCGATACCCATCACCCACCTCCCCCCCCCCCCACCCCCCATCTACCCTCAGTTTGTTCTCAGTATTTAAGAGTCTCTTATGGTTTGCCTCCCTCCCTCTCTGTAACTTTTTTTCCCCTTCCCCTCCCCCATGGGTTTCTGTTAAGTTTCTCAGGATCCACATATGAGTGAAAACATATGGTTATCTGCCTTTCTCTGCCTGACTTATTTCACTTAGCATAATACCTTCCAGTTCCATCGACGTTGCTACAAAAGAAAAGATTTCATTCTTTCTCGTTGCCAAGTAGTATTCCATGGTATATATAAACCACGTCTTCTTTATCCATTCGTCAGTTGATGGACATTTAGGCTCTTTCCATAATTTGGCTATTGTTGAACGCTCTGTTATAAACATTGGGGTACAAGTGCCCCTCTGCATCAGCACTCCTGTGTCCCTTGGGTAAATTCCTAGCAGTGCTATTGCTGGGTCATAGGGTAGTTCTATTTTTAATTTTTTGAGGAACCTCCACACTTTTCCAGACCGGCTGCACCAGTTTGCATTCCCACCAACAGTGCACGAGGGTTCCCCTTTCTCCACAGCCTCACCAGCATCTATAGTCTCCTGATTTGTGCATTTTAGCCACTCTGACCGGCGTGAGGTGGTATCTCAGTGTGGTTTTGTCAAAATCTGATAGTTGTAATAATTGAAGAAAATATGTAGCAGTGAGAACTCCCATATGTTATTACTACGAAGGTAAAAAGTCACAACTAACTTGGAGAATAATTCGAGGAAGACAAAAAAGGTGCAGACACATGACCTAAAATAGCCATCACTGTCTGTGTACAACCCAGAAAAGGTCACTCGCCTGAGGGCAGGAAAACATGTAGAGAATGTTTGCCCAGCTTTGTCTGAAATAGCGACAAAGATTGTTCGGTTGATGAAATTTTAGTCAAACTCCCGAGCCTTCTCTTAGGTGCATCTATGCCCTACCTTGCAAAATCCAGTTTTAGCAAAAATTCTGCTAAATTAGAATTTAGCGAGAACCACCCCCCCCCACCACCTCTGATATCTGATCTGGTTCCTCATTCCCCCACCTCCACCCCCACTCCCAGGTGATGTGTGATCACCATGGCAGGCCTCCAGCAAGAATCCTGGGAGATCAGTTTAGCCAGAACCCCCCTTACACATGGTGCTTCTGCTTACTAATTCTCCCTCCACTGACCCCCACCATGCTCTTTGGTTATAAATTCCCACTTGCCCACACGGTATTTGGAGTTGAGCTCAATATCCCTCCCCACTGCAAAATCCTGTTACAGTGGTTCTCATGCCGACCATGATGGTCCTGAATAAGGTCTACCTTCATCTTTGACGATAGAGGAACACTGGAGACAACCACATGGCCATCCGAATGGCAATGGATAAATAAAACACGGGATCTGCATTCAATGGTCCCAACTGTATCGGGTCACGTGGCTACCTTACTTCAGACCATCACACTCGGGGCAAGGAACTATTGACCAATCATGCCCTGGCCAAGAACTTTCACGGAGATGCTAACAGAATCATGGCCTCATTTCTATCTTAGGGGAGTGAAAGGAAGAAAGCCATTGTCAAACGTTGGGGGAAACTGGAGAAAGGTGGTGTCTCAGAATTCCTGGGAGTAGAGAGGGTCAAAAACATGACCAAAGTCAAGCAAGACACAGAGAAAAGGGTGTTCGTTGTTAATAAATGGAATGGGCCGTAGATTGAAGGAGAAAAGCAATAAAGGAAACTCAGTTCTTCCAAGATGGAAAATTAGCCTCTCTTCTGCCAATATGGAGCCTCTAGGCATGATTGGAAAAGTAGTTGTTCCCCCAAGAAATGCTATCACCTCTTGCCAGAAAACTGCCAGAATGTATAGTGTCTCTGAAGGGATTTGTACAATATGGGAGTGTGGGGTATATTTATGGGAAGGGAAGGAGATAGTGAAAAGAAAGACACTCTACATCCAATTTAGAAATAGTCCAACTGGGTATTTCATGGAGGGAGATCCCAACAGAGAGGGAGGAAATGAATGGGGTCAAATAACACACAGACAAGGCATTGGTTTTCACCAGGTATGGACACGATGTCCCCTGAGATAAGCAGGAAGGACACCCAGAGGTGAGAAGTTGTTACTAAGTACCCGGATGGAGGAAAGCGAGTCCAAGTGTGGACAGGAGTTTACCGTTAGCGATTTCTAACACCCATGGAATAAGGAAAAGATCGTATTGAGGGTGTGAAGGTCAGGGATTAAGTTAATGTCACAAGAAGTCTTGAAAAATTGGCCCAGCCACTTTAGGGAAACTAACAAGAGATCAGTTTACGGATTACTGGAACCACGGAGGCCAAACTGAGGTTGGAAGTTTCAACATCCGTCATGGATCTCATCAGCACATCTGGGTGGCTTTACTCATCAGGGTTTGGCAGCTGGGGAGCAGGGCCGGTTTGATCTAAGGATAGAGTTTGGCAACGCTGTGAGGATGGGTATGGGAAGGAGGGGATAATCGTGAGAACGGTCCCTTTGATTTGATTATCCTGCTTTGTTGTGAACGTCCAGATGTATTGGCTGATAATGAAATGGTTCGGTCCTTTCTCAGATCCTAGCGTGGGTTCAAGGATCTTGTATGGCAGCTGGTGGAAAAGACTGGCTAGGTGGTCTCCTAAACGAAATCTCCAGTTTATCCTTCGAAATCCTGGCTCCTTCCTTTCTTTCTTTTCTTTCTTTCTTTCTTTCTTTCTTTCTTTCTCTCCTTCCTTCCTTTCTTCCTTCCTTCCTTCCTTCCTTCCTTCCACCTTCTTTCCTTCCTTCCTTCCTTTTTTCTTTCTTTCTTTCTTTCTTTCTTTCTTTCTTTCTTTCTTTCTCTTTCCTTCCTTCCTTCCTTCCACCTTCTTTCCTTCCTTCCTTCCTTTTTTCTTTCTTTCTTTCTTTCTTTCTTTCTTTCTTTCTTTTCCTTCCTTCCTTTTCTTTCTTTCTTTCTTTCCTTCTTTCTTTCTTTCTTTCTCTCCTTCCTTCCTTCCTTCCACCTTCCTTCCTTCCTTCCTTTTTTCTTTCTTTCTTTCTTTCTTTCTTTCTTTCTTTCTTTCTTTCTCTCCTTCCTTCCTTCCTTCCTTCCACCTTCCTTCCTTCTTTCTTTCTTTCTCTCTTTCTTTCTCTTTCTTTCTTTCTTTCTTTCTCTCCTTCCTTCCTTCCTTCCACCTTCCTTCCTTCTTTCTTTCTCTCTTTCTTTCTCTTTCTTTCTTTTCTTTCTTTCTTTCTTTCTCTCCTTCCTTCCTTCCTTCCTTCCTTCCTTCCTTCCCTTTTTTATCTGTGCTAGCTTCACATTGTGTTGGATTCTTGACTGGAAGATTGTGTCGGCAGTGGGAGCACTCTTCACAACTCTGCATGTCTTAGATAATATCCTTTCTTGTACCACTTCTCCATTAGTCCCAGAAGAATATTTTGTGTAGAACTGCTCAGATTTGGGGGCACAAGTGAAAGAAGCCATGGGAGGCAGCATAGCTCATTTTCACGGGCTTGGAAACCTGAATGGCAGCATCTTGAACAGCTCTCAACTTACAGGCAAAAATCCCAGGGTAAAAAGGAATAAGACAGAGCTCTTGTGGAGAAAAAAGGGGGGAAGGGGCAGGACAAGATAGGGTAGGTAACCTTTTATATACAAATAAATATATATATGTATATAAAAATATATATGTGTATGTATACATACATATGCAAAACATATATGTTTTATATATACATACATGTATATGTATGTATACTTGCATGTGTTTTATATATGTTTTATACATAAACACATGTTTTATATAAATATTTATAAATATACATGTGTTTATACATAAACATAAACATACAAATGTTTATGTATAAACATATATAAATGTTTTATATATGTTTATAAAACATATATATGTGATATATGTTTTATATGTTTATAAAATATATATGTTATATATATTCTTTCTGTTTTATATATGTATAATATAATATTTTATATTATATTCACTTGAATGGTCTCCTAAAGTCAAACCTCACCAATCCCCTCTATTTCGTGGACACAGACATTTATTGACCTCCTTCTATGTGCAAGGCAAGGCTGGTCTTACCTGCGTTGTTACATCAGCCTAGTTGACTTCCTTTAGCTTTGCTGGGATAACTCATTCCAGAACAAGGCAGCAAATGTTCGTCCTTTCAATATGTTCTTGGACCAGTGACCTGCATTGGGAAACGAGACTTGCTGAAACTGAGAGTTAAAATCTCCCGTGGCTTTATTGGAATTCTGAAAAGAATAACCGGTTAATCCCAAATAAGTTCTTCTCCCTTTATCAGTGATGGGCATCTGATTCAATTGCTTTGCTGGCAAACGATATAGCTCTTTCATGGGCTATTTTCAAAAGCTCATAACATTAAAAAACTCATTTGCGATTTTCTCAAGACCCCTATGGAGTCAATTTATGCCAAGCACTTGAATAGTTTCACATTTCATGAGAAATGTTAGGCTAAATTTTTAATAAATATCTTTTATTATCACAATAGATATGTATACTACATTTGTGTTGGTGTATTTATGCTGGTAAAATGTGAATCTGATTGGTGAAGTTGAAACAAAACCATTATTTTCAATGGATCATAATTATTTTCTCATAAGCCCAATTCTATAGAAGCATGGATCTGAACATTATTAGACTGATAAATTGTCAGCTCTTTCCAAATTTGGGCTCAACTTATTCAGAATGGTATGAATCCAATCAATTTCTGTACTTGTCTTTCTAAAATTAGGTGTTTCAACATTTTCTTGGCCTTTCTTTTGTCTAATTTTAAGCCTTACATATATTTTATTATCTAACTATATTCATCGATTATTTATCTGAGATGTACACCTCATTTCTCACTCCATAAAATAGAAGATATCAAAATCTTTTTAGAGGAGTATAACATGTTAGATATACAAAGAAAACTCTATATCATTAATCCTCATGGTAGAAACAGATCCAGGTATCTAGGAAAGTTTCTCAAAGCCAATGTACTAAATAACAACTTAGCTAATGGCTAATGTTAGACTCTGAAACAGTAATCTCCCAGTCTAGTGTTCTTCCCATTATAATCATAAAGAACTGCTTACGTTTTTCAAACGTTCTCCCTGTGTATACAGATTCTCTTACATCTTCTGTATTTGGTGATAATTATAGATTGAATGCTTATGTCCCCTCAAAATTCATATGTTGAAATTCTAACTCCCAATGTGATGGTATTAGGAGGTGGAACTTTTGGGCATCAATCAGGTCATGAGAATGGAGCCGTCATGAATGGGATTGGTTCTCTTATAAAGAGACTTCAGAGAAGTCCCTCGCCCCTTCTGCCATGTGGGGACGCTGGGGGAAAGAACGCCATCTGTGAACAAAGAAGTAGGCTCTCACCACACCCCCAATCCATTGATGCCTCGATCTTGGACTTCCAGGCTCCAGAATGGTGAGAACCAAATATCTGCTGTTTATAAGCTGCTCCGTATATAGCATTCTGTTTTAACAGCCAGAAAAGAAAGGACAGGGATGGACTCAACTTTTCTACTGGAAACGGTCTAAGTTAGATATTCAACCTGTCTCCACATCAGCTCATAGAGCTCCCACAGGGGCATCACAGGGATGATGGGGGTGGAACACGTGGAGGGGTGACTCACAATGTCATGAGACTATCTACTTATACGTCACATCCACTGGAATGCACCTTCTAGAGAGATCTAGCCCTGTGGCTGCCCGCCATGATATATGCAGTGATCCGCAGAGTGTAACCAGGAATCTTCACAAAATGATTTATTAAACACTTGTTAAGTATCATGCACTTTGCACAGTGATCTTGTGAAATTGAAAATTATACTCTATCCAGTCGATTCTGGGTGCTAAGAGGTTAAGCAGTCTGCTCAAGGCTATGTGGAAAAGCTGGTGTATCATACAAAGTCTGTGTTCTCGATATCTCAAAGAACCTCCTAAGATAACATGCGATTTAATGAGGCTTTTCCAAAGCCCATTTAGGGTTTTACTTCATTACTATTCTTTGGCAAGGTCTGTCTTTGTATTTACTGGGCAGAAGAACAATTCTTTTTTTGTCTAAGGGCATTGCCTTTATAGAAATGCTAACAAAAAAAAGAATAAGAAAGGGTTAGTATAAAAGCTATCAGTTTGGGAATCCGTTTCTTAAAAAGACTAATCAGACAGCTCCAATTCAGAACTGAGGAATAAACATACATATTTGTTTCTTCACCTTCCAAAGACCTCCACTGAAATTAAATATTAAAAGTTCAAAAGGAAAAAAAAAAGTAGACTAAGGGCAGGTAATAATCAACAACAGTTGAGAGATTTCCACAAATTTCTGGAAGGAGGTGGGGAGGATGGAAACAAGACACAGAGAGATAAATGACTGGGCTGCTTTAAAAAGGAGACCAATCTAGCTTTTGGAAGTCAGAGGGCATGGGTTCCGAATGAGTAAACAGCACAGAGGTTGGTATTTAGAAGTTGGACTAGGGGCGCCTGGGTGGCTCAGTCGGTTAAGCATCCCTCTTCAGCTCAGGTTATGACCTCACAGTTCCCGAGTATGACCATGCGTCAGGCTCACTGCTGTCAGCACAGAATTCGCTTCAGATCCTCTGTCAGCCTCTCTCTCTGCACCTCCCCGGCTTGCGCTCTCTCTTTCAAAAATTACTAGAATTTTTAAAAAAAGAAAAGAAAAGAAAGTACAGACAGGTCAAAAATAAATAAAATTTTTAGAAAGGAAAATACAGACGAGATCCAGGAACGAGGACCAACAGCAAACTGATAAAAATTCCAGAAAGAAAGAAAAAAATAAATAAAGGAATAGAAGTGGCAGACGTAGCTTTCTCAGACCTGAGGAAGACCATGAGTTTTCAAATAAAATTCCCCATTAGCAGCTCAGCACGCTGAAGACACGGGCAAAAGAGACAGACGAGACTGTCGAGTACTGACATAATTTCTTTCTTAAATGGCTGGTAGAATTCACCAGTGAACCCATCTGGGTCTGCTGCTTTCTGTTTCAGAAGATGATTAATTATTGAGTCAACTTGTATAATAGATGTAGATTTATACAGATTGTCTATTTCTTGTGTTTTAAGCAGTTGTGTCTTCAAGGAACTGGGCCGTTTCATCTAGGTTATCAACTATGCACCATACAGGTGTTCATAATATACCTTTATTACCCTCTTAATGTCTATAGGATCTGTAGTGATGTCTGCTTTTTCATTTCTGATATTTTTAATTTGTGCCCTCTGTCATTTTTCCTAGGTAGCCTGGCTAGAGACTTATCAATTTTATTGGTCTTTTCAAAGAAACGGATTTTGGTCTTGTTGATTTCCTCCATGGATCTCCCTTTTCAACTTCACTGATTCCTGTTCTAATTTTTTTTAGTATGACCTTTCTTCTGCTTCCTTTGGATTTTATTTGCTCTTTTTTTCATATTTTTATTTTAAACATTTCCCCTATTTTACTAAGTTTTGATTAAACAACAAACACTGTACACAAAATACTGGCTCTAGAGTCATGGGTCATGTTCTTGGAATCTTGTAAAATCCAGTGGAAAATAAAAGTTAGAAGACTTAAGGCGACAACAGCCATAGCCTGTGCAGGGCAACATCTGAGATCTGGCTTCCAATACACTTGGTCTAGATCTTGACCCTGACACAGACCAATGTTTGGCCTCAGGCAGTTATATAATCCCTCTGCACCTCAGTTTACTCGTCTGTGAAATGGGAACAGTAATACTTACATTATTTAAGAAGCATCAGATTTAGATGTAAGGAAAATATTTACCATTGTACCTGAGGACAGAATGAGTGAGAGAAATCCCGTAGAATTAGGCAGGATGAGGGGGAGGGGGAGAGGCAGGCTATGTTGAGGACGAGAGTGGAATGGATAGGACGCAGAACTGGCCATAAATTACCTCTAACCTACAGCAGAGAGAAACTTCTTGAGTTTAAAATATAAGATATAAATCACTTTGAACTGTATAGCTGTGTGTGACAAATGTCCCATGCTGTCGCCCCAAAGTCAGTCTGTTCTTGTCCTGAAGGGGAAAGAGCAAGAATGAGAAATAAAGAGCAGTGTGGGAGTAATACAGACGCGGATACATGTTTATATATTTGTATGCTTAGGTCATAGAAAAAAAATGCAAAACTGGCCTTAGCACAATGGAATAATAATTATTCTGCAAAGATTCCATTATCATGTATCTTGTCTATTTACACCGTCAGAACCCCCTCACTTTGCAAGCTCTCACTGAGAATTGTATGCCTCATTTTCTCTTGTACTCTAAGAACGGAAGTTTAAAAACATAATTGCGGGTGATAAAAAAAAATGCGCGTGGTCCTACAATGGCATGTTATTCAGCGTTAAGAATGAAGGTCATTGTGATACAGAACCTTGGAGACAACATACTCATCGAAGAAGTCAGGTACCAAAGGACAAATACTATGATTCCACTTACATAAGATACCTAGAGTTGTCAAATTCATAGACACAAAATAGAATGATAGCTGCCAGGCGCTGGGTGGGGGGGATGGGGAATTATTGTTCAAGGGACGTAGAGTGTCCTTTTGCCACACGAGAAGATTTCTGTGGACAGAGGGTGCTGATGGCTGCACAACGGTGTGAATATACTTAACGCCACCTAATGTGCATCTAAAAATAGTTAACCTGGTAAATTTTAGGTGACGTGTATTTTATCTGAATGTTTTAAATAGAAAAAACAACCCACCTCATTGGTATTTAAAGAAATGCAAACTAAAACCAAGAGAAATGTGAAAAACGTAAGCTGGCGCACACAGCCTCATGGCCGGGTGGGCTCTTAGGAAAACGAGTCTGTGTGAAAATTAAGCACCGTCAGGATCGAGTCCTACGTGGATTAGTGGAACGGTCTCAAGTTTAACGTGCATGTGATAAGCTCCGCAGAACACCCCCCCCCCTTGGCATCCTGTCTAAAGGGGACGAGGCCACTGGGCAGAGGAAGGAGGGAGGAGGTGAGGGTTACGCAGCCGGGTGGGTAGCAGGGCGCCGCGCCCACGTGGTCAGCCTCTCGCCGGCGGGACCTGACACCCAGGCCTGGCCTCCCTCGGTCCCGGCTCGGGACGAGGATCCCGAGGCTCACCGGGCGCGGGGAACCTGAACCCGGCTGGGCTCGCGTCCAAGTCCGCGCTCCCCCGCCCCGTCCCGCTCCGCAGCCGCGTTCCAACCGCGCCCCGTGAAGCCGCAGCTCCCGGGAGCCACCGTGGACAGGGCGCGACGGGGCGGAAGGGCGACTCTCCCAACGCGACCTCCGCCTCCTGTCCCCGCCCCCCCCCCCCCCGCCCCCGCACTTTCCCTGGCACTTGCCTCGGGCCTGTGGGCCTGGACGCCGTGCGCCGGGGGCTCTCTCTGTGCCTGGGCCTCGGGAGCGCGGGGAATGCGGGCCGCGGGGGGTCCGGGAGGTGCATGGGGGGGGAGGGGCCGCGGGGGGCTGGGGGGTGTGGCTGTGAGGTTCGCGGGGGCGCAGGGGGTCTCGGAGGTCGCAGGGGGGCTGCGGGGGGCGCGGGGGGTACGGGGGGCGCGGAGGCCACGGGGGGCGCGGGGCGCGGGCTCCTCGGCCCACGCCCCGCAGTTGCCGCGCGGGCGGGGAGGCACGCCCGGTATGTGGAGGGCGACAGCTGCAGGGTTGCCGCGGCCGGGCCGGAGGGGAATTCTTTGCCAATGACCGCAGGGGCCCGGCTCGGCCAGCTGTCCAGGCTCCGCGCGCCAGGGGTTCCAGGGTCGCCCGGAGGGTGTGGCTGTTGTCACCCAGCCGTCACCGCTGGGGGGGGGGGGTTGTTAAGCGTTTGTCGGGCCGAGTATGGCCGCAGAGGAAGTGACACGTTCAGGAACGTCCCTGCGCTCGGCTGACTCAGGCCTCGCACTCCGGGCCCGAGTCGCTGTGTGGACGCCTGGGAGCCCGCGGTGCGGGCTCCAGACCGGCTCTGCGAGGTGGTGCGGGCGGGGAGGCCAGGCCGGAGCTGCAAGGGACCGGGAAGAGGACACGCGGGGCTTCAGGCCCGGCCGCGTCCTGCGCGGGACCCAGTGCGCAGCCTGGGCACCCGCCCGCCGCCCGCGGAGCCCCACACCTCCAGCCACGTGCTGTGCATCCTGGAGGTAAATGAGCCTCTCCGCCTTCCCTGGATAAACCTTGGGAGAGGCTGTAACTTCTTCACTTGGAGGCAAGACGTCTTTTATTGGCAAACCCTAGGGGCCCACGACCTTCACCGGTGTCTGTGCACGCTGGGGCGAGACCCTATTCTTTTCCCACTTCCTAAGGAGCCTCAACTTCCTCGGGCTCTCCCTAAAGTTACAGCTCCTCGAGGAGGTGGTTTGAAGGCGGATTTTCTGCCGCCAGGCGCCCGCTGTTCCGTTCCCCCAGCGATCCTGCTTTTCCCTAAATCAGAATTAGGCCCACAGCCCCAGATGAAAGAGCCTGTCCTGAACCACACGGCGCATTCTTCCTCCTCCAGCGTGAACTCAAATACCACATTTGTATTTTAACAGCTGCTGCTCCCCAAGCAAACGTATTCATGTAGAAGATTCAGAGTTATTACTGTTTTTTTTTCCCCCACTACATAGACAACAGATTCCCTGGGAGCACAGTTTTCTTAAGTAGCTGGGTTGTCTAACTTCGGTTGTTTTTATTAATTTATGAATCAGCCAGTTAAGAACAAGAAAGCGAAATGCGAGAAATCAGGTGGAAGAGGTGAAGGGGGAGGGACAGGGCTGACGCGGGAGGGGGCTGCCTGCGCAGGTCTCTGCCAACTGGTCTGTAAGGCTGTGGCAGGATTCCGTCAAGGGCCACGGCCTGGGGACAGACCACAGGCCAGACCACAGCTTTGCGTGGTGCCAGATGCTGCCAGCGGGTTTTCTCCCTCCGTGCACTTTTCCCTCCTATTTTCGTAACCTGAGACCAAGTTTAGACCACCTCTGTACAAGCCAGTCAGGGAAGGCTTCTAGGAGGAGGTGATATCCGAAGCCAGGTGTAAAAGAGGACCAGGACTTTTCCAGGCAGACCAGCCGGAACCATAGGCATTTGCACGGAATGTGAGCGGCCCTGAGGCTCAGCCGTGCAGGTAGGGACGGGGCCCTGCGGCCATCAAGATAGCAGGAAGATGGCCTGAGCCTGGCCGCACTGAGGAACAAAGTCCTGGAGCTCCATTCTGCAAGCTGAGGGGGGCAGGAGGGGGAGGGGATCCTTCCCGCTTCCTGAGCGCCTCGTTCTAGGGAAGACGGAGTAGAAAGGGGATTGACCCCAGGCAAGAAGGCACTTCGGGTCAGGAAGTGGGAAAGCTGTTGGAGGGTGGCAGTTAAGAGAGGTGGACACTTCAAAAGCCATTCAGGCAGCAGCGCACACAGAGGACAGCCGAGAGGCTCGGTCCCCAGCTCCTGACCCAGGTAACTGACTCCCTCCGGGAGGGTTGGGGGGGAGGGTCAGGAAATGAAGTAACCATTCGGGGGTCTTGAAAGGAGAGTAAAGCCGGTAACATGCATCGGATGTGTGTCTGCCGGGCATCTGGCCCTCGGCTAGAGGTTTTGAGGCATTTCCTACATTATTTCACAATCTTCTGGAAGCAACCCTAGGAAGTCGACTTCCATTTCACAGAAGCGAAATCTGACCATTAGAAAGATCGAGTCCACTAAGAAGTGTTCCTGCAACGTCGCTACTCTGTTTTTATGACCTTAGTTACCAGCCACGTGATCCCTGGCCCCTTGTATTTTGCAATTCTTCTAGAAATAATGATCCTTTTTTTTTCCGACAGGGTTCATTTTAAAAAGTTTTTCATGTTATTTACTAAGACTCTTCGGGGAATCGAGTGTTCCACAGTGCAAGTTTTTTTTCCCCCCCCCAAGAAATGAAGCTTATTTCTATAAATCCCACGACCTAGTTTCAATCAATCATGCCGATGTGTTTTTTTTTTCTATGTGTTTCTACATTGTTTGCTTCCTTCCTCACTATAGCATAATTGTGGTATTTTCATAGAAAAGTGTAGCTCCTCGTTATGGACATACATCATTAAATGGAGCATTTTTATGATGATTTCCCCACAAGTGAGGTCTGGATGACTGCTTATTACCGCTCTGCATGATGCCACAACACTCCACCTTCGCGCAGTTCATTAACAACTCTATACATTTGATCATTGAACTAATATTTATTTATTAAGTTATTTCTATTATTCGTGAGTGAAACGAACAAAAGTCCCTGCTCGGGTCGAGCTTGCGTTCTAGAGCTTCCGGTGGCGTTCTGGAAAGTCTTCGCCCTTCGCTGCGTGGTTCCTCCCGCACTGGTTTTAGGTAACATTTGGGAATGCTATGGCTTTACCAGTATGATGACTAACAAAGATGATTTCGAACGGCCAGGAAAATTATCGTTGAGACCCCGTGGTGGCCAAATGTAAAGGGATAAGAGGAAAATGGGTGTTTGCACCAACAGGTTTCTGTGTACTGACAGAAAATCAAAGTGCGGAAAGGATTTATCCCGTAAAATGGGGGTAATCACACAAAATGTCACTGCGTGCAAAATGCCACTGTGTTTATGCACTCACGTAAAACAACGCTGAAATAAAATCCTTACCTGTCGACCACATGTTTTATCACCTGATGCTCTTTTCCCTCAACAGGTACCTTTAGGCTTTAAATGGACAGCCTGTAAATGGTTGTTGTTTTTGTCCATTCTGCCACGCCTACTTGGAATCTGGAGGTTTCGATCATTTAAATGTCGTGTAACGATGAATGTGACCGAGGGCAAGTCAGCCATCTTCCTATTCATTCTCTATTCATGTCATCTTTTTTCTCCCTTTTTCCCATGTTTTCAGCTTTTGTTTTGGATGGGGTATTTTTTTCTTCGATTTTTTTTTCATCTCTGCTCTTTGTTATCAATGCCTCTTTGTTAAATGTTTCGCATTGTCCTGATGTTTATAATATCCACTTTTTCAATTTTTTTAAGTTTTGTTTATTTATTTTGAGAGAGACAGAGAGAGCATGTGCAAGGGAGGGGCAGAGAGAGGGAGAGAGAGAGAGAATCCCAAGCAGGCTCTGCACCGTCAGCACAGAGCCCAATGTGGGGCTCGAACTCACACACCGTGAGATCATGACCTGAGCCAAAACCAGGAGTTGGACGCTTCGCAGACTGAGCCACCCGGGTGCCCCAATATACATTTTTAACTTACACGTTTATGTAGAGCATAAGGAACACACATCCATAGAATTTTGTTCTTCCCTCCTGTTCTTTGCACTATTGTTGTTATGCATTTCACTTCAAATACAAACATTTCAGGGCACCGGGGTGGCTCGGTTGGTTAAGCATCTGACTCTTGGTTTCAGCTCAAGTCATGATCTCATGGTTCATGGGATTGAGCCCATGACAGTGTGGAGCCTGCTTGGGACGCTGTGTCCCCTTCTCTCTCTCTCTCTCTGTTCCTCCCCTGCTCATTCTTTCAAAAGAAAGGAATAAACTTAAAAAATAACATTTTGTATCTATTGCAAATCCCACAACTCATTGCCATTGTTTTGTGCTTCAGTTGTCTTTTAAAGAGATGGAGCGATTTTTTAAAGCTTTTGTATTTTTCACATATTTCCGGGGCTCTTAATTTCCCTTTTCATAGAACAAAGTTTCCTTCTGGTGCCACTTTCACTCAAGTCACTTCTTTCAACATTTCTGTAGTGCAAGTATATCGAAGAATTTACTCAAAATTCACTTGTCTGGAAAAGGCTTTAATTTCCTTTCATTTTGGCCTGGTAAAGACTTCTAGGTTAGATAACCTGTTTGTCAATACTTTAAAGATGTGTCTCCATGTTGTTGTTGTTGTTTTTAAATGCTTATTTATTTTTGAGACCAAGAGAGACAGAGCATGAACGGGGAGCGTCAGAGAGAGGGAGACACAGAATCCGAAGCAAGCTCCAGGCTCCCAGCTGTCAGCACAGAGCCCGACACGGGGCTCAAACTCACGGACTATGAGATCATGACCTGAGCCGAAGTCGGACGCTTAACCCACTGAGCCACCCAGGCGCCCCAATGTCTCCATGTTTTTATCTCGCATAGATTCTGAGTGAGGTCCTCAGCATTCCGTGTTTTTCCGTGTGTCATAGGCTTTTTTCTCTTGTGACATTTTTCTGCCCCTCCCTCTGTATCCTGTTGTCCTGGCTTTCCAACCATATATATATATATATATATATATATACACACACACACACACATATATATAATATATACACATGTATATAATATTTTATTATAAATATATTAAGTGAAAATATAATAAAAAGATATGATATATTCATTATGTTAATAAAATACAATTAATACATTAATATATTATTTATAATATATAATTATATATTGAAAACATAGTAAAAATATAAATCATAATAAACGTATAAATAATATAATACAAATAATATATACTTAACTGCTTGACTATATATAATATAATATAAAAGTATATGAATATATATTAAACATAAATACATATAATGCAAATACTGTAAATGTATACATAATTGACATACATATTTCACTACATGACACTGTCCCGGGGGCAGCGCTGGGGGCAAAAGAGCAGGTGCAGCCGGCCCAAAGTACGAGGACTGGCACATAGCACCAAACACCAGCATCGTGGCGGTCACCTGTTGGACCATTGTGACATGGCAGGTTCGACTCTACTCCTTTCCACCTAATTCTGATTTCGCCTTAGGATCTGCCTCAGTGTTTCCTCCCAGAAAGGCTCCCTGTACCCTCCTTCCTCTCCGTGACTCTGCCTCACCTCCCTGGCTGGGACAGGTGGCCCTTCGTTAATTGCACCGCACGCTGGGTTTCCCTCCGTCTCTCAACGTATTGTTCTTCATTCCGTCCTATCTTTTCATTTCTCTGTCTCCATAGCTACCCTGTGAAGTCCTTGAGAGCAGAAACTATGACTTTTATCTTTACCTCGAATAACGTGCCCTTTACTCACGACACATTACATTCTCCGTAAATGTTTGACGGGTGAATGAATGGTGTCTTTTACTGGGCTGTGAGCTCCAGGGGCAGGAATTGTATGTCCTCCGATTTCTGTTGTAACTTCCATTCGAGACACAAGAATTGATATGAAACGAAGTCTTAGTGGTTGCGTTCGGAACGCAGGATGGAAGGTCTGGACGAAGAGAAAGGTCGGCCACCACTCTTGCTAATTGCCTCGACATCAAGAAAACGGCAGCAGAGCCCGGAGAGGGAAGCAGGTCTCCTAGACACTCTTGTTTCTCCTCCAGGAACTTTCCTGGCCGGGACTCTGATATCTTTGCCTTTAGTTTTCAAACCACCTCCCTGGCTTGTGGCCTTTGACTGCAGCAACAAACATACTTTACGTGGTAGCCATAAAAATGGCCATGAAAGGATTGCTTGGCTTCCCGCCTGGCTTTATATTGTTAGTCTTGTCAATACCTATACTCTGTCCTCCTACAAACAACAGGTTGTTGTTTTTTGTTTTTTGTTTTTTTTAATAAATAACACTGGGGCGCCTGGGGCGCTCAGTCACTTGAGCATCTGACTTCAGCTCAGGTCATGATCTCGAGGTTCACAAGTTCAAGCCCCCTGTCGGTCTCTGTGCTGCCAGCTCGGAGCCCGGAGCCTGCTTCGGATTCTCTGTCTCCCTGTCTCTCTGCCCCTCCCCCGCTCACGCTCCGTTTCTCCCTCTCTCAAAAATAAATGAACATTAAAAAAGGGCAAAACATGGGGCGCCTGGGTGGCTCAGTCGGTTGAGCGTCCGACTTCGGCTCAGGTCACGATCTCACGGTCCGTGAGTTCAAGCCCCGCGTCGGGCTCTGGGCTGATGGCTCAGGGCCTGGAGCCTGCTTCCGATTCTGTGTCTCCCTCTCTCTCTGCCCCTCCCCCGTTCATGCTCTGTCTCTCTCTGTCTCAAAAATAAATAAACGTTAAAAAAATAAATAAATTTTAAAAAAAGGGCAAAACATTTACTGAGTACTAATTGCGCCAGGCACCTAGGTATTTTACAAGGAATATCACTATCATTGCACAGAATAGCAACGAGATTCCGAGACGTGATTAGATTTGCCCAAGGAAATATAACAGCAGGAAGCACGGCACAATTGGAGCCCCGGTTATGTTGCCGACAAAGTCCGTACTTTTACCGGTACCCAAACTTTATTCTCTCAATGTTTCTTAAAAAATAAAGGTAAAATATAAAGTGTATTATATGCATCAAATGATACATAAGATGCACAGACCTTGAAGTCAGACCAGAGGGCTTCACACTCAGGCTCCGCCCTGCTTTGGATACATTCTTTAAGGCTGTAACATTTGGGGCGCCTGGGTGGCTCAGTAGGTTAAGTGGCCGACTTCAGCTCAGGTCATGATTCCGCGGTCCATGAGTCTGAGCCCCGTGTCGGACTCTGTGCTGACAGCTCAGAGCCTGGAGCCTGTTTCAGATTCTGTGTCTCCCTCTCTCTGACCCTCCCCCGTTCATGCTCTGTCTCTCTCTGTCTCAAAAATGAATAAACGTTAAAAAAATTTTTTTAATGCTGTAATCTTCAACGCCTTCATCTGGAAAACAGAAATACTGACGACATATCCCTTTTTTTGGAAGACAGAATGAGGTCACATGAGTGAAAGGCGCTGTGCACATCACAAAGCACTGTATAAATGTTAGTCATTATCCCAAACATCGTGCAGCTTGAGAAACAGCAAGGAAGAAATCCCTCCCACCTTACAATGCGTCTAATGGCCATGCTATGATTTTCAGCCAGCAAATACCCGCTTCGGACTCTGTGTCTCCCTCTCCCTCTACCCCTCCCCTGCTCCCTCTCTCTCTCTGTCTCTCTCAAAAAACAAAAATAAAAACATTTAAAAAAGAAGAAAAGGCAGCAAGATGGGGACGCCCTGTGCTCTAGGGACCAGAAACAACAGTAAACTGAGGCATTAAACACGGAAGAGGGAAGAAGGGAACAAGGATCAGAAGTGCAAAGAAGAGGGGCAGTTGACAACCGTATGTAGGGCTGTTCCTGTTTAAACTCAGAAAAACAGGGTCCAATTATTTATGAGGTAGTGAACTAGGTGCAGAAATCCTACTTCCAGGAAGATTGCCCGTGGACTTTGCCGGGCACAGAACTGTCTGAGTGATTCCCCGAAGTCCGTGTGAAAAGCAGCAGGGGTCTCCACTCCCCCCGCCAGGGGGTCTGGCGTGGCTCTGTGCCTGGGCTTTGTGTCACCAAGCCACTTCTGTCCCCTTTGCCCATGTGGGCTTGAGGCGGGCTTGCCGAAATCCTTCCTCAGCTGTGAATTCTGCTGATGTGAAATGTCCATCAACATGGTTTTAATTCCATAAGGATATTTTCCCCCAGGTTCCCAACTTACCCGTGTTGGAAATAATTAGAAAAAGAGACAACTGGGTTGGGAGGAGGTAAGAAAAGGAGGTGAAAGGGAAAACAAGAAAAAGAAAGAAACAACAAAGCAAGGAGTGCGGGCAGAGGTCCTGGAACTTTCAGAGCATTCGGAGAGACGGGTCCTGGGAGGGAGCTGCGTGGGCATCGCAGGGGCCAAGAGCAGGTCCCCGGGGAGGCTGCCTCTGTCTTGTGGCCTCACCAGCCATCAAGGCTGCCAGACAGGTCCCCAAACCACCAGCTGAGCCGGGAACCCTGGGAGAAGGCTCGGCCCGGGAGAAACAAAGCAAAGGAGATCATCTCTCAACGTGCGTATTATCTGCAAAGTAGCAAAGCAAATGTACAGACATCTGATTGCAACAGTCAGGAAAGGTTGCAACTTCTCAGGAGTCCTGAGAAGTTCCTTCCGGCAAAGCATGTTCGTCAGTCAGAAACATCTAACGACTCAACACATTGAGATGTGCAGAATGTCCCAGAGTCTCTTGTTTTCCTCCCTTGCCTAGTTCTCCGTGCCGGCCCGAGACTTTCAGAAACCCCGTTCCCATGTTTGGGAAGTCTTTCTGTACTTTAATGGGGCGCTTGTATCTACACCAGAGAACAGGCAGTCCCTCGGAAGGCTAATGTAAGGGGAGGCAATACATTCAACGTGTGTATATGAATATTGCCATTTTTCCGTCGCATGCGTTTGTTTACAGAAAAGTGCGCAGAGTACTAACCCTTAAAAAAGGCAGGCTTATTGTCAAGAACCTTAGAGGGCCCAAAGAAAGACAAAGGGAAACCCATAATATGCTCATTCCTGCTTGCACTTTTAACTCCAGCTAATCATATCCTCGTGTTCCCTGCATGTACACATTAAAGAAAATGTCAGTAATTAGTGGAAAATATAACATAATGGATCCATGTAAAAACAAGGTTTTAATTACAGCATTTACACAGGTTACAAATTCCAACTTGCTTTTGTGTAACAGACAATCAGATCCATACTTTATTTTTTTAAAGCTATTTTAGGGAGGGAAAAAAAAAAACAAAAAATAAGCCTTTGATATTTGAGTCGCGATCATGCAGTTGGGTTCCAGGATGGTGTTCTGGCATTTTTCAAGCAGATCTCCATCCTCGTTGGGGAGAAAGGGTCATTCTTACAGCTCACTGTGCATAACCATCATTGTGGAAAAATACACACTTGGCTTCATACTAGAGTACTTCTTCCTGGGTGGTCCCAGTCCCAAAGACCTCTCCTCAGGCTGGTCCAGGACAAGCCAGAGTGGACTTCAACGTTCCGTTTCAACAGTTACGGATGTGGACCGTGCTTCCGAGATCGAACAAATTCTAGGTCACGAGTTGGGGGGTGACGGGGCTGACGTCCTTCAGGAATCCCGAGAGAGTCAAACCCCCAAGATGGACCAAGAAGCAATGCAGACCAGCCTGGTCCACTGGACCGAGTTGACGTAAGTCGGGTCTAAAAAATAGTCAACCTGGGTCTAGAAAGAAGATGAAATCTTGATGAAAATGGCAAAATATGCAGGTGTTGGAACTACTGAATGTGCAGAGTGACTCCGAAGCCGTCACTCAGTCCTCATCTCAGAGACGTGCACATCCGGGGTCCCACTGGGCTCCCGACAGAGAAGTGGGAGCCTCACAGCCCAGGGTTGGAGCCTGCCCGGACCTCACTCACTGGTTCCTTCACAGCAGCTCGTTAGGGAGCGCAGTTCATCTGGCCCGATTTAGTGAATTTCAGGATTAACTTGTCTACTTTTAACTAAACCAGCCTGGCCAAAAGGTTAAGTGGCTTAAAAAGTTTCCTGCAAAGAAATAGCAAATTAAGCCTAACGTGATAATGTAAGATGAACTTACCAGGACAACGTCATAGTCTCCCTTGCTTTTGTTTTTGTTTTTGTTTTTGTTTTTTGTTTTTTGT
The DNA here is from genome assembly GCF_018350195.1 of Panthera tigris. Classification (NCBI taxonomy): domain Eukaryota; kingdom Metazoa; phylum Chordata; class Mammalia; order Carnivora; family Felidae; genus Panthera; species Panthera tigris. The sequence goes on along the minus strand of NC_056662.1, from coordinate 135,660,194 downwards.
TTTTTGTTTTTTTGTTTTAAGTTCATTTATTTTGAGAGAAACAGAGACAGTACTAGCAGGGGGAGGGGCAGTGAGAGGGAAGGAGAGAATCCCAAGCAGACTGTGCATTGTCATTGGGGAGCCTGACCCAGGACTCAAACTCACGAACCATGAGATCGTGAGCTGAGCTAAAACCAAGAGTCAGAAGCTTGACTGACTGAGCACCCCCCCCAAGTGCCCTCAGAGTCTCATTTCTAAACTTGGTCCTCCGTGCTGTTACCTGACCCATAATGGTTTACGATAATGACACAAAGCCAGCCAAAACTTCTAAACTACCAGAAAAACACCTTGAAATACGGGTTGTGCCTACAACCGTCAACACTGTCGTCAACACTGAACCTTGTCGTAAGTGCACATGCTAACTTGACGCTTAAAGGTGATGACGGTCTTCGAAAAACATGTACAATCTCATAACTCATGCTTAGAGCCATGTGACATGTAAGCATCTACCATGCAAAAACTTAAATTTAATGATAACATCGATCTTACCAATAGCAGACAAAAATCTGCCTACTGTTGGTAGATTCTTTGTTATTTACAACTGAAAGGCTTATTTTTCCTATTATTTTGATACGAACAGCAGGGATGATACATGGAACATATAAGAAACTCAGTAAATAAAACAAGAGACAATATGCTAACAAACTGAAGGAGATTTCTTTGTATTTTCCTACTGTTACATGATCTATAGAAAATATACTAAACATGTAGAGAAATTAGTATTAAAACAGAGGACACAGAGCTGGAGGTGGGCTACCAGTCGGTTGAAAAGTGACGTATCTTTCAGGAGTCGGCTTGTAGAAATTTCTAGACTCTGTTTCAGTAATGGATCAATACAGAAATAATTGTTTTAGAAGCTACTAAAGAGAAACATGTAATGAACAATAACGGAATCCTTTTTTTTAATGCTGATTTGTTTTGAGAGAGACAGACAGAGAGGGAAAGGGAGAGAGGGAGAGAGAGAGATTCCCAAGCAGGATCTGAACCGTCACCACAGAGCCCGACTCAGGGCTCAATCTCACGAATCGTGAGATCATGGCCTGAGCCGGAATCAAGAGTCGGAAGCTTAACCAACTGAGCCACCCAGGCGTCCTTTAATGGAATACTTTTCCATAATAAATAATGTATATTGGGAAACAGACAGTGGCCATGAGGGTTCTTTTTTTTAATGTTTTTTTATTTTTGAAGAGAGATGGAGCATGAGCAGGGGAGGGGCAGAGAGAGAGGGAGACACAGAATTCGAAGCAGGCTCCAGGCTCCGAGCCGTCAGCACAGAGCCCGACTCAGGGCTCGAACTCACAGACCGTGACATCATGACCTGAGCCAAAGTCAGACGCTCAACCGACTGAGCCACCCAGGCACCCCAAACATGAGGATTTTTTTTATCAGACACCATTTGTTGGTTTTCTCTTGACAAATTAAACCACGTTGTAAACTCAAAAACGAATGTTGCGTTATAAATAAAACTTAACGAAATGAAAATTGTGCTTTTCTCTCACAAAAAGATGAGCACGCAAAACTTGCTCAGTTATGTTGCGATGACACGTCCCTCACAGCGGTGCGTTACGCAACACCCTTTTACACACGCAAGGCACAGTCTCACGGCTGATCCAAACCTTCGAGGACAGGGGTTATCTGACCGCGAGTAAGAAGGTAACCGTGATTCCGAATAGCATATGCTACACAGGGGGCATTGTGTAAAGCATTTGGGAAATGTTCCTCTTATCTGATTTCTTAATCTAAAAATGATGTCAGTTTATCAGCTTTAAAAGACTTTTATCTGCTTTGGGAAGCGGAATTGATTGAAATGTTTACAGCCGTCTGAAAAAAGTTCTTGATAAGGCAAAACCCCCACATTTTCAGGTGACTGTGCGACATTTCTGCTCGGATGACTAATAGGCCTCTTGAATGTAGCATGCCGAACACCAGATTCCTATCGACCTCCTGTAAACTGGTTCCACCGTTACGTCTCCCATCGAGTTAGTGGAAGTCGCACTGTTTCGGCTACTCAAGCCCAAACACTGGTACCCAACCTTAAATCTTTTATCTCTTCCTCCCCCCCAATACCAGATGCACCCCACACCAAATGTATCAAGAAATCCTCTCAGCTCCACCCTCGAAACATATTCAGAGTCAGACCCTTGTCTCCACATCGCCCTGGCAGGGTCCCCCCCACTCCTGCATGGCTCCCTCAGCTCCTGGCCCACCCTGCTTCCCCCTTGTCCTCACCTTTATTGTCCTCAACGCGTACAAGACATTCCTGTAAAAATCACCGGGCACCCGGCTGGCTCAGTCAGTGGAGCACACGACTCCTGATCTCGGGGTGTTGAGTTCAAGCCCCACGGTGGGTGTCGAGATTACTTAAAAATAAAGTCTTTAAAAAAATAAGTTATGATTCCAGGAATCAAATTAAAAAACAAAAACAAGAACGTGAACCATGTCCTTCTTCTCTGCTCGAAGCCCTCGCACGCCTCCCATCCACACCCTATTGTTAAACCTATCAGATTTTGACACAACGACACTGAGATGCCACCTCACGCCGGTCAGAGTGGCTAAAATGAACAAGTCAGGAGACTGTAGATGCTGGCGAGGATGTGGAGAGACGGGAACCCTCTTGCCCTGTTGGTAGGGATGCAAACCAGGGCAGCCGCTCTGGAAAATAGTGTGGAGGTTCCTCAAAAAATTAAAAACAGAAATACCCTATGACCCAGCAATAGCACTGCTAGGAATTGACCCAAGGGACACAGGAGTGTTGATGCAGAGGGGCACTTGCACCCCAATGTTTATAGCAGCATGCTCAACCATAGCCAAAGTATGGAAAGAGCCTAAATGTCCATCAACTGATGAATGGATAAAGAAATTGTGGTTTATATACACAATGGAGTACTACGTGGCAATGAGAAAGAATGAAATATGGCCCTTTGTAGCAACATGGATGGAACTGGAAGGTAGCATGCCGAGTGAAATAAGTCAGGCAGAGAAAGACAGATACCATATGTTTTCACTCATATGTGGATCCTGAGAAACTCAACAGAAGACCAGGGGGAAGGAGAAGGCGGGGGGTGGGGGGGAGAATGTTACAGAGACGGAGGGAGGCAAACCATAAAAGACTCTTAAATACCGAGAACAAACTGAGGGTTGATGGGGGTGGGGGAGAGGGGAAAGTGGGGGATGGGCATGGAGGAGAGCACCTGTTGGGGTGAGCACTGGGTGTTGTATGGAAACCAATCTGACAATAAATTTCATATAAAAAAAAAGAATTTCTGGGGAAAACATGGGTGTGTATTGAAATCAGAGGCTGAACAATGTGAAAATAAAGGGTGCCTTTGGGTGCTTGAGTCTTCTCTTTGCAAATGGCTGTTTTTCTAGAACGCTGATAAACCCAGCCTTCTACATTCTACTGAGCAACTTCAGAGAGACTCCTACAAACTTTAATTTTCCCGGAATCCATGAAGTAGAGACATACAAATGGGAGTCTATTTCCCTTGTTCATTCTGTATCTCACTAGTTCTTAGAACACATTTAGTCATGCATGGAAACTGTTTACAAAGTACATGCACGGCCTACCTTCTCTGATGCTCCCCGGATTGCTTTGGGAGACCTGATCAAGTACCTTTGCTCTAAGTTACAAATGAGACCACTGAGGTGCAGAGGAATCAGGGACTTACCCAATCAGGTGACTGTGGGCCACCTAAAGCCACAGCTCCCACTGAACTACCACTTCTAAAACAGGCCACAGCTGCGGGTCAGAAACACACTTTAAAAATACAGTCCGGGTACATCCAAGATTCAAACCAATTACTTAAAACACCTTTATTAGTTAAAGTAATTAGTGATCACTGGCATTTTGGAAGACCCAGGAAGATTGCAAGTTCCTAATCATACTGGAGAACATTTGATTTCCCATTGTTTATATTGAGCCTCTGTTAATACGGGATAGCATTATAAAAATAAAAATTCAGGAGGCACTTGGGTGGCTCAGTCGGTTGAGCGTCTGACTCGATTTTGGCTCAGGTCATAATCTCAGGGTCATAGGACCAAGCCCCATGCTCGAGCATGGGGCATGCTTAAGATTCTCTCTCTCTCTCTCTCTCTCTCTCTCTCTCTCTCTCTCTCTCTCAAATAGAAATAAGAAATAAAATTTAAATTAAAAAAATAAACATTTTTGGAATAGATTTGAGTCTTAATAGGCTGAAGAGGTAAGTCAGTCCTATCTAGATCCTTTGGATAATCAGGAATGGACAGAAAGCAAATAATTGCACCTTTCTGATAAAAAAAAAAAAAAAAAAGTAAGCTCAGGTATTTGTACCAACCCTGATGAGAGCATTGAGAAATTCTGAATAAAACGCGGAAATATAGACACATTCGCAATAGCATCAGAAGCATACAAGATAGTAAGGAATTACCAGACCAAAATCTAAGTGAAATCGTGGTCCTAGAAAAGCAAACAGAATACTGGATCCCCTTATCCTTAGAGAGTTTTGCAAAGCTGAGAATGCGAGCTGCACTTTTCGAGGTTTTGTGGCATAACAGGAAAAGGGGCCAAGGCTCAGGACCCAAGCAACCTGTATCGAAGTATAGTGGACTTTCCCCTGTGAAACACACCCCTGAAAGAGCTCTAACTCCAGGGTAAGGATACACTACAAGTTGACCCCCCCAGGCCCCTCACCTCCACATGCCAACAAGATTTCACTGGGACAGAGCAGAGCCTGGGGGAAACGTTGTTGTGGCGTAAAAATTCAAGCCATACATTTAACTTAAGATGATTGAGTCCATAGTGCCTGATTTAAAAAAAAAGAAAAAAAAAAGAATTTCCCAGGTCCTCCTATTTCTGAAAGAATTTTTGCAATAATATTCCAAGGAAAATAACCATGGATGTAAAAAGAAATACTCAAACAAATAGAGAAATAAAGCATCATGAAAGAAAACTAGCAGAAACAACAGAGAACATAATGGCTCTACAAAGACTCTGGATGTAAGAAGAATCGGGATAAAGGTTTGTAGAACAACCCAGCTCATCCTACACACGTATAAAAGGCTTAGAAATACTTCAGGAAAGAAAGTGGTTAAAAATGTGTCGGCATGTGCGAGAAAGGAAACGATGAGACTTCAGATATTGAAAGACACAATAACTAAGATGTACAATTCACTGGCTGTTTAACCTTGTCCTGAAACAGCTAGACTGGGAGGGTGGGTGCTGGTGCCCAGGTTGGTCAGAAGAGAAGAGGCAGCGTGCATCACAGGAAAGCAAAGAGATGGAGATCAGCGCAGAAGCAGCAACACAGAGAACATGGTAAAAGCGTCCGCACGCACCTACCTGGATCCCCAGCAGGAGAGGAGAAAGAACGTGGGCAGAGGCAACACCGTGGGGGGAAATGTCGAGGTCATGACTAAGGATTTCCCTCTAAATTTTTTTTTAATCTTTATTTATTTTTGAGAGAGAGACAGAGTGTGAGTGGGAAAGGGGCAGAGAGAGGGAGACACAGAATCGGAAGCAGGCTCCAGGCGCCGAGCTGTCAGCACAGAGCCCGACGCAGGGCTCGAACTCACGAACCATGAGATCAGGACCTGAGCCGGAGTCAGAGGCTCAACCGACTGAGCCACCCAGGCACCCCTGAGGATTTCCCTCTGGCAGAGACGGCAAGAAGCCCTCCACATGTGTAGCAGGCTCCACAACAATCAACTCATACTTGAACATGGCATAGTGAACCGTAAGAATCAGAGACAGAAAATCTAAAAACAACCACACGCACACACGCACACACACGATGGGGAATTAAACAGCCTATCCTGAAGGCAGCAGTGATAGTGACAACTGTCTTCCCCACAGCAGCACTAGAGGAAAATGCCAGTGGAACTATATCTCCAGTGTGCTAAAGTAAAATAAATACCAACCTGGAATTTTCAAGGAAATGCCTTTTAAGAACAGGGTGAAACGAAGACATTATTAGACGAACAGAACAAAGAGAGTTACTCAAGAGCAGATTCTCGTTAAAGGGTGTAATTAATCCATAAGGAAGGTGTCGATTAAGAAAGTGGTGAACATGTAAAAATAATAGAAATAGTCTTTAAGGTGAGGAAAAGGAAGCCAAAGGCAAACTAAAAGTCAAGAATAACATAGGAGTTGGAAGAAGACAGAGATGGGGTCAAAATCCTCAAAGCTACTAATTTTCCAGGAGATGGATAAAAATTTGGATACAATTTATACTTTGAAAAGCTAAATATGCATTTGTTGATTTTCAGAGTGACCCCCGAAAGAATAGCCACAAAGTGTTTAGCTAGTAGAGAAAAAAGTGAATGAGAAGATAACCTATCCAAAAACAAAAAAACAAACAAACAAAAAAAACAGCCACATGCAAGTAATATCCTCGTTGATCATTTCTAAATCCATTTCCTTTTTAGAAACTTTGTCCTTCCTCTCTGCGATAAGACTCAGGATATGTTGATTCTGATGTGTGGGGTAACTCGTTTAATACGTTACCTCCATTACTTGTAAGTTTTCCTTATCACGCGACCATCTCATTATTCAGACATCACAGTCTAGAATAAGCATGCTATGCCTCTTCCCACGCTTGAGGTATGGCGTCCAGACTCAATGTCAGGGGTGTGATCTCAAGAGTAATCAGCCTCAATAGGGGATCCAAATTTCACTGGCGAGCTCTTCACGGAAGAGCCATCATGTCCTGCCGGTCCCAGTCACTGCCCCCTGAACAAGGACGTGCCTACCCCATACCACCTCACGGCCAAGTGCACGTTCAGCCAACCACCTGCTGTCCCCACGGTCTCTGTTCCAGCTGCTACAATCTCTGGCACAGTTACCAACCACATGAAGTTCCTACAAGATGCAGCCTTCATTGGCCAATGTCGAGTGGTCACGGATGCCATGCTATGTCTTATAAGGAGAAGCAGTGATAGTCCAGAGAATGTTTCCTGGGACCGTCCCCAGCGGATTCCATCGGCTCCATCTCGTGCCAATGTCCATCCCAACATCCGGGTCCCTCAGCGCCTCATGTCCCAGGCGCCCCCTCAGCACGGGGACCCAGCCTGCCTCTACGAGCCTGTAAAGGTCTGTTTCCCTCTCTTCTGTTTCTAAATGGGGAGCTTACGCAAACCGGTATTCAGCCTCTCCTGACCCACAGTGTCAACGTGCATCCTTTGAGAACTCTTTTCAGGTTCTTGCTCCCGGGCAACCTCTGAAGCCGAACATTCTGCCCTCTATTCCTGGGCAGGTGGCTGATGGCCGCAAATGAGCCAGCTAACCTTCGCGGTGGAAATGGAACCATCACCTCTCGTTCCCGTGATTTAAAGCCTGTTCGACGGAGAAAGGCACATTTCCTATCTGACTTAAGGCAAAAAGCAGGCATAACACCACTCAGTGCTAGAAACTGCATTGATATTTCATTCGCTGGATCAACAGGCATTCAGTGACCACAGTTACGTGCTGAGGGTATAATAGGAAAGAGGGTTCGAGCAGCACCACCCTTCCCAAACATATTTGCAAGCGCAAAAATCCATTCCAGGCGATTTTCTCCTAGAAGGGAAAGGACATCTCCCCGTGAGTCAGCAGTGGCCCCTGTGTGTGGACACCAGCACGTACAGGGATGGTCTGAAATCAGTGTGACCCCACCACGAAAGACATAGCTCTGGAGGGCTGGGTTACATTCAACACATGCACTGAATATTTTAACATATTGTTTTTAGCAAGTGGATAAAAAGTCTCCCTCAAGGCATGAAGCTTCTCTTTCCAGCTCCTTAGAAACGTCCCCCCTCGGAAGGAGACAGGGGTATCTGGGCTTGGGTATGGGCCACCCCCTTCCAAGGGGGGAAGAACACAGCTCAGGGAAGGAGCACGGCTCTCCAGGCACCGGAGAGTGCTTATTTCTGGTGCCTCAGGAAAGAAAAGGAACAGAGTGGCCGCCTGCGGGAAGGAGCCCGAGGGACCATGAAGTCTCAGGAAATCGCTTTTCTTGTGTCCCAGGCTGACGGCCCCCTCGTGCAGCACTTTGTGGCTACGGCCTGCCTCTTCACACCCATGGCCCGGCGTCCCGTCCTCTCTGCTCCTGCTCCAGGGACAGAAGGCCCTGCGGACAGGCCCCCAGCCCCGCACGTCTCCTCCCCTTCACGCCACCCACCGGCCAAAGCTGGAGATCGAGGGCATCTCAACACCACCCCGGGAAAGCCCCCTCCGCAGCGGGCTGCAGGATGCTGGGTCTCTGGCCACCGGGGAAGCCCCGCTAGCTCAAAGATCTGGGGCCCCGGCTCAGCTCCACACCGGGGAGAGGAAACTTCCTCTTCCCGCCCATGACTCCTGCCCGCTGTCCTGTCCCACTCCGTCCCGCTCGTGAGCCTGCAGGTGCCTGCATCCAGCCCCCACCACTTCTGCGGACAAGTGACGAGCGCCCTGCCCTGTCCCCAGGCCTCTCGGGCCGCGTGCACCTGTGACTCCTGAACCCCTCCAGCCCGTCCCCCGGCCCGGAGCCCCCCTTCCCACCCAGCGCCTCCCGCCCCTCTCCTCCCTTCCCTGCTGGCACTGCCCATCTCTCCAGAATGTCCCGGGCTGGGAGATCTTCCCACACCCATTTCAGGCCCCCACACCATTCTCGGCATCCATGCGGCCTCGCCCTCGCCTCCTGACGCGGAGTTCCTGCGAGCCAGCGGCCACGTGGCCCGCTTCTTTCCATTTCTAGAGCCGTACACTGTTCCTGGGCAGCAGAGAACTTCAGCAGCGAAATCTCAGCACATCAGACAACAGACTGGAGTCAACAGCGTCCTACAGGTTACCTGTGGGTCTCTCGAATTCACGAAATCCATTTACTCGTCTGCCACGCAGAGGATAATCCAAGCGAGGCAGACTTACAGCACCAAGAGAACAGCCCTGTTTCCCTGTAAGATTGGTAAAGATGTTTTGAAATAATCATAACAGTTTCAAGAGCACGGGAGGTCCCGAACGCTGACCCGACGGTGGGCGCGTACCTCGTGGGAGTTGTGTGGAACCGACCGACGACGTGTACCTGCACATTGACCTTGGACGCGCCCTTCCTTGAACTCCCCCCGCCCCCCACCGGGAGAAACCGTCCCGTGGAAATAATCAGATATCCCGCAGACACGCGTCGCCACAAGAACGCCGGTCACAGAAGTGTTTGTCGTACTCAGAAATTAGAAACAGTCTGGGTGTAACAACGATTGGAAAAGCCCGTTGTCCTACACCTGCCGGCTGGAATATTATACAGACACAGACAGGACTTTGGAGGCAAGGAATATGATGAAGTTTACTCTTGTTATGCGCTGTGGGTTCTCAACTTCTCTGGTCTTTACATATTTGTATGCATACAAAAAATAAAAAAAGATCCAAAGCCTATGAAATCAAAACATGAACCGTGGTTATCGCTGAGCAGTGTGGCCATGGGTAATTCTTTTTTCACTATTTTTAATGTTTATTTATTTTTGAGATAGGGAGACAGAGTACAAGCAGGGGAGGGGTAGAGAGAGAGAGGGAGACACAGAATCTGAAACAAGCTCCAGGCTCCGAGCTGTCAGCACAGAGCCCGATGCGGGGCTCGAACCCACGAACTGCGAGATCATGACCTGAGTTGAAATCAGAGGCTTAGCCGACTGAGCTCCCCGGGTGCCTCTGGGTAATTTTTATTATTGTATCTTATTTTTACTTTCTTCATTTTCATTTTTATGTTTTTATGTCTAAATTCCACTGCTTGCTTAATAAGAAAAAAAGTACTTTAATGACCATGCTAGAAGGCAAAAAAAAAAAAAAATGAAACACCAATTAAGCAATATTGCCATGACCATGGACCTTTCTACCCACAACTGTTGTTTCTAAATATCATGAAGGAATTTGGATCCCGGAGCTATTTCTGGCCTGGGCGCTGCTGGGCTATATCCACTCTCCGTGGGAGGATGAGCCCCGTGGTATTTAGGAACCCAGAAATCATTCCCTCACAACCCCCTCACCGGCACGGAGGCCACGCCGCGTTGCGACAGGAATTTCAAATATGAGTGTTTTCCGTGGCTTGCGTGCCGGGCTTCAGAAATGCCCAAGCCCCACACCACATGTATTCAAGGAGCCTCTTCCGAGATCTCTTACCCTCAACAACAGTCAGGAGCTAAAGGTCACGCGAAGAAGAGGGACCATCGCATCTGCGCAAACAGGTTGAAAATACTTTGCACGGACATTTGGAGGCAAAAGTCAAAACTAATGTCCGTTTCCAATGAAACCAGTCACTGCGTCCTCACGAGGAACCTGTCAGGTGTGCTCAGAAAAGGGGTGGTCTTCCCGCAAAGCCAGACCTCAGGCGCCCTGACCTGGAGTAGCCCATCTGGCCCGACGCCAACTCCGTGAGCCCAACACGTGCGCCCCTGTTTCCCTGAGGAATCTAAGCCCCGAATGAGTCCAAGGGCGCGTAGCGGTGGAATCCGGATTCCACGTCTCCAATCCAGAACCATGTACGTTCTAACAACGGAGACAAAAACGTGGGTGTTGGTAAGGAAAATCCAATACGGTACAATTAAAGCTACAAAAGCCTCTAAGCACCCTGGACAAGATCGTGAAATCAATGTATCCAACCGCATATTATGTTTTTTGGAAAACGCCTCAGCCCCTCATGCGGAACCTATATGTTCTCCTTTTAAAGGCAAATTTTTAAGGAGTGCCTGGGTGGCTCAGTGGGTTGTGTCTGACTCCTGGCTTCGGCTCGGGTCACGATCTCGTGGTTCGTGGGATCGAGCCCCCCGTCAGGCTCCATGCTGCCAGTGTGGGACCTGCTTGGGACTCTCTTGTCTCCCTCCCTCCCCGCCCCTCCCACGCTCACACTCTCTGTCTCAAAATAATTAAACATTTAAAAAATAATAAAACCAATGCAACATGTTAGGTCCTCACTTACGCTTTACTGTTGAGCTATCCGTCTGTGCTGTGGGGAAAGTCACCAACTCCCCGTCTTCTGTGTGCGATGCTTCTCACCCAGGCATCAGAAACCACCCCAGAGCTACAAGGATCAGGAAGCATTTCCTGCTCAGATAAAAATAACTCGAACCTCTTCTGGGATTGTAAGTAGTTACATTTGCCGCAATCTGGGGAGAATGGAGATATCGCGCCCCTGGACGCACACACCTGACCCCTCCAGGCACAGACTCTCGGGGGCCCCGTCTTTCTGGAGCAGGGGGACATCTTCTACGCATCCTGGGGGGTAGGGTTTAAGTGCCAACACCAGAGGAGCTGATGTGTGAGACAGGACAGCAGCCTGCCTCTCACCTCGGGAAAAGGATTGTAGCCGAGGACAAAGCGGCCAAGCAGATCCCTCCTTGTGCAGGAAATGAAGGAAAACGACCCAGATCCTCCTGCCTCAGAGAGCCTGAATTAACCTCCGGGGGCCCCTGAGAGTTCCTAATACACAAGGACCCTCCCTCACCCTCTTCTGTTTCATGGAGCAAGTACACATGCAGGCCAGTACGCTTCTTGGACTCACACTGGGCATTTTATCTGGCCTCGCTTTTCCACTGTAACGGAAACCCTTCCAAGGCAACACGTCCAGCACCAGGAAGCGTCTTTTCCACTTGGAGTCAACCGGCAGCGTCTCACCGCGAGCATGGCTTTGAAGCTACTCTCGTTCCCTCGTACAAATCACGACTCCTGGTTTTGTTATAAACCACAGGTATATCATATAGCTTATTTGCCACAAAACCAAAAGACGCCTTTTTCACACATGAAAAGCCATCTTTTTCTGTGAATCCCTCTTCTACAATCGAAAGCACTCGGTGAGCTTAGAGGGCACGATACGACGGGCCAGGTAAGTTCTCACTTCTTGTGCTGATGTGAAATTCAGGCCAATGAGGTATGGCCAAGTCTTTCTGAAGATTAAAAAAAAAAAAAATCATGTGAATACATAATTCCCTCCCTTCCCCCATTTCTGTAAGTCACAGGGCATTTTCTCAGTGACCAGCACTCAGAACCTCGTTCCCTTCCCCTCGTTCCTTTCCAACGCACACACACACGCACACACACACACACACGCACACACACACTCACAGTTTGTCCAGATCAGTACATCCCACTCCTATGTCTGTGGTCCTCCCCAGAAGGTCACGGTGACCCCCCTCTTTCGTGCGTCTCTTTCTGTCCTCCTCACAAGGCTGGAATTCACCCTCGCAAGGTGTGGATTCAGCCACATCACGTACCTCGTTAAAATTCTCCCAGGCCTGAAGAATCGAATACAGTCACCTGGGGGGACCCACACAGTTGGGGACGGGGTTGGTGGTTCCTGTCCCTGTGGAGAACAAACAGGAGAACGGCGGGCCGGGCTCCAAAGCTGTGGAGAGGCAGGGAAGCAGCATAAATGGTACCGAGGTGTAGATAATGCCAGCTCCTATCTATGCATGGTTACGCGGGTATCGATACAGACAGCTTTTCCTTTTGGGGACTAAAATGAGACAGTTCCCTGTGCAGATGTCAGACCTCAGTGATCCCTCAGTGGGATACAGCCTCTGAGAGGGCGTTGATAGGAGTTTCTGTAGATGTCTGCATCCAAATTTTAATATACTATTTCCATAGTTGGGCTAAGGGGCACCTGGGGGGCTCAGTCGGCTGAGCGACAGACTTCAGCTCAGGTCACGATCTCGAGGTTTGTGAGTTCGAGCCCCACATCGGGTTCTGTGCTGATGGCTCGGAGCCCGGAGCCTGCTTCGGACTCTGTGTCTCCCTCTCTCTCTGCCCCTCCCCCCCCCCAATAAATGAAAACATTTAAAAAATATAAATAAATAAATACTTGCGCTAAGGTCTCTATAGGGCATTTCCTCCTTTACAAATTTTACTTCAATTAGTTGATTAATTCTCCTGCTATGGTTTTAATAGCACATACATATCAAAATATATTGTTTTGCTATTTGATTTTGCCTTTTTCTTTGTATTTAAATTACCATTTTATTCCTGTAATTGTTTTCTTACATTGTGTAATGTCTTACATCGTTATGGGGTTTTTTTTTATTATTATTATTTCAGTTTTCCAAATTGTCTAGTCGGTAACGATTATTTGGTTTTGCTCTCTTATTGCCATTCCATTTTATTATTTTATACGAATTTGTTGCCATTTTTTCTTTGTCTCTCTCTCTCTCTCTCTCTGGCATAGTCTTAGCTAATTTTGTGTATTTATTTCATGACCTTTGACTAGGTAAGAAGCACTCATGTTACAAAATTCAAGAGGAACAAAATAACATAATAAATGTAAACTCGGCTTTTATTTCTGTACCCTATCAGCCAGGTTATGAGTTTCATGCATATCCTTCTACAGATATTTATATTTATAATTATGTGTAAATATAATTGTATATATAATTAAAAGTACAAGCTACAGGTTATATAATTTCATCTCGCGTGCACATTGATTTCTCATCTAACAATACATTGTTGCAAACTTCCAGAGCAGTACATTTACGGTATTTTATGCTTTTTACTTTTTTTTTTTTTTTCAGTTTGAATTTTTATTTTTTATTTTCTTTTATGATCTTCATTTCCCCACTTATTTCTTTTTTTTAATAGAAATTCATTGTCAAATCGGTTTCCATACGACACCCAGGGCTCATCCCCACAGGTGCCCTCCTCAGTGCCTCTCCCCCACCCTCCCTTCCCTCCCACCCTCCATCAACCCTCAGTTTATTCTCAGTTTTTAAGAGTCTCTTATGGTTTGGCTCCCTCCCTCTCTAACTTTTTTTTCCCCCTTCCCTTCCCCCATGGTGTTCTGTTAAGTTTCTCAGGATCCACATAAGAGTGAAAACATATAGGATCTGTCTTTCTCTGCCTGACTTCTTTCACTCAGCATAACACTCTGTGGTTCCATCCACGTTGCTACAAAAGGCCAGATTTCATTCTTACTCAAAATAAATATATTTTATGCTTTTTAAAAAGTAGGCTTTCCGGGGTGCCTGAGTGGCTCATTTGGTTAAGCGTCCAACTTCGGCTCAGGTCATGATCTCATTGTTCTTGAGTTGGAGCCCGGCGTGGGGCTCTGTGCTGACAGCTCAGAGCCTGGAGCCTGCTTCGGATTCTGTGTCTCCCTCTCTCTCTTCCTTCCTCTGCTCGTGCTCTGTCTCTCTCTGTCTCTTAAAAAATATATAATAAACGTTTAAAAAATGTTCAAAAATTAAAAAAATTAAAAAATTTTTTAAAAAGTAGGCTTTATGTTTAGAGCAGTTTTAAGTATATAAAAAACCTCCACAGAAAATAGAGAAAGTTCCCGTACCTTCTACCTCTTGCACAAGCTTCTCCTATTATTAACAGCCCGTGTTGTCATGGTATGTTTGTTACCATCAGTGACACAGTATTAGTGCATTATTATTAGTTAAAGTTCACAGTTAACACAAGAAGTCACTTCGGGTGCTGTCCCTTCTGGGGGTTTGGACAAATGTGTGAAGGCATGTGGCCAGCATTACAGTGTCTACAAAACATTCCATCGTCCCACGCACCCTCTGCGTTCCTACCTGTTCCTCCCTCCCTACCTCGTAAGCCCGGGCAACCAGGGAACTTTTATGGTGTCTGCCTTTTCCAGAATGTCATCCAGTTGAAACTACTCAGAATGTAGCCTTTTCAGATTGGCTTTCACTTAGTTATCCACCTTTAAGTTTCTGCCATGTTTTGTTTTGTTTTGTTTTGTTTTTTTAGGTGACCATAGCTCATTGCTTTTCATCAGTGCAGGATATTCCACTCTAAGGGAGAGCCCCAGTTTATTTGTCCATTCTCCTACTGAACACCATCTAATTGCTTCCAAGTCTGGACAGTTATGAATAAAGCTTCTCTAAATACTGGCATGCGGATTTTTGTGTGGCCATAAGGATTCAAGTCATCTGGGTAAATACCTAATGATGAAGAGGTGAGTCACTGAAGATTTCTAGGGCAGTGAAACTTCTGTATGAGATTGTAAGAATGGAAACATAACTTTTTGTCAAAACCCGTAAGGTGTACAACACAAAGAGTGAATCCTAATGTAACCTACGGTCTTTGGTTTATACTAATGTGTCTATATCGTTTTCTCGGGGGTCAGGAACGTACACACAAATGCAAGATATCGATACTAGGGGAAACTATGTCTTGTGGACAGCGTATGGGAACAGTCTGTATTGTCTGCTCAGTTTCTTACAAGCTTGGAATTGCTTTAAGACATAAAGTCCAGGGGCACCTGGATGGCTCATTCGATTGAGCGTCCAACTTCGGCTCAGGCCATGATCTCGCAGCTCATGAGATTGAGCCCTGCATCGAGCTCTGTGCTAATGGCTCAGAGCCCGGAGCCTGCTTCGGATTCTGTGTCTCCCTCTCTCTCTGCCCCTCCCTCACTCACGCTCTGTCTCTCTCTCTCTCTCTCTCTCTCTCAAAAATAAATAAACATTAAAAAAAAAAAAGAAAGAAAGAAAGTCCATTAATTTAAAAAGGGATGTTTGGAGTTGATATTCTCAGACACTCAAATATCTATATATTTTTGCAACTAGATGCCAATAATAGATTCTGCCTTCCTCATCATGAATGATTCTCAGGCTATATATCTACCAAGACACTCAGGGCCCAATGAAGCCTGGAAAAGCCACTCTGAGGAATCTCCTTCCTTTTGACCACACTTGAACTCTGAAAACCTCAGGGTCCTGCTTCGTTCACCATAATTTGGTCTCACTGCTAATAATAAAATTATCCAAGGATTATACAAAATCTTCCCCAGGCTGAAGACTGCTTCCTGATTTACACGTGTTTTCTCTAATCTTTACCCCAAACAAAAGGTCATATTAGTAACATCATTCCCATTGTGTAGATTAGGAAACTGAGTGAGTGGTAAAGAAATTTGGTCAGGTTATCCTGCTAACAGAGGAAGGTTCTGGAAATCAAGCTCTACTCTGTCTGATGACAAGACCCATACTCTTTCCAGTATCTTTCACAAAATCCTAAAGGCTGGATGCCTTTCAAAGTTGATATTCCAAATCTTATTCTTTAATTCCCAGATAAGTAGCCATTAAATAAATAAACAGGAAAAAGCCCACGATGTAGCATTTCTTACCCATAGAGCTGTGGCAACCAGAGAGCAAACCCCCTGCTTCACACTTATGGACAATTAGTTCAGTAGATTGTCCAATGTTCTAGAGGCTCCCAGGGGCAGGGGCGGGACTGGAGTCCAATTTCCTTCACACCAAATCCATTGGCTTTTCCTTGGAGTAACGGGGCCCCTGGAGACACATCCGGACACAAGGCCACCAAAATCTTCTTTCTTCTTTATCATCAGCTACCCCGTCAAGATCGAACTTTCATTTGGTTCCACGCTTAGAAGTAATATTTCACATCCAGCCACAGCAACCACCTTTCTTGAAATAAAAGAAAAGTAAAAGGGGCTCGGAGACCACTCTCTAGAGACTGTAAATTTCCGCTGAAGTATTAACACAATCTATTAGGTCACATTATACTCCATTGTGCACAGGGAGGAAACCCTACTCAACAACATTACTTGATGGCATTTTGATGTGCCATTCGCTGGACGCAGCGATGAATGCGGAGGCTGAGGGCCAGGGCGGCCCGCGAAGCCAACAGCTTTCCTTGGATGCTTACTTCCCGGGCTTAAATGAGCTGGGTGCTCGCGAAAGATGTGCCTTGACGCTGGAATCCAGTTGGAGTCTGGAATTACTGGGACTGTTTTCGGCCCAGGTGATCTATTCAGCAGATCTTCAACAGTGTGCTATGCCCGAGGCGAGCTGACTCCGGACGGAGCGGTCCGATTTGTACGCAATCCTGTGGACGAGCGTTTGTGACAGGCACCCTCACATCTGCTTGCCGGCATCTTTGTGACACAGATGCCCGTGGTCACGTGTCGGAACAACCGAAGTCTGTGGTCTCCATCAGGAAGCCCAAACCCAGAGACATAGGTGGGGGGCAAGACAGAGGAGTGGGTTTTGTTTTTTTTTTTTGTCTTTTGCCTTCTGAAATTTTTTGTTCCCTAAGGACCCGTAAAATTATCCACTCACTTATTTCACAAATAATCACGTGTGTGTGCAGTGTAATACCAAGCATCGTTCTGGGCCCAGAGAGGCAAAGGCGGGAGGTAAGGAGAATGAGAGAGAGATAAATAAAATGTGGCTCCCAGAAGCACAGGATAAAACCATCACATCATAGGAATAGTTGAACACACAATCTAATGAAAAGAAAAAACAAAAAGAGGTTGCCTTAAAACGTGAG
The DNA here is from genome assembly GCF_018350195.1 of Panthera tigris. Classification (NCBI taxonomy): domain Eukaryota; kingdom Metazoa; phylum Chordata; class Mammalia; order Carnivora; family Felidae; genus Panthera; species Panthera tigris. The sequence goes on along the minus strand of NC_056662.1, from coordinate 135,642,949 downwards.
GACTCCCAATCACCATTGGAATCCGGGTTTCTCAGGGCCGTGTGATGGAATCAGCATTAAGACAGTCACTGAATTTCGTTTTTCCGTGGTCACTGTATTTTACCCTTTCTGCTCCCGTCTCCACTTCTCGCCCACTGGGGACGAAAGCCTTGGGCTCCCGGCCTCCTGCAAGAAAGCTGGCAGGGTCAGGAGGAAGGACTGGTCCGACAGCCTCCTCCTTGCTGGGACATCCAAAACCCTAAACCCTTAGGAGGACGCAGAGGCGAGTCCAGACCAAGCGTGTGAGGAAATGTCTCTGGGCCGCGACCTTCGCCTGCGTCGTCATGAAGGTTCTCCAAGCTCCCGGAAGGAAGAGAGAAAGGGTGGACGAGGAGTGGCGGGTGAGAGCGGGCCTGGTCCCTGATTCCTAGCGGGAACCCCAAGGAGGCAGCACACTCAGGACAGGCCGTCACGTGGAGTGGATCTGGGAAGACGGGGCTTTTGCACAGTGCGGGCAAGATGCTCCCGCGCCAGCCTGACGCGCAGAGGCCTGAAGAGTCGGCACATCGCACCCAGTGCTGGAGACGGTGACCGAGCCGGAGGCCAAGGTGATGCCCCAGGGATGCGCTCCACGCGGGCCCGTTGCCGCGGGGCTGCCCGAGAGCGGGGGCCTCCACAGATAAACGGGGGAGCACAGGTGAGTCCAGCACTAGACGTCCCCGGGTTCCCTGTGACAGCGTGTCCCTAACTGCCTGGGGGCTCTGCCACCTTGCCTGAGGGCAGTCTGGAAGCTCTGCAGACACCGGATTATAGGAAGACGACAAGAAAATTGTTCATTTCTTGCAACATCTGGGTTCTGGGCTGAGAGATACAGCTGTTACACCCTGATTGGTAAGCTCGGAAGAATTTAAAAAAAATATAAAGTTCTGGGTCCTTTTCCCTTCCCGAAATTGTAACAATGGCGTCATAGAAATCTCATAAAGGCTTCTGTAAACGATGTCCCGCGTGTCCTATCTGTCCCTTTAAGCAGGTGTCGAAAAGCAAAGAAACAATGGAAGCATCTTTGCAAAGGGGAAGTCTTTTGTAGGCACAGCTGATGTATGTGAAGGTCCTGTTGTGTGTGTGTGTGTGTGTGTGTGTGTGTGTGTGTGTGTGTGTGTGGAGAGGGAGACAGAGAGACAGAGGCACAGAGACAGACATATTTTAAGAAATTGACTAGGGATGCTGTGAAGGCTGGCCCGTCTGAAGTCCGCCAGGCAGGCAGCAGGCTGGACTCCCGGGGAAAAACTGATGCCACACTCCCAGTCTGAAGGCCGTCTGGAGGCAGAACTCCCTCATCCTCAGGGAACTTTCCTGGAGTTTTCTCTTAGAGCCTTCTACTGATTGGATGAGGCCCACCCTCAATAGGGAGGAAGATCTACTTTACTCAGCCTCTGATGATAAAGGCTAGTCTCATCTAGAAAATGCCTTCTCAGTAACATCCAGATGCGTTTTCACCCCCGCGTCCGGTCACCACAGCCCAACCAAGCTGACAAAGAAGAGAAGCCGTCCCAACGCGGAGGAAGGCAGGGTCCAGCAGCCACGGCGGGTTCCTGCTCTGCCCTGCCTCTGGCTGGACTCCAGGTGCCCCTCTCCTTGGCTACACTTCCTGTGGACGCAGTGACTCACCCAGTGGGGGAAACCAAGTCTTCCTGCCTGAGCTCCTGTCACACCGGTCACTGATGCCCTGCGAGCCCCGCCCACAGAGCGGAAGAGTCCCACGCGCCCAGCCACGTTCCTGTCCCCTCTACTCGGCCAGGGACGCTTCCCCCCACCCCTGGCTTTGCCCGTGGAACATAATCACCTGCCCCTACCTGCCACACAGCCTGGCGTGTGTTTGCAAGATTCAATTTTAACGGTAATGATGAGGATGTCCGTGATTAGGATAAAGATAAACTTCATTCCCTTTGGCTCTGTTTTTTCCTAAGATTCAAGAACCAACTAGAATAAACGCACTGCAGCCTGGACACAGACGGCCACCCTCTCATCTGGAAGGTAAAGAAATTACTGAAGTCAAATCGAATTTACCCAATACACCTACGGATGTAAATTTTAGCTCCCCTGAACCCGCCCAAAGAGGAAAATCGGTTCATTGCAATAGAAGCGGTCCAAGGGACCATGCTTCTCTTTCCGGAAAGCCTCATGTTAGCTTGCAGCGCATTTTCGTGAATAACTTTTTAAGCTCATTTATTTATTTGGAGAGAAAGAGAGAGACGGCGATCAGGGAGGGGCAGAGAGAATCCCCAGCGGGCTCTGCACTGTCAGCACGAAGTCCACGCAGACTCCAACTCACGAACCGTGAGATCACGACGTGAGCCATAATCGGGAGCCTGACGCTCCACGACCTGAGCCGCCCAGCCTGCCCCAACTTGTAGAGAATTTAACTGACAACTGAAACATTCTTTAAAAGTAAAAGAGAAACTATTTCTTCACCAGAAACAGAACAACAAAACGCTGACAAACAGCCAAAGCGCAGAGCGGTTGGAAGGAGAGCTGCACGGGAACATGATTTACTCAGTGACGTTGCCATGAAACCCCAGAGAAGTCTTGCTGGTGATTATGAAAGATGGTTCCAAACCTTCTACCCTCACACAATAACCAGCGTTAAAGGGTTTTCGCAGTAGGCAGGTCTTCTGGCGTAGATTTAATTTGCAGATGTTTTGCCGAAACACGAAGTAGACATAAATTGAAAATCTGTACGTGCGCTCATTTGTAATGAATCAGGGTTGCTCCAAATTAGTAAAAGGGGGGAAAAAATGCAAGGACTTTTTGGCCTTGGACAAAACCATCTGAATTTCTTTCATGGTTTTTCCTTGAAATAAGCCTGTATCATGCTCTTAGAGCTCCGTGCAGAGACGCTATCAGAGGTACATTCTGGGGCTTCTGCGTCTCCCGGGCATGACGCACGCTCCCATACTTCCAGGCTGCCGGAAAGTCTTCCAATTGTGCAAATCCCACGAAAGAAGAACGTAGTCGAGTGTGCTGTTAGAAGCACCCATTTGGTTAGAACTCTCCCAAGAAAATCTTTGTTTCTTCCCGTGTCCCCATTTACAAAGAGGCAAATGATTAAATTTGCCTCACCAAATTAAACTCAGCCCCGCTTCCTGCTGGGCACCGGGGAGCCCTTCTGGACGACCACCTGCGCGTCGGCTGCTCTTTTCTGTGGGGCCTGAATGTCATTACGTGGCGTCAGCCGCCTGACACGCTGGCGGAAATGTGGGTTTGCCACAGGGCTACTCTGCTGGGTGGGCAAGTGGAGAAGCCAGAAGACCATGATCCAGGCAGAGCAAACACCCCCGAGATTCAGGAGAAAGGCTGCTGCTGAATGCGATGTAAAACCAGCCACGAGGGACGAGACTGTAAGAGGAGTGGGGGGGGAGGCAAAGGGAGAGACAGAGAGACAGACAAGACAGAGAAGAGGAGGGAGAAGATGGGGGGGTGCAGAAGAAAAAGAAGAGAAGGAAAGAGAGGAAAGGGAAGGGAAGGGAAGGAAAGAGGGGGAAGGGAAGGGAAGGGAAGGGAAGGGAAGGGAAGGGAAGGGAAGGGAAGGAAAGAGGGGAAAGGAAAGGAAAGGAAAGGAAAGGAAAGGAAAGGAAAGGAAAGGAGGAAAGGAAAGGAAAGGAAAGGAAAGGAAAGGAAAGGAAAGGGAAGGAAAGGGAAGGGAAGGGAAGGGAAGGGAAGGGAAGGGAAGGGAAGGAAAGAGGGGAAAGGAGAGGAAAGGAAAGGAAAGGAAAGGAAAGGAAAGGAAAGGAAAGGAAAGGAAAGGAAAGGAAAGGGAAAGGAAAGGAAAGGGAAAGAAAAGGGAGAGGAAGGGGGAGGGGAAGGGAAGGGAAGGGAAGGAAAGAGGGGAAAGGAAAGGAAAGGAAAGGAAAGGAAAGGAAAGGAAAGGAAAGAAGGAAAGGAAAGGAAAGGAAAGGAAAGGAAAGGGAAGGGAAGGGAAGGGAAGGGAAGGAAAGAGGGGAAAGGAAAGGAAAGGAAAGGAAAGGAAAGGAAAGGAAAGGAAAGAAGGAAAGGAAAGGAAAGGAAAGGAAAGGAAAGGAAAGGGAAGGGAAGGGAAGGGAAGGGAAGGAAAGAGGGGAAAGGAGAGGAAAGGAAAGGAAAGGAAAGGAAAGGAAAGGAAAGGGAAGGAAAGAGGGGAAAGGAGAGGAAAGGAAAGGAAAGGAAAGGAAAGGAAAGGAAAGGAAAGGGAAAGGAAAGGAAAGGGAAAGAAAAGGGAGAGGAAGGGGGAGGGGAAGGGAAGGGAAGGGAAGGGAAGAGCAGGGAATAGATCCGTTCTTCTCTTGCTCTGAAGGTTGTATCAACCGACAGTCCGCTTCTACCTGTGACCTTAGCTGCTTCTGTCCCAAGGTGATGCTCGCACCCAACAGAAGCTGGGCTTGTGTTTGCAAATATTCAGCTTGAGTTTATCTTTATCGCCGGCCAGCTCCCCGCACATCTGCACAGCGAGGGCCTCCCTGTTTCTCAGTGCATGCACCTACAGAGGAAGGGGCTGCCTCTGGCTCTAAGTCCAGCACAATTCTCCTCCCGCACGATCGCAGGCATGAGTATCCTTGCCTGCAGAGCGATGCAATTTTCTTCAAGCAAAGCTCTGATCCACTCACACAGGATCCACATGCCACAATTAGTATGGATCAAAGTTTAGTGAACAGCACCCGCATCTAGATCGTATAACATATTACGGGGAGGGGGCACTCATTTCCACCGTTTGCCAACCCATCCTCTTAATTAACAAAAACCCTTGTTCCTGGCATGCTCGGTGTGCGAGGGGGAAAATGGCTGCATTTTAATTGACAGAGAACAGAAGAAAAGACCACAAAACCGGTGCATGCCAGGACTTGGTAAGGAAAGGAAAATAACAAACAGATCTTAAAAAAAAAAAAAAAGGAGAAGAAGAAGAAGAAAAGAAAACCACTAAGGCTCATTTGAACTTACTCGCAGTACAACAGGGCGACTTCCCCACACACTACCATCCCGGAGGTGCCACTGAGGGTCAGAATTCTGTACCCTCAGGTCACCAAGCTGCACTCGACCATTAGGAGCAGAAAGAATGTCTCCTTATGTTCCCGTTGCCACAATTAGCGTGGCAGAAAAGCACACAGGTCTCTCAATATCTGCAGCGGATGCAATGAGAGACATTGTTCAGGTCTGTGTGATTTGGGGGGTTATTGGAAGCCACATTTCACTCATTGTTGCAGTTGCAAAACCGCATTCCATAAATGTAAGATGATCGGGGACCCACCAGGCATTGCCGACGCAAGAATAAACAGGACAGTCTCTCCCCTCCAAGAATGCGTTCTAGACAAAGGACTGGGATGCAGATTTCCCCTCGGGTTTGGCAACACGGCTTCCTCTGATTTGTAAAAATTGAACTCGGATGTTCCCTACCTAGTTCTAAACAAACAAGGCCCAGGAACCCCCCCCAAGTTTAAAATAATACTCCTCCCAGCTTCTCCATGCGTGAAATCTTACTCATCCTTCAAGGCCGTGATCAAATACTTGCTTTTGAAGTGTTTCTTGATCGCTCGTCTTGGCCCTTCTACCAGGCCCAATGACATGGCACCTGGTAGAAACTGGCTTAGCTGCTTGCACCCCTGACTCTCCCTCCAGACTGTGAAAGGATAGCAACCAAGCCTTTGAAAAACACTACGGCTCTCTAGCATAGGAGACCGTATCGTAAACATCACGGATATTCAACAAACTCTTGCTGGAATAGATTTTTGCTCTGGGCTCTGCAGGCAGGCAAATCTGAATTAGCATCGGGCCCTACCAGATGTTGACTGCACGACATAGTAAAGTCATTTAGCGTCGCTGAGCTTCAGCTTCTGGGGCGCCTGGGTGGCTCAGCCGGTTGAGCGTCCAACTCTCAGCTCCGGCTCAGGTCGTGATCTCACGGTCCGTGGGTTCAAGCCCTGCATTGGGCTCCGTGGCTGGCCGCCTGGAGCCTGCTTGGGATTCTCTCTCTCTCTCTCTCTCTCTCTCTCTGCGCTTCCCCTCTCATGCTGTCTCTGTCTCTCAAAATAAATAAGGAAACTTCCGAATCCTCACTCTCTCGGGCCCCCATGGGGATTCAAGGGAGTAAGGAAAACGAGCCTCGTAGTAGTCGTGGTAATCTGGCAACATTCCTCCTTTTTCCTTTTTTCTTTTTGAACTTCACCTTTACTGGGATATAATTGACATGATATCATTGCAAGATATTACAAGTGGGCATCGTGGCGAGGTGAGGTAAGTGCACATTGTCAAAGGAGGCCCCGTCTAGCTAACACGTAGACCACTTCCCATAGTTATCTGTGTGTGTGTGTGTGTGTGTGTGTGTGAACACTGAAGTTCTAGGTTCTCAGCAAATTTAAATTATACCAGTGTCATTTACCAGACTCCGTGTGTGACAAGGCTCAGACCTTACCTAGCATACAGCTGGAAGTGTGTACTGTTTGACCAAACTCTCTCCTGTTTCCCCTACTGCTAGTCCCCGGAAGCCACTTTTCTGCTCCCAGTTTCTAGGACTTCGACTTTTCATTTAGATCCCACATGCAAGTGATACCATGCAGTCTCGTCTCTCTCTGCCTGGTCCATTCGAGGCATCACTCCCTCGAGGTCCATTCGCTGTGGCAAATGGCAGGGGTTCGTTCTTTCTTGTGGTTAAATAGTTCTCCACTTTACTGTTACCCCCCCATCATTCATCTGTGGCAGGACGGCTAGGTTCTTTCCACACCTTGCCTATTTTTTCTTTTGTCTTTATCCTTATTCCAGTGGACGGCTTGGGAGGGTCTAAATGTCAGGTGACACCCTAAAGAAATCGAAGAGTCAGTCTTTTGAAGGGACTGTGTTTCTTGCTTGTCTTAGCCTTTTCCTATAACGTCCGAAGACATAGTTCTGATTTTAACAAGAAGAGAAGATTGCGTGAGCACGCGCAGTTGGAAAATCGAGATGCGTTCACCCTGATGATTTTCGAGCTGTGCCCTTAATCACCAACACTCACTCGATCTCTGTGCTTCTGGCACGCGATGTCCAAAGGCGATTCGCAGATCTGCAGCCCAGTCTGTGCTCCGTCCACCCGGGTGCGGGGGGTTGCGGGGAGAACGCCCTGGATCCCACCGTTTTGACCTCCCAGATTTTTGTTTCACTCCTGGGCATGAGGTAAACTCCCGGACCCACGCCTCACGCTGAAGGGCATTGGAAAAAGAATTTGGCTTTGCCAAAACCACCATGAAAGCCGCTCTTGACCAGATTGTCCTCCTGTGACGCCATCTCAGGGGGTAAACAATTCTCCCGTGTCTCAGTCCCGACAACGCATTCTGAAAAAGCACCTGGTGGGGCGCCTGGGTGGCTGAGTGGATTAAGCGTCCGACTTCGGCTCAGGTCATGATCTCGCGGTCTGTGGGTTCGAGCCCCGCATCGGGCTCTGTGCTGACAGCTCGGAGCCTAGAACCTGCTTCGGATTCTGTGTCTCCCTCTCTCTCTGCCCCTCCCCCACTCATGCTCTGTCTCTCTCTCTCTCTCTCTCTCTCTCTCTCTGTCAAAAATAAATAAACACTAAAAAAAAAAAAATGAAAAAAAATGAAAAAGTACCTGGTTTGTTCGTAAGCTGCGGACCCCGGGAGCCCGTGACACATCACGTTCCCTTTTTGGATTTGGCTACTTGCAGACTCAAAGCCAAATGTGTGCCCTTCACTGAGGTTGGCCTCGTGGAATGCCTAACTACTGTTCCACGGCTGCTTTCTGCCCTTACTTCTTCTTTGCCCACAACGTCTCCCGTTTTTATTTTGATCTCTTATTTTACACACATTTTTGTAAACTGCCTGAATTCTGTTTTGAAGGAAAAAAACGGAAAAGCATTTCTTTTGCTCTGGTCCCATCGAGCGGCGTGCCCCCCTGAGGGCGAGGATTGCGTCAGGGGGGGTGAAGGGCTGGCCCGGAAAGGAAGGGTGAGGCCTTGGTTGAGAGGCCCCGGGTTGGACCCAAAGGACAATTCAGGGGCCCTTCGGGGTTTACCAGACCTGCGTAAGGTCAGCAGCCACAGGGTCCCCCCAGGTGTTCGAGAGGTGCGTGGGGGTGCTTCCCAGCCTCCGACGCGTGGGAACCGTTACCTGAGGACCCTGTTTGATTCCAGAACTCTGGGTGAGGCCTGAAGGCTGCGTGTCTCAGAAGCTGCCAGACGAGGCCAATATTAGTCGGGGGTCAGATTTTAGTAGCAAGAGCACAGCCTGGCGAGAACGAGCGGGCAGGAGCCGCAAGCTGTGAGTGGGGAGGCAGGTGTGTGGGCACTTGGGCCCCGCCCACCCTCCGTGGTAAACAGCCACGGGTGGCCAGGAGGGGCATCTGTGACGGCGCGCGGGGGCCCTCCGTGCGTGCTGCGTCAGGGTCCACGGGAGCCCTGGCCGGAGGCCAGCTCTGTGCCATTCGCTGTCTCTCCCTGCTGGCTCCTTCTGCATCCAGAGGCGCCAGGGCGCACGAAGCACCTGGCCTCTCGCCACCTGCCCCCGCAGCTCCTGTGGCTGAACACCTGCCCGCCCCAACGCGGCTGCCAGGGAGGCGCGGGGCTCCGGTGCCTCGGGGCAGGAGGGTGGCACCAGGGTGCCAGAGGCCGCAGGGGAAGGCGTCCCTTGGGGAGTCTGGGGAGGAGGCAGCTGGCACACTCAGGAAGGGTGGGGGTGTCTCTGGAGAGCCGAGGTTCGGGCAGGTGGCTGGGGAGGAGGGGAGAGGCGCTTGTCTGCAGGGCGGCTGGGGCGGGGGGAGGGGAAGGGCATGAATACCGAGGGGGATAATCGCTGCCCAGGCTGGAGCCGGATTCTGAGTTGTGGGGACGGCCAGGCAAAAAGCAGAGGCTCCCGCAGGGAGGTGGCCGCAACGCGTGTCGTCCCCAGAGTCACCGTGCCCTCCATTTAAAACCAACACGACTAACAGTTAAGCTGAAATAGAATCTGTTTTCCTTTACAGAAGATAGAGAACATGGTTGTCTTTTAGGGTTTTTTTTTTTTTTTTTTAAGAGCTATTAAAAAACCCAGTTTCCTCATTTGGGTGAGGGTCCCACTTGGATGCCTCTTTTCCTGTGTTCCATGAAGCCACCGGAATTCCCGTGATTTTCCAAAGCCCTTCACTCCAAAATGAGTCATCCAGAATGACATGTGGGATTAGCATGAGGATGTATACTTGAGTCGTAGCTCGCAGTGGTGGGCGACTTATAGACCTACACGGACGCACCCGCCATGTTGAATAGTGCGCAATTCACCGTCTTCTCACCCGGCACTGGATCATGACCCTGAAATTTATGTGTGTGTGTATGTGTGTGCACGCACGCACACACACACACGGAGTAAAGTCCTGGTTTGTGAGCATAACTGGTTCCAAAAATCTGCTTGTAATCCAAAGCACTCGTATATCAAAGCGAATTCCAAGATCCTTTGGCTCAGTTGCAATCTCGTGACATTCGACATCACGCACTACTCGTGTTGCAAGACACGGCTCGTTTATCGAGTCAAAATTGATTAGAAATGTTTGTTCGTCTTGCAGAACGCTCTCAGGACAAGTTCCTCGCAGTGCAAGGTTTTGCTGTATATCTCTATCTCTAGCTCTGTCTCTATCATCCAGAGTTGTCCAAGCATTAAATATACGTTGCATGCCCCCTGGAGATACCACTTGAGTTTCAAGCTCAGTAGCTTCCCCCGTCATTCTCCCCAAGCCAACAGGCCAGGCCTCCCCTCGTCCGAGAACCTGCAGGCGGCCAGTTCTCAGGAAACACCTGCCTGAGATTTAATGTCACACGGACACCCATATGCTGACAAGCCTAAGCCTTTAAAGCAAGGCTCATATTGAAAAAAGACCCTCAAAAGCCAGAAAAAGACATTTTGCATAATTTATCGAGATCAGGGAGCCAGTCAAAGCCCCGCGAAGAGTGAGTGGCGAATTTGAAGATGAACCTGGAGGTGTGTGTGTGGTGCCCGCGGAGTGAGGACCGTGGATGGACGGACAGATGGACGTCACCACAAAAGTAGCACAAAAGTTGGAAGGTGAGGGGCGCCCGGGTGGCTCAGTCGGTTAAGCATCTGACTTCGGCTCAGCTCATGATCTCACGGCTCGTGAGTTCGAGCCCCGCAACAGGCTCTGTGCCGACAGCTCGGAGCCGGGATCCTGCTTCGGATTCTGTGTCTCCCTCTCCCTCTGCCCCTAACCCACTCACATTCTGTCTCTGTCTCTCTCAAAAATAAATGAACATTTAAAAAATTAAAAAAATATATTTTAAGGGGCGCCCGGGTGGCTCAGTCGGTTAAGCATCTGACCTCGGCTCAGCTCATGATCTCACAGTCCGTGGGTTCTGGCCCCACATCGGGCTCTGTGCTGACAGCTCGGAGCCTGGAGCCTGTTTCAGATTCTGTGTCTCCCTCTTTCTGCCCCTCCCCACTCACACTCTGTCTCCCTCCCTCTCTCTCTCTTTCTCTCTCTCTCTCTCAAAACAAAAATAAGCGTTAAAAAAAAAGTTGGAAGGTGAACGTGATGGTTCCAGACTGTCTGTCCGGTGACTGGAGTGACACAACAGCACTCCTGTCCTTGTCCTCAGTCCCACAGCCTTCTCCACTGTCCTGCCTCAGGGGGTCTCTGGACAACGCTGTTGCGTCCCACTGGGACGTTTCCGTGAAAACTTCCAGAAAGAGAAGTACTCAACATCAAGTCTGCACGTGCTACACACACACACACACACACACACACACACACACACACCTTCCAGCATAGATTTTAGTTCTCGTAAAGCCCACTTAAAAAACATACAAACATATGCATGCTAAGGGCATAGTTTAGCATAAGTAAAGGTCCTTTGAGAATTAAGGACCACATAGTCCCCGCATTTCCTATGTCACCTACTTTATAACAGCACTGTGCGTCTATAAATGAGTCTGGGCACGAAGATTTCTTCACTTCTGTGTACGGACAAGGAAACAGTCTCAACGCAGTTATGGGACCTTCCCAAGGTCCCCCGCCAGTAAAAGACCACAATGGTACTTCGCTCCTGGTGCACATTTGGTGATCCTTGGACGCAGAACGTCAGGAGAGATGTTAAGGACAAAAAGCTCCTGGAATTACGCATCGTTGTCTGTGTTCCTTCAAACAGACTGCCCCCCCACCCCTTACCAACCTCCATATTCCCAGAAGAGAGAGAGTGCACCGGGCATAAACCCTTTCAAACTGAGCTGGCCACGGAGGAAGATATTCTGTGATTCTTAGAAGGAAGTTATTCGCAAACGACTTTACAGTATTTATTTCTATGAGCCATCTCCTCGTGGAACCCATGGTACTAAATCCTGCGTGGGTCTGTTCCTCCCCACAGGACCACAAGCTTCGCGAGGACAAGCATCTCTACTTGCCCTCTGTATCCCCAGCGCTCAAACACAAGGCACGTTACCTGCACTCATCAAAGACACGCCCGGCTTCCATAGAAGGTGTGCTCTTCGTTAATGACCTGATCGTGGTGGTTGGGATAGAGTTGGAGCTTAATAAATACTTATTAAACATATAGACATGTACACATGAATGGCTGACGGATATTGATACCCCCTAAAAGAAAATACGGAGACACGTAGTGATGGGAGACGATCTGTTCGTAATATACTAAAGAGAAAAATTGTTCTCTTTGCTTGTTTGCTGTGGAATGTTCTCTCGGTAGCTAAAATAAACAGAAAATTCTGTTTCTTGAGCAAATTCCACCCCCCCCCCAATTTTGATCAGAGTGTCATCAGCAAGGATGAAGTCATCCCAAATGAGATTGGCTCCTAATGGCATTAAAAAATTGGTAGGGACCACGTCTTTTAAGCACAAATTGTGACTTCATCATGGCTCATCACGGCTATGGGCTCCCCAGGTATAAACATACAGCAGTTCATCCAAGAGCTGACTGAGTATCTGATCTCAAGTCATGAGCTTTAGTTGGGTGTGGTCATGCTCAGTTTGATGGACAGAAAGAAAATGTTAAATCAGATATCCCGATGGAGCCCTCTGCTATCGTCACTTGTGAAAAGACCCTCTCAGCTTCTGTCTGGATGAAGACGAGAGAATTACCTTTTTCTGAGATGTGGGTCGTCTGAAGTTTGGCCTCGTAGTGTTTCTTTCCAGACTCCAAGTTTAGTTGAAGGTGGAAGATATCACAGGTCCTGAGTAACAGAATCAATCCTCAATGAGGTGTTCTATAATTTACCGTATTTATTACTTAGTGATGATCCCCTATGGTCTGTCAATTCCCAATAGAGCTGAAATTGTAAAATTTCATAAATAGCACGAAAACCAGGAAGAGCCAAGCTGGCATGGCCTAGGCAGCATGCATTACCATTGAACTACAGCCTGGTCGACCTTGTCAATATTGTTCCTGCCGCCCCCAGCTTCACAAGGACCTCCCGACTTTGCAGCAATTGCTTCTGGATTCCGTGCTGTCAAAGTTTCATGTCGCCTTTCAGCGAGGTCCCTAACCTATCGAGAAAGCTCTAAGTCATCCTAGCAGGCTGGATCTAAATATTGCTTTCTCTCCTTTCCACCTCCTCTATCCAGAAAACATTCAGGCAAAGACTTCCTACCTTAGGAAGGCAAAATCATCACATCTCTGGAAGAGACGGCTAAAACGCCTTCTTTCCTGTGTTCCACCTCGATTCCCAAAGCGCCTTGGCCCATTTTTGTACAATCCTACGGGAGCTTCGTAAAGTACTTCTCAACCGCCTGGTAACTTCAGGGACATAGGTGGGACCTACTCAGCCATTTTCCCAAAGACAGAACTGTGGCTCTTACAGAGTAAGTTTACCAATTTAATGAGCGGAGATTCCAAGCCGTAAAGCCAGAGCCCCTCAGGCAGAATTGTGTGTGCTAAGTACTCTCAGCGCACACTCAGTATACATCGGAGTGTGTCGGGGATGTTGGTGTCGCACCCAGAAAAGCAGTGGCCGCGCCCTCTAAGCGATCTGGATGCCGCACATTGTCTTTGGATTTCAGGCGGATGGCGTGGGGGGGAGGGGCGGCCACCTGATTCTCGTCTTTCGCTTCTGGAAAATAGGAGCAAATTTACACGCGATTGATGTCAGTGGAGTAGGAGTTTTTATACCTCCCAAGTACTTGAATGTGTCATATAGAGCAGCTAATCATTTTTGTACAGGGCATAATAGGATGCTATATAGCCCTGCTGGAATTAACATGAACACAATACACAAGCTACAGCCGCGGTAGCTGAGCAAGTAAACGCATGACCAGGAAATACTATAAATATCTTTCCTTTTGTGCCTCAGATCCTATTCTTCGCTGTTAGGACCAAAAGCACACACACCAATAGTTCACTCATGCTGTCATTATTCCCCCAGAAAATGTACGTTTCTCTTTGCTCTCTGCTTACAAGAAGGTAACTAGAGGCAAGGCATCCAGTATTAGGAACGGCAGAGTTAGGTCCTGGGAAAAAAAAGTGCTAAATATGCACGGATGCACTTGTCATTGCTCCCAGAAAAAAGAGAGATCTGAAGGAAGGAAACACACACACACACACACACACACACACACACACACGCACCTAGCTTGGGGGGCGGATATGAAGCCATTTTAAACCTGTGAAATTATCACTATGGCCTCTCGAAGATAAGAATTCCACCCTGAATCAGATCAAGGGTGGATTTGTTCCCTGGATCCTTGGAGCACGCTGTGGGGAGGATGACGGGCACGGACACTTCCCTACTGCGTTCACCCACCGCTTTATAGACTCACCCTGGGGATGCCTACCTGTTACGTATGACGACGGATGCTTCCTTTGAGATGTCCTCAATTTACCCACTTTGGAGGTCTAAGAAACCCTCAGATTTAGAAGAGCATGTGGTAGCGGATACGTTTTGTGTAGAACTTTACAGATTTCGAGCGCCCCCGAATCTTGTGTCGTTGGTGAAGGAGAAAGGGACCGAGAATCGAAGTGCCAGAGGAGTTCTTTTGGGGGGAAATGCAGGAGGAACAGGGAGAAAGAATGCGTCTGAACACAATACACTCTGTTCTGCACTGCCTTTTGCTCCAGGACAATCCCTATAGACTCATGCAAGAGAAAAAAAGAAAATAACGGTAAGAGTGAACTCCCTAAAATATGGGTAAGATATTGAAAGCAGCAAACTGCGTTGCTGGGAGCGAGGTCACCGCAGGAGGCAGAAACGGAGCAGTGAGCTGGCCAAGGGGGACCGTGTGTCCTCTTTCTTGCTCTTGAATTTTCTTTTTCCGTCTCTGGCCACTCTCTCAGAGTGACCTTGACCTCTGGTCTTGTTCCTTATTTGTTCATTTGCTCGTTCATTTGCACGTCTACGCCCTACTAGGTGCCATGGTACCTTGTTGACTTGGAGGAATATGCAGTGAAAGAGGGACACCCTCCGCCTTTAGGAGAACTCACGGCCCCGGGGGGAGAGTCTTCTCTTTCGGTCCTGACACTGTGTTTCTCATTCTGCCTGCGCCACGACGAGCGGGACACCCATAAGCTAAAATCCACGTTAATTTTCTTGTACTTGTCAGCCATTCTTGCCTCCGAAATACGCCAGGGACACCGGCTAGAGGAACTTCATTGTATCGTGGAGGGCTAGCGCTGAAACAAGTCTTTATAAATAACCCAGAAGAACTTCCTTTCTCATAGACTCGGGCCCCCTAGAATCTCCCAGAGGCCAGCCTGCATGCGGCGAAACAAGCAGACTCATCCTGCTTTCCAGAACTCACTGTCACCGGGCAGGGGGATCCGGGAAATCGGGGGTGGGGGTGCATGCAAAAAGGGCTACTCTAGTGGCATCTCCAAGTGCCAGAGGGGGTGTACCGACGCCTCAACAGTTCTGCCCACCGTGCGCAGCGTGGTCAGGAAACATGGTTAAAAACCGTTGTGTCCACGCATACCCAGAGTGCTGTCCCTCCACGGGATTTCCCTTCCCATAGCGCTCGGGCTGGGGGGCGGAAGGCGAGAGATCATCACCTTGACAACTTGGTTTCCAGTTCCAAACTAACTTACGTTGATGAAGGGATGCCCTTTGGCTTGAATGAAAAGTTAAATCGTCCTTTTCTGGTTCTCACAGCTTTGCCGAGACCCCAAAGCTAAAAAGGGATTGACGTGGCCGTGCACGTCCAAGCTGTGACCATCAGACAGAGCAATGAAAGTCTGGCTGCGTGGCGGGCAGTTAGACCTTTCCTAATCCACTGCTGCCCAAGTGCCCATCAAAGTCTAGAAATCAACTAATGGGGGACATTCTTCAGAAAGACTATGTAAGAGAGGCCAGCTCTATGGTTCTTGTCCCCTCTCTTAATTTCCTGGGGCTGATGTGTCACTGACTTAGACAACAGGGCTGACTTAGACAACAGGAGTGACTTCTCTTTCAGCCTGGAGGCCAGCAGCCAGAGACGGAGTTGCCGAGAGGTTGGGTCCTTTCGATCACCGGGAGGGAGACTGTTTCAGCCGCTCTACTTGGCTCTGCACCCCGTGTCTTCTCTCTGTGTGTGTCTGTCTCTGTGTCCAAATTCCTCTTTCTTAAAAGGTGTCACGTCAGCCATATTGGATTAGAGCCCCCCCGAATGACCAGCCACCTTCTCAAAGGCCCCGTCTCCAAGTACAGTCTCATCCGGAAGTACTACAGGTTAGGACTCCCATGTGTGAATTTGGGGTCAACACAATGCAGCCTTCAGCAGTCCCTTCCCTGGCTCCTAAAAATCCATGTCCTTCCATGTGCAAAACTCACGTGCCCCGTCCCAACATCCCCGCAGTCTTAGCCGGCCCCGGCGTCATCGGTCAATCCTCAGTCCTGTCTAGATGTCCTCTAGTTCAGTTATGGGTGACACTCGAGGTGAGTTTCTCACCATCTGTGAACCCGTGACCCCAGACAGGTCACCCTCTCCCGAAGTACGATGGTGGGACAGGCAAGGACAGAGGTTCCCACGCTTCAAAGAGGAGACACCGGAAGGGGGAAAGGGGTCATGGTTGGAACCCTAGCAGGGACAGTTCCATTCAGTTTTAAGGCTGACGCCAATCTCCTTTAGCTTGATACTCTTTGCTCTTGGGCCTGCTGGGCAGGACCTTTATCCGCCCCTCGTTGGACTTCACCTTGTCTGGGAACAAAGGGCTCCAGCCCTGAGCCGTGGGGTCCCAGCAGGGGTGGGGGCTCAGCAGGGGCTGAGGCATGTGGGAACCGGCACGGGACTGCCACCTGGAGAGGTGAGGGCCAGGCATGTCTGCCCAGCAGAGTGAGCAGGCCAGAATCTGTTCGAGCAGAAGTTCCAGAAGTTTCCAAGCATCGGAAGGACACGGAGAAAGAGGGCTGGAAAGGGTGCTTCCTCCTGAGCAGAATGGGCATTTGTGACGGGAAACAGCAGCTGAGAAGGTGCTTCACGGGTCCCTGGAACAGGTGCCCCCGCCACAGAGAAGGGGGTGAAGTTGTAGCCGACAGTCTGTGCTCAGAGCCTTTATGGCGCTGACACTGCAGTGCATTGAGAGAATGTTATTGAGACTGAAAAAGAGGCCGCAAAATGTCACCGTGGGCATATGTGGGGGACTTTGACCTCTTTATTTGCTGCCTGTACAGTCCATGTTTCGACCACGAAAATGCACTACTTTTAAATGGAGCAAGAACAATCATCACATACCGTAAAATACTGGAGTCACAGTTAAATGGTCATATTTAAAAAAGAAGAAACTTGGGCACCCGGGTGGCCCAGTCGGTTGAGCATCTGGCTTCGGCCCAGGTCGTGATCTCACGGTCTGGGAGTTCGAGCCCCGCGTCGGGCTCTGTGCTCACAGCTCGGAGCCCAGAGCCTGCTTCGGATTCTGGGTCTCCCTCTCTCTCTGCCCCTCCCCTGCTCACTCTCTGTCTCTCTCTCTCACTTAAGAGAATGCAACGAAACTAACATCCCCTAGTGTAGAATTTCTGCAGAAATGATGTGTTGGGTCACATCAACACTATAAAGCTGTGAAACATCCACGTGACCTTGGAAGCCACTTGGTCTGAAATACTCACACTCAGAAGAGGAATATGGCAGCCAAAATGGTTATCCATTGGTCTGAAGTCAGGTGGCTGATTCATGGTGTAGCAGGAGGGGGGGAGTCTGGGTTTTCCCGGCCCAGAGTGTGGCGCCCGCACGCAGCCCTCTGCGCAGGGGTCTCTCCAAGCTGAGCAAACACGGGGATCCTCCTACCAGCCGCTCCCCTCTTCTGCCCCCAGTCCATGGTTGTACGTCCGCACACCAACCGACAGCTAGTGTAACAGGAAGCAGAGATGGGCAGGATCAGTGAGTGCCCCCTCCAGGGAAAGGTGCAAAGCCCATGCCTCTCTACAGGTTTGCTTTCGCTCACTCTATTTCTTATCCGTGCTTTGATTATCTAGAATTTAATGACTGTGCTCCACACAGCTCTGCCTATGCTACGGGGATAACGCAACTAATAACGCTGTTTCGTGGCAAAAGACGAGGGGGGAGAAAAAAGATCTTAACTGCCTTGAACATCAAAAAGATGCACTGGATGGGGCGCCTGGGTGGCGCAGTCGGTTAAGCGTCCGACTTCAGCCAGGTCACGATCTCGCGGTCTGTGAGTTCGAGCCCCGCGTCAGGCTCTGGCCTGATGGCTCGGAGCCTGGAGCCTGTTTCCAATTCTGTGTGTCTCCCTCTCTCTCTCTGCCCCTCCCCCGTTCATGCTCTGTCTCTCTCTGTCCCAAAAATAAATAAAAAACGTTGAAAAAAAAATTAAAAAAAAAAAAAAAAAAAAAAAAGATGCACCGGAGACAAGCAGAGAGAGGGAGAGAGAAAGGGGGAGCAAGGGGAGAGAGAGGGAGAGAGAGAGGTTGAGAGAGAGTGGGAGGGAGCGAGACAGAGACAGAGGATGAGGGGAGGTTGGTTCAACAAGGGCTGGAGAAGAAAACAAGAGCAGCTACCCAAGTTCAGGAATCGGATAAGGAAAGACACGCTTCTCCAGGGCTCAGGCGGGGAGGTGGAGACACAGCAGAGGCCACTGTGCAAGAGGCATTGCTGGGACCTGGCCTCCTTCCACCCGACGGAAGAGGGCACCTCATCAGGCGTCACCAGCGAGCACCTTCTCGGCCAGGTCCGTCCGTAGGCACCTGCCTCCTGAGGTTGCTTCCACTACGTCCCCGAGATCTACCGGCCGCTCCCTGGCGAGACAGTCACTAGCTCCTAGGCGCCCGGCCTGGGGGGACATCCCCGACACTAACGACACATCCATTGCTCTGGGCTGGGATGGTTTCTCTAAGAACAGATGAAGATCCATTCATCGGGACGGTAGCCATGTGGAAAGAAACCAGATTTGATGTATTCCCAAAATTGGCGATCCACGCCTTTTTATCTCAGACTCCTGTAAACCTGCAGACACACACACTCACAACTACACACGTCCTCTTCCTGAGTGGTGACGGTGACACAGAGGCACTGCTGGAAAAGGAGCAGAGCCTCCGAGGGAGGGGCCTCCTCCGTCCCGAGGTGGATGGACGGGTGTCTTCTCCCCCCTCCCCCTCCCTGCACACGGCCACCTGAGGACGGGCACACAGCATCTTTGGAGTGTCTCTTTTGTTCGGGGGGGGAAGGGTTCGCGTAACACACAGGAGCCCTGTCGCCAGCCCACCTCGCTGGCTGCCCATCCCCCGGGGCACGAGACGGGGCGGCTGCAGGAAAATACAGCAGGTGCAGGACCAGGCAGCACCGTGTGCAAGCTCAGAGGGCAGCCTGGGAGGAGGGCAGACCTGAGTTTTTAGGAAACAATTACTTACCTTTTTTATGAATAAGGGTTTTTTTTAATCCCCAGGTGTCCAGTCAAATGGTTTTCCTAGAGCAGTTTCTCATCAACAAACAAACAAACAAAAAGGTGGAGACTGAAGTTGATTAATGTGAGTTTAATGAAAATAAGTTTTGTTTAAATTGCAGAAGCCATCGAGTTCTAACAAATGCCTAGGCACTAGGACCAGCGTGAGCACGGGAAACAGCTTTATCTGGAACCACAAGCGTCTCTCCCGGGCATGGCTGCAGTTTCATTCGTGTGTAGTGTGAATGTGCCCGGGGTCACGATGTAAAGACGTGTTTCGTGTGGCAGGTCACGGTCAGAATAAGTTTGAAAGCCACCGCTCTGTGCTGCGCTGCCCTAATGCTCCTTTGCGTTTTTGCTGATTGCAATAGAGATAAAGCTAGAGAGGCCGAAAGAAAAGAACCCTGCTTTGCCTGCATCGCAAAGGGGAGTGGATTTTGTTCGAGGGCGAAGCGCTCCATTGGACATGAACTTGGGGAGCCCTATGGGCCCAGCCACATGTTGGAGGAGGGTCTAGTTGCAGCGTGGTAACTGGGAGACCGGCTCGGGGTCTGGGGCTGAAATTCTGAGAGTCTTGAGGACAGCAGAAATGCACACGGAAACCAGCAGGAGCGAGTGAAATCCGGGGTCACTTGGGTGGGAGAACTGGCCGAGCTCCCTGGGGTGCGTGAACAAATAGGAAAATTCACTGGACATTTGGCGAGCGGCCACTGCCTGCCAGGGACTGCTGGAGGCACTGGACGGACAGAGGTTCGAACCACCACAACAGCAACATCTGTGGGCCTCCCCCCAGACACTGGTGTTCTTCTCAGCACTTGGGGATGACGGTGAGAAGGTGGATGCTGCCCGCATCCCTGCTGGAATGGGAAGCGGGGTGGCCACTGGGGAAGACAGTGTGATGGTTGCTTACAAAGTTCAATATGCTTTGGCCACAGGTTCCAGCTCGTTGGTATTCACCCAAGGATTTGGAAACTTAGGTCCACACCAATACTCCGTATGGATGTTTACAGCAGCTTTACTCACAATTGCCAAAACCTAGAAGCAACCAGGTGAGTGGATACACTGTGGTCCATCCAGACAATGGATACTACTCAGCACACACACACACACACACACACACACACGCACGAGCTGTCCAACCATGAAAAGCCCGAGAGGAACCTTAAATACTTCTTTCTAAGTGGAAGAAGCCAATGTAAAAAGGCTACACGCTGGATTCAAGCTATAAGACATTCTGGAAAAGACCAAGAAGAAAGAAACTGCAGAGAGAGTAAAAGGATTAGTGGTTGCCAGATGCCAGGCGCAAATGGCATTTAGAGCGGTGCAACTATTCTGTGCGATTCCATCGTGATGGACATATCGTGTCATCATCCATTTATCAGAACCTATAGAGTGTGCACCACCAAGAGTGAGCCCTAATGTCAACTGCGGGCTCTGGGCGATTGTGATGAGTCCGTGTAGGTTCACAAATGTTAACCACGCACAGCTCTCATAGGGTGTGTCCACAGTGGGGGAGGCTGTGCGTGTGTGAGGGACAGGCATATATGAGGATTTTCTGTACTTTTCACTCAGTTTTGCAGTGGACCTAAAACTACTTTAAAAAGTAAAGCCTATTTAAAAGAAAATACTTAGCTCATACGAATAATAAAAAAAGAAAAAACATGAAGTTTGGAAGCAGTAGGTTTGTATAATTCTTTTGTTATTATTAAGAATCAAGGGCTACATGATGAGATCCACTAAAATAATTACAGGAAGGAAGGAAGGAAGGAAGGAAGGAAGGAAGGAAGGAAGAAGAAGGAGGAAGGAAAGAAGGGAGGAAAGGAGGAAGGGGGAGGAAGGGGAAGGAGGAAGAAAGGAAAGAACAAAAGAACGAAGGGAGGAAGGAAGGAAAGAAGGAAGGAAGGAAGGAAGGAAGGAAGGGGAAGGAGGAAGGAAAGAAGGGAGGAAAGGAGGAAGGGGGAAGAAGGGGAAGGGAGGAAGAAAGGAAAGAACAAGAGAAGGAAGGGAGGAAGGAAGGAAGGAAGGAAGGAAGGAAGGAAGGAAGGAGGGAGGGAAGAAGAAGGAGGAAGGAAAGAAGGGAGGAAAGGAGGAAGGGGGAGGAAGGGGAAGGAGGAAGAAAGGAAAGAACAAAAGAACGAAGGGAGGAAGGAAGGAAAGAAGGAAGGAAGGAAGGAAGGGGAAGGAGGAAGGAAAGAAGGGAGGAAAGGAGGAAGGGGGAAGAAGGGGAAGGGAGGAAGAAAGGAAAGAACAAGAGAAGGAAGGGAGGAAGGAAGGAAGGAAGGAAGGGAGGAGGGAGGGAAGAAGAAGGAGGAAGGAAAGAAGGGAGGAAAGGAGGAAGGGGGAGGAAGGGGAAGGAGGAAGAAAGGAAAGAACAAAAGAACGAAGGGAGGAAGGAAGGAAAGAAGGAAGGAAGGAAGGAAGGAAGGAAGGAGAAGGAGGAAGGAAAGAAGGGAGGAAAGGAGGAAGGGGGAGGAAGGGGAAGGAGGAAGAAAGGAAAGAACAAGAGAAGGAAGGGAGGGAGGGAGGAAGGAAGGAAGGAAGGGAGGAAGGGAGGAAGGGAGGAAGGGAGGGAGGAACAAAAAGGAAAGGGAAAGGGAAAGGAAAGAAGGACACTGGAACTGGAATTTTCAATCCAAGGCAGAATATTCCAGGGTCTTAGAACACCCAAGCCACCGTCACTCAAACTTCAATAGTGTGTCATTAATAGGTGAACTTGGATTTTAACGAACATGGTTTAAAGAAATGGAAAAGGAAGTAGCCTGTATTACACTGGATAAGGAGAGATATTCATTTGTGACGCTTTGGTTCCTGCTTTGTATACATACAGCTTGTGTGCTGGTCATGATGTCAAATTACGTTTTAGAAATAAGTTTCAGAGTCCCTGCCCTATGTCCTTCTGCTAGTGTTTTAATGAAGCGTACTCTCTGGCTGGGTGATTCAGAGAATACACGAGTGAGAATATCAACAGATTATTGTAGCAACTAAAGTATGTTCTGATGTACCAAACATGAAGTGACCGTCACTGGCAGCATATGTGTCGAGGGAAGGGGCAGCAGGTGCCTGGAAGCACACCCCACCCCCACCCCCACCCCCACCTCCAGCATTGCACCTGGGGCTAAATGCAATGTAGGAGATCAATATGCAAAGATCAATATGCAAAGATCAGGTGAAAAGAAAGCTCTAGATGGATAGGCTAAAATGCCAAGGCCCTAAAGCACCATGAGAAAACAACAGGGTAAGACAGGGTCTGGAGAGTCTGGGAGTTCAACTGACACCCGTCACCAGGTCTGAGGATACGTACAAGGGGGACTCCAGGTAGACAGAGGATATAGGGATCAAACTCAGGACTCAGGTCTGAGGCAGAGATGCCGAGAGCTAGCAGAACAGTGAGGGGAGAAGCCCGTTTCAGGAGAGTGGGTCACGAGAGAGGAGATGGAAAGAATTGTCCTGCAGGGTATCATTTCAGCGATGGAGATAATGCACGTAGTCAGAGCTCTTGTGAAACGGGTGTGTTCAATTTAACGGGTCAAATATTTACCCAGTGATATTTTTAGTGTATTATTTGCTTAGCAAAATGTTTCTTGTTCAGAGGGAGTAGGAACACTTTGCATGTATTCTAAATGTGTTATCATGATTTTGAGCGATTTCGTATAATAGCTTACCCTTTACATAATAGTTCTTATAAATGAAAGGTCTTCTTTCTAAAGATACGTTTGTAAAAAAAAATAATAATAATAATGATAAAAATAGTCATTTGTGGCTATCATAGAATGTACATCTTAAGACTCTGAGCGTTAATTATATACCCAACAATGTTTAATATTAGCAGGAAAACTGCAGAGACGTCCATAGATACACACACATGAAATGTATATTGGCTATGAAAAGATGATTCAGAGGTCTAATCCTGATATGCATTCACTAGTTTTAAATATAGCAGACAAATTTCCATTTTACTAAGCTAAACTTTCAGGAAGTGTATCATTACAGAGGACTGCATTTTCCATTTGTTAGCCTCAAGTTCCTTTAACTAGTTGGTTGATGCTGATGCTGCAAGCAACCATTTTTTACGAGTAAATACTGTTCCTGTGAGAAGCATTCAGGTCTCAGGCATGTTCCCATTTCTTTTCTTTTAATGTTATGCTTATTTTAAAACCTTCCCATAGAGAGGGTGAAAAAAAAAAAAAGAAGAGAAAGGAAAGAAAGGAAAAGAAAAGGAAAGGGAAGAGAAGAAAAGAAAAAAAAGAAAAGAGAGAAGAAAAGAAAGAAAAAGTATACATAAGAGTTATTTAGTTTTTCTTTTCTCCCTTCAAGTCCTCACTAAATTCACTAACATTAAGGAGGTGGGTAGATCGTGTTACAAAATAGCAATCAAGGTAATCCTTTCTGAAAATTCGGACCTTTCTATAGAAGACAGAGGGGGGAATTAGCTCCAGTCCATTCCTGTGGAAGTTTCCATGCCTGCTTTTGCTCCGCCAACCTCTACTGTGTGTTTATGGAAAGACCCATCAAGTCACAGCACTTCCCTCTCATGGTCCCTGCTGCCCGGCTCGCACTAATAAACAATCCCAGTCACTGGTTTTCTCTTCTCCGAGGGTGACCCATCTTTCTCAGAACAGAAATTATGTTTCTTATCTGAAAGACTAAATATTAACTTATACTTCCTCTGAGAAGATCAGAGCACTCCCAGAATAAACCCATTATTTTCCAGCCTGATTGTACTTAATCTAATTCTCATTCTAAAGCTAAACATGATTTTTGGTGTCAAGTGAAAAAGGCAAATAAACACCGAATTTGCTTAAGATTTGCAAAGGCATTCTCTCTCAGAGTCTGAAATGCTAGATGCCCTCATGGTTTGCACGAAAATAATGCAACTGGGCTAAATTTTTTCGAGGCTTCTGGCCGGAGTATGGCTTTATCATGTGTTGGGTGGGTTGGGGGGGGGAGCAGTGAGGATTCACCAGTCCATCCACCCACCCTCCTGTCGTGTTCCCAGGAGCTGAAATGGCTGGGAAGTGTGCGCGCAGAGACAGGAACACGAGGCAGGGCTTGCCTTGTGGGAGTGAATACGGATTTTCACACACTGCCTTCGGTTTTATACATCTCCAGACTTGAGGTCACCCTGTGTGGATGACTGTAAATTCCTCTGGTTCCGATGGCTCGAGAGCATAGATTGCCCACACGATTGGCTTGAATATCACAGGATTGGACGCAGTGTTTTTCTTTAGGATGAATAACGTGGGGGAGGGTACTGCAATGGTGGCACGCGCGCGCGCGCGCACACACACACACACACACACACACACTCACACACACTCACACAACCGCGCGCGCGATGGTCTGTGAAAAATGTGAAAACATGGTACCATTTTCTGTGACTAAAGACATCAGGAAACTGCAACGTGCAAGCAATGCAGTGTCATTTGCAGGAAAGGAACCCGAAAGGGAGCAGCGGGTTGGGGTCACTGTGCGAGTCCTAAGAGGCTGACTTGTCTCGCGAAATACTCTGGGCAGTATCTTGGGGAATTACTCAAAGTTGCCGGCTCGCCAGCGCTGGAGGGTGTGAAGGCAGCGATGACGACAGGCAATGAATAGGAAGCAGTGGTTTTCTTTCAATCTCCCCGCAGAATATCCACAGATGGGTAACAGCGACTAAATAAAGAAACACAAAGAGAAACGGGTTTCCAAGTAGCACAGCGGGACCGACGGGCCATGGGGCCGCTTTACATAAGCCAGCCTGTTCTCCGGGTACGCTCCCAGTCCTAGGAGCAGTGCGCCCCACCTGGGCACAGACACGGGACGTATTTGGACTCGGAAGTTGGGGTGCACCTACTTTTCTCCTCGGTCCGTGTCGCTACCTAAAACAGCCAAGGCCCCGCAAGGCGTGCTGGCTCCTCGCTAGACGTTCAGGACGAGGCTGCTCCGGAGGGCGCTGGTGACCGAGAGAGGGGGAGGGGACAAAGAGGAAGAGGGGGAACGGGAAGGAGTGGGGAGCGGGGGGAGGGGACAGGGCGGGCTGGAGAGCCCGGGGGCGGGGCCGTGCCGAAGCTCGCGGGTCCCGGGAACCGGGTTCAGAACCAGCCTCGGGAGTGGCCAGATGGAACGCGAGGACCGGGTCCCCGCCCCAGCCCAACCCCGCAGACCGTTACTCCGGCCTCCGCCTGGGGCGGGACGCACGCGGGCCGGGCGCGGCCAAACGGTCCCGCTGCGTCTCCGGTCGCCGCCGAGGGAGGGAAAACACGGGGAGAAAAGGGACAAAGCACCGCAAATGCAGAGGGGGAAGGGAGAATGCAGCCTCTCGGGCTTTATATGGATTTCTTTGCCTTAGAAAAACAGGGAGAAAGGGAAAAGGAGAGAGAGAGAGAGAGAGAGAGAGAGAGAGAGCGAGCCCACGTGCCCGGGAGGTGTTGTGTTAAAGCGCCACCTGCCGTCGGCCGGGGCGCGGCGGGCTCCCCCGGCGGGCTCGGGCGCGCGCGGCTCCGGGAGGCAGCGGCAGCCACCCGGGGGCGCGCCGGGCGGCACCCGCCCGCTCCGGCTGCGCGCGTGCCCGAGCGTGTGCCCCGGGAGGGCGAGCGCGCCCGGTCGGCTCGCTCGGACCGGCCTCCCGGGGACCCGGCACAAAGGGGCGCCAGGCCCGGCCCGGACTAGTCCGGTTCGCCGCGGTGCAGCGCGCGGCTCCCGCGCATCCCGGGAAGCGGCGCATCTGTGCACACACGCGGGTTTTTTTTTTTTTTTAAATAACATATTTCCAGACGTGCCTCCCCCCTCCTCCCGCTCCCCCACCCCCCATCTTTGCAAAGCAGCCCCGAGGGCGGACGGTGGGGGGGGGGAGGGGGGCGGAGGGGGCGTGGCCGAGGAGTTAATAAAGGGAGAGGGGCGGAGCCGGGCAGCAGCCATTGGCTGGCGCGCAGAGTGATGTCACCCATATGACGCCCTGATAACTAGTTGGGAGAGAGCCCTCAACTTTTTGCAGAAGGAGCGCGCGCGCCTGGGAGTGCTCGGGGTCCGGCGCTTGCGGCGGGAGCCACGAGCCGGAGAGAGGGGGTCCCGGGCTGCCTCGACCGCCGCCGCCTCTCCCGTCGCGGCCGCAGCTTCCCGCGCTCGGGCGGCCGTCGCCGCCGCAGCCGCCGCAGCCGCTGTGTGCAGCCTGGAAGGGGGGGCGGGGGGGAGGGGGGGAGCCGCGGACGCGGGGTACCGAGGACTTTGCAACTTGCCCGGGAAGGTGGAGGGGCGAGAGGGGGAGGGGGACCTCCGCACGAGACCGAGCGGCCCGGGTTGGAGCGCCCAGCCCCGCGGCGGATCATGGTGCAGCAGGCGGAGAGCTTGGAAGCGGAGAGCAACCTGCCCCGGGAGGCGCTGGACACGGAGGAGGGCGAATTCATGGCTTGCAGCCCGGTGGCCCTGGACGAGAGCGACCCGGACTGGTGCAAGACGGCGTCGGGCCACATCAAGCGGCCGATGAACGCGTTCATGGTGTGGTCCAAGATCGAGCGCAGGAAGATCATGGAGCAGTCCCCGGACATGCACAACGCCGAGATCTCCAAGCGGCTGGGCAAGCGGTGGAAAATGCTGAAGGACAGCGAGAAGATCCCGTTCATCCGGGAGGCGGAGCGGCTGCGGCTCAAGCACATGGCCGACTACCCCGACTACAAGTACCGGCCCCGGAAAAAGCCCAAAATGGACCCCTCGGCCAAGCCCAGCGCCAGCCAGAGCCCCGAGAAGAGCGGCGGCGGCGGCGGCGGCGGCGGCGGGGGCGCGGGCGGCGGCGGCGGCGGCGGCGGCGGGGGCGCGGGCGGCGGCGCGGGCGGCGCCAAGACCTCCAAGGGCTCCAGCAAGAAATGCGGCAAGCTCAAGGCCCCCGCGGCCCCCGCGGCCGGCGGCGCCAAGGCCGGGGCGGCCAAGGCGGCGCAGCCCGGGGACCTGGGCGGCGCGGGCGACGACTACGTGCTCGGCAGCCTGCGCGTGAGCGGCGCGGGCGCGGGCGGCGGCGGCGGCGGCGGCGGCGGGGGCGCGGGCAAGACCGTCAAGTGTGTGTTCCTGGACGAGGACGACGAGGACGACGAGGACGACGACGAGCTGCAGCTGCGGATCAAGCAGGAGGCGGACGAGGACGACGACGAGCCGCCGCACCAGCAGCTCCTGCAGCCGCCGGGCCAGCAGCCGCCGCAGCTGCTGAGACGCTACAACGTCGCCAAAGTGCCCGCCAGCCCCACGCTGAGCAGCTCGGCCGAGTCCCCCGAGGGCGCGAGCCTGTACGACGAGGTGCGGGCCGGCGCGGCCTCGGGCGCGGGGGGCGGCAGCCGCCTCTACTACAGTTTCAAGAACATCACCAAGCAGCACCCGCCGCCGCTCGCGCAGCCCGCGCTGTCGCCCGCGTCCTCGCGCTCCGTCTCCACGTCCTCGTCCTCCTCGTCCAGCAGCGGCGGCAGCGGCAGCGGCAGCGGCGGCGAGGACGCCGACGACCTGATGTTCGACCTGAGCTTGAATTTCTCCCAGAGCGCGCACAGCGCCAGCGAGCAGCAGCTGGGGGGCGGCGCGGCGGCCGGGAACCTGTCCCTGTCTCTGGTGGATAAGGATTTGGATTCGTTCAGCGAGGGCAGCCTGGGCTCCCACTTCGAGTTCCCCGACTACTGCACGCCCGAGCTGAGCGAGATGATCGCGGGGGACTGGCTGGAGGCGAACTTCTCCGACCTGGTGTTCACGTATTGAGAGGGGCGCCCCGCTTCTCGCTCTTTCTCTCCGCGGGTGCTGAGCAGGGTTCCTCGGGAGGAAGTCGTGGTGGTCGTGGCGGTGATGATGATGATGATGATGATGATGATGATGGTGGTGTCGATGGTGTCGGTGGTGGCGGTAGGGTGGAGGGGAGACATGAGATGCTGATCTCGATATGATGTCGTGACACAAAGAAATTGGAAAAGATGATGAAAATTTTGGTGGAGTTAAAGTGAAATGAGTAGTTTTTAAACCGTTTTTCCTGTCCCTTTTTTTTTGTTTGTTTTTTGGGGGGGGGTTGTTTGTTTTTGTTTTTGCTCCCCTCCCTTCCTTTATCGTGTCTCAAGGTAGTTGCATACCTAGTCTGGAGTTGTGATTTCCACCCCCACCCCCAAATGTGGTTTTGTAATTACTATTTCTTTTTCTTGAAATTCGTGATTGCAACAAAGGCGGAGGGGACAGGGCGGGGGAGGGGAGGGAGGACCCGCTCCGGAAGGCGCTGTTTGAAGCTTGTCGGTCTTTGAAGTCTGGAAGACGTCTGCAGAGGACTTTTCGGCAGCACAACCGTTACGCTAGGGAGTTGGTTGGAGATTTTTTTTTTTCGTAAGAGATCTTAAAGAACTGATGATTTTTTTTTAAAAAAAGAGAAACAAACACAAAAACAAAAAAGGGACCATTGCAACTTTTTTATTTTATTTTATTTTTTTGGAGGGAGAAAACTGATGTCTTCTATGCATCCGATTCTTAACAAAACTGCAGGGAGCTTGAAAAAATGCAGACTGTACAAACGCTTACAAAAAAAAAAAAAAAACTGTGAACTGACTTAAGATCAGAGTTTACTTTTCAGATCAAATTGTTTATGGTTTTACAAATGTGATTTCTACTTGCCAACTTTTTTTTTGTAACTTGTTCCCTTATACCTCCTTGATTGAATACCAGACAGCCTAGACCTCAGTACAAAAGGTATTGAAACATTTTTGATACATAACAGACCTCAGTCTTTTTTAAAAATTAATATATTTTCAGGCGTATTTTTGTACAGTGAAAAGGGAACATTCTTGCTGTGTTTTTTCAGTAAGACTTTCAGGCACTTCTTCCCTTTTGATTTCTTTTTTTCCTCTGTTTTTTAGCATGCAAGTATGTTGGTACGTTATGTCCTGGTTTTAAAAGGATTAAAATTTTAAAATAATCCTTGCATCTAAAGGCCTTGTGGTTTTAAAAAAAAAAAAAAAAGCAAACTTTTTTTTGTACAGCTATAGTAGAGATTTGTTCAATATTTGTAGGTAAAGATTTATTGAAAATGGTGATATAGACCTCAGAGCTGTTATCTTAGTCTAAAGATTGTATATGTACTGTACTATAGTAGGACTTTATGTATCTCATACGCTGTGATATGTGGATGGGGCCCCAGATGGAAGGTTTGAAACTGGATTCTCGATTTTTAGCAAAAAAAGAAAAAAAAAGGCACATAGTTTAAAAAGTTTCTCATTTTGTGCAATATAATCTAAATAAAGTACAGACCATCTGCATATTTTGTAGCAAATGGTGGCAAAGCAGACTCAATGCACTGTCGACATCGTTCCCTGTTTTTGTTTTTGTTTTTTTTTTTTGTTTTTTTTTTTTTTTGTGCTGGAAGTCTGTATCTTGACAATTTTAATAAATCAGCTGGAACTGATAGAAACGCGCATCTCCAATAGTCTCTATAGAAGTCCAACTGGAGGTCCATGTCGTCGCAGCGCATTCAGTGACGAGGCTGTTGTGCGGCGGCTGGGAGTGGGGTTAGGCTGGAAAGGGCTCACTCCGCAGGCCGGTTTCTTTTTCCTCTGCCTTCGGTGGCTGGTGATTGAAATCCAGGGAGGAGGATTCTTTCCCTCTGCCTTCCCTTCCCGCCCCCCGCCCCGTCCGTTTCCTTTCTCACCTCCGCCTCCACTCCCACTCTCCCCCCCCCCCTCCCACCCCCAGCCCGGCCGGGGCGGGGCGGGGCGGGCTGGGCGAGGACCCGGGGCCCGCGCGCGCCGTCGGTGTCCTGCGCTCGCTGGGGGTGCGCGTTCTCTGCGCCCGGGCTGCGTCCCGGCTGCGCGTCGCGGTGACCGCCGCCCTCGGGGCGCTCTGCTCCCCGCCGATCTCCTTTGGAGGGTGGGGACGGCCGTTTCCAGTTTTGAATTTTTCTTTCTCTCTCTCTCTCTTTTTTTTTTCCTCCTCCCCTAACGCTGCATCTCCGCCTGTGCGCAGAGGTAGATGCTGTGGGGAGCGAGGCCGCCGTTCCCGACCCCGAGCGGCGCCCGGGGCCGGAAGGGCTTGTCGGTGTCGGTCTCTTCCCGGCCGCTCCGCGCGGGCGGCAGCGCGGCGGGGCGGCGGGGGGGGGGGGGGGGGGGGAACCCTGCCACCGCCACCGCCACCCGAGCCGCGGCCACCGGGGTGTCGGCGGGGGCACCGAGGGCGCAGCCCGCGGGGATCGGGCCCCGGAGACGCGCGGGGACGCCGGTGCCCCGAGGCCCGCGGGGCGGGGTGGGGGGGGGGGAGCGAACCGGGGAGGAGGCGCCGCCGCACCCGCGTACCCGCGCCCTCGCGCGCGCGCGCGCGCGCGCTCCGGCTCGCGGGCCGCCCCGGAACTTGCCTCCGGGAAGGCGCCCCGGCTTCGGGGTTGTTCTCCTTCCCCCGCTGCCTCCTGGGGCTCCGCGCCCTGCTCGCCGCGGGCCCTTCGCGCGGCCCTCCCCTCCTCCCCCCTCCCTCCCCCCTCCCCCCTCCCTCCCCCCTTCCCTGGGCTCCTCTTCGCCCGGGCCCGCCCCCCCCCTCCCGTGCCTTCCGCCCCTCTTTTCCCGGGGGGCCGCGCCGGGGGAGGGGCAGGGGGAGGCCGCGCGGGGCCGGGGGGCCGGGGGGAAGCCGGCCAGCCCCACCCCCGCGCCCGGGCGCCCGCCGCGGGGGCGGTTTCGGCGGCTAATTGAAACTCAGCGCAGAATCACCACTACTCCTTTCTAACCTACTGACACGGTTTACCAGGGTTCGGCCTCCATTTTTACCCAGATTTGGCGAGACCGAACGGGGCGTCGCAGGCTGCCGGGGATGCTAGGCCGAGGGGCCCCGCACCCTCCCTGCCTCCCCTCCCCCACTTCCGGGGGGGCCTGTGGCCCCCCCCCCCCCAGCCCCAAGGCGCGGCCTCCCCCCGATCCCCACCCCTGGGACGCGAAGCCCGCGAGCTTTGGCTGCAGAGGGACGGAGTTGTGTGGTTCCCCCTCTCGATGAACCACCGGATTCGGGTAGGACACTGGGGACGCGAGAGGGCTAGGGGTTCGCAGGGTTCTCCGTACAGAACTGGATTTCTGGAGTTGGCTACCTTTTTTTTTTTTCTTGAACCTTTCAAAATGATAGACCGATGCAGTCGCGGGCCGGACGTTGACTCTCGCCACGAATCCTCGAACCAGCGGTTTACAAGTGACAATTCTGTGCTGGTGGTTTTACGTGGCGGCCCCCGCCGCAGCTGCGAGACTTGTGGAAAACGCAAACCCATTTCTAAGACGGAGTCTATGTATTTTGAAAACCTGAAAACTTTGCGTGTGTTTTACGTTTTGATCCTGGATGAATCCTGGACTTTTTTTTTTTTTTTTTTTTTTTTTTTTGGTGGTGAGGTAGAAACTCTAAGCTAAGGAAATTAGTAACATCATTGGCCTCAGAATGGCAACAAATAGTCTTCATAGAATAAAAAAGAAAAAAAGAAGCTTATGTGGCGAAGTTCTTGATAGGAAAAGGGGAAAAAAAAAAAATAGATGGTCAGCGATCTAAATTGAAAACCTGTTAGAGCTCAGGACCGGCGCTTGAATGCGCTTTTAACAATATTTAAGGCTGTTTTGCTGAATGCATTGTGAAGATCCTTCTTGATGAATCCTTTCTTGAATGTCGAAAACATAATATAATACACAGGTATTCTTGCCACTGGATAGTCTTCAATAAAACTTTAATTGCATTTTTTTTTTTTTTTTTGGTCTCTTAAGTAAGTCTTATTTTTAACTAAGCATTGACAGAATGTCTTAAAATGGTAACATGGGGGTGGGGGGTGGGCGCTACAATCTGCAGCCTAGCCAGTGGTATTCTCCTGTTTATAACTAGTTCACAGACTTTGATGATGGCTTTTCGGTAAGATTTCCAACTTGAAGACCTTAAACCAGCATTCTCTTATTAATTCTTTAAACTGTGGAAATAATCTTCCAGTTCTAACAGTCTGATATGCATCCCTTTTATTAAAATAATAATAATGATAATGCTAATAAAAGGCAGTGTATTTAAACTGTGCTTTGCAAATATTACGTATGTTGTGAATGACTACAGTCACAGGGCAAATTATTTGTAGAATGATTATCCTTTAGCGAGAAAAAGATCATGACCACCCTTTTGGGCAGAGATGTTTCTTTTTAATGTTAATTAAGGGGAAGTGACTTAAATATGCATGCGTATAGCAGTCAGGAGGATTTACTTGTTTTTATGTTGTTTTATTTTTATTTTTTGAAAAAGAGAAGGACTCAAAAGGCAAAGGTTGTCTTTCTCTTCTCTGGGAGTTGAAACCGTCATCCTGCGATACTGGTCCAGTGAAAGAAATTCACATTTCCTGTTCACTTCAGAACTTAAGTGACTTTTGCCTAAGGAATCTGAGAAATAAAGCAAATAAGTTGCTCTATTTTAAGGTAGTCATTCAATATAAATATATTATATCGATCTTAACTTTTTTATTCTCTGGATGATTAATAATATGTATATTCTTACTTTTTCTTCTAATGGGCATATGTAACCTTGTGGACACTTTGGAGAGAGGTTTTCTTGCACTCTCCCATTTATAGAATCTTTATACTCTTTTACTGCGTGGTCCCCTGCTTTTAACAGATTTCTGAGGCAAATATATTTGTGCTTTTTTTTTTTATGTAGGATGACCAGCAGAACGTAGTTTACTGAGTTGTCAATTTTATCAGTAGATAAGAAGCTTTCTTTCTTACAGTTTCAGGGAAGATTTTTTCAGGATATTTCTCAGTTCTTCTAAGGGCCAAATTTTATAAAATTTCCATTAGGAATGTCAGTTCCAAATACCCTTTGTATAGCCTGGGCCTGTGGGGGTTCCAAGTCTGAGCCTTACGGAACCCAACACAGGAATTCCTGAGTTCCCAAAGTAACTGTCTCCATGCGATGACTCTTGTCCATGCTCCTCAGAGATTGGGCTTATTTTCATGACCACTCCTTTCTCACCGGTCATTGACGCCATTTTTTCTGCCATATCCCCTTTCAGTTGATGATCTGGCAAATTCTGCTCTTTGACAACAACAGTTGCCTTTGGTTCGGTTTGGGGTTTTTTCGTTTTGGTTTGTTTTGTTTTCGTTTTTGTTTTTGTTTTGGTCCCTTCTGCGGAGCCCACGTTTTCGGTCACAATGAAGATGAAACAAAATGTATTAAACTCAGCTCTTTACCACTTTACTTTGCTTTTTCCATTGAGGTTATTATTATTATTATTTTTTTTACCACTACCTAGATCCATTAGCTGGCTAATTAGTTTTATCTATTCCATGTGGATGCAGTGAGTTTATAAGAGAATTTCACAAACAAGTAGTTTTTTAGTGAACTTAAACAGAATTTTAAAGGAGACCTATTTTTATACTCAATAAAAGCACAAACGTGCAGAAAGTATAAAATGGCTTACAAAGGGAAACATAAGTTCATAATGTTCCATGTATAAAAGTAATAATTTTATTGGGTAGAGATACTCTTAAAAGATTCAATACCTCTGCCAGTGCACAGATAGGACTGTTTTGAATGACTTGGGAACTTCTGTTGCCTGTGGTCGCAAACAGATAACCTCTCCGTAGAGGAAACAAACCACGGAAAGCAATATGCCGGAGGTGAGACGTGGTTTTTCACATGAGCAGTTGAGGAATTGAAACAACCTGGATGTGCGTACGTGGAGGCTTCCTTACATCCTTTGATCAAACTTCTTTTATGTGGTCACGTAGACTTGGGTTTTCTCTGCTGTGAAAGTGACAGATAAAGCAATATGACAAAAAGTTTGAAACCGCGTAGAAAATACTTACTCTAGGGTCCCTGCAGTGACTTTGACGTTTATGTTATTCTATTAGACCTCGTACATTCCCTCCTCAAAGGAAGAGCAACTGGAAATTCTAATGGGGTACCGTGGAAAGAATTTTGAGCGAATCGATATGGACACAGGGCCCTCTAACACATTTTCCTTCATCCAGCTTACGTTCGAGAACACAGTGCCCCATCCCTTGAATCACGTAGGGAGAAGCGTTCTATCCCATTACCGTTAATTTCCCCATCTCGTCTACTTTTTACCCTTGTACATACGTCGTGGGTTTAAGAGTCTTTTGCATTTGTCTGTGACACCTTTTATTTGAATGGACTGTTTCAAAACGGAGGCCTGCCTTTCCGGTCTGGGGCTCCTGGTGGTCACGGCCTCCCACGATGCCCCGTGGCGGCCACCAGGGCAGAGCCACCTGGTAAGCGAGAGCAGTTTTCAGCATGACACTGTCACCGAGTCTGTACTTTCCAAGGCCACGTGGAACTTAACCTTCATAGCCACTGCAGGTTTGGGAGCAGAAAAGCTGAAAACCCTTTTGTTTAGAAGTCTGAGTGGTTTGTGGGGGGGGACCTTTTTTAGCGTTTGCATGCCAGCGCTCGCCCTGACGCTGTGAAACAGAGAGAGGGTGAAGCTCCCGGAGGCGGTGCGCTGGAGGATGAAGTGTTTGATAGCACTAGGGGGAAAGAAAATGCATGGTCAAGTTTCGTCTTCTAGTAGAGACTATCTAGCATGCAGAGTTTAGTGTGTTGAACCAGTGTATGGCATTGCTGTATCAAAGTTGTAAAATTAAGCATTATTTATTGAAAACTATGTATTTTTTTGTAAAAACCTGATCACATAGAGAATATCAGTGGCTTGTGCTTGTGCCCCAGTGGAACCGGCTTCGTGACCCAACCTCCTTGGTATGCAGTGTCATTGCTCAGGGTTGAAAATAGTACACCCCAATGTCTCTTTGCAAGAGTTTTTCACAGAGGAATACATTTGTTCAAAAGACTCTAATAAAATTGTGTGATCGATCTGCACTTGTGGTTTTCATGTGACTTTTTTGTTTTTTCGGGGTTTTTTTTTGTTTGTTTGTTTTGTTGGTTCCTTCCCCTTCCGGCTTTGCCTCGGGTAACCGCTTGGTTAATTCCTAAAGAGTTGTCCCCCTAACTGATCATCCCGGACAGGCTGGAAACGTCCTGGATGTCCTGGGCAGGAATAGGCCCCACAGGAAGGTTCTGGGCAGCGTGGAGAGCTGCTGAAAATGGGAATAAGCATGATAATAAGGCCTCGAGGCTTTTAACCGGCCAATGGAGGGAATAAAAGCATAAACAAAGTACAGAAAGGCAGATGAACGGCTCAGTCAGAAATGCTTGAGGTCGAAAATGAAGGGAAATTACCAGGGGCAGCTGCTGCTGTTGAAGGGATTAGCAGCCAACTCCATTTCTCTGTGTCTTTTTTTTTTTTTTTTCTAGCAACAATTTACAGCATAAATGTATTTTGACATAGAAACCATCCTGTATTGAGATTCTTGATATAAATGCTTTTATGGATGCCTGTAAGTGACCCTTGGAATTATTACCAGATTTTTTTTAAAGATGCGTTTACATGGTGAGTGTTTACCGTACATTAAATTCGGTTTCGTAGAAACACTTGTATTGTAACAGATTTCCAAGTGCACAATGAACACGGCCACCCTTAAGCTTTTAGTGACACCAAGTTTCACGGCCAAGCGTAGAGCAAATTTCAGAACCATCTCTGGCAACACTGATCATTGCTCGACCAATGTTTTCACTTTATTCCTGAATATTTTAAGATGTCTTTCACCTCGGTAGGGTTTTATTTTTATTCGATTTTGAAGGAAACAAAGAATACATCCGGTGTAAGTTTTATCTCGTAAAAAAGTTCCTTGCAGTTAGCAGTGAGGGATCCTGGATGTGTTTCAAATTCTTCTTTGGGGCTCCTGGTGCTGTGTAGTGTGCTGCGTGCCTTTCAATGCTGTGGATTTTTTAAAAATAGGAATTATTTTTTAATGCCATAGTTAAATTTATCGAAGGGACTTCAGCTAAAATGTCACTGGTAGGAAAAGATATAAAGTGTGAAAACGTTGACATTACTGTCCTCCCAGTAGATGTAGGAATGGAAGAGGGAGGTGATGTACCCTCAGTCTAGGGATTGCTTATCTATAAGGTGCCAGAAAAAATGGTATGGCCTGGACAGAAAGCCTTGACCCAAATGCAGATGACCGTCTTGTTGGACGATACGTTGGTTCTACCTGAAAGTAAACACTTGAATGACACGTGTAGCTTGGTGAGTTTCAATAACGACATCCTCATTTGGACATTGGCCAAAGCGTATAGGACTTTGCATGTTGATGTTTTGAGCACAGTGGGAGTGGAGAGAGGCCTCAGCAGATGACTCACTTTCACTTTACATCTTGTCATCCCATAAGACTGAATCACAGGGCTACAGATGTTGTCATCCATGATCAGTATGAAAACTGGACCCAGTCACGATGGGCCGCACGCCAATAGATCTGGAAAAGTTAAGGGAGATGCGGATCGCCCTTCGGATTTCACTTTCCGTGAAGTCGTCACCAGGGCACATCAGCTGAGCTCATGTGCCGTAGATGCCCATCATTCACTGTCCTTCACGTCCCACACTCCCCTTTCTTGCCGGACTTAGTGACCACCTTCCACCCGCCACCCCAACCGGGGCTAATACGGTCGGGTGACCACCAACTCGATGACAGCACCCGGAACTCATCTGATCCCTCTCAAGAGTTCCAATGAACTAATAATCAGACTGTTTCCCAGACTTGGGGTCGAAAACAGAGACTGGCCTAGTTCTCTGCAGGATTTGTATTGAGAGGTCATGAGGAGACCCTTAGGGGTAGAGTAGCCACGACAAGCCGAAATGAGGCTGAAACCAAAAGGAAAAACCTGGAAGACAGAGACGAGGAGGCAGAAGCCGTGAGGGAAAATCACATGTCTTCTGAAAGAAGTGCCGTGGGTCTGGGGAAGGGGACAGGGTTCCGGTGGCTTTCTGGCCCCAGTTCAGCGGGTTTATGCAGTTCATCAGTGGCTGCTGACAACCTACCCAAGAATCACTTGGCCATGTTTCCCAACTGACAAAAACTTAACTTGGGCTTGAATGGCAATACGATCCGGCCAAGGAAAAGACCTTCTCTTGCCTCCCTTGCAGAGACAGGTGGCCTGTGACGTGGCTGTGGTGGAGGAATGGTAGTGCAAGTTGTTCAGTGAGGCCTCCAGGAAAACACCTCTGCAGGAAAGCCTACCTACCGCGTGGGCACTTGTCTGCCATTATTCTTCCATCTGGCGTATCGTGACGGCTGGAGCGCCAGGTGTGAGCACGAAGCAGAGGGAGAAGGGATCCCTGAACCCTTGACCAGCCTCCAAACCATCGCCCACGCTGCCTGTGTGTGAGTCCCGTTTGCTCAGATGTTCTCGTCAATGTGGCCAAGCCCAAACGGTAACCCACTCCTATTTCCTTGGGATTATTTGCACGGGTCCGCGTTTCTTTTAACCCAATGAGTAAAAGTAAATACAGTCTAAGTAGCCAACGCATTGGGAGGATGGGCTAAATGTTGGGAAATAGATAGAATTTAGTCAGACTCGCAGCAGTGGAAAGTTGAAACAAAAAAATGGTCGAGAGAAAGAAATAGCGAGAGTTGTCACCAACAGGATATTGGGTTTCACGGCCGAAGTCCTAGGACGATTTTTAGGAAATCTTTACATTAAAGGCTCGAGATGAAGATTCAGGATGACACAATACCCTTCCCTCGTCTTCACGCCTCGAGTGTGTCCCGACTCGTCTGCTGAGATCCGGCTCTCCCATGTGCCTTGGTCCTCCGCACGTCCTGTCTCACCGCCAGATGAGGCCACATGGTGTTTGACCGAATGCATGGCGTCTTAAAAGGAAGAGGTCCTCAAATACTACGGACTCCTCTATTTGTCCTATTTTGTTAAAATGTTGGCTTTCTAACTCGTAGAATGTCACCAGCAACACACTTAGGGGGGTGAGCACAGAGGAAACTCACAGAGCTACAGCAACAGAGAAAAAGAAGAGAAAGAAAGTAGCAGATTAACAGGGAACCTGTAAAAAGTGGACAAACAGCTCAAAAGACACATCGTTTTGTGTAACGACAGACAGTGTGACTCCAGCGGTCCTGAGCGTCTTAGTGTATTACGTATCGCATTACCAAAATCAGTGTTTCTTATTTTTTTTTAAGTTTCTTTATTTTGAGAAAGAGACAGCATGAGTGGGGAAGGGGGAGAGAGAAAGAGAGAGAGGGAGAATCCCAAGCAGGCACCCCGCTGTCACCACAGAGCCCAAAATGGGGTTCCGACTCACACACCGTGAGATCATGACCTGAGCCGAAATCAAGGGTGGGACACTTAACCGACTGAGCCACCCAGTGCCCCCAAAACCAGTGTTTATAATAGTGATGCTAAGTCATCAGGAAAAGCTTCAATCATGTTAACTTTGGACTATTGAACAAAGCAGGAAGGTAAGGAACTTCAAATATTTCTACTCAACCTAATTTTATTTATTAAAAAAAAAACATTTTTCATGTTTATTTTTGAGAGAGAGAGGCAGAGAGCAAGCAGGGGAGGGGCAGAGAGAGAGGGAGACACAGAATCCGAAGCAGCTCCAGGCTCTGAGCTGTCAGCACAGAGCCCAACGCGGGGCTTGAACTCATGAACCCTGAGATTGTGACCTGAGCCGAAGTCGGACACTTAACCAACTGAGCCTCTCAGGCCTCTGTAAATCTGATTTTTCTCTTGGTTGACGTTACATTAATGGGAATGGAGAAGGAAGGGAGGGGGCTATTTGAGGGAGATCCAGACAACTCTTTTTTGTGACATTTGATAGGTTAGTCATCAGAAAAAAGCATCTGTAGAGAAATGTCCTTGGAGTAGAGTCACCTGGGGCGCCCCCATTAATACCTGTGGGGCTGGCCCTGGTTCTCTGCCCCCTTCTCCTTCCATCTGTTCCCTGGACGCTGCCTTCCCTGTCCCCCCTTCCCTGGAAGTGGAAGGGGCCAGCATGACCTGGGGAGCCCAGGCTCTGCAGCGTGAACCCCCTGGCTTCCAGGCCTGGGTCTGCCAGTCTCTGCCACGTGTCCCTGGAGAAGTTCCTTAACCGCACTGTGCCTCCTTGTCCACTGGATGTTACACGAGAGCCCAAGCATAAGCTGTTGCGGGAGTAAATGAGACCCTCGGGTCACAGTAAGTAAAAAATACTGCCTTGGGGCTTGTCATCGTGTGAGAACAGGGACCCTTCTGCCTTGTTGGGCCCGGCACCCCTGGAACCGGGCACAGAAGCCGGGGGGTAGCTTCCTAAAATGTGCATTGAATGATTGACCAAAAGTGAGATAATGGACTGGAAAGCTCTTGTTCCAGGGCTCTGGGGAAGCATCTTGATGGAGACACTGAGTGGCCAACCCTTAGGGAGTAAAGAAAAGTCCCCCCAGTGGTGGCCACTCAGGATTTCAGATCAGAAAGCTGTTCGGTTCTTGCAAAGGAACTGTGAGCAGAAAACAGACTGGCCTCGGTGACTTTCTCTCCAGTATTCTCCTCCCCTCGGGAGAGGAAGGGGGAGGATAGCACTTTGCTGATGTGACAGGAGAGGCTTTCTGAGCGGATTTCAACCACGGGGTCCTGCAACGACCCACTTGAAGGGTGTCATTCACATGGATGATAGATGGGATGATACGATGTCTTAAAGACATCGTAGGGAAACAATTTAAGTAGTGAGACAAAACCCCACGGTCACTGCAGTAGGTCATAATTACCCCCACATCAGGATGGTCACTTTGACTTGCTCTATGCCTACAACAAGCTGTGGTTTCAGTCCGTTCTCTGCTCCTCAAGGAGCACGTAGGAAGGCACAGAGTAAGAGTTAGAAATGATCTTTCGGGGGCGTCCAAGTGGCTCGGTTGGGCGTCTGGTTCTCGATTTGGGTTCAGGTCATGATCCCAGGATCGTGGGGTCAACCTGGGTGTTGGGCTCTGGACTGAGTGTGGAGCTTGCTTGGGATTCTCTCTCTCTGTCCATGTCTGTCTGTCTGTCTCTCTCTGCCCCTCTCCCTACTTGCGCTCACTCTCTAAAAAAGGAAAAACAAAACAATAAATAAAAATACATGATTTTTTGAGACATTGTGATTTTTAAAAATAAATCCATAGTCTCCGAACTGTAATAAGCTAGTGGTTGTTAGTTAGAAATGACCATGTACACGTCCCCGTTCACGTGGAGAAATTGTGTCTTAGTGCAGAAGTCCGGGAGAGGCTGAGAGGCCACTCAGCAGCTCCAGAATTGTGTGAGATCCTCTGAGGGATGGGGGAGCAGGGGGGAACAAGAGTGCTTTCTCTCTGTTCATTTTCTAGCTTACAAAAATGAAGAGATTTTCCTTTATTGACGTTTCATAATTGGATTAACAGCAGGGCCTGTATATAATTTTGAAAACAATATGTACAATGGGGGTAACTGCTCAAAAAATGTAGGAGCTAAAATTGCACAATGAGACAAGATTAGAGGCCTCTGTTCTGGAGAGAAGAGACGGCAAGTTATAAGGCAGGGCCCGGGGATGGAGAAGAGAGACTGACTTCCGGTGCTGTTGAGTCCCGAGGCCGAGGCTAGCTGCACGTATGAGGTACTTATGTCCCCCTCTGGTTCCCTGATTCTCATGCATAGATTGGTGGCCGACCTAGATCATATTTAAGGTTTCTTTCAGGTCTAACAAATAATACGATCTGTTCCTATTTATTGAGGCTCACAGTGCCTGTTTGGAGCCATCAGTATAGACCCAACCTCTCAGAGCTGGCAGGAAGTACTATTGAAGGGATAGGGCCAGACAGCCAGATGCTTTGTGGCCTGTGGACGTCAGGAAAGGCAAGCCCTAACTGAGGTTGTCCACATTGACAACACTTCAAACACTCAGTGGACCGAACTAAGTGGTCATTGCCCCCTGTGTTTTATTGTTTGGAGGATAGGTAGTCTGTGGTTTTGAAGGCCCTGGTTACTCCGCTCCAAGATAGATCTTTTGTGTTTGAACTTTACAATCAGTTTTACAATTTTTACAATAATTTACAATTCTTTTTACCAGCCCAGCAAATACTCAAAATCAAGTTCGAGTTAATTCTTTGGCGGGGGGGGGTAGTATATTGCCATCTCATTTGACAAACTTCTTTAAGTGAGAAAATGTGCGTACAGTATAGCATTAATGCAGACACCATAACATTTTATGAAGCACAAATCTGGTTTGTAAACCTACCAAACAAATATCAAAAGTCACATACTCAAAAATGCAGACTTCTGGGTGCATTTCACAAAATACTGATGCAGTGTGTTTGGAATGAGACCTAGAATCTATATTTTTCATCACGTTACCAGCCAATTCTGAGTCTCTTGGGTCACAGATCAGCTTCTGAGATCAACGGACCTTAAATCAGTGAGGGGATCACACGAAAACCAAAATGGTTCTGTCACGAATTAGTGTCTCGGGTCACATAGTAATTTCCGCGGCTGAGGTGAGCACGGGACCCTGGCTGGAGGAGACAGGGAAGAGGTATGAGGCTCGAGGGCCACCTGGGAGAACAGGACTTTCTAGGCCGCGTGCATGTGGGGAGCTGAGGACTATAAACTGGAAGCCATTCACTCTCTCTGGAGCCACAGCATGGAGGGATCATGGGGAGTTGGGGGAGGGGTGGGCAGCAGGAAATCCATGCTGGTTGAATCTTTGGTTTGGGTCTGGGATGGGGCAGTGCTTTGGGTCGATTTCCTGGGGTGTTTTTCAAAAACTTTTTTGTATTTATTTATTTTGGGGCGAGGGGCAGAGAGAGGGAGTCAGGGGATCCGAAGCGGGCTCTGCGCTGACAGCAGTGAGCCAGATTCGGGGCTCGAACTGACGAACCACGAGATCGTGACCTGAGCTGAAGTCGGACGCTCAACCCACTGAGCCACCCAGGTGCCTGACTTTCCTGGTTTTTAAACTCATTTATGCCTCCTCACTCTGTCTGGCTCCTTTGGAGTCTTGTTGAGACCTGAGATCCACATTTCACACATGTGCCCTGAGAGTTGGGATAAACCAGACTATGTGAAATCGACACCGTGGTTTTCCCATTGCTTACCCACTGAGTGGTGCTGCCATGGGGGTTAGGAGGAGGGTGGGCAGAATTGGGAAAATAAAAAAACAAAAAAAAAACAAAAACAGAAGGGGAAACCTATAAGTCTATGAACACTCAACACTGCTGACTATTTAACATAGCTCTGATGCTGACTTAACCTCTCCGTGCATTTACTCATCGGAAAAGTGGGGCAACAACCCTGACAGGTGTCATGCCCCTGGTATC
Source organism: Panthera tigris (assembly GCF_018350195.1). Lineage (NCBI taxonomy): Eukaryota > Metazoa > Chordata > Mammalia > Carnivora > Felidae > Panthera > Panthera tigris. The sequence continues at coordinate 135,601,027 of NC_056662.1, read as the reverse complement.
ATAAGGCACAGCAATAAAAATGATGGCGGTTTTTAAATAATAGGCAGATGGTAATGGTGCATTCGGATTTTTGCCCACCTATAAAATAAAGATCGTAATCTTTGCTTCCTAAGGGTGTTCTACTGGTTAATGAACATTGCAAAGCTTTCTGAGACGTACCAGCTGAAATTACCTGGCATTAAAACTGGCCTCTGATGGTCTGAAGCTGGGGACTAAGGCAGAGGGAAGAAAAAGGAGAAATCCAGTTTGGGGCTGACGATTTGTTCTACGCCTTAGCCTACAAAATAAAATACAAGAGCGAGATGTTCTGCAAGAGATGACAAAGAATCAAACAGGGACGTTTCCCACATAATTAGAGGGAGCAGATAAAACCATAACAACAACAACAACAACAACAACAACAACTAGCCCCCATGTAACGTTAGTGCAATCGTTACCTCCTGAACACAGTGGATCCTTGACATAAGAAGTCTCCGCAGCGGAACATGAGGGAGAGACAAGAAGGACAGGAGGAGATGGCCCGGCACATCCCGGGGGATTTATCGTGTGCCTGAGATGGAATGTGACAGTGAGTGGTGAAGTCTGTATGGTCCAGGGAGAAAGAGGAACAGAATGCAGGAGTGCAGGTTCCGTGGAGGCTGCTCCCCGTTGACCAGTCCAGACCTGAGCTGGAGCAGACAGAGGCTTAAGAAGAACGAAGGGCCAGATCGTTCATGCTACGGGCGAGGGTGGTGGAAAATCGTTCAGGGTAGGAGGCACAAGGGAAACTGGCCGGGTGCAGGAGGAGGGTGGGCACCTGCCTCACAGAAACCCACATGAGTGGGATCACCAGGGCCCCTCCGGCACTGCCCGCTCACTTGCTCAAAGTGGTTTCTGCCTGGAACCTATACCGGCAGGAGCTGCACAGTGGGCCCCAAAAGCGATCTGGGGGGTGGATACCAACGCAGAGCCCTGGAAGAATCACATGGAGGCCATGGAAGCAACGCAGTACTAATCGGGGCCACCATTGCCCCAGTCAAATCCCACTTACAGAATTACTCTTTGAAGGCAGCTCCGTTAAGATTGGGAGGTATATTAGTCAGGATTCTCCAGGGAGGCAGAACCAGTGGGACGTGTATATGCAAAGAGGGAAATGTATTGGAGTAGACCAATGGGATACACTGAACAGGGTAGACCAGCAGGCTGGAGACTTGGGGAAGCGCTTCAGTTCGACTCCGAAGGATCAGGAAGGGCTAATGTCGCAGCTGAAGTCTGAAGACGGCCGATGGCGAATCCCTCCCTTGCTCAAGAGAGGTCGGTCTTCCTGTTTTCTTTTTTCTTTCTTTCTTTTTTTTTTTCTAATATGAAATTTATTGTCAAATCGGTTTCCACACAACACCCAGGGCTCATCCCAACAGGTGCCCTCCTCAATGCCCGTCACCCACCCTCTCCTTCCTCCCACCCCCCATCATCCCTCAGTTTGTTCTCAGTTTTTAAGAGTCTCTTATGCTTTGGCTCCCTCCCTCTCTAACTTTTTTTTTTTCCTTCCCCTCCCCCATGGGTTCCTGTTAAGTTTCTCAGGATCCACATAAGAGTGAAAACATATGGCACCTGTCTTTCTCTGCCTGACTGATTTCACTTAGCGTAACCCTCTCCAGTTCCATCCGCGTTGCTACAAAAGGCCAGATTTCATTCTTTCTCGTTGCCACATGGTATTCCATTGTGTGTACAAACCACAATTTCTTTATCTCTTTTTGTTTCCTTCATGCCCTTCACCTGACTGGAGGAGACCCCTGCGCAACTATGGAGAGCAACCTGCTTTACTCAACGTCCGTCAACTTCAACGTTATAGTCTCATCCCCAAACACGTTCACCCAAATAGCCAGGGTAAAGTTTGACCAAACATCGAGGTCCCGTGGCCCAGCCAAGTTGACCCAGAAAATGACGCATCAGAGAAGGGAAAAGCAGAGGCCTGCAACTGGCCTAAGGACAAGAACGTGAGGGGGATCTGCCTTCTCCATCTGGAGAAGTCGGCCTCTCCGAGGCAGTCGGTGCTACGGACATATCCCCGGCTACTTTCTGGCCATGCTGTAACAACCTAAGGAACACCTTGTAGGACAAGGTAGGCCTTTCGTAAAACCGGAACTGCCCAACCTGGCATTCGAGGACTCTATGACCTGGTCCCGAACCATTTCCCCAAACTCAGTTGAATGACACGGCTCTGCCTTTGTTGCTTCGTTTTGCCCCTTGCCCTTCCTGTGTTCCTTCGGGGCCCCATGGGCAAGGCAGGAGGAACGTGCTGTGGGAAGGAGCCGGCGAGATGAGGATGAAAGACTTCGGAGGCACCAGCGAGAGGACACGAAGTCACGTGCTCAGCCCTCGCAGCGATCCCAGGAAGCAGGCGGTCCTCAGCGTTCCCATTCTGCAGATGATGACGCCGTCATGGGCGGCTCGCCTCACAGCCAGAGAAAGGCCAAACCGGGTGGGGTGGGGCCCACACAGTCTGGCTTCTGCTGACGGGACATCTGTCTCTGTGTCAACCTCCCCATGAATTGGGACAAGAGTCACCCCTCGATTTTATAACATAGGGACTCGGGCTATCAAGGCTCTGGACTCTATCCCTTCTGTGAAGCTCTCCGTGGTGGGCTTTGTTATACTCTCAATATCTCCTCCCCTCCACTAGGTAATTCTGACCGCTGGCCCCTTCACGCCCCTTCCCTCCACACATCGTGGGGCCGGGATTTGGCTCTTACCAGTATTGTCAACATAACACCATCTGTTGGCTCCAGGACTGGTCAGAGATGGGCAGATGGTCCAACTCAGGCCAACGAAAGAGGCTCGCTCGCCCCTTCTGGATGGTAACGTGAAAAGTTCTGAAGCCCGGAGCGGCTGCATCCATCTGGCCATCAGAGGGAAAGCCAGACTGAAGCTAAGCATGATGTCATAAGCGGCAAAGCCGAGAAACGCAAATATGGGTTGCTGTTGTTAGGCCTTTAGGGCAAACAGACCGGGAACCACCTTCCCTGCGGATGTCTCGGGTGAGCCTGGAAACCTGGCTCACGGTTCAGCCAATTCCAGTTGGGTCTGCATTCCAATAGTGAGAGCGTTCCAAGAGGCTCTTTTGTGATCTCTCAACCGGTGGCGATCTCCCTTTTCCTTAGAGCACCGTTAACTGCTTAACTCACTGCTAATTTGACGCAGTCACATGTCTGCCCCTTCATGTTTAAGGTAAGGTATTAGGTGTTTCCTTTCAGATTTATGCCTTAATTCCTCATCCAGATTGTAAACTAAGGTCTTTGACATCTTCCAAGAATCCTTAGTGGTAGTTCGTTACTAAGTGTTTACAAGAATGCATTTGGGAGGACCAAAGCAGGAGGCATCACAATCCCAGACTTTAGCCTCTACTACAAAGCTGTCATCATCAAGACAGCATGGTATTGGCACAAAAACAGACACATAGACCAATGCAATAGAATAGAAACCCCAGAACTAGACCCACAAACGTATGGCCAACTAATCTTTGACAAAGCAGGAAAGAACATCCAATGGAAAAAAGACAGTCTCTTTAACAAATGGTCCAGGGAGAACTGGACAGCAACATGCAGAAGGTTGAAACTAGACCACTTTCTCACACCATTCACAAAAATAAACTCAAAATGGATAAAGGACCTGAATGTGAGACAGGAAACCATCAAAACCCTAGAGGAGAAAGCAGGAAAAGACCTCTCTGACCTCAGCCGTAGCAATCTCTTACTTGACACATCCCCAAAGGCAAGGGAGTTAAAAGCAAAAATGAATTACTGGGACCTTATGAAGATAAAAAGTTTCTGCACAGCAAAGGAAACAACCAACAAAACTAAAAGGCAACCAACGGAATGGGAAAAGATATTTGCAAATGACATATCGGACAAAGGGCTAGTATCCAAAATCTATAAAGAGCTCACCAAACTCCACACCCGAAAAACAAATAACCTAATGAAGAAATGGGCAGAAAACATGAATAGACACTTCTCTAAAGAAGACATCCGGATGGCCAACAGGCACATGAAAAGATGCTCAACGTCGCTCCTCATCAGGGAAATACAAATCAAAACCACCCTCAGATATCACCTCACGCCAGTCAGAGTGGCCAAAATGAACAAATCAGGAAACTATAGATGCTGGAGAGGATGTGGAGAAACGGGAACCCTCTTGCACTATTGGTGGGAATGCAAACTGGTGCAGCCGCTCTGGAAAACAGTGTGGAGGTTCCTCAAAAAATTAAAAATAGATCTACCCTATGACTCAGCAATAGCACTGCTAGGAATTTACCCAAGGGATACAGGAGTACTGATGCATAGGGCACTTGTACCCCAATGATTATAACAGAGCGTTCAACAATAGCCAAATTATGGAAAGAGCCTAAATGTCCATCCACTGATGAATGGATAAAGAAATTGTGGTTTATATACACAATGGAGTACTACGTGGCAATGAGAAAGAACGAAATATGGCCCTTTGTAGCAACGTGGATGGAACGGGAGAGTGTGATGCTAAGTGAAATAAGCCATACAGAGAAAGACAGATACCATATGGTTTCACTCTTATGCGGATCCTGAGAAACTTAACAGAAACCCATGGGGGAGGGGAAGGAAAAAAAAAAAGAGGTTAGAGTGGGAGAGAGCCAAAGCATAAAAGACTCTTAAAAACTGAGAACAAACTGAGGGTTGATGGGGGGAGGAGAGGGAGGGGGGTGATGGGTATCGAGGAGGGCACCTGTTGGGACGAGCACTGGGTGTTGTATGGAAACCAATTTGACAATAAACCTCCTATATTGAAAAATAAATAAATAAACCAAATTTCTCTCACACACACAAAAACAAAACAAACAAACAAAGAATGCATTTGGGGACCACATAACATAATCACAGTGTCTTTACCTAAAGGTGTCTAGGGTAGCAATCAAAGAGGAACGGGGCAGTGACGGCTTTGATGTGTGCGGTCTGGGAATTCAAATATTCCAGGTGTCGTGACGCCCTGGTTTCTCTGCAACTGAGGAGTTTTCCAGGACATAGGACTTACGAGTTTCAACACCAGAAAGCCCCAGGCACACTAGGATAATCTGATCGCCACTGGCACTGCTGAACCTTCTTCATTCGATCCAACTGCAAGGACTAGAGGGGTGTAAACATTTCAACAGTTGTTAGAACAGAATCTCACGATTAGAAATGCAGTCTCCGGCCATCCAGAGTTGTCTTGGGCCAGGTTTGCCGGTCACAGTAATATATATTATTAAATTATTTATAACCCCCCCTTTTTTTTAAATGTCCCCACCTTTGCAAAAATGGAATTATTTCATCTTACAGAAGAAGCGTCATCGCCTGCCTCGCCCAAGGCAGCACAGATAATCAGGTGGTAGCTGCAGTCCCGAAACCTCCAACTTCTCCTGGGAGAGCGTGTCCCCGTCACTGTGCTCTAATCGATAACCCAGCCGTTGTAATTACGTTACTTCCTTCTTTAAAACTTTCGGTGGCTGTTGTATTTTTCTGCACTTGTGACTCGAGTTCTTAGCAAGCATGTGTGGGATAAGTGGATGAGCTGAGAAATGCTAGATCTCCCCTCTTATTTACACAGCAGCATATCCCCAAGGAAAAACAGGGTTTGGGTTTGTGTGGTGTCTGAGAGGAACCTCTACAGAGTGCCTTACAGATGGCTAAGGGATGAATGCTGTGGAGGGTGTGATTATTAATGATTACTAATGATGTGATGTGACTATTAATGGGCAGCCACAGCTCTTTGTTTTGTAGGAAAGGCCAGTCAAGAACTTTTAGACAAAATATAGGGGACTCGGGCGTGGTTAATGTCATGTCGACCTGAGGGCAATAACAGATGCCCAGATAGCTGGTAAAAGGTTTCGTGGTGCATGTGGAAAGGCGTTTCTGGAACAGATTAACATTTGAATCAGTAGACTGAGTAGAGGAGACCGCTGGCACCAAGGTCTTGAGGGTCCCTTTAGAATAAAGAGGTGAGGACAGGTCGGATTCCTCTCTGCCTGACCTGGTGAGCTGGGATGTCCATCACCTCCTGCCCTAAGACCTCGGAGTTCTTCGTTCTTGGGTCTTTGGCGGGGGGGGGGTGGTTCTTCATTCTTGGGTCTTTGGCTGGGGGGGGATGGTGCTGACCCCAGTGGCTTCCTGGTTCTCAAGGCTTCTGCCTTGGAATGAATTAAACGGCCTGGTTCTCCAGTGTGCAAATAGCGGATCACGGCATTCTGAACCTCCGTAACTGCATGAGCCAGTTCCCATATTGAATCTCCCCTTATCTATTTCTATATATCCTGTTGGTTCTGCTTCTCTGGGGAGCCCTGACTAATGGAGACCCCCGACTAGTGAAGACCCCCATTCCTATTTCCAAACCCTAAATATCAAGAACGACCTTTGTCCTACTTCCAACTAATTCAATTCTTGAAAATGCCAAACTATGTAAAACACGTTATTTGGAAAATAATCAGCAAATTATATTAATTATTAAGAAAACACCATTTGGTAAATTTTTTTAGTAGTTGAAGCTTGATCTTTTTTTTTTTTTTTTCCTTTCTGAGAAATAAGGCCCCAGATAGGCTAAGAAAACAGTTATGGCTCTTTTCCAGCGATGGGCAGTGGTTCTATCAGCTTTGGGGTTTTTCTTTTTCTTTTTTGTTGGTTATTTTTCTTTTGGTTTGTAAAGGCCTCTAATAATCTTCAGAATGAAAGATACCATGTAATGAGTCTCGCTATTATATTTGATACATTTTTGTAGTTATTATTTTAAAAATGAAACATGTAAAAATCATTTATTTCATTTGCTACATGGAGAAGTATTAGCATATTAACATAGCCGTCAAGTTACCATGCCATAGACAGAAAATTCGTATTGCATATGTAATGTGGGTAAGTAATGAGGTAAGAAAATATGAGGGCTTACGAGAGAAAAATACAAATATTCATGGTTGCCCACGTCATTCCACTGGAACTTCTCTAATTATGCTACAAAACGTCATAAGACATAGCAGACACTAAGTGCTGAGTAATGGCCTGACACCAAATGTAATTCTTGCTACTCATGAAATAGTTGCTTTTCCCATGAGCAAGATTCAAAAAATGCTAATAAAATATTTACTAGCTATTACTTTTCTTGACCTATTAGTGGAGTTCACTAATGGACTCAGGCTTCCTAGACAGAACGTTCTATGTATTTCTTTAGCATCTAAGCCAGTAGCCCTCCTGTATGGTGTATCTGTGGTACTTTCTGAACTCTAAGGTCCCGTGCTTTTCAAGGTCACACGTGGTCGTGAACCCGCTGTACTGTCACGTCCCAAACATCCCAGGCAGCCAGGGGTCCTAGGTGCAAGCAGTAGGAGTCGGCTCTGGTTAACAGAAAACAAGTGATTGGAAATAGAATCTTCCAGAAGGCTGCAGACCCTGGTCCGGAACCAGGCAGAAACAAGGAAGGCTATATGTCAGCACCTTGCCCCCAAAGCCCCTCCACAAAAGCCATCCAGTGGGGCCTTCTGTGCTGCTTCAGGGGAACACGAGGTTTCTCAACCCTCTTCATCTCTGTCAGCGCTCAGTACGGGACACTGACCCTGTCCCTGTGGCTGTGACTCCCCCAGAAATGCAACATCACCATCACCATGGGGATTTCCCCACATTTCTGGATCCAAGTTCTAGTTCGCTGGGAACATGTGTTCTGGTCTCTTTTAGCTTTGACAGTGAGAGGCAGCCACACGTATGAGGTGGGGAGTTTCGTAAGGGGGGAAATGGATTCTGATGCAGGGAGAAATCGAAAGGACAAGTAGAGAAATGTCACACGTGTATGCTTGCACACACACGAGGTTACAGACAGATAATCATGCTGGTGTTGGACAGGCTTTTGTGTCAGTTTTATTCTGAGCCTGCAAAAGAATGGGGGAACTCTTCCTTCCGCACGCTCTAGAAAGATTTTAACTAACACCAGCGATCTCCCATGAAACTCTTATTATTTGAGGTGGCTCGAGAGGAGGGAAATAGAGTTAACGCCAATTTGTTTTGCTATCTTTCATATGCATTCAGTAGAAAGATTTTGAAATACAGGAACTCATAAAATAGAGAATGAAAAATACAATTCTCTCAGTATCAGCCACTGCTAAATACGGATACATTTCTTATTCTCTGTACACACACAAATACATATACACGCTATTTTACACAACTCGCGGCATGCTAAATATTGGTTGGTATCCGTTGTTTTTTCTCATTTAATATTACAGCATTGGCTGTTGATACTATTAATTTTTTTTTTAATTTTTTCTTAACGTTTATTTATTTTTGAGACAGGGAGAGACACAGCATGAACGGGGGAGGGTCAGAGAGAGAGGGAGACACAGAATCTGAAACAGGCTCCAGGCTCTGAGCTGTCAGCACAGAGCCCGACGCGGGACTCGAACTCACGGACCGCGAGATCGTGACCTGAGCCGAAGTCGGACGCTCAACCGACTGAGCCCCCCAGGCGCCCTATGATTAATTTTTCAAGAATGATTTCAAAAGAGTAACATAGTATGTTTATCCTATGACTTAATTAACTTTTCCTCTATTGCTAGACATGACCTGGATTTTACAAAGAGCTCTTTTTCAATGAGATTCCCCCAGAATGGTGTGGGGAGACTGGCTTCGGGGGGCTGGGTCTGCCGGCCCCCGGGAAGCACCTGTGCCCCCACCAACTTGCTTGCTTCGGCTTCTCTCCTACACTTTGACACTTGGCCCCACACACTCTCTGTTCCACGTATAATTGATCAAATCATTGATTTAGTTCTTCACCAGGTTAGGAGGAAAACAGCAATAAAAAAAGGATAGGTAAAAAGTGCAGTGTATTTGGGGAAGACAGGTATTCACTGTGAGGCCTCGAAAAGACTTTGCGGGTTCCCCTTACAGTGAGAAAGTTCGAGGTGGGGCGCTGGTGTAATTTGGCCCACGCAGCGGGGCCTCAAGCCATCTGGGAACTGGGGAGGTCTCCTCCTGGGTGGGATCAAACCTACGTTTGTCAAAATTTGTTTTCACTTCCGGTTCCGCCCCTGGCAACCCTCTAACAGGGCCCTGAGTGTCTCCGGGCCGTGACACCTTCTCTGTGAAAAGCAGGCACTGAGAAAGGACCCGTGTGTGAACCCGCTGGGTGTGACAGCCACGAATGCCCATTTTGGGGTGCTGGCTCTGAACGCCAGGCCCAAGGCCTCCGAGTGGCCTCGTTCGGGTATAACCCCTCCGGTACCCCAGTCTGTGACGAATCAGAACCACAAATCGGAAATAACTGGTTGCACGTCCATTAGTCAAAAACATGTGGTTTTCAACATTTTGGGGGACTGACGTGCCTACGAACCCCGAAACAAATTCAGACCGGAAGGTGGGTTGGTACTGTTAGTGGAGTTCATCGACAGGCGTCCTCCGGGGAAGCTATTTCTGTCCCCTCCCCTGTGGGGGCCCAAACAGGAACCGGAAAGAGGGCCCTGAGCCTCTCTCCGCTGCTCGCCCAGGCCTCACACAACTCTGTCCCTCTTTCCGGTGACTCACAGACGGCTTCCTCAGGGCGTCCATCTGCAAAAGAGTCTCCCAGTCTTGTCTCCGTCAGCCAATGCGTTTTTATCGTGGACCTCTGGGCGGCAAGGCCTGAATTAGGTTCTGGAAAACAGCAGTTTCCCACAGAGCAAGCAGAGGAGAAACTGAGGTAAACAGATAAGCGTATACGGACCAGGGAGGACACTTTAAGTTGGGGCTACAGAGAGGCTTGTGAGAGGGGGGACCAGCTTTGGTGGAGGACAGAGCACGGCCAGGCCAGGTGAGGTCTCTGGGGCCTCGGGGGTTTCTGGAGCCTGGGGAACAGTAAGCACCCAGGCGCTGAGGTGACAGCACCTGGGGTCCCCAGATCAGAAATGACAGATCCGGAGGCAGGATGCGGAGACACATGAACCACAGCCACAAAAAGGCACTGAGACACGTCAGAGGCAGACAGACGTCAGAGGCCAGCCAGGACAGTGCTTTAGAGACATCTCGTGCCGGCCCAGGTTGTCCACACCCCCTGTGTCCCTCTGAAGGTCCCCTTGAGGGTACACAGCCCAGCAGGTGGTTCGTGTCTGATACTAAGGCTCAGATGCTAACATGAGTGTATGTGTCTATTCGGGACTTGATCATTTCAATCCCCAAAGCACGCGCTCCCCTGGACGACACTGTGAGACACGCCAGACTTCGGGAGAACAGAGGTGGGTTATTTCACACCGCCAGCTCCCAGAGCCCGCGGTCTATCTCGAGAGGAACATGTGTGACAGTGCCGGTTTTGAGAACACGCGGAAACGCTCTGAGTGCCTTAGAAAGCTCTCTATCCACGACAGTTCCCCTCATGTGTAAACTACTTAGTGCAAAAGGGATGCTCTCAAGTTGCTAGAAGATTCACTGACACGCATTATTATTCCCAACAAAGCCAGCTAAAGAGGTGTGTTTAGACGTGCATACAGATACTCGTGCACGTACACCAATGATTAGACAGCATGTTAATGGTTTCCAAGCAGCGTCCCCAGACTGGTAAAATGCACTCTAATAGTCAACAATGTGATTACATTTTTGCCCCTTAGCGAGAACAGGTGTCTTCAAACTTCTCAAAGCTCCAGATCTGGCAGGCAGGTTGGCCTTTGGAACATGCCTGGGTCCGTTCCCAGGGTCAGGCAGCCCCGCCTTGCCCAGCACCCAGTGTGCCCTTGTGTTCCGAGGAGAAGGAGGTAGGAAGTTCAAGTGAAGCGCGTGCGTTGGGGGAGGGGCCTCAGGGGGAGCCGAGGACCCGCCAGTGCCTGGCAAACAACTTGCCCTTTGTAAGTGACTTGGCCACTCCTTCCTCTGAGAGGTGGAGTCTGCTCTGTCGCCCCTTGACCTGGCCTGACATCGGCAATAGAATGCAGTGGAAATGATGTTGTGCCGTGACCCTGACCTCAGAAGGCCATGTGTGACTCTGCTTATACCCCAGAAATGTGGCACAGTCACCACGTGAGCAAGCCCCCAGCTCAGGGGGCTGAGATAGCATACACCCCACGGTCGGGCCCACCCGTGGGTCCCCTCTGAGGCCCCGCATAGACAGGAGGGCAGCCAGGATCACCGGCATTGACTCACAGCCGACCCAGGACCCTCGCACACCTGGGAAGAAGCCCAGCAGAGACGAGAAAAATCACCCGGCTGAGCCCAGGCTGAACTGGTGACCTGCCCAGCCACGGGCCAGGTCAACGGTGGTGGCTTGAGGCCACCAAGTTCTAGAGTGGCCTCCATTCGGAAATCCGCCTGTGTCTCTGATCACATCTACACCCACATAAGTACCAAAGGACGTGGCGAAAAGAATAACGTTCAATAGACGCACAGGTAGAGACTTGCAGAAAATAAAAATCGTTACAGGCAGTGAAACCAGCAGACGTATAAATCTCGTCCCTGTGACTATCTTAACAATTATTTCAAAAATACGCATCCGTTCAAGTTCACCATCGGAACACCTGTGCGACTGGGAGAACCCGGGAGACGGTCAGTGTGTCTGGTGTCAGGCCCCAAGGTTGGGAGCGAACACAATTATGTTATGGCTTGTTACGGCTTTACGCAGCACTTTCCTGTATGTTACTCTGCTTTATTGCTTAACATATGTATTTTTTAAGTTTATTTATTTATTTTGAGAGAGACAGAGGTGGCGCGAGTGGGAGAGGGGCAAAGAGGGGGAGAGAGAGAATCCCCAGCAGGCTCCACACTCAGCACAGAGCCGGATGTGGAGGTTGAACCCCCAGACTGTGAGATCATGACCTGAGCCGAGACCAAGAGCCGGATGCTGAAACGACTGAGCCACCCAGGCGCCCTTACTCTATTTTTAATAAAGCGTACCTGTGAGGTAAAGAGGAGCTTGACTCGGCATCGCAATTTTTCTGACGCTCGGAGTTTTGCGCGGTTTGCCAGGTAGCACGGAGTCCGCCCGTCGGGGCCAGGACTCACCCCCCAGAGCTCCTCTGGGGAACCCTGGGCGCATTCTCCTGCCTCCTGCTGGCCAGTCCTCTAGCACGGGTGGGCTACAGGCCAGGTTTTGCTCTGTCACCGGTGTTGTCGCTGCCCCGACTGTTAACCTGGATTCTGTCTCCTCCCCTTCCGGATTAGTGTCATTCCCCATTTGCGGGAAGTCCGCTCAAGAACTGCCTAGTCCTTCATCACTAACCTGGAGCTGCCCTTCTGGGATGGGTTGAGATTCAGTCTGTAATCAGACCGTAACATCAGGTGATGAAAAGAAAAAAATATATATTGGAAACGAATAAAGTTTATCATCTTCTTACTAAACCCGACTCACGTTAACGACATACAGATGTACAAAACCCCTACGAGCACTACCTAAGCCATGATTTTCAGGCATAAGCAAGTGGTATGTATTATGGGTGGAATTGTACCCACCCCAACGAACTATGTCGAAACCCTCACATGTAGGATTAGCCTGTAGGAACTACCTTGGAGCACGATCTTATTTTGAAGTAGGGTCATCGCAGATGGGATTACTTAACACGGGCTCACACTGGAGTGGGGTGAACCCCGAACCCAATATGACTAATCTCCTCATAAGAGGGGACGTTTGGACACAGACACAGGCTCAGAAGGAACATCCTGTGAAGATAAAGACAGAGGTTAGGGCGAAGCATCGACAAGCCAAGAACGCCGAGGATTGCCAGCCAGCCATCCGATGCCACCAGAGAGGCTGGCACAGACTTCTCCATCACAACCCCAGAAGGAACCAGCCATGCCAACGACCTTGATCTTGGACTTCTGGCCTCCGGAACTGTGTGACAGGACGAATTTTGTTAGCTTAAGCCTCCTCCCCGCGCCCCCGTCCGCAGGTTTGTCCGGCCGCCCAGCAGCTGACACGGAGTGCTCACGCGTGTATGCCATTGTTATTGAAAATGGCACGATTCCAGTTGAGTGTGTCCAACTGCGCCCCTCCTCCTTCTCCCAAGTCCCACAGAAATAGCAGTGAATATGTACATAGGGAATTCATCCATAATTATGCCAGGAACGTTGCAAGAAGACTCGTTACTGGGTCGGGGACTGTTTTAGAAAAGCACATTTTTAGAAAACCAAAAAGGAGCCATTTTGAGACTCAGCATCACGGGAGGGGAGGCTGCACCCGAGGACACACCTACAAGTCTGTGGGGCACACGCTTCCTTGCTAACCAGAGAACCAGCGTTGTCCAGTGAGCAGCTTCTAGGCTCAGAAGGGCTTGAAAATCTGCGACGGGGAGAGAAGCAGTGTGTGCCCAACATCAAATAGCAGCACCTGTCATAGCCAGGAAGTGGCTTAAGACCCAGAGGCTGAACGGCAACGTGGACTAGTGTTGGAACGCAGCCCTTTCCGCCACCTGCACGGCCCTGCCCCGCCCACCCCGCCCCCCAGATGATTTCTCTCTGCAGTGGCTGCTAGAATGTCTGAAGGTACCGTCTGTAGATGCTCGGAGAAGAAGACACACCGAGGTGGGGTGGCGGCGACTGAGTGGGGACGGCCTCCTCCCTTGACTGCCTCCCCCTCAAACTTGGCATCAGCCAGAGAGAGGCAGGGTCTTCACCCGGAACACATCATCTCAAGGAGTGAAAACGTGGCCCCAGGCGTCACATCTCTGACGGTACCTACGATACCTACCCTGTCACCAAAACCAGCATTGCCAGTCGTGTCTTTCCCTCTGGTGGACGTGAGGAGGGCAACTCTTCAAGCATACGATTCTAGTTGAGTTCATTTCAAATGTTTCTACGTTGTTCTACAACGTTAGCTGAAATGAATGAAAGGGGCGGCTCTCAGTTTCGTTTGGATCTCAGCTTCCGAGTCCAGGGCCCAGAATTTTCAGGAAATAGCCAATGAACGAGGGACTTGGTGAGAGTCTTCTGCCGAGGAAAATCGGCAAAATCGGCAGGATAGCCCAAGTTATGTCGTGATGATAAACCAAAAAAAAAAAAACAAGCAAAAGAAAACAAACAAAAAGCCCAGATTCGCGGTGGCTGGAAACAGCAAGGTCCATCTCCCCCCTCGTCACATCAGCCAGGGCCTCTACCCCACACGTCACTCCAGGCCCCCAGCGTCCAGCCGGTTGACACGAACTGGCATCCTCCTGCACATCATTGGCTGAAACTAGTCACACGGCCCCAGGTGACCACAGAGATCCAGAAAGGAAGTCTTTCACCGGGAGGTCCAAAGCTGCACACGTACTAAGAAACATTCACAACTAACACATGGTTTAGATCATTCTTATTTCATGAAATGAAAACTTGTGATGAACACCCACATCGTGTAATACTAATAAGCAGGTGAGATTATATAAAGCCGTTTATTTCCATGCAAACATTATCATTCTCCCTCTCTCTCTCTCTCTCTTTTATAATTTTCCCCCAAAACTGAACACAGTTTCTATAGCAAGCCTCTACTTGGCCCAATGGCAGAAACTGACGATTAGACAATTGGGTCAATTTAGTCAAATAGATGTTTTTGTTTTGTTTTGTTTTGTTTTGTTTTTTAGCTCAGGGTTTTGTGTACATTACAACGAGGAATCGGCTTCCATGGCCAAAGGATAGGACTTCCTCTGGAAGCTACGCCTGGCCACATGGCTATTCCCTGAAATGTGCGCCGTACTCCCTGGCTGGAGGTCTCGAGTCGACGCGCCTGGCCGTCGCTGGAGTGTAGGAGCCCTCATCCCGGTTGGGTCGTCCGGGTCGGGCGTCCTTCTCAGCCACGTGGAAGGAAAGGCCAACTGAAATCCGTCTTTGGTAAACAGGACGTGCTCCCGAAGGCCGGCGGTGGTGTGAGCCTCTCTGCCCAGCACCACTTCCCTGTGGCGCTCACTCTTCGCTGGTTCTTACACGGAGGCGTTGTGCACCTCGCCGACTCTCAGCCTCTTTGATGGGGCGAGGGGTCTGGGGAGTGAGCTGGGAGTGAGTGGGTGGCTCAGATCCGCTGGCAGTGGTGACGCTAACTCAGCAAGGGTCCACACAGGTGTAGCCTGCACACGGAAACACCAAGAGGTGGCCGCTCGCGTTCCTTTTCCACTCTACTCTGGAAGACAGTAGAGGTTAATATCTAATTTAAACGGAGAGGGTGGTGAGGCCAAAAGGCATCGCATCGATGCGTTGATCAATATTTTAAAATACTGCCGAGACACACACGTAGACTTGACCAGGTAAACGTGCCACCTCAATAGACGTTGTCCCAGTGTGACGATTGCCAACTCCTGGGTTTCTCCAGACCTAAGATCACATCTCTCTCTAGCTGTTTACCAGTTGTTTCAGATTAGGCAAAACAGTTCACCTGTGTGAGCCTTATTTTCCTCAAATGTTTGGTGTAGACCAGTGTTGGCATAGAATAGACACTCGGTAAATGGTAGTCCTCACTACTGCTATTAAATTCATTATTGTGGGCGCCTGGGTGGCTCAGTCGGTTAAGCGTCCGACTTCGGCTCAGGTCACGATCTCGCGGTACGTGAGTTCGAGCCCCGCGTCGGGCTCTGTGCCGACAGCTCGGAGTCTGGAGCCTGTTTCAGATTCTGTGTCTCTCCCTCTTTCTGACCCTCCCCCGTTCGTGCTCTGTCTCTCTCTGTCTCAAAAATAAATAAACGTTAAGAAAAAAAATTTTTTTTTTAAATTCATTATTGATTAATGGTAGGAGGCTCTAGAAGTGATCCGGCACAATGAAGGATGGGAAATTGAGTTGTATCTCATCCGTGCTTTATGAGTGAAATGTAACATAGATTAATTCAGGAAAATCAGTGGTCACAAAGTTTTTCTGTATTAATATAATCATATCTACAGAAAATTATTGGCGTGATATGATATCTGGGATTTGTTTCAGAAACTCCAGTAGATCAGTTATTAATGTAACACGATGGCCAGGAAGTATTGATTGTCAAAATGGGATAATGGAAACCTGGGTTCATCGTGTTCTATTTTCATATATGTTTGAAATTTTCTATGATATATTTTTTAATCGTTGGTATGCATAACATATCTGAAGCCACCCAGACAAGGTGATTTTACATTTATGGGTATGCTGAATCAAGTCACTTTTATAAAAAGATAGCCCTTTAATTAATCGTCCCCTTCCCACATGGTGACATCTCATGAAATTTCCATAGAATTTGAAGGTCCCCCAAGGGAAAAACATATTAAAGGTGACCTCATTAGATAAGATACAGGACAACGATCAGTTTAAAAAGATTATTTGTTTGTTAGAGTCTAATGGATTTTAGACTCACATATGATATTAGATTTATTAGATTTATAATTCAAAAAATATAATGTACCACATTCATTAGACATATTTAGTAGAATATAGCTGTTCCATTAGAATGTGTCTTGAACCCCTAACAGGCTAGTCGTTCTATGAAATTCTTGATGGACATTATCTCGTACTGTTCCACAATGTTCTTCCATGGGTAGAATGGAGACGTCCCCATTTTACTGGTAAGTAAACCAAGGCACAGAAAAGTGAAGTAACCTGCTTGAGGAAATTCAGCTTGTAAATGAAGTCACCATAGCCAGGTCTCTCTGGCCCAAAGCCCTCGACTCTCTTGTGAGCTCTTACTTGGCCAACACTGCTGTTCATTTAACACCTAGAAGGCGTCCTTCAATATAAAGCCATGAATGAGATCATCCAATTAGGTCAACACTGAGAATAACGCCTCAAAATCAGATTCTGCCTGTTACGGGGAGAGTGTGATGTCTGGCTGGTGTCCGAGGCTGCCAGGCCCGGGTGTGACATCAGTGGGCAGTGCCTGGGGCTCATTTGAAGTCCCCCCCCCCCATTCTGGCCTGAGGGCACCTGCTTCCAGGCAAAGGTGAGGCCCAAGCCCAAGGGCTCTTGACCCTCGAAGCTGTCCACGCTGGGGTTTTGTGCAAAAGCCGCCTCGCCTGTGCTCAGAGAGGCCTGCAGTGACAGCTCGACCCCAGAGGGTTTCCTGCTGACCTCGGTGACCAACCTGTTTGCCCTTCGGAGGGAGCGTTAACTCTTGGACTTTGCCCCTCTGCAACCGCATTTATCACTCGTGTTTATGTGTTTATACAACCGCTTACATTGATTGCTGGGTTCGTGGCCCCTCTGTGTATGCAGCTCTGGGGAGGCCGGAGCCCAGCCCCATGAATCCCAATGCTCCCTGCACCCGGGCGACGCCTATCAGAGGGTCGGCGCTCAGCAAAACAAACGTGTGTTGCATCCGATCCTTGTGTCTCTCCTCTGTGTTAAACCCCTTCGGCTCATCGACCTAAACTGTGTGTAATCCTATTGCTTGTAGCCAAAGCTCATTAATAAATGGCACGAACTATTTTGTTTTTAAGTGGTGCTGTTTACGCAGTCGGTCCGAGGAAGAAACGCATCTGGCGAACGTAGAGTGTGCGTTTGCGCGCGCACCGTACTCTCCCGAAGTTTGGGAGGCCTAGCTCTGCTCCAGGTCAACCACCAGCTCACTCTGCAGCCCCCGGCTAATCGCAGAGCAGCACAGGGCCCCAGCCTCCTTATCTGCGGTTATTTGCCTGCAGAGATTAAGAGCTCAGCCTCTGCACCGAGGAAGACGAATCTGAGTTTGCACAGAGGCTACGCTAACCACTTAGCTCTTGGGCAGGCTATTTAGATTCCCTCCGCCTCAGTTTCCTTGTCTGCGAAAAGGGACTGGCAGTGCCTGTCTCAGCAGGTTCTCCTGAGGATTAGAGGAGACGATGTGCCCACAGAGCATGCGCTTCGCCCAACGCCTGGAGCATAATCCCTGTTTTCCAAGTGTGGGTTTTTCTCCCTACTCTGATCCCAGGCCTTGCAGAAGCTCGAACGAGACGATGCAGGTGTCCCTGAGTCTTAAAAGGGAAAAGGTATTCATGTACATGGACAGAGTCTTCCTCCCGGGCCCCCACATTTGCTCCATTTTAGCTGGGCCGAAGGTCCTGCCGTGATGGGGATGGCACCGGTCTTTTCCAGAAGAACAGAGTGGCTGAAGCAATCCATCAGCTTGACAAAGGACGATGACGCTTGCCCAGTGACTGGGGAAAGAAGTGATGGGTCATCTTTTCACACACACACACACACACCCCGTTTTGAAGTCTTTTGTGTTGGTATTTGAGTCTTACAACTCACTTCCCACTACCCCCGCCCCCGGGGTGGGGGGGGGGCGGGGACCTTCAATCCTTGCATATTTTATAGCATTTCTCCTTCATAGGCATCGAGAGGAGATCCCCGTTCACGGCAGGAACGGTCGGGTCAGTCCAGGAACCCAGAGACGTAAAGCAGCAACACAGGGGGAAACGAATATCAAATCAGTAAAACGCAAAGGGAAATTGAGGGCAGGAGTCGCCCTGCGAGAAGCCCGGGCGGTAATTGTGTCTTAAGTCCTCCTCCTGGGCTTCATTATCGCCATCAGCAGAGATGATGGCTCTGGTTTCACCGAAGGTGGGTGCCAGGGCCCCTGATGGATCAGCTACCAATCATTAACTAAGTCCTTTTCTTCCTTCTCTCCTAAAGGACCAGGGCGGATTTGAGAGCGGTGATCTCAGAACAATAAAACGGCTTTAGAGGTGGAGAAGACATTATGAAAGAGAGCAAACAGCCGCTCCTGGGGATCTCCTATGCGGGATCTGGCCGAGCCCAGCTTAGAGCCTTTGCCACCACATAGCCTTGGGCACTTTCTCTGTATCTCCAAGCCATTCTGAAATTGAAAACGGGGGCAGAGGCATTTGAATGGGCCCTGCGGACCCCTGGCCTGCCAAAGTCCTCTGCTTTGTCATGATTTTCAGACTCAGTGAGAGGCATGCATAAGAAAGCTGAGGGTAAGGGGAAGGGCCTTTGGGCTGACTTCCTCCAAAACACTAATCTTCTAGAAGGCTTAAGGATTCCAGGGGCTCGTGGACATATTAGCATACTGCAGACGCTTGCAAGGGGCTTTGAAATGTCACTAAACATGTCGGCAAGTCGCCTTGCTGTGTTTTTCACAGCAAATAAGAAGCAAAAGGAAATCTTTGGCCAAACAGGTCATCTCTGATACTGATGCCGAGACCTTGGAATAGAACGTTAACATGTCAGACCCTTCACCCGTCACCTCCTCTGCCCTCATGGGGATAAGACAGGGTGTCTCGAGATTCAGATAAAAAATATATATACGCCAGATTTTTTCTAAGCCTTTTGGTACTGTATAAACAAAGAATATATCATTCCTTATAGCCGAAGACCTAATGTAACTTGCACGGCCCTCTTCTCTGTGTAGAAGTCACACTTACTACCTGCAGCAAGTTAAGAAAATAAAGATAAGCCTTAAAAGGTGAAAGCAGGGTGGAATTCCTCTGGCCAGCATTCACCATTATAAATACACTGTTCACGCCCTTTCGGCATTTAAGTGAACTCGACATTAGACCGCGTGTGGCGTTTTTCATCATTGTATTTTATTTTCTTCATTATTTTAAGTCCCAGGCATTTACACATTGCCTGAGAATGTACCACGTGCTGGAGACTGTCCCAGGCTTCACACAAAGCCAGCCATTTAACACAGCAACGGGATGGCTATTGTCACCGGCATGTTTACATGAGGAGACTGAGGCACGAAGGTAAGTAACTCACCCAAGGGGGCTTAGCCAGGGGGTAACAGAGGCGAGACTGAACACCGGGCCTTTGGAATCCACAACGTGTGCCACTATCCACCAGGCTACGCGGCCTCCTCTCTGGACGAGTGACCCCGTTGACGGGGAATAGTAGGTTTGGCCACGAATTACTATCAACGTTTTCTCCGCTGCTCTTGGCGAGGCCCGTTGCTAAGCGTCTTGCGTATACACGACATCCTGCCCAGTGGCTCTCTGTCCAGCTGCACTCAGGTGAAGTGAGACCTCCCCTCCAGAAAAGACCGGTCACGCACGCACGGGCCCTTCCCGCACACCACTGGACCCTTCCCATGCTCCCGGGCCCGGTCTACACCTTGTGGCGCTCTGGCTCCCAGATGGCCCCACCCACAGGCACCTCTGTTTCCTGAAACCCACACGGCACAGGTCACATTTTAAAAATTCATTCTTCATTTTCATGAAATGCACACACACGGTTGTAAAGGGAAGAAGGATGAGGCTTTTATAGCCAGGTCCCATGTTTTCCCCTGTTGGTCCACAGCGTTCTCCACGGGTAGTGCAAAGCAGCACCCCGAGTAGAACCCGTGTGTCCCTGTGTGTTCCTGGATGGGGGACAGCTCCCTGGAAGAGAACCTGTCAGCTGTCCTGCAGAACGTTCTGGTTACGTGCAGCTTACCGAAAGCTTGAATTGATTTAAGCTAAACATTTTGGAGAAGAACACACTATCGGTTTGATCTCCTAAGTTACGCTCTTTTAAGTCCTCTTAACATTAGTAAGTACGTATAACGCCCCAGAAGATTATGGCTCAAAAAAGAAATCGGGGGGCGCCTGGGTGGCTCAGTCGGTTGAGCGTCCGACTTCGGCTCAGGTCATGATCTCACGCTTTGTGGGTTCGAGCCCCGCGTCGGGCTCTGTGCCGACAGCTCGGAGCCTGGAGCCTGCTTCGGATTCTGTGTCTCCCTCTCTCTCTGTCCCCACTCATGCTGTTTCTCTCTCATAAGTGAACTTAAAAAATAAAAATAAACCGTGATTGTTCTTGTGTGTAACTCGCGGCATCTCCCACGCGTCAGCGTGGCTGGAGCCTTTGTTTACGAAGCCAGCGAGTGGACTGGTGCTGGATGGACACGGCGCCCTGGGGGGACGGATCCAGGTAGGCGCTGCACCTGCCCAGCAGACCGTCGTCGCTACAGCTCTTTGGAAGTGACGTTCCAGAACATCCGTGTTTCCGGAGGTGTCTCCAGCGTCTATTTGCCTGTCTGGATGCCGCTCATGGCTCGCATTGTCCACTATTAATAACTCCCCTGTTCTGGGATGTTTACAGATAAGCTTTCACGTGCCTTTCGAAGAACGGTTTCCTGTTCTGAGAAGCTCACGGTGTCACGTGCCCTGCCGGGCGCCGTGGGAAGCCACCCTCCGCGGGGAGAGAAGAACTGGCATTGGCTGTTCCCCCCCACCCCCCGTGCCGGGCACCCCCGTCCTGTCCGCACTCGCGGCCCTGTCCGTTACCCACGGTGTTCAGATGAGAACGCTGAAGAGCAGAGAGGTTAGTTAACTTTTCTAAAGTCACACAGCTCCTGAGCAGCGGAACCGGGATTCACGCCCCGCCTTCTGGTGAGTTCCAAGTTCCTGTTGCAACTGTCCACACCTGAGGATGTTGGCCGAAGCTGCCAGCTTGAGTCAAAAGTGCTGCCATTTACTACTTTTTATTTCGTTCTTAGAAATGACTTGATCCGACTGCAAGGACCCCCCAGCTGCCCCCAGCAAGGGCTCCTTCTCTCCTTGAGGCCCCCTCCTGCCGCTTTCCTCCATCCTGTGTGCTCCTGTCCGCCTCCCTCGGGGTCTGGGATGCCCTGCGGCCCCTGGGCACAGCAGGCCTGGGACGCACCATCGCATCAGAGGGGCAGCTCCCGCCCACCACGGGGACGCTCTGTTGGTGCCCCTGCCACGCACCTGCTTGACTCCCAAAGCCTTTCCTGTGCCCTCTGATAGATGAGAACCGTGCACAGTTTCTGCAGCTCAGAGGACGCCCCGTGGGGGCTGAGCTCCGCGGCTGCTTGTGGGGGACAGGTTCGCGCACACATCGCCCACGCTTCCTGTGCCCTCGGGTCCTTCCCCTGGGCAGGGGCTGTCTGTGCCGAGAGCCTCCCCGGTGCCCCTTCCTCCGCCGGTCAGGGCCAGCTTGCCTTCCTGGGTGAACCCACGGCTCAAAATCAACAGCATCCTTTCCTAGTCACACGGTATCTGGAACTTCTCCGTGTCCTCGGGGGGTGAACGGGGGATAACGGCATCGCTACCTTTAGGGCTTGGAAAGGAAAACCCAAACACTAGCAGAGCGCCTGACAATAGTGAGCCCCGTCTTCCGTGTTCGTGTGCACGCGCCTGTGTGCGCACGCGGGTCTGGTGAGGCTGGACGTTCCCAAAGCTCATCGGCCCAATGGAAAAACACTTTCTTCCTGCTCCGAACCCGCCAGTTCCCCAGGTGGGGAAGTCCCCTGGGAGTCGCAGGTGCCAGGCCAGTCGCCGTGTGCTTCCAACTCTGCGGCGGCCAAGTGTGCCTTCGCTGGCTCCCCTCTGCACGCGTTCCAAAGGGGGCAGGTGCGTGTGAGTCCCCGAGGGCCGTGTCCACGTCTGGTCTGCTCTGTGTTCTCTCCCAGAGAGCGGGGCCGGGACGCCTTCGGTGACCATCATCGACCTGTGTTGAAATAAGCCAATGGATACGTGAGTGTCTAATCTCCCCAGGCCACTTTGAATTACGATTTTTGATATGCCAAGCCACCTCCAGAAAGCATTTACTCAGCGGCTGATCTAGGGCCACACAGAGCAGGGCGGCCGGTGCCCCAGGAAGCTAGAAATTCAGGTCTTGCCCTCCAGCTCACCACGGGAGGGTTGACCACCCCACCCCCCCCAATTCTGCTTTCCCTGGGAAATGAACCAGACAGCGCCCAACTCTGTTCATTTCGAGCGTTTGTTGGCCAAGCTGAGCGTTGTGCACCCGGGACGGCCCTGCAGACCCGTCCTGAGCTTTCCAGCGCCCCCTTGGTGAACGCTGCCTTCTGCTAAGTTCCCAGTTGTGGCTGGTTGTGGCTGCACCCCACCGCGATGGGCTCACGTGAGGCCACATCACACCCAGAGAGACAGAGAGATGAAACGGGGACTGTCAGAGTTTCCTGATGCCTCGGTCCCCCGGGGCTGTCCCTCAGCAGTGGGAATTAAATAGACCCATCAGTCCTAATGAAAAGTCGCAATTTTTCTTTCCGTAGCATAGAATGGATTCCCTGGAAAATTAAAGCCTTTGTATTTTGCCCTTGTTTACTGAGCAAAGCATTAAATATACAAGCCAATCCCTCAAGCTAATCTTCCTCTTTATCCACAGAAACAGAAAGTAGATTAGTGGTTGCCAGGGATGGGGGGGTGGGGGGGGCGACTGCTACTGGGGATGGGGTTTCTTGGGGTGATGAAAACATTCTAGCAGTAGCTGTTGGCGCAACTCTGTGAAAAGCACTGGATTGTAGATTTGAAAAGCCGGCATGTTACAATATGGTAATTATTCTGCAAAAAAAAAAAAAAAAAAAAGCTGTTATTTAAAAGCCACAACGGCGGAGTAAACCTTCACCACTTTTCCACGGCCCCCCCGCCCCCCTCCCGCCCCCCCCCCCCCCGCCTCCACTCCCGCCCTTCTGCCTTCTGGGAACTTCCAGCAGGAGGAAGGGCAAAGACACAGCGCTTGGGAAAACCCAGGCTGCTGGGACCAGGAGGGAAGATTCCTAACCAGCAATTAGGCATGGGCTGGAGGCAGGGAAGGGCACATTTGTGACAGCTCCCTAGGCCAGATAACGAAGGCATTTGCTTCCTTTGTGTTGCGTCTCCATCAATTAGAAGGTGTAGCCACAGGATAAAGTACAGGATGTTTGCCCTTTAAAGCCCCTGAGCACACCTTGAAACTTGAGACCGGAGGCTGTTGGAAACAGACCCCTTGCCCAGGGAAGCCAGGAAGCTCTTTTTCCCAAGGACTCACATGCTTTGTGCCGGAGGGAGGACAGGGCTGGCCTAGAACTCATGGCACGCACTGCTTTTGTTTAAATGCTGGAAATGTTCACTAAGAGAGCCCCATCAAGGGTCGAGAGATTAGCAACCCAAACGTGTCCAGAAAAATACCAACTGTGTGCTCGGAGATGCGGAGCGCTGAAGGAGAAGTCCCAGAAAGGAAAATTCTTTGCTCAGAAGCCAGCGGACCTGGGAGAGAAATCGGGCCTCTGTCTCCGTGTGTGAAAGATGCGGTCCTGGTCCTGAAGGGATCAACCCAGTTCTCTCCGAGGGGTCTTCACCTCCCGCTGCTCGTGGGCTCCTGAACAGGGCGAAGCTGGTGCTTCCTGCCTTCCTGGGAGCCGAGGTGGAGCAGAGCCATCTGAGGGGCCCCCCTCCCCCGGCCTGGGATGGGGCAGGGACAGGGCACGAAGCAGTAAAGTGGGAGGGGTGGGGGGGTCAATGAATGGGCTGCCTGTGTCCCTCCAAAAGATAAATTCAAGTCCTAACCCTCCAGTGCTTGAAACTGGGTCTTTGTAGATGTGGAGCTAAGAGGAGATCTTTGGGGGGGGGGGGTCCCAATTCAATATGGCTCCTGTCCCTGTGAAAACAAACTCAGATGCAGGGAGAAGGTGCCCATGAAGACAGAGGTCCGGACAACGCTTCTACAAGACAAGGCAAGGACTGTCCAAGACTTCCAGCAAAGCCCGAGAAGCTGAGGCAGAGACTCGGGACGGCATCTCCCTGATGGGCTCAGGGGCCCCACGCTGACAGACCGGGTAACTCCGGCTTCCGCCTCCAGAACCCTCGGAGACAGTACATTTCTGTCCTTCGGGTTGTCCAGCCCGTGATGCTTTGCAACGGCGGCCGCAGCGAATTGACATAGGACATCCTGTCCTGTCCTCGAAAGATGAGGGGTTCTCCAGGGAAAGGAAGGGTAAAGGACCTCCGTGCCCAAGCTGTGCAGGTGTTCAAGCCGTAGACTTGGGAAGGTGCTGGCTTGGCGTGGCTCGGGAGCAAGGGACAGAAGCAGATGAGCCTGGAAAGACGGGTCAGAACTGACGGCACCTTCAGGAATGGCTTGATCTGGGAGACAACGGGGAGCCTGTGTAAGCAGGGACTGGAAACGATGACAGAAAGAAAGATACATAATCCTGCAAGAATAGAGAAGCCCCTGGGAGCCTCCCACGGGGCCTGGGAATCCGAGAGGGGCCGGGAGGGGTGCTGTGAAGCCGGAGCAGCAGGCTGGTCCGTGGGCAGAATGAATACTGGTGTTTCTGTAATAATCAGAGAGGCTTATTTGTCCACCCACCTGCCTCACTGCCCCTGCAGCCTGATACACAGCCTGTACCTGGGACTTCAGGACATGCTGCCGTGGGCTCGGGGGCCCCCGGGGAGGAGTCGCCTGTTCTTCCCGGCAGCTCCGGAGAGGAGAGCGTCCGACTGCCACGTGGCCCCCACGAAGGTAAGTGGAGACCCCTGGCTCTGGGACTAGCGGTTCCCCGTCACCCCAGGGTCCAGCTAGAAGTGAGCCAGCCCCGGTTACTCTGGGACTCGGTCGCACTGCAAGCTTGCAGCGTTTTGCACCCCAAACGTGAAGCCAAGCTTCCTCGTGTCACCAAGGCCCGTCCGGCCAGCGGACGTGTGTGGCTTCTTGTCTTTGCTGCCCCGCGTGGTCTTTTCCTGGTGAAGGAGGCCCCCACGTACGTCGATGCTGTGGCTCTTGCCAGAGGTCGGGAGGGGCCCGGGACTTACGTAATCACTTCACTCCAGTCACCCGAACTCCTTGTCAATACGTCCCGCTGCCACCGAAACTGGGTATCGGGGGGCCTGCGGGCGCCGGAGGAGGGCCCCCTGCTCACTCCCTGGGGGGAACACACAGACGGGGATCCTATAAGGGGGGTGTCAGGTGCCCCCGGCCTGGCCTCCAGCGGCCTTTCTCTGGGGGCAGTGGATTCTTCCTCCAGGGTCCTGTGCCCTCTTCTTTTCTTTCTTTTTTTTTTTTTATGTTTATTTATTTATTTTGAGAAAGAGAGAGAGGGAGAGAGTGTTGGGAGGGGCAGAGAGAGAGGGAGAGAGGATCCCAAGCAGGCTCTGCACTGTCAGACGCGGGGCTCAAACTCACAAACCGTGAGATCATGACCTGAGCTGAAACCACGAGTCCAGATGCTTAACTGAATGAACCACCCAGACGCCTCACCCTTTTGTTGACTTGTACACATTTTTTTTTTTCTTTTCGTTTCTTGAGGACAATAAAATAAGAGGACCGACTGGACCCCCTGCATTTTCAGGATTCTCCAAAGCCTTTGCTGGGACAACCAGACTAGGGACTTCCTTCTGCAGATTTGAGATGAAAACGCCCCCTGCCTGGCCTGAGTGCCTCTCACTTCTTTCCCGGGCGTGCGCGCGCCCACGGGGGTTAACAAGCCCGCTTAAAAAGCTGTTTCTCTGACCTGCATCGACGGCTGCGTCTCTGGTGAACTTGTAGGGAACGTAAAGTGAGTTCACTTCGTTATTTGTTTCCTTTTGTGCACGTTAAAGTGGCCACTTTGCAAAAAACGGTCCGGGCATCTGTTTGCTTTCCGTGCAACCTGTGAAACAGCATCGCGATTGAAAACGAGAGAGGGGTTGGACACCCGTGACAATCCCTGTGGAAGACGCAGTCACGGCAGAACGGCTGACAATTACTATTCCCTGGGCGGCACAACCGTGTGGCGCTTGACGTTGAAAGGAAGAGGTTCCCGTCACAGGGACATCTCCTCCCAGGGGCAGGAAAGGGCCTTGGTGCAGGTGCACGTGACAGAGTCACGGCTCCAGAAACGATGGAGCCGCGTGCACGCTGACGTTGGGCGGTGGTGCTCAGACTTCCACAGCTGTCCCGTGTGGCATCACCGGCCCGTTTCCCCAAACTGAGCCTAGCTAAAAAGTCACCGTCTACTGGGGCGCCTGGGTGGCTCCGTCGGTCAAGCGTCCGACTTCGGCTCAGGTCGTGATCTCCCGGTTTGCGGGTTCGAGCCCCGCATCGGGCTCTGTGCTGATGGCTCGGAGCCTGGAGCCTGCCTCGGATTCTGTGTCTCCTTCTCTCTCTGCCCCTCCCCTGCTTGTGCTCTGTCTCTCTCTCTCTCTCAAAAATAAATAAACATGAAAAAATTTTTTTGTTTAGAGAAATGTGGTCCATGGGGCGTTTTGCTGTCCTGGTGGCCGATTTTTGAGATAACAAGGAAAGGGCAGTTGTTTACATCTTCTCTTCAAAAAAGGTATGCCCTATATGCCTTCTATTGGAATGTTTTGGGGCTTTTAAGATTTATTCAAGGTAATTAATGGCCCACGTTTTCTCAGAGCGTGATATGGACGTTGCACAATTAGCTTTTGTCAAACAATATAGCGAATGGATTTCCAGCGACAAGCGAAAACCAAACCTGTGTAAAATTATCAGCATGATTCGGGGATTCGAAGTAGGTTCATTGCCTTCTCAATTTCACTTTAGAAACCCAGCCAGGCTCGTCAAGTAAACTGCTGAAGGTGGTCAGAAGCACTGGGCTTATTACCGAAGAGTCCTCGAGGACACGTTTGTGAAAGAATGTGTCGTTCCTCGTGGTGGTTTTCGACCACCATCAGAAAAGCCATTTCTGTAACGGGCTGTAGTCATTTATCTGTAAAGAAAACTCGTCGCATTCTTATTCTTGCTTAATTTTGTGTATTTGATTTCAAAACAAATCCACTCATTCAGTCATTCATTCATTCGTTTATTCCTTCGTTGAGGGAGCTGTAGGTGGGCAAGCGTCCACAAGAAGCGGCAAAGCCACAGTAGATGCCAGACGGGCACAGATGTGAGTCCCCGCACGGGTGGGTAGCACGCAGGAGGGCCGGGAGGAGTCCCACCAGGGAGTCAGGGCAACACGGATGCTCAGGGAAGGCTGAGGGGAAAGCTGGGACTTAGCCGAGTATTAACGATTGAGAAGCAAGGGCGCCTGGGGGCTCAGGCAGTTAAGGGTCTGACTCCTGATTTCGGCGCAGATGCTGACCTCACGGTTCATGGGATCGAGCCTCACGTCAGGCTCTGTGCTGACCACCTGGAGCCCGCTTGGGATTCTGTCTCTCTCCCTCTCTCTTTCTCCCTCTCTGCCCCTCCCTCACTCATGCCGTGTCTCTCAAAAGAAATAAATAAACGTTAAAAAATTAAAGACCGAGAAGCATTGTGGTCAGGTCACCTCTGTGAAATTGAGGAGAGGCCTCTCCGACCGTCAAGGCGGTTTGCAGGTTCAAATGCACCTGCTGCCAGAAGCTGTTTGAGCTGGCCGGGAGGGCCACAGCTTCTTGGGTCAGTGGGGGTGACAGCCGACTCCCAGGGCTATGGTGTGGACTGGAGTGGGAGTGGGCCGGCCGGGGCCTGTTCGGCCCCGCCTATAGTCATCAAAGGGGAGCTGTTGACTCTCTCTGGAACATTCTCTATGAATCGAGACATATTTCTTTCTTTTTCTGGCCGTTCCTTCCTCTGCCCTTTCTAGGAAATTCTCAAGCTTTGAGAAAGACCAAAACAAACCAGGCTCTGCTCTGCACCCCTTACACACCCTTGCACGCCTCTAGGGATGAACAGAAAGTGACCGGGTACCAGAAGGCGAATGTTACCATCGAAGGGAACGTCCGTTTGCTACGGCTCAGTCTCGTCCCCAAATCAGGCAGCTTTCGCTCACCTTGGACAGTGGGATCTGAAAGTTAGCATGAGCTACCTCTGAAATACGCCTCACTACTGTGTTTGAACAAAAAATTCGACCTTGTTTTGTTCAATGTTTGTCTGATATTCCAACATAGTTTACTAGTCAATATTTATGAAGAAACCTGAAGACTTTGTATTATTTTTTTTAATTTTTTTAATGTTTTATTTATTTTTAAGACAGAGAGACAGAGCATGAGTGGGGAGGGGCAGAGAGAGAGGGAGACACAGAATCTGAAGCAGGCTCCAGACTTTGAGCTGTCAGCACAGAGCCTGACGCGGGGCTCAAACTCACGAACAATGAGATCATGACCTGAGCTGAAGTTGCACACTTAACCAACTGAGCCACCCAGGTACCCCTGAAGACTTTGTATTATTTAAAATATCAGAGAAAGTCAAAGTTTGGGAGTATATATACATAGAGCAAAGAATCAGTTATTAAGTTCAGAATCCATGTTAAATCACGTGGGATGTGTCACCAATTGAAATACGAAATACAAAGAATTCTTTGGCTTGGTTCTCTTAGCCGTCCATCCCTCAATCTCCAGCATATTGTCACAAATCAGTGTGTGCTCCAGGCAATGTGGCTCAGAGGCTGTGACAGGTGAAAATCTTCCTTCTCGTGGCAAGTGTCCAACTGATATTTTTTTCAGAATATTTCTCTCCAGCCAGGAGCATGTGACAGAACCCAGTACACAGCCTGGCATGAATCAGTCCCGTGGCTTGTGATTTCCAGAGCCCTCCGTGTGCCCCAGACTCCTCTCTGGGACGGTGGGGGCAGGTTAACCTGGTGACACTGACGAGGACACTCTTGATCCGTTTGATCAACGGAGTTTCTTTGAGCAAACCAAAGATGCCCACAGCATCACTCTCAACCCACGTTCCCCATGCTTCTCCTTGAGGTCAAGTCCCTAAAGTGGGGGCTCTGTGCACCCCCAACGGCTTCAAAGTATTGAGTCCATGGTAGGTTGACTAAGGGAGGCGAAGGCAGTGGGGGTAGTGTGCTTGCCTTCAAGGAGTTTAAAGACAGTCAACCCAAAGGGTGGTTTGGGAGCTGAGTTGATTCAGACATAGGACTTTTCAATCTATATTATCAAGGGGCTTGAAAACCTTAAATGATTTTTCTTTCAAAGAGCTGAGAGGTTATCCAGTTCCAAAACCACTTCATGCTGCAAGTTCACAAGCATGTAAACACAGTCCTTTCCTTGGAAAAGGGCGTAGCAATTGGAATCGGGGTGGTTTCCTTGGATCCTTGGTTTTACGGTAACACGGGAAGTTTGACAATTTACTATTAAAAAGAACGTGTCTTCAGAGCTTGGCTCCCACCTCCAGTGTAGACAGGAAGGCTGTTTTCCTCGTGCCTCCCACAGCAGCCTGCTGAGCTCCAGGCTTCCTCAGGGCGGCTCTCGCTCCCGAGCCGTCCCAGGAACACCGAACAAATGTCCCCACTTTAATCTGCCATTGGAGCTGGCCTCCTGACTCCCACACTGTCAGCACATCATTTTGCCTCTTTCACCGAACTCCAGAACCATAAGGGAAACACTGTCCCGCCAGTGGTCCCAGAGACGGCCCGCGCTCCCACCTCCTTCAATGCAGGCGGGGCCCCTCTGTCCCCCTGCCTGGGGTCCATCCCACCCGTCCGGACGCCGTGGTGGCCCCACTCTCTCTCTTAAGCTCGTTTTCCAAAATCTTCAACCATTCCCTATACGCTGGCTCCTTCCTGACCTCAAGGAAGTATCTCGAACATCTCCAAACTTAAAAGAAGATAAACACCCCCTTGGACTCATTCTCCTCGTGGGTACCATGTTCTCTCCCGTGCCCGCACCTGAGTTTTTACACGCATCCCACGCTGCGTTTCTGCGTCCCCGCCTGCCCGGTCCTGGTGTGTCCTTTCGCTCCACGCACTGAATCTGCTCTTGCCAAAGTCTGGGAGATTCCTCTGTGTATCTGAACCCAACAGGTGCTTTTCCGTTCATTTTTCTTGGCTGCTGTGAGCATCTGAACTGTCTCCCTGTGTCCGACTTTCTCTTGCCTTCCTTGCCAGGACGTTTTCCTGACTCTCCAGTCTTATCTACCACTTTCTCCTCAGGCTCCTTTATTGCTTTTTTGGTTTCTGCTCCGTCTTGAGAAGCAGTTTTCCTTAACCTTTGGCCCCCAGGGTTCCCTTCTGTTCCCATTGTGCACAGGCTCCCGGGGCCATCCTGTTCCTCCACAAGGCCACCTGGTCCGCACGTCCACTCAGGGCCTGCGCTTCTGTCTGTGCTCTGGGGTTCCAGAGGGTCCTTACGATTGCCTCTGCTCTCGGATTCCTCAAACGCATCCCCAGACCAGCCTATTCAACGTTGAGCTCATCATCAAGCTCTCTGTCCTCTGCAAAGTCGCCTTGGCTTTCTATCTCCTGGCCTCCCTCCGGGGCCCCAGCCACCCCGTTGCCCAAGGCGGGAGCCTGAGTGGCCAGAAGGTCCTGGGAGCAAGCTTCCCACCCAGGTCCCCCTTCGAGAGAACCTGCTCGTGCAGTGGTTCTCGGACGCCCATCAGCTGCCATATCTCCACGCCTGCTGGGGGGTGCAGGGGGAGGCCACACCGTCCCGGTGGCTCCCTGCCCTGCCTGTCCCACGCAGCCCTCTTTGCGAAGGCTCCGTTTCCTCCGCGACTCGCCGCGGGTCCTGCCAGGGCCACTTAGAGGTGCACCGAAACCCCAGGCCTCCTCTCTTCCCCGTGCCCTGCCACGGGGGTGGGCTCGCCTCATGCACACCTACGCCCTCCCCTTGTCTTTCCCTCTGCACCCCATCTGTGCTCAGGTTACAGATGCCTCTCTGCTGCCGTATCACAGCAACCCCTGACTCTGTTCTTCTCCTGCAGAGTGATGGACAGGGGCAGATACCCATTCCCCTTGGTCCACTCTCCTGAGCAAGGTCCGCGGGAGTCTTCCTGCCTTTGCGGAGGGTCCACTGGGTCTGGAGTCACCTCCATATGTAGCCTCGCTGCCGCCATCTTGAACCCGTCCAGTTACACAGCAGCTGAGGATGGGAATTTGCTATTTTGACCAACTAACTCCTAAGGTGTCCTTGTCCTCCAAGGTTTAGATTATTTGTCTGTTTCTTTATTTTTATTTTCTTAAGTTTACTTATTTTAAGAGAGAGAGAGAGAGAGAGAGAGAGAGAGAGAGAATCCCAAGCAAGCTCTGTGCTCTCAGCCCGCAGCCTGATTCACGAAATGTGAGATCGTGACCTGAGCCGAAATCAGGAGTTGGACGCTCAACCAGACTGAGCCCCCCCGGGTGGCCCTGTGTCTTCAGAAATACTCCAATGCGCTTCGTCCCGTGCCCTGCCTCCCTCCCCACCCCACCGGGCGGGGTGCTCCTGCGTTGCCTTTCTGTAGCACCCTGCTCCTGTCTTTTATTTCTACGGTTTGTCTTTGCCCTGGCACGGGGGCTCATCTCTTGCGGACAAGGGGTTGGTCCACCTCCCGTAATTAGGCGTGAGCTCAGAGTAGGTCCACGACTGTGGTGCACGATGTGCTTGCTCCCTGCACGCAGTGCAGGCCTGGCTCAGGGAAGGTCCCCTTACGTCAACGATCGAGGGAACCAGCGAACATCTGCCTGAAGGAAGGACAAGGGGAGAAAAGACTCGTTTCCCAGGGAAACACGAAGGCAGCTAACACAATAGGGAAAGGAGGAGGCCAAAATCGGAGACTCCCAGCCTTGGCCCAGTAACAGATCCTGTGGCCGGATCTTCACCCCGTGGGCTCAGAGGAGGTGGAGAGAGGGAGACAGAGACGTCCCTCCTCCCGGGTTTATGTCTTTGGGCCTGTGAAACAGAGACTCCCTTCCGGAGATGGAGACTAGGTCACTTGGTTGTGACTGGAAAGTACCCATACCACCTGACACGTTCAGGTTCAGGGAGTAAAGTGGCCGCACGACAGCCTATCTGTGGTTGGTCTCCTTCATCTGGTGCCACGTCCATGGACACGGGGTGCCGTCTGCCCCGCGTGCACGGAGCTTCTGAAGCCAGAGCGGCTCCCTTCCCATTTGCTCGGCAGGGTTGGGGTGGGTGCTGGGAGGGCGGGGAAGAGTGCACTTGCTCTGGAGGGGGGCGGCTGGGAGGACTGCATTTGCTCTGGGGGGAGTTGCTGGGAGGGCAGGAAGGATCGCATTTGCTCCAGGGGTGGGGTGGGGAGGGGCCGTGAGGGCGGTGACCTCGCAAAGCTGGAGAGGCAAGGTGCGGAGCCCGGTGGACAAGACCCTTGGTTCTCGCTGGCTGGTCAGTTGCAGTAAATCAAGTTAAGTTGCACAAAAACTCCGGCTTTCTTTCCCAAACCCAACCCTCCTGGTCACCCGGGCCAAAACAAGAGGAGAGGCGTTTCTTCTTCCTCGAGGACAGGGCTTAGGCTCTTGTGTGCCAGCCGAGCGTGGCTCTTCATCTCCATCCTTGGCAGATTCGTGCAAAGCTTTCTCTCCTCCAACAGACTGTTCTATTTTATTTCTCTGATTCGGGCAAACATACACGGGCGCACCACATTGCCCTGTTAACGGTAAAATCACCGCTAGTGATTCGAAATGTGAGCCGCGACGGGGCCGTGTGTGGTCACCAGGTACGTACGCCTCGTGCCCTCAACGACGGCGCGGGAGGGGCACCTCCATGTCCGGGCGCACACGGGGGCTTTGCAGGTGTCCTCAGCCTGCCCCCAGTCCACGCTGTTGAGACACTGGGGCTTTGTGACTGGTCTCCGGGTCCCGGGGTCCCGGGGTCCCGGGCGGGCTCCTCCCACACCAGCTCCTCCTTGGGAAGGCTGCGTAAGAACCGCCTGGTCTGGGTACCTGTCCAGCCTTCGTCCTCCTCACCTGCTGTTGGCGGAATTCGTGGGGGGTCCGCGCATTTCAGTGAGTGTCCTGTGTCGGCCACTTACACCAGCCTCCCTGACCCGCTCGGGGGTGGGGGAGAAACCAGCCTCCTGGCCCCAGGGCCCCTGGTGAGGACAGGGAGAGAGCCACCGTGTGCCAAGAGCCCCTGCTGCGGTCCAGCCCCTGCCCTGCAACCCCGTGGATGCACCCACAACACCCCTGACTCTCCCACGTGCAGATAAGCAGGCTGCTCGGGGTGCTCTCTGAGCATCAGGGGGACAGATCCCTCCTACACCTCTCTCAGTGCCCCTCCGGCAGCCTCCCCTGTGCCCTCCGGAGGTGTCACAAGAAATGCCCATCACCGTGGCAGGAGCCAAGACGAGTCTTCCGGAAAGAATGGGATCGGAAAAGAGGAAGCGCCCAGGGCCTCTGAAAGGTGCGAAGAGGTTTGGGCTGCGGGGGATTCAGGAGTCACGCAGGAGCCACGGCCAAGGGAAGGAGGCCGGGAAGGAGGGGGGGGGGGCAGAGAAGGCGAAGGTGGGGGACTAGCTGGGCTCCTGGCACACCGTGGCCCTCTCCCCGTCCTCACCAAGGGCCCTGGGGCCAGGAGGCTGGTTTCTCCCCCCACCACCCCGAGCGGGTCAGGGAAGCTGATGTAAGTGGTGGACACATGACACTCACTGAAACGCGCAGACCCCCCCCCCCCCCACGCTTCAGGATGTGGGCACAGGGTGACAGACACCCGTAGCTGGGCCTGCCCGGGAGCGCGGCCGTCGGGGCACTTGACGTCAGAAGCCCCTCAGGGGGGCAGCCGTGCGGTCTGGTTGAGCTGGGCTTTGGGGCCGGATGCCGCTGGCTCTCGGGCCGACGTTTCTGCGCCTCGGTTTTCGCATCTGTGAAATGGGCAGCGTTTGTACCCACCGGTCTGGCTCCGAGGGAGCGTTAGACACGGCGATGCCCGGAGCGTGGTGCGGCAAGGTGCTGGCCGAGCCCGTCGCCCTCTGTGTGTCCCTGGGGTGATGCCCGTGGCATTTGTCACGTGGATGGCCGGGAGGTCATGGGTGCCCATGGCTGCCTCCGGGGCACGACGGGCTCCGAAACCAGGGTGTGATCGGAGGCGGGCTGAAACACGAAACAGACTCCTTCTTTAGAATGTTCCAGGCTCACTGGTTCCAGACGTGGGACCCGCCCACGTGGGCTTCTCCCCAGGGAGGCCCCTCCCCGCCCCTCCCGCCCCACCCCCGCCACGAAGGGTGCCCTCAAGTTAGTGGCCCTGCTGCCTAGGAGCTCATGTACCCTAAACCTCCCTGCGGCCCTAATTTTGGAGGCCTCACGACGGAGCAGAAGGCCGGGCCCGGAAACACCTCGTGGGACTTGGGGCGCCCAGAAACCCAAGGGAGGTGTCCAAGAGGAAGAGCCTCCACCCTCAGACTGTGGGCATCCCACCATCCACTGTGGGGGCAGAACGAACAACTGAAACCCACTGAAAGGCGCGGGGACCTGGAGCGCCGTCCGATGAATGTCTCAGGTCGCAGGAGAGCCCCCTGCACCTGGACCCTTTCGCCCGCTGGTTTCAAATCTCAGGCATTTACTAGCGGTGCTTAAACTTCCCCACCTTCCACACAAGGGGACTAAAGACGCCTTGCTCGCTCCTTGGACTCCCAAATCGGCTGGAAGCTTCAGTGTAAAACGCCCGGCCGTCCGGGCGTCCAGGAAACACTACAGACCTTGGGGATTTTCCTTTGCTTGTTTCCTTTCCTTGGAGGTTGGGGAGGAGAGAGGATTTTGTCACAACTGAATTCAGAGTTCTCCTCACCTTTGGTTAACCTTAAAGTTATTCAAATGCGGGAAATTACCATATTTTTGATTAACTTAACAAACTTCTAACACACCTGAAAAAGGCAAAAAAAAAAAAAAACAAACAACCCACACCCTCAAAAACAAAAACAGAAAGGCAGGGTACAAAGGGCCGGCTTTGAAGGCATCTTCTGAAGGCCAGCGAATGTGCCCTTGTTGGATCTGAGTGGCAAGAGAATTTCAAAGAAATGAGCGTTTTCATGGGGGGTGGCCGACACCCCACCCTGCTGGAAGCTCACGGCCTCATGGGTCAGGAGTAGAGGAACCTGAGCCCAGAGCTGCTGGGGAAGAAGCTGGAGGTGAGGGAGGGCCGGGAGGGAGGCCAAGGGCCGGGAGGGAGGCTGAGCTGTGTGGGGGCAGGAGGAAGCGGGAAGGCTTCTTCCCTTGCGAATCTCACACAGAGGGCCATTTCCAACAGAGGTGGGGACACTGGGAGAAAAGAGTTAAGAAACCGCCTGTCCCCTCCCCCCCCCCCCAAAAAAAGACGCATTTAATACTAGAAAGAGGCAGGACATGATCTTGGAACCGAGCTCTGTCATGCAGGTGGACACAGGGGGCTCTAGGACACATTCACCATATTGCTTTCTAGATTTGTCTGAATGCCTGAGAAGCTCACCCTGAGCAGGGAGGGGAGGACACCCCCGCTGGCTTCCCTGCGCTCTCGGGGGGCCCATCCGAGAGCAGCTGGGGCCTGGCACTCAGTAACTGTATTGGAACCGCAGGGATGGGTCTCTGAGGGCTGGGACCCCTGCCCTCTCCGGACCTTTCTCTGCTCTCCCGCAGAGCCGTTGGAAAAGCACGACCAGCATCCCAGTCGGCCCCGCTGAACGTTTTTCTGGGGGTGAGCCCGGATGGAGTGCTGAGCCCGGATGGAGACACTGGGCACCTTCAATTACCACTCTCAGTTTCAGACAAACTCAGAGACGCCAGGCAGATTGGCTGAGGCAGCACAGCGCTGAAGGGCCCCATCCGGAGCAACAAAACGGTCTCCACACTCCCGGCTGGAGGCTTTGCCCACGGGTTCCATTTTGGCAATTGCACATTCAAGGGAGGTTTTCAAGGTCAGCTATGAGCCCGTGTTACGGGGCCGCCGCAGGTGTCGGTAAAGCAGCCAGGAGCGTAAGTGAGCTCACACTCGCGTGTGCGGGAAGGGCTGAGCCCCAAATTGGGGCACCTGTTTTGCAAAAGCTGTACCCTTCCTCGGCCCCTGGGGCCCATTCGTAGTTTTACAAACCCGAGACTCCGACTGCGATGCATTTGGGGCAAAGACGCCCGGAGGTCTGGGCTGGCTCCACGCGGGGGTCTCGGCCTTCACCTCCCGCAGAAGACAGCGACCTTCCCGCACCCGCCTGGGCTGTCCACTGGGCCCTGGTCCAGCCGCTTCCTCTGTCGTCTCTCCTCCTGCACAGTCGGGTGAGCTGGTTCCCAGGGAGAAGGAGCAGCGTGTCAGCATCCTCGCCAACTCCGGGCGCCCCGTCCACACCGCCGGGGATCGGGCTTGTCTTTCCCTCCCATCCACACCTGCATCTAGCTCGATCCTTGTGCCCTCACACACGCGGCTTCCTCTCCCTTCCTGAATACACAGTCAGGGACAGTGGGGACAGGAGTGAGAAACAGAGGAGACAAGAGTCAGGGACAATGGTGACAGGAGCAAGGGACAGCAGGACAGGAGTCAGGGACACCAGGATAGGAGTCAGAGCAGAGAGGACAGGAGTCAGGGACAGCAGGGACAGGAGCAAGGGACAGTGGGGACAGGAGTCAGGGACAGAGGCGACAGGAGTCAGGGACACCAGGATAGGAGTCAGGGGCAGAGGGGACAGGAGTCAGGGACAGAGGTGACAGGAGTCAGGGACACCAGGATAGGAGTCAGGGGCAGAGGGGACAGGAGTCAGGGACAGTGGGGACAGGAGCAAAGGACACCAGGACAGGAGGAAGGGACAGCAGGGACAGGAGTCAGAGACAGAGGAGACAGGAGCAAGGGACACCAGGACAGGAGTCAGGGGCAGAGGGGACAGGAGTCAGGGACAGCAGGGACAGGAGCAAGGGACAGTGGGGACAGAAGTCAGGGACAGAGGCGACAGGAGTCAGGGGCAGAGGGGACAGGAGCAAGGGACAGCAGGGACAGGAGTCAGGGACACCAGGACAGGAGTCAGGGACACCAGGACAGGAGTCAGGGGCAGAGGGGACAGGAATCAGGGACAGTGGTGACAGGAGCAAGGGACAGCAGGACAGGAGTCAGGGACAGAGGGTACAGGAGTCAGGGACAGAGGTGACAGGAGTCAGGGACACCAGGATAGGAGTCAGGGGCAGAGGGGACAGGAGTCAGGGACAGTGGGGACAGGAGCAAAGGACACCAGGACAGGAGGAAGGGACAGCAGGGACAGGAGTCAGAGACAGAGGAGACAGGAGCAAGGGACACCAGGACAGGAGTCAGGGGCAGAGGGGACAGGAGTCAGGGACAGTGGTGACAGGAGCACGGGACAGTAGGACAGGAGTCAGGGACACCAGGACAGAAGTCAAGGGCAGAGGGTACAGGACTCAGGGACAGTGGGGACAGGAGCAAAGGACACCAGGACAGGAGGAAGGGACAGTAGGGACAGGAGTCAGGGGCAGAAGGGACAAGAGTCAGGGACACCTGGACAGGAGTCAGGGGCAGAGGGGACAGGACTCGGGGACAGTGGGGACAGGAGCAAGGGCATCCCGCTCTGCACACCTTTTCTCCAGCCCTGCCAGCCTGGCTGTTGGGTCGTTCACAGCACAGCTTCTAGAACGTGCTGTCCGTGGGAGCAGCTCCTACGCTTCCCTCCTGCCAGGCCACTCCCCTGCCTTCGCCACGCAATTCCTTGGCCACGGCTCCAAAGTCACAGTGGCCCCCTGGTGCTCCATCCAGCGGGGGGATCGTCCGCTCACGGCCCTGCCCCCAGGGTCACGACCCCGCTGGTTCCACCTGCCACCATCGCCTGGCTCCTGGGGCAGCACGCTTCGGTGCCCGGGGCTCACTTGTGCTCCGGGTCCCCTGCCGGCTTCTCCTGTCCCCTCTGCCCCTGACTCCTGTCCCCGCTGTCCCTGCCGTCCTGCCCGCTTCTCCTCCGCTCAGCACGGAGCGCCCCCAGCTCGGCCGCCGGCCTCTCCTGTTTCCTGGCCTGTCCCCCCGCAAGCCCGTCTGCCTCCCTCTGTTGAAACACCGTCTACCTGTTCACGAGGCCGGGATTTACACCGCCAGCTCCAACCCCTCCCTGGAATCCAGCTTTGTGGGTTGCAGACTCGATATCCCCCCTTATATCTCTAAGAACCCCCCAGAGGCAGCACGTCTACACCGAACCCAAAGAATTCCTCCCCGGCCACCATTCCGGCCTGCGGCTTCCATGGCCTCCGTGACTCGGGGGCCCCCACCGCAGAGCCGGGCCAGGCGAAGCGTGACGTCCGGTTCCACATTCTCTCGCTCGCTCTGTCGGCAAGTCCCATTCGCTGCCCTTCAAATATATATTCTGAAACCTCAACAAGCGTTATCTGGTCCAAGAGACAATGACCTCCTGCCCGGATTGTTCTGGGAGCTTCTCCACCGAGCCTCGTGCGGCAGCCGAAGTGTCCTGACAAAATTCAAGCCACATCAGTCACTCTTCTGGTTGAAACCCCTTTGCCTCCTCGAAAGCCAGAGCCCGCAGGACGCCCTCGGTCCCCTGCCCTCCGTCCCTGTTACATCTCGGACCTCTCGACTCAATGACGTTGGTCTTGCTCTCTTGGTTCTGGCCTCACTGGCCTCTTGTTGTGCGCTCCTCAGATGTGCCGGCCTCACGGGCCCCTCGGGGACTTTTCCTCGCCATCTCTTCTGCCTGGGACTCATTCTCCAGGGATCTCCTGCCCTGCCCCCTTCTCCTCTCCCTCCCACCGGTTTGCAAACTCCATAACTACCTGGGTTTCTGTGGGCTTTGTCCACGTAAGCCCAGAACCTAGAACGGGGCCTGGCACATAGTAGGTGCTCAGTTAATATGTGTGAGATGAATTCGTGAAAACATTTCCATGGACTCTAAAAGGGGCCAGTGGTGAGTGGCTCAGATCGGTGCCCAAGAGCCCAGACGCCGAGTCTGGCAACAGGGCCATGGTGTGAGATCCCAGAGCGGGGGGAGCGACCAGAACCTGTCCCCTGCCTGCTGGAGATCCTTGCAGTCTCTGTCCTTTGCTCTCGGAGGAGTAACCACGGTAACCACCTTGGGCCAAGGAGGTGAAGCCATTTATTTATTTATTTATTTATTTATTTATTTATTTTTATGAGTTTAACTGTGGACTTCTATCCTGTCCAGCGGCAGATCCCACGTCCTGGACATTTTCGGAGAATAATTCTCTTCGTCTGATGGTTGAGTCAGAGCAAGGCAAGCCTGTCCTGTCGAATTTTCTTTCTCATAAGGCCCGGGTCCTTCAGGCGCCCAGCAAAGCAGGCAGGCTGGCTGCGACGTCCTCAGTGTGCCTGCCAGATATCGCTGGTCCAGAGGGACTTCTTTGGCCCTCTTAATATGCCAACCCCACCCAAATTCTTTGCTTGGGGCACCCCTGCCCCCCTAAACAGAGTTCGAAACTGCTCTACAAGTACCATGACATCTTAGCTTTGCCTCTAAATATTGGGATGCCAGGCTTAAAACCAAACATTCGGTAGACTTTAGACATTTTGGCCACAAGAAGAGGCTACTTTTTTCAAAACATTTAAAATGTTTATTCATTTTTGAGAAAGGGAGCATGAGCAGAGGAGAAGCAGAGAGAGAGGGAGGCACGGAATCCGAAGCAGGTTCCAGGCTCCGAGCTGTCAGCACAGAGCTCAACGTGGGGCTCGAACCCAGGAACTGTGAGATCATGACCTGAGCTGAAGTCAAGAGTCGGACGCTTAACCGCCTGAGCCCCCCAGGACCCCTGTGATTATGTTGCTGGACACAAACTCACGGACGGTGGGGGCTTTTGGCCTCTTGGCTCTGGGTCCCCAGAGTGAGGGGATTTACCAGCAGGCATCCCTGACTGTCCCTGGTCTTGGGCTGAGGGGGCTGGGGGCGCTCCCTCAGCTGGAAACCCAGCTCCTCTGGGTTTGCTTGCCCTGTGCTTCCCAGCAGGTAATTTCACTTCTCGGAGATTCAGTGGCCGGCAGAATCTAAAATCCGCGTTCCAAAAATGTTCCTGAGGAACAGACACGATGCAAATAATGTATCTGCTTTGTAGTAACACTAACAATTATCACGCACTTGCGGAAAATCATTTTGTTTCCATAGGAAAGGCAATTATTTTCATTTCAACATGGTGTCATTTAAAAACCCAGGCACTATTAGACTCGCCTTTCTTGCCAGCTGTCCCATTAGCCTGTGTCACCTACACAAGCCACCTGCTCCTGGAGCCTCAGATTTCTCCCCTCTGCAATGGGGACACTACTCCCCTGCCTGACTGGCAGGCTGACTGCGGGAATTCGGGGAGGAAAGTGGAGGTGAGCGCATCATCGTGGGGGGTGATCCCTCCTCGTCTTGGCAGAAGCGAGATTTATTTACTCGACCGCTGGGAACCAATATCCACTCAAAGAAGATGCTTTTGTTCGACCCTGCGGTTGTTTTCCCGGCGTCTGGCTGCTCCCTAGCTGGAATGAGAGCCCCAGGGCAAGAAAAAGTCGTCCAGTTATCAAGTACCTGTCAAGGCGAGGCGGCTCCAGCGTGGGCCAGACGGGCCCATTTGGGGAAGGAGTATCAGGCCTCCTTGGAGGGCAGAAACTCCCCCCATCAGTTCTGCCTGGAGTTGGACTTCATTAGGGCTGTCAGAAGACAAACCCCCGTTGCCCGGAACCCCAGCAGCGCTGAAGCAGTCCCGGGGCAGGGGACGGTGATGGGGTCCCTGTGCTCTTTGGCCAGAGGAAAGAAGGCGCGCTTCCTCTCTGCCTCTCCCCCGGAGCGGGCTGGAGCCCAGCGTCCCAGGGGAAGACAGAGGCTCAGAGGATCAGGGCATCACTTCAGACCCTACGACGCATCTGGACACCAGGAGGGGAGGCCACATCTCCGACTCCAAATCTCCCCACTAGGAAAACTAAACATTTGGAATTGGCTGTCTGCAGTAACAAAAGGAAAAGCTTCATCAGCCATTTTGGGCGCATCATGAAGCCAGGGACGTGGTTTTCGCTCGGTAGAAACGATGCACGAAGGGAAGGGAAGGACCTGGTCTGGGGAGCTGTGCTTCTTGCAGACGTGAGGGTGCTCCGCTCAGGTGCTCGCTGGTCTCGTCTGGACAGAGAGTCCTACGGCCCTTTCCTTTTCCTTGGACTGCCAGTTATCAATTGCAGGTAAGTCTAGGGGAAGGAACTTTCTGTGGGAAGAGATTTCAGAAGAAGGGGCAGCTGGTAAGGGTTTTGAAGGATGCACGGGAGGTCACTGGTCAGAGAAGGGGAGTCACAGAGCATCTCAGGTATGGCGGCACGGGTGTCTCATGTTCCAGAAAGGCAGGTAAGTGAGGCAGGTGAGCACTGGAGGGGGCAGCAGGGGCCTCAGCTAGATGTTTCTGCAGCCCCAGAGTTCATTCAGATACCAGTTTGTCGTACAAGAGTCTGAAATGGAACCTTTTCTTCCCCTCCCACTTTATACTGAAGATCCTCAAAGGACCACGAGGTCCCTGAATCAAAACGGCGTGAGGCAACATGGAGTCTTTAGTCCAGGGCACGATGTTCTGTGCGTCCCGTAGAGGCACAGGGCTGGGCCTTGTCCCTCACAGCCTCCCCGACGCGAGGCTAAAGCTCGGGGCGGACTGGCCCGTGGGACCGTGTGGAAAGAAGCTGCTGGGGGGACCGTGGGGGAGGCTCCCAGCCAGGCCGAGGGGCGGGGGGGAGCGGGCAGCCAGGCAGCACGGGTCCCTGGGCACACGGACGCCTCCCTGCAGCCCTGAGCCCGGGAGCCCATCGCTCCCAGGCGCACAGCCCAGGACCTTCAGAAGACACTGGGCAGGTGCTGGCACGGACATGTCTGTTTGCCCAGCAGACAGGACTCAGAGCGGGAGGAATTTTCTTTGCCGTGACGGCTACAGGGGCCACGAGCACTGGTACTAACACGGCTGGGTCCGGCCAGCGTCCCAAGCGCTTTGGGTGCAGAGACCCACTCCATGCTTCCAGTGACCCACGAGGAGAGCACGGTTAATGGCCCTTCCTCAGGGGAGGACAAATGATTCTTGTTGCTTGTAAGCAGCAGAAGTGAGCCTCGACATCAGGCAGTCTGGCTGCACAGTCTATACATTCTGGGGGTCCGGGTGGCTCTGTTGGTTGAGCGTCCGGCTTCGGCTCAGGTCACGATCTCGCAGTCTGTGGGTTCGAGCCCCGCGTCGGGCTCTGGGCTGACGGCTCGGAGCCTGGAGCCTGCTTCCGATTCTGGGTCTCCCTCTCTCTCTGCCCCTCCCCCGTTCATGCTCTCTCTCTCTTTCTCTCTCTCTCTCTCTCTCAAAAATAAATAAACATTAAAAAAGTGTATACATTCATCTAAGATGTATCATCTCTAGCATAAAAGAAAACAAACAGACAAAAACCCCCAAGAAAACCAACCTGGGGTATTTTTTGCAATTCACACTTTTCCACGCATGTCCTGAAACGGATGCCCTCGTAGGCAGTGGACTGGTGCAGAAGGATTCTAAGCAGGAGGGGAGTCACAGGACCAAATAGCGCTCTAGAAAGACCATTCTGGAAGCCGCATTGCAGGTATACAAGGCGGAGAGAGGAACACTTTCTCAAGGACTGGTTACAGCTGTTGCCTTATTCTCTGTAGAAGAGACTCTTAAAAACTGAGAATAAACTGAGGGTTGATGGGGGGTGAGAAGGAGGGGAGGGTGGGTGAGGGGCATTGAGGAGGGCACCTGTTGGGATGAGCTCTTGGTGTTGTATGAAACCAATCTGACGATAAATTTCATAATAAAAAATAGGTGAACATTAAAAAAATTTTTTTAACCCACAGGAAAAAAACAAAAAGAAGAAGAGATGCCAGCCGGACGGAGCCATTGGCAGAGGGGAGGAGAGGAGAGGAAGCCTGCAGGAAAGCTGTCGGGGGTAGGGCACTCCCAGGCGCACGGCAGGGGGAGATGCACTGGAGCCCGGTAATCACACTGGTTATGGCAGAGATCAAATGCACGACAACTCCGGCTGGGACGGGCTTTCGCCGGATTCATTCCAGAGGGCGCAACATCCTGTTCCGCGCGTATCTTCACGGAAGGAACAGAAAAGACGGGGAGCACGTGTCCCGAGGAGGCACCACGCACTCGTATCACTCGCTCGTTGTCATGGCTCTTCCTCGTTGCTCCTAGTTCTTTCCATCCTCAGCACGGCAGTGTGGGAAGGACCAGGGCTGAGCCGCACGCGTACGTCGGAGGTAAAATCTTCGCTCCGGCCACACGCTTGGTGCAGGTGCGGCGTGAGGGAGGAAACGGGGATACTTTGCCTGAAGCGTTAT
Source organism: Panthera tigris (assembly GCF_018350195.1). NCBI lineage: Eukaryota > Metazoa > Chordata > Mammalia > Carnivora > Felidae > Panthera > Panthera tigris. The sequence continues at coordinate 135,557,560 of NC_056662.1, read as the reverse complement.
TTTGTTTAAGGAATGTCGTGGTGAATTTTGAGATTCCGTGTCGCGAGACCCCATTTCGTTGACATTACAGCCATGTGTATCCACCCTTCCCTCCACTCATGCATGTACGTATTCATTTACTTACTTGCTAAGCATTTATTGAGTACCTGCTGTATGCAGGCTCTGGTGTAGGTTAAGAGAAACAGCTTACTCTGACACGGGGGAGGCTGCCACCTTCCAGAAGCAGTGCGGTGCACGGAGAAAGCTCTGAGCGGGGAGGCAGGTGCCCGGGCTGCGGGGTTGCGGCTTCCCCGGTTGAGTAATCTTGGCTTCTCAGACCTCCAACCTCAGACTCCATTTCTTTATAGCCGGGAAACGAGAAGGGTGTCTTCACGTTCACCAAGGACCCGTCGGAGTTCTCTGGCTCTGCACACACACAGCAACAGGGAGCCCCGGGATCCGGGTTTTGCAACGGCCCCGGTACACGTCCAGACTGTCCGTAGTAAGACGCATCGTGGCCGTGTCTCTACAGTCACGTCTGTGAAGTAGGCAGTTCGTCCGCTCACCTTGACAGAGCCGCGGCCCGAAATGTCCACTGTGTGAGCCCGCCTTGGCCAGCCCCGGGGATCAAAGACAAAGAAGGCAGAGACCTCCCCCCGCCACCCCCCATCGGGCTACCCGAAGGACGGTGGTGGGGACCAGGTGGCTAGATCCTGCTGCATAATTCCAGAAGGATCGTGGGATCTCTTGTGTCCACCCCCCTGAACTCCTTCTCTGGGGTTCTCTCCTTGCAGAGCGCCCTCTGCGACCAGCAGATGCAAGGGGTGGACTGTCAGCGCCAGAGACAGCGGTGGGGCGGGGGTTGGCCAGCGTCTTTCTCCCCGTGGGGTTGCTTGCAACCTACCAACGTGCGGACGGAGCAGCCCGGAGCAGCTTCGGAAGCCCCGCTCTTTCCTCCGTTTCCATCCGTGACTTTGTGTTTCCCGGCGCCTCTCAAGAGTCACTCTGAAGCCTTGAAATTAGAAACGGAAAGACCAAGAGAAAGATTGGACAGGCGACTAGAATCGTTTCTGGCAAACTGTAAAAAGACCACACAAGCCTCATGACACAGCTTTTTTTTTGTTTGTTTTAATTATTGACGGGTTTTGGGAGGAGAATCCGACTGAGATGTCACCTCTTGTATCTGAGTTTGTCCCAGGATGAGGGAGGCCCACGCAGGAAATGCTCATCTTTCCGTCTCCATCAATCACCCTGTAAATTAAAATGCAAAATCATCTGGGTTAAGTACTCTTCTCTTGGCTAGTTCAGAAGATTTAACCTCCTCCTTCCACAGGATAGAGGCAATTTATGTGAAGTCAGCAAAGGGAAAAATAACAGAGTTAAGAGGGTCTTTTTAAATAACTTGCCACTCGGGGCTCCTGGGTGGCTCCGTCAGTTGAGCGTCTGACTTTGGCTCAGGTCATGATCTCATAGTTCGTGAGTTCGAGCCTCGCGTCGGGCTCTGTGCTGACAGCTCGGAGCCTGGAGCTGCTTCGGATTCTGGGTCTCCCTCTCTCTGCGCCCCTCCCCTGCTTGCACTCCGTCTCTGTCTCTCTCAAAAATAAATTAAAACATCAAAAAAAATTTAGGGGCACCTGGGTGGCTCAGTCGGTTAAGCATCCGACTTCAGCTCAGGTCATGATCTCGCAGTTTGTGAGTTCAAGCCCCGAGTCGGGCTCTGCGCTAACAGCTCGAAGCCTGGAGCCTGCTTCGGATTCTAGGTCTCCCTCTCTCTCTGCCCCTCCCCTGCTCACACTCTGTCTCTCTCTGTCTCTCAAAAATAAATAAATGTAAAAAAAAAAATTAAATAACTTGCCACCCACTTTCGCTTGGGTGGAGAGCTGGGTGTAAAAGGTATTTGACACAAACAGGTGGGGGAAGCCGACCCAGCTCAGGCAAGTCAAATTCTATGATTGAGGATTAATTTAGGAGATACAAAAAATGAACACACAGTAGCCCATCTTAGCGCCTCTGTGTGGTACCGACTTCCCCACTGCCAAATTTAGATATTACCTATTAGTAATCGATAATATCTAAGGTGAGGTCATGACCTCATGGTTCATGGGTTCGAGCCCTGCAATGGGCTCTGTGCTGACCATGTGGAGCCTGCTTGGGATTCTCTCTCCCTTTCGCTCTCTCTCCCATTCCCCTGTTCGCGCTCTCTTTCTCTCTCTCAAAATAAATAAACATTAAAAAAAAATAGTGATTCGCAGACAGCCAGATGCCATCAAAACAAATTTTTATTTCACATACCGCCTCCTTTTCTCTCCTGCTTCTTGGGTGTTCGGGCAGGGATTTCCTGGGACACTTCGTGCATCTCCAGTGGTTTTGAGTTGAGGTGGTCTGTCCTTTTGGGAAGCAGTCTGGGGAAATGGAGCCCAGGCCAGCAGGAAGGCAGGGCGTCAGAGTTCACGGCTGCTGAAATTAGCGCTGTGACCTTCGCAGAGTCATTTAGGACTTTAGGATTGTTGGGAAGCAAGCAAGTCCTGGGCAGGAGCCAGAAGACCTGAATTCAAGCTGTGAGTCTGCCAAGAATATTCCAGAGCTGTGAACCTGGGGTCGGTCCGTGAGCCTTTCTAACTGTTAGGGCCCTGATGGGGTCGAGGTGACCTGGCTCCCTAACAGGCTTCTCATGGGGTCAAGAAGACAAGGCACTTGAAGGTCAACAGTGAGCTCTAAGATGCTCTCCGTGCACTTTGTCATATCTGTCACTCGAGGGCTCGGTGCCCTCATTGCTGTACATTCGTTCCGTAAATCAACAAATATCTATCAAGCAGCTTCTCTCTGATGCACCCCTAGATATGAACAAATCATGGAAAACCCTCCCTGCATGGAGCTTACCCCCTAACGGGAGAAGGCACACAGCAAACAAACAAGACTCTACGTGTAGCGAGAAAGGGGAGGGGGGCTGCGGGACGTGGGAAAGCAGAGTCCAGCGAAAGCTGGAGAGCAGCCAGGCGTGAGGAGACAGTCTCGCGGTTTCCAGGGGTGCTCAGTGATCCCAGACTTGTGGGAATGCCACCGGCCAACACCCACCGAGAATTGGAGCTAAGAGAACAGGCGGCCAGCTGTTCTCGTGTTCAAGGACACGAGCGAAAGAGCTTGTTCTAAGTGAAGGGCTGGCAGGCCCGTCATCTGACCTGAGTCAGAGACCAGCTCCTTGTTCTCATGAACCTGGCTGAGGTGGGGCAGGGGGCTGCACGCGAAGCATGTGGGACGACTCCCCTGCAAAATACCGGCGACGCTCGGCTGTGGTTCTCTGGGCCTCCACAGAGAGTGAGCCCATGACGCGGGAGCTCCAGGGGGACGCCTGGGGGCCAGCACCTCCGGAAGCAGTTTCCCAGGACCGTGGCAGATGCCCCGGATGGCGGAGGCTGGCAGAAACTCATTGCCAGGGGCCAGGGGACAAGAGGGCGGCCGCTGCTGTGGGCCTGGGCAGGTGTGCTAGGAAGCTGCACGAGACACTGTGTCGGGGACCACGTCGGATTTGGAGTCCACAGGTCCTCAGAGGGCTGGGACATAGCCGGGGCCCGCGGTGTCCCTCCTGATCCTGTGCCCCAGAGCATCTTGGTCACGAAAACTGGGGCGTGAGACTCACTGCGTCTTTGAAGGGGTTTCCATGAGTCATCACAACAGGTGTGCATCACACAGCTTACAGATATCTAGTTTACACTAACGCACACGATATTATAACACGAGGACCGAGAAAGAACTTGGGATTCTGGATTCAGACTCTTCTCGTCCAACCGCGACCTCTTCTGAAGTCACTTCTTGAGCGAGGTAGGATAACACCACTCTCCAGTGAAACTAGGCACTCACGGGAGATGCTCAGGCAAACATTTTATTTAACTTACTAGCTATGGAAGTTCATTATTAACCTTGCTGCTGTTGGTAATGATACTAATTCTTTAAATAGAACCTTCTATACGGTGAATCTTTTTAAAGGCATCACATTCAATCACGAATGTTGCTCCGTAGCTGGATCTAATCACCCAGCCCTTCGTCTCATCTCCAAGTCTACTTTCTTGTCATCGCAGTCGAGGACACCGATGGGCCTCCCATCACCAGCATGAGAGGCTCAGCAGAGCGTCCTACATCCTCCAACGTCCTATCCAAGCCGCCATCATCCTTGTCCCTAGAATCTCCTCTTGCCTCTCCCTCTCGGGGCCACCGCTCTGGCTCATGGTCCGGCCATATCCTGTTTGAACTCTTTCACAGTCAATTTGTCCCAGCCTCCTCTTGTGGTCAGAGTGGTTGTGTGGAGGTGGAAAGTATCGTGTCTCCGGAACCCTCTACGGATCTTCTGTTTACTGTCCTCGGGAGGCTCCCTGGTTGCTCAGGACTCCTCGCCTCTTACTTCGGGTCCTGGAGTTTCTGAGGCCTGCAGCTCCCTTCACTTTTCCTTCTTCCTCTAGAAGAAACATGCATGCCCCAGTTCTCTCCTTCCTGGTCCCGACTCATCAGGGGGCTGTTCTTGACCGCAAGACTTTTCTGGAACTCTCCATCTGGTGGTCCCGGACACTGCCTCTTCCGGGGAGACGTTTGATGGAAAAGTCATCTTCCAATCTCTCCCTTTCCGGTCAGACCACAGACTCCCTCCTCGAGGGCAGAGGCTACGTTTTATTCATCGCCCCCCGTAGGTGCCCAGTGAAGGTCTGGGTCTTGGGGACCATCTGCTAAAGTGCCACTACACGGAGCTCCACACCAGAGGCACAGCCCTGTCACTGCAGGAGTCCACGGGCTCTGGCTCAAACACGGGTGTGGAACTTATTCACCCTCGACTATTGTCATCAGACTGAAGGACCGTGCTTGTTGATTAAATAAATACATGAGGGGCGCCTGGGTGGCGCAGTCGGTTAAGCGTCCGACTTCAGCCAGGTCACGATCTCGCGGTCCGTGAGTTCGAGCCCCGCGTCAGGCTCTGGGCTGATGGCTCGGAGCCTGGAGCCTGTTTCCGATTCTGTGTCTCCCTCTCCCTCTGCCCCTCCCCCGTTCATGCTCTGTCTCTCTCTGTCCCAAAAATAAATAAAAAACGTTGAAAAAAAAAAAACAAAATTAAATAAATACATGAGTGATTCTGTATCTCCATTACTTCTTCAGTTGGTTCCCCAATTTTAAGTTGCTTTTTAGGTATTGTTGAACCAGCTTAATATTACATTAGGATTATTATTTTGTATCGTAGTCATTTTTTAAGTATAAGAATGCTCAGGGTTTAAATTTTTTTTTCTTTAAACAAGTGTAACTACATGTTGAAGATATGTAATAATATAATATAATTCTCTATATAATGCATATTACATAATACATAATCTATAATGTCTCACGTCTCATATCTCATATATCACGACTGTGAAATAAAATGCGAACAGATTTTCTTCTTCTTCGATCAAATAAAATAAGAACTGAACACAGGATGCAGGGCATCTGGGTTTTTTTCTCTACCCTGGCTCTGTCCAGCTTTGTGGCTGGTCAACCTCTCCGTGCCTCAGTTTGCTCAACTGTAAAACGAGGGGATTAAACTAAATTGTTAATGTTATTTCCTATTTTAAAATGCCATTTTTCTCTTTGTGGTGTTTTTTGTTTTCAATTTTAGCTTGCTTTTTCATGTTCTTCATAGCACATGGGGATGCTTTCAAACCCACTGCACTATGAAAAATCATGTGGAACTTTTACTCAAGGCCAAAAACATCTTAATTACCTGCTGTCTTTTAGAATATTCTTCCCAGTGGACACATATTGGCAGGGGGTTGCCGGAGGTAAGAAGCCAAAGAGAAGGATGAGCAGACAGTTTTTCTAGAACCCCACATCTGAGATGCAATTATTTTCTGTTGGTTCATGCAATTTTATTCCCCAAACCTGTTTCCCTAATTAAGCAGAGAAGCCTTTTGGCAAATACGGAGCACGTAGAAATGAAAAATAATCAGCATAAAATTGCGTAGGAAACACCAGTCCAAATCTAGAGTCCACACTGCAAGATGGCTGCCCCAGAAGGACTGGGAAAACATTTCCAGCTCTGTCTTTCTGGTCAATCTGGGAGGATGCGCACTCCAGCTAGAGAGAGGGGCTTTCCGGTTGTTGGAGTAAAAACACACAGAACAACGGATGGGCATTTATTTTTCAGTAAACAAGAGTCTAATTGACTTTATTGCTTTCCTCGGAAGGCCCCGTAAATCACAGAAAGTTAGCTGCGAGTAAAAACCCAGCAAGGAAAGGAAGACATATAATAATGTCTTTGGTTGCCCAAAGTTATTCCTGACTATTGAAGTTATAGCTTTTTTTTTTTTAAGAGAATAATACTTTAAAAAAAAAAAAAAAAGCAAGGGGAGCCTGGGTGGCTCCGTCGGTTAAGCATCCAACTCTTGGTTTCAGTTCAGGTCATGATGTGTCAGTTTCCTGAGTTCGAGCCCCACGTGGGGCTCTGCGCTGACAGCGTGAAGCCTGCTTGGGATTCTCTCTCTCTCTCTCTCTCTCTGCCCCTCCCCCACTCACACTGTCTCTGTCTCTCTCAAAATTAATAAATAAACTTAAAAACATAAAAAACAATAATACTTACATTTTTTTTCTTGTGGGAAATCTCGTAGATGGTTACTTGGTCTCCCCACTGTGGTTTTCCCTCCATTTCATACTCTATCCCACTTTGGGTCCAGTCTTTGTTATTTTTATTTTTTCTCATTGCGGCAAAATATACCTAATAGAAAATTTACCATTGTAACTGTTTTCAAGCGTACCATCCAGTGAATTCAAGCACATCCGTACTGTGCAATGGCCAATACCATCCGTCGGTCCAATCGTTTCACAACTTTTTAAAATTCAGAAGCCTACAGCCATCTCATGCTGACTCCTTTGCTGCCCCATCACCTGTTGGATGAGAAAGTCCAGTGAGGCAGCCACTGGACCTCGACACGGTCCAGTTGTGCCCTCTGCATTCCAGTCTGTATCTTCATATGTGCTTGCAGGGGTCCTATGGGGCAAAACGTAGGGGCTCTGGAGTCAGGCAGCCCCAGGCTTCTAACTTGTCCCCCATGCACACCCCCATACTTTGGGCACGACCCGTTACCTCCACCAGCATGAGAGCCAAAGTGTATCAAGAGATCTGGCATCTCCCGGAAGGTGGAGAATGGTTGGGTGTTGTAAATTGCTCACAAACACTTTCTCCTCTTTGTGTTCTGTGGATGCCGGGGAAAATAAGGCCAAAAATAATGGGGGCAGTGGTGGCGATGATGAACAATAACAGTAACCACAATAATAATAATACAGCTGAGTTGGGAGTGAGGAAGTATGACAACTGTCAGCCTAGGTTGGAGCCTTAAGGGTCTGCTCTTGGCTTTGTCCCCACCCATGTGGGCGGAGCTCCATGCTTCTACCTGAGCCAGCTCATAATGGTTAGGAAATGGGCAAGATCACTTCAGGCACATTGCTGACCCCACACTGGAGTGCTATATATTCCTGTTATAACAGTAGATTTAGATTTAACTTTAATTTATCACAGTGATTAGAAAGTGGAATTTGAATTCCTTCCATTTTTCTCCTTCAATACAAGTATTTGGGGTTCTTATTAGCATGTAACATTTAAAACAGCCAGAGGCTGTGTGAACCATGAGGTAGAATATTTTAGCTGATAAATGCAGGTTTGTAATCTGTACACAAAATCACTTACCGAGTTTTGATACCTTTAAAATTAAAAAGTATTCTTCTATTTAAATCATCATTCCGTTTAAAAGCAAAGAATGTGGGGTGCCTGGTTGGCTCAGTTGGTTATGTGACCCACTTCGGCTCAGGTCGTGATCTTGAGGTCTGTGAGTTCGAGCCCCGCGCTGGGCTCTGTGCTGACAGCTCAGAGCCTGGAGCCTGCTTCAGATTCTGTGTCTCCCCCTCTCTGCCCCTACCCTGCTCACGCTCTGTCTCTCTCTCTCAAAGAATAAACCAACACTAAAAAAAAAAAAAAATTAAAATAAATAAAATAAAGGAAAGAATGCATCAAGAAAACAATGATCATTACTGAATGTTTGTTATATGATTAACACTGAAAATAATTTTGTCACATCAAAGAGAGGAGTGTTAAAAATGACATCCTTCCTGGGTGTGGAATATGCATGGTCACCCACCGCTGGGCAGAGCAGGATGGTCAAAGTGATTTTCCTTCCAACTCTGGCTTGTGGTCACCATCATTCCAGGAACTTCCTGCCGGTGTAGACTTCTCAGAGCGCTCCCTAAGGATTCAGTGCATTCCCTTTACTCCCCAGTCCCTTTAGACTAAATGCCTTTGCTTATTTTTTACCTGATTGAAGACGCTCCCTCCCTGCTGCTTAAATCTGTCCCGTTCTTCAACGAGCAAACCAGAGAAGAAAAGCAGTGAAGACGAAGAATATTTGAATTTACATGGAGGTGGGTTTGATTCTAGTTGTGTAATACTAGGGTAGGTCCTCTCTTTAAACGTGTTTCCCCTGTTGTAAAACGAAGCAGATGAGACCAGCCTATTAGGATTTGGTGCGGACGAGGGATTTATCACACGGAAAGGACAGAGCTTGGAGTGAGGCACAGGATGAACAGTCTAGGGACTCACCGTCTTCCTTGATCCCTTTTACCTCCAGACGTGCCTCAGACCAGCTCTCAGCGCCAGCACACCACCCACTAGCAACGTCTCTCTGCCCGTCACTGTCGGTACGCACGGCCAGCGTTCACACACACCTATATCCCCGTCTGCCTCTGCAGACACACACGCGTAGATGCACAGTGAATGTTTGCGCATACCTCTGAATCCACACCCGCGTTCGCATACAAAGATCTGATTATATGCAATTGTATGATCTAATCCTACAATTTTCCAAAATCAGGCCACATTATTTTTCAAGTAAACATCGCAATATAGGGGCTTAATGTATAATATAGATCAAGATAAATGATTAGTTCACCAACCCAGAGTAAAAGCATGTACTCTCACTATGGTCTTGTTTTCTTTCGACACATGCTTTCTATCAGGAGACTGCTTCTTGCCAAACATTTTTATTTTAAACTTGGCTTTTCATGACGCCAAACAATTTAAACATTTGGCCAGTGGGATCAGTGCATATTTTCCACCATGTAATAAAATAATAGTTCGGTTGAAAACTTTATTAATTCCAAATTGAGTAGAGTCTGGCTAGTGAGCATTTGGCCCCCAGTGGTCTTTGCTCTGTGCCTGGCTAGAGGGAAAAGAAGCTGGTAGAAACAGCTGGTTTTGCTTTCACGTGTGAAAGAAAAGGCAATGATGTTTAAGAGATAGCTTGTCAGAAAAGGATGGGATATAAGACAGAACACCCATCATCTGAAGAGGAAAAGGGACTTTGGTTTGCTTCTTGGTTGCGTGTGAAGACGACCACTCCTCTCCCACGTGTGTGATTAGAAACCTGCGTGGACAACCCTACATTTCCCACACGGAAGCATCGGCAGCATTTACCGCTGGATGTAGATGTTACGGTGATTTGGGCTGTGTTTATATGTTCTAATTTGAATTTCTTTTCAAATGTCCAGCTATAAACAAGAAACAGAAAAAATAAATAAATAAATAAATAAATCAACAGCCCCCTTTTTGGAAGAATGGCTTGTCACGGGCAGAGGTTGAACTCAGAATTCAGAGTTCTGTATCCTCCTCTCAGGTGCTGTTAACTAGTGTATCGTCTTGGGCAGTTCTAGAAAGTCTTTGGGGAAGTCTAAGCACAACGTGGAACGAGCAGCCATGGGACGGGTGAATTCTCACATTCCTTCCAGCGTCATGACTTCTGATTTTACATGAAAAGAACAATGAGCATCATTTCATTAAAGATGGGGAAAGGAAGCCCCCAAACACTACTGAACACACAGCATATGTCTGGTTCTGAGCTCTGTGTTGTCACTGTTTCATGCATTTTTAAATTATTTTTTAACATTCACTTATTTTTGAGACACAGCGAGAGAGAGGAAAGGGCAGAGAGAGAGGGAGACAGAATCCGAAGCGGGCTCCAGGCCCTGAGCTGTCAGCACAGAGCCTGACGTGGGGCTCGAACCCATGAACTGCGATATCATGACCTGAGCTGAAGTCAACGCTCAACTGACTGAGCCCCCCGGGCGCCCCGGTTTCATGCATTCTTTGGAAATAACACAGGTTATCTCAATTCATCCTTCCAACAACCCCCCCGCACCCCCGGAGGTGCTCATTCCTACCCTTCTCACAGAGATCAGGAAACTGATCTCACATAGAATAGACTATGACCTAAGAATTCCAACTCAAACCTGTCCAGCCCCATAGCCCACACTTCTTCATTATGGTTTTCAAGACCTCTGCACCCTTGATGCGAAACATTTTGCAGGAAAGGACGAAGTTATTCTTCCACGAAACAACAATAGGGTTAGGGAACTATGAAGATGTTTCTAATGTTATCACGTAGTCATCAGCACATCTGGCTTCTTCCTAACTCGTTAGGAATGTTCCCGGTTGCCGAGGGAATGTTCCCTTCACCGGGGGCTCCGGCGGGAATGTTTACTTTGTTGAGTAATCCATTTCTTCCTTCTCTACCCAAACCGCTAAATAAACTCGCTCCATTTTTGTCCTTTTAGGAAAAGTAATTGAGAAGAATCCAAGACAAATGAACTTATAACTGGCTCTCCGACGGCTTTGCTTTCTGGTTGTCTTCCTGTCCGTGAGTAGCTCGCAGCCCCCTGTCCCCAAGGGAAGGCTCATCGCACCAGACGGTTCCGCATCGACCTGCGCCCACAGCCGCCCAGGGGAGAAAACTCGTTTAATTGGACTGCAGCCACACAAATGTGTGTGTCCGTAGAAACTCGGGTTTGATGTTACTCTCCCTACGGCTTAGAACTGTGGTTTATTGTTAACCGCTTTCCTCTCTCTCCCTCTCTTCAAGGTAGATTTATTAGTACAAATATGCCGTGCAAATGATGATTTATGGGGGCACCAGAGTCCCCGAGAAAACATATTGATTTAGGGGAACTCGCATTCCCTGCTACCACGGCCTGTTAAGGGACCTCCGGGTGACGGGACTCCCAGCGAAGCTGAATTCATCAACCCACCAAAAACTTGAGTTTCCTGAGGTTTTGTGCGGCCGCGTTACCGGGTACCAGCCCTGCCTCTGAAACCTTGACTTTTCTACGTCATGGCTGCTGCCCCCATTCTGAATTTCCTGCATCCTTTCATCGGCTCTGAGAATTATGCCATTTATCTCGGTAGCCGCTCACACGGGCAGATCGATGGGGAGACAGGTGCACCCTCCTAAGCGAGGAGCAAACGTGGAGGAGGCTAGCAAGCCGTCTGGCGTCTCCCGATTGTGTCCCAATGCCCAGGAGAAATGACTTCTACCCGATCGATCCTCGTGGGACTCGTGCACATTCCTGGCCACATGCTCGGCACGAGGTAAGAAGGATGCAGGGGTGGGGGGGGGCCTGTCAGGTGCCCTTGCCTTTGCAACCGGGACGGTCACCTCTCCAGAAGGGACCGCAGTGAAGGAAGGGGTGTGCCCGGGCTCTGTGAAAGGGAGCCAGAAAGAAGAGCACCGGGCAGGAAGCCAGCAGAATCGTGCAAGTAGATTTAATTGCAGAAGGCGTCCAGGCCGTGCACTTCAGGACGTCGGTGAAAGGAGCTCTGTTTTTTTCTGGGCTCGGTCGTGGTGATTAGGGACGGGATATGATGGGCGGCATTGATCCCCTTCTTCACTCACATGACGTCTGCCCGCGTTTCTCTGATCGTTTCACTTTGGAAGTGGGAAAAATGGAGGCATGTGACCCTCCGGGCCCAAGCCCACCGCCCTATCGACAACCCCCATTAATCTTTGAGAGTCTTGCCCCATTTACTAAATGGCAGGGCTCACTTGGAGTCACACACCCATCAGTGGCCCAGGTGATTGCAATCAATAGCTGCTAACATTTTTCCTGGCCGCCCGCACCCCGCCAGTAACTCTTACCTCCTCCGGAAGACAGGCATTCGAGGGCATCATCGCTCCTTCGGAGGAGGTGGAGACTCGACGTGGGGCCGGAGGAAGTCTCCGTACGTCATCTTCGAAAGCCATTTTGTAGCCAAGAGATTTTGGCTTTGAAGTTTCAGATTTGGACGTGGCCGGTCTCTTTCTGGTCTTTTTGGTGGCTTTCTGTTTATCTGTCAAATGTTTCAAACACATTCTCCCGGGTTGTAAAGTACTACCAAGCTCATTAAGGAAAATCATTAAAAAACACACAGTGACTAAGGAGAAAAATGATCTCAGTACCAATAGAGAACCCGGGTTAACCTTTCGGTGTCCTTTTTTGTTTTTTGGGTTTTTTTTTTGTTTGTTTTTCTTCTTCTTTTATTTTTCTCTAACCAAACATATAGGGAAAGTCCACCTTTGCCGGTTGGTACTGTATCTACTGATCTGTTTCACAAGACACGAGAGAAACCTCTCTGTCTCTGTCTCTGTCTCTGTCTCCCAAGTTCCACTGGTGTTCAAGTTGGAAGAAAGGTCATGCCGATGACAGATGTCTTTGCAGAGTTATTGTCATTTAGTTTATTTGTTGTTGGTAGTTTCTGCCCCCTTTTGTCCCTTCTGTTTTTACATGGTGATTTTAGCAAGAATTTGGCCAGAGCTTTAATAAGAGCCGCGAGGCAAACACTCTGAGACTTCCCCTAACTCCTGTTTTAAATAGTTTTCCAGACCCAAGTTGCCAAGCAGTGTCCCAGTTCGTATGGTCAGCGACACGTGACCCCTGCCCTCAGGAGCTCATCTCTCACACCGGACAAGCAGGTACCCCAGGGTCTTAGCCAATGGAATGGAAGTGTGCACGCGATGCCATGGGCTACCTTTGGGAGTGTGCGGTAAGGAAGCTTTCTTCGGGAGGAGACACAGAGTTGAGCCACAGGAAGGAAGTCAGAACTCGTCATGTGGTCAAGGGGAACTGGGAAGAAGGTCCCGCCAACCAGAGCGGGGAGTTTAAGTGACAGCCAGTGGGGTTGAGAATGAGGAGTCTTAGAGGCATACTGCTGGAGCTGGTGAGCACACACACGGCTCTCGGCTGAGCGAGGGTAGTCGGGATGGCAAAATATAAATAAATGTTGCTGATGTAAGGAATGTGTGATAATGGAGATGGACGGGAACCTGCAAATATTCCCGTGAACATTCTAGAAGAAGAGAAGAGCCAATAAAATGTCAGAGCAAAAGCCACTGGAAGGAGTTCTGGAAGAAGGGAATGATCCACAGTGTCAAGGGCAGAAAGACCAAGGAAGGGAAGGACTGAGAAGTCGGGGTCACTGGGGACCTGGGCGAGTTTGTATGAGTAGAGCATGCATGCAGGGGGGCAATGAGGGCCAAGGAGAGAGAGGGAAGGGGACGGCCTCTCAGGCAGCCTCAGCCCACTAGTGTGTGGACTTGGGGAATTTTTGGTAGCCAACATCTGGGGGGGTGGGGCATGAGGGAAGGTGGGGATCTGGGGGCATGGGAATCGAGGTGGGGAGATTAGGACTGAGGACAGAAACAGTCCGCTCTCCCCGCTCTCCGGCCAGGGCTTCCGAGTATCCCATTATTTATCTTGGGAATTGCAATGCACGTCCTACTTAGAAAAGCGTCTGCTAAAGTCAGTTTGTTTCAAAGTCAATTAAAACTTCATGAGATGCCTGGATGGTTCAGTTGGTTAAGCCTCCGACTCTTGATTTCGACTCAAGTCATGATCTCACAATTCATGAGACTGAGCCTCACGTCGGGCTCTGCGCTGAGCACGGAGGCTACTTGGGATTCTCTCTCTCTCTCTTTCTCTCTCTCTCTCTCTCTGCCCCTTCCCTGCTCTCTCTCTCTCTCTCTCTCTCTTCCTCACATAAATCAACATTTCAAAAAATCATGTAGGTGGGAAATGGGAAAAAAGTGTAAAAGTTTTCCAGGAAACATTTCTTCTTAGAAAATACGTGAGTGAACGTAACGGAGCAAAGAGCTCAGAAAACAAGACAGCTCTGTTTCCGTTTCCCCATTTCATTTCAGCTTCATTTGGACCAACAAAATGTCCTTCGCATTTTCCCAGAGAAGGAAACCCAGGTGCCCGTTCTCCAGCAGTAACCAAGGACAGGACGGAAGGCCGGACGGCACACCCGAGCTGCTCTCAGCTCTCCTCTTGGACCAGGCAACTGGAACTGGCATTTCCAGAATTATTGTGTAAAAATTCCGACAACAAGAGTGACAACAACAGTGAAAATTTCATCCGTGCGAATTTTTACGTTTTCACCTTTGGAGGTGATAAGAGCCATATGCAATTTTTGAAGATACTTGTAGAAACCGGATCGTCTATCCCTGGCTTTAGGAATCCCTTCTCCAGCATCGTTGGCCAAAAGTCACCCATCGCGTCTGCACGGTCTCCGCACGTAGGGTTCCAATTACTTCCTCCGGCAGCGGGACCCGCTACGGGACACGTTTGCCTGACAGGCTTCACGTCAAAGCTAAAATATGCCTCCCTGCATCCAATTTTTGACAATGCAAAACATATCTAAAACCCCTTTCTCATGAGGGCAACACTTCAATTACTAGTTGATGATAATTATGTTATAACAAGAATTCCATCTTGCTGTTATGGATGTATTTCAACTGAAACCTAACAGTAACATTTTCTTTTCTTTCTCAAGCCATGTTTGAGGACAGGCAGGGCTTGGGTCCCACTTTTCAGGATGTTTCTTTTTTTATTTGTAAATTTATTTTGTTGTATTGTTTAATTTAATTTTTAGAGAGACAGAGAGAGAGCATAAGAGGACCCGAGAGAGAGGGAGACACAGGATCTGAAGCAGGCTCCAGGCTGTGAGCTGTCAGCACAGAGCCCGACGTGGGGCTTGGACCCATGAATGGTGAGATCATGACCTGAGCCGAAGTCGGACGCTGAACCAAGTGAGCCACCCAGGTACTCCGCCGGTGGCATTCATTTCGATTCATCTTGTATAATCGGGGAGTGAATGGTGTAATCTGAGTGAAGACCCCAGACTCTGCACCCCACAGCTGTATGCAGGGCTCACTGGTCCCCTGGTACCCGGCCGGCCACACGGTGGCGTCCCCTAGAAAAAGAGAGCTCGGGATGCGTCTAAAACACTAGGACTCACATGCACCCAACACTTTGTAAATCCAGGTAAAAGCTAGGATGATCCCAGAAATAAGCCTGTGAGGGCTTTTCCCGTCCGTGTTTCACGTCTTCAGAAAGCCAAGAGCCAGAGGTGTGAGGTCCGTGGAGAACTGGGATCCAATCTGAGATTTTCCTGAGTCCGAGTCCGGTGACTTTCCCACCCTGTTTCCGTGCTCCTGGAAAAGCCAGTGTGCCGGACATTGGGGCACGCGGGTGAGGGAAGTGGGAGACAGGGACAATGGAACTGGAATTAAGAGACTGAGCTCCGGGCGCCCCAGGGTGCCTCAGTCAGTTAAGCGTCCAACTCTTGATGTCGGCTCGGGTCGTGATCTCGCAGTTGCGAGATCGAACCCTACATCGGGCTGAGCATACAGCCTGCTTGAGATTCTCCCTCCCTCTCTTTCTCTGCTCCTCCCTCACTTGTGCTCTCTCTCTCAAAATAAAATACATAGACATTAAAAAATATATAATAATAATAATAAAGACAGGGCTCCATTCGTCTGGAGGCTACATCCAGTTTCCAGGAAGATGAATCCATGGCCAGACTAGAAGACAAGAGTCAACCATGTGTGTTTAGTAATGTTTATCTGTAATACTAGAGAAAGCTGCAAATGTGAAGATTGATATTTAGGCCCTAATGCAACAGTAGAACAAGTTATTTAGTCTCTCCTTGGATCAAATAAAACCTTCCTTTTAAAATGAAATGGTCTTTGGGGCTCCTGGGCGACTCAGTCGGTTAAGCGTCCGACTTCAGCTCAGGTCACGATCTCGCGGTCCGTGAGTTCGAGCCCCGCGTCGGGCTCTGGGCTGATGGCTCGGAGCCTGGAGCCTGTTTCCGATTCTGTGTCTCCCTCTCTCTCTGCCCCTCCCCCGTTCATGCTCTGTCTCTCTCTGTCTCAAAAATAAATATAAAAAAAAGTTAAAAAAATTAAAAATAAATAAAATGAAATGGTCTTTGAAAAGCAAATCAAAATGGCAAAATGCTTTGCAAAGGTAAGAGGTTTACTGTTAAGATTCTCGGGATCAGTTACTTCCCGGGGATGCCTGTAGTTCTAACAGTGTAGAAATTCGTCATTTTACTTTTCCCAGCACACAGTAGGTGCCTCGTACCTATTTCCTCAAAGAACGAACGTTGAACTTTTCCCTCTCCATACATGTGAATCTGGCTCTAGAAATCTAGCTCCAGGAAAACGTCACTTAGCTCGTGAGGGGGCCTGGCCATCTGCTGAGCATCTGGGCTTGAACGCGTCCGGAAGAATGCTGGGGAAGTGAACAAAACACTGTCTCTTTACGACAAATGCGGCCCGGAAGAAACGTACATGCTCGTCTGGATAGAATGAATGAAGGGAGCGCAGAGAGGGGGCCTGAGATATGAAAGCTCTTTATTTCAGAAGCAGGAAGGTGTTAGGTATATTCAGTGCGGAGCGTCAGGCCTGATGACTCTGCCAGGTCCACGACCCAAACAGGTTCGCCATATGCTTCTACAGGAAATCAAAAGCCATTTTCACATCTTTGAGAACCTGCTCCCATCAGTATAAAACCTGCTTCTCTGTGGGAGGTAAACCCTCAGGGGAAGTCGAGTGACTAGCTCCTGGGGAGAGAAAGTTGTTTTACTTGTGCCACTGTGGACAGAAAGGAGATCAGGGGAGACCTGGGGCCACACGCCCCATCCACCGTTCAACCCCAGGCAGCCTGCCGCTCGGACACTTGTGACGTTTTGTCTTTGAAAATGTAAACAAGCTGCAAGTCACTGCCCTAAAGACCCTCCCCCAGGCTGAGCTGCTGGCTGGAGAGAATCATATTTTCAGCCCCTTATGGGAAGAAGAAACTTCTACTCAAAACCCACATCAAGGGAAGAAATGGCACCTGGGTGGCTCAGTCGGTGAAGCGTCCGAATCTTGATTTGGGCTCAGGTCATGATCTCACAGTTGTGAGATCGAGCTCCGAGTCGGGCTCTGTGTCAACAGTGCAGAGTCTGCTTGACATTCTCTCTCCCTCTCTCTCTCTGCCCTTCCCCTGCTTGTTCTCTCTCTCTCTCTCAAAATAATAATTAAAAAAAAACTTAAAAAGAATGTTTAAGAAAGGGAGGAGATAATGGTCGTCAGAGATGTGGGCAGACAAAGTAGACCCTATTTCCACTTCACGGTCCTGTGTGGCGCCCGGGTGCACGAAGCAGCGGGAGTCAGGCATCTGAATACTTAGAGCCTCCCAGAAACTCTTGGGTCCACATACCCATTTTCTCTTTTTTCTATTTCTGCTAAGCTGTGGCCAACTGTTCTGAGGCCGCGCCGTGTATGGTTTATACGCTGTGACATATTCACGCATAGGACATAACTTGGTGTCACAGCTTTACGAATTTTCAGCCAGCTAATAGAATAATTAAAGGGGTCAAGAAGTAACAATTTTCTTCCCTTAGTGTTTAGTGTGTTTCACGGGAAAAATTACATCCCAAAGTGATGTGTGCATATTCAGAAATTTGTGAGATCTTTTTGCTTGTAGTCTGGAATACATCATCGTTACGATATTGAAATGATCTCTATTTTACTTTTCCTGTTTGACCACAATAAGTATACAACCGACTTTCCGAATGGTCACAGTTTTGAAGGTCATGAGGACTCTTGAAATGTCATACATATTCAGACAATAAGGTCTGAGGGTCAACATCTTTCGTAACCAGCAAGGGAGGTTCAAAGAGATGGGAGGGATTGCCTCGGCCCCTTGGAAGTGATAGACGAGATGAAGAATTCAGCTGATCGCGGGGTGTGCTTTGATCGTCTGTGCATCCTCTGAAATCGTGGGCGACGATGCCCATGTCCCTGTTTATTTTTTCTGGGGAGAGGACGGTAGAGTTCCCGTGATCCTCACAGAAGAAAAGAATCACCGCACAGAGTCTCGTCCACGTCCCCAGACTGCTTTCTCGTGCACCGGGGGACCCCCCGGGAGCACATGGAAAGGGGTCAAGAGAGAGAAGTTGTACCGGGATGTTCTCAGGCCCCCTCTGAGCGTCAGGTGGGCGCTACCCAGGGTGGGCCGCCAAGGCGTGACCCAGCCACGGGGGAGCAGGGCCGGCTGCCTCCACCTCCTCCAGCCCCTTCCTTGGTTTGGGATGAGAAATGCGTCCCAGTAGCTGCCTCACTGACCCTTAGGTTAATTAGACTCAAACTAGCCTTGGCCTCCATTAGCACGTAAGTCCCCAGCTAAATTTGATGGGTTTAATGATAAGCCTCTCTGTCTTCTGATTCTGATCCCATTTCGTTGTTTACTTTTCCTATCAGGCGAGGTCTTCTGTAGTGTGAAACCCATCCTGTTTCCATTCCTGTTCACTCCCCTACGTATTTTATAAAACTGTTAATAAACTGGCTACAGCTGGACTCCGAACGCGAATTCAGTTTGCTAAGCTCTTCTTGTATGTGCTTTTAGGTACTGTCACGTAATCTCATACATTTGCTTTTGTTGGTCATCTCTGAGAGAAGCAGAGCGGGAAGAATGCGCTTGTGTGAAAGGGGAAACTGAGGCTCGGGAAATGGGTGTGACTGGCAGCAACGGCGGGCTCATGGCACGGGGACTCCAGTCTGGCTTTGCTAATGCAAAATTTTCAAGAGAAAATTCTACCTGGGTAAAAAACGCACTTACGTGCCATGCCCTAGAATGTTCACCTACACTGATTTCTGCGATCTGGGTGCTTCCAAAGTCATTCCCCCCACACCCCCACCCCGCCCACTGCACTGGCTCCTGTTGGGGAGATGTGGTTCAGGGGGTTAAGAGGCTGGGGCCTCAGCTGTTGGTGCGAAAGCTTGAACCCAGAGTCAGGTCTTGCAACAACAGCTCCTTTCCCTGGTCCTCCGTGACAGGTGGTTTTAGTTCTTTTTGAGCTTATTTTGGGGGAGGATCAGTCTAGCAGACGTATCTAGGAGTGGGAAATGGGAAGTCTGGGCCCTCTCCTTGACGACGCTGTTGAGTTGGGGTGGGACTTAGGACAGGTCTCTAATGTTTTCAGACACCTTGCCTTCTTATCTGTGTGCTTGGGACTTGTGGGAGAGGGCTCCCTCCCTTTGCTCCAGAGAAAGTGGAGCTGTTATTCCAGAAGGAAGCATGAAGAGGGCTGCTCCCAGAGCCCACGACAGGCCCCGCACATCTCCAGACCCGGCAGCCTAGCCTACCACCACTCAGAAACCCTGAGCTTTCACGGATCAGTGTTTCTCAATCTTGAGTGTAGGAGCCTGCCCCAGGGCCCACGGCTTGCTGGGCCCCACTGCAAAACGTACAGAGTCCTCGGATCTGTGGGAGGACTGGCCATCCTGCATTCTGAAGGAGCTCTTGGCCACTGCCCGCCACTGGTCCAGTGCCGTGAAGCACAGCCGAGGGCCCCTTGACAGGACGACAGTGTCTTCTTACTCCCTTCCTACGTCCACAATCCATCACTGCATTTTGGGTCACAGTCTTCAAAGTTGTGTGCTTGCACTTGGGCATTCTGGGCGTCTCTGTCTGACCCTGGCAGTGCAAAAACCTCCTTCTGGGTGTGAATGATGCTCAACGCAGGGGGGCTTAGCCACATCCCCTTGTCACATCACTATAGATTATCAGCCCCCATTTTATTACAAAGACCCTAACATTTAAAAGAGTCTAATATGCTTCTAATAATGTTGATTTTCAATGTCTGTATGGCACGTCTCAATTTATATGAAACAAAAGCTTATGTAGAACAATTTCGATTCAAACATTTCTCTTGGAGTAGACAGGACAGGTGTCATTACCCTAATATTATAACCCAGCAAACCAAAGTCAATAGAGTCTCCTTTGCATCCTGGGTTAGTCGCTTAGGCAGCTATGAGAGGACCCTAGACTGAGTGGCTTATAGACAACAGACATTTACTTCTCATAGACCTGGAGACTGCAAGTTCAAGATCACCACGCCAGCAAAGTTGGGTTCTGGCGAGAGCTCGTACCTGGTTCATATGGTAGAAGGGACAAGGGAGCTTTCCAGGGTCACTTTTATAAGGGCCCTAATCCCGTTCGTGAGGACCCCACGCTCATGACCTCATCACCTCCCAGAGGCCCGCCCCACCTCCAAATACCACCACCGCACCAGGGGGCTAGGCTCCAGTGTATGAATTCTGGGGGACACAAATACTCGGTCTACAGCATACCCCCGTTTGGAATTTCAATAGGAATCCCCAGTTCACACGCATGTTCTCACTTAATCCGGGCACCAGATATCAACCATTCTATTTTATTTATTTTATTTTACTTTACTGTATCTTATTTCATCTCGGGAGGAACACTTAACACGACATCTACTCCCTTCATAGATTTTAAGAGCACAGCACGGAATCTCGAATGGTAGGTAGTGTTGCACGGCGGCTTTCCAGAGCTGAGTCGTCTTGCTTGCCAGAAACTTTGTGCCCGTGACTGGTCACCAACTCCCCACTTCTTGCTCCTCCCTGCCCCTGGCAATCGCCATTTCACTCTTGGTTTTTATGCATTTGACTCTTTTAGAGACTTCAGAGGAGTGGAATCAGGACAGAATGGGTTTCTGCCTGTGACTGGCTTCGTTCGCTTAGCACAAAGTCCTCGATGGTCATTGTGATGTGGGACATGGCAGGATTTCCTCCTTTTCGACGGCTGAATAATATTCCGCTGCGTGTATACACGTCTTTTCTTCACCCGTCCGTCTGTTGGACAGGCAGGCTCTTGTGAATAGCGCCACAGTGAACGTGGGAAGGCTAACAGTTCTTGGAGATGCTGATTTCAGTTCTTTTGGATAAAGATAGAAAGCGGGTTTGCCGGATCTCAAGATAGTTCTCTTTTTAGTGTTTGGAGGAATTTCCATCGTGTTTCCCCTAGTGGCTGCAGCATTTTATGTAAATCTCTACCAATCGTGCACAAGAGCTCCAATTTCTCCATGCCTTCCAATATCTGTCGTTTTGCCTTCTTTGGTCACAGCCATCCCGACAGGTGGGAGGGGACGGCTCATTGTGGTTATGATTTGCATTTCCCCGATTAGAGACTCTGAACATTTTCTCATATACCTGTTGGCTATTTGATGTCTTCTTTAGAGAAATGTCTTATGAAGCCCTTAGCCTATTTTTAAATCGGGTTATTGCTTTTCACTTGTTTTTGTCTTTACTATCGAGTTGTAGGAATTCCCAACATAATTTTTTTCATGTTCATTTATTTATGTTGAGGGAGAAAGAGAGAACGAGCTGGGGAGGGGCAGAGACAAAGGGCCGACAGACGATCTGAGTTGGGCTCCGTGCTGACAGCAGAAAGCCCAATGTGAGGCTCTACGTCACAAACCGTGAGATCGTGACCTGAGCAGAAGTTGGACAATTAACCGACTGAGCCACCTGGGTTCCCCCCAACATCCATTTTTAGTATAAGGCCTGGGTCCCATGTATCTTCCTAATGAACATAGCATTTGCTTTACCACTAATGTCATCACTTTCATCCTCATTTCTTTCTACTTTCAGTATATCTGGGGTTAAAACGAACACCACCCCAGGGAAAGAGGAGGATCACGTATATATACATCACCTTTTTCTTATGACTCACTTCCTTCTTCGAAAATAGAGAACTGCCTCCTAATAGCTTGTTTGGGGTTTCCAATCAGCTACTTTTCTGGTGAAGCAAGATTTTCCTGTTTTATAATGTACCTTCCAGGCAAAAGGACATTCACACCCATGAGGTTCCAACCTGAGCATCATAAAACTGCTACAGTGGACCCATTCCAATGTTCGGATAATTTTTCTTTGTGGCAGCAACCTGAGCTTTCTTTGAATGTCCTTTTTCCTCACACGTGACTTCGTTCTCCCTATTTACTCTTTCTAGTCATTAAAAAAAAAAAAATCTGAAATCCAAGTACTTAAGCATCTTTCCTGCAGTACGTTTGCCCCTAAGAGGGTTATTATGTTCTGTGAGGTAACAATTAAGCGTGTTAGGCAGAGTGAGAAAGAGAGTCCTGTAAATACTTCAACAGAAAATTAATAATCTTCCAAAATAGCACCTGGAAGCCAGAAAATGGGCTGAATGACCTCAGAAGGACCCTTCACTGGGTGTGTCTGAAAAACGATCAGGAGGGTAATCTTTTTAGAGCTTGTCCCTTCAGTGTGAGAACCACGATGCTGTAAACACAGTCAGATCTACTTCTGAACGGGTCCTTGAGGCTCAGATTACTCACGTAGTTTGTGCTAACTGTACAACTAGGCACTTGGATGGATACTTTTTGTGACATTCTATTGACGTACTCAGGTCCAATAGTGGTTTCCATTTCATCTGTACTTTTTATTCAAGTTCATGAAGGGAACAGAGTAAATAATCATGAGGTTTGTTCTTGCTGTCTTTCTGGCAGCCATTTTCTCCCTCTCAGATACCAGAAGAATCCCTTGGGGAGAAGAAAGGTTTCTAGTTTTATCCAAAAAGGGAGGGGGGGAGGGGATGTGATTTTTAATAGTGCTTGTGCTAGCTAGAAGGGACTTGAGAGACCATCTAACCCAAGCTCCTAAATTTACTTTTTACTTAAGCTCCAGGAAGTGAAGTTTCCTGGGTTGGTAGACCAAGTCCAAAGACCCAAGTCTATGGCTCCAGCCACCTTTATGCTTTGCCTCCCCCAATTCTACCCCACAGGGTGTTGAAATGTCATTGCAAAATTTTGGGTGGTCTAGAGGGGGGAAAATAAAGGGCACTCACAATCTTGTTATTTCATTTCCAAACTTTTGGTTCATATATGCATTTGCATCACATTAGTCGTGGTGTCCATTCATTCCATGGCTATCTTTCGAGCTTCTGCAATACGTCAGGTGCTGTGCTGGGTACTGGAGACACAGGGATTCAGTCAGCCTCCACGTAGAACAACAGCAAAGACAAACAGGCAAGAACCTGCTTTTGTTGTTTGTTTGTTTGTTTGTTTGTTTGTTTTTAGGAAGAGCTACAGAAGCCGAAATTGGGTATTTTGGAAACTTTCAGAGAGATGGCGAGGGTGATCAGGCAAGTCAAGTGAAGATCCACATTCACACCCCAAAGTATTTCCTCCTTCTCCTCTGTAAAGAAATAAAGCATGTTAACCTTGCATGCAAAGGTCAAATGACCTCCCACATGGAGAAAAGAGAAAAAGACTTTGCAGTCAGGTATCTGGATTTCAGATTCTGCTACCTTCTTTGTGACCTTGACCAGATGAATAGCTCTCTTTGTGCTTCAGTGTCCGTATCTGTAAAGTTGGGATGATACTACATGTCGTCGATTAGAAAAAGCCACTAATGGTGGGAGACGTTGTAAATTTAATGGTAGCTTGTCGGAATAAAGGAACGTGTCATGACACACAGGCTTTCAACCAACAGGGATTGTATCGATAACATGCCAGGCCACACTTCCTCCGACAGCACTGTAATCAAAATCTGAATCTTACCTTTCTTCATATCCAGTGTTGGGACGTTTCAGAATTATTTTTACTATAGGAAGTTATTCGTGATGATGTGATAAACTCTTTTGATCATCATGATGTTCTTTTCTTTAGTACATTTGTATTGATAGTTTATTTTTGAGGTGGAATAAAGAATCCCGGGATTTTGCCTACAGTTTTTTTTTTACACGTACACGTTAAACTTTCCTCTTAATGAGATTATGTATTACAAACAAACAGCTGCTCGTAAAAGTCAGCTAGAGAAGACTTCCAGACTCGCCCTGGTAAAATGAGCAGGATCAACAAATTCCCTCTTATGCCCCGATCCACAGAAACAGTATGAAGATCCCAATGGGATACTACTTGGCAACAAGAAAGAAAGAAACCCTGCAGTTGAAGCAACGTGGGTGGAACTGGAGGGTATTATGCTGAGTGAAGCAAGTCAGTCAGAGAAAGACAGATAGACGTTTTCACTCACAGGTGGATCTTGAGAAACTTATCGGAAGACCAGGGGGCAAGGGAAGGGGAAAAAAATAGTTCCCCTACAAACGGAGAGGGAGGGAGGCAAACCATAAGAGATCTTAAATACAGAGAACAAACCTGAGGGTTCATGGCAGGGGGAGAGGGGAAAATGGGTGACGGACATTGAGGGGGGCACTTGTTGGGGTGAGCACCGGGTGCTGTATGGAAGTGATGGGCCACGGGATTCTACCCCCAAAACCAAGAGCACACTTTACACACCGTATGATAGCCAATTTGACAATAAATTATATTGAAAAAATAGAAATCGGTTTACAATTAAAAAAAAAAAAAGAAAGAAAGAAACAGTATGAAGAAAGCCAACACCATTAAAGGGACAAAACACACTCAAAAAAGGAAAGAACTCTGACCAAAGAGAAAACTAAAAAGTACTTGAAAGCAAGTATAAATAGAGAAATAGAGGGAAAAATACATGCCAAAGAGTTAGCCATGAAAGAAGAATTGGAAGAAATAAAACAAAAATAGGCACTTATGAGGAAACAAATCCTATCAGGGAACTATTAGAGGGGAACAAGTCATTCTAGATTTTTAGAAGTTAGTGCCACTAAACTGGTCTTTAAAATACCAGGTACAATGTTCATGGCAAATATTTATGAATAACAACTACAAGAAGAAAAAGAAACAGAGGGCATTTCATTCAAATCCATAGAGGAAGAGAATATGGAAAAAAGAAAAAAAATCTTAAGCAGACCAAAGAATATAGAAAAAGAAATAATAATCATGGTAAATA
Organism: Panthera tigris; assembly: GCF_018350195.1. Classification (NCBI taxonomy): domain Eukaryota; kingdom Metazoa; phylum Chordata; class Mammalia; order Carnivora; family Felidae; genus Panthera; species Panthera tigris. Next base: position 135,532,790 of record NC_056662.1, on the reverse strand, counting down.
AGAACGTGCAGCCATGAGAAATGAGTCCTAATAAATCAGAACCGTGATAAATATGAAAGGATTCAAGTCATGTAAATGTCAAGAAGAAGTGTTTGTAACAAAATTTCCAAAAGGCTAAAAATTAGAGAATATAGAAAAATATATACTATTCATATGCTAAGAAAAATACAACCTATGCAGGCAGGGTCATCAAAAGAGAATTCAATGCAAAAATCCTTTAATGGAACAAAGAAGAATGCTTATTTGGAAAGTTAAAATAGATACAAACTTTATATTACGGGCAATGCAGCTTCAAAATACAGAAAACAAATTATTGGAGATACAATGCAGCTCAGAAACCAACAAAGCAGAAAATAATTCATTAGAGCTGCAGGAGATTTGATTAACGCAATTACTGAGCTTGATTTTTTTAAAATCCATGTTCATATTTGATATACATTTGAATACACATTGAAAGTTAGTTTATATGGTTGCAAATCTGACATGAATGTGGATAAAGACATAAAACGTGGGGAAATGCCTCCTCTCTAAACAGGGTATATTTATCGTTTCTGAACACTAATGGGACGTGTACAAAAGTTTACCGATTGCTAGTCCCCTGGAAATTCTAGAAAAATATCGATCAAGGACTTCAATGAGAAACATTAGAAATTTTCAAGACAAATATGTCCACACTGCCCATGCCGAAAGTGAATAGTTATGGGGACTTTTTAAAACCGGTTATCTGGTAGTTGAGTGCCAGTTCAAGTTCAAGCTTTGAAATGCCCAGGACTTAATCTGAACCATGGGGCCACTCTGCCACCTTTAACTGCATACGACACGAAATGTTCCACACGTACCATGCCTTTCTATACCCAACACCAGAACAAGGTATGATATTTTGATGACATTTCAGGTGACATTTCAAGTTTCAAATTTCAGGGAAAATTGGTCTATTCCTATCAGTGGAAATATCAGAACTGAAATAATCATTGGTTGAATAATTTACTCTTAAAGTTGGCAAAACTCATATGTGAAGGCCAGGAGGGCTAAGTGTGTCTTTGAATCAGGGAATCCATTAATCCCCACTTTCCTGGGTGGCATGAGGGGTATAATGTACATAAAGCCACTGGTGTTCCTGGCCCCAGATCTCTGCTCGGCCCACGCATACAGTGGGAAGCTGTTGTTGGACACCCGAGAGAGACTTCATGCTTCTTCGTCCACGAGCGGAGCCAGCTTCACACGGGAGGAACAACACTTTCAAGAAGCTTCCTGAGGACAGGAACCACAGGGGACACGGACCCTCCCAGTGGATGGAATTGCTGGCTCATTCTCTATGACCGCCACGGTAAGCGGACATAGTGCTGATACCTGGAACCGTTCACCCTCTCCAAGCACAGGCTTCCCACAGCCACGCCCACCCCCCCACCGCCCTCTTCCTCTTCACCGCCAACAGAGGAATCACAAAATTACAGAGGTTGGGGGTGGATGCCAAATCGATGCTAATCGATAAATACTTATTTTTAACCTGAATTGAAGTCCACTGGGAACTTCGCCAGGAGAGAAAACGTAGTCAGAGGTTGGGGGGAAAATGCTGAAAACAGAACACTACTCTGGGATGAGCGCTACACCTTGGCCTTTTTGCCAAGACTTCTCTTGGGTTGATCTGCGTGTCAATCCAATGGGTCAGTCAACGGGTTGACCGTGTCTGTCAGGTTCGAAGAGGGTAGCAAGGTATGGCAGAGCAACCTTGTCCAGGGCCATGGGAGGGAGGTGTCTCAGAGGTGACAGCTGTTGGAAGGACTGCCCGCAAGGCAAGACCCAGAAGAGAGAGGGCAGAGAAAGTACCGTGACGTCTCACTCCTGGACCCTTAGATTTTCTGCCACTGCCTCACGTTGGCTGAGCCCCCCTGCAGCCCGAGGGCAGGGGGCCCGGGTCAGGCCACAGACTCCAGGGTCCCGAGCAGGCAGGGGACAGTCCCTGAGCACTGCCAGTAGGTCTCCTGGTGTTTCTACCGCTTTTGTTTGATCGACATCACCTGCCAGGGTTCTAATAAAATCAGTCTTACGTAATCATCCTCTCCTGTGTTAACGGTGAAGTGTGCTCATTTACTCACTGGGACATAAATACAAGAGGACAAGGGTGGGGAACAAAATGGACATTTTTAGAAGCTTTCCATATGCCTTTCCTGGCCGACACGCTCACGGAGTTGACTCACATACTACACCCGTGAGGCCAGAATGGGAGCTCCCGAGTCGCAGCTGGAGATGCTCCCCAGGACGCACACGCGTCGGTGAGGCAGGAGGGGAGCCGGGACGAGAACCCACTGCTGTCAGGCTGCCACCCTTGTCGGGCTGATCTGTCTACTGTTCTCCGAAAACTCAAACACGAGGTGGCCAGTGCCGGTGAATCGGGCTTTGTTTATTTTTGTTTTTTTGGGCTCCTTACATTGAGATGATCACGCACCGAGAGAAGTATCACAGACACTGTGCAGGGTCCCCCTACGCCCCTGGCCCAGCTCCTCCTAACCATAGATAGTGTCTCCGTCACCGGAGCAGGGCGATCACACCGAGACCCAGCGTTGGGGCGGTAGCATTTGCCAGACCACGGGCTTTATCTGCACAGCGCGAGTCTCCCACTCAAGTCACCTCTGTGTGGCAACGACCATCCCGGGATTCCACATCACACCGAGCTGCAATGTGTCTTTAAGCCTCGGCCGCTCTGGGACAGTCCCCCCTCTGTCCTTGTCTTGCGTGACCTCCACCGCCACTTTTGAGGAATCGGGAACAGATCTATCACGGGATGTCTCTCAATGGGGGTCTGCCTGCTGTTCTGTCATAATTAGACTGAGCCTGTGTTTCACGGGGGGGCATGCCACAGAGGGGATGGGCCCTTCTCAGTGCATCGTGTCAGCCGTACCCCATGTCAGTGTGACCCACTACTCATGTTACTGACCTTGATCGCTTGATTAAGGTTGTGTCCCCCAGTTCTCCACTGTGAAGTCAAAACGTTCCCTTTTAATCAATACATATTTAACTTGAGGGTACCTATGCAAACATGCGTAGATCATATGTATGCTTTTATTTGAACTTCCACATGCTAAAATGTGAAAAGAAGACAATATCTACTTGATGGGTCGTATCAGTTTGCAAGGGCCACCATACCAAGATACCGCAGGCTGGGGGCTTACACAGCAGAAATGTATTTTCTTACAGTTTTGGGAGATAGGAGTCTGAGATCGAGGCGTGGACAATGGTGGTTTTTCCCAAAGCCTCTCTCCTTGGCTTGCAATTGGCCATTCTCTCCCGCGTCCCATGTGGCCTTCCCTCTGTGCACAGGCTCCTGGGGTTTCTCTCTCTTCTTATAGGTCATATTGGATGAGAGCCCATCCTAATCGCCTCTGTAAAGGTCCCGTCTCCAGTCATATTCCATATTCTGATGTGATCATCACTGAATTTTGGGAAGGGCACCGTTCAACCCATAAAATGTGTGTGTGTGTAGAAAAAATAAGTAGATAAGTAGGTAGGTTGATACGGGGGGTGTGTGCACACGTGTGCGTTTACAGGCATCTCTGTGGTTTAAATATACTGGAACGCACGGCAAAGGTCAACATCAAATTCAGCCCACCAGCAGCCTGTGGCAGGAAACCGGGGAGAGAAACGGAACCAGGAATAGTTAGGCAGGTTCCACGGACACCATTTGTACCACTGCGTTTCTTAGGCTGAGTATGAGAGACACAGGTTCTCATGACGTTAAGTTGTGCACTTTAAAAACTCTCTGAAATAGTAGTGAGCACGTGGCTAGCCATCTTCTCCACAAAAGGTGGGGAAAGACAGGGGAAAAGATAACCCAGAATTGTTCTCCGAAACATGATTTTTGATAGAAGCACTCATATTTTGGAAGGGAAATTAAACTCAACACACTTCTCACACGCTGCCTATGAAGAGGGAGGCGGGTCTGTACACAGGCACGGAGTGAGTCGGGCTGCTGGAGTTCAAGGCCGCAGATCAGACCTTTCTCAGAGAGTGCGGCCGGGCTCCTTCCATATCTGCAGTAGCCCTTCTGGCCCGACAGCAAGCTTGGGCGGCCACACAGCAGGGCACCGGGGACCACTAGGCTCTAACTGTTCCCAAGCCCCTGTGTCTGAGGACGGCTGGTCTCTGCCCATATCCTAAGCGCAGCCTGGGCACGGGGTGCAGATGACATTCATCAGGCAGTTCCCGAGCAGCAGAGCCTAGTTAAATAACACGCTTGGTGTTTCGACTGCCAACTCTTCTCCTAATTATTTCTGAGACATCCTTTGGATAGACCCTGCCGTCTATCATCTCGTCTGCTGTTGCTCCGTAAAAGTTCCATAAACGACCTGGCGGGTTGATAAGCTGTGGGCCGGGTCTGTGGGGTGGACGCGTGCATTTCTCTGTGTGTGTTTACCTCCGCCGAGCACAGTGCACCTGCTCTCTGCTCAGATGCCACCAGCTGATTTCTAAAATGACAGAAGTAACAGGGAAGAGTGTACGTGCGGATTTGCTTTATACTGGGGGGTGGGAATGGGGAAGGTGTCTCAATTGGGAGCCATGCAAAACAGGTGTTGAGGTATAACGCTCCACTCGGACTAGGCCTTTGGCCCTAGCCCAAATCTCCATGTTTGGCTCCCTTTCTCCCGCCATGCTAACGTTTTTTCGCTGGTTTTGTGATTAATTTATTTTTATTTTAATTAATTTTATTAATTTAATTTATTTAATTTTGACAGACAGAGAGAGAGAGAGAGGGGGAGGGACAGAGAGAGGGGGAGCGAGAGAATCCCAAGCGCTGTCAGAAAGGAGCCTGACACGGGGCTGGAACTCATGAACTGTGAGATCATGACCTGAGCCAAAATCAAGAGTCAGATGTTTAACCGACTGAGCCACCCAGGCGCCCCAGTATTAACCTATTTAAATGCACGTCCCTGCATCGTCACCAACTGTGTCCTCACCCCACCAGAGTCTTTATGCTTTCGCATCCCTCTCCCCCGGGCACCACCGCTGATATTTTTCTTTTTCTTCTAAGTCCAAACCAGAGTCTGCTTTCTCTGACAGGTGGACCATCCACCGAACAGTTTTCTGTGAACCCCCAAGAATTACTCTTTTATGACATTTCTAACGCTCGTATCCTTCTGTCTTGAATTACAGTTAAGTTTTGCACCCTCAATTAATTCAGAAACTCTTTATCAAGAGCCCACCCTCCATTCGCTGGGCCCCGGGAATGCGGGGTTGACCATAATGCCTGCCACCGAGGAGGTTGCTGTCTAGTGAGGAAGGCAGTGACCACAAATAAAAATAATCAGAAACACCAAGCGCTCTGAAGGAATCTAGTAGGTCCCTGACAATGACAACAAAAGAGGGGAGCGATGTATAGGAATGATTGGGAAAGTTTGTAAAAAAAAAAAATGGCAAGGAGGGATTTCAGCTGAGGGATTAAAAGAATTGATGTGTTATTTGCTGGGTGGGGACCATTTTGGTGAGGAACAGGACACCCGGTGGCTTTAGAGCAAAAAGGACCATGGCGTGTGCAGTAGTTAAAAGTTTAAGAGATGATAATGTGCAGGAATGGTAAGTAATGAGCTTCAACAGTTGGGCGGCCGTCACCCCCTAAACAGGACTTATAAGCCAAGGCACTGTGTGTGGACCGCTTTCTAAGTCTGATGGGTAACAGAATGTTCAAAACTGAGAACTGAGCACGTGTGAACTACACACCAACTGGCCTCCTCTACAAAAACACTACAGTCTCTTAGAAGTACAAGACAAACAACATGCTGTATAACAGTTTAATAAGACTGAGACAAAAATGGGGAAAACAGGGAGAACTTGTAGCCACAGGAACGAGAGGTGGTCAAGTCCTGGCATCTCAGGGATCTATTACTGTATAAGAAACTGCCCTAAAACTAGGTTGTTGGGGGAAAAAATTACTATTTATCACAAATCTGTGAGTTGGCTGGGCTCAGCTGGGTGGTTCTGTGCAACCCCCTCCCCCCACCCCACCCCCACCACCATCAACTGGTATGGCTGAAGTCATGTATAAGACTGCATTCCTCTGGAGATCTGTAGGGACTTGACCCCCAGATGGCCTCTAATCTCCAAGAACCACTCTCTGCATGCCTTCTGCTGTGAGGCCACGCAGTCCAGCGAGAGCATATTTAAAGCAAGGCAGCTAGCTTCCAGAAAGCAAAGTTAAAACTGCCAGGACTTTAAGGGTGGGTCTGAAGCTGGCCCAGTATCATTTCTGACCCATTGAATTAGTCAAATCAAGTCACAGGGCAGTTTGGATTCAAGGGAAGCAGGATTAGACCCCATCTCTTAATGGTAGGATTCAAAATGAATTCACGACCACCTTTAATTAATTCACTGCAATAGAGTTCCTGACAGAGGGTAAATACATTTAATAAACTATAAATAAATAGCATGATCTAAAATTTTTTTTAAGGTATGTTTTAAAAAGTTAGCAGGTAAAGAAAGCAAAACATTCATAAAAAGGGGAAGAGGTGTTATAAAAATGCACATTTGAAGGGTGCCTGGGTGGCTCAGTTAGTTAAGCATCCAACTCTTGATTTTGGCTCAGGTCATGATCTCATGGTTCATGGATCGAACCCTACATCAGGCTCCATGCTGACAGCTCAGAACCTGCTTGGAATTCTCTGTCTCTCCCTCTCTCTGCCCACCCTCAAAATAAATAAATAAACAAAAAATGCACCCTTGAAAATCAACTAAGCAGAAATTTCATAAATGAAAAAGAGAATTATGGCAATTAATTTAAAATGAAAATATTCAAAGGATGAGGTAAACATTAGACTAAATACAGTTGAAGAAAGACTTAGCGGATCGAATGAATGAAAGCATGAAGTCTCACCGTTTGCAACAACACGGATGGACCTAGAGGCTGCTGTGCTAAGTGAAATAAGTCAGACAGAGAAAGACAGATACCCATGATTTCACTTATATGTAGAATCTATAAAAAGCAAACCAACCAACCAACGAGCCAACAAACAAAAAATGGATTCTTCAATACCGAGAACAAACTAGTCGTTGCCAGAGGGGAGATGAATGGCAGGGACAAGGGAAATAGACAAAAGAGGTTAAGAAGCACAAAGCTCCAGTTATAAAATAAATAAGTCATGGAGGTGAAAAGTACAACATAGGGGAGCCAGTTGATAATACTGTAGTAACTTTGTATGGTGACAGACGATAGCTATCTGATATGATAGTTATCGAGGTGAGCATTGAGTAGTGTATAGAATTGTTGAATCGCTATGCTGTACACATGAAAATAAAGTAACACTCTGTGTCAACTCTACCAAAAAACACCCAAATAAAAAATAAAACTCCCCAAAACTTAATGAATTCAAAGAGAAATCTAATGAAAGTAACCCAAAACCGATGGCAAATACAGAAAGTCAATTCAGAGAAGTGTTGAACAGAATGAGGAGGTGTGACATACAATTAACAGAAGGAAAGAACAGAGTCTTTGCTAGAGAGATAATATCAGTAAACCTAATGGCTAAGAATTTTCCTGAATTGGAGGAAGATCCTTCAGACTGCAAAGAGTACCATCAGTCCTGAATGGGATAAGTAAAATATAAGTCCCATGCCTAGTCCTCCATGGTAAACATAAAATCATTACAATTAAGAGAGAGATCTTGGGGTGCCGGGGTGAGTCGGTCTGTTAAGCGTCTGACTCTTGGTTTTGGCTCAGGTCATGATCTCACAGTTTTGTGAGTCTGAGCCTCCTGTTGGGCTCTGTGCCCACAGCATGGAATCTGCTTGGGATTTTCTCTCTCTCCCTCTCTCTCTGCCCCTGTGCTGCTCATGCTGTCTCTGTCTCTCTCAAAAATAAATAAGTAAACTTTAAAAAAGAGAGATCTTTAAAAATATTAACAAGATAGATTATCCTCAAATCAACAACAGGGTTTTCATCAGGAACAATAGAAGAGAGAAGGAAATTCATTATAGTTTCAAGGCAGTAACAAGAAAAGAAGAAGAAAAAAAGAGCCAAGTCAAAATTTTATAGTTAGCCCAACTATCAGTTTAGAGTGGGTGAGAGCAGCTGAAAACAGCCCGAGTCTAGGATGGTTTAGTGTCCATTCACAGAAGCGTGGCAAAGTAGCGACAGAAGGATGTGCTTCAACAAGAAGGACGATGAACACGGGTGTGAACGGAAAGCAAGAATGGGGATCACAGCAGCACAGGTGTTCACGCTGACGGGGTAAATGAGTTTTAGCATAACAAACTTATTTGGAGGTGCAAAGAGTAAGATTAAATTAAGAGGGTTATATTAGAGCCACCTGGAAGACAGAAGGTAGATCAAGCTTTCTACGATCTTCTTCTGGTTTTGCAGAAGGAAGGGGGTTTTGATTAAGTGGGTACCTTCGGAGAAAAATAAAGATGGAATTTGCATTTTATACATGTAACGGGGACCACTAGAAGAATGGAGACATAAGACAAGCACACACAAGTCTCACTTAACATTTCGTGGGTGCCCAAAATATAACCATACCACATATGTAATCTCATAAAATAGTGTTATTTGACTTCTGTATTCACCCCTCAGTCTTTTCAGTCACGTGGGACTATTTCTCTGAATTTCATCAAATGTTTCTCCAGATGTACTTTCTATTGCATAACACACTCTGCATTTATTAAGTTTCCATTATTTACAAAGCAAATTAGATGCCTTACTACTCCATCTCTATCACAACATTCCTGAAAATATATAATTATTTCATGACAAAACCCAAGGCTTAGTGGGGTTGTGCCCGGTCACGAAGTTTCTAAGCACAAGCTTGGTCTCTCGACCACTTGTCTTATTCCAGAGCCCACTTGTTTCCAGCTCACAAGGTGGACTCTAAATTAAGGCAGCAGCTTATTGAAGACTGACATGATCTCTTCCTCCAAGTGAGGGTCTTAAATGCAATGGAGCCAAGGTGGGAAGTTGGTTTTATGGACACACTATTGCTCTCAGACAACTTGGAACCCATATGCATCATGACAAACTTCTTTTTTCCAAATCTGAGATCCATGAACTAGACCCAATAGTCACCACCTCACGCTTTTATTCATTGATGCATTCAACCATCTGGATACCTCAGCTGTCATTTTCAAGAGGGGGGTCAAGAAGGCAAGACCTCACTAAGGTAGGATCTTGTAGTTTCATAGGCTCTGAGCTGAAAGTCTTCCTGAAATAATCAAGTACAATTTTCTCATTTAACACAAAAGGAAACCTGGACCCGGGGAGGGCAGGTCTTTTGTGCAAGGGCACGTGTGCACTTAGCAGTTGGAGTGAAAGAAATTCCATGGTGTGTGATTTTATCTACTGCTATTGATGTGTATCTTAGGGTGTCGGGCACCTCCTCCAGTGCCTAAAACCCTGCTGTTAGAGATGCATTCCTTTGTGTGGAAAGCCCAGTGAATGTGGGAAGCCTCCTGTAATGTCAGTAACAAAGTAGCCCAATAAACCATCCAATTGTTATCACCCTAATGTGAATTAGTCTGTTAGGAATAACACACTCTTAACCTAGTGAATCTCTGACATAATTACAAGTTCTTGGATTTCAGACCAAGAACATACAGGCTTTGGAGTCAGGCAGCCTTGGAGGTATTCATTCTCCCTCTTCCCTGCTGTGGTCCTGGCCACATCACTGACCCTCTCTATGTCTCCCCAATTTTCCCCCATAAAAATGAAGAAAAATGCATTTCCCATAAATGGTAACTGTGAATATTTAAGTTAGGTCATATGTTTAAAGTCTTAGCTTAGTACATACTCAGGAATGGGGTGCATTTTTCTTTTTTGCCATGTGCTAAAGTCCATAAAGGGAAAAGGGGGGCTTTGATGGGTTGTGAGTTTCTCGTTGCTGGAGGTATTCGAGCACACGGTAGGTCATGCCTTCTCAGGACATACCCAGTACAGTGCCGATCACACTTTAGGTAGGCTCTCAGGGAGTGCTTGTGTGATGTAAACTTGATGAGCTTTCGCCTCCAAGTTCATCAGCACCGTCACCACACAGTTTATCCCGTGACCACTCATTCCTACATGAAATGTTGGGGGACATGCCGCGCATGCTTGGGGACCGGTCTTCCCCCGCGAATTTGCACTACCTGCGGGCGACTGCTGGCTCGGACCACACCGACGGTGCAGCTCTTCCTAGGTCTGTGCGTGGGCCCTATGCCAGGAGTGACAAACGTGGGTGTTTCCCAGGGCCATCCAGGTCAGATCCAGAGGTAGTCCAAGCACAAGGCAACGGAGACGAGCAGAGATTGAGAACAACCAGAGATCACAAGTTCCTTGTAGAGGGACAGCTCGTTGCTACAGAGGGGGGAACAGTGCTGCCAGACCTTTTTATGCTTCAAGAGGAGCCCGACTTCCAGGGCTGGTGACGAATTCGGAGGCAAAGCAATAACATCAATAACTGCATGAGCTCAGTGTGAAGTGTTTGCAAGTGAGTTTGTAACGTCACCTCCCCAGCCTTTCCAGGCTGCTCCCCTGGAAACATTGTCTGTTGAGATGGCAGAGTGTGATGGGAGGTTGTCTTTTCGCGGCTGAGACGCATTCGCCTTTTGACTCTGGGAAGGTAGGTTTGTCCACAGAGAGTGGTAATTTGCCACACGGTATTTCACTGCCCTACACTGGAATGCTTAATCCCGCGGGGTCCCTCACGAGCCATCATGTCAAAAGCGAATTGTAGATTTTCAAGCCTTGTGCAAAAAAACTTCTTTTGATTAAAGTTAATGATGCCGGTAACTTCTGCAGTGAACTGGCAGAAGCAGAATGTTCACTTTTACGTCTCGAGCTGGGAGAGGCGTTCAGCGGGTGTCTCTTTTTCCTGCATAAGAGCGAATTATAAAGAAAGTAAAGATGACGTGCACCGAGAGACATGCTAGGCAAACATTCTCACTGCCACAGGTAGGTCACCTCATCTTCGGAGTCAACTGCTCCAGTGTGGTGATACCTGATTTTCTTATTAAAATTCTTTTTTTTTAATCCCGTGGTCTGTTTCATTGACTTCAAACACTTGACTTCCATTGACTTCGGAGAGGTTTCTAGATGTGCATTTATAAATGATTATAGTGCTGTCCAGCAGAACAACTGAGAAGTATTTTAATCACTATTTTTATCACTTTTTTATTCCAGAGTTAAAAAAAAATTAATAACAGACAAGAACATAAAAACCCTATGACGGCGAAGGAGACAGAATGTTTTTCAATAATTATTCAGGCCAGTAAGATTTCAAAGACTGATGAACTAGCTGGTGTAAGCTGCATGGTCTTAGTGGGAAAAATAATCAACGAAAAAACGTCAGATTTGGAATCATGCCATTCTTGGATCTAAGTTCTGATTCTGCTGCTACACGTGCGTGTGACATTGGAGGTTTTACTTAATGACCCCGAGTCTCCATTTTCACACTGGAAGGAAGGGTGGGGTGGGAACACGTCCCAAGAGGGCAGAGGGAAGGTTCGATGTGGTGAAGCATGTGCGTTCTGGGGCAGCAGCAGCGGGCCCCGGGGGGTGTGCAGGGCCAGGGGAAGAGAGAATGGACAGAGCGCTGCCTGGACAGCCTCTCTCTGGGGGCTTATCTTCAACATGGGGAATGCCATTGACTCAGGCTTTTGACAAGCTGGCTACTTTTCCTTCAGCCACGTAGAAATGGAAAACGCTCCCTTGGGAGAGCAAGACAGGGACTTCTCCATTCCGATGACTCCCAGGAGCCAGTGCCTGTGCCTCTTTGCCTGTTCCTTCTCCTTCCATGCTTCGAAAGCTTCCTTCCTTTTCTTTCAACACCCATGATGAGCACACCCACTGCTGACCCTGCTGTCTCTTCTCATTCTCCGCACTGTCTCTGTAGGGGCACAGAAGGTGCTCAGCAACTGTTTTGGTATGGATGGAGTCTTCTCGGTGCCTCTTTCTCTGACCGGCCTCCCCGATCCAGGCTCCTGTCCACCGTGTGTCCCCCTGTGTCCTCAACCTAGTTCATCCTTCTAGTTAGCAGGGATCACTGGCTGTTGTGGTTTTCCGTTGTCCCATAGCCTCTGCCGGGCTGTGCTCCCGGGGAGCCAGAGCTGCTCTTGCCAGAGTCTGTGTCCCCTCCTTCCAGAAGTGTCCTTCTTCATAGTTGGCATGTCAACTTTAGTCGAATTTAGGTAGACCAAAAGTCTAGAGACCCAGGTTAAATAGATGATCTTTCAGAGTGAGAATTAGACTCCCCATCCCCTTGAAAAAAAATTTTACCTTCAGGCTCTTTTGCTTCAGGGTTTTCCATGTCCTAGAAAGGAGTCAGCCTCAGCCACGTTCCTAGGGCAACCCTCCCCACCCCCACACACCCCCCTCCCCCCGGCTGGAACCAGACCAAGGCCCTGAGCAGGGTAGCAGTCCATGCTGGGAAGGATGGGAATTCCCCTGGGACAGGAACTATGGGGCACAGGGTGGTGGCGGTGGTGGCAGCTCATCCCCACCCAAAGGCAAGCAACCCAAAGGCAAGCAACCGGTGCCTTTGGAACAGTCATGAGGATTAAGTAAATGATAAAACCAGCTTATATATGGCAAAGGTAAAGAAGATAACCTTGCAGATGCCAATTTGTCTTTTTCACCGAACGTTTTAACTCACCCGAGGTCCAGAAGGGTGTCAGCAGTATAGACAAACTGTGGCAATCTCGCGCAGCTGATGATGTATACGGTGATCTCCTGCATTCGGAGAAGGAATTGGGCTTTTAATTGATTGAAAATAAAGTTTTGAGGCTTGTAAAGTTTGTTGCCTCACGCATCACCCATTGGGATTGTCTTCTGACGAAGTAATTCAATGTGAATGAAATCTTTAACTCATAACCCTAATAATTAGGTTCAAAATCCTGAGGCTTGAAAAGGTACATTGTCACAAGGAAGAACAAACACACGCAGTCGCTGTTAAGTATTCCTCCACTAATTCAACAAATATTTATCCAGCACCAAACTTTCGTGCCCGGCACCGAGCGAGGCTTTGAGTTATGTACAGGAGATAATAAAAACAGGCCTGGTTCTTGCTTCTGTATAGCTTCTTATTTAGGATAAAAGAAAGATATTAAATAAATAAACACAAATGAATACATAAATGAAGTTTATGGTAAGTGTTGTGAAGGGAAACTATATGTACTTAGAGGGCAGGCAGTGTAACTGATTGCAGAAGTCTCCAGTTGCGGATTTTAAACAAACAGGAAATCACTGCATGCAAGGAGCACCCCCTTCTTTTTTGCTCCCTCAATCTCCATGCCGTCAATCTTTAATGTATGCACGAAGCCTGTCCCTCGTCCCTAGCACAATGCCCCTCAGTGTGCTGAAGTCACCTGTCGGTCCCTCGTTCCAGATCATGATCTCCGAGGGTCACGATAAGGACTGAGTTGTACTCATTTTTGAGTTCAGCAAGTGTTATAGGCCTGACGTGGAAAGCTACCCTCGATGGGTCGATGGATCTACACTTAAAAATTGAAGGAGTGTTGAAATGAGTACGTCCAACCCTCCATACAACAGGCATGGCTCTGGTTACAACATCAGTTTGCCAGTTTGAGTCACCGATTTGCCCATTCAGCCATGCTTTCCGGGAGGAAAGATTGGGTCGCTCCCAGTGAAAACCAGAACTGCCATCATAACCCCGACTGCAGGAAAGATTGCTGGGGAGCTGGACAGAGAGGACTGGGATGGCATTGGACGGCCTGTACCACCACCATTGGTTAATCTTGGGGGGTCATTGAAGGTACCAAGGGGCATGGCTATCAACCAATCAAGGGGGCAGGGTTGCGATCAACAAACAGACTCAGTTCCCCATGTCAACTATGGGACAAGTGATAGCTGTTCTGTCTTCCGTTGAGCGAGGTGGGTGGGTGAGTCATTTCCACAGACAGTGTGGTGTCATTTAAAGATTCCCAGACTTGGCCTTAGAAAAGATGAATTCAAAGCCTGAGATTTTTCCTAAAGCAAGTTCTGTGAACTTAGCAGTCACTTTATCTTGCCGAGACTTAGATCTCTTATCTGTCAAAGGAAAGTAGCAAATATACACAATACAGAGGTTTTGTTGTTGTTGTTTTGTGAGAACCAGATGAAATAATAAATATAAAAGCATTTTGTTAATGGAACGTACGTTCTAAATTTCAAGATATTTCTCCCACTCTTGTTGCGAGCCATTCCCCGCTCCCCCCAAAACAAATCCAAGAAGAACAAAACAAAACAAAACCCTTTTCTCTGCAGCTGAATTATTTCTCCTTTTGAAATTCCCAAGCCATAGTAAAGTGCCTGAGAAGTGGCAGGTGCTCAGTAACTGGCTGTGGCATGAGAGAATTAATAAAGAACTCATGATACATTTGCACGGCAGCTGTTTGGGATTAGTGGGAATTTCTGAGGCCCCATGAAGTTGCAGGGCTCAATCCATAGGTGAAAAACATGACCTTGTGTCCTCACTCGCCATTCCCAAACCCACACGGGATGTGCCTTCTCTCAGGCCTGGGCCTCTGCTAGCCATTCGTTCCAATCAAGTCTGAGCTGTAACAACATGGCGGTAGACCCCACCTGTGCCGTGGAGAACGAGTAGATTCTAGGACCAGTTCCACTGTTTGCTTAGCTGTGAGATGATCAGCAAACTAAAAAAACAAAACAAACTTGACGACCAACTCAATATCCACTACCTAACTACAATTTCTAGACTGAATATTGCTTCATTATACTACGTCATATGTGCCTTTGAACCACAGGGCTGGGATCTGTGAGACTTTTTAAAAAGTTTTATGATTACATAAAATTTTGTTGAATATGAATAAGGTTTTATGATAAAATACATCTGTTCCTTGTTCCACTGTTCCTCATTTCGCTTCATTTCTTCCTCAGAGGCAACTGTTTTCATTTTTTTAAGCTTTTTCTGAATCTTTAAAAATATGTATATGCCTGCCATCTTTAATTAATCCATTTTTGATATTATCTATCTAGTTTGAATTATGACAGATACACATTTGGTTCTGTTATACCATCATTCCCTTCTTTTCTCTCCCCAGTCCTCCCAAATCGTAATTTTGAAAATTTTGGTCAAATCAGTATTTAGTGTTCTTAATATTAGGTATGCAAATATTATGCAGAGGTGAATGTTGTAGTATATTATGGTTATATTTCCTTTATGTTTTTCCTGAAGTTGATAATTGTTTTGTATTTCGGGAGGGATTTTTATACTCTTCAACATCTTTCAACATCTTCCTCTTATGCCATTTCTGCAAGGTGAGTCACACCAAGTAATTTATCAGTTCATATTTTATTTCTTGGAGACACTCTGGGAGACCCCATTCTCTTCTTTCAGGACCGGATGCTCCCTAGGTCACCTGCTCTGACCCTGGGTTTCCCATCCCCAGCATCCTGGGAATTCCCCTTATCTTGAGTAGGAGTCCCACATTCTGCATTTTATGCCCGTTATTCTTTGCCAATGCCTATCTTTTGTTGGAGGATGTTTTCTAGTTGCTTCTTCAGGTTAGTGTATGATTTAATGCAAAAGACATAGTGACAACACCTCACTTGGTCTCTCTTGAGTCTTACGGTTTCCACCCAGCGAGGTTGCCTCCATGCCTATGAACAGTTGTTATCTGGGCTCTCCTTTTAGCACCATCCTGGAAACATTTTTCTTCTTTTATGTTGGGCTTCCTTTTCTGTATCCCATGTCTTCCTTTTCCTTGTTTTGCTTTCCCTACCAATTTTCTGAGGAAGTAAGTATGAGAGGTACATTTTTTGAGACCTAGCATGTCTGAAAATGTCTTTCATTGCATAAAATCTAGGTTGAAAATAATTCTCCTTCAGAAATTTGAAGCCATTATTCATTTTTTTTTAATTTTTTTTAACGTTTATTTATTTTTGAGACAGAGAGAGACAGAGCATGAACGGGGGAGGGTCAGAGAGAGGGAGACACAGAATCTGAAACAGGCTCCAGGCTCTGAGCTGTCAGCACAGAGCCCGACGTGGGGCTCGAACTCACGGACCACAAGATCATGACCCGAGCCGAAGTCGGCCGCTTAACTGACTGAGCCACCCAGGCCCCCCTCATTTTTTTTTTTTTAGATCTCAGGTTCTTTTTTGGGAAATCTGAACTCATTCTGATTTTTTTGATTCTTTTTAAACAAACTGTTTTTTCTCTGTGAACTCTTTTAGGCTTTTCTCTTTGTTCCTACTGTTCATGATAATGCTTCTTGGTGGCTATTTTGGACCATTATTGTTATAATAATGTTGCATAACAAATGGCTCCCAGTATCAGTGGCTTTTCTCACTCACGGGTCTGTAGGTCAACTACCTATGGCTCTGCATATGTTTATGGGTCAAATCCAGCTTCTCTGTTTATCATTTGGGACCCAGGCTGAAGGGATATCAGCTTGCTGAAGCACGATCTTCTCAGAGCATGAGGCAGGAGTTCATGGAGTCAAGTCAAATGACCCATGCACACTGAAAGCCGCTGGTCAGATGTGGAATATGTTAAATTCAGTTACATTTCACTGTCCAATGCAGGTCACATGGTCAGACCCTAAGTCAGAAAAGCAAAGAAGTTTTCCTGTCCATAGCGAAGCAAGGCCAGGTGAAGAAGGGAAGAAGAATGAATACTATACTACAATCTCCCACCGTGGGGATAGAGCTTCATTCACTGAATGGGTCGTGCTGGGCCCTCTCAATCTAGAAAGTCACGTCTTTCACTTCTGAGCAGTTCTTTTGAATAATTTTGTTCATGATTTCGTCCCATCTGTATTCTTGACTCTTCATTTCTAGAACTCCTATTTTCCCAGTGCCGTACCTCCAAATGTGCTCTGATTTTTTTTCTTCTTTGCTATTGTTACAGCTCTTAA
The DNA here is from genome assembly GCF_018350195.1 of Panthera tigris. Lineage (NCBI taxonomy): Eukaryota > Metazoa > Chordata > Mammalia > Carnivora > Felidae > Panthera > Panthera tigris. The sequence continues at coordinate 135,515,957 of NC_056662.1, read as the reverse complement.
GTCCTTTTTCTACTTTTCAAATCCCTTTTCTCTTCTGAATCTTCTTTCAAGTTTTCCATTTCTTCAATCATATACATACATATATATAACTATATGTATGTACATATGTATACACATATACATTATATGTGTATTATTTTTCAGGAGCTTTAGTTTTCTTCATTAAATGCCTTACTTTTTTGAAAGAAATAATAGAGTTTTGCTTATTGTTTTAATTTTAAATTTTTTTGTTTGTTTGTTTTTGAGAGGCAGATAGAGTGCAAGCAGAGGAGAGGCAGAGAGCGAGGGAGACACAGAATCCCAAGCAGCCTCCAGGCTCTGAGCCCTCTGTCAGCACAGAGCCTGATGCAAAGCTTGAACCCACAAACCATGAGATCGTGACCTGAGCCAAATTCAGGCAGATGCTTAACCAACTGAGCCACCCAGGCACTCCTTGTTTTGATTTTTCTCTCTGCATCATCTGTTTCTTCTAAGTTGTGCTTTCTATGTGTTTTGGTGTCTTTCATGCTAGAAGATTCCTTCAAGAGTCCTTGGTCATCTGCACATATTTTAAGACAGAGTATTAAGAAGTCAGGTGCAGACAGTAGGTGCCTGGGCAGGGTTTGCCAACTGGCCTGGGTGGGCCATGTTTTGGAGACCTCCTGATGGCTGTATTTCTAGAGTTTTCTTCTTAGGCTGACTAGGGTTTTGTAAAGAACACTTAGAGTCTCCTGCCTGAAGACAAAAGTTCGAATGTCATAGGAGCACAGAGGTGAGAGAGCTGGGAGCCTCAGACTACAGCACTCAGGAGGCTTACATCCACTCATTACTCTTATTTGATAAGGGTGCCCCACCACCTAATCTTCCAGTACCATCTTCAAAGAGTAAAATCCCCCAGTCTCCCTGGGGAAAAGTAGGACAGCTGCTCAGGGCACGGGGAGAGGAGTGCCTGGTGTTTTAAGGAGTTACGGAGCCTTCCGAGGATTCTTGCTATAGATGAAGTTGGGCCCACCGAAGGTCTAGATGAAGTTGGACCCCCCAAAGGTCTAGATGAAGTTGGACCCCCCGAAAGTCTAGATGAAGTTGGACCCCCCGAAGGTCTAGATGAAGTTGGACCCCCCGAAGGTCTAGATGAAGTTGGACCCCCCGAAGGTCTAGATGAAGTTGGGCCCCCGAAGGTCTAGATGAAGTTGGACCCCCCGAAGGTCTAGATGAAGTTGGACCCCCCGAAGGTCCAGGATCCACTTCTTGGATCTGCTGTGACAGTTATTCTTCACCCACTTGTCTTCCAGCTGCCAAAACATGGATTTGTCTCCTCTCCCACTCTCCCCATTTTTCAGGGTCTCTGTCTTTAAAAAAAAACAAAACCTTTCAACATAGTTTTAGAGGAAGAATAGGGAGAAGCAAAATAGACATGCATGTGTTCAAGCCACGGTTTTTACTTACAAGTAAGAATCATTTTTTAGATTCATCTTTTATCCAGATTCTTGTCACAAGGGCAACAGTAATGACATCTGCTTGAGACAACGTCAGCTGTGGAGGCTCAGCAGGAGAAAAATGGTGCGCTCCACGGCAGCAATCGCCAAGAAGCCCGATCCTTGAAAAGTATAACAAAAGCAGCGATCAGTTGTTGAATTACCGTCAGGGGTCAAACGCTGCCGTGGCTGACCTACCTATATTTTATCTAGTCCTCTGCAAACTCATTTTGCTTGTTTGTTTTATTGTATATGGAAGATCACAGGTAAAGAATTCATCCAGGATGCTCAGTCGGTCAGAGTGAATTGGGTTGGAATCCAGAACCTGGTTCAGAGACTTTTCCTCGTATTCCATCCGACTCTTCTATGTGTTAATTCATATGCCTTGTAGACAACTAAATAAAGGAACGCATTAGTAGAAGCGATGGGAGCCAGAGAGGGAGTCAAATCAGCAATTTCTTGACGATCTGTGTGGAGCAGAGGCATGATCAGAATGACGAAACAGGGTGATGGTTTCTTCCATCAGTGCCTTCTTTTTTTCTTTTTTTCCCCCCTATTTCTGTTATACTGAACCAGTCCTCCAGCCAATGCTGAGTTTCAGTTCTTCGGTGACGGATGAACTTTAGAGGAAAACCCCCTAAAACTGGTTGTCTTTTTAAGCATCCACAGAACTGCTTGATTTTCCCTGAATGCTTGAGGATGAAACCAACACCTGCCGATTCCTTCAACGAGAACACAGGAACTTCATATTTCATAGACTGTGGCCATCATGACCGCCACGCGGCCTGACTCCGTGATGAACGGAATTAAGCCCTGGCTTCCTTTGCTGAGTGTTAACAAAGGTCAACACCTGGACGTCTCAAGGACATCTCAAACTCCACACATCCGCTGCTGTCCTCGTCATCTCTCCTAACCTGCTCCCCCATACTTCCCACATCTTCACGGCACAGGCTGCATAAACTAGGAAAACCAGGAATGATCTTGAAATACTCCCATTTGTTATTCTCCCACATCGGATCCCATAAACAAATGTTCCAAATTTGACTATTTAAGTATTCTTCTTTACTGCCAGCACCCTAACATAAGCTCTCCTCTTTTCTCACCTACATTCTATGTCAACTAGTTTACCAGTGTCTTATGGTGGTTCCCTCTAGTTCGTTTTTTGCCCCGATAGCAAGAAAACTCTTTGATGTTTTTCCACCACTTTTCTGATAAAAATCAGATTCCTTAAGAACCAAGATGGCCCTGCTAACTCTGTCAGCTGCTTACCTTTCAGGATCTAACGTTTTCCACTTTCTTTGCTTTTTGCCCAGCCACCCTGGGCTTCTTTTAGGCATGCAAATGTGCTGGTTCGTCTCACCACAGGGCCTTTGAACATGCTCTTGCCACATTTTGAGAAGCTCTTGTCCGACCGCTTTGTCCAATTAACTCTACTTTTCCTTCAGACAACAGCTCAAAATTTTTTTTTTCTCAGACAGCTTCCTTGACTCCTTAGTTTGCCCATAATAAGACCTCATAGAAAATTTATTTTTCTTCAGAGAATTTATTTATATGAGAGATAATCACATATCTCTTGTTATGATTGTTTGCTTAACCTCTCTCATCAGTCAATGAAATCAGAATTTTCATTCCTTGTTATATTCTGTAGGAATATAACTGAGAGTCAATAAGTGCTTAATAAATATGGACTGAAATCCATGAGAGGGAGGGCCAAGCTCACTACCTTTATTGTAGTGGCAATCTAGCACAGTTAGGTGCTCAGTGAATACGTGCCTAAGTGGACGAGTGAGCAAAGGATTAAATAAAAGAACAAGATGTTTTGCTAAAGATAAGTTGAGGGCACGGAGGGAAGCATTCGGTTCAGCGGAGAGAAGGGGACGCCATCAGGATGCCTTCCCAGAGGCCAGGAGAGCAGAGCCAAGATGGGTCACTAGTTACCTGCCTGGGGATGAGGCAGCCTGAACACAGAGGGGGCCTGGTCTGCAGGGGAAATTCCAAATATTGCAGCCTGGTTAGGCCGTTGGATCTGAGAAAGGAAGGTATTTACTAGCCTGCCCCAAGCAAGACCCAGAAGAAGTGCAAAATAGTCCCCCCCGCAAAGATCTGACAACAGCAAGGACGGGTCCGGAAGAAAAAGGCCAGAGGAGCCTCCTGTTTGTGCGATCCGTGGCCCACACACCTTCGAGCTCCGCCAGCTTCTGGGGGTTTGATCAACACAGAGCTTCAGCCGGGCTGAGAAAGAGCCCCGATCTGCCCTGAAATGACGGGGGACCCCCAACGGAGCGAACGCGATTCGGCTCAGTGGGTAGAACGGAACGGGCGGTCGGAAGAACAGGCCTCAGGCTTACAAAATCAAGACAGAAAAACCTGGTGCCAGAGTAGCGTAGGGACTTACTACCCGTTTCAGCCTGGACCGTCAGAACAAGAGCTGGACAACATGCACCCTGAGCATTGCACCCAGGGTTCCTCTTGCACCCTGAGCATTGTTGGCACTCTAGTGACCACCGTGCTCCCCAGGTCCCCAGAGGCCCACGTGGATCCCCCCCCCACCCGCGCACACGGACCCAGGCAGCCGGGCCTTTACAGGGCGTCCATGCCTTGCCTTCTCCCCACTCCCTCCTCCTGGGGTGTGGGGCCTCCACCCACGCGGCCAGAGGCACCCCCAAATCACTGCCGCAGCTGCCGTGTTGCCCACTGTCACCTCCGGCCTTCCTTCCCGCTCTCCGCCTTCCAGATTCTTCTGGCCCGACACTCAAGCAGCCACGGTCTTTCTGTGCTGCCCCGGGCCCCCCCCCACCCCCACCCCGTGACCCCACACACAGGACCCCACCTTGCCCTGTCACTCACCCTCCCAAGCGTGTCTGCCTTGTGTTCTTAATGCCTCGATCTTAAATCAGAGAGATTTTACTCCAACGACTCTTTCGGTGTTAACAGCGACTCCATGCGAGCTGGGTGTGACCGAATTCAAAGGCGCACACGATTTCAACAGCAGGTCTAGATGTGCCCACCCCCACCTCGGTAAGAAACAGGGTGGTTTGTCGGAGAAGAGTTCAGGGGTAAAGCTTCACAGCTAGATCATGTTTCATAGCACGTACAGCCTACTTTATGTATGATTTTATTCTCAGAGCAAAGCAGAAGAGAAAAACCCGGGTTCTCCGTCGGGATGGTCAGATCTGCTTGGGGCCATTCTTGCCAATTCCGTGAGTTTGTCTTTTCGTTATTTATGTGGACTCGGGCTTTCCTAATGTCATCTTTGCTCACCAGCGACTCGTGTCCTTCCCATTTTCTGTCACTGCCCACCTGTTACTCTTTCTGATCAATGCCTCCATATTTAATCCCGTTTTCCCGCCACAAAGGCTGTCCTCCCACCCCCAACTCCCCCTACGTTCTCAGGCATGTCCGCGTCCTGGCCCCAAGGGCGCCTCTCCTCCAGCTGGTCCCAAAGAACCTTGCTCCCTCTCTCTCACTCTGCCTTGCCCTTGGCCAGCGAGTACCGAGAGCTTAGGCTCTCCCTGCCAGTGCTTGCGGCCACGTGTAAGGTCAAGGATCTGGAATGCCTGATGTCTTAGGTGGAGCCCAGGACAGGTGTCTGAGGAGCCCACGCCAGTGACAGAGACAATTGGAGGATACAGTCAGTTCAAGTTGAGATGCAGAAGGTTTGTCTCCATAGAGACGCATCCCCTGGAACCGCTCACACACCTTGACTCTTAGAGCTAATTGTGGACTGAAAACTGCCTACATTTATTGTCACATTTTAGGGTGTGTGTGTGTGTGTGTGTGCGTGTGCCTGCCTCTGTTAGCCTGGGCTGCAGTAACGAACACCATGGACTTTAGGTGGCCTAAATAACAAACCTATTGTCTCACAAGTCTGGAATTCCGAGATGGGGCGCCAGCCTGCTGGGGTCTGGGGGAGACTGCCATCTGCCTGCCTTATCCTCCACGGAGGTGGGGGGCAGAGAGCCTCTGTCATCGGGCTCCACCGCATGACCCCTCCCTTCCCAGAGGCCCCACCTGACACCGGAGACGGGGCGGAGGTGGACACATGAATCTGGGCGGAGCACAAACACCGGTTTGTACAAGTGTGTGTATGTGTGTGTGAGGTGTGTTTTCTTGAGGAGGGAGGTGAGTCCCTTCTCTACCAGCTCAGTCGTCAAGGCGTGCGACAAATGCACAAAACCTGGACACAGATGCATTTCTCTGCCTCTTACCATCTCCTCAAACTTGGGAAAGTCAAATAAGCTCGCTTCTTTCTTTCTTCTTTCTTTCTTTCTTTCTTTCTTTCTTTCATTTTCTTCCTTCCTTCTTTTTTCTCTTTCTTTCTTTCTTTCATTTTCTTTATTCCTTTCTTCCTTTCTTTTTCTTTCTTTCTTTCCTTCTTTTTTAATTTTTTCTTCCTTTTTCTTTCTTTCTTCCTTTCTTCCTTCCTTCCTTCCTTCCTTCCTTCCTCTTTCTCCCTTCCTCTTTCTTTCTTTCTTTCTTTCTTTCTTTCTTTCTTTCTTTTCCTTCCTTCCTTCCTTCCTTCCTTCCTTCCTTCCTTCCTTCCTTTTTCTCTTTCTTTCATTTCCTTTCTTTCTTTCTTCCTTCCACTCTTTTTTTTTTTTTTGAGAAAGAGAGAGAACATGAGAGACAGAGAGGCAGAGTGTTGGAGCAGGAGAACATAGGATTCAAAGAGACCTCTGCACCCACAGTAGAGAGCCCCATGTGGGGCTTGAACTCAGGAGCCGGGAGATCATGACCTGAGCCAAAGTCGGACGCTTAACCTACTGAGCCATCCAGGAGCCCCAGCAAACGATATTTCTAAGCCACTATTTAATTTTATATTTGCAAGGCATTTGAAAAACAAAGCAAAACTGTATTCAAATCCCATCATGTTAGAAAGAAAAGCCAGCCCACAGGATGTTAAGTAAGTGAAGTTATACAGAAAATGAATGACATAGTCAGGACTGAAAAACTTTGTTCTCTCAACCAGGCCCATGCTACTTTCTTTACCACTCTGTTTCTTCTCCATTTTTGGCCAGATATGCTTAAAAATAGGATTTGATGGCAACACATAAGCATTAGTAATTTAAATCTCCCCATTTAAAGATACAGCAAGAATAAACCAATGGTTCGGTAGCAACGTCGTATGATCCGCATTCATAAGAACTTTCCTGAACTGTCTGAAATTTTAGCATAATTTCTCCCCGTGTTTCCACCACATCATGGTTACCATCCAGAATCACTTGTACAGCTACAATAGCCTTTCAAAGGGGCTCCCTGGATGTTAGCAGGCATACAGGCCCCGCGTGAGACTTCTCTGCTTCCAAATCACCTGTGCTTTTCCATCTCTTTGAACAAAGCCCAGACATTTGTACCTGCCAGGGTGCGGTGCGATGCGGCTTTGGCCCCCTCTCAGCTTCGTCGAACGTTATGCTCCCTTTTGCCGCCTTATCTCTACTCACATGTGACTGTTTTCGATTCCTTTCCCGTGCCTACTGCCTACCAGCTGCTTCCTGGAATGTTCTACAACACGTGACTTCCTCCTGCTCATCCTTACACAGGGCTACACTAGATGGGCCACCTCTCTTCGACACGTTCACAGGATGCTGTACTATCTTTTGTCTGCTTTATGTGGTTGGGCATCTACGCTTTATGCTCTGCCAATGTTTGCGTGGCATTTGATCTTCACTCTACCTCCTAAGACCTAGAAGAGGGGGGGGGTGGTCAAGACTGTGCTCATACCCTCAGGGCTTGGAAGGCACTTGACACACAGCTGGAATTCGAAAGAATATTTCCTGGCTGACTTTCTGTCTTATCCCTTGTCAGCCTCTGCTGACTGTGAGGGACAGTTTTCTTGGCCTCAGATTCTCGAGCCAGCCCCATGACGGATTTGCTGTCTCCATTGTGTTGATTCCATATCTGACCCCTGTCTGCTTCTGCCTTCACCTTAGTGTGACCTACTAGGTTTTGCCATTTGTCCACCACCCCCATGATGCTTGGCCTTGACCAGTCCTGGCTTTGCTCACATCAGGGCCTCCTGGGAGGGGGACCTCGCCCATGTTTCCACTAGACAAGGCCCAGGACACCACTTTACCTCCTGGGTCACCGGCCCTTCCCTTCTTTCCATGAACCTCTGGTCTGTGTCCTGACAGCTTGGTGAGACACTGACAGCTACTTAAGATTCCGTTGGAGAAGAAAGGTCAACTTTAGGAAGAGTTCCCAGCTTGAGGTGGAGTGGTCAAAGCTCCAAATTGGGCACATTTTGGTAGATGTTAAACCATTTTAAGGTGTGGTCTGGGCATCCAACCACTATCATCAGAGCAACTGGTCCTGAGTTAGGAGAACGGGTTAAAGGTGAGGGACATACGAAATATTGTGACACCCAGAAATAGTAACCACCATGTGCCCAACCTATGGCATTTCATTTCCTCCTCACAATAATCGCACAGGGTAGGAGTTATTGTTCTCATTTTATAGCTTCTTATTTTTAGGAAGAGTATGGGAATGTGCCAAGGTCACATTTCTAGTGAGAGACAGCTGGCAAACTCATGCCTGCCTTCCCACCTATAAAAGTCAGTGGGAGAAGGGCACAGAGGCCTCAGGCCCACAGCCACTGTCATGACCAGGTCGCATTCTCCTTCCACGACACAGCAATGGGCTGGCCTCATCCACGGGTGACGGAGGGAGTGCAGAGTAAAACCGTGGTGAAAATAAGACAGTTGTAACAAAACCGAGTATCTGGGGGGCTGTGGAGCAGGGACATCTCTCGATCAGCTGATGGGGGGTAGGCTGGCCCAATCACACTAGGAGGCTTTCTGAACTTTCTAGAAAGCTAAACAAGGCAACTTCTAGTCTAGGGACGCACCCTAGAAACACTTACTCATGATCCAAGAAAGCATGAACAAAGATGTTGACACAAGCACTAACAGAATAGTGCATAATTACACCATGAGATAGTCACAAAATAGGAATACATGTACATCATTGCATCTGAATGAACCTCAGCTACACACATCAACACAAAGGAAGTTGAAAAACACTGTCTACGGGCGCCTGGGTGGCTCAGTAGGTTAAGGGTCCGACTTCGGCTCAGGTCATGATCTCATGGTCTGTGGGTTGGAGCCCCCTGTCGAGCTCTGTGCTGACAGCTCGGAGCCTGGAGCCTGCTTCGGATTCTGTGTCTCCCTCACTCTCTGTCCCTCCCCCACTCATGTTCTGTTTCTCTCTTTCTCAAAAATAAATATGAAAAGTAATTTAAGAAATACACAATGTCGAGTGACAAAAGCTAAGCTGCAGAATGATACAAACAGTATAATCAACTCAGGCAGTGTCATCTAAATGATATATACCAACCAGGAGACAGACAGCAGATAAGAAGCTTATGAAGGAAAGAAGGGAATCAAAAATACAATGGATCAGGAAGATGGAGTTTGTCACAGGAAGTGCCAACCGGACACTTCAAAATTATGGGTCAGATTCCCTAAATATTTTCAGACTTTTTCTTTTTTTCATAACAGGGAGGGAGAGGGAGCACGAGTAGGGGAGGGGCCGAGGGAGGGAGAGAGAGAGAATCCCAAGGAGGCTCTACACCGTCAACGCAGAGCCCAACACAGGGCTTGAACTCACGAACCACGAGATCCTGGGTCAGTCAGAGTTCCATTCCCAAACATCGTGCTGGCTATTTCTCAAGCACAGGTGTCTTTGTGTTTTTTTGTTTTTTCCTGCTATACTTAAATAATATGTAGTATGCGTACCCTTTGTACATGTGATATTCGATATTAAAAGTACAAAACTGCAAAAGATGTTTTGAACTTTCAGCAGTGCGCATTACAGACATAATATTACATAATTTATGCCACCGGGGAAGAAATCGCCTGGCCTTGTGTTTCCATAATTTATAACATTCTGACCGACTCGGTAAGCTAATGAAGTCTAGAGAGCCTTCGGTTCTATTAGGGATGTTGAGAAACCCGATTCCATCACATTAAATAAGTGGGAAGGCTCACCTCCCGCTCCGCTGGAAATCAGGGAGCCACAGACTCAGAACAAATCTCAGAGTTTATCGGGGTCAAGATGATACGCGATATTGGGAAAACAGTTGTACTGCCCTGTGCTTTTAACACCCCTCTGATGATCGGGTCTGACTTAAGTTATGTATTAAGTACGGAGGAGCATGGCCTACCTTAATTCGTTTCCTCAGCAATCATTTCCTCACTGCCTCCTACGTGCTTGGCACGGGAGTCAGGCGGTGGGGACTCGAGGGAAACGGGATGCGACCCATTTCTCAGGGAGACCATTGTGTGGTGGAGGAGGCAGGCCACACGACAAGAACACTGGATGCCGTTGGGTCAAGGATATGGTGGAGGCAAGGGGCTCTGCCAGCGTGAAGGACAAGTCCCCCTTCCAACCGGGGAGGGTGAAGGCAGACTTCTTGGAGAGGAGTAGTGACCAGGGGCCTGAGGAGGAAAGAGGGGGAACAGCCCTCCAGGAGAAGGTGCGAGAAAGGGGTCTTTCAAGAAAGGGACCGGTCGCGGAAAGGAAACGTGGCAAGAGCCGAGCAGGGCATGTCAAGGAAATGCCGACTTCCCGGATTTTGCCAGAGAACCTTTCATTGGGCCAATGATGGCAACAGAGGAGAGGACCCCGGAAGGATTTCTGACCTTGATATTTGTCCGGGTCTCGAAGAGTCCCACCTGGGAGTCCCTGGCGAGGAATCGGGAAGCAATTCACGTCCCGTGCTGCCACCTACACGCTGTGGGTCCTTGGGTAAGTCCCTTGAGAGTCACCGGCCGTCTTTTCGTTGTGCCCCTCCCCCCTCCCCAGCCACCCTGGGCACCTGGCCCCAGGAAGAGGGGCCGTGGGGTAACTGACCCGAGCCCTTCGGCGGGTGCAGCGTGGGGATTCGCGTAGGCCAGTGGGAGGCCAGGGCCAGTCTACGTCCAGGGATGACGGCCAGCGGGAATGTGGCCTAAACACTTCCTGCTGCTGAAGCCCCAGGAAGGGGAAAGGCGCTTAACCTCCTCCCGGAACCCGCGGGGAGCTGGTGGAGGGACCGCTCCCCTCTCCTCCTCACATCACAGCCGCTCGGACACGGTGGTGAAAACCGACTCTGCCAGCACGAGGGGGCGTCCGTGCAGGTTTGCCTGCTGGACTTGACTTGTTCAAATCAGTTTTAACTCCAGCTGAGCGTCCTCTCTGCAAGTATCACCTTCGTGCTGAAGGGTACCGTCGGGCGCTGTCCAGAGCAGTTGGTGTTCCTGGCTCCCTTTTATCTCAAATCTGAGTTTTTTGCAAGGCTCTCACTATTACTATTTTGGTAAGAAAACGCACCCTAAATAGCTCCATGGAGACTTAAATTAGTGTGTCTACTGTTTGCCAGGTGCTGTACCACGCGATTTGTAGACGTTATCTTCTAACATCTTCATAAAGATTTCACGCGCGCGTTACCATTAACCGCATTACAAGATAAAACAATTGCGGGGCCAGAGAGCTTGCCTGCTTTGCTCAAAGCCATACGATGTCCAAACAGGGGAGCAGAGGTCCAAGCCAGGTTAAGTAACCGGCACTCAGGGTTTTCTCCGGGGTCCACAAGGCCACCAAACGGAAGGGAGCACTGCGAATTAACAAGGTAAAGGATGCCACCCTCCTCGGTGTCGGAATACATCACCCTTTGCTCGGTAACCCGGGTCTAGCAGGAAAAGAACCTAAGGTTACTCAGAGAGACAAGCTTTGTCCCGACTGCACTGAGCCAGTGGCAAAAAGCGCCTTTTGGGGGTGAGAGAGCCCTGGGGCCAGCCTTGAGGGGGTCCTGGGGTGAAGCCGTTCACTGTACCGCATCCCAGGTGGAACGGGGCCTGGGAAGCCAAGAGGGGTGGGGGGCTTCCCACGCGGCCCCAGCTGTTCCTGCTGTTTTCTGGCAACAGGCCTCACGGAAGACTGAGCGGGTTCCTGACGCCCTGACTGCCTCCTTGCGAATTTCTAAGTTCGTAGTCCACAATATAAACTCATTTTGACGGGGACCCAGCGTAAGAAACGTGTGACATTTTGGGGGCACCTGGGTGGCTCAGTTGGTTGAGCATCCGACTCTTGATTGAGACGCAGGTCCTGATCCCAGGGTGTTGGGTGGAAGGCCCACATCGAGCTCTGCCCTAAGTGCAGAGCCTGCTTGGGATTCTCTCTCCCTCTCTCTCTGCCCCTCCCCTTCTCATGCTCTCTCTCTCTCTCTCAAAATAAATCAACATTTAAACACAAGAAAAAGAAAAATGTGACAGTGTTACCCATTGCACATGGATGCAAATCAAAGTTTCCCACATGCACACACACTCCTCTGACCCACACTAACGTCTTCTCTTTTTCCTATTTCTTTCTCTTATGCTCTATTGTATTTCATTTTGCAAGACTTCGGGTGCTCGGTGAACTGATTTCATGGCCCACTGGATCAAGGCCTGAAGTTTGGAAAAAATTGCTCTAGAGTAACTACGAAACCCCCTGAGTCCCTGAGGTAGCCTAGAAAAATCTCCGACCACCCTGCAGGTGAGCAGAGCTTGGCGATTTTGTCAGGGGCCGGTCGTCTTCACCCCTCTCCCCCCTGCAGATGTCCACAGGGAGCATGGGACACCACCTTATCTGCCTGCATGCCTCTCCCCTCGTGAGACGGACTTTCTGGATAACAGAGCCTGGACCTGATTCTTTTTACTAAATGCCGCACCCGGCCCATTGTGGAACATAGCAGGAGCCCAACACGTCTTTGCTGAATGAATGAACATGGGTCCTCCCTCTAAGCTGCCATATTGCGTGTGACAAGGGTGGGGTCTTTCACGTAGAATACAACAGAAGGCAGCATGAAATCCGTAGCTGTCTCGTACTCCATTGAAGCCACTCCCTGAACACAGGCGTGCACACCCTTCCTGACACCCTTCCCTGCTTTCCTTCACTCTGTAGAAATGTTCAGCGTCAAATATTCCGTAGATTTGGTTTACTATTTTGTTTATTGGCCCTCTTCTTCTTCCACAGAATATAAGTTCAGAGAAGTCAGGGATTTTAAAGTCTTTTTTTTTTTTTTTTTTTTCCTGGAACACTGGCAATTGACTCTTTCTTAGGCAGTCACTGTTCACTGAGCATTTGAAATTCAACCCAGGAATCTCCAGAGGCAGCTTGGGATCGACGACTCCTCTTGCTGGAGTAACCCACACCTGAGCGTTACCATGAAGAGGCCTCCGTGGGTCCCGACCGACTCTGTCCGCCGAGTGGCCATGCTATTCAATAGGCATTCGTCATGGCCATTTCAGATTCCAGCAAATTCTTGACCCACATTCTTTGGAGAAACTGGAGCCAGGACTAGAATAAGACAGGGGCTAATAATAGGAATCCCCTCCAACCAGCATTCTCTTAATATTTGTCCGGTACTTTTTAGGGGAGTGCCGTGTGAGAGAAGGGCACAGCAGCATTAATGAAAACAGTAGGATCCAACAGTAAGAGCTCACAGTTCAATAGCATTAGAGCCCTCGCACGCTCTTCGATGGGGCTTATCCGTATAGACGCCATGGATTTCTCGTGACAAATGCCTTCCCCTTCCCGCACTACCTCCCTCCATTATGCTCCCTCTCCTTCCTGTACACCACTCACTCCATATCATACACTGAGTATCTCAAAGAGCTCACGGTATAATGGGACAAAAATTCAAGTGCAAAGCACGGTGTGGGCAGAGCCGTTACGGGCAGATAAAAGGTTAAAGACGGAGCCTGCTACTTAGAAAACGAAAGGCCCTGTGTAAATAGCAAACTATTTTCATTTGGTTTTCAGGCCGGTTGGGTCTCAGAGCCCTGGAGAGAGCCGAGAAAAGAGACAGGACTGCTTTCGTAAGGTTTATCGATGTGCATATCCGACGCGGCATTTAAGGTTGTAATCATTTAGAGAATAAAAACAGACATCTGCATTCTTCTCCTTCAAACAGAAGTGCCCAAGTGTGGAATATGCCAGATGATGCTGTTACTTTATTCAATTGATCGAATGGTTTGATCGATAGGTAGAAGATTGAAAAAAAGAAATCAATATACACAGGGAGAATTTAAAACTCTGTTTATATAATCAATTGATTAGGGGGATTGATTTGAAAGGTACAAGCACAAGGAAGGGGCTTAGAAGGAAAGCAGGAGAAAAGCATTCCATGCCTTTCAGTGAAGACAGATAAATGTGGACAGGGGTGCTCGGCGTAGAATAAATATGGAAAACGCAAAATCCAGAGTAGAGTCCAGGTTTTTAGAAAGAGGTGCTTTCGACAGACAGGCAGGATACGATATATTGTAAACGCATAAATATTCTCGTTGTCGTTTCTAGTTGCTTCTCTTACCAGGCAGCACTAAGCAGGGGAAACGGCTGGCAGCTTTATTTAGAAGCTTACATCAGTCACAGTCCCTAGTTAAGAGCAGCAGAGAACAACTCTACCTGATATAAGCAGAAAAGGAATTCTCTGTGAGGATGCCGGATCGATACCCTGAATCAAACATTCAGCCAACACAGCACCGCAGATCGGGGCTGGGTCATCCAGGCCTAAACGGCCTGGCTAAAAATTCCTCCCAAATGTTACCGGTTTTCCTTGTGAAAACATGCCTCCCGTGGGTACTAAAACCTTGAACTCAGCAGAACCTAGAGTCACAGAGTGAGGAATCAGATGCTTCTGAGTTTATCACCAAATGTGCCAATAAGGGGCCACTCCCATCCCCCCTGGGGTTCTAGAACCCCACGGACTGGGAACGGGGGCTGTGGTATTGCTGGGGAATCCCGTTGACATCAACCCATTATGTTCTCTCTCTCTCCGGAGTACAATTTTTTGGTTGAAGACAGGTTATGGAGCCCACCAGGACGGTGTTAAACCCCCTATGTGCCAGGAAAAGCGGCCACTGTCATTTGCGTGTCTGACCCCAATGGAACTTTTTGTTATCTTTAAGTCAGAAAAAAGACTACAGAAGTTAAGAGTAAAGGGATGGGGAAACCAATTTTACTAAACATTTTAATAAGAATTTAAACGTAGCCTCCCTTTTTTCCCCAAGTACATTTTGGCACGCACATATCAAAAAGTAGGAAAGAATACAGTCACGGGCGCCTGGGTGGCTCAGTCACTTAGGTGACTGACTACGGCTCGGGTCATGATCTCACAGTTTGTGAGTCCGAGCCCCGCATCGGGTTCTGTGCTGATAGCTTAGAGCCTGGAGCCTGATTCCGATTCTGTGTCTCCCTCTCTCTCTCTCTGTCCCTCCCTTGCTCGTTCTCTGTCTCTGTCTCTCAAAAATAAATAAAAAGTTAAAAAAAAATTTTTTTTAAATAAAGTATATTGTCACATGTCTTTTTGACAAAGCGAGGTGGCCCAGGCTGTTGGCATACGGCCTAGAGGGAGGAAGTCTTCCTGTTGGTAACAATTCCACATTTCCCTCTGAAACCTGCTAATATGAGATTTCACTTGTACAGTCCACGGCATAATCCACATCAGAGTCCAGAGCGGAGCTGCTCGTTACGTATGGCTCTTGACGGTCAAAGCACGTGAGACGAAATACAGTACAAGTGCAATTCCTTGGTTGCACTAGCCAAACCTGAAGTGCCCACGGCTCTGTGTGGCTACTGGCTGCTCTAGGGGACGGTGCCGGCCGGTACAGAATGTGTCCCTCGCAGCAGATGCACCGGACGGCAGTGGTGAGGGCCCCGCCGCCGGGTTTGGCACTCGTTCGCTGCTTTGCTTAAAGACCGTGAAATGTCTGCTTCAGCCAATTCCTCTTTGCCATCGATGGAAGAGATTTTTCACGCGTCGGTCGGGCTTCTTCGAGGCTTGTGAGCGAAGACACTGCCCGTCTTTCTTTCCGTCTATCTTTTCAAGGGTGTTTTTATCGTGAATGGCCTTGAAAGACAGAAATGCCTCTTTCTCTCAAAGGAAAGGACAGGTGTCTTTACTGTCCAGGCCGATCAAGGTGATGTTTCACTTTGGGACCAGAGGTGGGTTTGCTCGTAACCTATTAAAAAAGACTCAGTTTCCCAAAGCTGGGGTTTCCTAAACCTTGATGCAAATGCCCTGACCGAGCCGTGTGCGGCCGGTGGGGTCTCCCACCCTAAGCTGTGTGCAGCTGGGTCGGGTCTTCCCCGAGGCCCCCACGGGATGTGAGGAGCCGGAGGGAGCAGTGCGAGCTTGGCCTCGGTGTCTCGCACCTTCTGCCGGCAGCCGTGGAACCGCAGTAAGCCAACTTGGTAGCTCGTAAATGTGGTAAAATCTCGGGCCCTTTATATCTTTGACATTCATTAGTGGTGAAAATGGACACTTCTGAATTACCGATGACTTTCAATGAAAGCTATAAGCCGACGATAAAGGTGGTGTCTCTGTTGTATTTTATTACTTCTTGAACGATGGTGCAATTCCTTGAAAAATTAAAAAAAAATAAAATAAAATGGAAGGATGACAATTTGTTTCACCTTTGCGTCACGCTTCTAGATGATTCTGTCTTTTTATTGATTTCTTATTATCTTTGTTTTTTTGATAATTGTCCTTGTTTGTTTTGGGGGGGTTGGCCTTGTTTTGGAATATTCAATAAGAAGTGATAAAATAATTCCTAGGATGATAAAACAATAACATGTTTCGTAAAGTAAGAAAAATAAAATGACTAAGTTCCCAAATTGCATTTTAGATTTGTAAAAGGATCCTGTGGCCCCATATGGTACTTAGGATGAGTTTGAGTCTATATATTTTTATACATATTCTTTTTTAAAGTTTATATATTTATTTTGAACAAGGGAGGGACAGAGAGAGAGGCAAAGAGAGATAGTCCCAAGCAGGGTCCTCACTGTCAGCATGGAGCCCAAGGAGGGGCTCGAACTCAAGAACCGTGAGATCATGACTTGAGCCAAGATAAAGAGTCGGATGCTTGACCAACCGGGCCACCCAGGCACACCAAGTCTATATTTTTAAAATAAGTAAAACTTCTCTTTGTTCTTTGGAAGATCTTAAGAAAGAAAGAAAAAAATAATAATAAAGCCATGAAATCATTATCCTTACCAATAGTTGGAGATCCTCAAGAAAGAAACTTCAGTGGCCCCTGATGATGTACAGAAGGTCCAGTCATTTACAGATAGTGATAAAGGGGCAAGCACGTGCTTATCCAGATGAAGTATTTAGTCAACTGAAGACAAGGCTCTACCTTTTCCATGAGAAAGAATTCACTGACTGATCCCCTAGAATGCGCTAGGTCACAAGCTCATGGCTTATCTTCGCTGCTGGCAGATTGATTACACACTCAAAAGTAGCAACGTTCATGCCAGCTTTAATGAAGGATGCTCTCATTGCTGGGTCCATGTGGCCTCTCTCGGTGCCCAGTAATCACGTTTTCCTTCTGCTTGTTGGGCCAGCACTCATTGGCTAGAAGAGTGAATTGCGTGAAATTTATAGAGGAGATCATATTGTCCCCGAGATCATGCAAAGCCTCATCTACAATGAAAGATTTTGGTGACCTTTTCGATAAGACACAATCGGGTCTCTTCCTCCGAGGGTCCCGCACACTGTGGCGAATAACCATTAAGGTAATTTTCAGGGATTCTGGTAATGCCTGACTTGTGTCTTCCTCAAAGCCTTGGTGGAGAACGTGGTTTGAGGCCCTCCAAAAGGGCCGTAGTTCAGTAGTGGATGGGCAGGTTGCATATGGTACATCCTTGTCAACAATCCTGTACCCCAAGTCTTTGATTTCTTCTACGTTTCCCTAAGAAAATTCTAGCATCTCAGCTTTATTTTAGATGGGGTGCAATTAGGTCCCAGGCTTCGAAAACAACTGGTTAACCAATCAGAGCCACCCCACTGGCTCCAGATAGCTCCTTGAAACTAGAGGTCTAGTTATTACACCCATGGGATAAACACAGCCTGATATACAATTATGCTCTTCTGTTCTTGGTCTAAACCAAACACAGTTCTTTCCATGAAGAAAGAGCTGGAGAGGAAGCATTTTAGGTTCTGCAGGCCATGTGAGCTCTGTCACAACCACTCCACTCTGCCATTTCAGTCTGAAAGTGGTCAGGCTATACATAAACACATACTCGTGGCTGTGTTCCAATAAAACTTTATTTACATAACCAGGCAGCAGGTAGTCTTGGCCAGTGGACAGTATTTGCTGGCTGATAGCCTAAGCCTCTCAGAGGATAAACTGGCAATTTATTGCGATTATTTTAACTCTGTGTTAATTCCCTTCTAGAATTTTTGTTCAGGGGAATCCTGCCCTGGAGCTTATTGGGATCCTACTCTTGCTATAGGTCCTATAGACAAACGGTACCCGCAATGTCGGCCCATAAGACATGGTGTCTTCCCCTTGCCCTGAGGTGTCGAACCTCTCTCCGGTGAGGTGTTCCTGGTATTTTCAATTTAGGCAGGAATAGTCCCCTATGTGAGTAGGGGCTGGCACGAGGGCCTGGGGAAGGGAAAAGGTGGGAGATACTCTGAGTAGCCCGTATCCTCGTGTGTGCCCTCGTCCCAGTTCTCAGGGCCTCATATTTTCTTAGTTAACTGGGAAACTTCTGCCTAAGAGATCTGACATCAGCATAAATTCAGTGGATGGTGAGCTAGGCACCTGAAAGATTACAGTGTGTTGGTTTTTAGCTGACACATCCCTGCAGCTGCACTGGGTCAATGATTCTTCCAGAATAGTCATTTAAAATCCTTGGTGCTCAGCCCATGTCTTGACCAAAATATTTATGCATTTGGACTGTTCTTTCCCTTTTCGTAAGTGAGACGAACTGGCACCATTATAAGCAGTCAGGCAGCCTGTGAGGGCCTGAGCCTCTCATGCTCTCAAATGCCCTGTGGCCATGACCACTGTGTCTCTCAAAGTCTTAGCCACAATGCACATTTCATTCTAGATAACTACAGTTGTAGGTGTTCTATGATGTGCTGACGTTCCACTTGTAAAACCAGCGGCCTATTCATTACCTGACCATGACAGACCCAAATTCCAATTCCTAATTTATTTTATTTTATTTTTTTGCTAAATTTTGAAGTTTACTTATTTATTCTGAGAGACAGAGTGAGCACGTTAGCAGGGAGAGGGGCAGAGAAAGAGAGAGAGAGAGAGAGAGAGAGAGAGAGGTGATCCCAACCACGCTCCATGCTGTCAGCACAGAGCCTGACTCAGGGCTTGAACCCATGAACCTGCGGAATCTTGACCTGGGAAGAAATCAAGAGTCTGATGCTCAACCTACTGAGCCCCCTGGCTGCCTCTCAGTTCTTAATTTCCATTATTTCTCTAGTCTGTTGTTTATAAACTGTCTCGATACCAATTTCTGTATCCGGCACAATATTTCATGGCATCGGAAGGAAACTGGTCATTTGAGATGGAGTCAGACAGAAACGGTAGTGGATACGTACTCCATGGCTCATAGAAAGGTCTAGAAAGCCAGGAGAGCCAGGTCTGGAAGGCCGGCACAGACGAAGGACTCCAGGCAGGAGCTGAAACCAGTCCAGAGTAGGCTTCTGGTCTAACTTAGCAAGGACACGGACCACTACGGCTACCAAAAGAGACAAATTGTCAGAGCTGACTTCCAGGTACATTTCTAAGGTGCTAGAATCCTTTCCTTGGCAAACCGGTCTGGAAAGCACAGGTAGGTTGGAGAGGTAGGCACCTAGCTGCCTTGATTAGAGAGCCCCGGAACGCTTGGTCTTATGGGGAGGGAGAAAATCTGACAAAGCGTCCTGCCAGAAGTTTTGTTCTTACATACGTTTGAATGGCATTTATCAATGATATTGAAAACTTTTTCATCCTAAATTGAAAGAAATCACACTGTGTTCATTACAAGAATAGAGCCTAACTTCCAAAACAATATTCCCTATAAATATCAAGGTGTTTTCATGTATCATTCATTCAAGACAGAGTATTTCCAACAGGTGTATTAGATGTGCTTCCTCTCACATAGAGACGGGAAGCCAGGGGGGTAATCATATGGTCCCAGAGACAGGTGTAGCCGTGAAGTTTCCAGAACATGGTCATCAGAGATAGTAGGTCTTTGTTTAGCTAGAACGCCTTTAGATATGCCTGCCATTTCTCCCCATGTTCCTCTGCCTCTCATCTGACCATTTTTCTCATTTTCCATTGCCTTAGAGACACCTAAATTTTACTTTTTAGCCTTTTCACCTATATATTTAGCAGTTTCTGCTCAAGAGAAGCCTAGAACTCTTTATAGCAGCCAGACCGGGACTCGGAAAATCAGGCTTCTCCTTCCACTGGCCCAGGCGCTCACGGTGCTGTGTCCTTGGTGAGTGACCCCAGCCTGCCGGCTCGTTTTCTTACTCATAGGAGGAGGGACCCCCTTCAGAATCACGATCCTATAAATAGCCTTTTACAAGGAGGGCTCTCACCATGCCTGGCGGGCTATTTCCATCACTTGATTACCTAGCATTTTGCTTCTTTCAACAAAATTCCAACAAATGCTCCTTTGAGTGATTCCTTTTTCTAGCCTACAGGAACTCCTGTTCAACTTTATGTTCAAGAGTCGGCTTCCGGTACGTCCACGGGGCAGCCAGGAGCTCTGTCTGAGGGTAGATTAGGGAGTAGTCGGATCAGATGGCAGTAAGGACCCCTGACACTCCAGAGCTCATTCCAGGGCGACACGAAAGTGCATATTCTCATCTCTCTGTCTGCTCACGTCCCCTTCCCCTCTCCCTCCTCCTTCTTTACAGGTGCAGGATCAGAACTAAAACCCGCAGATACTCCACTGGATTCTTTTCCTTCCTCTATCCCTCTTGCTTTATTTATTTGTAACTGACGAATTAATTTATTTGGGGGGAGCAAGAGGTTGCATTTTGCTTTCTCAAAATTAGGTACACATACCTAAAAGGTGCTTGGTGACAGGAACAGGCGGGGAATCCCACACCGTCGGTGTCTGAAGTGTCTACACAGAATGCAAAACCAGTTTATTGAATTTCCAGCTGCAGGGACCTATTCCCTCAGGCAACATGGGCCTGGCGTTTGCAAGAGGCTTGCAGTGTAAAAGATCAAGGCGCATTTGAGACCATCATGGATTTAGTTCATCAACTACGGCCCCACTCCAGCTGGGTGCCTTCCAGGTTCCTGCTCACACGCTTCCCGGCCTTCCCAAGATTTGCAAGACTGTTTTCGATAACTCGTCTTTTACAAAGTCGAATATTTTACTCACTGGGAAATTGGCTCATTGCCAGAGAGCCATGTCAAGAATGGTACAAATGCACATAACAAGAGGCGTTTATGTGAAGTATTTGTTCTGTTCAATCGTGTGAGCGGCCAGAAGGAGCCGTAAGTCACCGCCCCACACGCTGAGGGCGAGGGAACCCGGCTTACACGGGGGTCACAAGGGCACGGTCAGGATGGTCCTTGGAGACAGAGGGTGGTGTGACCACAGTGAGGTGCATCTGGGCTCCAGTCTTGGTCCCACCACTCAGGTCCCTAAGGGCAGAGTAGGAAATGGAAGCATCGTGATTCCCTGAGCCCCACGATTCACGTCCAGGGACAGGCCGTGCTGATACCTGCCTCCTGAGCTGAGTGCGTGACAACCTGTGGGTCTGGGGCCGAGGGGGAGTTCGGGGGCCACAGAGAGCGGCCACCACAGGCACGTTTCAAGGGAAGGCTACTCAGCACAGGCTCCGCGGGAGAGGCGACGGTGCAGCGTCTACACCGGCCGAAATAGAAGCGTGACAACACCGAGGAGGTTTTCGGTTTGCCCACAGAGCGGTCTGACCCAGGCCCGCACGTTCGGGGCCTCTCTCCTCCAGGCAGCGTCGCCCTCCTGTGACGCACCTGCCCTCTGTGTTCACCAGGACGGGGACACAAAGAGCATGGGAGGCTGTGTGCCTTCTGTCCAGGCCTAGAAAGGGCGTCTGTTGTTTTTGCCGGCGGTGCATTGGCCAGAGCCCTCGCGTGGCTCTGACCCCGTCGCGAAGGAGGCCTGGAAACCCCAGCGTCCTTGGTTCCTAGAGAGGACGTGGGACTGGACCACACCCATCCAGCCTCTAGTCACAATCTGGCCCCTCGTGTGGAACACCCTAAGCCCCTCCCCAGAGGAGAGACCGCCACTTTCCATCAGGCCCAGATGCGATCCTCTTGTCTGGGCAGATGGTGAACTAAAACTACAAGTTGTCCGCCTCGAACTCAAGGACGGGGTAGCCATGGGATCTCCGGAGGGGACGGGGCGAGAGACACACAGCGTCCGGCGCATCAGGACCCGGATGACGTCCCACAGAGAGGACGCTGGGGACACCGCCCACTTTGGGACAGAGGTGTCTTGGGCGGGGTCTCTGTGCCCTCCCGGGAGGCCCTCCCTTCTCCTGCCCTCTAGGGTTCGTCCCCCTGGGGACTCCTTCCTCCCTGTGACTCTGCAGGCCACGCCTGGAGTGACCGCAGAGGATCTGCAGGCCCGAGGTCTCTAGAATTGCCAAATCCAGCCTGTGACAGGGGAAAGGTCAGAGATCCAAGGATTTTTTCCTTAAGTCCCGCACAGTAAAAGATTTACGAAAAAAAGTGGCTCATGGTTTCTTTGGCAAGAAATGATGCCAATCATTCAGTTGACTTTTCTGGGTTACTACTAGTCCGTTAACTTGTCAACAACCAAGCCTGTATGCACCCCAAAGGTGCTTCCTTTTCTTGCCTTCATCCTTTGTTTTTTTCTCTTCGGACTCTGTATCTCTACTCGGAGGCTAATTACAATCATAGATTAGGATCAGTCTTGAATCTGACCTTTCACTCAAGTCACTGTATTCAATTTAGACCTTTTCCTGAGATTTTTGTTACTCAAAACCTTGTTAGGCTCCAGCTCTCGTGTTTTAAGGCTTGGCACGAGTTAGCGCTCAAACCTGTAGTCCTTTGAATTTCTGGATTCTCTCTAGTCTCTTTCGTTTCTTTTGCCAACTGGTTAATTTTCTCCTCTCTTCAATCATTTTTTTTCTTTTTTTTTTTTTTTTTTGCTAGGGAATTTTTCCAACATGCAGAAAAGGTGGAAGAATTTTACAACAACACCCCACATAGTCAGCATCTAGATTCTACCATTAATAGTTCACTGTATCTGGCACATCGCGTACCTACCCGTGTTGACTAATTCTTTCCTGAACTCACCGCCCCGTCATAATGCGTGGTCAACCCACACACGAATGCTCTGGCATTTCCAGCCGCCTCTCCTGTAGCTGCAGACTGAGTCCTGCCCGGGCTGTGTCCCTGGGTCTCCCCGGTGAGTGTTGACCGGGTAACTTGCCGTTACACAGCTTGTCCCCATTCTTCCGGTCTCTTGCATCAACTTTGTGCTACTTGACTAGTTCACCAAGGGCACACGCGTCACTCTTTAACTTATGGCTGCTAACTTACAACAGCACTGCATTACAGCATGGAAAGTTCCGGCAGCTATACAACGTTGCAGGAGAGAAATAAATAAATAAGAGGAGAAATCCTGGGCTTTCCAAAGCCTCAACAGAAGTTTGTTTGTTTCATTCTTTTTTTAAAATGTTTATTTATTTTTGAGAGAGAGAGAGGGGCAGAGAGAGAGAGGGACAGAGCATCTGAAGCAGGCTCCAGGCTCTGAGCTGCCAGCACAGAGCCTGATGAGGGCTGGAACCCACGAGCCATGTGACCGTGACCTGAGCCAAAGTCAAACGCTCAACCCACTGAGCCCCCCCAGGCGCCCCTCGGCAGAAGTTTCTAGCGTGCTCGTGTCGTGGTTCAGTGCACGTCTGATGCCTCTCCTGGACGAGTTCTGAAGCAGCTACCTTCGGCTGGCGACCCCTTCCATCTCGTGGCCCTGCTGTCTTCACAGAGAGCACCCGGAAAGCAGCGCCAGCACCGATGGGGTATATATCCTTTTGGCCCAAACCCCAGCCCTACTGAAAAAGGGGCTGGAAAATAGTCTCCTTCTTTCTCTGTGCCCAAGAAGAGGAAATGGGATTGGTGAGTATATTAGGGTCCCAGGGCCGTGATGACAAAGTCTCACAAACCAGGTGACGAGAAACAACGGAAATTTATTCTCTCAGGGTTCTGGAAAACAGATGTCTAAAATCGAGGCGTTGTGGGGTGTGCGCCCCCCAGAGGCTCTAGGAGAGAACCTGTTGCTTCTGGCGGTGACCCGCAGCCCTTGGCATCCCTCGTCTCACGGGTGACACATCACCCCCAACTCTGCCTCCCCCGTCACGTGGCCATTTTCTCCCTGACGGCGTCTCTTCTCTTCTTCCAAGGACACCAGTCGTGGAGGACAAGAGCCCACCCTAATGACTCGATCGTATCTGGCCAGATCTTCTTTCCAAATAAGGTCACACTCACGGGATTTCAATGCGTCTTTTTTTGGGGGGGGGAGGTTACGTTTCAGCCCACGGCAGTGAGCGCCTGACTAGACTCCTCACAGACGCCCGTAAAGAATTCCACCTCCACTGGACGGAGCTCGTCCTTGAACCCAAGCTGGGAATAAGAGGGGTGCATCCCCCGGGGAGCCGGTTCCACATATGCCACCACAGTGCGGGCCCTCGTGGGTCTCAAGAAGGGAACCAAGAGAGCTGAAATTTATAGGGCCCTGAGGAGCGCTATGATCTGTCACTTCCACTGAATTGTCACTCATCCGTGGTTTTAGGGCAGAATGAAAGTCATCTTTTCACCTTATCTGTGAGGCACAGGAACGGCTCTCGGAGGGGTGTTTGACCGCTCTTGGCACGGGAGCCGTACCGAGAACTGTAGATCTCTCTCAGATTTCTAGAAGTAGCATGTCTCAGTGTCACGGAGTGGAAATCATGGCAAGGAAGGGCACCGACGCCCTTTTACCCTTTATCTTAAAAAACAAACAAACAAAAACAAGAAACAGATCCCTACACTTCTTTTATTTTTTTATGTTTATTCATTTTTGAGAGAGACAGGGACACAGTGTGAGCAGGGGAGGGGCAGAGAGAGAGGGAGACCCAGAATCCGAAGCTCCAGGCTCCGAGCTGTCAGCACAGAGCCCGACGCGGGGCTCGAACTCACGGACCGCGAGATCGTGCCCTGAGCCGAAGTCGGACGCTCAACCGACTGAGCCACCCAGACTCCACGCCGGTTTACCCTTTATCTGAAAACAACAACAGCAACAACCACCACCCAGGAAACAGACCCGTAAACAGCCGTTCCTTCCCCCTCCACTCAGTCTGCGGTGCCACAGCCAGAGCTCAGCATCCCGCCCGTGCAGCCTGTGGCAGGGCCCCACGCCCGGAGGGTAGTGCCGTCACACTGAGTATCTGTGTTTGGGGATTACTTCATGCCGCAAACGTCTGCGGAGCGGCCGGCACGGAGCTCACGAGGACCCCTGGGGGACTCAGAGCAGGTCGCCAGCTTGCCCTTCACAGCACCAGCGTCAGCACCCTGGTACCCCGGGTGTCTGCTGACGAAACGAGTAGATGCATCGCTGGATCAAGACATAGACCATTTTTGGGGGCGCCCGGGTGGCTCAGTCGGTTGAGCGTCCGACTTCGGCTCAGGTCACGATCTCGCGGTTCATGAGTTCGAGCGCCGCATCGGGCTCTGTGCTGGCAGCTCAGAGCCTGGAGCTTCGGATTCTGTGTCTCCCTCTGTCTCTGCCCCTCCCCTGACTCGTTCTCGCTCTCTCTCTCTCTCTCTCTCTCAAAAATAAATAAACATTAAAAAACATTTAAGAAATAGATCATTTTCAAGAAGTGGAATGTTTGCTTTCATACGATCCACTGGAAGCAATTAGGTCAAATGCTCAGTTATGTTCCAACAAAACCAATAAAACAGAAGAACATATCCCACTAATAAAAGCATTTCTGCCTTAACTGTTTTTTTTCCCTTTGGAAAAGCCATAATATAGGTAGGTGCAAACAACCAAATAGATATAGTGACAATATTTTCCAAAACTATTATCAGGATACATATTTTATACAATGTATATATTCCAAATTATAAATTTTGAAACGTAGGAATTCTACCAATATATACAAAATGTATCTTGCAGTCTTTTGGAAGGTCAGTGGCTATACATACCCAAATCTATTGAAAATGTTAAATACTTTTGGGGTGCCTGGGTGGCTCAGTCGGTTAAGCATCTGACTTTGGCTCATGTCATGATCTCGCAGTTCGTGGGTTTCGAGCCCCGCATCGGGCTCTGTGCTGACGGCTCAGAGCCCGGATCCTGCTTCGGATTCTGTGTCGCCCTCTCTCTCTGCCCTTCCCCCGCTCATGCTCTGTCTCTCTGTCTCTCAAAAAATCAATATACATTAAAAAAAGTTTAAAAGAGAAAATGTTAAACACTTTGACCTAATAATTGTACCGCTGGGAATTCCCCCAAGGAAATAATCCAAAGTATTGAACATGTTTCGTGAACAAGTGTTTATAGCAACATTGTGTGTAACAGTGAAAAATCCGAAATAGTCTAAATGTCCATAATTAGGGGAATAACTAAGAAAATTATGGGGCGTAATTATGCAGTCTTGAAAATAATGTTTTTAATGAGTTTGTAATAATAATATGAAAGAATTTATATTATAATGAATAACAAAAGAGCAACAGGCAAAATCATAGTATGATGATATATCCATATTAAATACCAATAAATCTTTGCAGGAAACTCTGAATGGAGGAACACAAAAATGTCAATAGCTTTTTGTTTCTGGAGTGTGGAGCCTGAGTGGTTTAAAAATTCCCCCTTCCTGCTTTTCTTTATTTTTTTTTTTTTCAGATTTATTATACTGAGTATTTTGTAACGGGAAACATAATAAGCACTCCGAAATAAAGGCACAAATGAGGTGAAAAATTAAATTACATTAAATGTTACATTTATGAAAAAGAAGATCATAAAATTATCACTGCCTTGGAAAACTCAAAGAATGGGTTTACCGTGCACACAGGGGCTAAATGGAAATAATAAACCAGTTGGATGCCGTGATTTCTGAATGTGCACAGGCTTTGACTAATTTGCAGAGGCCTGTGCAGGAGGCGGAAAGCGGCCGTCGGCACTGACAGGCCACCTCTGGGGCCACGCTGGTCACCGCACAGACGGGCCCTGCGTCCGGAGACCTCCACCTCCTGCTTCTCAATCACCTGTCCCTCCCCACCTCAATTCTGCCAGCTTCCATGAGCTCTGACAAGGCAGACGTCGGCAGGAGACGATGAAACAGACTGACAGCCGCTGCATTCAAACAGGTCGCTTAGAAAGGAGGGGAGTTTAACAACATGAACATCAGAGCAGCCATTTTAAACGTCAATCTCTGTCCTCAAGTGACAGGAAGAACATATCCACTGCGCGGTACCTGATTCTTGACCTGGCTGGGCGTCACTCAGGGAGGTCGCCCACCTGACGCTGATCGTGTGGAAAAAGAAGTCCATTTTCTGCCGGGTGTTGTGGTGGAAGGGAAACTCTCCTCTGTCCTCCTCTCCCTGTTGTTAAAATAGTTTAAGTCGTCATTAGCAATGGCTCCCACATATCGGGGACCAAGCATCAGGAAAGGCTAATTAAAAGTGACAGTTAAGAAAATGAGAGGGGAAAACCCCCCGCAGCCTGGCCATTTGTCATGCTTGACCCCCACATAAGCTGACGGCATTTATTTTATTTCATTTATTTTTTAAATAAAAGGTCACTTGCTTTTCCTGGAAAACAAACAAAGACCCCGGGCTGTGCGTCGTTCTGAGGGTTAAGACAAGAGCACAGACATCGCCTACCCTAGAGCACGGGGGGCTTGAACACCTGCCGCTGTGTCTTCCCAAGGTGGGCGAGGAAGCAAAGTAAAGACACGCGGCACGTCGGGTGGTTTAGGAAAGAAAGCACGCGAAGACGCCAGGCTCACATCGGGACAACGTAGTTCAGCGATAAGAGAAGATTTTGAAAATGTTTGGGTCCCGAATGTCCCCTACGTTTTTGCCTGCAGCTCCTTGGAGAATTTTTGAGCTTCTCACCCCGACTGGGGATGTCTTCCTGACATTGGACTCCCCCATCGAGGGCAGACTCACCAGCCCCGCCTTCCATCTCTGTGTTGGGCTCTGTCCTTACCGCGACCGGCCCAGCCGCTGTGAGCACCGACTTCACACTCGCCCGCCGCTGACGTTTTCCAAGTTGTAACGAACTCGGCTGACAGAGCCTGTTGTCCATGCATCGGCAAACTCCTGTCTTGCTCTCTTAAGAACCTTGAACATTCTTTGAGCGTCCAGCCCTTGATTATCTTCCTGTATCATTACGGCAGTTTTCTGTTTTGAATGGTTAAGCCAGTGCCCGTGTTTTGACAGGTGGCTACTTCTGTAAAACTCTCTGCATTGAGAGATGTCCCGTAAGGAAGACACAGACGATATTCGGGCTGAGGTTTCGCAAACTTGTGCCGGGTGAGATGACCTTTCTCATGCGTCAGCTAAGCTTTGTAGAGAGAGGGGAGCTATGCCCGTTTCTGCGAATCTCTTCTGAGTCCCTGGCTTCTGGGACCTGCCTCTTGCAGGAGGCCACGGGGATAGATGGGTTGCAATCAGAAGTCGGGGCCTCACATATTTGAGGGCTCAAAGACTTTTCCTCCAAAGCTGGCTTCCTGCTGATTGATAGCAAGGTCATTCATTATGCAGAATCATTAGTCACATCACATTACTTCTGCAATCAGGCTTCTGATGATCGGTCTTAAACTTAAACACACACACACACACACACACACACACACACACAGTTCTCAAAAGGCACAAGAGATGATAAAGTTGCCTGGCCCGTTACACTTCCCTAGTGTTGCTCACCTGCCCAGTGTTTTTGAGACCTAAACACACTGCTCTGGTTTATGTCCTTGGCATTTTCTTCTTGATAATTACTCCCGCCTTTTAAATTGGCCATCCTGTCTCTAGGCCCTCTGTTTTCTGGAAGGATCTCAATCGTGACTGCCACAGCCACAGGCTCCTATGCTCCTCGTGTTCCACTCGACGTGCCGCTCAACCCCCTCACCCCTCCGTCTGGCATCGGATTCTCCCTCCATTAGTTTTCTCCTCATATTCTCGTCTCGCCAAATGCTGGCTTCAAAGGGGCCGGGGCTCCCTAGTCTTGACGTCTGCCTTGTCAGGGCAGCTCCCAGGGACCTAAGGGAAGACCCTTAGCACCTTCTGCTCGGATTCCCCAAGGGAAGGCTGGAAACGATGGTTTGCAATGTCGTTCGCAAACATAAGAATCTGTGATTGCAGGATTCATCGGCAATGAGAGGAAATGTCCCTTTCTAGCCAAAAGGCCAATGCACTCTTGGGTGGGAGCTTTAGAAAGTGTCCTGCTGTGCAGGGGGTGGGGTCAATGCCCCACAGTAGGTGGGGGGGGCTGTCCAGGGTGCTGGGCAGAGGGCCCTCGTGCATCAGCGGCTCCCCTCCCTGCACGGTGAGCGGGACAATGCAGGGGCACAGAGCCGCGGCCACCCTCTCTCCATCCTCCTCTGCACAAGAGGCACCCGGCCCAGGGAACAGAGGCAGGGGCCCCGGCCTCGCCGTTGCCTTGGAGACGGGCTGGTGGGGAGCCGCTGCTTGCCCTCCATTAACAGGCCCGTCCATTTGCAGCGGATTTTCTCCTCCGTCCCTCCTGCTATTTGTGCCTCTTAAAGAGACCTTAAAAAAAAAAAAAAGAAAAGAAAAGAAAACCTTCCCTTATTTGTAAAGAAGAACAAAAATGACGTTTTGTTAGGCCTCCAGCATTTACGATCCTAACAGATAGCGTGCGGTTTCAGTAGTAATGCCAATTCGCAAGAGCCCCTCAGCAGCCCATTTTTCTGGTCTGCACGGATCGCGAGGATTTGTAATTACATATTTTCTGCCTCTTTCATCCCCGCGTTTCTTCCCTCCCTTCATGCTCCACCGTCCAAGCTTCACTGCCAATTGGCTTGTCTATGATCTCAGTGCCATCATCAGACGCCCAGATCCCTTCTGCGGGGTTAAGACATCGCCCAGACGGGGGTGAGGGGGGTGGGGAGGGGTTCACAGAGCTCTTTCCCCAGCACAATAAATGAAGAGAACACAAAGCAGAGAAGAAGGTGCTTTACAAATGGTGAAGCAGGATGTAGAGTTGGAAAAGTGTTACGGGAAGACAAACCTCCTGACATTTCTACAACCCGCTACCCTTCTTTTTAAAACAACAGGATATTGAACATTTTAAGTGTATTCCCATCTTACTAAGCATATTCTGGACCTTGATTTTATTTAATCTTTTTCAGCCATCGCGCACGGGCTCTGGGATGCCAAGATGTTTCCTCCCAGTATCCCTGACCTCTGTGTTTGACCACAGGCCTGAGCAGGTCTCCAAATGGATTCTAAGTGGAGCCGATATTTGCCTCTTGCTGACCAGGACATGTAAGAAGCAGGGCGCACGGGGGCATCTGGGTGGCTCAGTCAGTTGAGCATCTGACTCTTGGTTTTGGCTCATGTCATGATCTCACTGTGGTGAGTTCGAGGCTCACACCGGGGTCTGCACGGAGTGTGGAGCCTGCTTGGGATTCTCTCTCTCTCTCTCTCTCTCTGTCCCTCTGCTACTTGCTTTCTCTCAAAATAAGTAAATAAACTTAAAAAAAAAAAATAACAGAAGCAGGGCCCAGCACATGCAGGCTTTCCTCTTCTGTGAGCCTCCTGCAGGGACGGCCAGGCCCTACGCCATGGTGAAACCACACAGTGGAAGGAGACTCCAGTCCCCTCCACACGTGTCTGGGCACAGCAGTCTCTGAGACGGGTGACGTGGCCCTGGATGCTTCCGGAAGGTGCTTTGCCGCGGCGTCCCTCTCTCTGGCTGCGGCTGCCAGCCTGAGTCCAGGAGACAGAAGCTGCAGGAGAGACGTCCTTCCTCTTCCAGATGTGTCTTCTTGTCTGTGTATTTGTTCGCTTTATTTTGAGTCACCATTCCCCCTAATTCGTCTTCCCCCCACCCCCAGACCATCCGGTCCCCGCTGTTCAGGGTGGTTTTTCTGGGATGGCAGACCCTCAGCACGTTACTACTCTTCCGCCGAAATGTGACCGTCAAGAAAGGGGCCGATGAATGACGCACACCTGGCTGACTTTCAGAATACTTCTAACGAGTGCGTTTTACTTGCCCCGGGTGCCCGAGGAGCCAGTTTTGTTGAGTGAAATGAGGTCCCTCTGGCTGGGGGGGCCTCCTCCGATTGGACAAGAGCCCGCCATTCTGTCCTCGGTAATCCCGGAGAGCAGCACGGGGACAGGGCAAGCGGTGGGGGCGCTGGGGGCGCAGGAGGGACGCGACAGGGGAGGGGCCAGCTCGACCGCCCGGGCTGACGTCCACGTTACGTTGCAGACGGGCCCGCCGTGAGAGGCGGCCAGAGGGCCCGTCGTCTGAACCAGGGACAGGCCTGCGGTAGGGAAGCGAGGGAGAAAACCGTAGCAGGGGTGAGGGGGAGACTGCCCACACGGGGCGAAGGGGCAAAGGCAGAGATCAGGGGGAGAGCAGACAGAGGGGCCTGGGCTGTGTGGGGAAGGGCTGCCTGGGGATCGTCGCTGGGGCAGGACGGCGCTGCCTTCACCTGAGCTGTCTTATGGCTTCGCTCAGGGAGGGGAGGAGCCCCCCGCGTGGCTGCAGGAGGCTCTGAGCCGCCAGCTGTCACGGGCCTCAAAGGGCTGGAATTTTCCTTGTTTTACACCCGTCATTTGGATGCGTGCCTCTAAGAGAAGCACTTAGCCAGGGCTGCACGAAGGCCAAGGAATGATGACAGGACACGAGGCCTGAAGAAGCCGTCCCTCAAGGTGGGGAGCTGGGAGGCCAGGCTGGTTTCTCCGGAGGCGAGGGGTGGTGAGGCGGAGAAGGGGGGTGCCGGCCCCAGCCCCCGCCCCAGCCTCAGCTCCAGACCAGGCCCCACTGGCCAACCACGAGGGGCCACTGGGAAGAGCCCTCTGGTGAGGGCGAGGGGGTGGGGGAGTGGATGGCCAGGCAGACGCGTCCTCGGGACTCTGGAGCTGGATACGCGAGGCCCTTAGAGATAGATCCTCAGGTCTGACCCCAACCGTTGATTTCTGAAGGTGAGAAACCACCTGAGGCTCAAGGACATGGAACGCCTTGCCCAAGGTCCACTAAGTCCCGGTGTGGTTGGCCATGGCACTCATTCCCGGCCCAGACTGGGACCCCCCCCGCCTCCCCCCAACTGCCTCCCGGCACAGGGCAGGTTACAGGGATCGGCGCACAGCACAGCATCCAGCATCAGGCGGAGGTGTGCCGTCAGAGCAGAGTGAGGGGTCCCTTACAGGGGCGCTGGGACTCTTGTGGTCTGAGAAGGCAGAGGTGAGGGTCCACGAGGGGTAGAAGATGCAGGGAAACAGAGCTTTGCTGAGTAGCTGCTGGGCTAGAAAGACAAGGCAAGAGTCCTTGCTAATTCTCCAACATCCCTGTGCCCCCTGAGGATCTCCTGACTTTAAAAACTGGAAGCTATCCTAGGGGCGCCCGGGGGGCTCAGTCGGTCGAGCATCTGACTTCGGCTCAGGTCATGATCTCACGGTTCCTGGGTTCACGCCCCACGTCGGGCTCTGTGCTGACAGCTCGGAGCCTGGAGCCCACTTCGGATTCTGGGTCTCCCTCTCTGCCCCTCCCCGGCTCATTCTCCCTCCTTCTCCCTCTCTCCGAAAAATACATAAACATTAACCAAAATAAGAAAATTAGAACTGGAAGCTATGCCAACTTCCCTTTGTATATAGAAGTTGGATTGCAGTCAGGCTTCCTCCCCGCTTCCTCCTGGAAGGACAGATTTCTCTGTGGCCACGTCCCTGGGGCTCTCCCGCAGGGAGAGCTAAGCCAGGTGCGTACCCCGACGCCGCCCCTTCAGAGATTCAGGGAAATTGTTATTTTTTTCATGGGCTCCCGTTTTGTGATTTACGAACGGGGATCCTATCACCTTGGATCGTACAGATACTTCAACGGTTACCTGAGAGACCTTCCTGCGGAACTGGTCCCTCCCTGACTCGGGCACATACTTCCTACACGTGATATTTTGACTGTTGCTTCCTCCACTTGGCTGGGCCATCGCAAGACAGTTTACGGTCAACCCACCGGGCTCTAGGCTTCCAGAAAGGTGGTTTCATGGGGGCAGTTACAGCTTGTTTTCCTTCTGATGCTCCCTACCTTGTTTGCAAACAAACAAGCTTGCGTTTCCCAGCCTTCCAGAAACAGCCCAGGGAGACACGGAGCATCGTCACGAGGGGCCCAAGTCAGGGGACAGAGCACACCTGAGGACCTCACGTGGCCACCCGGGTGCTCTGTGACTTTACACACGTAATGTTGATCTGTGGAGTGGACTGGACAACCCAAAGGCGAGATGAATCGGTACCAGGATCCCAAACCTCGTTCACAAGGCAACGACTTCTGTTCAAAATTAATAAGCACTGGGGTCGAGGGCTCAATGTGTGATGATATGGGTATCATGTTTCCCAGAAAACAAAGCCAGTGAGTGGGGGTGGGGGGGAGGATAATCGTTGGTTTCGGGGAGAAACGAAGAAACGATTTCTGATAATTTCATCATAAATCTATGTCAAAGGTGGCGATGCAATGCATGTGACTTCTGTGTGTTTTAAAAAGAGTCGTTTCTCTAAAAATGATTTTAAAACCAATCTATCCGATTCAACTAACAATCACCGATCGCCTACTCTATTTGAGGTATTAAGTTAGACGTAAGAGACAAGATTTTGTTTTGTTTTGTTTTGTTTTGTTTTGTTTTGTGTTTTTCTTTCTTGTCAAAGTGCTCCCAGTCTAGAGGAAGAAGCACGTCAGAATAGTAACTCATCTCCCCAGTTTACAAAAAACGAAACGGATTTCAAAGCCCCAGTGCCTTCCTTTCGGGGCCAGAAACCCGATATTGCATTAGTGGGGGGTGTGGAGAGGCGAGAATAGAAGGGTGATTTGAGACCAAATCCGGACGGGCGTCGATCCACACGGAGGAGTTCCAGCCTTCAGCATATATTTAGGGTCAGGTTCTGTGAATTAATTCATAGAATCATTTTTTTTCCTCTTTTCACAAGAGGAAGAAGCTTGGCCACAGTCGGACGATGTGTCAGGAAGGTGGGAGGCGAGAGAGGAACTGACCTGTCCATGGTGACCCGGGGTACTGGTGACACGGACCTACCTGCGAAGCGGGGTTCCGATTCTCACCAGGGTGCCGCCAGGCCAGCTCGTGCCCTTGCCGACATTCCTTCTTCACGCCGTTCCCCACCCGGGATCGTGCTGAGTTGGCGATGGAGCTCCCCGGAAGGGGCTTGGTGCTGTGCTCTGGGGACGCAGGAGGCAGCGACCCCCTCCCCAGCGTGGCGGGTGGGCGGGAGGGGCCACAGGAGGGGCCACAGGAGCCCGGGGCCGGGAGGCGGGTGTGAAAATCCAAGTACCCGGTGCTGATGTTGCGTTGAAGGTGACGACAGCGTGGGAGGCTGGGACTGGGACCTTGACCCGAGAGAGACGAGCCGGCTTTTCAGATGCTGCCGGTGAGGCCGCGGCCAAAACGCAGGCCAGTTCACAAGGCGGCCAGAATTCACACGGCTTCCTTAACTAGCATGTGCTCGGCGCCTTCCGTGGTGAGATGGTCGTTTTCCAGCCCCTACCCGCCCTGCTTTACACCTCAGTCCTGCAGGAGAGCTTCCGAGTCGGACACTTCGCGCACGTCGCTCCCTTGCTTGAAACATCTCCGTGCCACGGGGCCGGAGTTGGCTCGGTGCCACGGTGGCTCAGTTGGTTGAGCGTCTGACCTCGGCTCAGGTCGAGGTCTCCCGGTTTGTGAGTCTGAGCCCCGTGTAGGGTTCTGGGTGGACGGCTCGGAGCCTGCTTCGGATTCTGGTCTCTCTCGCTCTCTCGCTCTCTCTGCCCCTCCCCCACTGGCTCTCAAAAATAAATACACATTAAAAAAAATCCTAATCTCCACACCCTTCTGTGGCTCCAGAAAGAGTGCGCAGTGTCGACGAGCCCCCTCCCCCGCGTTTGAACTCTTCTCTGCCGTGTGTCCTGTTTTCTTCCAACAGGTGTTCACCCCGAGACGCCCCTTCCCTGACTCAGGTGCATGAGGTCCCCCGAGAGACGGCATCGGGGACGGAGCGTGACCCAGGTCTGGCGGTCAGAGTCAGCGCAGAGCTACCTCCGGGCACCGTGTCCAGCCCCCTGCGGCCCCGACCCCGTCTGAACACCCCCGTCCTGGTCACGCGAGGGCAGCGCCACCAGGCTGGGGGCTGGGGACTGTGCGCGGTGTAGACATGCCCGCAGGGGCTCCACTGCTGACGTTTCCAGCCTCAGATTCCGCTGCCCGACAGGCGGGGACTCCTCGCTCCCCCCAGATGTGCGAACACGCTGAGACCCGAAGTCTCCGAGCCTGAGCGCCGAGACACGCTGCCTGCACGCACCCCTCGGAGCTGGTTTGAAGAAAACGAGAGGCGTTCTTAGGAGGAGCGGTGCCTGGGAAATCGTCACCCAACTCACCACCGGCCCCTGCCCCGCCTGTTCGGAGACCCTTGACAGGTTCTAGGGAATTGGCACAGAGGCCCGAGAGGTCATCCCGTGGTGGGAGAGGGGGCACTGGGGTGTGACTTGGGCACCGATGGTCGAGCCCTCACACCTCCCCGTAGAGCCGTCACTGCTGACTCCGGGGGCCTCCGAAGCCCGCCAGTGCCCGTGCTGTGTGTGCCAGAGCTCCCCAGCGTCACGGGGCCTTCGTGTCCTCTGGGCACTGCATTCTCACAGCCTCGGGTGATTCTGACATGTGCCCCTCAGATAAGAACCCCTGTGACGGGCAAGTAAAAGGCAGTAGCATCAGAACTTTGTCCTCCTGCCGGCTCGTCAAGCCTAGAACTCGCTCATGTGCTCAGTAAAACAATAAGACGAATAAAACACAGCAGGAAGCGTTGGAGCGATGGGTGGTGTTTATCTGAGATCGGGTGCCGTGGCACCGCTCGCCATCTGGTGCCAAGTCAGGTATTTTAGTGACTGATCACAGAAAAAGACGTTAAAACTCACGAAGAAGTCCGGGAAAGGAACGCACCTGTTATCTTATCCCGAAGCAGCCAGCGTGTGCCTCACGGCCTGGCTCCTGGAACCCCCCTGTGTCACTCAACACCTTCCGGCTTCATTTCACCGGAAAGAACACCACTGCGGGCAAATTCTGACAAGAGGTGTCTAAACAGTACTTCGAGGACCCGTGGGTTGTCCCACGATGCTCCGTAAAGCTGCCATTCGAAGACCGTAAGCGCGTCCTGTAAATAAAGTGGGAATCGGATGGAACCAGCATTTACGGGTGGTGAGGATACGTGTCGCTTGCCGGCTTTCGGAAGAATCCGTCTTATGGCCTGAGGTTCCCAAAAGCCCAGCGAATGCTCCGAGATCCCTCAGAGAGCCTGCCGGATCCTGACCGCTGCAGAGAATTTCGCCAGAGGTCAACAACAGCACGAAAGCATTGGGATTTTCCGCATTTGATAAATCCTCTGGCCGCTTCCGGAGGCACTGGTAAGTCTCTCCTCCAAACAGAGATTTGCTTCCCGGGAAAGGTTGCTCATGGAAACGTCCCCAGAGAAGTCCAGGTAAATAGGCAGCATTTTCTGAATTCAGGGGGACGTTTCTTTCTTTATTTAAAAATGTCCATGGATTTAGATCCTGTTTCTTTATTTCTTTTTTTTTTTTTTTTTTATTTTTTTGAGAGAGATGGACAGAGCGTGGACAGGGGAGGGGCAGAGAGAGAGGGAGACACAGAATCGGAAGCAGGCTGCAGGCTCCGAGCCGTCAGCACAGAGCCCGACGCCAGGCTCGAACCCACGGACCGCGAGATCACGACCTGAGCCGAAAGCGGATGCTCACCTGACGGAGCCCCCCAGGTGCCCCTAGATCGTATTTCTTGACGAGACCAACTTTTATAAATCTCTTTTACCCAGCCTGGCTTCTGTAACATTGAGAACATCCTAAATGCCTTTTTGTTTTCATGCAAACGGTCAGAATTAATCAGGTCAGAAGTGGAACAGAAAAGACTGTCTGCGAGCGTCTGTGTGTGTCTGTGTCGGTGCATGTTTGTGTGTCTGGGAATGTCCCTCTGTGTGTCTATGTGTGTGTGTGTCGGCGTGTATCTGTGTGTGTATCTGGGTGTGTGGGTGTGTGCGTGTGCGTGTGTGGGGGGGGGCGGTTGGTACTCAGGAAAGGATAGGTGATACTCTGGCCTTGCCACCTGGCTTATGTCCAAATATAGATGGTGGCAACTTACCCACACTAAATTCGGTGTCTGTGCTTGACGATATTGCTTGAAGTTAGGCTTTCAAAATAAAGACAGTCATGTTAATGATTTTACAATAAGGTTTTCTGGCGACTTTTTGCTTGGTGAGTGGAATTTCTGAATTCTGTTCCTTGGGCTGTGTCTGTGACTTACCTCCACTTGCCCAGGGGTCCCTAGGACACAGGGGAACGTTCGTCCTCTGTTCTACAGAGGTCAGACCTGCGCTCTCTCTTCCTTGGACACCGCTAGAGTGCCCACATGGTCCTATTTTCTATTTCACTGCCATCCCAGACTCTGCGCTTGGAAGGGAGACGTTTAATGCCCCGGAGATGGAGATTCCCAAGGTCATTTAAGTTGGAATCAATCCTCACTGGTGTCTGAGAATGAAAATCCCTGCTTCTCCTGCTGTTTTCGAAACGCAGATTCTTAGCAAGGGGGGCCCGGGGTGGGCGGAGGGGGGCATTTTAATCTCCCTTTTATTTTTGACCACAGCTTATGCAGTGTCTCTAGGATGAAACTTAAATAAGTACCGTGATCACAGGGCACAACACAGGACTTTCGTTGGTTTCTTTGGTCGGTGTCCATACTGTGTTCTGCTCAGATCCCCCACGAGCCGTAACGTCGTTCTCCTGAGCTCACGTAACTAGAGGTGTTTGCTCCCTCCAAGGCTCTCCTTCGCTGTGTGTCTACACTTGCCCTTGGAAGGCCGGGATTATCTATGTTTTCCGGTAGGGTTTCTTTGGAGAGTTCCTGGGCACAGTTGTACCTTAATAATAGTGTCCAAGCATATCCCCAGCATCTGAAAGCGCATGCCAGAAATACCAGGGAAATAAATCATGTGTCCCTCTTCGTTCTCAAAAAACCTGCTCTTCTACCAGCAGAGCACAACGGATCCTCAGACGAGCTTTATTAGAGACCCGCAGGCAGGAAGACCCCAGCAGACAGGTGGCCAAAAGACCACTGGCCCTTTGCATGCGTTAGTTACAGATGGAAAGAAAGTGACAAACAACTGGGCTTTGCTTTAAAAAGCCTTGGAGTTTAGGCACGTGGCTGGTTAAGCTGGTCAAGCAAAGTTGAGCCCTAACATTCGGTGTGAGTGTGGACATCACTTCAGAGTACCTACGGGGTCTAGCATCTGCCCCCAGTACTGTCCCATTATGAGTTCGAGCCCGACAACAATCTTGTCAAGGTAGTTTTTAAAATCCCCATTTTATGGAAGAAACGGGAGCTAAGCTAAGAAGAGCGACCTGGCCCGTGGCATAGGGGAGGAAAGTGGCCGAGAGAGGGTTTAACAGTTCGGTCCACACTGACACCTTCCAGCTCAGAAAAATTGTTCTCATGCTCATATTGAATGTAGAATTTAACTCGTCTGGATAGTTTATGTCCTGCCTCCTCAACCACCTTGCAGCTCCCGCAAGGCCGGGGATTGACGTCTGTACGTGTGTGTAGGTATTTGATTGTTTTGGGTTTGGGGTATCTTTCCTAGGCAATATGCAACCCTACGTGCAGTAGGATTGGATTCACAATAAATATGCAGTAGATGTGAACTAATTGCTTAGTGGCCCCCGTCCCCCATCAGGTTGTCCCAGAACCATCTAATAATGATACCAGATTAGCAGATTTTTATGGGACAAATCGTTTTTCAGACTAAATGAATACTTGAATTTTGGGCAACTGTTTCATACCCGACAATAAAACTAAAAACGTGTAATATCCAAATAATTGAAACTGAGAAGTAATGTTTTGCATAGGAAAATTCAGCTGAGTGGACTTGTTTTCAAATGGCACCTGGTTGACCTGTTCCCAGTGGGTTTTCCCAAATTTATTCACCCACCCATCCATCATCTACCCAAGTATCCGTCCGTCATCCACCCATCTCTCCACTCTTTCAACAATTTTTTTTTTTAACCAGACAATATCCTAGATAATTGGGACGGGAACCTGAAAAAAGACGCAAAAATTATTCTAACGAAACAACAAGAAAACGGAGTGGTGAGACAGAAAATAAAAGGAATGGAAATAAACCAGGGAAATATCCTGTAACCACCACTATTATGCAGAAATACAGGCAAAGCAAGAGCCAGTGCAGGTGTCCTGACAGCGTGCAGCTGGAGGTGGGAGGAGGGAGGGCAATGCTGCCCAGCTCAGAGGGCTTGCAAGGAACCGGCAGGGAGGGTTTTAAACACCAGGCTAAAGAATCCTGTTCCGCGTAGGGTAGGGAACTGGAACAGTCAAGGTTCTAAGCAGGGTGTGTATGGGGGGGGGGTGTTATTATACGTTCTACGTGTGTGTGTGTTTTAGTGTTTATTTATTTATTTTGAAAGAAAGAGAACAAGCAGCGGGGAGGGGCAGAGAGAGAAGGAGAGATCATTCCAAGCAGGCTCCACACTCAGCACAGAGCTCAACGCAGGGCTCAGATTCCATGACCCTGGGATCGTCACCTGAGCCAAAATCAAGACTCAGACGCTCAACCCCCTGAGCCACCCAGGCACCCCTGTTCCATGTTTTTAAAAGTCCACTCTGGGGCGCCTGGGTGGCTCAGTGGCTTAAGCGTCCAGCTTCGCTCAGCTCATGATCTCACAGTCTGTGAGTTCGAGCCCCATGTCGGGCTCTGTGCTGACAGCTCAGAGCCTGGAGCCTGCTTCGGATTCTGCGTCTCCCTCTGTCTCTGCCCCTCCCCCGCTCTCACTCTGTCTCTCTCTGTCTCTCAAACATAAATAAACATTAAAAAATTCTCAAAAATAAATAAAAAATCAAAGTCCACTCTGCCATGCGTGCCCACAAGCGGACGGTCTGGAAAGAAAGGAAACAAGAAAGCCAATGAGGGTATTTTGTTGTTGCTGAGTTGTCGGTGAGGTAGGTGTGAGGGGGCACCGAGGGAGGAGGGGACGGCAAATCATTCCCGTGAGAACAGGGAACACGAGGAAAACTCCCCAGCTTACGGAAAACTAAGACTGACCTCTCGTTAAATCACGGTGGAACTTTCCAAGACAGAAGGCCAGTGGAAGTAGGCAGAGAAATGTCCCCATTGGCTGGTATATACGTAGTGTCTGGAGACAGAAAATCTGCACCTATGTTTCGGGAAGTTCTTCCACGGGTTCCATCTCCTTCCTGGGGCAGAGAACCCAGCTCTGTGCCACCTGCCAACTCTGGAAGTACAAAGTGCTTGGAGCAGAGAGTGTCTGCTTGCTTGTAGACAGTGACTGCCTACTTGCAGGTGTGTGCCCAAGGGGAGGTGGGGACGAGAAGACCTGGCCGGGGGCAGCGGGGGGAGGACTCTGTGTCTGCAGATGGAAACTCCTTCGAGGACCCCGCCGGGGCGTAGCAGGGTGAGCGTTCGTCTCTCGCTCCCTTTGCCCACAGCGGGGCTACTGGCTGACATCTGTGGGTCCGCTCTCTCTGCCTCGCTTTGGCTCACGGCCCCCATTTCTGCCCAGCATGCTTTCCGGCAACGATTACGAACCAGCCCAGTCATCCAGAGAGACTGGGGTTTCATTTGCCATCCTGGATGTGGAGCGAGCCACAGATGGAGCCTCGGTAGGACAGAGGCGACCGGGAGAAATCTTACCAGGCCCTCGAAATCGGGCCAGATGCGGTCCGTGACCTGCACCGTGGCTGTGTGTCTGAGGAAGGATCGGGTCATCAACCAACGAGAGGTTAGTCGGATTCTAGGGGTCGGCTAATCTTTCCGAGTCAGCAAAGGGCAAAGGGCAACTTCAGGTTTTTGATTAAAAAAATAATAATAATCCAAGGATAAAGGACATCACCTTAAAAGTTAAAGGAAGAAAATATGGGTAAAATTTGAGAAACGTACTTAGCATCCCCAGTAGCCCCCGAGAAAATATGTACGTTGTAAAGAACAAAGAGACAAATGGATAAAATAGAAATGAGAGACACCCTGAGCAGCGCTCCTTCTGGTTCATTAGACTCATCGTCGGCACTTGGCACAGAGGCTCACTTTTTTGGCTTCCCAGCATCACACACCACGGCTGCTCTTTCGTCCCCGCCGCTCGTTCCCTCTCGGTCTTTGGTGAAGACGCCTCATTTCTCCGACCTTCGCACGCTGGGATTCCCAACGGTTCAAGGTCTGGACCTCTCCTCCTCTTGGTGATCTCGTTCTTTAAATGCGATCTACCTACGAACCTCACCCAAAGCCACTTCTCCGTCCTGGCCCCATCCTAGAACTTCAGACTCATCTATCCGTGTGCTCAGATCTCCATCTCTGTGCTTGCAGTATCCACTTGGGTCTCCTAGACACGACAGTCCTCACTGCCACCAGCCGATCTCCCCGGGAGCCTCTACCCAACACCCCGTCTGCTTCCCAGTCTCTGGCGATAAGGAACTCCATTCTTCTAGATGCTGAAGCCAAAAATCCTGGGTTCGTGTTTGACTCCTCTCTTCTCTCACTTCCTAACGCATCTAAGAGCAATTCAAGCACCAAATCTAAGAGCAACCAACTCTACCTTCGACATATATTCAGAATTGCTTGTCATCTTGACTGTTCCTCCAGTGGTCTAAGCCACCCTCATGCTTCACGTGGATTATCGCCAGAGCCTTCCAATTTCTCTTGCTTATGTTCTTCCTCACCTGCACTCTGTCCTCAACACGGAAGCCAATGGGATCACAATAGTGCACCAGGCACCCCTGATCTCCCCTCTCCCCCATGCCCGTGCTGTCTTGTTCCATGGTTTTCTTCCTTCTACAGCCATGTTGGCCTTGCTGCCTCCTCGCACAAGCCAGAGACAGTCCGTGCTAAGGCTTTCCCTCTTCACAATCTCTCTGCCTGGAATTCATGGCTCGCTCATGACTCCCTTCTCAGTGATGTCTTTCTCCAAAGTAATTGTCATTATCTGATGATAAAGTCCCATCTGGTGATGACACATTTATTGGATGGGTTGGTTGAATATCTCTCTGCCCAAGAACACAAGCTCCACGAAGACGGGGATTTCTGTCTGTTTTATTGATTGCTGACTTCCCCGTGCCTGGAACAGTACTCAGCACAGAGCAGGCACAGAATAAATATATGTTGGATGAATTAATAGATTATCAAATATAAAGAGGAACCCATGGGGGAGGGGAAGGAAAAAAAGAGGTTAGAGTGGGAGAGAGCCAAAGCATAAGAGAGTCTTAAAAACTGAGAACAAACTGAGGGCTGATGGGGGGTGGGAGGAAGGAGAGGGTGGGTGATGGGGATTGAGGAGGGCACCTGTTGGGATGAGCACTGGGTGTTGTATGGAAACCAATTTGACAATAAATTTCATATATTTAAAAAAAATTTTTAAAGAAGCAAGAATGAAAAGGAAATTGAATGCATGAAATAAGAGAAAAGGAAAGGAAAAAAATTAACAGCAGAACCAAAGTCTGCATGGGATGCACTAAAAGTGAGTTGATATATAAAAATGGAATTTATGATCTGCTGGTAAATTTTAAAGCCCTTCTCGAATGAATAAGAAAAACTAAACAAAAGCAAATAAAGACAAAGTAGGTGCTATATCCAAGGTGAAAACAGACTAGACGTCTTATCTTAAAATTATGGCATTATTCCAATCAAACGAGAAAAATCAGTACAGAGCAAATAACCAAAGGCACCACTGAGAAAATGTTCATGTATAAGAATAAAATATAAAGATCTTAATATGTGGATTAATTACATTTATAATATTTTTGATAAGATCCATAGAATTACACCTGGACAGGGTCTGTGTTTCTATTTGTTTGCTGGGTTTTGTTTCTGTTTGTTTGTTCCTGTTTGGTTTTTATTGCAGTGGTAACATCTTCTGGGTTGTACGCGCACACACACACACTCACACACGCACACACAAGGGTCCAATATCGGTCCTTACCACTGCAACAGTTAATGGTCAAGACAATAGAGCATCTCAGTTCCAAGGCCAAATTAATTACAGCACAACTTCTGAACAGGAAGAACGGGATTGGGACGTAGGCTGTGCGGACATCACTTTCTTTGTGGCCATGAAAGGTGACGGGCATCGTCTGCGTCCCAGACAGGCAGGGTTGCAGAATGATTACGAACGTGGCTTCTGAACCCCCTGCTTCCCAGTTTCTAACAACCGCCGCTGTGCCGTGCTCCGTCACGTCTCTGTGGCTGCTCTTGTCTTCTGATTCCATAATCTTGGTCATTCCCGGATGTCTTTCTATCGGCTGCCCTTTCTCCTGGTTACGAGTCATATTTCCCTGCATCTTTACACTTCTGATCATTTCTCATTGGATGCTGGACATAGTGAGTTTCCTGTTATTGTCTCCCGCACTGTGTCGTATTCTTCCGTGTTGGGTTTTGTTCTGTGACACAGATGACGTTACTTCCCATCAGCTGGACCACTTCAAGGCTGGCTTTTCCAGTTTGTCACTGTGGGTCAGCTTTTAGATTAGATCTTTGTGCAGCTTTTAGATGTGCAGCTTTTAGATTAGATCTAATTATCCCTCTGGGATTCTCCTGGATGCCCCACAGGTTTTTGGTCTTTCTCCTCTGGCTGGCAGGACACCGACTGTCTTGTGAGTTGCCCACTTTCTGGCCGTCCTTCTCAGCCCCGGGGGGTTTCCGGCCATGCACACACAGGTCCGGACTCCACCAGAGACCCCAGGGGGCTATGCAGGTCTCCAGACCTCTTCTTCTGTGTAGCTAGCTCCTCTCCAACATTTCTGCCCCATACATGCTAGCTGCGTTAGCCTCCCCAGCTTGGAATCTCTGCCTCCTTAGCTAACTGGAGATTCAGAGCTGTGTTCGAGAGTCCCCTCCTGGCACCAAGGCCTGGAAACTGACCCCGGCAATGGGCGGCTGCCATTGCGGGGCTCAGCTTGTCTGTGTACTTTCTCCCACGGATCTCAGTCTGGCGTGGCTCGCTCCGTGTCTCACAACCACTGTTTTGTCTACTTTGCCCAGAGGTCCGTTGGTTTACGGAGGGAGGATGAAATTGATCCTGCTACTTCGCCTTGGCCAGAAGCGAATACGAAACAGGAGGCGCTCCACTGGAGGGGCTGTGAGTGCCGCTCAGAGCATGGTTACAGGTGCAGACTCTGCGTTGTTGCTCCCCGAAATCTCAATTTAGGACAGCAAGGAATTTTCCTTTCTAGCAATCGTTCTTACGCAGGAAGTTCAAGGACTCCCTTCTAAAACGCAACATTTAAAAACAATCTGGCTTCAAGGGATACAGGAGTGCTGAAGCAGAGGGGTGCATGTACCCCAATGTTTATAGCAGCACTTTCAACGATAGCCAAATTATGGAAAGAGCCCAAATGTCCATCAACTGACGAATGGATAAAGAAGATGTGGTTTATATATACAACGGAATGCTCTCTGGCAATGAGAAAGAATGAAATCCACATTGCAGCAACGTGGAGGAACCGGAGGGTATTATGCTGAGTGAAATAAGTCAGGCAGAGAAGGACAGATACCATATGTTTTCACTCATATGTGGATCTTGAGAAACTTAACAGAAGACCATGGGGGGAGGGGAAGGGGGGAAAAAGTTACAGAGAGAGAGGGAGGCAAACCATAAGAGACTCTTAAATACTGAGAATAGACTGGGGGTTGTTGGGGGGCGGGGGAAAGGGGAAAGTGGGCGATGGGCATTGAGGAGGGCACCTGTTGGGATGAGCACTGGGTGTTGTATGGAAACCAATTTGACAATCAATTATATTTAATATAAAAAAAGTAAAAATAAATAAACATTAAAAAATAAAAAATAAGTTAAAAATTTTTAAAAAAAAAACTCTTCTTTAATTTCCCTAATTTCAGAAAGTACATTAGACATATGGGTGTTACAATTACAACCAATGTGATGGTTGGAAAGTTAATTATTCTGCCGGAGGTGGATAGATGCTGTAACGACACGGGCGAAATACAGGCAATTTAAAAATAAAGAAATAAATAAACAAATCAACAAACAAACACAATCTGGCTCATTTGAATATATGACAAGCCAAAAGCAAAACCAAACATTGAAAAAAGCCCAACTTTTCTGCACCTGAGCTGGAAGAAAGCCTTTCTAAATGTTTAGTTCTTTGCCTCTC
Source organism: Panthera tigris (assembly GCF_018350195.1). NCBI lineage: Eukaryota > Metazoa > Chordata > Mammalia > Carnivora > Felidae > Panthera > Panthera tigris. Next base: position 135,471,338 of record NC_056662.1, on the reverse strand, counting down.
TTGCCCCAGACATTCGCCTTCTCTCCCGCTTAGCCACCCTACAGCAAGCAGGTGCTCCGGTCCAAGCAAAGACAACTCCACACCGGACAGAACAGATTTCCTTAGAGGGATGGAAGGCCAAGGGCAACAGTAAACGGCCAACAATTTGGGAAAGAAACTTGAGAGCCTCACGACAAGATAGCGTCGTCCCTTTGGGTTGCACCCACCATCCTTTTACCGGGTACACGAAGGACTTCGACCCCATTTCCACAGGACCACAGTCTCCATGCATTTCCCTGTGGTTCCTGCCTACGTGACTTCACCTCTTAGAGTACGAAAGGAGGGCGGTGGTAAGGCAATGCGACGTGGCGATGAACCGATCTTAAAGGACATGTGTTGGTCTAATCACCTCGCTGTCCACAGCATCGCAAAGGGATGCCGTCTCCTCCAGATCTAGAAACAAAAAGGCATCACTGAGTCCATTACCAACCCTGCAGTGAAGGCAGGCTAGTTTTCAAACTTCCGTTACCGTCCCGTGTTCAGCTTTTACGGCCATAGAATCAAGATTACTTAATGCCAGGAGACCTGAGCCATGATGATGTTCTCAAGCTTCATTCAGCTGGACATTGAGCGGCAATCTCAAGGGCTTCTCGTCCTAGAGGACACACTCCTTGAGTCTGATTCGACAGAGAAAACGTGGAGGCCATTCCAAGTCGAGCCATGTATTTAAACCTCTGCTGCTGCTTGTTTCCTGAGATGACCCACGGGAGTTCTGGGTGGACGTTTCTTGAGTCCTGCTCACGCAAGCGATCCGAGCCTTCTTTCCAGAACCAGGAGCCTTTATTTGGAAATGTTTCTGGATTTCTGGGATGGCTAGTGGCAGGATTTCAGTGGGATATTCCCTATTTATCTGCTTCTCCAGTTTCTACTTAAGATCTAATCAAACTTCTCCTCTTCACCGGAGCTGATCTGGGTGACGTCCCTGCCAGCTCCCCCTTGAAACGTGCCATCACCGCTAAGTGCCCGTCCCCGCACTCCGTCTCTGTCCCCACGGTGTGCTCCCCATTGCACCTGTCTGTATGCACGTAGCGCACTGTTTCCTCCCATCACTCTGTCCTCGTGTGTATCATCCCTTTTTGGATCACCCCACCTTAGCGGTCCAAACCATGGCTCATCTGGTATCTATCTCAGCTTCCATAATGTCTATGCATCGTACGAGACACATGAATGTGTGTCAGATGAACACTTCCTTCCAGACACAGTAAAAATTTCTTCCTTAAAGAAAGTCGTGCTGGCTAAGGAGCTATGTTCTGGAGCCACCTAATTTAAGCACAGATCATGTTCCTATTTCGAGTGGCGGCCGGAACCCATTATTGTCAAACAGTCCGGGGAAAAGAATGTACATTGCTGATATCATTCCGCTCTTTATCTTAATATAGACTACATTTCTTTTTTCCTCACCAAAACTGTTGTGCTTCCATAGCAGCCATAGGAAGAAATCAAATCGATTTCGGAAATAAAATGCTACCGCCCTTAGGAAAACACATATGTCACCGGACTTTGTTTAACGTAAAACGTGCAGGATCCTTTGGGCGGCGGGAGAGGCACAACGACACACACTGAGCATAGCACATTTGTCAAGATGTGTGTTTTGTGCAGACAGCGGTGTATAGATATGCAGGCTTGGTCTCTGCTCTCAGGCAGATCATTCTCGAAGGCCAAAAAAAAACCCCCAAGAAACAAAAGAACGATAAACAAAAGACCCAAGTAATGATTAATTAGCAGATAGCATTGTCTGTAGACAAGTAGACAAGTCGGAGAATGTTGGGAGAAGATAGACAAATCAGCGGTTAGGTACAGAATTTGGGGCAGCCTGGACGGCAGGTGGCGTTTGATTTGAACCTCGAAGACGAGGGGTGTCACAGGGGCCGAGTACTTGCACTCAACGCCAGAATCCTCCAGTTCCTCCTTCACCGACGTCCGGGACCTCGACACGCTCGTTGGCCGTCCCAAGGCGCGGCCTCCTCCGGTGGACAGAGTGGGGACGGTAACGTAGAACCCGCAGGCCGCGGAACCATTTTTGTAATGTGGGCCGCCAGTGTTGTTAGGGATCGGGTACGTCCCTTCCAAAGGATACGTTCAAGAAGTAGAAATCGAGTAAGACGCTGTTCGGTGTCACGGTTCTCCTCAGGCGTTTTCTCACCTTTGTCACTAGCATTTCCTACCGGGGCCCCACGCGGCCACCCGGCGTCGTGTAAGGTGGTAGTCTGCGTTTGTGGCCGACCCCGCGGGGGCACGGGTGCCCCGGCCCCAGGGAAGGCCAGCCAGGCTCGGGGCGGCCCATCGTGCGTGCCCAGGGCATCAGGATACCTTCCCCGCCCCTGCAAAGCGCAGGCTCACGAGAAGAGACTCCCTTTGAAGGTGCGTGACACCCCTTGGCTGGGCCGTGGGGGGTGCTGTCCGCCTCTGAGCGCTGGTGGGTGGAGCCGTCCAAGTGCCCCCGCCGCAGCTGCAGGCGTCTCCCTCGGGGCCCTGCCAAGGCTGCGTGGGTGGCACCGGGCCTGGAAATAGCTGGAATCCAACGGGCGTGTTTCTTCCGGCGGCTGCTCTGCTCCCCCGCCGGGTCTGGGAGTCCTGACGTCTGCTGCGTGGAGGCCAGCACATCCGAAAACCCTGTCTGGCCCGGGGAGAGCTAGCACCAGAGAGGAGCAGGCGGCGGGCAAGCTGAGGTGGCAGGTCACTGCCGTCTGAGCCCCCCTCCTACGCACAAAGTCCTGCGTGTCCAGAGAGCGGAGCCAGCACCCCAAAGTCAGGCAGCTGGTTGATGCGGTGGAGGTAGGATGCCGATTGCACGGTGCGCAGATCTTTCCAGATAGACGCCATTTGTATTACGCCCTGTCATCCGGCCGGTTTCCCCAGATGCTCACCTTCTCTTCCTGATCTGTGGCACCGGGCTTCGTGAAGGTCTCCTTTCCCTTCCACCCTTGTCTTTGACCACCGCCCGATGCCTCCAGAACAGTCGGCCATGAAAACAGCCCGGGTAATCCCACAGGGCAAAGCCCGGGCTGCCAGCACCTGCCTCCCTCGGTGCCGAAAGCCAGGCGAGAATTTCCTTCGAGATCTGCCCAGGGCAGACAAGCCCAAGAACATTTCTTTAGATACAACTCGCCCACCGCCGCCACTTCCAAAAGCTTTTCTCAGACCCTCCGGTAGAAACACAACACACCTGTCACCTCCCCAGTGACCCGGGAAGTGACCCGGGATTCATAGACAAATTGGAGACATCTGCACCAAGTCCTGAAACCCGAAGTCACCATCAGTTTATTTTCCAAAAATCAGACATCACCATTACATTCTCTCTTTTAGGAAAACCAACTTTTCCCTCTGTCTTAAAAATTTTTTTTCATGGTTATTTATTTTGAGAGAGAGAGAGAGAGAGAGAGAGAGAGATGAGCAGGGTAGGGGCAGAGAGAGGAAGAGAGAGAGAGAATCCCAAGCAGGCCCCACACTGTCAGCCTGGAGCCTGACACGGGGCTGGAACCCACAAACCTTGAGATCGTGACCTGAGCCAAAGTCAGACGCTTAACCGGCTGAGCCCCCCCAAGTGCCCCCTTCCCTCTCTTTTTTAAAGCACTTGTGATTATGTTGATTTTTATCAATTCAGAGGGTTTCTGTCCTAGAAGGCTCCTCGGGGTCCTCTCGTTGGGATTTCTTTCAACTTGTCTGTGAGGAAACTAGGCACCAAATTGTTGTGTTTTCTGAAGTTCTTGACGCTGGTTATCAGGCTCCGCCTTCGGATCAGAAATCCAGGCCTTTCTCCAAGCGTGTGCTTGGTCTGGAGGGGGGGGGGATGTTCTTTGGAGAGAACGTGAGAGGAGTGGGCCCCTGTCAGGCTGCCTGTGACGTCTGGGGCTGGGCTCACTTCCTGCTGACACACAAGAGTGAGTTGCGACTTCATTCCCTGCTGTCAGTAGTTGGGGGTCAGACCTGGTGTCACCATCTCTCAGCAACAGGGATGTTGACCCTGGAGGACCCACCGTTGCCCACCTGTGAGAGACGCGAGGCGGCCCTGCACTTGGTGCACGCAGGCTTTGCTCTGGTAGACCAGTTGACCAGCGTGTGTAACAGCCTCTGGGACACTTCCTGAGACTCATTTGTCCCGAAAACCCTCCCTGCCCCGTGGGGATGTGTGGACGTGGGGAGGGGCCAGCCCCTCCGGGGGCCGGAGAGACCTCTCGTCCTCTCCCCTGCCCGGGCTGCGGGGAAGGACCCGGGAATAGGGACGTCCGCACGCACAGTGACAGCAGGGCAGTGGGGACACGTGGAGCCTGTCAGGCAACCTGAACTGCTCTCCACGGAGGCTTCTCGTCCCGCCCAAGGGGGAGAAGGTGACCGTGCCCAGTGATAAATACGTCCAGACGCTCATTCCCGAGCCCTCCAGCCGGGTCACAGTCAGAGGCCTCTGTGCCCACGCCCGGGCACGCCCCGCGGCCCCCAAGGCCACGAGACTCTGTACAGCGACCCAAGAAGGGTGGGCCCGGGCGCCAGCTGCCACCGCGGGCCCTGCCGCTTCCTTCCAGGACGGGAGCAGCTGCGCTCTTGAACGGTGTCACCCCAGTCCTTCCGGGATCGCCCTGGAAGCTGCCTGCTGCAAGTGGAAAAGTATGTGGCCTTTAATTGCTCGCGATCCCTGGAAAATCCCCGGGCGTGGCCGCCTCTGGGATGTGCTGCCCTGGCCCGGGCTCGCGTTGGGAGGTCTCCTGGCTTCCAGAGAACGAGGGCAAGCTGAAAGGCGGGGGGAGGGGGGCTGCCGGAGACCAGAACCACTGGGCTCACCCTCCAGGCTCCCCTCCGCGGGTTGCTCTGTGTTTCCCCTCGGCTCACGACGGGGGCCACCTTCGCCACCACTGAAGGGAGAGTAGAGAACACTTCGCTGTGACTCCCTTTTGGCTCCGTTGCATTTTGGGCAGAGAGAGACCGGAGCCCAGGGCGGGCCGGTGGCGGTCCGGGTTGAGAAAAGGGAAGCGGGCAGCCTTGTCACTTCTCAAGGCAGCATGGGTCCTGTCTCCTCCTCCCTGAAGCCCGCCCCTCCTTACACACACGCACCGTCTTTAGCTCCTGTGGGGAAAGTTGGGCAATCCATCGGCCGACCCATACACCCACCCAGAGGCCTCAGTAACGCAGCTGGCGGGGGACCTTCAGGTTTTCCGTGGAGCTGTCACAGAGCACGGCGATGCGGGCTTTGACGTGCTGGGCGGTGAAAGCCTCTTTGCTCCGTGGACTCCCCTTGGGTTGATAAGCTCTCACTCTGGGGCTGTCTGCTCCTCTGGACTGAAGCCTCCCCCCATCTCTCAGAGAACTTCATGGCATCCCAGGGGGGCAGATGCGCCCTGGGGGAGGGCGGGGGGTCGGAGACACCCCACTCTGCCCAGCCCACAAGGTCAGGGGTGTTACCCACCACACTTGAGAGTTGCATCTTCTTAAATCTGCTCTAAAGTGAGCCCCGTGAGACCCCACCGACCGCAGTCCCCGCGCACCCCGCACGGCCCCTTACGGCTGCTGGGATCAGAGGCCCAGGACAGATCCCTTGCGGCCACACTATGCGCTGCTTTCTGGATCATGGGAGTAGGACCGTCCCGTGAAGGCCAACCAGCTGACCCACGTCCTACAGGCGAGGATTCTCTCACCCGCGACATCTCTGTGACGTGGGTCAGGGTTTCCTTTTCCGTCCTTCCCTGTTTTCCCCCCTCTGGTCTTGCATTTGCAAAATCTAATAAATGTAACTGCGCTGCTGTGGGTAGACCGCACTCGGCGGAGCCTGACGGGAGAGTGCGTTGAGCCTTACAAGCGGGACATCGTGGACCGTCTCACGCACTCACGGTTCGTAACGTATTAAGGGCATGACTGGGCAGCCGGAGAGCTTCTAGTTCCTGTTCAACCTTGTCCGCGTCAGGCACCGTTCAGGGGGACGGTCCACAAGGTCAGGACTCAAGGTCGGGGGGTCAGTCGGGGTTTCCAGAGGCGGCTTAGTGTAACTGGCCCCTGAGGCAGAGCCCATCACGTTTCGTCCAGCCTTGCTCTGACCCTTTGCCTGAACCCTCCTCTTAGCTGGTCACACCTCCGCTTTCTTCTCTTTCTGTCTTAGAAAAAGAGCGTCATCCTTAGAAGTAGACACCCGGGTTCAAATCTCTCAGTCACTCCGTACGGATTTGTGGCCTTGGCAAATCAGAAACCTCGTTTGCTCTCTGGCTCCCAGACCTTGAAACGCAGCTGCTACCTGTCCGTGTGCCCGGACATCTTGCAAATCAAGCCCAACTTCTCACACAGGCTGGTGCCCGTCACCACCACGTTTGGTGACCGATAGCCGCACGCCATCACCCGTTTCCTGCCCTGACTGCGTTCCTTCCTCCGCCCCCAGGGGACTGTGCTAGAAAGCACCCGAGAATGGAAAATCGGGCTCTGCCACCTAATGACCCTCGTGATTCTGAACGAGCCGCCTAGTTTCCTCATGAGAAAAATCGATACACACACACTACGGGGATCACCGGGTCGTTCAGATGAAATGGGTAAAGGTGATCATGTGAGTAATGATAACAGGTCACGTTTTGCTTGTTTCCGTATTTTATTCATAGTCAGTGTTTGTGAGGGCCTATTGTACGTCAACTGCTTAACACATTTCGTCCTCGCAAATGTGTTTGCTGATTAACAATTATCATCTCTTTCATTTACACGAGCAACTCGAGGCCCAGAGAAGCTAGGTAACTTGCCCAAGGTAACAGGGAGAACACCGCCAACCGTCCACAGTGCGAGTCTTTTAATCTCCACCCACCGGAGCCGCCTGCGGTGTTTCAGTGCTCCACCTGGGTCGGAATGAACAAAGCCACAGAATGTTCTAGATGGTGCCGTTGCCTTTCTGGCCAGAGGCCCCGCCTCTTGGCGTGCAGATTCCATTGTGCTCTTTGGTTTTCCAGTCTTCCGGGTGTCCATACAACCAGTGATACATGATTTACGGGGCTAATTGTTTCCACGTCTGCTCCTTGAGATTCCTCAGGGTGGAGGATAGGATACGTGCCCTGCTAACTCTGCAACGCTGAACAGAGGGTGGTCAATGCCAGGAGAACGGTGTGCCGGCCCAGGGAGGGGCCAGGCATTTCGGCCCCAAGGTGTGTCCTCCTTAGGCTCACGGTCCCCCGATGGCACCGCTTCCGCGAGGCCACGGTTGCTCTGGAATGGTGAGAGCAAGAATTCTCCGAGCTTGGAACGCTCTAGGACAGTCATTTCCAGAAACGAATCCAATGAATAAGAGTAGATTCGATTTTCTCTAAGAAGAATCAGTTAACGCAGTGAATTCTCTTATAGGCAAACTACTTTGGTCCGAGCAAAGCAGTGAGTTGCACGGTATATCCTTCTTTGGCGTGTACCCGCTTCACCTGCAGTCCTTATCATTTATAAGAGAGAAGCAGCACTCCATGCATAGAGCTAATGTACGAAACATTACTTACGAAGGTGCCCCTCTGGGTGACCTGAGGCCACGTCCTCTCGGCACCTGCTACCACTGATGCTTGCTTTCTTCTGCCCTCAGACACACCTGTTCCCAACCCAGCCTCCCCGCCTTGCCGGGAATCTACTCTAGGTGGGTGCTTTCTAAAAAATGTTTCCTTCCCTGGGACTTAAATTCAGTCCTTCACTATTCACGTAGCGGGGATTCCCAGATTCTCTTCTCTCAGCTGGCTCTGGTCCATAAGCCACGTTCACGTACCTGTGTGTGCTTTATTTTGAGAGGCAGAGACAGAGACATGGGTGGGGGGAGGGAGACAGAGGGAGAGAGAGAATCCCAAGCGGGCTCTGTGCTGTCAGCGTGGAGCCTGATGCCAGGTTCCAACTCAGGAACCGTGAGATCACGACCTGAGCCAAAATCAGCAGTCGGACACCGAACCGACTGAGCCACCCAGGTGTCCCCATGCATCCTAATATTTCAGAAAGTAGAATTCAACTTACACTCAGGGACATCTGAGATTAAATGAAATTGAGATATATGGAGCTATGATAATAGAACACTTTCCCATGAATTTGTTTTCTTGCCCATGAACATACTTTCTGAATGGCATTAAAATATTTTGAGTGGTTGCTATGGAATAAATTTTGTTCCCATCCAAATTCAGATATTGAAGTCCTAACCGCCAAGGTGACTGTATTTAGAGACCGAGCCTTTAAGAAGGTAAGCAAGGTTAAGGGAGGTCATAAGAGTTGGTCTCGATCCAACAGATGTGGTATTTTTAGAAGAAGAGGGAGAGACCCAGGGTGTCCACACACATTGGGAAGACCCCAGCCAGAAGGTCTCTGTCTGCAAGACAAGGAGAGAGGCCTCAGGAGAAACCAACTTGTACGACAGCTTGATCTTGGACTTTCAGCCCCCAGGAAAAGAAATTTTTGTTGTTTGGGGCACCTGTGTGACTCAGCTGGTTAAGTGTCTGACTCTTGATTTCGGATCAGGTCATGATCTCGCGGTTCACGGGATGGACTTCCGCATCAGACTCTGGGCCGACAGTGCGGAGCCTGCTTGGGATTCTCTCTCTCCCTCTCCCTCTGCCCCTGCCCTGCTCTCACAAGCGCGTGGCTCATGCTCGCTTTCTCTCTCAAAGTAAAAACATTAAAAAAAAGAAATTTTTTGTTGTTTAAGCCTCCCAGTCCTTTGGTACTTTGTTATACAGCTGCCGCTGACTAATATGACATAAAAGACAAGACCGATGTTGTCATGGTAACATTTGGAGTAGTTTTGTGAATGAACGAAAACTTAGCTGAAAGAACCATAATAGATAAATAACAGATTATTAGATCTAAGTTCATTTAATTCTAGACGTCTTCCAAAGGTGTATGTGTGTTCAGCATTAAAGTGTAGCAGCTACCCATAGGTGAAAAAATTCTCAGCAAAGAAGAAGAGAAGAAACCTTCATCCAATAGCTAATGTCACACTTTTTTTTAAATGTTTATTTATTTTGAGAGACAGAGAAAGAGAGAGAGAGAGAGAGAGAAGTAGTTGGAGAGGGACAGAGAGAAAAGGAGACATGGAATCTGAAGCAGGCTCCGGGCTCCGAGCTGTCAGCCCAGAGCCCGAGGCAGGGCCTGAACACAAGAACCTCGAGACCATGACCTGAGCCGAAGTCAGACACCAGCCGACTCAGCCACCCAGGCCTAATGTCTTAGCCACTTAATGTCTTAGCCTAATGACTTAGCCACTCAGCCCTAATGTCACAGTTAATGGCAAACTACTGACTGCAATCCTCTTGAGACTGAGCAAGGTTTGGGTGTTGGCTCTCCCCTCTTCTGTTCAACGTATCAAGCCTGTAAGATAATGGTATCCTATCTAAAACTCAAACGAGTGGAAAATGAAACACAAAATACCATTTACTATAGCCTCAGTAATCCTTCGCAATCCATTTTATGAAAGATGTTGAGGATGTCAAAAATGATGACAAACGTTATTGAGAGAAGACAGAAAAGTGTATGTGAAGAGACAGACCATGTTCATAAAATGAAATAGTAAACGCTGTCAAGATACCTGTCTTCTCCAAATTGGCCTATAGATTGAATATGATCCGAATAAAAATCCCTGAAGGCTTTTTTGAAGTGGTTGTTAGGCTATTTAAAAATTCATACATACATATACATATACACATATCCATACTATATATATATAGTATAGTGTGTGTGTGTGTGTGTGTGTGTGTGTGTGTAGTGTGTGTATGATATGGAAATGAAAACTATCTAAAATAGTTTGAAAGTTGGAAGAGCTGGGAGACTTGCACCAACTGATCTAAAGACTTTCTAGGATCATGGACCTAAGTGGAGATAGTAAAACCCTAAAAAATTCTAGTAGAAAACAAAAATTCTGCAGTTTTGAGGTAGGCAGAGAATTCTTAAGCTAAAAAAAAGCAGATATCATTAAAATGTATACATTTTGGGGGTTGACTTTGATAAGGTTTTTTATGGGTTTTGGACACTAACGCTTTATCAGATAGGTCATTTGTAAATAGTTTCTCCCATTCCATGGACTGCCTCTGAGTTTTGTTGATTGATTTCTTCTCTGTGCAGAAGCTTTTATCTTCATGAAATCCCAGTAGTTCATTTTTGCTTTTGTTTCCCTTGCCTCCGACGATGCGTCCAGTAAGTAGTTGCTATGCCGAGGTAGATTGCTGCCTATGTGCTCATCTAGGACTTTGATGGTTACCTGCAACACACCCCCTCCCCAAAAAACCCAAATAATCCAGTTCAGAAATGGGCAGAAGGCATGAATAGACACTTTCCCAAAGAAGACATCCAGATGGCCAACCTACACATGAAAAGATGCTCAAGATCACGCATCATCAGAGAAATACAAATCAAATCAAAACCGCTATGAGATATCACCTCGTATCTGTCAGAATGGCCAAAATTAGCAACACAACAAACAGGTGTTGGCGGGGATGAGGAGAAAGGGAAACCCTCCTCGCCCTATTGGTGGGGATGCAAACTGGTGCAGCCACTCCGGAGGACAGTATGGAGGCACCTCAAAAAGTTAAAAATGGAACTACTTGAAGATCCAGCAATTGTACTACTAAGTATTTACCCAAAGGATGCCAAATTACAGATTCAAAGGGACACATGCACCCTTGTGTTTATAGCAACATTATCAACAATAGTCAAACTATGGAGAGAGCCCAAATGTCCATCGACTGAGGAATGGATAAAAAAGAGGTGGTATATATATATATATATACAATGGGATATTACTCAGCCATCAGAAAGAATGAAATGTTGCCATTTGCGACAACTTGGATATAGCTAGAGTGTATTGTGCTAAGCAAAATAAGTCAATCAGAGAAAGACAAATACCATATGATCTCACTCATATGTGGGATTTAAGAAACAAAACAGGTGAACCTATGGGAGGGGGGAAAGAGAGCAGGAGAGAGAGAGAGGGAGACAACCATTAGAAACTCTTAAAGATAGAGAACAAACTGAGGGGTTGATGGAAGGATGTGGGTGGGGGGTGGGCTAGATGGGTGATGGCCGTTAAAGAGGGCACTTGTGGTGAGCACTGGGTGTTGCATGTACGTGAGGAATCCCCGAATTCTACTCCTGAAACCAATATTGCACTGTATGTTACCCAACTAGAATTTGAGTAAATATTTGAAAAAGAAAACCATAAACAAATAAAATAATGAATTAATTTAAAAAATTAAATAAAATGTGTACATTTATCTTCCTTAAAGTTAAAAACTTCTTCTCTTTAAATGACATGGTTAGGAAAATGAAGAGACAAGCCATTGACTGGGAGAAAGCATTCTCAATCCATGTATCTGGAAAGGAGTTTCTATCTAGATGACACAAAGCATTTGTACAACTCAGTATTAAGGGGAAAAAAGTTCAACGTACGTGAGTATAAGACGTAAACAGACACCTCATGAAAGAAAATACGCCAATGTCCACAAGGCTATGAAAGACGGTTCTACGTCATTAGTTATAAGGGAAAGCGGGGAAGACCTGAGGGCAGCAGTTAAACACACTGCTTTGAATCGATCAAACGAAAACACACCCATACCAAGTGTTACCGGGCATCTACACGGGCACTCCCAAGAACAAACAAAAACCCTTGCTTGTTATTTTCATAATTCTATTATACGAGATGAAAATGATGTTTAGCCCATGATTTATTTTTGAACGCTTAATTCTCTAAAGTGATTGGAGTGAATCAGAGCCAAGTGCCTGTTATTCACCACATTGTGGGGTGCGGAACTTAGTGCTTGATGAGGCAGAACCATAGCCTCCAGAGGATTGCAGCCTGAGTGCCTATAAGGTATTCTTCCTCTGGACTTAGACACAGCTGCTTACGCTGTCCTTGTGCAAACAGGAAACCTTGCTGTGAATACTAACTAGTTTTGTTTTACTTTAAAAACCTTTGCATACGACTCAAGGTATTGACTTCCCAGCATTAGGAAGGAGACTTTCTTAGTACACATTCTTATTAAGGCTGTTTAATACTAATGAACGTGAACTGCAGGGGTCATCGCTTATTTCCAGCTCTTGGTTCTTTTTTTAATTGAAAAGAAGCAAACTTTAACAACCATTTCTAAACTAACTTCTCCTTTTACGTACAAGACAATCTTTATTCAAAACTTAAAAAAAAAATCAGTGCAAAATATCTCTGTAATGAAGCACTTGGCTCTTAATTATTAAAAGTAAGAGTAGAGGTGCCTGGGTGGCTCAGTTGGTTGAGCGTCCGACTTCGGCTCAGGTCACGATCTCACAGTTCGTGGGTTCCAGCCCCACATCAGGCTCTGAGTTGACAACTCAGAGACTGGAATCCACTTGCGATTATGTGTTTCCCTTTCTCTCTCTCTCTCTCTGCCCCTCCCAGCTCATACTCTTTCTCTTTCTCTCTCTCTCAAAAACAAAGAAATACACTTAAGAAAGATTAAAAACAGAGTAAGGATAGATTTTATCCATAATATTTTGGGAGATTAAAAGCTAGATTTATCATCCTGTCTCTGATGGTACTCATAGAAGGATTGCAAAGAGTATAGCAAAACATATAAGAATGAAATATCATTATCTTGTGCCTTCCTCAAGAACTACTGGTGACAGTCCCGATAGAAATGTTTCTACTTTGTTTTTTTTTTTATTTTTTTTTTAACATTTATTTATTTTTGAGACAGAGAGAGACAGAGCATGCACGGGGGAGGGGCAGAGAGAGAGGGAGACACAGAATCGGAAGCAGGCTCCAGGGTCTGAGCCATCAGCCCAGAGCCTGACGCGGGGCTCGAACTCACAGACCATGAGATCGTGACCTGAGCCGAAGTCGGACGCTCAACCGACTGAGCCACCCAGGCGCCCCGAAATGTTTCTACTTTGAAACACAATTCCAAACAGTCCCAATTTCTGTTTTCATTCAGAACTAATTAGGACAATAGAGACAGTGCCTACACGTAGATTTTCAAGTTGACGGCCTCAGTTGTCGAGAATCACTGTATTTTTTGGTATTCTTCATCCTCAAAAGCCCAGCGCCCAGTTACTCCAAGAGACCTTCCCAGCTTCTCCCGTTCCCTTTCAAGTACCAGTGGACAATGTTTTGGTATATTTGCTTAGCTTTAGGATATCTAGAATTGCCTTTCGCTGTCAGTTCTAATTTTAAAAAGTGTGTGTTAGGAATCCCGGAGCTAAGAGGATCCTCACCATGCGTTTATTCCCAACACGCAACCCACTGCCATTGTGTCTTTGCAACGTGACAACCCACTGATGATTCTCAGGGAGAGGGAACCCGCTGCTTCAAAAAGTCATTGTTGGATCATCTAAGCTAACGAAATTCTTCCTTAACATGTGAAAGCATCGACACTGTGGATCACACAAATCGAAACTGTTAACACCTGTTGTCACAGTGTGTTTTAGACTCTTCTGTGTTGACTCAACTTACTCGAACAGGTGTTTATTATGTATGTAACTCAACTAACTATGAGAATGACAATACATTTTCCTTATATTATTTGGAAGATAAATATAATAAACAAGAGAGCAACCTCATGGGGCCACCGAGAACAAGCTTCCCATGTTTGTCATGTCTGCGTGTCTATGTCCTGAAGGCACCGCTCAGACCTGTCTTCCTTCTTCTCTCACAACCTCTACATTAACTGTCTCACGTCCTTCAGTGATAGCACCTAGAGCCTTGACATTAAGGAGTATGCTTACTTATGTTTGTGCCCCAACAACTCGTACGGTGTTTGATGTGACTCTAGACGGGGACTCGGCTAAAATTAGCAGAACATGTAAAGGACTTGACCTTACGCTCCCCTCACCAAGATGGTTACTTTTCTCTGAAAACGCACAGGTTTGACTCTATCTTTCTTCAAGTGCAGCCCCAAGGTGGCTCCTGACCAACATCTAGGGCAATATGCCTTTTTTCTTTTTTTGTAATGGAACCCAACGTTGCTGCTTTTGTGTTTGGGCAGCCACAAGATACCATTGATTCCCATGGAGTCATTTGCTGATAAAATCTCACGTTCTTTACTTGGTTTTACTCTTTCGTTCTGTACAGGTCAGTGTTGATGTCACTAACTTAAGTCCATTATTTCTAGTTCATCATAATGTCAATCATACATGCTTCCTATGTGCTAAGAATAATCCCAAGACTTTTACTCTTTTTTTGCATTAACTCAATTAATTCTCACAGAAACTCTGTGAGAATTACAGGAGTCTCAGTTGCTTAATTAATAAGTGGATTTCTCCTTGAAATTATAAGGAATATTCTAGAAGATCAGAAGGTACTGCCACAAAAATGAGAATTAAGAGAATCTAGGGGCACCTGGGGGGCTCAGTCAGTTAAGCGTCTGACTTCAGCTCAGATCATGATCTCACGGCTTGTGGGTTCGAGCCCCACGTCGGGGTCTGTGCTGATGGCTCAGAGCCTGGAGCCTGCTTCGGATGCTGTGTCTCCTTCTCTCTCTGCCACCCCCCTGCTCACATTCTGTCTGTCTGTCTGCCTCTCTCTCTCTCAAAAATAAATAATAAGCAAACAAAGAACTAAGAGATTCTTAAATTTCTAGAAAATGTACTTTAGCAATATGCAGAGCCCCTTGCCACCCAAAGTGGGGCTTCACACCAGCAGCCTTGCCCGGGAGCTCCACAGACATGCAAATTCTCAGGCGTTTCTCTTGATGTACCGAATCAGAATCTGAGATTCTGCACGATTCTCACTTCCTTCCTGGGCACACGCAGGCCTGAGAAGCGAGGGTCCATGGAAGGCGGTGCACAGGGCAGGAGGGCTGCTGAAGTCCTAGCTCCACGCACAGCGGCTATTGAACAAGTTACTTAACATTCCTCGCCACAAACGCTTCATTAAAACGTAAATAAATACATGCAGCAAATGCCGTCTACCTCAGAGTTGAGTTTAAAATAAACTAGATTAGGGGCGCCTGGGTGGCTCAGTTGGTTGAGCGTCCGACTTCGGCTCAGGTCATGATCTCATGGTCTGTGAGTTCAAGCCCCGCGTCGGGATCTGGGCTGACAGCTCGGAGCCTGGAGCCTGCTTCAGATTCTGTCTGTCTCTCTCCCTGTCTCTCTCTCTCTGCCCCTCCTCCACTCACGTTCTCTCTCTCTGTCCTTCAGAAATAAATAAACATTTAAAAAAATTTAAGGGGTGCCTGGGTGGCTCAGTCGGTTAAGCGTCCGACTTCAACTCAGGTCACGATCTTGCGGTCCGTGAGTTCAAGCCCCGCGTCGGGCTCTGGGCTGATGGCTCAGAGCCTGGAGCCTGCTTCCGATTCTGTGTCTCACTCTCTCTCTGACCCTCCCCTGTTCATGCTCTCTCTCTGTCTCAAAAATAAATAAACGTTAAAAAAAAATTTTAAAAATTAAAATAAAATAAATTAGATTAAATATATACACCAGATCAGCCCAGTACCCAGAATGTCACTGACATCTTTCACGTCTTTATTGAATGCAGACATGAGAGTTTCAAACAACACTTTCTCTCCTCCGATTTAAAAAATCAATACACGTTCTTTGTGGAAAGTTGACAAAACGCATTTTTAATGCCCAGTTTTATTTCAGCGTAATGCTAGATAAAAGCTAACACGTCTACAGGTATTATGTCAATTTAAGCGGATGTTATGAAAAATACTTGCACTGCACCTTAGGAAATCAGGTCCTGTTTTTGTAAGAGAATCTCTGACAACAAGAACACAGGTGTCAAAAAATGTGTCTCGCCAAACAAAGTGAAACACCAAAACCAACCTTCGTAAGAGCTGAAGCTCAGGAGGAGGCCAGGCTTTTGAACTGGGCGGCCACGTCTGGGTCCAGAAGGCTCCACTGAATAGATGAATGATACCAGGCAAGACGTTCAGGTCACGGAAACCTCAGTTGCTTCTTTGGTACGTTTGTTGGTGTATTTCATGGAGGGAGAGATCTAACTCGGGGGCTGCCATAGCGTAGGCGCTTGATAAATGGTAGCCATCGTGATGATAGGGTTTCAAGAGGGTTCTTTCTCTGCGCCTTGGCGTAGAGACTCAATACAGGGTTTATCATCCATGTGGAACCCAAGTCGCGTCCAGACAAGGGATAGTGTGGCAGAGAGGGCTCCCTCCGACACAGTGTAAAGGCTAACACGTCCAAGAGGGTAGCTTACTTATCAAAGCAGCTGAAGCCGCAGCTAGCAGTGAGGACATCCGGTCGCCTGATCCTGTGCAGGGTGCTAATGCTTCAAGATGGTCAGCGAAGCAGCCAAAGACCACGGTGTGCAGAATGGACCTCCTGCCGCTCCAGTAGATTTTACCCAGAAGGATCGGTCGTGGCACACGTGTCCAATTTGCCTTTGAGTCTCTTTCTGTGTCCTCCAGTCTTTCAGAATCGGTGAAAGTGAGGCCATTGGAAGAATAATCGGTCCATCGTTAAAGGACAAAGTTACATAGTTTAGCTTACAGAATCTGTTTTGAAATCTGTTGTACATACTTCTAGGTGACAGGCCAGGTGAGGTCAACAAGCTCATTTTGGCACAGAGAGGGAGTCTGAACCGATTCCCAGGGAATCACTCCAAAGTAGCTACGTAAAACACCTCACTTCCGCTCCTGCCCGACCATGGCTGCAGAATGCAACCAGGGTGTGGCGGGGAAGGCGTGGGCTGTGGTCAGCAGAGACGATTCTGCTTAACACAGCAAGTTTCATAACTCCCCTTCAGTGTCGAGTCTGCCCACCAAGTTACTGGGCTTGGGGCCGGCTCCGTGCACATTGGGATGAGTGTTCGTGAACTTTCTGTCTCCTGCCAACGTGAAAGGTCGTGGCATCCTCTAGGATGTTCCCCTTTTCTTATTTGAGGAACGTCTGCTTGTCGCACGGTTCTTGGACTTCTAATGGAAAATGCAAAACAAAGCAGCAGTGGGACAGAAAATACAAGGAGCCAAGGCAAGAATGTTTTCCTGCAAGTTTTGAAGAGAGATGCGTGGCAGTGAATCCCTCCCTAATTGTGCTTGCTCACAGGGAATATGTAGCCCCCAACCGTGCCACGTTTGAATTGACCAACACGGGTTTGACTTCACAGTTGGTGAAAAATTGTTGAAATGCTCTTTCATTGTTGGGTGATCTCACGGGAGGAAACACAAAGCTGTACAGGCCTGATCCCTGTACCAGGTAAATACCCAGGAGAGGACACGAGACAGACACAGGTGCACAGAGACAAAACCTAACAGGACTGGGGATGTCACAAGGCAGCGTGTGACAGGGTTACGTGCAGGTCATGGAAGAGGCCGGCTTCCAAGTGAGGGAAACAACGTGCTAGAGAGAGTGGGCATCTGCAGAGAGGAGGTGTTGAGAGTCCTTTTCTGAAAGGCGGAAGGATTCCAGATACGCAGAGAGTAGAGGGCAGGAGCTGAGACACAGCTGTAGAAGGGGCAAGGTTTTGTCCTAGAAATTTGGACTTTTTGTTCTGTGTTCCCTTTCTTTCCTTACTCTCTCTCTCTCTCTCCCAATATACATGTAAATGACCAAAAAAAAATGTGTTACAACATGCTTAGCATTTATTTACCACTGACTTTCCTTCTAATTTTGAGTTGGAAACCCTGTCCCCCCAACGGCTCAAGACCTTTTGTTTTGTTTTTGTGGCCAAAATAAATATTAGCTGACCTGAGGAGACATTTGAAAAATCTCTGGGCCATCTTAACTCTCCAAAATCAAATATTTACCGACCTGCAGTTATCAAAATAAAAGCTTCTGCTGGCCAGCACAGGAAAGGTTGGCTGCAGAATGCTACAGTTGGACTGTTGACCTTACTAAAGAAATTGCTTGATTGCCAAACCATATTTTTTTGTTTGGAAAATTACTAAGATTGGCCATTTTTGCCCATGAGTAATAGTGTGGGATACCCTGAAAAAGGCGTGGAGGTAGAGAAGAGGAATGGTCGCTTTATGGACGATGCAGATTTCAAAACGGCTGTGAGGCTCATACGGAAAGTCAACTACTTATCCCTGAAATAAATGCTCACTAAAAGTTGCACACTTCACACCATTATGCTTGCTGGCATGCCGGCCCGTCTCTGGTCCCAGACCTTTGTGTTTACAAAGAGATTTTGCTGTAGAAAGCAGCCTCAATCAAGTGGACTTCACTACTTTGGAATTTATGATTTTGCCTGTAGACATCGTGTGAAATTCTTCTTTGAAGATAAAAGAGAAAATGTAATTTCAGGGCAATTTTTTAAGCAATTGAGCAGGCCGAACTATTTTTAAGCACCGGGGAGGCATTTACTTGCACGTGAATATTATATACGCTTTTCTGCAGAGCAGGGGTATAGTCTCACGGTTAACTATCTTCTGTAGCCAAATCGTATGAATTGGTGAGATTTGTAACTTCTCGGCCACCTGCCTGGGACATTGGGTAGTGTTTCTTCTTACCTATGTGTTAGCTGCAAGACACAGGTACCTCTGGGACACTGAAGCCTGGAAGTCTTAAGATTTGGGGGGCTGCTATAAAATTCAGACTTCTCCAGCATGTCATTGCATATCATATTAATATTATCATATCAACGTTGTGTTGATCATAGGCACATATTGCCCACTTGCTGAGTGTTGGCTGTGTTCTATACATAAAGGCAGGGTATCCGCTGCCTTAGAAGCTTAGTATAAATTATCCAGCACAATTGATAAAACAAACAAACAAAAACAGATGAGCGAAAGGGTGAAAAGAAAGCCAGTCCTCTGTGCATGGCGTTGGAAGTATATTAGTCCATGTGGAACATGGTACCTGAATTGAATAGGGCTCCCATTACGGAAAGATCATAAGTTTTACAATGTACAATCTAGAGGGGACAGTCACTCTGTGTAAAACCACTGAAAAATGGACAAGCGAAAGTCTCCTTCCTAGAGATTTTGACAGGGCAGAGCTGGGGTGGGGTCTGATGGGAATTGGTGAAAAGCTTTGCAGGAGAGTCCGATGCTGTTGGCTAGAACACGGAGGCAACAGAAACTAGGACTTTGAGGATTTGCGTGCCAGTTTTGACTCTGCCATTTTCCAGACACGCAACTTTTGTGGCACTCCTGGTGGTCTGTGAGATCTGCATGCCTACAACGTAACACGCTGTGGACAGCAATCGAGAGGAAAGAAGGAAGGCTGCAAAACGCTGTGATCCTTTGTAAGAATGCACGAGCTTGTTATTTTCAGAGATGAGTAGTTTGGGTGAATGAAGTCTTTCATGCGGATGTTTTATGGGCATTTTATCAAGCTGGTTTGCTCACAAATAACACCTCCCACAGCTCTGATCAGAGCTCCACCATAAACCAAGTATTCAGTTCATGGATGGACCGAGTAGTTCCTTCTGGCTTTTGACACAACAGGACAATCCAGGAAGTGGATGTGCTTGCGAATAGTATGGACAACTTGCATGGCCCACCAATACAAGACCATGGAGGGTTTGAGTACCGAGGCGTCTGTTACCTCGATAAGGTAGATGTGCATTTTAAGAAGAGACATGGACGGTATAGGGGCACCTGGGTGGCTCAGTCGGTTGAGCGTCCGACTTCAGCTGAGGTCGTGATCTCGCGGTTTGTGAGTTTGAGCCCCGCGTCGGGCTCTATGCTGACAGCTCAGAGCCTGGAGCCTGTTTCCGATTCTGTGTCTCCCTCTCTCTCTGCCCCTCCTCTTTCTCTCTCTCTCTCAAAAATAAACATTAAAAAAATAAAAAAAGGGACATGGAAGGGGTAAACATGGTCCACATTGACCTTCTATAGATGAAAACTGAATTTCCTGACATTAAGAAAATACACTGGATGGGACTAATGCAGATTAGATACTGCCAAGTAAACGATTAGGAACTTGAAGGCATTGTGATGAAAGCTAACTGAAATGAAACACAGAGACAAAAGTGGCTGAGAAAAGCGATAGCCCTCAGGGAGTTTTGGAACAACATAAAACAAATGCAGGAGAAATGAAGAAAATCATAGTCGAATTGCTTAAAAAGAGTGATAAATAGAGAATGTTTAAAGTTTCCAGATTGCAAACAAAAATTATATAGATGAATAAAGATAAAGAAGGCAGCCATTCCTCGTCAAAACTAATGGAAAAGAAAAGACAGGGAAACAGCATCTTTATTAAAGTACTGAAGGAAAAATATTGTCAACGTGGAATTCTAGAATTCTGTGCTCGTACTTGATGTTAAGACTTTCTATACAGCTACAATCACAAAATATAAATTATAAGGATAGACATATAGAGCAATGGAAAAGAACCAAGAATCTAATAATAGATATGCTCATAAGATCAATTGATTTTTAAGATATATGCCCAAATAATTCAATGGGAAGGAATTTTTCTTTTCAATAAATGGCAGTGGGTCTATGGAATGTCCATATGCCAAACAATGAACTCAACTCTTACCCTGCACCATCCGTGAAACTGTAAGTCAAGGACTACATATAAAAGACAAGACCATAAAACTTCTAGAAGAAAAAAAGAAGATCTTTATGACCTTGGCTTAAGGAAATACTTCTTTCCTATTACTTGAAAAGAATGAACCATCAAAAGTGGTGATCAACTGTTATTCATCAGAATTGAAAACTGTTTTTCTGTTCAAAAGACTTACGGAAACACAAGGCCACACACTGAGAGTAAACATCCGTAAAACACACACTCAATAAAAAAACTTGGATCCAGATTGTATCTTACCATTCAGTAACATGAAAATAATTACATCAACAAAAGGCGGAAAATAGGTCCACAGCTCCTGCATCCAAGAAGATACGAAGATGGTAACAAGTAGGTTCATGAAGAACGCTCAGTCAATAGTCATTGGGGAAAAAAATAAAAAGGAGATCCCATGACCATGGCTAGAGCGATAAACTTGAAGAGACTGACCAAGCCAACAGCTGGCAAGACTGAAAGGCTCTGTGCGTGGGAATTCAGGGATACAGCTGTTTTGGGAATCAGTTTGGTAGGTTCTTGCAAAGTAAAAATATACGCACCATATGTGTTAGTGTCCTAGGCTGCCGTAACCAAGTCACCCCAACTGGGTGGCTGGAACAACAGACGTGTATTGTTGTAGTGCAGTTCTGGAAGCTGAAAGTGTGAGCACAAAGGTGTTGGCTGTGACAGAGAATCTGTTGCAGCCGCTTTTCCCTGGATTCTGACGGTCCACCAGCCCTCCTTGGCACCCCTCGACTTGCAGGTGCACTGCAAGTGCACCTTTCAGTCTTGCCAGCTGTTGGCAGGTCCCGATCTCTGCCTTTGCCTTCACCTGGCGATCTCTCTGTGAGCATCTGTGTCCACCTTTCCCCTTCGGTTAAGGACCCAGTCCTGTCGCATCAGGGTCCGCTCTAATGACCTCGTCTTAACTTGATCATTTGCAAGAGCTCAATTTCCAAATAAGGTCGTACTCCCAGGTTGGGAGGTAGAACCTCAACATCTTTTGAGGGGGACACTATTCAACCCATACTATCAAAGGGTCTAGTGATCCCACACATCGGTGTCTTCCTCCGAGGGTTTTGTGACGGTTACATGAAATTTAAGTATCAATGTGCCTGTTGCTAATATACGTCTTACTGTATTGAATCCAGTCCTCCGTTTCATACTTGCAGGTGGGGGAGAAGGGAAAATTGACTTATTCTGTCCTTCAACACACGCAGACGGCACAAAATGCATTAATCGCGTCGTGCAAAGTCCTGCTCTTGAGGACCTTACACGCTAGTGGAGGACGTACCAGGTGGCTCTCTGAACCTATAAGGCCGGGTCCTGCCTTATACAAGAAAAGGTGCAGAGAAAGTGTTTTTGTAACTTCAAGAGGGCTAGTGACTCTTTCCCTTTGGAGCGGGTCGGAGACAGCCTCACGGGGAAAGTGGCGGTGGACCCCACGGTCGGAGTTGTGGACAAGCGGATGGAAGAAAAGATGGTCCAGGCAGAGGGGACCCTGAAGCAGGTGAAGGAGCTGGGCGTGTGGAGAGTACAAACAAGGAGCAGGAAGTCACGGACACGCGGGTGAAGCAGACCTCGGAGCAGAGGGTGGGGGTCCGCCCCAGGAACCCAGGAGGCCGGGCCCCGAGACGGTCTGTGTTCTGGAGGCCACGGGGATGAAGGGACACAAAAATGACAGGATTACTCCTTCTTCAGCAAGATGTGTCTGGCATTGGGTGCAGAGTGGTCAGAAAGGGAAGAGTCACGCGGGGACCACTCGGTGCGTGGACGGTGCGGGAGAGGTCCCGCTAAGGGGCTGTCTTTTGTCCCCGTGGGGAGGCTTCCTGTTCACATAACCGGCCCCGTGTGGATCAGGTAACTTCCTATGAATACCAGTCCAGCGGTGACATGACTAAGTGGTGGAAAAGGTGAGGATCTTTGGAGTAAGAGAGCAGGTACTCATGGGATACCGCGGTCTGTCCCTCCCTCTATGGGGGCGGGGGAAGCCCTCGACGACACAGTTCCACTGCAGTGATGCAAAACTCAGCTTTATTTTTGCCGAAGGAGCGGGATAATTTTCCTCGGAATCAGACCTCTGAATCATCGGCACTCGAGATAATGCCAACAGTGCAGTGTCTAACAGGTGACCTTCATGCCATTATATTCTTCTAGCGGAGGACGCCCTGAGCATTCGGGGAAGCAGCGCAAGGGTGCAGGTTTCCAACCGGCCCCGCATGGCACGACTTTTCAAGGTCAATGGCCAGAGAAACGGTCCCCGTGAGAAGATAGGGGATGGCTGGACATCACAGTAAATGCATACGCTGGTTTTCCAGGGGGGGCAAAGGCGAGGTTGTCTGACCATCTTGAATGTCCTTGGAAAGGTGGGCCCCTGCAGCCTGTGTCCTTGGAACGCACTGGGGGTGTCATCGCCTACCTAGACGCTGGATCTGCCCCTCTCAGTAAGTGGCCACTTCCGCCTCCTGGCTGCTTGAGCAGAGCTATGTCTCTGAGCACAAGCTCAATGATGACGACGGGAAACCCAACCGGGGGGGAGGGTTTCAGGTCTCCCCAGAGGGCTCGGAAATGGCGGCTGTGCTCAGCCAGACCCTGCACATATGTGACTCTGCAGGAAAGTGGGGGCTCCCTCCGGAAGGCGACTCCGATACCAATCTGTCACTGGTGCACAACAGAATGAGTTTAGGAACAATTGAGTTGAATGCACACATGTACCATCTCCATGAGCTCCCCAGAGGGCATTTTAAGCAGGAAGCAAGATGTTTATTACTATGTAAAGCTCTGAGCTTCCTGGGTAAGAAATCTGTTCCTGTATTTCTTTATTTATGCCTGTACTTCATATATATCCACAGAGGAGAGAAAAATATTTTAGGCAGGAGCATCCCTGAAGACAAGGCAGGCTTGCGTTTATAAGGGAAAATATCTGGAAGTTACTGGGCGATCTGAGGGCCAAAGGAGTCTGCGGCTCAGTGCGAAACGTGGCGAAAAGTCAAAACAGCAAAATAACTTTCCAAGATCCCACAGTGTCATTGGCTGGATGGACGTGTGAGTCCTAATCTCTTGACACCCTGTTCCCACTCTTCAATCCCATGTAACAAACCGCCCCAAAATTCAGTGCCTTGACGAGCCAGCAACCGTTTCTCGTTTTCACTAATTAGTTTGGGCGGGTGTTTTTATGCAGGGTCAGAGCGTTGTACCCCTGGAATAGGGGAGGAGCAGGGGTGCACTTGCCTCCAGGAGGGCTCCCTCTCGAGACAAGCAAGCGGGCCATAGCTGTTTCCGGGGGAGGCCAGGTGAGGCTGTATTCAGAAACCTCACGGGGGTCTCGCTCTGTCTCCCTTACAGCACGGGTCTACATTTTGTCTGGTTGTTGCTTATTTATTTTACTAGCCTTTATTTTTTAGAGAAATTTAAGGCTCACAGCAAAATTGAGGAACAGGTCTAGAGATTTCTCATATATTCCCCGCCCCCACGTACCCACAGCCTCTTCTCTTATCAACATCGCCCACCGGAGCGACTGACCGATTTGTTGCAATTGATAAGCCTGCATTGACACATCATAATCACCCAAAGTCCATAATGTACCTCCCCGTCCACTCATGGTGTTGTACGTTCTATGGGTTTGGACAAATGTATAATGACAAGTGTCCACCATTATGGTGTCATACAGAGTAGTTCGACTGCCCTAAATCTCTCTGCGCTCTGTCTATTCACCCCTCCCTCTACCCTTGGGGACCACTGGGTGTCATAGACTGTCCTGTAGTTGAATCAGACACGATGTATCCTTTTCAGATTAGCTTCCTTCACTTGGGAACATGTATTTAAATTTCCTCCCCGTCTTCTCATGGCTTGGTAGTTCTTTGCTATTTATTGCCAAACAATATTCCATTTGCCTGGAAGGACCACAGTGTTTACTCACTCACCATGCACTTTGGTTGCTTCCAAACCCAAGTTGTGTGTGTGTGTGTGTGTGTGTGTGTGTGTGTGCGCTGCGGCTATAGGCATCTGCATGCAGACTTTGTGTGGATACAAGTTTCCATTTCCTTTGGGTAAATACCAAGGAAGACAATGGCCGGAGGGCGATTGCAGGATCACGTGACGAGTTTTGTACGAAGCCACCAACCTTCTTCCGAAGTGGACGCAGCATTTTGCATTCCTACCAGCTGTGAATGAAGAGTGTCTGTTGTTTCGCATCCTTGCCAGCCTTTGGTGTTGTCAGTGTTCGAGATTTTGGCCATTCTGATAGGCGTGCGGTGGTGCCTCGATGTTTTAATTTGCATTTCCCTGATGACATATCACGTGGAGCATCTTTTCATCAGCTTATTTGCCGTCTGTGTGTCTTCTGTGGTGAGGTGTCCATTCGGGTCTTTGCCCCAGTTTCTAATTGGATTGTTTGCTTTCCAGTTGAGTGTTGAGAGAATTTTATAGTATATTTTAGAGAACAGTCTTTTATCAGATATGTCTTTAGCAAATATTTTCTCCCAGTCTGTGGCTTGTCTTCTAATTATGCTGATACTGTCTTTCACAGAAGAAGCTTTTAATTTCAATGCAGTCCAGCGTGTCGATGGTTTCCTTCATGGCTCATGCCTTGGTGTTGGATCTAAGAAGGCATCTCCATGCCCGAGGTGGTCTAGGCTTTCCGCTATGTTATCTTCTAAGAGTTTTACAGTTTTGTGTTTTACATTTGTGTCTGTGATCTATTTTCAGTTCATTTTTGTGAAGAGTGAGAGATCTGTGTCCAGATTCATTTTCCTGCATGGGGACCATTTGTTGAAAAGAATACCTTTGCTCCATTGTATTTCCTTTGCCCCTTTGTCAAAGATCAATTGTTTATATTTATATGTGCATATCTCTGGGCTCTCTGTCCTATTCCATTGATCTATCTCACCAATACCACACTGTCTTGATTACGGTAGCTTTGTAGTAAGTCTCGAGGTCAGGTAGCGTCAGCCTCCAACTTTGTTCCTCTTTGATGTTGTGTTGGGTGTTCTGGGTCATACCTTCCTCTACGTGTGAAAGCACGTTTCCTCTGGAAGCTCACGGAATCTTTCCCATTCCCTTAGTGTACGGGTTTTAAAGCCTTTTTAGATCCTTGAGAGTGAACATTGCATAAGTCAGGGTTCTGTCTCAGTTGTGCTGTTGTTTTGACAGAGAGCCCCTAACGAGCTCTGTTTTATAGTTGCTAATGTGCACCTATGATTGTACCATTGTTTATGTTGCCGTGATGGTTTTATTTACATGTTTGGGCCCATGGTATCGTAAGGCCTGCAATGTGATATTCTTGTGTCATCTCAGAGATGTAGAAATGTTGTTCTCATTAGGGTGGTTTCAGAAACAACCTCAGAATGTAAAACACTTTCAAGGAAAGCCTCTTCCTGATCAACTTTAACTAAGAACAACACATCTCTCTTCATGGCGATTTTTGAAACGTGATTCTCCGGGTTAAATGTCCTATCCATACATTATCTACTTTTAGGATAAACACAGCATTTAACTTTGATTAAATAGGGAGGAGATGTGAATTTAAATGAGTGGAACTCAATTATTGGACTGATTACACGAGAAATATATGTTGTCTATTTTAATCTGCTTAATTACTGAAACAAGCTTTTCTTTGAAAATTACTCCATTAGTCCAAAGAACAAAATCAATGCATATTCAATTAATATTAATTATACAACAAACGCAAAGTTGAGTCAGGTTTAGCACAGTCCAATACTGTGATTCTCTTATTGGTAAATTGAAAATGCATTTGCTGAAAGAGAGGAGGAAGGGTGTTTCTGACTTCGCTGAGCCTCAGCATGAATGTTCCACTGTAAATGTCAAACCAATCTCAGACCTGTAGGGATTTGTATGAGAGAATGCAAGGCTGGGGGGTGGGGGGCGGGCACACCATGCTTCAGTTTCCTCTGCTTCCAGTACAGACACTTGAAAAGACCTGTGGAACGAACTTGGAAGGTTTGGAGACAGGAGATTCCTTGCGCAAAACAATGCTTTAGTGATTGTAGTGTAAACGGATCAGAAGATGGCAAAGGGACTTTCCTTAAGCTGCACACAAGTTTACAAATGAAGGAGCACAGCTGTGGTCGGAGGTGTCTGTGCTGCTGGGTCACAATTGTCTTGGGGGCCGCTGCCCAGGACGATTCACTTTGTCCAGAAAGAAGGAAAACTGTGCACAGCTAATTCATACTGCAAGCAAAGTCCACCCGTCACTGAAGAATGGGGGGCGTGGGGGAGGGACTTCAAGAGCTATTCTTCCCAGGACTGGACCTCTCCTGGTCATGACTGGACTGAGCTATGTCTCTGCCCAGTACAGATTTGGTTTTGGAGGTACACCTTGTTTTAAATAACTCTTTATTTTACAAAGCTTTTTCTTTTCTTTTTTTTTTAATTTGACTTTTATAACACTTCTACCAGGCATATAGATATATATGCATATATATACATATATGCATATATATGTATATATATAATGCATTCATTGTAGTATGTAACTAACATATATCACATATATCAATTACATTACTTTGGTGAAATAAATGCATATATGTGCAAGTGTTATTCTCCATCTGTAAACTAGTTTTCAGACCCAGACAGGTGGAATACTCGTGTCAAGCAGCTTAAAATGACACAGCTGGAATTTGAGGCTGCATTCTCATAGCCTACTTCTCTTTCTTCTGAGCCAGAACTCCCATTCAATAAACTGAGTTGTTTATTGACAGAAATAGAGGAAGATATAATGATCCCCAAATATACTTCAATGGTCATGCAAACTTTTCTGCCTATGCCGGTCAAGTTAACATCAAACTGACCACTGATCTGCTTCTCAACATGCCCTTAGTCTATGCCTAAATCACTAAGCATGAGACATAGATGTGTAATTAATTCACTCACTCATTTATTCACTGATTGGAGAGGTACTTATGGTAGCTCACTGTGCGCAAGTCTCTGGAGGCATGTGCTTCCTACCGTTACAGAGTCGAGAGGGAACTGGAGTGGCGTCCACGAATTGAGCCAGTATAGGAAATGCTACAGGGATGGTCAGGGACCTATGGCACCCATAGAAGGGAAGGACCAGACCAGAAGAGCCAGACAAACCTTAGGTGGCATTTCTAACACTAGTTAGAAGTAAGAACTATCAAGGCAAGGGGTGCCTGGGTGGCTCTGTTGGTTGAGCATCTGACTCTTGACTGTGGCTCAAGTCATGGTACCAGGGTGGGGGGATCAAACCCCATGTCAGGCTCCACGCTGAGGGTGAAGCCTGCTTAAGATTCACTTTCTCCCTCTCTCTCTCTGCCCTTCCCTCACTTGTACTCTCTCTCTTAAAAAATTAGCAAGGCAAAATTGAAGTCTGAAGGTTTGGGGAGGAAACAAAATAATGTTCTTGATGGAATCAATGGCAAATGCCAAGGACCGAGTGCCTTATCTAGTTCGATTTCTCTTTTTTTTCCTTAGTTCAGTTCTTTCAACAACCCCCTGAGTTTGCTTTACTATGCCAGAAATACACATGCTCCCCAGTATCCATTCTTGACCTGTATGGATGCCAGGGTTCAGGAAGGCAAAATAATATACTCCCTCCTGGAACATAGCAGAGTCAGACTTAACGTTTCTTTTCACAGTACTGCATTGTAATTAACCATGGTTTACATGAAAATTCCCAAAGCACAGTTTGCCTTTAAATAAGGAAAAGATAACAGCCGTTGCTGTGGCCAATTAGACTAGACCTTAAAATCATAGAACGAGTCAAGGTAATTTATTCAATGCGTCCTGACCCTAGAGATGGCTACGTAGCCATAACTTTTCAGTGGTTTATGTGTCATTAAGTCCGGAAGTGGAACAGAGTTTATGCGGGCAAGAGACAATCTCCCATCCCGGGTGTGGTAATTCTCAACTTACACGAATTCCACCCGTTCCAATTCACTGTGTGCTCTTTCCTCGTGCTGAGTGGACAGAGAGGGTGACAGCGAGTACCCCGTGGCTTCTAGGTTGCTTCTGGAACTCTACATGTGGACATAGAAACAGGCAAAGGGCTTCCTGCCTATTTCCTGCCTTCGTCCCCTCCTCTCGAGCTGTCCCGGGCACGTATGTGCTGGAACACGTCCCCTCATATCCAAATCACCAAGCCGCGGGCACCTTTCCCTTAGGAGACAACACGTATTCTCTAAAAATCAGCCCCCAGAAATAAGCGATTACGATGGACGGACAGTAATACAGTTGCTAATCGTGTTGTGTTGCATTTGGGTCCTGTTGGATGCCTCACCGCTCAGCCTTGTACCGAATGTTCACGGCTTCGGGGAAACCCCTGTCTTCACACAGTGGGGCGCGTCCCTCCTGGTGACCTGTCTGCCTGGCAAACCGCTCTACTCGCTTACCCTCATTTTCCGTCTTCATGCTTCTAGATCCAGCTCGCACATCGTTTGTGTTTTGCCGCCCAACATCTATTCGGACTCTTTCTAGTGAAACGGGAGTGGGGGTTTGGGCGGTAGGGGGCTGGGGTGTTTTTTCAAGGTTCCTAACCCACACGGGCCAGATGCACTCGGCTTCACCTCCAGCCTCTGCGGCGGGTGAACGCCAACTGGCCTGCTCAGACGAATACAGTCCCCTGAACGCGTTCCACGATGTCTTCGGACTTGTGCTGGCTCTTTGCAAAACCGGCAGGTGTTATTATGCCTGTTGTACTTGAACTTGGAAGAAACGCAACAGCGCTGGAGTTGATTCTACCTCGTGCCCCAGCACGTGAACTGAAAATGAAGCCAACCACCCCCCCCCAACCCCCACCACCTGGGGAATGCACCCAAGAGAGAACTAGGGAGGTAGAGTCAGGTGAAATCAGCTGAGCCCCTGACCTCAACCTCAACCTCCCCCCTGACCGGGGATTGGCCTCTCTGTTTCATCCACATGCCCTTATTCTTTAAGCAAGTTTGGGGTGTTGGCTTTTGGCCATTTTCCACTGGGAGAACGTTCACTGATACGCTTTGCCCATCTTGCCAGGCAGAATAGATGGCTCCACCTTCTGCGTTCTCAGATCGCTCGGTTTCTACACATCCCTTAGCAAATGGGTTGTAGTTCGTTATATGTGTCTGTCGGCCTCTGGAGGGCGCTAACCACGGCTAATTCCTCCGTACATCTCGGCAGATGTAAGCACAGTGCCCGGCACACGGTAGGTGCTCAGTGAGGGTTTGTTCAATGAACTCACAAGTTTACTGCTCTTCTGCAAGCTTCCAGTTGCTTTCCCTCTCTGTGGGTACAGGCTCCGCCTCCCCCAGAATGAGAACGCGGCAGTGCAAAGTTTTAATGATTAAAGTAATTAAAAGGCAATAGCGTTACATTATCGTGACAACCTCCTCAAAGGTGAACCAAGTTAAACACAGTTAACTAATTACCATTGGAGGGAAACCAAATGTAGGATAGGAGACTGTCCGTTGTTTGCAGAGAAATGTCACCATTGTTGTTCGAGCCTATTTTTCCAGGGTTGTATTATTTCAATCCTTCTACGGGCGCTGGAGACCTTTGAAAAAGAAGGTACGAGCATTCTACTGATGAAAAGATAACCTTTAAGGGATTTTGGAAGAGAAGAAATATCCATCCCTGAGAGTGTCCTCCAAAGCCTTCTAAAAATTCTACCAGCTGAATTATGACGATATTTCCACTTCGGTTCAGAAAATCCACCCCGCCAGGATTGCAAAATACCAGCCAATTAGCCATCCAGACAGCACGAGTGCTTTCATTAGCCCTCAGATGTTTGCTACATCTCTCTCTCTTGTACCCACACTGAGTAAAAAGCTCTCTCATGGACCCCAAGTGAGCGCAATCGATAGACCAGTTCCATTGCATTTGTACCCTGGCTGCTTGGCAGATCCGTGCACAGTGACTTCACCGCCACTGCCCCGATATTGTTGTCTTTTCGTGCAATTTTCACGAGAATCCTTTCCCCTCCTTCAGTGGAAGGAGAGACCATATTAGACCTTTATCGATCATTTCTTGCCTGGGACAGAGCGCCAGGTAGCTAAAGCCTACGCGTGCTGCTTCTGGCTTTCCATAAATTACTGGCACATCTGTCATTACTTGGCTTGAGCAGTGCTTTTTGCCATTAGGTAACAATGCTCTTGAATTTCGCCTTAAAAGTGCCATTCTGGGCACATGAACAGAACAGCATGGTAGAGGTTAGGACAACAGACCGCTTCTATGTCTGCGCTCACGGTTGTCTGTGACTTGTGAAAGAAATCACTTTTCTCCCCTTGATCTCACAGGCTCATGAAAGAGAAGCAATTGGTAAAGACAGTCTATAAGGGTCATGATGATGTTAATATTTTCAGATTCTATATTTCTTTGAGAGGGTAGCATGCTCCTTCATGTGCTTGAAACGTGGTCATCGCTTGAGAATGCTCTCAGAATTCCTTGTGTCTCTTTGGCAATACTCACTGTCTCTTCCTTCAAGTATCTCTGCTCAGTTGTTAACGGGGGAGCGCATGCTCCCGTAGAGGTCTCTTTCATGTTGCGGGAAGCAAGAAATGTAATCGTATGTAAGAACAAGAAATTAGAGCTCTAATTATCTTTACATCACAAAGAAGTGTGCAAGCATTAGAATGCACTCTTGGAATATTAACGAATCTGGAAAGTGTTGCCGTGTTTGGGGTTCTTCTCTCCATTGGCTGATGCTTTAACTCAAACTTTCTAATCCAGACAATTTCTGATGGCATGTAAATCCCACTCAGGCCCTACCTGCCTGAGGAGGTATTCTCTGGTATCCGGGCCTTGCTTTGACATACCTTCCCACGCTCCCCTAAGCACATATCAGTCATTCCACGCTGTCTTTACAATGCTTTGAGTCAGAGCAATGCTCTGCATTTTGAGTCCCTTGAAGGCAATGAGTATGTCACACCCCCCTTGTACGCCCAACACCCAGCCTAATGGGCAGCCCATCATAGAAATCATAGTCAATGTATGGAAAGAAAGTTTAGATAAAATTTATTAACAAAAATCTTCAACAACAATGACAAACTTAAGTAACCACGTAGAAGAATGCTCAGAAATATGTATGGTAGATAGGAAATGGACTATTAGGAAAGGAATAGTATGAAAAAATATGAAAAGAAGGTAATGTACTTTTTGTGTTTCAGAAGTGTAATTAGACCAATATGGCTAAGGTACAGTTAGGTTGAGAGGAATTTGCAAAAAGCTTTGAAGGTCAGATTAAGACTTTATGAAAATATCCTGTGGACCAGGCTAAGGTTTTCATGAATTCGTTCTGTGGGCAATTTCACCGTGCACACACATTATC
This sequence comes from Panthera tigris, assembly GCF_018350195.1. Taxonomy (NCBI): domain Eukaryota; kingdom Metazoa; phylum Chordata; class Mammalia; order Carnivora; family Felidae; genus Panthera; species Panthera tigris. The sequence goes on along the minus strand of NC_056662.1, from coordinate 135,439,666 downwards.
AAGACGGAAAGTATCTCCCTGGGCTTCTGTTTCCTCATATGTCAGTTAAAGGGGTTAGGTTCCCACGCGATCTCCAGGGTCCGCCATGATCTGTAACCTATGCTGTAGAGCCTGGCTGGCTGGCTGGCCCACCACACATAGAAGGGGCTTTGGAAAGTGTTCTCCTCGTCTAGTCTGCCGCATCTGAGCCCAAGATGATAAATGGCTGTAATGATCAGTAGGACCTACTCGCTTCAGCTTCCTTCCCTAACCATCTTGAAGGCAGTTCTTTAGCTCAAGACTTTACAACACACAAGATCATTAGTTGAGGAGAACCAAACAAGAGAGGCAGCCTATCACCCTGGAGAGTGCTTTTCTGCAGAGGGACAGGGTTGAGTTAGAAACCACCTAGAACCAGAGCCGAATTGACTTCCTATTGAGAAAGGCTGTGTGTTCCAGAAAAAGAATCAGAAGCAGAAGCCGGAACACTGAGGCCGGTCATTTAGGTATGGCTTGGCCAGAGCGGGAAAATCTGGAACGCTGAAATCAATGTGGCTGGACTGAGATGTCCAAAGTACCCCAAGAAGACCCAATGGAACCAGTGTGGCTACCTTGCTGTGGCCACATGGGCTTGTATCTCTATCAACTTTTCATGGAGGTTTCCACTTAGGTCTTCCAGCCCCAAAGACACTTTAAAAAAAGTTGCAAGCCATACAGTTTGGAGGCAAACCAACTGATGACAAGCTCAGATCGATTATAATGTCTTGTACAGCGACAGATTGTGACTAGACTTTGGTGATCATTTCATACTGCACATCAGTGTGGAATCACTATGTTGTATACCTGAAACTAATACAATATTGTATGTTACCGACTCATGAAAGAAGCTCAGATTGGCCAATATGAAGGCTCTTTGACAAATGACTCAGGAAAGGCGCTGACTACCATGAATGGCAACCAAGTTACGTGGCTTTGTGGCAAAAGAAAAATGGATGTTATGGATGTTCGGTGTAAAAATACATGACCTGTGGGGCGCCTGGGTAGCTCAGTTGGTTAAGTGTCCGACTTCAGCTGAGATCATGTTCTCACCATTCGTGAGTTCGAGCCTCGCTTCAGGCTCTGAGCCTAGAGCCTGCTTCAGATTCTGTGTCTCCCTCTCTCTCCTCCCCTCCCCTGCTCACGCTGTGTCTCTCTCTCAAAATAAATAAACATTAAAAAATTTTTTTAAAAAATACATGACCTACGTAATTTGGACTCAAAAAAAAAAAAAAAAAGATGTTCTATGTGATGAGTTCCCTTGACTGCTTGCTTCCTCTCTTCCTCTTTCGCAGTATGGCTGATATAGACTTTTGTTCACACATGTGGGATAAAATGCTACCCAAACATATGAAGTTAAGGTTTTTGAGCTCATGCATGACATTTTACAGGAACACTGAGAATATTACTACAACTGCCACTAATAATAATATATACACACACAGAGTCACCTGTCTGAGCTTACAAGCTGTGAAGTCAGTCACACAGCCCGTGATCTGCTGGCCCCACGTTGAAACTCTTAATACATTTTGTAAAAAGACCAAGACCAATATTTATATCTTGTACTGGGGACTACAAATTATGTAGTCAGTCTGTATGCATCTGTAGCTAAATGATTGATGGATAGATAGAGAGACAGATAGACAGAAACAGATGATGAGAGGAGAAGGAAATTAACCTTGGGCTGGGGAACACTCTCTACCATATGTTGAGTCACTGAACAGTGGTTTTTCTGCAAACTCACTCTCCTGCCTTATTCATATCCTAGCCAGAGAGGTTTCCGTGCGATTGTTAACAGAGAATTCAACTTCAAAAGCACCAACTGTTGTGAATTTCGCCTAGATTAGTTGCACGCTTCATTAAAAATGGAGTCCGCGTCATTTATACGGGTACCTTAAAAGAGGTTAGAAAGCCACCGTTTCCAGAAAAGGCAGCATATTTGTCAACAACTCCCTCTCTGCTTCTCTCTGTCATACCTTCCTGCCTCAGAACCGGCTGCCACCTCAAGCATCACTTAGCATCGAGTTGATTCAAAACATGTAGTCATTGGACTTTCGGGGCTGAATTACACGGTGACTGAGTTTCAGGCCGGTGTAATTGCTAACAGGCCTGGTCTGAAAGCCTCCCTTGGGGGACAGCTGGGTGTCATCCTAAAAATACCACAGATAAGTGGACTGACCCAGAGAATTCTAATGTTTTCTAATTCCACTCAAATGGAGACACATGCTCACAGGGACAAGACGAAGCCATTCTCAAACGTAAAATGTTAGAAACCCTCTGAAACTCAGCGTTAATCCCCATTGTACGATTATTTTGATTATTACATATTAGTGGTTTTCCGCCTTTCCATCATTCAGTTATTCTACATTTAGGCTTACTTTTTAAATCATACATTTTCTCTCTGGGTAGGGAAATAAGGAAAATCACTGATTTCTGAACTATGGGAGCTGGAGGAACTATTGGGATTATCTACCTCATTGTTTTATGATTTCCAAGTATTTGGGTTTTAGCTTCGCTTTTTTTTTTTTTTTGCCATGACTTAAATCCCCATATACAGTACTAGTCTAAATATCACTTAAAATCAAATCACTTTTTATGTTTAATAAAAAATAAACTAAAATGATAAAAATAAAAAAGTCTCACTTGAAGCAATAATATCCATTGAATTTCGTATTTACTAAACTCGTTTCATGCTTTTAAAACATACATACCCCCGTGTGTAACTACTTTTTCCTGAAGTTTGTCCACAACCACCTAAAATGGTTTATACATCTCTCATACACATACTACAATTAGAGGTGTGGACATAGGATCCAAACTTCGCTCAGTGAGTTTATTAACATAAAGAAAAGATTACCCCATGGCCCAGTGGAAAACTACAGGGTTAAAAAAATACATCTTAGAATCCTTACTTTGCATTTTCTTACTCTACCTTTTTCGGGTAAGTTACTTACGAGCCCTGTCCCTCGATTTTCTCATGCATAGAACTGGAGTTTATTCACCGACGTGCTCATCAGATGTTCCTGAGCCCTAAATGAGTCCAAAGAGCACGGTTTGGTGGCAGGGGTGGGGTGACTCATGGTGACAGGTGGTGTGTGACCTGGTCAGGACTGTAGGTATTATTCGGAATGACACAGGGAGCCACTGCCTCAGGCCACAGAGGTAGTTACTGATAGACCCTGAACAAAACCAAGCTTTTGTAACTCAGTGCAATGACCTTGGTGCAGAACGAAATAAGCTAATTAGATGCCGAATAAAGTTCACTAGCCTTCCGCTCTGTTTCCAAAGCATTAGGTTTTTCTAAGGCTCTATCTTGCCGATGATGTCCGTAGAGCACTGGTAACTTCTTGTGACGAAAATACACGAATACAGAATTGCATAATGATCGCTGTTCCCCTCATTTTTTTCTGACATGGTTGCTTTCTTGCAATTTATCTCTTTAGCAAAAGGTGGAACGATTGGTTTGTTTCTGATTTTTCCTTTTCAATCGAACATATGGTTCTGTTTAAATGTGTCCATGTTTGCAACTTACAGTTGACGTTTTTGGCACTCAGAATAGTATCTTGCAATTATACTTCGTTTAGAAAGAAGGGTTTGCTTTAACAGCAGAATGCATGAAATAAAAAAGTTCAAGTCAAATTTATTGGCTGCTGAGAGCCTTCGAGAATGTAGACGTCTGGTCTGGGGGAACTCAATGGATTTCTGTTCTTGGTACATGCACCCACTTATGTGTTCATGTCCCGCCCCCATCCTCACGGCCATTACATGAAAGCATCTGAGTGTTGTACAAGGCTAAAGCTTTTTGTGTTAATCTATCCCATATGGAGTAGGTATTAAACAGACAGCGAATTCACTCAAGGCCTGGGGGCAAGCGTGTATTTGCAACATGGGGACTCTGTCGAGGGACTCTAGCAAAGAATGGGGAAAAGAAAACAGAAAAGGGCACATGAAAAGTAGAAGAGTGCTTCCTGGCTAAGCTCAGCCTGAAAGTAATCGTTTGTGAAGCCTATAAACTTTCTTCTCCACAGTGGACGCCTACCAACACTCCAAGAAGCTATCAGAGGGAGGGCTCTCCTCCTGCATTGCTGTGCCCACGGGACGCGGATTTACTCGATCTGTGGGTCTAATGGCAGAAATTAGACCCAGAAACAGCAATGATTCAGTGAAATTCAATAGCGTCCCAGCACCAGATCCCAGACACATGGAAATTAATGAATCGCAGGAGTTCAGCAAAAGTAATAGAAATATACACGTAGCACCCCTTGAAATTTAAAAAAGACTTTTGTAGGTGAGGTACCGAATTTTAAGCAAACGAGAGAGGTATTGAGATGCTCGGTGACTAGGATGTCCACACGAAAAGCAAGAACCTGGGCCAGTTCACCATGTATCCACAGACCGTGGAAATCTGAGAGAGATCGAGGGCAACAGAAAATCTGAAGCCAGCCGGAGAAGACACATTCTTGCAGGGTACCCAGGTTAAAGAACAGACCGATTCCCCAGTGGGGAGGAATAGGAAGTGAATACTAAAACACCAATTAGACTGGTTTATTTCTATGATTTTGTATGTACATTTTTCCTTGCTTATTAGATTTAAAATAGCTTATTCTAAAATATGGCTATATTTCTTCTGGGTGAATTTTATTCGCTATTTGTCCCACACACTCTTTGGGGGGGTGATGTAAGCTTTATCATCCATTAATGTAGCTCTCTTGCACAGAATGAGCCCAAGCAAAGCCTGGAAAACCACTTATCAAGTGGAATGCATATGCCCTAGTAGGTTTGCAAAGAGAGGGAGTTTTCAGTTCAATGGTGTCTAAAATCTCTTTTAACTCTGAGACTACTGTTCTACGAGAGGTACCCAGCTTCCAAAAGCCTCACAAATGCTCCTAACTTAATTTTACTTCTATGCCAATATCCGGATAGGATCAGCCCTCTGAGTCATTCAGATCAATACTCTTCTGGTCAGCAAACTTCTGCTCAACAAATACCCAGTTCCTATTAGGAGCCCGGGCCCCCATGATAAGCACTCAGGATACAAGAGCGAGAAAAACTAACAAAATCTTTGCTCCCAGGGAGTTTACAGTTTAGGCTACTTAAATATCCAGAGCAGAAATGGACGCATAAGATGCTGGGATGAAAAGACAATGGTTCGGTGCACAGCACAGTGGAGGGCTGGACAGTCAGGGGAGGATTCCTGGGCATGAGATTTAAGCCCAAATCTAAAAAACAGGGGCGTTAACTAGAAAAGGGGTGGGGGTCAGGGTTTCTGAAACCCCCAGGTTTCAGGGGGTCAGAAAACAGTGGTCAGAGGAGAAAGAGGCAGGGCGCTGTGAGGGAAGTGTCCTCGTGCAGAGGCCCTTGGGGACTCTGAGGCCAGGTTGAGTTTCCAGATCGTGGAATGCATGGAGGGTTTATCGGCTGAGGTTAACGTGACTAGATCTGAATTGGAAAGCTTCAATCTGGCATCTGCCTACCTAGAAACAACCAAACAAAGCCAGTTTTTGAATTCACACCGACTGCTACTCCCTTAGTAGACAATTCTCAAAAAAACCTTCTTCGTTGCTTGGTGTGTAGTCCACAGGTCAGTGACCAGGGTAATTCACACACTTAGACCCGGTTGCTTAGACCCAGTGCGTGTTGCCAACCAGGGTTTCCTGGCCATTTTGTAGAAACGAGCCTCTTTGATTTCCTTGCAAAGTTGAGGTCACGGAGGAAAAAAAGGAAAAAATCTGGGAGTGATGGCTGTTACGGTGTGGTCACAGTCAAAGATTCCCCTTGGAGAAGGTAAATTAACTAATGGGATAGGTTAACAGCAGATCTATGAGAACATGAGACCCGGGGGAGAACAACAGGCAAGGTTCTAGAAGCCCAGGTCCGACCCGGATGAGCACATAGCCACCTTGGGCTTCTGTTCACCTGCTTGTAAAGCAGGATTCGTTCCTTCACGCAAAGCTGAGGGTCTTTCTTGTTTTGCAAAGCTCAGCCATGCACCGGGTCTCGTGCGGAGCTCTGGGCGTGTGAAAGTCAAGTGTGGGGCCAGCATCCGAGTCACCAGCCTCCTCCCTGGGGAGGACAGAAGCCAGTGTTTGTGGGGTCCCCGAGTTCTAGTCCCTGGACCTCAGGCGTCTGATCTGCACTCCTTATCTCCGCCAGGCAGGCGAGGGGTGCAGCTGCCTAGCCCCACCTTTAGGAACCAGGGCATTGGGCCTGAGAGCCAGCACCCACCTACGTCAGGCTGTTGGTGAGGGCAGGGGCAGCGCCAGGGCCACTCGGGCCGCGACCGAGTGAAGCCCTTGCTCTCCCCCTGGGCAGGCCCGTGGGCAATCACACCAGGAGGTCCACGGTCCCCTGGAGGCGCTCAGGAAGCAGGACCGGAGCAGGGCACGGGGACACGGGGCACAGCTCCCCCTGCTTGGGCGCAGTCCCCAAGATCTTGTCCACCGGGGGACTCACTGCACTCGGTAAACTGGAAAGTGCTCTGTAAACATAAGGGATCCGTGTGACCCGCACAATCAGGTCAGCTGTGCCAGGATGCCAAGTGAACCTCAGGCTGAGGAGCACAGGCGGGGACCAGGGCCGTTTACTTTGTCTGGTTCCAGGGCATTCTTGGCACTGGCTAAGCCACAGGGTGGGTCCGCCAGCCTGCAGCACCCCCTTGCCCGCGGATGCCCAGACGGGGTGTCAGCTGTGTGGGGACCTGGCTGGGCGCTGCCCGAGGGGAGGGCACTCGGGTCCGTCTCCAGGCCCAAAGGAGAAGCCTGACTCAGCCGGTGGGGGGAGGGGGGGGCGGGCGTGCTCCTCCCCGGGGCCCAGCCTGCGAGTTCAGGGAGGGTGGGCCCGACACAGGCTGGTTAGGGTTACAAGGGTTTCCTGGGCACCCAGGCAGGGCTGCTGGCAGACAAACAGCTGTGCTGGGCAGCTGGGGAGGGACAGGGGCGGGGGGGGGGGCTGTGACACCTGCTGGGAGTGCCCCCGGGGGGAAGCCAGGCTGGCCCAGGGTGGAAATGCCCGCACCGACCCCGGTGGGGATGGGGGGGGTGCAGACCCGCCTGCTCAGCAATGCTAGCGGAAGGCCTGCAGATCCCCCACCCTCTCCGGAGACTCTGCATTGCTTTGGAGCTTTCGTGGCAAGAAACAGAGAAATGAAGAGAAGCAAGTGATTGAAGAAAGGGAGGGTGAGGCCGGAGATGAAGATCTGCAGAGAGTGCTGGGGAGGAGGGGGAGGGGAGGATGGGGGGGGAGGAAGAGGTGGAAGGGCAGGGGAGAAGGAGGGGGAGGGGAGGAGGGGAAGAGGGGGAGGGGAGGAGGAGGGAGGGGAGGAGGAAGAGAAGATGGGGAGGAGGGAGGGGAGGAGGAGTGAGAGGGGGAGGGGGAGGGGAAGACAGGGAGGGGTGCCAGGGGAGGAAGGGGAGGAGGAGGGAGGGGAGGAGGAGGGAGGGGAAGAGGAGTAAGAGGGGGAGGGGGAGGGGAAGACAGGGAGGGGTGCCAGGGGAGGAAGGGGAGGAGGAGGAGGGGAGGAGGGGGAGGGAGGAAGAGGTGGAAGGGCAGGGGAGAGGGAGGGGGAGGGGAGGAGGGGAAGAGGGGGAGGGGAGGAGGAGGGAGGGGAGGAGGAAGAGAAGATGGGGAGGAGGGAGGGGAGGAGGAGTGAGAGGGGGAGGGGGAGGGGAAGACAGGGAGGGGTGCCAGGGGAGGAAGGGGAGGAGGAGGGAGGGGAGGAGGAGGGAGGGGAGGAGGAGGGAGGGGAGGAGGAGTAAGAGGGGGAGGGGGAGGGGAAGACAGGGAGGGGTGCCAGGGGAGGAAGGGGAGGAGGAGGAGGGGAGGAGGGGGAGGGAGGAAGAGGTGGAAGGGCAGGGGAGAGGGAGGGGGAGGGGAGGAGGGGAAGAGGGGGAGGGGAGGAGGAGGGAGGGGAGGAGGAAGAGAAGATGGGGAGGAGGGAGGGGAGGAGGAGTGAGAGGGGGAGGGGGAGGGGAAGACAGGGAGGGGTGCCAGGGGAGGAAGGGGAGGAGGAGGGAGGGGAGGAGGAGGGAGGGGAGGAGGAGTAAGAGGGGGAGGGGGAGGGGAAGACAGGGAGGGGTGCCAGGGGAGGAAGGGGAGGAGGAGGAGGGGAGGAGGGGGAGGGAGGAAGAGGTGGAAGGGCAGGGGAGAAGGAGGGGGAGGGGAGGAGGGGAAGAGGGGGAGGGGAGGAGGAGGGAGGGGAGGAGGAAGAGAAGATGGGGAGGAGGGAGGGGAGGAGGAGTAAGAGGGGGAGGGGGAGGGGAAGACAGGGAGGGGTGCCAGGGGAGGAAGGGGAGGAGGAGGGAGGGGAGGAGGAAGAGAAGATGGGGAGGAGGGAGGGGAGGAGGGGTAAGAGGCGGGGGAGGGGGAGGGGGAGGGGAAGACAGGGAGGTGTGCCAGGGGAGGAAGGGGAGGAGGAGGGAGGGGAGGAGGAGAAGATGGGAGGGGAGGAGGGGAGGAGGAGGAGGGGAAGATGAGAGGGGAGGAGGGGGAGGAGGGGGGAGGGGAGGAGGAAGGGGAGGAGGAGGGAGGGGAGAAGGAGGGAGGGGAGGAGGAAGAGAAGATGTGGAGGAGGGAGGGGAGGAGGGGAGGGGAAGACAGGGAGGGGTGCCAGGTGAGGAAGGGGAGGAAGAGGGAGGGGAGGAGGGGAAGATGGGAGGGGAGGGAGGGGAGGAGGAGGGGAGGAACGGAGGGGAGGAGGGTAAGGAGGAGGGAGGGGAGGAGGAAGAGAAGATGGGGAGGAGGGAGGGGAGAAGGGGGAGGAGGAGGGGAAGTCAGGGAGCAGCGACGGGAGGAAGGAGAGGAGGAGGGGAGGAGGGGAGAACGGGAGGGGAGGAGGGGAGGAGGGGGAGGAGGAAGACAGTGGGTCTGTCTGGGACAGAAGGCAGCTCCCTGAGGAGCAGGGCCTGTGTCACATACTGTCCAAGAGGCTCAGAGCGGCTCTGGGTCTAAAGAAACATAAAGGGAGGGAAGGAAAGGAAGGTTAAGGACTCTCCCTGGTGACCACCCGTTTGCTGTCTGAGGGGCTCGGGGACCACAGGGCGGCTGGCCTTCCGTCTGCCGTCACAGCCGCGGTTGCTCCGCAGTCACCCGGAACGGGGCACAGCGTGCAGGCGAACCCCGCACGGCTGCAGGTTCAAGACGGGCCCAGGCCTGGCGTTCCCTGCGTGCGCACACAGTCGCCGTGAGGAAGTCTGGGGGTCGGGAGTAAATGCTGCCGTACAGGTGAATAAAAACTATGAAGAACATCCCATGTCGAGCGAGGCAATTCAGCAAAACTGCAAGGAGAGGGGTCCGACTTTTCAGAGGACTCCTCTGTAGGGGGGCGGGTACCTGCCAGCACCAGACTTTGCCTTTCGTGCCATCGAGTCCCCGGAGGGAAGTTATCTGCACAGGGCACGCCAGGCTTCCCTAAGAGGAAGCCGCGAGAGCGTCACCTCCAAAGGGACGGCAGTGGCCACCGACGCTGAGTTTAGGAGTGCTCCCCGTCCGTGCGTTATCATAGCTCACCTCTGCAAAAGCTGCGGCCTTGGGCTAATTTAAGGAAGTCCCCAGAGATCTTTCCTTTGTACATTTGCAAGGACCGTGGGGTCGCAGACAAAGGGTTATTTTCATGTCTGTCTTCAGCATTATTATTATAAGAAATTAATATCATCCACCTTATCTAGGAATGTTTCAGGGTCGCGACCTGACCTGAACCGTGAACCCAAAACTGAACTGAACCACGTTAATTTGCAAAACCGACCCCTGAAACTGAAACCCCGTGGTGATTTCAGCTGAAATGTACATTGAAACAATGTCTCCTGAAAACTCGGCTTGATGTATTTTGAAAGCAAATTAAGGTATGTAAAAATGTCTCTGACCCGCCGGTCATCGGGGCTGGATTTGTAATAGGAGTCCAAACACATGCAGTGTGACCAAAATAATTAATGAAGAGAAAAACCCTGCCAGACCTGAGCGTGAATGGGCTATCACCTTTCTGGACTGTTCCTGGCGGGGAGGCGGGAGGGGAGCGGGGCTGGTGAGGATACAGAGGGTGCGTGAGTCAGGCTTGGGGGAGCAGCCGAGGCACGGGGAGGGAGCAGAGCTGGGCCTGGGGCAGCCCTGGGGTCAGGCTCTGCAGGAAGGGAGGGAAAAGTGGAGTCCTGGGGTGTTCAGCAAACAGATGTAAACAGTGTCTAAAACTGATGGAAAGAAATATACCAGATCCTCAGTGACCCCTTGCACCTACCACATAATGGAAAATGAACAAGAAACCTCCTTGGGGGGTGCCTGAGTGTCTCAGTCGGTTAAGCGCCTGACTTGGGCTCAGATCACGATCTCACGGTGTGTGGGTTCGAGCCCCGCGTCGGGCTCTGGGCTGACAGCTCGGAGTGTGAAGCCTGCTTCGGATTCTGGGTCTCCCTCTCTCTCTCTCTGCCCTTTCCCCGCCGTGCTTTGTCTCTCTCTCAAAAATAAAGAAACATTAAAAAAAAAAATTAAAAAAAGACAGCTCCTTTGGTTCAGTCCCCTTTGGTATACTGCTTTGAGCGTAGCATAGACGTGTGTGAGCCTTCTAGATTGCGGGTGGTGTGTAGGGAAAAGAAAGTAAAAAACCTGCCTTTTGTGGGCACAGACCTCTCTGAGGACGCCCGGCTGGGGAAGGAACTCTCGGCCTGGGGATTTACTATCATTTCTGTCCGGCATCAGCTTCTCCTGCCTGCGTAGACAGGTGACGGTATGACGATGTGACTGAAACAAGCCCAGAGGCCACCCCTCACCCCTCCCTCCTCGCCCTTGGCCCATGCCCTGCGTCTCCACCCGAAGGTAACCTCTGACTCAGAAGACCCCTCTTGTTCAAGATCTCAGTTAAGTTTTCCTTTCATTTCAGCAGTTGTATCCGTTTCCGAGGGCCGCCGTAACCAATGGTGACCCCCGAGTGGCCTACAACGACAGAACTTTATTTTCTCACCGTTTGGGGAGCAGGAGGTCCCGTGTGGCCCCGCCCCTGAAACCTTCAGGGAAACGGTGTGTGCTTCATGGCGTCCCCCAAAGTCCATGTGTTCAAGTCCTGGCTCTCAGTTCCTCAGAGTACAACTTCATTTGGAAGCAAGGCCACCACAGACGCAGTTGAGTTGCGATGAGGGTCATGCTGGGGTGGGGGGTGCCGACTGCGGTGTGACCGGTGTCCTGAGGAAAGGGGACCTCGGGGCGCACACACACATATGGAGAGCACGATGCAACGGTAGAGGCCGAGACTGGATTGATGCTTCTGCAGGTCAGGGACCACCCTGACCGGAGCTGGGAGAGAGGTGTGGACCAGACCCTCCCCTAGGGTCACACCTTCACCTCACGCTTCCAGCCCGCAGGACTGGGAGGCCATAATTTCCGCTGTGGAAGCCACCCAGGCTGGGGCGTTTCATCACGGCTGTGCCAGCAGACAGACGGGCCCCACGAGAATCTTCCTTGCGTCTGTGTCCTTGGTTCTGTGGCTGCTGGCGGTCCTTGGCATCCGGGGTTCTGCAGCTGCCCCCTCCAGCCCCTCCCCCCGTGCCGACATGCCTTGTCCCCGTGCGTCTGGGTCCATGCGTCATCTGGACGACGTCCCCATCCCGACGGCTCTGCGTCTTAACGTCATCATGTCTGCAAAGACCCCATTTCCAAATGAGATCACATTCCCACGTCCCGGGGGGTTGGGACTTCCCTATCTTTCTTGGGACACGATTCAATCCAGACTCCTCGGAGAGGTGAAGCACGCTCAACGCTCCTTCCTCAGATCCCGGCCACTGTCCCTCTACTCGGTACCGGTTGTCTCCTGCCTCAGACGCCCCAGGGAACCACTTTTCTCCTTGCCACCTGGATACCCTGGATTCTCTTCTCTGCACCACAAGGCTAAGGTTGCCCGTGGCCTCCCAACTGCCTGTACTAATGGCCTGTGCTGTCCATCTTCCTGGGCCATGACACCATGGGCTCTCTGACATGCTCTCTTCTCTCGCTTTCCAGGTGCTTCTAGAGTTGCCAGCTTTTTCCCAGAATCCCCTGCTCCTTAGATGCTGGGTTGGCAGGCCTTCCAGGCAGGTGAGCTGCGAGGCTGCTCCCCGTCCCTTGTCCCTGGGCACCGGCGCCCCCTTTTCTGTGCACCTGTGAGTGCTGTGACCCCGTAAGGTGCAGGCTCCCAGAGGCCCCTGAACAGCTAAATGGATGAGGGCACGAATGGGGCCTTGTGACTTTTCAGAAGTGGAGAACAAAGTAGGGGTGGTGAATCGCTGTCCCTTCTTAACAGCTGGGCTCAGAGGGACACCCATCATGCCCTGCTTCATGCTCTGAGGTGAAAAAAAGAGAATTATGGAGGCCGGAACTGGTGGCCATGGGCACAGCCTGATCCCTGGCTTCCTTAGAAGATCCAGGATTGGGAGTCTGTGGCCCAGAGGCCAGGACATCCTCCCCTTGCTCTCACTGAGCCCGTCTGCTTGTGAAATGAAAATGTCGCCCAGGATGACTGTGCTCCTTCACAGGGACCTCTTGGGAATCAATAGAATATCTTTGTGTGTTTAGAAGAGATTTTCAAATCCTAGGACAGAAGGGGAAAGATAAAAACAAAGCCTCACACTACAGGCAAAACCCACATCTCCAACGCGGCCTGGAGCAGCCCCCGCTGGCGGGTGTGGGGGGATCCTTCAGCAAGGACCGCTGCACACAGCAGGCGCCAAATGTGTGCACTTTCTGCAGAGGCGGGACCCCACACCCTGACTTCACCAGAAGAAACTTGCAGCCTGAGAGGACTCAAAAATCATGTCTTTCAAGTTATAAGGAAGCAATATCATTCTGAGACCTATTCTTTAAAACGGCAAACATGCAATAATTTTACTAGAGTGAAGTATGCAACGCAAGTATACCCATAACCTAGGTCACTTTGACCATGGCTTGTGCGGTTCAAAAAAGGAAATAATGTGGGTAGTGGAAACTCTGAGCGGACATGACAGATGAGTGACAATGAGTAACCCAGGGTTCTGTCCATGTCTTCTCACCTTTTTTTTAAATGTTTATTTATTTTTGAATGAGAGAGAGAGAGAGAGAGACAGAGTGTGAGCAGGGGAGGGGCAGAGAGAGAGAGGGAGACACAGAATCCGAAGCAGGCTCCAGGCCCTGAGCTGTCAGCACAGAGCCCGACACGGGGCTCGAACCCATGAACTGTGAGATCACGACCTGAGCTAAAGTCAGACGCTTTAACCGACTGAGCCACCCAGAAGGCTCTCTTCTTACTTCTAATTCAGAGCAGGAAAGGGCACATTCGGTTGATGACTGTGAACTAATTAAGAGGCAAACTGAAAACAATTCCATTTAAAAATATACACAGAACGTGCACCGCCCAGGGTGTCTATAAATGTCCAGGTTTCCAGCTCTGGGACTAGGGCAGCTAACCCTGGCTGGAATCCTACCTCTTGCGCTTATTAGCTGTGTGACATTGGGCAACTTACTTGAGCTCTCTGAACCTTGGTTTCCTCCTCTGTAACACGCATGTTGTAACAAACACCTCATGGGTTCTTGCTCTCATGTTTCCGAGCAAGCTGTGTCATCGTACTCGGTGCGGTGCCGTCCGGGTGATGCGTGTTCAGTACTTTTTATCCACCTAGGACTTCAGATTGGGGCCAGCCAGAAACACAACCATCTCACCGAAAATTAAAATCAGCTGGTTTGGTTGGAGACCACCCCCCCCCACCCCCCCACCCCACCAAATGCTACAATTTTTTTTTGCTTTGCCACATTAACTTCATTAAATATTCATGGGCATTGTCGTCTCTTGGGGATCTGCCTGGGAACCCTGGGAGGAAAAGGCCCGTCCTGTGTCCTTTGAAAGGTTCCCCTGCGCTGGGGGACATGCTTGGATGCTGGAGGTGGGCAATGGGAGGGCGGGCGATGACTGAATGAAGAATGAGGAAGGCTGGAGGCAGAAGAAGGTCCCCTCAAGGGCAGAGCGCGGCTCCTGAACGAGGCGGCAAGAAGCCCTGTCCGGGGCTGTGCAGCCACACGGTCTGCCTGGTTTGTTCCCTCGTGAAGCGGAAGGTGCATCTGCCCAGGGAGGCTCTGTCTCTACGGTCAAGGGCAGGAGGGACCTGGAGGGACGCAGGGCTTGTCCTGCAGCCCACTCCCAGGTCCGTGGTTTCAGGAGAGAGGGCCGGCACTTGCAATGTCCACAGTTTCTGGAAAATACTCGATCGATGTATCCTGTCTTCCCAAAGGCCATCTCCTCAATGCAGAGACCATTTGTATCTACAGAGCGCGAGGTACCAGAGTGAAATCGCCTTGCGGCCTTTTTGAGGTTTCTTTGTGCTTCGTGCTGGCGGAGCCACGTGGAGCTGGGAGCCCACGCGGACAGGCTTGGGTGGCCCCCCTCCACGGACGGTCCTCCCTGACTCCGCTCACACAGATTTCCACTTTGCACACCTCACTTAAGCACGGCTACCTCAGTTCATTCGGATTAGAGGAGCGTTTGCCTTCTTGACAGAAGTGGCGAAACAGGAGTGGAAATAATATTGGTAAGATTATTATCGATATTATTACCAATAATATTGACTTCCCATTTTCTCGGGGACGAAACTGACTCAGAGGAGGCAAAATGTGGGGCAGAGCTCTGTGCTCTGCACGTGATTTCTCCAGGAATACATGGGGGGGGGGGCGGGGGGCGGGGTTACTATTTTCATTCCGTAGATGAGGAAACAGATTTACATGGTTTAAGGGATTCGCCAAAGGCCATGCAATTAGTTCACGGTGGAGCTGGGATTTAAACTCGAATTTTCTAGCTACCTTTGTGATTTCATTTAAATTATACTGAGTTGCCCACATCAATGTAGTTTACTTAAAGGGGAGCCTGGGTGGCTCAGTCGGTTGAGCGTCTGACTTCGGCTCAGGTCGGGATCTCACGGTTTGTGAGTTCAAGCCCCGCGTCGGGCTCTGTGCTGACAGCTCAGATTCTGTGTCTCCCTGTCCCTCTGCCCCTCCCCCGGTCACGCACAGGCACGTGCACACACACACATACTCTCTCTCTCTCTCTCAAAAATAAATATACATTAAAAGATAAAAAGAAATAGGGCCCCAAGCTGGATAAGCATAAATGGTGCCCGATTTTGCACAATATTTCCTACGTGCGTCTCGGGCCACAAGTCGGGATGTAGATAAAATGCTAATTTCTTGGCGGCCCGTTACATGACTTGTTCTCTGAGTGACAGTCACGTCCCCAGGGTCACAGAGCACAGCCTCCGGCCTTGCCGAGGTTTCAGATGGGAACTGCAGAGCCGAGGATGGGGTCACTGACCCACAAAGCTGTGGCTGACACGTGAACCCCCAACACCCAGGACTTCCACACCAGGGGGCCCTCTGCTGCTCGGGGTCATGTGCAGGAGCCCAGATCCGGGGTGCACGGGTTGGACACATCACCGGGTCACCTGTCCCCGAGAAGCGGGGCTATCTGGTCATTATGTTAAGGATCAAGGCACATGACCCACAGACCTCTCCTGTCCTCATTTCTTTCTTTCTTTCTTTCTTTTTCTTTCTTTCTTTCTTTCTTTCTTTCTTTCTTTCTTTCTTTCTTTCTTTCTTTCTTTCTCATTGTTTGGGGGAAATCATTCTTCCTCCGTGCTCCTGGCCAAGACACTTGCTAGGAACACTGTATATCCCCTCCTTTCCAATGTGACTCGGGCACGTAGAAAGAGAATCCAAGAAGGAAGTATATGGTGGCAACTCAGAGCCCTCTGGGGCCGTGATCACACAAGCAAACTCCCTAATGAATAAGGAAAATAGAAAAAGGAAAATAAAGAAGGAGACACGGAAATCATAATAGGTTAATAGCTATGTCTGCGTGTTTACAAAATCTATAGATCTATATTTCCATGCAGTTCTGGCTTGCTCTCTGTATTTACCTTCAAGAAAATATGCCAAAATGCTATCAGTGGTTACGGTAGGTAGTGGCTGGTAGGATTTTCAATGGTTTTAATGTGTAAAAATTCCTTGGTAAACGTGTTTTATTAATAATTAGAGTAAACAATACTATTTCGTAAAATGATGCACATAGATATGTTTTAGTATAGGCGACTGAAAACTTTTAAGACGTTCGAGAGAGTAATATATAGAAAACAAGCTATCATTTGTGATTTTCAGCACAGGGCAAGGACGAAATTCTGTTTCCCCTGAAGGATGGCAAATTAATATCCCCCAGCCTATTTATACAGTCAGTAATGAGTAACATGAGCGTATAATGTGAAGTATCAGTTCCATCATTTTTTCACACAATTTGTGCAGAGGATGGGGTTCTCCAAGTAGACCACGTGACACGTAAGTTTCATTGTGACATTTGTATCGACCCTTAGCTGTGTAACTTCATGTACTATCTGACAAGAGAAGTGGAAAATGAGGCTCAGCTCTGGCTGTTTTGGGGACCCCTGGCAGGGAGGAGGCTAGAAGGTGAACATCCCTCTTCTTGAAGCTTCCAGAATTCCTCCTGATGATCTGCCCCAAAACTACCACCTGGGACAGGTCACCATCATAGTTATAGAGACACATGAATCAGTAAGACACTATAACACACAACGGAACTGTCAACAGTCTAAGGACCCAGTTCTTCTCTCCTCCTTGAAGCCTGGTTTCAATGACGGCTCAGGTCTTCTGACGGGCTCCCTTCCTTTTCAGCTTCATCTCCATATGAGCCGTCCCCCAGCTTGGAGCCATGTTGAGTTCTCTGAACTGTAAATCTGACCATGAGGCTCCCATGGGGAATGGCTCTCCATTGCTCCCAGGGCGAAGTTCCAACCACAAGGCACCATGCAAAAGGTTTTCCCAGTAGAAGCTTCTCCAAAGAAGATATACATGTGGTTGATCTAAATGGGTAACAAGGCCATCCAAAGATGGCCAACGTCATTAGTCACCGGGGAGGTGCAAATCAAAGCCACTGTGCAATGCCCCTTCTCATTACATTTCCTCATTACGTTACACACAGAATATCACATGTCCAGCAATTCCGCTCTTAGGTATATACTCAAAAGAATCGAAGACAGGTGTTCCGACAACAGCTTGCATAGGATTGCTCGTGGCGGCAGTCTTCACCATGGCCAGAGGGAGGGAACAGTGCAAATGACTCTCGACGACGAGGTCAGCTGTTCGCTTACAGTGGAATATCATTCAGCTGTAAAAACAAACACAGTGTGGGGCGCCTGGGTGGCTCAGTCGGTTAAACATCCAACTTCGGCTCAAGTCACGATCTCGCAGTCAGTGAGTTTGAGCCCTGTGTCGGGCTCTGTGCGGACAGCTTGGAGCCTGGAGCCTGCTTCGGATTCTGTGTCTCCCTCTCTCTCTGCCCCTCCCCTGTTTGCACTCTGTCTCTCTGTCTCTCTCTCAAAAACAAATAAACATTAAAAAATAAAACAAACAAACACAGTGCTTCGTATGCTTCAGTGTGGACAAGGCTTGAACATTTTTTAAAATATTTATTTATTTATTTTGTGTGAGAGAGAGAGAGTCAATGACAGAGATTTAGAGTGTGAGTGGGGAGAGGGACAGAGAGAGAGAGAGAGAGAGAGAGAGAGAGAAAATCCCAAGCAGGCTCCGTACTGTCAGTGCAGAGCCCAATGTGGGGCTCAATCCCATGAACTGTGAGATTGTGACCTGAGCCGAGATCAAGAGTCAGACACTTAACCGAATGAGCCACCCAGGAGCCCCCAGGCTTAGAAAATGTTATTCCAGGGGAAAGAAGCCAGGCGTAAAAGGCCACCTGTTGGATGATTCCACTGAAATGGAATATCCAGAAAAGGCAAATCATAGAAACAGAAAAGAAATGAGTGGTTGCCAGAGGCAGGGGTGGGGAAAGGAGGGGATGTAAGGAGTGATTGCTTAACACAGGCCAGGAATGTGGGGGTGAGGACTGCTTTGGAAATAGATAATGGGGGTGCCTGGGTGGCTCAGTCGGTTGAGCGTCCGACTTTAGCTCAGGTCACGATCTCACGGTCCATGAGTTCGAGCCCTGCGTCGGGCTCTGGGCTGATGGCCCAGAGCCTGGAGCCTGCTTCCGATTCTGTGTCTCCCTCTCTCTCTGCCCCTCCCCCGTTCATGCTCTGTCTCTCTCTGTCTCAAAAATAAAATAAAAATAAACATAAAAAACAATTTAAAAAAAAAGGAAATAGATAATGGCGATGGTTGTACAACTGAATTGGACACTATTGAATTATTAAAATGGTAATTTTTATGCCATAGGCTCATTTACGTAATAACAAGCAAATGTTCTAGAGGGTTTCTGTATCTGAGTGTAGCTTTACTTCTGATTCTTCTGCCCCAGGCCTGTCCCCCGTGAGCGGGCCAGGCCTCTCGCTCACACTTCACAGACTAGACACGCTGGCCTCGTATCGTCATTTCCGTGTTCGCATGACTCCCCGTGCTTCAAAGTGCGAGCCCTGCCGCTTTCCTCTCTGCCTAATTCTTGCTGGAGAACACACTCGTGTTTCAGGGCAGAACTCCTATCGCCACCTCACGAAACCTTGCCCCAAACACTCAAAGTAGATTTGTGCACCCACTTACCCCTGTGGACATTTCTACCAAATCTCTGTGATAGTGTCGCGGTTACTATGGCTGCGTAACAAACGGCCCCACGGCTTAGCGGCTGAAAAGAGTGGCAGCACTAGGGAGCCTGGGTGGCTCAGTTGGTTAAGCGTCTGAACTTCTGGTTTTGGCTGAGGTCATGATCCCACAGTTTGTAAGATCGAGCCCCACGTTGGTCCCTGAGCTGACAGCGCAGAGCCTGCTTGGGGTTCTTTCTTTTTCTGCCCCTTCCCTGTGTGCTCCCTATCTCTTTCTCAAAATAAATAAAAATAAACTTTTGAAAAAAAAAAAAAAACAATGACAGCATTCACTTTATTTGCACATCTGCAGTTTGGGCAGGACTTGTTAGGAACAAATCCTCTCTGTTCCATGAAGCCCCAGACAGGGCAACTTGGAGGCTGGGCTCATTGAAACGCTCACCACTCACAAGTCTGGTGACTAATGTGACCCCTGGCCACAATCTCAGCTGGGTGTCAGCATGGGTCAAGCTGTATCTCCTGAACGTTCACATAACATGGCCGGTGGGTTTCCAGGGCAGGGCCTTGAGCTAGAGAGAAGTAGGCAAAGGGTTTTATTGTCCTTATGCCCTTGTGTCATGAGTCACACGGTGTCACTTCTGTCACATTCTCTTAGAAGCGTGTCACTAACACCAACTTAATGGGAGGTGAATTAGACTCCACGTTTTTTGAACAGTGTCCAAGCACTTGGGAGCATATGTTACAGTCATCGTGAATATTCCTCTAGTCGGAGGGTACCCACCCCAGACCCCCTTGGCCTTCCTTAGTTCCCCTATAATATTCTTTCTTAGGTCTCATTTTGTGTCTTCTCTTTGCTAGCTTGTTAGCTGCACGGGACGGTATCAGTTTTGCTCAGTGTCATGTTATCAGTACACAGCACTCTGCCTAAATATTTATTGCAAGAATAAATAATATTTTATTGCCCTCATTAGTTTGCTAGATTTTCCTCAAACTACTACTGCCTAAAGGCAGCAATTGTGTCTTATACGGCTTCATCATCCCTGCACTAGGCCCCGTGGTGTCTGACCCAGAGCAGAAACCATAGTTATTTGTGAAAGGAATCAATCAACGCATCGACTGATTGATGAAGGCATTTGTTTGCTGGGGATGTGTGTGTATTTGCACATGTAGGGGTTTTCAAGAGACTTTTTCATGTGTCTGCTCACCTCAGTGAAAATAGACAATTATTTTTCTTACAAGTTTACATTCAGGGCTAGGAAGCTAGGAAAGAACTCAAAACAAAGAAACAAACAAACAAAAACACCAACCAGTAAGCATTCGGCATATTCATTACATTTACTAATAAATTAATGAATGACTTTGTAGTTTGTTCTTCTTTTAAAAATGTTTATTTTGAGAAAGAGAGACAGCATGAGCAGGGGAGGGGCAGAGGGAGATGGAAAGAGAGAATCCCAAGCAGGCTTCATGCTCAGTGTGGAGCCTGACCCGGGGCTCGATCCCACGAACCATGAGATGTGACCTGAACCGAAATCAGGTCAGATGCTTAACCAACTGAATCACCCAGGGGCCCCTAGAGTTTGCTCTTTTTATAGAGAAACAAGTTGAGGGATATCAATCTTCAATGGCTACGTGTTGTTACATTGAATGCATTCTACCATAATCTGCTATTTCTTTAACACTTTTTTTTTTTTTTTTAATATTAGCTCTGACCCAGCCTAGAGCAGTGGTTTCCAAACGGGGTTGATTTTGCCGGGCCAGGAGGCATTTGGCAACGTCTGGAGACTTTTCTGGTTGTCTTAAGTGGGAGGCATCTAGTGGGTGGGAGCCAGGGTGCTGCTGAACCCCTAGAGGGCACAGGACCGTCGCCCACGAAGGAGAGGCACCCAGCCACACTTCTCACTATTGCAGAGGTCAGGAAACGGGACACAGAGATGTCTAAGATGCACCCTTTGTCCCCCCCGGGACCCACGACAAAAGGAGGCGTGGCAATGAAGAGTTCCATCAGGGTGACGTCGATGTAATGAGCCCACACTTCCGCCCTGCTTTGTGCACCTGCACACGTGTCTCCTCTGCTGGCTGCTGGGGCGTGAAGCGTCATCCACAGGGGTCGGTGTGGGGACCCCCCCAAAGTGCCTTCTACGTTCAGTCCTCATCGGCTGTTGTTGTTGTTGTCATTTATATCATTACCCAGTGTAAGATATCTCCACATATTGAATGTCACAATACATATTCTGAGGTCCGTACTTGAAAAACCTTTGTTAAGTCCGTGCACCAATGGAATGTTGGAGATCACAGTTACACATGGAAACAGAAAGACCGGAGAGAGAAAGGCGACCCCTCTCTTCCTCCTACGCGAAGCTTCATCTCAGTTTCTACATTCTGTTGGAAATCCTACTTTTCCTCCAAGGTTTCTGTGATGCCTGACGTCACCCTGCAGATGGGCTTTGCCCCAGCCTCCCTCCCGGGGCTCCCGTCCTGGACTCACCACCGACCGCATCTATTGCTTTGGGCAAATTGTCTCCGCTTGCTACACGAGTATGAACCTGTTCTACGATCGGGGCTATTTTAAATGGCTGTTGCAAGGAAAGCACTTTACGTAGTGCCCTGAAAGGCAACGGTTAACGGAGGAAAAGCACTTTACAGAACGCCCCAGTGTACGGTCAATTCTCAGTAAATGGTTTTGTTTTTGCCTTGTTAAGGCGAGATCCTGCCTCCCACACGCAGAGACGTGGCCTCATCTTTGCCAGCGTCAGTGGAACCCTCGGTCAGTAAGGCTCTGACTCTGGACTCTGTGCCCAAGACCGCACCTCCAGTACTAGCAAGAAGGTACAACAGCGGCCGAACGACATTCACCGAGCAGGGACCGAGCGCCGCCCTGGGTGGTTTTGCAAGTAACAGCTCACTCACTTCCCACAGCAGCGGCGCCAGCCCAGGAGGAGGTACTGTTCTCCCATCTTGTGGATGAGGACACTGAGGCAACCTCTTCCTGGACATTTGTCCAACTTACAGAGCTGCAAGGCGCGGGCCGTGCGTCCAAGCCCGTGAGTCTTCCGCGATTCTAACCGCAACCCCCTCTGACGGTTACCCTGCCTCCAAACGTACAAGTAGATGACCTTTCTTTCCTCGGCTCAAAGAAAGAACAACTCTCCAGGGCTGGCACCAGAAGGGACGCAGGCGATCAGCGAGCCGGACGGCTCGCGAGCCTGGGAGGGGAGTGAAGCCCGGGAACCAGCCACTTGCACACGTCCCTACGGCTAAGTGAGTATTAGCTTCGCAGCTGCAACCTGGGTCTGCCTAGTGTCAATCCTGCACCCTCTGCCTCCGTCTCTCGCACCCCACAACGACACGACCCATCGTCTCCCGTGCATTATTAATTTCCTATGTGGTTACGTTGCTTCTTAATACCCATGTCTCCCCAGTCAACCGTAGCCTTTCCATATGGAGTTTCAGATCCTATAAATTAAATGAGAACAGCATGTTACACAGGAATGAAGGAATGGTTGTTGGATTTTTTTTTTTTTCTTTTGAGATTACAGTGACTTCGACCCGTAGGTATTTATGGAAAAACACTAGGATATTTACAAATGTGTTAACGCTGGAACTGTATTTTAATTGGTTTCATGAAAGAAAAGGACTTGGAAGCCCTGGGATTAATATAATTACTTTGCTAGAAACGATGAATTCTTGGCTGGCGTCTTCTGCAGGGGACCGGGTCTGTGAGCCCCTGCGAGGCTGGAGCCCTGGCGGAGAGAAGCCCGGGGCGGCAGAACCCTGGTGTGGCAGGGGGAGCATCTGAGAGAGACGCCAGGGCTCTGCGCTTGGGGACGAGACAGTTAAAGCCTCCCCGTGCGAGCCAGTTCTATCACACGGCGCTGGCGACAGGTCAACAGTCTGGCTGGAGCGCGGACGGGGCTGATGATGCCAGGCGGTGCCAGGGACCCCGGGGAGCCCTAAAGAGGCTCCCCACACCGGCTTTCCTTCTGCAGCCCGGGGGATGTTCCGGCAACGGCCTCATGCGAGGAAACTGGGGCTGTGTCGCTGCTTTCCGGGCGAGCCACGCTGGAGCACTGACGTCCCCGGGCCGAGAGCCCACTGTGGCTGTGACAAAGGGACCCGGCTGAGAGCCTGCGCAGGTGAGATGAGCCGGGCAGCTGCTGGCGGGGCTCCTGTCTCGGCCGTGGGCTTGGGGGAAGCGGGTGTGCGGGGCGAGATGACGCTCTCAGACAGCCGGATCGCTGCATGCCTTTGCCATTACCCTCATTGCTTTGTAAGAAGCACGAGCGGGCTGATCCCGCACCTCGTTCGTTCGGAAAGCCACCTAGAAATTCAGAGAGACGCTGTCCCAGAGCGCCTAGCCGCCGGGGAATTCTAGCTGGGGCGCTCCTGTGACAGCCACGGAGCAGTCTCACTGGCAAGCCCCCGGAGACTTCTCGAAGCCCCTCAGATCCACACTGGGCTCGCTGGTGAGCAGGGAGTGTGCTGGGGCGCCCAGGGAGCGGGGTTCTAATCCACATCCCGTCCTGTAGGGAGCAGGGGGCGGCGTGGCACGGGGGGAGAGCACCACGCAACCTCTCGGGGTCGCCGCTCTCCGAAAAAGACGGTTAAATATCTGCTACCACAGGTTTGGGCTCCTTGTGCCCCATTTGCCTCTGTTTGCTGAGCCCTCGGCGCCGGGACTGGTGCTCGGCACGCCTGCAAACCGTCCATGGACCGGCCGGGCTTTAGGACGGAAACAATGACAGCAAAAGATGGGTCCAAACTTGGAAAAGCCGCAAAGTCTCCCTGATAACCTCAGGGGAGCTCTTAGCCTTTCAGAGCGTTTTTAAAAGAGCAGAGCAGAATTTTGTGTGCCGCTGAGTACATTGGTTAAGGTCTGAACCGCTGTGAGGTTAATGCGGGCGCTGTGGTAGGCGCCGTGGCCCCCGTGGGCCTGATGAGTGTCGGGTTAAGTGCGTCCCGGATGATAGGTCTGAGGCACAGACAGTAGACAGGAGTGAGCTCCGGGCTTTGGGATGAAGGCATTCTGGAAACAGCCTGGCCCGGTGGCTCACGGTGGCTGGATGGGTGTGAGACCGGGATCCATACCCAGCTGGGGGTCAACCTCCAAGATGCCCGATCCATTGGGTAGGACGTGCTCACGATGAAGGAAATATCCTGATGCCAATAGCCAGAAGGCGACTGTTAGTTTTCTGATAAAGTCCCTCCGCTCTGTGTTCACAGATAGGTTCAGGATTCTTTCAGTGACCCTCTAGGCTGATTCAGCCTCCTGGGCTCTGTTCTGTTGCACTCGTGTGCCCTCCGGGCCTCATGTCCACAGACTCGCCAGCTTCACGCTTCCCACAGCACAGGCTCGTTGCTTCTGTTTTCCTCCCGGTTCCCTGATGTTATCTGTACTCTGTGTGGGCTCTGTGTGGGTCCAGCTCTGTGTGGGCTGGACCCGCAGCCTGTAACACCCCCTCCAGCAAAATGTGTGACTTCTATTCATTGTTAAGACTCACCGTGGTTTCTTCCAAAAGGCATCCTTTTAGGTTCTTTTAGGGGTATCTCTTCTTACCCTGAAAGCTGCCTGTATTATTTCTATTACAGAACCTTGTATTATAATTACCTGCACCCCCGCTAATCTGATACTGGACGGCAGGAGCTATGGCTTTGGCACCTGCTATACTCAAAATCCGGGACACTGTAGGGACAGTCTTGTCCAACTGCAGGCAGAAAGGGAGTGTCTATCTTCTGGAGAAGGCTCCAGAAGCTTCCAAGAGGTTTGTGGTCCTCCACGGCACTGGGAACCTGCAGAGAACCATAGTAAAACCTGGGGACCAAGGCAGGAAACCAGGGCTCGGATACCAGGAGTCAGGGGGCTCAGCTCCAAAGGCCGAGTGCAACAGGTGTAATGGCCCGGTGTGGGCAGAGAGGTTCAGCCAGGTTGACGACACCCAGAGCCTCCTTCCAGGCCTCACGACTGCCAGCTTGGTCTGTCCCCAACTGCGGAGGGTGGAGGCCAAAGAAATGAGCTAAAGATCGAAGCTGAGACTGAGCCGTATGGTGGCCAGTGGCAGTCATGTGCTCCATGGAAATAAATCACATGTTTTCAAGTAGTCATTACAACCTTGCTTTGCTCTCACATGACAGTGCCTTGTAACCAGCCTATATGGCTCTCACTTTGCCCCCATCCCTCACATGGACAGCGAAGAGACTGTCCCTGAGGGACCGGGGTACGCACACAGCTCTGCTCGTGAGCAAAGGCACCCGAGGGGACACAGCTGTCCCACGGCTCCGTCTGGATGCACTTTACTTCCCTCTCTCTGTGCAGAGCCCGCAGGAAAGACAAAGTTAGAACGCGGGATCACAAGCTACGCCTGAGTCAGAACCTCGGCCCTGTGACACACACATCTCAGACTGGTTTAGACAAGACCGGACATTTGTCGGGTCGGGAGACCAAAAGGATCCAAGTGTGGATTTGCTTCTATGCCAGCTGGATACGGGGGTTCAATGACGTCAACAGAAATTGGTGGGTGTTTACGTTTTGTTTTAACTATTCTCTGTTTCTCAAGTCTGCTCTATTCTGGGTTGATTTCATTCACAAAGAAACATTCCCCCGGCGGGGCCCAGATGATACCTCCAACAGTTCCAGTGCGGAAGTAAAAGACCTCCTTCCCCAGAGACCAAGCAGAAGCCCAGTGGCCTGCTTTTGGCCCCGTTGGCTCTCCAGGCCATTCCTAAGTGCGGCTAGGGTGCAGGGAATGCGGGCTTTGAGGCCCCCCCACCCCTGCCAGGCTGAGAATCACTCCCAGACCGTCCACCACTGACTGCAAGCTCACTGTCGAGCTGTGGGGCAAGAAGGGAGCTTAGCAGTTACCTGGTTAGCTTCTCCCAACTCAGTGTCTCAGGGGGGAAGGGGCTGTGAAAACACCATACACTTAACGATGGCAACTTTGAGAACGAAGAAAAAGATGAACATAAAAACCATGCGTGGTCCCCCACCAGTGTAGACATAAGACCTCTCATCATTCACTCTTTCCCCATTTACAACGTTTTCTACGTAATTTGGGGGCGCTGGTGTGGCTCAGTCAGTAAGTGTCCAACTCTCGACCTCAGCTTCCATTGTGACCTCCCAGTCATGGGATTGGGATCGAGACCCTTGTCAGGCTCTGCACTGACCGCTGGGAGCCCGCTTGGGATTCTCTCGCTCTCTCCCTCTCTCTCTCTCTCTCTGCCCCTCCCGCGTGCTCTCTCTCGCTCTCAAAATCAATAAACAAACTTTAAAAAATAATGAAAAAATACGTTTTTTACATAATTTGACACCGATTTATAGTTTAAAGTCTTGACTTTTCCCATAATCATCTTCTTTTGTCACTCAAAAATGTTTAAAAATATACTTTAGCGATAACATGACCTTCCCAGACATGAACATTCACCTTCATCGAAACTTCTTTTTTGGCCTGGAATCAATCCCTTCCTTTTATGGGTGAGGAAATTGAGATTGGGAGAAGGAAGCAATTTTCCTAGATTTGTAGCCACTGGGTCCTTTGATCCGGGTTCTTAGTGTATCATGTGCCTCCCGTCTTTTGCCCACATATCTGCAAGGATGATAAAGGGTTTATTTATTTACTTATTTTATTTCTGGGGGGACTTCAAGAACCGAAGGACAAAGAGACACATCTTAGCAGAGTAAGGTTCTCCTTCTATCTGTGGAGACTGCCTGAGCCGTAAGAGGGCCCGTCAGCGGCCTGACCGGGATGACAGGTAGAAGGTCATATCTAATGGGGACAGCGAAGCTATAGTCTCCTAACCTGTGTAAAGCTGGAGGCTATTTTGCAAACACACGTTCTTTCTAGGGCGGTGCGTGGGCAGGGAAAGTTCTAGATCTTGCTCCTGCCTCCATATTTTCATTCACTGAACACATGTTTATTGTGCACCTGCTCCGTGTCAGGCACTGTTCCGAGTGTTGAGAAGAAGCCTGAAAAAATACGGGCTGTGCTCTCGGGGAGCTCACATGCTATGCAGGGGAGGTGGGACAGAATGTTAGACAAAGAAACAAAGGAAAATAAAAAGGATCAGATGGTGATGAATAGTAAGCAGGGAATTAAAACGGAGAGCTCTGATAGAGACTGGGGAGTTGATTTTGGACTAAGCTGTCAGGAGAGGCCACTTAGGATGTGAGCATCGGCTGGGGAGGGGGGAGAGTTAGTGCCAATGTCCCGGGACGGCCCACGCGGGGCCTGATTGAGGGGCAGAAGGAAGGCCAGCCAGCGTGGCCGAAGCGGGGGGCGGGGGGGGCTCTGTGGATCGGCCGGTGCTCAGAGACAGGCAAGGCCAAGTGAGAGTGTGGTTTTGATTACAGTAAGGGGCTGCTGGGGACTTTGGTGGCTGGACAGCACCGTGACGATCTGGTCCATGTTTGCAAGACCACACTGGCTTCTGCTGGAGAAAGGATGTGGGGGGTCGGGGATGGAAGCAGGGATACCGGTGGGGAAGCTGTCGTGGCGGGGCAGGCGGGAAGAGGTCGCGCCCTGAATGGTGGGGACATGTGGCTGGGACGGACGTGTTTCGCAGCCCACGGGAGCAGACCCCGGATGCGGAGCGGTGGGGTGTTTAGGGAAAGAGGACGGTCAAAGACCCTCCCTGGTCTCGCTCACAACAACCCGACACCTATGGGTTGCCCCACCGCTTTTCTGCTTAATTGGCAAGAGGTGGACGGGTGGCGGATGACGTTCAGATTCAGACAAGCCCGCGGCTCGGACGGGGCAGGGGCCCAGGCGCTGAGGGGCGGAGCCGGGCACCACTCCATCCCTGGTGCCCAGAGCCACCACCATCCTGCGGCATTTGCGTGCGACCGACAGGGAATCTGCTGCCGGAACAATCCGAGAGCCGTCGCCCTCGAGGGCTGAGCGGACACCGTCCTGTCCGGGCGAGCCTCCTGCTCTGCGTGTCCCAGGTGCCAGCCCTCAGTGACGCCCCTGCCCTTGCGGCCCACGTCCCCCGCCCCCCTCCTGTTGGCCACAAGATGAGCTAGAAAGGAGCAGTTAGATGCACGGGGGGCGCTCCGGAGAGGAAGGTTCAGGGGGCAACTTGTCACCAAAGCTCCCACATGGCTTGAGTCGTCCTAAGTCACGGTCAGCAAACCTCCTCCCGTGTGGTTCCCAGCAGGGAGCCGGGGACGGGGCCGGCCTGTGAGACGGTCCCACGGGGACCAGGTTACGTGTCGCAAAGGCCGCGCAGTCCAGGGGGAGCCTCACATTACAGCCCTGTGGTGGGCGGCGTTTGGCCTGAGCGAATGCCCCCCTCCGGCCCTCTGCTCAGCCTCGGCCTCCCTCCCGGACGCCCAGTTTCCGGCCTCCACCTGGAGGCCCTCCCTCCTCCCTGGGCTCTGGGTCTGCGCCGAGGGCCCTGGGGAGCTGACGTCTTCATGCCCCTTGCTGGCGGGGATTCCGGATTCGACAGCATCGCTTATTTATTCTCTGTATGGTGCGCAATCCTGTCATCTACAGTTGGCGGGACACTTTCTGGTGTACAAAACAAACATGGGCACGCACCGCAAAGAGAAAGCACAGTGTGTTGTTTTTCCAGCCAGGGGCGGGTGGCAGGCGCCGAGCCACACTGGGGACTTTGGAGATGAGCCCAGGGGTCTCCGCGGCTCATGGCGTGCCGTGAGTGGGCACCTGTGTACTCGTTCTAGTTCTTTCTTTCTTTCTTTCTTTTTTTTTAATTTTTTTTTAACGTTTATTTATTTTTGAGACAGAGAGAGACAGAGCATGAACGGGGGAGGGGCAGAGAGAGAGGGAGACACAGAATCGGAAGCAGGCTCCAGGCTCTGAGCCATCAGCCCAGAGCCCGACGCGGGGCTCGAACTCACGAACTGTGAGATCGTGACCTGAGCCGAAGTCGGACGCTCAACCGACTGAGCCACCCAGGTGCCCCTCTAGTGCTTTATTTTAAAGCAAGAAAGTCAGAGAGGCGATCTGAACGTTTTTGGTGGAATATTCCACCATAGAAGCAGAAGCTCATTAAAATTAGAATATGCAAAAGGCAATGTTGATTTCAACAACCAGAAACCAAATCCGGGGCAAGCAGACACGGTACTTTCAGGATTAAAACTGGACGCGAGCTGAGACAGTGAGATGCTGTGGTCAGGTCTAAGAGGATGACGCTTTGGGGTAAACCCACAGCAATTTAAACAACATCAGCACAGAGTGAAAAATTTTGCTGCATCTGGAATATTTGTCATGTAACTAAGGTCAAGATTATAGGTCAAATGATACTTTGCATGTTTTAAAATTTTACTCCAAGAATAACAATATCAAATATTAAATATTCATGGTGGCATCTTTCATTTTTAAAGCGATTTTTATTTGGCACTTATTTTGGGTTCGTGCATCTTTGTTTTAGCGTTTTTTTTTAATTATCAAATATTTGTATTAGGTAGAGATCATTTTTCATGTTACTGAAATGTACAGTCTTTCTCATCATACGGATTCCTAATAACAAATCATGTATTTATTATATGTTTAACAGAAAGTCCCTCTTAATATAACCCAATCACAGAAAAATGACTCACTGTTTATTATTTTGGACACTCACTGAAAACCACACGAATACAGTGTTGTAAAAAAAAAAAAGTACAGAATAACTTACGGTTTCAGGAATACGTTAGAATTTCTAGAAATTTCAGGATCTGTTTCCTGAGCCTGGGAGATTTACGTCCCATGGGAATT
This sequence comes from Panthera tigris, assembly GCF_018350195.1. Lineage (NCBI taxonomy): Eukaryota > Metazoa > Chordata > Mammalia > Carnivora > Felidae > Panthera > Panthera tigris. The sequence goes on along the minus strand of NC_056662.1, from coordinate 135,410,406 downwards.
TGGAAGCACTAAAATGAACTCCTAAGGCAGAGTGAGGGATCTGTTACAACTCTAAGGCTTGACAGCTGCAGGAGCAAGGTGGGGGAAAGCCAGTAATGTGGCCCGAGGTCTGTGGTTGGAGACAATGTGTCATTTCAGATGGGTCTGGAAGGATCGGTAGTTGCTCATTAGGCAGAAAAGAAGAGAAGTATGTTCCATCCTGTACAACAAGCAAAAGCCTGAACAAACGAGTAAATAGTATGTCCAAAACAGCAGGAATCAGGAGTAAAAACAGGAACGGCTGCCCAGTGTTACGAAACTTACGACCCTAGAGGAACCCAGGCACCGATGCGTGCAGGGGCGGGGCAGGGGAAGTAGGCCAAGCCATGGGAGTCGGATTTGAGCCCGAGTGTGTGTCCTTCTCTGCTCTCCTCCGCTGTGTCCCTCGCAGCTTCTCCTCCTCTTCCCAGGAGCCCCCACCTGCCTCACACCTCCTCCAGGAAGCCTCCCCTGCCTCTCCAGCCCCCGTGGGCCCACTCTTCTCCAACTTCTTCCCATGTCCTCCTCCTCCTCTGAATGCTGTCCCGACTCCGGCAGCCAGAACTTGCTCCTTGAGGTGTGGGAGCACCTAGGGGCTCGTGGGAATGCAGATTCTCGGGCCCCGGAGTTACCAAATCAGAATCCGGCCTCTGGTGAGATTCTGGAGCGACGTGAATGCACGCTGCAGTTAAGGAACCTCTGGTCTCGCCCCACCACACCCCTTCCCTGGGTAAAACAGATCGGGCGTCAGCAGGGCGGGGACCTGCCAGTGAGGCCGGGACACGGCTGGGCTGCTCTCCCGGCCTGGAGGGTGGCGAGTGGACAGTGAGTGCCCCCAAACCAGCGTGCACACGGGACTTGCACTTGGGATACTGATGCTGGACCTCTTTCTCAAAAAATCCGATTCAACTGGGCTGCACACATAGGTGCTTTTAGTTTCCAGATGATTCTAACGTGCAGCCAGAGTGGACCCACTTGTGGCCATCGCGTGGAAAGTTCTGGTCCCCAAGTGGATCCAAGGATGAGAAGCCCATGCCTGACTGGCAAGGGGTATCAGGGCACCAGAGCACGTGGGTCTCTGGGCTCTCTCTGGGGAACCTGGGCCCAGTGAGTAGCTCCTGGGAAGAGCCAACATGGTGACCCTATCTGTGGAGTGGATCTCTCCAGAAACCTCCCTCGGGTGTGCGAGGAATGATTCTTTTTGCTCTGCACTAGACAGCACGAGCCCTGACAGGTGTGGGAAGCCCACCCAAGGGCTGGGGCAGCTGGCCTTGGAGCTGGGGCGGGGTGGGGGGTGGAGGGTTGCACAGGAGGCACAGAGGGGAATCCCAGCTGCTTTCCTTGGGAAATAAAATCCCCGTGGCCGGGCCCTGCCTTCACGCCTCATTTTTGCCGTTCTGTGTCTCAGAATTCACAGTCTAACCAGAGGGAGTTTCACGTGGCCCTGGGCACGCATGCACAGACCCACACACACGTGCACGTGCAGGGCACTTTTCTTCCGGGCCTGTCTTCATACACCTCTGTCTGCTTCGTCCGACCTTTGTCCGCCTCCTCCATTCGTAGCCCCAGCTCTCTGCCAGGGTTTCTCTGCTCTACCCAGTGGGCTCAACGTTCCTCCTCTGTGCCACCGAGGTCATGACCTGAGAAGTCGGATGCTTAACTGATTCAGCCACCCAGGCGCCCCATCCTTATTTTGTACCTTATTCTTTCATATTTTCTTACCTCCTCGCCATTGTCCATGTTAGTAACAGGTGACTCTGGGAAAAGGCTCAGCTACAACGTGAATGTTTCAGTCTATAAACCGGCGTGGGACATTCAGATTCAATTAAAGTGTTCCAATACTTGCTTAATTAGCCAATGTGCATTAAGCCCCTTGATATCAAGACGTGGTCTAGGCCATTAAAAGACACCCAGGAAGGGTGGGGGGTCACAGTCCCCATCCCAGAAAAGGGCCTCATTCCCCCGACAGAGAGGCCATCCAGGCTTTTCCAGTGATCCTTTACTGGATAGCCAGACGAGTTTTTTTCTCTTTTTGTTTTCATTTACGTATAAGGCAGGGGCGCCCGGGTGGCTCAGTCGGTTAAGCATCTGACTCTTGGTTTTGGCTCAGGTCATGATCTCATGGTTTGTGAGTTCAAGCCCTGCATCGGGGTCCGTGCTAACAGCACACAGCCTGCCTGGGATGCTCTCTCTCCCTCTCCCTCTCTGCCCCTCCTCTGCTCTCTCTGTCTCTCAAAATAAATTTTGAAGAATTTTAATTAATTCAAGGCAAAAGATACTGTCTACATAGGCCCATTAGTTACATGTTCGTGTGATGTTTTAGGTATAAAATGTTCATGCTCGTCTGTGCAAGCTAGTGGCTTTTTGGTTTTTGGGTTTTTTTTTTTTCTTTGCACTAAATTTGTACAACGGACGCTTGAATGCCCCTGCGCACAGCGCCTTGCTTACTGAATCGAAGCCTGTCACCTTCAGTTTGTGAATTAGGTGTGCGTATTATTTCTGGGCCAAGAGCCTAAGGCAAGGGCTCCTGTAACCCCAGACGTGAGCAAAAGAAAAGTGGTCCCTGAGAAACGTGGCCGCTTCGGCACAGAGGGTCCCAGACTCAAGTAGCCGCGCGGGCAAAGGCAGGTGGCACAAGGTGGGGAAGCAGGCCAGGTGCAGAGCCACGGGGAACCGCTGAGAACCCATGTTCTGGGACTCCACGGGAAGCCAGAGTTCTGGAACGGAACATGGAGCCTCCTGGCTTTGGCAGCCCTTGGGCACACCGCGTAAGACCCTACCTCTGCGGGCTGGAGGCGGCTCGAGGGCCCCGACGTTGTCACATCTGCTTGGTACCGTCAGCGGGGAGCAGATGTCTCTTGCTGGGAACCCCTGCCCCAAATCCAAACTCAGAACCGTGTGGTGCGGTTGGCTGAGTGGTTTGAAAGTCAATAAACGTCACCCATTTGAACGGAGCATCTCTGAGAGGCGTCAGCCCGGTTTTCCGCAGACCTCACCCCTCCCTGTCGTCTGGCACGCCCCGTCCCCCACTGCTCCCTGCACCCACGGATGTTACCTGCCTGTCGCTTGTAGGCATGCACATCTTTAACTGTGCTTACAAACAGACACACATGCTAACCTCTCGTCTTTCGTGGGTTTACGATCTCATTGGAGACCTGCGACGGAAGATCGGGTAACGAGGCGGAAGGAACCAAAGAAGTGTCATCAATGACATCGCGGGCCCGGCAGCCTGGCATGTTGGTCCGCCACGGGTTCCCTGCCCTGGAACTTCTGACTTCTGGTCTGTAACCCGTCGGGAGTTGTGACATTAGAACCAAAATACGCCAGACACTGACTCTAGTGCCTGACGTGTAATCGGAACTAATTCTTGGGGTATTATTTTATGAGGATTATTTTTACTAGTCTAGCCTGCGTCAGTAGAAACCAATACAGAGGGAAACAGCCTTGGGCTCACTCAGTGCAGAAAGGCTTAGATGCATAAACCCACATGGCCCCTTAGCAGTGTTTCTTATATACAAACAGAATGGAGGTGGAATTCTAAAGCCCCAATTAAGTGGAAAAGGTCGCTTTCCTTGGTAACAATAGGCCAGGGCGAAGCAACAACAAAAAAAAAGCTACTTAGTTTGGCAACCTTTGTTCAGAAGAATCCTCTGCAAAAGCCCCCCTCGGAACCTTCTGAATGGGGACCGAACCAACCTTCTTAATCCTCTGCCTGTCTCACATAGGGTTAATTCAATGCTTGGGAGGAGGTGGGTCCCCCTTTTGTGGCAAGAGCTGGTCACAAAACAAAAACCAATTGCCAGGCTCCAGAGGGGTTTCTGGCTCGCACTCTGGGCTGAAACAAACATTGCCGTTCACCTCCCTTCTCCGGCCCGGAGGGGGCGGAGGGCAAGCTAACCCTTCGGAAGGCACAGAATGTGCTGGAAAAGGTGAAAGTTCCATTGCCCATTGCAAGTTCCAGCTGGAGTGCAGACCCCAGGCTCTGCCCGCCTCCTCGGCGTCCCTTGTGGGGGGTGTGCATGCGTGGGGGGAGGGCCCTTCAGGCGCCCCACCCCCACCCCAGAAACAGCAGGCGATCAAACCTCGGGGGCCTGGGGACTTTGGACCCTGGTTTGCAGCAATACTACACTGAAGGCTGCCCCGACCCCAGCCTTGCCGTGGAATTTTCTGCAGTTACGCGTGGCTTCCCAGGTAAACACACCCGATAAGAAGTCGCAGGCGGGAATTGAATCAGACCCTCAGCGTTGTTGGTGATGAACCAGTTTGCTTGATTAGACGATCACAATCACGTCACCGAAAAGCCTAGCCTTGTGGCCCGGAATTGAGGGTTCACCTCGCTTTCACGGGTCCTTGGCGAAAGCTCCTCATGAACTATGACGTTTTCTTAGGTGTTGCATGTGACTTTAGACCAGTTGGCATCACGAGAGACAGGGGCTCTTAGCGCCATGCCACGTGTCCTGGGGCAGACTGTCGGGCTCCTCGGGGCCTCTGCTTCCTTTCGGTAAAATTCGTACGGTTTTGTCCATCTGGGAGTTTAGCCTGAGACTCGAATGGGATCGTCGTGGCCACATCCCGAACACGCTGGTGTGCGAAGCCTCGTGCTCACGCACCTGCCCGCGTGATCTTCTCCCCTACGTGGGCCTGGGAGCGGAAGATGCCAGAACTTTTTCTAGTTGGGTGTAAAGGGAAGGAGGTCCTCGAAAGCCTTCGGTCACAGTGAGCACGTCTCCGCCAGCCTGACCACGGGCTCCCCAGGGCTGCTGCCTCACCTGCAGTCAGTCCTCTCTCCCGGCATCGGTGACTCTAGGTCCCCGTGCTGCTGTGCTGGCCTTCTTCCCAGGGAGCAGTGAGACCCTCCTGGGGCGGGGGGGGGGGGCGCCGCCTGGTGCATCGCAGTGCTCAATCTGAGATCAGCCTAGGGAAGCAAGGATGCTTGCCTTCAAAAAACACTCTTTTCAGGGGCACTGGGGTGGCCTTGTCAGTTCAGCGCCCGACTCCCGATTTCGGCTCAGGTCATGATCTCACCGTCCGTGAGTTCGAGCCCCACGTCGGGCTCTGCGCTGACAGTGAGAAGCCTGCTTGGGGTTCTCTCTCCCTCTCTCTCTGCCCCTCCCCTGGTCATGTGCTCTCTCTCTCTCTCAAAGTAAATAAACTTAAAAAAAACCACAGTGATATCAACAATTAAAAAAAAACTGATCTTGGATATTTATTCCTTAGTACAAGTTAGGTTAAGATGTCTGTTCTTTCTGAAATAATCGGCAATTTCTAGTTGTTCATATGTACCAAGCGCTCTCCTGCCCCCGGGCCTTTGCACTTGCCACTTCTTCCTTGGGAGATGCAGTTCCCCTGGGCGTCTGCTTTGTGGTCTCCCTCCTCCCATCACTGTGGACCAGGTCTCCTGGCCACCGTGTCTATCATAGTATTTGCTGCTTCCCTCCACACACAGCCCATCCCACCTCCCTCTTAATTTTTACCCAAAGCCCTTACCACGATCTGACTCCCCATATGCTCTGCTTTTTATTTGTTCGTGATGCCCTTTTCGACTGTATGCTCTGGAGGACGCGCGTGCTTGTCTCTTAGGCACTGCCGACAGCGTGTGGCATCTAATAAGCAGAGGGTAAATACCTGTTGAATGAATCAGTGGAGTCCACTGTGGATCAAAAGCTCGGAGTTTTTCCTGTTGGTCACACACAGTGCTCTTTGCAGGGGGACATCAGCTGCCCCACTCGGGTCCGCCCCAGAGACCAGGGTGGATTGGTTCCTTGGGGGCCTCTTCCCAGCAGACGGAGTGGGTGGTGAGGTGGCCCCAAGGCCTTGGTGGAGGTCACCCCGTGCCAGGAGGGTGGAGGGGGTCTGCAGGTCTGAGGGCTGCTCCTCTGCCCTCTTCCACACCTGGTGGGATTCTGCCCTGCAATCCCTTGACTTTGGGAAGTTTTCACTTCCCCATCTGAAAAGTTAAAACAAGGAAGCCTACCTTGCTGGGTTTCTATAAATGGTTATGGACTGTCTTCTAAGAAATTAGAAACTCTTTGTTTTTAGAGAAACGGAGGGAGAGAGCAGGGAGAGGCAGAGAGAACAGGGGACAGAGGGTCCAAAGCAGGCTCTGCACTGTCAGCAGAGACCCCCATGAGGGGCTCGAACTCACAAACTGCGAGATCACGACCTGAGCTGAAGTCAGATGCTGAGCTGACTGAGCCCCCCAGGAGCCCCATTTTTTTGAGAGACAGAGGTGGGGGAGCGGCAGCAGGGGGAAGAAAGAGTCTTAAGCAGGCTCCACACTCAGCACGGAGCCTGACTTGGGGTTCGATCTCACAGCTGCGTGGCTCGATCCCACCACCTTGCGATCATGACCTGAGCCAAAATGGAGAGTCAGAGGCGCAACCGACTGAGCCGCCCAGACGCCCCAGAAATTGGACACGCTTCCATTTCTCCCGGCACATAGTAGGCCTTTCAGATCGGCAGGCACCGTGGGTGTGAATGTCTCCACAACGAGCGTGAAAGTGGCCGGGAGTGATGGCCCCGGGGGCCTCCTGCACCTGCTGTCTCCTGGCAACTCTGGAGGAAGGCGCAGTGTCCTGGGCAAAGCCCAACCCTCGGGCCAGCACAGAGCACTGGCAGGCTGTGTGCCTCCCCCCTTGGGCTCAGCTCTGCACCTCCGCTTGTCCTCTGGGAAAATGGACACATGAATCAGGACTTCAGTGAGGAAGCGTCCTGAGGCCAGCTCAGCAGCCCCCACGCGGCGACCTGGGCACAGCTCGGCTCCTTTCTGTGGGTTTTGCAGCAAACACGCTGTTAGTCCCCATCCCCCGCTCGTCTCCACACCTCCAGCCTTCCCGCCGGTCCTATCTTATTTTATTTTATTTTATTTTATTTTATTTTATTTTATTTTATTTTATTTTATCTTATCTTATCTTATCTTATCTTATCTTATCTTATCTTATCTTATCATTTCCTCCCACGGGAAAAAGAGAAAGCTTGAAATTCACTGAGCTTTTTTTTTTCTAACCTTTTGTTTTTAACTTTTTAAAATTTTTAAATTTTGAGATAGAGAGTGTGAGGAGGGGAGAGGCAGAGGGAGAGAGAGAGAGAGAGAGAGGGAGAATCCCAAGCGGGCTCTGGGGTCGGCATGGAGCCTGATGCAGGGCTCGTCCTGGGATCATGACCTAAGGCAAAACAAGAGTCAGCTGCTCAACCCACTGAGCCACCCAGGTGCCCCCAAAATACCACTTAGCTTTTCACAAAAAGGCACGGAAGAACTTTAATTTTTTTAATGCTTTTGTTTATTTTTGAAGGAGAGAGAGACAGAGCATGAGCAGGGGAGGAGCAGAGACAGAGGAGACACAGAATCGGAAGCAGGCTCCAGGCTCTGAGCTGTCAGCACAGAGCCCGATGCGGGGCTCGAACTCACGAACCGTGAGATGGTGACCTGAGCCGAAGTCGGATGCCTAACCGACTGAGCCACCCAGGCGCCCCAGCATGGAGGAACTTTAAATGCATTGTACCAAGTGAAAAGAGTCAGTCGGAAAGGCTACATACTGTAGGATTCCAAATATAGGGCATTCTAGAAAATACAGAACTATGGAGACAGTAAAGAGATCAGGAGTCGCCGTGGGCCCAAGGGGAGCACAGCAGATTTTGAGTGCAGTGGAGCTAATCTGTAGTATACTGTAATGGTGGTCACACCTCATACATTTGTGCAAGCCCACAGAATGAACACCACCAAGAGTAACACTAACGTCAACTGTGTACTTTAGTTAGTACCAAGGGGCCAGTAGTGGTTCATCAGTTGTAACAAAGGGAGCACCGTAACGCAAGATGTTGATGTTAGTAATAGAGAAAACTGTTGGGGGACAGGAAGCGATAGAGGGGAAGGCTCTGTGGTATCCCCTCGATGTTTCTGTTAGCCTAAAGTCTATTGATTCACGTACAGTCACATGCGCACACACACACACGCACACACACACACACACACACACACCAGTTCAAGAAAGCAGGTTCACTAGACTGGATAAGATTTAAGCAGGTGGAGTTCAGAGGTGAACCCCCGACACCCCAACGCTTCTGGGCCACGCCGGGATGGCGTCTGTAAGGGGCAGAGCTTTGACCCACTTCCCTCTTGGATAATGAACCAGCCATAGGTTTGGAACATTCTAGTGTCAAACAAGAATAAATGAGAAGCTCGAGCACCGGTGCACTGCCATGGGGGAGGGAGAAAAAGGTTTTCGACCAAACTCGTTTAAGTCTTGGGTCTGCTGTCTATTAGCTGTTTGTCCTCGAACAACTCACACCGTGTCTCTGGGCCTCTGTCACCATTTACAGTTGACCAAACAGAGTTCATTGGTCAAGTGCGATGATACCTATCTATCAGAGGGTGCTGTGAAGACTAATGAGGAAATCTGTGTCCGTACCCAGAACGGCGCTCGGTACAAGCGGTCGGCTGCTATTTCTTTTTTCTTTTTTCTTCCTTCCTTCCCTTTTAGTGGCAGGAGGAAAAGTGAATGGGAGGAAGCGGTGCCTCTCTCGTGCGCGAGGCTGGAGGGAGGGACTTGACAATGGGTCCCTGTACCTGAAATTTGCAGGCATCCCACCTGGTGGCCGCCATGCCGGATTTCCCGTGTCCCATTTCCGTCTCTGTATTCGGTGGTGTTGGTTTTTAATGACTCTATCCTACTGACCCGTATGCTGATGTCATAGTTTCAACCAGCATGGACTTTGCTCCCAGATCTCTGCTTCCCCTTGGCCCCTTAACCGTATCATTCCTCGCGGTGACTGCTCTATTGTGAGGCTGGGGAGGCGTTCACCAGCGTCCCTGAAAAGATACCCAGGAAACAGCCCCGCGCTGAGATTTCCACTTGGCACCCCAGCAGGTGGCCTTTGGGGTCAGGGTCCCGCACCCTGTTCTCGAGGACCAGAGGGCACCGGCTTTTAGAAGTGCCAAGTGCCAGACCCCAAGCTTGTGCTTAGGGGCGCAACCCTGTATCTGGCCGGTGGTCACAGAGCTCATGCAGCCTCGCCACCCTGCTGTCCTCCCATCTTGGACTCTCCCCCCACCTTGTATAACCCCCTCCCCGTGACTGCGGACCGCGGAGCAGGGGTCCACGGCCCAGCGCCTGAGGAAGTCATTGCAAGTGGGGAGTAGCCGTTCAGTTACTTAACGGCCCGCACAGTCCCTGAGCTGCTGGGGATCGAAGACGAAAAAGAATCTCAAATTGAGCAAGGGTTCCTCGAATGAGCCCACCCTGGAGGTGACCGGTGGTGACTCTGCCGTGGCTCCAGTTGTGGGGGCAGCTCCTGCCAGGGCCATTTCCCTTGGCGGCCACGGGGCGGAGAAGGGGTGGTGTGAGCGAGCGGCGGGGCAGGGGTGGGGGGCACAGAGGCAGGGGCCGGTGGCTTTCTCCCAGTACGTTCGCGGGCGGCCTCCCGGGGAGGGGCTTTCGTTTCGGCAGAGTCTGCACCCCTCCCCCCGATCCGAGAGGTCTGGCAGATGTGTTCAGTTAGAGAAACACGATCGAGCGGGAACCCTTTCCCTGTAAATCCCACCCAGATGCTCCTGGGCCGACTGCGGTGGCCGCACAGGGTCCTTCTCGAATGTCCAAATCCCTGTGCTGGCTTCTCTACAACAGATGTTCCCTTGACTCCTGTGACATTAATTTACAAACTTCACATACGCTGAGCTGCGGGCCCCACCCTGCTGCATATGCTTTGCACGTTGGTGCCCAAAAGCACAGTTTTATGGGTCTGTAGAAACTCTGTGCTGTTCTGCTCTTGCTTTCCACGTGATTCTGCTGTCTTTTTCCCAGCAGCGTTTTAGGCTTGTCCTCGAACATCACAGATGGAAGCAGCCATTCCAGAGCCGCCCCACCCCTCCTCCCAACACCTGCCAGGGGAGGCGATGAGAGGCATAGAGAGGCCGTGTGTCCCCGAGATTGCCAGATTCGGTGACCAGCTCACGCCCAGGGCCCGATCCTACCTTCCCATCAATGTAGGACCCTTTCTGTCTCAAACCCTGATTCCCGAGAAGATCGCCGTTTTACAGACAACACGTTTTAAAAACAAACGGTTCAGCGATGTTTAATATTTTTGTCTCTTTTAAAGGATCATATTTGAGCAGGTGTAGATTCACAGAGAACTGAGGGAAAGGTACAGAGAGTTCCCACACATTGCCCTGCCCGCCCCCCAGCCTCCCGCATTGTCACCACCCCCACCGGAGCGGGACATTCCTTACAAACCACGGTCATACCCATGACACGTCAGTATCACCCAAAGTCTAGGTTTACCTTAGGGTTCCCTGTTGGCGTTCATTCTGTGGGTTTGGGCAGATGTATAATGACAAGTGCCACCACTACGATGTCATCCGGAGTAGTTTCCCTGTCCTAAGTCATCCTCTGTGCTTTGTGTGTTTGTCTCTCCTCTCCCCAGACCCCGGCAACCACTGATCTCTTTACTGTCCCTCGTTTAATATTTCTGAGGTTAAACTGTTACCCCCGGAGGTCATAGGAGTAAAGAGCTAACCATCAAAGCTGAGGAGGTCGGGTCTGGCTGGGCGTCCACTTTCGGAACAGAAGCATTTCAGAAAAGCCTTGGCCACACCTTTCCTACGAGTAACCAGGTGATGTTTGTCTCCGTGGATGTGGCTCAGTCACGGCTTCTGAGGACAGCTGCCCTTGTGGGCACCGTCCAGAGTGTTCTCCTCTGCCATCCACTCCATTCCCACTTCGGCACATACCCCCAGCTCGGGGGCCTGGTGCTCTCCTAACTTACGTCTGGCTTCCCGGGGCTCCCTCACTGGATCCGCCCCCTCGGAGCAGGACCCGGCTGTCTTGTCGCCCAGGGTTCCCAGCACGGAGGACAGGGTCCGGTTTACAGTAGGTGCTCACCAGATAATTCGTCGAGACAAAAACAGGTGTCCTACCCAAACCAGTCTTTCTCACGCGTAACGCTTTCTAACCCAGAGCTCCGAAGTATTATCTTGGTGTTTCTCAATCTTTGGGGGACACAGAGGGCACCTGAGAAGCCAGGTTCGCCAGCCTCGCCCACAGGGGCTCTGAGCATGTCCGTGGTTTCAACCCAGGCCGAGGTCACTGCAGGATGCCTCAGAGAAGGACCTAGCAAGACTGAGTGCTTCAGGGGAGGGGCACCGTCCATGCTTGTCTGTGCTCAGTGACCGCGGGGTGCGTCTGGGCCACACGGGGATGTGTTGATTATCTCATGGGTGATGAGCCACAGAAGTCTCGCCCTCAGATGTGAAGGCTGGTCCAGCGCGGCCCTTCCCCGGCTGATGGAACTTGAGCAGATGGCCTCCCTGCCCTGAGCCTGCTTCCGCATGGCGGGATGGGGACACCGGCCTACGTGAAGGTCTTTTTCAGTCGTCACTAGGCTGTGAGACGAAGCGTCTAAGGACCGTGTGCGGGCAGCTGCAGGTATGTGCCTGTAACCGGCAGGAAGGGGCGGAGGAGACCACAGGGGACCCGCTGCCCCGCGAGCCGCTCCCTGGAGGAACCCTGTTCCGGCCACCAGCCGCCCCTCGCTCAACCACGTGTAGGGTTCCCCCCACACAAGGGGAAGCGGAGCCCAGCAGGCCTTCCTTTCCCTGTTCTCCTCGCTCCCGGCACGTTAGCCTTTGTGGGTCTACACCCTCGCTGGACTCAGCCTGCGCTCTTGGGGTGTTTCAAGCCAGACGGGTTGTGGACACTGCGTGAGACCGGGAGTCGAAATGCTCAGATTCTAGTCTGGCTCCGCCGCTGACGAGCTTGGGGCAGGTGACGTCACCTGTCTGACTACAGTGTCCCAGGTACACGGGTGGGGGGCGTGCATATTCGTGGGCCCAAATCAGGATCTTTTGGGCCAAATGCACAGAATGCGGTTCTAACCTCAGGGCTGCTGAGACAGGGGGCCTGGAGCCAGGTACAGACACAAGAAATCGGGGGCAGAGAGCACTCTGTAGGGGAGTCTGAGGTCCTCAAGGGCTTTCCTGGCGCTCGGCTACAATGTGTCCCTCATTAATCCACACAAGCGCGGCTCACCTCTTAACCAGTCCCCGGCACCGAATAGGCAGCCCGCTTCGCGTGGGTGCAAACACTCCCTCCCGTTGGTGTTTGCTTGTGAAATTGAGCTTTTGCCATCAGAGGTCTTTTCCTGCTGTTTGGGCATCAAAGCACGTGAACCACCATTAACAAGAGGGACCGAGTCTATCAGGAAAGTCGTGGGGGCTCAGCATAGATGCAGCCCATTTGGGGCAAACTTGTGCAACGCCATGGCCAGATATTCGACGCCTGCCACATCGCTTGAGCTGAGGGTGCCCGACCTAAGTCCAGCCCATGAGTTACGTGTGCATGGAAGCCGTGTTCCCTGAGTCCCAGGAGGATGCCAGGAGCTGTGTCGTGTTCTACGCTCTCTGGTCTCATCATGGCGCATGGGCGACCATCGTATACTGTTACGTCCCCTTTGCTACACGTTATTGTGACTTTCTCACAATATTATTCTTGTTTTCACAGACGTCATTTTATAGCAATAGTGATACAAACAGATAGACGTTTTTGAGCATTTCTGTGTGCCGAGTATTAAAAGAAACGCTTTTCATGCATTGCCTTATAGCCACACTTTGAAATAATGCTTATCACCCTCACTTACATAGAAGAGAAATAAAGACCAAAGTATGTGAGTGCCCTTGGGGGAAGATATTATTTTGGCCAATGGAGAGGCTGATACATTAGCTCGTTTTGCTTCAAGAAGAAGCAAAAATAAAAAAGTTAGGGGAATCACAGGTACCTGAATCACCCAACCTCTAACATTGGCTTGGAAGGAACCACTGCTTTCCTTAACACAGTTCTGGAAGAGAGGCTTACGCTCATGCCATTTTGTGCTGTGAGCTCTGCCGGGGCATCAACCCTCCCAGACTCCTCTGAGGCCAGCCTCCCTCCCCGCTGCCGCGGATGGGGGCACGGGATGCTGGAAGGCCAGGGCTTTTGCCATTTCTGAGACCCAGGGGAGGACACTTCCTAAGGCACATGAGCTCTTGGCTCCCGTGGAAACTCTCCGCCGTGAACATCAGCAGACTGCTTGTGAGGAGAGATCATGTCCAAGGAGCCGCAGATAATGGACAAATCCAAATGTGCTTCCGATCACTCAAAACCCAGTCTAAAGGGAAAAAGGAAGGAACCCAGCTAAAATTCTGGCAAGAGGACTTTTCAAAAGAGAATCACAAAATTACAAACCGACTCACTGAGCTAAAGCGAGTGGGTTGGCCTAGAATGTCTCCTGGTCTCTGTTAGTCTTGTCCCCGCTGGAACGTCCTGGGAGTGGGGATGGGCCTCAGGGGACCTGGAATCTCCGTGGCCTCACATGCTCAGTATACACACAGCTGCTAAAACATCAGGGCCGTCGATGTGAGCGTCCGCCCTGAGCTGCTGCCTCCCGTGCTCAGAAGTGGGGTGCGGCCACCCCCAGATGCCCTCCAGCTCAGCCAGGCATCGTGGGCCCCCAGGTCAGGGTGAGGGGAACACATGCCTTGCATGGCGGGGGGGACACCGTGGCCGGTTTCTCTGGCCGCAGGCTCAGGGACCTCGTGTGCGTCCCTGGGGTCCATCACGGTGCCGGTGGGGACACAGAAGGTCTTTCCATGAGACACCCTGAAGCTTCCCGCTCTACCTTCTCCTGTCACACCATTTATTGTGTTCCCTCGTCCTGTGCTAACGAGGATCCTTGAAAAATGACCGGCATGGTAATGATCTACGGAACTTACTGTAGGTAGCAATTAAGTCTGGCTAAGGGCCAGCCTACGCTGACACATTAAAAGGTCTCCAGGCCGCGATTTATGAACACAACTCTGCCGCCTCATTTGTAGCTGAGGCCTTTCTCTGGTTCCCGCTGCAGAGGTCTGGCCTCGGAGGGAGTGATCTCCAGGCCTCCCCCAGCGTCAGCCTGCTCACCAGGCTGCCCAGACCACCTTAGCCCGGCCTTCCCGGCCTTGCTGCGTCCTCACGGCCCCTGCTGGCCTCTGTCCGTGTGACGTGCGGGTCAAGGTTTCCGTGTGGAAAAGGCACAAGCCGCTGAGGAGACGTTCCGTACGTAACGCCTGGGATGGTTCTCAGATGTGGTGAAAATGCTCTGGGCACAAGACCTGAGACTAAGTGCTGGCATCTCACTGTCCCAAACTTCGTTGGCCGCTGGGGGTGGTGGACATTCGGCTCTGCTGGGGCACGAGGACCAAGCTATCTGGGGGGCAGCACCCTCCACTTAATCACGTCTCATCCAGCCTCTGTAGCCGCTGCGACACTGCTGAGGAAGGGAAAGGACCGAGGAGCCCAGACGTGGCCTAAGACCATGCGACCCGCTCGCAAGTTCACAAGCAGATGAGAGATGCCCAGGTTGTCCCCGGGGCCCGCGTGCCCTGCTGGCCGGTTCCACTCGCTGACATCGCATCGGTCAACACTCAGCCCCAGACTGTGCGTTCTCTCCCCTCTGAGATGGCTAATGGTTTTGCGTCCCAAGACCAAAAGCAGAAGCGTCCGGGCCGCCTGAAGGTGATTCACACTCATCTTCTTGGAGGCCTGGGTTGACTGGGCGCAATCTTGCTACAGCGGTCGGTGGAAGAAACTGCAGAGACGGGGCCTGGCAGGCCAGGCGGGTGCAGAGGACACCTGGGGACAAGGAGTGGGATGGCTTCTTGTCGATGTCATTGTGACTGCCGTCCAGTGAGTCCCTGAAACCCCCCCTCACACCAGAGATGTTGGCAAGCGTGAGGCCACTGAACACAGAGCGATGACTTTGGGGAAAATAACTAAGTATCTCTGCGACCCAACTCAGCTCCAGCACAGCCTTCCTCAAAAGGACCAGGTGGGGCAGGGTTTATCTGTGGGACGTTTGGTGCCGAAGAACAAACAATGCGTCTGTGAGTGTGTGTGCTATATAGAACCTTCTGGGATTATGTTCGAGTCCAGGAAGAATGGCTCAAAACGTGACTGAGATTGATTTGCACCAGCAGGCTGAAGAGCTAACCGGATCAGATTTTCGTTAATTTGGAGAAGGAACAACATGTATTAGTTTTTCTGCTACGGTCTAAAGTTCTTTAGAGTTTGCCCCTGAGATGAGTTTCCAGAAAGAGGGAAGGATGTGGAAGGTGACAAGACGGCCCCCATCTCCCTGTGTGACTTTCTGGGAAAACCGAAGCCGCTGACTGGAGAGGGAATGGGGTGTCCTGGGGCCAGCGTAAGGACCCCTGTCCTGGGGCACAGGTGCCTGGGTGCATCCAGTATGGAAGCCATCAGTCCACTGAAACCCAAAGATTGCTTTTGTTTCGTTTTGTTTACAGCTTTATGAAGGTATGCTTTACAAAGAAGTAATTGTACATATTTAAGTCATGCAACTTGAGGTTTTCATGTACATATGCACTGTGAACTAATTCTCGAAAGCCAGCTCATTAACATATCCATCGTGGAAATAGTTACCTTCTTTTTATGCATGGGGGTGAGAACACTTAATCATCTACCCTGTTAGCAAATGCCAAGAACGCAATACCATATCATTAACTCTAGTCACCCGTCTGTACATCAGATCCCCGGAACTTAGTCATCTCATAACTGAAAGTTTGTGCCCTCTGGCCAGTATCACTCTATATCCTTTTTCCTCCAGCTATTGGGAACCAACACTCTACTCTCAGCTGCTATGAGTTTGCAGGATTTCAGATCCCGTGCGTCAGTGAGATCGCGTGGTATTTATCTTCCTGAATCTGGTTTATTTCTCTTAGCGTAACGTCCTCCAGGTTCATCCACGTTGTCCCAGATAACAGATTTTCCTTCTCTGTAAATGTTTGATGCTGTTTCAGTGCGGATGCATTTATTTACTGATGGATGCTTAGGCTGGTTCCACATCTTGACTGTTGCGAATGTGCTGCAGCGAGCATAGGAGCTCAGGTACCTCTTGGAGATCGGGTATAGTTTGGTTTGGGTAAATACCGGGAAGAGAACTTGCTGGATGATAAAGTAGTCCCATCTTTCATTTTTTAAGGAGCTTCCATACTGTCGTCCATAATGGCTGCTCCCACTTACCAACACTCTACCAGGACTCCTTTTTCTGCGCTTCCTCCCCGGTATCGATCCTTCGCCTTTAGGGACTCACCACCCTAAGGGGTGTGCGGCTACCTTGTGGTGGTTTTGCAGTGCATTTCCTGATGGTTAGTGATGGTGAACACCTTGTCATGTATCTGTTGGCCATTTTTACATCGTCGAGAGATGTTTAGTCATGTCCTTCGCTCATTAAAAAAAAAAAATTGTTTTCCTATCGATATGTGGTAGTTTCTTACATATTTTGGATATTGACCCCTTATCAAATATATGATTTCTCCCATTGCACAGATTGCCTTTTCACACCGTGGTTGTTCCCTTTGTCGTGCAGAAGCTCGAAGGTGTTTCCTAAGGCTGAGACTCCTGAGCTAAGAATAGAGCTATTTGAGCTTTAACTGGCATCCTACTGAGAAGTTGAATCAATGGTCAGTGTCTGAGGCCACGAAAAGTGTCAGCTAATGGAGTGTCATAGGGGCTCTGCCTTTAGGGTATCTGTGTACTCAGAGAGACTTCATCTTCAATGACCGTGATGCAAAGAATGTCTGAATAATTTAAAACGGGCCTTGGGCATGCTGGCAATCAGAAAACAGGCCGGTCGCCTGCCTATATACTTATGGGGCGGGGCTCTGTGTTGCTCGGAGAGCAGAGACAGGACATCGGGGCTCTGAGCAGGGGGACACGAAAGCAGGAGGTGTGGTTTAGGCCTCAGTAGAATAGGCGTGGTCCAAACAGAGCTGGGGAGGTCCTCAACCCTAAGCTTAGCCCAACCGTATTTAAACTCTGTAAATATCTCCAACCAGTGGAGATGCTAACGGGATGGGAAGAGGGGAAAATGAAGCAAGGAGGTTTTGACTCCGTTTCACCAGCTGTGGCAGGCAGGGACCAATCGTGGGAGCGAAAAGCCTTCAGAGAAACAAGCTTGGCCAATCCTCAGCTGGTAGCTGAGAGTCAGGTACAACAGACAGACCACCAGTTACTGAAAGGTGATCGGCGCACCTGTTCTCTGCATTCATTGTGTTGGTCAGGGCACACCCAAGAGCTTATCTTGGGAGAGGAGGCTTGAAGTTAAGGCAGATGCAGAAATAAACACACTAGCCTGGATAGCGAGTGAAGGAAGTAATTCAGAGACAAGATCTAAGACCTTTAGGAAGGATACCGTTGACCCCACACAGTTTACGGGGACTGGTAGCAGGTGATTTCCAGTAATGGCACCGGGGAAGCAGAGATGAGTATTTTATGGCAGGCCCAACAAAGAAGATGCGTAACTCGTGATCTGAATAGTAAAGAACGCTTGGACAATTTCAAGGAACGGTACACATAATCCAGAGTGGAACACCGAGAGACACCTAAGAGATTAAGTATGCCCATTTGGCCCTGAGGCCCAGGAAGTGATTGACAGGAGGTTCAAATGTCTCTGTATGCCAGATCTAGGGAGGGTCTGGCTCTGAGTCAGGGCTGGTACGGGCAGTCCACCGTGCCAAGGACCTACAGTGTTTTCGCGGTAGATGAGTTTTGAGTGGCATAGCCCAAGCTTGAATTTCAGAGAAAAAGGAAAGGTCTCATTTGGACAGGCTTCTCCTGACACTATGTGTGCAAAAGTCACACACTCCACTCCTGCTCACATCCTGTTGCCCTGGATATAGTCACAAGGTCACACCGACTGCAAGGGAAACTGGGAAATGTAGTCTTATTTGGACTGGCCACATGGCCACCTGATTATTGGGGGTTCTACTATTGTGAGAAAACAGGGGTGCAAATATCATCGGGAACCAACTAGCAGTCTATACCACAGGTACCCTTACGGTCCAGAGGGATCAAGATAAAACCTAGAACATATAAAATGAGAAGACAGAAAACCCACTGAGAACGATGTTACTTGAGTGGAACTTTGAGTGGCGTTTTGGTAATTTTTACGATGGCCGGCAACCAGCAGTTAAACTGTAGTGTTCAGATTGCTTCCTTGAAGTTAATACTTTTCTGATTGTAGAAACAATATTTCCTTGAACTTCATTTAGGAAATAAAAATGGAAAGTGTAGAACATCAAGTAGAATTAATAATTATCACACCATCAAAAGGTAACTACCTCTGGGGGTGCCTGGGTGGCTCAGTCGGTTGGGCGTCCGACTTCGGCTCAGGTCATGATCTCACAGTCTGTGGGTTCCGCGGGAGGCAGGTGCCGAGAGCGTCACCCAGGGAGGGGAGCCGGCCGCAGCCCTGCCCCCCTTTCTGCCAAGGTGGTGGCCGCTGGGGACAGGGGCGGCTGCGGCCCAGACAGGACGGCGGGGCGGGGACAGGCGTTTGCGAGCCCACCTCCTGTCGGCCCGTGGCCCACGGTCAGCACACCGCTCCAGGGGTGGGGGCCGACTGCCAGGGCTCTTTAGTCAAGTCTGTGCACAGCCTCACCCCTGGATGTCTCAGGCAGAACCCTGGCTGGCCGCTTCTCTAACGGGATCGCGTTGCCCTGGCCTCCCGGACTGCGTTCAATGTGAAAAGGGTGGTGCGCCTCTCTCTGCTTCAGAAACATACAGAAACATGTGGAAACATCGCATTTTTCAGATCCAAAGCCATGTGCGCTGAATTTTCCCAGACCTGATCTTAATGTAGATAAAAGTGAGAAGCCCTGAGGGGGCGCAGGCTATAGAAACCCTGCATTGTCTGCTATAATTTAATCATCGTGGGCTGCAGAATTTCTTTGCATAAATTACAACCACAATGATAGCATCACTGTCACAAAAGGTGGCCTCCAGTCGATTCAACCCTCCGAGAGATGGCCGGGTTTTCGCCGCAGGGAAAGGATTCACTGCCGTCTACAGGGCTGGAGATCATCGCTGGGGCTCTGGTGGTAGTCGGGGCGCACCTGGGGCGGATTGCTGATTCAGCTGACGTGCCTTTTCTTCTCGGCCTGCGCTAAGCACTTGGTTTTTATTTTTCTAGGAATGAGGGGGGATTGGGAATGGGCCCCGCCCCCACGTCTGGAGGAGGCATGTGTCTCGGGTGAACCTCCGAAGGACAACAAGGTAGAGGAAATGTTTTCCTGACGATGCCTTCACTGGCCTATTTTTCCGCTTCCTCTCCTTTCCCCCACCCCTCGGGCAAAGGTGATTTTTATATTTCCTACGTTTTTAATGCTCTCGGGTCTTCTCGTACCTGGAAAAGCACAGAATCTATGCTGCTCCTGCCTGCCTTTCCCCAGCCCGAGCCCCCGAGAAGACAGGACCCCG
Organism: Panthera tigris; assembly: GCF_018350195.1. Classification (NCBI taxonomy): domain Eukaryota; kingdom Metazoa; phylum Chordata; class Mammalia; order Carnivora; family Felidae; genus Panthera; species Panthera tigris. Next base: position 135,391,105 of record NC_056662.1, on the reverse strand, counting down.
GGAGCACGTTTTGTAAGCCTCTCTATTGAAGCGAGGCCTTTAGGCAGCCGTGCGTGGCTGCATTGTGGTGGTCCCCAAGTGCTCGGGACAATCCCTTTCAAAGAATAGGGTCGAGAAGATTCTCAGGACAGAGGCAGCTAATTTCCATCCTTGAGGCTTTATCTCACAAAGGAAACTCGATGTAAAGAGAAGAAATTAAGTCTGTGGAAAATTTGCTCCCCTTTCCAATGGCCTCAGGATGAAATGGAATCTTCTCCCATGTCCTCGAGAGAAGGATGCTTTTCCTGCAAAAATCTTCAAACCAACGTGACCAGCACACGTCACACCTATGTGTGCGGCGGGAGGAATGCAGAGGGAAAAACTCCACGGCTGCCAGCATCCAGTTGGCGTTTAATAAAGGTTAAGGGAACAAGTGAAAACTACTCACCATTGTCACTGCTGCTCCGAAAAGTAGTGATGATTAATTGAGGCAAATTTACAATCCCTTTCATAATCGCAGCAGTATGAAAGCCTTATCTTCTCTTGCATCACCATGGGAACCTTTGATGTTTATTCCTGGGGACACAACCGGCCCTCCTGTGTGTATGTGCACATGTGAAATGCAGCCCGGGGTCTAAAAGGGCTCTAATTGCATTGTGTGTATTCAGGGGTGGTCATGAGTCAAGGCACTTCCTGGGAACGATAGAGGAAATCTCAGATAATGCAGCCTTGCGTAATAAAAGTTTTCCTCTGGCTCTGTTTATATGTGTAAATGGGAGGGGCTGAGTGGAAGAGAAGAGTGACAATAAAGACAGTTAAGAAAGACAAGAAGTATGTACATAGCAGATGATTCCCCCCCCCACCCCCCTTCAAATCGGATTATCCGGTTGCCTGCCCTCTAACTGGGCTGCGACGTCAGATCCTGGAAGGCCGCACCGAGAGCCGGATAAAGTCCCTGGTGCAAGGGTGTGTGTGCGAGTGTGTGTGAGTGTGTGTGTGTCTGTGCCCAGTTAACTCCGGGAGCCCTGCCCCGCTGCTGTGAACAATTACCCAGGAAGTAGCCCCTCTGACCATTTGAATAGAAAACCTTCCCCAGGAGAACCCAGCCTCAGGGCCCCTGTGGGGGCAGAAAGAAAGGCTTGACCACTCTCAGAAGGTGGCTTGGCTTAATGACCTCCGCCGGGTCTGTCAGTACATTTCCACGTTTTACACCCTCCCCGCCTTCATTCCTTAGCTTAAGAGAGGAAAACCTATTGAAATGATTCGGTGGGGTTTCTCCTTTGTTGAAAATAAATCTCATCACTCCCTGAGGTCTGGGACGTCAGGGAAGTGATTAGGGTGGGCTTTGGAGCCAGGTAAGCCTGGGTGCTCATCCCGATTCCCCTGACTGCTGGCGCTTGGTCTTTTGTCCCTCTCTGTTACGTCAGCCTTTCCGGGGAGCATTTCTTTATCTGCAGAACAGGGGCGATGACGCCCAGTGATGCCCGCCTTGCTGGGTCGTACTGTTTATGTAGGAAAAACAGGTGGCACACAATAGAAGCTTAATAAAGGAACAGCAATTATTACTGACCTTGTGTGTGTATACCAATGTATGTAAGGTCCTTCATCTTGACTGAAAGCAAGTACGTTCTTCTGGATTAAAGAGGAAAAAGGTCATAAAATGCCAGAGACCTACTTCCTTGGAACATCTGCAAAGCTTGAAATAAGGAGATAAGATAGCAGGGTCGAAGCTCTGCCACTAATTAGGTACGGAAGCTTAACGAGCTCTATCACCGCCCTGGCTTTCCGTTGTAAACAGAGCTGTGTTCTAGATCATGCTAAACAGAGCAAGTGGAAGCAACGTGTGACAGAAGCCTCTGGGTTGGCTGTGCGCCCACCTCTCTGCCCACGGGTTCCTGCAGACCTGCCCCTCACTCCTCTCTGGAGGCAATGGCTGTTCTTTTCAACTTTCCCTTGTCTCCAGGCCATTGAAGGCAGGACTCATCCAGGTCCTCGGGAGTAGACAGCCAAGCCTTGGGGCGGTGGGCAGCCTGGCTCCAGCATGCCTCCCCCTGCACTCGGCATGCCCCGTCCCTTGAGCTGGAGCCCCGGGTCTCTACCTTCCAGGTCAGGAGTCCACACCTCCCAGAAATGGCCACACTCTCCCCCGGTTGAGCCCCTGGGAATCAGCATTCCTCTGCTGACACTGTGGTTTGGCCCCCGACTCACTCCCCTCCCGGATCCTCGAGTCCTACACCCTTAACAGGAGACAGCAGACCCCAGGTTCCTTCCAAAACATTTCGAATCAGAGCCAGTAAGGACGCCCAGCCTGGCAGCCGAGAGGCGGGAAGCTGGTCACTCGGGGTAGCATGCCTTGGTGGCAGAGGAACCGTCTCCTCCATCCGTAGGGACCCAGAAGTCAGATCCCACAAGGAACAAAAGGGAGCCCGGGCAGCGTGAGCCAGGGAGGAAAAGCAGTCAGTGTAGATGGCAGGACTGAAGGTGACCGGCAGGCTGGGTCCCAGTGATAATTAGAGGCGGCCCAGCGGGCTGCAGCTGAGGCCCCGTCCCCGGGAGCCATTTCAATTGCAGAGTCGGTGGCGAAGGGCCTATTGGCCTGACTGTCGTCTCTGCCCGGCCATTTGATCACAGGGAAATAATAGCCCCGGCCTCACTGTGTTGGGCTGCCGTGAGGACAATGACCCGCCGTGAAAGGAGTTAAAAAGATTCTGGGGAAGGGAAAGGCTGGCCCACACGGTGGCAATTCAAGATCTTTTGGACGCTGTTAGCTCGTCCTTTAATTAAGCCCCTCGTCTCCGGCTCATCCTGCAGAAGCACACCTGCCTCCCATCTGCCACCCAAAACGGGGAGCGGGCGAGTACCTTCACGCCGTTACTTTCAGAGTTTTGCCGCGGCCCACGGTGACGTTTCGAGGGAGCGAGGCGCCTGCAGACTGGCCTGCTCCTTGTCTTTCTTCCTTGCTCGGAATGATTCTATGGAAACCACATTAGAAAGTGTGGGGGCCAAGCAACTCCGTGCAGCAAAGGAAGAAGGCCGGGAACAGTATTCATTCTGGGAACATCAGGCACGCTACCAGCTTTCCGTGCGAGGCATGAACCCCAGGGTCCCCGCGATTTACTTAGTCTCCGTGTCATCCCCCCAAACTACATCTGTGTCTGAAAGCTGGAACACAGCAGAGTTTCCTCTACCAGACGATTTTTGTTTTCGGGGTCTACCAGACGATTTTTGTTTTCGACGGGTGATACACGCTCAGGGCCCGTGACTTAGGGTCGTGTCACCTTCGGAACAGGCCGGTTGTGTTGGCCGTGGCCGTGGCGGTTGCTATTTTAGGCTGTTTGGTGCTTATTCCGCTCTGCAAATGGTTCCCATTCACCAGGCCTGCTATGGGCATAAGGCCCTGTCCTGCCGGGAGGCGGCAGGATGCACCTGTCTGCGCTCCTGGAAAACTTGTCCTTGCCAGAACTGTGTTAGCTCGGTTCCAGTGCCCGCCCCCGCCCTACAGATGTTGGTGCATTCGCAGGGAGGGACCCTGAATGTGCTGGCTCCCTCTCACGCACAGGCCTGCTGTCTCCAGATCTAAGGGAGGCAGCTGCAAACCCAGCCCAGCCCGACTTGCTTCCCCGCCGCCAGCTGCACCCTAGAAAGGCCAAGCTGCTGTGGCGGCTGGCTCCTGAGGACCAGCCCTTCCCTACTGCGGTGCCCCGTGGAGAAGCGCTTCCCCTTGTGAGCAACTGGAAGCTGAGGTCCTTCTTGATGAGCGCAGGATACAAAGAAAGTGCAAGTCAGAGATCCCTGTCTGGAAAAATGACTGTGCCCTGAGAAGCTATAAAGGGAACAGCAGGATGTGGTTCTCCTCCCTACCTGGGAAACTGCCCCCCCCCCCATGGGTTCACCCATTAGACACCTGCTCCTTCAAGGCTGGCCCTCTGTCTGTACGCACTTCTCCAGGCTGCCGGCCCCGCCCCCGCTGTCTGCCCCGCCCCCTCACGCGTGCCCTGGACACACCCCTCCGCCTGTGTCCTTACGTCATCCCTGATGTCACCTTTCATTCAGCACCGCTCTGCTGGCTCAGGACCTCCACGGGGACCCCTGTTCTCTGATCGTTTGATTATTCCATTATCGGCCCAAAGCTCACTGGGTCTATGAAGCTGAGAGAGCGTTTTTATTATATGGTTTTAATTATTTAGAGAAAAGATGCCTAGGCTCAGATCTCCGCTGTCGAAAGAAAAAGGGAGAGTTAAATGCAATTCCAATTTGAAATTGAATTTCAAGTTTGCAGTGCGACCTTGAAAACAAAACTATGATTCGATTGAAGGTATTCAGGAAAATCTGCAAATTGGATAAGCTTCGTGATTTTTAGCATTTCAAATAGACTGTGAGCCCTTGTTGCCACAAATAACTGTTTTGGAGACTGTGGGCTGATGGTTGTTATCTCTCCTCTCAGACAGGCACAGGTACCTGCCATCTCCCAGAGGGGGTCTAATTTGGTGGCTCGGGGGAGAAAGGAAGAGAGAGAGAGAGAAAGAGAGAGAGAGAGAGAGATCCACCAAGAAAGGTCTGGCTTCTCAAATGGCACATAATGTGCCTGTGAAATAGAGGAAGAGAACAGAGACAAGGAATTTTCTTACATTCAGGTGGGACCTCTTTATGTCCTGTGAGAGGTCTGCACCTTTCCACAATGAAACAGAGGGCTCCGTTTCACAAATCACACATACACACACTCACACACACACACACACACACACACCCAGGTTAGGAGGGTACAAACAGAGGGTTCCCGGAGGAAAGGGACCACATCTGGCCAAGCTGGGGTTCCCCAGGGTCCTGCGGGTGGATGGGGTCTCGCACTGGGCTGGCCTCACGGCTGTGTGGGGGTGTGACCGTGCCAGACCCTGACCCAGCCCTTCCCTCTCCCATGTCCAGCAGGACTGCTGTGCCCGCGACACATCCAGAGACCATGGTGCGAGATCCCCGGACTTCCCTCCTTCCTCCTCCACTCACTTCCCAGTCCTGCTCACTGTTGGCCTGCTTGTTAAGACTTGCTGTTTTCCACGATTCCTTCTATCCCTCCCTTCACCTCATGCTCTATCGCTTTTCTCAGCATTCGTTTTGGCAGCTCAGGCTTTTATTCCCAGTTTTACGATCGTGATTCTGAAACCTTTGTATCTCGCTTATATCTCCCTGTGGAGTCCTGAACACTCAGCTTCAAAGCCCACTGGCCAGCTCTGCCTGTGGACCCCCAGGCCCCTCAGCCTCCAGCATCCAAACGGATGGAGCTCCTGTGTTCCCTGCTCCTGACCTTGTCCTCCACACCTGCTGCTTCCCCGTATCGCCCCACCTTTAGTCAACGGCATCCCCGTGATTAGCCAAACTGGAAACCTAGTCCCTTCCTACACGCACCCCTTCAATGTATTGAGGTGGTCTCTCTTCTGACCACTCACTGCTCAAGTTCAGGTCTGCATCAGTCCTGCCATTGTGGCTGCAAAGGCGCCTTCTGGGCTCTGGGTCGCCCCTACCTCCGGGTCGCCCTTCACCCTCCAGTCTGTCTTCCCCCTGCCTTCAAACTGATGTTTCGTAATTGAAGCTTGAGTTTTCCAGCACATATGGAATAAGTTCCTCAGCCTGTCACTCGAGGCTCTGCGTGCGGGCTTTTACACCAGTCGTGTACCTGGGTAGGCTCCCACTTACCCAGGCCCTCTTTAAGACCTGCACCCCATGCCCACGACGCCGTGCTCAGGCTTGGCAATTTGGAGTGGCTTTCCTGTCTGCTTGGTAGAATACATTTTCAAGCCGCCTTTCAATGTTATCTGTGCTACCGCTGTTTAATGCATGCCATATGGTATATTCTATGTAGTATATGCTATGTGGTCTGTGTTATGTGGTATATGCCATATACTATGCTCTATGGAATATGCAGTCGGAGTTTGTGAATCGAAGTAAAAGGCTCCCCGCGAGCCTTCACTTCCGTCTCCAGCGCTGGATGCCCTGCCCTTTCTCCTGTGCAGCTTAGCATGGCTCAAGGTAAACGGGCTGGGTGCCGCACATTGGGATGGTTCCAGAAGCCTCTGTGTGACTGTTGTCTCAGGGCCCGGAATCAAGCCCCAGTCCAGATTCTTCCTCTTGCCAGGGGGATGGTGTGCGCACGGCCACCATTGTTCCACAGTAGGCTACGTGCTTATTAGCTGTAATGACACAATTAGTATTGTTACTTTGTTCCTTTCAAAGCACTTCTCCTTCACTTTCTTATTCAGGACCGTGGGTTTTATGCTCATTACACAAGTGACGGGAGAGAGCTTCAGAGAGGAGGGCTTTTTCAAGGCAGCGGTTAAACCCCACGTTCCCCCGACCCCGTCTATCTTGTTGGAGAACTGCCTCCTTTCTTCCTGCCTCTCCCCTCCCCTTGGCCCTCTTCCCCCTGGTTCTCCCTACTCCTGCCCCGTCTCCAGCTGCTCTGAGACCTTTCCCTTTCCCTCACCCCACACCATGCCTTCCTCCTACCGGCGCCAGGTGCCAGGTGACATAAAATGCAGAAATATGAGGACACGGCGGGTAGACAGAGGCCAGTGGGCCACCAGAAGGGACCTCCTCTCCAAAGTCCCCCTGGGAGTTATCAGCTTGCACACCTACACGTAGGACCGGCTTCACTCTGACTCACCATGCCTTTTATGTAATATTAAAATATTTTTAACGTTTTCATTTATTTTTGAGAGACAGAGGGAGACAGAGCACGAGCGGGGCATGGGCAGAGAGAGAGGTAGACAGAGAATCTGAAGCAGGATGCAGTCTGTGAGCTGTCAGCACAGAGCCTGAAGCGCGGCTCGAATTCGCAGACTGCGAGATCATGACCCGAGCCGAAGTCAGACGCTCAACCGACTGAACCACCCAGGCACCCCTTTTATATGATATTGAGTTCACATTTGTTTTTGGCGTCTTGACCGAAATAATGTGTAGTAGTCATAGTTGATGCTTCCGAGAGGTTTTGACGACACTCATTTAAAATCACTAATTGAGGGGTGTCTGCGTGGCTCAGTCGGTTAAGCGTCTGACTTCGGCTCAGGTCATGATCTCGTGGTCTGTGAGTTCGAGCCCCGCGTCGGGCTCTGTGCTGACAGCTCGGAGCCTGGAGCCCGCTTCGGATTCTGTGTCTCCCTCTCTCTCTCTGCACCTCCCCCGTTCATGCTCTGTCTCTGTCTCAAAAATAAATAAACGTTAAAAAAATTAAAAAAAAAATCACTAATTGAGAGGGTTGATGTAAGGCGTAGATACAAATGCAGCGTGATACTGTGCAACGTTGGTCCGACTTCAGTGGGAAAGAACCACCTGGGAGACTTTTTGAAAAATGCGATTGGCCTCATCTCCAGCAGTTGTGATGGAGTGAGTCACAGGGGTGTCAAGACAACGCTTCCCTTTATCCAGCTTTCTGGCCGGGTAATTGACAATAAAAGTTGTATACATTTAAGGGGTACAGCTTGGTGGTTTGATGTACGCATTGTTGACGGGGCTCTCACTCTGAAAGTCCTTTTTGGGAGTAGCATTGACTTTACGCTCAGACGGACCCGAGTTCAGATCTGACCTTGGCCGCATACCACCTTTCTAACTTTGGAAGAATCATTTGCAATTTTTGACCTCGGGGCGCCTGGGTGGCTCAGTCGGTTAGGTGGCCGACTTCGGCTCAGGTCATGATCTCGTGGTCCGTGAGTTCGAGCCCCATGTCAGGCTCTGTGCTGACAGCTCAGAGCCTGGAGCCTGTTTCAGATTCTGTGTCTCCCTCTCTCTGACCCTCCCCCGTTCATGCTCTGTCTCTCCCTGTCTCAAAAATAAACGTTAAAAAAAAAAAACTTTAAAAAATAAAAAAAAATTAAAAAAAAGAAATTTTTGACCTCGAGTTTTGGTTTCCTTTGTTTTATTTTCCTCTTAGAAAATACGGAAGAATACTTGCCTCAGGGGCTGTTGTCCAGATTCAATTAAATCAATTAACGCAATTGGTTAAATCATTAAGCGGAAGGTATCCGTCGTGCACTGGTGTTCGTATAATTTAATTTAATTTAATTTGCTTTTTTCAAACGATAGAGTGAATGTCTTAGGAAAGCATAACGATCCATACAGGAGGATATTGTAATCCATTGAGAAATAGGCAAGTTTTTCTCTTCCGTTTGAGAAACACGTGCTCCTAACGTATCTCTATCACAGGCAATTTTGCAGAGATCGCTCTAGGCCGTGACCATCATCCATATCAGCCATTTTTTTTTTTAATTTCAACTTTCACAATGTGGTAGACGTGGTGCCTGAAAACTCCAGAACCTCCTGGCCATTCTGGATACACGACTACAACCACATCCGCGTGCACGGCTGAGGTCCCAAGAAAGGACAGAGCCGCCGCAACCAGAGTGAAGAACAAAGTGTCAGTGCGCTCGGAGTTTACCCGGCCGTGCAGGTGACAGGGACGGTCTTGCAATTTACACATCAAGGGGCCTGAGTGTAATGACCGAAGGAGACGGAAGTTGAAAGCTGGAGTCTGAACTCACTCTCCCCTCCCGGCCCACCTACCCAGTAAAGCTGGGTACTGGACGGGATACACCTTAGTGAAAAGTTCGGCGGGAAAACCCTGCCCGCCCTGCTCAGGGGTCTGACAAGGATGCCAGTCTGTCTCTACCTGAGACGAGGGTTCAGTGAAAGGAGCGGAGGGTGCGGAGTCCCCTGGACAGCCCTCCCTGGGAGCCCACCTTATGGGGGGCTGGGGCCCAAACAGGGATTCAGAGTGCAGCACCCAGAATGCTTGGAAAAAGCAAATGCAAGGCCACTGTAGAAACACCAGGGCAACCACAGGAAGCCCACCAGCCCCAAATCCAAAGTTCATAAAAAAAGAAAGAAGAAAGAAAGAAAGAAAGAAAGAAAGAAAGAAAGAAAGAAAGGCATAAGAAAAGACAACAAGTGCTTAAAACCAAAAACAGAACAGATTTTGGAGAAAAAAAATGAAACTGCTAAAAAAGAAAAACCGTCATCACTGGAATTAAGAAAATTAGAACGAGTTGGAGGCGCCTGGGTGGCTCCGTCGGTTAAGCGTCCGACTTCGGCTCAGATCATGATCTCACGGTTCATGAGTTCAAGCTCCACGTCGGGCTCTGTGCTGGCAGCTCAGAGCCTGGATCTGGTTTTGGTCTCTGTGTCTCCCTTTCTCTCTTCCCCTCCCCTGCTTATGGGCTCACTTTCTCTCTCTCTCCCAAAAATAAATAAACTTAAAAAAAAAAAGGAAAATTATAATGAGTTGAATAGCATATCTGACACACGGAAAGAGAATCTGTGTCCGGGAAGATAGATTGGAATCATTCATCGCATATGCGTGGAGCAAAGAGCTAGGAGCTGTTACTCCGAGGTTATACCCGCCACCTGTTGGAGATAACCTGCCTTGTAGCGAGAGGACCCAGGGAAGAGAACGACAACGACAACGACAACGACAAATGGAGAGACGATATGGGTAGAAATAACGAATGCGTATTTTCCACAACTCTCGAAAGCCTTGTGTCTGAGAATCAGGAGTGTCAGTGAGTCCTAGGAGGATACATTCAAACAAACCCACACCACAGTGACATCGCATGGGACCAAGGACAAAGACATGATCTTCAAAGACACCGGAGAGAAAAAGCAGACCGTGTACAAAGGAAGATGGTGGTATTTGCAGGAACAATGGGTGTGACAGTCGACTTCTGGGCGGTGCTCATGGAGGTGGAGGTCAGACAGGCGGCCCCTGATTACCTGTGCGCAAGTTGTTGTCGAGGACGCCCCAAAGGGCCGGGTAAGCAGTCCCTGCTCTTTTGCAGAGTCCAAAGGTTAGTGACATCTGTGCTCATTCCTCGGGAGGAGGACCCCAGCGCTCGCTCTGCCCCTTGACGGCCGTGTCTTCCCTGTGTTCCCCGTGGGAGACGCTGATGGCTGAGGGTCACTCCGGGAGCCCACATGATCAAAGAGAACATCAAACCTGACTCCCTCCAATGAAAAACACCTTTTAGGGACAAAGATGAGGGCAGTGTGCCTGGTAATGTATGGATCTCTGCGTAGAAGTGTGTAGAATCGTAAGAAAATTGTATGACGCTATTAAATTGATGGGCTTTTAGTCCCCCCTGAAATTATGTTCCTTTCCGGCAGTTACTTGTAAGGTGAGGCCGTGAGGCTTGTGGTGCCAGAGAAGGAAAGAGCAGACAGCCGGGTGAGGACCAAGAGAGCTTATACACTCCAAATGGAAATGTTGGTTTTCTTGATCTCCTTCCCCAGATTTAGTTTTGAAAGTCAGGCTTTGTAGAGAGAAGAAGTTGTCAAATTTTCAGTCCCCCTTTCTGCATATCAAGGCTTAGATCTGATCACAGCATTTTCTACAGGTTGGTCCATGGGGGTTGGTGAGAGAAAGAAGAAAATGTGGAGAGAGACACAGAGAGAGAGAGACAGAGAGAGAGAAAGGGAGGGAGAAATAGGGGACAAGGGGGAGATACAGAGGGGGAAAGAGAAAGAGAGACAAAGGGTAAGAGAGAGGAAGAAGGAAAGATAGATGGAGAGGAAGATGGAGGGAGAGAGAAAGAGAGGGAGAGGGAGAGAAAAGGAGAGGGAGAGAGAGAGAGCAGGAGGGGAAAGAGAGAGAGAGGGAGAGAGAAGAGATTGGGAGTAAAGCCTGTCAGGCTGCCCAGGGGCCCTGGAAGAAGAGAAGGGAAGCGGACGGGCGTCCTGGGCCGGATGGATGAGGGGGAAGGTACAAGAGCTTTAGTAGACTAACGTCACAACTCCTTGCTCAGGTGTTTGTGCGACTTGTTTTATTGTGCCTTGTCTTTAATATCACTCCTCAAAGAAACCTTCCCCGATCTTCTCACGTGATACAGCGCCCCCCTTCCTCCCCATTTCTTATGTTATTAAACTTTCTTCGTCTTTAGGCACCATCTGTCTTCTGTTGTCTGTCTTCTTGTCTATGCGGTCCGCCCTGATTCTCCCAGTAGACGGCAGCATTCATTACGCCTCCCCAGAGCCTGGGCATGGCACACCACCATGTTTGTCTGGTCAGGAACCAGGGAGAGCTCAAATCCCACGGCGCTTTCCTCTACGGGGTCTCCAGGACCATGGCGGAAGACTACCTTACAGGGTGTTTCACGAACCAGGAGAGGGGAGCCGTGTCGCGACCAGGCCAGCATGTTGACGGTTGACCAGAACAGCTGCCCACGTGGATGACCCTGAAGGGAGGCGGTGATGCAAAGGTTATAAAGTATAAGCAACACAGAGCATGCCCGGTGTAGACCAGGTCGAATGAGGATTAGCTGTGCACTCTCAAGGCCGTGGGAACCCGATCCAGAATCCACAGGGCCTCCATTTTTCTGCTACATCACAAGTACTATCATAATTAGAAATATAATTATCCCCTGGGGTCTCTGAACATCTTACTTCTCCCTCACCAAATAAAGACATATGCATGTCGCATTAATATTAAGGAATAAACACTAAATTATAAACGGAGCAGAAATGATAACACGGTGGTGCGATGTCTGCAGATTTTTACGGTCCCTGAGGTACGCCCCTCTAGCAAGAACACAATCGTCTGGCTGTTTAAAAATATTCACAATTCTTTGTTAATCCGGTTCACCATGCCCACATAGGAGGAACACTGGAACAGAGAGTGTATTCAGAATTCTATGCGCCCCCTTCTTCCATTGCATTTCCATTAGAGACACCATTTGTCTTGTGTGTTTTATCTCCTGGAACATTCTCGCGTGTGCTGTTGCAAGATAACACCGTTTTCGCGTCTCTCGAGTTGCTGGGTTTTACTCTGCGTCTGCTAACACCCGTAGGTGTATGTAATCTCACCGTAGCAGGATCTTGTCACGTCTTGTTGACTAATTAGCCCCTCACTCCAAATCTCAGCAGCTGTGAGTTCAAGTGTTAAATGGTGGGGCAGTGGATCCAAAAGGGAGGGAACAAGGACAGTGTTCGGGAACTGGCTGGGAACTCCGCGGCTGGATTTTCCCCCACGCGTGCCAGGTGCGCATCCTGGTTATAGACCCTAGTGGGCTCAGCCCTGAGCCGCAGCTATTGTCCACACGTAAGGTTAGGAACCAGAGCATACGTGGTGAAGGAGAGCAAATTCTTCTAGCTTGGTATTCAAGGAGGGGAGTGCAAAATGCGGTAATACAATATATAATATAATATAATATAATATAATATAATATAATATAATATAATATAGATGTGTTTGTTTATTTGTCTACCATGTGCCAGACACTGGGAAAAATATTGGGGCCATAATGAATCATAAGACATGTTTCTTGCTCTGAAAGTACGCAATCTGGAGGGAAAGAGAGACAAAGTAGCCTGTTAGAGGATGATATGGTGAGGGCTGGGAGAGAGGCCTTCTCAGGAGCCCTGAGGACTCTGAGGAGGGGTGGAATCGGCAAAGGTGACCTTTGAGCTGTGTGACGATCAGCTAGAAGAATGAAGAGAATTGAGGCAGGACCGGAAGCACAGCCTAGACGATCATAGAGGGCCACCCAGTCCACGGTGCAAGCGTGGGCTTCCACCGAAGGACTTGAGGAACTATTGAAAAGATTCCAGATGGAACGTCCAAGGGGAACCTTGAGGATGACTTCGTGCCTTGATGGCTGTGTTCAAGGACGGACTCAATGGGGGAGAAAAGTGAGATTCGACAAGTCGAGGGAACTCTTTCAAAGGAAAAGAGACACTGAAGGTCTGTGCTAACATAGGGATGGTTGAGTCTAGGGTAATTTAAGGATAACATTAGTGGGATCAGGTGGAGTGAAGGGGGCTTGGAGTCTAGTTGGGATGCCTTGTGCTGATGCTGTCATTGAATCATAGAATGTAGAGAAAAGATAGCCTTTAAAGACGACATCGTGATTTCCGTGTGGGTCAACTTTAGTTGAGGTGTCCCCGAGACATTCAGCTGGCCACAAGGTCCTAGAGCCCCAGACCTGGGCTGAAATGTAGGCACATAAACCAGAAACTTTCCAGAGCAATCATAAACCAGGGGTATAAACCATGAGAATAAAAGGAGTGCAAAGATAATGGCAAAATCCTAGGAATAATAAAATTTAAAGAAAAGAGGAAGAAAGAGACCAGGGAGGCAGATTGGAAGCCAGTGGTTAGAAAGGCAGTAGGAGATCCAGAAGAGAGAAGGGTCACAACAGTGAAGAGCAGAGATTGCCTTGGAGAGATGTCCTGGAAAGCAGCCATTAGAATAGGAGGACCCCATCCCTGGACTTGCAACTCAGAGGTCTCAGGGGAACTGTGCATGACGAGTGTCAGTGGATTCAAGGGTAGGCTGAAAACTAGACAAGCTAGACAAACTAGACCAAGAGGGTGAAATGGAGGCAGAGGGGAGCCTAAAGCTAATTAATCTGGCTCATTTGTAGATGGAGAGACGGTGTCCGATGACTTTTTTAGCCAACGACGCACGTATTCCAGAAACCCAGGTTTCTATGCAGGACTATAGAAAACATGCTTAGAGGGAAAGAGACAGGGTCTTCTGGAAGGTCTTGAACTCCAGGCCAGGAATCCAGACTTGGGTTCATTGCTACCCTCGCTGGCAACATAGAGCCACTGAAGGTCCTTGGGCTGAGTGTTGACGTGCTCACAAGAACATTTTGAGAAGATCAGTCTCACATAAATGAGCGTGCCTTGGAAGGGACACGAAGGTTGGGAAGGCTGGACTTGGAGGTCGGGGCTGTCCCACAGTCCGGCGATAAGGGTAAGAAAAAGAGTTAGGATGCGGAGGACTGGATGAGAATCGTGAGGATAGTGTCCATGAATGACTGGGGAGAACCGAAGTAGAGAAGAAGCCTGACTAAGTTTTCTGCCTTCTTGTCTTGGAGGAAGAGAGATTCATTAGCAGAAGTGGGTAAATCCAGAAGTATTGCTTCTTGGCATATCAAATGCCTTTATTTATTTAAAAAACAATTCTGATGTTTATTTTTGACAGAGAGAGAGAGAGAGAGAGACAGAACATGTGTGGGGGAGGGGAAGAGAGAGAGGGAGACACAGAATTCAAAGCAGCTCCAGGCTCTGAGCTGTCAGCACAGAGCCCAACGCGGGGCTCGAACCCATGAACCATGAGATCATGACCCGAGCAGAAGTCATGATGGTGAGATCATGACTGAGCCACCCAGGCGTCCCTAAAATGCCTTTAAAATGATTCTGATTTCACAGAGAAGAGTCAGTTTTATCTACTTTAAAAAATGTTTATTTATTTATTTTGACAGAGGGGGGGAGAGAGAGAGAGAGAGAATCCCAGGCAGGCTCCATTTTCAGTGTAGAGCCTGACACAGGGCTCGATCTCATGACCCTGGGATCATGACCCGAGCTGAAGTCAACAGTCTGACGCTCCAATGACTGAACCACCCAGACGCCCCCAGAACCAGTTTTAGGTAGTTCCAGAAGGAGGCTACCATTCACACGTCACTTAACGCATCTCTAAGTTTGTGTGCACTCGCGTGTCAGTGAACACGGCTCAGCCTTCGTTGTAGTCCCTCCGTGAATGCTCGATCCCTTTCCCGCGGCTGCTCCCGCACCCCAGCCACCGAGCTCAGCCTCCTGTGGTCTCACCTCCTGTCGGGAGCAGCTGAGTAACGGAGAGCAGCGGTGAGGTTTCATATCACTGATACTCCATTACTTTTGCAAAAGGGACAAGAGACTCATTAGTACACTATGAAATATTACCCTCAGTAAGAAAAATTAAATTCTACTTGTCAAAATAGATGAACGCTGCTCATGCCAAGATCCGATGTCCCTAATTCTTTTAATTATGTTTTTTTTTTCCTTATTTGCTAATTTGTGAAATTCGCTAATTCACAGTGGGCTTCCCCGTCATTAGGCAGAACGGCCCGCTTCTGCCGTGACACAAAGGGTTTGCACGCAATGCTTCCCGTGGCTTCTGGCATGCTCTACTTGGGGCACCACGTGGACTAATTGATCGGTTCTTTCCCTCTTCAAGCTTGTTGCAAGCTACATATTAATTTTCTCCTTTTGCAACCGGTGATTAGGAGATGAGTATTCTCTGGACAGACAGAAAAACACCATTTTGCTCTGAAATTGGAAATTCCAGCCCAGTCGGGAAGGATGGTAACACCGCCTTATCTTTGGTGTCGTGTGTGTGTGCGTGTGTGTGTGTGCTCACATGTGTGTTCTCCCCAATGCAAAGAGCAAGCATTGTGCTAGCTTCAAGCTGCTGCCCACGGAGCCCTCTTTCTCGCGCGCTCCCCTGGAGGGACACAGCGGCCATCTGGGCCTCAGCGTGCTCTGTGACACTTTCAAGTCCAGCCTGGGTCGCTGAGTCCCTTCCAGGGTACGCGGCCTTCTGCAAGAGTTCTGGAAGTATTGTCTGACTCATCCTCACCGTACCCCCTTGACTGAGGCATTTTGAGTTCCCTTGAATGAGTCTGAAGCTCAGAGCAGTTGGACAGACTTCCCAAGTTCATGCACCTGGTGAATGGCAGGATGTGAGTCTATGTCTTCCCCCCTGCATGTTTTTGCCTCCTCCTGGGTCGTTACCAGCTCTCATCAAATTCCGCATGGATCGTATATTATTTCTAAGAGATGGTGTGTGGGCCCCTGGGTGGGGGGGCTCAGTAGGTTCAACCACCGACTCTTGATTTCGGCTCCGGTCACGATCTCACCATTCATGGGTTCGAGCCCCATGTAGAGCTCGGCGCTGACAGTGTGGAGCCTGCTTGAGATTCTCTCTCTCTCTCTCTCTCTCTCTCTCTCTCTCTCTCTCTTTTCTCTGTCTGCCCCTCCCCCATATCTCCATCTGAAAATAGACAAACATTAAAGAGAGAGAGAGAGAGAGAGAAGTGCACTTAGGAAATCCCGAAGCAGGATATGAGAAGAGAAAAGTCAGGGAGAATGTGGAGGAGAGGCGTGAGGGGCAGGCTTTGAAGAAAGGCTTCCCTAAGTTATCGCCACCCTCATTTTAACTAGTTTTTGAAAAAAAAGCAGGAGTTTACTGAAGGGTATTGAGAAAACACAATGAGCGAAGAAATGTCTATTGATGTCGCATTTGTGTATTTTCTCTGTCAACATTTTCTTCCAGGCACCGGCGGCTTTGACACCCCTGTGCAGCCTCCGGTGTGACTGTCATCACGGTGGCCTCCCCGTGACCCTGTGCCGGCCTTGGGGGGGCTCCCTTCTGAGGAGGAGCGTGCGGGACTCGCACACCATGCCGCCCGACCTCCCCCTGGGCTGGGCTCCCCCCACCGACCTTGGGACGTGCGTCCAGGGTGACGTCTGTCCCGATGCTCCCCGGCCAGAGACACAGCAGCAGGTGCAGAAGCCTAAGGAGCCCAGTGTGGGCCCGGCGGCCCCGGGGTACACGTTGCTCCCCACCTCCCGGGCGAAGCTGTCCCCACAGAGGCCCACCCAGGGGCCAGCCGGTGAGGGAGAAAACGAACGTGGGTCTGGCCTTAATGCCACTAAGTCTGGGTGGATGGGGGCATTCACAGTCACTGGACCAAGACGCAGCTGGAGATCACGTCCTATCGGAGCCCCTCGTTCGGTGTCTATATCGTCCAAAAGAAAGACCCTTCCGGATGAACTTCTTTGCTTTCATTCCCAGAACGTTCGTATAATAAGGGGGAACAATGTGTGCGGAAACTTCTCTTAAACGGCTGATGCAGTCGTGAACCCAAGCTGACTGATGGAGGCGTCGCTGTGCCCGACTCACCAGGCTAAGCTTCGCAGGGATGATTTTTCACGCTCCCGAGGAACAGTGTGGGGTCCTCTGTATTTATTTATTTATTTATTCATTTATTTATTCATTTATTTAGATTTTTAAATATCTATTCGCGTTTGAGAGAGCACAAGGAGCAGAGGGGCAGACAGAGGGGGACAGAGGATCCGAAGCGGGCTTCAGATGCGGGGCTTGAACTCACGAGCCCAGAGATCGTGACCTGAGCCGAAGTCAGATGCCCGACAGACTGAGCCACCCAGGTGCCCCACCAATTGTCTTTTCAAAATAATACCTCACATTCCCTTGAGATCCAGGAACTGATTTTTGATTTTTTCCCCCCCAACTCGCCCTCATCCTCCCAGGGCACTGTGTTATCTTCCAGAAAGATACAAGGTGGATATGGGTTCAAAGTGCTTATAAATCTGATGACAGCGTAAGGCAGTTTGGCTGAGCGCAGTTCTCACATCTGCAGCAGTTTGCACCGAAACGCCGGGGCTGTGCCCCTAAGTGTTCCGCACCTGTTACCGAGGTGGGGTCTCAGGTCAGTGGGGGCCCTTTTCTCTGTAGGGGTGCCCTGCCCGCCACCCCACGCTGAATGGGAGAATGGGCACTCAGGACATTTTGCGTCACTCTTTCTTCTCATAAAAAGACCAGCAGAATCGGTCTCGATGTGGATCTGAGAAGCATTTTAAAGGCTCCTCTTTGTATACTCGGGCCTTTGGAAAATCCCTGATGGCAGTTCTCACTGCTCGTTGCGTTCCTGGCCCAAGACCTCTGGACGCGTTTTGCCCTTTCTGGGAACAGTCCTGCCTCAATTTATCTCCTTCTGGACTTTCAGGCCTCTGCCCTTCGGCAGACATGCTGCTCCGGCCAGGTGATCTGGAGGGTTTCCTTAGTGTCTTTCCCGCTTCATCTGCCCTGTTTCATTTTTCCTAGAGCACCGATCATGATCTGAAAGGATCCTGCTTCCCTACTGGCTTGCTTGTTCCTGGCCCTTCTTCCACTTGTGCTGGAACGAAAACGCCATGAGAACAGGATGCTTTACCCTTATTCACTGAGTGATTCCCCACAGCCTGAAACCTGCCTGGAAAATAGCAATTGCCCCATAAATCCTTATGAAATGAATGAATGAATGAAGAAATGAGTAGATGAATAATTGAGATCCTTCATAGAAACTGCTTGACGGTTTTTGTTTTTTTAATTTTTTTAAATGTGTATTTATTTTTGACAGAGAGAGAGAGCACGGGCAGGGGAGGGGCAGAGAGAGAGGGAGACACAGAATCCGAAGCGGGCTCCAGGCTCCGAGCCATCAGCACAGAGCCCGACGCGGGGCTCGAACTCACGGACCACGAGATCATGACCCAAGCTGAAGTCAAGACGCTCAACCGACGGAGCCACCCAGGCGCCCCTTGTTTTTGGTTTTTAATTCCTGCTGACCACATCTGTCCTCTTTTCTTGGGTTGGGCTCAGAGCGTCTTCCTCCCTGTTCCAGATCCCGCACATACCCCTTCCCTTTGCCAGAAACGTGGCACATTTGGCCTTCCACGCGCCTGTGAATCTCCCGCTTCGTTGTGAAAACCTTCCACCCTTCTCTTTCTTTACCCTGGTGTAGCATAAAGTCTCCAAAGCACGCCCCCACACACCACCGGGGGGTGCAGTGTTTAATCGGGGATACGAAGAAAAATATTTGGTGGCAGGGGGGCGTGTCCCACGACAGGCTCAGGAAGAGGACCCAGGAAGTCAGGAGACAGCTGCCCCTGGTCGGGAATTTCTGCCCAGGGGAGCAAACTGGGGCAGAGACGATGGTCCTTGTCATCTATTTGCAGACAGGCATCACACAAGTGCATGAAAATAGTACCCATCCGGCTCCACTGTAGTTGTTGGAAACATACCTTCAGTTCCTAAATGCGGCGTAAGCTGCATTATCTTCTCTGAGGTGCAGCCAGAGCACTGATTTCTGAGGCTACTATCCAGACATGTGGCTTCCACAGAAGTCCACGTCCGGGGCGTCTGGGGAGCTCAGTCGGTTAAGCGTCCGACTTCGGCTCAGGTCACGATCTCGCAGTCCGTGGGTTCGAGCCCCGCGTCGGGCTCTGTGCTGACGGCTCGGAGCCTGGAGCCTCCTTTGGATTCTGTGCCTCCCGCTCTCTCTGTTTCACCGCTGCCCACGCTCTGTCTCTGTCTCTCTCAAAAATAAGGAAACATTAAAAAAAATTTTTAAACATAAGTCCATGTTCGTTTATCTTTAGTAAAACAGTACTGTACAAGTTTATCTGTACAATATACTGTTGGGAAAGGATTTAAAGAGATTTTTTTCTTGTTCTGTCTTCAAATAGGTAATCGCTTTCAAAATTGAGGTGTAACTTACAGAGAGTATCAGGCCGTGCTTTGAAAGCTCAGAGATTTGACTCTGAGATCCAAAGGGGAGCTTAGCAGACACAATTTCAAGGCCGTCAAACCTGTATCCAGTGGTGGGATAACAGGTTTTAGTCATATTGTATTTGAATCAGAACTTCTTTCTTTGAATACAGAAAAACCGCAGGCTACTCTCTGCTTTTTCATTGTCTCCCAGGAAACCAGGCCTGCTGCCTTGACAGAGTGTAGGCACCTGCCCTTGGCCTTGGCATCAATGCCCTCCCTCCAGCAGGCCGAAAACCTTTAGCCATTCTCCAGAGAAGCCAGCTCCTGCCTTGTGTGGGGGAGAGCGCGGGGAGGGGGCAGGGAACAGCGGATACTTTGCTGCAAAGAGCAAAAGAACCCCCCCCACCCCAGTTTCAATATGTGCGAGGCATTCCTGGACCCTGCAGGTGTGGGACCTCCTTTTATTCATTTGAGCAATCGGCACACAGAAATTCAGCATATACCTGTGTTTTTGGACGGAATTTCACTTGCATTTGTAACACTTTGAAAATTACTTAATCTCTCATTAAATCGCTGGAGTGTGCCTTTTTACATGATATTTGCATGGGCCATTAATCAGAGTGAATACAAGAGAAGCCCTATGATCTAGGACATTGCTTTGAGAATTCATGCCTATCCTGTGCCTCGTCCTGAATTTACTTAGAATACAGAAAGGAGTTAAATACGCGTGAACCCTTGAGGATTGTTTATGCTGGGTTACAGTTTAAAGAACTACATAACCACAATGGGTAAAAAAAAAAAAAAGGCCCAAACTCGATGCCCCCCTCTACCTTTGCCCTCAGATTTAGTCTAGAGGCTAGCTCACATACGCATCCGTTTACTTATATTATTTGTATATATTTGTATATATGGCTCCTAATGTCAGGCTCCCATCTGTCACGGTATTGGAGATTGTCCAGGGACAGCGATCATCACCGTAAATACAGTTTATAAATAGTTATCATTATGATCGATGCCGCCAGCCAGAAGTATCTGCGAACGTGGACCGCGGCAGAAAGGCACATCCCAGTCTGTGTGATGCAAATTTCTGTGTCAGGTACCAGAACTGGGCTTGGTCCCTAAGCCATCCTCTATCCCTTTGGTGCCCTTGTGAAGGGCAATGAAATTTAGCTGATGTCAGCTTTTTCTCCCCCGTTTTCCTTACCAAGGTGGCCCTTTTTATGAAAGGCCTTCTTCGGCCAACTGGTAATTGCCACAATCTAGCTTCTGTTTGGGGCCTTTGAGAAAACATATGCATGTGTCTCAGAATATGACCACAGAACTGCAAAACTCAACATTGGTCCCAAGGAGGCTCTGCCATGGTCCTCTGGCCCGACTTTGCCGACTGGAGGGTTGTCTCTTTCTCCACCTGTGTTAGTGTCCTCAGGGGCCTCCAACGAACTACCACGGGCTGGGTGGCTTGGACAACAGAAACGGATGATCTTATAGCCTGGAAGCTGGAAATCTGAGATCTAGGGTAAGGTTCCATGAAGGACCGTCCCTCCCAGGCTTTCTCCCTGGCTTCCGATGCTTTGCTCCAATCTCTGCCATTCCTTGGCGTTTCGCTGCATCATCTCGATCTCTGCCTTATCTTCGTGTAGTGTTCTCCTGGTGTGCACGTTTATGTCCCTATTTCCCCTTTTTATAAGACTTAGACTGGGGCCACCTCCTCTATGACTTCATCTGCCACAGTCCTATCTTCAAAGAAGCTCCCACACTCAGATACGGGGCGTTAGGAATTCAACATATGAATTTTTAGGGGATGCAGCTTAAACCATAACACCAGCTACTGCCCAAAGAAGCACATATATAAACAATGGTGGGGAAGGTACTACCAATAGCCCACTTGGAGAGCATCACCATCACTGTGGGTGACGTCCACCAATGCCTGTGCCAACACGGCATTGGACATTTCTTCCAAGGGTGGCGTTACCCACGCATCAAACCGTTGGCACGATGCGGCCAGATCTCAGGTGTCCAGCCATCCCAGGAGACCATACAGCATCTTCCACTGGTGCTTTGACTTTAAAGCATCCATCTGGCCGAGGAGCCAAGCATGACCCACAGGACTGGAGAAGGAACTAGTGAGGAAGAGATCCTTGCTTGGCCCCAATGTCCCCCATGCCTGCTTTCTGCGAAGGGTAGACAGGGGAGGAAAAGACACACATGGTTTTGGGCCATCAGAGTTCCTCGGGAGTTTGGTTCAATGTCCTCTCCTTCTTGTCCAAAGTCTGCTGTGCTCTGGGACAGTAGCACAGGATGTCAGTGGCATAAGGAAAAATGTGGGTGTTTGAGCCCTCACAGCTTTCATCGAGGACTACTGTGTTCCTTGCCATCATCCCCTTGATCCGTCATAGCCCATTATCCAAATGATTTAGATCTATGGGTTCACCCTTTTCTTCCTGTAGGAGAGTTCACTCCCAGTAACTTCCTGCAAAGATTTATACCATATTGCAGGTATAGACAGATATGCCTGTGTTGTATCATAAGGTTACTTCCACGCCCGATGTTTACTTTTCATTCCATAGATATTTCTGCATATGATGCTGGACAACCAAATGACTTCATCGGTGCTCAGTAGCAATATTTATTATTCACCTATTATAACGTGAACTTATCCCGTTCCATAATTACTAGACTGTGCCCTTGCACACAGTGGTTACAAAATACGTTTGCCACTAAAGGAGTAGATGTATACGATGGGAGGTATATTACAGCCTTATCTGCCTTCTGCAGCTGGGGACATGGAATCTCAGAGCGCTCGTGTAGCTGTCCCAAGATCACCCGGCCAAGAAACGCCAGCGCTGAGATGTAAGCCGTAACCGCCCCTGAAACCGTGGTTTCCAACATCACTGTGCTACGTAAGGTCATACCGGGGACAATTTTTAAAACCGTAATTTTTTTGCTGTCTCTCCTGGAACAAAGCCGGTTGTGTTTTGTAAAAACGGAATGAAGTTAGGAGGTGATCGCGTTGAATCGTAAGCTGTACTCCTATTTGAAGAAAAACTACCCCAAATTGTTACAATCCTACTTAAAGCTACTCTATTGTTTTCCATCTTAGAAACGATTGCCTATATCGCAGTGAATTTGGCTCTGGATGTTGTATTTTTTTTTTTTTCACATTTAATTAGTTTTGAGAGAGAGAGAGAGAGAGAGAGAGAGAGAGAGACAGAGTACTAGCAGGGGAGGGGCAGAGAGAGAGGGAGACACAGAATCCAAAGCAGGCTCCTGGCTCCCAGCTGTCAGCACAGAGCCCGACGTGGGGCTCCAACCCACAAACTGTGAGATCACGACCCGAGCTGAAGTCGGGCGCTTAACCGACTGAGCCATCCGGGCACCCCTGGATGTTGTATCTTAAGAGAGTGCGGTCAAATTTAAAGTTATTCTGTGGAGGGTGATAGGGATATTGTAACAGTAGTGAATGTGGTCAGAGCCTGGCTGGGTGATGATAGAGCCTCACTCATCATGGATGTCCGACATCTACGGCATGGATGGATGAATGGATGGAGCATCCAATGGGTCACCAAAATTCGTGGCCTTCACAGTGGCTGTGAACTCACGGAACCTATCGGTCTATGATTCTCCAGTTCGGTATCTGGCCCTACAGAAAAACAGCACTATTCCTTCTACACTTTGTATACCATACGAGATACCTGAGCCCTCGCTCTGCCGTGGACCCACATCCTGACATTCCGAGAGCGGAAATTCTCCCCGAATGCTCGATGCTGATAAGTGCGCTGGCTGTCTGGCATGCCATCATTCACTCCGTCTGCTCGGGTGGCATCCTGCCTAATTGCAAGCTGGCCTGACAGTTTTCAGGGGCTCTGCATGCCAATCACATTTGCGCTCAGCTCGCTGCCCTGCAGAACCCGGAACATAACAAGCTGGAAAAAGTTACCCTGCTGGCCGTTCGCGACTTCAAATGAAACGATCGTGCTTCGCTAAAAATTGCCCTATTTTCTGACTGTGGTAGGCATCCCTCAGATACCCTCTACTGACTCCACTCTCCCCTCCGTGACTACTTCTGTGGGGCTTTGGGGCCGTGGAGAGATCATTGACAGAGACCACATCTTGTCCACCCGAGCCTCTGAAGCCTTACGGACGTTCAGAGTGTCTTAAACTCTCAGGCTTGGAAACAAATGCGCCAGGCTGCCAGAATTTCACGGCATTGTCTTCCTATAATAAGCAAACATCTGTTACCCTAAAATTCAGTGTATCTTTTGGAAAAGATGCACTAGGAGGCTGGATACGAGTGAATTTGCTTACCTCCTGGAATTGTCATGGAAAAGACCCAACATAAGCATTCAAATATGTAGATTGCAAAACAGGAAATTAAAACTGCTTTCTCGACGTTGGAAATCTGGGAATGCGTGTTGAGATTTAGATCTGCTGCTTATAGAGAGAGTAGGCTTGGAGATGTTAAAAGACTTCCTCAAGATCAAATAGGTAGTTAATGCAGAGCTGGGATCATAATACTCGACATACTCTCCTTTCTCCCCAAACACAGCTGGAAAAATAGGTAAATCGCTATTCTAGTGAAATGGCAATCAGGCTTTCAAAGAAGTCTGGATTGACCGACGCATATTTTTCTCGTTGTCTTGCTGTCCCTTTAATGACCTTTCCCCACCCCCCAGCCCCCCTCCTTTTTTTTTTTTTTTTTTACATAATCATCCCAACTCGTCATGCGCTTAAACATGTTCCCTCAGTATGATGACTGTATAGAAATTTTGAAGATCTGAAGTTTCTTATCTTTGAGACATTGAGTATGGTCAGCCCATCTCTTATTTCTATGAAGTGACGTCTATTTTGAGCCGTGCTCTCGCTGCCTCCGCAGCCGACAGAATTCTCCTACATCTGGAAGTTCCGTAACCTATTTCTGAATACGCAGCAGATAGGAGGGGAAGGCAAAAAGGTGGAGTAGGGACAGTGGGTGTAGACACGGATGGTGTTGGCTCCTAGGGTTCCAAGTGTTGACAGCAGTATTCCTCCCATGCCGTTTGTACTTACGCGGCCTCTGCTCGAATGCGTTTGTACGCATGTGTGGCAGGCTGCACCGGCTGAGCTGGACAGACACAAGTTAAGACCCTGTGTCCTGTGGTCTTCAAACCCACTTGATTGGTCTTCTTCCCCCCATCCCCGAATGGGCAGCAATCGTAGCCTTCCGGATCAGGCTCAGGCATTACAGCAAAGTCATTTTCAGTTATGAAAGCCCCAGGCTGGTCTAGATCAGCACTCCTACCCCACACCCCAGTCCGGGGTGTCGGTCTGACTCGGGCTCTCCTGCCCGCAAAGGGAAAGCAAGGTGTCATCCACTCTTATTTTCTCCCCGCGTCTTGTGCCACCTACACCCTCACCGCCTCTGCTTTCTGTAACGGGAGATGCAAGGGCAAGGTCCCGTGTGATTAGGGACCTCTGCACGCATTCTTAAATGTTGGCTTGGTCACCCTGGGCCACATGCTGTGGGTTTCCTGGAGGTATAGTTGACTGTCTGCTCTCCTCGCCTCCTGGCCCCGCGTAGCTGAGAGTACATCAGTTCCTCGTATAGACGATCAACCCCCTTTGGCCCAGCTGTTACTGGGAGTCTTCTCTTGTTCATAGGAAGTGCCAGGCATCCTTGCTCTTGAGAATCTGGATATGCCCATGCCTCCCAATGGGAAAGACAGAGAGCTCCCAAGGGAAATAGTGCAGGTATCTTCCCACAGAAAGTACACCTCCTGGGACTGAAACCATAGACCCCTTCCCAATGTTAACGTGTTCACCTCCGGTGGAAACGCAGACACGTCCGTATAGGAGCGCAGACCCTTCCAAAGGAAGTTCAGACAGGAACCACGTCTTCTCCAAAGGTGATGCAGCCCCCTCCCCACCTCGCCCCCGGGTGAAACCTAAGTACTTCCCGAGAGCTCTCCCTGCTCCACTTTGGGAGAAGACAGGTGTCCCCATGAGCTTGTTCCCCACTGTGTGGGCAGCTCGGTTATTTCCAAACGGGGCTGAGGAACAGGTTAGCTTTCAGGCTTTTCTCTTGCCAGACGTCCCCCACTCCCTATCTGCAGTTCTGAGAAGGCTCCCCTCCGACACGCTGCTAACATGGCGGGCGATTCTCGGGCCCTGCACACCCGGATTTCTCTTCTCGCTCCAGCTCTGATCTGTTTCCCTTGTCCTCTTGTTTGAAGTCCAAAGAAGAGCAATCGAGGTAGTGTCTGAGAACAAGGTTGACCACTTCTTAGCAATTCCTGCAGTGGCTGAGTCTGGCTGCCATTTTTAGAAAATGAGGGACTGTTACCTTTCTTCATAGTTCAATGGCCTTAACAAGGTTCTAAAAATGGAAAAATAGGGAACAGCCAGTTACATTTATTTATATCAAACCTTGACCTGAAAAGATTCTGAGGTGGTTCTTTGCAAAAAGAAAAATGTACAACTTCTGCTAATTTTGTTAAAAATACACAATTCGTGGGGCACCTGGCTGGCCCAGTTGGTTGAGCACAGGACTCTTGATCTCAGGGTCGTCAGTTCAAGTCCCATGTTGGGCATGGACCCTACCTAAAATTAAAAAAAAAAAAAAAGAAGAAAATAGAAGACAGAAAGACTCAATTCACATGTTTAGGACTCTCCATGACAAAATGGTCCAAGGTGTCTTTAGTTATACATGACTTCTCCAGACAAAAGATGTGCAATGATAAAAAATTTTTTTTAAGGTTTCTCTGGGGAAAAAAAATGCAGCATTATCTTCTTGAAGTGTGTGGGAAAGCAGTGAGTCATGTTCTCAAGGGGCAACAGAGACCTATGGTGCTCCAGGAGGAAAAATACAGTCGATGCATCAGGCCACCTTGTGGGTCCCTCACATTTCAGCCACCATCGGTAGCAATGCCATTTTCCGATCCGTAAAGAATGAGAATTAAATCTATCTCCAGAAGTTATTTTAGGGCTTGCACATGTATCATAGATAAAACCCCCTGACTGGTGCACAGGAAAAATTTTTTCTTTTTTAAATCTGGAAAAAGTTATTTATTGAAATCAGATTCTTATCTCAGTGAGCACACATTTTAAATAATACACATCTCTTCACATGTAACTCCTAAAAACCCGGGTCAATATTAGCCCCCCGTATTAGGTGGACGGGAGAGCTGAACTCAAGGACGTTTTTGCTAGATAAATAAGAGCCTTTCTTCAAAGACAGATCATCGCGTCATAGTGTTCCTCTTGCATCACAAGCGGCGAATAAAATCACTTTGCAAAACTCAAATGCTCTGCGATTGCTGTCTGCATCAATTACCGTCATCTGGCCGGCCCTCTATGGCTTGCAGGGAGGCCTTGTCAATAAGCCAGTCCCTCCAAGGCTTCATGTGGCTGCAATTAAGTTTCACCCCTCCCCTCGGGTTTTCAGAATCTGGGCATATTGTGGATAAATCCACAGCATCTGAAAAGGTGGGGAGAAGAGAGAGAGAGAGAGAGAGAGAGAGGGAAACCCAAAAAACAAAAAACAAAACAAAACAAAAAATGGCCAGCATTCCATGAAAGCTGCTTGTCTTTCTGCAGCCTTCTTCACCTTCGGTGATGACTTTTATTATATCCTATTGATTTTCATGTTATTTCCTATTTTTGAGCAGGATGGCTGGAGGCAATCGCGGCAATAGAGCAATGGTTCCGTCAGCCGTCTCCGTCGCTCTCACCCCCACACGTGTTCTCTCTATCACATACGCACAAACACGCATAATTCTTGGGAGTGTTGAGTTTCCAAATATAGGAAATAAGATCGCAATTTCTAGAGCAATCGTAGGACCATCCCTAGAAGCTTTAGAATTTAGCACCGTTCGCAGAGTGCTTATGGAAGGGACGCCGGGCCCACCGACCTCCACGTGGTCCAGAGCCCCCTGACCCTGAGGACACGCACACCCATCGTCCATAACGTTCAGCCTGAAAGTACTTTTTATAAGTTCCTGCTCCGTGCTGGGCCACGTGATGGTACTCCAGAGAATCCACAGAATAATTCCTGTAAGAGGAAGTGTAAGAGGACAGCAGGGGAGGTCAGCATGAGGCCGGGGACATTTAAAGCCAGGGGTCATGGGAAGCAGAATTCTAGGTTGCCCACCTAGATTCTAATCCGCTGGTCCACACACACCGGGAAATATCCCTGGGACAGCGAATGTGGCGAGGTTATGTTACATAGTACAGTTGGCTCTAGGAAGGGAAGGTTGCCCTGAGCAGCACCGATCTGATTCAGATGAGCGCTTAACAGAGACAAGCCCCGTCCTGAACAAAGAGGTTTGAAGCAGGAGCTGGGGTTTCACCCCACAGGAAGCTTCTTCATCGCTGGTTTGAGGCGGAGGGGGCCAAGTGGCGAGGAATGTGGGAGACGGCCATGGACAGCAAGCAAGGACACAGGGCCCAAAGCTCTATTCCACTACAGGGCACTGAATTCTGCCAAGGACGAGAGTGAGCTGGGAAGGGGGGCCCGAGATCCAGAAGAAAGCCCAGCCACCATCGCCTTGGTTTTGCCTTGTTTGTGAGTCGCTAGCATAGAACTCAGTCGTGCCACGTTTGGACTCATAGAGTGGCCAGGTAATAAATGAGTGGGATTTTTCTATGCCAACTTTACTGAGATCTAAATTACACACCATAAAATCCATTCTTTGAAGTTTACAATATAGTAGTTTTCATTCTGTGCACGGAGCTGTGCACTAATTTCAGAACATTCTTATCGCCCCCCCCCCAAAAGAAAGGTCATCCGATTAGCTATCAACCTCCATTCCCCCTTCCTGACCTCCTGGCAACCACTCATCTACCTTCTGTCTTGATTCGGATTCGGCCATTCTTGACGTTTCATGCAAATGACGTCATACAACAGGTGCCCGTCTGGGTCTGATTCCTTTCACTGAGCATGTTTTCGAGGCTCATTCATTCGTGTCATAGCGTATGGCTGCATAAATGTCCACTGTATGGATAGACCACATTTTATTTATCCATTCGTCAGCCGAAGAACATTTGGGTTGTTTTTCCTTTTTATCTATGAGGAATAATATTGCTGGAATATTTGCGTCCAAGTTTTTGTGTGGACATATGTTTTCAAACCCCTTGAGTGTGCACCTCGGGGGGTAGAATACTGATAAGGTAAATCTGTCCTTCACATTTTGAGAACCTGACACTGAGTCTCCGAAGTCACTGTGCCATTTTGCTTCTCACTAGCAACGTACAAGTGTTCCAATTTTTCCAAGTCCTCACCAACATTTGTTATTGTTTATTATCATCGTGGGAATTTTGGCCATTGGTATGTCTTCTTTGAAAACAAGTCTATTCAAATTCTTTTCCCATTAAAAGCATTGGATCATCTTTCTATTGTTGGGTTGTAAGAATTCTTTATATAGTCTGGATATGAGTCTCATATCCCATAAATCATTTACAAGGACTTTCTCCCAAGTCATAGACTTGTCTTTTCACCTTTCGGTGTTGTTTTTTGGCGCATGGAGGGTTTACGTTTTGATAAGGTCAAATTTATTTATATTTTCTTTTGTCACTTGCACTTTCGGTGTCCTATTTAGGAGACCACCGCCTAAACCAAAGTCTTACTCCTGTTTCCTTCTAAGACTTTTAGTTTTAGCTGTTAGGGTTCAACGTATAATTGATTTTGAGTTAATTTTTGTATAGGATATGAAATAGGGGTCCAACTTCATCTTTCGTGTGTGGGTATTTAGTTCTCCAGCATCATTTGTATAAAAGATTATTCTTTCCCCCACTGAGTTTGCCTGACACCTTGTCAAAAATTCATTGATGATAAATAAGGGTTCACCGTTAGGCTGATCTATTCATTGATTGTAAAAAAGAGTCCACTGCGTTCTCATTTTATTCTGCTGATCTCTGTGTATCCCTGTGCCGGGACCACATTGCCTTAAGCTTTGGGGAAGTGTGAGCCCTTCAAACTTGTTCTTTTTCAAAGTTGTCTGGCAGTTCTGGGTCTGCGCCTCCCTCGTAATCTTAAGACTAGTTTTGGGTTAGTTGTTTACCTACGGAAAGTCTTCCTCAAGATGGGCAGGACGTGAGCGTCTATACTCCCACCCCACCCCCAAGAAGTCAAGCAGGTGTTGTTAGCACCCGAATACTCAGTCTTGTATCTTAGGGTCAATCACTTTAGTTATATTATCTCATTACTTCTTTAGGAAGACAGTAGATTGGTTGAAAATATTTGATGTCATGTAAGCACTGAGAAAGGAAACAAAAACTGAGGGCCAGAGGTGTGGAACAAGACAGAACTGTAAGCCCGCGAAGCCACAGCCAGAAAATAGGTCAGGCGGTCAATGTTGCCTCGTGCACTTTACGTGCTTTATGAACATCTACCAAATTAATTCATGAATAAAGGTCAAGAAGCTGAGTGATGCTGTGTGATTTGCATGGAAGCCCTGAACGATGTGAGGGGTCAGAAGCCCATTTTTGTGTGGGCCTGTCCATAGGCACTAAATACAACTATGTGAGAACATTCTGTGGGATTTCGGGAAATGCGACCTACGAGAAAAATGCCTATTTCTAGTATTAGCATACGAGCTCAGATTAGCTAAGTGCATTTTCTTGCTAAAAGGAAGACCCAAGGCATGATTTAATTAGTCAATCTCTTGCAAATGGATGGTTTAGAAGAGAATGGCTGTAGTAAGATATCCTTGTCGCCTTTTTATCCCTCATCGATTCTGCTCTGGTAAGCACGTGCAATTCAACATCAAGAAAAAAAAAAGAATATGCTGAAGACGCATCATTTTATAATGCTGGAAAGCAGATTTACAACGATTCTTGCAGACTTTGAACACTAGCCGATTTTTAAAAGTGCCAGCGTTCTCCCAGGTTATTCATTATTTGGGGAGGGGACCTGATCCGTACAACAGCGAGCAATTCACTCTGTACGTTGATACGGTGTCAGAAAAATGAGACATATTGATTATTGTCTGATCAAATGCTGCATATTGTAGAACCCTTTGTTCAGACGTTCCAGCTTGAATGGATGGGTTATTAGCCAAGGAATAAACCGGCTGATCCCATGAAAGCATTTATAGGGAGGGCGGTGCAGTTGTAAAATAGAGGGCGCCATAAATTTGGTGCCCGGTAGCTCTTCAAGCAGGCACCCGTGTTCTGTGTGGATGGCCGTGCCTTTCCGTTGCATCAGCAACCTGTTATCACCATCCCTCTTTGCGTGCATTACCGGGGCGAGCACAGCCCAGGGCTCTTGGCAGAGCTGATCATTTTTTCTCAACACGATTACCACCGCTTCTGGATTAGGTAAGCCGCGAGGAACCAGAAGCAGGGCTTTCCAGCTCGAGAGCTTGTGTATTTGCCAAATGAGTGGTTTTGAAAATTGGCCTCCCTTTGCTGAAACACGTTTCTCGACACTCTGAGAAACCTCCCGCAGAAAAGAAAAATGTGGCCTCGGGACCCGGGAGGCCAACGGAACACCGTGCATCCTATTTTTTCTTTTTCTTTTCTCGGGCGGCGTGAAGACTGAGCAGCTACGCACGGCATGCATCTCCCACCACACTCTGCACGGGCTCCGCCTGCGGGTCCCGGGAGACCCGGGATATCGAACCAGAGGGCGGTGGACCCTACGTGCAATAACACCGCTCAGCCTCAGAGGCCTCTGGGAGTAACAGGTGGAGCAGAAGCGGAATGAGCAGGAAAGTCTCTTGGAGGCGTTGGAGGCCGGGGTGGAGGGTCATAGGTGCCTCCCGGAGGGGTGCAGTGGGCTCGAGGCAGGAGCACGTCCTACAGCATGGACGTACTTCTGTTTCTTGGCAGAAGGGATTGCAAACGAAGATTCAGGTTCATATATGGGAGCCAAATGTCATAGATTAAATAATAATAATAATAATGCAACCCTGGAGGTTCCAGTGGGGGGGAGTCTCCCCATCTTGCTGACGGAGGCAGAACCCCCGAACTGCAACCCAGGGAGACGCCCGTAGGCCAGGAGTGGCCAAGACATCGGCAACCACCAGTCAGAGCCCGTGACCGACCCGCAGCCCAGGACGGAGCACGCTCATTTCAGGATCCGAGGGATCTACCCCTCTAGATCTGGCAGTGAGGTGGCTGCAAAGCCCGTGGACCCGGGCTTGGATTAAGGTCTAAGGCTTCCTCCTCGGCATCGTCTCGGCTTTTCTGTCTCCCGACCACTGGAAACGGAACTAGTGGTGTCAGATGTTTCGGCGACAAATGCTCTGCAATAGTTATTGGCTTTTTTTTTTCCTGGCCTCACAGGGAGGGGCCACAATAAGATCATGTTGTCTCGGCACGGCATCTGAATCAGAGAAGTTTATTTATTTTTTTTATTTAAAAAACTTTCTTTTAATCTGTATTTATTATATATAGAGAGAGAGAGAGACAGAGCATGAGGAGGGGAGCGGCAGAGAGAGGGAGACACAGAATCCGAAGCAGGCTCCAGGCTCTGAGCTGTCAGCACAGAGCCCGACGTGGGGCTCGAACTCACGAGCTGTGAGATCATGACCTGAGCCGAAGCCGGACGCACAACCGACTGAGCCACCCGGGTGCCCCTGAGTCACAGAAGTTTTAAATGAGCTGTGGGATTCTTCTGGGAACCAGGAGATTACACGCGGTTATTTACTAGTCATCCTACAGTGTACTTTGTGCGTCCATTATGGTTCCTGGCCCAGAGAAGCAGGATCGCCACACTGCTGCAGATGTAGATGGGCAGCTCCGGGAAGGGACGAGTCTGACGAGCAGCCCCAGGAAGGGGTGAGTACAGAGGAGGAGGAGGGCCTGCCCGGGGGATGAGCGCGGCCCACCCTCCAGAACGTCTGTGAGTGCAAAGCCCACTTTGGTGCCTCGTCTGTGTTGACATCTCCCAATGTAATGTCTTGAGAGAGGGGGCACCTGGGTGGCTCAGTGGGTTAAGCATCCCAAGGTCATGATCTCATGGTTCATGGGTTCGAACCCTGCGTCGGGCTCTGTGTTGACAGTTTGGAGCCTGCTTGGGATTCTCTCTCTCCCTCTCTCTCTGTACCCCTATCCCCCCACCCTCCGCCCACTAAATAAATAAACTTAAAAAAAAATAAAGTCTTGAGAGAGGAGCACCTTCAGGAGCACCCACACCATTTCCTTACTCTCTGATGATGGAGTTTGGTTCCGGAACAATTCGGAGGAGAGGAGATGAACACTCAGGCGCCTGAGATAATGCCTGAAGTCCTGACCTCAGACACTGTGTGTGGTGCTAAGCTGCGAAGTTTGGGGGGCATTTTGTTACAAGACCGTGGACGACTACTCCACCCTGGTCTCATCCTTTGACATCGCTTCACTGGTCCGTCCGTTGGCACGACCGCTCATTGTGGATCGTTAATGGGTCCCACTTGGCCCCCAAATCTTTAAACCGGTGCACGACCACCTGGACCGAGAGCCTGGGGTTCTCGTGGGCATCTGTGGGATTCGCTCAAACAACCTTCTTCCTACATTTTCTCTTCATCCTGGAAACAGGTTCCCTAGCGCATAATTTTGTTCCTGCGAGGAGTCTGGGGAGAGGAGGAGCGGGCACGGGGTGCCCAGACCTGAGCTGCCATGCCATCTGGTCATCTAACAACCCTCCCTCCCTCCGGTCCCGCGGTCACCCCAAGGCCGAATCTTGTCACTTCTGCCTCCACCGTCCTCGTCCTGTCCGTTCGGACACCTCTCCGTCTTTAGGATCGCCTGCGTGGCTCTCGGGCGAACTTCTCGACACCCTTCAGGTTTCCATACCCGCAGCTGACTCACGTCACCTGGAAATAACACCACGAAACACGCCATTTGCATACACAAACACCTGACACGTCTTCCAGCGTCACGCAGGTAAGGACTGGCTGTTTGTCTGAAGCTGGGGACTTGTTCTCACGCAAACACCACGAGCCCCTGAACTTCGCCATATCTCCGCCTGGCCCCTGCTCAGCGAAATTTCTACTTTCTCCATCTCTCCGTGCCCCACCCCCGCCTCAGGCCAAATGTGTGTGGTCTTAAGCTGCTAAATTTTGTGGGGACTCGTTCCACGGGCGTAGATTAATCACGCATGTGCAGACTTGTGACACAGCTTCCCGGTCCCTCTGGTAATATTTCAAGTTCACACTAACACAATTTCCACAAACAATTATAAATCACACCCTGTTGTTCCTCACAAGCAATGGGCTCCATGATTCTCCAGTACCATAAATCAGGTGTGTGACCACGCAGAATTCACGAAAATGCCTCAGGTTTGCCATCTGCAAAGTCCCTGGGATCACCGAGATCCATCATCTTTTCTAACTCACGGATTCCAAACCTACGTGCTTCTCGCAGCGTCCGGTGAAAAGGAAACTAGTAAAAAGAAGCCGAAAAATTCTTTACACATCTTAGTCAGCCAATGAGTATTTACTGAGTGACTACTATGTGTTCAGAATTTTGCTGGGAGAGATGAATCCCGGAATTCCCTATGTGTCATAAATCATTTTGCTGAAACTATTTTTTTAATGTCCCCATACGTCTTCCATTTCTACAGCTGTTTTTGATTTCTTACTTATTTATTTTGTGTGTGTGAGAGAGAGAGAGAGAGAGAGAGAGAATCCCCAGAAGGCACTGGGCTGTCGGCAGAGCCTGACTTGGGGCTTGATCCCAGAAACTGTGAGAGCAAGACCCGAACCGAAATCAAAAGTGCAGCTCTTAACTCACTGAGTCACCCAGGCACCCCCACAGCTAATTTTGCACTGATAATACTTTAAATAAAAGCTGGCTAGAGAACATGAAAGCATTCATCCAAGCTCTGCACATCTGTGTTAACTAGTTAGTTAGCAGTTGAAGGCTGGCCAGACATGGAACATTTGAATAAGATCCTCTGGGGCCCCTGGGGGGGCGGGGGGCTCAGTCAGTTAAGCGTCCGACTTCAGCTCAGGTCATGATCTCACGGTTTGTGAGTTTGAGCCCCGCGCCGGGCTCTGTGCTGACAGCTGGGAGCCTGGAGCCTGTTTCAGATTCTGTGTCTCCCTCTCTCTCTGCCCCTCCCCTGCTCTTGCTCTGTCTCTCTGTCTCTCTCTCTCTCTCAAAAATAAATAACCATCGGCGAAACTTTTTTTAAAAATTGTTTAAAAAAAAGGGGGGGCTGCCTGGGTGGCTCAGTTGGGTGGGCGGCTGACTTCAGCTCAGGTCATGATCTTACAGTTTGAAGGTTCGTTGAGTTCGAGCCCCGCGTCAGGCTCTGTGCTGACAGCTCAGAGCCTGGAGCCTGCTTCAGATTCTGTGTCTCCCTCTCTCTCTGCCCCTCCCCTGCTTGCACTCTGTCTGTCTCTCTCTCTCTCTCAAAAATAAATAAACATTAAAAAATTTTTGAATAAGTTCATCTGGCCAAGCAGACATCAAGGCCTGTAACTTGTGAGTCTCAGTTGAATGGTCTGTATTTGCCGATCTTGAAACTCTTAATACCTTTGAAGAAAACCCATACCGTCATTTTGCGGTGGGCCCCACAAGCTAGGTAGGCAGGCTCACTCTCTTTCCCTTCCCTGTGGGCAAGCAATTAGTAGGGAGGAAGAGATTGTTCTAGATTGGCTCCCCAGAGGCAGGCCCCAGGACAAGAGTTTGTGTAAAAGGGATTTATAAAGGAAGTGTTCCAAGGGGAAGCAGTTGTGGGATTGGGGGAACCGGGACAGGAAAATGGAAGGAGCAAAGCAAGAATGTGACTTCAGGGGGCACCTGGGTGGCTCAGTTGCTTAAGTGTCAAACTCTTGATTTTGGCTCATGATCTCAGAGTTTTTGGGATCGAAACCCTAGGCTCTGTGCTATTGGCATGGAACCTGCTTGGGATTCTCTTTCTCCCTCTCCCTCTGCCTCTTCCCCACTTGCACACATACACACACACACACACACACACACACTCTCTCTCTCTCTCTCTCTCCCTCTCTCTCAAAATAAATAAATAAACTTCAAAAAACCAGAATATGACTTCAAGAAAGCCCCCAGAGGGTAGCTCCAGGCTGAGAGGCTGTGGGGGGGTAAGTCGTGCTCACACTTGTCTGGACCCTACTGAGTAGCTGAGATTCCAAGTCCCCACTCTCTGAGGCAGGAGTAGCGAGTGTGGACGATGGCCCAAGAATGTCCAGCCGTTTGCGCACACAGTCACAGGGTCTCCGCTCACCGAGCGCCATCCTCAGGAAACGGTCACAGGGCAGACCTTTGGAGACAGAAGCGCCTGGAAGCTGGGCATGGGAAACGCTGAACATCCAGAGAACTCGAGCAGGTGTGGGCAGAGCACCGACGGCCTTCAGGATAGAGGCCAATCCCTCCGACACCAGGCAGCGATCTTTTCTACGCCTGAGAGCACTTCACTAAGACTTCAAGTGTCACGTTCTCCCAAAGCTTCAAATAATGACAAAGAAGCCACCAATCCAGTATGTTTGCTAACAGTATACTCTTTGCCAGGTGTCCTGCTATGTGTATTTTCTGTGGAAGGTACACAGGAGAATGAGACATGGTTTATGTTGCGCTCAAAAAAGAAAAGTTAAAAGGAGATGACGGAGTCGTCCTTTAAAAAAATAAACAAATACAGCATTGTCTGGGAACCAAACACTAGCACTAAACACGGGGGTTCCCGGGGCTGTGCCACTTGGTCGTCGCTCTCAGGAATGGACGGTGTGGAGGGAGGACATCTGGTTGACACGAGAATGAATCAGCACGTGAAGACCCTTGGGAGGCACACAGGGGACCTGTTCAAATCAAAGAGGAGGCTTTAAGTCTCTGGACGCTTCTCGGTGGAGTTAGACTGAAGTTCCACGAATGAACAAATAGATGAGGGGGCGGAGGAGAAGGAAATTCGAGGCTAGCCAAGCCCTTCGCAGGAATAGAACGATTTTCGGCCATTTTCCCACCATCCTTATTGAGTAAGGTGCTGGGGACAAAATGGTGAGTTAAGGCGTTTTGTCCTCCAACTGTTTTCCCTCCTGGAGTTTACACTCTAGCGGTGGGGAGTAGGCACTCATACAAGGAGACTTCAAAATACGGCAGTTAGAGAAAGAGATGTTTTCCAAGAAGGTGGGCACGAAGGGACACAGTGCACTCAGGTGTGTGTGAGGAGCTTGGGAAGGCAACGGAGCTGGACGACAGGACGCTGAGAGAGCACGTCGTGAGCCCTGACCCGATGCTCTGCCGCGTTCTCTCTCGAGTGACAGCTACTGGGGGGCGGGGTTATTTTTATTTTTTAAGTTTATTTACTTATTGGGAGAGAGAAAGAGACAGCTCAAGTTGGGGAGGGGCAGAGGGAGGGAGACAGAGCATCCCAAGCAGGCTCCACGCTGTCGGCACGGAGCCTGACGCAGGGCTCGAAGGCACAAAACCACAAGGTCATGATCTGAGGGGAAACCAAGAGTCGGGCGCTTAACCAACTGAGCCGCCCAGGTGCCCCAGCTAGTGGAGGGTTTTAAACACAAGAGTGACATGCTCACGCTTATATTCTAGAACTTTACTCTTGTACACAATCATTTGGGGCTTTTCTCAATATGCGATTGGACCCCTAGATTTGGGGCTCCTCTCAGCTCTGCTAGTTGTACAGTCTCGATCATCTTTTTCAAGGGAGCTTCACCAGAGGAGTCTCTGTGTCACTGGCAACCTAGGAGACCGCTTCTCTCCGAGTGGTGGATTTGGCAATGTCCGGAGACTTTTTTTTTTTTGAAATTGTTTTTATGTTTATTCACTTTTGAAAGACAGAGAGAGAGAGAGCACAAGCAGGGGTGGGGCAGAGAGAGAGGGGGGCACAGAATCCGAAGCAGGCTTCAAGCTCTGAGCTGTCAGCACAGAGCCCCACACGGGGCTCGAACTCACAAACCGTGAGATCATGACCTGAGCCGAAGTCGGATGCTCAACTGACTGAGCCACCCGGGCGCCCCTGGAGACATTTTTGATTGTCACGACTTGGGGATGGCTACCGGCATCTAGCGGATAGAGGCCAGGGATGCTGTTAAACATCGTACAACAGATATGCAGGACAGCCCAGACAACCAAGAATTATCTGATCCAAACGTCAACAGAGCCAATGTTGACAAACCCTGTTCTAGATGGATAAAAGAGGAAGTAAAGTAATTTTCTGAAACCTGGAGGGGGTCGGGTGACTGGAAGGCAGTGAGTGAGGGATGAGACAGTGACTGTGGGAAATTCAGTGAGCACTGCCCCGTGGCAATAGTTCTCAAGCATAGAAATGCCGAACCAAGCGTGCCCAAAGCTGAGGTGTGTTTCAAGTATTCGATTACTAAAACAAAATACTAAGTTGGCAGATTTCGTGATTTCTCTTTTCATAACATCATTCTCACTTATTTGGATTCAGCTGTGCTTTTTATTTAATGGGAGTGAAAAGGCAGAGTTGGCCTTAAGAGGCCAGTCGTTGGGCACAGAGCGTGAAGCAACCGTGTGGTGTCTTCCATTGTTTTCTGTGACGACCATTGTCTTATGGCATTAAATTACATCCTCTTCCCGATGCCCATTATATCAGTGGTTTTTTCCCTATAACGCAAAGTCAAATTGAAGCAACACATATTGAGGAATTGTATGCATAAGCTCTGGGATTATAAATATGAATGAAATGCAGACATTCACATCTATGAAGGAGACAGACATCTCTACATCCCTGAGTTCCTGGAATAAGTGTTATTGCGAACACTTCCAGAATGTGTTAAGTGGGAGGCTTTCTAAGAGAGAGACACATGGAGATAAACATTTTACGGAAGGAGGGAAGCAAAGTCGAAATGTGGATCGTGTTTAGGATCCCAGCAGGGGAGAGGCAGGGAGGACGATAGGCCAGGTGAAGGAAACGCGCGACTCAGATGCTTGCGGACGCGGAATCTAACCTCAATGCAGTCTGGGCACAAACCTGACTCACCCCCAGGGCGAATGTTGGACTATGCACAGTGGCCTTGCTCTTTCCGAAGTTTTAAAAATCATTCCTGTCAAATATCATGACGTTGTTAACGCCTTCATTATGGTATCGTATTCCACAGTGTTCCATGCTCTTTGTAACTCCCCAAACGTGTGAGTTTCGTTAGCTTCTTGAGCTTTACCCCAAATGAATCAGGTTTAGAGAATGTTTACCGTCTCTTCCAGCGGCAGCAGGAACGGAGTCACAAAATCAGAAACCCAGGAGGGACTCACAAGGCATTAATCATAGTATTTCTTGGCATCGGTGTCTGCCATATCAAGAGGTATTGGCCAAAGCCCAGGAGACCATGAATATGCAACATTTAACTTTTTTCTCCAAATGACATGCACTCCCGTACGTGTGTCATTCGACCCTGAGTGTAACAGAGATCCCACAAACCTTCTACCTTCCCCCCTTCCCTCTCTCTTTCTCCCCAGTCCCAAAATTTGAAGTCAAATGAATATGTTGAGGATGCCATAAAAGTGTTCATATATGATATCCTGGATGTACTTTAAAAATTCTCCCAAATAGTTCATTAGCTAAGTAATCCAGTTCCTTCTCTGATCTGGATATTTTTCTTGGTGTGTGTGTGTGTGTGTGTGTGTGAGAGAGAGAGAGAGAGAGAGGGAGACTTTGGCTTTCTTATTTGTGTTTTCTCGATTTGGTTGGATTCGATGTTAAGCTTTTAAGTGAATAATCTTAATAGGATATTGACTTTTTCTTGAGTAATTACTAAACTATAAATTTTGGATTTAGATAATTACTAAAAACAAAGAGAATTAAAAAAAAAAAAACTTTCAGAGGTCCACACCCAAGCCAAGTAACACAAATTCAAGGGATCTCTATGCTTATATTTTGAAATAAACACAAAATGTATCGCTTTCTGGTCATGACATTCCATAAACAGCCAATGAGGGCATGACCAGGGGGAGGAAAAAAGATCAAAAAACATTTAGCACAAAAATAGACCAGGAGAGCAACAGAAGCTTCGTATCTCAAAGCTCAGTTTTTCACTAAAAGACGTCTTTGTCTACAAATAATATTTGCAGTATTTTCGAGTTTGAAAAGGACATTCATACTCTTGTTTCATGTGATTCTTGCAGTACCCTCTTAGTGATCATCACTTTCATTATTCTGATGGAAAAACTGAGAATCGCAGAAGTTCCATAAAATGTATCCTTGAGTCAGGATTCGTCTAGCAGTTAATGCATTAGCAATCACGACCTAGTGCGATGGCAGCGTTTTCTTTCATTTCAGTGGTGCATATACATTTTATAACTAATGGCACCTTTGAGCCAATGAAAGATTAGAAATCCCTCAAGTTCACGTAGCCGCCAAGTTGTGTTTACATTCAACTCTGACTCCAAATAGTTTACTCTTTCCTTGAAGCCACCTCCTCTCTCAAGATCATCTGCAAGAAATAAGCCAACCAACAAAAAAAGGTTCGAACACTGTGGATTTTGAGCTAAAATTACCATGCCTACATTCAAAATACACGAAATTATGTGCTTTGCTTGTTCTTTTTATAACAAAGAATATCGTTGCATTTCTACCACGTTCGCACGATCTCTGTATTTTTAATTCAGTTTAATTCTGTAAACATTAAGCAAGAGCATATTTTGTGTAGGACACATTGCTCATCGTTATGGGGTCTATACAGCTATGTAAAATTCCAATTATGCTCCTGTGGGGAAAGACGACGGGAGATAGGAATTTATAAACCTTCTCCTACCTATCTATGAGATATCGCGTTAAGAACTTTTATACATTTTGCCTCATCTGATCCCCTTTGTGTAGATGATTAGACTGAGGCTCATTCAACGACAATGACGGTCCCATGGTATCAGGAATAAAAATCGTTGGGCTGAAATTATGGCTTTCAGCTCCCAAACCTATTGCACTTCCGTGGGTCTATGTATATGGGTGGCTCTTACATAAGGTGTGAAAAGAGACACACAAGTACATGGGTAGTTTGGAAGAAAGAGCGAGAATTCGGCTCCTACCAGGAAACTACTCCAAATCCTCTCTCCTCTCATCAAATAGGCAGCTCTTATTTTGTAAGAATGCAAACATTCTGCTGGGGATGTTTCTCCTGGAAACTTCCCGTCTTGCAAATGGAGTCTGACATCAAGAAAATGATCAAAGTGTTGACAAGGGGAAGAGAGAAGGAACAGCGGTTTTATTTGTTAACAGCAACACCAGGTAACTACATGCTTTCAATTTTCCCATGAGTTCCCTCCGCTTCATAAAAATAGTTCTGTCCAGAGGAAGAAGAAAGATATTTCTTCAGGTCTAACCCTGAGCTAAGTGCTATATATTCAGCATCACCTTTTATTCCCACAGCAGCCCTGAGAATTATTATAACCCCCATTTGGTGAGTATAAATATCCACGGATATATTGAAACGCCAAGTAAGTTGCCCAAGGTCACAGCGTGGTGTTTAATTCTAGAATATGTGACCTTTCTTCTACATCACACTGCTGGGAAGGATTATTTCTGGGGGGAGCCGGTGGGGAGTCCAGCATTCTTCCATCTGAGTTCCAATAATGCAGAGCTAATGAATATGTATAAATAATAAGCAGTCCGTTAAGCGTCCGACCTCAGCTCAGGTCATGATCTCACTGTTCGTGAGTTCGGGCCCCGCGTCGGGCTCTGTGCTGACAGCTGGGAGCCTGGGGCCCGCTTCGGATTCTGGGTCTCCCTCTCTCTCTCTGCCCCTCTCCCGCTCACGGTCTGTCTCTCTCTCTCTCAAAAATAAATAAACATTAAAAAAATAATAATAATCTTACATCTAACTGGTCATTATTATTTCTAAAACCTGTTCACCGGGCTCTCGTTTATCTTCATATTAATCCATGGACGGGCATTACTGTTGTTGTAACTGTTCCTGTCATTATTATTTTTCAGATGAAGGAACGTAAATGTGTAGAAGACGTGACCTACTCAAGGTCACACAGACACGAAGTGTTGGTAGCATTTAGACTTCAAATTGTGAATTCTTCTCCAACATTCTCCTGACTTTCAAAATTTGAAAAAGTATTTTTTTCTTGAGTCCAGGCCTGGACAGAGGGTGGGCTTACTTCCTTGGCATATTAAAAAAGGTTGAGGATCAAAGAACGCAATCAGAGATGCTGGCATTGTGAAAGCCGGAGAGAGACGGATAGATCTAAGTGTTCTACGCGCAGGGCAAGCTGGGCGGGCGATCTAGAAAGGCAGACCCGTATGAGTGGGGTGGGTGTTAGTACAACTTCTCAAAGGTGGAGAAGCTGAGGTTTGAGAGGTGGAGACCTTCTCATAAAGCCAGTCGTTAACCAGAGCGAGGTGCGTTGTGGCCGGCCATCTCTGCTCCCTTGGCCTGTCGTTAGAGGAGGGGGTGGAGTGGGGCCCCCGGGTGGCTCAGTCAGTTGGGCGTCCGACTTCGCCTCAGGTCATGATCTCGCAGTTGGTGGGTTCGAGCCCCGCATCGGGCTCTGTGCTAACAGCTCAGAGCCTGGAGCCTGCTTCAAATTCTGTGTCTCCTCCTCTCTCTGCCCCTCCCCTGCTCATGCTCTGTCTCGCTCTGTCTCTCAATAATAAATAAACATTAAAAAAAAATTTTTTTTTAAATATGGAGATCACACTTGGACTGTCTCTTAGATTTGTCGCGAGAATTAAGTGGGGCAGGACCTACAAACTCCCTGACATAGCTGGGTGGAGAAGTGTTCACTATTATTGTCCAGGGTTCCATGGCCCTCGTTTCCTTATCTGTAAGGTGGCAATTGATGCAATATTCTGACCGCGTCTTAATAAGACTTACCTGGGAAAAAGTGTGAACGGACATCGGTAAAAGGCAGTCGCTACAGGTTTATAAAGGCTGCAAAAAGGGGCGGGGTCAGCGCAAGTGCTCTCTGGAGCAGCAGTAGGCAGGCGGCGTTCACACGACAGGCACCGCCTCGTACAGGCAACGCCAAGACCACCAAGATGCCGATTCTGGTCCCCGGCGGCTCCCGAGAGAGTAAGCAACACAGACACGGAGAGAGACACTTCTCGGACGTCGTGATCACGTTCACGGAGGTTGTAAGAGAAGAGAAGACAGTGTACCCGGAAGCCTTGCAGCGTCGGTGTCCAATACGAGCTTATTTTGACGTAACACAAGGGAAGATCCGCGTCATGCCATCTGGCTTCCTCTTGGCCGGTCGGAGCCCCGCGTGGGATGGTGAAGACAGAGTGCCGCACTGGACACCGCGTGACCTGGCCTTGACCTGGCCTTGCGGCGTCACCCAGGGACGTGGCTTCGCTCACTTACGTTTCAGA
The DNA here is from genome assembly GCF_018350195.1 of Panthera tigris. Classification (NCBI taxonomy): domain Eukaryota; kingdom Metazoa; phylum Chordata; class Mammalia; order Carnivora; family Felidae; genus Panthera; species Panthera tigris. Next base: position 135,348,854 of record NC_056662.1, on the reverse strand, counting down.
CCCCTCCCGGGCAGCCGAAACTGTCTTTGACTGAGCTCGCCCCGGCCAGAACCGGCCCCGGCACTACAGTCGCTCGGGAGAGCGAGGGAAGTGTCATGAGAGGGCTGGCCATGCGAGAACCCACTGGGGGACAGGGTCAGGCAGTGTGCCCACTGGTGCTGGACAGCGTGGGCCAGAGTGTCCCTTTCCGAAGGAGTTCACGGTCAAGAACCCACGTCGGGGACGGAATCATCCCGAGTTTCTCGGCAATCGTCCACTGGGGATGAACTTGAACCTTGAGCCTCTGATTCACAGACAGAAACAATCTCCCCTTCTCTCGACAATTAATAGATTTCATCGGCCGTGGGTTTTGCCACTTTCCAAAGTGAATTGCAGTCATCTCTGGGGATTTCCTTACTCTCTTAGTGGCCTGAAAATTCTTAAAAGGCGCACCACCTGGCAATTACCTTTGCTGCTCCTGTACGGAGTGAGTTACTGCGCGTGGGGCTGGTGTAGTTTTCACCGCGCATTCAGTGTTTGCCAACGAATGAATGGGCGAGTGGGTGAGAGAACACGCACGTGGGTAATTCACGAGTGTGCCACGACCTCCTGCATGCGCATCGGCAAGAGTTCTGTTTAACGGTGCTAACCCCTGATGGCTGCAGCATGAGTGAACGGCCCAGGAAGTCGTCCCAGTGCCGGTACCCAAACCAGGCGGGACAGGATCACCTCCAGGGCCTGCGGCTCTGAGGGCAAGAAGTTCCCCACCCGGCCCAGGCTTCCTGGGCCTCCCTGTGCCGTTCCGAGCTTCCTCTGGACTCCGCTCCACTGGGTCCGCCCCTGAAAACAAAGGTGCCTTCTCTGTCATCATCGTGGGTCACCCGAATCCCTCTCTACGTGAGTCCAGGAGAGTGAAGGAGACACGAGGCGGGAGGCAGGCAGGCAGCGTGGCTGAACCGTATGGGGAGAAGGGGGGTTGTGGGTGGAAAGTGAGAACAGACCCTGAGACCCAGCTGCCAGAGGAGGCGGGGGTTCGTCGGGGGTCCATCAGCCGTGCTCTGCACCTTCTGGGCTGCAGGGAGGGCTGGGGTGGTGGGTGTCCCCAGTGGGGGAGGCGGGTGGGGTGGTGGGTGTCCCCAGTGGGGGAGGCAGACAAGGGTGTGTTGGCTCCCCTCCTTCGAGGTCGCCTGGGGCTGCTGTTCCCAGGCATGGAGGTTGGAGACCCTCCCACAGCACCGTGTTCTGTATACCTGTGTCTCCTCGCAGGTTCTGGCAGCCGCTCTGTCCCCTCCTCCCCCTGCTTCGTGTCGGGGAGGTAACAGCTGGGCTGAAGGCGGCCTCCAGGCCCCGACACCTCGCCCACACCTTTGTGATTAGCCCCTTTGTGGATATAACTTTCTGAGTTCTCCTGTTTGAAGCATGTCTCCCATCGGAACTCTAACCGATGCAGACAGATGGTTAGACTTAATGGCCCCTATTCATGGTAAGTCCAGAGGCGTTTTCTCTCCTGTGTGGCCCTGGATATGATATTGAGTCTGCTTAAAGCCCTGATTTCCTCATCTCCAGAGTGGAATTAATAGCCTGGGTTGTCACAGGCATCGAACGAGCTAACGCCTGTAGGACACTTGGCCTAACAGGGCCTGGAAGATGGGACACAGTGGATACATTTCAACTTTTAAAAGGTAACATCTCGGGCGCCTAGGTGGCTCAGTCGGTTGAGCATCCGACTTCGGCTCAGGTCATGATCTCACGGTTTGTGAGTTCAAGCCCCGCGTGGGGCTCTGTGCTGACAGCTCGGAGCCTGGAGCCTGCTTCGGAGTCTGTGTCTCCCCCTCTCTCTGCCCCTCCCCTGCTCATGCTCTGTCTCGCTCTGTCTCAAAAATAAATACAAACATTAAAAAAAATTTAAAAAAGGTACTATCTTCAAGTGCCTCTTTTCACTCTAGAAATAAATGAAAATAGGCATCATTTTATGCCCTGAGTGAGGTTTTATAGTGAAACAGTCAGTCAAAGATGAGGATTTTTTTTTTAATTTTGTGTTTTCTTAAAGAATTTAAGAATCGCTCCATGTGAATAATATGAGCCCCTCAAACTTTGCACCCCAACACCTCCACCCTCATGAATTCTGGAAGCAACAGAATAGCTCTGTTCAAAGGTTTCTCTGAACTGTACCATTCGGGCAGGTTTTAGGAGAGGTTATATAGCTCAGTAAAGAACTTGATGAAACATGACAACAGGCCTGCACATAACATCGTTATCACTTTACTCAACCGAGTGTTCTGAAAGAATATGGGATTCCAGAACAACGGGGCGGCTCTCTCCTTACCATCCCGCGGAAGCCGAGTGGTCCCAAGTTGGTAGGAAGGGAATGTCTGACACAAACAAGAAAAAGGCAGAACGATCTCAAAAATGTGAACTATCTACTTGCCCAAAAGGAGCACGGCTGGGCATTGGGCACATGTGTCTCTGAAAAGCAAGGCTACACTGCAAGGTTTCTCCAAAATTATTCTGAAACTAAAGAGAATAGTGGTTTTGAAAACATGAGTCCTGGGAGGTGTCTGTGGGAGCAATAAAGTAGGAAGTGTGTTCTTCTGAAAGGAAGCTAATTATAGAAAAGAGAATTTTGACCTCCACATCTCTTTCTTTGGCCTGAGTCTGGGTGATTGAGTGTAGAGACTGGATTTGGTGACACAGGTCCCCACTCCTTGGCGTATAGCCAATATTGCTGTGGGGCCCCAGTCAGTTTCAATGAAAAATGAATGAAAACTCTTTGGTTTTAAAAGCGCATTCTGACTAACAGTCAGCATGGTAAATTTTTGCATTCTAAAATTGCTCCTTGGGAAGCTTACCGCCAGCATGGGTCCTTGGGGTAGGATATTTTGACGTCATGCTGAAAATTCAGCTCTCTGATGAGATATCTTCTTCGAATCTTTCATCAGTAATCATTCCAGTTTTTTTCTGACTGATTTCAAATCCTTGTTCTTGCGGTGGGTGATAGGAGGGAGTTGGGGGGATTAAAAACGGTGGCTTCTTTTGCGTAAACTTCACTACTGTTTAAAGAAGCCGTCGGCACCTTTTCCTGTGCCCTGTCCCTCTTCTCTTCACCTGGTCTCATGCTCCATCCATGAAAACGCATACATCACGGAGATCCGCCAGGCAGGCATCGGGGTGTTCTATGCGAGCATCTGATCTGCCTTCTGATGGCATACCCTGGCATCGGTCCAGAAAAAAAAGAGCATTCTGTGCATCAGGAGAAGGACAGGAATTACGTTTTAATTATAAGTTTGATTTGCGCAGTATTCCTCATGACTTCGTAGGCGTTTGATCTCTCCCTTTATTGAAGCTAAAGCTTTATGCCCCTCATGTGGACGCAGCTGATCATCAGACCCTTGTTCTGAACATAGACAAGCCCTTCTTCCCGAGATGGCTGTCTTTGAAAGCCATACCCTAGTGCTCCCGGAGCAGGCTGGCCAGCTGTGACGTCCCACCTGTGGGTGCAGGGAGCCCCTGTTTGTGCCAAAGGGTCACGCTTTTTCAAGCACATCATCCTGTTTTTCTGAGTGGTTTGGCTTCCGCCTCACAGGTCCTTCCCAGACAGTGATGGGGAAAACGTCATCCTCGAAGGGAGGTGAGGGGACACAAGGCACCTGGTGATCATGTAGTTGGCACATGAAGTGGTGTCAGTAGCTTGGTGTCCAGGAGGCGATGTAACCAGGCAACAGCGGGCATCATTCCAGAGCCATCTATAAACTGTGGCTCTCTCTAGACATGAAGAAATCCCAGGAACAGATTCCATTTCTTAAAGCATTGTTTAGACTTTCTTGAGCATACGAGGGGGTGGTGGTGGAAAAGGCTGACCTTCACGTCCCGGGCTCTGTGTGCTGCACCCTGGATTATGTATTCATCCATTCGCATGACTACAGCCACAGGTTGCGTGAGATTTGAACCAGCGTGAGGCCAATTCTCAGGATTCTTAGAAACCCGGAAGCCTTGTTATGGATTGAAATGTGTCCCCTGGAAATCATAGAATGAAGCCCTCACCCCCAATGTGACTATATTTGGAGACAGGACCTTTAAGGGGTAACTGAGTTGCGGTGGCATCACGGGGCGAAGCCTGATCTTACAGGGATGATGTCCTTATTCGAAGAGGAAGAGACTCCGGAACTTTCTCTGTCTCTGCACACGCACGCAGAGGAGGCCACGGCGAGAAGGCAGATATCCGCAAGCAAGAGAGCACTCTCCCCAGAAACAAACCTTACTGGCACCTTGACCTTGGACTTCCAGTCTTCAGAACTGGGAGAAAACACCCTTCTGTTTTTTAAGCTGTCCCGTCTCGGCTGTCTCATTCCAGTAGCCCAAGCTGCCCCCAGAGAAGAGATGGGCGGTAGCTTTGCACCGAGGCTCTCTCACATTAGAAAGTGTTAGAAAAATTGGTGAGAGGAACCTCAGCCCGAGGGTTGTTGGTGATACAGTCAGTGCAGTGTCTGAAAACAGAAATATGCAGAGAAGCGTAAAGCAGCTTTCTCAATGGTGACTGATGAGAAAGAAGGATGAAGTTCCATAGATGCTACCTCCCGACCCAGCCCTGGTCAGCATGGAGAGGGAGAATGCCGGGTCAGGGTCACGGTGACCCGGTTCTGAGAGCCATGGTCCATGAACGTCTCATAGCACGGTGAGGAGGGGCGTCTGTCACCCCAATATATGCAAGAGGTTGGAAGGTTTGTAAGGTGACTTTGTCTAGAACACCGTGTTGGCGCATCAGGAGCCAAATGCTCCGTGGTGGCACCCATTTCAATGACTTGAGGAAACTGGGCTGGACAGTATTGTTCTGACCCTACCTGCCCACCGCAGGCTTCTGGAAGCCTAGGAGAATCGAGCTACTTTTGCTGCTTTTCCTGTGATTCTCAGATCCTACCTGTTTTATAGATTGGTAAGAAGATGATCAAAGAGATAAATGAGGTTTACTGTCTCAAGATCATGCCAGCCAGTGAGGCTTGCATTGGGGATGCACCTGTCGTTTTGACTTCCTTCAAAAGCCTTTCCCTTTCTCCCGCATCTGTTAGTCAAATGCTTTATGAGAATTCTCCAAAATGCTGGAAAAACGCTACAAAAGTGAGACATTAAAAAAAGGGCTTATTTCTGAGGGGAAAACCAGGATCAATTTGTTCATGAGCTTTGATACCTGAGACAAGAAATGAAGAAAAGAAACCAACCAAATGCATGAGGACCAGTGAATATTCAGCAACGCGTTACTCCATGTTTCGAGAGGATGATATATAAATTCACTTCCTCAGAACCTTACAAACCCACAGGCCATTCCCTTTGGTTACTGACTAAATCTCAGAACAAATGAGTGGAATGCTTGAGTGGCTCAGTTGTTTAAGCGTCCGACTCTTGGTTTCTGCTTAGGTCCTGATCTCACGGGTTCATTAAGATTGCGGTGACAGCCCGGAGCCTGCTTGGGATTCTCTCTCTCCCTTTCTCTGCCCCTCTCCCACTTGTGCTGTCTCTCTCTCTCTCTCTCTCTCTCTCTCTCTCTCTCAAAACAAATAAAAAAAAATAGAACACATCGGCATCATGCAAACTCTTCTTGAGATGCCACAAGATACGAATAACCCATATCTCAACCAAGCTCTGCTCTTGCCCAGAATTATGATTCCCGCCAAGCGCAGTGGAAGATCCTGATCTCACGGGAAAGGAGAAGCTCTCTCCATGTTCAAATGGAAAATAAGTCCCTTTGGCTTGTGCTAAGAACGCACAACAGTACACAGTCTAATTGGAACACAGCACGTCTTCTCGATTAAGGAAATCCGTATCGAAAGCTTGGCTTTTGGCCACTCAGCGGATGAGCACGCTTCTTATTTAAATATTCAGACCCAGCGCTCTGTGTAACCTATTCCATATTACTTGGGCTCTGGAGGTGCGCCCCCAATTTTGTAAATTGCAATAGTATTTGAAGCCCAGGAAGTGACCCAGAAACGCTCCCTGGCTCACTTCTTTTGGGTAAAGATGTAAAAGGTGTCTGTTTAAACAACAAAGCCTTGGCAATTTGGAGAATTGTGCTGCTTGCCACTGTGTCCCAGGAATCAACTGTTCCCCAACCACGCAGTGATCTACACACGTTAGTTGGCTCTAGCTCGGTGCACAACTCTTTAGAGAATCAAGAGTGAGAAATAATGAAAGAAAATCGATTGCAATGATCAAGAAATAACTTAACTCAATTACTACCTAGCATGCTGGTTCAATACATTGTTGTTGCTCGTGCAATTTTTCTAAAATCAGCGAGAGACCCCAAATTTACGGAACGGGAAGAATTTAAAATGACCTTGAACCCCTACTCCTTGCGTTTCTAGCCTCTTTTGTTAACCTTATGTCATTATGGAGAGACACATTTTAGCAGTTGTCCCTTGCTTACAAGTAGGGGCTGGCAGACCTTTTCTATAAAGAGCCAGGTAGTAAATAACATCGATTTTGCAAGTCACAAGGACGTTGTTACAGCTCCTCGGCTCTGTTGTTGTTACTTGAACTTGAAAAGAGCCATACGCAATACGCAAACCAGTGGGCACGGCTGTGTTCCTGTAAGGCTTCATCCATAACTCGGGGGCTGGGATGCCTTTGGCCTCCGGTGTGCAGAGTGTTGAGCTCTGGCCTCGAAGACAAACCCTGTCCTCTGCTTCACTTCCCAGAGCGCCTAAGCCACCTTCCCCCAGAGCATGCATGTCCTGGCTTCCTTTGCCTACTTTATTCTACCCGACGTGCCCCAAGGGAAGCAGCAACTGCACTCAGAAATGGTGCCACTGTGAAGTTACTGTCTCCATCCATTTTGCACAAGTGGCCTTCAAAGCGAAAGTCTGGGGGGTTAGCCTCAAACTGCTAAGCCCAGGCCTTGTTTCCATAGGCTGCCCTTCAAACTGCCTTTGTTTTGGGCACCCAGGTGGCTCAGTCACTTAAGAGTCCGACTTCGGCTCAGGTCATGATGTCGCAGTTTGTGAGTTTGAGCCCCGCGTCGGGCTCTGGGCTGATGGCTCAGAGCCTGGAGCCTGTTTCAGATTCTGTGTCTCCCTCTCTCTCTGCCTCTCCCCTGTTCATGCTCTCTCTCTCTCTCTTTCTCTCAAAACTAAATAAACATTAAAAAAGTTAAACTGCCTTTGTTTGGCTCTGGAGAAAGCATTAAAAAAAAAAGTGGTAAGTGATGGCCTGTGGCACCGAGTGGACAGCCATGACAATTCCCTGACACCAAAAATGTTATTTTGCGGAAACGAAGACAGCCTGTTTGTTTCAAGCCAGTAAATATCGTCCCCTCCAGCATGAATCTACTGCTTTCCTTTTGAATGTCCCACGACTTGCCTCCCTCATGTAATGCTCTCGCCCAGAATGTACCCAGTAGGCATCTTCCTTGGGTGTCGCACTCTTGCTTCGTGTGCCCGTATAGGAAACGGCAAGCCTTCGGTGGGAGAAAACCCCAGCTCATTCTCACCTGAGCATCACCTTGAACCTCTCCTTGCGGCTCATTTCCACAAATTGAAACCCACTGGCTCCTTCACAGAAAGCTGACGCGGAGCCCTGTGCTAGATCACCTGGCCAACTGAAGAACAATGACGTCTATTTTTGTAAGGTCGCTGATCGAGTTTTCCAACTCTTGTCAGAAGGCTCTGAACACTTTATCTCTGCCAGTCAAGATCAAGTCTAGCGGTGGAGGTGGGGACAGGCACTGTCCGGAAGACAGGACCTTACTGGACACCAGAGTGTGTCTGGACAACCACGAGTGGCCTCATTCGTGTCTGATGTTGGTACCTGTGTTTACCAGGTTCCTGTGTAATTCGAAGGCATCTGGAAGACCACCAGAGCTTAGATGCCTTGTCTCACTGGTTACAAAGCCTGGGGTTTTTTTTTGTTTTTTGGTTTTTTTTGTTTGTTTTTTCATTTTCAGAGGCTTCTGTCTTGGTAAAACCCACATATATCCTATACAGATGAAATGAGAAAGGAAAAGGAAATGCCGCGTGAGGTAGGGTTACAGCCCCACTCCCGGTTTTCCTAGGGGAGTAAGGATGGTGGGAGATGGACAAGTGACTCTCGGTTAAATGTTGGATTTGACCATTCCTCCAAGGTGCCCAGAGATGGTTCCGGCACACTCCAGTCCCTGAAGTGCATTAAACTTCCTCAGCAGAAAGTACTGTACCTGCTTCGTAATGATTTCAACCCATGCTCTACACATGTTATGGATATGGTGTAGCCACACGAGTGTTATCTTCTAAAGAGACGGTTCTTTTCCAAACCGCGTATAGACCAAAATTGTCAGAAGCAAATGACGGTTCCTAGGAAAGTGGGTGTTTTTGTCAGAGCTGAACTTTACTTTTAAATCTGAAATACCTGCTTCTTTCCTTTGACAAGGCTCCTTACGCTCGGGGGGCCTGGTGGGGGAGGGCGCCTTGGGTGAAGCGTCCAACTCTTGACTTCGGCTCGGGTCACGATCTCCCAGTTCATGGACTCGAGCCCCAAATCGGGCTCTGCACTGGCCCGCTTGGGACCCTGTCTCCTTTCTCTCTGCCCCTCCCCCACTCATGCTCGCTCTCCCTCTCTTAAAAAGAAAACAGAAACCAAAAAACAAAAAAAGGTAAGTTTCCACCCCCCTCACCTGTATCCCTGCCTGATTGTTCAAGTCACAGGATTCTCTCCTATTTGCCAGTAGAAATCTAATAATGCCTGTCTTCCTGTCCCCGCCGCAGCCCCGAACGAGATTCTAGATGTAAAGCCTTATGGGCAGAATTTGGCTTTATACCACATAAAACGAGCACACCTTTAATGAACTGTGACCCTGACTTACTGTTGGTTTTAACCCCGCAAAGGCAACAGTGCCGTGTAGAGGCTCTCCTCAAAGTCTGTGTTTTGTCTGGGTACTTTTTATTTCTTAATTTTTGCTGAAGCGTGAGCTGACACACGTTGTTACCTCAGTTTGGCCCTTGGGTATTTTTAAGGGACTCGTGTGACGATGCACCAGTTACCAGAGAGCCTCAGCCTACGGCTGAAAATGCCCCTGGCCTGGCGGGTTTAAACCCAGCCTTTTTATCAGGCGAGATCCCAATGGATTCCACAAGCACACTCAGCCCGGTTTCATCTCTCCGCTCTCACGGAGATGATCCCAGAACAAAACACTCAAAACACTCATCCGCTCAGTACGTTTCTTTCTTTGCTGCTCCCTGTTTCACGAATATTCCATTTCGAAGACCAGACCTCCAGAAGCCAGGGGCAAACAACGGCGGGATCTTGATAAAAAGGATCCTCCGTGGTTGATTCACTGCGAAGGCCAGGCTTGGCGAAAGCTGGGAGAAGGTGCCGGAAGCTCCAACCTGACACTCAGACTCACTCCCAGCAAGGGACGCCTCCCTCTGAGAGATTTTTTTTTTTTTTTTTTTTTTTTTTTTTGGCGAATCCAGTTTGTGAGTTTTTGTTCTCTTCCATTTTTTTTTTTTTTTAACAACCTTTTTTGAAAACGCATGTATGGAGGGTTGGGGAGGACTCCTAGGTAAATGGGAAAGAAGTCCTTAATTCTCATTCTGACCTCTTCCCCGGCCCCCTTGTCTTTCCAATCGGGCTGTTCGGATGCAAGGTGCTGTACGATGATTCCGCCTTCCTACACAAAAAGCCACGTTTTACGCCCAGGCCACTGCCTGGCAGGTGGCAATTAGGTCATGTTTGAAGAGCGGGCGAGGTGAGCACCTGCAAATAATGTGAGAGAAGGCGTTGTTGTCGCTGGGCTGGAAAGAGATGTAGTTTGAGACTCGCCACGGAGGCCGGGGAGACATTTGAACGCGATGAAGGCCCATGTTCCGCGATGCCACCGGGAGCACCGCCTTCTGATTCGTGCCTCGTATTCTAGGAGCAGTTCTTTTCATGGCTTTTGTACAACTCTGCATGTGGTGGCATCGGGCTGTATAAATTATGCATGTATGACTTCACGCTCGTGGGCTAGTCTGGAGGCTCCCAGATCCTAGCTGGATCTGCGTGCTTTTGTGGGGCTGCGCAGGGGCAGGGGGAGGGGGGTCTCTAGGTTTCCGTGAACGGTAATGGGTGTCATGGGAATAAATATGGGGGTGGGGGCTCTGGGGGAGAAGTAGGAATCTTAGAAGGGCTAGAAGGCTGATCTGAGCTCAGACAGGGGTATTTTCGCCTTTCCTCTCTCTCCTGGGTCCTCCCCCCTGCCCAGCCGTCTTGCCTGCCCCTGCCCTCCCCTGCAGCCACGCCCTCACTGCTGCGGGCACCCACCTGGGGACAGGGAAGCTGGCAGACACTGACCTCCCTTCATAGAGCATGCATTTGACACGGCGCTTGGCAGTTTTGTTAAGGAAGCTTTAAATTTAAGTTTCTGTGGGCTATAGGAGAAAAAGTGTAAGAGTATAACAGATGTCGAGGTGGCCGATGATGAATCCCCAGCGCACATTATTTCCACGCTGACATTCTGTCCAGGGACAGAATAGGGACTGAAAATCCAATGTGGGAAGGAGGCATTAACAAATGTGTATAATGATAGGAGTCTAGGGACACCTGGGTGCCTGAGTTGGTTGAGTCCAACTCTGGATTTTGGCTCAGATCATGATTTCATGGTTGGTGAGATCGGCTTTCTCATTGGGCTCCTTGCTGACAGTGCGGAGCTCGCTTTCAATTCTCTCTCTCTCTCTCTCTTTCTCTCAAGATAAATAAACTTAAAAAAAAAACCTAAATAATATGAAGATGTTGGCCTACCACAACTTTGACACCTTGGACATCTATTAAAAATCCCAAAATGTGGGGGCTCCTGGCTGACTCCATCAGTTGGGCGTCTGACTTTGGCTCAGGTCATGATCGTACGGTTCGTGAGTTCAAGCCCTGCGTTGGGCTCTGGGCTGAAAGCTCAGAGCCTGGAGCATGTTTCAGATTCTGTGTCTCCTGCTCACGCTCTGTCTCTTTCTGTATCTCAAGAATAAATAAATGTTAAAAAAATTTTTTTAAGCCCCAAAGGTGTGTAATACATAAATGTTAGCAAACTGTGGCGACTCCCTAGGCCTGATGGGGTGGCCCTCCTGATTGGAATACCACAATGGGAGGCCACAAATTATTCAGGATGAATGATTCTTCTAGTAAATGAGGGTCTGTGGTATGTGCTAGAGTGTTTTCACTAGGCAACATTAGCGTGTTGTGCACAAAGAAAATGGGCAAGCAGGAGGAATCGCTGCCCACCACGGCGACCTGGGTATTCCAACTTACAGGACGCAGAGGGTTCGCGTCCTGGAGGTCAAGGCCACTCTTGTTTACCTCCAAACGGTTACGGTGAATAACCTGTAATACGCAAGAGTTACTACAATGCTAGCTATGCTGTCCTGTGGCAAAGAGAAAGGTAGACTGTGGATTCATACCTTTCACATTAATCCATGACCAAAAAACAAATTAGTATTGACAATTAAGTAAATGACAGATATGGATTGGAGAAAAGACAGGATCACTTTACCAGTAGAAAACAGCGTTTTAAAGAACCCATACTAGAGATGCCTAGTGGTGTCCCTTAGTCACGAGGGTGGCTCAGTAGGTTAAGTGTCTTATTTTTTATTTCAGCCCAGGTCATGCTCTAACAGTTCATGAGTTTGAGCCCCACACCAGGCTCTGCACTGACAATGCAGAGCCTGTTTAGGATTCTCTCCATCTCTCTCTGGCTCTCCCCCATGCATGCTCTCTCTCTCTCCCCCTCTCTCTAAAAATAAATAAATAAACTTAAAGGAAGGAAGGAAGGAAGGAAGGAAGGAAGGAAGGAAGGAAGAAGGAGGGAATGAATGAAAGAAGGAAGGGAGGAAGGAAGGGAGGAGGGAAGGAAGAAAGGGGGGAGGGAGGGAGGAAGAAAGGGAGGGCGGAAGGAAGAAAGGGAGGAGGGAGGGAGGAAGGAAGGGAGGGAGGGAGGAGGGATGGAGGGAAGAAGGAAGGAAGGAAGGAAGGAAGGGAGGAAGGAAGGAAGGAAGGGAGGAAGGGAGGAAGGAAAGGAGGAAGGAAGGAAGGAAGGAAGGAAGGAAGGAAGGAAGGAAGGAAGAAGAAGGAAGGAAGGAAAGAATAAGGAAGGAAGGAAAGAAGAAGGGAGTGGGGGAGGGAGGAAGGAAAGGAGGGAGGGAGGAAGGAAGGAAGGAAAGAAGACGGAAGGAAGGGAGGGGGGAAGGAAGGAAGGAATGAAGGAAGGAAGGAAGGAAGGAAAGAAGGAAGGAAGGAAGGAAGGAAGGAAGGAAGGGAGATATACCATGCTGCCACCACTGGGTCTGCATCAGGAGTTACACTAGCAAATGAAGGAAAGGTGGGGTTGTGCTCATGTACGGATCACCATGATTCAGGGACATGTTAGAACACCCTTTCTTTCATGCTGTGTGTAAGCTGGGAAAACACAAGCTGAAGGAAGATTTATTTGGGTTTGCACCCGATCGTGAGACCAGTCTCTCAATATGATGGCGACTGGATCAGTGGCCACACTCTGACCAGGCTACTTGAGTAGCTACTCATCTATCATTGGCTTTGTTGTGTTCAAGATATTTACCAGTAAAATTGACCATGCCATGTCGTAGGTTTATTTCTGGGGCCGGGCGGGGGGCAGGGGTAACCCATTAAGGGTCCTGGTGCCTTTACAGCTTATCATTGTCACATGAGAAAACTCATACCCAGCCCCCCACCAAAATGTTTGTATTTATTTGTTTTCCCAACTGCCAGGAGTGTGGTGTCAGTTCTGAGGCTGAACTGTGGTGATTGCTCACCTCACTGGGAGCCTCCACTCCCTCTCCTCCTCTTGTGTGAACCCTGTTCTGTTGACTCCTCACAAAGTATCTAACTGGCACTCCTGAATTCTTTGACACAATGGTACATCAACCATTAGCACCTTTCAGCTTGTAGTATAGCATGGTTCCACCTCCACGGAGAAGGAGACCCTCGCAGGAGACCATTCTGCCCATTAAAGAGCCACAGGTCCTCGTGAGACCCTCAGGACAGCCCAGGATGAGCCCACATGGGTGGAGCCAACCCTGGCTCACCAACGGCAGCCCCTGTGCTGGGCACAGCATCCTGTATGTTGACTTCACCCCTCCCTGTTGGTGTCTCATTTCCTGCGAATCACCTGCACAAGCCCCTCCTCTTTTACCATGCCATGTGCTTTGGGCTGGCGTCCACACTTTGCTCTGTCTCTGCTCTGTCTTTCATTTCCTGGCCACTTCTCTTGATGATTCTTCAAATCGTTTTCTGAGTCATCAGCGAGAGCTCCTCCTTCTAGAACCAACTTGTAGCCAGTGGGCTCCAGTTTCTTATGTGGGGAGTAAACAGGATTTTCCTCTCCTCTTCCCAGAGCAGAGACGATGTGGTTCTGCTCTCATTTGGAAAGCAGGCATTCGTCATCCAGGACAGGTTTTTTGTTGTTATTGTTTTACGTATTGATTTTTAAGAGACAGAGCCATCACGTCCAAGTTTATGTACACACAGACACATTTTTTACAGACCCACCCATCTGTTCAGGTTGAAAGACGTAATATAGGACGACAGTTTAGGACACACCTTTTAGAGCCAGAATTCTAGTGTTGGAATCCTCCTTCTCATCCCCTTGATGGTTTTACGTTCTTAAGCTAGTTAGTTAACATTTCTCCACCTCAGTTTTATCATCTGTAAAATGGGGATAATGATGATATCGACTCATGCTCTTGCAGAATTCAAATTGATTTAGTTCGCGTGAAGCAGTTAGTAACTGGAATACGATGAGTGCTTAATATTTATCCCTAAGTATTACAACACCATCCTCAATGTGGCCGTTTAAGAGAATAAACTTAGAATTTAATGGGGATATGAGTGCTTTGGCTAATCTTAACTGAGTACTCACTGTATCACTCACTGAGGGAGTATTCACTCTACCAAGCACTTTACATGGAGTAGATTACCCCAGTTTAAATTATATTTCCAATGACTTATTACCTGTGCAACATTAGCTAAAGTAGACAGTTTCTCTACACAATTTTCTCATCTACAGAATGGGCACAAAATATCTTCTTTGAATTGCTCTGACAACTTACGCGAGGTGGCGGACAGCACTGGGGGAAAGAATTTACTATACGGGGATTGCAGAGATTGTCGTTTTTGGTATTACTACCACCGTCATTATTACTAATAAGCAATGTTTTGTTTTGAGCGTGACAGGGGGCGCTAATCCAGACAAACATAACCCCTCTGGAATGATGATACATATGTGATTATTCTTTTCATGGCCCACAGGGCTGGGAGAGCGTTTGCTCTCGACCATGGCAAGCGGTGAGCTGCCCGTGGATAAAACGATAGCGAAAATGAGAGAACTTAGCCTTTCTTTTAAAACAACAGCCCTATTGCAAAAGGTAAATTGGTCTCAATTTTTCCACACGTTAAATAGCCTCCAATTTTATGATTAGATAGCTGAAGAAATTAAGTTTAAGTACAGTCAGTTGGCAGTAGTGATAAGGGGAGTGCGAGCGAAAAATAATGTCCTGCCGACCTTGATGCTCCCGAGGGTTTAAGGTCGCTTTGCCACCGGGGCAGCTGTAGCGTGGTCCAGTCGCCCCGTAGCTCCACTCTCCTTCCAGCTCCGTGGACCGTGGACTGTGCAAGACGACATTTCAAGAGTAGTCCTGGTTCTTTTGTTGTTGGTGTTGTTCTTTCTTTCCTTCTTTCTTCCAGGAACAATATAAGGGCCTCCAATTAGTTGCAGGTGCAAATATTATGCATGCAATTAATTGTCTTCAAATGGTTAATTATGGGCAGAATTGGCTAATTCGGGGTGCAATTAACTACTTGCCACTTATTCTGAGGATGCCCGTGGACAATTGTGTCTGCAATTAATTTACAAGAGCCATTACAGTGAAAACCTTGTACTATAAATCCAAGAATAGAGTGGGAGAATTTTTTCGAAGCAGGACTTCACTCTGGGTTAATTGCATTGACTCTTTCCTTTGGCTTTTCTATGCAGGTTGACTGTCAATGGGGTTTCTACGAGTCGCTTACACGGTGTGAGCAGAGCCGCTAGCAACGAGAAGGCACAGAGGAGCCAGCACGCGCTCAGGAGAGCAGCCGGGCCCTTGAGCGGCCAGGCCTCGGATGTCATTCAGGGAGCAACGTTCTACGTGCTCTGTGCTTCTTTGTTGGTGCAT
This sequence comes from Panthera tigris, assembly GCF_018350195.1. Lineage (NCBI taxonomy): Eukaryota > Metazoa > Chordata > Mammalia > Carnivora > Felidae > Panthera > Panthera tigris. Next base: position 135,333,717 of record NC_056662.1, on the reverse strand, counting down.
TTGTTTGTTTTTTTCTGGTACCTTCTGTGGCGGAGTAATGCAGGGGCATTTGCAGAAACGGAAACCCTCACATCTTTCCCGACGAGTTCATTGTCTTTACCGAACAATCAACTTTAAAGCCATCTGATTTGTAGATTCATCAACAGTGATCCGCAGTTACACAGATCCTCTAAGCAATCATGAATATGGTTTTTAATTTAACTTCCTTCTATAGGACAACCACTGAGCTAAATACTTTGACTTACTTACCATATTAAAACCCTCAAAATAACTCTACGTATTAGGCACGCTTATGATCCCCGTGTTTGTTAACAAACTCAAAGAAAGGTCTGGTGACTCGCGGGTCAGTCATGGAGCTGACTGTAAACCATGCCTGCACGTCTCCAGCCCTGGACCTTTGGCTGCTGCACGATGTTGGGGATTTCAGGCCTGGAAGGGCCCTCAGACGCCAACCTCTCTGGCTTCTTCCTTGGATGGATGGGGGCAGCCTGGCGCACGTGGCTCGCTGAAGACAAACTAGAAGCCAGATTGCCTGTGGCTCAGTCCAGTGCCGTCCTAACCACAACGTGTCGCCGAAGGGAAACGACGCAGAGTACGTTCCGCCTGTTCTCTGTCCGTTCTTAATACGGGATGGTTTCCCGGCGCAGTCTGCCGTGTTGGCGTGTCTGCGTGTAGGCCATTGATTGGAAATGACATTCCATTGAAAACGCCTCTGAGGACCATACATGGATCTCCAGCAGGGAAGGGTTAAAGTGGCAGGGATTTTGCAGGCTGGATCAAATGTTCTTGAGAGGCCATTCTTCACATCTTGTTTCTTTAGCACCGGGAGAAGGCGAGTAATCAAAGGTGACAAGCTTTCTCTGCTCGTCGGGTCCCATTCCCGGCGCAGGGCAGCCCACAGGCACATTGATCTGCAGCGGCAGCTGCTACTGGCCTCCGATGCAGAGATTCCGGGCCACACGGGGCCTCGTCGTGGCATTGGAAGGAAGGGAGGAAGGAGTGAAGGCACCACTATCAGCGAATTGAGACAAAACCTATCGTCTGCAACCATGGGATTCGGTCACCTTGAGTACATGTGCAGTGTGATTTAGTTGCTATCTCTGCTCAGGGCTCGGAGGTGGAAACCAAGCGCACTGGACGGTTGCTGGCCTACTTGGATGTATTGGTCTGCAGTCTGAAGGGCTAGGAGGGGCCGGAGGCACTCCTCTTGGAACAGACACCGAGAGCAGTATGAGAGCTGCGTTACAAAGGTCTCTGTCTGGAAGCGGAGGAAGACACCAGAGCATAACGAATGCCCTTCTCTGCCATTTTCTCATGGATTCTTTTTTTTTTTTTTTTAATATAATTTATTGTCAAGTTAGCTAACTGACAGCGTATACAGTGTGCTCTGGGTTTGGGGGGGTAGATTCCGTGATTCATCGCTTACATACAACACCCGGGGCTCAGCCCAACGAAGCTACCTTCTGGAATAGAAGGGGACGGTGGGAAAGGGGGAGAAAAAGAATCCATCGACACGTATGCATCTGCTGTCTGTGAGGCCCTTCACGATAACGATAACCTTATTATCGTTAACTACTTTCTAACCGCCTTGCATGAGAGAAGATGTTTATCGCCATTTAAATAAGGAAGAAATGAATTTGGGAGAGGCAAACCAATTGCCCAAATCCTACGCCGCACCTGCAGAAAGAACTGGAAGGAAGGTGTGATGAGGTTGAGGATAAGGACAGTCAAGGCCGTTCGTTTCCTTATGGGATATGTCATATTCCTTGAGACGTCCTGCAGAGTGGCTTTGAGTAAGGCTGGGTTCTCATATTTTGAGTATGATTTGTAAATCTAAGCCTTTTGTTCCCCATCAACGCGATTTTCTTTTCCTACCAAATAGGCATGGCACGGGGAGACATCTTGCATTTGTGTCAGGTATTGTGTTATCGTGTGATGGACCTTTAGGGAGTATGATGCCATGTGGATAGAATCGTTCTGATCTGGCTAGCCCAGCGAAGCCTGACCTGCTCGGTGAGCCTTGGGTGGTAAAACATACGGGGCCCCTTGTGGCTGATCTCCTCCTTTTCTCCATTTTGATTTCTGGTTTCTTCTTTATATCTTAGGTCTTGGCCAACACTCTTGAATTTCTGAGTTCTGACTCACACTTTCAATAGCAATTAGGGTGTTCAGAACTGTGTTTGTCAGTGTCTTCAAAATCTCCGTTCTGATGAAAGAGCTCACAACAGCCTCTTGTTTTGAACCAGACTCTCTACCCCCATGAACTTCTCTGCAGAGTCTTGCCACCCACCTCTTGGTGTGACAATTACCATGTCTGTCCTGACCAAAGTGTGAATTCCATAGTACGCATCCACGGTATAATTAACATTGGCCATTCCTTATAGAAGCTATAAAAGGTATCAGAAGGATTGGTTTTAAAGAGAAACAAGAGAAAAAAAATTGATTCCTAGAAGAAAAGACTTGTCAAGGCAATTTCTTGCAAGAGCAAACCCTTCATTAGAAATCAAGTTAGATCTAATTTTGAAGGAGTGGATAGATGTCTCCTGGTATTTCCTATTGTCATATCATATATGACACGTATAGACGAGAGTGATTGTTTTCAATCCCACCTATATTAAAAGAGAGCTCACCAAATGGGTAAAATCGAATGTAATTAGTTTTACCTAAATTGTAGGTTTTCAGAGCAATTAATGAAACTGAAAGTTGAAAGCTGCTTGTTAAGCAAATCAAAGATCAAGGAATGTATTTCTTTTATTGAATGTCACTCCTATGTAAACTAACCCACACAAGTCATGTTCACGTTTGAAATACAACAAGTATGTCACGGGAAGCCTCGGCAGAAGCGGCAACAGAGACAGTTCACGCGTTGCCCGCTTTCCCGCCGACAACGGCAGCCGCGTGCTAGGATTTGGAACCGAGATAGACCTGGTTTTGAGGCAGAACTCAGCTCTTCACTGGCCTAGGAGCACGAATGCTTTCTTCGCCACTGCAGCCTCACATTCTCTGGTCTATTCCTGCCTTTAGAAAGGCAAACCCTTTAGAGTTCCAGGATGATTTTCCAGGGAGGCTTCTTCATAGAACCCCCAGCCCAGGGGTTGGTAGGAACCCCGAGGTGGCATCCACCGCGCCATTCACACACGCATCGTGCCGTCAGCCACTGAGAGCATTTGGTGTTTGTGTCACCCGTGTTGATTTCGTAACACCTCTTTGCAAGGAAAATAAGGTACCTGAGATATTGTGATTCACAATAAGAATATATGTTTGCTCTTGTTCTGGCACAGAGCTCCTAAAACCTTTGGAATTTTCTAAGTGATGAGAGTGATAAGGACTTTTGTTCTGTTCTCGAGGTGGCTTTTGGAGCCCTGGTTGCAGGAGAACCAACCTTGCGAGTAGAAGGTTGAGACTTTCAGTCCCACTCCTCCCCATGCCAGCCCTCGCTTTTGGACAGACTTACGTGGGGGAGAATGAATATCCACGGTCAACGCTCAAAGGTTGAATCAATCGTGTCTATGTAATGAGGCCTCTGTAGAGGGACCCAAAAGGATGGGGTTCAAAGAACTCTTGCTTTGGGCAACACGTGGAGGTTTGAGACAGCAGTGCACCTGGACAGGACGTGTGATCTCCTTGCCCTTTCCCCTTCCTCTGTCCCCAAGCATCTCTTCAATCTGATTGTTCCTCAGTACTATCCTTTTATCGTGCACTAGTTGATCTAGTAAGTCAAGTGTTTCTCTGAATTCTGTAAGCTCCTGTAGCAAATGAATCAAACCCAAGCTGGGGGTTGTTGGAACCTCCCATCTGTAGCTGGTAGGTCACAAACACAGGTGCCAACCTGGACCGGCAGCCAGCATCTAGGAAGGTCGAGGTGGGGGTGGCTGGGGGGGTTGCTGTGTCATAGGACTGAGGCCGAACTTGAGGGATTTCGGGCTGTCTCTAGGTGCACAGCATCAGAATTGGGTGGAATTACAGGACACCTGGTGTCCAGCTCATGTCCAAGAATTGATTGGTAGTAGGGATACCCTTCCCACACACGCGCATTGGAATTGGCGACCAGAACCACTAACACCTATCATTAGGCCAGTGCAGCAGGTAAGGACAGTGAGGCGTGAAGACACAGAGCCTGCTGTGTCCTGAGCATGGGATAAACTCGCCCTCGCACTATTGCAATTGCTGTAGTGACCGCTTAGTGTTTTTTTAATTCATAGCAAAAATTACAACAAAGAGAAGGATCTAATTTGTATGTCCAGCTTCCTACAGTTCCGTAGGGTCTCCAGGACTCCAGCAATCCGTTGATCCAGGAATCAAATGATGGGTGGTTGAGAAAAGAATGGACATATTGGAGCTGACTTTCCAACAAGGGTATCAAAATAGAGAACTCTCCAGAGAGGAGCAAAGATCTTCCGTGGAATCCTCCCAAAGGGAGAATGTGGCGCATTTTATTTGCACCATGAATAAACATACATTCATATAATGCTTGCCTTGTACCCAAATTAGATATGGTACCAGGCAGTGGAGTATAATGGAGACGAGTGTGGGCTTTGCAAAGCACTGTGCTATAAATCGTGAGACTTTACGTGAAGTATCTTACCCCTCAGGATGCTCTCTTTTCTGTGGGTCCACTTGCAAAATGGGGGCGGTAACTTCTTTACAGTGTCCGTGGGAAGACGGAATGAGATACAGAACATCAAGCAGCCAGTTTCTGGCTTAGCATCATAAAGCCACCATGAACGCTGTCCCTACTTAAGGTGCGGAAAAAGAGATGTTCAGAACCGTTAATACATAACTATTTTCTGTAACGCCTAAGGAAGCCTTTTTTTCTGAAGGAAAGAAACAAACAAACAAAAAAATAAGCATACAAACCTTAAGAGAAACCTAAAGAAAAAGATCTCGAATAACAAACAGGACAACATATAGATGCATTACGAGACCAGAAATGAGGACCATATGGATGAGATTTTGCTTAAAATACACATGGGCTTAGGAAAAAAAATGAGAGAAAATGGCTGGCAAAAAAAAAAAAAAATGTGCTTTGCAATGGTGCCAACTTTGAAAACATTTGAATAAATAATTTCAGCTTCGCAAAAGTATAGAAAGATTTCTCTCGTTGTCCTGGATACACGAGAGAAGAGAAATGTAGCATGTGGATCAGTAGTGCTTGCGGTGAACATGTAGATATTTTGGCAAGACCCAGCGATAAGACACTTCCCTGTGCGGCTGGCTGGCTTAACTTTGAAGTGGAGACCCGTCGCTGCGCCCTGGTTGGCCCATCCGCACACTTCCTGCCTGTTGGCACCCGGGAGGCACCCCTGCGTTAGTTTTGGCCTGAATGTCACCAGTAGTCCAGCAGGGATGAGTGAACATGGAACGTGGAACATAGCGTGCGTGTGTGCAAACGGCCTGCCTTGTCCCGTTGTGCAAGAAGGCGGTGGAGACGCTCTGGGATGAGGAATCTCGGCCACACCTTCTCGTGCGGTCCGCGGTGTCAGGTTTTCTTTTTACCTTCTTTGCTGTTGTGCCTGCACATGGGAACTTACATTCCTTTCACTTGTTTTTTTTTTTTTTAATTCTTAATTTTTAATTTTTTTAAATTAAAAAAAATTTAATGTTTTTATTTATTTCTGAGACCGAGAGAGACAGAGCATGAGCAGGGGAGAGGCAGAGAGATGGGGGGACACAGAATCTGAAGCAGGCTCCAGGCTCTGAGCTGTCAGCACAGAGCCCGACGCGGGGCTCGAACCCACAAACTGCGAGATCATGACCTGAGCCGAAGTCAGACGACTGAGCCACCCAGGCGCCCCTCCTTTTACTTGTTTTAACCAGAACAATGATACCGTTCGAATAAATATAATCCTCCCAAACGCTTTGGTCCTGGGCTCAAGGACCTACTTCAGATGAAGCACGTATATATCTTTTTGTGTGAGACGGGCACGGGCATCCGTATCAGAACTGACTTTCAGCCACTCTTTGGCCGTCTGTTGTCCCCGGTTAACACGAATCTCACTCTGCAGAGAGCACTGGTCCTTCATTTCCGCACCACCACTCTTTTTCCCCAGGGCACCGACCTGAGATTTCCGATTTGAACACACCCTTCTGGCACCGGAGGACATTTGTCTCTGTTCCTGCTCCAGTTCCCTTAAAAATCCCTGATGAACAGATCCCTACCGAGCACCTACTGTGCGACAGGGTGTGCACCATGATAGGTCTGCAGTTTACAGAGAAGAGTCATGGCCTCTGCCTTGAGGAGCTACGATCGCCCCTGAACGAATGGCCACCTTACGTTTTCATGGGGCTTTCAGAGAAGCCCAACGCTATGGAGGAGAGAGACACATGGGGTGCGAGGTGGTACCTCACTTGGGATCGAATCAAACCAGAAACACACCAAAAGTAAAGACAAGTGAGACAATATTTGACATAGTCTCCCATCTCTGCTTGGGGCCTGTCTCCTGGAGAAAGGCAAAGTTTTGTTAATAGTGCAAGTTCTTTATTTATTTATTTATTTATTTAAAAAAATTATTTATTTTTGAGAGAGACAGAGCATGAATGGGGGAGGGGCAGGGAGAGAGAGGGAGACACAGAATCCCAGGCAGGCTCCAGGCTCCGAGCCATCAGCACAGAGCCCAATGCAGGGTTTGATCTCACAGACCGCGAGATCCTGACCTGAGCCGAAGTCGGACGCTTAACCGACTGAGCCACCCAGGTGCCCCCCCACTAGTGCGAGTTCTAAATGTGCTCCTTCCAAGTAGCTGTATTTTGCAGACATCCTAATGACTCACCAGCATCGGAAGAATAAACTCTGTCCTCAGTTGGGTCCTTCGCAATCTGTGGCTAACTGCTCTCTGCGTTCTTTTTCATGGTTCAAACTTATAGGATTCCAAATTAATTTGGCCGATACCCTCCACATGGTCAGTGTTTTTTCCGACCTCAATCTACGTTCGCTCATTTTCTTCTCACGCAGAATGTTCTGCTGCCTCCTCGTCATCTACGTGGGGCCAAGGGGGGCTGAAGAGTCAAGTCGGGAGACCTCGTTTCTCACCTGCACACCTGGAGCCTGGAGCAGACAATTAGGGGAGCCCTGGAACAGGGGATTGTGGGTGTGAATCTGCCAATCTCTTCGATGACTTCGGATAAGTTGACCCTCAACTTTCGTCACCTGGGTAGCGGGGGGATGCGTGCTTCTTCCTGAGAGTTACCGTGAGGAAGGTTAAATAAGATGCCAGCAGAGTGCCTGCTGTCTGCTCAGTGTTACTCGGCTCTTTTCTTCCCCAGCTATGCTTAGTTATTTTTCTTTAATTCATGCCATAGGGCACCTCTTTGAGATCCAAGACCCTACCCTCCTTTCATACTACCGGGACCCCAAGAACATGCCTCCGAAGGCAATGTAAACATAGTACTTATGCCACAGATATTTATTATTAGTATTGTTTTTAAGTGGCTTTGGGACATTTGAAATACCATCTACTATGATGAGAACCCTATTAAACCTTAATTCCTTTCTTAGAGGCCTCCAAATCTAGCCACGCTGGGGCTTCCAGGTGGAGGCGTGGGCAGGAGGTTTCAGCTGGTGACAAAGGGTGATAATCAGCCTCTGAAAACAGACTCTCGCATGCCCTCAATTTGAGCGGGGGCCCCAGCAATCCTTTCTCTATTTCTTGGGTTGATGGACAAAAGGCGTATCCCCAGGATTTTAATCTTCATTCACCAGTCCTTCCAAGCCTCCACCTTTTTGTTTGCGTGTTTGCTAAGGTAAGACCCCACACTGTGCTTTTCAGCGGCAGCAATCTATGATTCTTCATATGCAGGGATCCCTCCAATGCTAAGGAGGAGATTAAAATATCTCGGGCCAGCAGTGTGCCTGGCAGGGGCTGCCTGTGTGTCCCAACCCCCAGTCAGCAGGAGAAGCACGTGTGGGTGACTTCTTCATAGCTAATGTTAAAAAGTGAACTCACAGGCCCTGAAAAGAGATACGCGTATAAGCAATTGCAAAGAAAAGAGTTGATTTGTGGCAAAACAGGGCACGTTTTTACGCCAAAGCCAAATGTGCATTCTACTCAGCACCCCCCGTGTTCCTCTGTATCTGTACCTAATCACACACACGCACACGTGCACGCACACACACACACACACGTGTCCTGTGTGTGTGGGTATATGCACACAATCTTCGTATTTGATACACATAAAACATAGACACAACCCAATCCAAACCAGCTGTTGGGATTCAAGTCCAAGACTAGAACATGAGACCCTCCAGACATGTGAACATAAGTGCAGAGCAGAAATTCAACAAGATGACACCCCCCCCCCGTCCCCCACCCCCACTGTGTGTAATCCTTTCTCTCTCATATTTTTATATATTTTACACCCGTGGATCTTGATGAACTTAAGCCCGGGCATTGTACAGATTCCAGATTTCAAATGAATAACTCTTTCATTTAGTTAATAGCTGCAGCAGAGCCATAAAACCGTAATAGTTTATGACTTTCAGGATATAACCTGCAACCACAGACAATATAAATTATATTACATTGCACTTTATAGCCGTATGAAGCACACACAAGACCTCACCGCTGGTGTGAAGGCTGGGGAGTGGGGGTGGGGTGTAATGAACTGTTTGTTTGTTTGTTTGTTTGTTTGTTTGTTTTCCTTCTTGGCTAAAAAACACCTTCGTCCTATGACCCAGCAAGCCGTCATTCTGACCGGAGGCCTCCACAGCCGCTGTGCTGAATGCCATTGCGACCACAAAAGAAAGCTGTCGATAAAGGATCGAGGTGAATATTTTCCTTTCACTCTTAACTTACGTTGTGGCTTCCAGCACACATGGAGAAGCCACCTCCATTTCTGCCGTAGGCAGCCATCATTATTTTCGAGATGTATGTCATCGGCAACGCAAGGTACTGGACGGCGGACAGGATGGCTCTGTGGCCAGACTCGCCGGTATTTTTGTGTCGTTCTACTACGTATTCAGAAGAGGCGGGATGATGTTATCCTCCCTCAATAGCTCGTGTGGCTTCTAAATCCGGCCTCGTGTCTGGGCTTAAGGTTCGGCCTCTGAACCGAGAGCAGAGTAGGAACCCTGATTGTGTAAATGGACCATCTAAATAAAAAATGAAGATAATCGAGCTTCAGAAATTGTTAAGGGCCAGAGGGAGAGAGGAAGGCAGCCCAGCTTTTGAAATGATGACAAGGCACTCACTTCTTCCCTGCACCTGCTGCCTGCGAAGTGCTGTGTTACTGAAGAGGCCCGCGGTCCGATCTGCATATCAAATAGCTGATTTGTAGATGAGGTCATTCCTTTTGTGGTCTGTCTGTTGCAGGCGCTGGGGATGGGCTGTTGCCTAGCAGTGGGCCACAGGGTCCCGCAGGCTCCTGGGGTCACTCGGCAGCCCCTCACCCATTCTAAATTCAGATCCAGGATTGTTTTCATGAATAAATCTCGGAAATAGCTAATGCATGGCTAAGTTCAAAGCGTGGGTGATATATGACCAGCGAGGCTTTTCTCTAATGACTTTAGTTCATCAGATTAGGTATTGTAGGAGCGAAAGGGTCGTCCAGTTGCCTTTCTGTGTCCTTCTCACTGTCACACGATGGGGCGACGCCTTAGCACATAAATATGGTACCCACTTTCCGCCTGCCCAGGTACAGCTTATTGTGTGATGGCATGGTGAAAAGATAAATTAAAACATGGTGCTCTGTGGACTATGAAAATATGGCAAAATCGGATTTGGATAACCTAGTGCAACTTTTAAGAAAGCTTTGTTACTCTTAGTTTGCTGTTAATCTGTTGGCTCTTGCTATGTGTGTGTGCACGTACACATGCGCGTGTGCATATTCATGCACACACACACACACGCGCGTATTTCAAGCTGCGGCTTTTTCCAATAGACACCTGCAAAAGAATAAAACGGTGAATAAAAATCAGCGAAGGCCTTGATAATTGAGTCTTTGTGCGCTTCTCAATACAGAACAGTCTCTTTTACCTGGCCTGATTCTTCCAACTGTATTTTTCCATGGCTGCATGGGCTTTGACAAGCAGAGAAATTTCCAGAGCAGCATTCACTTTTGAAAATTAGGAATCCGAAAGTGAGAACAAAATTTAGTCCAAATGCATTTAGGATGAAGCCCCTAGGTTAGAGGTATGAGTCTAGTCGTAGATGCTTTCTTGGGATAAACATCTTCTTTTGTTATATTTCCCGGATTCATCAGGGCCTTTCAGTTTCCGACGGCTGATTCTAGCCACAGCAGTAGCTTTTCAGATTAGGGACATTCTATCGTGGTAAGGAAAATCGGTCAACATAGCCGTGAATAGCTATAACGAGGCAAGGACGACGGTAAGAGGGAGAAAGGCTGGTGCTCAAGAATTGGCAAGAGAAGTACCACCTGCCAAAGGTGTCACCTCACGAATGACCTTAGGTACCTTCCCTGGACAAGGAAAATCAAACTACGTACGAGACACGAACATTTGTACACTTAGAAAATTTATTTCAGTTAAGCGTGGTCAGTAAGGGATGTTTCTCTGGTTGCGGGTGGGCAACGTAGGGGTAATAAAAAATACGCCTGTAAATGCTGCTTTTTATGCTTTTGAAGATTAACGATTCTGAATGATACTGAGGTATATTTTTTAATGTCTTGCAAAACTGACATGGAAGTATAGAAACAGAAATAGAAATAGAAATAGAAATAGAAATAGAAATAGAAATAGAAATTATAGAGATGCCTCGTATCTGCTTAAGAGTTTAAACGCCATCGTTCCCTTGCAAATATTTCACTTCATTTGAACCTCCCTTTCTTCAGAGGCAGAAACTGGGGCTCTAGAGAGGATGACTTATTCAGGGTCCTTTTGCAAACACAGAGCCACAGAAGGATTTGGTCTCTGCTGTGCCATTACGTTTCCCCAACAGCTAACCCTGGATGGACATCTATCAAAAATTATGGCTGAGCACATTAAGAAATACTGTTTTAAAATCATTATATATACACATATGGCATCTATATCAGATGTCTATCAGATAGTGCATGTGTAAAGAATCAGAAAGCAATTCACATTGTTTTCAAAGCGGCATTTTGTTTTTTAAATACACATATGCACATAAATGAAATATGGTAGCCCTTAAACCTCGTTCTGGAAATACAGTCTGGTCTTATATGTCGTGGAAGTCAGGAGACATCAGTTTCTTCGAGAAGTCTGTGTACTAAAGAGCTATCAAATCCTGACCAGCATTAATTAATGATGCGTTCTTGTATCTGCAACATCAAATAATAGAAACTTAGTAAGGCGAGGTACCCCAAAAGCCCGGAAGGAATCAAATTTGCATCTAGATATAGCCTGATCTTTGACCCTCTTTACACACCGAAAACCCTTTGAAATTGAGGCTCTTGGCCACAGATTAATGAGCCGTAGGCGGGCCTGAGGGTCTGGTGATGATGCTCGGAGAATTTATGCAATTCATACAGCAGTGAAGAGGTTAACTTCAACCATCTCCTAGGGAACCAGCAGTGACAGCCCGACACACAGTCCTGGGAGATTACTGGTCTGCTGTTTAACAAAGTAAATTTTGATTGCTGTTGATTTTTTTTTTTTGAGTCAATTTTTTTTTTCTTTCCCTGTATTCAAGCCAGTGCCAAGTAGCATGTTACAAATGCAGGGATATTCTCCATGCTAGAGAGAACTCGAGATTTAAAAACATCAACAACGGCAGTATTTGTAAAAATGCTCCAAGCCTGTGTTTACTTACAACAGCTTAGATTTGAATATTTGTGATGTAGAATCACCACGAGGAAAAATAGCCAAGGTGCGTCTGTCCGCCTCGTGAAGCGATTTCTAAATCTGCATCCACGTTCCCCACTCATGAGGAAGGGCCCATTTCTGCAAATCACACATAACTTGATTTTAAGGCGTTGGGTATTCCATGCTGTGTTTGCTATACTGGCTAGGTCTTTTTTTTAAGCCATCGTCTTGATTTTTAGAGTCGGCCAAAGCAGACATGTATGTAAGTCCCATTCACAGATACACACACACAAAAGATTTGTTCAAAGTTCCTCAAGCGTCTTCCCCCCCCCCCGCCCCCGTCCAAATCTTTCCCGGGTACCGTGGTGTCGACAAGAGGTAACACAACGACACGTGCGTTTGAGCTTAATGAGTGATTCATCTGCAGGCAGCGAGGGTCAAGATAAATCCACGGCAAAACAGTTCAGGTTGGAGAAGGAATATAAGGAACATTTTTATTCATCGTGCTGCCTAATAAAGAACCGATCTCTCCTTGCATAAACCCACAGCCGCCAACGTGACAACGATTTGCACCCTTGCGCTCTAAGATTGACTTTCTCCAGAATGCGTTTTGTTCTCCCACCCGAGACCCATCGGTCAGCCTCCTTGGCGTGGGTTTTGTTTGTTCCTCGGCTATCTGATCATTGTCCCCCAAATACTGGAGAATGCCTGAAGTCCCCCCCAAAAAATTCAAAACAAAATAAGACCATGATTTGGATGATAAATTGCAGGGTGCATGTGGGTGTGGCCCTGGGCCTCGGCAAAGAGGGCACCAGGAGCGAGACCTATTTCACAACAGCAGTTCTGATCCCCAGAAGTGACCGAGGGGTGGGCCCTGAGGAGCTTTCCGACCAAAAGGCCAGTGCTTGGGGTCCGCTCCAGGAACCCAGGAGGCTGTTACCCTACAAAAGAGCTTTGTGAAGCCAAATCTTTAATTCCAAGAGCAATGCCTAATTTATACCCCGCAGCAGGCTGGGTATTCTGCCTCTGCTATTTTTACAACATTTCTGGGGTATCCCTTTGTTATCGTAGATACCAATGGAGAATCAAAGGCTGGCTTTTCCCCACCCCCTGGTCATCACCCAGCATTCTGTCATCCTCACTCTGCTTGAGATTAGAAAAACCAACAACACGATCCCCAAATCTAATGAAGAGACAACGCTGAGGAATGGATGTGATTTTTTTTTTTTTTGCAGCGAGCAGATAGTCTAGTAGTAAATTCTGTGATGTTCCCTACATCAATGGTGCATAACCATGTGCTTTTCTTAATAGGATTTATGCTTGTCGGCTTTCTCTATGCCCTGCCATGCTAGATAAAGGGAAGGCTGAGTCCCCGCAGTAACCATAGCCACTGCAGTGCTGGCAAATTCCTCCTAAGCATAAAACAGGCAACGCGAGGGAAGAATCCGTCCGCTTATACATAAACATGACAGACTGCTATCTGGAAGCCGAGGGCATCTAGCCTCCAGATTGCATTCAGATCTCCTGACGGTCGGGCCAGCTCCCCCTCTTAAATCCTCCCTTTGCAACATCTGCCGCTGGACCACAAGGAAAGCTTCCCTCTTTCCAGACTCAAACCCACTTCTAGCCAAATGTCACCCGGACTCCACGGAGGACGGAGGGAGGAGGATTGTCGACGCGTCTGCTCTGACTGCAAAGGTTATTTCACTGTCTTCGAGATGACTCTTGAGCAGCCGGCAGCGCTTAGGACGGACGGGCACCCTGAATGCGCGGGTTGCTAGGAGATAACTCCAGCTTTCAGCCGGCGTTGGCCGGAGTTATCTCTAATTGACAGCTCCTTACCCTAAGGGTCTAATTCTAACCTTGAGACCGAGACGATAATGAGAGGGCAGCTTTGCCATCACCCTGCTTCTGGCGAAGGCGAGGAGATTACCGGCCGCCTGTTTTTCTGGGGTTTTGTTATGCTTCTTAGGACGGAGGCAATGAGAGACGCACAGGGGCTGCTGTCTGCAGCCCGGCTTTGTGTCACTTGGGGGCTTGTTTGATTCATGCCACCTGAATAAACTTGCGCTTTCTGTTCAGATGGTCTCCCTTTGAAAGGAGAAGGGCACGCAGGGAGGAGAAGCCTTTGCTGCACTTTGAAACGATTTGGAATTTGAGCAGGGAAGGTGGGTTTCTTTAAAAGGGCGGGGAGGGGGGAGGAGGGGAGGGAAAGAAAAGGGAAGAAAACACTAGATCCCCGTGTTCAAGCGCTCGCTCCTCCCCCCAGGGTCGTGAATGGCTCTCCCTGCAGTCTCTGCTGCTTGTAAGAACTTATTTAGGACTGGGGGGGGCGGGGAGTGGTAAAGCCAGAAGCAACAGACAGGAAGAGACGGGCAGGCCCGCAAAAGGGGGTGTTACCATGCGGCCCATCCCGCAAGGCTGCTGACTTATTTTGCGGAAGCAAACTGGGTAGATCCGTGCAATCAATTCACGTCCAGCCAGCCTGAAGCTAAGCCGGCCCTCGGGCTGAGGGGTCCTCTGCGTTTGGGAGGCATCTATTCGGCGACACAGTAGGGGCGGGGGGGGGGGGGGAGGATTCCAGGGAGCCGGCTGGCAGGTCAGCAAGGAGAGGCCCTCTGATTCCAGGAGACACCATTGCAGTCCAGTCGCTCGCTGTTCCTCCCACAGGGCCTCACCCCTCCTCTGCACACCCGCAGCCAGTGGAAACACTCAGGCCGGCTCTGCATTTCTGAACCCGAAGGTTGCCATTTCACAGAGAGCACACCTCTCGTGCCCGTTTCCCGCGAGCACCCGCGTGGTTTTCGCTGATGGTGAGCGGGGTCTCTGGAATATTTCAAACGGAGAAAGGCCTCCAGAGTCCAGACCCGAGAGGCTCAGAGACCCTGCTTTTGTCCTCTGCGATTCCGCATCACCCGGACACCAAAAGGCCTGAGTTTTCAAGCCAACAGAGGGAGAGAGGGGCGAAGGCCAAAGACCAAACCCAAAGAATATCCTTCGGCAAAATACTGTGCTATTTTCCCTCTATTTTCTAAAGATTTTTATTGAGATTCCTGCAAAGCAGGGCTGTTTCTGAAAGGGGGGTATTATTTTCCAATGCAACCTTTGAGGGAGGAAAACAAAAAAACTACGAGAGCCACAACTCCCTAGAGTTTTAGTAACATTTTATTTAATTTATAAATACAGTTTTTTTTTAAAGTGCGTATCTAGGAAAACAAGGAAAAATGTTAATGATCAACACAGTCAGTAAGTGAGGACTTTCTTCTCGAATGATTTTTTTTTTTGTAAATTGCGGATTTTACTTAAATATCAGTTCAATTTACAGAAGGGCTGTAAGAGCACTGCAAACATTGCGCAACCTTTACAGACCCAACAATTATTCACCTTTTGCACACTGTTCTTACCTTCTTTCTGTGTGTGTGTGTGTGTGTGTGTGTGTGTGTATTTACTGAGTTTTATTTTTCTTCTTATTTTTCATTATCTTTTATCCTTCCAGACACATTTGGTAAGAAGCCGAACATGACATGTCTCGTTACCTCTAAATATTTCATTCTGTTTATCCTAAGAACAAGAATATTCTCCTACATAATCCCTGTATAATTATCCAAATCAGGATATTTAACAACAATGCAAAACCACCAGCTAATTCAAAATCCATGATCAAAGTTATCTGTTGTCTCAGAAATGTCCTTCATTGCTATGTTTTCCCAGGTCTGGATCAATTCCAAACCTCACATTACATTTAGGTGTCCACGGGAGGTTTGTAATCATCTCACCAAGAGAGGTCTAGAAAGTTCACAGTGCCATACTGCAGGACATTTTCAATCTTCAGTTGTTTTGAATATAAAACACTTGGGGGAAAGGAGACACCTCCAGATGGGTCAGGGCGCTGGTTCTGAGGAGTTGCATTATGCAGAAGATAAATCCTGACTTCTCTAAAGAGAAACGGGGCCCTTATTTTCACATACGACCTCAAGCAAATACCAACAATGCCAGTGTAAAACAAATGTTTTGTTAAAAAAATCTTGATCTTACACAAAATGAGAAGTGCCACTCATGACATGAGAGCTGGAGAAATCAGCATATTTCTGAAAGATTCTTACACATGGGCTTTCATTAGTGTAGACACTTCTCCACCCCAGACAGGGGGAAGGAGATAGGAAGACAGTGAGTGACAGAGACAGCGTGGAAATTATAAACGGAATAAATAATCAGCTCAGGATGCAAAGAAATAAATAATGCATAGAGAAACAAGGGAATTTTTAATTTAAAAAATGAAGTTTTTGTATTATCTGATTATCATGAATGTTCTCCATAAGGGGGATCGTGTTGCCAGTGCGAATATTGTCTTGCAGTTCTGGTCGTGGACCTGTTTGGGGTCCAAGGTGCCTGTGCCCCTCTTGTGCCCCCCTCTCCCAGAGGAGGGGATGATCACCCTTCTCCGTGAGGTTCCGGCTGTGTACCCGAGCCGACGTGAGTTCTCTCCGAGGTGAGTCGTAAAAACACACCAGGTGAGTTGTCGCACAAAGGGAAGTATGTGCAGCAAATGAGATCAGGGGGAATGACTTCCAAAGCCCTGGCTCCCCGGGCAAGGGGGGCTGGGCTCCTTTTATTCGGGGTCAGGATGAACACCTAGGTAGGGAGGCCTCGCCACCGCAGGTGGAGGCGGCTTGAGGTCACGCGGGCGCCTTAAGGAGACCCGCCTGTGCATACTCTGTATGTTATGTACACGAGGCTCCTGTTCCCAGGGTGGAGACTTAGAATCACAGTGAAGTAAAGGGACCGGCCGTCTCTCCGTGGTCCATCTGCGCAGGCGTGAGTGTGTGTGTGTGTGTGGGGGGGGGGGGGTGGGCGGGATGCCCAAACTGGTCTGGCCGGTCTGTCCCTGTGGGAACCTTGAGCTGTTATTGCTTGAGGGATAGTTTCCATCTCCGTCATGGGATGTTAGGGTCCTCGCCTGAGTAAGGAGACGAGCTGGAAAGAAGAGCTGAGGGAAAAATGTGGGACAAAGGCCGGTGGCTACAAGCAGGTGAGCTGTAAAGGTCAGGTCTTGGGGTCCGGCTGGTGACAGCTTTTGCGCACGCGTTGTGTTGATGTGACGTCTGAGCTCTGAGGGCGCACACTAGTCCCATATAGCCGTGCACACGGTCCTTAGTTTCTAGTCTCTTCCTAATTCTACAGGAATAAGTTCAATGGAAGGGCCATCATGGATATAAAATTCCTGGAATCAATCTCTCCCATGTTTCCCAGTGACTCGGTAGGAGCATTCTGTGTTTCTTGATATCGCAAAGCTTGATGTGTATGCATACACGACTACCACCTCTGCTTAGCTCCCAAACTAACCTTTCTGGAGCTGCCACCTGACGTTACCTTTCCGTCCCTGTGTGCATTTGTCAGCCCACACAATTTTCTACGCAATTAAAAATGGCACCCGGTACTTTTCCATGGGCAACGATTCTTCCACGAGCCAGTTCTAAATTCATTCTTTTACACTTTGCATTTCTGTTTCAAAGCCAGCAATTGACTCTAGGTGGGCCTATCAGACAGGGTGGTGGGTGTATGCAGTGGGTTTCAATTCAGAAGGTGGGCTCTTCTAGAAAAGAAGTTCCGCAGAAGGAGAGGGGGGCAGATCCAGAATGGTGCGTGGGCAGCCGTGTGGTAGGTGAGGGTTTTTTTTTATGACTCAAATGAATAGTGTCTGTATTTGTTTGTTGGTCTTGATTGACGTGTAATTGACATACAATATCCTATTCCTTCCAGGTGTATGTCGTAGAGATTTGATATTTCCATACATCATGAGATGATCCCAGTGGTAAGTCTAGTCACCACCTGTGATCGTACCAAATGATTACTATATGAGTGACCATATTTCCTCCGTTGTACCTCACATCCCATGTCTTCCCTATTTTGTTGGTGGAAGTCTGTGACCTCTTAATTCCCTCACCAATTTTGTAGGGAAAGGGGACTAGTAAAATTAGACCCCGATGATAAGGCATGAGAAGGAAATATGTTTCAAATGCACGTCTACGTGGGAGGGGCTCCTACATAAAAACCATGTTATGAAAAGGGCCCACAGAACAAACGTGTGTCCTTGGAGAGTCTGGTTGCTTTAGGTTAAGAGCACATCTGGGAGTTTTCTGCACATACTGGAGTCAATTATATCTTATCTCTATACGGAGTCATTCAACAAGCACACCCTGTTCTCGGTCATGCCTATGACCCTTGCCATGGCTCATGTGGCAGTGTCTGTAGACCAGCATTCATGAAAGGCCACCCGAGCCACCAGCGTGCACGGAGCTTACCCTAGAAATACCTCTCCACTATCGACAGAGAGGATCTCAGGACAACTCACAGAGGAACAAAAGTGCTCAATAAGTACTCTCATTTGTAACCTCCTCCGTCTCCTCTCTGATGTCTTCTCATTGGGCTTTGATCTTTGGAAGAGATGGGGTGACCTACCGTGAGCATAGGTATATTCTTGAGTCTATCCAGAGGCTGAATCCATGGTGTTCCTTGAGGTTTCTCCGTCTTTATTATTTTTAAGACAGCTCATCTTTCCTCCAGAATGTCCCCTGGTGCTTCTGCTTTGAGGTCAAGGCAGTCAGTCCCCTGCCAAAAGCCAAATAAATATGCTATTGAACCCATTAGTGCATTAGCTCAAAATAAATAACACTCAAACGTGAGCGTTGCTTAGGGGCCATTTTTGGAATTTGAAGCCTCAGAGTGAGAAATTCAGAATTTCCTGTTTTGTGCCCAAACAGTAGAGCCGTTATTGGGAGCGCAGAGCAAGGCGGGGGATGGTGGACCTTTTGTTCTATCAAAGGAGGAAAGCAGGTAATGGGTGTGGCTGCCGTGACCACATACAAAACCTGGATGGGCTTCGTGCTGATTTTCTGGGTGGAAGCTCTCATTCGAAAACAACAAAAACAAAAAAAAGAAAGAAAAAATGACCATCTCCTGTGTTTTGCCTGGGGTTGACGATATCACACAGCCTTGGCTTTCAGGAACTCCGAAGGCACGTAGCTGTTAGTGGGCTGTGTGCCACACAAGTCCACAATTACGAATAAATTGTTCTGGGATCACAGATGAGGAAAATTGATTCTTTCTTGTGGAGGTAGGGATGACTTCACAGGGGAAGTGACATTTGCACTGTCGCTTGAAAAGTTGGGTGGGGCTTTGCCATGCAGTTAAATGACAAATTATCGCCCCAGGCAGCCAAATCAGGTCAAACTCGGGGGGGTGGGGGGGGCTGTGAAATTTCATGGCATGGTCTCAGAACGAGGATACACCCGTGTTGAGAGGGTTTGGGGTGCAGGAAGGAAGGGGAACACAGTCTGGGTGCATGGTCACCTGGGCTGGGTGGTCCCAGGGTTCGTTCTGGGCTGAGGTGTAGAGCCCCTGCTGGGAACGATGCCCTTTGCCGGGCACTCTGGATCCAGCAGCCAGATGCCATGACCCCAACACATGAACAACAAATGGAGAATTTCAGATGGTGTTGAGGGTTACAAAACGATGAAATATGTTACCATCATAGATAACATCTGTGCAGTGGGGAGAGGAATCCTACTTCCAGTGGGGTTTCAGGAATGCTCTCTGAGGGACGGCTCTCCGGCTGGTGGCTGGGCCGTGGGTCTGAGGCTCACGGTCCAGAGAAGTCCAGACTAAGGGGAACGATTGCCAGCACGTGCCTCTGACGGTCTGCACCGGGAAGAGGTCCCCATCACAACAGCTGTGCTCCTGCCCAAATAGGAATACTCAGAGTGATCGCAAGAAAACATTGCACAAACGCAGATTAAGCCACATTCTACACGGGCGCCTGGATGGCTCCGTCAGTTAAGCTTCTGACTCTGGTTTCAGCTCAGGTCATGATCTCACAGCTCCCGTGATCGAACCCCATGTCGGGCCCTGCACTGACAGTGAGGAGCCTGCTTGGCATTCTCTCTCTCTCTCTCTCTCTCTCTCTCTCTCTCTCTGCCCCTCCCCTGCTTGAGCTCTCTCTCTCTCCCTCAAAATAAATAAATAAACTTAATTTTTTTAAAAAGACACATTCTACAAAGGACCTAGCCTAGTTTCTCCGGTGGCTAAAACCTGAGCCAGGTCTGTTGATGACACAACAGAAGCGGGGCCTGAATTTCCTGTGCTGTATTTCTGAGAAATGTTTCTTTGTTGTTGAAAACTCACACTGCAGGATTAGGGGTAGAGGACATCTTATCTGTAATTTATTTTTAAATGATTCATAAAAATATGTAGCTGTGTGTGTGCGTGTGTGTGCGTCTGTGTGTGTGTGTGTGTGTGTGTGTGTGAAGGAGACACAGCACACGAAGGAGAGGGAGGTCTGGTGCAACAAGGGCCGTACAGCTCAGCCTCCATCACCATAAGATGCATTTGTCATTGGAGGGGCACTTCAGGCCCCTTCAGCACCATGTGCGTAGCGGGGAGTCGGGGGGACCTGAGATTCTGCCTCCCGGCCCCGCGGGAGGACGAAGCATCCCTGCAGCCCCGGGGTCCCTGCGCTCCGAGAAGGCAGGAGCCCCTCCCCTCCGTGAGCCCCACTCCACTGGCCCTCCCAGGCACGCTCCTCAGAAATGTGCCATTCCCTCCCTGCTCTCTGACCCCACCCTTCTGCCCTCCTGCCCATTCCGCCAGCACCCACCCCTCCGTTTCCTCCATGGAAGCCGCGTCTGTCCCCTACTGCTGTCAACGTGCCTCTCACACCAGGTCCCAGATGTGCAGTTTCCACCTGGCTGCCGTCCAGGGTCTTAGGGCCGGGACTCCAGCTCGCCCCTCAGGACCTAGGGGGGCAGGCACGTGACGACGACGGCTAGCCGTGGCCTCACAGGCCACCCCGTGGACGTTCACCGTTCCCTGGAGAACGGAGTCACATCGGTATCAACTTGGTCTGTTCAACTCTCCAGGGTTGTGCTGATGATCCATATTTCTCTGTCTAGCAGAGTATCATTTCACAGCGTCGGTTTAAGACGGCAAGTTCTGGCAACAGCTTGAAGTTCCATCTGGCTAATGGAGAACTCGCTCTCCGGGTACATATTGGCACCTAACCCCAGTCTTCTTGAGGGATGACAGCTGGGCCGTGATGCTGTGCTCAGCCTGCTAAGCACTGTGCAATCTGACTCATCCTCTCCCGACCTGAGAAAGCTCAATTCCCCATTGAGAGGGACTCAAATGCCCCATTGTGAAGGCAGCTCTGCCTCCACCAACAATGAGAGGTCGCCAATCGGGGGCTATTTAAATGGGAAGTCAAAGGTCCGCTGGATCTTTCCCATCAAAGATTAAATCCCTCGTTCCAGGAAAAGAGAAAGTGGAAACTCCTATTATCAGGAAACTATAGGAGGAACCATAAACCAATGACACCAGTGATCTTTTCCAATTAGACTCCTGTAACTTATAGGGGGAAACACTTAGCTGATGGCTTAAATAGTTTTATTTCCTCTCAGTTATATACAGGACCAATCTGTCGTGCTGACTCAACTAAGTCTGATCGCTTCGCCTGGGTCGGTGCATCATTTTTCTGGCTTAAGAATTTCCAGTCTCCTAATGCTTAAAACATCCAACACGATTTTCAGTCTGGAGCCCTAGACCTCCTCTCCTTCCCACCCAAATCCTCCCTGGGTCCCATTTCCAACACTGTTCAAAACCAGCCCTTATTACGGTTTCTTCCCTTGCTAATGAAAAACAAAAGTCTCCTCCAGCCTCCCCAGATCTGAGGCCCTAGTTTTCACCCCCATGACTGTTTGGTCAGTGAACTGAGAGTCATCACCGAATGGAAAACGGCCCCACATTCAAATCCTTGTGCTGTTCCTCACTGGCTGAAAAATGGTGGATTACGTGTTCAAACCTCTCTGCCTCTCAGTTTTATTTCCTGTAAAGACAGGATGTTCATCTCATAAGACAATCTGAAATTTTAGCTTGAATATGCAATCAACCAACTGTACACAAGTTATCCTGCATACCTGGTACACAGTAGTACAACAAATGTTCACACAATTTCTTGTGTGAGTTGGATCCGTTGGATGACCCACTGCCCATGGTAGCCTTTGTCATTCTTTTTTCTTTTATTTTTTAAATGTTTATCTATCTATCTATCTATCTATTTTGAGAGAGAGACAGAGAGACAGAGAGCAGGGAAGCGGCAGAGAGAGAGAGAGGGAGAGAGAGAGAGAGAGAGGATCCCAAGACTCTCAGTGTGGAGCCTGACATGGGACTTGAACTCACAAACCGTGAGATCATGACCTGAGCTGAAACCAAGAGTTGGAGGCTTAACCTACTGAACCACCCGGGCACCCCAACCTTTGTCATTCTTTAAAGAGAGAAAGCATGGATGTGTGCCCAACAGCTCAGAAATCCCACGACGTGTGTTATATTCTCGCCAGCTGTTTCATGGAAATTCACCTGATAGGTCATCTCAGCAGAACATTTTCTTGTTCCTTCTCATTGCTGTTCCCACCCAGAGTATTTATTTAATAAATACAAATTGACTTCCCATATTCAGGGCTTGAAGCAGTAGTCTGCGGGGCCATGAATTAAATAATTTGTCTTACTAACAGAAAAGGGCATGGTACTCTCAATTTGTGATAAATATGTAAATGAATCAATTTCCAGCAGCTAATCGTGTGCTCCCCACACAGCAGGCCTTCAGTAAGTGTTCCTGACTTACTGGCGGGCGGAGATCACAAAGTTCTTGGGTTTCAAGCCATGCGGCAAAGGGAAATAATCCCTGTGTTCTGTTAGTCTCCTGGTTTTTTTTTTTTAATGTTTATTTATTCTTGAAAGAGAGAGAGAGGGACAGAGTATGAGTGGGGGAGGGGAAAGAGAGGGAGAGAGACACAGAATTCGAAGCAGGCTCCAGGCTCTGAGCTGTTAGCACAGAGCCTGACACGGGGGTGGGGGGGGGGGTAGTGCTCGAACCCAGGAGCAGTGAGGTCATGACCTGAGCCGAAATCGGATGCTTAACCAACTGAGCCATCCCAGCCCCCTTGGTTTTTTATTTTTAATTTTAATTTTTTAAAGTTTATTTTTATTTATTTTGATAGAGATATAGAGAAAAAGCAAGGGAGGAGCAGAGAGAGAGGAGGAGAAAGAGAGAATCCCAAGTAGGCTCCACAACGTCAGCGCCGAATCTGACGTGGGGCTCGAACTCGCAAACTGCGAGATCATGACCTGAGTGGAAGTCAAGAGTCAGACGATTAGCTGGCTGAGCCACACACGGGTCCCTGTCTCTCGGTTTTTGATGATCACATATAACCAGAGATGCACAGATTTCAGTAGGAAGAAATGTCACTGTTTCTACACCCTACCCCAGTCTTCAAAGCCCTACACTGCTGAGCACGTATGCTGGTCCCGAATATATGGAAACCAAAGTCTCAATAACTAATTCTTTTTAACTGAAGCTCATATTCTCTCCCCTTTCCTCCCTTTCTGCCCCTTTTATGTAAATGGTATCTTCTCTAAGCCATAATCATCCATCCAGTGGAGGATGGAGATTGGTCGCCTAGGTCAGTTCATCGTCATATGGATTATATGATTCGATTATTTGCATACTTTTTCTTAATAACCAATCTATTCAATGTACATTGAACACTGACTGTGAATGGTCCTGGTACCAGATGCGTGGGATACAGAAATGAACCGTGCGTAAGATTGCAGCTATTGGGGCAGCCAGGTATGGGAGCAGTCATGCGATAAAGGGCAGGTCCAGGGGCTGGGACAGGACTCAGTGGGGCTCCAGTAAGGAGTGACCTAATGATAAAAGTTTTTGAGTTTCTCCTTAAGAGATTTCTAAGAAATATGAATCATTGTCAACCTTTACAACAATACAGAGAACTTTGTGAGTCCCTATGCAACAGAAGTTGTATTAGTTTCCTCTTTTCCAGAAATTTTGTCCAAGATCTAATTTGCCTACGGCAAAATACACAGTTTTCTATATGCATAATTTGATGAGTTTTGACAAAGGCAAACACCTTGTCTTTTATGGTTAGTGTGTTTGTTTCTTGTCTATAAAATCTTTGCCTACCTTTTTTCTTCTGTCATTTTCTTTTATTTTTTGTCTTCATGATAATTCCCATGAATTCGAATTCCCGTCACCTATTTCCCCCTTCCCCCCAGCCAACTCCCCTCTGGTAACCACCCGTGTGGTCTCTTTAGTTAAGATTCTGTTTCTTGGTTTGTCTCTCTCTTTCCTTTTTTCCTTTGTTCATTCATCTTGTTTCTTAAATTCCACATGGTAGTGAAATCCTATGGTATTTGTCTTTCTTTGATTGATTTGTTTTCCTTAGCATTGTACTCTCTAGCTCAATCCATGCTGTTACAAATGGCAAGATTTCACTCTTTCTTATGCCTGAGGAATATTCCACTCTATATACCACATCTTCTTTATCCATTCCTCTATCAGTGGACATTCGGGTTGCTTCCGTATCTTGCCTATTGTAAATAATGCTGCTATAAACATAAGGGTGCATGTTTCCCTTTGAATTAGTGCTCTTGTACTTTTTGGGTAAACACCCAGTAGTATGATTCCTAGATCAAAGGGGAGTTCTATTTTTAATTTTTTGAGGAACCTCCACACTGGTTTCCACAGTGGCTGCACCAGTTTGCATTGCCACCAACAGTGCACAAGGGTTCCCCTTTCTCCACAGCCTCACCAACACCTGTTGTTTCTTGTGTTTTTAATTTTAGCCATTCTGACAGATGTGAGGGGATATCTTACCGTTGTTTTGATTTGCATTTCCCTGATGATAAGTGATGTCGGTCATCTTTTCATGTGTCTATTGGCCATCTGTAAGTCTTTTTTTTGGGAAAATGTCCGTTGATGTCTTTTGGCCATTTTTAAATTAATTATTTGTTTCTTTGGCTGTTGAGTTGTATCAGTTCTTTATATATTTTGGGTGCTAACCCTTTATCAGATATGTTATTTGCAGATATCTTCTCCCATTCAGTAGGTTGCCTTTCACTCTTGTTGATTGATTGTTTCCTTTGCTGTGCAGAAATTTTTATTTTGATGTAGTCCTAGGAGTTTATTTTGCTTTTGCTTCCCTTTTCCTCAGGAGACACATCTAGAAAAGCGTTTCTTGCTGATGATATAGAGATTGCTGTCTGTGCTCTCTTCTGGGATTTTTATAAAATCTTTGCCTACCTTAAGACTTTGAAGACTTTCTTTCTTTTCTTTTAATGCTCATTTATTTGTTTTGAGGGGGGTTGGGCAGAGAGAGAGAAGCCCAAGCCGGCTCCCTGCTGTCAGTGCAGAGCCTGACTCAGGGCTCACTATCGTGACCTCGAGATCATGACCTGATCCGCAATCAAGAGTCAGACGCTTACCCCCCCCCAAGCCACCCAGGCACCCTGTGGAGATTTTCTCTAATGTTTTCTTCTAAAAGTTTTATGATTGAAAATTTTACATTTGGATCCGTGAACCATTTGGAGTTGAAAATAAAGGGATCAGAAACATGCAAAGATAAGAATAAAGAGTAGCAGTTCAAAACGACTAGGTTGTATTGTTATGAGAAATTGCTCTCCCAGGGACACTGGGAAATCCATCATTACAGATTCATTCCTTTGGCTACCACGCTGCTGTCTTAGGATGAGTACCAAGCTATGATGTTTGTGGACACTGCCACTTTCATATAGATTAGCTTACCTATTCCTTGCCAGAATTTCCAACCTAAGAACCTTATTGAGGTGTAGCCTCCTGAATAAACACACAATGCTGCCATTTTGTGCGAAGAACCTTCCAGAAGAAGACTCTGTAAGTGGGTGCCTGGAAAGAGGAGGAGCGCAGAAAGCAGGGAGGGAAAAGAGCCCCATAACCAGCCTCTGACTCCACATCCTGAGTTTTACTCCCCCCCCCCCAGATGTTCCCATTTTAAGTCCTACTGCTGCTATCAGGGATGACCCATCAGTGTGGTCCTCATTTAGGCTTTGACATTGGTCCTGCTGGACTCCCCGCTATTAGGGGGTTCACGCTGCTCTGAAGCAAAGCAGCGGAAATGGGTGAAACCCGTCGGAACGGTGCCCGCGCTGGCCTCAGGTGCTGCCGTCATACAAGCGACGTCATACGTTGACAAGCCATCGTAGCACCTGGAGAGTCAGATCCAGCCCTGGTCCAGGAGTGAGATGGGGACAGTTTGGGGAGGTGACAGAGTGGACGGAAGCCGGTACCTGAGACCGTTCCACTGCTGACCTCGACGTGACGCTCGAGAAAGCTGGGTGCTGGGCATTTTGTGCGCACCGCTCCTTCCCAAACTCTTACCGTGTGTGTCGCAAAATGGGGGTCCGATAAGCATCGTTCGAGTGCACCGGTGAGTTGTGGGGAGACGTAAGGGATGCCAGGTGGCGTTTTTAACAGGACACGATGGCAGACACTGGAGCCATGGCGGTGGCGGTACCGTCTTCAACAAGGAGCCGGGGGTGAACTGACGGGTGCAAGCACAATAACTCTCCTTAAGCACCATTGCCGCCTGCTGCCATTTTCCAAAAGAATACTTATTAAGACATAAAAGCAAGAAGATGAATCACCAGAGCAGAAGCCTGGGTGTCTTCCTACACGTCGCTGCTTCTCAACGTGTGTCCCTAGTTGGTCACCAAGCCCTATGTCTTCTGTCTCTTTCACGTCTCTCCCAGGTGGCATAGTGTCTCCTTCCCGTGGCCGCATGTCCTCCAGTCTTCTTTATGTTGCTGGCAGAATCCTCAATCTTAAGCCTGAATGAGGATGTGTCCCTACACGGCGTCATTCTCCCCAGGGTTGAGTGAAGAGATGGTTTGCAAATTCCCAGTATGTGTTTTCCAGTTTTCTGTAGAAACAGAAAGGCCCGTCGACCCTGGAGATAAAGCCATTTCCCAGCCCCTCTGGCCCCTCAGTGCGGCCGATCGAGCGTATTTTGGCAACTGAGCTCAAAGAGAAACGTTGATGGCAGCTTCTGAAACCACCCTAATACCGCTGGCCTTTTTCCTTCCTGTGCCTTCCCCTTCCCTCCTGGCCAGTAGGGGGATCCCAGGAATTAGAAGCAGGGGTTGACACACCCCAGCGTATGCCAGCTTCGGTCCTCCTATCTGAGGCTTCAGGCCTGGATGAGTCGCAAAGATGGAAAGGTGTGGTGACTACAAGAAGCCAGGTGTGGCTGCGGACCGGCTGACGTGTGCTGGAGAGAGCCAGGGTGCCAGGGCGAGGCTGGAGACGGCTCAGCCGACCCGGGGAAGTCTGGAGTCCCTTATTAAAGAGACTCTGAGAAGTTTGGGCTTCCAATACATTGGTATTAAAGAATGACCGAAGCCTCTTACAATGGAACTTTGTACTAAGGAACACCGGTAATCGTGTAACGCTACATTATAAATAGACTGCGTTTCAAAAGACAAAGGGCACTCCTACATAATTAACTCCCCAGAAACAGAAGTCCATCTCTTACTGTTGGACCAGATTCTTGGAGAGGGCTTGGGACAATAGGGCATAAGACAGCCTGTAGTTTTCCTGATTCTAAAAATGGCTTCGTTTTGGACCGTGCCAAGGAAAGAACTACGGGTTGAGATTCACAAAATCGCTGCCTACTGGTAGCACATCTCCAAGTAGCCGTGATTTGGGAGAAGACGCTCAACACTTCTGAACCTTTGTGAAGTCTGGGGAGGTCACGTGGCGGGACCCTCCTTCGCCGCATCGCCCCAGGAGACCGACGCTTTCAGGCACGAGAGTGAAACCTGCGTATGCTCAGGCACTATTAATATTTGTTACTATTATTTTAGAGGTAAAAACAAGCCGCTAAAATACTCAAAGGCTTCCTGTTTGAATAAAAGGAATTGTCATTTCAGAGACCAGTTGAACACACCGAATATATGTGTGTAGCCGTCTCAGGAAAGACACAAAGCAAGCTCTCAGTATGCGTGCATCATTTGAAAGCACCCGTGACTGCCCTCTGTGTGATCATGAGTTAGAGATGTAATTCAGCAAATCTTTTCTGCTTGCTTCCAAGAAATCTAATAAAAGCAGTTCTAGGAAAAGCCTATATGGTTAGGGTCTACTAGAGAAGAATATATATTCAGAATATTGCCTCCAGGTCCAAATAAAGAGATTTTCTTATTATTGCTCCGATCCGATCTCCAATGTATAAAGTGTGGATAAAATAATAAAAGCAAATGACATAAAGTAGAAAAGATCAGAGCCAACACACGCAGTTTTTCAAAGCAATAACCCAGACGGTCTGAAATACCTTGGTGAAACTTTCTCTCATCATCACCATCATCAAAGGGGTGTAGATGTTTCTTTACACAGTTCAGCGCCCCGCTCGGCCCGCCCAGGGGAGGAAGGCTCGTCGTCCCCGGTGAGCGCCAGCCTCCCGCACACGCGCTGATGGGCAATTGCCTGCAGAGGATTCTGAGCCCAGGGGAGGCTTGGGGAGGGACTCCGGTGGGCAAGGATTGCTCTGAGCTAAACTCCATTTGCTTCCAGGTGACCTTCACGACGAAACTGCCTTCTGACCAGGTAGGCAAGTAAGTGGAAACTGCAACAAAATAAAATGCTTCCGGCCTCCCTCTGTCTTGTGCATTTCTCACTCAGCAACATCCTTTGAGTACCTGCTGTATACATTTCTTGTTCGGCAACATTCTTTGAGTACCTGCTGTATACAGGCCTGATTTGGAACTGAATAGGACTGAGATATCCGTTTCCAATTTCTTTGTATCTGAAAGTCAATATATATATATATATATATCTTAAAGAAAAAAAAATATATATGTCAGAAAGGGCAGAGAGAAGAGGGAGACACAGAATCCGAAACAGGCTCCAGGCTCTGAGCTGTCAGCACAGAGCCTGATGTGGGGCCCTAACCCACAAATGGTGAGATCATGACCTGAGCCAAAGCTGGACGCTTAACCGACTGAGCCATCCAGGCGTCCCTCAAGATGTATGTTTAAATTAACGTAAGATGCAAACAGTCAGGCTCATTACATGCACTGTGCTGTTCAGTAGAGAAATTCTATTCGAGTAGTCTTTTTAAGAGGTGGGTGGCAGGGAACTCGCAAAGGCAGCATGAGAAGACACCTGTTGAGTTGTGCCATGAAGAAAAGATGTGAGTTTGGGGGGTTTGGGAATTAGTAGGCAAAATGGCTTTGGTAAAGGCAGCTAAAGGGTGGAGCCCATTGGGATTGCAGTGCCATGGAGCTGGGTGCCTGGGGGGGCAGTGGATGGAAAGGGCCGTAGAGGAAACCAGCACACCCAGAGGACCGATGACTGCACAGCCCGTGGGTGACGTCCAACAAGGAACGTCTGTAAACAGAGGAGTGACATCAACAGAGGTGTTTCCACGAGAAGAAGGAGTGAGGGGAGAACACATGCGTGTCGATCAGGGACTCGCCCTTTCGGTCACTCGTACAGCCACTTAGTCTCCCTGAAGGTAACCGTGCAGTGAAGGACCAGCCCCGGAAATGGTATAAGTTATATTTTCAAAGTCATATAACCCATAATAGGTAGATCTGGAATTAATTCTTTCGGGAATTAATATTCTCTTTTTTACTGTTTTTTGTTTACTATGCCATGAATTGTACAGAGTAATCTGATAACACTTTAAAATAATAACAGTAAATACAATTCCCAATGTTATTCTAAGAGAGGTATAGCATAAAGGTAGAAAGTCTGGCTGTAAGATTTTTTAAATGTTTATTTATTTTGAGAGAGAGAGAGAGAGAACACGAGCAGGGGAGGGGCAGAGAGAGAGAGAGAGACAAAAAAAGAGTGAGAACATTAGCAGGGGAGGGGCAGAGAGAGGGAGAGAGAATCCCAAGCGGGCCCTGTGCTGAAAGCACAGAGCCCAATGTGGGGTTCGATCCCCCAATCCATGAATTCACGACCTGAGCCAAAACCAAGAGTCAGCTTAACCGACTGAGCCACCCAGGCTCCCGGGCTGTAAGATTTTTAATAGGTTTTAATCACAGAAAATAGTGACAGAATAATAACGAATCTGTACGGAGCCGTTATTATAAGCCAGTGATCTACCCAGAGCACTTCCTTATATAAGAGTTAACGTAGAAGTTGCTACCGGTGGACGCTGAGAGCATCTTTTCATGTGTCTGTTGGCCGCCTGGATGTCTTCTTTGGAAAAGTGTCTATTCTTGTCTTAGAGGGAGGGAGGCAAATCACAAGAGACTCTTAAATACTGAGAACACACTGAAGGTGGACAGGGGGCGGGGGAGAGGGGAAAGAGGGTGATGGGCATCGAGGAGGACACTTGTTGGGATGAGCACTGGGTGTTGTGCGTAAGCCAGTTGGGCAATACGTTATATTCATAAAAAATAATAAGTACGAAAAATTGAATGAATGAATGAATGAATGAATGAAATAAAGGTTAAATTGTCTCAAGAAAAACCCAAAAAATGGTTGGTACTGGTGGAAAGAAAAGTTGTTCCAGAAGAACTACAGCAGCTGAGGCATGGCGATGAGAAAGTAAGGCATATACAGTTGACAAACGGCGACCGCATCGCCCCTGCTGGAGTGGGGTTTGAAAGCAGAGTATCCCCAGATGAGGCTCCAGGGACTGGCGGAGGATGGGGTGGCCGAGCAGGAGGACACCGGCTGTGTCTTAACTCCTAGACCCGTAGCCCTCCTTCCCCGGGAACCGAAGTGTGCTGAAGATCAGTAGTTACTACTCGGCAACATACATTTCAAGACGGAAGTCGTAAGACTAATTAAAAAATTAATCAGTGCTCTGCCCTATATGAGAGCAAAGCTCTGCAGAGCTACGCGATGAGCCACTTTATGGTTGTATTCCTGAGGGGCTAATTAATATCTTGAGAGACAAGGAACAAAGAAGCCACCCTGTGTTCCTTCGGAATATATCGAATTCTCTGTCCAGAGCAAAGCTCCAGCGTTGACATCTTTTTGCGACCTAGAAACCGTGGCTATCGGTGCCACCAGAAAGCATATGCCAGGGAATATTTGGAAATATTTCCTGTCAGTCAGGGTAAGCAATGCCAGCTGCTGTGACAAAGTGACCTTCGGATCCCGGCGGCTTCCCAAAACAGCCTGCGCATCTGACATCGCTCGCCAGGCAGCGCCACGGTCCAGGGAAGTCAGGGGTGCGGGCGCCCAGGTGCCGGCTGGCCCCTCGCTGCTCTGTGCTGTGGACACAGCCCTTCCAGGGCCACAGCCTGCCACCGTGGTCACTCTGCTCAACTGCCTGGTTCCCCTCCTGGGGTAGAAGATGTTGCAGTTGTCACGTGGCTGCTGGCCTGGTTGTTCAACGCCTCTTCCGGTGGGGACCCTTGTGAGACTCCCATTTTCAACAG
Source organism: Panthera tigris (assembly GCF_018350195.1). NCBI lineage: Eukaryota > Metazoa > Chordata > Mammalia > Carnivora > Felidae > Panthera > Panthera tigris. The sequence continues at coordinate 135,302,720 of NC_056662.1, read as the reverse complement.
ACGGACTGCTCTCGTTTTGCTGTTTTCACCAGCCTGAATATTCACGCCACAAAGTAATTTTAAACGCCTTTTAATATTTCGGGACTTTATAAGTAATTGGATTTTCCAACCCGCAAGGCTCTTATTTCAGGACTTTCTTTATTTTTCTGCTATTTCTGCTTATGAATGGGTTATTTTTTTTTTCCTCGAGCTTATCTGTTTCTTGCTGCCCCTCCCTTGCTAAATTCAGCCAGTAGAGAACACGGTCAAGATACTGATTCCTTCCACAAACTTGTACCAGAGCCATAGGGTGTAAAGCAGTGAAAAGACAAGTCACAGAATGGAGGAAGGTATTTTCAATGTATACAAATGACAGAAATTAATACAAAAATCATATAAATATTTTGGCAAATCAGTAAGAAAATATCAAATGTACCAGAACGGTGGGAAAATGTGACAGGTACTTTCCAGAAGAGGAAACACAAATAGCAATATCTTATCCATGTATCTATGCATCTATCTATCTATCTATCTATCATCATCTATCATCTCAAAGAGAGATGATCACAACTCATAGTGGGCAGGGGGATTCAATTCGAGACCCCCATGAAAAAATGTTATACTTTATTCCATTGGAGAAAAAAATCTGAAGAAGAATGTTCTTATCAAAACTCCACAGATGCAAAAATCTGGAAACAATCTGAAAATGTATCACAAGAAAATAACAGAAGAAACTGTAATATATGCTACAGCACTCAACACAAATTAGTAAGAGTGACACACAATGACATAATGAATTTTAGCAATATCATTTTAAATGAGCAATCTTGTAAAAGATTACACACACCTTAAAACATTTTAAGGTTAAAACAACAGAGATAAGAACATACAGAAATATGCATGAAATAAAGCCCTGTGAGAAGGCGCACAGGACAATGACAGGTGTGCAAGGCACTGAGGGTCACACGCCATGGTTTTGGAGGTGGAGGAATGAAGGCACGTACATGTCAAAATGTAGGTTGTGTTCAAGGTCCTGGCTTTTCTTTTTCACTGCGAGTTCATGAGTACTTCCTAAAAGATACCAAATAAATTATAATCTAATTACATGCACTCGATATGCAGAAACTGGGACGGAATGGAGGAAAGGACGGAGGGAGGTGGGGAGGGGGAGAGAGAGGGGGGCAGGAAGGAAAAGTTTTATAAACCAGCAGAAAAATGCATTTCCCTAAAGGGGTAAAATTAGTCTTGTCTCATACTTTTCGGCACCTACCGTCAATAGCAGGAATCTGGCAGTGTCGTAATATCTACTAATTTCTTAGGGAACGAAAATGTGAGCCAATATTACATGCCCAGTTGAATTTTTTTTAACTGTAAAAAAGGAAATAGGAAGACATCCTTAAACATGAAAAAAGAAAAAAAAAACAAGAAATGTAACTCCCATATGTCCTTTTTGAAAAAGTTTACTTAATGAAATAACTAATCTTTCAGTACATAAAAGAACGTATGGTCTACCCAATGCCAGGAAACAGAGCACTTTTTATGAAATTCCGAGGGACTGGATGCATGCTCCAATGTTTCTATAACTCTAAGAAGTCATCCAAATATAAAGGCAGGATTTCCAGACAACTGCTTGCTCTTAACAAAGGTGAAACCCAGTCAAACAAGAAAGTGACAGAGAAATCGGTGGAATGAAGATATTTTGGAAGAAGGATTCACAGTGATTAAGCATCTATTTAAACACAGAGCATGAGGTCAGGACAGTCCAGGCTTTGGTAGACCGAGTGCAACTTACATTGGATGCCATGTAAACAAAATGCGATTTCGACAATCAGGAGCGGAAGAAGGAGAAAAGGAAGAGTGGTATTTCCTTCATGTAGTGTGGTCCACAGTCACCCAATACTGTGGAAAAATGAAACAAAGATTTAATTGAAGTGCAAGTGTGCAGATGCTGAGTGTTTTACACAATCGGTTTATGACATTTAGAATCTAGAAGGTTTACAACAACATTGAAAGGTGCACAAATCTCCCATGTACTTTCTTCCCGTTCACTGGCACATCCCTCCCCACATCACTCGCCAGAATTGGACACTTTTTACCAGGGGTGAGCCACAGTTGACACATCATAAACATGCAAAGTCCACAGTTTACATGAGGGTTCATCCTCAAAATCGTGTTCTCTGTGGGTTTGGACAAACATGTAAGGACATAATACATCATTATATCATATAGAGTATTGTTATGCTCCTAGCACCCCTCTATGCTTTACTTAGTCATCATTCATATCCTCACCTCTGACAACTACTGGCCTCTTAACTATCTCCATCATTTTGCTTTTTTCAGAAGGCCATGTGCTTCAATCATCCAGAATGCCATATGGTTCAATCATCCAGAATGCCATGTGGTTCAATCATGCAGAATGCCATATGGTTCAATCATCCGGATTGTCATGTGGTTCAATCATCCAGAATGCCATGTGGTTCAATCATCCAGAATGCCATGTGGTTCAATCATGCAGAATGTCATGTGGTTCAATCATCCAGAATGCCATGTGGTTCAATCATCCAGAATGCCATATGGTTCAATCATCCAGAATGTCATATGGTTCAATCATCCAGAATGCCATGTGGTTCAATCATCCAGAATGCCATGTGGTTCAATCATCCAGAATGCCATATGGTTCAATCATCCAGAATGCCATGTGGTTCAATCATGCAGAATGCCATATGGTTCAATCATCCAGAATGCCATATGGTTCAATCATCCAGAATGCCATGTGGTTCAATCATCCAGAATGCCATGTGGTTCAATCATCCAGAATGCCATGTGGTTCAATCATCCAGAATGCCATATGGTTCAATCATCCAGAATGTCATATGGTTCAATCATCCAGAATGCCATGTGGTTCAATCATCCAGAATGCCATGTGGTTCAATCATCCAGAATGTCATGTCATCAATCAGACTGGCTTCTTTCGCTTAGCAATATGCATTGAAGTTTCTCTCATGTCTTCTCATGCCTTGACAGTTTGTTTCTTTTTAGCACTGAATTTTATTCCACTGTCTGGATGTTTCATGGTTTATGTATTTATTTATTATTTACCTACCTACCGAAGGATGTTTGGTTGCTCCCAAGTTTTGGCAATTAGAAGTAAAGTCGCTCTAAACATTTGTACACAGGTTTATGTGGACATAGGTTTTCATTTCCTTTGGCTAAATACCAAGAAGTGTGATTGCTGGATTGTACAGTAAGAGTATGTTTAGTTTTGTAAGAAATCACCAAACTGTTCTCCAAATTTCGCTACAGCATTTTGCTTTCCCACCAGCAATGAGTGAGAATTCCTGCCCTCCACATCCTTGCCAGTGCTCCACAATGTCCCAGATTTTGGCCTTTCTCATAGGTGTGGACTGGCATCTCAGGGTGGTTTTAATTTGCCTTTCCCTAATGACATAAGACACGGAACATCTTTTTATACGCGTATTTGCCTTCTATATCCCTTCTTTGGTGAGCTGTCTGTTAAGGTCTCTGGCCAAATGTGTAATCAGGTTGTTTGTTTTCTTAGTGTTTCATTCTAAGTGTTCTTTGTACAGTTTGGGTAACAGCCTTTTATTGGATGTGTCTTTCACAAATATTTTCTCCCAGTATGCTTTCTCTTCTAATTCTCTTGATATTATCTTTCACAGAGCAGAGTTTTTTAATTGTAATGAAGGCCAGTATTTCAATTCTTTCCTTCATGGATCCTGTCTCTTGGGTTGCATCTAAGAAGTCTGTCTAGGTCTCATGAGCCATTTGGAGTTAATTTTTGTGAAATTTAAAATTGTTTATTCTTTAGTTAAAAGGGAAACTAATTTGGGGGCCCCTGAGTGTCTCAGTGGGTTAAGTGTCTGTCTTCGGCTCAGGTCAGGATCTCACGGTCCATGAGTTCGAGCCCCACGTCAGGCTCTGTGCTGACAGCTCAGAGCCTGGAGCCTGCTTCCAAATCTGTGTCTCCCTCTCTCTCTCAAAAGTAAATAAACTTCAAAAGGTTTTTTTTAAAGTGAAACTAATTTTAATAATTTTCGTAAAATAACAGCATGGTCTTACTGTTAAAAAATTATTTGTGCCTCTGTGTTTGTTTATCTCTCTACTTCTCTGTTTATCTAATCTCACATCCATATAACTGTCCAGATATGAGTAGGAGCTGTAAGCTCACTGTCCTTGACCAAATTTATCTACAGATGGGAATTGTTTGGCACGCACGGGGTTCTGTTGTTTTAACTTCAATCTCCGTGCATTTTGCCAGGGTCTGCTACTTGTATTTCTGTTCAGGCACCCATCCCGCTGGCTCTCCCCTAGTCAACTCGGTCTTCATTTCACTTTATCAGGCCCTGAAGTAATACGATCCCACGACCACGGTGTGGACAGTTCTTCCAACCTAAGTCATGAGATGGGTGATACTTCTACTTTTTTTCCTATTTTTCCTTGTTACATGTTGTTTTTTTTTTTCCTGTCGTGCTGGAGATTTGTATAATGTGCTGGTAGAGTTTATTTTGAAACTGTAAAGTCAACGTAAAAATATCAAACGTATGCAGTTAAAGAGAAATGCCTGTAACACTTTTATTTATGTGGTGACTTATACACAAAATAGCTGATAATAATGTGTAGTTTGATGACTGTTTTGATGTCGTGTTCTCTCCAGCAGATTCTGTAACCAATATGTCAGATGTCAATATTTATAAAATAAGCCTAGAAATGCATGTACCTAATTATGCCTTAGGAACATTAGGGAAAATGCAACGCTATATGTGAAATGATTTGAGTAACTTGTAAGAAAAAAAGAACGATGTATAAACTCAAGATGGCATTTGAAAGGATGATAATTTACTATGGGATTTTTTTTTTCACCGATGGATCTCAGCCCCACTTAAACCTGCTGTCTGGAAACGGTTCAATAAATTCCCAGAAATGTGTAGATCAATCTAGATCAGCATACATGAGCAGATTCTACCAATCAAAGCAAACCTCTCTCCGGAGAACTGACCTCAAAATAAAGTTGGTGCTGTTAAAAATCCACTACCTTTCCTTTAACCATCACCTGTGTGCCAGAATTCCCACTTTATAGGATCATTTGGAACCAGATTGGCACCCCGGGATTTATCTTGCTTTTCTGCTTCCCCGAGCTCCCTTCCCTATTCAGAGCCCCAAAAACCTTTTTCAAGGGCACAGACACCTGCTCTCTCCCCAAGGAGCCATGAACTTGCACGCCCTGATTCTATGCGTGCTATTCGTTCTGCTGGAATTAATTGCCCTCTTCCCTGTCTTTTCTATGCCCACAGTTTTACGCTCATCCTTCAATGCGTGATGGAGTATCCTCTCCTTCCAGAACCCTCCTAACCCCCTTGGGGGATGATGAAACGCGCTTTTCTCTTTTCCAGTAGCAGATTTCTCAGACCTCCGTGCGTCCATATGACTGTGGGCTGGTCTTCAGTATTTTCTCTGCCTCCTGTCAAAGCTATTAAGTCTTGCTACCATTGACAGTGAGCACAGATCCTTGTGTGCGTGTTCGGGTGAAAGGAATTGAGTTACAGTGAAATAATAAGCAAGTTTACAATTTCATATCATAAACTTTAGGTAGGTGGTCTAAGAACTACAGTCCCAATTATCATCCTAGTGAGGGAGGGGGACCCAGGCAGGTACGTCTCCTGGAGTGTGGACTCAGAGATGATTTCACCCCCCCGATTCTATTTTTAAGGGTCTTTTGCTTTATCGGACCATCCCTGTGCAAGAAAGAAGTGGTTCAGCCAAAGGAATATATTTTACAAGATCACCTGTTCTCTTTTTTTTACTTTATGTTTGCTTTATATTTGCATCGCACTATCATAGCCTCAAAGCCTCTAGAACTTAAACTTTGCACAACATATTGTCTTCGATGATTGCAAAGGCCCAAAGGTGGGTAAAACCCAGCCCCGCTATCGACTTCTCTGATTTGCTTCTGGAGCCGATAATATCATCCGTGTCAAAACCATGTGGCTTGAGCCCTGTTGCCCGCAAGGTGGTGTGGAATGAGAAACCCGCGGAGTATCCAGGATCAGGTGAGAGGCAGGTTCAACACACCTTCCGAATACAGCAAAGCCCCCCCGGCCGGGGGCAGCAGGTTCTGGTTTGGTTGGAAGGGGCCAGCAACCTCAGGAGGACGTGGGCCACTCTCATGGTCTCTCGGGATGGGCGGGGGGCAGGAGCGCATCCGACTGCCTTTGACCGTGACAGGAAATAAAAATGATAAAAGCAACTGCCTCCTCCTTAGTCCTTGCCTGGTGCCAGACACCGTCCAGGTACTGTTTCATCCATCCTTCCAAACGGAGAAGGTGGGTGTCATTGGCTGGGCTTTATGGCCGCAGACAGTAAAGCCCAGAAGGGCTGAAGACATTGGGTGAGGTCTAAGATCTACAGAAAGAGTCAGTGGTCACCCTGCTCGATGACCACCTTTATGAGAAATCCCTGGGCTTCTGCAGAAATAGGGTACCGAGCATAAAAGGAGGGTGTTCTGTTAGACATTCTTGGCCCAGCCTCACTTCATAGACATTTTGGGGGCGTTACTTGTGTCCAGCTTCACACAGGACATGCTGGGAAACCCCGGGTGAGCAGAAATTCCAACCTTCTTGACGCGCAGGATTCAAACTGAGTTATTCAGTCACCAGAGCACCCCTCGCCACCAAAAGCAACATATATTCCTCCATAGAACATGAACCACTGGAGTTTGAGAAGATGGTGGGCCAGGCCTGGGCTGGGGAGGGGGATCGGCCGCCATTTTAGCCTACGCCACCTGTTCGTTCCCTGCGCTGTATTCTCAACGCTGAGTTCGGTGTAATTCAGCCGGCTGTGACGGAGACCCCACTGTCTGCCATGTTGCCTGTCCTCTGGAGTTTACCTGTCCTCACCTCCTTTATTTTTTAAATCTTTTTAAAGTTTATTTATTTATTATCAGAGAGAGAGAGAGAGAGAGAGAGAGAGAGAGAGAGAGAATCCCAAGCAGGCTCCATGATGTTAGTGTGTAACCGAACACAGGGCTGGGTCCCACGAACCCTGACATCATGACCTGAGCCGAAATCAAGAGTCGGACACTTAACCCCCTGAACCACCCAGGCGTCCCGTCCTCACCTCTTTCGCTCAGCCTCTGAGATCTGTCTAGAATGTACCTTCTGCTTCTGTTTCCACAGCTGTCATCGTAGCAAGGGCGGCACAATAATTATGGCAGCGGACTATGACGTGTGCCTTTCACAAATCGCACTCTGGTACCTTATCTCCTTTGATTCATAAAAAGTCCCGAGAAGAAACTAGGCCAATTACATGCCTCTCTGTTTTATAGACGGGGAGACTTAATCAAACGTGAGCAAGTTGATTACAGTCACACAGTGACGGCTAAACTGGCTTTTTTGACTACGTGGTGTTAACAATTCACGGTTGCCACTGCTCCCTTGGGACACACACTCTGCCTCGTGCCTCTGTATCTGATCACATCATCATGATTTAAAAAAAAAATTTTTAACATTTATTCTTGAGAGATAGAGAGAGACAGAGCATGAGCGCGGGAGGAGCAGAGAGAGAGAAGGAGACGCAGAATCCGAAGCAGGCTCCAGGCTCCGAGCCGTCAGCCCAGAGCCCGACGTGGGGCTCGAATCCACGGACCGTGAGATCGTGACCTGAGCTGAAGTCGGATGCTCAACCGACTGAGCCACCCCGGCGCCCCTCCTCATCATGATTTAGTGTATTGATGGAGCTTATTATTTTCCAGAACGTTTATTTTATTTTATTTTTTACTTTACAGTCTCACTCGTCCCTAGAACATTCTACGCCATTAGAGATGGTGGCATCCAGCAGACACTCAGGGAGTGGTGGCGGAGGAAGCGTGTGACTCAATCTCCGTGACCTTCAGGTTGACTTCCTAATGTGACAGTGGGGCTGTCGTCCTCGCCCCCAGGGGAGGGAAGCCTCTGCCCTCGCTGGTTCTTCACCGACCTCCAGCTGGCTCCTTCCAGCCTCCTTCTTCCCATCCTCTTCTCCACAATGGAGGCAAGGCTTCCCTCACGTGTGCCCCGGGGGCGCCTAGTGACGTCAGAAACACGGAAGTGCCTTGAAACATGGGCGATACGGATATCACGGAGCAGAGAGCGGTGGTGCCTTCCCTGAAGGAAATACTTACACAGGCACCACCATGCACACACACACACACACACACACACACACACACACACACACTGTTTTCTTTAACAAATTAACCAGGCAAGCTAGAACCGTGCAAAAAATATAAGGCAAGTCTAAGGTGACTCCTCCCTGGGAGCGAATTCCTTCGTTCTCCCAGTGAGTCTGGCTTCCTGTAGTTCTTTTCCTGCATATTAACCGGCTCCGGAGTGTCCACCGTTTTATTCCATCCGCCCTTTCTCCAATATCTGTTTTCTGCGCACCTTGTCTTTACAAGGTCAGGCTCCGTGGGTAATGTTTCCTTGCAGGCCCCGCCTTGCCCGGCCTGGGGCTGACCACAAGATGAATGCTCAGCGGCTGCTCCGGCCGGCCCTGAGGCATCAGGGATGTGAGCAAATGTGGGGGAGTATTTGCAAACGTGGCCACCTCACTGCCTCTACCCCTCGAACCCGGACTTGGCCTGAGACTCACTTCGGGGCAGTAAGGCATTGGTAAATGGCCTCCAGATACTTGAGGAGTACTTTCTATTAGTTCCCTCCTCCTCTTCCTGCCTTTGGATCCCCGCGAGCACCTTGGGAAGTGGGGCGGGCTAGATTCCGGGGGGAGGAGACCCCCGTGGGCTGCAGCTGGCGCTCGGAAACCTCCAGACCCCAAAGCCTAAAAACACCAAACGTGAGTAAGCTCAGGCTGTATCGTGCAGCCCCGTCCAGCCCAGCTTCCAGCTGCCTACAGGGATCACTTAAGTCAGGACGAGAAAGGAACCACCCAATGGACCAGGAAGTATGAGACATGATGGTTTGTGGTTGCAGCTGCTGAGAGTTGGGATGGTTAATTAGTCACTCACTGGTACAGACATCAGGTAACTCTTACCATGAGATACGGGAGACACTGACAGGTTAGGGCACCGGTCAACCCATTCTATCTGGAAAAAACTCTTGTTTATATACACTGACATGAAAAATTGGACCCAAGCGAATTTTAATAAAAGTGATCACACTCTTTCCATTCCCTACCCGCCCCCCCCGCCCCCGTAATGGAATATTTGTATTGAGAAAACCTATAATTCTTCTGTGAACAATGGAAGTTTCCACACTGAAGCAGCAGTGAAAAAAGAGCAGGGTGGTTTTAGTATCACTAAAAAAAACAACTACTTCTATCCCTACGAATCATTAACGGTGTCACATATGTGAATAAGGATACGTGATTTGTAAAGTATCAGCACATATATTAGCTCATTTGGTATCTTCCCAGCAAATCTGTGAGATGGACAGGACAGGTATTGTCCGTTTTATAAATAAGCGAAGTATAAAAAGAGTAACAGCGAAATAAGGAAATAATGAACAATACGCTGCCTTCTAATACCATCCCCTCACCATTCTGGTTCATCCACGACGAAGACCTGCTCGGAGACAGGACCACAGCCCTGGGGGCTCCGCTGCTGACCCCAGGGCTCCCCGTTCCCTGGATGTGAGGTCTCACTCTTTGGTCCTGAGGACCAAGTCAATTGTGCATCAATTACTTTGCAGGAAGGGCAGTTGTGTGTGGCTGAGTTCAACCAGAAAGAAGAGAATACCTGTTGGGGATAAGACGTCAACTTCTGCTCCTCGAGGAAGTGAAAGATGGACAGCCGATATGATGGTAATGGCTCTGGGTAAGTAAAATTTTGTGAAGGACTCCAAAACAGAGCCTTTCAGGTCCATCCTGGGCGTGGAAACCTGGTGCACTGCAAACTTCTTTTTCTCCAGGAGCGACCGGGACTGATGGAGCCACGTGGGCCACATCTCCAGGCGTAGAGGTGAGCCTCTGCGGGGCCGGGTGGAATGATCCATCGCCGAGTGTGGCATGCTACGAGTCCGAGGGGCAGGGAGGGGTGCTGCCTGAAGGTAGAAGCCAATGTCAGAGCTCTGGGAAGCACCAGACGCACGAGGGGGCCCACGGAAGACTCGGCGAAGCTTTTCGGAAGCGAGGCTGAAGTGCCCGGCGGCTAAGGCGAGGCAGAGCTGAGTGAGGGGAGGGGAGCGGGGCCCCGGATGCCTGCACCCCCTCCTCGCCCTGCAGGCGGGGGTAGCCCCTACCGGAACCGGTTTAGCCAGAGCCCTGATCCTGCAGGCGGTGTGGACAGAACCGGAGCCGCTCGTGGGACTTCACGCCCACCACGGACGCGAGGCTGAAGGCTCCGCAGTATTCATGGGGACAGAAAGCTTTCAGCCGGACTCCTTTTCCGAGGATGGGTGTTGTTGATTGTATTACACTCTTGATCATATTACACTGTTGCTTTTAAACGTTCCTCGTCAAGATGAATCATGGCTAAAGGAAGGGGACCGCGTTACGGACGACGTCGTGCGTGGAATCGCACTGCCCCTCCTCCAGAGGCCTGGGCAGAAGCAGAGGCAACCAGTAGGCTTGTCTGGGGCTGAAGATGTCTTCTTGCGGTCACGTGTGTCAGGGATGCTCCTGGACACGTAAGAAAGCACGCGATCTGCCACGCGGGCCATACCTCCCCGCACCGAAGGAGGGACACTTGCGTGTAACTCTAGCTATCTGGCAGATTGATAATGAAGATTCACTTACTGAACTCTTATCCACCTAAACTCGTGTTCAGAAAAGACATCTTGCAGCTGCCCAGAACCTGTCTTGAACGCTGCCTTATTTAGTCTCCCCTTACGGCCACGGACGTGTGCGGAAATGCACGGGAGGGTGATTGCCACGTGCCCGCTGTCCTGTCTGCTTCTGGACTCTCGGAGAATGCCAGAGCCCTGGACAGGCATAAACGCACACACCTGGAGTGTGTAACCGGGATGTACACGTGTGCCTTGTCTCGGGTTTTTCTTGCAGCTTCTTTCACCTGAACCTCTGATATCAAAGCATCCCCCGAAGATCCAAGAGCTGGGAAGTCTGGTTCTAAGATGGCAATAATGCAACCTGTCTCGCCCCGGCGCTGACACGTAATGTCCCGAAGCTTCACCGGAATGCCGACCCTCGTGGGGACCAGGAGGGAATGGGGCAGAATCCTGACTGTATGATTGTCACTGTTAGTCAGGGTCCTTCCTCAAAGGCCGGGCTTAGTTACTATTTCCAAGCCTTGGCTAACTCAACAAATGCCTCGAAGTGTAGACTGAGATCATAGGGGGTTGTGGAGCGTAAGCAAACAGAAATGCGTGGCCCAGAGCTTGGTGCATCGTCGTGATTCCTGATCAACGGAAGCTACTACATTTCTGTTGTTATGCCTGGGTCCTTGTGACATCTGGGTTGTAAGGTACCTGTCACTGAGAAGCAAAGGAAAACAGGAGGCAGAGAGGCACTTCCTGAAGGAATAGGCAGGAGCTGAGATGAGCTACAGAATGAAGAATGACCTACACAAATGGCAGGTGGGAGGGAGCTCATGCGGGTCGAACAGAAGTAGAAAACGAAAGAAAGAGGCTGTAGCGACAGCGGGGCGTGGTCAACCTGCATAGGGCGTGACACTGGAGGTAAGTGTTGAGTTGGGTCTAGATGCACAGAGAAGTCACGTCCCAGATAATCTCAGTACTTCCGGCTTGAGTGGCAGGAAGGGTGGTGAGGCTCGCAAGGAAGAGGTCATCACCCCTTCCTGCACATACTGTGGGGAAGAAGGATGCCATGTGACCGTCTTGGCCTCTTCCCCTACTGCCCCCCCATGCATTCCTCCCTGTGCAGAAATGACTTAGCCTTGACTGGTTGGTTGTAACAGGTTGGATCCTCTTTTTCTTAAATGGATAGAGTCACTCTGTTAGAACATCGAGCACTGAGGGCTTTGGACTCTTTTCTTCCATTTCCTTCTGAGTTAGTGGCCTTCCTGAATGATCTTGGAGACGGCCTGCCTCCGGATGTGAGTCTCTTCTGCAGACCTGCTCTTCCTACTGAGTTCATCCAGCTGGTCTTTGCAAGATGTGGATTTGACTCAGTGGAGGGGCATCAGGCAGGGAATTTTGGCAAACCCGTCTGGTCACAAGTTAACCAAATTTATAGATGTTACGTGTAAGAAATCCTCCCACCGCCTTCTAATTCCTGTGTCCATCTCTTATCTGGTTCCAAACCGGGCTGTGAACTGGGACTGGTAAACCTTCAAGATGTTGCATAGAACTTGGGGACAAATGAAGACAAGGAGGCAGCGTGACTCACGCATCTAGAACCATCCGGGAGACTTCAGTTTACGCTCACAACGAACTATTCATGGAAGGATCCAAGACTCTGGATTGAAGTAAGTCACAGACTTTGTAAGCAGTAGAGCAAGGTTTGAGTCTAGAGATTTGTGAGTGAAGTTTGAGCTTTTCCTCTAGACCCACTGCTGATTTGCAGTTCAATGTGGTAAATTTCATGTTTCTTGCTACTGGATATGAGGACAAGGAAGAAATAGTATCTACTTTTTACTTTGCAAAGCAATGCATTGTTCATATTCTAGAACCTTTACAAATACTCTTTCTGGATTATATTTATAGATCACAGGTGATTACCTGACCTGCATTTTCGGGATTTCATGAAATCATGTTTTAAGGACATCAGCATCAGTAGGTCTCAGTAACGAAAAGGAAGGCCCAACTGGAAATTCCAGAGTTGAATTTGTGCCAGGAACATGAAGGGTCTTCTACGGATCATTCAGCTTTTCTGCAAACTCAACTTCCTACAATCCATCCATCACAGGAAGATGTCGAGAGGATCAAAACCCTGTCAAATATAGTGAGTGTTGAGTAAGGCAAGCAGACGTTAACATGTAATAACAATGCCGGGCCTTGTGAGACTAACTCTCAAGGTTGTTTGGAAAATTACTTTTATTGTGAGTTAGACTTTTTCTTCTCGAGTTTGTCTCAGCTCCACGGGCTGTCCTTGGAGACAAGCATAGTAAGCGTGAATCATCAGTGCCTACATATTTAAACACATTTTTTTTAATGTTTACTTATTTTTGAGAGAGAAAGAGAGAGAGAGACAGAGTGCAAGCAGGGGAGGGGCAGAGAGTGAGGGAGACACAGAATCCGAAGCAGGCTCCGGGCTCCGAGCGGTCAGCACAGAGCCTGACGCGGGGCTCGAACTCACGGACCGTGAGATCATGACCTGAGCTGAAGTTGGATGCTTAACCAACTGAGCCACCCAGGCGCCCTGAATACTTGTAATATTCTATGTGTTCACCACACACGCTCCATTTCCTTCGACTTATTAGTGAGTAAACGTTCCTGTCATGTGTGGTTTACACCGTTGTTTACTACTGTTGTACCTGGTTATCCCACTGGCTTCCTATTTACATTTGTTTTCATATGGCAGCATTCCGTGGCCCCTAAGGAGGTTACAGAATGCAGAACTAGACTTAGTGGCACATGCCATCGAGTGAATTCTCTCGGTGACCACACTCAGGCTTGCGGCCAGCCCTGTGTGAGCAGGGCTGCTGACGCGAGGTTGCCTCCTTTTAAGTGACACTGACAAGGAGTGACGGACACCCATCGGAGAGACCTCCTCCCCGGTTAGGTTGTGGACGACTAGAAACCCCAAACGGCAACGCCACAAATTTGACACTAGACGTCACTGGAATCTTCTACACTTTGTTAAGTTTTCTCGTGAATATAATTTTATATGAGTAAACACCTCTTTTTTCCTTCCCACCTGACCTTCTTTATTTTTTGCTTTGCAACAGTGGGTTCCCCTTCCTCTGTCTTCCGTAACAACAGATTTTAAGTTATTGTCTTCTGGCCGTATTATTACTGGTTCTCAGGCTGAGTAGTGGAGAATCCCATTTACATACAACCCATTTTTTTTTAAGTTTATTTATCTATTTGGAGAGAGAGAGAGAGAGAGAGAAAGAGAGAGTGAGCAGGAGAGGGGCAGAGACAGAGGAGAGAGAATCCCAAGAGCGAGCAGGGGAGGGGCAGAGACAGAGGAGAGAGAATCCCAAGCCTCTGCATCATCACTGCAGGGCTGGATGAGGGGCTTGAACTCACTAACTGTGAGATCATGACCTGAGTCAAAACCGAGAGTCAGACACTTAACTGACTGAACCACCCAGGCTCCCCTACATACAGTCTTTTTGAAAGAGTTTCAATGTTGGGGCGCCCAGGTGGTTCAGTCGGTTGAGCATCCAACTTCAGCTCAGGTCGTGATCTCACGGTTCGTGGGTTCAAGCCCCGCGTCGGGCTCTGTGCTGCTAGCTCAGAGCCTAGAGCTTGCTTTGGTTCTGTGTCTCCTTCTCTCTCTGCCCCTCTCCCACTTGTGCTCTGTTTCTCTCTATCAAAAATAAATAAATGTAAAAAAAAAAAGAAGTTTCAGTGTAAGATAAAAAGTAAACCCACAATGAGCAGTCTTCTCCACACACCTCAAATGGAAAATGACCCTTCAATAGGTTTTCAATCACTTTTTTTCTATAGTATTTGCCCCATTTTAAAATAAAAAACAATTTTGCTTTTTTAAATAGTGTAATTGTGTTCTTTCATCAAGCTTTAACTTGATGAGGAAACTACACTATTCTGTTATAATAAATATATTACTGATTAATAATATGTTGAAATAAACTTTGAAACAGATTTCTTTATATAGAAAGTCCTCACAAGTGAAAAAATTTCAGTTCCTTTGCCAGTAGGAATTAACCTGAATTAGACTCAGGTACGTGGGCGTTTGAAATATGACTGAAGTGATATTGCAGGTTAGTGGGGAAAACATGATCTAGTCAATAAATTATGGTAAGACAAGTGATTACCTAAAAAGTAATCATAACATTGAACCTTTGTTTCACGCCATAATCGAAAATCAGTTCCACATGGACTCAAAAGCAAATTTTAGGAAAAAATGCAAGAACACTTTATGTATAACCTTGGAGCAGGGGAAATTTTCGTGAGTGAAATATATGAAGTCTACTTCATAAAGGAAGGAAGTCGAAAAATTCACACGTTAAAATTTGAGAATTTTTGTATTGAAAAATCGTGAAAAGCTAAGCTATGACTGAGAGCAGATATTTACAAGGGATGTAACTAAGGACATATTAGTGTGTCATTCTAGATAAATAACAATCCTGAAGTTGTTGTGGTTTGGGCCTTTGGTTTTTTTTTTTTAATTTTTAAAAATTTTTTAATGTTTATTTATTTTGAGAAACAGAGAGTAAGCAAGGGAGAGACAGAGAGGGAGACACAGAATCCAAAGCAGGCTCCAGGCTCTGAGCTGTCAGCACAGAGCCCGAAGTGGGGCTTGAACTCACAAACCGTGAGATCATGACCTGAGCTGAAGTCGGACGCTTAACCGACTGAGCCACCCAGGTGCCCCAAAGTTTATTTATTTTTGGGAAAGACAGACAGAGCATGAGTGGCGGAGGGACAGAGAGAGAGGGAGACACAAAATCCGAAGCAGGCTCCAGGCTCCGAGGCATCAGCACAGAGTCCGACATGGGGCTCGAACCCACGGGCTGTGAGATCATGACCTGAGCTGAAGTCGGAAACTCACCCGACTGAGTCACCCAGGTGCCCCTTGTTTTGTTTTGTTTTGATCACAAGCGGTCCAACAGAAAAAAGTTAACCAAAAGAACAAATAGGAATCTCAAACAGAAGAAAGTCCAAACGGCCCATAAAGTTATTAAAATGTCCCACTCTAGGACTAATCAATGAAATGCTAATTAAGAGCAGGATGGTAAACTTATATGCTGGTCAAAATTGGGAACATTGTGCAACCTGTCAGCCCCATGCAAAAGAATGAAATTAGGCCACTCTCTTCCTCCTACTCAAAAACTAATTCAAAATGAATCAAAGACTTGACTGTAAGACCTGAGTCCATAAATGCCTGGAAGAAAACAGTGATAAGCTCCTGTGATGTTGGTCTTTGCACTGAGTGTTTGGATAGGACTCTAAGATCTGAGCAACACAAGGAAAAGTAGGTAAGTGGGGCCACATCAAACTGAAAAGCCTTAGCACAGCAAAGGAAACCAACAAAATGAAAAAGCAACTTACTGCATGGGAGAAACTATTTGCAAGTTATATCTAATAAGGGGTTAATATCCATAATATATAAAGAATTTGTATAACTCAATAGCAAAAAAAAAAAAAAAAAAAAAAGATTAAAAAGTGGGCAGTGGACCTGAGCAGGTATTTTCCCAAAGAAGACGTCAAGATGGCCAACAGGTACATGATACGGTGTTTGACATCGCTAATCATCAGGGAACTGCAAATCAAAACCCCAATGAGCTGTCACCTCACATCTGTCAGGATGGCTATCATCCAAAAGACAAGAAACCAGTGTTGGCGAAGATGTGGAGAAAAAGGGCACCCTTGCGCATGGCTGGTGGGAATAGAAACTAGGCTGGCCACTATGGAAAACGGTATGGAGCTTCCTTAAAAAAATTAAAAACAGAACTGCCATATGATCCATTAATTCCCCTTCCGGATACGTATCCAAAGAGAATGAAAACACTGACTCGAAAAGATATCTGCACCCTCATGTTCACTGCAGCGCTATTTACAATAGCCAAGACATAGAAACAACCCAAGTGTCCATGGACGGATGAATCCACCAAAAAATGGTGGTACATATCCACACAAGGAGACCCTACTCAGTCACAACGAAATGAACTCTTGCCACTTGTGACGACGTGGTCGGACCTTGAAGGCATTTTGCTACGTGAATGAAATCAGATGGAGAAAGACCAATGGCGTGTATTCTCACATGCAGCCAAGCGGAGCCTGGGGATTCTCTAATGACGATACACGGATTGTGATATCCTGCCTACGATTCTGGAGCGGAACAGATCTGATTAAGTACGGACCTTCGTTAATGGCACCGTATTACTCGTCGCGCGTTCGTTGCGACAAGTGCATCATATACGATCACGAGAGGCTGATGTTTCCAGGGGAAACTGGGTATGAAGTATAAGGGAACTCCCTGTATTTACTTTTGAAATTACTCCACGTATTAAAAAATCGTTCTAAATGATCAAATGTATTATAAAAATAATCGTAAGAGAAACAGACTCCTGAATGTAACAAATGGAGATAAGAAATTTACACAAATGCTGCCCTGGTAGCTGATTAAAATACCCTCCTTGCCTGAATGACATTTTAATAAAAAAAAAAAATTCTATGGAAGATTCATAATAGCAATCGGCATCTTTCCTGAGAAATTCAACAGATGTGTCTTACTGGGAAGCATCTGAGGCCTTCTGGAGCCTGCAGAAATCCTCGTGTGTATTGACAGCGAGGGGGATGAAAATGAACACAGTAGAAAGTAACAGACGTGACGGGGTGGGTTTGATCAGACTCTGACTTCCGGAAGACATCCCAGATGACAGCCCGCTGTGCCGTGCAGGGTTTTCGCTCACAATGCCTCCTTACAAAAGTTACTGGATAGTTCTGGCCAAAAACGAAAGCAATCAGACCTGCTGCTAAACGGGGATCTTTATTCCATCCTTTTACCAAATTGTGTCCTCGCCTGCCTGCCTTCTCTCCTTCTCTCTCTCTGTCGTTGACACCACTGGGTTCCACACCACACAGAATCAAGGTAACATGGGCCAGAGGCCTGTCATCTACCTAGACCGTAAATGCGGAGAAGAAGCCGCGCAATGAGACTACAGAGTAAGGAAGGAAGTCTAGACCCAACAATCCCTCACTACTTGCCTCTTGCACTCGGGTGCAAGGCTGGGCCCAGAACCGTGTGGCAAACACAGAGTATTCGTATGGCTAATACTTTCCAGTTACAGCTCTCCATTTTTAGGAAAGCCACCTGACTTGATGACGATGATTAGTCCTAAAATCTTGAAAAGCCTCAACAAACTAAAGACAGAAACATTTTAAAGTGCATTCTGAAACTGAAGTTTCCAACACTAAATTAATCTGAATAGCACACACGTATGCGTGACTCCCCTCCAAAGTCACATTCAGAGAATTTTCAGATATAAACGAATGTGATCCTCACTGCTGGGCCAAGCACAAGTGACGGGTCTCCGCGTGATCCTCCCCTAGATCAAGTTCTGGGTACTAGAGGTCCTGGAATGTCTCGCCGTATTGACCCCGAGTTTCCACAAGGCCCTGGAGGGATCCAGGATCTTCTTCGTTGGTTCCAGAGACACATTGTGTGGTCGTTGTGTAGTCCCAGCGCCTGGGGATCACTGGGGGAGTGGTGTAGGTGGCATTGGGCTTGAGGGAATCCCCGCAAAGGCTCTGGAGGGAAGCAGGGGCACGGGGCTGGGAAGAGAAGGTCACGGCCAGTGGGTTTGCAGCCTCTGTTTGCACTTGCAGGGAAAATAACATTTTCAGAGAAGAGCTGACTTTTTGTTTTGAGACAGACAGAGAGAGAGAGAGGGAGAGCGAACGAGTGGGGAAGGGGAAGAGAGAGGGAGGGAGGGAGGGAGAGAGAGAGAGAAGACAGAGAGAGAATCCCAAGCAGGCTCCAAGCTGTCAGCCCAGAGCCTGACATGGGGTTCCATCCCATGAACCACGAGATCATGACCTGGACCGAAAGCAAGAGTTGGACGCTCAACCCACTGAGCCACCATGCCCCAAGAGTTGACTTTCAATCAACTAGTATCTGAAAGGTAAGTCCCCAGTAGAGGTTGAGGACTTGGGCTCAGCTAATGAGCAAGCAGGTGTTCCAGAAAGCCACGGTTGCTGAGGCAGGTGGCAAAGTCCGATCCAGCGTCATGCAAAGTGTGAGCTGAGGGCTCCAGGAACTGGGACTTGCTGGGCGTCTTGCATGATGGCGGTTACTGATTACAGGGGTGAGGCTTGACTGCAGTCAGCTAGGACTCTCCCGCCCGCAGGCATCCTGGATGCTCTTCTACTTTATTAGCTCCGTGCCTTTAGACGAGAAACTTCTCCTCCAGGGGCCTCAGCTTCTTCAGTGGTTTCCTGGGGATAATAGGCAGACAAGGCCACAGCCATCAGAAACAGAACTATGGCAATCTAGTTCATGATTTGGGAAAGTGACTTAACCTCGACGAACCCCAGTTTCCATGCTTATAAGACGGGATGCTAATCGTAATATTATCCATTTATAGCACCACCTTATGAGTTAAGTATTAGTCTGGGTAGCAAGTGCCTCTCAAAATGGTTAGCCCATGGCAGACACTCAATAAATGTTATTGACCCAGCCCTGACGCTGCGACATGTATCTTACACAGGGGCCTTCTCTCTTCTGTCTACACCTAACCCACGTCCCGTCGCCCCCTGATTTCCCTGGTTTATGCCACCCCCAATACACGATATTTCTCCTTCCCCGTGGTTTTTTAACTGCATTGTTAAAAATTTCAAGTGCATTGTTATGCATCTTGGCTTTGGGGCACGAAATTCTTCACACGATTGCAATGGGCTTATGTATTCATTTGACACGAACAAATGTTTCAGTCTAGCGGCCAATAATTAAACTGGTTTTCTTTAATTTCAGTATTTTCAATGAATCTTATGACTTTCTTCAAAAAGAAACAAAAAGGAATTGACGGCCTTTCCCTTGACCTTTTCCGGAAAAAAAAAAAAAAAAAAAAAAAAAAAAAAAACAACCTTCTGCCTCCATAATAGTTGGAGGAAAAAGCTTCTTAATATCACCATGAATTATTTAACTGAGGAATTACCATCACAGGCACAGCAGGAAAAATTGTCCATAAACCTCCCAAAGATGCGAGTGCCCTACCACCCACTCACTGTCGTCATGAATTTTAATGAGTTCAGGGAGTGAGCCGTCTGGCGTGGGAAGGGCATGTCTGTGTTTCCGACCCACAGGGAAGGCATGGGGAGTTTTACTCATGCCCCTAATCCATACCGGAGGCTCAATCAATACCAGCGGACCCCTCATCACCATTAATTGATCCGGAGAAAAGTCTCCCTGCTTCCAGTTGCGTAAGGAAACAGCCAGGATCTACATGCGGGGAGGGGAGGGGAGGGGCGGTTAGCAAGGTTATAACTTCTTGGATCAGGGACGTTGAGGAATGTAACTACAAGCACGTGACCTTGGAAAACCCACCGTCACTGAAGAGCGTTAAGGTGATGGTCGCCCTCCGTGCTGCTGTCCAGCTTCTCTCACGAGCATCATGGGTGCAGACGGGGCTTCGGGGAAGGAAGCGAGCGGTGCTCGGTGGGTCCCTGGGGACCAGCGGGGAGCGCTGGCTCCCCGACCGCCACACACATCAGGGGAGGTCAGGCGCATCGCAGAGCCAGCCTGGCGCCCTGCGTACTTTATCCGTGGAAAAGTAGAGTCACAACACCTCTCCTGCTCATCCTCCAGAACCGCCGAGAGCAAAACCAGGAAAACAAATGAGCGCTCACGAAATGGGAAGCGCTCTGTCCTATGAGGCGGAGGGAGGTTTACGGAGAACGGTGGAGAAGTTCCCAGGGCCCCCAGGACGCATCTTTGGGGTGTTGCGTCACCGCCACCACCGTCATCATCACCACCGTCGTCTTCAATGCATGTGCAAGACTGAAAATATACAAGCTGAAAAAGGTCAGGTGTCTTGTTACAACCCAGCCAGTAAAGGAAGGAGCTGAGATCCAAAACCAGGTCCATCTAAACGCAACTCGCGATCGCGCCACATCTGTCGCTCCAACGGGCTGTGTGGTCGGAAAGCAAGTGGAGGTCTGGAGTGATAAGACCTGAGTCAATGTTTCATTAGCAGAATTGGGGTGCACACACTGCTCCTGAGATGCACAATGCCCCAGTCCGCTAGATATTTTATGTCCTTGGACCGATTAAGCACTAGGATGCTGTGCCGAAAGGGTTCTATTTCTAGATTCCATTTTCCTAAGAGACTTAGCAAACCTCTCTGGGCCTCGGTCTTCAGAGCCATGGGGACAAACCAACAAAAATCTGTCGGCAGTCTTGGGGGCTGGGCTGTTCTTTACACGGTCGACACATCACCTTTTGAATCCCCCCCGGTGACCTCGCAGGTAATTAACTCTTGTGATATGGACAAGACAGGTGAGGGGCAGAAATGTGAAATGATTTTCTTGTAATCACAAATTAGTCTGTGGTGATGATGGCAGAGTTCACATCACATGATAGATAAAGCCCCCTATAACTCTAAAAAATACATGTTTTCCATTTTTCCCCCAAAAGAAAATGAAAAGCTTAAAATTAAAAAAAAATCGTATTGTGATAGTTTCAAATGGCTCTTCTCAAGTATTTATGTTTGAGAGTATTTGTGACTGTAGTCAAGCTAGCATCCTGCTGGTAGAAATTGGAAAAGGGTTCTAGAAAGAATTTAGTATTATTTAGCGTTTAGAACTTTACATGCTCAGATGTTGTCACTTCTTCAGAGGTAGATATCATTATAGTTATCAGAAAAATAATATTAAAAGTCAAAACAATTTGAAAGCCCAAAAGGTTGATTGAATACAACGTCGCTTGTAAAACGCAATGCACAGAGTTGTACCTTTAGTATAAGATGAATGACAGTAAGATATATCTTAATATGAGCAGAAGAAAAAAAGACTCTGGAACCACACCAAAGTTTTAAGAGTTGTTCGTTCTTTTCCCCGAAAAGTGGGATTATGGAATTTAAATTTTTTCTGTCTCTTTTTTTAATGTCCAAATTTTATTTTGTATTTTTATGATAAGAAAATAGCTTATTTTAAAACAAGAATAAAATGCATGGAGTGAGAATATAATTATTTAACATTTATTAGATTAGAATGTTCTCGTAAGCCTTGATGGCACCTACTGGTGTTCTGAATCCGTGCCTTGAACAGACCGCAGTGGAAGGTCTGGTTCTGACAGCATCCACGGGGCGGGGAGGGGAGGCCACCCAGCGGTGTCAGAAATTCGGGAATCACAATGAATACCTGTGTCTGTAAACGTGGACGATTACATGGTCTCCTTTACTTTATTACCTTCTGCTCTGATTCTGGCTTATCTCCCATTAGGGATTACCGTGGATAAAAGACCCTGATTCTTGTTTTCCAAGTATTTGTGTGACCTTTCTGGCTGCCCCAAGCGTGCCCGGGTTCCCCGGCATTGAGAACTCCTCTGGGGGCCTTGCTCTGTTCAGGGGTGGGCTTGGGGAGGTCCAGCGCAGAGGGGAGGACAGCCCAGGGAGGTGAGTCCAGGGAGAGAGCTGTCCTCCCTGGCCCACTGGCCATCCGTAGGGAAGGAGGGAGCCTTCCTGGGCCCTGTAGTTGCCCATGGACATTGGCCCTGGGGAGACACCTCTTTCGAGGTCTATCTGTATTTTGACCCGAACGACCGCAAAACCGCCCTTCGTGTTTTGAATAACTATGGTGACAAGTCCCACAATTCCGTTTTCCACCCTTTTCTGTGTGTGTATGGACACATGCATATGTCTATCCCTACAATTCAAATACCACGTCAAAAAAAGTAGCCGAAAGATCCTAAGACATCCAAACCCTGCCCCCGCGTAGGCATGGCCTTGTGTACAGAACGTGGCCAGTTTAAATAAGTGACATTACTTCGAGGCTAGAGGCGGAAGGACAGACATGGGATAATTCTTACTGTAGCCTTACAATTTCTTTGTAGTCATAAACGTCCAAGGATAAAAGAGGATAAAGAATTCTGCCTGGCTGAGGGATGCTGTCTCATTTTCAATATGTTTAATGGACCATTTGGGTAACAGCCTGAAAGATGTCACTGCAACTGAACGTGTGACCAGTGACAGGGCCTTGGTCTTTTTCTGTCATTGTGATTAGAGTCGAAATCTACCACTGTTCAGCATTGTTGCTGGCTTCCTCACCCACGGAGCACTCCTGATCCCTCACAGCTCCTAAGTCCCACTAAGTACACCTAGTGCGAGCCTTTGCCCTCTGTAACGAGGAAATTCCTGAAACGCAAGAAACGGTATTCAGAAGTCCCTCTAATTTCTAAAGGCTGTTAATAAAACGCATTGAGCAGGCAGAACAGGCAATACATTTGAGCATTTCAAAAATAGCAAAGCATTAGTAGAACAAATTCTATATTTGGGATCTGGGGGCAAAGTGTAGAATTTTGTGTGAACCTCGGTGACCCAGACTCTTCTGCCGAAGTTTCCCTTTGTGTGTGTTTCTGTGTTGCATTTAGAAATACTAAGGCTCGTGGACAATGTGTGTCAGCTTCGTATCTGTATTGATTTTTTATTCTTTGTGAATTGAATGTGAATATAAATAAAGCCTTGACCTTCATATTAAGAGCCCTACCAAAAGCTTCTTTTGTTTGCAAAGGATATCGCTAGCTTCCCCTATATGAAGGTCCAGCATGAGTAGAACATAAAAAAAAGCCCACCATTTTCTGTCAGGAATTCAGAAAAACCTTTCATTTCTCTTTCTTTAAATATAAACCCTATATAACTTCTGTCAAAAGCGGAGAAAAGCCCAGTGGGTACCTGAGCTATGGCAATATTTCCCCAGCCAAGAATATGAATGTGCATTCATAAGCATTACGCCCTGTGACGGGTGGGGGAGGGGAGCGTCTGGAGGAAAGATCAGAGCCTCATTTTGACCACATCAGTAGCAATGCCAGAACCTTGATATTGATTTTTTTATTGTTACTATTTTTTTTCTTTTTGCATAATAACCTCTAATTGGACACAACTCGGAATGAAATCAGCACGACAGGTTGAAAGTAGGGAGGTAGAGAAAGAGGAACGAGAGAGAGGGAGGGAGGAAGGAAGGGAAGAACAGATTGAAAGCCAAGGTCTGAACAGCAGAAACAGTGGAAATATTTCAACTAGTATTTTATAGACTCTCATTCCTGTTCAACCACAAATATACAAACAGGGTATTCACTCGACCGGACTTAAAGAGACTGGGAGGTGGGTGCTCAAAAGATCTTCATTGTTTGGGAAAAACTTACTGTTTTTATTTAAAGTTTTTAGGAAAATCTGAATTGCATTCAAAACCAGAAACAGAGCTCGAGAGGCCCGATAATTGATTAGTGGCAATGAAAATGGTGCCTGAAGCCAGGCAGCCCAGCCCAGCCCAGACCCTGGCTTTGTACTTCCTGCTGTGCACAGGGCTGAGTCCTAAGGTGCCTCTGGCTTCTCATCAGACAATACACGCATCATTCAGATTAAATTACGCTGCACAAGGAAAACGCTGAGAATACTGCCTGACTCATCAGTGCTCAGTAAATATTAGCTGTGATTATCACTGTTCAGTTATCAAGAAAAATCCAGAAGTTCAATGAAACCTCACTGACTCCTGGGGATATGGAGGGAAGTCCGGAAGAGTAAGAATTCTGAGATGGAGGACTGTGATTGTATATTGTTATACGCATATGTATAAATTATGTATTTCTTAGCATATTACATAGGATCGTAGGATTATATTTATACAATTTATTTCTATGAATTTATTTGTATTTAGAACATATATTCACTTACATATTTATATAATTGGATTTGCAAGTATATTATGAATATGTATACTTAAAATATCCATTTGTATTTCATAACCTGGAGTGACAGATAGCATGTAACCTACCACACGAAGCTAATTTAAGGAGTATGTAAAAAATACGGATGCGGTGGAAGTTCCAAAAATTCTTCGGGATGATTTTTCAAACAATTAATTATTTCTTAATCATTTTCAATGTGGTGATAAATTCACCTGAGCGTGGCTTGGGAACAGTTTCAACAGCTAGTGGAAACATGGTCTCAAGTTCCAAATGACTGGAGACTTCATAAATCCAGCCTTCTTTCCACATTAGCTGCGGGCTAAAGGCAGTGAAATCCTAGCTGAGGGTTACAGGCTGGAAGTAAGAGTTAACGCCCGGACAAAGACTGCGCATTGGGCTGGGCCAGTGCTGATGGCTCAGAGTGAGAATCTAGAGTTCAGGTATTTGGTTTCCCTCCTCTCCTCGTCCTGTCTGTCCCTCAGCTCCATCTCTCCTCTGGTTCTCCCTTCCTTTTTCCTTCCCTCTTTTCTTCCATCCACTCTTTCCAAAATGTAAATTGGTTGTTACACGCTTTGGGAAAAGAGAGAAGTCTTCGTAGAGGAGGTGGCATCTGACCTGGGTTTATATTATCAGAATATATTGTCATTTAAGGGAAATCCCACCGTAAACTCCACAGTTTAAGAGGCCAGTAAGAAAAAAAAAAAGAGAGAAAAAGATCCTTCCAGTTAAATTCTAACACACTTTCAGTTTACAACGCATTTCAAATTCAGGAATCTTGGAATGTAAACAAACAAAAAACGTTAGAATCCATGAATTTCTGTGGGAGAACTTGGTCTGTCAAAGCTAGGAAGAAAGGGTAGCCTCATTTCTCAAAACTGCTGCCAGGATGATTTTCTAGCACAGTCCCCACTCAGACCGCCTGAAGATAGTTCTGCACGGAAGCGAACTGTATAACAATTGTCTATTTGCATGCCTGTGTCCTCTGTTAGCCTGTAAGTAGTTTGGCAGAAAGTTGTACTATATTATTGCTTTTACTATGGGCTCCTGGGATAGAGAAAGAACCTTGGCATAGAACAAAAAAAAATGTTGTCAATTGTTTATTTAGATAGATCAAAAAATACGGTTTATTGCCTACTGAATGCTGAAACAACAAGAAAAAGTTTAAGAAGTATCAAAACTTGTGACTTTGGACTTGCACTTATGGCCAGGATGCCAGAGCAGGAATTAGACTCACTCTCTGATATAAAAAATAACCAGAAGTGGAGGTTGTTTTTGACCCAAGGCCTTTCAGGACACCGTGCATCAGGTGGAGAAGGTCGGGGATCCCCAAGAGGCGGGAAACAGATTCTGTGAGCCCTAGGATCGCCGGACATAGAGTCTGGACAGATTTTCAGGGCTGGGTTCAGGGAGGGGAAGCCAGGCAGAGCGCCCCAGGCTCCCCGAGGCGAGGGGACAAGGCTGAGGGTCCGGGACACTAAGCAGCTCAGATTCTCAGGGCTGAGTGTTGGGTGGGAGAACGCTCTACCGAGCAGCCCCAGAATCTGCCAGAATCTGCAGAAGGTCCTTCATTTACATAAATAGTGCCTGCCCCCCCAGCTACAGTCCCCTCAAGATTCACAGAGCACGGGGTAACGTAGACAGAGAGCGTTGCCTCAAGTGGGGAATACTTTTTCTACTCAGGGTATGGCTCTGTCCTCACATAACGATCATAGAAACGATTCACCCAAATTTTATATTAAAAATAAAAGAAACCAAAATTTTGGAAGACAGGTCTAATTTGGTAAACCCATATTACCAGATTCAAGACGTATTAAAAAGCTGGAGGAGTTGAGGCAAGGTGGTGTTGGAAAAACAGATGATGCATAGATCAGTGGAAAAGAACAGAGCCCAGAAACCAGTCCAAACGTACATGAACAATTTATTTTTGACAAAGCTTCAACCCTAACTCCATGGAGGATGGTCTCTTCAACAACTGAGTGCTGAATGATTGGACTTTACAGGTAAAAATAGAAAAACAGCAAACCATCCCTAAACCTCTGTCGCTCCATAAATTAAAACGGACCCTAAATAGGTTCTAGACTTAAATGCAAAGCATAAAACCACAACACTTCTCAAAGAACACATAGACTTTGGGTCGGACAGAAGTTTCTTAGATATGTCATGAAAAGCTTAACACATGAAATAATACATTAGTTAAAAAGTCCTGCTTTTGAAAGACAGTGTTAAGAGAATAAAAAGATAAGACACAGTCTGGGAGAGAACATTGAAAAGCATGTATTGAAAAAAAAGTCTGTATCTGTAATATGTAAAGGTCGGTCAAAAATCAATAATAAGATAAAATCAATCAATAAGAAGACCAAAACCCCATTTTAAAAATAGTCAAAAAGTGGGGCGCCTGGGTGGCTCAGTCAGTTAAGCGTCTGACTTTTGCTCAGGTCATGATCTCATGGTTCCTGGGTTCGAGCCCCGCGTCGGGCTCTGTGCTCACAGCTCGGAGCCTGGAACCTGCTTCCGATTCTGTGTCTCCCTCTCTCTCTGCCCCTCCCCTGATCACCCTCTGTCTCACTCTGTCTCTCAAAAAAAAAAAAGAAAAAAAAAACAGTTAAAAATAGTCCAAAAGACTCGTACAGAAACTTCACCAGAGAAGGTTACTAATGCAGAAAAGCACATGAGAAGGTGCTCAATGTCTATAGTCATTAGAGAAATACACATGAAAGTACATGAGACATCATCACACTTATTCTTCCTGTTTATGTACTTTTCAGTTACTCACAGTGATGTTTTCTTGAGCCCCTCAACAATTTTCATTACATTTATTCCCGAGTATTTCATAATTTTTATTAATTTTGTTTCCCATTGTTACTGCTAGTATATAGAATAAGTTCTACAAATGTTGTAATGGTATAGAGCCAACTGCCTCATTACTCGAACATGCGTTGTCTTATCTTGGACCTACATACGTACGAAACCTACATCACGGTGTTATAAGTTTTGATTTTAAGTAGGTATGTCATTGTATACAAATTTATTTCAGTATGATATTTAAAGCACGCAGTATGATGTCATCTGCATGCACTTTTAAATCAGCAACATGATCCATCATTTCCAGATGGAAACTGAATATTTCCATCATACCCCAAATAGTCCTTTGCCTCTTTCCAGCCTACACCTTCCTCTAAACACCTTCAGGAGACCACTGTCTCTATTTGCTGTCACAATACATGAGGTTGCAGATTTCTAGAATACCAAATAAATGTCATCTTTTTCTTCGTTTGTTTGTTCTGGTTTCTTTCGCCTAGCATAGTAATTTTAAGGTTTATCCTTGTCCGTAGGTGCATCATGACTTCATTTATTTCCTGAATAGCATTCTATGCAATATGTAATATGTATGTTCTATGTAATATGATATATATATATATATGCTATGTAATATATATGTATATATATATAGACTATTTTTGGTTATGCATTTGGCTGTTTATGGACGTTGGGGTTATTCCACTGTGACTGTTCAAACAAAGCTGCTCTGCACATTTGTGTATCGTCTTTGTGGAGGCGAGTGTTGCTAATTCTGTTGGGGAATTGCCAGTATGTATCGTGCATTGTGTTTCGATTTTTAAGGAAATGGTAAACTCTTCTCCAGACTGGCTGAGGAAGGTTTCAGGCTATAATTGTTGGGAATGAGAGGTCAGTGTTCAGTATAACTGAAATATAATGTATAAATTCACTACAATGTAATTCCTTTGCTGAGAATCTATATTTCAATTCCAGCTTACTTGAATGACTCCTTTTTGACCCAGGGGTCCTACAATATCACTATAATTTTTGAAAAAAAAAATTTTGGGAATATGTTGGCTATCTTAACTCTGAAGATTGCTATCTTTCATCAGTTCTTAAAATAGTCAGGTTTTCGCTCAGTATTTCCTTTTGCTCCTTCTGGGCATTTTTTCCCTCAGTTGCTGCTACCAGATCTAATTTAGGTTTTCTCACTGTAAACTCAATCTCATTTGATCTGTTAATTTTTTTTTTTTGCTGTAATTCTCAACTTAGCATTTTTTTTTTTGCAATTTCTTTTGATCTATAATTTCTTCCAATCTATCTTTCTGTTTGCTAATTCTCTTTTCAGTGGGGTCTAATCTCATGTTTGACTTTCTCATTTGTATCTAATGCCAATTATTACATATTTTCAGATTCTGTTTGGTCGCTTCTTGAAATCTTGTGAGTCATTCTTGCTAGTTTCTTAGGGTTTTTATCAGTTTTTCAAAACAATTTTCTTCACCGAATTACATATACTTATTTTATATTCTACATATGACGATTCTGATATCTATTTATGTAGCACTAATTGTGTTATTTCTCCTTTCTGATGGCCTTCTCTTTCCAGAGATAGGTAAGGACTCTTGACTGCAAGCCCATGTTCTTTGAGATTTTATCTGTGAGGCATCTTTGAATTGTGGTAAGTACTTCTTCCTGGAGAGGGCATTTGGTGTGCCCTGTAAGGTGACTGGAGGCTCCACATCTCACTTTGTCCTCACATCTCCAATGAGTGTCCAGCAAAACTACTGTCATCCAGGACAGGCGGAAACTTCCGGAACCAATGTCAGAGCCGGGGCTGGCGAGCTGCCCAGCTGAAAGCTTTCTTGGCACTCTTGAATCTCCAGTCCAAACACTTGACTTTTCAGCTGCATGTTCATGTGTAAAATATAAACATAAATTATTTTCTAGGACTGTTTCCCTGACTGTGTTGCGAGAGAAGAAAATCCTTATTTATTAAGCCAATAAAATATTAAGTAAGTGGTTGAATGGTCTAGACCCTAGACTGCAATAAGCTTTCTCATGCTTTGGGCCTCTTGATAATACCTTCTCACTATGGCAATGGAGATCGCTTGGCCGGTGGGACCTTAAGTAGGGGAGTATACACCTCTGCACGTACACTATGGCATATCCAAAATTATTTCACTGCAGTAGAGCCCATTAAGAGAGACAGTATGAAGAGATTACAGGTTGTTCTTGAACAACTATTGAATGAATGGCTATGGGACAACCTTGAACTATTACAAACAGGTTGTTATGGACTGAATGCCTGTGTCCCCCATAATTCATATATTGAATCCTTAACCTCATCAGAATGGTATTTGGAGGCTTGGCCTTGAGAAGCGACCAGTATTACTGAGCTGCTGAAGGAGGGGCCCTCATGACTGAGTGAGTGTCCTTATAAGAGAAGGACGAGACACCAGAGCTCTCTTTCTCTGCCAAGCAAGGATAGAGAGAAAAAGCAGCCATCTGCAAGATAGGGAGAGGGTCCTCAGACCAGAACCCAACTGTGAGAACACTTCGATCTCTGACTTCCAGTTTCTGGAAACATGAGACAATAAATTTCTGCTGTGTAAGCTCCTCGGTCCGTGGTGTTTCTTGTAACAGCTCAAGCAGACTCATTCACCAGTGAAAGCTCACAGGTATGTAACCAAGAAATATTAGTGGAGGGTCAAAAGGTGCCATGTTGCAGAGGAAGATACCGACATCATCGTCAAGAGAGCTGTGTCCCCCACTGCCCAGCGTCCACCTGGCCCCGCGAGCGGGGAGGCCCCTTCCCTTTCCAGCTCCCAAATTCTCTACCACAGAAATTGTTGAGCAATCTTGACTCCCAATTCCCTTCCCTCTCCGATACTTCATGATACCAAGAGAAAAAAAAATCCTGCACAACATACTTCTATTTGACAGTTACATTGCTTTGATTTATTATTTATCATGGGAACTTTGAACATTCTTTTCCAGACAGGTCGTTGATATCATGTCAGAAAGGTAGGGTTAAGGTTAAACGGCCTAACACAGAAGAAAAAGTCAGACTCAGAAGGGAGGGAACAAACTCCTGACGGATCCTGTCCTGCTTAGCCTGAGACTGAAGCACACCAGTCAATGTGTCTGGTGACCACGCCAGACAATGGTAAAGCAGCAGACGGCTCATAAAAGCATCAAACAGCCTGTTACAGATCAAGAGAAGGAAATCCCTTGTGGTTTCTAAGCCGCTCCTGTCTCCTGTCCATTGTCGCAGACGGGGACAAGGCACTCGTTGCAGATGTGCTCAAGTCCAGCCATGAAAACAGGGCATGAGGCGGCCCGGGCTTTCAGTGGACGTGCTCAGAAAGCAGATGGTGTGGGATGTTGACACCTTGTTCCGTGTCTTCTCGTGTGTAATATGAAAGAATCTGTTGACTTCAGATGAGTTCTAAGTTACACCTGCATTTTAATACAGAGTTCACTCTAGGTTGATACGGGATCCCAGGTGGACTCATTGCTCAGGTTGGCCCAGTTCTCTGGCAGTGGAACCTGGGCTCCTGTCAAGGTCTGGGAAGACTCAGTGCGGTGTGCATGTGAAATCTCTGGGTGGCCTTTAATTATGGGACCCGATCGCTGGGTAGGTAGTGATCGGCTGGAGTTTAAAATTGGCAACACACAATTAGGCCATGAAGACTGTGACCACTAGCTCTCCAACTCTCCATATTCGATTTCACTCCTACTAAGTTAGCGGTGTTATGATTTACCAGGTCACTGAGGAGCCTATGTGTAGTCCTAAGACATACACAAACCGCCAACGTTTCAGCCCTGTTTGCTCTCAGGTGATTATTGTCTCATTTTACAGAGCAGAAAAAGAAGTACAGTGTGATGTAACTATGTTAAGAAAAACAAATAAACCATGCGTTTGTAGTCAGACTACCTGGGATTGGAACCCGATTTTAATCACCGGCTAAGTGATCTAGAAAAACTACTTACCATCTGTGATATTACTGTTATATAACGGAGATAATGACACTGATATTTTAAGTTAATGTTAGTGTAAATACCATGCAAGGCACCAGAGACAATCAGATATTCACATACGTTCTCTCATTAGTTCGTTTGTTAGTTACCCCTACCTGCCATAATTCTTCGTCACAAATAATAACAACACCTAGTGGATTGACACAATACACATTTGTTGAGCTCAGGAGTCTGTGCATCAGAGATGTTGACCAGGCTCTTCTGGAGGGTTCTCCTGATCTTGACGGGGCTCAGTCATACGTCTGGTAATCATCAGGGTGTTAACTCATCTACAACACCCTCATCTGAGATGACTATGAAATATGACCCCATCCTACCCATCTCTCACCACCAGCTGGTGACCCCAAGCTTCTTCCACAAGACCAAGCAGGAGGAAAGGCAAAGTCCTCATGGCCCAAATGTATAACTGGCACATGGTCACTGCCACTGCATTATACTGGCCAAAGCGTGTCCTATGACCTCCCAGAGTCACAGAGTCTGGAAAGAGATTCAACTCTATTGTGAGAGAAGCACAAGGCTAAATAGCATAGAGGATGGAAAGAGGGAGGGGCGATGTGCGGAGGCCATGAACACAATGCATCTTCCTCCGCCTTTACTCTGGGCTCTCTTGCGACTTAGGTTTGAAAACGCTGCTTCTCGTAGTCATTCAGCTACAGGAGCCGTTTCGGTTTGTCCATTATACCATCTGTCTACGAGGATGCAGGCACTTTGAGGGAAAGCAATTGATTGTAAAATAACACGCAAGAATTCAAGCTTTCTGACAATCTCGGTACGCTACGAAAGCAGAGAAGATCATGCAAGCCCCAGAATTCGCAAAGCCTCTAAACCGTGTACATTCATTTATTATTTATTTATTTATTTCAGAAGACACAGGTATTTCCTTCAGTCTTTGATGGCCCAGTGGCCTCTTCTGATGTTCTTTTATGAGCAAGATGTGCGGTGACTCCTGGGCATAGTGTGAGGATGGCAGCTACAAATTCCCGTCCAGTCAAGTGAATGTTGGCTGCCCTCGTCTCTCTGCTCGCCCGTCTGCACGACCTTCTCCAGCCTAATAGCAGCTACTCCTCTCCTGACCAGAATTGGGTGTGCATAAGCCCCCCCTCTCTGTAACCCTCTTTAGGAATATAGGACAATGTTTCTTGCCTTATTTAGCCTGTAAATGCTCCCCAGCTCTATGTCTGCCATTGATACCCAAATTCCGCTGCCGCTTTCTACCCTTTAGTACGCGCTCTCTCATTTCCACTCACGCCGTCCTGCTCTGCCCGAAGGCAGGTTGTTATCCACTAACTAGCACCTGGCAGGTGTGAGGGCTTGCCCTGCATGTACCACAGTATTTTCTTCGACTTCCTTTGCTCACACCATGCTCACTCCTGTGGTGTTCAAGTAGTCATTCTAGCACTCTTTCCCTCATTTTTCCTTTCCTACTTCTGCTCTTCTTACTTCTATTCTAGAATGTGTGCCTTGTAGAAGAGTCACAGAGAGAAGGAGTCTAGAGGGGCCTGAACAGCAGACACATGACTCAGCATCTTTCTATTCCTAGAAACTTTGGTTTATCTTCAGGTAGGAGAGGCTTTGCCGAACACTTGTCTCCATCCTTCTGCGTTAAAACGCCACCTAATTTAATGATGGGGTTAAGGCTCCTTTTAACAGCTACTGAGAAATAATTAATATGTCATACGATTCAAATACTTAAATTGTACAATTAGATTGTTTCCAGCATATTTATAAATATGTGCAACCATCACCAGAAAATTTAAAACATTGTCATGACCTCACGAAGGAACTTTATATCCTTTAGTTAATTCCCTTTCTACCCTCCCACCCAGACAACCCAGGCAGAAAACCAAACCACTCATCTATTTCCTGTCAGTATAAATTTCAAAGGGAATAAGCTTTAAAGACCACTGATAGGGAAACACATAATTTAAGATATGCTTGAAATTCCTTTGAATTGTCCTTCAAATATAATTCAGATAGACACATTGATATGCCAAGTTGGACAACAGCATAGCATTTCTCAATAAAGTCAACATAGCCAAATTTGGCTCTAGGATCAGAAAAGACAGCTGCTTATTCAAGTGGCTCTTAAATGAGCTAGTTGGCTTGTGTTTGGGGATCACGATCTTAAAAATAAATGATGTTATACAGTAGAACCTCAACTCGGAAAGATACACAGACACGGGGAGGCGCTGGGGAGAGGAGACTCAGGGCTCCTGTGTGCTCCCTTTAGGGTGTCCCATAGTCAATGCAATGCCAGGAACACTATCATTAGTGTCTGTCTCTCTCTCCCGCTCTCTCCCTCCTTGCTTTCCACATTCACCTAGCATGAAAGATCTTCAGTTAATTGCATAATATGTAAGATGGCTCCATCTTAGTTGATCCATCTAAGAAGAGTTTGAACCCAAAGTTGATCCATCTAAGACGAGTTTGAACCCAAGCCAAGCACATCAGACCCCTTCACCTGACCTTTCTGAATTGACAAAGATGAGTTGGGAGAAGCAGACTCAACTGATGACAGAGCTTTGAGACACGAGGGGTGTGAGCTGCTAACATTGACCTTTTCCAATACGGTAATGAAGCTATCGCAAGAAATGGGGCTCTCCTGGAAAAAGAACTAGGAATGAGAGATGGAGAACAGGATCTGGTGACACTGGAGTCCTCAATCCATTTATCCCTGGTCCTATGCAGGACATTTTTTCTTCCCTCAGTTTGGTTGATGGGAATCAGTGCAACTCCTCTATTTTCCTGGAGCTCAAGTTGGGTTCTGAAGCTTGTATGCCACCCAAAAGTCTTCACTCATACAATTGTGATTTACATATTGTCAATAGCTCCTTCATAAGCAGATGGAGAACGTTGTGTCGAGATACAATGAGATTTTTCAAAAGGTCGGGGATTCATTGCCGAAAGTCAAGATCACACCTTAAAGACAAAACCAACAGTGGTTTTATTGCAACTGATTGCTTCGCTCTGAAAGGAGTTCTTAAGATTGTGTAGAGTGGGGTAAATATGTATGTCATGTTTAAGGTTCTGATCCAGAGAGGAAGGTCCTAGGGACGTAAAAATAAATATAGCTGATTTTTGTCCTCCAAGAGCTCACAGTTAAGGAGTGATAATACGTGTGCAAACAGAATTTTTAAAGCAATGTGATCAATGAAATATTTAACATCATTTAAAACTCTACATCCTACTGGCACATAATGTTTTGGCAAAATTTGCTTCCTTACCTTGCATTGAAAGACAAAGGATATTTACTTTGTTATGTTGTACAAATATGTGATTATAATTGTGAATATATTTTTAAAGACTACATCTCTGTGCCCCACACGTACTCTCTTACCAAGAGTGTCTTTTCTCTGAGGTCCAGGTCTTGGTGCCTGGGCTTTGGTCAGCTGAGGGGTCACTGCTGGTTAACACACACATTTGATAGGTCTGCTTTTAAATTCCATTAACCAGCAGAAAGACCTTGGATAAGCTATTTCCTCTTGGTGTCCCGTTTTATTTAAAAATCATGGATACTAAGATGACAATGCCTAGCACATGGACGGGCTGAGAAGACTGTCGGCCATATTGTGTGGCATCTAAGCGTTAGCCTCCAGAGGTCCCCAAATTTCCCAGCATTTCAGAGTTCCTGTCATCTTTAATACTTAAATGACAGTGGCCTAGGTGCCTAACCCATGAAGAGTGAGAACCAAGTAATCTATTTGGTGTTGTCTCATCTCCTCACCGTTTAGGCTGCGCTCTACGATTTGACTTTCCCACCCCAACGGGGCCCTGCACGTGTTTCGGTGGTTGCAAGACTTGATGTCTGCGTGCTCCCCCCGCCCTCTCTGTGTGAGTAGAAGGGAGAAGAAGTATGGCAGTCTGGCCTTTCCCAGAGTGGGACAACATCCTCCCCACCCTCGTTCCGCTTCCAGACCCTGCCTCTGCCCGCATTTGCCATCGACACACACAGCAAAGAGAAGGTGCTCTGTTTGCTTCAGGTACTGGTTTCCTTCTTCCACTCCACTCCTTTTGGTCAAGTATCTGTAGGAGTCTCTAGAGGAGGCCCTCCCCATTCTCTCCTGGACGGGGTATGTGGAAAGACAAAGCACTTCCTTATCCGAGAGCTTCGGAAATTTGTCTGCTCAGGAGTGCCTGAGCGGCTCAGTCGGTTAAGCATCCAACTTTCGATTTCAGCTCAGGTCATGATCTCACGGTCCGTGAGGTCAAGCCTCATGTCAGGCTCTGTGCTGACAGTGCAGAACCTGCTTGGGATTCTCTCTCGCCCTCTCTCTCTGCCCCTCCCCTGCTTGTATTTACACACACACGCCCTGTCTCAAAAGAAACAAGTAAAACATTTAAAAGTAAGAAAGAAATTTGTCAGCCCCTGTTCAAGAAGCAGCAGTTTTCAGGGGCATTGTTGTTGACTCTACCTGTGGATCATTGATTCCTATTAAGACAGAATCTGTCCACACAGTGGAATACATAGTACAATTTTTTTAAATGCAATTCCTTTTTTTCTGCAAAATTACTAAGTACATAAAAAAGTCACGGAAGCCTGGCCTTGGTTACCCCTCAGTTAAAGCGCCTATGTCCCTATGTCAGGCAAGAGTGCTTTACTTGCCAAATTCTTGCGCATGCTCAGGTACAGCTGGGAAATACGGGTCTCGCTGTGTGGCGTTCTCATCGTTGGAACAATCAGGTGTTGTATGTTCATCGAGGAACCAGGAAAGGGAGTAAGAGGACGGAATGCATACGGTGTTTAATTTATAAACTTGCAAAAGCAGACCTCAAAGACAAAAGCAGAGATCACCGCACAGCCACCCTGACCTGTGGCCAAGGGGAGCTCATAAGGAGGAAGTGGAAAGGCATGGCCTCCAGAAAGTTCTGCATCTAGGTCTGGATATTGCTAATATCCACAAGCGTCTTCTCCTTAGGGAGGGAACTGGCTTCATATCTCAACTGTTGAAGCGAGATTGGAGCCAAAGTAATTTAACCAGAATCAGCCGTTTTACCATGAAAACTGGACAGAAAGGGATACTTTGTGGGAAGGGCTTCTTAGCATTTTATCCCACCCACTAAGGTCCCTTTCTTCTTTCCAGACGTGTGCCTCCCGTGGGGTCCCTTCCTCCACAAATCCACTGTCCAGCGAAGGGTGGGCCACCGAAAAATCCAGTTCATACGTGGTGTGAGAATTACTGAAATCACCCTGGGTTATTGAAAATCAGCCTGGTGTGATGGTGTAGATGGGTAAATCTTCTCAGGAGGTCATGATATTTGGGCTGAACATTGAGAATGTGTAGGAGTTCGGTGGACTAGAGGCTCCTAGAAGGTGTCCAGGAAAGCAGTGGGCCTTTGCAAAGCATCAGCAGGTGAGAAAACTCCCTTGGGTCCTGTGTTTGTCGGCGCTGCTGAAAACAGAGCACGTGAGGATGTGACCAGACGGAGGGCTGTGGAAGCAGGCACGGGCTGGA
The DNA here is from genome assembly GCF_018350195.1 of Panthera tigris. Taxonomy (NCBI): domain Eukaryota; kingdom Metazoa; phylum Chordata; class Mammalia; order Carnivora; family Felidae; genus Panthera; species Panthera tigris. Next base: position 135,266,007 of record NC_056662.1, on the reverse strand, counting down.
CTGTGAGGCTTGGTTCCTTCCATCCTCTCGAAGAGTCTGTGGTTGTCAGCAAGAGAAACCAGGTCTTGGCGACTTACAAGAAAGTCAAATTGTTTGGCAGGGTATGGATGAGGTAAACTGAAGAAATGCATCAGAAAGTGGACAGACAAGAAGCATGTGATTCCAGGAATCCTGACGGAAAGAATCCATAGAAAATAGTCATTTGCTGTTCAAGGCTGAGAAGTTCTTTTTTTTTTTTTTAATGTTTATTTTTGAGAGAAAGAGAAAGAGAGAGAGAGAGAGGAGCAGGGGAGGGGCAGAGAGAGAGGGAGACACAGAATCCGAAGCAGGGTCCAGGCTCCGAGCTGTCAGCGCAGAGCCCGATGAGGGGCTCGAACCCATGAACCGTGAGATCATGACCTGAGCCGAAGTCAGATCTCCAACCGACTGAGCCACCTGGATGCCCCAAGGCTGAGAAGTTCTGACGGGCTCCTTTGATCCTTATGCCCTTTTCTGAAGAAGCACTGTTGGTACTTGGGAAACCTGATCGTCAGAAGAGCAGTGATGTCTGATGTGGGACACTCCTTTCAGAGGATCTTCAAGGTGGTATGCTGGGGTTCCAGAGGAAAGCAGTGAAATGGTTAATCTATCTATCATCTATCTGTCTATCTATCTATCTATCTATCTATCTATTATCTATCTATTGATCTATCATCTATCTATCATCTATCTATCTATCTATGTATCTATCTATCTATCTATCTATCTATAATCTATCTATCTATCTATCTATCTATTATCTATATATCTATTGATCTATTGATCTGTCTATCATCTATCATCTATCTATCTTTCTATCTTTCTATCATCTATCTATCTATCTGTCATCTATCTTTCTATCTATCATATTTCTATCTATCTATTTATCTATCTTTCTTTCTATCATCTATCTATCTATCTATCTATCTGTCATCTATCTATCTATCATATTTCTATCTATCTATCTATTTATCTATCTGTCTATCTTTCTATCATCTTTCTATCTTTCTATCATCTATCTATCATCTATCTATCATCTATCTATCTATCTATCTATATATCTATCTATCATCTACCTATCTATCTATCATCTGTCTATCTACCTATCATCTATCTATCACCTATCTTTCTTATATATCAGCACTATATATCTGTTCCTATCCTGTCCTTCCACAAGTCGCAGGACCACATGTCATGTACAACCTGAGAGTTACCTCATATGCTCCTGGAAGGAGTTAAGAGGGACACCATTTACATACAAGGGATTTAAGCCAGACATTCACTCATTTCCTTGACCTAGCAAATGCAGATTTATTGAAGTTTCCTTATTTGTTTATGGGTTGACAGACTGTATTGTCCAATGTCATCTGTACATCCTTCCCAATGGGACAATTATTTTGGAAGAGTCGTGCAGAGAAAGAGTAGATTTGGGATTGCCCCGATGATGCACACCCATGGACTTCAAGACAATGGCAGAGCTAAAACGTTTACTCCTATCATGAGTCTTTCGTGGGTCACATCACAGAGGGAACCTGTATTCCCAGATACCTGCTGCCCGGTGGATACTGTCCCGAAAGCAAACACGCTTCCTTCCTTCAAGTTAACATGACAGCATGATGAGTGTGAGAGTAACAGTTTTTCTTTAACGGAATCCTGGTTAGTCGGTAAGAACATTATAAAAACAGGTGTGGAGAAATATTTCCATCATTATGTGATTTCATTGCCCAAAATAGCATGTCATTCACCTGTTTAAACAAGAAAAAAAAATTTCATTCATGCATTTTTAAAAATCTTAGAAACATAGTTTCTATTTTTTTATAAAAATTCAAATAGAGTTTCAGTGGGATTATAATCCATCTGTTAATAATATAAAAAATTGCAATACCTTCCATTTAGGAGAAGAACTAATTGACATTGTAAAAGATGAAAACTTGTGGGGCAAGTTGTAACACAAATTTCTACTTAACTGGCAGATGGGGTTTAATACTGAGTATTATAATTTAGAAAACAGACAGGGACTCTTCGGGCATAGCACTGGCTAACAGTCTTTTTCAACGCTGCTAGTCACTAAAAAAGAAACAGCAAAACAAGCTGATCTTAGATTGATGCAATCCAAGCGTCGTAACACGGTGTTGAACCAAGCTTTCAAATTTAACAGGCCATATTTCATCATATTTCGTACAAGAAAGTATGAACCATTCAGCGATTATGTTAGATTTATTATTTGATCTGTACCTTACCTTCTTAAATCCTATTTAGTATATATTTACTATATGTGAAGCTATCAGTAAATTATTACTGAAAATCAATGAAAATACATGTATTATTTATCAATGCCCAAAAATATTTCATAGAAAGGGATGTGGGGAGCGGCACCTGGGTGGCTCAGGCGATTAAGTGCCCAACTCTTGATTTTGGCTCAGGTCAAGATCTCACAGTGGTTCGTGAGATCGATCCCCGCATGGGGATCTGTGCTGACAGTGCTGAGCCTGCATGGGATTCTCTCTCTCTCCCTCTCTCTCTGCCCCTCCCCAACTCCCTCCCCCTCTCTCTCTCTCTCTCAAAATGAATGAATGAATGAATGAATGAATAAATAAATAAATAAATAAGTAGAAGGGGATGTGGGGAAAAAAATGTCTGGAGACCCTTATCTAGAAAAACATCTTGCCAATTTTGCCATGGCCATTTAATGATTGTCTGTGGCTGCTTTAAAAAAAATTTTTTTAATGTTTATTCATTTTTGAAAGACAGAGAGAGACAGAACACAAGCAGGGATGGGGCAGAGAGAGAGGGAGATACACAATCGGAAGCAGGCTCCAGGCTCTAAGCTGTCAGCACAGAACCCAACAAGGGGCTCGAACCCGAGGACCGGGAGATCATGACCTGAGCCGAACTCGGATGCTCAACTGACTGCGCCACCCAGGTGCCCCTGTCTGTGGCTGTTTTTCAAGGTGTATTTGTGTGATTAGGGCAGAGACCTCTCGTCTTGAGAAGTCAAAATTTCTTACTCTTGGTACTTTTATGTAAAGTTTTCCTTTCTCTTGTTTAAACAGTTGACAATAAATGTTGTCAGCTTATGCATATTTTTCCTGATATACATGCATAAGGGCTTGGGGGGGGGAGGGAGAAATCGTTTTATTTCCACAGGAGCAGTTCACAGGTATTGCCTTCCATCTTCCAGGGGCAGCAAATGCATCGGAGAAACAAAAGGCAATTCTGAGGTTTTCCTTTTAGAATTTCCCTTCCCAATAAGCGTTTCAGCCCAATAAAATGTTCCTCTAAGAGATTGCATATGCCCTTTATTAGACAAGGTTAGCATTTCTGATGTTTGCTTGAACAGTGCTTGTGCGCTGAACTATTTTTGAAAAGATTAATTTTCACAGAGTTTGCAGATCTCCTTCAAATGCTACAAATCCCAGCGAGCATCTCCTGGGAGCGGACCACGGGTGCTGAGCTCATGTGCTCGGTTAGTTGGACCGCAGCACCACTGCCCAGAAGTGAAGAACATTCAGGAGGGACGGATTCTTAATGGACTGTCCAACAGGAGGAAAAACACAGAGAACGTTCATGGACCTTTGGAAACCTCAGATTATTGGGTGATTCTTCTTTATTTGAAAATTTCCAGCTAGACAGATGTTGATTTCCTTATGAAATATGTACACACCTCAAGAAAGAGCAGATTAGGGAAAATTCTTGCTAATCCACTTGAAGATATGTAAGTAAATTTCTTACCCCCAGCGTTTCATGTCCACCCTTCCCCCATGACAGAGTTGTGATCTCCTCAGGTCGCTTAACTCCTTGTTTCCTCAGACTTGACTCAGGTGAGAAGCCACACTAAAGGGACCCCAACCTTCCGGGCTCGGGTGTCTAGACTCATCCCATCTGTCCGTCTGCTGGTCTGACGTCCACCTATGTCCAGCTTACTCCCAAGGAAGAAGTAAGTAATCACCCGCCCCCTTCCAAGAGCAGCTCTTACGAATCTTAATCTTTTCACTTATTGTGATTTTAGTAAATGCTCCAATATACGGAGATCTAATAAGAATGCCATTGTTCTGTTTTCCACTAATCAGCTTACGTTTCATCAACTTGTTCATAAATGAGGCCAGAAGACTATATTTTAAGTTCCAATTGGAAGTGTGAGAAGGAAGAAGGACGAAACCAGTGTTTTTGAGTCTGTACTCTGCACCCAGCGTTACATTCTTTTTATGAATACGCATTTGACATTCGTCACCTCACTTAACCCTTACACGTCACCGTGAAGAAGGCATCACTCTCTCAACTTCACTCCCGAGGGGACGAACACACACACAGGGGGAGGGTTTGCCTGAAATCACTAGCTAAACATGACAGAGGCAGGATCCAATCCCAACCTGTGTCTTTCTAAAACTCATTCTCCTAGTTAGCCTCCTGTCTATATTTTAACTTGTGTCTTCAACACACTCAGATTTCGGTTTTGAACTTCACCCAGTTTCCAGTTGACTTGAAGCCTTCTTTCCCCAGTATTTCAGCCAGAGCTTTTCCAGGAACTCTTATCTTACTTGCTGCTCATTTCCTTCTCCCTTGCAACCCCCTTCCTCCTCTCTGCTCATGTGTCCACGTCAGTATTGCCGGCGTGTCTCTGCTGTGTCTCTGGAGCCATCCACTCCCTGTGCCCTGAGGGTGTGAAGCTGTAAACCTCCAACAGACCTTGCCAACTCCCCATCCCAGCTATTGTGACATCGTCCCCTTGGGAGGTGGGGGTCCAATCTCCCCTAGTGATAAGGGGTTTAACCTTTGCCAGCGCTATAAACCCAACATCTGGCCCCTTGCTGAGTCTATTTTGGGCCGAGAGCCATGTCTGGAAGAAGGATTTTGGCCCAGATCCTGCTAACCGTCCTGTCTTCCTCAGACTCTTTAAGGCTGTAGTTTCTGCCGTGGGCTACGGGGACCTCCTCCTCCTGGCAGCCTTTCTTGATGCCCACAGCTTCTCTCTCTCTCACTGTAACTCAGGTCTCACCACCTGCTTCTTTTCTCAGTTGCCTGATGGTATCTGGTTTATCCTCTCGTGGGACAACAAAGATTCTGAACGACTATTGGAATTATCTCATACTCTGCATGAGGTTTCTCATTCTGAAGGTGGATTTTGTTACATCTGCTAGAATTGAGGTCAGTGTGCACCTGTAAACTCAGCCACACCTCCCGCCTGCTCCAGGGACCGTTCGTGTTCAACCCCAAAATGCCAGCCTTTAAGGTAAAACGGTTTTGCTACAGCTGAGCTGTAAGACCCTGGTCTTTTCCAAGACCCAACATTATAGGAACACATGAAACATGATTCTTCACCTCTATGGCCTTTTAGTTGAATTTCGGGAGTGTTATGGATTGACTTGTGTCCTTCCTGAAATTCTTCTGTGAAAGTCCTAACCCCTGTATCTCAGCATGTAACCTTATTTGGAAATGAGATGACTGCAGATGGAATTAGTTAAAGTGATGTCATTAGGACGGACCCTGATCCAATATGACAGTGTCCTCATGAAAAGGGAAAATTTGGACACAGGGACTCATAGGGAGAACACCATGTGTCCATGGAGACAAGGATTGGGCTGATGGTTTTAAAAGCCAAGGAGCACCGAAGATTGCCAGTGGATCTCCAGAAGCTGGGAGAGGGGGCCTGGGACAGATTGTCCCTCCCAGCCCTCAGAAGGAATCAACGCTGCTGACAACCTGCCCTCGGACTTTGAGTCCCAGACTGCGACACAACAAATTTCACGTGTTCTAAGGCATTCAGTTTGTGACGTTTGGTTATAGCAGGGCGGGCGAGCCAGTCTAGGAGGTGAGATATTCAGTCACGATCCAGACGAGGACGCATGGAAACTGGTGAGCAAATGCAGGCAGAGTGCTGCCGTTTGAATTACGGATCGTCCGATTATCAGCTGCTTGTTCTTTGAGAACCTCAGTTTTCAGCAGCAAAAAGCTGATATTTAGTACCTTTCTCAAGGGCTGTTATGGGGGGATAGCACACAGCCTACATGTGAGTGGTTATTACCCACCAAGCTGAAGGTTTTATTTATTTGTTTTATTTTATTTTATTTTATTTTATTTTATTATTTTATTTTATTTATTTATTTTTTAAGTTGAAGGCTTTAAATAGCAAGCAAAGTATTGGGGAAATTCAATGCCTTCAGAGATCAGAGCACACAGGAATGCCTGTATGACAGAATGTGCCCTTCTGAAAATTTTGCATGATTTCAGTTTATATTTATAAAGAGATATCACATAGTGTGGAATTTAATTTCTTTTAGAAAAAGTATATTAACAAATCACGCATACTTGTGAAGCTCTTCTGAATTGCTAAATTATCACTCGTTTTGGTATGGATGCCATGATTATTCATTTAAAATATCTATTCTTTGCCTGAATCGTAAGCATCTTTCCATGGCGTCTTCTGTGACTTGCAGGACGGGAGTAAGAAGGCATGGTCTGAGCTGGTGTATGCTAAACAGAAGCTAATCTCAATTGTCTGAATGATTTTGGCTCAGAGACGTGACTTGATGTTGGCCACCGAGTTTTGTACCCTGGCTGTACTAGGAGATTCAGCAGAAGAGTTACAAATGGTTCACAGATCTTTCTTTGCTCTGCCTCTCTGTCTTGTCCACAATCCATCCGAAGCCAGTTCTTCTTTATCCTCCCCAGCCCCCGTCTCCAGCCTCAAGCCAACTGTGCTCTCTCCGGTCTTCTAGTCAACCTGGGCTGACTGCAACAGATGGGCGAATGCCTCTGTCCTTCCGGGATTCTTTTCCTTAGGTCTGGAATCAGTCTCTCTGCAACTTATCTGCCTGGGAAACGTCTACGTGTCCTTCAAAGCCGGCATCTATGACCACCCTCCCCATCAAACTTCTCTCCTTTTATCCATTTTCCCCTATTCATTCCTGTATAGCACTATATCCTTACAGTGTGTTTGTTTTCCACACTGAATGTGGATTGAATGTGGAGCAGGTGTCTTTTATCAGACGGTGAGTGACTTTGAGGCCGGGGATCATGAGGTCATTTCTGGATCTCAAGGTTCAGAAACAGTATCTGTCGCCTGGGTAGATGTTAGAAATTATCTTCAGGGTAAAGGACAAAAGAGTAGACTCTCTGGTAACCGCAGTGTTGGAAAATCTGCTAGGTTTTGGCAAAGATGATGGATACTTCTTTGGCTGTTTAGGGGTCAGGGGCCTCAACTGCTTTATGAATATGAACACCTTATGCTCACAAAGACCACCTGAGGTAGATGGAATTTTTAGCATTTTCCGTCCACAGAAAGAGAGACTGAGGCCCAGAGACTCTGCTCAAGGACACCCGTCCAAAAAGGGGGAGGGCCAGGAAGTAAACCAAAGCCATTTGGATCTAGCATTTGCGTTTCATCACCGAGGCACAGAGCCTCCCAGAGGTCAGGGGTCTGATTGAGGAAATGAGGTATGGCCTAGTGAAAAGTGCCTAACAAAGAGACAAGTCCCATCACTGCCTCCTGACATTGTCCTGCATCATCTACCTGAACTCTTCTCCCCTCTCTGCATGCCCCAGTATTACCAAGAGTGGACCCAATGCCCTTCTCCTGGGAAGGTTTTCATGGTTTCATCTATTAGTGGGAGATCTCCTTTCCTCTGTGCCCACAGAACCTTCCACTCCTACTTCCCCCTTTCCCTGGCCTCCCGGTGCTGGGTTTATATGGACAACTTCTTCCCAAGACCGTCCAATCACTTGAAGACAGAGCCGATGCGCTGCACGTTTCATTAGTATAAACGGTAGAAAGGGCTTTGTCGCACTTGTGGTGAGTGTTTGACAACTATTTGTTGAAAAGATGAGTGAATGATCACACTGCAACAAGAAAACATTTAAGGTATTTAGGGTAAAAACAATGGAAGTGATTTAAAGTGTTTCACAAATAAACAGTGCAAGAGCCGTGATCAGACGAGATCATAAAATGTAGGTTCGCTTACGTATGAAAGGGCAAATTATGTTCCATGGAAGGGAGCCACATCGAGCGAATCCACAAGGCAACGGAATCAGTCTAATACCTCCTCCAAATACCAGAACCATAAAGATCATGCTGCATATTTGAGATGAATCCAATCAGTTATACTGTCAAACAGGCTATAAGGCAAAAAAATTTACTATTCACTTTGAAATTTCCACCCATAAATAAAGCACATGACACGCGTCTTATTGTTGGGATGCATGATTTACTTGTGTGTGTGCATATAGGTTTCTAAAAATGAGGAAAGTAGATGTGTGTGTACACACTTTATGTGTGTATGAATTATGTATGTATGTATGAAAAAGGATTTACAAGACAGCTCCAGTGCGGTGGAAAGAAAGCCCCTAACTCTAACCCTGCATGCATACCTTCCCAATCCCCATTTCTAGAAGGATGGATGCCGTGGGAGTCTGGCTTGGCACGCGCCGAATCAGAGGAACCACCCGTTTCTGTAGATTTTCAGGACGGCACAGCTATGGAAACGTGTCCCTCTGTGACTTCATTCCTCCTGCCGAGAACGTGAGAAAACAGGGATCATGTCTGTGCTTTTGGCAATGACGTTTTATCTCTTCTGTCATATCAGCCGTGTCCCAAGCTTTAAGGGATGGTGTAATTCTCTACAATACACATGCATTGCTTACTATTAAATTGCAATTCGGAAATGTTTTCCCGTGGCCAGGGTTGGTGTCTTTTAACTCACATGCTGGGGGTGCTCTGCCGGCAAAATCATTGATTTCAAACACCGGAAGTTTTGTTTTGACTTGGTTTGGTTTTTAAATTTTACACGAAACTCTAAGCATGCGCAGAGAACTCACTTGTAGGTTCAAGTTGAGCTGCTCTGTAATCCAAAAGTTAAAACCTTCCGTGTATGCAAGGGTTCCTCCCTGGGATGGACGCGGAGACAGGTGGAAGTTAGCATGAGGTCTCCAAACCGCCCCCCACCCCCGAGTCAGGAACTGAGACTCTGGCTACTTTGCCCGTCGCAAAGCACGTGGTAGAGACGTAAAATGGCCTGTAGTTATCGAAAGCATGTTATTTACTTGACATTTGGAAAACATGGTTAAAATGAAAAATAAATACTCCCCCTAAACGCAGTGTTCAAAAGTATATTTATTTATTCAAAATTCTCTGATCGGCCATCGTGCTAGCCCCGCCACCTGAGTCAGGACATCTCCAGCAACTTCGCCCTTGCAAAGATGCAGACTGCATTACGTGGGCTGGATGAGCCACCCCCGGACATGTTGGTCCGCTCTGTCCAACGTCACCACGTTCCTCTTCTCCCTTTGGGACTTCCGTGAGGCCTGTTCTTCTACAGGACACCCTGCTCCTTGTCACACTCTGGCTTCCCATCTGTGAACCTCTGATGACCCTGAATCTCCATTGGCCATTGGCGCTGAGGTATGAAGGTAAGTGACCTCCGCACGTCTCTTGTGAATGCGTTATTCTAATTGTGCATTTTCCTTGGCCTGGGGGAAAGAGCCATCGATTAGGGGAGAGAAGACATTATTTTATTGACATTCTTTCACATTCTTTAACTTTCCTGTATTCATTCGACAAACACTTGATGGGGAACTGTTGTTAATATAGTGGTAAGGGCTCCGGATTTCCTCTTCAGGTGCCAACCTCCTTTGTGTATGCCATTTTTTGAGAACTGATCCCTTAGCCTCAGACATTGGTGGTTATTATCATTACCTGAGAATACTATACAAATGCAGATTCTAGGCTGATAGGTCTAGCATGAGTCCTGACCTTGTGCATTTCTAAGAAGCTTCGGGGAGATGTCATTGTTGTTGGCCGAGGCCTCTCATACTTGGGCCATGTGTCGACGACCTGGGGAGATTTTTATTTTTATTTTTACTTTTTTTAATGTTTACTAATTTCTGTTGAGAGAGAGCGAGAGTGAGCTGGAGGGAGACAGAAGGAGAGGGAGAGAGAATACCAAGCAGGCTCTGCACTGTCAGCACAGAGCCAGATATGGGGCTTGAACTCATGGAAGGTGAGATCAAGACCTGAGCTGAAATCAAGAGTCATGCTTAATGACCCACCCTCCCAGGCGCCCCTGGGGAGTTTTTTTAAACTGAGAATTCCCCACCCCCACCTGCACATATTCTGATGCAATTGGTTAGAGAGGGAATCAGGCTTCTGTGTTTTTTTGAAAGTCTCCCAGTTGATTCACATAGGGCTCCAGTTTGAAAAGCCCTGCTCAGGACCATCTCCTAAGTTACTTGAAGCCACTAACCTCCACCCTAAAAGTGAACTAAACGCACACTGTTTCTAACGTGCCATTTGGCCATTGGCAGAAGTGAGATGCTGGAAGGTAAGAAGAAGGGCTTTTGCAGTGTGACTTTGAAGAGCCGGCTGGTGACTTATGAACACGACAGTGCCCAGCCTGTGCACACTTAGGTCCTTTAGCTAAGAGCCATGATTCTGGCCAGCCAGGCTCCAAGGAAAAGTCCTGTCCCTCTCTCTCCAGGAAGTTCTCTTGTCCATGTAATTCCCGCTGTGCTGCTAAGTTCTGATGGCAGAGTCCCTCCAAGGTCTAGCGGCAGAGTTGCTCTTACGGATGTGGCAAACCCAGATTCTCAGACATCAGAAATAATGCCTCTCTCCCACTGCTGAAATCTGCACTAAACCTTATCAGAAAGGGTAAGAATTTATAGTTTTTCCCCTCATTGAACCAGAGATCTGCTTTCTTCTTCTACCACATCTGATGAGGACCATTAAAAATGGTGCTTTGGGAAACAAATAATCCAGTGAAGAAATAGGCAAAAGATATGAATAGACACTTCTCCAAAGAAGACATCCAGATGGCCAACCGACACGTGAAAAAATGCTCCACATCACTCTCATCAGGGAAATACAAGTCAAAACCACAATGAGATACCACCTGACACTTGTCAGAATGGCTCACATGAACAACTCAGGCAACAGCAGATGTTGGCGAGGATGCGGAGAAAGAGGATCTCTTCCGCGTTGTTGGTGGGAATGCAAGCTGGTGCAGCCACTCGGGAAAACAGTATGGAGGTTCCTCAAAAAACTAAAAATAGAACTACCCTATGACCCAGCAATTGTACTACTAGGCATTTATCCACGGGATACAGGTGTGTTGTTTTGAAGGGACACATGCATCCCCATGGTTATAGCAGCCGTATCAACAGTAGCCAAAGTATGGAAAGAGCCCAAATGTCCATCGATGGATGAATGGATAAAGAAGACGTGGTCTATATATACAAGGGAGTACTACTCGGCAATCAAAAAGAGTGAAATCTTGCCATTTGCAACTACGTGGATGGAACTGGAGGGTATTATGCTGAGTGAAATTAGTCAGTCAGAGAAAGACAAACATCATATGACTTCACTCATATGAGGACTGTAAGAGACAAAACAGATGAACATAAGGGAAGGGAAACAAAAATAATATAAAAACAGGGAGGAGGACAAAACAGAAGAGACTCTTCAATATGGAGAACAAACAGAGGGTTGCCAGAGGGGTTGTGGGAAGGGGGATGGGCTAAATGGGTAAGAGGCATTAAGGAATCTACTCCTAAAATCATTGCTTTACTATATACTAACTAATTTGGATGTAAATTTTAAAGAATAAAAAATAGGGACGTCTGGGTGGCTCAGTCGGTTGAGCGTCTGACTCTGGCTCAGGTCGTGATCTCGTGGCCTGTGAGTTTGAGCCCCGTGTCGGGCTCTGTGCCGACAGCTCAGAGCCTATTTCAGATTCTGTGTCTCCCTCTCTCTCTGACCCTCCCCCATTCATTCTCTCTCTCAAAAAAAATAAACATTAAGAAAAAAAATTTAAAAAAAGAATAAAAAATAAAGTTAAGTTATAAAAAAAAATGATGCTTTTGGTTTGTTCATACCCAGAGAGTATGATCTCTGAGTTAAAGACTAATATGTCTCGAGAAATGCAAACACACAATTATTTCCACTTTTGTTATGAGAATATCAGTCTAATTATATGTGGATTCTGGACATAAAACCAGAGAGACAAGGACCCCCCCCCCCCCTTCCTGGAACTCATAATCTGATATTCATTTGTGGCTTAAAAAGCACTAAGTGTCAATGTTCCATCCGTTCATTCACTCATTCATTTGCTCATTCCTTCACTTATTCATCCATTCGTTCATTCATTCACTCATCCATTCCTTCCTTCCTTCCTTCCTTCCTTCACTCCTTCATTCATTCACTCCTTTGCTCATCCTTCTGTTCATTCATTCACTCATCATTCTCTCACTCATTCATTCACTCATTCATTCACTCATTCATTCACTCATTCATTCACTCATTCATTCGCTCATTCATTCGCTCACCCATTCAGTACACATTTACCAAGTTCTCCAGAGGGCCAGAACGACAGTTCCCTCGTCTTGTCAGCGAATGGGCCTTTGCATATAATAGGCCCTGAAATATCAGAATTCATCAAACACCTGCTATTGTGTCTTAAAGAGAAGATGGGTGTGGATGTTAAGCTTGGCCCAGAACCCTGATTTGCATGGTAGCCTCTGTCTAGGAGAGAGCGTTTCCAGTCATACTCTGCTGACTTTGAGGAGCACGGCTGCCTTTGTGCTGACCCATCGCTACCGCGTCCCCCACGGTATCTGGCTCAGGGTCACATCTGCACCAGGTGCTCTCAAAGGTTATGGATGCACTTCACCTCTTAAAAGCACCAGCACCAACAGGGCCGCCCCATACATACAATGACCAGCCCAGCAGAATCACCCAGCCCGGTGGAAGGCCAAATTCGGTGCCTCCAGAACTTTCCCCCGTGTGTACCTTCCTCTGTTCCCCCAGCTTCTCGTCCCCTGGCTCAGTTTCCTTCCTCACCTGTGTCTGCCCTACATCTCAACCTCTCTCATGCCCTTGGTCTCCCTCTGGCCTGTGGCTTTCCCCTTCAAACAGCTTTGAACTCACCTTGAATTCGAAGGCTTTCACCTCGCAGGTCACATTAGCAGAAAATCCTGACATTATTAGGGAAACGTGTTTTACTTCTCTCTGTCACCCTGTGCTATTGAGGCAGGAAGCATTTGCTTTAGCAAGTGGCCAGAGTATACACTGAAATCTCAGAGGTCTGAGCCTGTCTTTTCTTGTCTCTTCCATAAAGTACAGGGAGCCCGCCTGCATGTCTAACAAGATTTGTGGGCCAGAGGAAGGAGAGGGAGCTGACGTTTGTTCGTAGAAGGCTTACTTCTACACCGAGCTGGCCGTGTTCACCGAAGACGCAGAAATCTGAGAGAAGAAGGGAATCTTCTCGTAGCAGCATTGTGCAATGATTGTCATCCTCTGTCACTAGTGCGTCCTTCCCGCTGTGGAAGGAGAAGCAGAACGTGTAATTCTCCGGTGTTCCATCGGAAAGACCGAGGGTGGGACTTACTTCATTCTCAAAGCCATGCTCAGCCTTCAAGAGATGAAATAAAACAGAAACCTACAGGTTGGGAAACCGTAACAGGAAAGTCAGCACGAAACCTTCACTTTATCATTGCTCTTGTGCTGAAAACAAGATAACTGACATCAGAATTCCTGATATAGAATATAGAATATAAAACATCGCTTTGCTGCCTTTGCTGTTAACAATACTAATTAGATATTGGGATTGGAAAAATCCAAACATAACAGGAATTGTAACTATTCTCATAAAAATACCCTGGGAAAAAGCAAGTGCTCAGTGTTCAGCTGGTTTTTTCTTTAACCAAAAACAAGATTTTGAATATCCTTTGGAAACCTTTTGAGTCTCTCCCCTTCATGAACAACTAGGGTAGAGCCTGAGGTTGGCCTCGGTGCGGACCAACAGGAACTCTAAAACTCCAGTAAAAATTTTACTGGTACCAGCCTTCTTCAGGACAATTTGAACACACATCAGGAAGCCTTAAAAATGCATGTCGTCTTTCATTCATCAATTTCTCTTCTGAGACTGTGTCTGAAAAAATTAATCTGACAAGTGTAAAACAACATCTGTAACTGGAAATTCATCACCGAGTTGTTGCCTTTGAAAGGGCAACAGAGAAATAAATTAACTGCCTAATAGAAATAATTGGCCGAAACCACCTATTCTCACACACGCTTGTGATGTTACATCACGCAGTAATTAAAAATGAAATGTCGGGAAAAAATTTTGTAGAGGATATCTTAGACATGTTTGATGATAAGATATCAACTGCATGAGAACCATAAGATTCAGCGAGATGTACAGAGAGTGATGCTGTCTTTGTGATATAAAATACACATGCATCTGTCCATACGTGTGTACTTGGGCGTACTTACGTAAGTTAAAGGAGTAGAAAGAAATAAGGAGTGGTTAGTAACGGCAATTTCCGAGGGATACAATTTTGGAGTTTTAAGTTGTTGATTCAAGATGTTCTTTATGGCATTTTTTACAACATAGCCACGCTGTTTTAGACTCTGAAAAAGAAATACAGCAAAGCAGTCTATAATTTTAAAGGACTCTATCGTGCAAAATTTAGAAATCCCCACGATGTAGTTCAAGAGGTAGGGATTAGCATTCCACCAACATCCAGAAAAAACTATGGGTATGATTTCATAACTGTTCTCCAATCCTTTTGGACACACTGCGATTTCTGCGGTTGGGATCCTGTTCTCTTCAGGGCAGGGCCTTGCTGCTCGGCTCACCGTCAAGACCCAATAAGTGTTTTCCCGGCATTTGTATTGTGCAGACTGGCCAGCATCACATTAAACAGCAAAGCAGAGAGCTTAAGCTGTGACCGTGGGTCTTTATCAGACTGAAGCCCACCCTCTTCACGGGCCTGGACGTCGGCAAACCTCAAACTCCGTCCTTACATAATTCGTCAATCAGAGCCCCTGCAAGGCTCCGTTCCCACGAGCCACGAGGCCACTCCTGCACGGTGTGCATTTCATACGTTTGCACACATCATAAGGATGACTATCCAAGAGCATTTATTGTCTATTAAAAAATCCAGTTGTAAAAAAAAAAAAATTCAGTTGTGGGGCGCCTGGGTGGCTCAGCTGGTTGAACGCCGACTTTGACTCAGGTCATGTTCTCGTGGTTCGTGAGTTCGAGCCCCGCGTCAGGCTCTGTGCCGAAGGCTCAGAGCCTGGAGCCTGCCTCGGATTCTGCGTCTCCCTCTCTCTCTGCCCCTTCCCCGCTCACACTCTGTCTCTCTTTCTCTTTCTCTCTCTCAACACTAAATAAAAGTTTTAAAAAAATTTTAGCAAGTTTCCTTATTATTCCTTAACTCAAGGTAAGTTATGTTTTGAGGTCCCATTGCACCATGGAGGCAGGCACAGTAAAGCTTATATCATGTGTGCCGATGCTCTCGGGGGCCTGGGAGAGACATCCCGTCCCCATGACTTCTCTCCATGCAGGACTCTGCTCAGATGTCAGGCGTCCAGGGGTCCTCATGCCCCAGAGGAGATTGCACCGCAAAGTCCCTGACTCCAATCTGCCACTTCAGGTACAAAGACCCCCCCTTTACTCTGAGGGGTGCAGGGGGCACAGACTTTAACTGGCTCCTTTCCAGCCACACAAGTATCAAGTATCTACTCTGTGCGGAGCATTATCCCAGGCATTGGGAATAATCGAAAGCAAAGCCTGTGTTCTCATAAAGATCACTGTTTAACTGTAATAGGTGGCCAAGTGAGTAGATGTGCAAACCCCTTAGGTCTTAGGTGATCATGAGTGCTAAGAAGAGAGCATCTTCATGAGCCTACATCAGGTGGGGCTGGCAAGCAATCGATTTGCTCTATCATGGGCCCTAGGGAACAGAGGAGTAACTCATGGAAAGTCTTCTGACCAAGATCTTCCAAAAGAATCCTCAGCTCAGAATTTAATCTGAAGTCCTCTTTGTGTCGTCCTCCAGGTGAACTTAATCTCGGCTCTGCGTCCAGGGAGGGCTTTATCCGTACGTCACCTCTATGTGCACATCGCTTCCATCGAGTGACTTTGTTGCATCATTCAAAAAATCCGTACGTTTCCCTCCCTTCTGTATAACTATGTGGCTTCGTGAGAGAATCTTCTTTCGGTCATTCTTTATTCCATTGTGTTTGATTTGGCAGCCCAGGAACTGCACTAACACACGATCTTTCCCACAGCAGGTGCTCCGTGAAAGCACGTTAAGCGTCCGTGATAAATTAACAGAAGCAGGAAAGATGCCAATCGTTCGAAGATGCTTCTGTTGTACCATGTGCGCTTCCCCTGCAAGAGTGGTTTCTCACATTTTTCTCGTCTGCCGTAGCTGCTTGTGGCTTTTGGAGCCGATTAAGCCGGATTGTGATGGTTGGAGAGTGGCTTCCCTAACAGACGAAATTAAGAGAGCTACCGGGACTCCCCGCACTCGAACCATTACGATTCCAACTAAGGTAATGGGAGGAGATTGAGGGGGTAGGGGCAGAAGTGTGTCTCGATATTTATTTAATTTCAGCGCAGCATATCTGCACTCACTGGAACTGTGCCTTGCAAGCAGATGTTGCAATCAGCTGCCAACACGGGAGGTGAACAAAAGACGCCCGGAGTTCCATGCGTGGCTGGTGAGGGTAGCCGAGTCCTGGGCAAGGACAGGTCTCCCACGGAGGCAGAGAGGGGCCCGTCCCCCTCCCCCGCATTCCTCACTGGATTCTGAGCACCTGCTGTGAGGATTCCAGAATTCCTTTTGACTCTCATTCCCAAACCTGCCCTGCTCTCTATCTCTGCCCCAGCCCCACTCTATTATCTCTTGGCCTGAGAGATCCTCTCCCGTCGACCCAGTGGGCTCTCTGTCCTCATGAAGCTAGCCACCAGAGTGAGCCTCATGGAGAAAAAATGGGGTTCATGTTCCGTGGAAATCATGGCTCTCTTACGTTCCAAACTGGGGGCTTGGCGGAGTTCTTTTTTTTCATTTTCCTAACCTCAGTTTATTCATCTATGCCATGGGAATCATTTATCTTCTCATAGGGTTTTGAATGAAACAATGTAGGTAAAGTTTCCAGCACAAAGTAAATGCTCAATGCATGTGACTTCTGGATCTTAGCCATGGCCTTCCCAGCTGACACATCCCCAGCTGGAAACTAGTAACCCATTGTCTATTCCATTACTCTCAGTAAGTTTCTGTCTTGAGAAGATAAGACACATGCAAATGCTAAGGTGCATAATAATCTATCATCTATCTTTCTATCATCTATCTTTCTATGTATCTATGTATCTATCATCTATCTATATTTTTATCTATCTATTTTTCTATCATCTATCATCTATCTATCATCTATCTTTCTATATCATCTATCTATCTTTCTATCTATCTCTCTATCTATCATCTATCTTTCTATCATCTATCTATCTACTTATCATCTATCTATCTTTCTATTATCTATCTATCTATCTATCTATCTATCATCTGGTCATTTAGCTTAAAGACAATTTCTTCCCTGAAGTGATATATGTCCTTTCCATAAACATCTCTGTACCTACTGTGCCTTAGTTTAAAGCCCCTGTGGCTTAGAGAAGCCATGGTCATCTCTATGACAGCTCTCTGGCCCAGGCCACTGAGGATCGTAAAACTCAGCCCCCACAGAAACTCAAGGACTCAGACTCCCGGTTAATACCAGCAGGGGATCCCATTATGGCTCAGTATCAGAGCCAAAGACACACCTGAACCTCAGCCAAAGTGTTAGGTCTTCAGTCCATGTGAGATGTTCTTTTGTGAGTCTTTACTTCTTAGGTACCCCCTTTCTCTTTGGATTTCTTGTCTTTTTGCCCTTCCTCCTTTCCTTCTTTCCTTCCTCTTCCTCTTTTTCCTTATCTCTCTCTTTCTTTCTCTTTCTTTCTTTCTTTCTTTCTTTCTTTCTTTCCCTTTGGCTCTTTTCTCAGATCTGCTTCCTATCTAAGATGTTGGAGTTTCATTGTACTTGAAGACTCTTTTCCCCCAGGAAGTTCAATAAAAACTAGAGTGAGGTCCACAAAAGAAACACCATCTTTAGGGGCTTCAGGCCAAAGCAATCTTCAGTGTAGACAAGCCCCACCTTAGTTACCAGGGCCGAGACTCCACAAAAGCATTATCACATTCCACACACAGAACCCACAAATTTCTCAGGTACACCATTGATTTTCCTCTCTTCTTTCTGATTCCAGTTACCTCTTTCTAGCACTGACTAAGGTAGGTTTATCCTTAATGTCTCATAACATATAAACTGCTATAGATTCTGTCAAAGGAGAAAGAAAATGAGTATCTGTTGGCCACTTTCTGTATTTGAGGTAATGAGATAAATGCTGTATGTCTTTTAGGATTAATTGATCTTAAGAAAGTCTTCCAGTAAAATTATTATGGTCATTTCTCTACTAAAGAAACAAAGTTTCTGAAAGGTTATTCATAATCCAGTAGAAACATAGAGATGCTAACTCAATTTTCTGGATTTAAATAAATCTCTTATTTTGTCATTTCTTGTATTTTTTAACAGGTCATTTTATATTGAGAATTTTTTGATAGTGTAGTTAGGTTTCAATTTCAGGATTTAATTTCTTTAAGTAATTATTTTTAATGGTTATTTTTTTTTGAGAGAGAGAGAGAAAGAAAGAGAGAGACAGAGCATGAGGAGGGGAGGGGCAGAGAGACAAGGAGACACAAAATCTAAAGCAGGCTCCAGGCTCTGAGCTGTCAGCATAGAGCCCAACACAGGGCTTGAACCCACAAACCGCGAGATCATGGTGTGAGCCGAAGTTAGACACTTAATTGACTGAGCCACCCAGGTGCCCTTCTTTAAATGATTTTTTAATGGAAGGGGTATATATTTTATTTGGATAAATGTTTTATTTATTTATTTTTTTTTTTCAGAGAGAGAGAGATCCTGCATGCCAGCAGGGGGAGGAATAGAGAGAGAGAGAGAGAGAGAGAGAGAGAGAGAATCTTAAGCAGACTGCACACCCAGCATAGAGCCCACCTCGGAGCTCGATCCCACAACCCTGAAACCATGACCTGAGGTGAAATCCAGAGTCAGATGTTTAACCTGAGCCACCAAGACGCCCCTAGAAATTTAGGTACAGTAATACCTTGGCTTATAAGCATTATTCATTCCAGAAACATGCTTGGCATCCAAAGCACTTGGATATCAAAGCGAATTTCCCCATAAGAAAACATGGAAACTCAGATGATTCGTTCCACAACCCAAAATATTCATATAAAAAGGATTACAATACTGCAGTATAATACAGAATAATAAAGAAAAGACAAAATATAAAGAAAATAAACAAATCAGCCTGTACTTCCCTTTGAAAAGTCTCGTGGCTGGAGTGAGGGAGACACGAGAGAGAAGGGTTATTGCGTAGGACGACTTCCATTATCACTAATGGAATCACTGCTATCTACTGGCTCAGTGGAATCTTTTTCTGCATGGGGGCCATGGACACACTTGCACGGATGTTGACTACCGCACAGTAGTGATAAACTCTTGTCGTAGACTGTAGTTACTGTTAGCGGCAATAAGGCAGCAGAGGAAAGAGTCTATATCTGCAGGCAGCCTGACCTAGAATGAAGCGAACCACTCCTAAGCTCACTCTTGTGTGGAACAGCAGAAGACTGTCCACAGGTGCTTTGACGTGACAAAAATACACCAGTGCCAGTTGTGGGCACCTCCCAGTGTTCTGAAAAATCACTGATCTCTGCCAGACACTGCGGCCTGCGACCAGGCAGTGGAGCATGGGAGATGATCACCCACGATCCTGCAGCGAACGAGTGAGAGACAGAGACAGAGAGAGAGAGAGAGAGAGAGAGACCAACCACTGGCTCAGTTGTGATCCTGTGACATTCGGTGTCATGTAATACTCCTATTGCAAGACATTGCTCATTCATCAAGTGAAAATTTATTAGAAATCTTTGCTTGTCTTGCAGAACAAGTTACAATCCAAAGTTTCGCTGTATATATTTTAAATTGAAATTGTCTTTAGCAGCGCCCAGGTAGCTCAGTCGGTTGAGTGTACGACTTCAGCTCAGGTCACGATCTCGCGGTTCTTAAGTTCGAGCCCCGCATCGGGCTCTGGGCTGACAGCTCAGAGCCCAGAGTCTGCTTCAGATTCTGTGTCTCCCTCTCTCTCTGCCCCTCCCCTGCTCATGCTCTGTCTCTCTCTGTCTCAAAAATAAATAAAAACATTAAAAAAATTTTTTTAATTAAAAAAAATAGTAAAAGAACAAAGAGGCCAGAAGCAGATCTGGGAAATTAAGGAAATCAAGATAAAGATAAAGCTCATATTGAAGAGTGACTAGAATAAGTAGGTTATTCAGGAAATGCTAAATTGGCCAAAATAAAAATGAAATGGAACCCTAGGGGCACCTGGGTGGCTTGATTGGTCAAGTGTCCAATTCTTGATTTCAATTTAGATCATGATCTCACAGTTCATGAGATCGAGCCCCGTGTCAGGCTCCACACTGACAGTGTGGAGCCTGCTTGAGATTCTCTGTCACTCTCTTGTTCTTTCTCAAAAATAAGTACATTAAAAAAATGAAATGGAACCCCTCTCTTGTATCATACACAGAACTGAAGTCCTTAAAGTCTTTTTTTTTTTAATTTTTTTTAACGTTTATTTATTTTTGGGACAGAGAGAGACACAGCATGAACGGGGGAGGGGCAGAGAGAGAGGGAGACACAGAATCGGAAGCAAGCTCCAGGCTCTGAGCCATCAGCCCAGAGCCCGACGCAGGGCTCGAACTCGCGGACCGCAAGATCGTGACCTGAGCCGAAGTCGGGCACTTAACCGACTGAGCCACCCAGGTGCCCCTGAAGTCCTTAAAGTCTTAACATGTAAAGGGAAAACTTAAAAAACAAAATTAGAATAAATGTTAGAAAAATCAAAATTAGAATAAACATTAGAAAAATATCTTTGTAACCCTGGAAAGAGGGTTTCCTATAAAACACACAGAAGAAGAACTTATAAATAAAAGCATCCTAAACAGATTCTATTAAAATTTAAAATAATCGTTTCAATCCCAAAACAACATGAAGTTTGGAAAGCAAAGCTTAAACTTCAGAAAAAGTATCTGTGGTGCCTATAAATGGCAAATGATTTGTGTCCAAAATTCATAAAGAACATTTACGGATCAATTAAAAACACAAATAGCCCAATAGAAAAGTGACCAGAATGACTGTCTCTAGATACTCCATAGGGAAAGAAGACCCAGCAGCTAATAAATGCATGAAGAGTCGTTCAGCTTCTTTTATAGGCAGGCAAATGCATCTGGCAATCAAAGGCCCTGTAACATTAACCCAGGCAAAGAGCATGCATAGAGATTCACATCATTAGTTGAGTCATTGATGCCAAAGTAATACCACGCCAATGATTTTCCAGCGCAAAGAAAAATCCATATCTATACATTCAAGAAATCTATTTTCATCTCAACGCAGTGATCAGTTTTAACAATGCTAATGGTGTTTCGAGCTCATATCTTGTTCTCTGCCCCCATGTGATAGGAAAGACACCTGTTGTTAGCAGCCAAGGGAAGACTGAACATGATGCATTACGCTTTCGAGTGACTTGAATTTCTATAGAAATTGCACGTCCCATGCAAACCTCTTCTCAACCAGTTCTTCATTTATGTGATCTTTTCTTACAGATATCTGCACAAGTGGATCAGACTCCGTTGCACCCAAGCCAACCCTCCATTCTTTGGATATAATTCTCCACACGTTTCCATAATGCAAACAAACAATTGAGAAATACGTACATGCGCACGTACCTTGAATGCTGGGGTCCCAGCCAGCCTCTGCTATTCCAGAGAATTCCAGAGAAGGGGAAGACAGTGGTCCCGGAGGAAGCGGAGTTGTGTGTTTGAATGCCATGGTGTTTGACATATCAGGGGTTGCGTGGTTGTGGAGAGTCTTAACAAACAGGCATAAATAAAGCCCATGAGGATCTGTGAGGTCATACTTGACTCTGAGTGGAAGGAAGGTGGTAGGGATGTTGGGGTTGGACCCTGGAGGCTTGGTGGGAAAGGCGAGAGGGTGTGAGACAGAGGAAAGGACATCAGTCCAAATGGACGCGCTGTCGGATTTGGTTGGGTAACGGTAGTGGCCGCACATTTCTCCCTTCTCAGTACTTTCCAGTACATTCCAGTACATTCCAGAGTACATTCCAGTTGCCTCATAACCCCCAGAAGGAGCTGGCTCTCCGTCAGGCCCTGCAGAGCAGAGAGAAAAACCGCCTCGCGGGGTCCAGCAGCAAGGAGTGGTTTTGGCCATGTGTTTCCTCATTAAACGGCACCTCAAACAGTCCTCAGACTTTCTTTTTTTAAAAACTTAATTTAGACAACATTTTCCAAAGCAATTAAACCTAAATCTGTACGAAAAAAAGAACCTTCCTCTTTGAGCATCGGCCCGGCCCGAACAGACGGTCCCGTTCAGAGGCCTTGCTGTTGTCGATAACAGAGCCGGACCAGAACCACGGTCTGTGCCTGGGCTCACAAGCACCCTTCCCGGTGCTCACGAGCGCTGTGGTCACCCGTCTCCCCACCAGGCTGCACACTCAGCACAATGCCTGGAAAGTAAAATGTAGCCTGGTCTCCCCCTTATTCATTCCAGAAGCATTAGTATTAATTTTTATTGATTTTCAAAAATACGTAGTAAGGCAAAACGCAATCACAAAGAGCTTTAACCGTGGGAAAGCTTTTACTAGGTCATATCCTCGTTAATTTACGTTCAGTTCTAATTCTTCCTTCCTTAACACAGCCTTACACTGTGACCCAAGATTTCAGCCTGTCTTTACGGGCCCGCGTGTGCGTGACTCCCCGGGAGGGAGACAACCTGCTAGGAGGCAAGGCTCTGTTAACCCTTCAAGCTCCTGTGGATTTCAGGAGTTTTCTCCCGAAGCGTGGCGTTCACGCGGCTCTCCGTGCCCGTGTTTCCAGGTGTCACTCGCAGAGCCGTCCCAGCGCTCGTGTTCCAGACGGATCCGCCAACCTCCACGTGGCCGCGGGTGCCAGCAGCAGGCACGGGCTGGTGCGTGTGGCTCTCTGGTTCTCTGGGGTGTGGGACCTAAATGCCGCGTGTTCCCTGCTGCTTTTTCATCAGAAGGGGCTTCCTGGAGATCCAAACTGCAAATATAGACGAGGAGTCTACTGGTCAGGGTCCAGGATCGGGGACAGCAGACAGAGAAGACCGTGGGAACCAAAGTTCAACCGGTAACGAAGGTGGGAGAGAGCACACGGTCAAGGTGAACATCACGTACAAGGAGAGAGTGGGTGTGTGTGGGTGTGTGTGGGTGTGTGTGGGTGTTTAGGGGAAGGCAAGAAGGAGTGCAGTGGGGACAAGGTGGACAAGTAGGGGTACCACATGGGGAAGGACCTCAGTAGGTACAGAGGGACCCTAAGCAGGGGCTGGTGTGGCCAGATTTCCCTCCTTACCCAAACCTCTTAGTGAACATTGTCACCCAAGGATCAAGGCTGGTCTGCACCGGCACAAAATTGCCTCGTGACATAGGCATAGAGACCTAAGCCAGTAAACACATCATCCCCCTAATCAATGAATCTGCTCATTTCTCTCTCTTCTGTGACCATTTGTCTACATCAACTCCACTTAGGTGCAGAAGGAAGAAATCGGCACTCTAACATCACCATTAAAAAGCACACCCTAGAGGGGCGCCTGGGTGGCTCAGTCGATTAAGCGTCCTACTTTGACTCAGGTCACGATCTCGCGGTCCGTGAGTTTGAGCCCTTCATTGGGCTCTGGGCTGATGGCTCAGAGCCTGGAGCCTGCTTCCGATTCTGTGTCTCCCTCTCTCTCTGCCCCTCCCCTGTTCATGCTCTGTCTCTCTCTGTCTCAAAAATAAATAAATGTTTAAAAAAATTAAAAAAACACACCCTAGAACTTCTAGAAGTATTAAGATCTTCATTTCGAAGGTGTTTCAGGCAGCTAAATAATGGCATCTATGTGGAAATTGCACGTGGTTCTAAGAAACAGGAAGAAGTTTCAAGAAATCAGGCCTTGAATAAAGGACCCAGTTCTGCTTCTTTACCAATATTCTGTCCTTTCAAAGAGATACAGAAATAGTGAAGATTTACATAGAAAGTTCTAGATGCAAAACTGCAAATGCAAAAATAAAAATCCAATAAGATGTTAATATTTGGCTATTTGTTTTCTTTGTTATGTGGGATGAGGGCCTGACAGTCTTGTCTCTTTCAGAAAAAAAATAAAATTCTGCTGGACAACATACACGTACATACTTACCGACATTTTAGAGAGAAAAGAGACACTAAAATGCACCGGCTAGACGAATGAGACCTGGGGCTGCGTTATGCCACGTGGTGGTGACTATAGACAACCAGACTGCATCTGATAGTCGGGACTTGCGAAGCGAGTAGACCTTGAGTCGTCTCCGCACTCAAAAATCTTAACCATGTGAGGAGACAGACGTATTAACTAACCTTACCGTGGTAGCCATTTTGCCACTTTGTCTCCTCCAATTCTTCTCTTCGTGCTGATAAAGACATTGAGATCCAGAGGGAGAAAAGGATTATTTCAAGTTCACCAGTAAGTAAGAGTAGAACCAAAGTGGACAACAAAGAACCGTTGTGTCCTTGGATGGTGTCCTTGCACCTTCATAGACTTCCGTATTCCCCACTCCTTCCTCCCTCCTCCCTCCCTCCCTCCTTCCTTTCTCCCTCCTTCCTAGCCCCTCCTCCCTCCTCTCCTTTTCTTCTCCTCCCTCCTCCCTCTCCCCTCCTCCTTCCTTCTTCCCCTCCTTCCTCCCTCCTCCCTCCCTCCTTCCTACCCCCTCTTCCTTCCTCTCCTCTTCTTTCCTCCCTCCTTCCTCCTCCCTCCTCCTCTCTTCTTCTCCTCCCTCCTTCCTCCCCTCCCCTCCTTCCTTCTTACCCTCCTTCCTCCCCTCCTCTTCTCCTCCTCCCTCCCTTCCTGGGTCCTCTCCTCCCCCCTCCTTTCCCTCCTGCCTCTTCTTCCCTGCCTCCCTCCTCCTTCCTTCCTTCCCTCCTTCCTTCCTTTCCAGAAGCTAATTATGTATCATGAACCTCTCTTCAGACTCACCATATGGGGACTTTTGCAGGAAGCTCTTCTCACATCCTTGCACATATTTTCACGAGGATCCATCTACCTTGACTTACGTTCACAGAAATTCTTAGAAAGGGAAACCAAACATACTTCCCAATCGGCTTATTCTGGTTACTTCAGCAAAGTCTCCAGCTGCTTTGTGAGGCATTAAGATAGGAATTTGCCAAGGGTGATGTTTTCATCATCACATCATTAAGCAAAATAAACATAATATGACAGCAGCATCCTCCACCGGGGTCTCTGCAAGGAAACCAGACCCAGCTGCCTCCCTCCTCACCGGGCCACCTCAGCCACTGCCCCCTTGCAAGTCCCCGAGACCCGATTTGTGGTGAGACTTTGGAAAAGCCTTCCATTTGACTCTCATTTGGACTTAGGCCATGGGATTAACCTCAAAGTGCTTCCCTCGGGCAGATTCAAAATAAGCTTTGCAGACGATGTGAAGTTGGTCTTTGAACTTCTGAGAAGAAGCCTCTGTGTTCGGAAGGCTGGCAGGCAGACAAGCTGGGGGCAGGGGGGACAGTTTACAGCTCCTGGGCCTTTAGGCAGTTAGATGAAAATCAGGTTGGCCAAGGTCCTGAATGTGTGTGTGTGTGTGTGTGTGTGTGTGTGTGTGTGTGTTTTCAGGAGGGGAATAAAAACACACTTTTGCCAAAAGTCTCCTCTTGTGACCAGTGTGATTTTAATTGCATTTTTTTTTACACTGTCAAAAGCCCTGAACCAGAAAATTCACTTCATTAGAAACAAAAACAAACAAACAATTCTGCAAAACACGAGTCTAAATGTTAAAAAAGAAAGCCAGGGGCATGAAAAGGGAAGGTTTCCAAAGAAATTATTCTAAAGACGGTATTTTATTTCAGCTGAGGAAAAAGGGATCGTGAGGACGTCATCAAGCATCAAAAAAGTCTTGATTAGGCTGCATGGCTGACAAACGTAAAAAGGAAGCACAGCACAACGTTTAAAGGCACGACTAGAGTCTTCTGGGCCCCGTGTTCATCAGCGTGAGTCAAGCGAGACTGAACTTGCTCTGAGTACGGACGCCTCGTGTATCCGTAAGGATGTCCCTGTCCGTTAATAAATGCTACCTGTAGGCATGTATATTGTTTCTGAAGGTCATTACCGTGCATAGTGGATACATTTCGTAGTGATTTAACGGTGCACTCCTAGCACACATCTTTGTGTCTCTGGGCGTGACTGTTTCTGATACAAAGGCTGTCCACACCGTGTCACAAGGTGAAAGAGGCCTCACTCCTGATGGCTGTCAGAAGTCCAGCCCCCAGCCATGCACCCAGGCCGCTGGCCGAAGGCTCGTTTTTACACACACAGCCCGCTGCTCCGAGGCCACGGGGACGGGCCTCAGTTCTCCTAGACCTGCTTTGGACCTCTGCGCGGCTCCGACTGGCTCCCTCCCCGCTTTCTACCCTCCATGGGTTTCCCTTATGCCTCAGGACATAGGCACACCCTGGCTTTTCTGCGAGGCCCCGGGTGACTCCCCACTTGAACCTCAGCTTCTGAGCTGGTGTCCCGTGCCCCCTTCCGGTTCCCAGAGGACGGGAAGAAGAGGTCGGATTTTTGGGGGTCTCTGCCATTAGGAAGGTGAGCAGCAAGAAATGAAAAGGCCAGGGTGAGGACCCAGGAGGCTGGTGTCAGAGACGCGGGGCCAGGCAGCCAAGGAGAAACGGCGCAGGAGGTCTCCAGGCCTCACAAGCAAATGCAGATGTGACAGCCAAAGCAGGACGCCAGTCCTCCACTTGGTTCTAGAAAAGAACAGTTCTTTTGATCAGATCTTTGGGAATCTGATTATTTAGCACTAGCACTCTTTACCAGCCGCTGGGAGGCTAACTTCCTTGCAAAAGGCCTCTTTTAAGAAACGTATGCTATTTGAAATAAAAGGTGGGGGGTGGGGGGGCAGGGGAAGTTAAGTTTAAAACATTTTCAAAGGTTAAAAATTACATTAGGACAAATGAGATCCCTTCATGGAGCCAGTAACCAAATCTGAGAAGTGTGTGTTATCTCCATGGAGAAAATTTGAGCTTAAGTGAAACCAGAAGAGGGGGGTCACTCTCCGCCTGACCCCAAATGCCTCTCGCTCACGTCTGACTCTGATTCAAGATCGGCCGGCAGAGCCGGAGCTCTGCACAGAAGGGCTTTGTGGCCATCTTGGGTGTTTATTTCAGGCTAATTTTTCATCCGAGTCAGAGGAAACATTGAAAACCCGATGAAGTAAACTGCAGAAAGGAAGCAAAATCTGAAAGGAAGGTGTGCCTGGAGGGACTGCTCATGTGTAAAGCCTTCCGAAGAAAGTAAAGAATTCTCCAGAAAACACGGCTGGAGAACAGCACCCCTCCCGGTGGACGTAGCGGCTGGTGCACACCCACCCTTCGGAGAGCCATTGTTCATTGTGGACGCTCAGTTAATATCAAATCCAACATCACCGTCGGAGAAAATGTGCCGTTAGATCGTTAAACGAACAAGCCGGTAAGCCTGTTTCATTTACCTCTGGCTTTTGGGACACGAGAGTACTCTTTTCTAAAACTACAAGATTGCTGTAGTTGCACAAATATAAACCATTGTCTTCATAATTCAGAATTTTTTAAAAGCGTATTCTGTAGATCACTCGCCTCTGCCATCCGAGGAGCTGTCACATTCGGGAAACGTGAGCGAAACACGGTTCGATTAATCAAAGGTTTCCTAAAGCCTCAAAGGTACAGTGATGCGATGTCAGCCTTCCAAGAGATGTATTATGCCCAATCTTCCAGCCTGCTTCTCAGCCTTGAGTCTAAACTCATCCCCCGTGGGATCAAACTTTGGGAAATGCTGATGTAACATCGCAGAACACTGAGGCCTAGCGAGACTCTCTGGGTGACCTCGCAGGGTGCTTTCTCTAGCCCGCCGCTCGCTAGAACCGCACAGGACTTGCGGAGAGAAACTCCTGGCATCGTTTCTCGAGTTGTTATTCGAAAGATCTAGGATAGAACACAGAAATCTGGAGTTTTCAAACCTCCCCTGGGTGCACCTGAGTGGCCCAGCTGGCTAAGTGTCCAACTCTTGATTTCCAATAAGGTGATGGTCCTGAGATCAAGCCCCATGTCGGGCTCCACGGTGAGTGGGAAGCCTGCTTGGGATTCTCTCTCTCCCCCGTCCTCTCTCTCTCTGACCCTCCCCTGCTCATGCTGCGTGTCTCTGTCTCAAAAATAGATAACTAAATATGAAACAAAATTAAAACACCCTCCGGCAATCGAGAGAGGGATGGCCTTTGTTTGGAAAGGATCACGTAAGCCTCTACCTTTCGTGTGGCATGCAAAGAAGATGCATTCTAACTGTGACACTGCACTGTTGGCTTCCCGTATCCCACACTGCAATTGTCTTGCAGAAATCCTCACAAAGTTTCCCCACCCCCATTTGGTCGGGAGTCATGTCACATCCAGCTTGAGTGATGGGGATCACGGCCACATGCGGGAAGGTCCGAGCCGGGGGATGTGCCCTCAACACACTGATTGTGAAGGCCCTGCAGCCTGGGCTCTGGTCTCAGCACTGCCATTGACCAGTCGTTCGATTTGGGAAAATAAATACCTTGTTCCTTCCCGGCTTTCCCTCACGGTCCAAATAAAAAGTGGGAAGGAAACAGCGTCCCCCATCAGTAACACCTGAGTCGATTCTGCTCTGATTAAGTAGGAAGCTGGTCCGGGACGTGATTGTCTCCTCTCCTAACCCTCGCTTCAACGACATATGCATTGCTGGTGAATTCTGCCCAAATGGCGTAGGAGAGAAGAATGGGTACTGGGGCAGTGTTCCTGGACTTACAAGGGACAGTCCCTCGGATGTCTGACCGTGCTCCCGGCGTGATCCCACCAGGGTTAAGTCATGCGTACCATCTGCTTCGATTCCCTGGCCAGAGTGATCACAGGAGATCAAAAGTCAGACTCAGAACAGGAAGTGCTTCTAAAATTATAGCCCCCTCCCTGAACTTGACCTGCCTGCTATCTGTTCTTTGTGGCGGGGCATAATTGAGCCGGCTCTGGTTACAGGGATAGAGGGCGGGGCGAGCCAAATGGTCAGAAGGAAGGTGACCTTGCTACAGCATCAGCCACAGAACAGGGTTTCTTTGTGTTTGAAGGCTTGGAAGGTAGGGGCCAGGCTCTGTTCTCGGGTTTGGGACCGCCCGTCGTTCTCGGCCTCAGTGCCTAGTGTGGACGCATTTCTCAGGAGGGACTTTCTGTACCCAGGTGACTTCTTTTCCATTCGTGTTGTCCTTGTCACTGAACTTCTTAAACTGTCCCTTGAGAATAATTTTGATGAACTCTGGTCACCTTACTTTTGGGTCTGAGACAACGTCTGGTTGCACAGCTGGGCTATGAGCTGCAGGGGCGGGGAGGGGGGGGTGGGTGTGGGAGTAGGGGGGATGGAAACTTACCCAGTCTTCAGGTGTTCTCAACAGTGCAGGTGTTTATAGGGGAAAAGGCCTCAAAAATAATTTTGTGCCTAATTTTTATTTGCAGTGGATTCCAAGGACGACAAGTTTAAATAGATTTCAGAAAATAATCCAGGGGCCTGAGGGGCTCAGTCACTTAAACGTCCGACTTCGGCTCAGGTCATGATCTCACTCTTGGCGAGTTCAAGCCCCACGTCAACTCTGTGCTGACCACTCAGAGACTGGAGCCTGCTTCGGATTCTCTGTCTTCCTCTCTCTCTCTGCCCCTCTCCCTCTCACACTCTGTCTCTCTGTCTCTCAAAAATAAATAAATGTTAAAACCATTTAAGAAAATAATTGGTGCTTACAGAAGCACTCTATCTTAAATATATATATTTTTATATAAAATTATACATATGTGTATATACTTTTTTTGAATGCACATACAAATATATAACACATATAATAAATATGCATTTAAATCAAAACACACGATACGAAGAAGATGTAAACGGGAAAAAGTGTTTTGAAGTGAGAAGTCACTCACCAGTCGAACACTGCAGCATATCTCTCTAAATTTCAGACCCAAGCTGCATGCATGCCAGGGACACAGGAGCACACGGGGGCCCGAGCACACAGCCCCCTTTCCTGTCGGCGCCCTGGACAAGAACCTCCTTCTTCTCAGGCAGGTGGACTTCCCCTCCTCCCTCACATCCTGGTTGACTCGTCTCTGATCCTCTGAGGAAGAGGTGCCCACAGAAGGAGCCACTCAGTGCTCTTGTCTAGACTGACTCCTTGAAGGTAAGGGTGTTGTATTTTCAAGTGGGTCTCCAGTTCCAAATATAGGCCTGGGGACCTACCATATCCAATAAATATTTATAGATGGAATTTGATTAGTTATGCCAAGCTGTGTTCTCATCTATTTATTCAGTAAATGTTTATTCAATGCTTTCTATGTGCCTGGCTATTTTACAGGTGAGGTTTTAGTGCTGAATATGAAAACATGTTCCCCTCATGGGACTTCCAAGTGAAGGAAAAATTATAATATACACTTTTATGAATAAGAGATAATTTAAGAGAGCCCCAAATGCCATGGAGAAAATACAATAGGCAATGGGGTTGGGAGTCAGTTGAAGACTGGACGGTGGCTGACATCAGGGTCAGCGTCTTTGAGAACGTGATGATTGAGTTGACACCTAAGTATTGAGGTGGAAACAGTCCTGTGAATATCTAAGGAAAGAGTCTTCTGGGACGAGCTGACACAAAGTGAAACACACAAATAAACAAGAAGCAGAGATGAGAAGGTGGTTGGATGTTTTGCACCTGAAATGAAGAAGTCTAATATGGCTAAATTGTGGTGAATAAAAGCAAAGAACACTGATAGTGACTGATTCATAAAAGCCTGGAAACATGGTAAGAGTTCAGATTTTATTGTAGTTCTAATGGTGAAATATCGGCAGGTTTTACGCAGGAGTATCATAGGGAGCTTTATGCTTTTAAATGAATACTGTGGATGTTTTCTAGAGATTGGGTCCGTGAGACGTCTACGGAACAAAATCTTTGAACTAATGAGGCTGGAGCTGGTAGGAGTGGCCGTGCCTGGAAATTTAAGTTGGGGAGATGATGAAATATGAAATGGGAATGGGTAAGATTACCCAGGAAGACAGTAGCAGTAGAAAAAAAGGATGGAGTAGAAGAAAGAAAACGTAGGCCACCTGCCTATTTGGAGTCCTGGCAGGCATGAGAAGCCAGCAAGGGAGACTGAGAAGAAAGACCTGAAATGGAGGCTGGGGCCACAGTACCTAGGGAAGACAGTGCCTGAGAATGACTGGTCACAGTGTCAAGTGTTACTGAATGGTTGGGTGAGACCAGGAACAGATGACTCACTGGTAAAGTTTGAGAAGATAAAGGTCATTGCCGACCTTGATAAGGGGATTTCATTCAATAGTGGCAACAAAGATCCACACAAAGTCGGCCAAGACAAACACACTTGAGGCAGTGGCAATGGAAGGAATTGCATCGTGAAGGGTCAGGGTTACAAATGGAGGTTCTGCTTAAGTGGGACCAAAAGAGGTCTAATATTTTAGAGAGATCGTATCAAGCGTGTGTGAGACCAGTCAAGCTGTTGGAAATTACCTCGCAAAGAGTGAGATGCTGACGGTAAAGTAGAGATGGGTCGTGCCCAGAGCAAGTGGGAGTCCAAGGGGGAACATGGCAGGACCCAGGAGAAGGTTGACTGCAGGTAGAAGCCAGGATACTTCTGTCTTTGAAATGGGAAGAAAATCATGGTACATGGACAAAAAAATTCAGAGACCGAAGCATCTTTTTGTTGGGGAAAAGGAAGATTATTAGCTAGGAGTTGAGGTATGAGAGGGCTAGAAGTTGAACTCATCAACCCTGAGAATAGTGTGTTAAACTTCCTAGGGGAATAGAATATAAATGTCTGTTCAATACATTTGGACATAAAATGGTAGTGATATTAGACGTCACAGTTACATGAATGTATTCTGGGATATGTAGCAGCTGAGCAACATGGGCTTATTTGAGAGTTGATGTGGCAGGGTTAGCATTTTGCCATTGAGTACAGAGGAGTAGGGGCCATAGGGTGAGGGTATTTGTACCAGGGGACACACAGTGCAGGATAGTGGAGGATAAACCAAGTAGGGGGTGTGATAAGATGATGAACAGGGGCAGTGGAGAGAGCAAAAGTAAAGATCCTGGTAATTCCTGTGGTAAAGTCCAGGTACACCATGACAGTGGGTAGCTGGGCGAGAAATGGAAGAATCGTTGTTAGAAATGAGCTGCTGGGGCGCCTGGGTGGCTCAGTCAGTTGAGCGTCCGACTTCGGCTCAGGTCATGATCTCACGGTTCGTGAGTTCGAGCCCCGGGTCGGGCTCTGTGCTGACAGCTCAGAGCCTGGAACCTGTTTCAGATTCTGTGTCTCCCTCTCTCTCTCTGACCCTCCCCCATTCATGCTCTGACTCTCTCTGTCTCAAAAGTAAATAAACGTTAAAAAAAAATTAAAAAAAAAAAAGGAACAAAAAAATAAGTGAGCTGCTAAAAAGATGAGACTCTAGACAATGGAACGGGTCCTCTATGTTAATATTCAAGTCACTTGAAAAGATGCCAAGGGAGGGGAAGGAGAGCAGAGCAGGAGGCAGGAGCCAATGGATGATCAAGACTGAGGGAGGGTTTGGTAGGTACCAACAAAACAAGGAAAAGATGGGTGATTCATGTCCAAAGGAAATTGGATTTTAAAGAGAATATTTTATTAAAACATTAGGTTTTCTTAATGCAGGGTCCATCAATATTTGCTAGGGTGTAGAAAACAAACAAACAAAGCTTTGTCTGGTCTTACTTCCTTTTGTGTCATGAAGAGAGGTTGATAAAGTTTGCTAAGGTTCCATTCAATATTGAAGAATTCTCTGGATGGGCTCAAATGCTAGGGCCATCTCCAATAACCAAGGCCTCTCAAATCTTCCATTGTTATACTCTTCTTGTGAGAACATAGAATACTATACCCAGCCTTGTCTTACGTCTTCAGCAACTATTAGATTCTGTGTCTATAGAATGGGGAAAAAAATAAGGCTTCAATCCAGTCTTACATTTAAGAAGGATTGAATAAATCTAACCAAAGAGGTGAAAAATCTATATACTGCAAACTATAGAAAGCTTATGAAAGAAATTGAAGAAGACACAAGAAAATGGAAAAGATTCCATGCTCCTGGATAGGAAGAACAAATATTGTTAAAATGTCGATACTACCTAAAGCAATCTACATATTCAATGCAATCCCTATCAAAATAACACCGGCTATTCTTCACAGAGCTAGAACAAATAATCCTAAAATTTGTATGGAACCAGAAAAGACCCCGACTAGCCAAAGCAATCTTGAAAAAGAAAACCAAAGCTGGAGGTATCGCAGTTCCAGACTTCAAGCT
The DNA here is from genome assembly GCF_018350195.1 of Panthera tigris. Lineage (NCBI taxonomy): Eukaryota > Metazoa > Chordata > Mammalia > Carnivora > Felidae > Panthera > Panthera tigris. Next base: position 135,232,646 of record NC_056662.1, on the reverse strand, counting down.
GTATTACAAAGCTGTAATCATCAAGACAGTATGGTACTGACACAAAAACAGACACTCAAATCAATGGAACAGAATATAGAACCCAGAAATGGACCCACAAACATATGGCCAACTCATCTTTGACAAAGCAGGGAAGAATATCCCATGGAATAAAGACAGTCTCTTCAGCAAGTGGTGCTGGGAAACTGGACAGCGACATGCAGAAGAATGAACCTGGACCACTTTCTTACACCATACACAAAAATAAACTCAAAATGGGTGAAATACCTCAATGTAAGACAGGAAGCCATCAAAATCCTAGAGGAGAAAGCAGGCAAAAACCTCTTTGATCTTGGCCGCAGCAACTTCTTACTCAACACGTCTCCAGAGGCAAGGGAAACAGAAGCAAAAATGAACTATTGGGACCACATCAAAATAAAAAGCTTCTTCACAGCAAAGGAAACAATCAGCAAAACGAAAAGACAACTGACAGAATGGGAGAAGATATTTGCAAACGACATATCAGATAAAGGGTTAGTATCCAAAATCTATAAAGAACTTATCAAACTCAACACCCAAAAAACAAATACTCCAGTGAAGAAATGGACAAAAGACATGAATAGACACTTCTCCAAAGAAGACATCCAGATGGCCAACTGACACATGAAAAATGCTCCACATCCCTCATCATCAGGGAAATACAAATCAAAACCACAATGAGATACCACCTTACACCTGTCAGAATGGCTCACATGAACAACTCAGGCAACAACAGATGTTGGCAAGGATGTTGACAAAGAGGATCTCTTTTGCGTTGTTGGTGGGAATGCAAGCTGGTGCAGCCACTCTGGAAAATAGTATGGAGGTTCCTCAAAAAACTAAAAATAGAACTACCCTACGACCCAGCAATTGCACTACTAGGCATTTATCCATGGGATACAGGTGTGCTGTTTCGAAGGGACACATGCATCCCCATGGTTATAGCAGCACTATCAGCAATAGCCAAAGTATGGAAAGAGACCAAATGTCCATCGATGGATGAATGGATAAAGAAGATGTGGTCTATATATACAAGGGAGTACTACTCCGCAATCAAGAAGAATGGAATCTTGCCATTTGCAACTACGTGGATGGAACTGGAGGGTATTATGCTAAGTGAAATTAGTCAGTCAGAGAAAGACAAAAATCCTATGACTTCACTCATATGAGGACTTTAAGAGACAAAACAGATGAACCTAAGGGAAGGAACCTAAGGGAAATAATATAAAAACAGGGAGGGGACAAAACATAAGAGTCTCTTAAATATGGAGAACAGAGGGTTACCGGAGGGGTTGTGGGGAGGGGAGGGGCTAAATGGGTAAGGGGCACTAGGGATCTACTCCTGAAATCATTGTAGCACTATATGCTAACTAATTTGGATGTAAATTTAAAAAAAAATTAAAAATAAAAATTAAAAAAAAAGAGAAGCGTCGATACAAGTGTGCGAAATGCCATGACTGATGTCCTTGAAGTGCACTGTGAGAGTAAACAAAGGAGGGTTGTTGGAACCCTTTAGAAGAACTCAAGCATCACCTGTGCTCATCTTGAGGGGGGATATATACTTCCTAGGCGAAAAGACAAGGAAGAACTTTCTGGGCACGAAGCACAGCATGTACAAATGCAGAGAGATGTTTGGGAATGGCGGAATTTTGATGTGAACAGAGCCCCGTGTGCCCGTGTGTGCAGTGTGGGTGGGGTTAGAATGGAGGCAGAGGAGAAAGGTCGGGTGTGGAGCAGAGGCTGTTGCAAACTGAACTCCTTCCCTGAGAAAATTCTGTGTCCAGTCACATGGCCTCTAGTCCACGCTGCAGTCCTCGGAACTCGCTGTGTGTGTGAGACGTGGTGATCAGCTAAAACTTGAGAAATGAGCTTACAACTAGTGAGTTCATGTGGCTAATGGGGGAAAAGCTCAGGGATCTTGTCTGTATCACAAGGAAGGAGGCGTGTATTTCTTCTACAGGTAAAATCCGACAGGTGTGCACTAAGAGGAGTAATAACCTTGGCCCTATATCCTCTGCTGATTCCTCAATGCTTTGGGATAGCATTGCACAAGAATGGTATTCCTAACCCCTACCATTGTTCTGGAAGTAGCTCTTATGCCCTCAGGTGGGATCTGGGCTGAGGGCATAATCGGATTTGTTCCGAGTCTTCCAGTAAGGCAACACCGGAAGAAATGATAACCCCAAAGCTTTGGCAGCCTCTCGTAATGTCTGTGAAGCAGTCATGTCCATTGCCATGTACGGTGTGGGAAGGGACACAAAGGGGTCGGTAACTTCGGCTTAGAAATGGACTCAGAAGCTCAGAGAGGTCACATCACCACATATGTCCGAACCCATAGCTGTTGATTTTTATCTTGGTGATTCTTGAGCTCCTAATTTGTAAAATCAAGACTTAAAAGGAAACCGTACAAACAGTCATCGGTTCCTGAGTGCATAGTCAGATTGTAATAGCTTCACGCAGAGGAGCAGCTTTTTCCCCGGATAGTTAGGTTTTTTTGCAACAGTAATAATGATCAACTCATTAACGGTGGTTGCCTTAAAGCATTTTGATAAGATTCATATACAGATTACTATTATTTAATGGATATTTATTTTAAAGAACTAGTCACTCGTGTATTCAGACTAAAAGAACCCCTCTGCTCAATCTTCCTTAAATGGATATTGAATTATTTTCAAATGTATTCAAGCAATAAAGTAACACAAAGGCAATTTCATGGCTTCACAAAGCAAAGTTGAATGTTAACAACTAAGTCTTTTATGTACTGATTTAAGATACAGTAACTCCAAAATCTCGAGTCTCAACAAAATTGGGTTTTCCAGAGCTGTTTGCAGTAAGCGAGTATAGCTTCATAGTGCTATGAATATGTAAAAATAAGTCAAAATACTGCGTCTTTTATATCCATAAGAATTGGGTCCTGCTTACCTTCCCAGATGTTTTATATCTGATCTTCTCCCTAGCAGGATCATGTTCTCCCTAGACTGAAAATTTGGTGACATTCCAGTTTTGGGACTCATTGGGCTCAAGGTTTGGGGAGATCATCTGGGTCTTTCTGCAGCAAGGGTTTAATGAGCGTCTATTACAATCTGGGCCATGGGAAAGAATATTTGTCATGTTTTCAGAGTCAGAGCTAGCGAGGGCTCTGAAGAAATAATCCAAGACTCTGATGGAGGTGATAAGTGCAGTCATGGAAGGGGTGAGCTAATGTGGAGTGAAGAGTGAGGCACCCCATAGAACCCAGGGCGCAGAGAAGAGAGTGAGGACCGGGGTCCTCACTGTGCACAGGAAAGGTGGGAGAGTGTAAAAATTGAGGGTGAGCAGTAACCATGGGTGTCGGCGGAACGACAAATAAGACAGTTTGTAAGGAAGTCAGTGTTCAACCTGCTCACTCTTACATCAGCCTGTGGTTTCCTTCTCCCCTGAGACTCCTGCCGCAGACCCTTACCTATGTGGCTGATTCGGCCTGTAGGCTTTAGGACGTGATCTTCATCTATCCTCGTCTATCAGGCCACTCTCCATATTTGCTCTTGTCGATGTCCTACACAAGGTACATGACTCACGCATTTTGTATTAACAGACCACTGAGTATAACCACCTTTTAGGACAAGAAGAGTGTCCCTTGATAAAGCCCCAACTTGTCTGAACCAATCATGACAATTCCACTCTTCCTACCAGAGCTTGATTTATGTTGCTGGTTCTGTGATGTAGTTCTGATCAGTGAAATGTAAGGGCAGGTCAACTGGGGGTTTCTGAGAAGTGGTTTCCCTTTAATTAAAATAAAACAAACTAAAACAAACACAGAAGAGGGAAGGGAAGGGAAGGGAAGGGAAGGGAAGGGAAGGGAAGGGAAGGGAAGGGAAGGGAAGGGAAGGGAAGGGGGGAAAGGAAAGGAAAGGAAAGGAAAGGAAAGGGAAGGGAAGGGAAGGGAAGGGAAGGGAAGGGAAGGGAAGGGAAGGGAAGGGAAGGGAAGGGAAGGGAAGGGAAGGGAAGGGAAGGGAAGGGAGTGTCCCTTCTGCTACTGGACCTGGACGTGCCTGAATACGGGGTCCAGCATAGTAGCATCTATCCCCCAACCACAAAAGGGCAAGCGAGAAGAAAGACAAGTTGTAAGATACTGACAGGTACTTTACCCTAAGTCACCTGAGGATGGCTGGTGAATTGAGACAATAAAAAAGTCTTCCTTTTCTTTAATACCAGAAGAGTCAAGGTTTTGGTTACTTGCAGCAGAACCCTCTGAGTCTTCTGGCCTCCGCTTGCAACCTTCTGAACAGGATTCCAAAGATCTGGCTGCCTTTCCTTCAGATCTGGTGTTCTGTCTCCCCCCAGCACCTGCAGCTAGGCTCCCTTGCCTCTGTGACCATCGCCGTAGAGACCTACTCCCAGGTGATGACTGTTCCTGAACTTTCCATCTCATCGCCAGGAATGCCTAGGCACACCTGGGTGCTGAAGACATACAGATGGAAAAGATGTTTTCCTCAAGGGTGCTTGGGACTGCTCACAGAGCAGAAATAGTTACGCATGTCATGTTTAGCCCCCACTTCTCGGAATTACACCAAGTAGGGAAAAAGTATGGCTTCTATGATGACAGCAGTTGCAAAAACTAAATCTATCTCTCTGCCCTCAACAACAACAACAACAACAACAGCAACAACAACAAAACTCTGACACACCCCAAATTTCTTTGTTCTTACTCAAAAGAGTATCGGAAGTCCATCGCCTATGCTCACAAATGGCATGACCACATCTCCCCTCTTAGATCGCTCTTGTTAATGGATTCTAGTCACTTTGCTGGCTCCCAGGGATGGTCTCTCACCAGCTGCCCACATACCCCACTACTGCTCCCCTCCCTGTGTCCCCAGTGTCATGTCAGCTGGGCTGTCATAACAAAACACCACAGACTAGGGGTTTAAACAACGGAAATCTACCCCTCACTGTTCTGGAGGCTGGAAGTCCAAGATCAAGGTGCCAGCAGATCTGATCCTTGGTGATGGTCCTCCACCCAACTTGCAGACAGGTGTCATGCTGGTGCATCCTCCCCTGGCCTCTTTGTGTCCATGGAGAGAGAGGGAGAGAGAGGGAGAGAGAGAGAGAGAGAGAGAGAGAGAGAGAGAGAGAGAGAGAGGGCTTTGCAGTCTCTTCCTGTTCTTACAAGGGCACTCATCTCATCACGACAGGTCCACCTTCAAGACCTCATCTAAACATAATTACCTCCCAAATGTTCTGTCTTGTAATGCTGCCGTTGGGAGGGTAAGTCTCTGACGTACGGATTTGGGGGACACAAACGTTCAGTCCCCACTGGTGACTTATCAGGCCCTGTTTGACGCCTCAAAGCTGCCTCCATAAGCCCCCATGCAACATGGATGACTGTCTTCCAACTTCTCCTCTGCTATGAACCCCAGAACCCTCTGACTCTCCTGTTGCTGTGGTTCTTGCCCTCTTATGTTTTGATTTTCAGTTTTGGCTTTGTTCCCACCCTAAGACGTAATGGGGGGCACTGCTTCCCCAAAACGCCCTGGATGATTGCATCACATCACAACACAGCACACATCACAGCCCGCTTTGCTCCTTGTCACAAGGGCCCAGACTCCAGCTCCCAGAGCCACCTCCCCTCCCCTCCCCCCCGGACTCCACGATCCAGCCAGCAGTACGCACATAGCTGCAGTGACGCTACTCGCCACTTTGTAGAAGATCGGGTGTTGTAGGAGTTCCAGACTCCATTCCTACGCTTGTTAACCATCAGTACAATTTCAGTAGTTTTTTTTTCAATGTTTATTTATTTATTTTGAGGGGGGAGGGGCAAAGAGACGGGGAGAGAATCCCAAGCAGGCTCCACATTGTCAGCGTAGACCCCAACGTGGGGCTCAAACTCACGAACCTTGAGATCATGACCTGAGCCAAAATCAAGAGTGAGACGCTTAACTGACAGAGCTACCCGGGTGCCTCGGATTTCAGTAGTTGTAAAAGCAATTCAGTGTATGGCTGTGTCCTTAGGAAAAATATCATTTGGGGGAAGTCCTAGATGGAGGTGGAAAGACATATAACGGAGATAAGCAGTCATTCTCCAGCATGCTGAAAATCGAAATCCATTGTGATGTCTCCTGGACTGCTGAGTCAGATGCTCCGGGCACAAAAGCACAAGCATGGGTTCAACATAAGCACTAAAACAGATATCAAGAGGGCAAATTGTCAAGTATACAGAGGGTTTTCAGTCAAGCTGGTCTTCACAGGGAGAAGCTAGAAATGCTCCAGGTTACTTTTAGCAAGCTTTGATTTATTTAAGAGTGGTTTAAGATGATACCAAGGAATTAGCATGCAGCACACTTAAGAAATTTGGGGCATTATATGTATCAGCAGCCGAGAATACCTACCCCCCAGGCACTTATCAAAGACAGTAATCTTGAAATCAAGGTTCCATTTCATATTCAAAAGTGTATTTGAGAGTAACACTGGGGAGAATTACAAGAAAAAATGCAGTTTGGTCCATTACTGTACTTCCTCTACCCATTGGTCATCCAGTCAATTCTTTACTCAACAAACATTCATTTCATCTGCACCACATACAAAACACCATTCTAAAATTTGGGGACCCAGCCGTAAAAGAAGCCTCCATCTTTAGGCTTCTATGTTTAGGAAACATGTATTTTCATCAAAAAGATGGACATTGAGGAGCGCCTGGGTGGCTCAGTCGGTTAAGCGTCCGACTTCGGCTCAGGTCACGATCTCGCGGTCCGTGAGTTCGAGCCCCGCGTCGGGCTCTGTGCTGACAGCTCGGAGCCTGGAGCCTGTTTCAGATTCTGTGTCTCCCTCTCTCTGGCCCTCCCCCATTCATGCTCTGTCTCTCTCTGTCTCAAAAATAAATAAACATTAAAAAAAATTAAAAAAAAAAAAGATGGACATTGAATAGGTAATAGAATGTAGTGAGTTCAAATATCCATCAATTCTATGAAGAACATTAGACAGGCGTGTAGAAGAAACAGGGAAATTAGCAGGGAGGGAGCCATTCTCTGGGAAGGGCTTTGGGAAGATGGTCTTTATGCCGAGAACTGACAGTTTGGAAGGAAGCCGACAAGGAACAAGATCCCTTGCATCTCTGTAGGAACACGAACCAGCATTTCGGAGTCCATTTTGTTAGATTTTTTTAGCAAGTAAGACTGTCATGACACCACGGGTGTTCACTGGGAAACAAAGAAACATTCCTCTGAAATACATGATTGCGTTTATTTTAAACAGGCAGGGACAACGGGTGGATTTGATGGGCTCTATTCACCATATCATGTATTGTCTTCCTTAAAATGACTCTTTCAGGAAGCTACCGAAGCAACTGGCATTTTGTCTCCCCCTGATATTTGAAGACATACCCTTCTCGTCATACCTATTCATCAAATAGCTCCTTTGCTTTTGGGCCAACTTTAACTCAAGGTGAATCCTTTCCACTGACTTCGAAACTTACTGACGTAGAATATGCATAGAGAAAACGCCACGTTAACAGAGTTCGGCAGCTCGGTGAATTTCCACACACTGCACACCTGTGTGACCAGTACCCAGACCAAGAAACAAAATAGTTCCAAGCCCTGAAAGCCTTCTTTGTATTCATTCCAACTGACCCATGTTTATCTCACTGTGAAGAGAGAATTATAGAATTCGATGTATCTGTCGAATCATATGTCCTTTCACTTACTGCTTGCTAGAAAATCCAGAACCGTATTTTGGGTTGATCGTTGGTAGATGCCAGAGCCTCGGAGAAGGTTTTTATGTAGCAATTTCCCACTGCAGTGATTCCATCCCCATCTTTCCTCATAACCTTCATCCTTCATCAGATGTTTGGACACAAGTTCCTCTTATCGGTTTTAATATCATTGGATGCAATTTCGTAAGGCCAAGAACATTTTGAGGACGAAGTGACATGTAAGGACGTGGAGAACAGTTATGTAAACACTGTGGTCACTCTGGATTCCCCTCCACGGACTAGAATTCAGTGAAGAGTGAAACAACACAGCAAAAGAGGCATAACGAAAACACACGGCGCAGAGCACCCACGTGAAATCCCACCCAGATGACCCGGGACAGGTGCCACGGGCCCCGGGTCCTTCCACACAGGACATGTCTCACCACATTCCATGTTGTTCTCTCCATTTCAGTGCCCAGGAGCTCGGGTATCACGGGTGCTCCATGGCACAGCCTTTGCTTTTTCAGGGCCCAGGCAGGGAGGTGGAAGAGGAAGGCCAACAGCTGTGGCCAGCTGTCGAGTCCAGACGGGACACGGGTTACCGACCAGGAGAGTGACCAGGCTGTGAGGCCCCTGCGGGCACTCAAAAGCCCAGGGTTCTCTTCTCTGGCTCTCCAGTACGGCCTCTACCTGGTCGTCTCTGTAAGACTGTACCGTGAAAAAGGGCAGTGACCCTCAGTTAAAACTGTTCAATTATCAGGGCGCCTGGGCGGCTCGGTCGGTTGAGCGTCCGACTTCGGCTCAGGTCATGATCTCGTGGCTCGTAGGTTCAAGCCCCACATCGGGCTCTGGGCTGACAGCCTGGAGCCTGCTTCGGATTCCGCGTCTCCCTCTCTCTCTCTCTCTGCCCCTCCCCCACTCACGCTCTGTCTCTGTCTCAAAAATAAATAAACATTAATTTTTTAAAAATGTATTCAATCATGCCATCTATTGGGAGTTACTGGTTTCCAAAGTATACTTCTTACTTTAGAACCTTTTTAGGTTTTTGGAAAAAATACAAAGAGAGTAGAGAGTTCCCACGTCCCTCACGGCGAGGTTCCCTGTTATAAGGGTACACTTTAGAGCAGAGCATTGGGCCAGTACCAACGTGTTACTGGGGGAAGCCTCCAGCCTACTGCCATTTCTTTCTGTCCATTTTCTGTCACCCCAACAATTTTAGAGACCACTGGTCAGATATTTCTCAGATCGTCCCTCAGTCTGGATCGTCTGATGCTTTTCTCAGTTTGCGGGGGAGAAGACCAGAGGTAAGGTGTCATTCTCACCACACCCCATGAACGATGTCTCCTGTGAACATGACTGATCGCTGTCAGCGTTGACCCTGATCACCTGGCTGAGGTCGGGTCTGCCAGGTTTCCCTCTGGTAAAGTGACTCTCTCCTCCCCGTCCCCCACCCACTGACCATACTATGCTCTTTGGAGGCAAATCACTCTGCAGCCCTCACATAGGGGTATTTGAATTATGCTCCCTCTTCCCGAGCACACAGTGTCGACACATAGTACTGGGAATTCTTCTGCATGAGATGTTGTCTCTTCTCCTCCACTTATTTTTTTTTAAATTTTTTAATGTTTCTTCATTTTTTTTTGAGACACAGAGCGTGAGCCAGGGAGGGGCAGAGAGAGAGGGAGACACAGAGTCCGAAGCAGGCTCCAGGCTCCGAGCTGCCAGCACAGAGCCCTACGTGGAGCTCGAACCCACGAACCGTGAGATCACGACCCGAGCTGAAGTCGGACGCTTGACCGACTGAGCCACCCAGGCGCCCCTCCAATCCTACTTTATTTCGATACTTAGTTTTTCTAGTTCTGACCGTCAGGCTCTGCCACTTGACTCCTGTGTCCTGTCATGGTGGTGGGTTTTTGTTTTCGTTCTTGCTTTAACACCATTTTGTTTTGGGGGGTGGGGAGGCTGCGAGATACTCCCAATCACCTTTAAAGTCTCAGCCCTGGTTTGAAAACAAACTATCTCTCCAAGGAGTCCTGGTTCCTCTTACTGGTGAACGATATTCGAAACCAAGCTCTGGGCATTAAATGCTACTCAGGTGTCATTGTTTCTGGGCCCTCTCAGCTCACAGAGCAAGGAATAACACGTATGTGTTTATGCGTGTATGTCAACCCGTGTGTGCACACACGTATGAATATTTCTACTGTAACCTTACATGTCTGTATGAAGCTAGTTGAGTATCGCCGTCTTTAACTCTAACCAATTAGCACTTGAATGGTTATAGTCCCCTCTCCTTCCTTATCGGCACTCCAATAATTCCACGTACTTTATCTGAACCCCGAAAATTCCGTTTACTTAATCGTTCGGCCTCAGCGAACATACGTGGCGGTAACAAAATTGTTACTCTATCCACATGAGAAACAACTTTATCGACCACAACTCTATCGTACTTATATACAATTTCTTTTGCCTTAATCTTATAGATTCTTACTCATTTCCAAAGTTGTGCCGATTAATTTTTAAAGAGAACAATAATGCCATAAAATGTTTTATTTATCAAAGCACCAAGTGTAAACATACATGACCACCTTTGTCTTGTTTTTTAAATATTTCTTTTTTTAAATTTTTTTTTTAAATTTATTTTTGATACACAGAAAGAGCATGAATGGGGGAGGGTCAGAGAGAGGGAGACACAGAATCCGAAGCAGGGTCCAGGCTCTGAGCTGTCAGCACAGAGCCCGACGCGGGGCTCGAACTCACAGACCACGAGATCATGACCTGAGCCGATGTCGGACGCTCAACCGACCGAGCCACCCAGGCACCCCCCTTTGTCTTGTTTTTTAATGTGCATATTAATTTTTTTAAAGGAACCTTAGCTTGTATGACTGATGCGCTTACCAGTCTAAACAGTCGAGAAACAGCATCCTGCAGGGTTAAATATTATCACGTGCTGTTGTATAAAATGATAGTGGAGCATGACATTGGAGGCAGCTCTATCATCTCCTGGGTCTACACTGAGTGTGTAACCTGATCTACCAGTGCTCAACTTCCTCATCTATAAAAGAGGGTTTCCTGAGAGGTTTACATAAATATCCATCTACGATCATTAGCATGGAAACTAATTTGAAGGAGACCTTCAATAAATGCTAATTTCATGTTTTTTCTCCATCTTCAATTCTTTCTCTGTTGTCTCTCGTTCCTTAATTGAGGTCAACTCTCTGCCACGACAAACTGCTCGACCGACAAATTTCAGTCGGCGGTGACGTCTCACTCTTGAGTAATCTCGGATAGGGTTCTTTCATTAGAATCCTTGCTAAGTAGTGGCGATCTATTTTCCACAAAAGAAAGGTTTGATTTTCAACCGTCACAGGAATCCAAGCTGAAATCCTCACTGCACACATGAGGGATATTGCCTGCGGAGGGCTCGTGCTTTAATTCAGTGTGCTGCAAACCAACACCCCATTTAATAAACAGAGCAGAAAAGCTTCTCTGTGCCCCACAGCCAGTGGCTTCCTGCACAGCCGTCTGAATTCTAGGCAAGCTGGAGCGGTCCCGGGATAGATAAGTTCAGCTAGAGAGGCATCGAGAATCACCCACGCCCTCTGTGTCCACAAATAGAGTTGCTTATCGAAGTCGTCCACCACTCAAAGACTTAATTTATTTTCCTGACTCAATAAAACAATGGCCCTTTGATACAGTATCTGAATAACGTAAACCTAATACAGGGGAGGGAAATCCCATCATCAGATGTGACAGGGAACACAGGCTTTAAGTGTTGAGTAGAAATGATCCCTTTCACAATATCGCAGGACAGTGGGTAGAAAGATGAATGTCAGTCCTACACCTGGAGCGGAGTTGGGTAATCTTAGCCCCTGGCGTGGAGGGACCGGGATGGGAAAAAAAAAAAAAGACAGATTACTCCATTGTTGCCGCCCCAGGATTCCTGACCATGTCGGGGGATCGTGCACTCAGAACACACTTTGGGGGCACAAGCCCAGTTCTTGTCTGAGCACCCAAACAAGGAGAGCCGACCCCGATTTGCTCGAAACGTGGAAGCCAACTTGCCAACAATGACTGCCATTGTCTCTTTACGGGAGAAATCACTCTCTTTGGTATCAACAGGCCAAACGTGGTATGTGTGTGCGCTGAGGGGGACCGGGGTTTGGATGACACTTACGGACCGATGGCCGTCAGGTGCACAGGCTGGGATTCCATACAGGGGGAAGGAGTGAGGCGGGGAACGCGGCCAGAACTGGCCATCCTTGTAGACGGCGGCCTGAAACGGTGGCTGGCTGGCTTCCTGCCCCCCAGCTTGGCCTTCGCCCCTGAAGTCTCGTCCGTTCTCGGGTTCTGATCACCTGGTTGGTCGTTCCTTTGTGCTCTGACTCTGGTCTCACCGTAAGTTCTGTCTTCTGCGGTCATCCCGGCAACTCTCGGAGAGTCACCAAGCTCCTTCTCTTCCTGGGGCATAGACGACGTTTTTGGTCCCTGTCTTTCATTTTTTCTCTCTCACTGGGTTGCCCTTCACCAGAATCACGTCGCTTTTCCTGGTCTGATTTATGGCCTTTCCTCAGTGACCCCTAGTCTCATGAGGCTTCAGCATGAAAAGTCTTCATTTTATAACTCCAGAGATCAAAAATGTTAATGGTACCTTGTTGAATCATGAAACCACAGCAGAGAAGGACATGCCACCATTCTTATTTCATAGCTACAGAAAACAAGGTTCGAGGCACTCAGGCAATGGACCACTTACCCAAAGTCAGAGCTAGAAAGCGACAGGGCCCCGTAACCTCAGGCCCCCCGTGCCCCACCCCAGTTGTACAAAACTCTATGTTTTTACCAATAATCACTTCTGAAGGTGGAACAAATCCTGTCCTCACATGTCACAAATTCTTACGCGTGTGTTTTCTCTTTTAGTTGAAAGTTAACCCAGGACCAACTAGTTATGGATAATTATACTTTATTCTATTTTTAATAAATGGAGAGAATCAACTGATCACAGCAGATACCTGAAGACCTTAAAGAAACGTCTACAGATGTAGCCTCAGTTTCTATTGGGGAATCTTCCTTTTTTTTCTTGAAGACAGTATGAATAAAGCTGCTGCGCATTGAGTACGCCTTGTATACGTGCCCCGTGCTGTCATTTCCCACATTCTATGTCACTTAAACTTGATAACAACTTTCTGCCATCGGGACTGTTATCCCCGTTTACACACGAGGAAACTGAAGGTCCGGGAAGGTCAGTAGCATATTTTCAGAGTCGCTATCTAAAGTAAGAGGTGCCTCTCTGGCAAGTTCATGTTCCTAATATACTATTCTGTCTCATTAGCATCCTTACGACCAGTGGCATAACTTTAATAATTTAAAAGCACCTTCTGTAGGCTAAGAACCAGGAAAAAAAAATCAGCAGTGGTCATCTTAACCGTTTAATGAAAATGGCAAGTAAATTGATTCCCTAAGTGATCAGAGGCACTCAGTTTAGTTCTGAATGGTTTTGGAATAGTCCACAGGTAAAAAGAAAAAAAAAACCCATGATAAAACGACAAAAAAAGCCTTCTTCCTCTGTGTCTTCGTCGTGCAGGCTTTCTCTTCTCTGACATTTCCTCCTTTGCTGATGGAACCTACTCCTGAAGCATTTCCTCCCTCTTCTACACACACGTCAGAAGAGCCCTCCCCCCGAGACGTACTGCTCTCATGTGTCATCAGCTGGGTGACAGCTCAGTGCTGCTGTCACCATAAATAAAGCTGTAATTTTATTACCGTCAGGAGTTCAGATGGGGGCAGCCCGACTTACCGGAAATGCGTCGGGCACTAAAGGCATGATTTGTGATGGATTTCCTAAACCAGGCTCCCTCTCCTCCTGGGTGGGGGGCAGGAGGGGGGGAGGTAAGTCTTTGCGACATAGGCACCCTTAAAAGAATTCAGGAAGTGGAAACACGCCTTACAGAGATGTGAAACCCTAGTGAAATTCACGATACAAATAAACAGGTTGGTTTATACGATGAGCCTTCCAGGGACGACGCCAAAGGCTGGAGGGCTGGCCGAGGCGAGTCTGCAGATCCCGTGGCAGATGCAGTATCAACCCTCAAGGGGCCTGGCTCCACTGAGGGACCCCGCGCTGTCTCCCCCTGAGCGCTTCGAGTCTCCGCTGAGTGTCATTTCTGTTGCCAGTTCCCTTCCGGGCTTTCCTGCCACGCCCCCCGCCCTCCCGGCGCCCCCTGCACGCGTGGTCACTGGGCCACGCAGCACTTTGGTGACTGCCTGCCTCTGGCCTTCACCAGACAGAAAGGCAAGGCTGGGGTGTATTTCTTTCGCGTTCTTAGAGCTTCGCCCAGAGCCTGGCACGAGGTGCGAAATCAGCACATGGTCACGGGATAAATCGTTAGCAATGGCCGTGGACAATCATGGAACCACAGCCGCGTCCACGACCATGAAACTGAGGAACAGAAACAGTTATTGGCGAGATGCTCTCTGAAGACACGATTACTGTGCGGCTACTCAAGGTCTAACCAGCTAGTTAGGCCGAGTGGCTCGGTCAAGGCTATCAGGGCACAGCGGGAGGCTCATCGGGGTCAACTTTTCCATGGGCACACAGAACTTCAATCCTGACTCAGGGGGCTCTGTTTTCTCTCCCGGGTACTCCATAAACGACCATCAACTCACTGACGTTGAACTCGTGAGCCTGATGAGCAGAACTTGTTCAGCACCTCCTTTCCTCCTAAGGCAAAGGAGTCGTTAAAGCAGAACGTAGCAGCCTTTTCCATGAGTGTGCTTCCTCTTGTGCGAGCCTCCTCCCAGCTCCTCCCAGATACTTGTAATGACGTGGCACCCTCAGCTCCACGCACCCTGGGTCCCGAGTCAAGCGATGTTCCCGCCCCTTGGGAAACACGGTCCTCCCTGGGCTGGGGCCCTGGATTCCCAGGGACGGAGAAGGAGACCCGTATTTATTTAAGCATCCCCTGTGAGAGGGAATGGGGCGACGCTTTAAATACAGCTTATATCTAAAATCATTTATGCATATACTTTAAATATACTTTCTGATCTACACTCATGAGGACTTCGATCACGTAGTCGTGATCTCCGTTTTACCTGAAACGGTGTCAAAACCGATAAACAGCTTATTCATGCTGATATGTTGGCAGGGCTCTAACAAAAGCCTGACTGACTTCACACTGCATGTTCTTCCCACCCCAGCAACTGCCTTCCCGACTATATAATCCCGAGCGTTTTGTGCCCAGAGGGGAGTGATAACCTGCCCGGTGTCTTCTTTACCCACTGAATGAGTATGGAGCAAACAGGGGCGTGTGCCTGCCACATTCTAGGTGCTGAGGGCCCCACGGCACGAGCCATAGACAAAGTTTCCGCATTCAGACAGAGAACAGTGGAGTGGTGGGGTTATGCCTTCTCTCATGTGCAGGGTGCCTAATAACCGCACGTGGAAGAGGCATTCACTCCCGGGGGGGGGGGGTTCGGCAATACTCAACAAAAAAATCCAGCCCCGCCCCCTGCAAATACGTCATGTCCACCGATTCTGGAGTGGTTTACAGATTGTGTTCCCTTCTTGGACAAAAGCTTCCAGCATTGATTACTTTAATTTTTTTTTTAAATCGTTTCAATGTTCATATATATATTTTTTTTGAGAGAGAGAGAGAGAGGCAGAGACCCAGGGAGACGCAGAATCCGAAGAAGACTCCAGGCTCCAAGCTGTCAGCACAGTGCCCCACGTGGGGCGGGAACCCATGAACCAGGAGATCATGACCTGAGCCGAAGTCCGATGCTTAACCGACTGAGCCACCCAGGCGCCCCTACTAGAAATTTTCTCTATCAGCAACCATCAAGCCTTGGCAAATGCCGTTACCATACACAAGTAGATAACGTAAGAACCGTTTCTACGTCTTCAATAAAACGGTTTCTTACGGCCTGAACTTAACCTTCAAAATGGTTAACCGTGGCGCCGCATCTCTCTGAAACCAGACAAGGGCAGGGGATAGGAGTACAAAGTGCATCCACTGTGACACTAAGAGACGGGTTCACCCAGATGGGGCACACTGGTTGAGGGGTCCGGGGACTGCTGATTTCAGGCAAAGTGGGCACTGAAGGGAACGTGGCCCTGGGACTGGAGCTTCTCGGGGATCTAGGTTGGCACCGAAGAGTCTCAGTGAAGGCAGAGCCCCACAAATAACCACACGGATGTGCCGTGAGGCCAGGACCGGTCCGCAGGGAGGCACAGGTTTAGGGACCGGCGGTGGGGAGCCCTACAGGCATCCGTGTCAGGCCGAGAGCGATGAGTACCAGCTAGCGAACCCGTTCACACAATCCAACACCGTCACCCGTGTGTCACAGGCATACAGGCGTCCTAGCTTTTACCTGGCGAAAGCACGTTTGCCACGTTTCCCGTGTTGTTTAAAAAACTATACACTTTGGGGGCACCTGGGTGGTTCAGTTGGTTAAGCCTCTGACTCCTGACTTCGGCTCAGGTCGTGATCTCACAGTCTGTGGGTTCGAGCCCCACACCGGGCTCCGTGCAGGCAGTGCAGAGCCTGCTTGGGATTCTCTCTCCCTCTGTCTCTGCTCCTCCCCTGCTTGCTCTCTCCGTCTCTCAAAAATAAATAAATAAGCTTAAAAACACTTTTTAAAAAATTGTACACTTAATTTTAATTTTAAAAGATATATGGTATATTTATTCTCATAATATATACAATAAAATATTCTAAATTCCAAAATATTGTCATTGGAGATTTTATTCCCCTTTTCCCAAACATATGTAAATAAATCTAAGCCTCATCTCACGTACTTATATCCAGGGAAGTTTGAGTGAACTGGGTCTCCAGGCGAACAGAGGAAACCTTGATTCGTAGCATTTGCTCATTTCTGTGGCGAAAATACTCTCACCAAGGCCAATTTCAAGGTACCAGTGCTTTACTACCTGGCTAGAAAAACTCCTGAATATTTGACTTTGGCTTTTCTGGGCTACTGCAAACCAGCCATAGGGCACCACATTCCTCACTCCGTCTATACAATAACAAACTTGTGCAACATGCTCTTCAATCACTCAGCTTACCCTTTCTTTTAATACTATCATTCTGCAAGGGAGGGAGCCAGGATATTTCCTTCTTGATTTGGCAGATTACCGGGGCGGTGGGGGGTGGGGGTGGAGGTGAAATCCAGAAAGTCCAAAGGGGATGAAAAGAAAATAGTGGTTGATAGGAAATATACAGAGGAATCATAACTGGTGATCTGAACTCCTGGTGGCGGGGACGGACCACAAACAGAAGACAGAACGTCTGGGTGTCCGATATCCATGCAGAAGTTCTACAGAGGGAGAGAGAACCTGTCTGGCCCTTCCCTGCGCTCGGGTTGAGCCTTCCTGGCAGGGTGCAGAGCAGGAGACCCCGCTGGGCTGGGCGGCCCCGGGCTGTGCCTTGGATGGCAGGCTTCATGCCCACATGCAAACACCGGGTGCCCAACGGCGGCCAGCCGTGCCCTGCCTCTCAGGCAGCTCCCAGCCCGCCTCGGAGAGCCTGCCGACCTCGCCTCCAGCCCCGAACTTGGCTTTTACAGCCCAGGAACTTTCCCTTTAACCTGCTGTAACCCAAGGCCTTCCAAGAAGACATCCCTCAGCTTTTCTCTCTCCAGGCTAAATAATCCATTGCCCGGAAGTCCCCCTGGGGTCCCATTTCCCCAGCCCTTTATCATTTTTGTGACTCCTGCTTGAGTTCTGTTTGAGAGGAATGAGAACGAGCTTCTGGGGGAAATCTCACCCCTGACCCTGCGCTGAAAGGCAAAGAAACGGTGAGCACAGAGTAAAGGATGGCCATGGGGCCATTTCTTGCTGGAAATCTCTCTCTGTGGCCCCCACTCTGCCTCCTCCAGCAGCCCCCATGCTTCAGCTCCTCAAGTTCAGCCCTGCTCGCAGGCCCCCCCCCACTGCACCTGCACCGGGGCGGGGGGTTCTGAACAGAAGGGACTAAGGAGTGACCTCACGCCTCTCTTTTCAGACTCGTGGAAACTGGGATCCAGGGGCGGTTAAATACCTTGCTGAATACCCAACTAAGAGTTCACTGAAGACAAAATTAGAACCAAGGTGTCCTAAGGCATTCATGGTCGAGTGCTAAGCATACTCGACACAGTAGTTAATCACGAAGAGTAAATCCCTGACAGGAGAGCACAGTGAAAACAAATCGTCTTCCCCCGCCTGTCTACACTGCTCCTCTTTCCACCCAAACGTGTCGGCAGCGGGCTTTTCTGTCTGACTCACCGTTATGTCCCCAGCTCCCAGAGCACACAGCTTTCCTTCCATGTGCATTCGTTCCCTTTTAGTGTTATCATTTAAAAACATCTTTTAAAGTTTATTTATTCATTTATATATTTATTTAGAGAAAGTGTGAGTCGGGAAGGGCAGGGAGAGAAGGAGAGAGAGAGAGAGAGAGAGAGAGAGAGAGAGAGAAAGAGAGAGAATCCCAAGCAGGCTCCCTGTTGTCAACACAGAGCCTGACGTGGGGCTCGAACCCATGACCCATAAGATCATGACCTGAGCCGAAATCAAGAGTCAGACGCTTAACCGACTGAGCCCCCCAAGCCCCCCACCCCCCACCACCATATGTATTTTTGCTCTTATTGGAGGAACATCCATGGCCTAACTTATTCCTCTGCACAGCTTCCGGGGATGGCCATGACTGATGAGAAAACGACTGTGTTTCATTATACTCCCTTTCATAAGTTTATTATAAACTTACAAGTGGCAGAAACCCTCTGGAGTCACTTCAATTACAGAAAATGTGTTATAGGGAATGAGCAGTAGCTGAATCTCAAGCACATGCAGTGTAGCCGGGCCTCACACAGGCTCAGCCCGGGGACAGAAGCACCTTTATACTCTCTCTCTGGCCCAGGGTGTGGGAGGCCGTCCACACCAGCAGCTGCAGGAACTGCGTAGGAAAGAGCCACCTTGTAGTCAAGGGTCTGCCAAGAGCTGTGCGACCTCAGGAGAGTCGCCTAACCTCTCTGAGCATTATTTCCCTGTTTGCAATGTGGGAGAGCTGATACCTGTTGTTCCTGGCACGCCAAATAAGCAGATCTGACGAAATGTTGTGAGATGTTTAAGATAAGACACAACACAAGATTAGTTCGTCACAATCAAGGATCACCCTCTCTCCAGGCCGGAAAATGCAACTCCGAGGGGTGCTAATTGCCACCAACCTAAAAAAATGTCACTAGATTGTCACAAGCCACATCAGGATGATTGAGTGTGAAAGAAAACCCGTCTAAGGGTAGAAAACTTCGAAACAAGTTCAGTAAAGAAAGCGACACGTTGTTTTGAAAATTAATGATCTTCCAGGGTTTTGTGTTTTACAAATCAGAGAGTAGGGAGAAGGCATATAATATAATATCTTTCTGGAAACCACTCGAAGGGGGTTCGAACAGGCTTAGAGATTCCAAACTGCTAAACTGGCAAGCTTCTCACCCTGATAAAAAAATAGAGACCCTTTGACAGAATTTGTGTTATCAGACGGCATTACCTTTACTGGACCTGATACCAAGTCTTAGAAATTAAAAAGGCCTTAAATCCTGACCCTCACACGACAGAAAGGGGTGGAACTCTTTTAGAGCAGAACAGCGTGCTTCAGCTATAGCCTGGGGCGATGCATGAAATGAATTCTTGAGTGTTTTGTGTTTCAAACCTAAGAAAAAGAAATGAATAAGCAGAGACTAATAGTTACCCGCTTTCATGGATAATTTCTTTCGATGTGTCTTCGTTCTATGTGGGATAATAATATTTAAAAAAAGCACACTGTTGATATATAAACACTGCCATAAATCATATTAGTTTTATGGCTTACGGTGACCCTGAGAAACAGGAAGAGTGTAAATTAACACAAGTTCTCTCTTATTTGACATGGATCTACGGGCTCATTCATGGAACAAACATTTCTTGGAGAAGCATGTTATGTGAACGGGCCTGTGGAGCTCTCGGAGGGGGGCAGAATATGCAAAAAAGTTTTATAACATCTACCCCTCTTCGGGTGGTAGCGTCCAGTTAGATCAACGAGATGGATCAGTGGTTTCAAAACTAGATAGATCAACAGCCGAAGATGTAAGTCCCTGAATCACAGGCTGAATGTAAGATAAATCAGAAAAAATGCAAACAAAATATGAAACATAGAGGTCGGAAGTTTGGCTGGTTGGGGTCAGGGTTTCAAATCGCACAGTTGCTCTTTGGAGAAATAAACTTTTTTTTAGTCCCTTTAAAAAGGTTTTAAGGGGCGCCTGGGTGGCTCAGTCGGTTAAGCATACGACTTCAATTCAGGTCACGATCTCACGGTCTGTGAGTTCGAGCCCCTCATCGGGCTCTGGGCTGATGGCTCGGAGCCTGGACCCTGCTTCCGATTCTGTGTCTCCCTCTCTCTGCCCCTCCCCCATTCATGCTCTGTCTCTCTCTGTCTCAAAAGTAAATAAAAGTAAAAAAAAAGGTTTTAAATATAATTTATTGTCAAATTGGCTAACGTGCAGTGTGCAAAGTGTGTTCTTGGCTTTGGGGTAGATTCCCATGATTCATCGCTTCCATACAACACCCAGTGCTCATCCCAACAAGCGCCCTCCTACATGCTCGTCACCCATTTTCCCCTCTCCACGCTCCCCCCCATCAACCCTTAGGTTGTTCTCAGTATTTAGGAGTCTCTTATGGTTTGCCTCCCTCCCTCTCTATTTGTACCTATTTTTCCCCTTCCCTTCCCCCAGGGTCTTCTGTGAAGTTTCTCAAGATCCATAATGAAAACATATGGGATCTGTCTTTCTGTGACTGACTTGGTTCACTCAACATAATACCCTCCAGTTCCATCTACGTTGTTGCAAATGGTATGACTTCATTCTTTCTCATTGCCAAGTAGTATTCCCTTGTATATATAAACCACATCTTCTTTATCCATTCGTCAGTTGATGCGCATTTGGGGTCTTTCCATACTTTGGCTCTTGTTGAAAGCGCTGCTATAAATATTGGGGGTACAAGCGCCCCTGTGCATCAGTACTCCTGTATCCCTTGGGTAAATTCCTAATAATGCTATTGCTGGATTGTAGGGTAGTTCCGTTTTTAATTTTTTGAGGAACCTCCACACTGTTTTCCGGAGCGGCTGCACCAGTTTGCATTCCCACCAATAGGGCAAGAGGTTCCCTTTTAGAGAAATAAACTTCTTAACTATGTAGAAATGCACTTGTGAATCATTCACTTCAGGTATAAAGCAATCCTGGAGAACTTCCTGTTCTGCTGAAACAGAGAATCGTGTCAACTACTTGGTCACCTATTGGAAGATGACTTTCTAGTCGTGCCTTCTGTTAACAGAAGCTATTTTTCCCCCTTGCCTTTTGTTGGAATATCTTTCAAGCATTGACATGCTTCTCTACATGGAAAGAAGACATCAGGAGCACACTTCATTCGTGCGTCCACCGATTAGGCAGACTTTACAAAGTACCAGCTTGGTGAGAGTGGCCCCTGAGCTTGAGGAACCCGGGTCTGGGGACAAATACCTAGGGACATGCGTTCATGCAGGCGTCTAAAGCACATCGGTGTATAGGGTTTCATTTGTCCTACAAGAGCCTTCTAGGCTGGATTGAGATTAGTAAGAATCCCTCTGTTGTGCTTTAGGAAATGGAGCTTCAGCGAGGCTAAGCGATTGCTAAAGACTGCTCGCTTGAAATAGAGATCTGAAGTCAAATGGAGGTCTTCCATTAGAAACAAAGCCCTTCTCTGTTAAGGGGTAACCAGCTACATTTTCTAGATTCGATGGGCCGTTTGGGGAGTGAGAAAAGAGGATGAAGCCTGAGAACATCCTCTCAGGATGAAGGAGAAGGGGCTCCTCTCAGGAGAAGGGGGTTCTCCTTCCTAAAATCCTCTCTGCCCTTGGTGGCCGGGACCCCTTGCTTCCTCCTCGGGCTCCGGGGACGTCTCTCCTCTGACCTGGGTGTCCCAGGAGGCCGAGCCCTCTCTTCCCATCCTGCCCCCCAGGCCCCCTTGTCCCTGCCTGTGTCTGCCGTCAGTATGTACAGTGCTCTCCACCCAGCTCCCTGACATCTATGCTTGGGGGTTTCCAGAGTGGCTCAGGAAAGGCAACCACTCGGGCTTCCCCCGTGAGTTCTGTCCTGCTCTGCTCATCCCCGTCTGGGTGAAAGACCCCACTAGTCACTGTGGATGAAGCCAGGCAAGCCTCGGTCATCCTGGACACCGTGTTCTCCTGCCTGGACATCGCAGGGCTAAGTGCTTTCGAGGAACTTCCAGCCTGCTGCACACCAGGAGACAGTGCCTGGATGTTGCATTTGCAATGGTTTTTATCATCTCCAGTTGAAGAAACCCCCAAGTCTTCTCAATATAAAGAAGGGATACAATGCATAGGTAGTTTATTTTCTATCTATGTAATAATATGACTATAATATATAATAAACATTATAATGTCATGTAGTATGATATGATATGATATGATATGATATGATATGATATGATAATACTGATTATTATCTTGGTGCCTCATTCTAACTTCTCGTGCTTTCTCACAGTCTGGATGGAAGGGGGACATCAGGCAGAAGTGAACAGTGGTCCAGTCCGTGAACTCAGTATGATTCTTCAGTGGTTTATACTGCAGGTGACCCGTCTGCTTGGCTGTGTCGTGGTCTAACTACTCCCGTGTGAATGGCTGTCTGGCCACTTGGGCTGTGGGCCTTCACTCCTGGGGCACCTGTTCCCGGCTTTTTGCCCCCAAAGCTTCAATATATTCGGTTGTTCAGGCTCTTCGTCTCGGTCTTGAACCCAGGCTGTGATGGTTACGAGTGCCCCCTGCCCGGAGCCAGGAAGAAGGGGACATTTTACAGCTCTCCTTGCAGTCACATGGGGGCCGGGGGACCGAGCTTGTGGTAATAGTAAATGCAGTGTACATGACTTCAAGGCTTGGAGACACAATGTCCCACGTGATCTCATGATCTCTCTCTCTCTCTCTCTCACTGTCTTTCTCTCTTGTCCTTGACCGTCTGAAGGGAAAGGATCCATTGAAACACCCTGGGGACGATCTAGCAGATTCTGCCACCGCAAGACGGGGGGGCCAGGATCCCGGAATCACCACAATGCCATCTGCTAAATAAATGGTGTATGACACACGAGAAAATAAGCCCTATTCTATCTCACGGAGGTTTCCGTTGCTTCGGCAGTTAGTATAAAGCACCCAGACTGCAAACTCCACGACGTAGCCCTCCGGACGACCCCTCGGAAGCCCGGAGCTGCCCCAGTGCCAGCCGCTTTCTAGATCATTTCCAAGTGTTGACTCGTTGCATCTTTGCAGCAGATATACAGCTCATCTGCCCCGCTCCCAGATGAGGAAACTGGAGCCCAGAGGAGTTAAGTGAGTTGCCCGAGCTTCCCTGCAACGAGCACCCGGCTGAGCTAGCTCACAGACCGGACACTCGGGCTCCGGAACCCTGACGTGGAGCCACCACGCTGCACACGGCTCAGGACAGAGGACCGAGCATCAGGAGCAATTGTGAAACAGACAAATGTCGTGTAGCAGCCAACCCTTAACGACCTCAGCTTTCCCATTTTTTGCAGGAAGGGGCGGATGTATGGTTCCTGACTTCCGGGGTGCAGAAGGCTCGGACAACTCCCGGATGGGGATTCTTGTGCCTTATTCTCATCGAGCTCAAGCGGGAAAAAACTCACCTCGTGACTGGACACCGTACTAGGAACTTTTGGTGGAATGCAAGGAGTGAATTCCAGAAATATACGGAGTCCTTCGTACAAAGCTGCGGACCATCGATGAGCGAGGACAAGCTGAGCCGTTAGGAAGGGCTCAGGAAACTGTTTGGTCACTCCCAGGAATGAAAATATTCTGGCGAGTTCCTGATCCCAGGGCTCACTGCTCCTGGCAGTGCGATCACGTAGCAACAAGGTTTCAAACACCTGCTTGAGATTGTCTCTCTCGCACATAACTTCGCACACATCTAAGAAGAAAGGGAGGGCAGCGAGGAAGGGGTTGGCGATAGGGCCCAAAATCCTGGGGCTGGGGCTGGGGCGGGCAGGGTGGGGGAAATCAAGGCATAAGGGAGCACGGGAGCAAGTGGGGGGACTCCGATTCCTCAGGGGTAGGGGGAGGAGAGCAAAGACCCTCAAGGCGGAAATGACCGGGCAAGGAAAGGGTCACCTGCAAAGAGGAAGCGGGAGACAGAGGTTTCTGGGTGAGTGTTCTGGTCGACATTCCCAACTGAAACACGCAGCCTTGTTTCAGGCTAGTCTTTGCCAAGGTAAGCGATGGATAGTAACACAAAGAAGAGCGGCTGTCATTTATGGAGCCATTGTACGTCTGCCATTGTACGTATCTACTACGTACAATATTAGACGCATTTAATGCACGGGCTTCTTCTTCACAGCAGCACCGCTGGACAGGACTTCTTATTTCCGTGTTTCCACACGCAGCTCAGACAGATGAGGGATGTTTTTCAAAGTCCAACAATGATTGAGACCTGAGTCTCTGCGGGTGGGGCTCTGAGTCGCAGCCAAAGTCGAGCGTCTGAAACATCTTCCCGGGGTCTCCGGCATGTGATGAAGGCTCAGCTTAGGATCACACAGAATGAGGATCACACTGAATGGTGATGCCACTTATTCTCAGAATGCCTGGGTCCACAAGGCTGGAGGAAGGAGAGGAAAGAGCTCCTCTCGCGTAGGAGGGATGAGCCCGTATGATCTGCCTGTGAGGATGTCACTGGGGCAGGTCATAGGGCCAGTGTGGGCTGGAATGGAGGTCACCTGGCACACAGAGGGCGTTAGGAGTGGAGCTAGGGGCTCCTGGAGACCCACACACCGGAGGGTGCCTGTGAGACGCATTGTAGGAGGTCCACTCGCTGATCTGCCTCGGAGCCCTACAATGAGTGGTTTCCTTCCTTCATTGGCTCCTTCCTTCCCTCCTTCCTTCCTTCTTTCCTCCCTCCCTCCCTCCTTCCCTTCCTTCCTCCCTCCCTTCCTTCTTTCCTCCCTCCCCCAATCTGTCCCTCCTTCCCTCCCCCCTTTCGTCCCTCCCTCCCTCTCTCCATCCCTCCCTCCTTCCCTCCCTCTTTTCCTTCCCTTCCTTCCTCCCTCCCTCCTTCCTTCCCTCCTTCTCTACCTTCCTTCCTTCCTTCCTTCCTTCCTTCTTTCCTTCCTTCCTTCCTCCTTCCCTTCCTTCCTCCTTCCCTTCCTTCCTCCTTCCCTTCCTTCTTTCCTTCCTTCCTTCCTTCCTTCCTTCCTCCTTCCTTCCCTCCCTCCTTCCCTCCTTCCCTTCTTTCCTTCCTTCCTTCCTTCCTTCCTTCCTTCCTTCCTTCCTTCCTTCTTTCTTTCTTTCCCACTTTCCAGGGGGTGAATGTTCACTAGCCAACCAGCATGAGGACAGAACAGAATTTTTTGGAATGCCAGCACCAGTTCAAAAGCCTCATGTTTTTCAACGTCTGCGTTAAAAGGAGTCCCAGGGGCTCCTGAGTGGTTCAGTTGGTTAAGCGTCCGACTTTAGCTCTGGTCATGATCTCACAGTTTGTGAGCTCAAGCCCTGCATCAGGCTCTGAGGTGATGGCTGGGAGCCTGCTTGGGATTCTCTCTGTCTGTCTCTCTCTCTCTCTGCCTCTCCCCAGCTCTCTCAAAATAAATAAATAAACATTTAAAAAAGAAGTCCCCGTGTCTACATTCAATGTGCTCACCAGGAGAAATGCAATGAAATAACTCCTAACCCAGGATGTTGGAAAGATGAAATTAAAGGCTTTTGTCAACTGTTTCACATAAGTCTTGGCACAAGGGAGCTGATCAGAAAGCTCCACTTTCCATCACCATTTATCTTAAGATGATGGTCTTGTGCCAACCGGATGTCACGGTAAGACACTGGTCACCTTCCCAGCATTCTTAAGGGGCAAAATCCCTTCACAGGAAGGTGCTACCCGACCAAAGCTATTTTTGTCCATCAGCTGGCTGAATCACAAAGTCTCCAAGGAAAAATGACTCACAGAGACTCACATCATGTTGCTGCTGACCATGGCGCCTGTCACTTTCCCTCACAGTTCTGTGACCTTGGGAGAGACCACAGCCGCCTGGCCGCACCTGTCTCAGTTGTGCATAGACGGGGTAGCTTGTGACTCTTTATTCACCTTGCTCACCTCTCTGCCTTCTCCCAAGACAGTGTGAAGCAGCAGGATTGATTTTAAGTGTAAATTCTTGTCAGGGGTGGAGACTCCCCCTGCCGCCCAGAGTACACACGGTGACAGAAGGCAGGTCACAGAAGGTTCACTGAACAGAACTTCCTAGAAAATCTGGCAGCCTGACCCAAGCTTTGCCTGGTGGAACAGCTGGGAGGTGGAGGGGAAAATGGGTCTGGGTGCTCAGCCACTCCAGAGGCTGGTGTCATGACCGAATTCAAGCTCCCCTTTTCAGACCGTGATATATTGGTAGATGCTATGAAGCTCTTGGAGGCCGAAAGTGGCAATCAGATGGGGCCAGTGCTCAGACCTCCAAGGCTGTCCACAGACAACCAACTGTAAATCAACATATAATGGACCGAGCGGGGCCACACAAAGTCACCCAGAGACACAGGTCAAAGCCTGCGTGCAACCAGACTGAGGTATTTGCATGTCTAAAGAAATAACGTGTTGCTGTACAGGGTCCGGTTTAATGAGAAGCCTAGAAAATGGAGTCGAATGTTGGCTGAGCCTGAGACGGTTGGTCCATAGACCCTGGGGCCCTCGTCGCTGAGGCCAGAGTGACCCCACCCTGGAAAGAGAAATGTTGAGCTACAAAACATTTCGACCATTCCAGTAACTCCCCGTGCCCCTAATTATAATCTGGCTTCCCTGGTGGGGGAGGCCACCCAGAGAGGATGTGTCCATACAAACACTCTGATTTCCACAATAATTATATTTTAGTGATGACCGTAGCGGAACGAAGTAAGCCATTGAGCATGCAGCTCAAGGAGGTTGGGTTCTTCTGAGTTTGGGGGGTAGCCAGGCTAGAGGACTGCAAAGTCTGTGGGGGGAAGAAACTAGGGTTGCTTCAGGGAGAACGACCATGACCACACTCGGTCCCCAGAGCTGCCTTTGCTGTTCGGTGTGTTTGCTGGTCCCCAGTGAGGGCCCCGTCTTCCCTCTGCTGCTGCATTTCCCAGTTCTCCCCAACTTCTCGTTCCTTCTCTCCACAGGTCATTTCAGGCCCGGGATCCCTCGGCCACCCCGCTTCCTGGGGAAAAACTGGAGGTTGGCCGCGGCCTGCCTGACAGACTTACTCTAGCACAGGGCCCCAGGTACAACCTGGGGTTGTACTTAACAAACAACTTAACAAAATAGGGGCGACTAGGTGGCTCAGTTGGTGAAGTGTCTGACTTCAGTTCAGGTCACAGTCTCACAGTTCGTGAGTTCGAGCCCCGTGTTGGGCTCTGTGCTGATGGCTTGGGAGCCTGCTTGGGATTCTCTCTCTCCCCCTCTGTCTCTGCACCTCCCCCACTCACACACTCTCTCTCTCTCTCTCTCTCTCTAAGAATAAATAAATAAACTTTAAAAAAGCAAAGAAAAAAGAAAAAAGGGGTGCCTGGGGGGCTCAGTCGGTTAAGCGTCCGACTTTGGCTCCGGTCATGATCTCACGGTTTGTGGGTTCAAGCCCCATGTTGGGCTCTATGCTGACAACTCAGAGCCTGGAGCCTGCCTCGGATTCTGTGTCTCCCTCTCTCTCTTCCCCTCCCCCACTTTTGCTCTGTCTCTCTCTCAAAACTAAATAAAATGTAAAAAAAAAAGTTACAAAAAAACCTAACACTGACTAATAAACCGAAATCCCCAGGAATCAGAAAAGACCATCCATGTCCTCTGGGGCACAAACACAGTGTGGTTCAGCACACCCACAATTAGATACCAAAGTCTCTGTCAGAGTCTTTGAGGCAAAATAGCAGAGCATTTTTTGAGATTTGTGGGGGAAGTCATGATATACTCATGAGTGTTGAATGTATTTAGGCAAATATATAAATATATATATATGATCCTTTGCTATCTTAGAACTAGGCAGCCATGTCAACGGGCATCCCAGTGCTGAGAGTTGTCATACATTTATTGTGAGACCTTTTCATTCCGAGCCTCTCTACCTATGATTATTATTTTGTCAAAGAACTATTGATGATTTAAAACGGTGCGGCATGGTTTTCCTTAAAAAAAAAATCTCAATACAAAAGGAGCTTTCTAAAAAACAGCTGAAACACCTCATCTCTGGCATTAATGCCCAGGAACCATGATCTTGATTTTCAATTCCATGAAATTCCTTCCTACTCTTGCCTACTGTCAAGAGGCCTATCCTTGCCTGCTCCCACAGTGCTGTGGAAATAATATGGGTGTATTCTTCATGAGCAGGGGAGAGACTGAGTGTGTCCCTTTTCCAGGGATTCATTTGTTGGCCAAGAAAACAGAAGACACTCCACACTTCCTTTCCTTTTCTCCCTGCCAATTCCCCACAGAACTCTTCAATTCTGCTTTCTTTTTTAAGTAATTTTTAAAGTTTCTTTCTTTCTTTCTTTCTTTCTTTCTTTCTTTCTTTCTTTAATGTTTATTCATTTTTAGAGACAGAGAGAGACAGAGCATGAGTGGGGAAGGGGCAGAGAGAAAAGGAGACACAGAATCCGAAGCAGGCTCCAGGCTCCAAGCTGTCAGCACAGAGCCCGACACGGGGCTTGAACCCACGAACCGTGAGATCATGACCTGAGCCGAAGTCGGACACTCAACCGACTAAGCCACCCTGGCACCCCAAGTTTATTTATTTTTGAGAGAGAGAGACAGAGGGAGAGAGAGAGAACAAGTGGGGAGGGACAGAGAGAGAAAGAGACACAGAATCTGAAACGGGTTCCCGGCTCTGAGCTGTCACCACAGACCCCAATGCAGGGCTTGAATCCATGCACCCTGAGATCATGACCTGAGCCAAAGTCAGACTCTCAAGCAACTGAGCCCCCCGGGCACCCTCAATTTTGTTTTCATGCAAATAAGAAACAAGCTCATGTCAAAACTTGGTCTAGTCTAAATAGTGATGAAGGAAAATAGAAATTCAAAGCACAAGAAAGGCATGCCGTATTTTATGCCTGTTAACGTGTTGAATTGTTTTAGAGCAGCCCTGTCCGGGGCTCAGAACTGACACAGCTCTCCCCTGTGGTGGCCTTGAGATTCCACATAATTAAGAATGCAGCATGGCAACACAAACAACAACCCATTCCCAGGAAGATGTTCAGGGAGGCATCCGCAGTGATGTTTTCCAATGGAAATGACTTGGAAATTCAAACACAAAGAGCAACTCAGTATATCCTATCCAATAGCCTTCTGGTGAGAAAAAAACAAAAAACAAAAAAACCAAAAACAGTCATTACAAATTATACACACGCTCATTACAGTAAGAAGAGAGAAGAGGGAATCCCATCTGTGGGGAACACCTATGTGCCTGACTACTACTGATAGTTTACCTCTATTGGTACAGTTCATTATAATTCTGTAGATAAGGAAAAAATCAAAAAGGTTAACAAATTAGCAAAGTGCCATGATTAGATGTTGAGTGGAGGTTGATGCCAGGGTCACGTGTCTCCAGATCTGGGTTCGTCTGCTGTTATTTGGAGCCTTTTCTTTATTTTTGAACACATATTACATTGTGTTGGAAAACATGTGGTTGATAATTTCCTGTTTAGAAAATCCCGTGTGTATTATTTTTAGCAGTAATAGTATTTCTACCATATTATGGTAATTACTTCATTGGGATCTTTAACGATCTCTCGATGAAGGACAGTTTGTCAACGAGGAAAATGCTCCCGGAAAGGGGCCCACAGAGGGAGGCGGCAAAGGCTGCCGCATGGTCATGTGACCCTTCTCTTTCACACCATCATGTCCATTACCTCATTTTATTAAAAAAAAAAAAAAAAGCCATGGAGGCAACTTTTTCAAGGCTGGAGGGGATTAGAAGGAGACTGGCCAGTGATTTTTAGTTTCTCGGTAGGAGAAACAGAGGAACAGAGGGAAGGGACTTGCTCAAGTCCCATAACCGATGTCAGAGCTGAAGCTGATCCCCTGGCCTGAGGCTGCCTTGCTGGAGTGCACTGCCCTCCTTTCTCAGCTCTGTGCACAGTTCACAGCTTCTGTGGAGACCAGAGTCTCTCCCCTTTCCTCCTGTTTGAGCCCACCTCCCAGGAGGGAGGGCACAGTGTGGGGGGGGGGGGAGAAGTAAGTCTGTCCCCAGCCAGCTGGTCTACCCTCCCTCTGCTGTTGTTCAGCCAGCCAGCAGCTGAGGGGCCCTCTCCCAGAGGGGAGGAAGGCCACAGCCTCGTTTCTCCTTTCTCCTGAGGCCACCGGCAGAAGGGGAGGCGGGGAGAAGGCTTATTAGTAGCAGCTGCCCCATATATCAGACTCTTGTTTCCCAGAACTCATTGAGCTCTGCCTAGCGATATTTATACCTCCCGGACACACTCAAATACTTAAGCACTGGGCTTTAGCCATACAAATTATCTGCGCGTTGAGAGTGTCTTTGTTTCCAGCAGTTACAGGACGGAACTGCTTCAGTTCCTTAAAAGCCACGTTGGCTGTTTTGAGGACGGTCCCTAGAAATGTGCGATGAGTGGAAGGTTAGAGGGAGAGGCAGCAAACGACAGACCTGGAATCTTACCCGCCCTGCTCCCCCAGAGTCCTGTCCACCTTCACGGACTCTCCATGACCAGAGCACACAATAAGAGAAATACCTTCGTGGTGGATGGTCTGCCACAAACGTTCTTTGGACATCCTTTGTAAATGAAGGTGTGGCGGCCATGTTTGATGGCCTAATTACAAATGGGGCACCACGTGCACTCAATTCACTGACTTCTCCGACGTTTTCATACAAAAAGAGAGTGTCGTCTTATATTGGCTTATTTTACAGGCTCTCTACGAGTTTGCGTGCATTCTCTCATCTTTGCACTTGCTCTGGCTTGCTCAACACACTCTTCCCCAGGGTGTCCCTGAGGCTCATGCACTCGCCTAACTCCGGTCTCTGCTTGAATGGCACCGAGCACGCGCAGCTGAGGGCCTTCCTCACCAGCCGGGGTGACAAAGACCTCCGGCCCGCCCCCCCTGTCCTGGCTACTCCTCATCCCCTGACTCCACTGTAATTTTCTTCACGGCCTTCGTGGCCGTGTGGCGTATTCGTATTCATGTATCTGTTGAATGGCCTTGGCTTCCCCAACTAAAAGGTAAGCTCCGTAGAACAGGCGCTGTGTGTATTTGTGTTTTGTTTACCATTGTGTCTCTGGCTCTTAGTACAGATTTGGGCAGAAAATCAGAACTTGTTTATTGTATCTACTTTGGAGAGGAAGACACTTAGGCTCAGTGATGCTATGCAGGTTGTCCAATAGCAGGTCATTAGAGGAAATAAGTGATCTCTCCAAGACCTCAGGGGTCAGGCTCTCTGCACTCCCTACGATCTTAATGGCGGAGCTACTTGGTAAACCTTCAGCATTCCCATCCCTTCTTGGCCCACACTTCCGTGGAACATGACCTCTTTTCTCTGTTCATTCAATGAATATTTATTAGATACATATCACATGGCAAGCACCGCTAGCCTCTGTGAGGAAACAAAAATAGAGCCTCTGCCCTCCAAAAGTTTTAATTGAACAGCAGGAGACATGTGTCCAGAATAATGGAAGTGCAGTACCCTGGGGAAAGCATACAGAGATGGGAAAGGGCGAGGAAAGTTCTGGAATTGTTAGCTATGCTATTCGATGAAGCCCCTAAAGCCCTGAGCACAATCTTGGCACACAGAGACCCCAGCCCCCTCAAGCACAATATCATTATTAAGTGGCTCTTTATGGAAAAATATAGGACGTTATGTAGAGAGTAGTAAGTTAAGGCTGAAGACGTAGACAGGAACTAGATCCTAAAATGATCTTTTGTGGTCGGTCAATTAGAACCTAATTCTGAGAGTCCCAGGCTACAGAGACTTAGAAATATGAAAAAAAATATATATTATCAGGCTTTCCAATTGGTAATAATGTTCCCTTTTATAAAGTGAGTATTTTAGGGGCGCCTGGGTGGCTCAGTGAGCTAAGCGTCTGATTTTGGCTCAGGTCTTGATCTCACAATTCATGACTTCGAGCCCCGAGTCGAGCTCTGTGCTGACAGCTCAGAGCCGGGAGCCTGATTCCGATTCTGTGTTTCCCTCTCTCTCTGCCTCTCCCCTGCTGATGCTCTGTTTCTCTCTCTCTCTCTCTCAAAAATAAATAAACATTAAAAAATTAGTAAAATAAAAAGGGAGTTTTTAAAGCAAGAACATAAATCAACAAGGAGGTAAAAATGTATGTATGGATAATAGGATAAACGTATTACATAATTAACTGTGCAAGGCACTCGGGATGCTTGATGAAAAGGCAAGTTCTTCTTCTTACAGAGCTCTTAGGCTGCCACACTTTCCCCAGAAAGAGGGAAGCTTTTAATCTCCCTGATTCTAGCTAATTCTGTGTGTCAGTATCCAAACTCACCGCTCCATGACGAGGTGGGATTCCCAAACCTGCTTTGGCTTGCCTCTTTCCCAAGTCTCTCTCTCTCACAGTGATGATGGCCACTGGACACAACGGAGAACATAGGCTTGGGCCGGAAGCCACATTTCTCAACCTGACCTTTGCTTTTTTATCAGATCCCTCTGTTGGACTAAGATTTTCAAGGTTGATGTTTTTATTGTCATTTTGGTCCCTGGAGACCATTTTGAGGTGTATCTTTTCCTTTGTAGAGACCAGAAGCGCCCGTCTTTTCTCACCCTTCCAAGGTCCATATTTTGGCTTTCTAGTTGTCTTAGTCTGTCCTCTAAACAGTCTTCTTCCTGAAGTCGTTAGGAATCAGCTGTTTCTTCCCTCAACTCACCTGCATCACAATATTTTGTTAATCTCTGCAAATAGAAGCTAATTCACAGTAACGTTACGCCCCTTCCGAGATACTTCCCCTGGAACAGCGTGCATTCGTGGAGACATCTGGCTTTTCTGCCCCAGCCACGCAAAGCCTGGGCTCAGGAACCGCAGTGCCCGGGACTCCTTGGCAACCGCAGAGCGCCCTTGTGGTTTACCCTGCCAACCGGTTCCTGCATGGAGGCCAGACAAGGAAAGAGACGAATCGCTCGGTGTGCCTCACTTCTGCGAGGGGAAACGTAGCTCCTGGGAGGCCCCACGAGGGCACCGTGCAAGGCCTCCAGTGGCTTCTGCAAGAAGAACTTGACATAAGGGGTGAGGCCCCCGACGGCAGATCGTCCAAACTGGTGCGCTCAGTTCAGACGGTGAACTCCTGCAGATCCGGGGCTTGGCTTCATCCACTTCTGCGGTCTTAATGTGGAGCACGTCAAGACTCGAGATTCGGATGAGAATCAGAGATTGTGTCACGGAAACAAAGGAGCCGCTGAGAAGGTCGGGAAGCAAGAGAGTGAGGGGCGTGTGTCGGGAGACCGAGGCCGGGGCGCTCTGCCAGCTCCCGATGCGGAGGGAGCTCTGTTTGGTCCCCAACAAAGCAGGGCAATAAATCGGCCTGAAGGGGACCCTGGTGCAAGGGCTGCACGGCGCGCTGCTGACGAGCGGCGGGAAATCCTGGAAGCCGTGGAGCAGGTTAGAGAGGACAGACTCTCCTGAACAGAGGGGCACAGAGCGTGTGTCCGAGCTGACGGGGACGACGGCCAGACGGTCCCAGATGCGGGTGCAGCGTTCAGGCGCAAAGTCCTCATCCATCCCGTTCACCTGTTTCTTCCTCTGGAAGCTTCTCACGGCCTGGGGGGCAGGAAGGAGAATCTCTTGCTTCTGCCCGAAACCCCAGGGGTAACAGCAGCTTGAGAACGCCTTTTATGGTAGTGTGTCAACTTCAGGATTCCCCGACGGTGTGGACACTGTGAATTCTCACCCGAGGCTCAGTGCCCTGCAAGTTGGAGTTTTGATTTCTCCAGGACTTTTTTTCCTCTCTCTTTTTTTTTTTTTCTTTGGTTTTTTTTTGTTTTGTTTTGTTTTGTTTTCCCCCAGCGCCTAGAAGGCAATAGGTTAACTCTCCGGTGATCCCACTGGGCTCAGGAGCGGATTGTTTTCTAGGCCATCTTTTCCCGTGGAGTTAGGTCCTTCAGAAGTTCTGGCTTTTTCCAAGCTCTCGTTTCCACTTGTAAACGTCCCAGGGGCCCAGGTGTTCAGTCCACCTGACCCGAGCTGACACCTCAGATCCTCCCCGGACAGCCGCCCCTGCCAGCCTCTGGGAAGGGCGGCCTCTGCTCTGCTCTCAGATCTCTGCTGTCTGAGCCTCACTCCGTTCTGACACGTGGAGATTTGTCTTTCTTACAAGCTAACGAGGCATCTTGAAGAATGTTCGCTCTATCTGGGGTTTCAAGGAACTGATAGCAGGGGGCTGTCCGGTTTCTCCTGTGACTTGACTCATCGGCCTCGTTTTCTCCTCCGCGTCTCTGTTCCTCCTTTGCGAGAGGGTGATGAGAATGTCTGCTTTGCAGATTTTTCGAAACGAGAATCAGGATAGGTAAGCGTATACCGAGGATAGGCATTATTGGAGAAAAATTATATCTGTGTATACGTGTGAATCTACACATTTCCAATGCATATTTCTTACAGATGGATATATTTTATAAGTGGATCTATTTACATACACACACATCTATAGGTGAGTCATGTTTCTTTAATGGTACCCTTGAATAGCTAGTAACGGAACAGAGAATTCAGGAACTGGAAAGAAAGGCCGTGTCCACAGGGTGTGGGGCATTGAGGGTTTCTCATTGCAGGCCTGGAAACCCATTTTTCTGCCCCCCACCACATCCCCTTTCATTTTCACGCCCAAGTATTGGGCTTAGAGCCACTGAGGACCACTGAGCCTTCCCCAGACATAGGCTTCCAAGAGTGATTTCCTCCTGGACAACCCAGAAAGAGAAAAACCATTCCGAAAGCCCTCAGCGTTGAATTTAGAAAGCTCCACCCCTACAACAGAGCGCCTCTTAACACAGCCCTGCTGGGCAGAAGCTGGACTTTGTGTGGAGTGGCAGTCTGCTATTTTCCACTCTGAAACCTCAGTCTGACTCTCGGTCGCGAGTGTGGGCTCTCTCTGATTTTCCAGTGTTAGGTGCCCAGGAGTCAACGCTTCATGAAAGGACGTCCCTGTCGGGGGCAGGCACATCATCTGGCCCTGAGCTGTCAAAGAGCAGATTGCAGAATTACCATTAGAATACAGGAGCCCAGAGCTGCAGACAGCAAGTGCAGAGCCGACAAGCAT
Organism: Panthera tigris; assembly: GCF_018350195.1. NCBI lineage: Eukaryota > Metazoa > Chordata > Mammalia > Carnivora > Felidae > Panthera > Panthera tigris. The sequence goes on along the minus strand of NC_056662.1, from coordinate 135,197,719 downwards.
ATGTCCCCAGCATGGTATTTTAGCTTCATTCGCAGCCGCAAAGTGGAAACAAGCCAGTGGTACGGCAACAACTGCTCACCGCCCTGCCCATCCGTGTTCCCCTGTCGTGCCATATGTCTCAGGGGAGTCTCAGCAAAGGGGCACTACTTTCCTTCGGCAGACTGATAACATTTCCCCAAAGGGCTCGGAAGAATGGAGTGAGACCAGCGGCCATGACCACACCTGCCGTAATTGTCCAGCCCGCCTTACGGGGGTTTCATTCTGAAACTCTGGTAGGAAAGTGGAACATCTCTCACCATGGATTAATTACGGGGAAGGAGTAAAAGCTTCATAAAGGGAGAAAAGAAATGATCTTAAAACTTTTGGAATCACTCCAGACAGCTAATATTTGCATCAGGGTTTGAATAGAATTTCAAAAAGGGGAAGCAGTGGGCCTTTCTATTCCTAGAGTATTATCAATTAAAAAAAATGAAATATTTAAGTGATACTAGGCTGATTAGCTTCCCCGAATACGGACCCTGAATTACGGTGGAAGAGACAAAGCCTCCTGCTTTGAAGGAAGCAGGGTAGCTGGAAGCGATGTGACCTTCCTACTCCCGCAACAGCAGCTGATACACGCAAGGGTGTTGTGAGCACTATCCAAGAGAGCCTGGGAGAAGCGCCTCTCCTGACGGATTCAGCCAACAGGGGATCAGGAAGGGTCAGTCATTGTCCAGATTGGCCCTTTATGAGGTCCTAATACTTAATCCCTATTCTAAAAAAAATTTTAATGTTTATTTAATTTTAAGAGACACAGAGAGACAGAGCAAGAGCAGGGGAGGGGCAGAGAGAGAGGGAGACACAGAACCCGAGGCAGGCTCCAGGCTCTGAGCTATCAGCACAGAGCCCGACACAGGGCTCGAACTCACGAACCGTGAGATCGTGACCTGAGCCGAAGTCTGACGCTTAACCGACCGAGCCACTCAGCTGCCCCAAATCCTTATTCTAAAGGAGAAGTACCATATAAATGAATCGACTGAATTTCAGAGAGACCAATGAAATCTCCCTATGTCAGAGGGGAAGACCGAGGACATTAACCCAGTATGCTTGAAGACCGGATCCCATGCTAATTCCACAATACCATGATGCCTTAAGAAAATAACAAAGCAAAGTTACCTGCATGGCCATTCCTGTGGGAACTCACTTTTTGAGTATTGAAAATTCCATACTTAATGCCATATATTTTGAATCTGTATTCATCTTTGACGGTGTCGCAAATGCATAAGCACAGTGCTATATGGTGACTATAATTTTGCCAATGAAACATTAACCTGTCATTATCACGGCTAAAGGATGTCTATATAGATTAGACAGTTAGGTCTGATATTCACAGGGCTTTTCTCAGACTCATCAAACATTACACGTTAATGGCTAGATAACGCTCTCATGTCGATTTGGACCGACTCCCCTGTTTAAGAGGAGACTGAATATCGCTTAATGTTCTTTCTACACATAATGGTATCTTGCAGTTGGCACAGATTTATGAAAAAATCTTACGTAAAACCGTAATACAATTACTATCGTTCAGAATTATGTAAATGTCGTTCATGAAAAAACGTGTTACGAGCCTATGTGAATTTCAGGTTATTACATCTGTTAGAAGCAGGCAATACTGCTGTGGTTTTCCCCTGTTCATGGTGCAGCCCTGTGAACCCGCACCCCTGAAGCTGGCTGCTTCACGTGTCAACGTCTAGACCATGGGCTCTGAATGGAAGGGAACGGTGGTGGCCTTAATAGTAATCGTGGTAAGCAGCAATGGTAACAAAGAGGTGTGCTGATTTCTAGTTAGGCCATGATTTGCTTTCCTGACATCTGATTGGTATAGAGAGACTTGCACTAGCATTCTGTTTAGTGTTTTCCATGTTTCATTTTCTCCACCATTCCTTATGCTTCTAGAAAAAAAAATTGTTTTGCCTAAAAATGTATTTGATTTTGTGTTTAGGATACATCACAATGTGACCCTACGTTACTTCTCCAGAATCGTGAATTTTCTTGGATCTCGATCCCCTCGACTCATATTCCCCACCTTCTCTCCCACCTGTCTTCCACTTAAGCCAAACTGGATTCCTCATCTTTTCCAAACAGCAATGGATTTTCAGTGTTAGGCCTTTGCAAATTCTATTTCCACCACTGAAACGTCCCTAGAGTAGTTCTCACAGTCTAGATCTGGAAAACCCTGATTCTAAAAACATTTTGGGGCCCGGGGATAGTTCTGCTAGATGATGGTGACCACGGGGCTCCAGCTGAGACAAAGGCTAAGGGTATGTTCTCGCAGAAGAGGTCCATTAAGGTATAGTAAAAGTAAATACAATTAAAGCAGTTCAAGAGAGAATCTCACTCAAATACACAAACTTTAAAAAAATGTTTTTTAATGTTTATTTATTTTTGAGACAGAGGGAGACAGAGTGGGAGTTGGGGAGGGGCAGAGAGGGAGGGAGACCCAGAATCAGAAGCAGGCTCCAGGCTCTGAACTGTCAGCACAGAGCCCGACGCGGGGCTCGAACCCACGAACCGTGAGATCGTGACCTGAGCCGAAGTCGGACGCTCAACCGACTGAGCCACCCAGGTGCCCCTCAAATACACAAACTTTTAAGTGCTGTGAAGACCTGCTTAATAATCTTGTCTCTACCCAGACGAGATAAAAGAATAAAGCAGATTGTTGAGAAGGGAGAAAAACACACCCGCACGCCAAATCCTGGGAGAAATGTTTTGGGCAGAGAAGCACGAATGCATGAAACGACCTCCCGACAAGTCATGGGAGAGATATAAAAGTCAAATGAGCTGGCGCTGGGCCCTGATGGGAGGGCAGCGGGTCAGGGAGAGAGCAGGCCGGGCGTCTCATCCCCCTACCGGCCTCCACCTGACACATGAGGACTGCACGAGAGCTGTGTCTGTCTGCAAGTGTGGCCTTCATTCTGCACACGTATTTTGAGCGTGAAGAAGTTGACACTTTCTCCGTGACCTGCTTGGCACTTTCTGGCTTGTGTTCTTGGAAGACTTTCTTTGCCTTTCAGTTCTCTGAAGCCTGGGGACTGGAACTCCGGGGACGAATCGCTGCTTATTTGTTTATTCAGTCATTTATTCAGGCAAATACGTGAGCACCACTTCTCTCAGAAGCATCTGCGTCGTTGCTAGGATTCAGACAGCGAGCAGAGCATCAGGGCCACTCTCCTGTGGACTTTAGAGTTCAACAGCCCATGAAATCAAATCACGGGCGCCGGGCACCCACCGCGGTGCCTGGGATACAGTGAGGACTCAGGAAATGTCACCGGCCCCTGCAGTCCTTCTCTCTTGTGGTTCTGGACACACGTGGCCTCTGTCCTCCCTGCGGTCTCCACGGGAGTCCCGCAGCAAAGGTTCGTGATTTCTTTCCCAGCTTGGAGCATTGAGATGGGATTTGGAAAAGCAGCCAAATGGAGGATTTTCTCTTGGGAAACTTCAGTGAGTTGGGACAGCCGCTAAGAAGAGGCCTCTTTTACCAGGACCCCGGTTCGGTCGAAGGCACCGCATCGGCCACGATTCCGAGCCTGACCGGAAGGGGTGGCAGGATGATGGAAAAGCAAGAATTCTCCAAGAATGGACAACAGGCAAAAAAAGGCACAAAACGCTAGATGAAATCAAGCCAAGACCCTCCCTACCATTCACATAGCACCGCAGCTCCGCTCATAGAATGATGTCTTTTGCTCCCTACGTCCAGGATGCTGGTGCTCTGAACCCGTTTTACAAGACGTGGCTCCGAGAAGATGAGGATTTACCCAAGGGTATCAGTGGAGCCCAGGGACACAGCGCAGGGTCTCGGGGCAGGCTGGACCGGGCTGACTGTGCAACCCCGTAACAGTAGGAAGGGACTCTGCCTCCGGTAAGTAAGACCCGTGCGGAAGAGAAGCCCCCAGACCCCAGGAGGTGTTTCCCACACTACACCCGAGAGCTTAGCAAACAGCCACTAACCGAGGTCACACAGCCTTTGCGCCACTTGGCCCAGAAACGAAGTTCCAGCGTCGTCTCTGGTCCTCCCTCCACCAGACCACATCGTGCCGGAATCAACGGTGGGGGGACGTGGTCCGCTGTACTCATGAGGGTCCTTGTCATCGCAGACCAAGTACCTAACGCCCTTGTTCTCGTCATTTTTATGTTTTGTATCGTTTTAAGCACTGTAATCCGGTTTCATTAGCTTCAGAATCATTTTTACCTTCGCTCTTCATTTTTACCTTTTATCATTTACGGAGAAATTCATTTTTTCACGGCGATTAACAACTATCCTGAGAGGGAAGAGAGCAAGTAAGTGTATCCCTGGGGTTTTTTTTTGTGTGTTTTTGTGTGTGTGTGTGTGTGTGTGTGTGTGTTTTTTGGTAAGAAAAAGTCTGATGAGGTCCCTTGTACCAAATTTAAACTTTCTTGACTGTCTGATTAGTCTACAGGGGTGGGAAACTTGTTCATGCTGGTATAGCCAATCCCTGGGAAAGCCACAAACACTGGTTTTGACCAGGGGGCCGGGTGATTGACGCAGGGAAGGGAGATGTTTTTCTCTCCCAACGTCTGTGCTTTTTGAAGAGACAATATGGAAAGGAAAATCTGGAGACCTAAAAGTATTCACTGCAACTCGGAGGGGTCCAGGGTAGGAATACAAAACATCTGCTGGATCAGAAAAGTTAGTGTAAGTACCGAGTATGTGACCTTGGCTGAGTCCCTTGACTCTCTCAGCTTTAGCAACTGCATCTATTAAATAAAGTTAGAACATGCATGTTACATTGTATTACAGGACAGTTGGAAATATACACTGAATGAGTTACATCCATCCAGAATCGGCTCTTTATAAATGGTAGCCGCCATCATTAATGCAGTGAACACGACATTTAGCCACTCAAGGAGAAACACATCATTCAGCTCGTATTGAGAACATTATCTGTCTCCCTGCTATGCCGGAGAACAGTCTGGGCTGTAAAAACCTGCACTGATGTTATTATTTCCCCTTGAGGGTAATTTAAATACTCTGATTATTTCCCAGGAACACAAGGCAACATGCTGTCTCCAGGAAATCTTGGCAAATCCTTGAAATTAAGCCCCACATTTAGGGAAAGAAGAGGTTCATATGAATAGCTTGTTTGATACATAAACTGTATCACATAAAATAGAGAAGATGTTACATGTTTTCTTTTAATCTCGGAGGTAGCTTATAACGTGGTCAGGAAGGTTTGCAGAACACCTGTGTCAAGAGTGAAAGCGAATGAAAAGAAATCTGCCTGCAGTGTCCAAACTTCCCAAGATGAAAGTGGTCACTGTGGTCACTGACGGCTGGTGAGCACTCTTCTTCGGCAGCCGGATTAAAAATGTAAGGAAAACCTCAGGGCGCCTGGGGGGATCCGTTGGTTAAAGGGCCAACTTCAGCTCAGGTCATGATCTCACGGTTTGTGAGTTCGAGCCCCGCGTCGGGCTCTGTGCTGACAGCTCGGAGCCCGGAGCCTGCTTCGGATCCTGTGTCTGCCTCTCCCTCTGTCCCTCCCAAGCTCATGCTCTGTCTCTCTCTTTCTCTCAAAAATAAACCTTAAAAAAATTTTTAAAAAATGTATGAAGAACCTTAAGGAAGAACTCCCTAACTAGCTGTTATTTTCCTCTAAAAAAAAAAAAAAAAAAACGAATTTTTAAGTACAGAGAGGACCTCATTCATCATTTTACCTCTACCCAGCACTTGACCCACATGGGTATCTACTAAGTATATGCCCAGTAAAGCTTACTTTGATGAGTTCTTTTTTTTTTTTTTTCAACTGTTGAGGGAAAACTCAGATCACATGGTATTACTTCAATTCTCTCCTAAGAGTTCTGTTTTATTACCAAGGTTTTAACATGTTTGAGGTTCCATAAATAGTGAACAGGTATATTGGCCTCATGAATAATATTTACCCTATTCCTACTTCCTCATTTGCTTCATGATTGGTTTTGTTTCCCCATGTGTATGAGTCAGGGCTCTCCAGAGAAACAGAACCATTAGGAGATTATATATATATAATATATATATAACGTAAATAGATTATATTTATATAATTATTATATAATTTATAGAAATATATATATTATAATACATATTATATATATATATATATTTTAATAAATCTGTCTATCTATCGAGAAAATTAGCTCACACACAATTTTTGAGGCTGAGAAGGCTCGGGACCAGCCATCTGCAAGCTGGAAACCCAGTGGGGGCAGTGATACAGTTGGAAAGTTTAAGGACAGGAGGCCGATGGTACAGATTTCAATCCCTGTCTGCAGGTCTAAGGAGCAAGAGAACCGAGGGCAGAAGAAGATGTCTCAGATCAAGCAGACAGGCCAAGAAATAATTCAACCTCTTACTCGGGCTTTTTGCTCTGTGCAGACCCACAAGGGATTGGACGAGCCCCCCTCCCCCACCCCGCACACTGGGGAGGGTCTCTGTTTAGTCAGTCTGCCAATTCGAACGCTAATCTCTTCTGGAAACACCTTCACAGACACACGCACAAATGATGCTTAATCAGGGGTCTGGACGCCCTGTGATCCAGGCAGGCTGATACATAAAATTAACTCTTACAGCAGCCATCGAAGAGATTCGGAATGAAAACTTCCCATGCTCATTCACACTAAGATGTGGATGACTGAGGGAAAATCCTAGCCTGCTACAAAGAGGAAATAAGGGAAGGGTGAGAAGTCCAGGAGGCACAAAAACAATGCATAATGTAAAGAAACAGGCAGAAAAGGGCTGAGATCTGCAGACCTTGCAGTCTCCCCCGAGACAACCTCAGGCACGTCAGTCCAGAGAAGAGAGAAATCCTAAAGGTAAAGGCCAGGTGTCAGAGCTGACATACTTTTTCCTCCAAAACTCCCTCGTTGAAGGGTATTTTCCCTGCAACGGCTTTGAACTTTTCAGCCTCGACCTCCAAAAAATTACTTTGTTTTTAATTTCAATATTTCAAATATCCAATTAACTCTGTGGAAACATAATAATGGAGAAGCAGAGGCGTGAAGTGAGAAAAATAAAATATAAATGTAGCAAAACTCTTCAAAGGCTACCAGTACCATCCAAGAGAACCAGCTGCTTTTCACTTACAAAGTGAATAGTTGAGGGGCTCCTGGGTCAATGTTGGTTGAGTGAGCATTCAACTCGTGATTTCAGCTCAGGTCTTGATCTCACAGTTCATGAGTTCAAACCCCACATCAGGCTCTGAGCTGACAAGAAGATTGCTTGGGATTCTCTCTCTCTTCCTCTCTCTCTGCCCCTCCCCTGCTCTCTCTCTCTCTCTCTCCCTCACTCTCGTTCCCTCTCTCTCTCTCTCTCTCAAAATAAATAAACACACATTAAAAAAGGCTATTCTTAAAAATAAAAGTGAATAGTTCAATAGAAGAATTAAATTCTTATTTTCAGTTAATTTAAGATTAAATTTAAGTTGCCCTATGCGGCTAGTTACTACCGTATTGGGACACTGCAGAGCTGAGAGAAAAGTTTTAGAAGGCAAGATATGTAGGATTGAAATCTCAGAAGCAGAACAAAGCTAGTGAAACAACTTGCCTGAAATTTAAAAAGTAATAATAACAACAGTCCATGCTGTGTATTGGAAAGACACATTGTATCTTCAAGAACATTGAAAGCACACATTCTACACAGAGGTGTAAGCTAATTAAATTGCTAGAAGCCAAAATTAAGATCACTTCGAGTGTTCTGGAAAAATAGCAAATCACTTATAAAGGAAAACTGACATCAGACTGTTTTCTCGGCTCCCACCTTCAATGTGGAAGACAGCATAGGGATAGAAAAATATTATGTAAGGAAATAACGTGTGGTCCAAGAAATTTTACTCGGCTACATTTTCATTGAATTGAAAGGCAGCAAACTACTGTGGAAGAACTTAGAGATATCGTTCCCAACACTGGAAAACAAATTCAATTAATAACAAGTTAATTCAGGAAAAACAAACTGGTTTTGAGTATCGAACATGTAACTGTGGGAATAGGAATAAAACAAGTTGTCGAAATTATGGCTTCGTGACAGAGAGAACGTTTTATACTCCTCAACAATGTTAAAAATGAGAAGATTTTGATAAAGTCTCTAAAGACAGAAAATGTAAAATTATGGCAGAATTAAAACCCTTTGTAGCAATAAGTGTAACAAGTATTGACAAGCTAAGGCCACGTTTTAATAACACACAAATTGGATCACTAAGCAAAACTCAAAGTCAGTCTCTGTTAAGCCCAACTAAGCAAGTAATTATGAATATTTAAAAATATAAAAATAAGGGAATTATGTAAGAAAAAATTCAAATCAACATAAAGATTGTTACATTAATATCAGACAGCTGAATACAAACCAAGGTCATATACTATCTAAATCATACCATAAGAATATGTATTTTCTATATTAACTGAAGGTTATATTTCAAGATAAAGTTATAGTGCTATGGGTATTTATCCTTCAAAAAATTTAGCATTAATATTCATTCTGTAAAAATATAGGTGATTAAAAAGAAAAATAGAAGGAAACTGCAAGACTAAGATCGTTATTCATATTTTTGTCAAATAAAAATATAATAAATATGAAAGATCTAAGGAAAAGGTAAATCTAACAGGTGTATCAAAACCTACAGTGTAAAAGGAGGGAAATGCATACTTCAAATAACATAAACCATTCACAAAAATGGACACAAATATAGCCACTCACACACACACACACACACACACACACACATGCACACATTCACTCACTCATATATTCAAAAAAGTAGAAATGCATTTCTATTTCTACTACTCCAAGTACAAGCCAATAAAACCAGTAATTGAATACAGAGATAAAAACCAACAAAGTGCTTAACTCCTGGTGTGGGGAAATAACCTGTGTCAGGAAGAAAATCCAGTTGAGTTTGTACAATATCTGGACTATAACGATGTTAAACACCGTGTATTTTGATATCTCGGAGCTGCAGATGACAGCGTTACCCACTAAAAAATAGTCTTCAGGCAAATACACATAAAAATTAGAGGAAATATAAATTAATTAATTGCATTTCCAATCCAAGAGGAAGACTACTCATCTCCTCTCATAAAATAAGCAATTAAGAGAAAGAGATTAATAAAGACAAAAGTAACAGTCGGTAATTAAAGAAAAGCAGAAAAGAGTAAACCTATTGAAACATGTTGAAACTAGCGTGCAACGGACTGAATGTTTGCAGCTCCTCAAAATTTGTATGTTGAAGCCCTAACCCCCAACGTGATGGTGTCTGAGCACGACCTCTGGTGATTAAGTTTCGATGAAGGCACAAGAGGGGAGCCCTCGTGAAGGGATCAGTGTCCTTGTAGAAAGAGGAAGAGACCGGAGCTCTCCACGTCTCTGCACCATGTGAGGATGCAGCCAGAAGCCCACCATCCGTACATCAGGAAGAGTCTCCACCAGAAACAGAATCCGCCAGCAACCCCATCTTGGACTTCCAGCCTCTAGAAGTGTAAGAAGTAAATGTCCATTGTTTCAGGCCCACAGCCTGTGGTATTTGGTTACAGTAGTTGAAGCAGATTAAGACATAGTCCTGGCTCAGCCTGTAGAGCATGTGACTGCAGATCTCAGGGTCCTGAGTTCAAGTCCAACATTGGGCATAGAGCCTACTTAAAAAAAAAAAAGAAAAAGACAATCCTTTCAGGTGTCAAAAAGTCATCAAGTCTCTCAAATACAGATAGCAAACTGAGGGCTGATGGGGGTTGGGGGAGAGGGGAAAATGGGTGATGGGCACTGAGGAGGGCACCTGTTGGGATGAGCATTGGGTGTTCTATGGAAGCCAATTTAACAAGAAATTAAATTAGAAAAAAAAAGAAAAAGGTCATCAAGTTATGGTAAACAAAACATTATTTTAGTGGCACCTGAGTTGGTAAAACCAATATAAAGAGTAGACATTTCAGAAACAGATTCAAATAAATAAAAGGATTTAGTGTGTGGCAGAGATACCATACCAGATTATAGGGGAATGATATAATTTTAAATATTCTATTTTTAAGATATATTATTTAAGAAAGAATAAAACTGTTTGAAGATAGCAATCTAGGAAAAAAGTTAAATCTGCTTCCTACCTGACAGCTTACAACAGAATAAATTCCAAATGGATCCAAGATTTAAATGAAACAATTCAAAGTGTAAATCTATGTAGAAGAAATCATTTCAGAATTCTTTTAGGATAGCTTAGTGAAACGACCCTTTCTATACATGACACGAAACCCAGAAACCATGAAAGACTGATAATTGCATAAAAATAAAACTTTCTAAATGAAAAACAAAAACAAAAACAAAAACAAATCAAGGTCAATATAAAAATAACAAAAGAAGGGAAATATGGAAAGAATAGTAAAAAAATAGTAAGATGAATGTCCATAATACACACAGAACCTCTACCAACTAATAAGAAAAGTGCCAACAAATTGATAGAAATGTGGTAAAAAAATATGTCTAGATAATTGAAAGGTAAGGAAAACAAGTTACTTTTAACATATAAGGAGATGCTTCAATGTTCATCATGAAAGAAATCAAATCAGTACTATTGAAACATGAAGTTTGTATCTTAGACTTGCCAGCAATGTAGGGCTCAATGCCATGTGCCCCTAAGGTAGAGGGAAAGATGTAGTAATCTCATGCTTGGTTAATGGGAAGACACTTGGCATAACCTTTATAGATAGTAATTGAACGATTTTTTATCAATTACAATTAAAATTAAAGTAATTTAATGATTTTCAGCAATTCCATTTTTGGAAATATATATATATATATATATATATATATATATATATATATATGTATATGTATATATTTGTGAGAGAGGAGAGGGAGAAAAAGGGAGAGAGAAAGAGAGAATCCCAAGCAGGCTCCACACTCAGCAGGGAACCTGATATGGGGCTCGATCCCACAGCCACAACCCTGGGATCGTGACCTGAGCCAAAATCAAGAGTTGGACACTCAACCAACTGAGCCACGAAGGTGCCCCTTCGAAAACTCATTCCGAGGATATATTTGCATGTGTATGAAGTGTTATCTTTGGGAGGTTGTCTGTTACATCGTAACAGAGGGTAAACACGTTAAATAGCATCAATATGAACTTATTGGGTAGGTTACGGTAAATCTGGAAAATGGGAAACTATGAAGCCATAAAAGAAGGAACAAGAAAAATATTTATGTCCTGATACTGAATCAGCTTCAAGGTCTATTACTAAGTGAAATAATTATAGCCCCAAACAATACATCTACTATTTTACTGTTTGCACAAAACTGGGCAAAATATAAGTGTTCATTTGTCCACATACGCATAGCAGAGTGAGGGGACACAGAAGACTCGAATGACAGATGGTTCGCAGGGACGGATTCTGGGTGGCTGCAAAAGGATAGAGAGCAGAGAGGGAGGATTTTCATTACCAGCAATTTTGTACTTTCAGAATTTTAAATCACATAAACCTGCTACTCGTTCTATAACTGAATACATAAACTGATTCGTATTATAAGTTTGCAAAGGAAGCATTGGACGGCGATGCTTGCGAAACTAAGTAAGGTTGTCATCACTACAATGAGTGAATTCTCCCATCTGTATCGATAACGACAATGATGAAGAATCAACAACCTCCAACTATAAATCCAAGTCTGTTGCAGAAAACCAACACAGCCAGAAACACGTACAGTTTGAAATCAGAAAAGCCCCACTACTCATGAGTCTTCGGTTTTGCATACATTCTTTATCCTGGTGGTTATTTCCGGGGTTCTGGGTTCAGAGTCTGGAGTTCAAATCCGCATCTGCCACTTAACAAGCTATTCGCCAAGCCGGCTTCCTCATCAGGAAGACGGACACGTGAGAATAGTACCTCGCACACGAGCTCGTCACCAGAAGCAGCTGAGCTGACGACATCACACCCTCCTCCCAGGACCTGCAACAGATGTCTTCTTAACATGTCATGTCTCTCCTGAGCATCACAGGACCGGCCTGGGAGCGTCTCGCCTGCCCCTCCTACCGCCCCCCAACCCGCCTCCTCTCCCCGCACCACCAACAGCACCCTGCCCTTCAGAGACACTCAAACACTTGCGGACTTGACATCAAATTAAGTCATGTCTTGTTGGATCAGAAGCCGTTAGGAAGCAGAGGAAAACAAGCATGATCTCCAGACATCACGGGCACATCCTGACGCTCTAGAACTGCCCACCAGGATGACTCCCGGGACGGCTGCCTCTCTCCGTGGCAAAGCGCCGTCGTGTTAGACGGCCTTCCTGAATGACAGAATTCACTCCTCTTGATTAAAATGACAGTCGCTGTTAGTGACTGTGTGGCGCCTACAGGTGGAGGGGCAGGCGGGCTTCTGAGTGGCCTAAATGCACACTCCGAGGAGCTAAAATTGGTGCAATTTGCTGTAATTTAGAAGGAAGAATGAGTGAATGAATGCATGCACTGCAGAAAATTACAGATTTTATTTGAAGGTAAGATTGCCCATCTCTAATCAAGGCTTAAAATCTGAATTAGGATAAATTGTGGCGTAATTATTTTCTTAGAAGAGAACAAAGAAGTTTTTAAAGCACCTAATATTCCCCTTTGAAGCTTTCACAACGAAGACGCTCACTTTGCGGCAAATGCCTGGCTTTATCTGCCTCTTTCTCACAAAGGAGCAAGTTCATTTAGCCAGATCCCGGGCTTTTGACATTAAAAGCACTGACGAGCATTTCCTCTCCCCGGCACATTTGTGCCCTCCTGACCTTCAAGCCTTTAATTAGAAAAAATAATTAGCCGACCGATGATAATTATTTGCTTGAGTCTAAGAGTTCTTTATCATTCGCGCACACGGGAGGCTCGCTTACGCACACGCATGGACACATGCATGTGTGTGCGTGTGTCGGGGCGGAGGGGGTGGGCAAAGGAAAACTAAACGAAACCGAGCAAAAGTGGCTTATGTTGACATTCAAGATTTTCTTTTTGACCATTTTGGTCTTTATTATCAGAAAAAAAAAGAAAAAAAAAAAAAAAACAACCCAGCGACAATCTCTTTGTATACCCAGGGGGAAATGTTCCAAATATTTTCCCACCACATCAATGGAAAAGATTATTCTTTTCCAGCCCTTTAATTCAAAATCGTTCTGAAATTTTGTATGTAGCCTACTTCAGCATGATGCTTTTGTGCTTGAGAGCTGTACCTCCATGGTACAATCCGTGGAACCGCGCTATCCTGTACCATAGCCCAACCCCCCCACCACCACTGTGCCTGAGACCAGGTGTCCCCCACTCTTTCGTCCCGAGCAGTCGCCGCTCACGCTTCAAACCACCAGAGAAAAGCCCAGTAGGTTGAGCGTCCTGTTGTGGTAAAAGGTCATCGTTTCTCAGAAAGCTCATTGCCACCCTTGATCTCATTCTCCCCCTTGTCAACTCACTTCCTTAGGAAGCAGAAAGCAGGTGGCTCTTCGCTTTTCTTCCATGTCTTCTCATGTGTCTGAGCCAGAGCGATAGACGGAGCACGGTTTTCGGAGAAGGTTGGGGTTCAAGTCCTGACACACCCGAGCTAAGTGAAGTTCAACCCGCACTTAACCTCCGGGCTCCTTGTTGCTACACAGCAGCAGAGATCAGGGCTGACGCTTACCCGGCTCTATGAGCAAAACACCCAGGCTACCTGCACGTTAACTCCTGTTTCCCTCACAGCCACCGAGAGACAGGCAGGATTTTGACTCTCCCGTCACAGATGGGGACAGTGGGAACCGGGACACTTGAGAACTTGCCCGCCATCCCTCGGCTGCTGGCTGGTGGAGTGCAGGTACTTAAATATCACACCGCCCTGAGGCCATCATTATAAAATGAGGTCACTGATCCCGAACACCTAGCAGAATAAGAAAGACCAAACGTAAAACACCAAGAAAATCGATGACACAAGAAAAGTTTCAATGAGTTAAGTTCGCATTGCTATCTTGTTCTCCCAACGTCATTATTTCTGCTTGTAGGTTTTTTTTTTTTTTTTTAGTTCGGAGATCTCAGAGGTCCTCTAGCATGATGCTAGGAGAGCCGACTCATCCCTGATCATAAACCCAGCGGTAGCGGTAAATATATCACCAGCACTTTGTAATATATCCTGTCGGCTGAGAATCAAAGGAGACACACCCAATCAGAGTCGTATCCATTCTAGGTAGTATGATGCAGTGGGACTCATCTTTTTAAAAACACAAAACTGTTCACATTTCTCTCCTTCACCTCCTTCAACAGTCGCTCTTCCTTAAGGGGAAATGTTCAAAGCCATCAGGGTGGCATTCAAGGTACTTCAGGAATCTGGTCTCATTCTCCACACCCGGAAGCTGGGTCTGTCAACATCCCCCACCCAGATAACGGTACGTAAGACACAGTAACTGCCTCGAAAGAATCCCCGCCGTCCTCACTCAGCTGATGCTGGCAGAGACCTTGCGGGGAGGGCACTGCGGTTATAAGCATCGTCACTCTTAGGTGGACTCCGGTCTACAGACGCTTGAGTAAACCCGGAGCTCACAACAGAGGAACTGAGTCACACAACCCGGCAGCCTGGTCCAGGGTCTGCACCCCGGGCTCTGCAGCCCGCACCCTTCCCCCCTCAGCTCTGTCCAGCCACACGTATTTCCCTGCGGAGCCCTTCCCTTCGCAGGGCTGACCCTCCTCCAGAAATGCCTTTTCCTCCTTGGAAGTTCCTATTGAGCTCAGTATTTTATTTACCTCGTTTCCCTCCAGACCCCGCTCTTAACGAGTTCGCTGAACAATCACCACTGTTTCTTCTCCTTTTCACGTTACTTATTTTACTGGTGTGGGCGTGTGTTGCCATCTGGGGGGTACGGACTCTCAGACCTCCATCTGCTGGGAGACTCGTGACCTCCCCGGCAGCAGGGACTTCGCCCTAACCCGGGGTTCTCCAGCGGCTGCGATGTGACTTGTACAAGGTGAGTCTGTGGAATAAATGGATGAATGGGTGACACACGCCTATGGCAGGACAGAGGGTTTACAGGAGATCGGGGATTAGGAGGAAGTGGGCAACTCGAATTTCTGGTCAGAAAAGGACACGTTTCAGACTCATCCTTTTGCTTCACTTGTTTCCTCAACAGTTTCTCAATCCTGCCCCCTTTTATCATCAGTTTCTTCCTGGTTATTATTTTGCTCGTTAGATCAAAACTCACCATCTTCACAGAGATATTCACACAATGTATTGACACGAATTTTCAAACGTCGTAGGAAACCTCCCTCCAGGGACTGATTTTCACTCAAGTTTTAATACCAACTTGCAATGAAAGTGGTAAACTACTTCTAAAGGAGAACGTTCTGTTTCCTTTTTTCCTATGGAAGGAAAATCGTTAAGGAAGTCTGAGAGGTCTCCCCAAATTCCCCAGAGGACGGAGATCCCTGATCCTGCTGGATGTGGAAGGAATCTGACTCTGTTTTGCCAGGCTCCGCCTTCCCCCCTGTACAGAAGCTGCCTCTGGTGCTTGATGGAGGGGGGACACAAAGGTGGTCGGGGAATAGCACACAAACAGGAAACATCTGTGGGCCACTTTGTTTGTCAATGGCCCTATTTACAACGAACGCTCATCCCAAATAAATTGGGACCAGATCGGGTGGCCGCTCCCAACGTCAGCACGGACGCCAAAGTCCCCCCTTGTTACAGGCCTTTTGAAAGAGTTAAAACCATTACACTTTATTCATGAAATCGTCCAGTTTGGGCTGTGGGGAATACTGCACGCGTCATGCATGTATATACGTAATCCGTGCATATACATACCTAGAGACGTGGGTATTTCAAATTCCCAACCTCACTCTTTCTTGAACAGAGCGGGCACCCAAAGACAATGATAGGTTGGATTTCTCTTATGATAATGATATAAACTGATGTCTTCCTATATTTTTATCTCTCTGAGGACGTCATAGGGAAGTCATTTATCTTTACGCCCCCAGTGGTACCAGAGAGCTGGGAAATAATGGTCCCCCAATGCTTGTCAAATTCAAATATTTTCATTTCTTTTACTATATGATTACACTTATTTATTTATCTATGTATTTATTTATTTATTTTAGAGAGAGGGAGAGTGGGGGGAAAGCGAGTGATAGGGGGACAGGCAGAGAGAAAATCCCAAGCAGGCTCCTTACTCAGCACAGAGCCCAACACGGGGCTCAATCTCATGACCCCGGGATCACAACCTGAGCCGAAATCAAGAGTGTGACGCTTAACCTGCTGAGCCACCAGGTGCCTCTACATTCACCTACTTAAATTCACATAAAATGGAGTCCTGACTCCAAGAGCCAGGTGCAAACACTGCTAATGTTTTGCTGTACATTCTTTCAATCTTCTTGTTCTGCAAACTCATCCCTCGGCAACAACAAACAGTTCTGATTTTTAACTTCTTAACATTTAACGCTCCGTTATTAATCTCCTCACCTCTGCATCAGTAAAACTTCCACATCACAGACTTTAATCTGCCAAATGGATAGATCATGATTTATGGAACCGTTTCAAATAGTTCACTATGATAAATAAGTCTGTGACAAAGCTCTTTGTGTGGCATCCCATTAAGGGAGTAAGGAAAACGATCTGAGAGGAAGGACATAGTCAGGACTTAATGGAGGTTTAGTTTGGGAGTGGCAAGATTCACGGGGTGTTAAAAGGCATGCACAAGAAACGTAGGCCTAATTCTCGGGCCCCCAGCTCGCAGGGCAAGCTCCTGGGGAACTGACGGGGCCATACAGCGAGCTTATGAAGCTTCCAGAAACATGGAAAGAGTAGCAGGGGAAGCCACACTGCTGGCTTGGCAATGGGGTCTCCAGTTGAGAGAGACCAGTGAACAGCCCCCCAGTGGGAGCACCGGCTTTAAAGAAGATAGGGTTTCTGAAGTAGGAAGGAAGAGTGATTGCTAGACATAATGGGAAGCTAATAGGACTTTTCCATTCCTTCCAGACCCTGAGGAATGTGGGATGTAAGAGCAAAATTAACTGACTCCTTAAAGAAGCGTGCAGAGGGAGCCATAATAGACCCAAGGCGCACCAGGATCCCAATGCATGTGTCCTTTCCCACAGCCCTGGGAGCCCGCCCCAGCCTCCTCACATTGTCCCTTGACGCCTATTTAGTGACGACGTCTTCATATCCACGTGCTTCACTCATTAGGGGCCTTGTTTCACTGATTTTTCACGGTCGCCTCTCGAAGGGGAAACGGCTCCCGAACTGGGGGTCACGGCTTCCTACGCGCCCACGCGACCTCCATGCCGGTGTGTGCACTTCAGAGCTTTAGACTCTCGTGTGGGTCACATTCTCTTCGCACAAGGATGTCTCCTGATTTTTTCCCAGACAAGATGGTACAGGAGTGGACGCGTATCGCACGCTCAGACGCGGCTCCCGCAAAAACACACTCGGTAATTGCAGCTGCACGTTTACGAGGCTCTGGTGCAGAAGACAGAAAACGTAGCTGTGAAAAATTGTGTTCACAAACCTGAGAGAACTTGGCTGTGAACATCCACTGTGTGAATTACAGCGACAGATTATGACATAAACTACAACATTGGAATCAGAAACATCCTCGGATGTCGAGAAGAAAACACACGCGCGCGCGCACGCACACACACACACACACACACACACACACACACGACTTGGTGTGGAGCTCCCCGAGGATGAAGAGTCCTAATTCGTAGGGCCATTATCAGCTTGATTCTTCTTGCTTTCCACTGTCCACTTAGAACATTTTGTCGATGTGAACTATTTTTTTTCACCTCGCTTTGAACAATGAGATTTCGTGCATGAACTGGGTTAGGGTTCACTCCAAAACTCACATCCCCCCAGAACCTCAGGATGTGACCTTATTCGGACAGAGGGTCTTTGCACGTGTAATTAGCTACGGTGACATCACACTGGATTAAGGTGGGCCTGGGGCCCAGTGACTGGTGTCCTTCTCAGAAGACCACACAGAGACCCAGACATACAAGGAGGGAAGGAGCCCAGGTGACAACAGGAGTAGAGAAGGAGCGGCATATCTGGAAACCAAGAGTGGCCAAGAGTGCCGACCCCCACCAGAAGCTAGAAAGAGCCGAGGAAGGGTTCTTCCTCAAGCCTTCACTGGGGGCGTGGCCCTCCTGACGCCTCAGCTCCACACCCCCAGCCTCCAGAGCTGTGAGGGAATTCCATTTCTGTTGTTCTAAGCCCCCTGCTTTGTGATCATTTGTTATGGCGGCCCTAGGTAACCTCAGTACAAGTCACGTGTTTATTATTATTTTAAAAGATAACTCCCTGGTGCAACGTGTGTTTGATACTCACGTATTTTGTTATTAAGTCCAAAAAGCCAAGCTTAATCACCCTTTGCAAATGGGCACGCCTCAGTCTATAGAACTAAGAATCACTAACAATTCCAAGAACCACTGGAGAGGCCTCCGGTTTGCTCATTTAAAATATTCTTCACAGGGCCCCTGGGTGGTTCTGTCGGTCAAGTGTCTGATTCCAGCTCAGGTCATGATCTCGAGGTTCATGGTTTGAGGCCCGCGTAGGGCTCTGTGCTGACGGCTCGGAGCCTGGAGCCTGCTTTGGACTCTGTGTTTCTCTCTCTCTCGCTCTCTGCCCCTCCCCCACTCACATTCTGTCTCTCATTCTCTCTTTCTCTCTCTCTCAAAAATAAACATTTTAAAGAGTGCAAATATCCTTCATAAAGAAAGCAGAGCTGATCTTCGATTACATGTCAGGGTCCTTCCCTTTACAGGTGATGGCCCTTTACTGACTCTGTTGAATTCATCTGCACGAAGGCCCTGAACAACGGGCACTTCCAGACCAGGCTCTGTGTGCGTATGCTTCATGTCGCCCTCCGGGGACACTCAGCCTGGGCTCTGCCCTCCTCTGACCAAGGCCCACATCTCTGTGTCCTCAGGGCTCGGGTCAGTGTCACCTCTGCGGGAACACCGACCCCACCCCTGTGCCTCCCAGGCCTGGAGGATATGCGGCCATCCCTGTGAAGAGAGGTCTCCGGGTAGATAAACTCCCATCAAGGACAGACCAGAATGGGAGACCTCTAGACCCGCTCAGAGCAGACGAGGCAGAATCGTTGAGTGATGGAAAGTCAGCTGGATCATTTATTAGCCTTTGCAAAAAAACAAAAACAAACAAAACTCCCAAATCACTTTCTCTATCTGCAATTGGCAGTATAATAACTCAATAATATGGGAATTACAAGCATTAATTCAGATAATTGCTTATTTCAGACTCATTAAGTAAATGTTTGTTATGTCTATTACATTGCATTATATCATATATCATCATATTAAATACGTTTTACTATATTATTATTTATATTATTATAATATGCATTTACTGAGTATATTAATATGCATGATGTGTTGTCTGTAATAGATATATTGAGCTGACACCACTAAAAACAAGACAAAACAAACAAACCAACCAACAAAAACAGCCGTTGTTTTCCCCAGATATAGAAAATGGTCCCCTGGTGCCTCTTCTGGCCCCAAGAAGCCCGTGAAATGCTGCAGGGTGTAATTCAGAGTCTGTATTTTCAGTTCTTCTACTCTGTCTTGAATAAAACAATCGCTATTAAATATTAATTATAAATAATATGTAATATTATTTAGGCAGAGCAAACTCGGTACCTAAATAATGGTCCAGTCATTATCTAGAAGGTTCCTGGTGCATATCATGCTTCCTTAGGTTATCCTTCTGATTTCTGTTTTAGGGGAAGATCAGTTCTCTTTGGCACCCTTAATTCTAAACTTGCTGCAGCAGAATTCTGGGAGGTAGTCTGAACTCTTACCGCATCTAACAGAGGGCCGTGAATTGAAAAGGTTAAATCGCCCAGGCACGCTAGACACCGAGGCCTGGGCACCTGGACCAGAGGAGGCGGTGGGTGAGAACCTGCACGGCCCCCCTCCCCCTCCCCCTGCTCCCCACGGTCTCAGCCCTCAACCACCCAGCCGGAAGCACTGGCCTGTACGCTCTCCTCCTCTAGACCGTAAGCTCCTGGAGGGCTGGGTGCCTCTTTCCACTGGAATCTGGAATATCTAACATGCGGATGCTGCACACTGATCAACATATACATAAACACAGAGAAAAGAATTACTCTCGTGTGTAGTATTTGACTACACATCCTCTTTGAATCGATGAGAGTTCGTTTCCCAATTTGCCTCCACGGTCACCTGCCAGTGATATATGGGGATGATCCCAGCAAGAGGCTAAGTGCTGCTTTCTAGACATCGTAAACTCAAATTGATAGTTTTCGTCTATTGAGTGCTAACTGAATTTCAGGCACGGTTTTGAATTTTTATGTATCCACTTATCGAGTCCACACAACAGCTCTAAGAGATAGGTGCTGTTATTATCCCCATCTTGCATCGGAGACAAATGAAACAGAGAGGTTAAGTCATTTATTTTAGGTCATGCATGTAGCGAGTGGCGGAACAACATTCAAGGTCAGGCCGTCTGCTTTAGGGCCTGTGTTCTAATCACACACCATCCTCTCGATGCCTGCAAACCATCGCTTTACGTGTTTTTTAGATGCATAAAGCATATCCATAAATAGTTGTAATGCCTTAGAGACGATGCTGAACTTTCCTAAGAGATGCAAAATTCTACGTGAATCCCAATGAGGGAATGCTTAGCTTCAGTTCTGAGTCACACAAAAGAAAATGGAAAAGCAGCACCTGACCTAAGCCTTGAAGATATGGATAGTTTGACAGAAACGGAAGCATGGGGAGGATAATCATATAATCAAGTCCCAGTTCGGACGACTGTGTGCTTGGTCATCCTCACCTAGGATTTGTTTCCTAGGGAGCTAGTTAGTGTCCCAGCCCCCGCCTTCGGAGACCACGAACTTATGCAAGTGTCGTTAGGTGCTCGCAGCCTAGTGAGCGTCTTACGCGTGTCAGCCCTGGCACAACGATTGTTGGAAGAATCTGCACTTAATTCTGTTCATATTAGAAAGAAGTTGAGTGGGAGTACAGCTGATTTAGGAGATTCACACTGAAAACCTAGGAGAATGTTCGGGAGCGGAACAGAAGAGAAGGAAAGCTAGCAAAGGGAGCCAGCTGGGAAATGCTGAGGGCAATGTGACAGATTCGAAAGACATTTGCAGCACGTGAGAATGAACTGTAACACCTGAGTAGGTGGGGCAAACAGGGCAAGGAGTAAGCAGTAACACAGAGCTTTCACGCCCAGGTGAGTGATGGGGAAAGCCAGGCTTCTGCTTGGCAGGAGGGCAAAATGGCCCCAGGTGACAAAAGAAGGGGGGTCCACGGGGCACAAGGGATACATGAAGCGCACACACCCTTTCTTTACAGCTGTACTTACTTTGTTCTCCATCCACCTCTCTACAAGTATTTGCATAGAAGTAGAAACATCCGCTGCCTTCTTCTTCACTTAACAAAGACTTGGTACGTACATACAAAATGCTCAGGGATAAACAAGCAAACCCAAACCCTCAAGCTGTCTCATCTGTTGTCTCCAGGTTGAGTCTGCTTTACAGCTGGCCCCAGGCACCTTGACCTGCATTCGCGCCAAACCATTCACTCCGTGCACTTTGCACGCGGTGGTGCAATGTTCTGGGGGCCCTTCCCCGTACTCGCTGCTGGCGAAGGCCCTGTCTCTGTGAACCCGGTTTCTGCACAGCATCTGCTGTGAAGCCATCTCTAATTTCCTCGGGTAACTCTAGGCTTCAACAGCCTTGTCTTCAGCCCACCGTTGTTCTATGTATCACAGAGTTGGTAATGTCCATCGTTATGTGTTTGCTGTTGCTGATTTTCTTCGACAGTGGCCTCCTAAAGCAAGGGATGTTGTATGTTGTTGCCGATGACTTCTCCCACATGCGGAATAGTGCTTCAGACACCGCATGAGAACGTCCTCAAAAACGATTTCTGCGATCATCACGAAGGATGGTTCTAAGACCAACTCCTCAAGTTGATAAACACAGCACACCACGGCAAAAGAAGTGCTTTTGCATTTCAGCTGAGTCTACTTGTGACAGTAAACCCTGTGTTATCACGCCTTTGAAGATTGATCAGGTAATCTCGGACATTAAAACATGGAAATCACCATCCCTCTGGAAGATCATTTAATTACTAGTTCCAAAACCTGGAAACGTGCTCAACGTCTCTAGGAGCACGTATTTTGGTAGAGCGTTCAATCGTAGGCTCATCAAGATTACAACCCAGAAGGTATATTTGAATTTGAAATGAAATCACACGCTAATCTAATGGCTTCTGTGCCTTGTTAATCTTGGTGGCCTCCCTGCTAAGTGCCAGGCACTCTTCAAGACACAGAGAACTCATGAATGAGGCAGACGAAGGGCCTGACTTTATAGAGCCTGCCCACTGCTTCAGGGAAGATTGGACGAGAAGCAGGTGACTCTGTAGAACAGAGAAAGGGAATCTCAGGGTGGAAGTGAGGGCTTGTATTTTTTTAACGTTTATTTATTTTTGAGACAGAGAGAGACAGAGCATGAACGGGGGAGGGTCAGAGAGAGAGAGAGAGACACAGAATCAGAAACAGGCTCCAGGCTCTGAGTGGTCAGCACAGAGCCCGACGCGGGGCTCGAACTCAGGGACCGCGAGATCGTGACCTGAGCCGAAGTCACTTAACCGACTGAGCCACCCAGGTGCCCCAGTGAGGGCTTATTTTAAAAGAGGAGGGTCAGGAAAGGCTTCCCAAACACTGTCTCGAAGGAAGCAAGCTATCTGTATGGGGGACAGGAAGGCATTTGCGGATAGACTGCACGTGGGCATGACAGAATAAATGAGCCAGCTGCAACCCCATCGTCAGCTATAACAATGGCAAGATGTTGTTGCTACCTACTAAGATGTGGAAGACTATGGAAGAAACGGCGTGTGTGTGTGTGTGTGTGTGTTTTGGGAGAGGGAAATGTTGTTGCTGTTGTTTGTTAGTAGAAAGGGAATTGATGTATCACAAACTAAGTTCTAACATTTCCAATATATGCTGGACATCCAGGTAGAATGCTTAGAAGGCAGGGGCTCCTGAGTGGCTCAGTCGGTTGAGCGTCCGACTTCGGCTCAGGTCATGATCTCACGGTGTGAGTTCGAGCCCCGCATTGGGCTCTGTGCTGACAGCTCAGAGCCTGGAGCCTGCTTCGGATTCTGTGTCTCCTTCTCTCTCTGCCTCAACCCACTCACATTCTGTCTCTGTCTCTCTCAAAAATAAATAAACATTAAAAAAAATTAAAAAAAAAAAGAACGCTAAGAAGGCAGTCTTATGTATGAGTCTGGGGTTCGAGGAGATATCTAAGCTACAGATGAAAATGTAGGTTTCATCAGGCAATGGGTGATATTCTTTTTTTTTTTTAATTTTTTTTCAACGTTTTTTATTTATTTTTGGGACAGAGAGAGACAGAGCATGAACGGGGGAGGGGCAGAGAGAGAGGGAGACACAGAATCGGAAACAGGCTCCAGGCTTCGAGCCATCAGCCCAGAGCCTGACGCGGGGCTCGAACTCACGGACCGCGAGATCGTGACCTGGCTGAAGTCGGACGCTTAACCGACTGCGCCACCCAGGCGCCCCAGGCAATGGGTGATATGCAAGGAGGCTGACTGAGATCTTCTTGGGACTCCATGCACACACAAAAAAAGAAGCCAAAACCGAAGCATTGGCATATTCCAGCACTGAGAGGCGGGAGATGTGAGATATTCCATGAAAGAAGAGGAAGAGGGAACAACTAAGAAGTTAAAAGAAAAACACAGGTATACAATTTTTCTTTGTCAAGTAAACCTCAATAATGTTGGCAAAAAGTAAAGAAAAGAAAAACGAAGAAAGAATCATTCTGGAAGCCATAGGGAAAAGGTATTTTTAGGAAGATGTACTCATCCACACCAGAAATCATTTAAGATTAGAACTGACAGGGGCACCCTGCTGGCTCAGTAGGTTCAGCTGCCGACTTGGTTTCAGTTCAGGTCATGACCTCGCAGTTTGTGAGTTCGAGCCCCGTGTTGGGCTCTGCACTGACTGCACGGAGCCTGCTTGGGATTCTCTCTCTTCCTCTCTCTCTGCCCCTCCCCCACTCACATTCTCTCTGTGTCTCTCAAACATAAGTACTTTAAAAAAAGATGAAAACTGGGGCGCCTGGGTGGCTCAGTCGGTTGAGCGTCCGACTTCAGCTCAGGTCACGATCTCACAGCTCGTGGGTTCGAGCCCCACGTCGGGGTCTGTGCTGACGACTCAGAGCCTGGAGCCTGCTTCATGTTCTATGTCTCCCTCTCTTTGCCCCTCCCCTGCTCATTCTGTCTCTCTCTGTCTCTCAAAAATAAATAAACATTAAAAAAAAGTTAAAAAAAGATTTCTTAAAAAAATTAAAAAATAATAAAAATAAAAAAAGATGAAAACTGACAAGTCCTCTTTGATTTAGCATCACGATGTCACTGGGAATCTTGAAGGGGTCTGTTCTGATGGATCGGTTGAGATGAAACCCTCCTTGGAATCCATTTGAGCAAAGGAGGGAAGACTGAATGGAAATGATTCAAATCATGGAATTTGCTGGAAAACTTAGAAAAGAATGCAGAAGGGGTGGTTTTGGTCATTTCGCCCCTACTTTGTTTTATTTAGACGTGAAGTGTAAATGCACGTTGCATGCTTCGGCAAGAGTGGTTGAGGACACAAGAAAGGGGGAGAGTCGCTGCAGAGTCAATACCACATAGGGGAGAAAATACGAGATCCGGGAGAGACAGGCACTGGCTTTAGGAGCAGGTGTCCACAGTGACAGGTGGGAAGGAACGTGTGGGCAGGGACATAATGAGCCAGTGGTGCGACACGGGAGGGGCCCGAGGGAGTTCCGTCCTGCTGATTGGTATTTTCTCATGGTATTTTCTGAGTGAGATAGGAAATCAAGTCATAACCTGAGCATGAGGACAAAATGCTAAGTATTTGAGAAGGGAAAGGTTTTACCCAGACGTCTCAAGGAGTGGAAAAGGGAGTGGGTCACCAGGTGCAGGAATGATCATGGTGGCTCCAAGGGCTCATTTAAATTGGGGGCAATTAACATGAGACCCCCTTCTGTCCTCTCAATCACTCATCTGCACAGAGCAGGCTGAGGATACTCACCAGGTGGGATTACACCAAGGTTTGGATTTTGCTGGGAGAGCTGGATCGAGATAAAGGGGTACAAGAAGAGATTGTAACAGACTGCAGAGTGAACTGGGAAAGTGGGACGTAAGACAGGAGGAAGGGAGAGGCTGAGATCCCGGCAGGCTCGGTGGATGTGAAGGTCCTGGCACGTTGAAGAATTGCTTGATTATGGGTCTTTGGGGGAGAAGACTGTGGTTTGAGAGTAAAAGGATTTCTCAAATACCACAGTTAAGAGCCTAAACCGTTTAGGTAGATTGAGCTACTTGGGGTATTTTAAATTTCAATCTGGGAGATTCTACGTCAGCATTCCCACTCTCTCCCTGTCACTGCCACAAGAGTCTCGGAATGAAGGAAGACAGGACAGCTTTGCTGCTACAAGCCGATAACTGAAACAATCAAAGGCCCATCCTCAGTGAGGCATCGTCCCACCGTGACTCACTTCTGGGGGACGGTATTGTTTTCTCAGTGTGTTGTGTTCAATCACAGAATCAAATGATGTATAATATTGCCTTAAATACACTCGAAAAAGAACCTACCTCTTATGAAGAATCCAGACACCCTGGGGGACTCTGCAGGCAATTCACAAAGGTCATTTGGCTCAGAAAGGATTCTCTCTCTGTATTACGGCGGTTAGCTAGCCAGTCGGGCTCTTAGGAGAAATACGTAGGGTGCGTTGGTGGCTCATTAACATTTTGTGGGATTCTACAACATGAGCTTATTAATTTGAAATAAGTTTGTGAATAGAATCCCAGCTGGAAACACTGTAGAGCCTGTGGCTCTACATTTTGGTCTCAAAATCCTAAATATTCATAATCAGGGGGGAAAAAAAAGCTTTTCAAGGCCAATTTGAAACGCATTTCACTTGCAAACTTTCTCTCTTCTACTTCCATGCCAGTATTGAAGCTTTTAAAAGATGTTTAAAATCGTGTCTAGAAAAACTGAGATCTAGGTGAGGGGAACAGACAAAACATCTCGCCGCCTCGAGGAGGGGGTGGGGGGAGAGATGTCCTGGACAGAAGCCAGGAGAAGCCTCTATAGCAAGAGAAAGGCAGGAGCCCTGAACTGGGGTCCACAGCTCCTGCCTAAGACTGAAGCCGAGCCCGGAAGCGGTGAAGAGCCCCTCGCCGACTACACTCGCCAGGACAGAGTAGCAAGTGACAGCTGGCTTCAGCTCCTGCGGGTGGACATCAGGATCTGGAGGACCCACCTCTGAGTGCAGGTGGGGAGGGAAGTCCAAAGGCTGAGGGGAGAGCAGACATGGAGAAAAACCTGTGGCAGGACACCTCCTACCTAAACACAAGTTCGTCTTAGAGGAGAAGTCTTCAGAAGCCCAGGAAAAGTGCTGTGATACCTACAAGAGAGACATCCTCGAGTCCTGACGAGACTCACTCCCGACTCCACCCTCAAGGCCTGGAAAGAGATAGCATGCCCATCTCTAGGCTCACTTGCCTCGATCTCTTGCCTCAATCTCTACTGGACTCCGCGAGGTACGTCTCCAACAAAGATTATGAGACACACAAAAATAGTAAGGAACGCGAAACACTGCCAAATACCTAAGGCAGTCCTGTGGCCATTGCAGACGTCACTAATTGATTCCTCAGCTATGTGTGCCTTAAACAGGTACTTCCAAATAAGTTTCGGGCATCTGCGATGAGTCAGGCCATACCAAGACACGGTTGGAAAGATGTTTGTCATTTTCGATCAAAGTAATGTTTGGACTGCCCTCCTAAAATTGTTTACAATATGTAAGAAATCATTCAAAATAAAAGTCTTATGAAGTGTTTCAAATTTCATCTTAGCTAACACGCCATCTCTCATCAATTTCGGTTACAGGATTAAAACAAACGTCTCATGCCCTTCTCACCCAAGGTGGTTGTATTTGGAAGATTATTGCCATAGCAACAGCTCAGTGACTAGAAATGACTCTTTGATGATCGGGAGCCCTGGGTGTTCACACAAGTAAGGATAACACTGAGCAAGATGTGTTCATTCTCCACTCACAGACACGGAAACCTAGGAAAACACACGGAGGCCAGCGTCCTTATCCACGTAGGATCCAGCCTCCTACGACATCAAAAGAGAAAGGACAGAATCAGACGGTAATGGCTCCAGAGCAGTGGAAATCAATGTTAGAAAGTCCATTCTCCATAGCAGAAACATTTATTCACACAATATTCCCTCAGATCTTACTCCTGACCTGTTCACTGATATTAGATGATTTAAACTGGTTTCCAACCTACAGGAAATGAGAAGCAGAAAAAAGGTGGAAGAGGAAAGAACCGTGGTATTATGTACCTATCGATGGTGACAGCCTTCTGCATCATCATGAACCAAGAGAGAAAACCACTCAAAAACAAAACAAAACAAAACAAAACCAATCCCAATTCGAGCAGGTGGGATGACCATGTTTCTACCCCACTCTCCTGTTTGCAGACCATTGAAATTGACCAAAAGGTTAAAAAATATATATATCAGGAGAAAAATAGTATCTTCCATGAGGAGGCCAGCCAGTCTCTATCCAAACGTGTCAGCCACAGAGTATAAAGAATATTGGCTCACCTATGGTGATAGTGAGGTCTCATCGAGGGTGATTAGTAACATTATAACTTGATACACAACATTCCGTAGAAGTGGGGAGCACAGTTCTGAGGCACTGAACGAGCGTAGTCCCGTGCAGAACAGCACATCCCGGTGCTTTCGAATCTTTTTGCTGATTCTTTTGCACCCACTTCTACATCTCTAAATGATATGCTTCTACTGCTATTGTTAAATTTTTCAGTTTCTGCCATGATCAGTTAGGATCCCCAATTAAAACGAGGAATTAGCCCCCTCGGAGCACCCTCTCTGTTTTTCGTCCCGCCCCATCACACCGCCTGAAGCTTTCCCAACAGCATCCAGCGCTCACACTCGGAGGGACTGTGGGTGGTCGTCACACGAGCCACGTGGTGCCCTCTGTTTGCTTTCATTTGCTTTGAGTTTCCCTGGGAATGCTTGTCTGGCTTCTTTGTTTGCTTAATTTTCTACTCGCTCACTACAAATTCAAGTCGAACTCCCAACCGTCTGCGCCTACTGCCAGTAATCATACCTGATCCAATATTAACTTTACCTTTTCAAAAGAAATCACAGCAATCCCTTCCGAATTTTTAGAACCTGCTCTACTGCCTTCTAGCTTTCAGCTTTTCTAATTTCTGGAGAGATGGCGAAATCCAATCTGGGTCTGTAAGTGTGACTTTTCTTTTCTCCCTTAGCAGTGTATATGATTTTATTTTTGGGTTCAGAGCTAACACATTTCTCAAGGACATTAGTTAAGCCTATCCTCATTTATTTTACTATGCATACGATGGGCCCTCCAATCTAGAAGCACTATTCATTCTACTGAACTGTTTATGATTTACTATTGTCTTTGAGGATTTAGTAATGATTTCCTCGCCCTATTGACTCTGTTCTCTCGTCCTAGAACTCCTGTCATTTGGATGTTACACCTGTTGACCGCCTACTCTCATTCTTGTACCCTTTCTTGCTGTCATCTCTTTATCTTCCTCATTCTGGCACAGTTCTTTAATTTCGCTTTTGTACTGAGTTTTACATTTTCTTTTATTATGACTCAAATTTTCTAGGGCCCTCTTTTGTACCTTGTACAAGTGGTCTAAATCATTCCGCAGCCCTCTGTCCTCAACTTGCAAAGTTCTATACTTGTCTTCTTTCTTAAACGTTTTGTCTTTATGGGTTTGTGTCTTTGAAAGGATGTCCTAAAATAAATAAACGTTAAAAAAATTTTAAAAATTGGGGTGCCTGGGTGGCTCAGTTGGTTAAGTGTCCGACTTCGGCTCAGGTCATGATCTCGCGGTCCATGAGTTTGAGCCCCGCGTCGGACTCTGTGCTAAGAGCTCAGAGCCTGGACCCTGCTTCTGATTCTGTGTCTCCCTCTCTCTCTGACCCTCTCCCATTCATGCTCTGTCTCTCTCTGTCTCAAAAATAAACATAAAAAAATTTTTTTAATGATGTCCTTTTTTTAGCTTAAATAAGTTGAATAAAAATTATTTTTAAAAAGGCCCACAAAATAATGCCTTATTCTCATTTAAATGGAGTTTTAAAAGTCGTGGGGCTATTTATATAATTTTTTGATCTATTAATCTTTTTTCCTGAAATTTTCCCAAGTAAAATTTCTATTTTTAGATTTACTCTAGTACATGTGTTTTTTTAAACATGAATTGCCTCACATTATTTTTTGAATGTAAGAAAACTTCAAAGATGATAGGTAGACAGACAGACAATAGGTAGGTACGCACATGGATGTATAGATAGGTAGGTAGGTAACGTCTTTAACAATGAGAAATAGCATACTTAACAAATAGAAACAGCTAGAACCTTTGCTTAGGCACATAGTTACGATATCAATGGAAAAATATCTAAATGGATTATAATCTGAATAGCTTTGTTTCAAGAGGACTTGAAAATACAACAGAACAAAACATCTACTAAATATTTGATACGTATTAGAGTAAACGTGTCTTTATTTTCATTGTCCACCAGAGATCTACCTTGAAAGAAAGTTCTTGCCTGAAAACAGTAGCTTTGCATATCACTAGTGGCAGAGACTGTTATTTACCTCAATAATACATCTCTAAACATAAGCTGGCACAAAGGCTTTAGCACGTACCTGAAAATGTGTATTAAGCCTTGCTTTTTAAAGAAATTTCTAGGCTTTTTATAGACCATTTGAACAAATAATCCACTCTGTATGGATGGAAATCTCATTACGGTAGAATCCTATGTAGTATACATCGTTATGTTCTAAAGCACTATTAAGTTTTGGTTGTATTCCAATGGAAACTCACACGAGTGAGGAATTATGTGAAATGTTCCCCCTGGAGTATTCTGCAGGCTCTTTGGTGGATTTCCTCTAGGGTGAGACCAATTTGTAGAATATTATTTTCTGACTTCGGATCCAGGACCCTCTAACTGCCATCTGTATCTGCCTTCTCTCAGGTCCTGCCTAAAGGAAGAAGACCAAAGACTGCAAGAGTGAATTACTGACCAATTTTTCTACATCACACTCCGAAGCCTTGTTATTGATTAGAACACATGTGGCTCTTAATATCGCTTGGCTTCTGAGGGGAGTGTGTTTTCATTTTTGTAACCAAAGGGTGTTACCTACACCCCATACGTTAATCTTAAGAACAAAGTATCCGTGTGAAACATTCAGCCTTCAGGCTGCCTGTTGGTAATCACAGATTCTAGTATAAATCCTCATTTTATGGTTGAAGAAATGTGCCCAGGGAGATTCAGCGATTTCTACTCAAAAAGCAAATCAATACCAGAGGTCAGGACACAATGACCGGTTCCCAGAGAGGAGATATGGGCACTGGTATTTCAAACACACTGACCTGAAGGCAGCCTCATTCACCGTCCACACGACCTGTACCCCCCACTGCTCCTCTCCCACCTTTCATGAACGAAATATTTTTAAAATCGCGTCTTACTCTCGGTATCCATACCCTTCACCTGGCAGGTGCTTCCTGCTGAAACGCTAGTGAAAACAGTCCTCTCGTCCTTTTCTACTTTCGGGCTTCAAAACTCATTTTGCACGTAATTTCCAAATAACGTATCAAGTAGGAAGAAAGGGATAGTAAAAATCAACCTTACTAGAAACCCTAATAAGAATTTTAAAATAGCCCAAATTTTTATTCCACTTTTTCCTACAGATAGACAGATAGATGATAGATAGAGAGATAGAGAGATAGAGAGATAGATAATTTATGCATGTACATATCTATGTGTATACACACACATATATACACACACATATGCGCATATATATATATATATATATATAGACAGCCAATAATTTTGATGAAGTGAGAAAACAAGATAGAAGCAAGACCTATTCCTAAGCTGGCAAAAATTTCATTTGGTCAGCAGATACATAAAAAGAGAAAAAAAAAAACTTTCTTATTTATCACAATCCAATCTGTATCATTTAAAATGGATTCACTTTATTTATTTACACTGTCCACCTGGCCTCTTAAGATATTTTGCTTTAGTTTTCTAACCTCCTCTGTTGCCAGTATTTTGTGATTCAGTGCACAATTTGTGCCCTACCTTTAAAGAAGTTATGACTTGGTTTGGAACTGCAAACTACAAATTGAAAGAAATAAATTATTGCCAGAAACATGGAAATCTGTGGTGCCTGGGCGGCTCAGTCGGCTGAGCGACCGACTCTTGGTTTCAGCTCCGTTCATGATTTCACGGTTTGTGGGTTCAAGCCCCACATCGGAATCCATGCTGACAGTGTGGGGCCTGCTTGGGATTCTCTCTCTCTCTCTCTCTCTCTCTCTCTCTTTGCTCCTCCCTTGCTCACATTCTCTCTCTCAAAATAAATAAATAAACTTAAAAAGAAAGAAACACGGAAACCTGGAATTATTATTATATAATCCTACTCAAAGCAGTGATGAAGAAAATATAGTCCCCAAGGGCTCACCCAGGAAGAAAAAGCAGAATAAGCGAGTTGTTCCAATTCACCCATGGAAAAATGCAATGTCACACGAAGAAATACCCAGGCTCTCTCACATGGAAAAATTACCATGCATGAATAGAATATCTAAATATTAATATAATACACAGAGGGGGTTGCTGTAGATCCAACAAGCTAAGAATATGAGATTAAAATAAAACTCAATTCCCAGTGAGTCAAATGCTTTTCCTAAGGAAGCTCAGGTGAATTACGTGACGGACGGACGTGCCCAACGACACGCAACAGAAATGTTCTTGAAAAGTTGAATGCGCCTTGGCTTTTTGTAATCTGTTTGTGTTTTTCCTCTACCTCTAACCTGCCCCTGGAAAATCACCTGTCGATTAGTGATGCCCCCGTGTCAGCAGTTTTACGGGTCAGGGGCTCTCAGCTCTGGAGCTACCTGTCTGTGTGCCATTCTGTGCCCATCTGCATTAGGTTTCCTCCTCCAGTCGGCTTCCTGTCGGGTCCTGCCTCCCTGGGGTATTAGAGGCTGGAGAAGAGACGACCCCTTTCCTGTCTGCTCCTTCTTCCTGCCAACTTCATCCCCACAAACGTAGTCCCTCCTGAAGCAGCAGTTTGTTCCAAAGCCCTTGGGTTCCAGTCTCTAGAACGGTCACCCACCTGCGCAAACTACAGGGGAGTGCCCGCTCCTCAAAAGTCGGAACCCCAGCTCCGTGGGGGATTCCTCCAAGCACCCAACGTCCTCCCCTTGTCCTCACGTCCCCTGGCCGCACAGTCAGAGCTGCTTCCAGCTGTTTCTCTCCCTTTATCTCCTCTCTGCTTGCATTTGGCCTCCACCGTCCCTCACAGTTCCAAGTGGACTCGGCCTGAAACAGAGCCAGTACACCGGCTTCCGGCTCCCCTCTGTCCGATCACCTACCATGTTCTGAATCGGTGTCGACTCGCCCTTAGGGTTCCCAGGGGAGGGTGACAGCACCCCAAAGGGATGGCATTTGGAGGTTGGCTGCTGTGTACCGAAATGGGGGGGGGCATCAGAACCAGGCCGTGGCCACATCCTGTTCAAGGGCATCCTCACTCCATGTAGCTCATTTTCTCCGGCTTCTAGTCTTAGCAGCCCCTGCTGTCATTATTTGGTATCCTTGTAGATTTGCGTAGCGGGTACAAGTGCCTGGGTTTATCAATTTACCTAGTAAATGCTTATTGATAAGGGCCATCGACTCATTTCCCAACGCAGAATACAATTTCCTTGTTATAACCTTTCTGAAGCAGAACTCATTTATAGAGGAAAAAAAAAAGCTATGTTTTTGAATTGGAGTGACATTTTCAACCATCTCTTGAGTCATCTAATGAAATGTTGTTTATACTGAACAGATATGTTTTCAAGATAGAGCATACATTTTTGGGGTGGAGAGGAGGACATCTTGCATTAATCCCAAGCTCTCTTGTTTTCCTTTGATATGAACACTCAGTTTTTCTTTACATACACAAGACACCAATCACAATCAAAGCAATGAGTCACTCAGCACCACTGTCCACATTCCAGCCTAGAAACCCACAGAACCACCACATGGGATGGTTTCTCTTTGAAGTCAGCCTGAAGACCACATGAGGGGAGGGTGGCAAAGCATGGTCTTGCGTGCATTTTCAGACAACTGAGTACTTTATTCGTTGAAAAACCATATTCAGGCCATTTCTACATTACCACAGTAGATGCTACATTAGCCACTAAGGCACCCTCTCATTCAAAATGTAGAGTGACACGGGGAAGACAGGGGTCTCCATTGCTTCTTCATAAAACCACTATGGCGGGCAGCCAAAGGCTGAGCTGAGAGATATAAATGAAAATGCTTGGAAGGGGTGTGTGGCTGAGAGCGTGTGGGTGCATGTGCATGTGTGTGTGTGTGTGTGTGTGTGTGTGTGTGTAGGGGAGAAATTGAGAAAGGTATGATTTTTAAATGGCTGTTGGCCAACCCTTGCCTGAAGAGGGTTCGACCCTACTCGTGTAATATTCCCCCAAGAATCTCTCTCAAGAAAGATGCATTCCATGAAGCAGCCAAGCCGCCCTCCCCGGTGCGTGCTTCTAGGTCCCAACGGCAAAAGCCAAAACTGATTCTGCCTTGAAATAGTAACACTTCAAAAGCAGAAGAAAACGTGTTCCATTTAAAGGTCAATTGAAGGATAAATACAGATTTGGTAGGTGCCGGGAAAGACAAAAAAATCCCTAAAATAATGTTGTGATTTTTTTAGGGGTGCCTGGGTGGCTCAGTTAGTTAAACATCCGAATTCAGCTCAGGTCGCGATGTCACTGCTTATGTGTTCAAGTCCCTCGTCAGGCTCTCAGCTGATGGCTCAGAGCCCGGAGCCTGCTTCAGATTCTGTGTCTCCCTCTCTCTCTGCCCCTCTCCTGCTCGTGCTCTGTCTCTCTGTGTCTCAAATATAAATAAACACTTTAAAAATACTTTAAAAAAATATTGCCATTTTTTTGAATTAAAATCCCAGTCTGTTCCATCAGATTTACCTTTCAGATTGACAAAAAGAGAATCTGCTTTAGGAATGGTCACTGCAGCATTGACCAGGCTGAAAGTAAGAGCACATCATTAAATAATAAATAATAAATTACAATATTGTATAAATAATACATATTAATAATATACAAGTCGAAAATATAGTTAAGCATAAAGAGATAAATTTTTTTTTTGATATCCTGGCCTATTTCCTTAGGCTTTTTTTTTTAACTTGAAAACACACTCTGACAGTTTCATTCACTGAGACTGCCTGACAACAATAAAAATAGTTCCAATAATAATAACTTGAACACATTGTGATGGCCAATTTTATGTGTCAGTTTGACTGGGCGAAGGGATGCCCAGAGAGCCGGTAAGTCATTATTTCTGGATGCGTCTATGAGGGCGTTTCAGGAAGAGACCAGCATCTGAATGACTAAAGAAGATCGCCTTCCCCAGGGAGGGTGGACACCATCTAAACTGCCAACCGTCTGAATAGAATAATAAGACAGACGAGGAACAAATTTGCTTTCCTTGCTAGGGTTGGAACACCCTACTTTTCCTGCCCTCAGGTATGGGTGCTCTTGGTTCTTGGGCCTTTGGATTCAGAGTGAATTACACCACTGGCTTTCCTAGTTCTCTGGTTTGCAGATGGCAAATCCTGGGACTTCTCATCCTCCATAACCAAGCCCACCAATTCCTACAATAAATGTATCTATCTATCTATCTATCTACCTATCATCTGTGTATCCGTCATCCATTCATCCATTCATCCATCCATCTGTCCATCCATCAATTTTCTTTCTACCTACCTACCCAACTACCTACCTATCATCTCTCTATCCATTCATCCATCAATCTATTCATCTATTATCTAATATCTATCTATCTATCTATCTATCTATCCATCTATCTATCATCTATCTGTTATCCACCCATCCATCCATCTGTCCATCCATTATCTTTCTATCTACCTACCTACCTCTCTCTTCATCCATCAATCTATGCACCTATTATCTATTATCTATCTATCATCTATCCATCATCCATCAATCCATCCATCCATCCAACTGTCCATCCATCTATTATCTTTCTATCTACCTACCTACCTACCTACCTATCATCTCTCTGTATCCATTCATCCATCAATCTATTCATCTATTACCTATTTATCTATCTATCTATCTATCTATCCTCTATCCTATCAATTCTGTTTCTCTGGAGAATTTTGACTACCGCAC
Organism: Panthera tigris; assembly: GCF_018350195.1. Lineage (NCBI taxonomy): Eukaryota > Metazoa > Chordata > Mammalia > Carnivora > Felidae > Panthera > Panthera tigris. The sequence goes on along the minus strand of NC_056662.1, from coordinate 135,162,389 downwards.
ACATGATATAGCAGAGTCTAACTTAACTATTTTACAGTAGAGACATGTTGACACGTTTATTTTTTTATTAACGTTTATTTATTTTTGAGACAGAGAGAGACAGAGCATGAACAGGGGAGGGGCAGAGAGAGAGGGAGATACAGAATCTGAAACAGGCTCCAGGCTCTGAGCTGTCAGCACAGAGCCCGACGCGGGGCTCGAACTCAGGGACCATGAGATCATGACCTGAGCCAAAGTCGGACGCTTAACCGACCAAGCCACCCAGGCGCCCCAACACATTTAATACTGAAGTAGGTTAATAGTAATTTCATGTTACACACAGGTACCCCAAGGGAGAGAAATGGTAGCTTACCCCAGACTACTTAACTAGTAACCCATGGAGCCAGGGTTTGCTCAAACTCCAGAGCTCACCCCTTCAGCCACAATAGGGTGCATGATCATACGAAAATCATCTAGGACGTATAAATTGTATATTTCCATAGTTTAACTAATTGATCTTTATTTTTGGACAAGTAGGTTGTTTCCAGTTTTCAGCGTCTTCAACATCTTTTCTGCTTTCTTTTCTGACTTTTTCCTTCAGTAAATTTATAGTAAATCGGATTGCTTGAAGAAATGAATATCCTCTCAGGTTTTGCATGTATGTTCTCACACTGACCTTCAGAGAAGCCCATGAGAGTTACCTTCCCATGAGCAAGGTGCTAAAGTGTCCATTTTCTGCCAAGCTTCCCTAACATTGGTTATTATAATTCACATTTACTTTTGTCACATACACAAATGGCAAATGCTCCTTAACTTGTGTCCTCCTTTACATTTTCTTGGGAACAAACAATAAACATTTTTTTTTTATAATTTGCAGTCCGTCTTCAATCTTTTGTTATTTAGCACTCCACCAGCCAGCCCCACATGCTTTCTTCTGGCATTCACACCACTCGTATTGATTGGGAGAAGCTCATTATATGAAAGCCGTCGACCCGTGGCCAGTTGTGCATGGTGCTAATGATGGAGGGGCCGGACTCACATTCTTCACCTGTTAGCGGTTGCGTGATAAATCGTGCAATGTTTCTTATCTGTAAGTGAAATGCAAACACGTCGGCTGTGGATCAGGTGCCAGCTTAGACGATGACCGTGTCCTTGTCCTCGGTGTCTCATCCAGAGAAAGAAGCAGTTCACGTCTACCATCCTGACTCCATCCTGACTGCCTTTCAGCCGTGACACAGCTGCACGCACAGGTTCCGGGCCTGGGGCAGTGGCCTGGCAGCCGTACGGAGCTGGGCATCCACTCCCACCAACCCATCACCACTCCCACCAACCCGTCACCACGCCCGACCTCCCTGTGATGTCTGATTCCTCTGCTGCACTACTGTTTCTTGTTGTTGTTAGCACTGAACTTTTTTATTTTGAAGCATAATTAACACACAGTGTGTTATTAGTTCCCTGTGTGCAGTATAAGGATTCAAAAATTTTACACATTATTCAGCGCTCATCTCGCGGTAAGCGTACCCTTGGTCCCCTACACTTACATCATGTGCCTGCCCCCAATTTCCTTCTGGCAACCAGTTCCTTCTCTGTAGCTGAGTCTGTCTTTTGTTTGTCTCTTTTTTTCTTTGTTCATTTGTTCTGTTTCTTAAATTCCACGGACTATGAATGACATCATTTGGTATTTTTTCTTTAAACAATATGGATGGACCCAGAGAGTATAATGCCAAGTGAAATAAGTCTGACAGAGAAAGACAAATACCACGGGATTCCATGCATATGTGGACTACTGGGTTTTTTTTTTTCCTTTCTTTCTTTTTAATGTTTACATATTTATTTTGAGAGAGACAGTGTGAGTGGGAGAGGGGCAGAGAGAGAGGGAGAGAGAGAGAATCCCAAGCAGGCTCCATGCTGTCGATGCAGAGCCTGATGCAGGGTTCAAACCCACAAAATGCAAGATCGTGACCTGAGCTGAAATCAAGGGTGAGATGCTTAACTTACTGAGCCCCACCAAGAGCCCCTGGAAGGCTGGCTTCCTAAGAGGGAAAACATTGTCCTGATACCTCCATGACTTTCCCGCTCCTTTTTAACCATTAACATATATATGTGAGTAACAAAATTAGCCTCTTTTCCCCAAAACGTGCCCAGGTAGCTTCTCCTACAAATACTTCTACAAATAAATAAATACTGGGAAAAAAAGGCAATTTAACAAACTGCTTTAACAAACGGATTGATTTTCTTCCTCCCGTTTTCTTTTTTATTATTAAATTTTGATTTCTGCAATCTGCATCATTTTTCCTTCTGGATATTTTAATTAGATAGTAGAATTTAAAAATAGGGTCTCCAGTATATTAAGAAAGTTGCGGTGGGGTGTTTACGGGGGACAGCTGGTAGATTTCTGATTTAAAAGGCTTTTGTTTTTTGTGGGGTTTTTTTTGTTGTTGTTTTTTATTCTGTCATCTGAACTTTGCTTCGGTAATGCCGCAAATTAGCAGTTATTCATTCTTTAATGAACAAGAGTGCATGTAAATTTCAACTCTGAATAGGCAATCAGGATTTCTTTGGGCATAATGGGTTATTTACCAGGCTTCCATTTCAATTTTGAACTCTTTGCTTCTTTAAACACCACCCTGTATAATTTTGCAGCCATCTAATTACGTATGTATATATTTACCATATAGATATTGCCTTTGTGGCTATATCTGCTCCCAATTGCTTTATTAAAATGGTGGCAAAGGCGGAGTACCTGGGGTGGCTGTGTAACACTGAGTGTCGCAAAGATGACTTCCGGGAAGCTTGAATGCGGGAGTGGGGATGTTGGCAGCTGAACCTCGGAATGGTTTTTGCAAGAAGCGTGGTGCCATGGTTACAATGAAACACGGTGGGCAATTTTAGACATTCCATGTTTTTTTGTTTTGTTTTTTTTTTCTCCCCCATTGGCTTCAAAGCTTTACTTCAAGAACAATCATTGACTCTAGGAAACATGGCCCGTCTCTGCCTTCTTCCCCACTTTATACGTTTTAGCCCCGCCAAGTTAGGAGACTTAGTGAAGGCCAAAAGCTTCCGGCCTGAGCTCGCGTTCAGAGGCTGGAGGGTAGGCAGCTGACCTAACGCTATTGAGGCCTCTTCGTGTAGTTTCCTGCGTGGCACGGGGCACCCAAAGGACTTCTATTTTTAGCGGGATCAAAAGCACGGCAGCAACTTCAGCTCGTTTGTGTAAATCTATATATTTGCTGTACAATGTTTTAAAAATGCCAGGCTGGCTTAAGCGTTGCTAATGCCTTTCACTCTCCTGTTCCTCCACCAAATGCTCCCTTTGGATCCACAAAGTGGTCAGAGATTGCCACAGCCATGTTGTCCCTGACTGAAGCCCCCTTCCCAATCCTGCCATCCCTCCCCGGAGGACTTTGCTCAGGTCGTGCCCGGACAGGTCAAAGGTGGGCTCATTTTGTATGTCCCAAGTGAGGGCAGGGGCTTCCCTTTTCCACATCGCCCGCTTTCTGTTCTCCTGGTGTTTTGAGGCACAGCCACGTCGGGGATGCCTCTCCGCCACCCAACACCTAGGGGTCTCCGCACGGGGCAGAAGACCAGCTGCCTCCAGCCCCTTCCCCTTCCCTGCGGGGCCCGTGGAAGGTTCCAGATGTTTAGCTATAGCGCAGCAGTAACCTGGGCGGCTGACCCCTGTGGAGCAGGCTGTGGCTGTGGCACCTCATCCAGCTGCCTGACCCTGGCGTTCCTGCAGCACAAACCTAACGCACCGCCTTCTTACGCACAAGACAAGATACTTCCTCACCTCTAAACTCTGGGACCCGTCACTCAAAGCCTTGGGACACATGCAGATCTGCTCCTGCCAGCTGTCTCTGCCCCTCTCCTCCCGGCTTTGCACCCAGGCCTTTGCCACTGCGGGCCCCCTCCTCCACACTGTCGGGGGGGGGGGCATTTATCTCTGCTCTGGAAGGTCTTCCCTGGGCCAACAATGCCCATTTGTCTGGGCCTACTGACTGCACTGCTCCGTGTTCTGGGGGGAGGGGCTCGGCTCGCCCCACGGGAGCTGAGGGTTGCCCAGAGCGCGCACTGCACTGAGGGCGGGCGGTGGGGGCCCTGGGATCCCGGCTGCGTCTCTTCACGGTCACTGGCGGACGTGGGCACTGGCTCTCGGGGGCCCCCGGGGAGGGTGCGACCAGGGGCTGGTGCCCGGCTCACCCTGGCGTCTCCCCGGCGTCCAGGGCTGTGCCCTCGGGTGAAGGGGAGCTTCCCCGACGGCCAGGCCCAAGCGTGATCTGGCCTAGCTTACTCAGTCCTTCTGAGGTAATGTCTCCTTGCTCAGGGCGCCTGCCTGCTGGCCTGGCAGCCCAGCCGGGGAGGGAGGAAGGGAGGAGGCCCGTGACCTGAGGCCGACCCCCCCAGAGGCCAGCCGGGGAGGGGGGGCTGGAGGCCTTTGAGGCTCCGGGAGGGCCTCCCGCTCACTTGGATTAGTCAATTAGGTAAATATTACTCCTGGGCCCGTCTGGAAAGAAATAACAAACAACGTGTTCTGCAAATGGAAAAGCTGATCCCGGCCCAGTGACTGCCAATCCAGGTGGCATCCCCAGCCCGGCACTAAATCAGGGCCGGTCATTAATATGCTGAAAACACCGCAGCCAATCGGCTCCCACGGCGACAGCTCGGAAACCTTCATGAATAATCCATGCAGCACCTGGAGACATGAAATTTTCATAGGCGGCCTCCGCCATCGGAGTGGCGGGGGCCGGGAAGCGGGGCGCCCCCCACTGGTCTCCGAGGAGGCGGGGAGGGCCGCCCAAGGCCAGGGCAGACTTCTGACCCTGGGCTGCCCCGGGGAGGTCAGGGAACACAGGCACTTCAGACTCTGCATTAAAAAGCAAAAGGCACAAAAATGGGATTTGCTTCCTAAGCACAGCTGGGAACCTGCCTTCTGTAGCAGGGGGGTGCCAGGGCTCAGCCCTGCTCAAGGTCATTGTCCTTCTCAAGGTCATTGTCCTGCAGGCAGGTGCCAGGCAGAGCCTCTCCTCTGGGAAGTCGGAGACCCCAGCTTGCAGGGCTGGTCTCCTCTGCCCTGTGTCCTGGTTTGACTTCTTTTTTTTTTTTTTTTTTTTTTTTTTTTAATTTTTTTTCTGGTTTGACTTCTGACCACCTGCCCTTGAGGCAGGGAAGGGATGATGTACCCAGAACCCGCCAAGGGTGCAAGTTTGGAACACGAGGTCTCCTTTTCCTCTGTCATCTGTTACTCGGGAAGTCAGCCCCACTGCCAGTTCCGCGGGCCTCTCTCTCCCCTGGGAGGAAAGACTTTGCAATCAGAACTTGACTCTAGGCTCCGTCTGTCTGTCGGGCAATCTGGTGTGAAAGGGCTTGGGGTGGTTTACAAGGAGGAGGTTTGTTTCTAAGAGTTGCAAGGAGGGTTGGCGTCTACACGTCACAGTAATGAGTATTGTCATTTCAGTGGGCTGACCTGTTACCTTCAGGAGTTGGTTTCAGTCACTGCTGGTCTGCCTAACTTCTCCATTCTGCAAATGATTCTCCTTTGGTTTAACCATTCGCTTGTTTTCTTCTCTGTCCATTTTCACTTGCTGTCCTTTGACACTCAGTGGCTGCATCCTGTGTTTACCTGCTTCAAATTTTATAAACACAAGGCACTCAGTAGCCGGGAAGGGCCCTCCATGTCCGAATGAGAGGCTGTTCTAGAATGGGAGCTCTCCCCACCCCCGCCCTTTGGTTTTGAGTGAGTAGGATGTGGTTTTGGAAATATTACACTGGGGCACAAAATCATTTCAAACACGTTAGTTTTATAAGAAATGGCGTCTGTTTAGGGGCGCCTGGGTGGTTCAGTCGGTTAAGCGGCCGACTCTTGGTGTCGGCTCAGGTCAGGATCTCACAGTTCATGAGTTCAAGCCCCGCATCGGGCTCTCCTCTGACAGTGAGGACCCTGCTTGGGATTCTCTCTCTCTCTCTTTCTCTCTCTCTCTCTCTCCAAAATAAATAAACTGTAAAAAGTTGTCTGTTTAAATACCAAATACAACTATAAAAACCATCTGCTTTCCATAGAAGCCTGCTTTCCTTTTATTGTACAGAGTGTATTGTTTATTTATTTACTTGAGGGGAAGGGGCAGAGAGAGAGGGGGAGGAAGAATCCCAGCCGGGCTCCATCCCTGCTGACAGGGGCTCGTTCTCACAGACTGTGAGATCACGACCTGAGCCAAAATCGAGAGTCAGACGCTTAACCTACGGAGCCACCCAGGTGCCCCCAGAGTGTTTTTTTTTTTTTTAATTTACCAAAAATCTCAGTAGGAACTGAACTCCTCAAGGGGAGTTTTATCATACTGCTTCTCCTTTATTCCTATAACAGCCCAGCTTCTAGGGGAGGTGTTCCATAAATATTTGGATGAAAGAATAAGGGACCATACCGAAAATCACCAATGTGAAGCACACAGCTTGTTTTGTTTCATTTCTATATATTTGTATCGCATTTCACCCTCTCAGTGACTTCACAAGAACTCTTCCTCATTCCAGTTTAGAGCGGGGCCAGTTGAGGCTGGAGCTGTTCTGTGAGTTGGCAATTGCCATCCAGGTTGTCGCGCAAGGACTCAAAAGCCCACACTGTTTACCCTATGTCAAAATACAGACAGGGTATCTCATACCTTCACTGGTATTTGAAAGACTTTAAGCTGGGATCAAATTTAAAAAAACAAAAAAACAAACAAACAAAAAAAAACAAAAAACAAACAAAAAAACCATTACCCCAGTTGAGAAAAAAGTGAAAACTAAACTCTGTTGGAAGTAGAAAAAAACATGACTCGGTTATATTTAACTAATAGCCATTACCCGCTGCCTCACAATAAATGCCATATTCCTAAACCTACAACAAACACTTATAGACATGCACGTTTTTGTGGATCTGGAATTTGGGGTGTTGCTTCTCTGGGTAGTTGTGACTCAGTCTTTCAGGAAATTGAAGTCAAGATGTGGCCACAGCTATAGTCACTAGACTGGAGGAGATGCTTATAGGAGGGCTTATTCACGTGATGGCATGAAGGACCCCAGTTCTTACCACGTGGACCTCCTCCTAAGGCTAGTTGAGCATCCTTATGATATGATATGATATCGACTTCCCTAGAAAGAGTGATGGAGAGAGCACAAGACAGAAGCCACAGTGTCCTTCGTGACCTATCCTTGAAAACCATATCCCATCATTTCCACAATGTTCTTGTGGCTTTATAGGTTGAGTCTATGCAGTAAGGGTTGGGAAAATGCAAGGACATGAATACCAACAGCCAAGAATCATTGGGCGCCATCTTGGAAGCGTCCAATGATTCTCCCAATCACCCCTCTGGGAGAAGATTAGGAAAACCATGGGAGAAAATGAGAGCAGCTAGTGCCACAGTTCCTCAGATCCTACTGATTTCGATTCACATGTACACATGTACTCAATGGCGAACGTGAAATTTCCCACTTAAAGCGCCATTATTTTTGAGTTGCCCTGAGTTCCTGTTCCAGGTGACCAATGGATTCGGGGAGCATACAGGCCAAATAAAGGGAGGTGTCAGCACAGAGGGGACAGTAGTCATTAGAACAAATGACTAAAATTACATTTAAAGACTTATTTACAGTATCACTTTCTGGTTCATCTTCCTCAAATGACTGAAAGCAAGGATGCCATGTTACCATGAATCTTTGGAATTTGGTAGGTAAACACGGGCAGCTGACATTTTTGCAATTCTTAGTTACCAGATTCTGTGTCCTTTCCGGCATGATTTCTTTATAATAAGTCTATGTTGCAGATATGGTTTTCTCTTCTTTCTTCTTTTTATGTAAGACACATACGAAGTGAGATATCTAGCATGTATATGCTCTGAAATATTATAATAGATGGACCACTCTAAACTCTACCGCACAAATTAAACCTAAGAAAATATTAATACCCGTGCCTAACTTGCACATTCCTCCATTTCAAATGTCCCTGTCTCCCTCCAGAGGGGACGTATGTCATGGCTTTTGTGTCTTTTTTCTATTACAGCTTTAAAGTATCTTTATGGATGTATTTATGCACGCACCCTAAAAGAACATTTTTGTTCCGTGCATTTAGTTTGAAATACAGAGTTTTGTATATGACCGTTCAATCCAGTTTGCTGCACTGCTCACATCTTCCATAATATTACCAATGTTTCATCCACTTGACTTCTAAATCAAACCTAGCATGCAAATTTATAAATATGGTTTTGTCAAATATTTATTATTGTTTTATCAGTTAAAATATATTTGAGACATTTCTGAAGTACATTCAAGTTTAGTATTATTATATCCTCCTAATTAAAATAGTCTCCTATTATCACATAGTTACTTGTTATACCATTTATACCTAGATACATGTATATATAATGTCATAATATACATATTATATATATATCACATATTCTGAATATTTTTTCAGTATAAGCATTTTTTATTCTTTTTCTTGCCACTTTCCATGCAGTTTTTCTTATGAACAGAAAAACAATTGATTTCTCACATAATTTGAAGTCTAAAAATACATTGTAACCAGTAGGCTTAGTCAGTTTATGTTTATTGCTAAAAGTCTAAGGATTAACATTTTAAATTCATTCCAATCTTCTGCATTTTTGCTTTCTACTTCTGTCCAGTTTTTGAATATTGCCTTTTGCTGGTTTTTCGAATTACATTTTTTTATTTTGTTTCGTGGGTTCTTTTATCTGTTTTTATTTGTGCACTCCATGTTTCCCTCATAATGGTGTGATATTTACGGACCCTACATTTATTTTTCCAGGGGTTACTCTTGAATTTTTACTCTTCATGTTTCACTGAACATTATCCAAATTTATGTATACCCTGAAAAAGAAACATAGAGTGATAAGATTCTCTGGCCCTTTTCCTGACTACCATCCCTTATTGGCGTGTATTTTTGTTCTGTTTGTGACCACCAAGGTGCATAGTATTATCGTCACAGTATACCCATTTTTTGTCTTGTTTTATGCAATATTGCCCCCATTTCTTTGCAACCCACCCCTTCTACCTCAGAGCTTCCTCTGAGGACTTCCCTTGCTTCCTAAAGGGTCTCCAGGCAGCTTCCGACTTGGTTCTTGGACCCGCTGCATCAACACTACCTGGGAGCTTGTTTGGGACACGAGTTTTCAGTCCCCGGGCTTAATGAAACAGAATCTCAGGGATGGACCCAGAAATCTTGGGTTATATAGGCTCTCCACGCAGGCTACATAATTTGCGGGACCCAGGACAAACGAAAACGAGAAGTTCCTTTGTTCAAAATTATGAAGAATTTTGAGGCGGTGGCAGAGAAGCATTAAACCAAGTATGGGGGTGCTCCTAAACGTGGGCACCAGTTCTGACCTCTGTGATATGTGTGGTTATTCCATTAGGAAGGCTTGTCTCTTCCCCCTTCGTGTAGACAATCATATATTTATATTAATAAGAACCCATTATGTATCTTATCCTTTCATTGATAATCCAATTCTGTTATTATTTTGCTGCCAAAGTTGTTCTATCTTGGGTCATTGGGAGCTCCTCTCTGTTGTTCTTCCTTAGACTTTAATGGTGAAAACAGTGAATTAAATTGGAATCCTTTGAAGGGCCTTCCATAACCTTCCTCATCCCTGCTCACATGCACTCAAGGTAATTGGATACACATAACAGAGGAAGGTGAGAGTTGGGAGTTTTCTGTGACTTTTGTGGGCAATAGGAGGCCTGTAGGGCCCCACAGGAGAAGTTTATTCACAAGCAGGGCTGTTGCACCTGTCCCTTCCCAGCATCCCCTGAGGTCAATGCATGTTGGTTTCAGGTGTAAGGCTCACCTATGTTGTTCAGCATCTGTTGTACCTGGTAGGGTCTCAGCAACCTGAGATGACATGGCATTGAGGGACCTTCTGGTGGCCATGATGCTGTCACAACTTTTCAGGAGTTCCTGGACCAGGTAGGGGCAACAAGGCCAGGGGATTGCACATCAGGCCTATATCCCCATGGATTATTATGGGATATGGTGTGTTGAGTTATAGTCATGTTCTTAATTATTAAAAGACTATTCAAGAAGAGGCAAACTGGCTATAGAAGGTCTACCTTCCTGGAAGAAAAACAACAATATTCTGGAAGTTCAATGTTTATTTAAAACATATTTGGTGTCCAAACATATTTGGTACCCCAAAACTGGTACACAACCAAAATGTTCTCAAATAGATGAGTGGATAAATAAATTGTGGAACAGCCAGACAATGGAATATTATTCAACAGTAAAAAGAAATGAGCCCACGAAGCAAGAAAAGAAATTTCTTTTGGAGGAAGAATGGAGGAATGGAGGACGAATGGAGGAAATTTAAATATACATTGCAAGTGAGAGAAGCCAACCAGAAAAGACTGCACAATGTATGATTCCACCTATATGACATTCTGGAAAAGGGGAAAATGTGGAGAATGTAACACGATCAGTGATTGTCAAGGGTTTCTGGATGGGGGAGGGAGAGAAAGGAATGAAGAAATGGAGCATGGGATCTTTAGGGCAGTGACACTCTTCTATATGATGCTCTAATGGTGGACACATGACATTATGTATTTGACAAGATCTAAAGAATGTACCACACAAAAAGTGAATTCTTAAGCATCTATGAACTTAGGTAAGAATAATTGATCAATACTGAGGTTCTTCAACTGTAACAAAAGCACTACACCAATGTAAAATAATATGAGGAGAGACCGAGTGCGTGTGGTGGTAGGTGAGGGGGGGACAGGGAGCGTGTGGGAATCCTTGTACCTTCTGATTAATTCTCCTGTAAAACTAAAGCTGCTCTAGGAAATAGACTTACTAATTTCAAAGAAAAACAAATATGTATATAGAGGCTTTGAGTCAACTTCAATGCAAACTGGACCAGAGAACAAATCATTAGAAACCCATAAAACCTCCATAAGGAGCTAGAAGTCTCCAACCCTTTACTTGGGTTTCGTGTAGACACCCTTTGAAAGAGGAGTAAAAGGAGACAAATCTCAACACTTTGAACACAATGAGTAGGAGATTGACATTACATGGAAGTTTCAGCCTTTACAAGATACATCAGAATGCATTCAATTTCAAATAACCTCAATGAAAACATCCTCTAAAATCCATTAGATCAATGAACAGCAGTTTCTGCTTTGGAGGAAAATCCCAACGTTCTGAGAAGTCTGAAGTTGCTTTTGCAAGAAGCTGAAGGATGGAAAGAGAATGAATGAAGTTATTATACTGAAAAAAAAAAAAGTTATAAAACACTGAGGAAAGTCAGATTGAGTCTTTGGATGGATCCTTGCAAAACCTTAAAGTTTGGGCCGCCGTTCTTGGAAAAGACAACATGGACGGTGGGAACCTGTTGTAATCAGTGCCCCAGGACAAGGAGCCCTACGAAAAGATGAATCAAAGGAATTTCAAAGAAACTGGTTGATGAGGCTGAATTGAATATTTATTTTAAAACTTCTGAAGAAGAAACCAAATGTATACCCATTAACTAAAGAAGAAGAAATCACCAACGTACTTAAAGATGACATGAAAAGCCTACCAACTGAGACAGCAACACAATAGTTAGGGAAAAAAGGAAAAGTAGGAGCAACAACCCCACCGGAAACTTGAAATCAAGAAGAAAAAGTTAATTTTCACCAAATATCTGATTCAGAGAGAATTTGCCCTGTAAAGTTAAAGAAGATGTCCAAAGCCAGGGAAATAGCACAAAGATCTGGATATCTGTAAGACGCTAGCAAAATTAACTCAGAAATCCTTGGCAACATCCCCGACTGGTGTCAAAGGTAGCTTACTTCCCCTGGGAGAAAAATTTATGATAATGGGTTGAGAGCTCTGTTGACCAAGAGGTAGCGCAGTTATCTTAATTAAAGGGAAAACAAATGCATCAAACAAGGTAATATTAAGAAAGAGTGAAAAAGTTTCAAAGAGCATCTGTAAACTTGATACTACAAATGAGGTATTTGGCAGAAAGGGGATCCTTAGTTTGACGAGATCCCCAGGAAAGAGGAGCTTCAGGCTTGTGACGGTTTCTGAATCCAGTGTCCTGCTCCCAGTGTGGACCAGGAACCACCTGCCTAGACCCTCTTTCGGGGCCATCCCATCCTGATGCATCAACTCCCCCACAAAAGCAAAAGAGAGTTGGTTTTGGTGCACTTGCCAATGGCAGGGACTTGGGTCTTTTTTTCCTTTCCACCCTTCCACGCGAGCAGGGTGCTGCGCTGCTGGCTCAGATCCAGGCCCTCCCCCTCACCCCCTTGTCAGATATGTCAGGCGGCTCCCAGAGATCAGCTCCTGAGAGCAGGACCTCTCTCCATCCCTCTGTTCCAGAAAGCTTGGCTCCGCACATCTTGCACTGGTCAGATGAAATGTCTACATCAAGCACCATTCACACACCCTGAAAACACAAGTAAGCTATCTTCAAAGTGATCCCCCCTTCCAAAGAACCTCTTTCTGCCGATCCGACACCGTAGCAAAACGCTTTTTTCCTCTCACTACTGAAATAAATTTGATTCTTTGTTTCTTTCAGTTTTGTTGTTTTAAAGTGAGTATTCAACAGCGCAAGTGTGAATAGGATAGGATTATAGTTATTACATAACGTTTTAAAGGAGATCATTTAAATGAGATCATTTTAAATGAGATTATTTAAATGTGACTCTTATAAGTTGTTTTCATTTGTTTATTCTTCATCTAGGTAAGTATATATAGTATTTTTATTGTGGTCAACAAGTCCACTAACATAATCTGAAAACATAGCGAGATTTTTACTTTGTACTTATTATAAATTAATTTTGCGGTGCACCTGAATGGCTTAGTTGGTTGAGCATCCGACTCTTGACTTCAGCTCGGGCCATGATCCCTGGGTTGTGGGATTTGACCCTACCATTCAAGCTCTGTGGTGAACTTGGAGCCTGCTTAAGATTCTCTCTCTCCCTCTCCCTCTGCCCCTTCCCCAACTTGCACTCCCTCCCTCCCTCTCTCTCTCTCTCTCTCAAATAGAAAAATAACAATAATAATAAAATAAAATAATTTTGAATTTTTGTTTCAGTTTTATTGCTATTATTTAAATGATTACATAACATCAAATGAAGAATGATAAGATTATAATTTTAGAGCAGTGTTTTATAAATGTTCATTGTGTAAATGTGCATCTTGGTAGTAAAATGGGTTGGTTTTATCTCTAGAGAGTGTCAATATTGCATTTTTACTATTGATATTTGACAATATTTCTGTTGATTGAGAAAACTAGTGATTATTTTTGTCTCCAAAAGAAGTTTCAAATTTGCTCCCCTTTGGTTTCACTGTAGATAAGCAATTAACATAATTACTCAAATGAAAACTCCATAGAATTTTAATTCTTGGGGTAGTCTTTCATATTTTATCTTCCTTAAATGTGAATTTCATGAATAAATTATGTCCTTTTTCAAATTTCGTCAAATGCTTTTTCCCAGCTGTTGATATTATTATGTGGTTTTTTCCTCCTTTGTGGATAATTGTATTAATGGATTTATAGATATTACACTAACCTTGATTCTGACAACGAATAGATTTGGCTAAGATGTATTATCTTTTTATTATATTACTGGATTTAATTTGCTAAATTTTAAAGATTTGCGGGGGATGCCTGGGTGGCTCAGTCAGTTAGGGCTCAGGTTGTGGCCTCTTGATTTTGGTTCAGGATGTGGCCTCACAGTTCGTGGGACTGAGCCCCACGTTGGGCTCAGTGCTGAAAGCATGAAGCGTGCTTAGGATTCTCTCTCCTTCTCTCTCTGCCCCTCACTCACTCAAGCTCTCTCTCTTTCTTTTTCTCTCTCTTTTTCTCTGTCAATAAACAAACATTAAAAAAATAATTTTTTTTTGTTTGTACATTCATAAAAGATATTGGTCTCTAATTTTCCTTCAATGTTTTTGACATATGTTGGTTCTGGGTTACAACGCTTTTTTGAACACATTAAAAAATGCTGTATCTATCTCTGTTATATGAGTTTGTGTCACAATTGCATTTCTTCCCTAAGTGTTTAAAACAATTTACTAAAGAAATCATCCATACCTTGAGTTTTTGAGTGTCTTGAATGCTTTTGATTTAGAGGTACATTTCTACTAACAGACATAGGGAGTATTCAGGCTTTTAGTTTCTTCTTGTGTCAGTTTTGATAAATCATGCTTTTTAAGAAATTTATTTTCTCTACAGTGTTTAGATTAGCGTTATATATTTATTTATAATATTAGCTAGTCTTTAAATTTCGTAGAATCTCTAGTGCCAACTTCTATTTTATTCCTGATGTTCGTTTGTGTTTTTCTCTGTTTTTAATCCATCAATCTCGATGAGATTCTACTATTTTATTCACCTTTCATGAAACAAACTCTTGGCTCTCTGAAACCTCTCCATTTGCCTCCTTTATACAGAGAATCACTATTAAAGGCTTCTGCCCCTCCCCTAAAGGGTGCCTTCCTCTCCACATTCTAGCTCCAGACTCTGCCTTATTAGCTCGCTGAGACCTCTCTGTTGTGTTTGGGACCCTTCCTTGGCAGGGTCCGACAGGTGCTTCCAGGCAGAAATCCTGAAAGTCGGGGTCACCTTATGTGCTTCTTCACCCTCAGAGATCACAGTCCTGTTCTGCCTATTACCCGACATCTACTGTTGCCTCATTTATTTTTCCCCCAGTTATATGGGTGTTTATAGTGTAAGTAACTGTTACTTCGTGGTGGTTACAGGTGGAAGGTCTTTCTCAGAACTTGCAGGTAGTCTCTTGTTTGCTTGCTTTTATGACTGTCTTATTATTTTTAAACACTCCATACATACATATTATTATTCTGTATTTTATCCTTTCAACACCTATAATCTCTGCGATCTAAAACTGGTATATGCTATCAATCATTGTTTCCAGTTCCTTTGTGTATTTGGTGATCTCTGATGATGAGTTCATATTCGATTGAATAGACTATCTAGAAATTCCAAGGGCTTAATCTGAGAATGCCTTCTTCCAAAAAGAAAAGTTTGTACCAGAGGGGATGCTCACGTAGGATCACGTTAGCATTCTTCTAGGCCCCCAGCTTCAATGTAAGAATTGTAACTTCAGCACATCTATCTATGGCCCAATATTCCGGTGACAAGTGGAATTCTGGTACTGGCATTTGCCTTCAGTATAATCTGTTCCCATTTTGCTCCATTCTTCTCCCTAGAGAGAGTCTACATTTGCCCTAGGTTCATTTTTACCCACAGGGAGCAAAAATCCTTGCAATTATTTCTTATTTCCTAAAAGCCCAAAGTCTATTTAAAAGCATGTTTGATCCAACGTCTCGTTATTTTATCCTTGGAGGACCCTTCCCAGTCACAGATCGACCACAGTGGGGCCAGAGACAGGAAATCCCTGAAGCCTCACCCTCAGTCAATGTAGGTACAATTACCACGAGACAGAAACATGAGATAACTTGCTCGTATTTGTCTGCTAGAAAGTTCTGTGGTTGCATTAAGATAGTCTGATTCCAGATCTTATGATTTAATGACCGCATTGGAATGCCCCGTGTGGAAGACAGAGTGGAATGCTCCGTGAGGAATGCTCCGTTAATGTCTATCGAGTTAAAAAAAAAAACAAACAAACAAAGACCAGAATGATGGGTGAATAGATATGTTTCCATATATAAATCCATATAGTAGAAATAAATGGGTTCTTCTTAGTAAACGCTTCCACAAGTAGCACGACTAACAAAGCTGACAAAATACCATTATGCATTTCACCTGGACGTATCCCTAACTACTAACTACGGTTTGTGGATCGGGAGTGTTATAGGCAAAATAAGTCCCAAGCAGACACGGCGGCCCAGCTGTGGCAGACATGCAAGGGCACGCTATCATTACACAATTTATGTTATAAATAAACCCCCAATTACACTTCCCCTATGTTTTCCGCTCCATTTATTTCCCGTGCGTTTCCTCCACCCCCTTTCATAAATGCACCTCTGCATTTCCTCATCGCACACACGAGGGCACCGCCTCTACTCCGGCATCCACGTTC
The DNA here is from genome assembly GCF_018350195.1 of Panthera tigris. Classification (NCBI taxonomy): domain Eukaryota; kingdom Metazoa; phylum Chordata; class Mammalia; order Carnivora; family Felidae; genus Panthera; species Panthera tigris. The sequence goes on along the minus strand of NC_056662.1, from coordinate 135,146,381 downwards.
TAGTCTGCCTTCTCTTTATGTGCTGATGAGGGCCAAGGCAAAGTTAGCAAGGTTACCAACTGTACAAGAAGCGCAGCTGTGTGTGTGATAGGTTAGGGTGTTCCATCGACAAGTATGGTAGAAGGGAACAGTTGTCCATGGAGGCTGCTGTACGACCACTGCTGGTGACACTCAGTGGGGTGGGGGTGGGGTGAGGGGAAGGGGCAATAGGGAGGGGTGGTGGCCTGGGGGGCAGGAGTGAGCTGCCTTGCCTCACGTGTTAGCTGAATGTAAGTGTGATCTTGGGCACACAGCTTCTCTCTCTTTAGTGACTCTGTTTAAAAAATCAGAGGGGTGGCATCACCTAGAGTTTTCCTTCCTACCAAACAAGTACCACTATTAATTATTTCGTTGGTGCTATTTACTTATTTATTTATTTATTTATTTATTTTTGCGTTTCTGAGTGTCAGTGTTGCCACACTAAATTCATATGGCCCACATCAAAGGCAAAAACACTTAGTGTCCTTCATCGTTTTCACATGGGCGCTGAGAACTCAACAACCCATTTAGGAACCGGAGCAGGATGGCATGCAAAATACATTTCAGCCTTGAATACTCTATTTTTGTGACTGACCCAGACTCTATCCGTTGGGCCATTCACAGAGGCCTCTCACGAGCATTCGCTGAAGGTTTATGTGTGATCGTGAACCTAAGTGCGATACGTATTATTACCACCCCGATGTAAGTCTTTCTAGTAGTTAAGTGACTTACTGAGAGCGGCATTTCTAGCTAAGTAGCAAACCTGAGGCTAGAAACCAAGTGTCTCGTTGAGAATTAGATAGAAATAATGTGTCGAAGGCACTACCTATCGAGTCTCTACTAGATATCAGTCACTTGACTAAGGGTTTTCAGCCTTTATTTAATGTATTCGTAAAAATAGCGAAGTAAGTGACATCATTGCCGTATTACAGGTGAAGGAATCGAAGGCTAGAAAGGCCATCTAGCTTGCCCAGTGACAGAACAAGGAGTTGAAACCAAACGCAGGTAACTATGAAGCCCATTCTCTTTGCATTTTGTCAAGCCGTCTGTAATCCAACAGTACTTTCGTTGATTAAATATCTTCTCTTGTGTCAAGTTTGATTTTATTCTGTGCCAGGCACTTTCACATACAAATAGGAATCTGACTGAACCCCCCAGGAAATACTGTGAAAATGGCATTTTCCCACAGTTCACAGATAAGACAACCGCAGGGCTCCAAAAGCCCCATGACTTCTACGTAGCCAGGCCAAAACTCGGACACCACCTCTGTCTTCTACTCATTAGTGTGGGTCTCCTGTTACATTGTCAAAGATCTTTGCATGGAGAAAATTTCACCCAGCAAAATGGTGATTTCTTCACAGACGTCCATAAAGCTAACTGGGATTGGGTGACCGAAAATAGGAAATGCCCGGCGCTGAGCAATCCCTCTCCAAAAACGTCCAGGAAAGGGATCATGTGCAAGCTATCCTCCTCCCTGAACACTTTCTCCGTCCGCCTCCACATGGCTGTCCACGCCGGGAGGCCGGCCACATGGACACCATAAATCAGCCCTCCGGCAGGCCCCTGGCTTTGCTTCGTTCAGCCCGTGCCCAACCTTCTCCTTCCTTTTGGAACTGCCACGACCAGTGGAAAGAACATTAGTTTTGAGTTAGACACACTGAATTCTCTTGTCAAAAATGGATGTTTACGGGCCAGCCACGGACCAGGCAGCAGGCTGGCTCCCTTGCTGCCAAAGCAATAACTCATCGTCCCTGCTCTCCATTAGCTTGGGGTCCAGCCCAGCCCTGCCCAGTAGGTCCGGCGAGCGAGCCACACATGCAGCCGTAAATGGTACTAATTGCAGGTCCTGATGCTTGCAGGAAAAATGTGAAGAGTCAGTCCAATCATTTTAATAACGTATTTCATTAAACCCAGTAGATCCCACATAGCATTTCGACGTGATAGCAATAGAAAATTTTCAAGGAGGTGTTACCTTTTATTTTTTCATGTCAAGTCTTTAAAATTTCGTTTGTGTTTTACACTCTCAGTTTGAGTCATCCACCCTGAGGCACTCTGAGTAGCCGATGGCCCCTCTATAGCACAGGTTTAGTGGGAGAGGAAGAACACGCAAACAAACGAGGGTAACGTACACACACTGAGACCGCATGCCTTGCTGTGCTGTGCGTTAGCTCCTGTACCACCGGTCAGAGGGAGGACGCCGTCAGCATAAACTGGGACTTCCTTCCGTTCCTGTGTAACTAATGTTTGTGGTGATGCAGAGTGGGAGGGGCCAAACTTACAACTCGAGAGAGAGGCTTTGCAAAATTCGAGACTGAGAAACGTGCTCAAAATTCTCCAGGGCTGTCTCCCCTTTGGTGCAAGCAGTGTGTGGTTGACTGGCTTCCAGCAGTGATGTTTCCCATGTTGTTAAGCCCTCTAGTAAAGCTGAAAAGACATTTCACACATTGCTTAAAAAAGTAATGAAAACCCCAGTGGAAACGTAACAGGCGTGTGTGTATGTGTGCGTGTGTGTTTACTAAGATTGCTGGAGTTGCTGTCTTTTGTCTTTGTTTTTGTTTTTGTTTTTGTTTTTGTGTTTTCAGTAATGTTTTCTAGGTCTTTGGTTTGAGGCTGCATTCTTGCTCGGTGTTGGGGAACCCACAGTGACATAAACGCTGTTGTTGTTACCGTTCAGGTTTGCAGAACAAGAGATTTTGGGGGGGAGGGCAGACTGTGTGATAGTAGAAACACCTGTGTCTCAAGCGTGCTGGGTCAAAACACGTTCAGTTGTACCTGTAGGTCCAGGAAATGTTTCAGACAGGATGACACTTTTCAGCTAAACTTGACCTGGGATCAAACCCTCGGTCTACTGATCCCTACCTGAGAGGTGAGGGCTCCTTTCTTCACTTTTGTGGGCTCAGTTTTCCCATTTGGAAATATTTTCCTTGCGGGGTTTGCCGCCTGGCAAACCGTGAGTTAAATGGAAGTCTGTGGGGCTCCTGACGCTGTGTAAATAGCTTAGAAACGTGAGTTCTCCTTCCCGGGCCCCACAGGAGACCATGGCACATGCTCCCTCTCCCACTCGTCCACCTGGCATCAGGGCACAGGCCAGCCTTAGGCAACTTCCTCTAGATCCATTAGATTAGCGGGGAGGTCGGCTCTGCTCTGCATCATGGTGCAGAAAGTTCCGACCCCCCCCCACCCCCGACACCCAGCTCCACCACTCATCTTGGTTTGACTCTGTGTGACTGCACCGCAAAACAAAAACAAGGTCACACAAATGAAGAAAACCAAACCAAAACACCTTCTCTAGCTGGAATGTCTCGTTGCGACCTTCAGAAACATGCCTCAATAACCTTCGAGTGTAGACACAGAATTCAAGTGCAGAGCTAGAAATACCTGCCATGCCATGGTTGTTGAGCAAACAGCTGAAACCAAGTACGGGCCAGGCACCTGGGGAAATGCCGAGTGTTTTTTTTTTGTTTGTTTGTTTGTTTATATTTCTAATGAGCTATGTTTCATTACAGTCAGCTTCTAGCTCTAATTCTCCCCCAGCAGATCGGGCAGCTCAAAATTCAAAACAACGATGGGAGTTCCTGCTCTTGCTCACGATGGCCAAGCTCAGGTGACTTCAGTGAGCACGTGCCTCTCAGCTAGAGAACAGAGCACTTTCTGAAGATGGCCCCAAGGCAGAAGAGCCCTGGAAACCGGGGCCACTGTGTTGGCTGCGGGCCAAGAAGGCTGTCTTCTTCCCTGGGGATGCTACCCGCCCCCCCAGACCATCCACTGCTGGACCATCTTTTCATTCAGCTAAGCGTCCCAAGGGGACCGGCCCCAGACGTTGCAATACAAAGGTGACGTGATTGGGAAGACGAGGGTGGTGTCCCCTCCCCCTCCCCAGTCCCCCAAACACATTTTCATGAGGTTCTTATCTGGACGGTTGTTTGGATGATTCGGCTTCCCTGAGTTCAGACTTAGTAACCAAGTTAACATTTCAGAGGATTCATTAACTATCGTTATTATCTGAGATACGGCTGGGTAGGGACGGGTGTAATCAAGGCCTTGCCTTCTCACTGTTGAAAACTTTAGGAAGCTCCGAAGGGTGGCTTGTGCCTGGCCTGGGAGAAGAGCCTTTGCTTGTCCCCCCGGTGCTTGTTCCGAGCTTCGTGGACACCGGCAAATGGCAGGTTAGCAGCTCGGGGCACCAGGAGCCGGAGACCAAAATGGTCCGAGTCCTGCCCTCGCGTGCACATGTGGCCGATCCCGTCAGAACCTCCTGGCTCTTGGCTCGCACACGACAGAAAACTGCACAATGTCATCTTGACCTTTGCCGTCACCAGGAGGTGCTCCCTGACTAATGTACAGGGGCAACAGGGTTCCTCTGCCCTCTGACACACACCGCTGCTGTCAGCCCCGTGGCGGCCTGTTCTGGAGGCCCCACGAGGCCCCGCCGGGACCCTGCCGGGCTGCCCGGATGGGGCGCTGTCTCTGGACACAGCCTCCCTATGATTCTTCAAGGGCTTTTTGAGGTTTGGGCTTGCTTTTGTCTGCAGGGACCTTCAGCCCCTCGTTTCGTTCGTTTCCTTAAATCCTGAGCTTGTCTAGTTATCGAAAGTGGTGGCAACGATAGTGGGAAATCAATCCAACCAAAGAGGAAAATGTAGAGAAACGGTCAAGCTTCGCTTTCAGGGCATTAACGTTCACAAAGATCTGCATTCCAATGATCCTTGATACGATTTTAGGTGTGTTTTTTTTTTTTTAAGTGTATATCTGGCTTAGGATTCAAAGCAGACAATCGTTCGGTGGAATCAGAAAAGAAATGTAGGACAGCTATGGAAATTAGCGCAGGCCCCTAGGCCCAGGGTCTTTCGGAGAAATTAGGCCAGGCTCAAACAACCTTAGGCTCCCGAAAGGTAAGAGATAAAGACGGCTTGGAAAACGTGTCTCAACGCTCAAGCACAGCGAACATTCGTGCTCCGAGTCTCTGCCGGCAGAAGCCTCTTTGCTTTTTCTCCGTTGTTGGCTGCGTTTTTTCTCCTTTGCCTGCGGTAGTTGCCAACTCTTCCCATTATGTCATGTAACGTTTGTCTTGGGGTGGTTTTTTTTTGTTTTCATTTTCAGGAAGTTGGCTAAAAAGAAAGCCCTTTGGAAACTGGGGCGGGCAGGGCAGGTGTTCTGCGTGGAGCTCCCTCCCCCACCCCGCAAAACTGTGGTTCTCGGGCGTCCTAGGGTGCATCCTGGAGGGTCTCACACAGAGGACCAGGTGCACGCGGCTGGCTGTCCCCCCGTGTCCCTGCGCTGCCTGGGCCCGCCTCCGCCATCCCCGGACCGGGCGACGCGTCCCTGCTCCGGACCGGCAGTGGCGACTCTCTGATCACACCCCCACCCCCGCTGCACACTCACCACGTGGCGGGCGCCTGTCCCTCTCACCGCACCTGGCCCTCATGCCGCTGGCACGAATGCCTGGGAAGCGGGGCTTCCACCGTTTACAGACCCCTTTCACGCCATCCCGTCGCACGGTCTCGATTCTGAGAGCCGAGTAAGGACAGAAAACCCCCACAGAGGGCAGTGGCTTGAATGACGACCACGCTTCTTTGGCTCACACACTTGTGATGCGGGCAGCGTGAGCAGGGCATCGGGTCTCTGCTGCACTCACTCTCTGCCACTGAGCGTCTGGCCCGGGCACACCCCCCACAGTGTAGAAGGGCAGGGGGGAAGGATAGGCAGCCATCTTGCACAAAGCCAGGGGCCTTGGCAGGTATGTATATACCCATTTCACTGATAAGGAAATCAAGATGCAGTGCAGGTGAGGGACTGCTCAAGTCCCCTCGGACAGAAGCAAGAACTCAGACTCCGATCAGGTTGCTTCAAAGACTCCCCCCTTCCCTTTCATTTCCTTTGTTTGCTCTTTTTGTGTTTGAACGCCTTTTGCTTGTTTGTTTTGTTGGTTGGTTTGTTAGTTCTCTTCATCATGAAGCTGGCAAGTAGCCCAGCCGGGATATAAACTGGTTATTCCGACACTGAATCCCCACGGGCACTTGAGATGTAGACCTTCTTTATTTTGCAATTCAAGGTAGAGGCGTTCATCCCAAGGCTCATAGTCTGCCTTTCGTCACGTCCACCTCGTCTCGTGCCCCGTCCTGCTTAGGGGCAGAAGCTGCGTCTTCAGGGGCAGGGCACGGATCCGGGCGCTGGACTCCGCCACCGGGCTTGATTCAGTCCCTGGCCCTTTGACCATACGGCCTTAGGTAAGTTACTTAACTTGGCGGTTGGATAGAGGGACGACCACAGCACCTCCCTCCTCCCTCTGTGGGGAGACAGAGGACCCTGCTGGGCGTCGAGGTAGTGCCCCCTGGGAGGCTGCATCCCAGCATGCGACACCTGTCTGCACCTTGAGCTGTGAGAGCAGAAGCAGCTGTCTTCACGAAGCTGTTCAAGCGGAGACGGAAAAGACATCAGCAGCGACTTCGGTGGGAGGACACAGGACACCTGCCAACGTCCCGGGGGGCTGTGCAGCCTGCCCACACACTTATGGGGCTCCCTTTAGAGGACAGAGGAGCCCCCCTGAAACAATGGAGACTGACCATCCGCACGCCAGGGAGGATGGGTTCACAGGCGGGTTTGATTCGATTTAAAGGAAATAAGGCAGCGCAAGCCTCTCTTTCATAACCACGTTTGGCAGGAAGAATCGTCCAGTGGATTTAAAAGAGGCGCCTGGGTGGCTCAGTCGGTTAAGCGTCCGACTTCGGCTCAGGTCATGGTCTCAGGGTTTGTGGGTTCGGGCTGTGTGCCGACAGCTCAGAGCCTGGAGCCTGCTTCGGATTCTGTGTCTCCCTCTCTCTCTGCCCCTCCTCCGCTCGTGCTCTCTCTCTGCCTCTCAAAAGTGAATTAGCGTTAAAAAGTTAAGTTAAAAAAAGAATCATCCGGTGGAGTCCTCCACACCTGTCCACTAAAATGACAAAATATCAGGTCCCGTTGAAAAACAACTTATTCTGAAGTCAGCCGACAGAATCTTAACTCTCATCTCTGTACGTATGTTGTTGTTTTCGTTGACTGTAGATCATTTCTATCCAGATCCATTCTGTCCTTCAAGGCAGGCACGGCCAGTCTTCCTCACCATATTGTTTCAGACAACCTTGAGTCAAAGAACACTCAGGAGGCCCAGAAGTGCTAGAGATACATCCTTATAACGGGATCATTCAAGGTCAGGTTCTTTCCAAGTGTTTTATTCTGCCCACAAACTTAATAGGGACACAGGGCTGAACTCTGCCGTCACACCAGGCACCAAGCACAAAGGGGAGCAGAGGTGACCTTTGGGTTTGGACGAACATTGGCTTCAGCTGGAATTGGTTCGCAGGCCTTCAGAGCCAGAGGCCAGACAGCAGGGGAGGAACGTGGCGGCATAGATCCCAAGGTTCAGTGGGAGCTAAGCAGAGGCACAGACACAGGGGATTTTGAATAATATAAACAGGTCTGAAGATTGAAGGGAAAGACCAGTGGGGGCTGAGAAGAGCAGAGACAGACAGAGACAGAGAGAGAGAAAGACAAAGATAGAAGGCGTATCAGTTGGCTAGGGACCCATAACCAAGGGCCACCGACTGGGGGCTCGACCAACAGAAGTCGATTCTCTCACAGCGCTGGAGGCTGGAAGTCTGAGATCACGGTGTCCACAGGGTCCTTTCTCCTGAGGTGGCCTTGTCTCCTTGGTTTGCCGATGGCTGTCTTCTCCTCGTGTCCCCAAACGATCGTCCCTGTGTGCGTGTCTGTGTCTGAATCTCTTCTCATGAGGACACAGTTATGTTGGGTTGGTGGATACCCTAATGGCCTCACTTTACCTTAATTACCTCTTTAAAGATCTTCTTCCCAAATAAGGTCACATTCTAAGGTATGGGGGACAGGACTACAACATAGGAATTTGGGGGGACACAATTAAGCCGACAACATGGACGGAGCGGTTACAGCCCCAAAGAAGTGCTCATGCATGTGCCTTGCGGGGTGAAAGTGAGTGATTATGGGGCCTCAGGGAAGGCAGGGAGATGTGGATGCCACCCACAGGGTCACAGGTCAGACCGCAATCGTTGAGGTCTTTGCATGCGATTTCTAATTCTGCGGCAGGTGTCCTTCTCCACCTGGGCCTCCCCTGAGCTTGAAGAAGGAGGCCACCGCACATCGGAAAGGCCAGAAGAAATGGGGTCCCCACCCTGCGCCAGCCCTGAGAGGACGCCCTCGGGTGAAGCCGCTGAGGGAGGACCCCGTTGTAACTTGCTCGAAGAACACTACGGCTCCTGCCTCTGACTCTGTCTGGACCCCCGACTCTCGAATCCCCGTGTCCCCTCATCCCGCTGCTGTGCCCCAGGCCCGCCTTCCTCATCCGGGAGTCCCATAACAGAAAACCAACTGTTAGGACGTCAGCTTTCTCCAACCCCGGTTCCACCTTCACTGGCGGGCTCGCTCAGCCCGGAGAAGACGAGAGAAGGGCCACTGTCTGCCAGGCAGCCTGCTGTGCTGTTTCCTGTTCCTACATCCTTTCAATAGCCCTTCAACGTAAGCACGCTGAGTATCTCAGTTCAGAGGCAGGAAACGGGCTCAACGTGGTGAACCGAGTCCTTCGGCATAACCCAAGGGCAAGAGGCAGAGGTGAGGTTCAGAACTGCCCGTGTCGAGAGCCAAGGCACCGGCCGGCTCCTCTGTGCTTGGCGGAGACCGAGGAGGGGCACGCTGATGGGTCCCTGCAGCGACTACCAGCCATGCACTGATTTCAAAGCTTGATTAAGGACCTGCTCTCTAATTATTACACACATTCAAGTCTCTTCTCCTCAGTGAGATGAGGAGTTGAAGCAGATACTCCCACGACTGCATATTTTTCTTGAACTCTCTTCTTGGCCACCGTAGAGCACTCCATAAATAATTATTCATTATGTGGCCACTCAGGTTTCTAAATGGCTTTCTTTTGGACGTGAAGAAGATTTTTGCTATCCTCCAGGCACTCCGCTTAAAAAGTCAAGTGTCTGTGAAAGATAAACTAGAAAGAAGTGGTATTAGGTCCGCTTCCCCACGAGCACGGCCAAGGCGCTGGGAGGTCCGGGGGCGTGCCAAGGTGACCCAACAGCAGACAGATGTTGTTTTCTTGTCTGCTTCTTCACAGAAAGCTGAAGAGCTAGGTTGCCGAGGCCGATTGCAACTCGGAGTACGTGCCGAAATTGGCGACAGGGTGTTCAGCCTTTGCTCTTGGCATGATTTAAGGGAGAGTTCGTTTGTCACGAATCCGTGCATCCAACATTATTGACCCAGAACGACCCCTTCCTCTAACGTGCTCAACTCTGTAGTACACCTAGACTTAATCTCTCCCTGCCTCGGTCTTCTCATCCGTAAAGTGGGGTTCCTTACACCTGCCGCCCAGGTAATAGAACCCACTTCACAGAGCTGTGAAAACTGCATGAAGAACCACATGAAAATAATTTCGCACAGTACCCAGAACGCTGAGAACGTGTAACAAAAAGTTGCTCTCACTACTCAGTCTATATTTGCCTTGCAGCACCGAATCGGCATTAGCTCTGTAACAATTTGTTTTGGAGAAGGATTATTACCTTTTCACACCTCCTTACATTCATTTGCTTCTTTTTCTCCTATTAGCATCCTTGCTTTGTTTTCTTTAGAGCCGTTTAACGAAGCAACGCCCTGTTCTATCGCATCAGGAGGCGCAGGATACATCAGGATCGCATCTATCGCACCAGCACGAGTCGGGTCGAGATACACAGGCTATCGAGGCAGGTGGCTTTCCTCACTACCGAAGGAGGAGATTCCGCAACAGAGAGCACGAGGTGCGCTGCTGGGTGGAAACGCTAGGAGCCCTGTGCGTACTTAGTCTCGTGCCACAAAGGAGAACAAATCGAGCTTCCCGATCAACGTGCCATGGGCACACCGGTAAGCGCATAGGTAGGAAGAGAACGAAGGAATGAATTGCCGTATCGGGAACGCGGGCTTGGTCTGGGTGCCCCCCTCGAGCTGCATGGTCGGAAGAGTCTGGCGACTGCTGACCTGAGCGAGATGCCCCAGCCCCATGGGCAGATGACGCTCACGCTTTGGCGAAGTGGCAGAGGTGCAGCTGAGCGTGCAGGTGGCTCACGGACACGGTGAGTCCTCAGTGCCGCTTCGCAGAGGCTCTATTTTTATTATGATCGGCGAGGCTCTATCAGGTGTCCCACGTTGTTATTTTTAGGTTAGCCCGGCCACATTAATGCAGGGTCACACGACACTATCGTATTTCAAGGGCAGACATCAAGGTCCGGGGAGAGCATTGGGAATTGCTCAACATCGTGCAGCCCCCGAGGCCCTAGAACTTGAGCTACAACCTGTGCGTCACCTCCACAGGCCAGGTTCTCCCGGGTTCCGTCCTCACGTGAACAGGGCCAGCTCAGGAAGCGGGCCGCCGGTCGGTGGCCTGAGGTGTGTGGTGCTCTGTGGGCTGCCTAGAAGGTTCTGTATCTCCTCGACCTTCCGACGGATTTGAGGATTAAATAAATAAAGCACATCTGGTTGCATTTGGTAACTGGCCACATGGACCCGTCCCGTCTCCAGCCGTCCCAGTCTGGAACCAAGAGAATAGAGCCTTCAGCGTGCAGACCCGGGTGCACCCAGCTCGCTGCCCTCTGCTCGTTCAGAGCTTCTTGCTTTCTCTGCCACTGAGGGGTGACACTATCTAGCCCACAGGAGCTTTAAAATAATCCAAAATTACGTTTACGTTCCTTATGAGCAGCAGACCTTCGTCAAAGCGAAATAGCTACTATTCTGTTTTATCCTTTAAAAAATAAAAGGCAAAGCATGCGCTCACTCCAGCTAGGGTCGCTGAGTCTCGAATCCCGGAAGACAAGCGAGGTGTGTTACAAGGGCCAGAAACCCCATCCTGGGAGGAAACGCTCATGACACTTATCCTCTGTCCCCTACTCAATGCCTTCTAGACAAATTGTAGACCCCGAGGGGATCTTGGGGACCCCAGTCCTTCCTCGTTTCTCAGCGTCAGGAAGTGAGGTCACAGAGTCCACATTTCCTGCCCAGGGTCACACGGCGAGTTGACATCCGTGTCGGGACTAAGCCCCGGTGTCAGGGCTCTTCCTTCAGACATGTCTCCTGCTCCCGCTCACCTGCCTCATTCCTGACGTTGGGTTCGCTCGCTTCGGGTCTGTCCCCTGTCCACCGGTCCCGAGACGCCAAACTTGCAGTGAGCCAACACAGAAAGTGATGCACACAGTAATGCCACTGGGCGTCGTGTAAATCCTCTGCTAACGTCTCTGGTGGGCCCCTCTTTTTTTTGTTTTTTAATGCTTATTTATTTCTGAGACAGAGCGTGAGCAGGGGAGGGGTGGAGAGAGAGAGGGAGACACAGAATTGGAAGCGGCTCCAGGCTCTGAGCCGTCAGCCCAGAGCCCGACACGGGGCTCAAACCCACCAACCGTGAGATCGTGACCTGAGCTGAAGTCGGACGCTCAACCGACTGACCCCCCCCCCACGCCTCCCCAGTGGGCCCCTGTTGACCGTGGTCTTTAGACTTCCCCTCACCGTCTCTGCATCAGGACCTGGAACTCCAGGGTCCAAACCGCTGTGTAGAGGGTAGGTGCAGGCCACTCGGAGACATTTTAGGACTTGAATGATTTCAAACACAGAGTTCACACAGATGCTCACACATGTGCACTCTCACACGCACACAGCTCACACCCACGCACAGAGCTCATATAGACGACATGCAGTCCACACAGCACATACACTCATGTGCACTCACACACAGCTCACACATGTGTACACACGTGTTCCCATGCCCACAGCTCACACATGTGTAGACACACATTCCTACTCACCCATGTGTACACACGTGTGTCCTCACACAGCTCACACATGTATACATACACATCCTCACATCCACAGCTCACACACGTGTGCACACACACGTCCTCATACATAGCTCACACATGTGTACACACACGTGTCCTCATGCACACAGCTCACACATGTACACACGTGTCCTCATTCACATAGCTCACACGTGCGTACACACATGTGCTCAATACAGTTCACACATGTGTGTACATGTGTGTCCTCACATAGTTCACACGTGTACACACTTGTCATCACACATGTGTACACACATGTGTCCTCATGCACACATCTCACATATGTGTACACACATGTCCTCACATACAGCTCACGCATGTATACATGTCATCACACACATGTACACACATGTGTTCCCATGCCCACAGCTCACACATGTGTGTACACACATTCCTACGTACACAGCTCAGTCATGTGTACACACACGTGTCCTCATGCACACAGCTCACACATGTACACACGTGTCCTCATTCACATAGCTCACACGTGCGTACACACATGTGCTCAATACAGTTCACACATGTGTGTACATGTGTGTCCTCACATAGTTCACACGTGTACACACTTGTCATCACACATGTGTACACACATGTGTCCTCATGCACACATCTCACATATGTGTACACACATGTCCTCACATACAGCTCACGCATGTATACATGTCATCACACACATGTACACACATGTGTTCCCATGCCCACAGCTCACACATGTGTGTACACACATTCCTACGTACACAGCTCAGTCATGTGTACACACGTGTGTCCTCACACACAGCTCACACGTGTGTACACACAATTGTCCTCACACACACAGCTCACACATGTGTACACACACATGTCCTCACACACAGATCACACACGTGTACACACATGTGTCCTCACACACACAGCTCACACGTGTGTACACGCACATGTCCTCAGTACAGTTCACACATGTGTATATGTGTGTGTCCTCACATAGCCCACATGTGTACACATGTCCTTGCACATGTGTACACACATGTGTCCTCATGCACACAGCTCATATGTGTGTACACACAATTGTCCTCATGCATACTTCACACACGTGTACACACATGCATCCCAACGTACAGAGCTCACAGAGCAGTTCACACAGCACATACACTTGTGTACACACACATGTCCTCACACACGTGTACACACACGTGTCCTCACGCACACAGCTCACTCGTGTACACACGTGTGTCCTCGTGTACACACACATGTCCTCACACACCCGACCCAGCCAGCGACACGTGCACACACCCACGTGCACACACACACGTGCGTGCACAGGCGTCCCCTCCATGCTGTGTCATCCCGGCAGCGGTGGGGGGGGGCGGCGACGGGTTCGCTGGAACACAAACCACGTGGGGGCCCCCGGCTCATCAAACACTGCCGACGAGCCACAGTCTCCCTGAGGTTTTGAGAGCCGCCTGCCTCTGTAGACTTTGAAGCCACTTACGGATATCATGAAACCAGCCCTGATGGTGTCACGACAATTGGTGACATTTAGTGTCGGTCAGAGGCGGGAGGGGGGGACGGGGGAGGGAAAAGAACAAGCCTGGCCCCCCCGCTAGGACGTCTCCCTCCAGCTGGCGGGGTGGAGGCCTGGCTGGCGGGGAAACTTCTCCATCCCGTGCGCCCCGACGCTCACGCAAAGCCTTCCTGCCGCCGAGCCTCCGCCGGGCCTTGGGGGGAGGCCCGGCTCCCCCCTCCACCCTCCAGGCCCGGTCCCCACATCCCTCACACCTGACCCTTCGCACTGACGGACCAGAACCGCACCTGGGAACAAAGGCTGCTACGTAAAATCCGAGGCGACGTATTAATATTTCATTAGCATCTCTTTTCTCTCCGAGGCTGATGGCAGCTCCATCAAGATCGCAGAAAAGCTGATTTTAATTATTTTTTTTCAACCTGTGTCGCTCTTCCCTGCCTCTTCCTGCTGTAAATCAGTCAGAATGTTTTCCTTCGTTATTACCATAAGCGCTCGGCGCTCTCTAATTACTCGAAAGAATTTCTTATCTTTTATGGCTAAAGCTGAAATTTTCAACAGAGAGGGAGAGAGAGGGGGAGAGAGCCATAATTAAGCACGCAGCTGCCGGGAGTCGGCCGAGTCTAGAAGTGTGGCAGGAAGCCCCCCCCCTCACTTGCTCGGCTGTTTGGGGAGGCAGGGGACAATGATGGCATGACTGTCCTCGAGGCGGGAGCGCAAGTCACCTGCCTCTCGATGCTCGGGGTGCTCCCCAGAATCCATGTTCCATACAGAGATGAGCCACGCGCAGACCCGGAAGGCGTGGAGCGCCGACGCCGAAGAGCACGGCACCCACGTCCCCGGTCCCCGGTGCCGGGTCCCCCTGCAAGGGAGCAGTCTCGAGCTGCAGGTGTGAAGCTGTGTGCGCCTTGGCGGGCGCTCCCCATCACCTGGGCCCGTGGCCCGGAACCGAGGCCGAGGTGTCCCTTGCCACGAGCCATCCGGGAGCACCCGTCGTCCTAGGTGTTTCTGCTGGGCAGACCCCACGAGGGGGTTGCTTCTCCGGGAAACGGTCTCCCCTCCGCCTGAGAGCACGGAGCACAGACAGAGTGAGAACGTTTCAGACGAGCGATGAAAAATGCATAATCTCACCACCCCGGAGACATCCAGCCTTGTCATTAGATAGACAGAGCTCCTTTCCAGGGGACTGCCTCGGCTTCCTGGTATTATGACTTACGAGGAGAGCAAAATGCAAATTGAGGGCTTTCGTGATAACCGGTCTTTTTCCATGTTTCCCCAGAATCGAATCCGCCTCTGGCTGGCTCTTTGAGTCTCATTGTGTTGGGGAGCCTCCAAATGATTAATCCTTGGAAACAAGGAAAGAGAGGCGGAGACGGCACGCAGAACACGCATCTCATGGAAACGTTACTTATGGCCGGAATCCAGAGAGGGTGTAGCTTCAGGTTCTCGTTTTTGGGGTGACCCTCCCATCTGGGCAGCTGGGGTCTGTGCGAATGGAGGTGGAGGGAAGCTTTGAGACTAAGCCCCGGGTCCGTCCCAGACCAGCTGTGCTATAAGGCGGCCCGATACCAGCGGCCCCCGTCCAGGCTGAACGGAAGCCTCGCTTCTGCCGGGGGAGGCCACCTGCACTAATGAGCCAGGGATTATTCAGCCCCTTGAATAGCTCACATGGGCATCCCTTCTGGGGAGCGGGGCCGGGTTTTAATGAAGGATGTGTTGAGGATTTATGATGCGGAAAGCACCCCCTCGGGGACTAGCCCAAACCCCTGCAACTCATTCAAATCTTGATTACCAAGGGTTCAAAATGCAGTTCGAAAACGAGAGGCCATCCCCCACTCCCGCACCCCACAGGCTCTGGTTCCCTGACAAGCCCATGGAAGGGGACCCCGAAGGGGTGCGGGCTCCCAGGGATGCTGCAGGGAAGGGCGCCAGGCAGTCAGGTCAAGTGCAGAAGATGCCCCCCACGTTCAGGAGCCCGTCTGGCTCCTCATCTGGGAGCAGATCGGGGTTCACGCTGCAGAGTCTGTGGAGAAACCAGAAGCATGTTGCTGGGGAGTGCAGGACGCCTCGCTCTGGCTCTAGCCAGGCGCGTGGCCTTGGAGAAAGGCCCTTGTCGCCATGTTCCTCCTCCTCGTTCCTCAAATAAACCAAGATGCTGCCCCACCCGCCCCCCCAGCGCTAGTGGAGAGAATCCACGTGAACGCCCCGGGGCCAGAGAAAAGGCCGTGCAAATAAACAGCGTGCATTTTTGCAAAGGGAAAGTTAGACACACTTGCATCCAGGCCACATTTGGTTTGAATCTACACACCCATAAAGACAAGCTTGCTCTTGGTAAGATGATCTTCTTCTCCGGAACCAAGCGCCTTGCTATTTAAGGAAGACGTTCTTATCTCCTCCCTAGCCCACTGATGTCTTGTTGAATGAGAATCCGGTGCCTTTCCCAGGATCTGGGGTACCAGTCCTCCACAAACCAGTTTTGATTTGATATATGACATAGAAATATAATAATTTCTCACTCCTTCCTGAATTAAGCATTGTGTCTGCAGAACTTCCGGGAGCACAGCGTTCCGCGGTGGTTGTAAAAAAATGGCATGATCGGTTAGGGGCTCCCTGGCTCTCCCTCTGTGATTTAAAGCCAGAGGCACTGACCCGGGCATTAATAAGCTGATGAGTCAGCACAGCCAAGTGGAAAGGCAAAGCTCTGGTTTCTCCAACTGTAAAATGAGATCGATAATCTCTCGCAACCATTGCTCCTGAAAAGGATGTGTGAGCACGACAAGGGATGATATCTGCGGAGAGGTTTGCCTACTTGGGGAAGGTATGTAACGATATCCACTGGGTCCAGCAGACTACGGATTAATATTCAATACACATGCCAACTCGAAACCGTTTTTTTGCCCTCCTGGGATCTTGAGGATTGAATCCTGATCCAGGAGAGCTGGAGTCTACTCCAACACTTCCTTGGAAAACCTTTTCACATGTAAGAATGTGAGGCTGTTCACCTGTAAAGATTTGATTGTATCTGAACTTCAACGAGGCTCTTCCAGTACTAAGAACGAATACGTTACCTGGTAGCCGACAGGATTGTTTGGGAACAAAGGGGCGGGGGTTGGAGAAATGGAGGCTGTGTATTGTATCTACCACATATTAAATTTTTACTACATGTGATTTTTTTCTATCGATCATATGGTATGTCACATTTACCACATTTTAAAAGGTTGTGCCTTTAGGGGCGCCTGGGTGGCTCAGTCGGTTAGGTGGCCGACTTCGGCTCAGGTCATGATCTCGTGGTCCGTGAGTTCGAGCCCCGCGTCGGGCTCTGTGCGGACAGCTCAGAGCCTGGAGCCTGTTTCAGATTGTGTGTCTCCCTCTCTCTGACCCTCCCCTGTTCATGCTCTGTCTCTCCCTGTCTCAAAAATAAATAAAACGTTGAAATGGAAAAAAAAAAAAAAAGGGTTGTGCCTTTAAAGCAAGACTTACTTCTGAGGAGAATTATTTCTAAAACCAAACCACAAAATAATGGGAAAATATGATCCAAATGCATAAGTTTGATTTAGACTCTTCCAAGACTACTTTATTGTTATTAAGGGGCATAGTACTACACTGTAGATAAGGAAGACCCTTATAAAAAGCGATAAAAAGCGATGGACATTTAGAAAAAACATAAACTTCATTTAAAAAATGTTGATGAGCTTCTACCCTTAAAAGCAGGTGTTAAATTCCAATCTTGGGGTGCCTGGGTGGTTCAGTTGGTTAAGGACCCGACTCTTGGTTTCTGCTCCGGTCACGATCTCACAATCCGTGAGGTCCAGCCCTACGTCGAGCTCTGTGCTGACAACCTGGAGTCAGCTTGGGATTCTCTCTCTCCCTCTCTTTCTGCCCCTTCCCTGCTTGTGCTCGTGCATTCTCTCTCTCTCTCAAAACAAATAAAATAAACTTAAAAAAAAAGAAGAAGAGAGACATTCCAATCCCAAGTAAGAACTGGCAGTTTGGTATAAAATGACCATCAAAAACATAACTATCTGAAAGTGATTTTTTACTTTTCTGAAATGTGTCCCTTTTTTTTCACTATTAATTTGCTAATGGCCTTTTGTTTTCCACGGTTCCTCTCGACATGCAAATCTATTTATGTGAGAAGACTATGCTCTTCTCATTACGTTTTCCTACCACTAATTTGTCATATTCTCTGATCATTCACTGAGTGAGTTTTCTGGGGGGGAAATGGTCACAGGACAAGTGATCGGTGAAAAGGAAGTGAGGGAGAGAAGGAAACATTGGGGAGGGCAGAGCGTGCCGGAGTATAGGCGTTCTCAGCAGGCAGCGTGAGAGCCGGAGACATTCCTTCGGGGCGGAACTCACTAGAATTCCTTTCCCTTTTTACCTGGAGTTGATCCTGAATTCCAAGGTGGCAAAACCACTTGCAACACGGGGAATCACGAACAACACGACTTTTCTACAAGAGCTGATTTTCTAAGGGGAAACCCTGGATGTTTATGGCGATTATCCTATTTTTTTTTTTTTAAAGGAGAAGGTTAAGTTAGGGGCAGCTCAACGCAAGACAGTGTGTCCTGTGCACATGTTCATGACCAGGGTTGATGACCAAGGCCATGTTGATACAAAAGTACAAAGCCACAGGTGCTTCCTCACCTCTGGGCTCCATCCCAGAGGGAGACTGAAGTGCACGCCCCGGTCCCCCTGAACGCAGTGCGATCAGCTCTTGGCGCCTGAAAAGGCTCCCGGAAAGCAAGGATCGTGTTCTAATTTTCGAAGACCCTGTCTGCTGACTCTGCTCTCCTATATACTACAATACGGTTAATCAATATCAGTTCCATTAATGCTGGTGGTACTAAAGCAATGGAATGTAGAGTCAGAAGCAATGAATTAGGTGGGACAGATAGCACAGAACTTTCTCTG
Source organism: Panthera tigris (assembly GCF_018350195.1). Classification (NCBI taxonomy): domain Eukaryota; kingdom Metazoa; phylum Chordata; class Mammalia; order Carnivora; family Felidae; genus Panthera; species Panthera tigris. The sequence continues at coordinate 135,128,087 of NC_056662.1, read as the reverse complement.
GGGTCAGCAGTCGCTGAGGTGGGCTTTAAATGCTGCGTGGGATCCCTGCCGGCCAAGCGATAGGGGGATGGGGTGGCCATGCTTATGTCAAACCTCAACAGTTTCTAGACACGAATTTTTATGAATCATTAAACTTTTGTGTCGCCTCTTCTTTTTTTTCCCCCGAGAAACAATTTTCAAAGCTTCAATGTGTCTGATCTAGAAGAAACCACTACTCGTAGACCTCAGTTAGCCAAGCTGCACCGCACGCCGGCCCGGAGGCCAGGACGGAAAACTGTCCCCCAACTCTGTGCTGTCACACACCTTCAGTGGTGGTCACGCAGGCGACTGAGAGGCTCAGGGAGGCGGCAGGTCTGCTGGGTCTGGGGAAGCTGGGCTCTGGTGTCTAACCGAGAGGAAAGATGTCAACAATTTGTGAGCCACGGCACCTGGAAGAGGGATCCAGCTGCCCGTACTTAAAGTCTCAACAGGAATTAAACGCATGAAACAAATATAATAACACAAATTTCAACTGGTGTAAACCCTTTTCAGCACTGAATCTCAGACTGCTTGAATTCTCCCCAGCTTTGAAAGACAGAGAAACAGCACAGAGAATGACTTGAGAAACGGAATGCAAAGCAAACCAAGTGTTCGCAGAGCTGTGAAGCATCACGGCTGAAAATAATTCTATGGATCAGCGTCTCTCAAAATATGGATTAGAGACGCGCATCATTCTCACAGGTTTGGGTGCACCGCCTCCCCCCACCCCCGCCAGCCAGATTTTCTGGCTCACTCCGAAAGGTGTAACAGATCTGGGGTGGGTCTCAGAAATCTGCATTTTTCACAAGCACTGATTTTTTCCCCCTGGATTCACCTCTCTCATATGGTACAGCTCTGTGAAATTCGATGCCCAGCGGGGAAGTCCATTCACCGTGAGGGAAATGGGCCTTGGAAAAGCTCACCATATGAAATTGATTATGGACTGGGGCAGTGTACTAAGAGGTCTCCCAAAGAGTCATCAACATTCACCTTGACAAAGAGTGGCTTAATGGGAACGGCTTACTGGATTTTCAAGCTTCTTCAGCATGCAGAAGAGGGGAGGAGGCAGTGTAAACCAGAATGCATTTTTCTTCATATAAGCAAAAGCCATAGAAATGGTGTGAGTGTTTTGAGCACATGGGAGGCTTCGAGAAAGCAGCTGTTTCGGGAATATCAGGTATTAGCCTGGGTTTTCTATTAAGGTGTAGCTACCAATTTGTAAACAAACACCTGGCAAACAGGCTCATTCAAGGGTGATTTTTATCTTTACAATAATGAGGTCTGTAAAGGGCCAGATACTAAATATTTTAGGCTTTAAGACCATACAGTCTGTGTTACAAGTATTCAATTATAGCTTGAAAGCAGTCATAAGAAAGAAAGAAAGAAAGAAAGAAAGAAAGAAATTGAGAGAGGAAGAAAGCAGAAAGAAAGAAGGAAGAAAGTGTGAGAGAGAAAGAGAGAGGAAGGAAGGAGGGAGGGAAGGAAGGGAAAAGAAATGAACAAGGGAGGGAAGGAGGAAAGGAAGGAAGGTAGGAGGGAGGGAGGAGGGAGAGAGGGAAGGGAGGAAGGAAGGAAGGAAGGAAGGAAAGAAGGAAGAAGAAATAAAACAAGCAGTCATAGACAATACATTAACTAACAAGGGTGCCTCTGTTTCAATCAAATTCTATTTACAAAAGCAGACAGTGGGCCAACTTGACCCATGGCCTGGAGTTTGACAACCCTGAATTTGTAGCGTTAACAGCATAAGCTTGTATAGTCTGTTGTTCATTTGTTTGCCTAGCAAAAATGTTGAAGTTCCTGGTCTTACATACACCCCCTCACTGTTTCTTAGAACGAATGGCATAGCGTGTTAATGATGCCATGAAGGGCGGCAACACATTCTTGCCTGCCGACCTCCACTCTTTTCTCAGTGTCTCAGACTATGTGAACATCTTTACGAATGGATTTTGTTCAAAAATAATTGCCATAAGCCATTTAGTTTACATCAACTCGACACATACCCAAATTTGTCCTGTGTGTGTAATTTTATTTATTTTACTAGTTTTCCCCAAACTTTTCATGCAGGAACACAGCCATGTTCATAACCCTTCTGTCCCAGGCTTTTCTGGGTGAGCAATACGTCTCGTGTGCTCGTGTGTACATCCATTCGCCAACTAAATGGCATCTGGCAATTCCCTGCCTCTCTTGCTCTAGTTTTATCCACTGGGTGCTACGTGTTGGCCACTGCACATGCCTCTTTATTCCTGTGCTGCGAGGGGACATGACAAGTTCTCTGGCCACCAAGCCCATGTCTCTGGGGAACCCCCACTCTTGCTTGATAACCGCAAATCCATTGCCGTGCTGGGTTGGGTGAGGTAGAAGGTCTACGAAGTGGTCTGAGATAAAGTGACGAAGATGCCATTCTCTGTTTTTGTGTTACAGTCTGTCCCAAAGGCTTTAGTAGCCCTGCGCTGTGCCTGGATATTTTCCACGGTTTGTAAAGAAGCACCTTTTGAGCTCCGGGCACGCATAATTTTGAACCAGCACAAAACCTATTGAGAGACATTTTGATATATCCTCTTCTGACCGCAACGTTGCAAGCAGTGGTCAAGCCCGCCTGCTCGACCCTTGTTTCTCTGAGCGAGACTTCACATCTGCAAGTCTACTCAGCTCCCCTGCAAACAGGCACGTAGCGCCCGTCCCAGACAAGGCAGATCCCAAGCTTCAGTTTAACTGACCCTCCTTCTGGAAGCACTTCCTTGTCCAAAGTCTGGTTCCCTAGTCTCAGCCTTGGTTTGACCTTAGGCTTCGTGAGGCTAAACCTTTCTCTGCTTCGTTTACCTGGAACTCACTACTCACTCTTCACGATTTTAGTTCAAATATCTGCTTCGTTGAGAACAATAGATTAAAAATTACATATTTTATGGTCATTGCTGTGGTTAAAAAGAAATGCATGCAGGGAAGGTGTGCAAATGCATCCAACAAAATTGGGTGAAATTGTGAAAATGGCTTTTCTTTCTATTTTATTATGTTGTTTTCTGCAGTAAATGTATGCTACTTATCTGACGTGGTCTTAAGCCTCAACTTAGGTATTTGAATCCTGCGGGAGGCAATTTCCTTTGAATCTTGATTTTGCCCACTCTCAATTTTGATTTTGTACACTTCCTCCAAACTCTTGAAAGCCATAGCATTCCAAGCCCATCCTGCTTTAAAAAAATTATTAGGTTTATTTATTTTTGAGAGACAGAGAGAGCATGAGCAAGGGAGGGGCAGAGAGAAAGGGAGACACAGAATCCGAAGCAGGCTCCAGGCTCTGAGCCGTCAGCACAAGGCCTGACACTGGGCTCGAACTCATGAGCTGTGAGATCATGACCTGAGCTGAAGTCGGACGGTCAACCGACTGAGCCACCCGGGAGCCCCTGAGCTCATCCTGTTTTAAGAGCTATCATTATTCTGTGATGGTTTCTCCAACAGTCTATCTTGGTAGTCAGCCCATGCACCCTGTCAGAGATTGGTGTTTGCCTATCTCCTGTGCCAGGGTCCTGGCACCCAGCACGGTGCCTGGTACATGGCTCAGAAACTGATGAATGGCAGAATCAGTGCGTAAGACCCAAACCTACCGGAAGCAGTCCCAGCTCACGCCATAGTGTCTTTTCCTATCATCACCTGGATGGGCGGTGGGCACAGGGCACTTTCCACCCAGACGAGAAATCATTACCATCGCCATCCGTAGCACAAACACACTGGCACTCTCAGTATGAGAGCTGTCTAGGAAAATCTAAGTAATAGTGGAGTGTGGATATATCTTATGAATATTCATGAATCAAGGGTCTTAGCAGCCAAGCTACGCACAGAATTACAGCAATTATCTGAATGATTTACACACACACAAAGCCAGCCCTAAGCAAAATTGTCAAGGAGGCTGGAAGTCGGCTGTCCCTCCTGCCTGTCATGCCCTGCTTCCTTTCAGCGTGCTCTGCGGGGGCTCGTGCTCTCTGCCTGCCTGGGAGTCTCTTGTGCCAACTCCCTCCCGCCCACACCCCCCTACTGACAGTTCTCGTGTGACTCAAGCCTTTCCCTCCAAACTCAACTAACTGGCTCTATTCCCTCAGAGCTTAAGTAGTTAACTAGCCAACTGGCTAGCAGATACGACATTCCGATTCATTTTAAGGTATGAACCAGTCGTGTTTTCCATTTCACCATCTGTGGTTGATATTTAGCCTTATTTAAAGGCCTTTGGTTGTGAGTTCCCTTAACTCAATTTCAGGTACAGGAGACTATGAATAGACTGAGTAAATAATTAGATAGATGTTGAAAAGTGGCAAGGGCTTGCTGATGTATTTCAATATCAGAGACCCTAGGAGCAGGAAGGAACTGTATAAATCATTTAGTTCTGTGTTACTCTCACATTCAGTTTCATGTGATGTTAGATGATTGAGTAATAAAGTATCTGTGGCTAAAAAACAACAACAGCAACAACAAAAAGGGCATCTGGTGGGTTAAATGTTATTTACAGAAAGATCACCAGAATTTTGATTGTGAATCTCTAAAATGTAGGTATAGTGTTAATCATTTCCTAGGTTTAGGTATGATCATTCTTTGTCACAATATAGTTATTACTTTAAAATTTTCTATCCTATAGAACTCTATTTGGAAAATACTGTTCTAGTCCAACCCTGTATGATTCAGGTGAGGAAACACAGTACAAAAGGAAAATGTTTGCCCAAAGTGGGAGAACTTTTACTCAACACTTGGGAGTAGAGTACAGATTTGAACACAGGTTGCCTGTCAGTAGACATACTATAGCCCCATTCAGCCACCTTTCTCTTTAATTTGCTTTATTTTAACAATGGATTTGAAGACTTTGATTGAAAGTGTGTATTTGTGGGGTGTCTGGGTGGCTCAGTTTGTTGAGCGTCCAACTCTTGATTTTCACTAAGTCATGATCTCGGGGTCCATGAGATTGAGCCCTGTGTCAGACTCTATGCTGACAGTGTGGATCCTACTTGATATTCTCTCTCTCCCTCTCTCTCTGCCCCTTTCTCTCTCTCTCTCTCTCTCTCTCTCTCTCTCTCTCTCTCAAAATAAATAAATGAACATTTAAAAATGAAAAATAAATAAATAAGTAAATAAATAAATAAAGTGTATATTTGTGGCAAAGGCTGCTAGTTGTACTCCCAAATCCATTCTCTTTTGGGGCGCCTGGGGAGCTCAGTCAGTTAAGTGTCCAACTCTTGATCTTGGCTCAGGTCATGATCTCATAGTTCGTGGGATAGAGCTCCACATTGGGCTCTGTGCTGACAGCATGGAGCCTGCTTGGAATCCTCTCTCTCTCTGTTCCGTCTCTGTCTCCCTTTGCCCCTCCCCTACTCTCTACTCTGTGTCTCTAAAAATAAATAAAGAACAAAACAAAACAAAATCAAATCCATTCTCTCTTCCTTAGATGGTACTTATCTGGGCACATGGTCACCTTGACTACATGTACCACTCATTCTACTGTGGTAGAATGATCATGTGAGTGATCATGTGACTAAGTTTGCAACAATCCAATGAGAATGGAAGTAACTTCCTGACTTTGGAGAGACTTCTCAAAGGGAAAAAGCATGTCTTCCCCCTGTCTCTTCCTGGAATGCTTCCTGGAATGAAGATTTGTTGGTAGGAGATGTAAAACAAAACAAAACAAAGCAAAGAAACAAACGGAGCAAATGCATAGGGAATACAGACCAACAAAAAAGAGAAATCTTGCCTAACGGTCCATTTGCATTGGTTAATCCTGGCTGATATCAACAAAATGGTGTAAGGGAGAGATGAAGTCATGTTAAATGTAGGTGATCTATATGCAGAGAGTAAATACAAGGAAAAAAAAATGTTCAAAGGTTTTCCTGTTGCTTCAGATGGCTCCAACGTAATCATCATTAATTATGAGACATTGCGTGGACAGAATTCAGAAACCAGTAAATAATAAGGCGATTTTCAAGCTCAGCAACTGCGGTTATATCTACCAATGAGTCTTGACTATGACTAGGGACACATGCAAATTACCAGAAAGAAACAGCCCCAAAGCCTCCAGTTGTGGTTAATTATGTCTCCCTTCAAAAATTCAACCATTTATGTTTTGACCTCCAGTACCTCAGCGTGTGACCTTGTTTGGAAATAGGGTCACTGCAGGGATAATTAGTTAAAACGAGGCCATGCTTAAATAGGATGCCCCCTCATCCAATATGATTAGTGTCTTTATAGGAAGGGATAATTTAGACATATGCATGCAGTGGATTAAAGTTATGTTGCCCCAAGTCAAGGAACTGATGGAAGCTATAACCAACCCTTCCCTGGAGTACTCAGAGCGAACTTGGCCCTGCTGACGCCATGATCTCAGGATTCTGGCCCCCAGGTATGTGAGACAATGAGTTTCTGTCGTTTAACTCCACTCAGTTTGTGGTCCAGCGATATGGCACCTTCAGAAAGCTAACACAGGTTTTTGAAGAAATAATATTTAAAAAGATGAAACCTTCACCGATGTGTGAGTATTTGGCGACAATGCGTCTCTGGGCTGCCATGCTACACCATTCCGCGGGGCAGAACGGGCAGCCCTTCAGAAAAATATATTCCCTAGTGACAGGAGGAACATGAGGAACCTTTCTGAGGGCGACACTGGGGCCACAGAGGATGACACGTCCATTAGTTTTTTCCAGGGAAGTATCAGCATCTTTCAGATGGGTTTGCCGAAGAACTTTCTTTGTTGCCAGGTCAGGGAGTCATTGACAAGAGTGACCCCACCTAATGTGATTGTCACTATAGAAAGTGACCGCTACATGGGTGTCTCGATGTTTTCTTTCCTGGGTGGTATCTTCTGTTGTGGTTATTCCTTTCCTCGTATGCTATGAAATATTGGGCGTAAAGAGGAGATAACTTACAGTTTAGTTTAAAGCTGGCTACACTGTGAGAGGCCACATTCCAGCCTGATCCCGAGGATTCCCCATCACCCAGAGGTCCCGGAATTTGATCTAGATGACGTAGTGGGGTAACTGGGTGTTCTCAAAATCCTGCTCTCAGTTTTGCTTTTTATCAGCCTATTCTCTGCAACGTGGACACGCTGGGAAATGCTGGAGCGTTCACCTTGGACCACGGTATGGAAATCAAGTGTTAAGGCTAGTAGACGACAGAAAGCAAAACGGAGCCCAGATCAGAAGAAGGTCCTATTCCAAAGCAAATATTCAGAGGAGAAAATACGGGGTCGAACGTCTCAGCCAGGTTAATAAATTGTCTACACCAACCAGAAGAGTCAGACTTGGGTTGGACTCCAATTCTTTGTCTTACTGATTCTCTTTCCCCCATATAAAGCAGCCACCCTAAAAAGAACCATGCACCAAAAATGAACTTAAATGTGGATTCTAACGTTTAAGAACAATGATCTTTGAAAGGAAATATAAGTAATCGTATGACCAGCCGATGGTTATTTTTTATATACACGGAACGTAAGCATACGGAAAATGCTAGTTTCTATTAAGTAAATGAAAATACACAGATTTCAATAGGTAACTAACAAAAAGAGACACACAAACAGCCCATAATCCTATGAAACATATAAAAATCTATAAACACAAAAATATCAATGTCATCGCTACTTATATTGACAAATAAATTGGAAATCATGTAAATGTCACAAAAATGATGTCATGGCTAAGTAATTTCTAATTCATAGGCGATTGCAACAGTATTTGCCTATTAAAAATATGGTTACAAAGACTAATAATACAAGGAATCATTTTTTACAGTTTTAAATGAAGCTGAAAAATAATATGTATTACGAATGATATCAAGCGTGTCTCCTTTTTTACAACATCGTGGAATAAAAGACTTAAGGGGAAATTTTCCAAATATTTCTCATCTCTTAATGGTCCTGTGAGAGGTTTTTATTTACTTCTGTCTCTATTTTTCGACATTTGCTGCAATAGCACATAATCAATTCATGGCCAGAAAAACAATATTTAAGCTCACCAATGCTTCCAAATTCAGAGCAAAGAGAATGTCACCCTGACATTTGGAGCTTTCGCAGTCTGACTCCCACACGGTTCCCTCAGACCTGCACCAATCTCTTCCAGAACCTTCACTCCCTGGGGCGAGTAGGCGATATTTGATCTTCACCGTCTGAACTGCCCATAGGCTCTTCACCACCTCACCCACCTTCCCTCCCCTCCGCCGAGGAAACCAGCCATCGCCAGGAAGGAAGAAAATGGAAAAAATGTAAATATGGAAGACCAGTGCTCAGACGCTGGGGATACCCTGGCGGTATCCTCACAGGGTGGGGACCTTGCCTGCAAATGCAGCCTCGCTGCTTATTTAAGTATGGAAACAGAATTGATAGACCAATTTGTCTCTTAAATCCAAGGATAACCATGGTGGGGACGATGAACTTGGGCTCTGTCGCTGTCTTCAAATTCGAATTTTCAATATATCTCATGGGGGTTGGATTTTATAAGCATTATCAGTCCACACAGACTGAAACTTCGAAACAAATAAACCACAAAAGACACAGGCACACGCGTGTTTGGTTCCTCAACACAGATACTTGGCGACGACGCATGGCCGTGAGAGTCTGTCTTCGTCGGGACAAAAGGAAGGAGTCCTTCCAATCAGACAGCCCTGGGCCCAGAAGGTGGGGCAGAGATCGCAGGCCAAGGAAGGCTGGAGGGGAGCTTGGAGAACGCGGCTTTCTCAGCAGGCTTTTGCCGAGGGGGCAAGGGGTTTCTGAACGGCCGCTCCTGCGTGGTCGGAAAAGTTCACCCAGAATAAAAATCCACCGGCAACCAAACAATCTTTCTTCCCGTGGCTTTCAACCAGGTCCTTCTAAAAGCACTCTTTCCCCTTGTTAAGAGTGCAGTGAATGCCCAGATGTGCAGAGAGATCGGGTTACCCTCCCAGCCCCCGGCACAGACCCCGTCCCCTGGAAAAGCGATACCGGATGCAGTTCAGGGGAGAATACATGAAGGATTTCATGTCTGTGTCCCTAGGGCTCGAGCGGGGTAGGTGCTTCTTAAGTGTTTGTTACAAAGAACCTTATATTTTTACAAAAAAACAAAAACAAAACAAACAAACAAAAAAAAAAAAACAAGAAACGCCTGCACTCTCTGTGCAGTCTCCTTATTCCCCTTGCGCTGCGTAATGGCTCAGCTAACACCAAAGATTATACTGCTAAATTAAACGAGGAAAGTTGGTAAAATTTTATCTTGATGAAGACTAGCCAGAACATTATTACTACTGACGATACAAGTCTCCTGGGCCCCTAAGATTGGGATAATCCCCGTATTTTGTTGTGGGGTCAGATGCGGAATCGTGTTCTTTGCTTCTTTTGGAGTTTTGAAGCCTCGTGGGTCTTATTTTTAGTACCTACTTTTATCAGCTATGAAGTATTCTAATGCCTTCTGCACATTCCTGTCCCATCTCTTTATTTAAAACAGTGAATTTTGCGTCCCCTCCGAAAACTTTCTGGTAAAGGGAGGGTACTTGAGATTATACACACAATTTGGGCACCAGCGCCCCTGACCCCCAGAAATACAAAGAAAAGTGTGCTAACAAAGGGCGCCTTATAGCTGGTTTGTCCCTTTCACCAGAGGATCAAGTTAATGAGTCCAAGGTCAGGGGATCAATCACCATATGAGCCACTTAAGCCAGGGCTGGAGCAGAGCTCTGTCCCCCAGCCAGAACTGCACCCTGTCATGGCCATCTTGTAAATGTCAGCCACCAGCCACAAATGGAGCCAGGAACGAAAACAAGGGTACTTTCAAACAGTTTGTGACTCACAACTTCAAGATCGTTATTAAATAATCACCACCATGATCATACTTCCTCTCAGCTATAAGACATCTCAGTTTGTGAAATATGTCTGTGTGCATCTCTTCATTCTCCTTCAATACTGTTTATCATGTTAGCCCCCCAAGGAGGTCAGGTAGGTGTTATTATTTAGAGATGAAGAGACTGAGACAAAAAAAAAAAAAAAAATGTTACTCAAGTGATAAGTGTTAGACCCAGGACTCCAGTCACATGTGGATAAATACTGCCCAGAAATTAGTGATTCAACCAGACAAAGGAGGCACTTATTCTGAGCGTGAAAGATGAACCTTTCTGTTTGGTACAGCTTTATCACAAGGTAGGAGTATGTCATCACAGAAGGTGGGAAAGGCCCCGGGGGCCACCTGGCAGCCATCTTGGCTGCTAGGCTGGGAGGGCTGCAGATGGGTTGGGGGCCGGGGGTGGGGGAGAGCATGAATTTGCTGCTTTGTCACAGAGGGACAGGGCCTCACTGCAGCTCCCTGGACATCATCTCGGGACCCGAGGTAGGGGGATCTGGAGAAGGGGCCCTTTGTAGCCACTCGTCCCTGAGACATAGGACGAGCTACTATTTCTGATGTTCAAATAGGAGAAGTCCCGGCTTGGATTAAAAAAATAAATCAGCATTAGGAGGACATGATCACAGGCTGGGAAGCCATCCCAGCATTTGGAGTACAAGGTTTGAATCAAGGGTCACCGTTTTACCTATTACATTGAAAAGAAGGGGCAGAAGCAGAACTTGGCCAAGGAAAAAGTAACCCTCTGGGGTCTGAATGATGGTCCCCATTGCGCTGAAATTCCTGGGCCTTCACACCTGACCGGGCTCAACCACCAACTACAGACTGCCCTGGGGAATACATGACCCAGGCAAGGAGATTCTCCTTAGCTGAGGCCAATCCTGACGGAGCAAAGACCTGGCGGCCGTCTGCTGACCACACTCATCTCAGGGGGCAGCAAGGTGGGGTCCAAATCAGCACGCCTTCATGACTCAGTAGACTCATCCCAATTTTGGGGGCAGGCCTGAGGGACCTGGGGAGGAGACAATACTTAAGCTCATAGGAGGGGGGGCAGGAATTTGAAAGGAAATCCATCCACAGCGAGATAAAATCTAGATGTAGAAATCCAGGAAAAACAAAACGAAACAAAACCAAGATTTAGTGACCCTAGACAAAAGGTCAGGAATTGAGGCCCGAAGCCATGCTTGTGGACTATGACAGCAAGACAGAGGGTCCACATGAATGCACAGGGCTTGTCTTCAATACAAGGACATCAAGACGTTTACAAAGACAAGCCCCATTTCTAAGCCCAGCCCCCAATAGACCCCTGCCCTCATCGAGACTGGCTAACTAACAGGTGCTGAAGCCTGAAAGACGAGACTCGAGTGACAGAATCCAGGAAATAGCAGCTAACAATGGAATCTGCTATTTTTTAAAGCCCAGTGTGGAAGATGAAATAGGCATAGAGAAGACCTAACCCATTCGACTTTATGATACTTCCTCTCTTTCAAGGAATTAACAAGCTTTGATTTTTTTTCTACTTAAGCAAAGAGGATGACACTCAGATGTGGTGTGAACTTACTAGAAGGTTATGTCCACAGCCTGCAACAAATGGAATATACGCCTTTGTCAAACTTCTGAGACGTTCCTGTCTGACATCGTGTCCGCCGGCTGTGTAATGTGGATTGCAGTGAAACGGAGCGGAATCGTGGTAGATGACAAAAGGAGGCCATCAAACTGGAGTTCACCAGAGTCTAATGGGACCTCATCACAACCTATCATTTTGGTCTTCAGAGAAATCACAAATGGGTTAGAAACTTTCCCCCCTTTTCATGAAAATCATCCAATGTTGGGGGAAATCCTGTGTCCACTATTCGTCCCCTTGACGAAGGCAGTGGAACATGCAGATTGCCCAGGTTTTTTTAAGTTTATTTATTTATTTTTCAGAGAGAGAGAGAGAGAAAGCATGAGCTTGGGAGGGGCAGAGAGAGAGGGAAAGAGAGAGTGAATCCCCAGCAGGCTCTGCGCTGTCAGCACGGAGCCCAACGCGGGGCTCGAACCCACGGACCTTGAGGTGGTGACCTGAGTTGACGTCGGATGCTTAACCAACTGAGCCACCCAGGCGCCCTCAGATTGTCTAGATTTTGAGAGAATTTGCTTCACTGGCAGAAGGAGAACTGACATCCTGCAGTTGAAAGCTGAAAGCCAGATGAGGAAAGCTGAATGGTAACCCCACTTGGTTTCCAGCCAAGGGGTAATGGTCAACAGAGCAGCCCTGTCACAGGTCTCCAAGCGTCTTTGAGTCCTAGAATTTCAACCCTTTACTAATTTCAAAAAATTAAATTTAGGGGTGCCAGGGTGGCTCAGTCGGTTAAGTGTCTGGCTATTGGTTTCAGCTCAGGTCATGATCTCACCATTCACGGGATCGAGCCCCGCATCGGGCTCTGCGTTGCCAGCCCAGAGCCTGCCTGGGACTGTCTCTCTCCCGCTCTCTCTCTCTATCCCTCCTCCACTCATGCTATCACACTCCCTCTCTCACAATAAATAAATAAATATTAGAAAAAATACAAATACAAATTAAATTTAGTTTCATCTCTCCGAGAGGGTCACCCTTGCACTTGTAAATCGCAGAAGACTTGGAGGTCATTACAAAGAGAAAATGTGCTGCCACCGAATGACCGCTTAACAGATGCCCTGTGTTCACAACGCATGAATTCATTTGACAGATGTCCTTGAAAAAGCACTCAGCTCCAGCGGCTCTCATTCTCCATTGATTAAGCAGGCTTCCCAATTCTCGCTTGGTTTGTAAGCAGTGTTTTCCTGAGAGTGCATGCACTGACAGCTTCACATCAACGTACTGCTCATTCGTATTATTGGTACTTAGCGAACATAGACAGAGCGCCTTCCGTGTCCTTTCACAGTGACCAATGCCAAGACCCGCCTTTGAGACCCCAGACTCTTGGTGCTCTGCCCCCAGGAAATCACAGTGAAGAGAAGCAAACCTCACAAAACCGGAGTGTGTCCAGACACCTGCTGATTCACACACGTGACCACAGGGACCCATTCTGGTCCAAGCGTGTACAAGTCACACAAATGCCTCCTCCCATTGTGGGACTTCGCCGTCCTCTGTCTTTGCGGCAACAACTCGCATCACATGTGGTTGCCATGACAAGCAGAAGAAGCATTATTAACAAAGGTAAGAGCTGAGACCTTCACATCTAATTCGACCTTGGTAGTGTGTGTGTGTTTTTTTTCTCTTCAGTTCTTAGTATTTTATGACCTACTTCATTTGCCCATGAACTCCAAATGGTTTCCAGATGGATCTAGACTTTATCAGATATCTGAGCAACAAAGGTACTCCTCGTTTGCCCTCGTATCCCGCAGCAATGGATAAGACAAGTACCGACCCCATAGAATTGTAGAAATCTATACTTTCGTAGCCAGTTATGAAAATGGGATGCGAAATTATTCTGCGACAAAGGAACAACAGATTTAAGCACGCCCAGCTTTAGAAAAGGTTGTAAACGTGTTTACAAGTGGGAAAACAAGAAAATCAGAAATGTTAATCAATAAAGATTTGACTCCAGATTTAAGTAAGGAATTCCAAGTAGTTCTTCTCGATTCCAGTTAACGGCACTCGGCAAATGTGAATATGTCAAGCTACTTTAATAGAACAAAATAGCAGCTGTGCAGTGGGGCTGGTACGGTCACATCCACCTTCTAGGTAAAACAACTGTGGTGCGCGGTAAGCAGATTACTTGCTCAGGACCGTTCCAGGTGACGAACAATAGACACAGCTCTCTAGGCCCCGAGTCTGGCACACGTCACAGCACTTCCTGCTCCCTCGGCAATATTTGTCCTCATAGATTAATAATTTCCATTTGGTGCGAGGTGGTCTTTTGCCAGTTTGCATGGCACGAGCAAGATTTGTTGTTGCAGAACCATCCCCAGGGATGTCTCTGCCATGCAGAGCTGTGATTTTTACACTCCTTATCCAAGCTTCTCCAAGTGCAGCCAGAAGGGACCCTTAGCCTTGCACGTTTTCACTCCAAGTATCCTTGCGGCACATTGGAAGCACCTGCTAGGATCTAAAAATAGTGACTCCTTGGCCCTGACCTCTGAGATTCAGATTTAATCGGTACGGAGTCTAGGTTGGGAAGCAGGCTTTTTAAAAGTTCCCCCAGACAGTTCTGAGGTGTCTGGTCGGCTCAGTCGGTTAAGCGCCCTTCTCTTGATTTCGGCTCAGGTCATGATCTCACGGTTTGTGAGTTCCAGTCCCACGTCGGGCTCTGCGCTGACAGCATGGAGCCTACTTGGGATTCTCTCTCCCCCCGTCTCTGCTGCTCCCCTGCTAGTTCTCTCTCTCTCTCTCAAAATAAATAAATATTTTAAAAATGTTTAAATAAAAGCTCCCCAGACAATTCTAATATGAAGTAAAGTTATAGAAGCAGAGCTCCAAAAGTTTCAAGGTAGGCTAGGTTCTATAATAGCTTTCTTTAACCTAGCAACGCACTGGAATTTCCTGGATATCCTGGTAAGGTACACATTCCCAGGCCCCCCGTGTGGACACCGACTCAGTGAGCTGGGGATGGAAACCCGCCGACTCTGCTGTAGTTATGTGACGGTTGGTATTTGGGAAACTGGTGATCTTTGGCTCCTAAAATGTGGACAGATTAGGGAAATGGATTATCTCAGACTCTTATCACTAGCTGACCCTCTTGACCACCAGGACTTCCAAGCAGGCTTATTTCCGAAACTCAGTACCAACTGCACACAATTTCCTCATCGTGATTTGGCAGATCTCTCAGAGCAGGGACATATCATGCGCCCACCAACCTATGTGAAGAGAAACACCCTGTGTCAGCAGCCATCGGTCCGTGACGCCTAGGTCATCCAACCCCGGAGAGCCATGTAAAGTCCACATCACCGCTCAGAAATTGCTTTTTCTCCAAAATGCTTGCTAATTTCCTTTTGCCCTCAACTGCTTCTTTATTCTAATTATTTTGACAGGAGGAAGTGGTGACATTAAATTGAGGCAAAAATTGTGGCCAAGCTCATTATCCTCAAACAAAGACTTCCGGAATAAGAATCAGTGTCTGGACTGCTAATAAAATGTCAATTGAACCTTGTCAAGATTTGGACAACTAGAAAAGTCTATCAACACTTCCACTTTCTTTGCCTCTTTTTTTTTTTTTTTTTTTTTTAATTTTGGAACCACCCATGTACTCCCCTTTTCATTCAGTGCCCGGACCTGGATTAGCTTATCTCCCTCATCAAACCAAAACCCATTCTAAAGAAAAGACCTAAAACGTGATCTGCGACATGAGGTCTTTGTTTTAAAAGGATTTATTTCTTAAACGTTTATTTATGTATTCTGAGACAGAGAGGAGGTGGGGAGGGGCAGAGAGAGAGGGAGAGAGAGAGAGAATCCCAAGCAGGCCCTGCACCGTCCTCTCGGGAGCCCGATGTGGGGCTCGATCTCACGAACTGTGAGATCGTGACCTGGGCCGAGATCAAGAGTCAGATGCTTAACTGACTGAGCCCCCCACGTGCTCCTGTGATATGAGATCTGGAGACTAACTCAAAACGCGAGCTCTCGCAGGGAAGTTCACATTCATCCCTAACTTACAAAAAATATGTGCGAGAAAGTTGATCACAAATTGAATATTTATTATGCACCAGGCATACACTACATGGGAGACTCGAGAGAAAAGAATATGGCACAGGTCTGTTTTCAAGAAGCTTACGATTCTACGGGAGACAATTAAAGCAACACATGCCACAGGGTAAACTTGAATAGGAAAATCTTTTAAGAGCCCTGGTGTCTGGTCAGCCACATCACTGACTTTCTCACCCCTCTGGTAACCATTGAGTCCACACTGCCTCTCTGATCCTGTAGCCCAGATGAAGAAGTTTCTTTCCACCTAGCACGCAGCACTTGATAAGTCAAGATGTGGTTGGCCAAAAGCTCTTTAGGATGCTGGGCCTGTGCTCATTTCAACTTTGTCTCCACTTGGCCAGATCTTTGATTCTATTAGCCCACCCCAAATCTGCTCTAGACTGATTGATCGGACTTGATGTCAGCATCTGCTACACTTGCTCCTTGGTGCTCGACTCCAATTACTCCTTCACAGATTCTGCTGGGAAGATTCCTGTCCTCCCTGCCCTTCCATCCTTCCCGTCTCTTCCCGCAACGTCTGGCTCCACAAGTTACAGCCGTGGTCAGATTCGAACAGCTCCTGTTGGAGGGTTGCCGCTTAAGGGGACTAGATCCATATTCATTACAGAGACTCGTAATACGTGTTCCCTCTTCTCAACTCAACTTGGAATAGAGGATTCCACTGATCGTCCTCAAGGAGGTCATTCCAATCTGGAGAACCCAGGTTCTAAGGCAGATCCGGGGACCAAGAGAAAAACTTATACCAATCAATTCGAATGATTTCTGCCCAAAACATACCACAGATTTTCCTTAAAAAATCCAGATGCATTGCCACCTTAATGCTTTATTTTTTTGAATTCAGGAAACTCAGTCTGAATTATTATATCCTATAGCTCAGAAATATAATGACAATAGTAGAGTAAATTACACCTAAAGCTAAAATAGTTTCTAGGAGATGAGATATGCTATGGACTGAATTGTGTCCCTCCTAAAATTCACGTAGTGAAGTCCTAACCCTCAATGAGATGGTGTTTGGAAATGGAGACTTTGGGAAATAATTAGGTTCAGAAGAGGTCATGAGAGTAGAGTCCTCATGATGAGATTAGTGTCCTTGTACAAAGAGACACCACCGAGCTTGCTTTCTCCCCTCCCCCACCCCATCTGTGTGTGTGTGTGTGTGTGTGTGTGTGTGTGTGCAAGTCCAGAGGAAGGGCCACGTGAGGACCCAGTGAGAAAGTAGCCACATGCAAGCCAGAAAGAGGACTCTTGTCAAGCATTGAATCAGCTACCCCTTTGACCTTGGTCCTTCCAGCCTCCAGAACTATGAGAAATAAATTTCCACTGTTAAGCCAACCAGCCTCTGCTCTTTTGTTATGGTAGCCTGAGCTAACTAGTACAGAAGGTGAACAAAAGCCACGCTTTCTGTGACAAGTCTGACTCTGTTTTCGCTATTCCCGCTCATTGGAATTAGGTGAAAATGGAACTCTTGGTTGTCCTTTTGCTTCAGAATGTTTCTTATATGGGAACCAACGTACCTGTGCTCAGTCATATTTTACTGTCTTCATTCATCACCTGTCTTCAATGAAAAAGAAATTTCAGCAAGTGGATGGTGATATGGATCAAATTATTCTCTAGAGCTCTGGAGAGTGTTTCATGCTCCCTAGATGGTATATAAATGCCTGAGCATTTGTATACAAATTGAGCAAACATGCAAATCAGGAATCTGAGACTAAAAAGACACAGAAACGATCTTGGAAATTGCATTTAAGAAAAAAAAAATCACAGTATCAAGTTGATAGACACAAAAGAATTTGATGAAAGCAGCTGTTAAATTGTTAATTTAACATAAAGACGGAGCTGATGATTCAAAAATGATCAACTAGGTTGCGGATATTCTGCGCTCTGAATAGCATCCGCTAGGCAGCATTCAGCCCCATCCACTGCTCTAATTTGGGGTTGCACTGCTATCTGCATTAGCAGAACTGTTAATAAATCACACAAGCGAGAAATGAGGAATTGAAAACCTCCAGGTGTTTGATAATGCCTCAAATATCCTCACCACATGTTCTAGAGGAGTCATGTGAGTTCATAGACATGACTTGGTGATTACTCACTATAGTGCTCTGGCTACAGCCTAGTTCTCTTCTATAGAATAAATTAAAATACAAGTGAGGATCATTATGATGGCTTCTTTGGTTCAACACTCAGGTCCTTCTTAAATCCTTTGCGTACACTACCTATCTGGGCCCACTGGTCAACCCCTATTCCTTGCTTGACATTTTTTTTCAATAGCAAATACACACACGCACACACACACACACACACACACTCACTCGCTCCTCACTGAGAAGGAGATTTTGACTGTGAGGAAAATGGTAAAGAATCTGGTAATGAAAGATGTGCTTGATGGAGAAGCTATTATTCAAAGGACCAGACTTGGTGTTATACTTGAGAAAGTAAGAGCTAAAGTCTGTGATTAGAATATAAACACAAGCCTTGGCACATAGTAGTAACTGATTATTGAGAATCAAAGGTCAAAAGGTTCCTCAGAACCGGTCTTACAATGGTTCTCTATGAGATCTGAAAGACAGGGAACATGGGGACGTTTAAGCCTTGAAATCTTAAGAGTTAAAGTCTTAGATCTTAAATCTTAAGTTTCCAGTCCTGAAATCTTGAGGTGCTTGACATGGTGCCTGATGAGTCTTAACACCCTAGGAACGAAACATGGAAAGGGCAGAGGTGAGCTGCCCATCACACATATGTGGTTTGACCATTAGGGTGACGCCCTTATTCTTATCCAACACCGTGTTAATGGTAAATCCTCCTTTTCTTTCTCCAATCAATTCATAAATGGAGAGAATCCAACCCTCTTCTATATTTCAGCGTGGGCTTTACTTAATACTTTACAAACAACCAGGGAATGGGAGTATCCCTGATACGTCTCAAAAATGGGAAGATACATAAATCAACACTCTTGACACACGGGTCTGCACACAGTGTTTTCCACCCAGGAAGGGGACATCTTGTGGCTTTAACACAGAGTTCTTCATGCCTTGGAACAGAGAGGGCAACTGCCAAATGCCTAGTTTTGAGAAAAGACTTGGGGTCCTGCTTGTCCACAGCCGTGCCTACCAAGATGGGGGTCTCGGCTTAGATCTTCTCTCTTACAAATGCTAAGAGTGACAACAGATTCAAGAAGCAGTGAGAGTGCCATCAGAGGACCCTCTAAATCAACTGGAGCCCCTCCTTCACCCCACCGACACGGTTTTGGTGCAGAAGACATGCAGCCACCTCTGTCAGCATTTCCAAATGTATGCGTTTTCCTGGGGGCATAATGTTTATGGAACAATGAGTGAAAGGCAAACATATTTTGATTCTAAAACTAGCTCATGAGGCAGAGAGAGATGGCTGTGCAGACATTGTCAGGGGCCCAGGATTCTGAGCCAAGCTGTTAGTCTCATCTCCCAAAACCTCAATACCCTCATTTTCTCTTCTTAGAATGAGAACAGTACGAGGTTTTGCATTACAAAGTGGTTGTCAGGATTAGATAATACATGTAAGGTATCTATTGCAAAAAAAAAGTACACCCCAAATGTCATTGATGCTCTCTCTCTCTCTCTCTGTCTCTCTCTCTCTCTCTCTCTCTGTCTCTCTCTCTCTCTGTCATTAATATACCTTTCTCTATCTATCATCTATTTAATCTATATTACAAACAGATGCAAAACTCCATATTTAGGTGCCCCCTCCCCCAACATTACAAGAATAATACCATGATGACCAAGCTAAGGAAAGCTAGGATTTCCATTAAAAGGAAAATCATTTTGGTTTGACATAGTGCTGCGATTTTGAAAGTAGGCAGATATGTGTGAATAATATTACCAGCGTTAGTAGAAAAGTTGTATGAGAACAATAGCAATGATAGCTCTATTTATTCTGGCTAAACACATCACCCCAGAGAACTGCGTCCAATTCTGGTTTCTACTTATTGAGACATATTTAACAGATACCTACGGAACATGTTCAAAGAAGAGCCATGAGGACAGTTAAATTTAAAAGCAAGATGTGAAGACACTGGTGGAGAGAATCAGGGTATAGGAGAATATTAGGAGACACAAAATAATTACCGCAAATATTTCTTAAACTGAGTGGGAGAATGGGTAGACAGGCTACGCATGGTTTTATGTAGTCAGTGACGTGGTGGAAAATGAAAGAAGCAGAAAGGATCTCAAAATAGGGAGTCTATTCTCAGTATTTGAAGATATCCAAGGTAACACAGGATGCCTTGCAAGGTATGAAGCCGGCTCGTTGGCATTCCGGGCAATAGGAATTTGTTGGATGCCTATTCTTCTCAAAGGGACACTATGGTTACTGTAAGAATTCCGAGAAACTGATATTATTTCTGTCCTGAGGAAGTTTACAGTCCTGCACCCAAAATGGGTGCTGCGTGATTCTATGACGTGGTGGGAGATGCCAAGTGATGGAAGCAAAGTAGAAAGACAGTGCCCAAGTCGTGGAGAGGAAAAATGCTTCTTCTGGTTATTAGCTACAGAATGGTACCTTTTCTCTCCCTGGTCTCCAAAAAAAAAAAAAAGTATCTGAATTTCAGGTGATAAGAAAAAGAAAATGTTTTATTTGAGATACGAAGAGACAAATGCTGAGGTCAGATATAAGAATGAGACTCAACAGGGCACCTGGGCGGCTCAGTTGGTTGAATGTCCAACTTCGGCTCAGGTCATGATCTCACGGGTTGTCAGTTCGAGCCCCGTGTCGGGCTCTGTGCTGTCAGCTTTGAGCCTGGAGCTGCTTCGGATTCTGTGTCTCCCTCTCTCTCTGCCCTTCCCCCACTCGCCCTCTGTCTCACTCTGTCTCTCACAAACAAATAAATGTAAAAACAAATTTTTTTAAGACTAAGACTCAACAATTAATAAGAATAGAAGATAAGTATCTTCCAGTCTACGTTGTTCACTCTGCATTTTCAAAGAATGCCTTTTAAAGGATGTAATTAGAGGTAATGAGGTGCAAAATTTCATGTACAAAAATGATCTTGTTAAGGGCGGTTTAGGCAAATAGCATCACTAAAAAATGAATTTTTAACTCTCTGTTAGCTCATACCAACAGCATGTACCGTTGACTTTTTTTTTTAAATCCAACTCGGGGGGAGTTTTAAGAAAATCAGGACTTTAAGTTGATCTGCTATACAAATCTCTCTTTAATCACAATTATTTGCTTTTCCTTTTCCTTTTTCTTTCTTTCTTTTTTTTTTTTTTCCAGTTAGGAAGTGGCCAAATCTTACCACAATCTGGAATAATGACAATCTGGAATAACGCAATGCCTATCGTTCAGCATGCGTTGACCATCTACTTTCCTGCCCACATTTATCAAGTTCAAAAGCTTGGGCGAAGTAAGTGTTCATCACAGAGGTGATTCGTTCTCCCTAACTGCCGTTATGGAGGAAGTCAGCCTGGGTAAACCTCTGGAGATGAGTTCCAGCAGCCTAACTCTCCATATCAGAGGGCGGAATAAGAAGTGGGCCGACTCGCACGCAGGGACGGTCCCAGGACTCTCGGTTTTCAAGACACGTGTCTGAACTCTCATCTTGTAGCTTCTGCCCATGCAGAGCTAAATACTGCAGCACTTGAAGTCGATTTAGGATGCGTCTACTTTAAAGCATTACAGGGAAGCAGGCAAGGTAAGTAACACGATATTATAAAGGGAGGAATGTGGAAAATGTTTTCAAAATATCTTTAAAATTCTCACATTAAGGGGGCCCCCGGGTGGTTCAGTCAGTTGAGCGTCTGACTTCAGCTCAGGTCATGATTTCATGGTTCGTGGGGTCGAGCCCCGCATTAGGGTCTGTGCCGACAGCTCAGAGTCTGGAGCCTGCTTCGGATTCTGTGTCTCCCTCGCTCTCTCTGCCCCTCCCCTGCTCATGCTCTGTCTCTCTCAAAAGTAAGTCAACATTTTTAAAAATTAAAAAAACGATAAAAGTCTCATATTAAGTTTGGTCTCCATTGCAACAAATCTAACGAAACCCAAGATGGTCCTTATTTCAACATCCTTTTCAAGAAACGTTTCATTGAATGTTCAATAAACATTGTGCCAGGATTTACCGGGTGCTGGGAAAACTCTTACAAATGCTTTTAGGCTGTGGGAGAAACAGACAGGGAAACCAGTGGTCCCTCGGCAGCACGGTGTGTCATGTGCCAGAGAGCACACACAGTGACGTGGCCACAGAGGGACTTCGAAGTCCCAGCCTGCGTGCGTGGCCAAGCCTCCTGAAAGAAGTTTATACTTATACTAGTTTTCGGAGGAAAAAAGTTAGCAAACCTTAAAAAGATTTTTCTCTTAAAAAGGCAGGGGTAGAGGCAAGACAGCTCTTGTAACTATTATTCCATCACAGACAATAACCACTTCTGACTCAGTGTTCCCTTGCCAGCGTCACTATTTACTCAGGTCAGTCAGGACTCGTCCGGTGTCAGACCGCATGGCCATGTGGGGACAGAGCCCCTGTTCCGCAGGTGCAGGCTGCTTTTTATGTTACGATTTTGTTCATGGGACGACACATAAAATAACCAAGATGGAAGACAATTATTTTATATTTAGAATTATTTTATGTTTAGAACATATTTTATGTTTTAAATTATTTTAGATTTCGAATGATTTTGTATTCAGGACTTTTTTTTATGGTTAGAACGGTTTTACATTTAGGCTCATTTTACGTTTAGTAGGGTTTTGTTTAGAATCATTTTCTGTTTAGAATTTATGTGTAGGGGCGCCTGGGTGGCTCAGTGGGTTGAGCGTCTGACTCTTGATTTCGGCTCAGGTTCACGATCCCAGCGTTGTGGGATCGAGCCCCGTGTTGGGCTCGGTGTTGAGCATGGAGGCTGCTTGAGATTCTCTCTCCCCTTCTCTCTCTGCCCCTTCCCTGCTCTCTCCCTGTCTCTCTCTCCTTGTCTCTCTTCCCCCCACCCCAGAAAAGACTCACTTTCTGTTTAGAATTGCTTTATAACTAGACTACATCTTCATGGTCAGAGCACAGTGTGTGCGGAACAACAGAGAGAGGAGACTAGAAAGGCAGTGAGGCGTGAGGTTGTGAAGCTTTGAGGGCTAAAGATTTGGACTCGATTCTAAAAGCCACGAGGAGCTACCGAGAGGACCTATAGAGATGAATAGCATTGCGTCGCAAGTAAAAACAACTTCCAGCTAAGACCAAACTGTGGAGGCAGGAAACAAGACCAGCGCTTGCCAGGAGTTGAGGGATTGAGGGAGGAGGTGAGCAGGCAGAGGCCAGAGGAGTTTTGGGGCAGTGAAAAGACCCCGTGTGACACCAGGAGGGTAGACACACGTCATCACCCGTTCCTCCAAACGTCCAGAATGGACAGCACCAAGAGCGGGCCACAAAGTAAACCACAGACTCTGGGTGATTATTGCGGGTCGGTGTAGATTCCTCAGTCGTAACAAGCATGGTTCTCTGGAGGGAGATGTTGGCGATGGGGAGCCCTGTGCGTGTGTGGGGGCAGAGGGTATACATCTTCCTCTCAATTTCACTTTGTACACAGATGGGCTCTAAAAATGTCCTTAAAAACCAACACTAAATAACTTCAAGCTTATTAGATTGTGTGCTCATAGTTTTTGGTTCAGAAAGTATGAACCGTATAGCTGCTCTTATTAATTATATGTACCCCGCAGCCTCCTGCAGACGCCCTGTCCCCTGCTGTCCCCTGGCAGGCGGGTGCCCTTAAAAAGCAGCACGGTCTATCAGCGGTGCGTCATCAGGATCCACACAGATTGGCCCCTTTTCCCTCCATGAAATCCTTCCCTTCCACCGGGGTCAACCGATCATATCCTTCACGGGGTCACCTGGAATGTGGTGTTTTATTACCTTTGTTAGCCGCAGCTAATGAGAGGCGCTCATCGCTCGAAACCTAGAGAGCAAAAGTGTAGTTGTCTCTGCTCTGTAAGCACGGCGTTGGAGGCTCAGGCACGGGGGAGAAGAGATGGTCATGTTAGGTAGGAACTAAAGTAGAAAAGAGGCATCAACAATGTCGTTTCAATCATAGGGAAGTCACAGTCTATAATTTTCCCCGCTTTTACTTTCAGTGCAACATGAGAACAGGAGGAGGGAACATCCGAGCTGCCCAGAGACACCTGCCATGGGTGTCAGCTTTTTACAGATCAGAGCAATAATGACACATCCAAGGCTTAGGGTAAAATATGTCCATCTTGGAAAGGAAAGAAGTTGAGAACCAACCCTCTGGCTGTGCTCAGCAGGCAGTTCTATGGCTTTCGGGTAGACAGGAAATGATCACGATGTCAGATCCCAGAGAACGATACTCGTGTCACCTGTGGATCCAAAGAGGTAGAAGCCACACATCCGGTACGGAGGGCTTGGAACCCACCAATATTTGACCTGAGCACAGACTGACAGTGAGGACCTCTGTCTGTCTTGTCCTGCCCTTCTCTCTTTTCAAGTTCAGTAGAGAGTAACAAAGACTGTGACCTTGAGTCGCAGACCGTGGTTCAAAGAAAGATGTGCTATACTCAGGGTTATATGGGATTGTGCAAATTATTTACCCTCTCTGAGGCTCAATCCCCTGATCTGAGAGACAGAGACAATAACACTTCCTTCAAAGGGTTGGTGTAAAACAAAATAATGAACGTAAGGAACTTAGCACAGAATCTAGAACCTTGCGGGCGCTCAATAAACTTTACGTTTCTATCCATTTCTCTATCCCTTCCTCTGTTGCTATAATTGGAAACAGACAAAGTGCAGGCTTTAACCTTAGAATCAATGATTTTTTACGGGGATTTTGGTCATTGGTTTGTTCTCAAAGACATAGAGAAAACGACAACAAAACAATTAGTTCTACTGTTTCGTTTCCTAGAACAAATATGTAGAAATCAAAACCAATGCATGGCTTTCTCCTCATGAGTAAACGAGTGGGAAGTTTCCAGTTAGTTCTCATATCTGGGGAATAAGAAGTACGTCCACAAGACCTCAGAGTAGCCCGGGCAACAATGGGGTCTTTTTCTGATTTGCTTCTGACCCAATACAAGCAGTCATTGACCTTCAAAGCACTGCAACCCCATGAAGAAATGACTAAATTTGGGTGGTTTCACAGAAAAATTAGGCAAAATTGTGGATCCAAATTATATTGTGGATATATTGTATCATTTTCAGGAAAGCTACATTTTTTTTTAAATTTGAGGCATTGCCTAAAATGTACTATTATAGTTTCAATTAATCAATTTATATTACTTGGTATATATCACATATTAACCTAAACTTTGGGCCCCTTTGCCTGGTGCCAACTCTTTGTAGAAATTGTGTAGATTTGGCATGTTTTTAATGTTACAAACTCTCTAAACTCTATAAGGGCCTCTTTTTTTACAAGGGTGAATGTACATAAATACATGCATCACTTATATTCACGGTTGACTTTGGGGGGGTGGTCGCATGCATTACCTTTACCCTTTACTCCCTGGATATCTTTTTTAAAAGTTTATTTATTTATTTTGGGGGGGGAGGGGCAGAAAGAAAGGGAGAGCGAGAATCCCAAGAAGGCTCCCCATTATCAGCGCGGAGCCCGACTCGGGGCTCAATCTCACAAACTGTGAAATCATGACCTGAGCTGAAATCAAGATTTGGATGCTTAACAACTTAGCCACCCAGGTGCCCGTCCCTGGATATCTCAAGGAGGAAAGTGTAACCTATTTTTGTAATGCACACAGTGCTTTACTTACCGTTAAAAACGATGTTTAAGCTAAGTACCTATTTTGTAATATCGTTTGCTCAATTTAAAAATGCACTAACATACAAACCCAAATATCAGTAGAACCCAACAGTGTTACAAAGCTTGTGAAGCACACGAAGACTGCAGACATTATATACGTGCCCAGATCTTCTAGATACATATGCTGTGAACACCTGTCAACACCCTAAGTGTCACGGCCCACTTGAACCCACTTCTTTTATTGATTTTACTTGCAAATATCAGGTCTGTTTCAGGGTGGACTTTGGGTAGGGCTAGACGTCTTTTCTGTTACAGTCTCTGGTTTTCTTCACACACAAATCTCCAGAAACACAAAAATGCTAGTGCTGAACTCTGAATTTGAAGTGCTTCAGGTAGTAGGTTTAGTTAAAGATCTATTTAAGAGCTAACCCAAGTAAAGGTTATTAAGCCTTGTTTGAATCTTGCTCCAAATTTCTCTGCATAATAGTCCTCTATCAAATCTATTTATAGATACATATAAATTTGAGTCCAGGCATACTGGGTCTAGATGTGCTCTTGACCACCCATCAGAATTATCAAGGGGACTCCAATATACAGTCGACTTTGAGGGCCACTGATTTAGAAAAAGGAAGACAGAAATCAACTGGGAAACCCCTCGGTAGCTGCCATTCGTTCAGTCAGGTGAGTCCCAAAGGTGAAGACTGAGATATTTCTTTCAAAGAACACTCACTGCTTTTTTTGTTTTTGGATGGCTGGTTTTCAGTTTTCCGAAGGATTCCATTTGAAACCTAGCTATCAGATATATTTGGTTGTGAAGCTGAATCCACATTTTTTCAAAGGAACTATCATGAAAGTATACTGATAGTAGTAGGCCTAAAACTAGAAAGTAGCAAATGAAGGATGTGCCCTTGAACTGACTTTCCTTAATAGACCTTAATAGACCTTGAACTTGGACACTTAATAGACCTTCGAACTTGGGAAAGGTTCGAAGATTGGTGGAAATGCAGCCTCACTGACCGCGAATAAGATAAAACTGCATAGGAGAGAATAAACAAATTACAATATAAAATAAATTAATTAAAATCAAATCAAATCCCTGGGGCTGTCTCCAGCGGAGAGATGCCAGGATGGAGAAGTTCCCGTGCCGGCCACAAGGTGGCAGGTGGACTTTGCCGGCAGCCCTCCCACAGGTCCCTGGGGAACATCCAGGCTGAAGAAGCCAAAAGTGCGCTGAAAATTCAAGGGAGTCCTTAGCAAGTCCCAGAGAGTTGATAACCCAAGAGGGAAACAGACATCCTACCACTCTGCAAAGCAGGGATGAGAATTAGAAGACCAGGTCCGAGCAGGCTACACTGGGGGTTGCATGCGTTGGAAAAGACAATTTCAGGGGAGCCCATAGGGCTGATGTAGCCAAGAAATGGGTTCCATCTCAGAGTCATGGTGCATTTATAAACACAAATCACAAACAGATGAGTTCTAACTTTACATACAACATAATAATAATAATATTAAGTGGATCTAAGCTTTTTAAGTCTTTAAAGTTTAAAGGAAAGAAGAGATTGAATCTCCATTGGACACCATGTTTTTCCCAAGTATTACATAATAATCAGCATATAACAGACGTTCTATTAGTATTTGTGCTTGAATGAAAATAGTACCTGAAATACTACCATGGGATAAATGATGATGAAGCTATGATTTGAGTTGCCTTGGGCCAGCCTGGGATATAATTAAAAAACAAAACAAACAACAACAACAACATCAACAACAACAACAAAACACGTAAATCTTGAATCAAGGTAGATTTGGATTCAAAGCCCTCCTTTGCCACTTATCTAGACCTTGGGCAAGAGACCTGGTGACCCTAAGATTGTTTATTTAGCTTTACGGTGTGGGCTAGTATGTGTAATAATGGTGTACCTCAGAGTTGTGTAAAGAAAACAAGAAGTAAAATACATAACACGTAGTAAGTGCTCAAAAAAACCATGAGATACCTCCTCTCCACAGTTTCTAAGAAAAGCATTCTATCATGCTAAACAACCATCTTTGACTTTGGGGCCAGAGATGTTCACGATTGTTCTGTGACCTGAAAATAAATTCCCAGATTATGGGAATCACTGAACATATGCTATGGTCATCTGGCAATTTCTCATTATACCACATTTACAAGTGAGCGCCCCTTTTCAGTACCTGAAAGAAGCCCCGAAAGTTGGAATCCCGTGTGTTTCCAAGTAAATGTTCTTTGAACACAGTGGGGTGGGGCCATTCTGTGAAAATTCGTGGTGTCCCCAGTAATCTGCAAAGAGTTAACTGAAATCTATGCAGCACGAGGCTCCTGTAATCATCAAGTCAGACTGAGATGATTGGTTCTGTGAAAAGTGTAAATGTTGAGAGGCTTCTATGAATAAAATATACCTTCGATAGTTTCCATCTAATATAATATTACATTCAAGAATTTAGAGGCTCCTGCATAATTTATCATTTTGCAAGTACAAGTGATCACTAATAATATTGCATTGTTATTTATTAACATTTATGCCCACCACAATTGTATTATGTAAATAATATAACAGATTGTCCAACTACATATTTAATACTTTGGGTATTTATTACTAATAACTGAGCATATATGACATGATGCTCAGTGAGGAACGAAGATGAATGAGGACCTCAGCCTCGTGAATGTTTTATGGACGGAACGTGCATTAGGTATTTTGGGAGAGATGTCCCGGCAATATCGACGTCAGATTTTGTTTTTCCAGGAGATAAAAGACAAAGCATGACTCCTGTACGAGTCCTGACCGGTTCCAGAAATGCAAACCAAATATGGGCTTTAGGTCATCGGTGCTATGTTCGTCACCCATTCATTCATTCAATCAATCATTCATCCATTCCAGAAGTTCTTATTCGGTATGGGCGAGTCACTAAGAATATAACAGCAACCGAAATGGGTAGAGTCGCTGGAAAATGCCCAAGAAAATAGCGAAGCAATGACAATAAGGAAAAGGAAGAAAAAGAAAGGGGGAAGTGGGAAGGTCTGTGTAAGTAAGTGGCTGATATTTTTGATAGCCAGAAATAAAATAGTCAAAGGATGGAGGAAGGCATATTTCAGTCTGGGAATGGAGCACAGTCTCTTTATTCTGAGGAAGATCCAGACACACTTATCCAAATACTATGGTCACTACTTACTAGCCTTGTTACGTGGAAACGTATGTAGACTCTTGAACTCAGATTCCACATCTATGAAACAGGGATGATGACGGTCATCTTGGAGGACATTGGGGAAAGTTAAAGAAAATAAGATTAACAATTTGTCTAGTAAAATGTCTGGCACACAGTAGGTACCCAGTGGTGGTTGCTTATGCTTTTCCTCCTTCCTAACTTCTCTTCATGCCTTGCACTCCTCGTGCCCAGCCCCCTCCTCTTCTCCAGCTTCTCACACAAATGACACACTCAACACTTTTTCCTGAGTATGGATTATGGAGTTTTCTCCTGTCTATACTTTCATTGGGTTTCAGATCAGCCTTAAAAAAAGGCTTGATAACACACAGAAAGTCTTGGGAGAAAGGAGAGAATCTGCTGATGTGAATAACAGCACCTCATGGAAACCCACCTCCCCGGATGTGAACAAGTCGCCCCTGTGATTTGTGATGATGCCTGGCTGCAGTATTTCATTTCGGAGCGGTGGAGATTCATGCCAAGCCAGAGGGAATTTTCCCATCAGCCTCTGTCTCCTGGCCGTTCATCACCTACATGTCCTCATGGAGCTTCCAAGGGGCTGGCAGGGCCTGAGAGAAGGCACATCTGAGCCTTATGGCCTCCACTCAGTGGCACAGGGTGGCCGTGGGCCAGCTGCCTGCTTCTGACTTCGTGGTCCAAGACTAGGTCCTCTGCTAGGTGCTCAGCTGGCTCGAGCAAAATGATTCTCAGTGATAGAGTCTCAGTGATTTCAGATGATGAGACCCACACCCACTGGAGTCCCAGGAGTAGACGGGACTGCCACCTTTCTCCAGCCCCTCTCCCTGGCTCAGAGTGAAAGCTGGTGGTCCCTCTCCTTGGGCACTCCCCCCTTCCTCCCTAGCACCAGAGGACACCATTAAGCCAAGTGGCCAATGATCCATCAGCACCCAGGCCGAGGAGAAGGAGCCTGGGCTGCTGCCTTGACCACAAGCCAGGCCCTCATGAGCAGCAAAGTCCTTGAAAGAACAGAGTCTCTGAAAATGGAAACAAAAAAATGAGTGACTTGGGTTCTCTAGCCTTGGATTGGATGGAGAAGGACATCTGCTAGCTGGAAATCAAATTCTGTATTAAAGATTGCTCTTTTGGGGATGTTGAATGCACTGATCCA
This sequence comes from Panthera tigris, assembly GCF_018350195.1. Lineage (NCBI taxonomy): Eukaryota > Metazoa > Chordata > Mammalia > Carnivora > Felidae > Panthera > Panthera tigris. Next base: position 135,098,525 of record NC_056662.1, on the reverse strand, counting down.
AGGTGTGTTATTGCAAAGTCAGATGGACTTGGTTTGCTTGGGAGGGAAAACTGAGGGTGCTTTGGGTGACCCAGCACCCCAGTTGGTCTCCACTGCCCCGCCACACTGGACAGGGATTCTGGGCAAGAAAGCCTATGTGTGTCCTCGGGGGCACACATTTGGTACCGCGTCCTCAGTGTTTCAATAGGTTGCACATTGATTTAGGGCTTTTCAAGCCCTTTTAGCTGTACTTTCCCAGTACTTAATATTGTATAAACTTTAAATAATATGGTTGCTTCCCTCCATCACTTTTGTCTTATCCAGACACTGGTGCCATTTCACTGTTCTCTATATCCCCTCCCGGCTCTGCTCTTTCTCATAAGGTTGTCACGATCGCTGTGGCCATGCTGTTCTGTGCTTTCATTCACCATCTCTCATGTAATTAAAGTGGTGAGAACACATCATGGCACCATAAACCAGGTCTGGCAGGGGGGGTGGTGGTCCCTGAGGGAGATGGTGCATTTATTCTAGCAAACTCCATCACTTCACGAGGAGAGTAGGGCAGCCGGTGGCCTCTCCTCCACCGGCCCTTGCCTGCACTTTGGGCTCTTCCGTGGGACCCTCGCTCCCCCACAGGGTTTCTGTGGAGTCCAGCCACCGGCTTATGCCAGCAATTCAAATGCAGCTTCCCTGGGCCATCTCCTCATTTGTTAGCTTGTTTTGTTAGCCTCATTTTTTAGGAGTGGAGAACAACATCTGCTTCCCTTGCTCTCAGCTATTTTCTGGTTGTCTGCTCTCTTCTCTAGCTCCTTGCTACTCCTTTCCCTGACTCCGCTCTTCTTACGCTTCGCCAAAACTCCTGCAAATTCCCACCGACTCCTCAATTATTTGGGATTTCTGAAAAGCCAGGTGAGGTAATGCAGGGACTTGGGTGTGGGAGGCAGGGCTCTGAAATGCTGGCAAGCGAGTGTGGCCCTGCAAGGTGTAGGGCCATTCTGTCCAAGACTATAGGCTCCGGTCATCCCATGGCTTTCAAATTGGAATGCATTAAAATGGAGCAAAATGTAAAATTCCGTTCCCTAGTCACACTGGTCACATATGGCTAGGGGTTACGATTTTGGATAGTGTAGATGCAAAATGTTTCCATCATCCCAGAAAGTCCTATTGCACAGCCTTGGTCTGAAGGAGCTGCCCAGGTAACACCATTCAGGAGCATAAGGACTCAGCTGCTGGGGCACAAAGCTGGCACTGTGACCCCAGTGCTCTGACACCACCTGGCCATGGAGGGACACTGAAGGGACGAGGGGCAGGGGTGGATGCAGAAGGTTGGGGAAATGTTAGAGCAAAAAGAGCAGCTCTTGTGTGTGGGTTTGGCTCCCAAAGCACAGCCTCATGGCGTACGTGTGTGTGTGCAAGGGAAAGGCACACGCGTATGGGAATTTGTTTCAGAATTATGTCTGGCACAGAGTGGGTGATCAAAAAATATACGTTACACAGAGAAACGAATCAAATGAATAGATTAAATGCTTAAAAAGTGTACAGAAATCCTGAGGCCCTGCGGAATGTGTTAAAATCAGTCCTCAGGGCCTTTAAGATCCAGGCAGCTTAAATGCCTGGGTGCCGAGCAGTCAGGGTTGAAGGAGGCTAGAAGGCTAGAGCGGGCTGCCTGGCTGTCAGGGACACCTCAGGGACTGGGGACCCCTTCTTGACTTTGACCTGTTTTGACTACTTGACTCTTCCTTCCTTCCTTCCTTCCTTCCTTCCTTCCTTCCTTCCTTCCTTCCTCCCTTCTTCCCTTCCTCCATTCATTTCATAAATAGCTACACACTGAACTTCCATTTATACAGATAAAGTGCAAGGCACAGGATTTCCAGTTCGTCTGGGGTCACTTGGTTTCTGTTTCCTGTTCGCACCTCTCTGTCTGAACATCGATGGCCCGTCCCCACCAGATCTGGTTTGTTCTCCAGCTCCTACAGCAGAGTCCTAGTTAGGATTCCCTAGAAAGTAGAGTCTGGGGGAGCCATAGCACAGTCTTACAGAGCAAGGGCGAGGGAAGAGAAGTGTGCAGCTGAGGAAGAGAAGTTAGAATGAAGGCACATTATTACCCAGAAGCCACTGCAAGCTGTTGCTGGACACCCAAGGCTATGAAGCAGTATGAGCTGCTTCCCAGGACTACCCACATGAGGACAGAAAGAAGGAAGAGTTTATCCATGTGGTGTCTCCATCCCTCCCTCTTCTTGGTTGTGCATCTCTAAGTGCCATGCTGGGATCCTTTGGCGTGCCTTGACGTACCCAGGAAGGAAGCCATGGGCAGGAGGTGGAAGGCACCATGTGTCCAAGAGACAGGACGCTGTTGGGACACATGGGGACCGCATGGTGGACCTAGGGCAGTACCTGGTGCGGGGTCCTCACCTAACAAGACCTCAGGCACCAGCACACCCCATGAGGGCTGCTCCAGTAAATGACACACAACCAAATGTGGGTCTGGACAGCTCATGACTGAAACTGGAAAGTGGCTACTCCCCTACCCTGAACTCCACATCAGCCGGGCTCTCTCCTCCTGTTCTGATGAACCCTTCACTCTTTGTTTCGGTCTTCAGGAGGTTTTCCATCATGCAACTCATGGAGGCAGTGCATAACTCGACGAAGTTGGCAGGACAGTCCCTCACACTGCTGACTGGCTGGCACAGAAGTCAGAGTTGAAGGAGATGTCTGGTAGGAGACCCTCAAAAGGAGGGAGAGACCAGCTGGGCGAACCCTGTTTCCTCGAACTCTGACCGGCCGAACTCTGATGGCAAAGGGCCAGCTGTGTTCCCTGTGGGCCCTTCTCCATTTGCGTTTTCTCCAAATTTACGCTTTTTTATTGTTTAACCTCTAAAGATCACTTGGTTTGCAGTATGTCTAAGCAACCTCAGAAAAGTGTAACCTACCCTTTTTAAAAATAACTTCATTCTTCATGATCCGTCAAATGAGAATTTAAAGAAAGCTAATTCCAAAAAAATAGGAAAGTTCTAGTGCATCATTGAAGAAATGGCTGGGTCAGCGCCCTCCAACGTGACCACAGAGCATTGTCGGTTACACCAGGCTTGTGACTGCTTCGTGGTTCTCCCACAGCATCCCTGGGATGTGCTGTGTCCCACCGAGTCACCTGTCAGGATATCCCAGGCCACTCAGAGGTGGCCCCAACTCCCAATCTGGGCTCAGTGCACCTATCCCCCATTCTAAGGCTGAAGTCTGGGATTCAAAGGTAAAGTCACAACATGGGAAATAATGGCAACCAGAGTCAGAGTCGCCCATGGAGAAAGAAAGCCTTTGGCCTCTTGCCGGAAGAAATGGAGAATTTTTGTAAAATATTAATTGGATCAGAACTTTTGCAGATCACTGAGGCCACTGCTGTTAAGACTTTATGTGAATTGACAAGCCAGACCAATGCAGTAGCAACATGGATTAAATGCTCATGAAATGTAGCAGCGGGTGGGGCAGGGGCCTGGAAGCACCAGCACGCTATTCGTAGAGGCGGGGAATCTGAGCATCATCACAACGAATATTCCAAAAGTTCATTATGGTTCTTCCGAGGATCCTTCCAACATCAGAGTTAAAAATTTTTAGTCTGATGAATGGCGGATATAGATAACAGTGAGTACCCAGGGGGTTGAGTAGATGCTTCTTAGATTTTCTAAAAATAATACTATCAGTTGCCTTCTTTTCTCAAATTAATAAAGTACCATAAATTCATGATTAATTTTCTGGAAAACATAGAAAATTATTTTTAAAATATTTCGAGGACCTATATAATCCCACCACCACCACATAAGTATCCATGTTTTTTCTGTTCTTCTAAGTATGCGTGCATAAAACCAATCTCTATATACAATTGTGTATCTTGTCTTTTTCACTTAGAATTATATCACTAGCGTTTTCCTAGCCAGCTAAACATTGAAAGCTTTGTTTGAATGTCATTTATATTTTAATTATCTTATTTAGCAATGATGTGTCGATTGTCAGGTAGGTGTGTGTGTGTGTGTGTGTGTGTGCGATTTTTCTATGAGCATAAAGTTCTTGGACAATGGGTCTGGTCAAGATACCACTTCTGCTTTGGGAGGAATGTCTGACCCTATAAGAAAGGGCAGCAGGACCCCCATGAGGCTGCCATCAGAGCATTATCTTTCTTCATCTCGTAATGAGCCTGGAAAATCCATCAAAATTCAGAAGCGACATCGAGCACAGTTCTGTCTATTGTCACTGGGCAGGTGCAAGGCATGAACACACCCATGGGGGGCGCATGGTCCTCCCTTGGGGCTCCGTCGCTGGGAGCTGGGACACTCGGTAAGGTACCCTGAGGAGGGGCCTGGGAGGGGTCTCCAGGGCCCAGGTGGAGAGAAGACTTTCCTCCTGGACCCCAGTAGAGAGGGATGGAAGTTCATCTTCCTCCCCTGTGACTAAGATCGACTCTGAAAATACCGATGCAGTCAAAGAACGCTATGGCCCTAACTCTGTGCCCCGGACTGCTCTAAGTTACGTTACAGATACTAACTCATTTAACCCTCACGATAGTCCCCTGGAGTAAGGGTCTTTATGCCTGAATGACAGCTGGAGGAACTGAGACAGAGGCGTTGAGTGTTGGGCTGAGGGTCACATAGCCAGCAAGCGGGACTGACACAGAGGCACGGCCCCCTCCTCTCTCCACACTGGGCCCCGGTCCTGTGCAGGGGAGTGAGGCCGGAAGGCCGATCCGGGGCCTTGGGTGGGGGGGTTGGTTGAGAGGCTGCAGGAGACAGAGGCAATGGTAGAAACAGACAAGGAGAAAGAACACCTTTCAAAATAAGATCTAAAAATACCACCTTTATAATAAGGTTTAAAAATACCCTCGTTTCAATGTGGGCTCGTGCAAGTGTGCCTGTAGGAAGGGGAGGGGGGGCCCGGATGTCTCAGGCTGCGCTCTGGGCACGGCCCTGAGGAAAGAAGCGCTCGGGCCTCCTCCAGTGCTGTCCCTCTGGGTCAGTGACCTGTCTGGCCCCCCACCAGGGGCTCGCTCTCAGTGCTCACACAGCGCCCCTGCTTGCTCTTCTCCACACTGGGCTTCACCCCATCGTGTCCGTGGAGTGGCAGGGGTCTGCCTGGCTCTCCCCGCACATTCCCTTAACCGTGGGGGCCCAGGCTGGCAGGGCTCTGGCCTCGGCTAAACCACAGGCTGGCAGAGTGACTCAGCGTGACTCCAGGGACCGGGCCTCCCCTCCTCCTCTGCAGCCGCCAGGGACGAGAAGGACCCAGGAAAAGGACACAACAAAAGCAAAGATGCAGCTGCCCTCCAACCCACCCCCGCCCACTCTTGTCTAGGGCTCCGCGAAAGAACTAGGGGCTCAGAGATGCCCACATTTCCCGACCGTGGAGCCCAGCGGCCGCCAAGGGATCGTTGCTCTCTTCGCCTGTCGGTGTCACGGCCTTGCGTTATGTGTGCTCTTTTGAAATCCGGCAAAAAATATTGTCACGGGCTACTCCCAGGACACAGATCATTCTCAGTGACAGCTAATGGAGAGGCACTTTCTTTTACAGGATTTTCTGCATGGAGGCATAAAACCATCACGCCCCGTCCGAATCCGATGCCCCACCTGGATCTCTGCCAGAGCGTGACAGCCGCCGTCTGCTTTTGGAGCTCTTCTTTTTATATATTACTAATTACATCATCAGCACATCTCCAAATTAACAGTGCCTGGAAGCATCTAGAGATTTGCGATCAGCTTCCATTTAGCTTTCAAGAGCAGAAATGCCGAACCACCGCAGCCAGACTTTAGTCTCCCGAAGCTCATCTCGCAAAAAGAACGCAGGAAGGCAGTGGCAACTTTTTCCATTAGCAACATTTATGCCGCCAAACCCGATTTCGAGAGAAAATAACGGTACCGGGAAAATCAGCGAACTAATCCAAGTAGACTTTACTTTTACTGGATTATAGAAGGATATATACGACATGGCCCCCCGAAATCTGTTCTGATGGTGATGCAGCCGTGACGGTGGGATGACGCGGGGGGGCGGGGGGTGGTTCGGTTTCGTGCTCCGGCCGTCAGAAGCCACCTGGGTCATCACGAAAGTGTGTCCCCAGCACTTTGGGGCAAGAGCACAGGGGAGGAACCAAAGATGGACCCTTGAACCTGGGCGTGTCCAGAACAGAGAAGGCGGCGTAGGGAGGAATAGGACTAATGCGATGGCTGGGGACATCTGGGTCAGAGTCACCCTCAGACTGTCTCCCCATCTCGTCCCCACTGCTCTTTAAGGGGCTTTATGATACGTGTGTGGGAGACATTCTGCAAGTTGTTACGTCCCTCATCTGTTCAGCAAACATGCCCGCCGAATTCACGGCATTGACATTGAATATCCCGGTCAGTCTCCACGAATTTCCTGGAGGTGTATACTGTGTAGATGCGTGTCGTTCTGCTGAGGCCCAGGGAAGAGTCTTGTCTGTAAGTTCCGTGTGTGGGGCCAGGTCACTCAGAAACTTGCAGAAGCCTTGTTCACCCCAGGCCTTTGTGCTTTGGGTGCTCAGACCCCTTAGCGGCACCTGTTACGTCCGTGTCGGTGAGTCTGCACGTTCCCGAACATTCAGGAGGTTCCCTGTGAATACGAGTGTTCCCACGGTCTACTCCAGACTGAGACCGAATGAGCTGGAGCTGTGCTCCGGGTGTCCTTCCCATTAGAAATCAAGTCTAGGCATCCGATTCCAAAGTCCATCCCAAAGCTCATACAAGGGCAGCTGGGCTGCGTGTCTTTATGAACTGCAAACATACACATTGCACTTCACTTGTCCTCCAGGAACTCACAGTCGAGTAGAGATACGACAAGTAAATTTCCGTAACACGGAGTGAAGAGTGAGAGAGGCCCTCAGGAAGACACTGTCATGGGCACTGTGGCTGCACCCTCCCTCCAGGTGCCCCGGACTGGGCGGCTGTGAGTGGGGCCGCCTTGCGGCTCGAGGCCACCTCCTCTGAAGAGAGTCCCTCAGCGACATGAATGACTCACTGTCTTTCCCCGGAAGTGACGCAGAACCCACAGTCGATAACTGAGTTACCTTGAGCATCCGAAGGCTGATCTCCTCGCCTCAAGGCTGGGCCAACCAGCCTTGATGTAGTTAATGTTCTAGAAAGTTCCAGGTGACCAGGCCAGAGCCAGAGTCTTGCTGAAACCACCCCTGTCCTTAGCTCCTCCCCTGCTGGATCCCACCTCCCCACGCCCTCCTTGTCCAGCGCTCATTCCTTGAGTGAATCACGCTCACCTGAATTTCCATCTCAGGCTCGAGCATCTGAGCTACGTGACCAAAGACAGGTACAGACAAAACAAAGGGAACTCTTGGAAAATATGTCTGCCAGTGAGATGAATCAGGGACGGTAGTTATCCCGGAAGAGGTGGTGTCTTTCTAAGGTCAGAAAGGTCTGACGATGCTGAATCGTATGGAGAATGAGTGGGGAGGTCTACCCCACGTTTGTCAACGGGGAGAAATACACTTAAATCCCTGTAGAAAATGATGACCGTACGTCCTTTAGTTCTAGCAGAGCTTGGGTCTACATAATTCGGTGACAGCAGTGTTGAGTTCCAAAGAACACATTCTAGGAACCAAAAGCAGTGTTACAATAATCTGCCTTTTACTTCCTTTCCACGAACACCATGAAAAACAGGCGCCCACCTGCAGGCAGCCTGCATATCTCTCTCCCTTCCCCCTCCCCGGCTTACCTCATCACCGCTTCCCTACCTTTCTGCACCCAAATGCCCCACACCCTTTCCACTGCTCCAGCCCTCGGCCTCCCGTCCTTCTTCCCCCCTCCCCGTTTCCTGGCCCCGCTGCAGCTGACCAAAGGGACCGCGTCTGGCAAAACAGATGCGGCCATCAAGAGCGCGGGGGAGAAACAGACCCAGGCGGTCAAGGTAACGTGCTCCCGACTGGGCAGAGCCAGGGAAAAGGCTGAGCCACCAGATAGGACTCGTGTTTGCTTCACTGTCATTACCGAACGGCTGCAAGATGCCAGGCACACGGCTGGGTAATGTATACCTGTTACATCTACGCTTCATTACCTCCATTCCGCAGACAAGTAAACAGAGGCTCATAAGGGTTGACTTTTCTAGGCCTTTCCGACTCACACCGCTCTTCCCTCTATATCCTTCTACTACTCAATGTTTCCTTTTGTGCCTCAAGCATCCCCAAAGAAGACAATACCAATTGCACTTGGCTCAATATTGCTGGAGTTTTGGGCTGGATTTTCACTTCAATTAGAAATGTGTATATATATATATATGTGTGTGTGTGTGTGTGTGTGTGTGTATACATATACACATACATGTATATACATGTATGTGTATATATACATATATACACATGTATGTGTATATATACACATATATAAACATATTCAATTAATCTGAATAATTTCCATGTTTTAATATCTCCAAGATTTTCATCATCACCATTAAGATGCTTTTAATAGAGTACCTGGGTACACATGGCAATTTAGTGAACCACAAAGTATTTTAACCCTTTTCCTGTGGAATTTAGAAATAACCTAACAATGCTCATTACAGTTAACTACATAATTTGGTTTTATCCCACAACATCCAAAAGAAAAAAAAGAAAGAAAGAAAAAATGATCATTAGCTGTGAGGTTTTAGTAGACCCAACGTACAGAAAGCAATTGCCTTTGTGTGAAATCAGGAAAGCAGGTATCATGTTTGATATTTTAAATCATCTGTGCTTATTATTCTAGTTTGGTTGATTTTCCTTATTGCTCCTATTTATGGATGCCTACCTTGTCCCTTTTACTGCATATTTCTACAAAATAAATATATATTTCATAATTTTCACAGCTCTTATCATAGAAATGAAACAAGGAAGAAAGTACGAACAAAGCATTTTAGTCTCTATTCCAAAATGATATTTTACCGATAGTTTTCAGCGGGCTGTGTTTATTTTTTAATAAACATTTGATTGCTCATCATGCTTTTCACTTGGTCCAATCTTGTTTCTATGTTACAGAAACATTTAAAAATTATCTTGGAGATTTTTATATCATCTATTAGCATTTTAGGAGAACCTGTTCCAAGCCGTGGATGTGGGTCATTTGCATATAGAAAAAGCAAGGTGAAGGAGGAAACCAATAATTGGTTTTCCTCATTTTATGGAAATGTGTGAAACAGACTGTTAGCTGCATTAGTTAAAGAATTAAAGAGTTGGGGCGCCTGGGTGGCTCAGTCGGTTAAGAGGCCGACTTCGGCTCAGGTCATGATCTCATGGTCCGTGAGTTCAAGCCCCGCATCGGGCTCTGTGCCGACAGCTCGGAGCCTGGAGCCTGTTTCAGATTCTGTGTCTCCCTCTCTCTGACCCTCCCCCGCTCATGCTCTGTCTCTCTCTGTCTCAAAAATAAATAAACGTTAAAAAAAAAATTAAAAAAAAAAAGAATTAAAGAGTTAAGATACTTGTTTAAGCCCTGCTTTTCTAATCTACAAGAATTATATTCAAATGTGGAAATCATTTTATGATTAACTTACATTTTGTTCATAGTGGGCCACTGACAGTGGATGATGATGACCTATTACCTAAGTGGAAAAATCAACAACAACAACAACAACAACAGACTTCCCACCTCTTGCAGAATATTTTGGGTTAATAAGACATTTAAAACAGCCAAGTCCAAGTCAGCTATAGAATAACCCTAGGATCGTCAAGGGGGTGTTTTTCACATTCTTTCCTAATCCATTTAGGTCTAATCAGTTGAATCGTAAATGCCTGACAGAGAGGTCTGAAAAAAACAATGCATTTCTAAATTCAACCTGGAAAACTCTAGTTTTGTCACCATTATAACCTTACCTTGTGACATCGTCCCCTTGGCCCACACCCGACTGATGACTGTTTTCTCCTTGGGACCGAGCATGCCGAGCACACTGCTCTGAGGTGTGAGTTTCGCAGATCCAAGGCAGGAACATCTACGAAAGGGGTCAGTGAAAGGCAAGTGGCACACTGGTGTGACAGTGACATCTGGCAAGTAGTAAATGCATTTAGGAAGCTCATAAACCACGCATTTTGAATGACTCCTGAAATTGATTCCAATGCACGTGGTTGGAAGAGAAATACGCTTTTAGGAAGGTCATTTAATGTCACAGAACGTCTTTCTCTATAAGCCAGTTAAACTGGTTAGCAATTTACAAAACAAATCCCAGCCCGATTTTGATCTGGTAATTAATTGAGCCATCTAGTCAAGCAAAGTCTGTGCAGAGGAACAGAGTGTAGCCACACTTCTTCAACCTTAATAATTCAGGATTTGAATTGCCAGACGGGATTTGGCCTGAAATGACATCGCACCACACGTTCGCCCGTTAGGCCTTCTCTGGAGTGACATAGAAGCTTCGTGTACGTAGCCGTGTCCCCCGCAGGCGCATCCAGTTGAGATTCTCATATTAATTTTACAAACATGTTCTTTGGATTTGGGGAAGACCAAGGACATGATTAAAGTGGACCTCCATGTTTTTTCCAGGTCCCACCTTTGGGAGAGAATCGGATTTCTTACAGAAGTTTAATGTAAGGAACTCCATATCTGTGCAAGGACTGAGCGGAGGCGATGTCCCAGGCAGCACAAAGTTCCAGCAAGTTCCACCTCCAGCCACGAGGAGGAAAGCAAGGCCCTGGAGACTCCAGCCAAACCAAGGAAGTCAGGATCGACGAAATGTCATCATGCCAATGAGGCTAACGGAGATATGCAATGGTATTACCAACGTTTTAATGTTTATGAAAACATATTAATCTTGATTGTTGCTTCAGGGTTTTTTGTTTGGTTTCGGTCTGGGGGTGGGGGACGTTGTTTATTTGGGTCGTATTCTCTGACTTGTATCACAAATTAGTAACAAGTTTTTTTTTGGTTTCTTTGTTTTGAAACTTCATATGTGGAAATGGTTTATCTTCTTAGGAAACAGAGGAAAGGTAAAATTTGAGAAAAACATTCTTTCTCACCGCAAGTCCTGGAAGGATATGCAGGGTTTGATTTCAAAAAACATAAATTTGGACGTGAGATATATTTACCTGGAAAATCGGTTCTTCTATGTGTTAGATCTGTGACTTTAGACAACCTACTTTTCTTCACCGTGCCTTGGATCGCTCCTTTGAAAACTGGGAATTTTATTATGTGCCTAAGTGAATGTTGTTAAGTTGGAAAAGGGGGGGATTTTTTTTTAACGCATGGCATGTCCGTAACCTCTTTAACAGACAAATGTAAATATTTTAAACTCCTGGGTCTGAAGCGATGGAGAAATGGAAAGTATCAAATTCAAGTTAATGTAAAAAACGTGTGAACTTGCACGTGGAGTATCTATACTGCAATACCATTTTAAGCTGAATATATTCATTATCAAATAGAGGTCAAGTGACACAGACACATACAGTGAACTCTCAGGTGCAAAACATTTCAAAGCGAGTGGAGGCGAAGATTTTAAAACCTGATTGCTAAGCATGGGATGTGAGGAAGTCCCGAGGTTTCAAGGTCAATCCTCCATTTCCAAGGCTGACATATAGTTGGTGTTCTGTTATTTGCATCTGGGCTGAGACAGTGAGATAAAAACGGTCTCATAAGTTTTGTTTTTTTAAAAGGCTGAGTATGAAGACACAGCCAAACACAGACCGTGAGACAGTGTTGTTCGAACGACCACCGCCCGGACCCGGCTCATCGGAGGCCGTGGAACAGCCCGGCTCGAAACAAAGCACAGCTGAGTGTTCCCTCATCAATCTTTTATGGCTCCAGAGAGAACGACCTTGCTTAATGCCTTATTTCGCCATAAAAAGGGGTCATCTTAAGGTCGGATCGTAGAAATCCCACGGCCCACTGACACGGAGGCAGCGGTCTCTGACGAGAAACGGGGGGACCTTCTCTATGATTCACCCCCTAGCCGAAAGCCCTTGGCTTCCTGAAACCGCTGATCAAAATTCTAGATCCTTAGCCGTGTTTTGTGTACGTAATACCGTTTAACGTAAAGTAGGCAGTGGGACATTCGTTACCATTCTCGCTGTAGTGCATGCGGGAGCCACTTGTGATTCAGTCTAAAAATAATTCGTTGTAAAAATAAAGAAGAGTTTGTGAACGGTAGAAAGTAAATTAGAAAATATTGAAATGTACGCCTACGACAGCATCCATTACTTACGTTGGCGCGTGCTTTCTTGAGTGGAAGAGAAATGGATGGGGTTTTCGATAGCCCTGTGGGAAATGTACCTATTCCAGAATAATCCCTAAGCAGAGCAAGTGGTGGAAATAGAGGTGTTTCCACATATACGATTTGGTGGCGGGGCCTGTGGCATTTTTTTATGGTTATTAGGCCTGCATAATTTTTTTAAACAGTGCCTTAACCACACCACTGAAAGTGATTTACGAGGCTTGGTCGGAAATATTGATGGTTTTCGGTTCATTCCTTTGGAAATGATGCCTCAAATATTTCTGATAGAACACTGACAAGGCTTTTACATTTTTAGAGTGTTCAGAGAAGTAATAAAATTTAAAAGGCAGGACTAGATGAGGCATTTGGAGCCTGTAGGACACAGACGAGAAGTAAGAGCTCATCGTTGGATTCCTGCAAATACTGAGCTGGAGCTTACAGGACCCAAAGGCGAGAACCTTTTACAATTTTGTGGCCCCGGGCACCTCTCTGGCTGACCTCATCCTACTCTCCACTCTGCTTGTCCTAACGTGAAGTAAAAGGAACAAAGGGCACTCCGGGTTGAGTCAGTATCAACGCAGAGAGGAAAACATCAGGCTGAGGGATCATGAAACCTATTGGAGTGAATGTGCCCATTTGGCTGGGGTTTGGGGGTTAGCATTTGAGACACTACCGTATTGGTTGCTTTTCAGGAAGTTGCGTGGACTGAGCAAGAAAAGCTTTCCCCGTTGTAACATGTGAGATGCTATCAGATTTTAGTCCGTTCCATCTCTCCTGATGAGAAGACACCATTCGTGTAGGAGATTAAGGTGATAGAAGCGAGGGTACAGAAGGCAGCTAGTATTTAGAACTTCTAGAATAAAGCTGGAAAGGGACATTTGTAAACATGGAAAAATTCCATGGAGGACACAAATGACTAAAGATAACTCAAGAACAATTGAATAATGTGAGTAATCTTATCACCACAGAATCAGTTGAATTTGAAGTTAAAAACCTTCCATCGAAGAAAACCCAAGACCCAAGACATGGATGAATTCACTGGGAAATTCTTCCAAACTTTTCAGGAAGTATAGTACTTCTAAACAAATTCTTCCAGAATATGGAAAAGGAAGGGACACTTCTTAACTTATTTTATGAGGACGGCGTTACGCTGATGCCAAAACCAAATATATTTCTTTTTCTTTTTAAATATGAAATTTATTGTCAGATTGGTTTCCATACAACACCCAGTGCTCATCCTAAAAGATGCTCTCCTCAATGCCCATCACCCACGCTCCCCTCCCTCCCACCCCCCATCAACCCTCAGTTTGTTCTCAGTTTTAAGGGTCTCTTATGCTTGGGCTCTCTCCCTCTCTAACCTCTTTTCTTTTTTATTCCCCTCCCCCATACTTCTATTAAGTTTCTCAGGATCCACCTAAGAGTGAAAACATAAGGTATCTGTCTTTCTCTGTATGACTTATTTCACTTCGCATAACACTTTCCAGTTCTATCCACGTTGCTACAAAAGGCCATATTTCATTCTTTCTCATTTCCATGTAGTATTCCATTGTGTATATAAACCACAATTTCTCTATCCATTCGTCAGTTGATGGACATTTAGGCTCTTTCCATAATCTGGCTATTGTTGAAAGTGCTGCTATAAACATTGGGGTACATGTGCCCCTATGCATCAGCACTCCTGTATCCCTTGGGTAAATTCCTAGTAGTGCTATTGTTGGGTCATAGGGTAGATCTATTTTTAATTTTTTGAGGAACCTCCACACTGTTTTCCAGAGCGGCTGCACCAGTTTGCATTCCCACCAACAGTGCAAGAGGGTTCCCGTTTCTCCACATCCTCTCCAGAAAACCAAATATATTTCAAGAGAGGATGGGGCGCCTGGGTGGCGCAGTCGGTTAAGCGTCCGACTTCAGCCAGGTCACGATCTCGCAGTCTGTGAGTTCGAGCCCCGCGTCAGGCTCTGGGCTGATGGCTCGGAGCCTGGAGCCTGTTTCTGATTCTGTGTCTCCCTCTCTCTCTGCCCCTCCCCCGTTCATGCTCTGTCTCTCTCTGTCCCAAAAATAAATAAAAAAACGTTGAAAAAAAAAATTAAAAAAAAAAAAAAAGAGAGGAAAACTATTGGACAAAATCACTCATGAATATTAGATACAAAAATGCTCAACAAAATGATAACAAACTTAATCCCACAAAATAATAATTAAAAAAATGAAATGAAATAAAAGGAGGATATAACATGACCAAGTGGGAATTACCCCAGGAATGCAAGGCTGGTTCAACATTCAAAAATCGATCAGTGCGATTCACCCTATTAACAAAGAAAGGGAAGAAAAACAAAACAAAACAAAACAAACAAACAACAACAAAACCACACACACACACACACACACACACACACACAATGCATGATTATTATGATACATGCAGAAAGAGCCCTTGATAAATTTCAGAATCCATTCACTAAAAAGTCAGTTAAGTCAGACATAGAAAGAAACATCCCCAACCAGATAGAAGACAACTACAAAACAGACAAGCAAACCAAGCCAACCATAAAATGAAAGACTGATACTTTTCCCCCCAAAGATCAAGCGCACAGCAAGTGTGCCCCCTGTCGCTACTCCTAAGAAACCCAGATGAACACTTTACTCTCTGAACTCCACCACACTTGTGAAACTCAGCTCCAATGCTGTCTTCCGGTGTTTATTCTGTCACTTATTTTCATTATCAGTAATGAAAATTATAGTAATTAGAATCACAGAATGCAAGAATTAGTAGGAATTTTGGAGTTAGAAGACAACTCCAGTATTTTTTTTAATAGATGTGGAAATAGGGACCCAGCAGAGGAAGTGCAACCTATGTTTTGTTTGCTTAGAGGTCTTTGATCTTGTTGCTACACTCACAAATGGAAGAAATTCAGAGTCACAATAGTTTTATCCACTACATAATTACTTGAATCCCTCTGAGACAAAGTCCTCATTGGACCAGTGGTCGGGTCAGTTAACTTTTCTTTTGGCAAGTGAGGAGAGCATGTGCAAGGGTAGCCGTTAATGATCACAGGACTAATATCCTTGAGGCAAAGTGGATTAAAATTCACTAAATACAAGGCTATATTTTCATTTAACATTTTTAATGTCTTTAGTTTTGAGAGAGAGAGAGAGAGCGAGAGAGAGAGCAAGAGCATGAACTAGGGAGAGGCAGAGAGAGAGAGAGGGGAGACACAGAATCTAAACCAGGCTCCAGGCTCTGAGCTGTCAGCACAAAGCCTGATGCAGGCTCGAACCCATGAACCATGAGATCATTACATGAGATGAAATGGGACACTTAACTGACTGAGCCACCCAAGCGCCTCTATTTTTTTTTAATTTAAATTCGAGTTAGTTAACACGCAGTGTAATCTTGGCTCCAAGAGTAGAACCCAGTGATTCATCCCTTACACACCCAGTGTACATCCTGAAAAGTGTCCTCCTCAATGCCCATCACCCATCCGGACTATCCCCCCCCACTCACCTCCTGTCTAGCAACCCCCCAAGTCTAAAGAACCCAAAGCTTTTCTCTCCAGTTATCATCCTCATAAAAATTAACTGAAATTGTGAGTACACAATTGAACTCATTGATATTTAGCTTGCAGGCTAGTCGAATTCTTTTTATCTCCTATATTTCCATGCATAATGGGATTTCTCTTTTTATCCTTAATCTTCACGTAGCCATATGCCACAAATACGTCTCAGGTTTTTAGAGCCTTTATATTTTGGGATAGGTATGTATTATCTAATTGTATTAAAATTGCATAACGTACAGAAACATTCCCATAATGTGGGACTTGAATTTATTGCGAACCGTCTCTTGGCATTTTAAATAGTGCTGCATGAATGTTCTCATTCCTATAAAAATATGTAATTTGCAAAGATTATATTAGCTAAAACATAATCAGGAAAAAAAGGAACATTATCCTAAAGACTCAGAGGAAGTTCGTATATACGAAGATAATTTGATGACGGAATCAACCTCCCCTTTTTTTTTTTTTAAGAATATATCGCATCACTCAATCTGAGGCGAAGCAAAAAGAGCTTCTCTTTGAAATTGGGATCCAAAGCCCTAAGGACAGGAAAGACGGTAGGGATATAATGGAAAGCAGAAAGAAAAGCGTGAGGATCGAAACCTTCAGTTGGGACACCCAGGAGTGGAATCACTGAAAATTGAATCACTGATATGATGCTACCCTCCCTTCAAATCTGAAGGCGGAAAAAACACAAAAGAAGGGAGATCCTGAGAGGAAAGGTGGTAGATTAGGAGATTGCACTTGGAGATCAAGTCTAAAAAATTGAAGGTTTTGGATTAGAAGCCGGAACACGGGAAAACTGAGGAGGGGTCAAAGGCACAATTTAAAACTTTCATAAGGAAATAAAAGTCAGAGCTTCATACGTGGCACGTGGTTAGAAAACATTTACTGCCTTCAGGGAAATTAAATGAAATAGGACCCCTTGATCACCCCTCCCTCCCCAAAGTCTTGCACAATATCCCTTAGGCCCCACGGACGTCAAACATAAGTGAAGCAGACAGTTGTGTGCAAAGTCAAGGGCCTGAATAGGAGGGGGGTGACAGCCACCTGGGATGACCCCACCAGTGGGGCACCAAGATGGTGGTGCTGACTCCTCCTACGCGTAATCCCCGAGCACAAGGTATTGAAGACCCTCCAGAAGGACTGACTCTGCAGAGAGAGAGAGAGCAGTCTGTCAAGTCTATGTCCAACTTGGGAAATTTTTTTATAATAATGGATCTCAGGACATGGCCAGCCGAGCAAAACTGCCCAGAGCCAGGAGCTGGTGTTTCATATACAGAATTGGCATTACTTGGTTCCTGAGGACTGGCCTTTGGTCTGACGTCATCTTCCCGCCGGTGAGACTGAGGGTTGAATGGCATCTAGGATTCGCTGACCACCCAGATTTTATTCTAGAATACAGATGGCCTCATCCAGCCTACCCAAGGGACTAAATTCACTGAGTTGTTTCACTGTTTGCCTTTACACCGGAGTTGGGATTTCTAACTCTTTGGACAAAGGAAGTCATGTGTGAATGCACATAACAAAAACTGAAACTCTTAAATATCAAAACAGGCATCTCAGAAACTGCCTTTGCATCAGGTTGTTTCTGGCCTCAGGAAGATCGTTGCGTTTGGCATTATCCTGAAAATCAAAGAGAATGAGATATTTCAGGACAAGTTCATTTGAGTTCAAACTCCTAATGACCCGGATGTTCTTGGGCATCTAGCATTGGGAGCAGCCTTTTGTTTCCTTAGTTAAAGAAGCATGGGAGCGCCGGCTGCCTTTGCTGAGTGTTAAGGCGCGTGACACCCAGGATGGCCATCTGTGTCTGTCACCTCTCCCCCAGCCTTCCAGCTGACACTTTTAGAGGAGAGAAACAGCTTTGGTGATCCTGGCAAGACTTTCTGCTCCCGGGGACGGTGGTCAGCTTCTTCCAGAGCCACTCACTTCTCCCTGGGGACCGTAGAACTTTGCATGTGCTGGACTCCTGCAATCCAGAGCAGACCGGAACCTTTTCATTGTGTGCTCTGTAGGTTATACCGAAGCCACCTGTCTATTACTCCCATGGTCCCTAAAGCAGACACCGAAACGATCTGCCCCCAAAAGAGGTGTTTCCGGCCTCCATTAACACTATTGTTAGCAAACCAATATCTGTAGAACACTTTGTATTTTTCTTGCTTCTGACTGTGTTGTCTTCTGGATCGTAGCCACCCTCCTCGCAAGCTCTCCGCCCACCCCCCCACCCCTGTGCCCTGCAAGTGCCGCATGGTACCCCAGCCCCCAGCTATGCCCTCTCATACTGAGATGTGTGCGTAGCACTACACAGCCCAGAAGGGTCTTCTGCAAAAGCAGCACTTAAGCCCTGGGCACGTGCCGTGAGACCGACAGGTGCACACCCTTCAATTTCTGTGTTACAACTTTGCACTTTTAAACGCCTTTACCTCTTTCTCATCTATTTCATTGCTCTTTTCACCTTCGCTGATGACAGGTGGCATTCTGTCTAATCACATCCCTGTTGGATTTCTTTTTCTGGAGTAAGATAATTTTAATTAAAATGACACCACTGGCAGGAAAAAAAAAAAAAAAAAAGAAAAGAAAAGAAAAGAAAACGCTCCTTTCAGGACCGCGTCTTATCAGCCATCACTGCCCTTTTGCCCACATATGGAGAAGGCTCTGTCGTCTCCTCCATCACCTCCAGGCTGTATCCCCTTTCTCGCTTTACACGGCTTGATCTCGTCCATTTGCAACGGAGTTGATTCTCCAAGTCCGTCCTCGGTAACGAGGCCTGATTTCTGCCTCTTGGAGATCTTTCCCATCTGCCTTTTCCCATGTCTGGACAGTCCAGGGCTCCCCCACCGGGCATCCACTTACACTTCCTGCCCTTCCTTGCTGGAGCCGACTTGGGTTCGGTGCCCACAGATGTGTCTGGTTCACGTGCAGTCGGTTCTCCGGGCTGCCTTGTTTCCCGCACGTCCTTCCCATCGGGCATCCTCGCCAGTGCCCTCAGGGGTGCAATGCTCCACTTGTAATGCTGCAGACTCAATCTCCCCCAGTGTGGAAGTCCTTCAGGTGTCCTGGGCACACAGCTTCAACAAGAGCTGTCCTACCATGACACCGTACGACTTCTTCATGCCTTCTGCCCTTGTGTGACTTACGCCATACTTAGGCTTCGTGTCTTACATTCGTGTATGACCCTTCTTCTTCTCATCATCCAGAAATAAGCAATGAGTGACCCAAGCATAAAGGTCAACTCCGGTCTCAGTTCTACATGATGGTGATCACCCTTGCTTGAAGTTCTTTTCGGTGCCGGCCTCCCACAAAGGACTCCTGTCCACTCTTCTCTTACCTCCCATCCACCTTTTTTCTTATTATCCCTCTCCCATTGCCTGTCCGTTAAACGTGGGGAGCCCCACAGGTTTTTCTCATGCATCTCTCAGGCCTGAGAAAAGAATTATATATACTTTCATTGGGGTGAAAATATGACCTGATAATGTGAAGGCAATTTCTCCCCCAATCGGTTGCTTGCATTTTTATTTTCCTAATGATACCTATCAAGGGCCATTTTATTTTAACTTCACTGAGATCTGTCTTTTTTTTTTATAGACAATATTTTGGTGTGGCATATAAGAAATCTTTGCTGAACCCAGTGTCTTGAAGATTGTCTCCCGTTTCTTGCAAAAGTACGTAGCTTTAGCTCTTTCTTCTAATCATGTGATCAATTTGAAGCTAGTTTTTATGATTGATATCAGGTTCATTTTTTTGCTTAGGGAGATCCCACTGTTCCATCACCATCTGCTAAACAGAATGTCCTTTTCCTAATGGCCTTGGCACCTTTGCCAAAAATCAATTGATTATCGCTCTATGGATTTACAGTAAAACCTTGCATTGCAAGTAACTTGTTCTGCAAGACGAGCAAACATTTCTAATAAATTTTAACTTAATAAATGAGCAACGTCTTGCAGTACAATCATACGTGACACTGAACATCACATGATCACAACTAAGCCAATAGTTCTTCTCTCTCTTTCTCTCTCTCTCTCTCTGCAAATTGTGGGTGATGGTCTCCCATACTCAGATGCTTGGTCTCAAGCCTCGGTGTTTGGCAGAAACCGGTGATTTTTTTCAGAACTTTGGGCGGTGCCCACAACTGGCACTAGTGTATTTTTGTCACTTCAAAGCACCTGTGGGCAGTCCTTTGCTTTTCCAGACAAGAGTGAGCTTAGGAATGAATGCTTTGTTTCATTCTAGGTCAGGCTGCCTGCGGATATAGACCCTTTCCTCTGCTACTTTATTGCAGTTACATTAAATGGTGTATACAATGGCCTTCACATGGAAAAAGATTCCATTGAGTCAATAGGTAGCCGTGATTCCATTAGTGATAAAGTTGTCCTACACAATAACCCTCCTCACTCTTGTCTCCCTCATATGAGCCATCAACGTTTTCAAAGGTAAGTGCAGGTTAATTTGTTTATTTAAAGGTAAGTGCAGGTTAATTTGTTTATTTTTCTTTATATTTTGTATTTTCTTGATTATTTTGTATTATGTTACAGTACTGGAAGCATTTTTATATGAATGTCTTTGGGTTGTAGAACGAATCATCTGAGTTTCCATTATTTCTTATGGGGAAAGTCACTTTGATATACAAATGCTTTGTATTACAAGCATGTATCCAGAAGGAATTATGCTCACAAACCGAGGTTTTACTGTATTTGGAGACTCTCAGTTGTCTTCCAATGATGTCTCAAAATTCTGTTCCATTGATTTATATGTCTGTGTTTACTCTAACGCCATGCCAGCTTGAGGAATGTAGCTCTATAGTAAGCTTGAAATTGTCACTTGAAAGCGTTCTAACTTTGTTCTTTTTCAAAATGGTTGTGACTATTTCAGGAACTATGCATTTTTTTTAAAACACAAACTGTATACAGACTTTATGTCATAATATAAATAGTATATTATGTATATCAATATGTATATTGATCAATAGACAACAAATTGTCTATTGATGTCTATTGTCAAATCAATAGACATCATCCTCTCTAAACCCTGAGCTTCCAAAGCGCACATGGGCCTCAGGAAGACTATCCTCCCTCCTCACAGATGGGCTGGAGGGAAAGAGACTCTTAGAGGAAGTCAGCTCGACCAGAAGACAGAAACATAAATAAACATCTTTAAAACCAACAGACTGATACATGCATTAGAGGTTGTCTGTTGCCCCTGTGGTTAGGGAGCCCTGAGTATACAAAACTGAACACTCAATAGGTTCAGGTCAGTGGTGTCATTGGATAGAGCACACCAACTTTTGAAGTCATTCTTCCCCTCGGAACTGGGGCCTAAATATTCATTGATCCTGGAAACTCCTAGATCCAGGAGATGATCGTTTCCGGTGTGTTTGGCCAGATTATGGTATTCGCCTTTGCCTCACCTCACATCTGTGTCTTTGCAGTGGCTGAGGGCCACTACGGTTAGGACCCTACAGGCCCAGATCCAGCCGTTCCTTGTCATGGTCCCATCTCTGTTGTGTCAAAGGCTTTCTCGTGTAGGTGTAGGTAACGACAGACTGAGAGATCCTCTGCTCCAGGATTGAAGCCGTTTTCAGGCATCTGTTTTGTTGTATTGACGTTATTCCTCTTTTTTTCCCCAAAGAAAAGGGCAGACCCTGGACTTACGAGGCTTCTGTAGCTCTTTCCAGCATCTTGGTTCTTAATCCGTCCTGATTTAGGCATTGTGCACCAAATAAAGCATTGTGCCTGAGGCAGGATGACTCAGGCTTATCTAACCTGTTTGCTGGCCCACAGGTGCCCTGGTAAAGACGTGTGAGTGCACGTGCAGCAGTCTCCCCTGACCAGCATCCAGGACCTGGAGTTAATGTCCCATCTCTGAACATGGCAGTCACGGGCTGAGTCCGCCATATTGGCCTCAATGTTAACTTCCTACATCTTGAAATCCCAGGCACAGCTCACCTGTGAACGAGGCTTAGGGCCGTATGTGAGGTAAAGCTGAGGACGAAGTCCTGCGTCAAGGATGTCTGTGCCTTTCCAGGATGAAAAGCAAAGAGTGGCCATCACAGAGTGTATTCCTGAAGGCCACTAGAGCAAAGGCAATGACTTGTATGGTCTGGCAAAAGGGACACTAGAATTTTTGTTTTGTTTTGTTTTGTTTTGTTTTGTTTTGTTTTGTTTTGTTTCTGTGTAGAGACTGATGGTTGTAGGGGTCATTCTCTATGAAGTCAGGAAGTGCTCACTGGGTAGAGATCCCACAGCACAGCCAGAGGAAATTTACTCACCTAACCAAATGAGTGTGCAGGTAGGAAAAGGAAGCAGACCACACATTTCATTGCTACCTGTGTGAAGGTTACCACTATCAGTAGGCCCCCCTTCCTGCTTCCAATCCATGTTTAATCCATTCTTCCGGAGAGGCATAGCTCTGTGAAATAATAGGAGTCTCTGAACCTCCACATGCCCAAGCTTCACAGCACCTGGCCCAAAACTCTGCGGCTAGTGCCGTCGTGGACTGGGGTGTGTGTTCTCCCAAAATTTACGGGTTGAAACCTGAACCCCTAGGGGGGCTATATTTGGAGATGGAGCCTCTAAGAAAGTAATTAAGGTTAAATTGAGATCATAAGCATTAGTGTCCTTATAAAAAGAGAAAGAGACCCCAGAGATTTCTTTCTCTAGCCACCTAAGCACAAAGAAGAGGTCACGTGAGCACATGAGAGACGGCAGCTGAGTATGAGCCAAGACACGAAGCCCCAGAATAAGCCTTTTCCTGCCAGAACCTTGACCTTGGATGTCCAGCCTCCAGAACTGTAAGCAATAAACGTCTGTCTGTAGTATGTTGTTACGGCAGCCCTAGCGGGGCGATATGAGCATTGAGTTAAAAAACTGGAGTTGTCGTCTTTCTGATCTCTGTACTTTGCCCATACGTAAAACTGTCCTTCCCAATCAATACCCAAATGCAAAAACATATTTTGTACAAAGGGCAAAAAATTAATATTGATATTGCACATAATTTTAACTACATGTGGTATTTTGGCATTGGTATGAATTTGCCTCTCACAGTGATGATTTTTGTTTTGTTTTGTTTTGTTTTGGGGCATCTTTTGTCATGAAGCAGTCCTAGCATTTATTTACTTACTTAGCAAGCCTAGCATTTATTTTTGAGTCAGAAAATGAAACATTCACAAGGGTGCTGCCGAAGGATAAGTGATTAGAGAGAAGTAAAGAAGGGGCGCCTGGGTGGCCCAGTCGGTTAAGCGTCCGACTTCGGCTCAGGTCATGATCTCGCGGTTCGTGAGTTGGAGCCCCGCGTCGGGCTCTGTGCTGACAGCTCAGAGCCTGGAGCCTGTTTCGGATTCTGTGTCTCCCTCTCTCTGACCCTCCCCGTTCATGCTCTGTCTCTCTCTGTCTCAAAAATAAAAATAAAAACGTTAAAGAAAAAAAAGGAGAGAGAGAAGTAAAGAAGATGAAAAGCAAGAGCTTCAACTGGGGTAAATGAGTGTTTGATACATTACACAGGTTTGGTTCTTTTTTTTTTTTTAAGTTTATTTATTTATCTTGAGAGAGAGAGAGAAAAGAGCACGAGGGAGGGGTAGAGAGGGAAAGAGGGAGAGAATCCCAAGCAGGCTTCTCACTGTCAGCGTGGAGCCTAAAGTAGGGCTTGAACTCACAGGACCGTGAGATCACGACCTACGCTGAAATCAGCAGTCGGACGCTTAACTGGCCAAGGCACCCGGGCGCCTCAATACATTACGTAGACTTTAAACAAGTATACAACATGCAGGAAAGGTGAAAAGGAAAACAAAAACACAAACTGCTTCAAAAATTCCAGCTGGAGCTACTGGCAGGATAGCACCAGTGACAGAGAGCTGTGTGATGGGTATGTGTTGCTGGGGAGGGGAAGGTTTGGGAAGGAAAGGTATACGCAGTGAAATGCCAGGACATGGCTGGAGATGTGATATTGACACACGCCCCAAATTATTAAGGATAGAGTTGGAGTAGATCTTATAATCAGCTGTTGTTAAAAAAAAAAGGTGGACATGAAGAAGCATTGGAGGAGTTTGGTATCTGACCCCTGGCAAGAAGGGGAACACAATCCAAAGGAGTAAATCGTCAACCATAATCAAGACAGTTGCTTAAAGGAAGGGGTGGGGGAGCATGAGTCAATGATGCGACCAAGTAAGACAAGCTCTTTGACTCGGCAGTTCATTCATCGTCAGGGCCTAGAGCATGCAGTCTCTGCCACCGTGGGTGTCTCCAAATGACTGTCTCCGCAAAATGCATCCTGTGGAGTCACCAGTGAGGCCATCCTGCTGATGGCGGTGGAAGCCATATTGCAAAGAATTTATTAGGAAATCATGCGTAATTTATGCGTGGACTATGGTTTCAAGACACTTGGTGGCTTTTTCCAAGAAGGCGACTAGCTGGGAGCAGGAAGAGGGGAAAGATGTTTCTCAGGATAGGGAACAGAAAATGCTTTTAAGCTATGTAGAAAGAAGCGGCGAGTCAGATATTAAATACTTAAGAAGAGGAAAAAAACACATATAAAAATCTTAGCACAAGTTCTCATATAAGGTGACATAAAGAAATTTACATCTACATTGAGAATCTACTTGCATCATTACAGGTTCCCTTTGAAAAGTCTGTCTCAGGGCGGATTTCGGGATGCCCCCGTTTCAATATTTCATGTTCAAGACATTGCCGACACTGTGATACGAGGACTTTACAAAGTGTCTACAAAGCACCGTGGAGAAAAAAATAAAAAACTGTAAGAGCAAAGAGTTGCTCTTGGAACTATTTTGGGACCCATTCTTTAATTAGTAATCAGCACAAAAATTAAATCACTTTAGATGTAAAATGCGACTCACGTTTTCCAAATAACCAGAAGTTCTAAAAAGTACAAATATATGAGTGTTTGGAAAGCCAGGACCTTTCTGAGTTTCAGATGAATCTCACCTGAACGGGACCTAGACAACACGTATGTACTCTAACAAGAACTACTTTATTAGATTTTCTGAGTCTTCTTAATTTGACCATGCCTTTATGTCACTATATGACCCTAGTGTATTGTGTCTTTGATCACAGGGTCTAAAGATCTATGTGGCCTTTACTTTTAGATAAGAGTGAAAGCTCTTCCCCGGAAAAGGTATCCCTGTAAACCAGCTGCCTTTCAAGTTAAAACAGAAGGGATTGTTTTCGGTCTACACAGATAACAGGCCTCCATTTTTCCCTTTCTTATGGCGGCCTTGCCAGATAGCGCTTAAATGGTACAAAGAGTTTCTCCTGGGCTATATTACCTTGAAATGAATAAACCTCAATGCATTATTGTAAACATGGAGATGTTCTGATTTGGGTAGCAATGAGGGCTCAAAGTGGAAGAATAAGAAACTAATAATGGTAAAGTGAGAGGGCTGGCCATAATGAATGAAGAGTCTAGCAGGAGAAACTAGCAAATTATTGTGAGAGAGAGGGACACTCTCGTTGGACAAAAGAAGAATTGTATTGGCTGAGTCACTTCAGATCTCACGAGTAAATCACTACAATCGGGCCTCTGTCGGTGGATAACGCACCCAGCCTACTTGGAGTCCAGGCAAGCCAGAAGGAACAATGGCTGTAAAACCCATTCACTGTGGGTTTATACATCCCCAAGTTCCATTAGCTCGGGTCCACTTGGTTGTCCCTACACTAGATGGATATTTGGTCACTTCTCTTGCTACTAGTTCCTTCTTGCCCTTTACTACCTCTTGCTGCTCCGGGACTGGCAATGCCCACCCGCCGGTTACGTTCTAGACAGACTCCAAACAGCAAGGCACCCATGTTACACAAAGCCACCCCATTCTTGGTTTCCTCCTGTGTAGACCTGGTTTGATCTTCCCTTCCCAGTAGCACTCCTGACCCCGTTCTCTATCTTCAACCCCGAATCGGCCGGGCATCTTGACTCTTTTGTTTCTTTTCTTCCAGCTTTACTGAGACACAACTGACAGACAATACTGTGTAATGGAAGGTGTGCCCCATGACCTGCCACGTGGATATTGCGAAGCGATGACGACATTAGCTTAGTCGACATCCACCACCTTATATAGTTAAAGAGAAAAAAAAAGTGTTCTTTTTGCTCGTGTGGAAGACTTTTAGGATCTGTTCTTCTAGCGATTTCCAAGTAAACCACAGAGTGACGTGAACTGTAGTCTCCATCCTGCACCTTCCACTCCCGTACGTGCTTACCTTATATCTAGAAGTCTTGAACCTTCGACCACCTTCACCCAATCCCCCCTTACCCCCCTTCCTCTGGTGACCATGAAGCTACTGTCTGTTTCTATGAGTTTGCTTTGTCTAGATTCCACATTTAAGCGAGATCTTGAGGTATCTCTCTTTGCCTCATTTCCCCTTCTTGGTCCTTGTCATTCTGGGCCTTTCTGTATTTTCAGACTTTGCAGCTTTGTTTCCCGCTGACTGGGGGGGTGGGGAGCGGTGTGAGTGTTAAACAACAAAATTTAAGCTCCCCGCAGTTTTGGAGGCTGGAAGTCTGAGGTCAAGGTGTTGGGCAGAGTTGCTTTCTCCTGAGACCTCTCTCCTGGGTTTGCAGATGGCCACCTTCTCTCTGTGTCCTCTTGTGGACTTTGCTGTGTGTGCACATCCCCCTGGGCTCTCCCTCCTCTTATAAAAAGACACCAGTCGTATTGGATCAGGACCCACCCTAACAGGTTCATTGGTACTTAATTCCCACTTTTTCCTTTAACATTTTTTTATTTGAGAGACAGAGCGCAAGTTGGGGAGGGGCAGAGAGAGAGAGGGAGACACAGAATCCAAAGCAAGCTCCAGGCTCCGAGCTGTCAGCACAGAGCCCGACGCGGGGCTGGAACTCACGGACCGGGAGATCATGACCTGAGCCAAAGTTGGATGCTTAACCGACTGAACCACCCAGGCGCCCCCTTAATTCCCACTTTAAAGGCCCCATCTCCAAACAGTCCAGTTCTGTGGTGCTGGGAGTATGGGCTTCAGCATATGAATTTGCAGGGACACAATTCAGTCCACAACCGTGTCCAAGGTAAAATTCAAATTTTGTCTGCTTCTGAAACCCACATGTTCTCCGCATGACGCCCGGCTCCAGTGGCTGGAGGCAGGTTTCTTACTCTGTGCTTTAAGAGAAGCACACCTACAGGTTATCGTCTCTATTCCCTAAAAGCCCTCCAATTAGTAGAGAAGGGAAATCAGTCGACAAGTTATTCTCACATAAAACAAAAGAAAATCATAATTAAGTAAGAGCACTCAGAAGGCAACGTAGGATATGGGTCGAAGTCCTGCATCGGAAATCAGAATATTTGAGCTCGAAGCTCAGTTTGGCAATTCATGACAGACCCCAGGACAGCGAGAAGCAAATGATTCTTCCATAAACTATGTGTTGAGAACCTCCCATGGGCCACACACTGCTCTAGGCTCCTGAGACACATTATAGCATTCTGAGTGATCATTCAGAGCAGTGTTTAGGGGGAAAAAATGAAGCAATTTGTACAAACGGTCAACATTCTTATTATCCTTGTGCAGGATCTTTGTGGATAGTCAAAATTAGCTGACTTATAGATTTGGTGTGTTTTGCTTTTTATTCTAAAGTTAATTGTTGGCGGGTTACGACGGAATGTTTAGACTACTTATTTTTAATTTAACCATGCCTTCAAAGCAATAGTAAAGCAACCACAATTCTAGAAAAATTGGAGCAGGTGGGGCTGACCGAAGCATTGGAGGAAAGCTTTATGATCAAGTAGCTTTTATTTTATTTTATTTTTTTGATCAAATAGCTTTTACACAGGTTTAAAGACTGACCTACAATCGGTTCCGACTATGGAAGAAAAGAACTTCAACAAAAGAAAACAAAGAGATCTTTGAGATGAGTAATCTGAAATGGCCACGAAAATGCCCATCCGGTTCTACATCCAGGCTCTCCCTCCCTCCCCCGTAGAAACTCCAGCTCCTGGGTCAGTCCTTCGGCCTTTGAGCAGGAAGCACACTGTCAAATTCTGTGAAATGAGAGCTTTTTCTTGATCAACCCAGACAGCACCGTATACAAGCGAGTGGCAGTCCAGCGGCCTTTGTCAGTATATCGAGGTTGATCAGTTTTGAAACAGATGCCAGGATTAAGATGTCTCACTGGGTCACACTTTGGGGATCACAGCAGCCACATTTTGTGTGATTATAAGGATATGAGACACCAAGCAGGTTTCCAGAATTTCAGATAAGAACACAGAGCCCAGGAGCTCCGCACAGCATTCAATTCAGCCATCTAATAAAACACTCTCCGTAGTTGTCATGACAACACCCTCATTTTTCCCATGTGAAGTATGCTTCTTTCTTCTAGATGGAAGTGTTTACTCGATGTCTATTGGGAGGCTGTAATTTTTTTTTTTATTGGAGGATCCCATTAGAAGAGCCCGGAATTGGAATTCACCGAGCTTTCTCTGACATGACAGTATTATGAACCCACGTTCAGATAACACACAACACCTTGTGGAGGTCTTTTTATTATGGCTTCTCACCTCTCTTCTGAAGCCTTTATTTCTTCTTTTAAGAGTATTTTAAAAGGCCTAATTCAAAGCCCAAAGGTTCTGAAACTGTCAGACTTGCTTTCGGTCCCTCCAGGACCAGGAACCCAGTTCTGGTTAATGAGGCTTCTACAGTCTTGTAACGAAGGGGTCTTTATGATGCCGGCAGAGGGATCCCTAATTTATTTATCTGGAAACAGTCGTCTGTCCTTACTTCTTACACCACCCCCATCAAGGACTAGATTTCTGTGCCTGACAGAGAGCTGGCATGTGCTGGTAAATGTGGTCGGTGTCGAGATACCGTGCACGCCTGCCATGGGGTTCTGGGTGCTGTCTGTCTGTCCCTCCACCCTCCTTCAACATCGCATCCTTAAAACTTGCCCATTCAGGGAGGAACTTTACTCCAAAGCAAATGCTAATCAAGGGGGATCTTGCCCGATTCTTGTTTAATTAGGGCACGTATGCTAAAAAAAAACTCTGTAAAGTGCTGTAAGAACCAAGAAAAGAAAAAGAAACAAGAGAAGTTTCTATGTAGCAAAGAAAGGTGTCATAGCTTTTAACTCAAATAACTAAATGAAATATTCACTTCCACAAAGTCAGAGCTGAAACCAAAGATACGCCATTACAAATGAGGTTTGCTGTACAACTTCTGTGTGAAATAATCAGACTTTTATGTATAGTTATTTCTCATTCAAGTCTTCTGAAGTTTATTTTAAAGGCTGGATTTGTTAAATGCTTTCTCCTGACTCTCTGGAGATCTCTACGTGATTTTTTACCTTTTACTCCACTGATCTACCACTATATTGGCAGAATATATGCTACTAACGTATCTTATTTGAGGGCTAAACTGTATTGGATAATTTATGTTTTTATACACAATTTCATTTAGTTAGCTAACATTTTCTTTTACATATCCATATACAATTTTACATATACATAGGAAATAGACTTCCGGGTCTGTTTAAACTATTTTGAAATGCACATCCTTGACTTTATTAGAAAGCAAGTTTGAAGAATGCTTTGGCATGTATTTAGTTCAAGTTTTCTGCATCTCTGGGGAGTTTTGATAGAAAATACGTTACTGACACAAACGCATTGTTTTTTCTATTTCCTTTTACATGTATATCAATTGTATTAAGGTATCATTATGTGTCATAGTATGAATGCTTCTTAGGTGAATAGTTCAGTGAGTGTTGAAAATCTCTCCTTTCCTAAAACCGAATCAACAATCAAGACACATTCCCTCACCCTCAAAATTGCCTTTACGTGCCCTTGCCATGAAACTCCCTTCGCCTCCAATCCCCAGCCACCACTTGTCTGCTTTCCATCACTATGGGTTGGTTCTGTCTCTTACAGAATTCCATAGTAATGGAATCACATTGTATGCATTTTTTATGTCTGGCCTCTCATTAGCATAATGACTTGGGGATACATCCATGTCGTTAATGTGAGTTAACGATTTTCTTGTGTTTATTGGTAAGTAATATCCCATTGCATGGATGTACCACATTTTCTTGCTCAGTCTACATACTGATGGGCTTTAGGGATTTCTCCAGTTTTTTGGCTATTGTGAGTCGGACATGAACATTCGTGTGCAAATCTTCATGTGGTGTGTAAGCCAAGTTTTCATTTCTCGTAGGTAATAACCTTGGAAAGGTTTCTCTGTGTTTTAAGTGTCTATTCCACTCTCCACGGAATGGACAACTTACTTTTGCGATTCTCCTAGAGCCTCCCTTAAATAGGTTTTTGGCATTAGTGTTCTGTCCTGCGTATACTTTAACTTTTTATTTCTGTATTTTTGTTGTATTTTTGTTGTTCTGTATTTTTTTATTCTGTCCCTTTCTTTACACCCTTGGGAAATATCACAACTTACTGATTGGTCCTTTGACTGGGTCACTCCTCAATAAACTCATCCTTTGGTACCTTTATGTTAACTACTATATTTTTTTATACCGAGCATATTTTTCCCACTCGATAAAATTATTTTTCCTTCAACTATAAGACATTCTCCCTAAGAATGTTTCCTATAAATCCCGAATCTCTCTGCTTTCATAACTACATTATCTTTGGAATGGGCCATTCAGTTAATTGTCCCTAAAATATCTCCCCATTTGCCTTTGTGAGTTGATGTTCACCTGAGATTTTTAGTCGCCTTGGCTGAACATGTGTGACAGGAAGGAAGGGATGTATATGCCGGGTCCTCGCATGTGTCCTTCCTGGCAAGGGTCACGAGAAGTGTAGGCAACTGCCTGTGCAGAAACTTCTGGAATGACCACCTGCTCTGAGACCCTCACCACCCTTTTCGAGAGCCATTTACCTTGCCTATAATCAAGCCTTACTTGCAGGCTTGATGCTCTCGGTGCTGAGGAGCAAATACTCAGAGACTGCAGGTTGCAAACGAAATTTCCTTTATTTTTCCAGCTTTGACATAGTGATAAGGTGGTTAGTGGCTTCTCCAGGTACCGTGGGAAGGGAAAGGGACCGTCCTACAGTGTTCTCTCACCTATGTCCCCACTATGGCCAGCAGGCCAATGATTCTCCCTTTAATATCAACCCCCCCACACACACCCACACGCACACACATTCACACCAGAACCAGAAGCATCTTATGGCTCTTACTTAGTTTGTTGTGCTTTAACTGATTAACACGCTTCCTTCCTTTGGGATTTCCAGGACTGAACGAAAGAGGTGATGGGGCGCCCCGTGATCTGACTTCGTACAGCACAAGCAAGTTGCTTTGATGCCTTTCTCCACCGTCAGACCTTATTTATCATGGAGGAGACCTGATACTAAGACAAGTTTCAGATCTCTTCAGTTTTCTTGAGCATTTTCTCTGCCCCCTTCCTTTTCTTCCTGAGTTGTCTGTGAAGTTGCCATTTTTGAAAACTCAAAACCTGGCTTCAAGAGCTGCCCCTGTCGCCACAGAGCTCCGTGAGCCAAGGGCAAGGTAACAGCCGCATGTGTGCTCCGTGGGTCTTGAGTCCCTCCTTTACAGCACGGGATTGGCGACAGTGACCTCATTGCTTGGGTAAAATCATACCCCGTGCATACCGTGGAGTGCCATCCAGACCTCCCAGGTGACTGCGCGTACTTCCTCAGCTACTGGGCGAACGGGGCCCTCGCTAACAGGTAAGCGTCTATTCAGGAATCGCCGGGTCCCTGGGGTACAAACATCCGGTCCCTTGCCTTGACTCTGGATGGCCCGGGGGCCACCACGGTTCCTGAGCTCCCTACACTGCTAGCTGAGGTCTCTGTTGCACCACACTGCAGTTCAACAGCTCCCCCTCTCCACCGTGCTCCCTTAAGTCCCTGAATGATGCTCTTTCTGAATGCAGTCCCCCCAGATCTCGTGCCCACAAATCTCTCCTCTCACGTCAGTTTTCGGGGGAACCAAACACAAGTGAGACGTGTACAGATATCAAAGTTCCATCTCGTGTACAGGCGGGTGTTACCCTGCTGCGTACCCACTGGCCAGCACATGAGTTAGGAAAAGGGAATACCTCCGTGAGAGAATGGCCACCGAGAGTCCGTGACTCAGACAGGGTTCGCTAGGGAGGTGAAGCCGGAGTCTCAACTCGAAGTAAGGTGGGCATCTAGGTGAACAGAGGGAAAAGCAAACCCATGTGGCACCTACCCTTCAAGCCACAGCTCTGGCTGCTTTGTTCTTCTCATGTTCTTCCTCGCTCCTTGTTTCAGTTGCTTTGAGCATCTGGCTCCTTGAAGCAAGGCTGAGCCCATTCAATTCACAGCTTTAGGTCTGAACACCCCCTTTCATTGCGAACCAGCGAGGCCTGGACGAGATCCTACGGATGTTCCCTTTTTGTCAAAGCCTCAGATCGAGGCCGGAGCTTGGCTACCATCATTTTCAATTTCAACTATCCAACAAGCCGGAGATATCTGCCAGACCCCACCAGAGCTGCCCTGAGCTGCCTCGGCACCACATCCGCGGGAGGTGGGCATCAATGAGAAAGACTAACAGTTTGCGCATCTGGGATGAATGAGCGCTCCGCAAACACCTGGCTTACACATGACCCATCTGTTTGCGAATCCTGTGAGTGTTGACTGTACCAATAAAGATAGGCCATGATGGGAAACATTTGTTGCTATTCAACAACATGCTCAAGAGCTCAGGTCAGAAGGGCGGGGGCCACAAAAGTAAGGACGGGGACAGCCCGTGAGGGGTACATGGTGGCAGAGTTAATGGAGGACGGTGATGGGAGAGGACAGGTATGCAAGAGCTCGGACACATCCTTCCTTTTCTGCTTCTTTCCTTCTTTGGTTGGTTCTTTGCTGTTTCATTCTTTCATTCTTTGTGCTTTGATTCTGACTTTCTTTTAACATTCAAAGAACATTTACAAGGCACGCATGCTCTCCCTCAAGGAGCTTAGAGTAGAGTAACGTGGTTAATTCTATATAATTTAGTTTTATTTTATATAGTTGCTTTAGATAAACATCCAAATCCCTTAGTAGGTGATATTCAAACAGAGTCTTATGGTGCTATTCAAATAGGCAAGAGACTAAAAGGATTATAACAAGGCATTCATAACAAATGCCATTTGTATTGATGAAACAATACTCTCTCGGCCTCAAAGAGAACATACAAACGAAAAAACCACCCGAGAACCGCACATAAGTGGTTCTTTACCAGCAAAGTCAGTGCAGGAACAGCATCCTTGCCCACCTACCCAAAATTGTGAGACGGAAATAGATCATGAGTATAAGAATGGATAAAAATAAAAATTTTAGAAAGGGCTTTTGCATAAATCAGTGATGACAGTGAACCATGAACTTAGCAGTATTATGAGCTCAACCTTCATGCCTGAAGAATAAATACCAAAAGAGGCCGAAAGGAGGACTCCACAGTGGCAGTCGGACCCTATTTCCTCTAAGCAGCTGAATGCTGGTGTCCTGTGTTAACTCAATCCATTTCCAAGGAGGAGAATCCATTACAGGAAACAGATTCCAAGAGAACAATGAAGCCACCGGCGTAGGGAAGGATCTTCTCGAAAGAACACAGATATTACAAGACAACCAGAAAACAAACATCTCTTAGTTCTCTTGTTCCTTCCTTGACCAGTTTCTCGTATCATTTCTTCCCCCCATTCATGCTGGTGCAGACTTGCGGCCGCCTCCTGCTCAGGGTCCGCCCTCAAGGAAGGGTCTGAATGCAGATCAGAGTAGAGGGCCCAAAGAGGGGTCTCGAGCCGGTTCCTACTCCAGGGTGAGTCTTCTGCTGCTCACTCAGGAGACTGTGCCAGCCATTAGGGGCTGGAGAAGATCCTCATCCTAGATTTACTCATCTTTTTTTTATTTTTGTGGGGGGGTTCTTCTGAGCTTTTTTGTGATTTAATTCATATGCCATAAAATGCATCCGTTGTAAGTGTCCAGTTGAGTGGGTTTGAGTATCTTCACAGAGTGCTGTGACTACCACCACAATATAATTCCACTCAAAAATAAGCCCCTAGGCATTATCAGTTTTTCTTTTTCCCCGTCTCAGATGACCACTTTTCTGTGTCTCTATAGGTGTTCCTGGGACCTTTCATATATGCAAAATAGTGCAAGATATGGTCTTTGTGACTGACTTCTTCCAAGTAGTGTAATGTTTTCAAGATTCTCTATTATTGCGTCTGCTTAATAAGAATAAGTAGCCCAGGGGCACTCGGGTGGCTCAGTTGGTTAAGCATCTGACTCTTGATTTCGGCTCAGGCCACGATCTCACGGTTTGTGGGATCGAGCCCAGAGTCAGTCTCCACACTGAAGGCAAGGAGTGCTTGGGATTCTCCCTCTCTCCCTCTCTTTCTGCTTCTCCCCTGCCCACAATTTCTCTCTCAAAATAAATAAATAAACTCAAAAAAAAAAAAAAAAAGAAGGAAAGAAGAAAAAAGCCCTAAGTAACCTAATGATAGGACCAGTGTATCAAGCACGGACTGTGTTTCTGTAATTACTCACTTTGTCTTTGTATTTTGCTCTTTTTCTTCAATGATTTTGGTTATTTTTGCCTTTACCCAGTCACTCTGAAAGAAGACTATTTATGCTTGCCAACAACCTAGAATCAAATGATTTGCCCTGGCTTGTGCCATCCCTCTCAGTCTGTTGATAGCAAAGGGTATAATCACTTGGTAGAGGGGCTAAAGAAGAGAGAAATCAAAATTTGTTTCACACATCTTGGTTCACATGTTGGTGATATTCCCCTATTCTCTCCATTCACCGGTAAATCAACGCTTCTATTTCCTCTGTCTCTTTGGGTAGGTTGTATACAAAACACAGAGTTATTTTGTCCATCCTGAAAGGGATTTTCTGTTTCATTTTCCTCCTAAGATTTTTTTTAAGACATGTTATACATAGTGCCAAGTGGGTAAGTAGAGGGAGTTCTAATTACACTCAGATGTTTAAGTCATTTTTACGTACCTTTGACTTCACTCTTCATCCCCCAAACCTACCCTTCCATTATAAATATACACGTTAAAAATAACCAAAGTTGTGTTTCTTTTTTGCTTCGAGTACAAGAGACTGAGCCCAACACTGGCCTGTATCAGGCCTGGCATATGTAGTAGGTTTTCAACAAGGATGGAAGGTAAGAAGAGCGGGAGGGAGTGGGGAGGCGGGGGTTAAAATAAAGCCTTCAAACCAGTCAGCAACCTGATACCAGAAGATCCCTTAGATTGGCGTCCGTAGGAACACAAACCAGTCTTCTCTCCGTGTTTTGGCCGTATCTATCTAGATGTTCTTAAGTCAGATATTTTCTCTGTCCTCCTGCGAAGCGGGAAGCAAATTAAACACTGACTATAAAGCGATTTGATAAAGTGAATGCATGAAAAGTACCAAACATGCATTTTTATAGAGTTGATTCATCCATGGCCTCCGGCCTTTCCCAGGCTACAAAGGCACTCAGAAATGTCTACACTTCCGAAAGGGGCCCTAGGTGCGAACTTTCAGTTACCTTGCCCGCTCACCATTCCACTGTGATTTTCAGCTGGCTCCAAGAGTCTCTTAATTAGCATCTTGACATGGCTGGAATTTGTTTCAATACTGGATTGTAAGCACGGCATTTAGAGTGTGCTTTCCCACATCTCTAGGGCTGCTAGTCGAATTGGTTTTGCTTGGAAAGTACCAGAAGCTTATTTTTTAACAGCTAATATAGGCACTCCATCAACATTGTGCCCATTTTAATAAGAACCTGAAGGGTTAACCAAAATGATTAGAAGCAAAACTGTTAATTGCATTTTAAGATCACCCGACAGCATTCATATCTGTGCAAGAGCCATTATTAAGCTATTATCCTAAATAATAAATATGCCTGCAGCTCTAATAGATGTGGGGTGACCCTCACCTCCAGCGCTGCTGTGGCCCTCTGTTCATGAGCAGTGGACTTGAACTCAGCTCTCACAGCTGTTCGCTACCTTCTTGTCTTTGAAATACTACCAGTGTTTAACCATTCAGTTCCCAAATATGTTAGAGAACCAAGAAGAGAAAAAAAAAAATGTTTTAAGGACACCTGGGTGGCTCAGGGGGTTAAACATCCGATTCTTGATTTCCATTCAGGTCGTGATCTCACATTTCATGGGATCAAGCCCTGCGTGAGGCTCAGGGCACAAAGCCTGCTTAGGGTTCTCTCTCTCCCTCTCTCTCTGCTGCTTCCCCATTCGCGCTCTCTCTCTTTCTCAAAATAAATAAATAAAACTTAAAAAAAAAGAAAATGTTTTAAAGATACACTAAAATGATATTACTTCTAGACCTAATTGTTTTTAAAAATTGATCTTAATTCTATCGTCATCAATTTATAATTATGGGAACTATTTTCATCAGATAATTGACTCAAGTATTTTTAAAAAATCAATGACTATTGTTAAGAGAAAAATAAAAAGCTGAAAAGTATGTATCATGTACTCCATTGCATTAAAACATAAAACATAAGCCCAGAAAAGGTGAATGATAACCTTTTCACAAAGCTTAAAATAAGCATAACTAAAAAAAAAAAAAAAAAAAAAAAAGGAGAGTTATGTATGGTAAAAGTGTTGAAAAGGAATACCAGGTAAATAAATATAAAATTCAAGACAGTGAGTACCTTTGGCAGGAAGACAAGAGGGGTGGGCTTGGGGACAGGTAGAAAAATAGTGTCAGCAGAATTTTTTATAAAGGAATACACAACACACATAATTTAGAAGGCATATAAATAATTGCTGACAGTAATTGCCTCAAAGGGGATAACTTTGGAGCATAGGGTAGGAAACTCGATGCTTAGTGTATACTGTTTGTATTGTTTAAATACTCACATTTAAATACATGTGTTTTCAAACATTAAACAAAGAATATTAACTCATAAATCAAATAAACTAAGAATCAACAAATGTATATTGAGCAAGGAATCCAAATCTGTGCTAGAGGCCATGAGATCATAGGCAAGACAATGATAGAATAATAAAATAAAAAATAAGAAGAATAACTAACAATTTTTTTGAGAAGTTGCTCAGTTCCAGACATTATTCTAAGCACATATGACAGATTAATTTTTAAAATCACCGAAGTCTTGTTAGGAAAACGGTAGTATTTTTCCCGTTTTACAAATAAAGAAACTGATATTTATGCAATCATATAATTTGTCCAAGACCATACAACTGGTAAGTGGAAAAAGCTGAGATGCTGAATTTAACCTGACAGTAACCATTATGCTACGCTTCCTGCCTCCAAGGAACTGAGTCTGTGGAAAGTCACTTTTGTTGCTTTGATGCTTTGGTGGTGCTATTTATTCTTCCACTTGGTGACGTGGTGAGAACCATTCCTTTCTGTGCTATGCTCACGGGCCCTTCCCTAGTAGTTGAGAATCTAATTATTAAAAACCAGACAAAGATGGCAGAAAAATCACCACCATATCGGCAAGCTTTGTCACATTCGACTCTGTAAACTTCCAACAGAGAGTAATCTCTACATCCCACGAGGAATTTGCCAATGAAATGCCATAGTTTGGCTAAATAAGAGAAAAATGGTGGGGGTTGGTTTCTATAGGCCCAATCTGGGGAAAAGAATATGAGCGAAATTGTGGTGTGTTGTGAGTACAGTGAACAAATCACCACAGAAATGTATCACGACAATCTTTGCCCTCTTAGAATGTGTTTGGCAGGGAGGGAGAGCAGCAGAGAGATCGACCAAACTCCAGAAAACATCCGCAATGTCATTACAATATGGAATGTTCTGGAAGGTTTACTCTTGCCTTTGCTTATTTTGTTTCTTAACTTCATTCTTCTAAGAATATCCAGGACAGGGATGAGAAGCCAGGAGAAGAAAAGAGGAAAAGGAAGGAGAGATGTTGGGTTGAGTGGTAATGGTTGGCCATGGTCCACAGCGTCGCCTACTTCCCGCCAACACAGTCCCTCTGCCAGCTGGTGGCATAATTTGCGGGGAGGGGTAGAAGGTAACCCATGTGTCAGAGCACTTCCCAGGCCAGATGGAAGGAGGGGCAAAAGGAGAGAAGGAAGTCACGCATGGCTGGTGTCACAGCCCCTACTCCATTTGGCATGGGGCAGACATGGATGGATGGGAGGCCCACGAGGGTGGAGAGCCCCACACACGTCTCAGTAGCTCTCCATTTCCCCGACCGGCCATCTGGGCAACCATCATGAAAAATCTGCGCTCTGTTCTTTAAGAACTGAGATATGACGAGTGATTACTTCTCAGTTAGGACCTCTTCACGTTACTTATATCCTAATTTCTTTTGCAGCCACATACAGAATTGACTATTACCACATGCACTTCCTCAATTCTTAAGAAATTCATATTTAAATAATTGACTGTAGTGTTACTTTTTGTCACACTAACAGCTTGAAAAAGTATATACTATTTAATCACTACCCCTTGACTACTTCCTTGAAGCTGATTTAGTCTACTGAATTCTAAATTCATACACAAGAACTAATTTAAAGAAATGGGTCCTTGACACAATGGGGCTTCGGCATGATACGTATTTTCAAGTCTCCAGTGCTGATCTGCATATTGAAACATCTACGACAAATGTTCCTGCGCATTCTGCACTGGCAATTTTCAATCCCTGTAGAAAGTGGCTTGGGTGGGGGGCGCAGCGATTGACTGAAGTGGGGTCTGAACTCATCATTACCTCCCAACTGACACGGAGGTTGAGGACCGGGAAGCCTCCTCACGCACTGAATCATGATAATACTCCACAAAATAGGCAATTCTGAAGAGCCATTTTGTGAAGCTGTTGAATGAAATCCCTTCGGGGCGTTGACATACACAAGCTGTCTCCCCTCCTGCCCTGTGTGGGTCCTTGTCCCAGAGACAGTGCCGTGGCTCCCACACTTCACTCCACCTGCTCCCTCGGAACCAAGTCCGAGAAGATGAAAGTGAAGGCAATATGGCCATTACTGCCCTGCCCCCAGGGCCACCAGATGGGTTTCAGGCTTCTCTTTTCCTCTTTGTGTGTGTATCTATCTTGTCTTTCAGGGGAGAAAAAAAAAATCCTAGAAATCAGAGGTTGAGATTGAATTTGGGGTAAAATGCCTTGGGCCCTTCATCTTGAAAGATATGAATGATTTTATACATTCATTTGTCCCAACGTATGTTGGGCTGATATTGACACAGAGAGGAAAACTTAGCAAATTACACGCCCAACGGTCACGTGTTCAATTTCACCGGGGGGAAGAATAACGGGTTAGTTACAAAAGGATAGTGATTGCAGGGCTCCTCCAGTGTTGCCTTTACTGAGCCTAGATCCCTGCTAAGGAAGGCACATGGCACTTGAAGGCATTACACAGAATCTAGTTTCTAAAAGCACTCCTAAGAGTATGGAGAGATTTTTTTGTTTTTTTGAAAAAAAAAAAAAAAAAAAGCCAAAAAAAATGGCTTCACGGGTGTCTAACTCACAGTTCTGTGCATTGGCACGTTTTGATAAGACAGGAGCCCCTCACTGCAAACTGACACATTTGCATCCAGAGAAAGGCTCCATAAGAAACCAGGGGTTCAGACTCTGCCTTGTTTTTACTGGTTCAGTATTCAGAATGGGCTGTCTGTCCTCCCCTGATCAGCTGGGTCTCCGTTCCTCTCTCTCTGTCTCCGTCTTCCTCCGTCCACCGGCTTCCTTTCCCTTCCTTTCCTGACGCCATGCTCACCCTTCCGTCCTCCCCCCTTCCTGCACTTCTGCTCTCCGGCTTGCTGGTTCTTTCTCTTCCTTCCCCTCCCCCTTACTTTCTTAGCAATAGCTGTTGCTTCATGAATGTCTGCCGTTGCTTTCCTGGAGGCCCTGACCTTCCAATGATTGGGGCACTTTTCCTCTCAATTCATCTGAATTCCCTCTGA
This sequence comes from Panthera tigris, assembly GCF_018350195.1. Taxonomy (NCBI): domain Eukaryota; kingdom Metazoa; phylum Chordata; class Mammalia; order Carnivora; family Felidae; genus Panthera; species Panthera tigris. The sequence goes on along the minus strand of NC_056662.1, from coordinate 135,059,003 downwards.
TCTATTCAAGATGCTCAAAAAATCCCCAGCCTCTTTGTAGTTGCCTCCTTAGGAAAGTCTGTGGGCAGGAAAACTGAAATAAGGAAGGGGCCCTGGCAGAAGAAAAGCTTTGTGTGTGATGTCTCAGACCGTAATAACCTCGGCTTCCTTTTCTCCTGACGCCTCCTTTCTTCCTGATCCCTCATTTTCTCTTTTCTGACACTTTGTGGGATTTTTAAATGTAACACATGTTCTAAATAGTCTTGATCGAGGCCGCATTGAGAAGCAGGCAGCGCGTCTCTTCCTGTACCTTCCCTACGTGGTGTTTCAAAGATAATGTGCCATCCATGCAAAGGAAAATCACAACGATTTCTGAGAGCAAAAACATTCCTCAGATGCCAACATTTTCGCCTGTTAGATGCCTGGGCCCAGCCTGGAACAGCTGAGCGGCTCTTGGTTACTTGAGAACATCGGACGTGCCCACCCCTCGTGAGCCCTTCGCCCGGGTCCAAATTTCTGCTTAATATGTGATGAAATTTGAATCGTTTGACTGAGTCACGTATGGTGGTATTGACTCAGCGTCCGCTCTGGTGGGTGACAGCTAAGAATCTGTGACACACAGTACTGATTACCCCGCCCCCTTCCACTCAGGACTGTCTTCCAGCAGGTTTCTGGGTGAAATTGCAGGATTTTTGTCAACAAAGCTGTATGCGTGTAGAGAGAGGTCCAGTTACCCTCTCCATCACTCGGCACAGCACCACGGCCCAAGAGCAACCACTCTGTCGAGAGGGGGTCAGGAGGAATGAGAAGAGAGTGGGTGGCTTTAATTTTTAAAAGGCTGCTATACTCTAGAGTTTGAAAATCTTCACCCTCAGATCTAAATGCATGGGTTAACTCCACACATAGAACTCTAACACTTAATATGCAATAAATGCATACGCTTTTTTTGTGTGTGTGTTGCTTTACTTCCGGAGAAATCACCTCTTCTCAAACTAGCCTCAGCCAACCCTTGGTTGCCCTAGTTTTCACAAGTTAACATGCGAGGAAAATATTGTTTGTGGGGAATCCTGAGAATTTGCTGGGTTTTCGGTTGGTAACAATGTTAGTGACGACAGGAGTTAGTTGATATTAGTAATGGGCACACCATGATGCACACCCAAGCTCAGAGGTTACAGAATGCTAGATCCTGAAGAAACATTGAGGGCAAAAATAATTATTTCAAAGTCACCCCTTTTATGTAATCGCCATATAATAATCACATGTTGAACGAGTACGCAATTGTAACAAGACAGAATACATTTCTTAATATTTTTTTGTAGCTTATACACGCATGTGAAAACATACCTGGAGAAGGCGTGTGTGAGAGGGTTTGCTTTAATCGACACAGAAAACCCTGGAAGCAAAAGTACATTTAAAAAGTTGTCGCAAAGACTTCATATCCACTCCTTACTAGGACTTTGCCCACCGAGGAGTAAATACTCCCACACACAAGCCGGCTCAGGGTCACCCTTTGCTCTAATTTGCTCAGAAGAATAGAGGGGGACCCCAAGCTTGCCCCCCAGCAGGGTCCTGGCAGCCACACAGGTTCACGATCAGCACAGGTGCAAGGAGAGGGGGCCCACCTCAGGGAGATGGGGGAGCTGCCCTGCTTTAGAAGCTTCTGGACTAAAACCTCAGGCCTTAAAAGAAGTCAGTCCCTTTCACAATTCACAAATGCACAGGCACGAGGACGGATCAGCTACAGGAAGTAGCCCACTTGGGAAAGCCCAAAGCATCGTATCTACCGGGTATTTATGGTTGATTTGCTCCTTCCTTCAGTTCAGAGACAAAGGTCCAGTCCGCGGCCATTTTATCCAAAGGAAGCTTGCTTAGGAGCATAAGGAATGATTTTACCCTTTCCAGTTCACCAGGGAACCGAGCCAGACAACATAACCAAAGGTCAGCCTGGAATCCTATCAGTGCAGACCTTATGGGGCCAAATAAGAGGCTAAGCCCCCAGCTTTCCTTGGTGGGATCACCCACCAGCTAGTGACAGACAGGGGTTGGCTCTGGACCCCTGGACTCCTTGCCCTGAACTCCTGTTACTGCAAAATATGCATGTGAACTATTATATAAAAAGTTATTACCCAAACAGCACCCTTACCAATGCACAGGCTTGCATTTGGTGAGTCCAAGGCTTTGCTCACTTTGAGTTAGGTTATGTTTCTCACTTCCCTCTGATTTGCCAGAGTTGCCACCTGGTTGTATAATGTGAGATCCGAATTTATTAAATGTCTTGCTCATATGAAGACATCCGGAGTTTTCTCAGGGATTCACCAGCCTATACCACGCCTGGTATGTATACTCCTAGTAGTGTTCAATCCATTTATAAACGAAGATTTATTTAGCTATTACTATGAGCAAAACCCAATGGGGGCGCCTGGGTGGCGCAGTCGGTTAAGCGTCCGACTTCAGCCAGGTCACGATCTCGCGGTCTGTGAGTTCGAGCCCCGCGTCAGGCTCTGGGCTGATGGCTCGGAGCCTGGAGCCTGTTTCCGATTCTGTGTCTCCCTCTCTCTCTGCCCCTCCCCCGTTCATGCTCTGTCTCTCTCTGTCCCAAAAATAAATAAAAAACGTTGAAAAAAAAAAATTAAAAAAAAAAAAACCCCCAATGGTAGGCAGTTTGTAAAGAATGGCAGGTATTAGATTAAAAATCCGGTTTACACAGAGCTTTCAGCTTTCAATTCAGTTGAGAAATTAAAACATACGGGGGAATTGACTGAATGAAAGAGAGTATATACCAAGTACCAAGTACAAATACTCAACGATAAGATAGAACCAATAAGGATCAACTAAGGGATGGCACCAACACCAAGTACTTTAAGAATCCCTTTGAGAGAGAGATTATTTTGATCAACCTGCAATCTGCCCTTCAAAAGGGGCATGAGAATTGAGGTAAGGCTTAAATGATGCATAGGATTCCCTGTTGGAGTGACACATAGGATTTATGTAGCTATTTAGGCAGGAAAGAGATGCTGTTTTTCCAGATTCAACGTGGAAATGAAAGTGAAGCTTCGGGCTTGACATCCAGGGGGTTTCCTTGCTTCTTACTAAATAACGGTGAATTGATCACCTGTCTCAAGGAAAAGTGGGAAACAGTGGAGGGACAGCGTAGGAACAAGAGAGCCCCCTTCCATTCTGAAGTCTCAGCCTTTGTGACTGTCCTCAGGGCCTTATAAAATATCTCTTTTAATCTTACCAAACTATGCTGAACCATGCTGGTTTGGGCTCCTTCTTCCTACCGCTTATCACCGTGTTCATCACATATCAGGGATGAATACACATTAAACAGACCAGAAATAGCGAGGTCAGAATTTGGTGCACAGCCCCTCCCCCAATACCAAACTAAGAGTCAAGTGCTGCTCAGGGCTAGGGTTTCTCAAAATGCCAAGGGTAAGTTGGACAACCGTATTTCCTGGTTTTCTAGGGAAAACCCATTTCCCTGCAAAACTCATAATAATGCCTCTTTGGACTCTTAAGTGTGTTAGAATTTAGAAAATAGAGTATATGCTCAACCTAATTAGAAGGTTAATTCTCAGATCAAAAATGCCATATGTCTTCCAATATCACCATACAGAAATACCCGTAAGAGTTTAATGTAATATTTCCCATTAAAAATCACATGATAAAAAATCTAGAGTGATAGTTTATGTACCGTCCTGTATTCTCTTTTTCTCTTGACACAACATGTCCTCCTGTTTGTGAAAGGCACAGGTGTTCCAGTGGGGTGTGGGAGGCAAATCTCTTTCTAGTAGTGCAGTCCATGATGTCAAGCCGATAACCAAAGAAACCATAGTGGGAATATTTACACCATGGACATTGGCAAACCCTACAAATCAGAGTTTGCTTTTGTTTGTCTGCCTCGAGAGTCAGCGGTTAAACACTTATCAGCAAAGCACTGAGTACTCAAGGAGGAAATTGAAAAAAACATTGCTCATTGAGAAGTACAAAAAAGAAAATAAAAATCACCCATAATCCTGCCATTCTGGGATTCCCCTTGTCAATGTTTTGATGTTTTCCCTCTTATCTTTTATATGCTAACGTGCAAACACACACATCAAAACACATAGCCATTATAAAGCAATGGGATTTGTTTTGAACAGATGTCACAAAATATATCCATGTAAATGGGTATCATCCTTTGAAATAATCATCTGATGAGTCTGAACGTTTCTTCTAAGAATGATGCCATTGCTCTAAATACTTTTGGATCTCCTCTGTTTTGACTGTCGCAGAACCAGTTTAAGAGACCCACAATGAAATCACATCTGATTTTCTTAAGCCTAAATTAGAATTCCCAGATTTATCACTTAATTTATACATGAGACTTGACTCTAAATGAAATTTGATTTTTCCAAATATAGCCATAAAATGAAGACTGAAGCCATTCAAAATAATATTTCCAAACCCTGAAGACAACTTCTAAACAAAGAAGGCATGCTGTTTGTAGCTGGTGGTGGTGGGACGGGAGACAGAGTGATGTAAGATCTTTGCCTTGTGTGAGAGCCTTGTAAGGTGTCCATTTTGAAAAGAAGATCCATTGGGATGTAAATTTCTATTATGCATCGTGAACATCTATCACGTTATTTCATAAGTTCATCTTCCGTATGAGTGCGTTCGCGTATATAAACAGTTATATATTTTAAGAGATCATTTTAGTCATGATTTATATATTTAATGCAATTCAGGTTATGTTCTACATATTGTAAGTTAAGTTTGATAAAAACTCAAATGTATTTTCCTAAAGCCCTTTTCTCCATAATTCTTAATCCCATGTGCATTTTAAAGGAAATGAATTCCGTGTGTTTCTTATTCCATACACTTAACTCGTCAAACAATGTTTTGTAAGGACCCTTTGATATCCAAGAAGCCCTTTGAGTCTTTTTATGAGACTTTTTAAGCCTTTCTCTTCAGAAACAGGAAGTCGTGTTTGGCCACGACCAAAAAGAACTCGCATACCAAAGGGTTTCAGTTCAATTTGAAAAGGCCACACCATTGAGCTTGGACGGGTTCTCAACACGGCAACACGTGCTCTCCAGGCCTAGAGAAAGGGCCGGTCAGGGTTTGATCTACTCAGAACCGTGAATTGAAGCACATATATGTACCAGGCTGGAGTCACTTAGAATTTTTTAAGAGATGGCAGGATCATTTTCAAATAAAAAGGAAAAAAAAAAAAAAAAAGAAAGAAAGAAAAGAAAAACAATCTTTCTAAATTCCTTTAACTTGCAGAATTTTTGTTTACTTATTTTTGTGTGTTTTATGCAAGGTGACACTGGAGACCACGGAGACAATACCCTGCATATGGTCTCTCCTGCCATCTGATTACATTTAAGCAGATTGCATAATTCAGTATTTCTGATTCTTTTTCTTCCCACACAGGGCTTTCAACTTTCTGTTTTTCTGCTGCAATCACAGTACAACACCCGTTAGGGGAAAATTCCTCGGGGAATTGTGTTCCTTAATCCATGGATTCCTCCAGCTCATTTAACAGAGACACCTGTGCCCAAACGTTAAACGCCCTTTCAGTTTTTTGTGGTTCCCTAAGAGCGCTGTAGGACGTTGGGAAATCTTACAGGGATACGTCCCATGCACATAAATTAAGGAAAGATACCTTCTCTAAACCTAACCCATGCTGAAGAATAAAGTTGATTTCTCTTCATAGGAGCTGTCAAAAGAAAGCATATGCTGACATCCTCAAAGGGTGAGAGATACGTGAATAAGCCTATGTCCGGTTTAATAACAAATAATGAAACAGACTGGAGAGGCAAAACTTATGCAATTTTATCATAAAAGTTGTATACATAGCAAAGCAACAGAAAAAGACTACAACATATAATAGGCAGAAAACTCCTTTGAAGTTAGGGGGAAAAAATCTGTAAGGTTCCTATCTTGTGCCTATATTGACAAATATAAATAAAACCCTGTTTTTAATACAAAGCAGTCACTGCGATTACCGTCATGCCTGGAGTAAAGCGTCGGGCAGTCTGTCTCTCCCCAGCGCCCCCTCTCTGGTGTCGTTAGAATGGCCATCAGAATCTTCAATCATAGCAGCTTACATTTGGATATTTTCCAAATGCTTTCAAGTCTATTATCTCATTTGACCCTTATAAAAACCTCTAACTATAGATAAAACAGGTATTAATACTGCTACTTGACAAGAAGAAAGCCAGTCACAGAGAAGTTAAGAAACTGCCCTAAAGGTCAGAAAGCTAATTAATGGCCAAAGGCAAAGGCTTTATGGAATATGGGTACTGCTGCTAGGACCTCATGATTCCTCCAAAATGGCCCCACACCACAGGCGCTGTTGGCCCGAGGTCAGGAGGCTGGAGCCCCAAGAGCTCAGACAACTTGGTCAAGTTTACGTCACTAGGGACAGTACCCTGGAGACCCACAGCGACCTGACTTCAAAGGGCGTCACCACACTGACGACCGGGAGTAAGAACTTGGATTCCCAATCCGCGCTTCCTGCCCTAGCTATCTTTCATCCACACCTGCGCACTTCTCCTTTCCACTCGTGCTGTGAAGGCCCCAATACGAGCTGGTCAAACAGAGGTCAAACTGAACCCAACTGTGTACCCAACCTAAGGACATCACTTCATTAGCTGCCCCTCTAAATGAAAGCGAGAGCATTTTTTATTCTTTAAATGTGACCTGATACAAAACCATTTCAATATGTCGTTAGAGGAGGAGCACCTGGGGGGCTCAGTCCTGAAGCTTCCCCCTCTTGATTTCCACTCAGGTCATGATCTCAGGATTCATGAGTTCAAGCCCCACGTGGGGCTCCACACTGAATGTGGAGGGGTTCTCTCGCTCGGGATTCTGTCTCTGCCTCCTTCTCTGCCCCTCCCTCCCTCCCTCTCTGCTCACACTGTCTCTCAAAATAAAAATTAAAAATTAGATATTTTTTAAAACATATATTTAAAAAATATAGCAGGTGAATAATTTAGGGGAGAACTAAAGTTATATAAAGTCATGAGGAACAAAATGCACCCCTCCTCTTAGGTGGCGGATGTGGAGGTGTGGGCAGGCGTGAGATGAAGCTACCTAACCAGCCTTGGAGTCCCCGGATTGCCCTTTCCAGTTACAAGTTATGGGACACACCACCTGCCTGATTTTGCTCAACTGAAAAATAAAAATTAAAAATAGATAGAATGACTCATGGCGGGGTTGTGCAATCCTTTAAGGGAGAATTTAACTAAGTGTCTGATGCAAAGATGGAGTTTTTAAATGATTGTTGTTAAAAGGTTGTTTTTTTTTTTTCAAGTGAACCTGAAATGAATGGGTATGATAGTGTTCATCCTCAATTAAAAGAAAGGGAACGGGAAGGTGGGAAGGAGCCAATCATACATGTTACATAGTTACTGTAAATGGTAGTCATTTGAATATGGTATCATCAGCCTTCATAACAAAGTAGCCAAGAAATATATCTTTAGGAAAATCTAGAACTGGGGTCCATCAAAGAATTCTTCCACCAACTATATACAGGATCTCCTCTGTCATGAACTAGAAAGAAAGGGGAGAAAAAAAAAGGCAGTCAACCAAGGTAAGAAAGGATATCATGTGAATCTGCCATTTAGGGTCCAGAGGAGATAGGTAACTTATGTTTAGCATAAGTTACAAAAAAGGGAACTCCTTATCCCAAAGTAGAACACAGAGAACCTTCCAAAATCTAAAAAAGAAGAAAAAAAACAAAACAACTTGAAACATTTGGGAAGGCCAGCATACATTGGTGACAAGTCTTAAATATGGATTCTTTTTTTAAGGAGAATTAAAACATAACATGAACTGAGAGCTGCCTAGTGAAATCTCATGGAACTTCTTGAAAAAAGACAGCATGATTGCTTTTGAAAGGAAGCTCTCTGTCGTCTGCCTTCATTCCTGTCCTGAGCATCCACTGGTCCCTGTTGGAACCGATGTCCTGGACCCTGCTGTGCTTGGAGGAGGTGAGAGGGGAGAGTGTGCAACAGGCATTAATGATTCGTGGAAACCGTCTCAAGGAGCCCATATAAAACAGGAGAGACAGACAAGCAAACTCATATACAGATAATAAATAGCCTAACAAAGATAAATTCAGAGCTTTCGGGAACTCAATGGAAGTGACATCTGGGCTGAACCTTAAATGCAGAGCAAAGGTTTCCTGGTTTAGAAGAAAGGAAGGAGCATTTCAAAAGGAACCATGTGGGGGCACCTGGGTGGCCCAGTGGGTTGAGCACTGGACTTTGGCTCAGGTCATGATCTCATGGTTCGTGAGTTCTAGCCCCGCATCAGACTCTGTGCTGACAGCTCAGAGCCTGGAACCAGCTACAGAGTCTCCCTGTCTCTTCCCCTCCCTTGCTCATTCATTCTCTCTGTCTTTCTGTCTCAAAAACTGAATAAAACATTAGAAAAAAATTATGAAAGGGGAAAAAAAGGAACCACATGTAAAAAGGTATAGAAACAGGGAAAAGCAGAGTGTGGCTTCTTCACAAAATGAGGAAGCATTTTGGTATTGTTAAAAACAGGATATCTGGTGAGGAAAGATGATCAAGAGAAAGTTATTCCGACCCTTATGAAGACGGTAAGGAAGACTTTGGTCAACACAGTGCAACGGGTGGAGAGAACATGTTCAGCCCCTCATACGGCCAAGACGAGGGGGATTCAGAGCCAAGGAGCAGAGCGAGGGGACCCACGGAAAGGACATTGCTAAAGGGGACTTCAGGGCAGGGAGGTGCTTGCTAAAGGCAGGCCAAGGACCTAGACGTCGGGGGATGGAGAGCTTGCTCAGATAGCAAGGAGTGGGGTGCATGAGAGAGCAGATCCTCCCTTCAGACTGGGTTGCAGAACAAAGACAGGACAGAAGGGGGCTCAGAGGAGCCTCACTGACCATCCCTTAAGGAGACTGTCTGCCAAACAGCAAGACGTGGGCTTTGATGGAGAAAGTGTGCAAGGCCGGTTTCAGAAAGCCTGGGTGTGTGCAGGATGGGGTTTTATCACGGGGGGAATAGAGAAGCCACTGCAACATGATGAGATGTAGCAATATTTTTAGATATTATTTGTTACAAGTGCTTTTTCATACATTTAAAATTATTTTCTTCCTGGTTATAATTTAGAAAGAGAAGAATGTACGAAACGAAGGTTTGTGTCCGTCACATACCTATTTGAAACGTTTGATTTCATAAGGGAGAGTCAAGCCCTTCCCATGAATGCGCCGGGAACTCCCTCAAAATACGTTAAGGGCCTTTTCTGCAAATTAGTAAAAGCCTAGTTCCCACACCTCTAAAATCCCAATGAAAACTAAGTTTCCACTGGCACCCTTGTGGAAACAGTCTGTTGGAAGCACAGGGTCGGAAGGTTGTTAAAAATTCATCTGGGAAGTCCCCCTTGTAAAGTCTTAGCCAACTGTGAGCAAAGGGGGTGCTAACTTGCCTTGATCCTTCTGTCCTGCCACCTTCTCTTTTAAAAGAAAGATGGAAATCTATCATCTATCCACCTACCTATCCATCCCATCCACTATATCATCTATCTATCTATCTATCTATCTATTTATCTATCATCTATCCATCCTATCTATCTATCTATCTATCTATCATCCATCCACTATATCTATCTATCTATCTATCTATCATCTATCCATCCATCCATCCACCTATTATCTATCGTTCGATCTATCTATTGAACTATCAATCTATCTATCCACGTACCTGGTATTGAAGAATCCTCGTGCCATTTCCAGCTCTGCACAGATCCTGGCTGTGTGAATTGCAGGTTATCAGCAATTCTGAAATTCAGTTTCTTTACCTGTATAATGAAAGTAACATCACCCAATTTGCAGTGTGCTCTGATTTACTCAGATAATCCTCCTAAAACCGTTAACACCTTGCTCATGATGGGCATTCAGTGTTCATCTCTCTGATGTGAAGCGGGGCCAGATTTGAATCTATCAATCCTTTTGTTTGTTTCAAAATTTTCTTTCAAGGATTGCACTAAAAGACTGGAAGAAATCTCTTTGCTTGGTTACATAGGAGCCCAGTTTTCTTGTGTTCAAAGCCTGTAGGACCCTGACCAAATCCTGGGGGAAGCAATTACCTTATTTCAAAACAATTCTCCCTCTGAGCTCTCATCCAATGTACACCCACCCTAGAAAATAGACAAAGGTCTCACAACAACTGAAAACTAATTTAAATACATAAATAAATAAGTGTGCATTTGAAGAGAAAGAGTTTGCCCAATACAAGTGTGTAACTGAAACAAGCAAATGCAGCATTAACTGTCTGGATATTAAAAGTATGAGCCGTGCTTTCCATATGTTTTATTTCTGGGGTCTCCTTGAAACAGCCTATAAAAGCTGGGAGCTTGGGCCGCTTTCTCTAGGGGACCCATAAGCTATGGCAGCTGACACTGGTAAAATAGGTTATATGGAACCTTAGAAATTACAGCTTGATTTGGCTGGTATTTATTGCCTGTGTAATGTACAGAAACACTAAAACAGAAAAGCACAAGTTTCCATCTGTGCCAAATTATAGCGCCATGCATGAGGAGAAGAGACATTTTTCATTTAAAATGGTGGCAGTCCTATGGACCCTCCTCCTTTGATATCCTACCCTACCACACATGATAGAGCAGAAACAGACTGACTATAAATATGAATCTACCGTCCTGAAAGCTGGAACATTCCAGCACTCCTGCCTCCCCCAAATATACCTTCTGAACCAGGAGTTAGATCAGGTGTTCCCCATTCTCTCTCTGGCTCTCTCATTCTTAAGCTGATTCATTGTTTTTCTCTTCCTTCCTTCCTTCCTTCCTTCCTTCCTCCTTCCTTGTCTTTCTTTCTCTCTTTCTTTCCTTCTTTCCTTTTTTCTTTCTTTCTTTGTCTTTCTTTCTTTCTTTTTTTCTTTCTTTCTCTTCTCCTTCCTTTTTCTCTCTGTCTCTGTCTCTGTCTCTGTCTCTGTCTCTTTCGTTTTCTGAGGGACAAAACAGCTGCAACAAACATCCCTCCAAAGAAACCTCTGGAGTGCATACTTCTCCATGATACTTAAGGTGGAAGATAAATCGTTCTTCAAAACAAGGCAGGGGAATAAAGGTTACTGGTCATGTAAGAGTTAAACCTTCATGTTATATTCTAAAGCTCTGCTGAGTTCTTGACTTCTCAGATTCCCTCTAAGCCTCAGCCTGAGAGATAGGAAAGGAGCTCTATCCGGCCTTATCAACAGCCATTTGAGAGGTGGTTGAGCTGGTTGAAGCAGATGGCCATCCTTTCTCAACAGGGATTTTAACAGCTTTTCTTCTTGTGGCTGGTTTAGCAAGCCTGGAGGCTAGGAGGAGTTTGTGAGCTTTGTTATTCCATCTGGGATTTTTCAAGGAGTCAAGTGAAAATGAGAGTCCAGTTAAAACCAACAAACAAACAAGCCAAAGAAAAGAAAAATCCAATCAATCAAATTGCCTGGGGTGAAGGGCTGAGGTGGGGGGGTGGGGGCCCCCACTGCCTACCTCTCCTTTTACCCCCTCTTTCCCTCTTTTCCAGGGAAGAGTTTCTTTCTTTTGCAAACGTGTACTTTGTCTTTGGAGGAGAAAATTCTTTACTGTATTTGGAATCTAAGAGTTCCATTTTCATTTGGTTGAGTTCCTGATGGCCTCTGGAGGAAGTTATTAGACCTGAGTTGTAAATGTCCCTGGAGATGGCCCCTCAAGTGGGGACAGAAAGAAGTTAAATTTATCCCAGGGCACTCTGTTGGGAATAGCAGGGTTACTGAGTTTCACAGCAACAAGGAAAGGCAGAGGCTCTGAGAGGGGTTGGGTCATAGGGGTAGCCCTCAATAGGTGTGTGATCTGGGGGAAGCTATTAAAATTCTCTGAGCTCCAATTTCGTGACCCACAACAGTGCAAGATGGCTGCACTTGAGTGCTCTGTGTTGATTGGGTCTTGGGATCATCTTAAGGCTGCAAAGATGGCTTTTACAAATATTTCCCCTCATTCCATTCTTCTAGGTTACTATAGTGACAACTGTCCCTTTGTTGTGGGAGAAAGAAGTCACTTTGCTGGGCTGAAGCCTAACCACTCTTCATTGGAAAACTCCTTTTCCTTGATCTGAGGTTAGTTTGGTTTTCATGACAGTCCCTATCCTGCACAGGCTGTCCTAGAACTAAGAACAAGGTGGCTTGACAAGCAAAAGGGAAGCTGGGTTTAGCTTGTGAGCCATAGAGTAGAGAAATCTAGAAGCAGCTCCATGGACTGTCTCAGTTTTAATGAATATGGCCAAGAGTGGAACTGTGTACCCCTCAGTGCAGGTCCCAAATGTGAGAGCGTATAGGGCAGCCATATTCTGCAGGGGAGGAACCAGTGAGGACAGCCATAGGATTTGGTGCGCAGAGAATGGGGCCACCAACCACTTGAAGGACACTGGGAGAGAGAGGCCAAGAACCAATGAGCTGAGCACCGGAAGTCAACCTGTCAGGAAAATGTAAGGGCACCCTAGAGATCTCCATAGGGATCTGGGAGGAGAGTTGGGTAATCTTACCTGGAGATGGGAAGAAGTAAGAAAAAGCACAGTGGTTTCTAGGCTCCATTTTATTTATAGCACGTGATTTCCTAGCACACACAAAATTTACAGGAAAAGAGGTTTTTTCTTGGTTTACTAGATTTTAATTACTCATCCTATATAAATAGCATATAACATATAGCACCATATGAAAACTCTTCACACATTTGAGGATGACCAAGCACAGGAAAGGTACCTGGTAAGAATCAGCAGGGAATACACAGAAGACGAAACCCATATCCCAATCTTATGCCACCTGAAATCGGTCTACATGTATTTAAGGGTTCTGATCTCGGTTCATTTGAATATTGTCACTTTTTGACTGAATGCTGTTTGGTGAATTTCTCAGACTGACCGCACTGCAGTCTCCTTGACTCGGAGATTAATGAGAATACTTATCTCGTGAGTTTTCTTAAGGATTAAATAATTAAGACATGTAAACATATGTTGGGTCAGTGCATGCATTTGATAAGTACAAATATACACGTAAACCAAGTTGTTTATTAAAATACATTTCACACTCATTCCTGGAATCCAGTGATAACACATTTCAGCAGCAACAGAAACAATAAGCTGAGGTCTCAGGTGGCAGGAAATCTTCTGCCTCAGGTCCTTTGCAACAGCTGCATGGAAAGACTTACTGACTCCCCTTGGACTCTCCTTCTTGCCCTTCAGGAGTTAGCTGAGGCATCTTATCCCAGGTCACAGAAGGGAGCTTCCCCAGACATTTCTGGCATTGCCGCCGACCTAGCCCCCTACACTCATGAGGCTCTTGATTCATTGCCCCGCCAGAGTGTGGTTTTGAAAATAAGGGCCGAGTCTCCTGTGCGTTTATTCCTAGCACTTATCCCAGGGCTGACCAGAACAGGTGCTCAATAATATGTTACACCAGTGTCCAGAAGTACCGAAGAGCTGAACGCAGAAGATGGTGATGTTTCTGTGTGTTTGGCAGATTTTGTATTCATGCACCTGTATACGCAAGTTGTTTGGCTGTTGTTTTTGGTTCCTGTTTGGTTGTTTGTTTGTTTGTTTTCCACAAGACGTTAGCAGAGACAGGTTTTGTTGTTTTGGTCCTCATTGGTTGTGTTTTGTGTAATCTGTGCATCTTTCACTGACTCTGGTAGAGTACTTTTCTTATGTTTAGTGGTTCTTAGCACGTGTGGAGCACTTTCATGATGTATGTTTACATGTGTTCCTGACATGGTCATAGAGAATAAGCCATTAAACTACTTAGTCTCTTCCTCCGAAATCCGTGCATGTTGTAGAGTCATTTGCATATCACAGGATTAATTTGGTAAAATGGCGTCTTGCCTCTTCATCCAAACTTACAGGTCTCTTATGCAGTATGGTAAGATATGAAAGAGTCAAAAGCATGAGTTGCAACCATCATTCCACCAGGGAGCTAGACTCCTAAGATGCGTTACAGGCACGCACATCATTGTGTTCAAAGAAGAGGTGCTCGTTCCTTCAGCCTTGGGTGGGTAGTGTAGGAAAGAATCACATGGATTAGGTCGTTTTAAAGGCTAAGATCCAGTTAGGGGGACAAGTAAAGAGACCAGTGTAGTCAGAGGGAACCACATAAGAAAAGCTCTGGAGCACGGTGTGTTAGGAAGACTGCAAACATGGGAGCAGTGTTAGAGTGAGCAGCGAGTGCGTTGAGAACCTGGGTGTGAGCGCAGGGGTGAGATCTTACATGGCCCCGTGCAACGTGCCAAGGGTTTGAAGTGGACGTTCTGGAGCAAGGTGAGTGATGAATTTCTGCGTGATGCAATTATGTAATCAGTTTTGTGTTTTAGGAAATATCGTTACTTTGCGGAGGGTGGCTTGGTGGGAGACAAAGTGAAGTTTGGAGAGCAGCCAGGAGAGCTCTTGGATGCTGCCGGTGCCGAGAATTAAGACCGCAACTGAGACAGGTAGAAGCTCAGAACCTTCATGTCTGGATGAATATTCCATGACTGCAGTAAAGAATCTTTCCTCCAGACCTTAAATAACACGAAATAGCCCAATACCCAGCATTTCCCCTTCGCATGCACCCTGGCACTGAGACCATGAAACCCTCTATCCCAAAAACTCTGCACCTGACCTCTGATTTAAACAATATAAACTCGATTGACACTGTGGCTTACGTGCAGAACATAGCATACCGTGCTCTACTTACAGAAATAGGGTAATTCTGTGATTCCCTGTAGACAAAGTTTCTTTTGTTTTGGTTATATTTTGACACCATCTCAGAGAATTGTAGACAATTCTGAGGTGAGATCCACACACAGTTGTGCAATAAATAACATTTCCGTTGGCCCAAGACTTTCTTTTTTCAGTATTATTGACAACTCCATCCCATGTTTGCCATATGTGTGATCGATGTTTTAATAAAACGTGTATCCGTAGCCTCAATTTAACGCAAAGGCTGGTTCCTTTCCTGGTCGTCACATCTCCCAGACCCACCTGGAGCAAAATGCCTCCTTGTCCATGGCAATTGGAGCAAAATGAAGAGACCTCTGCCTCTTTACTCACATTGGACAACTTACGCAACTACTCTTATATTGATGAGAAATGGTCTGGTGCCTCATTTCTCACAACTGAATGAATGGCACCCGTTCTTTCTTTCTCTTTCCCCTAGTCCAATTATGAAAAAGCTAGACAACATTTTTTTTAAACAACAGCAAAAATAACTTTCTGCAGGGAATTAGCTGCGCTCTTTCTCTATTAAGGACAAAGTTCTGAGAAGAGATGAACTTTGTCACAGTGTTATGCCCAGAGTGATCCCCAAAGACCACCAGGGAGCCGAGTCCGATGCAAAAGCAGAAGAGCCTTTATCCAAGCTAGTTCGAGCTCAATCCCCTACCTGCACCCACGCAGCGGTGAGATACCAGGGAGAGAGAGCGAGTTTCAAAAGGACAAAGGTTTTATTGGGGCCTAGGGGCAGTTGGTGAGGTAATGGCTGTGGCCTCAGCTGATTGGCTAGGGAAGGGTCGGAGTCCTGTTACGCAGGTCGCTGGGCGTGTTTTGACCAGGAAGTTTGAACGGGTGAGGGGGAGGATACTCAAGGGGTGGAGGCGTGGTCTAGGTGAAGGACACAGAACAAGACGGAGTCGGCCGGCATAGGCCCGCCCTTTCAACAGGACCTGTATTAAGTAGGCAAACTGTGGAAAGAGCTTAAGTGTCCATCAACTGACGAATGGATAAAGAAGATGTGGTTTATGTATACAATGGAATACTACTTGGCAATGAGAAAGAATGAAATCATGCCATTTGCAGCAATGTGGATGGATCTGGAAGGTATTATGCTGCGTGAAATAAGTCAGTCAGAGAAGGACAGATATCATATGTTTTCATTCATATGTGGATCTCGAGAAACTTCACAGAAGACCATGAGGCAAGGGAAGGGGAAAAATAGTTACAAAGAGAGAGGGAGGGAGGCAAATCATAAGAGATTTTTACATACAGAGAACAAACTGAGGGCTGATGGGGGTAGTGGGGGAGAGGGGAAAATGGGTGACGGGCATGGAGGGGGGGCACTTGTTGGGATGAGCACTGGGTGATGGATGGAAGCGATGACCCCTGGGAATCTACCCCAAAAACCAAGAGCACACTTTACACACTGGATGTGAGCCAATTTGATAATAAATTATATGTTAAAAAAAAAGAAGAAGAATAGATCTGGGTTCTGCTTTCTATGGGAAGAAAGTCTTATTACAGGATGATGTCAGAAGGCCTCAGTTCTTAGAGTTTTCCCTTGACCATTCCATCATATCCACTTACTCATGTATTAATTAATTTTTTTTTCTGCCAAGCAGGGGACCAAGCAGGGGAGATATTCTGGGAAACAGCACTGCACCAGACCTGGTCATTCAGAGTAAAATAAAAATAGATCCTGGTCCTTATCTAGCTTGCTTATATCATAATGATAGTAAATTAAAGACACAACAGCCAATGAGCATATCAGGAGCAGGTGAAGTATTTCACCCAAGCAAATTGGAAGACATGATCCACAGTCTCAAATTGGTCATACTTTTGACCAATATACTATTTAACAATTGTTTTTGATATTTTTTTTTTGTAGCTTTCAATTCCTTACCTTGACACACACACAACTTTTAACTGAGGTGGGTCTCAAACTATTTTGACTTACTGTATCCTGGTCACAAGTTTTTACCTAAACCTTTTTAATTTTTTCTGAAGTATACTATCTAAGAGTATACATCAGATACCATCATGGTTTCAACTTTCTTTAAAGTTTTATGATTAACCTTTTGTAGGAAACATTCTTGCCATATCACCAGATATTTAAAGAAATGACTCCATGAAAGAAAAGAAAGTACAGTAATTTTAAATAGTATGTGCTTGTTGATTTCATAGGTAGCCACGTGTCATCTAATGTGCAAAATATTTCTGCAAAAAAGAAATTTATTTTCTTTTCATAGGTTAGAAAATGAGGTTAGGTAGTCTTAGCGATAGGCCAGTAAATTCCAATAATAAGATTTGATCCCAAGTTTATCTGACTCAAAGATTCAAAACCGCCCTGTCTTCCTATGAAAATCAATGTTTCTCTTTACGACTAAGTACAGAAAAATTAAATGTCTTATTTTGCTTTTGAATTCTAAAAATAAATGCTCTCTCTGATATATACTTTTTGGTCAAACATTTCATTTTTTTCCTCAACTTTAAATGGTGATAAAGTGTTGACATGACTCAAAGGGATGCTGAAGTGCTGAGTTTCTTATTTCTAAGAATCTTCAGATCCAAAAAGAAGTATAGTTGAAGAAGTATGAATACATCATTGTTGCTTTTCCTGAAGGAACCTAAGGATTTGGCAGCTACAGAAGGACTGTGCAGACCTTTGCTGTGAAATCTCCCCGTGATCCCATTATATTCAGTCATCGCTTGTAGATTTGAACCATTTCAAAGTGAATAATGAAACTAAAACTATGGCAGAAAAACTCATGCCATTCACCTGACTTCAGCGTACCCACAACACAAAAATCACCACCTGAATGCAGGATTGGCCACATAACGGGACACGGCGCAAAACGGAAATGCAAACCTTTGGTTTGAAAATCATTAGGAATGTCAAGACAGTGAAAGCAAAATATTATGTGGTGTTCAGGGATCTCTAAGCATGGGGTTCTGGGTGACTGTGGGTCGACAGCCTTCAGGCAGACCTTGCCCACACTCAGGGAGATACCACCTGCCCCCCAGGGTTGGAGATCCACAGCTGAGTTCCAACTCCAGGATGATACTCCCTTGCTCGATGACACCATCAGTTCACCGCCCCCCTCTGAGCCTCAGTTTCCGCATCCACATTCTGAAAATAGAAACTTACCTCTTAAAGGACTAAAGGACTAAAATAAGGTAATGATGCAATGTTGGCTCATCAACACTGATGTCACACCTACCATAACTTTCGCCCTTCATACACGTTGTATATTTTTCCATAATTTTAACACCAACTGGGGGAAAAGCCAAACGACAAGGAACTAGTGCATTTTTCTCCTTTTCACCCACTGTAGGGCTTACACAGTAGACAGCAAGAAGTGGGCATGATGCAATATTTGCCGACTTTTCACATGGCTTTTAGAATCTATTTGGTATCTCTATTTTTATAAAAATAAATATAGACCTGAACGTTGAAATCCTACTCTAGCAATCAATTTTTTTTTTTACTCCATTGTTGACCTTTATAAAGTTGCATTTTCTCTCCTACCCTCAACATGCCTTTGACTGTCATTGCCAACTCTATTCTCTTCCAATAACTACAGTTATTTGAAAAGAAAGATCAGCAGACATACACAATCTCTCTGGGCACAAGCCAGCGACATTTCCTTTAAGCAAAGGTTTTACGGACAAATAACAGCTTCCATAGATATCAGCATCCCGATATGTAAAAGGCAGTCCTGGTTTTTTGGTTTTTTTTTGTTTTTTTTTGTTTTTTTTTTTTTGCTTTTTGTTGTTCTAATTATACTCTGAGAAATGCCGAGGATTCGTGAAGTTCCTCCTAGAGATAGCCTGCACACTAAGAAGATAGCAAAGGAGGTCAAGGTGGCAGGTTTTAGGGTTCCCCCTTCCAGCTTCGATGCACTGTACATGGTGCCAAATACTACTTTGAAATGCGAGCTGGGGTCTCCCAGTCATTCAGTTGTTCCATTTACTATGTACTTGACGCCCCAGGAAGATACGCAGGTTAACCTGCTAGAGCTGACATAGCAAAGCCAGTGGACTGTTGGACTTACGCAATAGAATGGGCTGTCTCACGCGGCTGGAGGCTGAAAGTCAGAGACCAAGGTGTGGGCAGGGCTGGGTTCTTCTGAAGGTTGGGAGAAGGACTCTGTTCCAGGCCCCTCTCCTTGCTTGTGAATGGCCATCCTCTCCCAGAATCTGCGCACTGTCTTCCCCTTATGTGCTTCCGCCTCCACACTTCCTCTTCTTCGAAGGACACCGGTCATATCGGATTGGGGCCACCCTCATGACCTCATTTTTACTCGACCGTGTGCGAAGATCCTAGCTCCAGCTAAGATCACGTTCTGCGGTACTAGGGAAGAGAATTTCAATTTACGAGTTTGGGGACACGGTCCGACCAACAACGTGTCGCAACAGGATCTCCAAAACTGGAAGGAGCCAACATTGGCTTTAAAGTGTCAAAACTCTAGTCCTGGATTAGAAGGGGTGTGGGAGGGAAGGAAATTGGGACACGGGGCAAAAGGTGAAATAAAAGACGTGGTGGGGAGAACCAGAAGTCATCGCAAAGCTGAAATTTAAGACTGACAGAATCCGCAGGAGGTCTGTAGGGTCCAGGAAGACAGCGGACTTGTGCCTCCACGCCTGAGCAGAGCCCCACGGATGTGCCATGGGGTTATTATGCCAGTGGGTCTTCGGGAGTTCCTTGGAATTTCCTTCAATGCATCCTGACTCAGGGGCTGTCAAGAGCATCCCGAAAAGACATGTGTTCATCTCTTGCCCTCAGTTTCTTCCTCTGTAAACTGAAACAGCTGCTCCCGAAGTGCTGTGATCTCAAATATTCACTGTGTCACAGGCAGGAAACAATGCTATATGTTACTCTAGCAATCAGCTTTCTCTCTCACTTTCAAGTTATACCCGAGTGCAACAATCTTCCTATAAACCCAAGCTCTCTCCGATGTCAGTCTCAGGAACGAGACCTGCAGGTAGAGAAGCGCATCCTGTTAAGGGAAGTGTTTAATGAACAGACTTAAGGATTCTAGGAAGATGAGAGGAGAATGGCAGATGGCAGGATGGAGACATAACACCTAAAAATAAAACAAGGCAGGGGAAGGGAGAGGGAGAGATAGAGCAGGCAAGAAGAAAACAACGACAGAAAAATTCAATAGAGGAAAACCTTTTCCAGAAGAGGCAACAAAACTCTTAACCAAACTCCAGGCAGTTTCCGCTGAGCTCTCTTCTCCACGAGGCTTCAACCTTGGCTTGCAAAGACCTGAACAAACAGGAACACAGCTCTTAACAGCTCCAGGCCATGTCCCTGGGGCCACCCCAGCCTCCCTTAAAGTGCCCGAGAAAACTCAAGGAAGCCAGAAGAATCCAATGTGTGTTGCAGCTGACATCTGATGACAGGGCCCTGTCTCCCCATCTCTGTGGAGGGCAGGAGCCTGACTTCAATGAGCACCGGTTAGCACACCCAAACCACCCCCATTCCCACTTTTGGTCATTTTCCAGTTCTCCGACTCCACGGAGCCCCTATTCACTCCATCCTATTTCCCCTCCCTCTCCCTTTAAAATGCCCAGTCCCCTCTGCCCAAATGGAAGCTGAGTTCAAGGCCACAAGGGACTCCTTCCCTTTTGCACTAGTGTGCTACTGAGTAAATTCTGTCCCGTCCACATTACCTAGTGTCTAGCTTTGTTTGTCTTTGGCAGTAGCTATGGAAAACCAAAGGGCACTGTTCTGATGGGGACCCTCAGCCTCACAGCATCTAGATCCCACCATTATTTCTGTTCAACACCCAAGAGAGCAAGACAGCAGGAAGTGGGGACTCCAGCCTTCTCTTGGCTTTGACCACAAAGAAGACTTGGCCTTTCATTCCAGTGACTCGGGGTGTTGGCTCTTCCGTGGTCAGCAGCTCAAGACTTGAATTACGTTGAGACAGTGTCACTGAGAGCTGGAGATAAGCCTTATAATTTCTGATGTTTTCATTTTTCAATATTGCCATCTAATCGTTCATTTCATTTAAATAAAGTGAGACACAAAACTGATTCATGGCCACGTTTGCATCATGCTTACACGGATTTAATCAGAGTCAATTGCTTACATTGAAAAAGCACAATACGTTTGGAGAGACGATAAAGAAATATTCTTCCAGTTTCCCATGCCTAAGAGAAATATGGGTTCAACCTGAAGACATCAGCCCCACACAATTATGACACAGCCCTGCCGATGAGAGGCTTTGTGTGCCACGGGCAGGAGCTGGCCTTGTAGGTGGGGCGTCTTGCCCACCATGGCCAGCTTCACAAGAAGTGTCACACTAGCTAGGTGACTGACAGCCGCAGAATACCAGCCTCCAGGTCTTCATCAGAATGCAAAGCCTCACAACTGCAAATCTCTCATTTCTCTTAAAGACATTATTTTTATATAGTGTATGGTCAAAAAAAAAAAAAAGGGTGTGTAGGATAGTTACACTTAGAAGCATATAAAAAAGAAACCATTTAGTCAGATAGAAGAAATATCCCACCAAGCTTGACAGTCAAAGAGGTGGAACCCAGGGACGGGTCTATAATCTTTCGTGGATGGATACCTTGGACCAAGCCTAGAATATCAGAGCACTAGATGTTTTGAATCCCCACCTCCTTAAGGGCAAAGAGTTCCAAAGCAATAACCTCTCAGAACCTGTTCCAATGACCTCAACTCTCTGAACCTTGTTTTCCATGCTTTTGATGTTACCAAAGCAGTAGAATATCTTTGCATCAGTGCATTTGTTTTTTATTAAGTCCATGTGTGGCTCCTCTGATCATTCTTGCACATTCCACCCTCTTTCTTAGCACAGAAATATCTAGGAGTAACCATCAGGGTCACTGCACTGTCATCATTTTCCTCTGATGTGTAAAGATGAGGCGGTGAAAACACATTGGACCCACAGAGGCATCATCTCAATGGTCTTGTTGACCGTTAACCTCAGTGGACTCTGCAACCCGACCCACAATCCGTCCTGTTATGGCCAGGACCTTCTTTTAACACGAGGCTTTCAGCACAGCCGTCCCTAGACAATCCACCCAGGGCATCGTCCAAGGCTATCCTCTGGAATTCCTAGGCCATTGCAAAAACCAAGTGTCTAGAAAAAAGGAAAGAGATAAAAGAGGAAGATAGAATCCTAGCACTGTGAAGGATCTCAGAAGCCACCTATCGCATAGTCCTCTGATCCCATCTGAGGCTAGAACCCATCACACAACAGTGCCCTTAAGGGACCCCCTGCTTCTGTTGGCAGTGAGTCCTCCAAAGAGGTGACGGGCCCGGTCCCAAAGAAAGTAGATGCGGTCAAGAGTTAATTGCTTCTTGATAATACTTTTTTCACATTGTCTTCAGAAAACACCGTCCCGCATCCCAGTGGCTCTTTGTGTCCGAGAGAGAGGCTTACCTTTTGGTGCTTTGGGGCATCTCAAAATTAAATGTGAACAAAGCTGACTCAGGTGCAGAATAACATAGCCCCGTGGGGTTAGTGCGTTGATTGGCTGAACCGAGAGCCAGGGTGAAGGTCAGGGGCGTGCGGCAACTGAGGGTTTAAAGGTTAGATGTTGCGTCTCCCTGAAGTAGACCCCTGCCTAGGTGGCTTCTGTGGTCCTGTGAAGACTGCTGCTTCTCAGTTCTCCCCGAGAGGGGTATCCGAGCTGGCCCTCACTCAAATATTACGGACGCGGAGCTGAGCTTTAGTGTGTTTTTGACTGTGGTTCCACGCTGCATCGGTTCCTCACCGCATGGCTTTGAGACTACTCCATCAAGTTGAGTTTTCGTGATGGAACCCATGGCCCCGGGGCCACTGGGTTGATTAGCTAATGGCTAATGGAGCTAACGACTCCGTTCCGTCTGTGCTTATTTTACTCCTCATCGTCGGGCCTGCTCCCTCTGGCTGCAAGGTGAGTGCACTCTCCATCTGCTGTCGGGCCACTACCTTGCACCTTTCTCTCTCTTTCCTGTCCCACGGTTGTTTCTAACGCATTACCCTGGAGGATTGCAGACAAATGGCCAACTTGTAAGCAAATATATATAATATATATTATTATTATTATATATTATATATATATTACTCATAATAATATATTATATTATCATATATTATTATATATATTAATATATATAATAACATATAATATTATATATATATGATATATATAATAACTATTATTATTACTATTATTATTATCTTCTGGAAGAATAGTTATTATTATGATGATGATGATGTCATTCATTCATTCTACAAATAGTTTTAAACGCTTAAATTTTCTGATTCTTGCCCATAATTTTCCAGAAACGGATTTGTCTTGATCCTGACACTAGCTCGCCTCGCCCTTTTTTGTACTGCTGAGCAAGCATCGGCAACATCCCCCTGCAGGATGTCGCCTGTGGTCGCGACACGGTGCCTGCCATGTGACCCCCGGAGGCCGACCCAGGCAGTGAGTCTAATGCTTTCCCTTTCAATGGCAACTCTGAAATCTACGGTTAAAATTAAGAATCGAGTCCACAAATATCCCAGGCAACCGCCGTTCCTCTCTTTTTGCTTGTGTCCTTTCTGCCGCGACATCCTTCCCGCCCGGCCCCAGTGGTGCACCAGAACTTCCACTCTGTCACAAACAAAGCGACGGATCGGTTATCAGCCCTGCTTCCATTTCTGGCCTCCAACTCAAGTCATGCCACCATATTAACTGCAAACAGCAGGGTCTTAATCATTCCCAGGTGCCAAATAGCCGAGCAAATTACATATTTCCCTGGCTCTGAGTACTGCTGGAGGAAAATAATGCCTAGGTTTATGTGGAAAATATGACCATCTAACATAATTGGGGGTATTGAAATTTTTTTCATGAATATATAATTTCAACAATGAGTATGATGGGTGTTGCTGGAGAATTCTTCAGGGGAAAAAAATGAGTAACACATTCACCAAGATTGTTAGAAACTGATCACCGATTAGTGGCGGTTGCTTTTAGTAACACAAAAATAGAGCGAAATAATGCAGGTATTCATTTGTTTTCCCTCAGTTAGTACCCATAGGCTATTTCCATTAGCAGCCTAAAGTCACCTAGCATTTGATCCTGCCTGGCGGGCCGAGCCACGCACACAGGCAGGCACAGCCCATGGTGGGGTATATTGGAGGTTCGCTCCTTTTCTCTGAGCAGATGGAGACTAAGCATGTCATAGAAATAATGTGTTTTGTCTCTAGAGGGAGAATGCTGGCGGCTTCACTCGAACATGACATTGCTCGCCAAGCCTTCTGCTCAGGTTAGAACTCGTGCCTTTTGGGTTTCCAGGAACTTTGCTTCTTTGGAAAAGAGTTTCCGCAGTAGAGATCCAGAAACACAACACACTCGCTTGACAAAGTTCCAGAAGTCTGAAGCCCATGAATGAACTTCGGGCGTTCCAAGGAGTGCATTCTTGACCCACGGCAGGCCGGCTGCCTCGCACAACCTCCAGGGATGAGTGGGGGGGCCAGGGGACAACAGGCCTTCCCCAGGGGTGCAGAAGCAGGATGTGGTGTTCGAGTCGCCTTAGTCCCTTCTGGCTGTCGTCAGAAAACAGCACAGAGTAGGTGGTTAGTAAGCAGCAGACATTGACTTCTCAAGGTTCTGGAGGCTGGAAATCCAAGCACGGGACAGCAGCAGAGCCGGTGTCGGGTGGGAGCCCGCTGCCACTTTCTCAAAGTCACCTCGTGTGGCAGAAGGGGTGGGGAGGTGTGGCGTGTCCTTTACCCCGGGCACAAATCCCACCATGAGTCCTGCTCTCAGGACCTGATCACCTCCCAAAGGCCCTACCTCGTAACACTCTCACCTTGGGAACGAGGATTCTAACATATGAACTTGGGGGGAGAGGAGCAAAGATTTAGGCCACCGCATGGCCCACGGCCATGTAGCTGATCTTACCAGAAAACTTAGATTTCGTGACTCTGGTTACAATGTGATCTGATATATCGAACCATTAGGTCTAGGTCAGAATGAAGACCTACCCACGGGAGGCCACCCTGCCAAGTTGTGATCTGTTAGGGCAGGACGAGTATGTGCAGACTAGGACCACAGTGGCTTTGGGCTCTCTTCTGCTTGAAGCCAATGCACCTGCTGTTAGCGCTCACGGCCTGGGTCATGATAGACGTACACACACAAGGTATACACGCCATTGTTCTCAACGGCCTAACATTTAGACTTCGCAGGTTATAACTGTAATATCAGTTGTTAATAGAGTCACAAAGACGCTTGACCCGATTCAAAGTGGAAATCACTCATGCGACTGGAAATGATGTCGCAGGGGCAGACCACGTTCCCTCTGGGGCACAACTGTGTGGGTTTCCTGGGGCGGCAGGGACAAAGCGATACGTGGTTGAAACAACGGGAATGTATCATCTCCCACTTCTGGAGGCTGTGTCTCCACCCGAAGTCTCTCTCGTTGGCCTGCAGACAGTTGCCAAGCCCCCAGAGACCGGTGGGAGTCACATCACCCTCCCTCCCTCGGTGCATCTCTGTGTCCACATTTCCCTTTTTCATAAGGACACCAGTCAGATCGGGGTGGGGCCCGCCCTAATGCCATCATTTCACCTTGATTGCCTCTGTAAAGACCCTGTCTCCAAACATAATCACATCCTGCGACCCTGGGGTCCAACAAAGGACCCTGGCAGAGGGCACACAACTCAACCTGTAACAACAATTTTTCTGTGTCTTCCATTGTCTGTTATACAAACAGTCCCATGAGACCTATTGGGTGTAGATTAAAGAATCATTTTACGAAATACAAATAATAAACATTATCATCATTTGATATCTCTGTTTTGGCCCAAAGAATGTTACTTTGTCACCATTCAAAATTCTGATAGGGCGCTTGATTTAAGGTATGGGTTTTTTTGTTTTTTGTTTTCTGGGTTTGTTTGGGGTTTTTTTTGTTTTTTGGTTTTTGGTTTTTTTGTTTTTTTGGTTGTTTTTTTTTTTTTTTTTTTTTTTGGTGTTTCCAGGAACCTTCATATCTTCTGTCCCTGACATGACAAATTCTCCCAGAGAAGCTACGTGGCACAAAGATGGGGGTGGGGTCCAGACCCTGTCTGAGGCAGGCTACAGCACGGACTGACTCTGGGTCCATTTCTTAACCCTTTATGGAATGCGGGTTTCTCATCTGTACATTGAGGTCCCAGTGATAATCCCGGGAGCGAACCTGTCAATGCCAGGTACGGAGCACATGTGTGACGAGAACTGACTCCCAGCCCCGTGCTTCAGCCAGTGGAATCGTCACAGCAGCTTCCGTTGTGTCCGCCAGCTGCTTCCATGCATGATCTTGGCAATCTTTGCAATCATCCAGCAAGACATATGTTGTTACATTTTTATATATGGGGAAATTCAGTCTCAAAGAGATAACACATAATAGCTTATTTTCATAGATGGACCTGGAAAAGGAGCCCTGGGTTATATAACCTCATGGCGCTCCCCAAAACACTACCCCAACTCAAAGCCAGTTTGTTTGTTGGTTGGTTTGTTTGCAAAATTTTTGTTTTTCCCCCAGATCATGGCCTTCTAATGACCAATGAAGTCCTTAGACAGTACAGATTTAAGGGATTGTTATCCCATTACAGGAGATTATGTAGGTAAATTACACTACTAGGCATTTTAGGATAAGTACACTTGTTTTTTAAGTTTACTTATTTATTTTGAGAGAGAGAGAGAGAGAGAGAGAGAGAGAGAGCGCACAAGCACGGTAGGGGCAAAGAGAGGAGGAAGAGAGAGAATCCCA
The DNA here is from genome assembly GCF_018350195.1 of Panthera tigris. Taxonomy (NCBI): domain Eukaryota; kingdom Metazoa; phylum Chordata; class Mammalia; order Carnivora; family Felidae; genus Panthera; species Panthera tigris. The sequence continues at coordinate 135,032,535 of NC_056662.1, read as the reverse complement.
AGCAGGTTCCGTGCTGTCAGAGCAGAGCCCGATGCGGGGCTAAAACTCACGAACCGTGAGATCATGACCTGAGCTGAAATCAAGAGTTGGATGCTTAACTGACTTAGCCACCCAGGAGCCCCAATAAGTACACCTTAAATGCCACACTTGCATATACATGCCCGCACATATGCACGTGTATACACACACACACACACACACACACACACACGAACATTTAAAAAAAGCTCACAGTACACGGAGTTGATTTCCAGAACAGGAAAGCTACATAGAGGGAGGATCCTGGATATACAGCAAGAATATGGGAGTGGGGGGTGGGTGGAGGAGTGGATTTCAGGCAGGAGAAACATCGCGTGTAATAACATCACTATTTAAATCTACCTCATGGGCTCCAGATAAAAAGTAGATTGGGGCCAGGTGGTGAGATCTTGAACACTGGAAACAACAGCACAATTTCTAAGTCTCAGGAGCTGCCAGCAGGCCCTAGAGCCGCTCTGACCTGTCTCACCAACACGGTCCCCTTCCAGTCCCTCGTCACCTACTGGCCACCTGCCCACCGTGCCTCCCTCCACCACCACGGCCTCCCTGTGTTGGAGCGTTTCTCGTACTGATGGATAAAAATGCCCCTTCATGTGAGACATCCGCACCCCCTTCTCAAAACAACTCCTTTTGTTTAGCTACGTAAACCAGAAAGTAAAGAAGCCCCTGTGGCTGTAACAGTCTAAGATACAAGCCTGATCAGCTCTACTGTGCCAGGAGCCACACTGGACTTTCCTTTCCTTCCTTTCTTCTTCTTCTTCTTCTTCTTCTTCTTCTTCTATGTGTATTTTTGAAAGAGAGACAGAGCATGAGCAGGGGAGGGGCAGAGAAATGGGAGGACAGAGGTTCCGAAGCAGGTTCCAGGCTCTGAGCTGTCAACACAGAGACCGACGCGGGGCTCGAACCCACAAATGGTGAGATCATGACCTGAGCCAAAGTGGAACTCTTAACCAACTGAGCCACCCACGCACCCCACTGTGTTAGCCTTTTCCCATATTGTGCCTTGTTTTAATCCGCCCAATGATCTTGGAGGTACATTTTGTTATTTTTATTTTCTATTAGATTGTGAAATGTGCTCGGAGAGGCTATTTCATGATATAAGAGCTGGACAAAGGCACGCACAAATCCTTAACTTTCTCCGAGGGGGGCATAGGTTGGAAGCATAAAAATAAGCATGCTGAAACATTCTCGTGCTGCTACCTCCAAAGTGACCAGACACCCACCACTCACCTGAATGCTTAGAACGTTGGCAGTGTGTTAGTAGGTTATAGAAAAATATAGAAAGATGATGTCGAAAGATATTTTAATATCCCAAGCCTTGGGGACCCAGGAATCCTCCATAATGCATACTTGTCCCTCGAGGCTGTGCTTATGATACTGAATTCTGAACAAAGTCTTGCTGCTTTTTGGGAAAATGACACGGATTCCAGAAAGAAGCATTGTTTCCTGGTTTTAACTGGCCCTATGAATACGACATGCACAGAGTCAACGGTGGCTGCGACAGATGGAAAATGAGGCTATAATGAAGCCTCCTCATTATTCCTTGTCAGTGCTGAGTTCCATTAGGAAAATTAATATATTGACTATTTCTCTTGAGATGAATCCCAAGAAAATGATCCATGCAGAGGGAGGTTTCAGAATGTCGAATATTTATGATCTATTCAGGGGCAGCTTTGACATATTCTGTGTCCAGGAAACCCATCATCACGGTCACCTTGGCTACGCAGCCCTGATGCACGGGGGGCTACCACGAGCTCTCCTCGTCAGAACGCCCCTAACAAGCAGGGACAGAGTTTGTCCACAAGAGAATACTTTATAGTTGCTTAACTGCCACCAAAACCTCATTTATCATTTTAATAAACTTTCCAAGGGAGAGGGAGGGCTTCCCCAGATCCTCTTTATCTTTGGCGTGGAAGCATAATGGGTAATCAAGTGTGGATCAGCATAGACCCGTGTTAATTCCTCTTAAGCCCCATGTGAATATTTCACTTTTATTAATAATCACATTAAAACCACTGAACATTTTTCTCCTTAATGATATGTTTGTTTGGGGGAGGAAAGACTGGCCAAAAAAAAAAAAAATTAAACCCAAAATTCAGTTCAAATAAACAGAGGAGACGATGAAAAAACAAAGATGCCCAGATACAAACATTCTGGAAAATGTAATCTAATAAGAATGTGAAGGAGGAAGAAACGCTTGGGTCCTTCCTGAGCATCAGAGGTAGGTCAGGTGCCTCACCCGTGTGACTGCAGACCATGGTATCATCATTCGAATCCAAGCTTTAAGGTAAAGAGATTCAAACTCACTGAGCTATGGAATCGATGTGTCGCATTTGGACACAGGCACACTGCTTTAGTCTCAGCTTGACCCATTGTGTCTCGCTGCCTTTTCAAGGATGATTTTAAAAAAAACGGTTTTATTTCATAGTTATGATCATTTTTTTCTTCCCATAATTTCCGCACCCGGTCCCACTTTCCCACCCCCTCCATCCTGCTTCAAATGAATCATATCCGTATTCCCGGGAAACCATAAACACTAGACTTTCTGGGTTTCATACTAATATCTAGATCCACGAGAACTGTTAAGCATTTCAGAAAAGGAGGCTGAAAAAATGCAAAGCCAAGTTCCTGAAAGCTCAGAGCCAGTCCCGGGAAGGAGCCCGGGCAGCAGGTGTCTGGACCCAAAGAGAACCTCCTTGAAAAATTAAGGGCGGCGGGGGGGATGTTCTGGGAGGTAAACTGCCCCCCCCCCAGCCTCAGCCGCTCACGGGGACCCTGGAACCAGCTGTGTCTCCTTCCATTCTGGTCTCTCAGGGCCAGGACGGCTCTTGGCTGAGCCCCTGGAGGTAGATGTTCTCCGTCTCTGCGACAAACAGATATGAACAGAAAGTAATAGCTGAATTTAGGAAACTGAGAGTCAGCGCTCAGGAACCAGGAGGAAAAAAAAGCAATCAGGCTTGGGAAAAATGGGAAGACTCAGAGAAGAAACAGTGGAGCAGGGAGGCACAGAGGAAGCGAGCCGTTGGCCTGACCAAGAGAGGCCGCCCCCCCCCCCCCCCCGTCGTGCCGGCTGGGGCTCACCAAGGAGCCAGCGTGGTGCCCGGCTCCTGGCAGGCCCCCCAGAGCGATGCAGGTTGGATGTGGTTCAGACAGTGAGACCAGGAAGCCAGGCAGGCAGATAATAGTGAAGAGGGCAAAGTGGTGGACCCAGGCGGTACTTTAGACGGCTGGGCCTCTCCCCTAAAGTTCTCCATGCTGGACATTGACTCCTGCCCCCCGGGGAGCCTGGGTCGTGGCTACGGAGCGCCCTCCACACCTCAGGCGTCCACCAGGTCTGCATTTTCTGTGTAAATGAGATGCACAAACTGTTCCCATGCCATCCACGACCCCAGCACCTTCGTACCTGACAGATGAGGCCGGCTCTCCTCCAGGACAAAGAAATCCTACGTGCTGTGGCCTCCCATTTCCCAGCCCCCAAATAAGAGAAGGTTGGTCCTTTGCCCATGACCTGCTCGGAGCAGATGGTTCCCTGCCACGAATGCCATCACCAGGCATCACGGAGGCCGGTCCCCTACCCTCCGGCGGCCTCGGGGTCTCCGTGGAGCAGTGCGGGCTCGTCCTTGGCATTGAAGCACCTCCTTTCATATATGATAAGTTCGACTGTGTCTTTGGCCCCTGCCATGGAGAGCCGCATTCCATGGAGCTGGAAAAATAAATTGACCAGAGGCAGAGGCACACATCCCTCGCCGGCAATGAATCTTGCAAAACCAAGAGAAGAGGAAAAAAATGACCCCTTTGTCCTGCCAACCAAGAAAAAAAATTGCCAGTTCCTAAGCAACATTTGTTATCATTTAATTAATAAACATTCCTCGTTGAATTTACAATCCTTCTCCAGTTGTTCTTCGTAACAACACGCTGATGTAGGCCACAACTATCGTTCGCTCTGTGCCGTGAGGACGTTGACGCCTTCCCTGCCTTATCCTAACAAAAGCAGACAAAGAGTCTTCGTCTCGGGCTTGCCATTCTGCTCCCCGACGCCGCTTGGACCTCATCTCGCCAACTGGGAACGGAGTCTCAGCTGAATGACAAGGATTCAAAGACAAAAGGAGGCCAAGGTCACCCTGAGAACGTGTCCATCACTGCTTTCTGAGGGAGCCCAACGTGTACGCACAAGGGGGAGAATGGGACCCAGACGGGATTCAGAAAGGCTTCCCGAGACAAAGCCTCGACACGGGCCCTACGGTCAATTGTGTGCCTGGAGATGCGTCCTTCATTTTCAGGACCTGGAAATCAGTGGCACAAAGGAAAGGCACACTCAGCTGACAGGAGACCCTGCAAGCAGGAATGGTCTCCTGGCATATTTCTTGCTTACTTCCAGAGGAGAGCTCTCACTCCACAGGACCCAGCTAACTCTGGATTTTTTTTTTTTTTAGCAGCTCGTCTTTTGTTACCGCTATTTTAATGACGCTCTGAATGCATATCACAATGGAACACGCCGGGGCGTTTAAGTATGTGTTAGCACATTTTACATCTACACATATGTCCATCATAAAAAGCTGTGAGAAAGTCATACAAAAAAAAAAAAAATAGAACGAAGATAGAGAAAAGGAATGTGTACAGATGTACCCAAAAGTCCTTTCTGTACCGACTTCCATGGGCAGTTGAAAGTGATTGACTTTTGATAAGGCTGCTCCCTTTCACGTTTATTCTTCAGTCTGAGTTGACGAACTGCTCGCCAGACTAACTCTCTGCTTAAATCATGCAGATGCCTGGGCCGAAACGGCAAAAGTTGACACAGGACCTGAGCAGAATCTGTAAAACCCATACCTCGCGAGTCTATAACCAAGGATGAACTCAAGACAGAAACAGGCCACTGAGGTGAAATACAAGAAGGTGTTTTAAGACATTAAAAGAAGGGTTCTTTCTCTTTTTCTTCTCTTTTTTCCCCGGTTCGTTTTGGTGATTTATCACTTTCTTTCTCCGGCCAGGAGGATTTAGTATTTATAGAGGGAGACCAAATTAATGTTCATAAAAAGTGCTGAGTAGCCTGGCAGAGACAGTGAGGCTCTCTGCTATGGCAGGAAGATCATCCACCGTCGTAAGTGCAGTAACTAGCTTACTCCCTGGCCTTTGCAGTGGCTTGACCTCACCGTGAAGGGCCTTCTTCTGTAACGCGTGTCTCGTTTCTCATTCTCCGGAGGTGTGCTACGTTTTCTCTGGTCTTGGCGCCTCGGTAGCTCTGCTGAGACGGAGCTAGAAGGTCAAAGCCAGTTACCCTCAGACACCTGAGCCACCGCCACCTCTCTGACCAAGCTCTCTGAGCTTGATATTGAGCCACCAGATCGAACCTACAGGATTTGGCTTTATGAGGCGTTCTACCATCGGTTTGTTACAGTGCATCAGGATCCTTTTACGCTAAGAATCCGGGGTCCAGCAGTCGTAAGAAAAGTGGAGCAGCGTTGGTGTTGGGTCGATGTCACAGGGACGGCTGAGCCAGTGAGTCCCACGTCTCTAGTCTGGAAGCATCTACTGTGGGCACAACGTGAGGTAGACACTGAAGTGATACTGAGATGACTAATTTACACCCTCTGACCTTGAATCGCTTATAGCTTAGTCTGGGAAGCTGAACACAGACGAAACAGAACAAATTCGGGGGATTAACAAAAGTGTAAGAAAATGTGGGGTACGTGGTAAGAAAGCCATCACGAATTGTAGCCAGGAGGGCTGGACGGAGGAATGTCAGGTTTTATTTTGCTTTGTTTTGTTTTATTTTTTAAATGATTATTTGTTTATTTTTGGGGGGGGAGAGAGAAAGAGAATCCCAAGCAGGATTCATGATGTCAGCGCAGAACCTGACGTGGGGCTCGATCTCACCAACCCCGAGATCATGATCTGAGGCAGAATCAAGAGTCTGATGCTCCAATGACTGAGCCCCCCAGGGGCCCCAGGAAGGGCAGGTTTTAATTGCAAGACGGCATGGCAATCAGGAGGTCGTGCTCTGGATGAAATTGAATGAGTAAACGCAGAAGAGGTTAGGGTGCAGGCATAGAGCCCCCCCAATCCACAGTCATCGCCAGAGCGAAACCAGGAGCTTCGCATACATGATCTTATTGACAAAAAAATAACTTTCAAAAAATTAAAATAAGCTCTTTTTCACATGAAAACATGCTCAACGTCACTCCTCCTCAGAGAAATACAAATCCAGACCACAGTGAGATAACACCGCACACCTCTGAGAATGGCTAAAATTAGCAACTCAGTTGACAAGGATGCGGAGAAAGAGGATCTCTTTGGTGCTGCTGGTGGGAATGCAAACTGGGGCAGCCATGCTGGAAAACAGTATGGAGGTTCCTCAAAAAATTAAAAAATCAAAATTACCTTAAGACCCAGCAATTGCACTACTAGGTATTTATCCAAAGGATGCGGGAGTGCTGATTTGAGGGGTACATGCACCCCAATGTTTATAGCAGCATTTCAACAATACCCAAATTATGGAAGGGACCCAAATGTCTATCGACTAATGAATGCATAGAGACAATGTGGTATATATATATATATATATATATATATATATATATGGTTAGCAACAACATGGATGAAACTAGAGTATATTGTACTAAGCAAAATGTCAGTCAGAGAAAGATAAATATCATATGATTTCACTCCTATGTGGAATTTAAGAAACACAACAGATGAACACAGGGGAAGGGAAGGCAAAATAACATAAAAGCAGAGAGGGAGGCAAACCCTAAGAGACTCTTAAATACAGAGAAGAAACTGAGGCTTGCTGGAAGAGAGGTGGGGGGGGGATGGGCCGAATGGGGGGTGGGCATTAGGAGGACCTCGTTGGGATGAGCACTGGGTGTTGTACGTAAGTGGTGAATCACTGGGTTTTACTCCTGAAACCAACACTACACTGTATGTTAACTAACTTAGATTTAAATACAATTCAAAAATTAAGAAAAGAAAAGAAAAGAAAAGAAAAGAAAAGAAAAGAAAAGAAAGGGAGCTGTTTTATTCTCTCCTTCGTGGATAAGGAAACTGTAAAAAGGTAAACAATTTGCCCCAGTACGAAGTCCTAAGCCAGGAAAGCAAATCTAACTGTCTCGGAAGCTGGAAACGCCCCACAAGGGAGGGAGGACGTCCTCGTGGACAGGCACCCAGTGAGAAAGGACAAAAGGGCATCCCTGGCTTCAGGAATTTTCTGATACAACTGAGGGATACGCACAAGTTGGATTCCTGATAGCAAGGGGCAGCGATGATCCTTGTCAAACAAACAGCCGTTCCAGAATCTACCACACCGGTGCTCTGGGACCAGAGGGCAGGAACTGCAGGGGCCCGGAGCCCGGGAGAAACCAGAAGACAGTCTGCCCTTCTTAGCTGGGGTTAGTGGAGTAAGTCTCCCTGTTCCCCCAGGTCCTTCTCTGAGTCTCCAATGAGGAAATCTAAGCAACTGATTTGCATGGGTCCTTCCAATTCTGGATTCTGAGTCCCACCCAACTTACCTTGGGTTGGAAAGGAAAAAGAAGGGTATGGAAGAAAAACGAGGCAGAAGATACCTTGCAAGAATCAACAGGAGGGAGAGAAAAGAATAGAAAACACCAAGAAGTCAGCGAATGTGCAAAATCTTACTTCCACTTCCTTTTCCCTTCAAAGCAATTTTCCTCAGACTCATCAGTATAATATATTTGAGCTTCTGATGATCAGGTTTCCCAACTAGGCTGGAAGTCACCTGGGACAGAGATCACATCTAGCCCGCTTACCTTTGTACTTATCCAGCCTACAACAAATGCTGCCAGAAACAGAGGAAGCACTCCACAAATTGTCATCTGAATACTGAACGCGATAATTATGGGAGCCTTCATTAACTGTAAGTGGACAGAAGATGATCTATCTGATTCTTCAGCTGTACAGGGACATTATCGGATATACGTTCAGTTCATTCAGCGAGGAGAATTCTGGAGGAGAAGACAATGCAGTATTTGTGGAGGGCTAAGGGACACAGATCGGAAAGCTAGGAAAATAACAAAGCCTTTTATCAGGCCTGCAAGAGATGATTTGAGAGAAGTGGTTTGCGATTTGCGGAGGGGTTGCAGAATTCTGCCTACTCGAACTGATTATAGTTGAAAAAAATTCTGAAAAAGTTAATAAGGTCACATTTTCTTTTTTTTTTTTAATGTTTTTCATTTCTTTTGTGAGAGAGAGAGAGGGGGAAAGAAAGAGCGTGAGCAGAGGAGGGGGCAGAGAGAGAGGGAGAGAGAGAGAATCCCAAGCAGGCTCCAAGCTGTCAACACAGAGCCTGATGTGGGACTCAAACCCACAAATCCCGAGATCACGACCTGAGTTGAAATCAAGAGATGGGACACTTAACCGACTGAGCCATCAAGGCGCCCCAATAGGTTACAGTTTCTATCTAGAGATAATATTAGAAAGAGGGGAGGGGAAGGAAAAAAATTAAGAGAAAAGAGGCGAAGAAAGGGGTAGGGGGAAAAAGGAAGAAGGAAGGTGGATGGCCATGGTGAGCTAGTGCTGGTAATTTCTCCTTCAGCTGGCAGAGGCCGGGGAGTTCACCTGCCCGTGAACCACGGCGAGCGGAATAGCGAATTCAAAATGTCTCCCCAGACTATTCCTTGTTCTGGTTACTGAGCTCTTGAGGTGGCCGTGATGTCTCCCCAAGCGCAGCGGGAAAAGACTCTCTCTCTGGTTTCTCAGACATTAATTTTAAAGACCAGAGCACAGGCCGTCTGTGCTGATTTGTCCACTTTTCAGAAACCAGACTCTGAAGCCTCCTTAACAGACATTATTTAAGTGAATAATGGGCGGGGGGAGACTTTTGTAAGTTACAGAAGAGAGATTGATACTCTTAAACTATTAGAAAGTCTTTTACAGTTTCCCAGGATTGATATTACAAAATTAGAGTTACATTTAAAAATGTTTAGGGATGCCTGGGTGGCTCAGTCAGGCGAGTGTCCAACTTCAGCTCAGGTCGTGATCTTGCGGTCCGTGAGTTCGAGCCCCGCGTCGGGCTCTGTGCCAACAGCTCGGAGCCTGGAGCCTGCTTTGGATTCTGTGTCTCCCTCTCTCTCTGCTCCTCCCCTCCTCAAGCTCTCACTCTCTCTCTCTCTCAAAAATAAACATTAAAAATGTTTTTTTAATGTTTCAGTCACTGAATTGAAAGTTAAAAACTTTCCAAATTTCCATTCAGTTCTTCATGTCTTTTTTTTCTGAGATTTTCTGTTTCTTCCTAAGCTTCTGTTTTTGTTTTCGTTTTGTTCCACTCATCTCAAGCATATCTGTAATTGGCCATTGAAGTATTTTAACAATGGCTGCTTTGAAATCTTTGTCAGATAATCCTGACATTATTTCCATCTTTCCCCACCCACCCCCATCTATTGATGGCCTTTTGTTTGAGATCTTTCAACTAGTTGGTGTGATCTGTGATTTTCAATGAAAGCCTACACATTTTGGGGATTGTGCTATGAGCCTGTGGATCGTATTGAATCCTTGTGTTTTAGCAAAACAGAAAATGTATCAGTGACAAACAGAGGCATTATATACTGGTAAAAAAAAAAAAAAAGTTGTAACTGTTAAGAATCTACATGCTTCGGGGCGCCTGGGTGGCTCAGTCGGTTAAGCGTCCGACTTCGGCTCAGGTCACAGTCTCGCGGTCCGTGAGTTCGAGCCCCGCGTCGGGCTCTGGGCTGATGGCTCAGAGCCTGGAGCCTGCTTCCGATTCTGTGTCTCCCGCTCTCTCTGACCGTCCCCCGTTCATGCTCTGTCTCTCTCTGTCTCAAAAATAAATAAACTTAAAAAAAAAATTAAAAAAAAAAAAAGAATCTACATGCCTCTTGTAAACAGGCTTGAACTCCATAAAGTAATAATAGAAATTCAGAGAGAAATAAATGCATCTACACTTTTATTTAAAAATGTGATCTGTGTTTCTCGCAAATTGATCAGGAAGACATACGTATATAACAGAGGGATAAAATTATGTGAATGATGAAATTTCAAATTTCAAACCATCAGAGCCTTTATACATTCAAAGCCCAGTATCTCACAGGCAACGTGTGAGGGCATAATACAATAACATTAGATTTCATGTTCCTGTGTCCTTTGTAGATAAATACGGGCACAATTAAATCTCTAATAAGATAGAACCAGACATGGAAGATGTCACCATGACACGTAGGCCCTAATGTTGCAGACATAGGTCACCTTTGTGTCCTTTATCCCCTCCTTTTTCAACTGGCCATGGCCAGGAGACGTCGGGCTCCCGGATAAAGGGACACCCCAGGCTCACTCACGCCACCGTGGGTGGGGGAACACTTGGAACATGTGTGGGTGTTTTTTTTATAATTGTTTAAATTTGTTTATTTATTTTGAGAGTGAGAGACAGAGCGAGTCAGGGAGGGTAGGAGAGAGAGGGAGAGAGAGAGAGAATCCCAAGGAGGCTCTGTGCTGATAGCACAGAGCTTATGCAGGGCTTAATCCCATGAACCACAAGATCATGAGCTGAGCTGAGATCAAGTCATCAGCTTAACCCACTGAGCCACCCAGATGCCACTAGGAATGTATGTGGGTCTTGAATGACCCTGGGAACACATGAAGCCCAGCCTTGCCTACCAGCCTAGAATGTTCGCTTTACTACTATGTGAGAGAAAAAGAAGTTCATCACTTCTTTCTTTTAATTTTTTAAAAATATTTTTTATTATTTTTGAGAGAGGGAGGGAGACAGAATGTGAGCAAGGGAGGGGCAGAGAGAGAGAGAGATACAGAATCTGAAGCAGGCTCCAGGCTCCGAGCTGTCAGCCCAGAGCCCGACACGGGGCTGGAACTTGAGAACCATGAGATCGTGACCTGAGCCGGAGTCGGGCACTTAACCGGCTAAGCCACCCAGGCGCCCCAGAAGTTCATCAATTCTCAAAGCTACTGTATCTTTCAGACTTCTTTTTAATGAAAAATAACTTTACCTTAACTAATAGCTACAGCTGAAAAATCTAATATATATCCAGCAATTAAAAAATCAATAATGTACCATGACCTAGTAGAGTTCATTCCTATAACACAAGATGTAATCAATCATTCAATGTAATGCACAATCTTAACAGAATGCAGAAGGAAAAAAATATAACCATAATGGCTCAGTCAGTAGAGTGTTCAACTCTTGATCTCAGGGTTAAAAAAAAAGTGTTGGGCAAAATCCAGCACTATTTTATATAAATCTCTGAAGCAACAAGGAATAGAAGACAAAAATCCCCCAAACTTATAAAAGGCAACAATGAGGAACTTACAACCAGCACCATACCAAATGTTGAAAGACTCAACACTTTCTTCCAAAAATCAAGAATAGGGCAAGGATGTCTACTGCTTGTATGTTTAACCAACACAGTAGTGGAAGGTCTAGCAAACACAATACAATAAGAAAATTAATAAAAGGAAAACCTATATTTTCCACTGTTTCAACAAAGCACATGACAGTGAACACAAAAAATCCCTGAAGAATATATCCAAAAAACCTACTGAAACAAACAAGTGGTTTTAGCAAGGTCACAGGGTGTAAGCTCAATACGAAACATTTACAAAAAGAATTTAACTTATACATACTAGGAAGTAACAGTTGGACAATAAAATTTAAAATCACAGTTACAATGGTTTTGAACACATGAAACCTTAGGGATCATTTTCTTTTAAAGACACACGCTATCAAACTACCGAAAACTGTTGAGGAAAATGAAAGATGTGAGTAACTACCCACAGAAAAGATTAGTGTCTCCTGGGGTAAATGGTGGAAGGCAAAATGGCAATTGTCTATACGCTGTTTGTGTGGGTGTTTACACGAGTGTATACTTTTTCAGGGGTCATCCAGCTGAGGGACACCTGGCTGGCTCATTCAGTAGAGTGTGCAATTCTTGATCTCGGGGTCATGAGTCCCACCCCACGTCGGGTGTAGAGCTTACTCAAAACAAAATTAAAGATTGTCATATTGTGTACTTGAAATGGATACCTTTAATGTATATAAACTTCACTTCAGTATCATTGGAAATCAGTGTAGCAGGGAACGAGACACCCAAATAAAAAAAAGGAGGGTTAAATAAATAGAAATGGCTTTAAGGAATATGTGTACCTCTCAAAAGTCCCAGACTTGTAAGAGATTGCTACCAACCCTTGAATAAAAATTGAAAATGTCTTTCATGTAAAGAGCTCAAGAAAATAGTAAAAGGGTAAAAATTAGAGAAGCTTGAACTCAAAACCATGGATACAGTGAAAAAATATATTGTTGATTTCAATTATGAACCAGATATACAAATCCTTAAGAAGCTATCAGTTAACCAAATCCAGCAATATGTTTAAGACATAATACAACAAAATTCTAGCAGGATCCATCCCAAGAAAGCAAGTATGCTTTGCAGAGCATAAACCTTTTGGTATAATTCACAACACTTATAGACCAAAGGAAGAAAAAAAGAGTTTTGAGCATTTTATCAGATGCTGCCTGTGTATTTAATAGATTCAAAGGCTTTAATAGAAAATAACGTGAAATTAGAAATATAAGATCCATTTACAGGGACCGTATTCAGATGAATGTAAAATCAAAGAAAATAAATAAGTAAGCCATGATACAAACACCATAGAGCCCTCCGCCCTCCCCTAAAAGAGGTCAGGAAAAAAAAAATGGCAGCTCATGACATCAGGGACCCAGCATTTCCACGGTGTCCCATTCCAACACGGTGCTTAAAAATAGACTTGGAAGGCTCCAAACCACCTCTTCTGCTCCCCAAAGTACCATCCTTATTCTTGTTTCACACACAGAGTAGGCATATGCCCTCCCTAAGGGAGACAGTCACAATGTCCCATTCAGGTACCTGGTAAAATCATCTGTATTTGCAAATAAAAGGCTAACGAGAAGAACATAAAAGTTCTACCTCCTAGATTTCCAAAGTAAAATATCAATTTCCTTGGAACCACCATATTCTTGCAATGATGTGTTTCATCTCTTTTTAAAAATTTTTAAATGTTTATCTATTTTTGAGAGAGAGAGGGAGGGTGGGAGGGAAGGGCAGAGAAAGAGAGGCAGACACAGAATCCGAAGCAGGCTCCAGGCTCTGAGCTGTCAGCACAGAGCCCGACTTGGAGCTCAAACCCACGAACCGTGAGATGATGACCTCAGCAGAAATAGGAGGCTTAACTGACTGAGCCACCCAGGTGCCCTAACAATGATATGACTCATCTTATTTGAGCTAAGTGTATTTTTCTGTATGATATTATTGAAAACGAAAGGAAATTAACAATTCAGTGGCTGAAAATAATTTTGACTATAGAAACATGGGAGGTGTACGTGTAGTTATACGTCTTCCATTTACATAAATCTTGAACTGAAAAGACCTTGGAAACCACACCAACTCCATTCGGTGTTTATAGATGAAGGAATTACCGAATGCGAATTATTTTTCAAAATTCGACACAGGCTAACGGCATAGCCAGCACTTGGGATTCAATGTACTTAATCTCCATTCATTGCTCTTTGTCTTAAAATCAAAAAAACACTGTATAATAGAATAAACAGCTCATTTCTGGATCTTCTAGTCAGCAACATGAAGAATAGTGAGCAGATTCATTAATTCCGAGGGTTTTTTTGCACTACTGTTTCTGGTACTCAGGAGTGGTTTTCAGAGGGAGGTCAATACCAGTTGCGTGATTTGCACTGACCACAACTCTTATAATTCTTATAATTCCATATTCATATCCACATTGCACATGCAGTTTTGTTTGGGGGGTATTGGTATTTCTCTGATTTTTTTTTCAGCGATAGAAGATTCCTGAGCATCTGTCCGAATTGATCCTATATTAAAGCCCCTTGGTAATGACTTGGTAAGTAATTAGTGCTAATTTAATAACAGACATTAATGGCTTACATCATTATCCGGATGAGAGGGGTTGAGGTAAAAGACACAAAGCCTTCTCTTGCAGATGCTGCAAGGTACGACACATCTTCAGAAAAAAAATGGATTCTCTTAAGTTTCGTGATGATGATCCTAATGGATTTGAGAGGTTTACAATCAGTAGAACGCTGAGCTGTTGACTTTCTCCATTAAGAGAAAGGAAGATCTTAGTACAGAAGGAACATGTATTTCTAAGCAGACAGACCTTTGCTGCCAGTGAGCTCTGTGATTTGGGGCAGCACGTCTGAACCTCGGTGTCCTCGCCCTGGAGTTAATATATTGCCAACTACTCCAAGCTTGCGACGAGGAGCAGAAGAATTTAAAGCACTTACTGGAGTGCCTGTCACCTTTTGTGTCCACTAAATTATATTGACTGAATTCACAGTAGAGAAGCGTTCCTCATGCCATCAACACAGAAACACTTCTTGGAGAAGAGTCAAGGCTTGAGCTCAAGCACCAGATTTAATGGGAAAGAAAAGAAGCATACGTGGGCTGAAATGGCATTTCTGTACGTCCTCACACCCAGTAGGCACTCTTTTCTTCAGGGGGCGTGGGGCTAAGAGGTACATACACATGGAGAGGAGACCAAGAGACAAGAATTATTTAGGGGAAGTCCTGGAGACCAACTGACTTCCTGTTTCCAGTTGCCTATCACTGCCTTTTGGGACAAACAATCTTCCTGGGCCTTTGCCCCCACCGTCCTCCTGTCCGCTGTAGAAGGGCAGGATGGCCTTCCTCCGGCCTATTCTCCCCCTCTGCTCCGATGCCCATCTGCCCTCTCCATGCCCGTAAAGGGGGCCTCCAGTTTAGTATCAGAGCATCTAGTCCCCACACCTCCTCATCAGATTTGAATGTAGCAAATCAACTCTATACCTGGGATGTGTTGCTGAAACGAAGTCCCAGGTGTGTAACCTTATTCTCAGATCTGTTTTATTTGATTGTTGCTGTAAGCCCAGGTTTGGGTGGTGAGTTATGACAGTCCCCTCCGTCCTTGTGGGCTCATGTGGGCCGCTGCAACAAAATAGCCTAGGCTGAGGGGCTTACACACAACGGAAACTTATTTCTGACTGTTTTGGAGGCTGGAAGTCTGAGAGCAGAGTGCCAGCGTGGTTGGGTGAGGACCTTTTTCTGGGTCAGACTTCCCGCTGTGTTCTCCCCTGAGGAAAGAAGCAGGGAGCTCTGTGGGGTGGCTTTTATAAGGGTACTAACCCCAACCATGAAGGCTTACGAGCCAGTCACCTCCCAGAGGCTCCCACCTCCTAATACATCACAGTGGCGGTTAGGATTTCAATATACCAGTTTGAGGGGGACGCACACATTCAGACCATAGCAATGGTCACTCTTGTTCTAGATCTAGGGATCTGACCCCGAATCCAACCACGAGCTTTGGAATCAAACTCATGTGAATTTGGATTTGCTTCACAGCCTAACGGCTTCCTGGCTCTAAGTTACTTAACTCCAGTGGGTTTCTGCTGCATCGTTTCTAAGATAGAATGACAATACCTACATCAAAATGTTTTGGAGGGGCTTGTGATGTCACATATGAACCATCTGGCACATGGCAGATACTGAATAAGTATAAACAGCCGGTTCTCCTGAAGCTCTCCACCCAAGCATGCCTCTTCACTTCTTTGTGCGATGCCATCCCCGTCTGGAAAGACCATGACCCTTTTTGATATCGCTGAAGTCACCAGAAGGTGAGTTCCCTTCCTCACCTCAGCTGCCCTCTCTTGTAGATGGCCTCCTCAGATAGTCCTATATCTGGCCATGTCATGAGATAAGTACACGGTCGACTGGTCACACTATCGTCCGCTGCTAGGTTTTGCTTTATTGTTTTTGTTTTTCTCTCCTCTAAATTCTCCGTATCTGAACCAAAGACTTCCAGCCTCTTCGTGCTGCCACTCTGCCAACTGCTCTGCTCGCGAACCGTGAGATCATGACCTCAGCCAAAATCAAGAGTCGGATGCTTCACCGACTGAGCCACCCAGGCGCCCATCTCTGTGGCTTTCTGAGTCACCTGGCGATGTGGTTTTCCAAAGTCTTAGGACATCTTTCCTTATATGGAAGACCTGTTCATTACTGGTGTTCTTTTTTGATGATCATGCACAATTTGGGCACCTAAGAATATTCTACATCTCATTACTGGCACTACTTTAATTTCTCACCCTTCATCTGTGCCCTTTGATGGGTAACTTGGATTTCCTCCTCTAAAAGTGGAATTTACTTCCCTGCAGCTATAACTTGGGGCTCTGTCCTCTGTCTTGCTCTGGTCACTAGAATGAGGGGAAATGACAGGTTCCACACTGAGACCCTAAGAAGCCTCACGTGTTTCCACGTGCCCCTCTCACTGCTGCTGTGTCACCGTGAGATGCACACACTAGACTGTGCATCGTAGGAGGATGATCAAAGACACCTGGAGAAGCAAAGCGAGAACAGAGGTACCCTGCGGGCCCATCGAGATCAGCCACCTTCCAGCCAGCCCCCCCAACCTCAAGCGACAACAATATAAAACATGTTTTCAAGCCATTTAGCTTTAGGACTTGTTTTATAGCAAAAGCTAACTGATAAAACCAACAGAGATAAAGTATAGTGTGGATTAAGCATAATGTGGCAATTATACAGGAACTCTATACGCTTTGAATGTATTGCCGTTGACCCTAGTTTGGAAGGCGAATATAAATTTTGCGGGTATGATTGGAGTTCGTAGGATTTTGCAGGTGTGATTGGGTTTGGTAAGCCAATGGGAAAACCAATCGGATTCTAACGGTCCTTTGTAACAAGAAGGATTTTCCTACACAATCAAGTCTTTTCTGTCTTTCCGTTTCCCTGGTGTCCCCTGTCAAACGTCCCAGGAACACGTTGAGTGAACATCAGCCTGGGACGCATCTTCAGAACAGAGGAGCTCTCCAAGGGCACCCGGGATCACTGGCGCTTTCCAAAACGCCAAGCCGACAGAAAAGCAGAAAGGAGACGTGGCCTCCTGTCTCCGTCGAATACGTCTGTGGTTGCGAAACAACCTGCGACTTTATCCTGCGCACAATTTGTCCCTAGCTTGCAGTGATCGCCGGCTTCCAGCATTTTATGAGGACTTGCAGGAGAGTGTGTTCAAACTGAATTCTAAATGACCAAAAGCCACTTGATCAGAAGAATTCCATTTATAGGAAGATTCACCACTTCAAAGTCAGTTCCATCCCTTTTATTTTCCAGAGGCTACGGAATGAATCATTTTCTGTGGATTGCAGGAAGTTCATACACTGGATACTCACAGGGTTACAATTACTACCATCCAGGGTCTGAAACAATTACCCCTCGACCCACATTTTGTTTCTCTCCATGGTCCTGCTGTGTTCTCAAAATTGAGGTTTTCTTTAATTTTAAGTTTATGCACCGAAATTTCTAGCCACTCTCTTACTTCTTAAAATTCAACTCTTATACATAACGTTCTCACACCTGTATACCACATTACTTTCCATTTTCAAGTATTCTATTTGTTTTGCAGCCAATCTCCTACACTTGTAGCCTTATGTTAAATTTGCTCTTGCCCTGTGAATCCTGGCACACATGACTGTAGGCTTCAGCAGACCCAGATGAAAGCCCCTGAGGGTGTCATCACCTCCCCGCCAGCCCCCTACCACACCTGACCCAAAGGCTCAGTTGGAAATCGGAGGGTTTTTACAAACAGGAGCGACAGAAAATTTAGACTAACAAGAAAACTCTGAATTGATTGAAATTGCTTGGCTTTATGCTCATGAAGTCCTAGGCAATTGGGTAAAATGCCTATTGTGATAAAATTAAATTCAGCTATAAATAAATAAGGTTAATCTTTTTGCACATTGGCCTTGGTGCTTGAGAACTCTGTACCCACAAACACATGATCCCAACGGTAATATCCTGGGATCACATATTAAATAAGAGTGTACACGGCTTTAAAATGGCATAAAGGCAGGGGTGGAAGCAGAGTGGTCAGGGAGGTCTTTAACTTTGTCTGGAAAAACGAAAATTCTTCAAGTGGAAACGTGAGCTGGGAGGATCCCAAGCAGAGCAAATAGCATGAATCTATATACAGAAGAATGGGATCATATATTCTGGAAATAACTAGTCATTTCGAATATCTGGAGAGTAATTTTCTCCTTTCCATTTCTTCCTGTCTCATTCCTTCCTCCATTCCAACGGAGAGATGGGGCCAGGGCATCCCTCACAACTTAGCGCTAATGAGTCGTTAAAGTTGGTGAAAAAATGCTGTTCTGGGAAATCTAAGCCTTATGCTTTCACAGCAATATCCAGCATGCCTGCACCTACAAAATGAGCTTTACTCTATCTTAGAAAAGGCACAGGAGCATGCTCCCTCTGTACAAGGTTGAAAAAAAAAAGGGGGAGGGGAGTTCAGAAAGCATCATAAGAGGATTCTCAAGTTTCTTTGTTCTCAAGGCCACTTTATACTCTTAAAAAGTTTTTGAGGTCCCGAGGAGATTTTGTTGATGTGAGTGATATCCTTTATTATTATTTAATGTTTATTTATTTTTGAGAGAGAGAGACACACACACACACACACACACACACACACACACAGAGTATGGGCAGGGGAGGGGCAGAGAGAGAGGGAGACACAGAATCCGAAGCAGCTCCAGACTCTGAGCTGTCAGCACAGAGCCCGATGCGGGGCTCAAACCCATGAACCGTGAGATCATGGCCTGAGCCAAGGTTGGACACTTAACCGACTGAACCATCCAGGCACCCCATATATGAGTGGTATCTATCAATAATAGTCATATTCCCAATGGAAACATATTCTAAAATATACCACTTAAAATGCTCTTTATTAAGTAACTTAAAATAACAATAATATATCCATTACTGGTCAGCATGAATAACATATTTTAATAAAAATACTTTTCAAATAGAAAAAATGGTGGAAATATTGGCATTGTTTTACACTTTTTCAAATCTCTTTGATGTCTGGCTTTGTAGAAGATGTTGGATTTGCATATATGCATTCATCATCTTGTGATAGGTTGTTTTGGTTTAAATATAAAGGAAACCCAAGCTCACGAAATATGTAAAAGGGAAGTGGTCTTTTCGGATAATTGTGGATATTTTTCTCTAGAACCACACCTAAGTTTGACAAGTCGTGGTGTCTTAAAGGTCCGTTCCAATGTGGAATCTGAAACCGTGTCAATAAACTTTTCGCACCTTGTCACATTGAAATTCGTTGTTCTGTCTTGCACTTCGAGTCCATCTCCACCCTTGTTTGTTTTTCCAGCATCGCTACACTAGTTATATGGAAATTTTTGACTTATGCAGAGTATTCACTCATATTGTATCCTATCAAAAAGCATGGGCAATAATAGCATCGTCAATCTCTTGAGAAAGGTCTTCCCGAACTTATTGGGAGGCAAAATCAAGCATTACCTAAAAATTTTCACTTTAGGGCTCACATCTTCATACCTGAAAAAAATGCCATAATTTGTTTTCCTTGAAATGTCACTTCCGCTCCATTCATTCTTGAAAAAATGTGTCCCACTAAGTACTCAAGTTTTAACAACTCGTATTTTTTCTACTGCCCGTTATGTTCTCCAATCAACATTGCATTTCACGTAGCAGACACGTCCAAAGACGCCCCAAATGCTTTTCTTTGCTACCACTAGCATATTTCAGTGCACAGGGGGGGTGCTGGGGGTGCCCTTTCCCCTTCATGCCATGAAATAGTAAGAAGACATGTCCGCAGGGTCAAGGTGGAATAAAATTAATTACCGTAACTTGACAATCAGGGATAGTCTTGATACAACTTTTATCTTTCTACGTGTGGGTCATGAAAAATACAACTGTGATCACAGTTCGCTGCTGATGATTGTTTTGTGCAAAGACACCAACAGAGTGTCTGGGCATGTGTTTGCACCATGAGTGTGAACATCAACAGAGTGGAAAAGGACAGGAAGTACTTAGTAGCGTCTGAGAAGAACTTTGGCCTCAGGTATCCCTGGAGGTATCTCACGTTCCCCCAGTGGGGTGTGGACCACACCTTGGGAAGCTCTGGTATAAAGAACATAAAGAGTGAGGATCTGGGGGTCCTGACTGATGCCCTGAGAGGTGGTCCCACCAGGGCAAGTTTGTTTAACGGTGGCTTTCGAGAGATGGGACTAACCATTTTTGCCTCATCCAATGGATCTCAAACCAAGCTGTGCGTCATCATCTTCTCATGAACTTATGGGGGAAAAAAAATTAGGGAGATGGCATTCTCCGGTGGATTTAAATTTCAAGTCCAGCGTGTGTTTTTATCACGTCTTTGGTGACGCCACGCGTTCGGATCAGGGGATCTATTTTGAAATCCCTGGATCATGTGGCTATGGAAAGTCTATTGGGTGTTACCGATTATGTGCTAACATAATCTGTGAGTTTCTAGGAGTACTCACAGATATGACTAGGACATCCAAGATGCCAGCTTGTCTGCTCTCTTGTTTCTAGTGGCCATGGAAACAGCGGTTACCGGGGAACCAACTACAGAGAATTAATTCCAAAGACTTACAGTACAGTTATTAGAAAAATGTTTAAGGGGAAACCGGGTGACTCAGTCGGTTAAGCCTCTGAATTTGGTTTCTGCTCAAGTCACCATCTCATGGCTCATGAGTTCGAGCCCTGCGTTAGCCCCTGTGCTGACAGTGTGGAGTCTGCTTAGGATTCTCTCTCTCTCTCTCTCTCTCTCTCAAAATAAATAAATAAGCTTAATTTTTAAAAAAATGCTTAAGTAAGGAGGTCAAGGAGAAGGAAATGTCTTTCTATTTTTTTCCAGGCCTGGCATGATGCAAGTTTGAATAAGACCCAAGCTAACATCCTTTTAAGCCTTTTGGACAACGTGGTTTGGGGTAATATTATTTTTTATATCTTCCTAAAGTTTTGCAAGTGTCTTCTAGTTGGTAATAGGGGTAAAAGCAAATGTTTCAATATAATAAAGGGAACGGCCAAATCGTGTACTGTAAAACAAATGACAAATAACCATAAGGTTAGGATAGTTAAGGAAGACATTAGTGAGTGACAAAGGACAGGGAGGGGCATAACAAAAGCTTATTTTTAAACATATAAAAGTGGAAGAAGGGAGAGCTGGAAATGAAAGAATCATGGCTACTCCCTCACCCACTGAAGCTTCTAAGGGATCCCACGGTATCCACATGGGACTCCCCATGTGTCTATCGGGGGTGGGCTGGTTGTCAGTTACCATGGTTCTGCTCATGTCCACTAAGGACGAGAAGAGTCACAGAATTGCCACAAAGTTTGAAGGAATTAATTTATATAAAAAACTAAGCATGTTACTAGCCTGTTGTAAACTCTGGGTGTGTTTTAGCTGTTATGAAAGCATTCTGTGGCGATTGTTATTTGTGAACTTTTTATGTTGAGATACTTGTCTTACTCATCCACTCATCAACTACTGGCTGACAAGTAAAAAGTCTTTAGTAAAGATTTATTACATTTATTGGATAAATTAAAGCTGGTGGGGGAGGGAAGTCCAGTGAGGAGCGGATCATAGCTCAAATGCCGGACTCTTGTCTTGTTCCCGTTGGGATTTGGTAGATTGAAGAAACGTTTCTTTACGTGCCGCATGCCCTCAGGACAATTTCCCATGGCTTTCAAATTCCTTTTTTGAAACTAAGTTTTACAAATCATGGCTGTTCCATTGGGCATTGCATCGAGGGGGGGAGCCCTCACACCACCCTATTATCTCCCACCCTCCTGACACGTATCTTTAATGATTTAATGCGATCCAGCATTTGTCCTGTTTCCCCCTCCTCTCGCTTTTCATTAGGAGTAAGTGGGAGAGAGAGGGAGAATAATCTGCTGCTAATACTATTACTCTTAATACAAGGAATGAGTAATGTATTGAGTCATATTATGGGCTGGGAACATGACCATATCATGGTTTCCCTTTGCCCTGCACAGCAACCTGTTCTTCTTTTGTAACTCAGGTTCTTTGCTGTGTATGCTAGTCTGTCCAGTATCATTTTGAGGACCTTCGACATTCTTATCTTAAAGCTGTTTTTGGATTGCTTTCTTATTTTCGGACAGCGAATTCTCCCATTTAGGGGGAGGTTTGTCTTCTCGTGTGAGTGCTGTGTGCACCATTTGCTAGAACAGATACCCTGAGGAGGCCCCTGTCTTTCCCGCTCCCGTTTTGAGGCTCCCCACTGAAGTCTCAAGTCTGTGGTTGTCTTCCCGGTTCAGATTTAAATTTCACATTGCAGCACGGGGCTCCCATCTGTGAGAAAGGCTTGAGTTCAATAGCTGAACAGCCACGCTGCTGATCACAGCTATCTCCAGCCTTGATTTAGGAATGGAAAAACCCACTAGCCACTCATTCAACCAGTGGGCGCATTGCACACGTGATTCATTTCAGAGACGCATAGACCTACGTTACTTGAATCCCATCCACCATTGACTGGTTCCAGTTTCCACACTTGGGGCCAAATAACCTCCGAGCTCCAGACGAAACTTATCAGTGGGTTTCCACTTGTTTTCCCACTTGGGAAGATGGGTATCGCTTTGTTGTTGTTGTTGTTGTTGTTGTTGTGTGTGTGTGTGTGTGTGTACACGTATGCATATAGATTGAAATATTTTACTGATAATTGTTGATGTATCGTAGGGGGATACTTTCCATATGAATCTGTCTTATCTTGACTAGAATTTTCATACACCCTTTATATTTATCATTTTCTTTAATGGTTGTCAAAAAACACTTTGAAATAGGCCATGATCTGCCCCTATTACAATTGGATAAAATGAGCCTAAGTTAGGTAACTTTCCTGGAGTGAATAATGCTGGTTTTTGCTAAATCCACTATTTGAAGCCCAGTAGGTTTTAATCAAATACCCAAGTTCTTTCCATTTCACTGTGCTGGGGAGAAGTCTAAAAATACTCTTGCAAATTAACACATATTTGACATTTTGGTATTTTCCATTTTTTCATTAAACTATACATATAATAAATATTTTCAAGCCACTTGTGCAAAGGATGCTTTCTCCTCTATAGGCAAAAAAAATATGCTATTCCAGAACCGATGTTTCATGAATTGCTTCACTCATAATTTATTTACTTTTATTAGGTACTATATATAGCTGTCTCTGGACAAGGGGGAAAAAAGGCTACTGTTGTCTCCTTAACACTTGCTGAGGAAGACTAATAAAATTCAGTATGTTGTCTCTACCCCAGGGGAGGTTAGTCTTAACTGCTTCAGGAAAGGAGAATATTGCAAAGGAAAGACACCGGCGTTTCTAACCGTCAAAGTCACAGAGGCAGTAATTGGAACATCATGAGTGGCCTCTCACTCACACAATGGGCATGCCCCTCTCTATCCGGGCCATTCTGTGATCCGCAAGGTTTCAGCATTAAACTGAGATGGTGAAGGTAAGGAATTTTAAAACAGAATCAAAGTCAGCCTTCAGTGAATTAAGCCTGTTGTTGAATCAAGGAATTAAAATCAAGGTGGCGCCAGGAGTCTACACGCTGTGCATTAAAATTTTTTTTAATGTTTATTTGTTTCTGAGAGAGAGAGAGACAGAGTGTGAGCGGGGGAGGGGCAGAGAGAGGGAGACCCAGAATCCGAAGCGGGCTCCAGGCTCCAAGCTATCAGCACAGAGCCCGACGTGGGGCGCGAACTCATGAGCTGTGAGATCATGACTTGAGCTGCAGCCAGACGCTTAACCGACTGAGCCCCCCAGGTGCCTCAGACGCTGTGTGCACTTAAAACTCCCTCCCCAGGCTCCCCAGGTGAGGTGGCCAGGTGTGAACTCACTGACTGGTCGCTGTGATTCAGGGTCATGGGAAAGTGACACCCGGTACCACAATACTGGAGGAGGCAATTAGTGCCAAGCACAGACTTCGAAGCTCAGACATCACAGTTTTAAACCCAGACTCTGCAGTTATTAACTGCAGACATGAGACAAGCCAGTGAAATTGGCCGAGCCTGTGTGTCCTGATCTAGGAGACAGGCTACAGCATGTCATGTGCTTACCCAGAAAAAAGCCCAAAAGCCATTGCTCTCACCTCTAACGAGGCTGACACTTAGAGGGACTCAATATACAGCAGATGTAACACAGTGATTACTTCCACGCAGAAGAAAAAGATTTATCCTTGTGTACACCCTTGACCTCAGATATTTTGTGAAAAAGGGGTGAGATGTTTATTTATCTGTCAAATAATAATCTCAAAGACGGGCCACTTGTTTTTTTGTATGGCTCCTCTATAACATAAGTGGATATAAGAAAAAGAAATGCTGTCTCATCGCTACGATTAATATGGTTAGACTATTTCAGACAAAGGAAAAATACCAAACTAAGCAGAGTGCACACGCACGCATGTACACACACATGCGCACACACACACACAGACACACACACACACACAGACACACACACGGTGATGAACACAAGTTTCAGAGGCTTTTCTTGTAGAAGGGTCATACGTAGTTGTTAATTCATTAGTTGTCAAAGGAGATTTCTGTGTTTTCTTTGAAAGTGACACATTTTATTTTAGGTTACTTTTATTTTTTTTTTTAATTTTTTTAATGATTGTTTATTTTAGAGAGAGAGAGAGACAGAGTGTGAGCAGGGGAGGGGCAGAGAGAAAGAGAGAGGGAGAGACAGAATCTGAAGCAGGCTCCAGCTCTGAGCTATCAGCACAGAGTCTGAAGTGGGGTTCAAACCCAGAAACTGTAAGATCATGACCTGAGCCAAAGTCAGACGCTTAACCGACTGAGTCACCCAGGCGCCCCTAGGTTGCTTTGAAATGAACACTGGTATTCCTTGCATTTGAGAGCATTGGGATGTACTAATTATGCAGACATCTCTAGAATAAGTGACCATCGCTTTCAGGTAAACAAAGGAAACCAGCCAAGGCAGCAGACGTGTAGCGACAAGAGACGCCCTTGACCCAGGCTACAAGTTCTGAGCCCACCAAGGTGATACAAACCACGACCCCTGCAGACACATGGCCCAAGCCACAGCCAGGTCACGGATTCCCATGGAGACAGATTCCCCAAACGCACAAACTTGGCCCCCTATTCTTGAAGAAATCCCCCAGGACACAAAGCGTTTGCTAAAATCTTCCCAAAGAAAGGGAACGTTCTGCTGAAATTGTTGCCATTTGCCTGTCTTCATCCCAAGAATCCCTCTTGAAAGGATTTCAAGCTTCTGGAAATCCTGAAAGACAATGGGAGAATGTGAGCTATAGGTATTGCCCGCCCCCCAACCCACTCCCACGTCCTGTGACAAGTTAGCACGTGCGGACTTCACTGTTTTAACACTGAAACAAAAGGAACGTGCTACTTGGGGAGTGGGGAGAGACCCGTAACCTGTTTTTTCCAGATGTATGCAATTCAACATCGCAGACTTTTTGCTTAAAAAATGGAAATTAATCCGGAGCTCCAGAGAATCAGAAAATAGACACAAGCTACTTGGAAAGGAAGAATTTGGCCAGGACACAGGCTGTTTCTCCCTTTTGGTGGGCTGCTTTCTCGGCTTTTAGAGTGCAGTGAGCAAAAAAGGGTCTTAAATATCATCTAAATAACAACATTCCACACTGAAACCCCCCCTCCATTCTCAACAGATATCACTTTGTGCACAAGCCCTTATTGTCAATCAAATGCTACCATGAAATTAGTCTGAGTAACAGCAGTTTTATATACCACGTTTTCACAAGGCACCATTTTATGATTACATATCAAAGACATTCACAATGCCAACCAATCTGTCAGCATTTAAATGAGGCATTTTGGAGAAAAAAAAAAAAGTCAGACACGGCGTAAATGTGAGGAAGTCTGCAGCATTATAATCCGTACTTGGGTAGGAATTTAATGTACCTGCGTCCCCATCGGTCCCGTGCTGTTTCTTTTGATGAAGCAAGATTAATTCCTCAACGTTACCTGTGTCGGAGAGATTGCAATCACTTTTAAGAATATACGCTAGAAATATCTGCCAAACCCAGCCCATGCCCTGCTTCTCCTGAAAACACCTACATCCAGGGCCCGCTTCGGGCAAAACCGTGAAGGGCACCCGTCTGACTTCCAGAACCATGTTTTGAAAGCAAGCGGCCAAGTGTTTTAGGGACGACTTCTGGGGCCGGACAGGCCGGGGCCTGCCCATCATATGCTAACCTACTTGATAACCATCATATACGAAACAGACGGCTTCAGGCCGCTCACCGGCACTCTCAGAGCCTCAGTCTCTTCTTCCGTGCAATGGAGTCAATTATGTCAGTTCCGCAAAAACAAGTTGTAATTCCTGTATCGTCTGGATCACTGTGAACGATCCTTAAAATTAAAACTGCAGCACACAGGGGCGCGTGGGTGGCTCAGTCAGTGGGGCGTCCGACTTCCGCTCAGGTCGTGATCTCGTGGCTTGTGGGTTCGAGCCCCGCGCCGGGCTCCGTGCTGACCGCTCGGAGCCTGGAGCCTGCTTCCGATTCTGTGTCTCCCTCTGTCTCTCTCTCTGTCCTTCCACTGCTCACACTCTGCCTCTCTCTCTCGAAAGCAAACAGTAAAAAATAAACAAATAAATAAATACAATAAAATTGGAGCACACAGAGACCTCTTTTTGGGAAACGACCTTCCTCATTTTGATCAGTCTTTCTGACTTTATCTCCGCTTCCCATACCTTTAATGTATTTATTTCACCATGTTACCAAATTTTATTGTCATTTCCCCAAATCCACGTGGAAAGGGAGCATGTGTAAATACAGAGAAATGAAACGCCCACCGGTTCTGAGTCCTCAGGGCGCGACAGGCCCGGGTGGCACGCTTTCCCGTTGGGGTGTGCGTTTCCACTGGGCATCGACTCTCGGGGCTGGAGCCCTTGGGGAGAGACTCCAGGCAAGCTCGGAAAACACAAAATCGAAATCACGGACACGCGGGTAAAGGGTGAGCAAGCGGAGGCGTCCGGGGGTCTCCGCCGCCTCTGAAATGAGACCATATGGAAGGAGGTTTGCTCACCGTCCAGTCGGGCCAGCCCGGCCAGCACCTGAGACCAACCGAGCCCACTGAGACCTCCTGTGCCCAGCTGGGTCCCACCGGGAAGGGTCCGTGCCAACCAGGTGGACTGGGCAGGGGCAGTGATCGCCCTCAGGGGCTCTGAATTTCAAGAGCCCCGTTCCAGCAGGACGTGAGGGGCCGTGAGCCCCGCCGCTGCCCTCGAGCTGAGCCACCGCCACCGGGACCAAGGCGACACCTGGGCCAGCTCCCCACCCTCCTGCCGGTGGGTCCGCAGCTGATGGAGCCGGGCTCCTGGCGAGTGTCCAGTGTCCCGGCCTGAGCAGGAGCACAGGGACAGGGAGCGGGGGAACGCCTGGTGGAGGCCAAGGTGCCTCCCATAGTGAAGAGACTATGATGGGGGACAGGAGAGGGCACTGACCTCAGAGCGGACAAAGAATAGGGGGGCTGGAACACCAGCACCAGGAGGTGCGATCCAGGCACCACAGAGGCCACGAGGGCCCCCCTGAAGAGGCCACGACAGCCACCCATCCCAGCAGAGGCCACGACCGACCCCCCACAGAGGCCACAACAGCCCCCCACCCCAGCAGAGGCCACGACTGCCCCCCCACAGAGGCCATGATAGCCTCCCACCCAGCAGAGGCCACAACGCCCCCCCCACAGAGGCCACGACGGCCCCCTACCCGGCAGAGGCCATGACCACCCCCCCACACAGAGGCTGTGACCGATCCCCAGAGGCCACAACAGCCCACAGGGGTTCAGACACCTGCGTGTTAGCAGTTCTCCCAAGATGCCCGTGCTGAGCTGATGTCAGAGCCCCAAAAGGCTGAGCTCTTCCTGCGGGGTCTCTTTTCCGGGGTTGGGGGGGACAGGGGGAGGGGAGAGAGGACGAGAGCTTGGCCGTGAACAGGGCCCTGAAACCTGCAAGTGAGGGGCCACAGACAGCTTACAAAGCCATGAGGGAAGAGGACAGGGCACCTGGGGGGCTGAGTTGGTTAAGCCTTGGACTCTTGGTCACGCTCAGTTCATGATCTTATAGTTTGTGGGTTCAAGCCCAGCGACGGGCTCTGTGCTGACCGCGCAGAACCTGCTTGGGATTCTCTCTCTCTCTCTTTCTCTCTCTCTCTCTCTCTCTCTGCTCTTTCCCCACTCACTCTCTCTCTCTCAAAAATAAATAAACTTAAAAAAAAAAAAAAAGCAATCCAAGGACAGGATTAAGGCACTGTGTCTAAGGGCAGGGAGCCAGCAGGGGGTCTGTTATGGATTGAAGAATTTGTGTCCTCGCCAGATTCATATGTTGAGGTCTGAGTCCCCCAGTGTGACAGTCGTAGGAGGCAGAGCTTTGGGAGATGACTGGGGTCACGTTAGGTCACTGCGCGCACCCCTCGTGATGGCATTAGTGCCCTTAGGGGAAAGAGGAAGAAGGATCTCGCTCTCGCTCTCTCGCCCTCCGCCTCCCTCCCGCTCCACTCACACCCGAGGAAGTGCTAAGTGAGGACTCAGGGAGAAGGTGGCCGTGTGCAAGTCGGGAAGCCGTCTCCCACCAGAAACCAAGCTTTGGTGACAACCTGTGCTTTGTTACAGCGTCCTGGGCTCAGCTAAGACAGGATCAAGGGCAAAGAGCAAAAAGAATAGGTCAGATGGAGGCTGGGGGTTGGAAGCCTGTGGCTGAGTCAACTCCATCTGGAAGAAGGACACGTTCCCCGTTCTTCCCATGCGGGAGGGGCCGCAGGGACAGTGGCGAGATGCCCTGTGAGGGACAGAATAGAAAGCCAAAGGGGTACAGCTGGGCTGTGGAGAAGCGCTCGGCCACTGCTCCCCGGGGAGGCGCTTGTGGTGCAGAGATGAGAGGCCCAGGTCAAAGGGAGGCGCGGGGAGGGCGCCTGGGGGCTCAGTCGGTTAAGTGCCCGACTTCCGCTCAGGTCATGGACTCCCAGTTCGCGAGTTCGAGCCCCGCGTCGGGCTCTGTGCTGCCCGCTCGGAGCCTGGAGCCTGCTTCGGATTCTGTGTCTCCCTCTTTCTCACCATTCCTCCCCTGCTCGTCCTCGCTCTGTCTCTCAAAAATAAAGATTTAAAAAACAAAGGGAGGTGGGGAGACTGGGTTACAGGTTATAAACTGGGGGACGTGTGATGCCAGACGAAGAGAGTGCCTCCACCCGGGGAAGATGCCGAGCCTGAGTCTCACCCAACTGTGCGAGGGACGGGGTCCAGCAGATGTGAAGGGACTCAGCCGCGGAGGCTGGCGTGGGGCCCAGGACATGCCGAGCCCCAGGGCCACACACAGAATTTAAGGAGAGGGACAGAGGACAGGCGGTGAGGCAGTTAACAAGGTGCCTTGTGAATCACAACCAACCCCCCCCGGGGAGGGAGGGAGGGCGACAGGGCTGGAGAGTAGACGTGTGGGTAGGACGCAGCTGGGGCAGGAAGGCTGAAATGAGGGGCTGCGGAGAGAATTAAAGGCCACTTCAGAGGGGGAATATGCCACCCTGGGCACAGAGCCAGAGAGGCATGCTGAAACCATGCCACAGAGCCAGAGAGGCATTACTGGAGACCCCAGTAATGGTCTCAGGAAAATAAATACACTACATATGATCAAACACTGTGCCCTTGGGTGAAAACACAGATAACGTACCTCATTTGTTCCTGTGTTCTCTCTGACACGGGAGCCCCCACAAGGCTGCAGCCCCGCGATCATTCTCCCACTTCCTCATCCAGGCAACGTAAGAAACGTGGGGTTCCGAGAGCCTAAGATCCGCGCTCAGCCGCCTGCCGCTGGTTACCAACGGGCCTGGAACAGGGGCGGGTGCCTAACGGGCCCTCGCCAGGCTCCTGGAATTTGACTTCGTGGACCCCACATGCTGACGATGGGCCATCAAGTTAGCTTTTCGTCAGAAAACAGAAAACCAGAGCGCTCTGAGTTCTGTAGTTCGCGAAAGCATCAAAACGGAGATGTTACCTCAAAACAGAATGGAAAGAAAAGTAGATAAAGGTATTTGGGGTCAGTGTCTGTAAACAAATTGTTCCCCAGTTATCGGCATCGGTTCTGTTTCTGTGGCAGATCTTTTCATTACAATAACATTTCATTACTATGATAAGTTTCTAAACCTTTCATTTGTTTTCAGAGACTCCTCTTTACATGAATCTTACGAAAGCGAGCTTTCGGGAAGTTACTTAATTCTAAATTTCTAGGTTCTTCTGTAACATATCTTATTAATCATATATTAATTTAGCAGTTTTTTTTAAATTAAATAAAATACGGTAGAAATCAGTAAGATCCTGAGTGACAAGGAGTGACGGAATGTTCTTGCTGTGAGTCCTGTGCTCCAAATCACGGATCCGGTTTCATATATTAAACCGCACACCCATCGTCATAAATGTAAGAGTGAGACACTTTGTTACCTGATTTTAGAGATATCAGATAAACAAACCCTTGTTCGAGTGACCACATTCTCCTTTATTAAGTCATTCTATCAACATTGACTGTTGAGGGTCTAGGGCATTTCAAAAGTGGGGTTGAGTTATTCTGGTTGTTGCCAAAAGCTGGCTTTTTAATACCTTTACGAAGTCAAATAAGTTAGATGATAGGAACATACGAGATGCGGGTCACTGCTGCTCCCATGTGGTTCCATTTTCATCTCATGTTTGAAAAGATTCGATGTTGGGGTGTGCAGGACTCTCTCAAAGCTCCGGGGAGGATGCCTCTGCCCCCCACCAGAAGTCCTGCCATGAGCCTCTGTGCCCGTCACTGGCTTTCCCACACGTGCCGGGGCTTTGAGAGACGACTTCAAAACTCAGGGACTCCAGAGGCTGCGAACAGGTCAGGAAATCAGGGACAGTGGATTAAGGCAAATTGCCCCCAAACTGAAGCCGTGACAATATGAGAGGAGCTGAGGCTGCGGCCGGACCTTGAATATGACAAATGTCTCACTTTCCTGGGGCCGTCGTAGCTGGGAGCACTGCGTCTATTTCCACTCTGTCTCCGTGTACTGAGATGTCAGCCCATGAATCTTGTTTCTTCTTTGGGGAGATTAATCATCATTTTAGCCATCCGGACTGCTTTCAGCATCCTCACACAATTTCACTCCATGACAGAGAAGAGAGAGGGTCCTCCTTATAAAGGAGAAAATCTTGCTCAGAATGCCCCCGTCACTGGGTCCCATGGACGCCCTTCCCTACAGAGTGGCTGGGGAAGGGAAGACTATAGCTGTGAAACTTCTGTCCCGGGAGGAAGCTCTACCAGTAGGAAAGAAAGCCAAGAGAAGGGATCCCAGGGTGATCCGCACTCCAGAGAAAGGCCTTGAGGAGGGACGGACATGCATGAAATCCCCTTCATAAGAGGGGCAGGAAATAGACAATGGGTGGGGACAAACATGGAAACCACTGCCCAGCGTGAAGGGGCGGATGGAGGGAAGTGGCTTCCCGCGTGCATCCGACAGCTCTCTCCCTTCCTTTTCACCTCACCTCTCCACGTACCTGTGGGCACATTCCAGATCCACTCGACCACCTTGATGTGCCAGGGAAATGTCCTTGTTCTCTTTCCCTGTAATTTGTCCCATCGTCTTTGTAAGCAAAATAAGGGCATATGACAAAGCCGAGGCCGGTCCCGACTTAACTCTTGGTGTGCTTTGTTCACAGAAGTTGATCTGAGGTTGTAGGTGCAGGTGGAGGCTGGGTCTGCTGGACCACCCTCTTCTCTCCACGCTTTTCTCCAGGAGGGTGGCGGGTGCCCACGGAATGCCATACCACCTCCGTTGGCACTGATTCTCGACGCGATATTTCTTCTGGTTGTGACTTTCCCTCACTGCTGATCCGACTGTTACCTCACCCCCGAGTTTGGCCTCCTTGTTGGACGCGGTTACAATTTGCACCCCCCAAGAAGCGCGAAGACCTGTGAGACTGCCCACCAGGAGGCTGGTGAGGGAACTGGCTGTAAGGATAAACGTGGAAGGACTGCCAGCCCTCAGGCCTCCATGCAGGGCCTAACCCCTGTAAGACGAGACAGAGACGGAAGGACAAGGAGGAGAGAGATCAGCACACAGGGGAGCTCTAAGGACACCGAGTCAAGGTAGGGTCCCTGAACATCATCTGCCTGTAGAGGCATGCGCTTCAGCAGGAGTCGGCTGGCATCCTGCCCCTACCTGCTCAGTCGGTGGCCAGGATCAGCCCGGGGGAAGTGTGGCTTCGGTAATCATGGCTGTGGTGCTTGGAGACTCTCATTCAGTTCTGCTCCCTGCCGAAGCTTCTCCTGAACGGCCCTGTCTTACACCTACCACACAGTCCACACCAGTGTAAAACTAGTGTGTTTCCCAAGGTCTGAACATTTCAGTCTTAAATAGTGCTGCGTATGGGCCCTCAAGGACCCACCCAGAGTCCCCATGCCAACCCAGGCCGCACATCTTTCCGTCGCTTTTCACTGAGCGCATGTAGCCGTCAGGTTACGCCGAGTAACGAAACAAGCCGAAAGACCTCAGTTCCCTACCTAAATTCGTTTGAGTTCTGGTTCACAAAAAAGTTAAATTTGGTTCAGGCGACTCCCTGGGACAGCTGTTCTGCAGGCGGGGGCTCAGAGGTCCGGGCTGTTTTGCTCGTGACATGCCATTCTCAGCCCACGCCTCGGGGACGATCGTGACAGCTGAGAGTGCACAGAAGGGTCTGCAGCTCAGAAGTGGCATTTCGTCCCACTTTTATGCATATTCTCTTTTCCAGAACTAGTCAGATACCTAGCATGGAAATATGGGAGCACGAGGCATCTCTGCCTTGGGAAGGAAGTAAGAACTAAGCTCGGAAGTCTTCACCACTAGACTCAAACAACTATAGGGTCCAGTCTATCCCCAGGACAGCCTTATAGACCTTAAATGGGAGTCCTGAGGAAATCACACCCTGTCTAGTTCTTCTAGAAAAATCTCTAGAAATTTCTAGAAACACCTATCCTGCCAGTAAGGAAAGTGACGCGGAGGTGCTTCGGGGCAACAATTATGCACTTATGATCAGAGGAGAGGATTGCAAAAAATATATAGATTATTGGAGAGCTAAGAGGAACAAAAATTTCCATGCTAAATGCTTACTCTACTCAAAACTATTTTTCCAAGTTTGTCCTGCTTTTAATTTTGAGAAAGTTAATTTGCTATTTATATGGTCCAAACACTTTTCAAAAGATCCCCACTAACAGTGATGGAAAGTGGAGAAAAGTGTTAGAAAAACCAACCACATGTTTCACATTAAAAAAATAATAATCCTAAATGTATCTCTTTCCATTCCCGGGCCCAATGAAGAGAGGTGAGAAAACTAATACTGTGGCCAGAGAAGGGCGCGTTACGCTCCGCATTCTCCGGATTTTGTGCGAGTGGCTCCCGCCAGGACGCACCCCGGTCAGGAGCGGCTCACCACCGGGGGCACCTCGTGGACATCGCCAGCACCCCAGCGGGACCGAGTTCCTGACTGCTTTACAAGCTGTTGTCAGGAATTTAGTACCTTAGGGCTGACTTCAACACCTTTCTTTCAAGTTTTATGTTTTTTCCAGGTTTATACTCACGACACAGCTGCAGGAAACGTGAACGAGGCGGGCGAAAGA
Source organism: Panthera tigris (assembly GCF_018350195.1). Lineage (NCBI taxonomy): Eukaryota > Metazoa > Chordata > Mammalia > Carnivora > Felidae > Panthera > Panthera tigris. The sequence goes on along the minus strand of NC_056662.1, from coordinate 134,999,018 downwards.
CTCCACGCGCCACGGGGAGGGGACGAGGCTGCCATGCCCCTTGCACGTGGCACTCTCAAAAGTAGGTAAACGTTTATTAAAGCGGTAAGTAACACTTTGGCCTACAGTGGGATGCCTCTTCTGTTTCTCTGCTGACCTTTTCCCGTAAATAGAATGAAGCTCTTTTCCCGCAGCCTGGCTGGAGCTGGGAGGGGACAGCACCCGCACAGGTGCCACGCGACCCGGTCCCCAGGTGGAGTGCGTGCGCCCGCCTCCAGAGTCCCGCCCCCCTCCGGCTGGGGGCCAGGAGCAGTGACCCCACGTGGCACCCAAATATTGGCGGAAACCCTGCCTTCCAAAATGTGAGCGTGCTCATCTCAGTGTCTTACCTGCAGTGTGTCTAAAAATGATTTTTTTTTTTGAAGAAACCGGCATCTGGACATGACCACGCACGCAGGGAACCCGATGGAGTGGGCGGGCGCAGGCCGGCTTGTTTCCTGAGGATGGAAGGGCTCCCAGGGGACAAAGTCTGAAGGAAGAAGGAGCCAGATGTTAACTATCCCGAGGGAGAAGGCAATCCTGAGGGGGCCGGGGGGACATTTTAGGGTAGAGGAGGTAGAACTGACAAATTCCTCAGGCCAGGAAACACCTTCCATGTTTTCTGGCTGCACTTTCTACCTTGACTCCTGGTAGAAGTTTTCTTTCCTCCGCAGAAGAAATCCACCAAAGAGCTCGAAGCAGGACAGGGATGCCCCGAACCACAGTTTTCCCATCCAAATAACGCTCGCAATGAAGCCTGGGAGGCTCAGACCGTGGATGGGCTTCTTTTCTTACTGCTGCTCTAACAGATTGTCACCTCCTTACCGTTCCGGGAATCAGAAGTCCAAGGTCAAGGTGTCAGCCCCACTGGGTTGCTTCTGGAGACTTCAGAAAACTTGAAAATACTTCAGAAAAACACATGAATCATATGCAATTGTATACAAAATATATTTTTGCATATACATGGTGGTGGTAAAAGCAATACCTGTGCCCACCATCAATCGTAAGAAATAGAAAATTGCCGGGGCGCCTGGGTGGCTCAGTCAGCCGGGCGTCTGACTCTCGGTTTCGGCTCAGGTCGTGATCTCACGGTTTGTGAGTTGGAGCTCCGCGGCAGGCTGTGCACTGACAGTGTAGAGCCTGCTTGGGATTCTCTGTCTCCCTCTCTCTGCCCCTCCCCTGCTCACTCTCCCTGTCTCTCAAAAATCAATAAACTTAAAAAGCAGTATTAAAAAGTAAGAAAGAGAAAATTGCCAGTAGATTCGAAATTCCTTATTTGTACACTCCATCATAACTCACCTCCCTCCCTCACAATCTGAAATAATTACTATCGCCCATTTTGTGTTAACCTCCCTTATTATTCCCTATAGATTTATTACGTAAGTAAATAATAATATAATAATACTGTTATTTTCCAAAGTTTGACCTTTATGCAAGTGGAATCATACTATATGCATTATTCGTTTCTTGACTGTTTTACCCAACACAACATTCTCTCAATTCATCTATACTGAGACACCTGAAAGTAGTTGGTTATATGCCATAATATCAATAGTCCACAAATTACTTACATATCCTAAATTCGATAGCGACTTGGGTGGTGCTTTCCAGTTTTTTGCTATTAAAAATAGTGTGCCTGGGTGGCTCGATCAGTTAAGCATCCGACTTCGGCTCAGGTCATGATCTCGCAGTTTGTGAGTTCGAGCACTGGGTCTGGTTCTGTGCTGACAGGTTGGAGCCTGGAACCTGCCTTGGATTCTGGGTCTTCCTCTCTCTCTGCCTCTCCCCGCCCCCCTCGTTCTCTCTCTCCCTTTCTCAAAAATAAACATTTAAAAAATTTAAAAAACAAAAACAGTTCCTTGAATACTCCTTTCATTCTTATGAGCTAAGGCTTCTCCAGGGTGTATCCACAGAAGGGTCACCTCAGGGTCTCAGGTCTGTATATCTTCAGCCAGGTAACAGGTGAGAGAACTAACTTATACTTCCCTACAAGGGGTATCAGAGTCCCTGCTGTTCTGTCGCGGCTCACCAACACTTAATATTGTCACACCATAATGTCCCTGAATCTCTTGGGTGTTAAATAGTAACACATTTTGGATTTTAGTTAGCATTTTCAGGATTACTAATAAGCTTGAACACCTTTTCATACATTTATTCATAATTTGTGTTTACTTTTATATGAAACGAAACCGTATCTTTTGCCAATTTTTTCTGATGAGCTTCGCCTTTTTTTTCTCAACGATTCATAGAAATTTCAAATGTACATGTTGATAATAAATCTTTTTGGTTACTTATGTCTTAATCATTTTCTCCCAAATTATAGTTTGTCTTCCATGTGTTTTGATTACCAAAAAGTCCTAATTTTATTAAGTGTTTTTTAAATTTTTTTAAGACTTATTTATTTTTGAGAGAGAGAGAGAGAGAGAGACAGGAGCATGAGTCGGGGGAGGCAGAGAGAGAGGGAGACACAGAATCGGAAACAGGCTCCAGGCTCTGAGACATCAGCACAGAGCCCAACACTGGGCTCTAACTCCCAGACCACGAGATCATGACCTGTGCCGAAGTCAGCCACTTAACTGACTGAACCACCCAGGCGCCCCCAGAAAGTCCTAATTTTAATGTCATAAAATATACTTTTCATATTTTTTTTAAATTTGTTATTTATTTGCGGGGGAGGAGGAGCAGAGAGAGGGAGAGAGAGGATCCCAAGCAGGCTCCGCACTGTGAGCGCAGAGCCCAACGAGGGGCTCAATCTCATGAACCATAACATCATGACCTGAGTTGAAATCAAGAGTTGGACCCTTAAGCCTGGACACCCAGTCACCCCTAGTTTTCATTCTTTGTATGGCTTAATATTATAAAGATATTCAAAAAGTTTCAACATTTTTGCCTTTCACATTGAAGGTTTTCTCCATCTGAAAGTGATTTCTATGTGTGGTATGAGGTAAGGATACAATTTCTTTTCCTTTTTCTTTCTTTTTTTTTTTTTTTTTACATTTATTTAGTATTGACACAGAGAGAGAGGATGTGAGCGTGAGCTAGGGAGGGGCAGAGAGAGAGGGAGCACAGACTCTGAAGCAGGCTCCAGGCTCCAAGCTGCCAGCACAGAGCCCGACGCGGGGCTCAAACCCACGAACCGTGAGGTCATGACCTGAGCCGAAGTCGGTCGCTTAACCGCCCCTACAATTTTATTTATTTTTCATATAACTAACCAATTTTCCCAGCACTATCTGTTGAATACTTCATGCTTTCCCCACTGTCCATTAATGCCGGCTCTATAAAATATGACTTCAAACATGAAAGAGGGTTTGGAGGAGGGGTATCGTCATCTTATTTCATCCATCTGTGTGTCACTGGTACTTAACGAAACAATATCAGTTCACAATAAATCTCAACGCTGAGGGAAAAACCAGAACATCTCTTTTCTTCCAGCTATTTATTTTTCAGAAGGGCACAAACTAGTAGGCTCCATCACAGGGGAGCCTTTGGTGGCAAGATATAACGGAAAGAGCCAGAGGCTGAAAGAGAGCTTGGAATTCTGGTTTCTCCACTTGCCAGATGAATAATGTTGGGAAGCTGAATTCAATCCTTGGGTTTTAGTGCCTTTTCCATCATAAAATGAAGAAACTGTGCCCACCCTTCCAGGATTTAAATTGCACACCTCATGGAGTAGTATCTGTCATACAGATGGGACGCAGGATATGGCAGTCTCCTTTTGTCTCTGTGTTAAGTGTAGTATTTTTCTGCCCACAGAGACGCATGACATCATAATGTCACCACGCACACAACTCACTAAATAAGAGTTTCTGTAACCACCTCCCGGAGTCAGCCTGGTCCTTGTTGGAATTATTCCTGAGCGACTTCCTTCTCTCCTTTGCTGTAGCCTCTGCCTCCATCATCGCATTAACGCTTATTGATTGATGTATTGCTGAAGGTCAACATGGGGTTGACCTGACAGGAAGCATTTAGTCAATAAATAAATACACACACTGCACTTTCCAGGAAGACAAAGTGTTCTTGCAATTACATTATAAATTTTTCAGGAAAACAGTTATTGCAGGTCAACGTATGACAAAGAAAACTGAAGACATTCCTGCCATGAGTGTTTCAGTTACAAAGCAGTACTGGGAAACACACAGCACATGCGGATTCCGGAATGGATGCGATATTTACTACCACGTCCTTGTTTGCGAAAAATACAGGCAGTTGCTGTTATGCCTATTATCTTCACAGATGGTGAGTGGGCTGCCGCAGGCCCATGGAGGGAACTTCTACCCACACACGGGAATAGAGCCGTTCTCCCCGCGGCCTCCCCACCCCCATAGTCTGTAGGCTGCAGAGAGAGAGAACTAACGCTCACTGAGCCAGAGTCTACGTGTTAAGAGTAGTGTGAGATGTTCCACATACTATATTTCATTAATATTCATAACTTCAATGTGTTTGTGGGTTTCATTGTTTTTAATGGGTTTTTTTTCTTTTATTTATTTTCAGAGACCGAAAGAGAGAGAGAGAGAGAGAGAGAGAGAGAGAGAGAGAGAGCTTGAGCAGAGAAGGGGCAGAGAGAGAGAGAGAGAGAGAGAGAGAGAGAGAATCCCAAGCAGGCTCTGTGCTGACAGCACAGAGCCTGATGTGGGGCTCAAACTCATGAACTATGAGATCCTGACCTGAGCCCAAATCAAAAGAAGAATGCTTAACCAACTGAGCCACCCAGGCACCCCAACTGCAATGTGTTTGTATTCCCATTTCAAAGATAATCTAAATTGGTTTGGGCGGGTTAACTTGTCCAAGCCCCATAGTTAGTTGTATCCATTTCCTGTGGTCTACCATAAAACAAACAAACAAACAAACAAACAAAACTACCACAAACTTGGTGACTTAAAGCAACAGAAACATATTCGATCACAGGAGCGGAGGCCAGCCCCGATGTCAAGGCATCAGCAGACCATGTTCCCTCTGAATCTTGTAGCAGAGGCCCCTTCCCTGCTTCTTCCTACTCTCTGGTGTTGCTGGCAATCTTGGTGTTCCTTGGATTGCAGACACATCACTCCTTATTGACATTCTCCCTGTAAGTCTGTGAATCAAATTTTCCATCTCCTTCTAAGGAAGCCACTGGATGAGTGCCCACACCGACTAGGTATGGCCTCATTTCAACTTAATCACGTCTGTAAAGACCCTGTTTTCAAGTAAGGTCACATTCACAGGTAGTGGGGCTCAGGGCGAGCAAATCTTTCAGAGAACACAATTAAAAACCACAACAGTTAGTGAATGGCATCTTTTTTCTCTGTGTGTCTGAATCAGATCACTCTATAGCTATTTTTTTACAGTGAACTATGAGATAATGTGCATTTGTGCTCCTGTTTCTTTGAAAAGCAGGAGACAGTAAGTAAACCCTTCCAAATAGCCGACCATTCTAAAAATGACTAATGTGAGAATTATCTCCTGCCAATTTGCAGAAGCCCAAAAATTCAAGACGGCAATACTACGGTAGAGAAAATTTTACATAGTAACTTTTGATAGGCAGACTTATGGGTTTTCATCAGCAGCAAGCTTGGTAGGGATCAACAACGTGATAGAAGTCTCTCCACAAACTTTAGATGGTGTTAATGTTAATACGACAGCTTCTGCTGTTCTGACTCAATATGGGATTGTCATATTCAGTCCTATACTGAGTCAGGAGTAATATGTTCATTTTGGAGCAGGTACCATGTCAAAAAAAGGCCAAACCATTAAAATAAGTGGATGCAAGGGCACATGGGGGGCTCAGTCAGTCAAGCTTCCCACTTCGGCTCAGGTCATGATCTTGTGGTCCGTGGTTTCGAGCCCCGCGTCGAGCCCTGTGCTGACAGCTCCGAGCCTGGAGCCTGCTTCGGATTCCGTGTCTTCCTCTCTTTCTGCCCCTCCCCTGCTGGCGCTCTGTCTCTCTCTCTCAAAAATCAGCATTTAAAAAATAATAAAAATAAATAAAAATTAATAGATGAAAACACACATTATCTCAAATATGATAAGCATTTATTCTTTACCATATAATAAGTCACGATGTTAATGATTGAGTGCGTCTCCCTTAAATTCACAGGCAGAAGCCCCGACCCTCAATATGATAGTATTTTGAGGTGGGGCCTTTGGGAGGTAATTAAGTTGAGATGAGGTCGTGAGAGTGGGTGGGGCTTCCATGATGGGCTTCCTCTCTGTCATTTGAGAACATGGTGTCAGGGCAACCATCTGCAAGCCAAGAGGAAAGTCCTCGCCAGGAACGACATCTTACCGGACTTTGATCATGGACTTCCCACCTCCAGCAGCACGAGAAACTAAGTTTCTGTTGCCTAAGCTACCTAGTCTATAAAATTTGGTTGCGGCAGCCTGAGTCAACTAAGACCCAGAGGTAAGATGGTGCTACAGAGCCCATAGACAACGGTACTCCGTATGGATGTACTCAGAGACCCAGAGTTTTGTTTCCCTTTTGTCTCGTGTTGCTCTATTATTTCCACAAGTGTTGACGTATTCTTGACAGTCGGAGTACAGATCGTTCATTGTCCTTCAGGATCTATTCTTCCCTTATTTCTTTTAGTCACACAGTCTGACGCATTTCAGGAGGGTGATAAGCATCCAGCTGCAGATGTCGTTTCCAAGCTCCAAGCAAAACAGTTAAATTCGTACCGATGGAATGTGAGTAGAAGCGATGTGGGCAACACCCGTGTGTCTCCCTGGGGGAAAAAAAAATCCTTACCCTTCTCTACTACAACCTGAACCTGAGATTGAGTCAGCTTTGACCGTGCAAGAGCAACATTAGGGATATAGTGAGGGAAATTACTTATGGTTGGGTCAATGGGGCATCATCTTTCAGGAAGGAGAGCACAGAAAACTGACCACCCTATGCTCTCAAACAGGAAAGTTTATTTTTGAAACCCTACTGTTTATGGCAGCGCTTTCAACAATAGCCAAATTATGGCAAGAGCCTAGATGTCCATCAACTGACGAAGGGATAAAGAAGTTGTGGTTTATTATTTTTTTAATTATTTTTACTTTTTTATTATTATTTTTTAAGATGTGATTTATATACACAAAGGAACACTACTTGGCAATGAGAAAGAATGAAGTCATGCCATTGGCAGCACCGTGGATGGATCTGGAAGGTATTATGCTGAGTGAAATAAGTCAGTCAAAGCAGGACAAATATCATATGTTTCACTCCTATGTGGATCTTGAGAAAATTCACAGAAGACTATGGAGGAGGGGAAGGGGAAAATAGGTACAAACAGAGAGGGAGGTAAACCATAAGAGACTCTTAAGTACAGAGAACAAACTGAGGGTGAATGTGAGGGTTGGGGAGAGGGAAGAATGGGTGATGGGTATGGAGGAGGGCGCTTGTTGGGATGAGCACTGGATGTTTTATGGCAGAAATGAACCATGGCAATTTACCCCCAAAACCAAGAGCACACTTTACACGCTGTATGTTAGCCAATTTGACAATAAATTATATTTTGAAAATGAAACACTTCAAAGATAGACACAAACTGATCTTTCCTTTGCCCACTCCCTCTAAGCTATCATCATAATCTGGATAGACTTTCTCTTCCAACATATTGAAAAATTAATAAATCAACAGACAGCTGAATAATGTGGATTTTATGCCTTCCCTTACCCTCCTTGCACAAAGTAATCTTAAAAATGAAAGATTTAATGCAAAATTCAAATAAACCATTGTGGTTCATTGAAAACAAGAAAACCTTTTCCTTTCCAAAAATATTATGAATAATAATCCATATGTAGGATTATATAATCCATAATCCAAAGAGAAGGGGAAAGACAGAGAGAGAGAAGGAGAAAGAGACAGAGACAGAGAGAGAACCAAACCTCAGTTGAATATCTAGAAATGCTACATGTGACCAGCCAAAGGGCTGGTAATGAATATTCTGCTGATACAGGATGAGGAACTATCTGGAAGGGAAAGACTTCCATGTTTTCCATCCAGGGCAGACGAGTTATTATGTTAGTTTGTCTGTAACTGTTTTTCATATTCACAAAGAGAGCATAATGTCCAACATGGAACACGTGTCCTCTGAGTTCTGTTTAGCCACACAGCTGGGAAACACTCATGTTCTCACCTACTGTTTCCGCAGCACCTAGGAGATTACGATGACGTTGTTCAAGGACTCAGCAGTGAGAGTCACCTTGACCATCCTGACTAGCAGTGGAGAAAGTGGGCATCTAATGCCAAGTGATGCTCAGCCAAACACATCCTCCCTACCTCTTGCCCCAGTTTTTCACACACAGGCAAAATAAAGTCCGGAACTCATAGTCCCATTTAAGCAGAAGTATCTGTTGCTCTTCTGTTTAATGAAACTTCCTGCTGCCTTGATAGAGTATGAAAAGAATTTCAGTGAAAAACAAGCAGAAAGAACAGTTAGGAGAAAAGGCATCCAAATGCGGTGACTAATGAAATAATACATTCCTATTTTTTCCATTTAAAGCGTTATTCTTTAGGGACACTTGGGTGGCTCCATCGGTTAAGCATCTGACCTGGGTTCAGGTCATGATCTCACGGTTCATGAGTTCAAGCCCCGCATAGGGCTCCATGCTGACAGCTCGGAGCCGGCTTCAGATTCTGTGTGTCTCCCTTTCTCTCTCTGCCCCTCTCCCACTCGCACTCTGCCTCTCTCTCTCTCTCTCTCTCAAAAATGAATAAACATTTAAAAATTAAAAAAAAAATAAAGAGTTATTCCTTCGACATTTATGTTCACATTCACAAACAGATGAGTTAAAACTTTACATTAAATTTAGGTCTACGATGGTATCTAAGAAATGATGCTCAACAGTGGAGTTCCTATTGCCTCATAATAAATTCCCCTCCGAACCTAGTGACTTAAACTAGCCATTTTATTGTACTCTCATTCTTGGCAAGGACCCGCACGGGCGGTTCTTAAATGGGATCTTTCTGTGGTGGCAGTCAGTTCAAGGGGAAGGCATGTCAATACCACCTCTTGATGGGAAGAATGTCAAAGGATTTGTAGCTGTCTTTTAAAACCATCAGTCACTTTCTTTGAAGACCTTCCAAGAAATAGACCCTTCCATCTTTGCCCATAATTGAAGATATTTTTCTTAAGTCATTTGGCCCCAGCCCAAGTTAAAAAAAAATGATGGTAACTCATTTGTCAGAAACATATACGCCCCACAACACTTCCACTCCCTTCTTCCTGGACATATATTTTTATAACAGTCCTTTCCTAAGGTTGAAAGTAGGAAAAGGCCAAAGCAAGCAACTAGTAAATAAAAGAAAAACTCACCAAAGTGTTGCCATTTCTTTGCGTCTGATGGCGATAATTATAATGCAATGTTTCCCCGGTTAAAGTATAACCCAAGCAAGACTCCTGGTTTGTATCTTCCCAGAGTCTACGCTAAGATGCTAGGGGAGAAATCACACTTGGAAAGTTGGTGTGTTTGTTTGCCAGATTATATCTGGAACAGCAGCTCCCAACCGAAGGCACGCCGTCTCCCTCTGAGTCGTTTTCACACCTGCGAAGTGGAGATTCAAAGAAAAGTCTCAGCGGATTCACGGGGCATTTAGAAGACTGGAACAGACAAATTGAAGCATTTGCCAAATAGCCAGCAAAGACCAAGATTCATTTATTTGTCTCGTTAACGGAAGCCCACGTGTGCGTGATTTGTGTTTTGACCGGATTCACGTTTTGCCAAATATCAGAACAAAAGTTACCTGGCGTGAATGCTTCCATTCTGAAATCTTTGAAACTCCTTCCCAGAACTTATTCCTGTGATTTTTATCTTCCATCCCTTTTAGAAGAGGGTGAAGGACACAGAACTGATATTTATTGGACAGCAGCTGCATGGGAGGCTCTTCATATACCTGCTCTCGTGCACTCGCAGAGCGGTGAGGTAGATGCGGAACAAAGAAAGGAACTTGCCCAATGGGACTTGTCCAAGGTCACTAAGTGGCGGGACCAAGTATTACACTGCCACCCAGTTTCGAAACCCAAACCTCTACTTTCTACTACTCAAATTAGTACCACTAGGAGAAGGCGATGCTCAGTATCCCCTCGGATATTTGGAAGATGGAAATAGTCTTTGGAATAAGTCTGATGTGAGACGAAACACGTGTGTCTCTCTCCATGTCTATATTAATTAAACAGCATCAAGATGATAGTTTCATGCAATTAATCGGCCTCTTGCCCCTTTCCTCAGAGATGTGACAGGAGACAAAAGTAGCTTTCTACCCTGGCGCCCCCATTCCCTCGCACCAGGGCCAGATCACACGTCTCCCTCACAGTTCTCTCTCACTGCTGCTAATCTGCATTTCTTCCCCGGGTTTTGCATCATGGATGTGCACTTCTGTCAGACTCTCTCCGCACCAGGCACGGTGACAGCACTCGGGCAAGAGGAGGTAACGTGGGCTTTGTTTTCCGAGAATGGGATTACCGCGAGAGAGCCACGTGGTATGTCCTCCGGAAACACGGTCACGCTTGGGGGCGGCCAGGGCCACCGCCGGGAGGCAAAGCCTGAGCTGAGTCTTGACACACAGAGTTGGCCAGGTAAACGATGTACCTGGCGCGACACTGCGCAGCGTGGCTCGGTGTGATGCAGCATGGCGTGGCGTGGCACATAGCATGACGTGCCGTGGGGGCATGTGGCATGGTGGGGCGTGGATGGCGTGCAGCAGTCGGCAGGGGAGCTGGCAGATGGAAGAAGAGTCCCAGCGGAGGGGACGCCTGGGTGGCTCAGTCGGTTAGGCGTCCGACTCTTCGGCTCAGGTCATGATCTCACGGTTCGCGAGTTCGAGCCCCGCATCGGGTACTGCACTGGTGGCTGGGAGCCCGCTTGGAATTCTGTCTCTCCCTCTCTCCGCCCCTTCCCTGCTGGCTCTCTATTTCTCTCTCAAAATAAATAAAAATAAATTTAAAACCAGAAGAGTGCCAGGGGAACAAAATTCTTGCTCCTGTGCTGTTAAAAGTGCTTTAAAACCCTACATCCTTTGTTATATAGTTTAAGTTACATTTAAGTTTTCATCGTAAATTATGTCATTGCAAAGGACACAGTTCTCAGTGTATTGAAACATGGGTATTTCAAATAAAAAGAGTACCTTACTCTAAAAAAGATCTAACAGAATCTAAATCTCCAAGAAATTTGCTGTTCAGCAAGCTCTTCCTTGGATATTTGATGAGTCCTGGCCCCCCTGTATTTTCTTTCCACTTTTCACAAAAATGTGTCATGCCTTTGTGCTTGACAGACTTCTATTGAGATAGATAGAAAGATGATAGATAGAGAGAGAGAGAGAGAGAGAGAGAGAGAGAGATAAATGAGAGAGAGAGAGAGAGAGAGAGAGAGAGAGATGATAGATAGATAGATAGATAGATCAATCTAGATCTAGATCGTTGTTTCACCCATTTCTAATATGGGTGTCTTAAATTAGGATGTCTGATTTCACACTCTCTGCACCATGCCAATGGCATATCCTTGGGGGCATATCCTTTCTCTGACCCTCACTTTTCTCACCTCAAAATAGTAATAATTCTGATGCCCACCCTATTGTATTATTGGAAGGGACAAGTGAGGTCCTATGCAAACATCGGGGGAAATGGGAAGTGGTTGGCAAATGCTAGAATTTCCTATCCCACTTCTTCCTTGTATAAGAATTAACAGGGTCCCTATTACCATCTCCAGGGTTCCTCAGATCGGCCCTTGGTGCATTTTGAGGGACACTGTGACATTTGGGTGTTTAATTCCATCCTCTCAACTAGGACAGCGTTAGTATGCATGAAAAAAGGCACACGGCCCCACAAAACAAAACAATAATGATGACCAAAAAAAAAAAAAACCTGTCTAAATAAGTCTGATGCATTATTTATGGTTTTTCATTAATATTCATTTGCAACGTGTTCATTCATTTGTCATCTGCTATAGCGTAGAGAAGTAGTAGCAGGTGCCATGATTAAAAATATATTATGGAAGGAAAAACTAGAAGTGAGAAAATCTTCTCCATTCATTAAATCTCTTTCTGCCGGTTGGGAGGGAAAAAAATCAAATGATTCCATTTAGGAGAATGTGCCTACTTTACGTAGCTCTTGCTGCAAAATAGTTTAATAACCATTGCCCTGTTCTGTATTATACCACCTCCTTCAAGAAGCCTCTCCCGATTCTCCAGACAAGGCTTTCTTCCGAATCTTTGCAACCCTATCTCCACAGGGCTCATCACATCTGCGATGATGTAACCGTGCGTGTGATTATTTTGTCGATGTCTATCTTCCTCACCAGCGTATGAACTCATATCGGTGCCCTTTCCTTTTTCAAAGAGTCCTTTACCTAAGTATTCAATCAGCACCTATAAGTACAGGAACCAAGCGTAGACTTCTTTGCTCGACTTCCAAATTACTTCCAATTTTATTTAATCATACGTGTCCCTCGGGGGACACCATGCTTACTCCATTGCCATACATATCCTCAGAAATTCCCTCGGTGTCCTAATTTCCCTGCAATATAGCCAAGCATCCCTCTGTGCCGTCTTCTCCTGCTTTTAGAAAGTAGATATTCCTTTCAAATCGGGTGCTCTCAGCTGGTTCTGGCTTCTTATAGCTAGCACTCCCCGATGCCAACAGCCAGACCGCTTGGATAACTCCCTATAGACTATTTAGCCAGACTGCTCTGCTCTGGCATCCCAAATCCAGCAGAGAACCTGACATGAAGTCTTCATGTGAACGTCGACTCCACCTTTGCGATCTTGGGAAAGTCACCTCTCTGATCCTTGGTTTCCTTAAGTGTAAATCAGTGTAAATCAGGAACCATAATAGATAACTAGATTGGTCAGGGTTTCCAGAGGGAGAGAAAAAAATATATATACATATGGATATATATGGATATATATATATATATATATATGGAGAGTGAGACAGGGAAACATTAGACAAACTGAAACTATATATATTTATATATATTATACAAATAAGTCATTCATACCTATTCCTTCAGTTTGTGCTTCCGTGTCCTGTAAATAGACCAAAATCAATAATCTAAAGCCACGACTCAACTTAAAGAATGTTATTTGGAAAGGGTGGGTAGGGACTTGCCTGTGGAATCTGCCGCAAGCTTTCTAGTTTGTGTTCTTCAAAGACAGCATGGGATGCGCCTTCAGAGATGCCTTCAACAAGTGCTCGCTGCAGTCTATCCCCTCCTCCCGTGTCAGGCAGCTAAAGTCCCAAGTCTTCCCCATGCTTTTGCTAAAACTTGCTATAACCGTATATGCGTCTTGAGTCAGAATTAGAAGCAAAAATGGTAATCCCATTGCCTCCCCCCAACACACACGCACATATAAAAATCACTAATTTCAATGAAGGAAGGTTGCCCTGCTATAATTTTCCTGGCTCTGCAAATGAATGGCTGTTGGAACCTAGCAACAATTTTAGGAAAATGGACTTTAATTTTGTCAAGTGTCACTTGGCTGTCATTAGCCATGCCTATATCCCACTGTGTAAGGCTCTGTACTATGGTGGATTATTTTTTTTTGTTGTTGAAAGAGCAAAAGTGTTCATAATAGCTCTTAGCGGGGTGCTTAGCTATTCAACCTTTTCTGGGGCTTGGCGATTTGGCTTTTGGAAGAATTATAGGGTTTTTACGTCAGTGAAAGGAAATTTCTCTTGCTTCCACTGTAGACTATTGTAGAATTATATATGATGGCATCTCTTCATGTACCTAGCAATGCTATCAGCCACTATAAATTCACCGGTGTTGTAACACACTCCAGGTGTCCTTAAAGTATGATCATTGAATTAGGATAAAATTAGATGGCCATTTGAATGTGGATAGCGTCGAGCAGGAGAATAGGACAGAAATCAAGTTAACCCATAGAGGAACATGTGAAATTAACATGGAAGGAAGTTTAAGTTTGCTGTGTTAAGTTTTCCTGCTATGGATCCCTATATTGATATTTTGACGGTGGGACTGCCGGGTGTCCTTAGCTCCTCACTGGAAATGTTTACATTTAGATAGTGTTTCTTGTCCCCAGCAGGTCTCAAGCGCTATCACCTAGAAACAAACAGCAAAAAATTCCGGAAAAGTTGACATTCGATTCACTAAAGGTAGATACCATTTGTTGGTTTAAAAAGCACACCTTAGGGGCGCCTGGGTGGCTCAGTCAGTTGAGTGTCCGACCTCGGCTCAGGTCACGATCTCACCGTTGGTGAGTTCGAGCCCGTTGGGCCTTGTGCTGACAGCTCAGAGCCTGGCACCTGCTTCGGATTCTGTGTCTCCCTTTCTCTCTGTTCCTCCCCCACTCGTACTCTGTCTTGCTCTCAAAAATAAAAAAAGATTACAAAAAAATTTTTTTTTAATTTTCTAAAAAGCACACCTTAAACTCACACCGTGATCTGGGTCAGTTATCTATCAACAGAGCTGGGGAGTGGGGAATAGATTTTAAAATGCTGTTAACAACATATGTTTTTTACTATGAGTGGAAATATGTCGAATGAATTTCGTTTTTTCCTTTCTTTTTCAAAATCACACAGCACACTGTGTTTATAAAGAGGATTTCACAGGGAATGAATTCTGCTCATAGAACGGGCCACCTCCTACGCCTTCAGTCTTCCCCACACAGGAGGTAGCAGGCCCCGGAACACCCCAGGAGGGAACCCCGAGACGGTAAACTGATACCTGATTGACTGGAAAGACGCATCTTTGGGAGCACTCTTGGCAATCCCTCCCTGCGTGACTCTATTCACAGCATTGCCGTGAGCCTTGGTCCTCTAGGAAGACCTCAAGAATGTTCTGGTTCAGGGCGCCTGGGTGGCTCAGTCGGTCGAGCCTCTGACTTCGGCTCGGGTCACGATCTCACAGTCCGTGAGTTCGAGCCCCGCCTCGGGCTCTGTGCTGGCAGCTTGGTGGCTGGAGCCTGCTTCGGATTCTGTGTCTCCCTCTCTCTGGCCCTCCCCCATTCATGCTCTGTGTCTCTCTGTCTCAAAAATAAATGAACATTAAAAAAAAAAAAAAAAAGAATGTCCTGGTTCTGGGGCGCCTGGGTGGCTCAGTCATTTGAGCCATTTGACTCTTGATTTCGGCTCAAGTCATCATCTCACAGTTCGTGAGTTCCAACCCCATGTGGGGCTCTGTGCTGACAGCAGCGTGGAGGCTGCTTGGGATTCCTTCTCTCGCAAAAATAGAAGAACGTCTTGTTTCATGTTCGGAAAAGCGCGCTCCGGCCAGTAAAATGCAGCACGCTCTTTTCGGACTTCGTTTCCTAGAACGCAGCCTGAGCCCCAAAGATTGCGATTACCCTCTGGGTCACTTGTATCCATCAACTGCGAAAACGGGAAAAAGAAACGGACAACTTCTGAAAGTCAAGGCTATTTTCTTGGCCATTCGGGGCAGATTTCTGGGTGTTTTCGTGAAGGCTGCTAGCACTGTGTCCGCTGGAAGCCCTGTGGGGCCAGCAGGCTGTGGGGCACACAGTGGCACAGGACATCCCTGAGGAGCTTGTGTAACACGAGCCTGCCTGGGGCAGAGCATAGAGGCCGGACCACAGGCTCCGTTGCTTACTGACTCACCACTGCTCCGAAATCACTTAAACTCTCAAGCCCAGACACTCCTTGTGAACAAAAGGGTGTAGGAATAAATACCTACTGGGTGGAAATGTTCCGAAAACCAAATCACATAGGGAAAGATGCTCTGAATGGGAAATCCCTTTGGATAACTGGGGCTTTATAATTTTGATCATTATATCCGTTACCTATGGCCTCAGTGACATAACCACAAAGCCCAGAGGCTTAAGGCAATATGCATTTACTTAGCTCATAGGTCTGAGGTAAGATGAGTCATTGTGCCCTCCACTGGGACCCCCCCCCAGGGGTCTGCGGTGTCGCGGGGAGGGCTGGGCTGGCTGGCCAGGGTCCTGGTCCGGTCAGAGCCCTCAGTGTCCATTCCGTGTCGTCACCCATCCACCAGCGGGCAAGCCTGGGCTTGGCTTCAGGCCAGGGGTAGCTTTTCAAGACAGGAAGCAGAAGTAGGCAAGGCTCCCGAGGCCACAAGCTGATGTACTGTCACCTCTGTTGCGTCCTCTGGCCAGAGCAAGTCACGAGGCCAGCCCGGATTCAAAGAGGAAGGGAGAGAAGCCACCTCTTGGTGGCATGATCGGAAATCGGCGTGCATATTGGCAAGGGTTTGAAGAACCATGGCTACTTTTTAGCCTATCTACCCCACTGTGTTGGACAGAACTGTGCTCCCCCCCCCCAAATTCTCATGCTGAGGCCCGAGATCCCCCCTCCCAGTATCACAGGATGTGAGTGTATTTGCAGATAGATTCTTTCAGGAGAACATTACGTTAAAATGAGGACTTTAGGGTGGGCCCTACACCAATATGACTGGGGTCCTTGTCAGAAGAAGAGAAGAAAACACGCAGGGATACCTGGGGCCAGTGTATACGGAGGGGACACCACGTGAGGACACAGTGGGAAGGCGGTCATCTGCGAGCCAAGGACAGAGACTCCAGAGAAGCTGACTCTACTCATGCCCTGATCTTGGACAGTCCAGCTGCCAGTGCCATGAGGAAGTAAGCTTGCATCGTGGAATCCCCCAGCCTGTGGTTCCTCGTCACGGCACGCAAACACACGGGGTTTAAGTATGATATGCACCCAGAGCAATAACAGAAGAATGTGAATGCAAATTGTGCCCCTCAATGTAAAGTTTTCTTTCTTGGCATAGAAATGAGAAGCTGAGAGCAATCACTCTAGCAAGAAAAAAAAATAACATTGTGGAGGAGATGGGCCATCCTGTACATGACGTGGCCCTTGAGAGAACCCAGGGAAATGTAAGGAATGAGCACAGGAGTGACTAGTGAAGGGCAGAATACCTTACGGTTTTATTACTTTATCTGGTACTTGAGAATCCTCTGGTTTCCACACAAAAAACACAGATGGGCAGTGACCATTTAATAGCCTATATTTCTAGGTGTCTTGAACTCTAAATAAACGATATTTGTATTTGATATCTCCCCTCCTCGTTTGGGGCTGCAACTATATTTCACAGAGCATAAAGATTCCTCTTTACAATGGTGCATTAGTCAGGATTGTTTAGTCTATGCTGCGGTAACAAATAAACCCAAATCTCAATGTTGGATTGCAATAGAAGCTGATCACTGCTCAAATTAGTCCAGAGTAGGCCAGAGGACCGTCCTCTGTCTTGGATCCCTGCCATCTGGCCCCTAGCAGAGGAGAGAAGTGGACCAGAGCATAAGATGGAGGGAAACACAAATAAATACGGCAATAGATCACGACCTCCACTTTTTATACTGTTATCCTAAAACGTTCTGTTACTTTTTCATGTCTGTGTTCTTGAAAGACAAAGAATGTAAAGGCAACCCCTTTAGGTTTCCTCTGCCATATGGGAAGCAGATTTTCAAAAGAGGGAGGACCGTTGGCTGCAACTCTACTGTATATGGTGAGACCCTTGCCAGCGGCCAGCGTGCGAGGAGGACGGGCGCATGGGGAAAAGGTCAGACTGAGTTTCTAATTAGAAAACAATCTCGTGTCCACTGCCCGCCTCTCACTCCCCCACCTGACCTGAGCGGGGGCCGCCCAATTCCAGGTCCGTGAAGTTTTTACGGGGTGTAAGGACGCAGCCAGCTGCCAACTGTCTGAGATGTTTCTGCAGACAAGAAAACATATTTTGGTTCCAAAGTCATCACAGTGGTTCAAGTTCAGCTGCTTCCAATCTCTACTGTCACTATAGCCCCATCTGTGCTAAGTGTGAATGACGGAAGGGCCAGGCTACAGGGCAGATGCTACGTAAACTGTCCCCTCACCTGTGCCTCCCCTTACGCCTCACTGATGAGGTTGGATACCACACGAGAGTACAGCAGGTCACTTATCCACCCAACTTACTCGGGAACTTGGAGTCACGCAACAAACATCCCAGATCCTGGGTTCAAAGCTTCAGAAGCATTATGCATTTCCTCCTTGAGACAACATTATACATCAGTTTCCTAACTGTCACTGTGAGGGCACTGACAGAGGCTTAGGGATGCATCCAGTGCCAGGGTGCTGAGGCAGATCTGCCCAAACTGTGTCTCTTCTGTTTGAAATGTTCACAAAATGACAGCTGTATCGTCACGATGGGAACAAGCGATGAAATCCTAAATACTGCAAAAACAATGAAGGGAGCTTTTGCAATCAATTCCTTCTTCCAAACTCCACGTGCCCTTACGCACTTTGAACATGGCACAACCTTTGAGTCACGGAAGCAAAGGAGTCCGTCGTCACATCGGGAAGACGGGCAGGCACACGGGGGCCCACTGAGTCTACTACCGTCTCCTTGAATCGGTAATTCACCATTTAGTCCAGAAGACACCAGCCCAGTAGAGCACAATCTCCTCCAGGACATCTTCCCCACTGAATTAAAGCTCCTCAGTGACTGGGTCCAAAATTAGTGTGCAAGCCCAGTGACTCATGCCTGGGGTACACGTGACAATGAGGATTGATGTGTGCAAGGCAAGAACAAGATTTATGGATCTCCTTACTGATATGATTTACTGAAAGCCAGTTTTTATTACCTAAGAGCCAGCCACGGACATGTGCTGGGTGCACTCCAGATAAATGCCTGGGGTGGGGGGAGTGGGGGGAAGGGGTGGGGGAAGCCCTGTGGGCAGCTGCCAGGAACCAGGAAGACGAAAAACAGAAAAATAGAGAAATGACTTTACAGATGAGACACTTGTCGAAAAGGCAGGGGCTCCAGGGCTCCAGGAACAGCTGGCGATGATGAGCAAAACAAGGAGGGGAGCGCCATTTGCCGGGAACGGACAGTCGGAGGCCTTGTCACGCTAACTACTGAGTGGGCGAGCCTGATTTATGGATGGGCCCATAATGGTAAAGAAATAAGGATTGATTTGCTCTAGAGCACGTTAGGAGAATAGTGGAGGGAAGCAAAAGGGGAGGGAGACTGGGTTCTGAAAAAAGCCTCATCTTGAAGGTACACACACAGGACTAATTTGAAAATAAGCAGATGCTGGGGAAAATAAGCAGATGCTGGCCACATGGGTGTGGCCGCGTAGCCAGGGACATTGCGATGCCCGCATGGCAAGCAACCGCACGTATGGCTGTGTCAGTCCTCTGTGAATCTGTGTCCAGTGCTCAACTAGCACCACCATGGGAGAGAGAATCTTCAGACTTAGGCCACTTTCTTAGAAGATAGAAACATTGATAGTGGGTCTGGACAAAGCCATACAAAGCTAACAAGCAGCCCTAAGTTTCAACGTTTACCCTGGAAAGGATCTCGGCCCGCCTGTCCCCTCAGTAGTGAGCGTCAACTCATCCTTGGTGAAGGCGCAGTCAACACTTGCTTGGAAAATACACTGAAGACGGTGGAAGGGAGCCATCTCCTACATCACGGCTGCCCTCGGACTCCTTGTAAAGCCCAAGATCATTAAAAAAGAGAACCAAGAAGTTCAGCCAGCACCCTCAGACCCATGTGTCAGAGTTAAGTGTATCTGGTAGAAACCCCAAGGCACTGACATCAGAGTGCACAGAAGACTGAAGGGCCAACTCTCCACGCCCAACACTGGTTCCAGTAGCAACACAAAAGAAAAGCACACACTCCCAGGTGCCTTCTGGAGCTCCTGGTTCACAACATCAAGGAACTTGATGTGCTGCTCATGGGCAAAAAGTCTTACTGTACTGAGATGGCTCGTGGCATCTCCTCCAAGAACCACAGAGCCGTTGCGGAAAGAGCAGCCGAGGCGGCCATCAGTCACTATCGCACATAGTGTAGATGCTCAAGAAATATCTGTTGAAGGAACAATCTGTGCTGTTCATTTATTGAGTCATTCAACAATATTTATGAAATGGCTATCATGTGCTGGGTCCTAAAACAAAAATACATCCGGTGGTGATAGGTGTGTGGTAGAGAAGTAGAATCGTGGCTATGAAGAGAGAAGTATGTGCCTGTTTTATTGTATTTTACTGTTCTTGATGTTTATTTATTTTTGAGAGACAGAATACGAGCAGGAAAGGAGCAGAGAGAGACACACGCACACAAAGAATCCGAAACAGGCTCTGTGCTGACAGCTCAGAGCCTGACACGGGGCTCGAACTCATGAACCGAACCATGAGATCGTGACCTGAACCGAAGTCGGACACTCAACTGACTGAGCCACCCAGGCACCCTGTGTGTGGCTATTTTAATTTGAGGAACTAGGGAATGGCTGTGATGCTCGGGCTGAGGTTGTATAATAAGTAGGGAGACTTCTGGGAAGTGAGAAGTGGTTACCAAAACATCCTAAAATAGAAGCAATCCCTATCTGTTCTAGGAACAACAACAATAACAAAAATACTGCCCACCAAGAGCTGAGTTCACTCATTCATTTGTTTGCTCCTTCATTTCTTCATTTACTCACACACTCTGAGGAGTGAGGCTCTGTGCTAGGTTCTCAAATTCAGACACACTCAACATGAGTTCTGCTCCCAGGGTGCTGGCAGCCCACAGCTCACAGGAGGTCAAGAGAGCAGAGACACTGGATTCTAAGGTCAAGTCTGCAGACCCCTGGCATCACTGAGATGCTTTCGGAAGGCCAGGCAGCCACAGCCATTTTCATAATACGTTCATGTGTTAGATGCCTTTTTCACAGTGTTCACATTTGCACTGGTGATTTCAAAACAATAGTGGCAAAACCATGTCACTTCAGCCCGCGTCGCACTGTATCCGTGGTCATGGAAAAATACTAGCAGGGAAAATAGTGGTGCTTTTTTTTTTTTTAAGAATGCCCTTCATCAGTAAAATTGTTAATGTTTTATTAAATATTATCTTGGATTTCATGTCTTCTAACTCTTCTTTTCGATGGCATGGGAAGCACCCCTAAAGCATTTCTGCTGCATACGGAGGTACAAAAGTTGTCTCAAGGAAATCATTTGTGTGTCTTTTTGAGTTGCAAGCTGAACTAACCAGTTTTCTTGTGAAACACCATATTTACTGGAAAGCACCTCTGGCAGCAAGCTGATCACGCAGACTTGAGAGGCAGACATAGTCCTAAAAATGTGCGGCATCAGCCTGTCAATTCAAGGAAATAAATTGGCAATTTCTTTTGCCAATTATAAAGTTCAAGCTCTAAAGAGAAAATTCTAATTTTGGAAAACTCAAATCTGCCACTGTAATCCTGACAGCTTCGCAATCGGAGACTTTTCTAATGACATGGGCGGTGAAAATGGTAAATTTTTTGATCATGTAAACTAAACTGTGTTAACATTTGCAAGAGCTGTATAACTCAAGTGAGCCGGTAATTTATAAAGTGACCACTGCATAATGTTACAGAATCACACATGGAGAAAAGACACAAAGTGCAGGATAGACCAGAGAATTGTAATCTACATTGGTGTGGATGTTTGTACAAAGTAAAACCTGCCACATTTACTTGAAAAGAATATTAAAATACTCTTCTCTTATCAACTACATATCCGTGTCCAAATATGAGAATCCTATTCTATGAAAAGAGACATTTAATGTATGTATACAATTCATTAAAAATATCACGCTCTTTGACACCTGGGTGGCTCAGTAGGTTAAGCTTCTGACTTTGGCTCAGCTCATGATCACGCAATTTGTGAGTTCGAGCCCCGCATTGGGCTCTCTGCTATCAGCACGGAATCCACTTTGTATCCTCTGTCTCCCTCTCTCTCTACCCCTCCCCTGCTCTCTCGCTCTCTCTCAAAAATAAAATAAACATTAAAAAAATCACTTCTTGCTACTTTTGTGTCATGAAAATGTTATTCTTCCTCAAAAAATGTTGTTTACGTTAGCATGTAAGAGATTTATTATTGATATTTTAAAATAAATTCATAGATAGTTTTTAAATCACTTTTAGTTTTTAATATGGTATACATTGATAGATGTAATTCCCATAAACAAAATACAAAAAAAATCTAATTTCTAATTACTTGGATTTGGAGGCAAACCTAATCATGGGAGTCACTCCCAGTGATATCGATCTAGATTTAAAAATAATATTTCTTCTAAAAATAACCAAAAAATCCTCACAAATCATTCCTAATATAGAAGATGTTTTGCTGTCATATATATCATTC
Source organism: Panthera tigris (assembly GCF_018350195.1). NCBI lineage: Eukaryota > Metazoa > Chordata > Mammalia > Carnivora > Felidae > Panthera > Panthera tigris. Next base: position 134,976,942 of record NC_056662.1, on the reverse strand, counting down.
ATTATTTTACTAGAAAACCTATCTAGCATTTGTAGATGGCTTTGTAGGCCCAAAACTCTGTCCCAAGTGATTTACATGTAATAATTTGTTTAATTCTCAAATCAATCCTATGAGGAACTTATTACTGTTCTCATGTTTTAGATGAGAAATTTAAAGTAAAGCGTTAGGGGGCGCCTGGGTGACTCGGTTGAGTGTCCAACTCTTGATTTTGGCTCAGGTCATGACCCCAGGGTCATGGGATTGAGCCCCGAGTCAGGATCCATGCTGGGCACGGAGCCTGCTTAAGATTCTCTCTGTCTCTCTCTCTGTCTCTCTGTCTCTCTGTCTCTCTCTCTCTCTCTGTCAAATAAAATATTAAAGTAGTGTTAGCTAATGTTCCCCAGGTTCCATAGTAGTTAGTAATAGGCACACCAGCATCTGTATCACACAGATAGAGTTAATTTACAGAATATAGTGAAGACAAATGTGAGAATTTTTTAAATTAAAAATTAAAAATTCTGCAGGCTAGTTGAAATTTTTAGTTACAGACAAGGCAACCCCTGTGTTGATGCAGAAAGCCTGAACTGCTGTGGTCACTGGGACCTTCTCACCCAGTACTCACCCACTGTTGACCACACTCATGCCACAGCTCAGCACACCCTGGCTCTTTCCAGAAGGAGAGGGCTCTTTTCTTTTTCTCTGAAACTTTAGACTCATGCATTTGTTATGTATGACCTATTAGATATTTCACTATAAATGAACGTAATTCTCTTGTCTCAGTAACGTCAGAATTTTCATTTTAATTTCATTATGCTTTAGTCTTCTGGCTAACGAGCGACTCAAGTATTTAACAGTAATAAAGTCAGTAATGGCATCTGCAGACGGGGGAAAGAGATTCACCAGTGAGGCCCTTCAGATCTGGCCGTCTACCTCCTAGAATTACTCTAGTGTTTGAACTCTTGGCCAATTACCCGTGCTCCTTCTGCCCTCTCAGCCCAAGAACGGCCCAGATGGCTTTGATTTGGAGGCACTCAATTTATCAAAACAGTTTGTTATGTTAAAAAACTATTTGATGTCAAAGAAGCCATATGACCCTTTTTATGTGTACTTTTCCTGGAATAAGAAATCCATTTGCCCATTTTAAACAAAGTTGGGGTCTAAAGAGACTTGAACTGCAGCTACATTCATAAACCAGTGAGAAAAATGGACTCAGAAAAACATAGTCTTCCGTTCCTGGACTCACATGGTATTAGGAACGGAGGGGTGTGTCTTCCGAGGGTTCTCCTAGAGGGTATACCTTCTTGCTCAGCCTGCCTCAGGTTCACTGGGGGGTTCCGTTAAAAAAAAAAAGAGCTGGTTGAGCTCCACTTTCTGTGGGTTTGACGCAGCAAAGTTCTGACTTGGGATCCAAGAACCTGGATTTTTACAAGTAACACCTGGTGATTCTAATGCAAGTCTTTAAGACATGATCTGAGAACCAATGTTTTACTCTTGGCATTCTCTCCTGCAAATAATGGTTACTTAAATTCCCACCCATCTCCCTCTTCCCACCCCACCCATGAACCGTGATCTTTCATGAGTTTCTGTGCTCCTAGATCTGCCTCGTGCTGCCCACCAAATTTGTGCTAAAGACTCCCAGATATGGAGCTCCAGTCGTAGGTTCCTTCTGCGTTCCACATTTGGCTGTTGGAGAGCCTGGTTTTCTCACTGGCTCTTTGTGACAAACTTTGTGGGCTTCTCCTCCCCAAGGTGCTGCAGCATGTGATCTAAGGAATGACTCCAGCTCCGGCAGAGAGCTATAATTGAGTAAAGGTGATTCTGGTAATCTCATCCTTCCTTGCCAGTGAGTGACTCAGGAAGCAGGCTAAGCTGTGCATGGACGGCATTTTTCAGGCCATCAGGATTGGTTTGGTAATGAGCACATAAGCCAATCGTGGCAAATCCAAGAAGAGGAAATGAGCCAATGGAAGAGGTCACCGATGTCTCTTCAAATGGACCTTCTGTTAATGGCCCAATACCCAGAACTGCTGTGTCCACTATGGGAGAATGAAACCTCCTTACTCTGAAGGGTAAGTGAAGAGATTAGCAGAGATATGAAACCAGAGCCCCTGTGTTGAGCCAACCACTGGACTTTATCTTAACTGTGACCTTGGAGTTACTTGGAACAATCAATTTGCCTACTGCTGAAGCTATTAAACTAGATTTCTGGTTAGAGTTCAATTTTCTATTAACGTTGGAGGCATGAAACTAAAATAGATAATGTCATGGTCTGAATGTTTATGAGCTCCCAAGTTTTGTATGTTGAAATCCTAAACCCAGTGTGATAATATTAGGAGGTGGGACCTTTGGGAGGTGATTGGGTCATGAGTGGGACCCACACCTTTCTAAAAGACGCCCGAATTCTCCCTTGCTCCTTCCACATGTGAGGATACCAGGAGATGTCTGCAGCCCAGTAAAGTCCCCTCACCCAACCAAGGTGGAACTCTGATCTTGGGTTTCCAGCCTCTAGAAGTGTAAGAAATAAATATCTGCTGTCTGTAAGCCACCCAGTCTGTAGCATTTTGTTATAGCAGCTCAAACAGACGAAGACAGATAACAAAAGACGCACAAACAAAACTTATCATTTTGCTTCCCACGTAGGCTCCTCCTTATAGACGTGGCAACAGAAAACACTTGCAGGAACCTACCAGGTGTGATGAACACGTTCTCCACGCAACAGAAAAATCCGTCTGAAGTTTGTGTTTCCTTTCTGCCTTTTAAACCCTTAACACGTCAAGTACACACTTAAAATATTTTTGCAACTCAGCGCGGACGACACTGTTATGGGCCTTGCAAGACTCTGCTCTCCTTTTATTTTCGTCCTCATTTCAGCTGTTTGCTTCCCCCTCACTGAATTATTCGTTCATATTTTTTCCTCATGTTTTCATTGGGTTTCGGGCTTCTGCTTGTCCATTTGACGGAATCCCTTGTTACTCTAGGTATAGTTCCTTGTTGGTTTGGCAGTAGAAATATATTCTTTTCTGATCAGTTAACTTGGTCTTATCTTTTGTGGAGCAAAAACTCATGATTTTTAATGCAGTCATATACATACATCCTTCCTACTGAAAAGTTAATATATTTCAAGTCAAGTTTAAGAAATGATAGTCTACTCAAGGGGCGCATGGGTGGCTCAGTTGGTTAAGCATCCAACTTTGGCTCGGGTCATGATCTCATGGTTTGTGGGTTCAAGCCCTGCGTCAGACTCTGAGCTGACAGCTCAGAGTCCAAAGCCTGCTTCATATTTTCTTTCTCTCTCTCTCTCTCTGCTCCTCCCCTGCTCTCTCTCTCTCTCTCTTGCTCTCTCTCAGAAATAAATAATAAACATTTAAAAATGGTCTACTTGATTTTCTTTTGTTTTATAATTTTATTTCTCAAGTATTTAACCTAATTGAAGTTTAATGAAAGATGTAAAGAAGGGATTCAGTGTTATTTTTTTATCAACATATGGTGAGCCAGTTTTTTAAACACCATCTTGCTAAATAATCTTTTTGCTAGTTATTTGCAATGACAAACACATCATATTTCATGTTTTGGTTGGTTTGTTCTCTTAGTTGGTTCTTATAGAAATTCATACTATTGATTATTTATTTGTGTTGAACTAAGACTTCATAGTATTTCTTTTCTTTCTTAAATACTTTTTAATGTTTGTTTATTTTTGAGAGAGAGAGAGAGAGAGAGAGAGAGAGACAGCACAAGCAGGGAAAGGGCAGAGAGAGAAGGAGACACAGAATCTGAAGCAGGCTCCAGACTCTGAGCAGTGAGTACAGAGCCCGATGCAGGGATCAAACTCACGAAGCACGAGATCATAACCTGAGCCAAAGTCAGACACTTCATCGACTGAGCCACCTGGGCGCCCCAAGATTTTGTAGTATTTCTTAATAATTAGTGGGGTGATTTCCTTATCTCTGATTTTATTTTTCAGGCTACTTTTTCTCCCATTTACTTTTTAGCATCAACTTACGAGATTCCTCTCTATCCCATCGAGAGTTTTGAAAGAACTTGCATTAAGTTTAGATATTAATTTGGGAATAATTTATATTTTTACAATTTCCTGTAATCCTATTTTTGAAAATAGTATTGTTCTAGTTGTTTATGCTAGAATTTTTTAAATATTCTATTAAAACTTTGTGCACCATTTGTCAGTCCTTAGAGATTTTACATAGTTTGTCCTATTGTACCTGAGCTAAGGTTTATTGTTGTATTTTCGGGTCTACTATTAACAATAACGAAGAATGCCGTGAATTTTGTATGCTTGTCCTCCATCAAGGAGAATGGCTAAACATACTTACTGGTTCTAATAATACCTGTATTTAATGTCTTGAGTTTTCTGTACAAAATATTGTGTCATATGCAAATAAGAGTCTGTTGTTGTCTTCGTTGTTGATTGTTTTTACTCACATCTATTTTTCTCACCTTATTATTTGGCTAGAGTTTCCCATACTTTGTTGAACAGCAACAAGCCCTCTTGATTTGTTTCTAAATTAAAAGAAATGTCCAAAGTTTCCCCCTTGGATATAATGTCGATTGAACATTTTTGGTAGAATCTCCTCTTACATGTTTCAAAATCCCAGGTTCCAGTGGAACTCTGGGCAGAGAGGATTATGTGATCAGTCAGCACAACTTTCTGCCCCCCCTTGCAGATTAAACTGATCAGAAATCCTGAGTCTATGGGTGTAGAATAATTCAGTGGGACAATAAAGAAGCTAAGTGCTGATAGTTCCCTGCAAAGAGACCCTACCTCCTTCCTTCTCCCCTCTCCAGGTGAAGTCTTACTTGCACTGTGGACAGTTAGGTTTGTCTAACTAATGGTACAATGAACCCATGTCCTGGCCCTTGGTAAAACCAGGCAGGAGCAAAAATCATGAATCCCTTATCCCCTGGAGAGCAGAACGGCCCCTGGAGTGTTTAGTATAGGCAGATGATCCTGAGAGCCTCGAAGAACAGCGAAATCAACGTGTTGAACTATCAGCGCACAAAGAGAATCGTTTTCCACAGCCGGTGAAGGTCTGGGACGTAAAGAATACTTTTCTTTTTTGGAAACAACATGAATGTAACAAAGAGAGTTGATCACACTTAAGGAAACCCTTGTAAGGACCAAGAAAGGACACAACAGAACCCAGAAGATCCAAAGGAAATAAACAATATCCCGGCCAAATGCCGGTATCGAGCATGGTGGCCGGAAACCGAAGATCTCACACTCCGGCCTCTGTGGGTCTCCCCAGAACTGATGGAAATTAGATGCAACTCTGATAAGACTAAGTTATCAATGCTTTGCTGAATGCAAGCACATCATCAAATTTAAACTAAATCAGGGAAACATAAGTTTGTATTCCTACTCACTTGATTTTTTAGACTGTGGACTCAATTTACATTTTTATTAATGTGTCAAAGCTCTGTGAGATAACTATTATCGTCCCCAGTTTACAGAGAGAAAACAGAAGTTTAGAGTGATCGGTTGACTTTTCTAAGATTGCACAGGGATATTATAGACTCAAGAGTTGAGCCCATACTATCTGAGTCTAGGGTCACCCCATTTTGGCCAGTACTCTGCACCATCTCCCGATCCAGGGGCTGAAGTCAGCTGTTCCTCATGAATTTGCTCCCTAAACATTTATTGAGGGTTATTCTCTTCTTCCCCATGACCACACTCTCAGACTTTCACAATCCCGTATGGAGGTCACGACACCATCTCCTAGTTGCTTTCTCTGGATTATTGTTTTCAAATGGCTTGCTCTCGTCCTGATTTCTCCTACCAAAAAGACATGTCACTAACATATGGAACATTATAATTGCATACTAATCATTCCCTCAGGTGATTAAATTTAGGGTTGTCTAATTATACTTTAAGTCCCAATTATTATCATTATTATTTTACTTTTCATTGTTATCATTATTACTAATAGTTCTAACAGAGAAAACGAACAACTTAGCTGCTGATCAGGGCGCTGCTGTCTTCTGGGTGGTTGAACTTACTTATGGTCATCTCCGTCTACATTTCAGTTGGATCTTTTTTCCCCAAACACCTGAACGTGTGCATTATAATGATTTCTTCAAATAAACAGGCTCCCTGAAAATGCTGGAAATTCTTAATAATACACGGTGTTTACAAACGATACTTGTGTGTAAGTGAAGCTTGTAAGGCTCCATACTACGATTTCTCGAGCCCAATCTACTCACCTCAGCTGAGACCCAGGTTTGTTGTATTTGGAAACCATAGCCACCAGCTTCACAGGTGCACATCGGAACCACCCGTCTGTTTTTCTCTGCATTCCAAAGTCCATTTTTCAGGATTTCTGGTTCAGTAATTTTGGAGTTATGCCCAGGCATAGGTACTGGAAAGAAGGTCCAAGGATGATCCCAATGTTCATCTCTGGCTCAGGATTCGCTGCCCCAGGCAGGGCTGAGACCACTGCGTGGTAGGGCCCACCTCTGTTTCAGAGACATCCTGAGGTAGGTTGGATAGGTCCCACTGTTTCTTATCAGTGGTCCTAACTTCAAAAGGTCTGAAACCTTCAAGAACTTCCTGTAACTCATCTGGCAGACATTCTTGTTCTCAACGAACCTGAGGCTATGCGTCGTCCTTATTTATCCTGCTGAGTGTAAATACCCATTCGCGCTGCTACGGAAAGGAGAGGAAGAGTTAAAAATTCTAAAAACCAAATGAACTGTTTGAAGACAGAGTGCCACACTAGAACCCACGGAGCGATGTTTCAACATACAGGGTATGATATCTGGATATCTGCCCAGGATCCCAGGTAAGCGGCATAGACTGGTGGATGCTCATGAAACAGACTACTGCTCTTCGGTTACCGATAATCCATCCTGTCGGAGCAAATTCATGAGTAATCCTGAAAAGATTAGTTAGCGTGGTAGATGGTTTCCAGGAGACTACGGTTCTCTGAGGGAATCGCCATGGATATTTGGAGTTTGGCGGATCGGGAAAGTTTTGTTTTCTTTTATTGTGCTACGTTCTTAAAGGACGACGCAGAATTCTATAACCAGCTGCCTTATAAATACGGTTTTGGGGCGCCTGGGTGGCTCAGTCGGTTGGGCATCCGACTTCGGCTCAGGTCATGATCTCGTGGTTTGTGGGTTCGGGCCCCGTGTCGGGCTCTGTGCTGACAGTGCAGAGCCTGGAGCCTGTTTCGGATTCTGTGTCTCCCTCTCTCTCTGCCCCTCCCCCGCTCACGCTCTGTCTCTGTCTCTCTGAAAAAAAATAAACATTAAAAAAAATTAAAAAGAAAAAAAACGGTTTCTATTATAAAGGAAGGTTTTAGCAATGAAAGGTTTGACCAGGTGTGTATTTTGAGATTCAAAGTAATGTGCTTTGCAGACCCAAATGAAAAAATAATAATAATAATAATAATAATAATAATAAAGTCTTTCCAAATGAATATGTTAAGAGCTTTGAAACAGTTGGATAACAGAAAGAAAGATTTCAATGTTCATTATTGGTCTAGACAGGCCCTAGGATTTATTTTCTTTAACAGTCACTTGAGTAAAACATGTGTATCTATGATTTAGAAACTAACTAAACCCTGCAAAACAATGCAAATCTGCCATGGTCATCCGTGAGAAGTGCTCATAGCCTTCAGTTTTAAGATTTTTTTGTTAATGTTTATTTATTTTTGACAGAGAGAGAGAGAGAGAGAGAGAGAGAGAGAGACAGAACATGAGCGGGGGAGGGGCAGAGAGAGAGGGAGGCGCAGAATCCGAAGCAGGCTCCAAGCTGTCAGCACAGAGCCCAACCGGGGGCTCAAACTCACGGACCGCCAGATCATGACCTGAGTTGGGGTCCGAAGCTCAACCGACTGAGCCCCCGGGGCGCCCCAGCGAAGCTCCAGTTTTAAAAGAGTCTTAAAAAGTCAAATGGGAATCTCTATTGCAGAACACACTTAAATAGCGCCCCCTATCTGCGGTTTCGGTCACCCGCGGTCAAGCAGGGTCCAAAGCCAACTCATCATCAGACCAATAGCAGCTTGATGCGCTGGCCTACGCCCACGTCATTCAAGCCACCTCACCTCACCCGTGAAGGCATTTTACCACCTCACATCACCAGCATAAGCAGCGGGAGTAGGGTACCATCGGATATTTTGAGGAGGACCCATGTTTGTGTAACTTTCATCGCAGTATATGGCCGTACGTGTCCTATTTTATTCCAATTTATCGTTGTTAATCTCCTACTGGGCCCAATTTATAAATTAAACTCTATCACAGGAAAAACATAGTATATATAGAGTTTGGTATTATCCATGATTTCAGGCATCCACTGGGGGTCTTGGAACTGATCCCCTGTGGACAAGGGCCTTTTAAACATTCTCCTTTGCTCAGGGAAGGATAGAAAGAAACCTTAAGGAAGGCATTGGGGCATTGGAAGAGATAGAAGTTGTATGATTTGAAAACACAAACGAACAGCAATTTGCTGAAGATTCCTGGGGGATCTTATATACATATATGAGACTTGAGCTATAATTCAAACTCAGGGAATGGATACGAGGGCCCAGTGAACTTTAAGTCTGCTCTGTTTGTGTGTTTTCAATCGATAAATAAGGTGGCTCAATTTTAAGACACGTTGAAGATTTGATCAAGAGCAAGCAAAATTAAAGCATTTTACACCCGAAATTCAAATATTCCCTGGGGAAGTATTCAAATTTTAAAAATTCAAATATTCCCATTTATTGGGGACCCCGTGGGTCCCAGGAGTAGGCTGCACCCATGGGGAAGCTGCTCGGATGGGATGTGCTCGCCTAAGCTTTGGTCAAAGAACAGCGCCCTCTGGGTTTAGGCAAAACACAAGAGGGCTTTAGGAAATTACACACCCCAGATCCCAGAAGGTTCATGTAGCTGGCACCAGGCGTGCGGACGGTGGGTAAGTGGAAAAGATCAAACAAACAAAAGCCCATCATTTTCAACAGCACCCTGTTAAAGTTCAGGCAATCTCTTCTTAGTTTTCCTTTACTGTTTCTTGGTTTTCCTACCTGCCTATGTCTTATCAGCTAACATAGAGTTTCTTAACCCCAGCCACATGATGAAACCACCTAGGGAGGTTTTAAAATACCCGTGCAGGGCCACAGTGCCGAGCGAGTACATACACGCTCTGGAGGCGAACATGGGTGTCAGCGCTCACGGGCTCCCCCCGTCGGTCCCAACGCCGCAGTCCGGGCAGAATTGACCTTGGTTGCCTTCCAACGCCTTCAGGAGACCTTGCCCCTGAGACCGCCAGGCAGGGCCTCCGCAAGGAAAGCATTCTGATGAAGAAAGCGAAATGGTGGAGAAGAAACCTATCCTTGGCTCATGTGTTTGCTGATGCCTCAAGCTGGTAAGAGAAGGGAAAACGACCAATTCTACAGAGTGCTGTCCAGAAATGTGCACAGTACTCAGTAGAATGAAGTTCCTCTCTTACTCTCTTTTACCTGCTCGTGGTAATTCAGTCTTATAAAATTTAGAGAAACAGTAAGGATTGCATGACTTTTACAATAACTGATGGCTAATATTAAAAAAAATTAATTTTTTTTTTCTAAAATGAAGAGTTTGGGGAGTACAATGAAGGAAACACGTTTCTTCCTCCTCAGCATGAAATAAAGAGGGCTCTAAATATAAGTAGTTTGGATTTTGAGTGAAAAATATATTATCTAGCAACAGTTAACGGTTATTGAACTGAGATGTGAAAATGAGGTCCTTTTTTTTTTTTTTTTTTAATGATTTTGTAATTTTATAGTAATTCATTCTGTCACCCAGGCTCCTCTCCTGGATGGTAATGTTTCCAGACAGAAAAAATGTCATTAACTGTACTCATTTCTATACTCTACATATACAAATTATATTTTATGTAAGTCATTGATGTTCTGTTACATTGGGTTTTAACCAATTTGCCCATCTCCGTTCATGAGTATGTCATTTTATGACAGATTCGTGTATAGATTTGGAAGATTTCCTCTGTCTGACTCCAGAAGGAGCACCAGAGAGAAGTGAAATAAACTAACATTTATCAGACACTTAGTATGTTCTAGATATTTTAAGTGAAACATCTGACATTCAGTATAGCCACAAAAGGTAAGTATTATTATCCCCAATCACAGATGGCGACAGTGACTCTCAGAGGAAAGAGGTGACCTTCCCAAAGCCACAGGTCCAGTGAACGCTTGAGACAGGACCAAACCAAATTGGAACATGTTACAGGGGGTTGATCCTTAGTTCAGCAGAGAAAGAACTTTCTCATAATTGGAACTATGTGTCACCGGGGTGACAGCAGCTAGTGAGGTCTGATCACATGGGAGATATTTCAACAGAGGTTTAACATATGTGTTTATTCTTGAGAAGCATTTTCTTTCCTTCCTTGTCTGATAAACACCCTCTCATCCATCAAAGCCTCGCTCAAAGTCACCTCCTCTGAAAAAGCATTCTTGACTTCTCTGGCCCCCTTTGTTCTTGCATTAAACGCAATTTTGTCTGCTTGCTCCCTACCATTCCCATCACATTATGCTATATTTGTTGACAACGTTGATGTCCCACTACTACACACGCCATCTTTCTATTCTGACGTTCTTAGCACATTATCTTGCACATGGCAAGGACTTAAATAACATTAGTTAATGGAATGAATATTCAAGAATCAGTGTATTAGTAGACTTCTCCAGAGAAACAGAACCAACAGGATGTGCAAGAGAATATATATAAAGAGAGATTTATTTTAAGGGTTGTTCTGTGTGATCGTGTGGGCTGGCAAGTTTGAAGTCTGCAGGGAAGACTGGCAGGCTGGGAATTCTGGTAGGCGTTGACTCTGCAGTCTTGAGTAAGGAAGGCCATCTGCAGGCAGAAGGGTCCTTCTTGGGGGGTGGGAGGGGGCTCAGTCATTTCTCGGAGGCCTTTAAGGATTGAATGAGGCCCACCCACGTTAGGGAGTGTACTGGGCTTTACTCAATGCCTACTGATTTGCATGTTAATCGCATCTGGAAATACCTCCCAAACAACACCTAGGCTGGTGTTGGAGCAGACAACCGGGCACCATAGCCGAGCTAAGTTGACACAATGGAATGAACCACCACAATTAGCAGAAGATATTGAAATACTCTGATAATATCCAGATCCTGAGTTTCCCAGACTAGCAAAATTTTAATTAATAGATTTGGAGCTAGCGCTAGCTGATGTGATCTTAAACTTTTTCTTTTGCCAAATTAGGAAATCAAATGTAGAAAATTTCTATCCTTCGATGAAAGAATGTGCATCTTTAATTTAAAAAAAAAGAGAAAAGACATACATAGAATGAAAGATATTTGAAACATATGGATTTCAAAAACATACTACCGTGCTTATTTTAAACCAGTGCCAGTTTACAGACCACATTTTAGTAGCTTTTCATGCTGACATTCTGTGATTCGACAGTCGTGCTACTTTGCCCAAGGACTAATGCTAAGCGGGCCGACTGCGCACCCCTCCCCCATCTTGCCTCCTCTGTCTTCCGGGGGCTCCTTCCGCTGTGGCAATTCTCTTCTTCCCCTCCCCTCTTCTCCTACTGGGTGCCCATGGCTCCAACAGGGACAGCTCCTTCACCAAAGCCATACTGCTTGCAATGCTTTGTCTCCACATAACAGCAAAATCAACTCTAACGGGCTTTTGCCAAAAGAAACAGAAAACATGAGGCTGGGTTTCAATACTGACTTGATCTAGTAAATCTGGCTCAAGATTCTCTTATCTTTGTCCCTCTCTGGAGGCCAGCTTTCTCACGAGGCTGGTAGCAAGACAGCTGAAGCAGGAATTCTTAATAAGATAAGGAGACACACCCCAGAAGCACCCCCTAAAAATTCCTAATTGTCCTCGCTGGTGGGAACTGGGTCCTGGACCTGTCCCTTTTACTGATTAAGGAAGTAGAAGTGCCCTTACAGCAATCAAGCTCATTCCTGAGACTGTGTGGATTCATCTTGCTTGGGGGGCATATGGGGTCTTTGAGACATGAGTGGACACTGAAAACAAGTCAAGATGCTGATTGGATGGAGGAAAGAGAAAGCGGTTGCTGCATCAGTGGCTGACAATACCCACAAAGTCTATCCCAGTATTTATTCAGCATTCACACACACGTTACTTTGCACGCACCCCTTATAAAACTATACTGACCTCTTTCCACAAATTGGACAAGGCAAAATCTTCCTCACTCTGTTCGGTACCGAGTCTAGGCCTGCTCAGCGATGTGCTTTGTCCTGTGTCGGGTCCAAATGCCTGGAGACCCCGGAGTTGATTATGATGAATTAAGTTTCACTGAGACATGGCACATATATGGTAGGGAAGTAGCAGGATAACTCTAAAAACAACCCAAAACCTCCCATTTGTAAAGAGGAACAAGGGGAATCATCCCTCTATGGCCACTGAACCATCACACTCAGCATGTACTATCGGGTGATTCTAGCAGGATCTTCGGTGCCTGGTTAGAAAGCCCTTGGTCAGCTTCCAGAGATCATCTCTCTTTTCCATGGCTTCCATGGCCAAATCTTTGATAGCAACCGCAGGTGTTTGGGAGGCAGGGTTCCCCATTGTTGCAGTTTTGCAGGCCGCGTGGTTGTCTTAGAGATGAACAGTCACAGGGTCTTTGGAGCCATGCTTCTGGTTGCTATGGCAGCAGATCTCCTTTAAAGGGTTGGCGGATTTCTAGTCCACTACACTCTCTGTCAATTCCATGGCCCAGCACTGAGATATTGCCTGATCAAGTTTTTGAGGGTGGACGTTTCTGTATATTAAGAACAATACTCTGGGGTGCCCGGGGGGCTCCGTCGGTTAAGCATCCAACATTGGCTCACATCATGATCTCACGGTTTGTGACTTCAAGCCCTGCATGGGGCTCTGTGCTGATGGCTCAGAGCCTGGAGCCCGCCTCGGATTCTGTGTCTCCCTCTCTCTCTGCCCCTCTCCCGCTCTCACTCTCTCTCTGTCTCTCACAAAAATAAACATTAAAAATATAGATATTTTTAAAAAGAACAATACTCTGCTCACCATCCATCTCTTGATGCCTTGAAATAGTATTTGCCAATTTTATGTGGCCTCTGCTTCTAACCACTTTGAAAACTCTGGCCTCAAGTGGAAAAATACACCCCTGGAACCCAGACTACATCTCAGATGCATCTCTACAAGGAGTGTAGATACACTTTTTTAAAAAAAAATATGGCAGGGAACCCTAAACTGGAGGAGGGTAGGAGGGTACTGGGGAAGAGCTGGGGTTGACACAGGTAGTCAACTGACACTGACTTCACCTTGTGATCGTCATTATTATTATGTTAATGTTTTCCATAAAAACTACTTCAACATTTTGAATTGTCATCCGTAGCCAAAGATGTTCTTATATTGAAACATCATATTGTTGTTGTCTTTTTCTCCTCCCTATGATTACCCCTTTACATAGGCCCTCATCGATGAGCGTTAGAGGCAGGCAACATGGTCCAAAACCCAGATTTTTTTTTTCCATCCTTGTGCCTTAACGTGGAAGTGTCCGTGGTCATCACCGATCATAGTTTAGCCAGCTGTCTTGCTCTGGCACAGGGACGATTGCCAACAGCTCCATCCAGGAAAACAGATTCCTCACTGCCCCTCCCCCACCTTCTTCCTATAGACTCTGCCCACATTTTAGGGCCTGTTACCTGCAGAAACTCATTTCCAGGGATCAGATTTTACAGGTTGCGAGCAATAGAAAAAGAATACAGATCCTCAAAAGAGTTTGGTAAGAATACCAAGCGCCTAGGGAGAGTTCTGCTCTAGGAGATGTGTCCTGGAAACACTGCTTCAGCACAAAGGAATAGAGAGCACAGGGGTTTCTTCAGAAGGAGTGATTTGAGGTTACAGCGTTGAGTTCCGCGTATTCCGGATGAAGGCAGCTGTGCTCAGGCACCGGCCACCACACAAAGGATTCTGTTTATAATGAGTTAAGTAGATAAGTGAGCAAAGTATGAGAAATTAGGGGCCCCTGGAGTCGGTTGGGTGTCCGACTTCAGCTCATGTCATGATCTCAGGGTTCGTGACTTCAAGCCCCGCGTCTGGCTCTGTGCCCACAGCTCAGAGCCTGGAACCGGCTTCGGATTCCGTGTCTCCATCTCGCTGCCCCTCCCCCGCTCATGCTCTGTCTCCCTCTCTCTCAAAAAATAAATAAACGTTAAAACAACTTGAGAAAAAATAATAACGTATGAGAAATTATTATTTTCTGTCACAAATTATCTCTACTCAGAAGGTACAGAAAGTCAAAATCAAGGCTGTGAGAACTCTAGAATCTTGCGGCATTTTCTGATTATGATTATTTTAAAGAACTGTCTCTCATGTGTCAACACAAATGCCTCCTTTTTTTTGGTTCCAGATGCTAGAATCTCCATTTATACATCTGTTCTAAAATCAACCTTGTGGTCTATTTTCTATTCGGATTGCTCCGAAGAGATTACTGTACCTCATTCACTGGTTTGACTTTCAAATCCTGTATATATCCGCCCCTTTCTGTGACGTACTGGCCACTTGAACACTCTTTCATTAGAAAAACTTAGATGCGTTGCATTTACAAGACACCGCGGATAGGACTTCCTTATCTTCCCTCGTCAATTTTTATGTCTTCCTGTGCAGCGTGCATCCAATACTCCGTGATTATTTAAAATCCCTTAATATCCCCTCAGATATGGGAACCTGAGATTGTTCTTGGTGGAATTCATGACTTTTCGCTGGAAATTTATCTCACGGATGCGGTCTTGAGACTTTTTATCCCCTCAGTTTGACTTTTCCTTGAGCCCCACCATGAGCACCACGTGATTGTATTTATCTTAGTGTGTCTGAAAAGGCACTCTGGGATCTGCAGCTTGAACTTGATGATGGATTGATAATTGAAGCTGGCTTTTAAAAGCGACGTTTTGGTTAAAAGTCATTTCAACAAAGAAAAACAGCTTTTAGAAAGTGTACAGCCCATAAAACTCAAGAGGTAGGCCCTGGCTGGCTGTCACGGAATCTCGGCCAGCAGTGTATTTGAAAGCCTCCAGCGTGATCGAGAGCCGAGTGTCTCCTCGTGGAAGTACAGACACGGCTTTCCTTGTGGACTCCTTTCTAGAAGGCGAGGGAAGAGCACATCACACAACCAAATACCCGGTTTCCGTTTGGAATGGAGACAATTCTCTCCTGTGACCCATAACCTTCCTGTGTCAGATGTGAAAATCCACTCCACACAGCGTCACAAGGATAAACACACCCGTGATGGATCCCCGACGGATTGATTTCGACTAACTCAAGCCCAGAAAGCAGCGGGACTACGGAAGACAGCCGCCCTTCATTGTGTCTGCGGACCAGGCCTTAGGGAACACGGCCTGACCTCCACGCTTTGGGTGGTTGAGAGATTCCCCTGAATCCCTTTGACAATGTAGACCGGTGGTTGCGTTAACTTGGCGATGACCTTGCATGTGACCAGGAGGTGCTGCTGATTTAGAACGAGGGGGGCTCATAAGGCACCTCGGTGGTCAGAAGGCCGCCGAGACAGGGGTGCACACGCTCAAATCAGAGCACCCGGAGCCATTAGGGTGGACGTGGGGAAGGAGGAAGTTGAGCTGGGGGTGGGGGTGGGGGACGGAAGGAGGGTTGAAAGGGCACAAAGGGGAAGGACAGGGTCAAAGAAAGGCGAGGAGACGGAGAGAGTAGAGGCCGTCTCCCCAGCTGAGTGCCCGGTGCCGGGAGAGTGGAGGATCTGACCCAACACCCTCCGTGGCATTCAATGGCTCCCTGGTCCCCTCCCCTTTGGAGACTTTCGTGGCTGGAATCACCAGAGCAGCGCCCAGGAAGAACTCGGTCGGCCGCGCTGGGACACCAGCGACCAGAAATCCGACCACCTAGAGACCAGGCCGAAGGCGGCCGGGCTCCCGGGTCGGGAGTTCACGGTCTGTCCCGTCCAGGCTCACGTGTGCAGGATGCGAGGCACACGCAGCCTCCAGGACCACCAGTCACCACACGTCCGGAAAAACAGTCCCCAGAACGACTCCCTATCTCAAAAAGGAGGCATGGCTTTTCTCCAGCGCGTTTGTTTCTAATGCTTAACAGGCTGACAGGAGCGATTACTCAGCGGCTAACGGCCAACTCACCGGTTGCTCCAACACAAACAAATCGTCACCGGGCTGTCAGGACCTCGACGGTGTCCATCCTGCTAAGGGCGCCTAATGCATCGCCCCAGCTGCAACCACGCGTGCTGAGGGGGCCGCCCCCTCGGGCCCCTCAGGCCCCCCCAAAACAATTATTTGCTTTTTTTTTTAACTAAAAGGTGGGAGGGAAGATTTTCCCGACCAAGGGGGCTGTGGGAAACCCGCGAACGCACGAACTCAGGGTGAGTTTAGTGCGCTCACACCCGGGTCACCGTCTGCTTTCGCTGGCCCATCGGACAAAGGGTCTCCCCTGGACCATTTGTGCTCCTGGCCAAGTGGTCTGTGAAGACACCCGTGCCCTGAAGCACCAGGCAACGGAAAAACCGGATCCAGTTGCCGCCCATGGTCGGAAACATTCTGGAACACGTCTCGGGACCGCGCTGCAGCCCCCCTGGAAAGAACGCACTTGGTGACGCACTTGGTCTGCTGAAATAGAAGACTAGCTCAAGTTTGCGGTTGGCTTACTGCTGATGGTCCTTGAGACTCTGGGGTGGGTCTGGCACTAGGACTTGATGCTGAGACAAGGGGACCGGCCTGTTGTGGTGCTCCTGCTCGTGAAAGTCTCTGAGGGGGACGTGTGTACCTTGTCATCTCCGACGTGCACGAGGGCTTGTCTCTCTCTCTCCTCTCTGAGGCTCCCGCTCTCCCGCATCCCACGGCCCTCCTGCGACGCGAATCAGAGTCGCCAAGCCCCTCGGAGCGGGAGGCAGCGTCTGACTTCACAGCTGTCACCACACACTCTGAGTGTCACCACAGCTTAGGACGGATTAGGGAAAGTCACCCTGACGGGCATAGTAGGAGAGTCTGTCATCGTTAGCGTGCCGGACGTAGGTGGCCTCCACCTGCCCGGCCCCGGTGAGCCAAGCCCGGCGTCCCAGCCTTTGATTAATGGACGGTATCAGCACAGAGGAGCCTCTCACGTGATGGAACGGCTGTACTCTTCCAAGGCAATTGCGCCTTTTGCTCAAAGGTAACGAAGAGTAAACACGGGGTTGAGATAAACTCAGCCAGACAAGAATCAAACGCCCCCTGTTTCACCACGATTTTTCATTTCTACAATTCTGAGAATTCCGCCCGCCAAAGGGGCCAAGCAGCTCGTTTGTTTGCAAGGCTTGATTAATAATTCTGCACTTTTGACTCAGCTCCGTGTTTTCTTTGCATTCGTCCAGGTATTTGGAGAAGATAAGAGTAAAATGGCAGCTGAAAGGTATTAAGAAGACGTATTCACACCCACAGCCCATCACGTCTCCCTCCCATGTCCTTCAGATTGGCGGGCGTCACACTGACCGAGGCAACAGATGATCTGGTCTACATTCCAAAACATGTCCTGCAGCCACTGCGGCCCGTTCAATTATGTCATCAAATCAGTGCCTGCGATTCAGAGGGGGGGAGAGAAAAAACTGGTAAATGTTAACCCAGGCTAGCAAGCCGGCTGGGCGTGCTTTGTCTTCCACTTGTCTTTTAGTTAAGGGTCAAGAGATTAGAGTCCACCTCTCACAGTTAAGGTCAGACACCTCCCCCTTGTGGTTCAGCGTAACCGGTTCAATCCTCTCACGAGGATTCCGGTGTTCCCTCTGGCTGCACAGGTAGGTCCCGTGACAAGCAGAGAGTTGAATGACACGTGTCACTAACACAAATCACCGTGTCCTCGAGTTTGAATGAACCACAGCCAATACAGGACCTTGACACCACAAGTGAGAATTAAACAATAATGGGAAGAGAATTACACTTTTAGAACATATCGCTAATTTCCTCTGGACAAGTCAGTGTTGCCATACCGGTTATATTATGCAATGTGTTACTTGAATTATTAAAAACTGTACAACCTATAGAAGCACAGGAAAGAATAGAAGGATTTATTCAAGAATATATAAAGAGTGCCTACAAATCAATAAAAAAAATATTCATAGACTAATAGAAAAGTAAGCAAAGCAAATGAACAGGCAGTACGTAGAGAATAAATTTTAGAGCCAATTACTTACCTCATAAAAAGCGTGGTATCATCAGCACTCAAGTGAGAACTAATTAAAACCATAATGAAATATTTATTATTTTTCACCCAATAGATTGGAAAAGTTTTTGAGTGTTGCAAGAATGTGGGAAACTGCAGTAGTATATAATTTTGACGGGAGGATAAGTTGGCGAAACATTCCTTGAAGGCTAATTGTTAGCACACATCAGAAATGTAAATTCCCTTTGATGTAGCGATTGGTCTTGTAGAAGCTCTTTTTAAAGCATATTCGTGAAAGCTTTTAAGTTTTAAGTGTGAGGATAATCATTGCCACCTCTGGGAAGGGATTACGTAGAAAACACGAATGTCCATCAATAGGACACGGTAAAGGGAGTCATGGCACGACCCAATTGTGGAACAGACAGGTAGCTGTGCGGTTATGAGGCAATGATGAGTTAATGGTACATGTGTTGACCTGAAAATGCATATTCACATCACTAGGTGAGAAAGCAAATTTTAGGAAAAAGAGTGTGTTTAACGTGATCCTATGAATGTTATAAAATCGGTATGCACCTATGTGTATACGTACATGTATGTAAATACAGAAAACTGTGGGCATGTCAGTGGAAGGAAAGGGAGACCTCCTGCTTTACACACCATGTTCGTGTGGGGTCCTGTCTCCCGGAAGTCACATTTGAAATCTTTTTAAGAAAATTTTTTAAGTTTATTTATTTATTTTGAGAGAGAGAGAGAGAGAGAATCCCAAGCAGGCTCCTCACTGTCAACACAGAGCCCGACGTGGGGCTCAAACTCATGAACCATGAGATCATGACCTGAGCCGAAATCCAGGGGCCCCCCACTGCCTCCAAAGGCTCGAGAGAAGCATCCACCGCTTGTCTCTTCCAGCTTCTGGCGGCCGTGGGCCTCCTTCCTTCTTCTGGCCACAACCCTGCAATCTCTGCCTGTGCCTCCACATGCCCTTCTCCCCCATGCGTGTCCTCTCTCCCACGTGCCATAAAAAGACTTGTAGATGCTTGTAAGGCCTTCATCTTGAGATCTTTAATTTATGTCTGCAAAAACTCCTTTTCCAAATGAGGTGGCATTCACACGCTCTGGGGGTCACCATCTAGCTCACCACAGACGGCATTTAAGCTAAGAGCTAGAAGGTGCATGGAAGACAGACATTATGAGGAGTGTGTGTGTGTGTGTGTGTGTGCGCGTGCACAAACATCAGCGTGCATGTGTGCGTGCCTGTGCTGAAGGGTGGGGAGCATGCATCCCAAGCAGATCCAGAGACACCTGAATATCGACTCTGGGAGGACCGTCGAAGTAGAAAGACAAAGAGTAGAGAGAGCAGAAAGTAGTCTCCCCACCTAGGAAGGACGCCACAGCAGCCCAAGTGAGAGGCAGCAGTGCCACAGGCACAGGGCGCGGTAAAGACGCCCCCAAGAGACACTGAGACATAATGTTGGCAGCCAGACCTCTCCCGCTTGAAGACAGAGAGGAAGAGAGAGGAAGATACCCCATCCATCACCTGGTACAGAATATAAGAGGAGCCCCAGCAAACCAGCCCGGCAGAGGAAATGTAATTGTGACCAACACAGAAGATAATGAAAATAGTCAAGGGACATTTTTTAAAACCCTCCTGTGGGTGGGATGAAACCCACTGATAACTCATTCACAGAAGCAGACATACTGGTGACAGACAGTATATGAAAACACATTCAATATCATTCAGAAATTTAAAAACTATAAATTAAGATATTTAATATTATCTTACTACATTAACTAAGATTTGTTTTTAAATTTTTTTAATAGGTAAGCCTTTACTTTATTATTATTATTATTATTGAGAGAGAGAGAGAGGGCACTAGTGAGTGAGAGTGGAGAGAGAGAATGAGAGAGAGAAGCAGGGCTCACCCAAAGCTTGGCCCATGTTCACCAGAAGCAAGGCTTGTGCTCACCTAGAGTGGAGCTCAAGCTTACCTGATACAGGAGTTGAACTCATGAACCACGAGACCATGACCTGAACTGAAGTCAGGTGCTTAACCAACTGAGCCACCCAAGTGCCCTAAGATTTTTAAAAACAAACACAGCGATGATAGGAGCATAACAAATGAACATCTTCTTGTACTGCACTAACTGTGGACTTTGAGACAACTTTCCAAAGGCAAGTGGACCTAATGATTCTGTTTTTTGAGATCTACTCCCAGATAGATACTCAGAAATATAGTCAAGAATTCCTGAACAAAGATTTTGCCTCAACATCGTGAAGAATCAGAAAGGCCTTTACACTAATATCAGAGACATAGTTAAGTAAATTATCAAGTAACATACACTGAAATATTGTTCTGCATTAAGATACATTTTAGAAGAATTTAAAATGTCCTAGGAGCACTGTATAAGGTTTAGCAGAAGAAAGCAGGATATAAAATTGTATATATTAAAAAAAGCCCCAATTTAAGAAGTATACCAGCAAAGGTTGGGAAGAAAACACGCCAATATGAAAACAATGGTCATTTCTTTGTATTTTTCGGTACTTTACTAATTTTCTTCAACGAGACGTAACAGACACCAGCCGAGGAAGGTGAGGTCTCATTCACAGAAGCAGGGCTTCATGTAGTGATCTTCCTGGGAGTGATTTTTACAACTAAAAATGGCCTGAAAATCAATCTCTCACCAGAGCAATTCCTTGGGGTCCCCCTGACCTCCAATTCCTCTGACACAAAAACGCTTCACAGGGCCACTCTCGGCCCTCCCTCACTGCCCCTTTCTTCCTTGGTCTCCATACACACCTCTCACCCTCTTCAGAACTCTAAGGAGCAAGTCGGTTTCTATCTGAATAAAGCAAACTCTGCAAACCAAGAACCACTCTCAGTTGATGAGTGGTCTTGTCTTCATGTCTCCACGACTTTTTGACTGGGACCCATGAGCAGCCTCTATGGCAGAAAACCTTAAAATCCCTCTGCCCACAGTCAAAATCAAGAGGATGATATGCCACCTCTGTGGCTGGGAGAGAACTGTTATGGCAAATGCAATAGATGCATCTTCCTAATATTGTCCCTTCTCAATCTGGGATGGACCGAGATGCCACCACAAGACTCTCAGGTAAGTGTGAGTGCTCCTGGAGCACGGTGCCCCATGCCAATTACGATTCCTTCCTCGGAGCCTTGTGTTTGCCATGAAATTTCCATTCTTGATTTTCTATTGCCTTGGTTTCCATGTATCTCTCAGCCAAGTCCTCCCCAGATCTCTACACGACGTGTACCCAATACATTCAAACAACACGGACGCTCTGCGCCCTTTAGTTTTCCATCTTGTGACGGGATGGCCTTCCTTCTGTCACCTGGTCGCAGTGGCACAGGTGTGGTCGGGCGTCTCCAGCACCATCACCCAGCGACGCCCTCCACCTGCTGCTGCTGGATCTTTGGTCCTTGCAACTCACGGATCCCCTTTGTCCACGTGCTTCTCTTGCGCGGCATATCCTGTGGTAGTGAGGTGTTGACACTTTGCACGTCTGCAAATGTCTGCATTCTACTCTCATACTTGATTGATGGCTTCCCTGGGTGTCAACTATAAATCGAAGAGTATCTTTTCTCAGACGCGTGGAGGCATTATTCCATTTTCCTGTAGCTTCTAGCACTGCTGTTTTAAAGTCCATGGTGTTCTGAATCCAAGGGCTTTGTAAGTGATTCCTTTCTTCCTCCCGGGGAACTTGTAGGATCTTTGTCTCTAGTGTCTGAAATGCCATGATAATATCACTCAGTAGGGGGCTTTTTTCCTTCCATTGTGCTGGCCACTGGGTGAATCCTTTCAGTTTTAAGACCTATGTGCCTGTTTCCGAGAAATTTTCTTCAAGTACTTCATTGAAAATTTTTTTCTCTCCTTTTCTTTGGTGTCTGTGTGGAGGCCCTATTACTTAGATATTGTATCTTCTGGGCTGAGCCTCTAATTTAAGGAACTTTTCTATTATCTGATCCTTGGTCTTTTTGTTCGCCTTTCTGGGAAATTTCCTCAAATCTGTCTTCTGTTCCTTCTACTGAGTGACTACATTTTTACTTCAAAGAGCTGCTCCCCAATTTTTCTCTTAAAGCCCCTGGCTTAATGGGACATAAACTAAGCAGTTATCTCGGGAGTATTCACACCTCTTCTCTTTTCCCCCCAAAAGTTTTGATCCACGAGTACCCTGCAACATGAAGAATGCTCCTAGAGTTCTTTTCTGCCACTGCTTGTGTCAAACAGAACAGCGAGTTTGAAAGCTGGCATCGTGACATAAACCTTCTTTCTCTTCAGCTAAACCCTACCCCCAAAGCCCAAATAAGTGCCGGAGAGGATGGCACATGTCTCGCGTTGTTGGAACGCACCTCGGGATGAAAGAGTCACTCACCACAGTCTCATCTAGTTTCTTTAATGAGATTCCTGCCAAATGCTTTGGCTAGATGCATCATCTTTATGGTGGGCAAAGAGAAACAGGTCAAGTACAGACTGTGGTATTATGAGTGACTTCTAGACCAGGAAACCTTGAGTAGATTTCCTCCCTGGATTAATGAAGATTGGTGTGAGGGGAGCCTTAGCAGAGAAGGGAACAAAGGCCCCCCAGCACAACAGAGCCCCTTAGCAATGGAGAGCAGCCGATGGATTCATGGTTAGAACAGGAAAGGAGCATCCACATGGCCCCAGTCCCTCCTGAATTCTAAATCACCGCTTCTCAGACACTGTGGTCCCAGGCAGATAAGCTGACCTGGCTGACCACAGAAAATAAATGAAACCTGACTCCTCGAGCCATCCAGCTCTGTTCCCCAGACTACTGTGGCCTTTCCTTCTCTGTCTCCATCTTGGTTTGGACCCTTGTCAGGGTTCTTTAGCCCCTGACAGTGTAGATAATAGTAATAATAATCAAAGATATCAGTTTGAGCATTTACAATATACCAGGGCTGTAAGGTACTACACTCGAAGAATTTCAGTGAATTCAGAAAGCAATCTATTCGCCGTAGGTGGTAGTACGCCTGTTTCATCCATTATAGTCGGAAACTCCGAGTTTAAATGACTTGCCCACAACCGTTCACTCATGTATGTGCTTCGTCTATTCTGACTTGCTTTATTTCTATTTCCAAATCCCCAATCCGCCTGAAGTGGCAAGGTTACAAACAGAAGAAGATTAAATGGGAAACCATGTATCCGGTATGGCTAATAAATCCAAAGAAAACAGGGAGCATATTTTTAAAAGATCACAATTTACCTATTTCCATTCTTCAGACTCGATTTCAGTGGGGCTGAACCTCATTTTACATGCCTCTTGCTGGAGTAAAACACAGAGAATTGGCATTACAGATTACACAAGATGATAGCTCCCCATATACATGAGAGACTCCTTTACTGGAAGAAATAAAAGGAAAATGACCCAAAATCACAACCTTAGAATTACAACCTTATTCAAAAGCTATAAGGCAGTACCCGATATCTGTTAAATTCACGCATACTTAAAAATTCAGTAATGACCGTGTTGTGAATACCAACTTCAAAAAATCATCAGATGTGTCTAGGGAATGCGTTTTTCTGTAAAAGGGAAAAATAAATGGCACTTTATTGCATTAGATTCGAATTTACTCCTATCAGGATTTTCCAGAATCTTCCTGATTTAGAAGAGCTTACCCCCATGCCAGAATACATCCTAATTTTTGTTTAAAAAAATGGTTACTATAACTTTAAAAATTGAAGGTCTTTTTATCTATGATCACAAAGCGTTCCTATCAAGAAAAAGAGGCCACTATTATCACCTTCATTTTGAGGAAACAGAGAGAAAGAAGGTAATCACTCACTTAGGCTACTTGCCAGAAGCTATAGACAAAAAAAAAAAAAAAATGGACCCACGCTTTGTACTGGCTTTTCCCAGTGCTTTTCCACCAGAGTACTCCATGTACGAAGCGCTCAATGTTGCAATAATAAGAGCATTATTGATTCGGGGTTGTAGAATTGATATTCATGCCTTAGCCTCACATTAAGCATAAAAATGATCAAAAATGCACTTGGAGATATTCCCTTCCCTCTGTTTTTCTTTTCTCCTTCTTAGCCTCTGGGGGAACATAATCAGACACCAGAGTCAAAAGAATGGAGAGAGTGTAAGCAGAGGTCATAACGGGAGAAATGCATGGAAAACCTCACGCACTAACATATTTAAAGTCCATTCTCAATGCGGTAAACGATGTGACTCTAAAAGTGTACAACATAGAAATGGAAGAACTTGGTCTAAAACGTTTTCGTCTCTATTCCTGTGTCAGCTTATGACAAGGGAAGTGAGCCACAGAATCCCGGTGCACAGAAAGGCCAGACCAGTGGTGGTTTCCGGGGGGGGGGACACGGATCCCCCTTCACCGGGGTTGGCCTCCGTGGAGAAGGAGAGGTATACTAGGAAGACAGAAAGTACCCTTCCTTTCCACTGTCGCCATCTAACCCATCTAACCATCCCAAACCTGGGGAGAGTGGGTGCACTCAGGACAGGAATGCAGACGAGACTCTACAAGTTAAAACCGAAAGGGTTTGTCATTCGAAAGTACGAATAGCTGATAAATTGTATACGTATCTTTCACGTCGCAGTTGCAGAAAATGAACAAGCAGTTAACCCTGCCTATTTAAATAGCTTGAACCCATTTTTCCCTTTCTTGTTATACGATTACGTGTTTTAAAAAGTGAGGGTGTGGTTTTTGTGTGTGTGTGGTTTGTTTTTTTAAGTACACAACCACAAGCGTGAGAAATTATACTTGGAAACTTACCTCCAGCAAGGGACCGAAAGACCGCGAAGGTGGGGATCAGCTGCACTGAAATCACAGCGCTATCTGGGCAAGTGTCAGAGCGATGGGGGGTCCGTGGAACAAAACATTTGAAATCGGGACTGTCTGTCCAAGGGAAACTGAGACCTCCCGCAGGACAGCGCGGACTCAAAGTCTCTTTCGCTCTTGGCGTTGCACATGCTTACTTGGACTGAAATTTGTAGGGGAGGCTGTTTCTATGCCTTTGTCTATGTGGACTAGGACCTATCAAAACTATGGGTGATCGGAACCATGGGCTTTCTGGGCTAGAGAAACACGCAGATTTCCTCTCTGATTCTTCAGCTCCCATCTCCACCTCTGCCAGAGAAAATACATGACTGCACCAGGCCTGATTTTCTTAGACAGCATGCGATTAAATATTCACGGGGTATTTGCTCTAGTCTGCTGGCATTTTTCTACATATCAAACACCTATAGGTTGTCTTATCATTTTATTTCTTCCCCTTCCTTCCTTCCTTCCTTTCTTCCTTCTTTCTTTCATTTTCTTTTTTTTAAATATCTTTTAATGTTTATTTATTTTTGAGACAGTGAAACAGAGAGCATGAGAGGGGGAGGGACAGAGAGAGAGGAGGACAGAGGATCTAAAGCAGGCTCCAGGATCCACGCCAACAGCAGGGAGCCCGATGCGGGGCTTGAACCCATGAACCGTGAGATCGTGACCTGAGCCGACGTCAGACAATTAACTGAGCCACCCAGGCACCCCTCATTTTCTGTTTGAGAGCAGGTGATGCTTTCTGCTCAAGCAAGGGTCTGGCAGTCTGGAACATTCTGTGTCAGGGAACATGGGCCTTTCTCCTTGTCTCCTAAACTGCTGGTATTCTGCGTGAGTTACTGCCAAGCCCAATAAGACCCCAAAGTCTCAGGCACAAAACCACGAACAGTTTTACATGCCATCGTCAGAAAGACAAAGCGGGAGCCAACAAAGGCTTTGGGGTTCCCACAAACACTTCCCCAGACCGCCCTGCCATGTCAGCCGGGCAGAGGTCTCTGGAACACAGCACCCGTAGCTGACCAGACTGCCCAGGCCACACTCGGGTAAAGGTCCAATGCCCCAAAGAGGCTGTGGAAACAAACAGTCCTACGTCTTTGGGCTCCTTGAATGGGGAGATTGTGTTTCAGCCCATTGTTCTGTGTAGACACTTATTAACCCGACTGCACTGAGAGCAAGGGGCTGCACCCATATCTATTGATTAACAGTCCATAGCGCGGTAATCCTCCCGCTCCGATCGATGCAGCCTGCCAAGCAGACCCCCCCACCCAGCGGAGCCCTTTGCTCTGGCCACCGACGTGTCTGGCTGTGCTTGTCCAGACGTGGGAGAGGCCACAGGGAAGGTGAGCTGCCGTGTGCAGGGTTTACAATTCCCGGAAATTCCTCGTGAGACCACAGATGCCTTCGTGATAACCCTCTGCCGGTTTCAAGCAACGTGAAGCAATTTTTCACAAACAAGAACCCTGTGTGAAAAAATACAATACGCTGCCCATCATTGCTGGATTATAAATCCCAATAATCCTCTGGCCAGGTAGAAACTGACATGGCCAGCTTCTAAGATCTTAAACCTTTCCCGTGTCTGTGACATCCCAATCCATTCCACAAATTGGCCTTCATTCTTGAACCGGATCGTTCACACGGCCGTTTGTGATAATAAAGTGGTTACCTCTGGCATATTTGTATCATGTGGGCACTTTTCTGGAACAAAAACATTACTGAGAAGTAACCCCTTCCTGTATTTTCCTTCCGCTGACCAAGTTTTTTTTTTTAATTGTCCCCCAAAACAATTAAATCCATTGATCCATTTACGGAATAAGGAATCCACCTGGGAAATCATAATTTTTAAGGTGACATTGCACAAGGTCGGTCCAAACAAAGTCCATTAGGTCCTCCCACAATTGTGGAGTCAAAATGATTTAAGAAGAGGGCCGACGCCGGGGGAGTGGAACGTTCCCAAGGAAGTGTGAGGACCCACGGGCGCAGTCCAGTCGCTTGCAGGCGGAGATAAGCATCTCCTCTGCTGCCGATCGTCCACTGACCGCTTTCCGACGGGGAAGGGGCCATCTCCCCTCCACACAGGGGAATACTTAGCGTGGAAGCTTTCAAAAGAGAAAATGGAGCGATCCTGACTCTCATGCTCAGCATCGTGCGGTGCTTTCTTCAGATTGCACCTGCCACCTCGCAGCTGCACCTGCTGCTCGGAAAGAACGGGCTGAGCGTCCCCGCCCCCACGGCGCTCAGAAGCCCCGCCCCCACGGCGCTCAGAAGCCCCGCCCCCCCGCCGCACACACCCTTTTATGACCTCCCAGCTTATGAAAGAACGCCTTGTGTGCCTCGCCTTCAGAATCTCAGCTACGTAAAATGAATTTAGCTGAAGCCTGAGCAGGAAGCCGCACGTGGGGAGGGACAGCACAATGTGACACGGTGATTTGTCCACTTAAAGCCATGTGGCCGGACCGTGGTACTCACCTCCCTGCCACACGCTTGCGCGCAGCAAATCACTCCCGTTAAAAGAAGGCGAGCTTTGTTTCCAAGTATTATTCCACACAGATGTGAAATTTTAATGTGTGTGTGTGTGTGTGTGTTCTTTTAATGGTGTAACCAGCTATATTTATAATTAAAAGCAGGCTCAGGGCACAGAGGCACTGTGTGGGTTTTCTACAAGGGGCCTAGGAACCTGTCTCTCTGGTAAATTATGCAAGTATATGCACTCGAAAATTAAAAGGGAATCTAAAAGGGGAGATTGGGTTAGTTCTATTTAAAAGTAAACAGTTTATTTAATATTAGTAAAATATGTGTTCTACATTTATGTGCACGCACAATGCATAGATAAGTTAATTTGCATAAGAGCAGATTTTGTTAAGAAATGCTTGGATTATTTGCACATTAAATTGCTAGCTTTTTAAGGTGAGGGCTTGCATCTTTCCTGGGGGGTGAGGGGGGGGGGCGGAAGAAAGTAAAATTTGGTGATAAACGTGCAACATTTCTGAAGCTGACTTCATTCCGGATATGATTTGTCTGGTCTAGGTTGGTCCAAACCAGAGTCCTCAAATTTTCTCAAAGGTCCAGGAACGAGCCTGGTGTTTCTGGGACCCAGACAATAATATGAAAGCTACAGATACTATCTCACAGCTGTTGATGTGGGAACAGAAGCCATTCCTTACCGGGTTCCTTCCTTTTTCCGTTCTCACCCTTCTTTCCTTCCATCCCTTCCTTTCTTGTCTGTCCCGTTCAGATGTATGTGCATAACAAAGAGTAGTTCCTAGTAAACAGAAAGTGCTTGCCTCGTGAACCAAACGAATAAATCAGGCAGCTCATTTATGCTTTCATCCAACCTATAGATCACACTTTCAGCCCGAAACGGTGCCGAGTCCCAGGGATGCACAGATAATCCCATCGTGGCCCTTGCTTTGAAGAAACATGAAGCCTGGAGAAGGACAGGGGCTAGCATGGCCCATGAACCCGATTTTACCCCGGAGGTGTCCACCCCACCTTTTCCCTCTCTGCAATGAAGTTATTTCTCCAGGAATAATCAGTTGTAAGAATTATCTTCTTGATTTGTTCACTAGTTTTAAAACAGTTAAAAATTAAGTAAAAAATTCCACTTTTAACTATATCATCCAAATTTAATTAAATATTTCATATACAACCAAACCAACGTGAATTTACAAACAAAACCATCATGACATTCGGTTGGTAGTGTTTCATTGTTTTAAACTTTTGACACAAATTTACATCGTCTACTTGGCAAGTTTCACTTAACTATGGGAATGTATATAGAACCACAGGGTCAGAGGCCCCTGGGTGGCTCAGTTGGTTAAGCGTCTGACTTCTCAGACTCAGGTCTGACTGCGGCTCAGGTCACAGTTGGTGGGTTCGAGCCCCGCGTCGGGCTCTGTGCTGACTGCTCAGAGCCTGGAGCCTGCTTCGGATTCTGTGTCTCCCTGTCTGTCTCTGCTGCTCCCCTAGCCTGCTTACACACTCTCTCCTTCTCTCTCTCTCTCTCTCTCTCTCTCTCTCTCTCTCTCTCTCAAAACTAAACATAAAGAAAAGAACCACGGGGTGTAAGAGCTGTTCCTAAAGAGAGTGCCCACAGTTCCGAGTCACTATGAATTTACTGTCCGCACAAACCTGTGTTGCCGAATCCAGGTGGCCATATAGTGGGGGTGTTCTCCTCCACAATACGATGTTTATCAAGAGTTAAGTCATGGACATGTGCTCACTTGAAGTTTACAGATACATTAGTAAAACTCAACAATAGCCCGAGCAGTTGTTTACAACTTAAACCGACAAAATATTACTTGTCAGGTGGATTATTCCTGCCCTTAAATTCCCCAAGGACCTAACGAAGCCTTCCAGTGGTCCAGATTAATTTCATCGTCAAGGGCTTTCTGAAGACTCTTGAAGAGGCTTCCTTTTGTTCCATACCCTTAAAGATGCTCCAAATTCT
Source organism: Panthera tigris (assembly GCF_018350195.1). Lineage (NCBI taxonomy): Eukaryota > Metazoa > Chordata > Mammalia > Carnivora > Felidae > Panthera > Panthera tigris. The sequence continues at coordinate 134,947,572 of NC_056662.1, read as the reverse complement.
CAGTGACGATACAAATAGTATGCCACAAGCTGTAGGGCAGACAGATGTTTATATGGCTACAGGGTTGCAGGCACCGTTCTAGTTCTTTTGTGTCAACAATTATACATCCCAATAACCCTGGGAAGCAGGCACTTTGGTATTCCCATTTAGAGGTGAGAAACTGAGGCACAGAGAGGCTGAATGACTTGTGCCAGCTCCCACAGTGAGGAAATGACTGAGCTGAAACTCAGCCCGAGGAGTCTGGCTCCAAACTCCATGTTCCTGACCAGCACCCTCTGCCCCCTTCCTGGTGCCCTGTGGTTACCTCCAGATATCACCTTAAAGCATCGCGTGGAGAAACCCAACTGCAAAGTGCCTACTCTGGTGAAATGATGTGTTTGCAGTCGCATTACTGAAGAATATCATTTATTCATTTTTACTGTCTGACATGGAATCTGCTTTGGCTGTGTAAATGAGTTCTCCGGATGCGATTTTTATCTAGAGGAAGAAAATGATATTTCTGACTACCTACCGTGTATCAGGTACCGGGCCAGGATATTGACATATGTCATCACATTTCATTATCCTAACAACCTTGTAAAGCAGGTACTTGGGAATCCCTTGGTGTTGTAGTTTTGGTTTCTGTTTTGTTTTTGGGGTTTTTTTTTCCATGAGGAATATCAAAATGCAAAGAAGTTAAGTGATTCACACAAGGTTTTGACGGCTAGTTACAAAATAGAAACTACTTAGGAAACGAGGGGCACCTGGCTGGCTCAGAGCATGTGACTCTTGGTTTCAGGGTTGTGAGTTCAATCCAACCTTGGGCATAGAACTGAGAGAGAGAGAGAGAGAGAGAAATTACTCAGGAAATTAAACTCATGTCTTTCCAGACAAAAAAAAAAAAACAAAAAAAAACAAAAACAAAACAAACAAAAAACCCCCTGAGTTGTAACATCATCTCACGGCTCTGGAGTCAGAAGATACAGATTAGAGCCCACGATGGTCACGATTATCGTTTCTCTCCAAACCCTAGATGTTGCTTCTGCCCTGCTCACAGCCGCCTCGTGAAAGCGGTCCCATCAGCTGTGTCTAAGACACGTTGCTGGCAGGACCACATTGAAGGTCGCTGCAGTCCGACAGGTGAGCCAAGATGTGGCCCAACAGGAAGGGCTTTGCCCCATGGGTCCTGCTAAGACCCTCAGATGAAGGCTTTCTGGAATTTGTACCGGAATACAGAGCGGATTCAAAAAGTCATAGCACAGGCAAATGACGCTCCCGAGTAAAGACAGATGCCACGGAAATGAGAGCCAGAGGGCTTGGGAGAAACCCAGAGGCAGCAGGAAGATCCCTGCAGCTGAGAACCTTCAAGACTTGCCAGGCCCTGAGCCCACCCACAGCCACTCAGGTCACCTCTTCCCTGGTCGTAGGCACTTCTGGTGATTTTAAAGATTAAGAAAATAACAAGTTTGTGGTGACTTACGTAAGATTCTTATGAGTCTTGAAACGAAGTGTTGACTTAATAACAGTTGCTATTATTTGTATATCACAAGGCATTCCCCAAACAATCTTCATGCTTGTGAGCTTAGTCCCACAGAATGATTTTTCCACGCTACTGCAGCTTTAAGGCCGCTGCATTAACATGGAAAAGCAGTGTGTTTGAAATAGTAAGACCCTGAACGCAGGTACCATCTCGTGACCTCCATCCACACGGGTCACTTAGGAAAGTGCTTTCGGAGGCTCGGTTTCTCCTCTGAAAAGAGAAGGTAGTATATAACCTCCATCTCACGTGCAGAACTGCAACCTCAATGTCAAAACACACGTAAACGTTCTTTATAAAGGTGAAAGTCTATCAAGATACAATTTGTTTTGTCATCTGCAAAACCACAATTACAATCAAAAAGAACAAGGTGGGGCACACACAGAGTCCAGATAATCAAGAAAGACTTCCCCGATTGAGTAAACGATGAGGTAAAATATGAAGGATCGATATCTAAGTAAGAAGGGGTAAGGAAGCAAGTCTACATATATGGAGTTAGACATACAAATAGGGGCGATGATGTGCTGACATCTGATGACACTGGCCTGAGAGCTAATTATGAAGCTTCCAGGAATTTTGCAAGCCAGTTGTCAAACATAGCCATTGTTAAAAAAAAAAAAAAAGAATTCTAAAAATTCATAATTAAATAAATTCTATTATTTTAAAAACAGAATAAAGGGGCACCAGGGTGGCTCAGTCGGTTAAGCGTCTGACTCTCGGTTTCAGCTGAGGTCACGATCTCACAGTTCCTGAGATTGAGCCCCACGTCGGGCTCTGCACTGACAGTGTGGAGCCTGCTTGTGATTCTCTCTCTCTCCCTCTCTCTGTCTCTCTCTCTGCCCCTTCCCCCCACCCAAAAATAAATAAATAAATAAACTTAAAAAAATGAAATAAAAACATAATAAAGGGGTGTCTGGGTGGCTCAGTAGGTTAAACTTCCAGCTCTTATTAAATATTTGTAAATGTTTATTTTTGGGGAGAGAGACAGACAGAGCACGAGTGGAAAAGGGGCAGCGGAATATGAAGCAGGCTCCAGGCTCCAAGCGGTCAGTACAGAGCCCAACAATGGGGTTTGAACCCACGAACCACATATCATGAGCTGAGCCACCCAGATGCCCCATTAGTGTCCAACTCTTTACATCAGCTCGGGTCTTGATCTTGGGGTCGTGAGTTCAAGCCTCATGTTGGGCTTGAAAATAATAATTAAAATTCAAAGAATAATTACAAATATATTATTTATTTAATAAAATATAAATAATAATAAAATGATTAATAATAATAATAATTAAAACGCCATAAATACTCAAAATTCACGGCGCAAATTATTTTCTGTATGTTTTTATTACCTAGTTTTCTTCGTAACAATAATACTCATTCGTGAAAATAATTACTTACTGTTACTTTGTAACAATGATTACTTATGTTGCATTTGTGTGGCAAAAGTATAACATGATGGACCGCTTTGTATTTCTTCCCCATTGAGCATTCAGTGGGGTCACAGTGCAGGTTGACGTTGGTCGTGGCAGAAGTGTTTATGCCATAGAATAGGAAAACTACGAACGAGGGCTTGATTCATTGTCTGGATTTAAGATTACACTGATTCCCTAGATTTAAGAAAGTACGCATGTCGATAGCTGTTACACTGTGAGCGGCACAAAAAATGGAGGTAATACTCTTTCAATAATTGAAAACTCTGACCTAGTTCATCAGAGAAGCCACTCAAATCCTTGACACGTGTGTGGATTTCAGATTTCCGATAGACCTTCTCGGTCGTACATTTGTACTGTAACAACATCCATTTGGCAACATCGTGAGCACCTTCGTTGCTGCGTCAGACAGGAATCAAACATTTCTTCATGGACTGATTTAGTCGATTACGATCTGATTGTAACCATAGGTTGGTGATGAGTTCAAGAGTTTAGCAAATACCTGTGAACACATTCTGGGAGAATCAATTGGCAGAATGGAGTTTACCATAAATACCATTGCATGTTTTATTATTTGCAAGTTGTACCTTTTAAAATAAATTTATATGCACACACACACACACACACACACACTCTTCTTTCTAGAGAGCTGGTCATGAAACCTTTCCCAGCACATGACTGGATGGAGGACAGACTTCTGTCAAAGCTACAGTATATCTTGTGAAACAAATACAGAGAGAAAGTAGACAATGAGGAGAGGTGTCACTGGTAGAAACCAGATCCTTCAGGGAAGGTTTATCCTAGGAACTTTGGGAAGCCATGAAAAGATTTTAAGCAATAACGTGAAGTTGTCGCATTTTTGCTGGAAAAAATATTCCTGGATGCAACCGGTAACAAATCGAAGAAGGCCGGGAGGGCAGAGGAAAAGGCTGGTGTTGAGCTACTTCAGTATTTGGAATGACAGCTCTCGGTAGCAAGAACTAGATGGCGGCAGGAAAATATAATCTGTATCAGTCAGGGCATGTAAGGCTCAGATGCTGTAACAAGTAAGTCCAAAACAGTTATTGGATTGTTACATAAAACCTTATGCTTACTCACGGCCATGCAATGAAAGGTTTGTCGAGCGCCTTCCATGTGATTCAGGCACAAGACCTTCCATTTAGTGGCTCCGATGGCATATACAATCTCTTTATTCTCTCCATAATCTGGGCCGAAAAAAGGGAAATGAGAGAGTAGAGGAGACAATAAGTGGCCAGAAGTGGCTCATGTTCCACTGCCCCAGACTAATCCCAATGTCCCACGGACCTACAGGGGGCCTGGAAAGATCAGCTTTCTTCTGGGCTGGGGGGAAAATAAAGTGACTTCTCTCCCTTCACTTTGTAAATGTCTCATTTCTTGACAGCTAAAAGACACTCAGATATCTGTTGATGGAACACACAAACATGAATCTCTCAGCTTCCACATTCCGGAATTCACTAGAGAAATAAGAATACTAGTCCTGGGAAGTTTACAAGAGGAGAAAAAACCTCAGGTTTGGGTTTGACCGAATTTTCGCCCTTCTGTTTAACCTCTCTGTGACCTTTATCAAACTTTTTTTTTCGTGTGAGTCTCATTTTTGAAGCTCTAAAATAGGGGAGATAATAGCTTGTCTACTTTCGAAGGTCTAGGGAAACCCAAATAAGTAGAAGTAAGTCCACATTGTAAGGTGTTAGCGTTCTTACTGGGGGCTGAAATACACAGATGGGAATATGGCACTACCCCAAGGAACACGAAGAAAAAGCTATGAGTTTTGACTGGAAATATCCCTCCTGCTCTGCTGAAGCAGCGAGCAAAAGCGTTGTCACTTTGCTCGTGTGGTGGGAGCACAACGCAGAGATGGGACATCAGCACAGCCTGCGTTTCCCGTCAGCTGCGTGGCCAAAGGCACAACAGTCAGCTCCACGGTGCATATCACCAGTAGGACTTTTGCAATCTCACTGAAATCAGAAAAGAACATTAATACGTATTTCCCGGATACTGTAGATTCCTGGCGGATGGGTAGAGTTGGATCCTCCTTAAACAAACAAACAATTAAGGCTTTATTTTTAACTTTCCTTTAAGTAACATAAAATTTAGTTGGCAGCTAGTCTTTATCCAATTGGAAGAAAAGGCAAACTTTGGTTTAAAGAAAATCAGCAATGACTGTATCAATGGAAACATGCTACTGTGTGCTTACTACATACAATGTTTAGCAGAAAGAGAGCAAAGTTTACAGTCTTCCTGGGTCCCCCCCACCCACCAAAACAGAAGAGGCACTTCCTTTTCCCCTTCGTGTGTCTTCCACAAATCCACCTTTCTTATCCACCTGCACTGTTTGGACCGCTGCCTTTCTACAGTCCCGTTTTGAGACTTGCGTATCTCCCGGCCATCCTGTGCACAGGTTATTTAACGTAAATCTTAATCGTATTCCAAATCTCCTTTTCACGAGTCCTCACTCGTACTAGGTCACCTACAGGATCCTCAGGTCCTGTCTGGGTCATCCAAGGCTGTCAGAGAACAAACCCCAGGTATCTGTCCAGTTGTTCGTTCTCCCCTTCTGTCTTCGTCCTCCAAATATATGTAGCTGTTGGCGGTGTGTTCAATCTTCCAGACATGCTCAGAGATCTTGCCACCTCCGGGAAATCTCTACGTGCATGCCCGATAAACGACAAATTCCTATTCTTCTCTCAAGCCTCGGCTCACACTTCCATGACCTCACAGATCCCTCCAGGCTGATTTGTATAACCCCTCCCCTCCCCTTCATTAGGGCAGACACAACACTAAGCAGCTCAGCGTTTAAATGTATATCTGACACTCTCTCCCGAACTGTTATGCACCCGAAGGCAGGGCTGTGGTTTATCTTTTTTTTTTTTTATCCCTAGATCCCTGGTTTCTATCACATGCCTGGCACGTAGTAGGTGCTTTGTAAATGTTCATAAGCAGGAAGGAGGGTTTCTACAACAGAAGATGTGCGGACCACCCGCCCCATCTGGGCAGTGTTGCACAGCAGCTGAGAACCTCCCCTATAACTGGGGTCAGGCACCCCCTCCCATCCTCCGGTGCTCGTGTTAGAGATTGGGACAGCTGTCTGTTTCCACACTGCATCAACCTGTCCATCAACGCAGGACAGGTAAAAAGAATTTTACCTTCTTCGAATTTGGTAAAAAGAATCATCGTGCCGGGGCACCTGGGTGGCTCAGTCGGTTAAGCGTCCAACTTCAACTCAGGTCATGATTTTGCGGTCCGTGAGTTCGAACCCCACGTCAGGCTCTGGGCTGATGGCTCAGAGCCTGGAGCCTGCTTCGGATTCTGTGTCTCCCTCTCTCTCTGCCCCTCCCCCGGTTCATTCTCTGTCTCTCTCTGTCTCAAAAATAAATAAACATTAAAAAAATTTTTTTTAAAAAAAAGAAGAATCATCACACCAAATTTAGCAGGAAGTAAAAACTTTGTACAAGATTCTCTACAGGTGGTAAAATAGAAGTTTACATTAAAAAATCATTTGAAAAAAAAAAAGTCTAAGGGCACCTGGGTGGCTCAGTTGGTTAAGAGTCTGACTCTTGATCTTGGCTCAGGTCATGGTCTCACAGTCATGAGACTGAGCCCCACATTAGGCTGTGCACTGAGCGTAGAGCTTGTTTAGGATTCTCTCTCTCTCTCTCTCTCGCCCTTCCCCAGTCGCATGTGCCCTTGCTTTCTCTCTCAAAATAAATACATAAAAACATTTTTTATAAAAGCCCAGAATTCCCTTTCAACCAATTTCTATTTCCTAGATCCTTTTCTACTCCTTCAGGGGTGCCTTCCAATGTTGCTTGCCTCTCCTTCTCCAGAATCACCCACCCAAGGGGGCTAGGAGTGCCCTCCACTTGGGTAAGACCTGGTCTCGGGGTGACCAACCATCCTGATTTTCAGGGGACAGGGTTTCCTGAGAAGTGGGGTTTTCAGTATGAAACCTGGACCTTCCAGGACATGCTGAGACAGTTGGCCATCCACCTCATTCCCTGAGAAGCAGATGCCAAGATGGGAATAAATACCCAAGGATTTTATAAGGGGAAACACGTGTGGAGAAAAGAAAGCAAGGAGGCAGGAGCTGGAGAGGGCTGGGAGTCTGGGACAGCCATGGGAACCCCACCCTGAGAGAAGGTGGGGAGGGCTGTGGGAACCACCTTGACTACTAAGGGGTCCAGAATGTTCTGCACAGTCTCCAGCTAAAGCAGGCAACACATGGCCCACAGACAGCCTGATTTCTGAAGGAAGAGTTCTCTGGAAGTCTTCAGTCTTGCTATCTACAGATGGCCAGGCTGTGTGGTGCAGGGAGGCCCCAAAGAACCTTAGCTCAGCTTTAGGTGTTTCCTTCAGCCCTGTCCAAGGGGCTCAGCAGGGGACAACCACAGTGACATGCTTCCTCATGGCTGTACTCTTTCCTTCCTTCTTCCTTTCCTTCTCCCTCTCTCTCCTTCCCTCCTTCCCTCCCTTCCCATCCCCCTCCATTCTTCCTTCCTTCTTTTTTTCTTCCTTCTTTCCTTCCTTCCTTCTTTTCTTTCTTTCTACCTTCCTTTCTTCTTTTCTTTCTTCCTTCCTTCTTTCCTTTCCTCCCAACACTTCATATAGATTTTTTTTTATCCTTATAACAACTAATAATCCTACCAGCTGGTAATTAGTATCATTATTTAATTATTATTATATTATTATCATTTCTAAGGAGGGAAACCAATCCTCAGAAAGTGAAACGCAGCCAGAGACCCTAAACCCCAGACTGTTCCCCAAGGGAAGGAAACATTTGCACATCTGAGTGTCCACATGGGGAATGGGAGCTCCAGGGCTCAGAGCTGCCTAAGGAACGGCTTTGGAAAGAAGAGTGGGAGAGGAGGAACCCAATGACAATAGGGAAAAAATAAAAACAGGCCTTTGCTCTTTCTAGAATACGCTGCCTCCTAGCTCCTGACTGTCCACCGAGTAAAACAGGACAACAGGAAACTCATGCCAAATCATGCCCAGGGCTGTTGAGGGCTCCCTGTGGACTCTCCCTGTTTGGGGATAAGAGCTAACCTCAGGCAGGATAAGAACCAGATTTTTACCCCATACTTCAGGTCCTGAGTAACAGTCCACTGTAACTAGAAAACACAGGATTGGATGGAAGAGAAGCTATTTTCTAGAAAGTCCCCAAGAAGAAATTGCTTCAGGGCCCTTTCCAGGTTCCAGAAAAGCAATTTGGTCAACTGTGATCACTGATGTCCAAGAAAATCTTATTACCACCATGGTGAAGAAAATATTCATTTTAAAAGTGAATTAAACTTGTACGTAAGATTGGGTTTGTTTTTGTTTTTGTTTTTCTGTTTTGTTTTGTTTTGCTTTGTTTCGTTTTTACACTGTGTGATCATTAGTTTTATGCATCAGTTTGGCTCGTCTATGGCACCCAGTCTGTAACTCAGGAGGCACAGATCTACAGGCTGCTGTGCGAGTATTTCACAGCCCAGGCCAAAACCTTCAATCGGTCGACTTTAAGCAAAGGAAAGTTTCCTCTCTAATGTGAGTGGGCCTCATCCAACCCAACGAAAGGACCTGAGAGCAAAAACTAAGGTTTCCCGCAGAAGAAGAAACTCTGCCTCAACTCTTGCCTGAATTCCCAGCTGGCAGGCCTGTCTACAAATTTAAGACTTGCCAACCCCCACAATCACATGAGCCAATTCCTTGAAATAAATCTCTTAGAGTGCGTGTGGGTGCGTGTGTGTGTGCGTATATGTGGCCTATAGTAAGAGTAGATTACATATTTGGCTAAAAAATATATATATATCTTTTTTAAAAAGACAGCTTTAAGGGGTGCTTGGGTGGTTCAGTCCGTTAGATGCTGACTTGGTTTCTGGCTCAGGTCGGGATCTCACGGTTTGTGGGATCAAGGCCCGCGTCAGGTTCCACACTGACAGTGAGGAGCCTGCTTGGGGTTTTCTCTCTCCCCCCTTTCTCTGCGCCTCCCCCACTTGAACACTCTCTCCAAGGTAAATACATAAACATTAAAAAAATAATAAATAAAAATACATTTAAAGAATACATTTAGGAGCACCTGGGTGGCTGAGTTGGTTTAGTGTCGACTCTCGACCTCGGCTCGGTTCACGATCTCGTGGTTCATGGGCTCAAGCCCGACATCACACTCTGCTCTGACGCTGTGGAGGCTGCTTGGGATTCTGTCTCTCTTTCTCTCTGCTCCTCCCCCACGTGTCCTGTCTCTCTCTCTCTCAGAATAAATGAATAAGCTGTTTTTAAAAATTTAAAGAAATACAGTTAAACCCTGCTCTAAAAGTCACGCAAATCAACATTCAGGGAATTTTAGATATGAAAGCTGGAAAGACCCTGAGAAGCCATCAGGCCCAGCCTGTCACCCGATGCAGGTGAGCTTACACAATCATTGTTTCACCCTTAGGGCCACACCTTGTCCAGTCCTGCAGTCCTCGGCTAGCAATGTGGCCCTGAGGGACCGAAGTCTGTAATGCAGCATTGCCGGTCTCTTTGGAAAGTTCAACGCAGCCCCGTCTCTGTGTTAGTAACAGAACCCATCAGGCCGCAGTTTGTCAGGAAGACTGGCTCCCAGAAAGATTTCTGTCCAGCGGGAGAAAGTCCAGTGGGACCCTCTGGGTCCTGGTCACAAACACGCTTTTCCTCTTCACATCTATTTAACAGCAGGGAATGTGATGTATGTGACAAATTCCTCTGCCCAGACGGTAAGTGCGCGTCTTAAGGTGGTTTTTTCTTCCTATCTGGGAAACTCCTAGAGACTGCATTAATCTGTCCAAGCTACTACAACGACAAAGTACCAGAGATGTGGTGTGTAAACAGGAATAGATTTCTCGCAGTTCCGGAGGCTGGGAAGTCCAAGGCTGAGGTGCTGGCACCCCCAATGTCTGGTGCGGGCTCAGCTCCTGGTTCACGGCCTGCTGTCTGCCGGCTGGGCCCTCACAGAGAGGAAGGGACAAGGGGGTTTCTTTAAGGACACTGTCGCCTTTCCTGGGACTAATCGCCCCCCAAAGGCCCCACTCCTAATACCATCGCATCAGGGGCTATGTTCCCAACATGTCAATGTCAGGAGGACACAAACATTCAGTCCATGAAGTAGTCAAACCCCTGAACACACAATCATCACGATAAATGGAGGCGCAAATCCATTTTGTCTATGCGGTTAACCACCTTCAGTGATTCCAAAGCAGCCTCCAGACAGAGGAACATCTGGGCTTGCTGAGGAATGTTCTCCAGCGTCCGACCTCCAATCCCCCTAATGCTGCCTGCTGCACAAAGCACTCGCGATCTGGTGACTGTTGCCCTAAACGGGTTCCCTGTAGCCCTGCAGAGGCGGGTGAGTCCCCAGGACGGTCAGGAGAAAATGAGAGTCGCCTTGGACACGACACAAATCCTTCCACTTGGCAACATATTCACTCCACGCGGGTAGGATCCTCCTCAGCGCTCCGTGGTCCACAGTGAACTTTGAGGAAGCCTGGAAGACGATTCTGTCTGGGAGCATGCCGTATCCTCCTCTGATTCTATAATTATATTCTGAAGTTTCCACATCCTTTGCCATTAAAGAAACATTACACCCTCTAACTGTGTCTGTTGGCCTCTTTCCACCGAACATATTACCATCCGAATGTGACAAGCACACAGTTGATGCTGTGGGGGGACTGTTAGCAAATATTTCTAAAGAGCTGTAGTTGAGTGCTTTTGATGGAATCCTAACAGGCAGATGTTTTGCTTCACTGTCTTTGGTTTGTTTCACCTGTAAGTCAATCTTGTCAGTAGTTGACATTTGCACCTTCAGACTCAGATTGCTCGTGTCTTCCTTCAGCGGCTCTAAATCCTTTTAAGTTTCTTAACTCTCTGCAGATATTATCTCTGCTTGCCTGAGAAGTGTTAAATCCAGGGGTTACTAGTGCATAAAGATATGCTGAGGAGGCAGAAGCAAATTGATTGCAAATGAGGCAGCAGGCCAGGCGGGGTAAGTGCCATCCGTCCACACAATCCAATGGAGGAGAAGGCCAGACGCCAGCCAACTGTGTCTGTCTCATCTTGTGCGGGACCCTGACATATTGAAAGCAGGTTTGGTGCAGCAGAAAGAACACTAGACTCGCAATCGTGAAATCTGACCAGGAAACCTTTGACATACACGACGTTAATCTCCGTTTTCTCATCTATAAAGTGGAAACGATACCGACTTGAAAGGATCGTTGGAATCGAAAGCTTTTGTACCATGTCAAGTTTCTATATAAAATGATACATTAGTATTATTTTTATCGTTTATGAAAGCACATTTTCAATGACCCCACAGTTGGGATTTGATTCCAGATCGGTTTGGGAAAAGCAATCACGTGTCTGCGTCCTCTTTTCTTGTGCAGGAAAATAACGTGGAGTGGAAGGGATAGATATTTAATAATAGCATCTCCAGCCAACTCTTCTGAGAGAGAGAGAGAGAGAGAGAGACAGAGTGTAAGGAGGAGAAGAGCAGAGAGAGAGGAGCCTCTGTGAGACTACCAAGCCCCATTAAACATGGAAATCCCAAGGAAATATTACAAAAATATGTAAATTCTGCAAAAAGATCCAAAGGAAGAAAAATAGAAAACCTGTAATATTAACAGTTGTAATTCTTATTATAAGCATTAACACATGCTAGTAATAGATTGTCAACAATAGTAAACACTCTACAGGATTTGCTGCTATCGTGTAAAATAACTCACATTTTCATGAAGTATAGATTATTCTCATAGAAAATAATGTGAATAAGGGGGGCATTCCGGTGTCGTATGGCTTTGCAGAAATCAAAGCAAACGTTTTCATCGTGATCATTGCATGAACATCAAAATGCATTCAATTAGTATTATTCTGTTTTGTTTTCTTTTGAAAATAAACAGCGTCTACTGGTTATCACCGTAGAGTTGGACACACATTTCCTGAACGCCTGCTAGATGCTAAGAATCGTTGCAAGTTCTGGGGCCACAGAGGTGAGCACAGTGCGTGACTTCTTTCAACCTAGTTGTGTGTTAATTCTATTGTCTTATTTAAATCCTGTAGAACCAACAATGGACCACCAAATATTTTTGTGTATAAAACTCTGTGTTGGATATCGAGAAACACATCAAGTAAGTGTCTGTTTGTTCAGGCCACTATAACAGAATACCATACACTGGGTGGTTTATAAACAACACAGATTTATTTCTCACAGTTGTGGAGACTGGGGGTTCAAGATCAAGGTGCCAGCAGATTCCAGGTCTGCTGAGGCCCGATTTCTGATTCACAGATGGCCATCTTGCTGTGTCCCCACATGTAGGAAGGACTGAGAGAGTTCTCTAGGCTCTTTTTTATGAAGGCACCCGTCCCATCATGAGGACTCCTTCCTCATGACCCAAACGCTTCTCAAAGGCACCACTTCCTAAAACCATCACATCAGGGGTTAGCATCTCAACATATGAATTGTGGGGAGAGACACAAACATTCTGTCTCCGTAACAATAAGTATGATATAGTTCCAATGATCAAGAAGCTAATAGTCAAGTTGGTTACACCAAAAGTCAAGAAACAGCCGGAGTGTGATTTCAAAAAGTGATAATATTGCCATACACTAAATAAGGTTGTTTAATTAGGAAGTAAGAATTTTAAGCAACAGGTACAAACCATTTAATTGACATATGACCGTAATAGCGGTCTCCTTCAACATTTACCAGTAAAATGTCTGGTAATATAATTTTTCCCATCCTTTGTCACTGTGGCCACTCTCGAGATATGTTATATACCCAAGAACATGAGCACACATCCATCAGACAGCACGAATATATATATATATATATATATATATATATATATATATATACACATATATATGTATATATATATAAAGCTTCAATACTATAAATAGCATTTCACAAATTAATTCAAAAAGTCTAGAACTGTTTTCAATCAAGGGAAAACATACTTCTACTTTGAGAGAGCTTTTCCAAATTATCAATCAGAAACTAGGCCCATGCTAATTTACGGTTAGTATTCAAATGCAAGATATAATCAGCATAAGGCTAATTCTATGTCAATATGTATTAATTATCCTTCAAACTGTGTATTTGATATATGTGTGAAAATTATGTGTGCTTAATCATGTCCATGGTGACTAATTCTATATTGAATTTGGTAGGTGTAATCAGCAAATTTTATTTTATATTTTTAATGAAGAAGACTTAGGTAAAGAGTCATCCTTTAAGGCTGACAATGAATCCGAAAAATTGTGGAGATAATATATCTCAAAATTTGTTTTTTCACCTGGATTATGGCTTCTCATGATGAAATAGGGCTTTTTGAAGGTTCAGAAATCACCAAATCTTACCATTGAACCATACTGAAATGAAAGAGAATATTAATGTTTATAATTAGTGTTTATTTAGTAGCTTCTACGTGCAAGGTATTATTCTAGGTACTAGGGGTATAAGAGAAAAATACCCTTTTTGCAGGGATATAGATATGGATGGGGAGAAATAGGTAAGAAATAAATGCATACACAATAGGTCAGGTATGCCAGGGAGTATAAGAAAAATGAAGCTGAATAAGGAAAAGGGAGAGTGGCACAATGGAATTGCGTTCATTTAGGGTGCTCTACGTTGGCCTTTTTCATCAGGCAAAGTTTGAGCACAAAGCGTTTGAGAGAGCAAGTCACTGAGATAATCCTGGGGAAAGCGTTTTTTGAGCCACTGCAAGGAAACCAGTGTAGGTGAGTCCTATGAGCGGAGTGGGGGCTGGTATTAAAAGGACGGGGACAGGAGCGCTGGGGTAGCTCTGTCGGTTAAGGATCCAACTTCGGCTTAGGCCATTATCTCACGATTCGTGGGTTCAAGCCCCACATCAGGCTCCGCACTGATGGTACAGAGCCTGCTTGGGATTCTCTCTCTCTATCAAGATAAATAAATAAACTTTTAAAAATAAATAAATAAAAATAAGATAAAAGAGGGCAGGTGGCAGGGGGCAAGGCAGATGAGAGGGCCATGTAGGGCTCTGAGCATTGGATCTGGGTGAGAACAGGGCCACGGTAGTGTTTGGGCGATTAAAGGGCCACAGCTGGGGGCACCTGGGTGGCTCAAGCCCAACTCTTGATTTCCGCTCAGATCATGATCTCAGGAACCCTGAGACGAGCCCCACGTCGAGCTTGGGATTTTCTCTCTGCCCCTCTGCCCTCAAAATAAATAAACAAACACTTAAAAAAAAAGGCAGGGGGGCACAGCTATTTTCTCTAGACAACAATCTTCTACAAGAAGGTACAAATGGAAGCTGGAGCCTGGCCGAGATGTTATTTTAATAGTCAAGACTGGAGACAATGATTGGGTGAAGATTTGGTGGTAAACGGGTTGAGATAGGGTCAGGATCCCCGTAAATGTTGGAAGTAGAACTATGGCCGGGCTCTGTTGGTGGCCTGCACCAGCGGATGACAGAGGAGTGCAGGGTAACTCCAGGATTTGGGTACCGCCTGCCGCTTGCAGAGAGGCAGGGGACTGAAGGATGCGAAGCTCGGGTGGCCAAGCGGCTCGACCAAACACCACATGTGTTCTGGTCCACAGACTGAAGAAGACCCACTCGAAACTCTCAGGTAGGCAAAATCTGGAGCTCCAGCAGTAAAATAAGGTAGGAGATATCAATTTGTGCGTTTTCAACATATCTGATAATACCTAAAGTTAGGAGACTAGGTATTTAAACACGGCAGAAAATTTCCTCCGCTTCTGACTGCGTTTGTCACAATCCCACATCATGCAATGTACATTCCTTTATGAGTAGTATTGCCCATGTCAGCTGTAAAACAAGCATCTATCTGAACTTGTAAAACCATATTTTAAATTTACTTGCGGGGCGTCTGGGTGGCTCAGTTGGTTAAGCATCCAACTTTGGCTCAGGTCATGATCTCATGGTCCGTGGGTTCGAGCGCCCCGTCGGGCTCTGTGCCGACAGCTCGGAGCCTGGAGCCTGCTTGGGATTGTGTCTCCTCTCTCTCTGCCCCTTCCCTGCTCGTGCGCTATCTCTCCCTCTCTCAAAAAATAAATAAACATTAAAAAAATTAAATTTATTTGCAATATTCTGTTATATGAATAACATTGTGATAACCTTAACAGAAACTATTTAAAGAAAATCTAACACCAAACCCCCCCGCCCCCGCCAATATATTCCAATTTATCTGTGTTTCCTTCTAGATGACCTTGTCCATACAATTATTTTGGAGTTTTAAGCATTCTTTTGATGAAATTATTTATTTTTCTATTGTTGACATTTATATCTTAAGCATCATCCCTAATTATAGGGCTGCCTGGTGTTTACCACATTTTGGCTTTGTGCATGGTGAAGGAAATATGTCATAATCTGCTTGATCTTTACTCAAATGCCACATTATAAATTGTTCAGAGGAGTGCCAACAGTTATATTTGGGGGCCCTTCCAGAGGACAGCATGCAAATACCAACAGTATGGCTCTGTGATGTTTTATGTGTCAACCTGACTGGGCCACGGGATGCCCGGAGATTTGACTAAACGTGATTTCTGGGTATGTCTGCGCGAGTGTTTCTGAGAGAGATTAGCATTTTAGCTGGTGGACTCAATAAGGCAGATTGCGCTTCCCAGCGTGGGAGGCATTTGCCAATTCACACAGGACTTGCACAGAACCAAAGGCAGAGGAAAGGAGACTTGGTCCCTTCTTCGGATGACGATTTCAGCTGGAACATTCACTGGTCTTCTCTTGCCCTCAGACCGTGATTTACACTATTGGTTCCCCTGACTCTCCAGCCTTTGGACTCAAACTGAATTGCACCCCCAGCTTTCCTGGGTTTCTCGCTTGCAGACGGCAGAATAGGAGACGCGTCAGCCTTTACAATGGTGTGAACCAATTTTTCTTAATAAATATTTTCATCTATACAAAATCAGTCTGTTTCTCTGGAAAACCCTGACACCAGCTCTCCCTGAGTAGAGACACAAGAAGTGAAATTGTATGTATATATATATGTAGTGTAAGCTTCTTCTCCAGTAGAAAACACACCGACCAGGAAGCATGACCAGTAGTCGCCAGTCCTGTGCGTGCCGTGAACCGGCTCTGTAGCCCGCGGCAAGCCACTGAGCCTTCTCACCTTCTTCATTTAAGAAAGGAGGAATTGGACGTTCATATCTTCCATACCTCTTTAAAAAAATAAATATGGAAACACCAGATGTAAAGAAAAAGGAAAAACAAAAACGGATCCTGGAGTAATTTTGTTTATTCATTCTTGGTGGAATTCGATAGAAAATTCTGCGTGGTTTAAGGAATCACTGAAGAACCACCACCCCCCAACACACACACACACACAGAGCAGAAAGAATGATTTGAAACCTTCGAAATTCCACAATCATTAGGATTCTGTTTCCTTCTCAAAGGGTGCTTACGATTTTAAGATGCTGGGTAGTAAGTTTCAGGAATTAAGGACAAAGGCTTTGTATCAAACAGGGCTGAGATCCATTGTCCACAAGCAGTCATCATGCACCATGACCTCCACATGGATCAGCAGAGGTGGGAGTACGGGATGTGCCCAGAAATTTAGCTCTTTCTTCTCTTATGAATAAACTATAGATGGGTCAAGGAGTGCTGGTTCTCTATGAAACAAACACTTTTTCACTCCAAATAGACAAATGCATCATTTATCCCACAGTCCTCAAACCCTTCTGAATGCAGCTGTATTTACTTTAAAGAAACAGAAAGTTAAGGGAATCTCCTCTGCACTTGAGGAGGAAGGTAAGGAAGAGTCTTGAGTTTGAGAAGGGAGCCTTTTCTGCCCTGTCTTTCCCAGGTGACCCTTCTGCTGCCACCGTGAAGGCAACTCTTCACTCTCTTGGAAACCGCTCAACTTGTACAGAGTGTTTCACCAACGATTAAAAAAACAAAATCTGAGGAAGGTTAAATTCTCCTCTCATAAATGATACAGTGTAGAAGAAAATGGCGCCTTCCGCAGCTTCATTGTCAATATTGCCATGGAAGAACGTGCCCATCCTGAAGCGTCCTCCTTACTGCCCATCACCCATTCGGCCCACCCTCCCACCCCCATCAACCCTGTTTGTTCTCTGTATTTAAGAGCCTCTTATGGTTTGCCTCCCTCTCTGTTTGTATCTTATTTTTGTTCCTTCTCCTATATTCTCCTCTTGAGTTTCTCAAACTCCACATATGAGGGAAATCATACTTCTCTTTCTCTGACTGACTTATTTCACTTAGCATAATACACCCTAGTTCCATCCACCTTGGTACAAATGGCAAGGTTTCATTCTTTTTCATCATCAAGTAATATCCCATATGTGTGTGTGTGTGTGTGTGTGTGTGTGTGTGTGTACCACATCATATTTATCCACTCATCGTTCAATGGACATTTGGGCTCTTTCCATCATTTAGCTATTGTTGATAGTGCTGCTATAAACATTGGTGTTTTACTCCTGAAGCCAAGACTACACTCTATGTTATCTAACTTGGATTTAAGGTTTTAAAAAATTAAAAATAAAATATAAATAAATAAATAAGCCCAGCATGTTCTTTGTTAATATTCTGACTTCCCATCAGATTTTTATCTTAGTTCAAACTTACTCAAATATCAGTATTCTTTCCCTTTGAAAACTCCTTCTTTATTACCATGGGTGTTTTGGCTTTGTTTTCGTTTTATTTATTTATTTATTTATTTATTTTTGTGACAGGACATAATTTTTAAATTTCTATTTAGGTTGTTTCAAACACATTCAAATTCATGCTTAGTTCACAACAGAGAAACACTAGCTTCATCTACCTGAAAGAGGAGTGAAAGAAGTAATAAGGTGTCCAACATCGGCTCAGGTCATAATCTCACAATTTGTGAGTTCGAGCCCCACATCGGGCTCTGTGCTGACAGCTCAGAGCCTGGAGCCTCCTTTGGATTCTGTGTCTCCCTCTCTCTATGCCCCTCCCCTGCTCATGCTCTGTTGCTCTGTCTCAAAAATAAATAAACATTAAATAAATAGATAGATAGATAGATAGATAGATATTTTATTTCCCAATGAATCTCAAACAGAACAGAGCCATTTGTTTTGTTAAAGTAATCTCTATGACATCAATTCTAAGTTTCTTGAAATCACATGGTCAAAAATTATCGCAAAGGGTAACTTACCGAACTGTTCGCTAAATGGGAGTCTATTTTCTCAGAGGAGACTGCTTCAATTGTTTTCAGTCCCTTTGATTTTTTAAGTCCTATGGTCTTTTAACTGATATGCTGAATTGAGCCTTTAGGAATGTGGGTAGAATGGAAATCTTTAGTAAATCCAAATTCAACCCAATCCTCCCCGCCTTCTGCTTCCAGAAGTTAATTCTCATGCTCTCGATAGCTCCCTCTTAATCAGCATCAGGAAATCCGTCACTACGTTGTCGGGAGGACGCAACTTGAAGGAAATGTTTGGGAAGGAGGAGGTGGAAGAAGGAAAGTCCCAAATAAATGTACAACGAGTAATAATTACAGGCAAAAAATATGTGTATATATATTTCAAAACCTGTACTTGCAAAATTTCATTTTGGAAAGAAAAGCCTATCAAAGCATATCATTTTAATTATACTTCTATTACCAGGGGACTCTGAAAGTGTATATTAAATTAATGGAATGGATTGCCTTGGTTCCACAGTGGTTATTAGCAGGAAGAGCTCCCAGTTTTCTTATTATGTACATCACTAACTTTAATTGCATTAGGCTGAGCTGGGAGAGCTATTTTTAGGAAATATTTCATCCACAAAACAATTTCTGTTGGCTGTCTGCCTACCGCAGCTCCAGGACTGAGGTCTCTCTCATAAACGTGAACTTCTTATTTCGGTCAGTCAGGCGTTAGCACACTCTAACTTATGAAAACTACCCAAAATGACTCTGGCCCTAGAGGTCCTGCGAGGACCTGGCGAAGCAGGAGGGCCAGCTTTCCCCCGTGGGCAGGCCACACTACACGTGTGTGTCACAGTGCCTGGAGGCCCTGGGCTCCGTGACCCACGTCAGTGCCCGGAAGGAATGGGCGACGACACACCCGGGATTTCTGCAGGTAGGGGACACGACTGCCTGCTGACTCCAGAATGGGAAGATTTTATGAAACAAAAAACGTAAACTCACAGAGGAAATCAGCTCTTCGCTTTTGTGCCCAGTAACGCACTAAATCTGGCTTCAAATCGCCGTTGAACTCCAGGGTTGGTAAGGACAAGACCACTCATTAAAGTCATAATATTTCTGGCATCGAGGTCTTGAGCAGACTCTAGGGATTATAAAATTAGGAGATAATTTAGAAATTCTTATTCCAAGACCTCTACTTGATGTATAAGTCCACTGAAAGCAATTGACGCATTTGAGAAGTAAAATTTGTCAGTCTCTCAAAATGTGCAGCTTCAACCTAACAAACCATCCACCATAAACATACCTGTATGCAGGCATAAAATATGGACCGAGATATGTGCAGCATTGCTGTAATTAAGAAAACATACGAAAAATATGAATAGTTCAAATAAGGACTACTTAAATCAAGGCATATTAAAACTGAAACATCATGGAGTTTAAAAAAAAACATATAGTATAGATCATATATATTACTAAAAGTTCTACAATATATATTAATTGAAAAAGTAATTAATTATGTAATAGTATATACAGTATAGCCCTATTTAAATAAAATAAACTATGCAATGTAATTTATAAATTTTGTAACATATGGAAATAATACATTTCATGTATGTGAAATTTATATCATGTTTCTATACACACTTTACATGTATGAAATAGATATGGACATACATAGAGTTCACGTACGTGAAATTTAAATTTCGTTTCTATTCATTCTTTACATATATGAAATAGATTTTGTATATATATGTATATATATTACTATGTACATACATACACACATACATAACTTTAAGGAAGATTAAATAATAAAGTTTTAATAGAAATGGAAGATGAGTTTGAAGACAGAGTAATGGGTATGGGTATTACTCTTTTTATTCTATACTCGTTTACATTTTTAAATGTTACCCACACAAACCATATATTCATAATTTACTTGTGTAACCAGAAAACACATACAAATTGGAAAGAAACTAAAACAAATAGAAGTTCGTTGCACTGAAGTCGCTCCACTAATTAGCGGTAGAGCCAAAAATGAGATCAAGAGAGGAAGAGATTTCTGCAATAAAATCATTCGTGTTACAGATCTTTGCACTGAGATGGATCCTAGGTGTTAGTAACAATGGCAGACCCTTACTTCGTCCTTACGAGTCACACCCCTGCTTTAAATGCTTTGTGCATACTGATTTATTTAATCCTCAAAATGAGCACATGACTCAGTAGCTGTTATTATCCTTTTGGTAAAATGTTTGCAATGCAGCCACCATAACCCCCACCCCATACACATGTCCTACAACTGCTCCTTCCCGCTGACTCTGAGTTTGGCTTTGGTGAAAAGAACAATGACAAAAGCCACCTAAGCAGAATCCGGAAGAGTGTCGCAACTTAAAGCCCGTCTGCCCTGGCAGCTGGGATCCTTCCACAACCATGTGCATGGGACGAGACTAGCGTCCTGGAGGAAGCAAGAGCACACGGAGAGAGTTCGAGCCCTCCTTGCTGAGCCAGCATCTCAGCCGAGACCTCAGCCATGGGAAGAAGGTCCTCCCAGACCTCAGCCTCAAGCCTGTCAATGAACACAGCCTCTGTTTCAGAGACGACCAAACTGAGGTCACCTAATTGGCAAATGGCAGAGCTAGGAACCAAATCCAAGCAGTTGTTTCCAGAGTCGAGGCTCTTAATCACTAAGCTATTTATCTGATTGGCACTTACAATACGGCAGGAAAAATACACGTGTGTAATGGGACGTGGATGTGTCCCCACCTTCGCTGCTCAGCAAGGAAAAGGCCAGCGAGGTGAGGCCAGAGGACAGAAATCCTGATTCCCGGTCCAGTGAGGCTGGCTTTGTCCCTCACTTGCACCAGATTATCATGCTCTATCATGAGATGTCGTGACTGAAGGGCAAGTCCTGGGTGTCCTGGATAAAGATCTTCCTTCCCTCTTCCTCCCTTTCCTCTCTCTCCTCCCCCTCCTCCTTGTCTTCCTTTTCTAATATAAATCTGGAAGACTCTTTAAACGCCATCTCTTCTAACTCGCAGGTTGTATGAGCCCACAGCGGGATGTTGAATTAGCCTTCCTAGCGTCTTGCTAAGCAAAGGGATGGAATTCTGGCAGTGGGACTTCGGGCGTTAGGCCAGGTTGAGGGGATGCCCTTTGTGGAGCACTGGCATCACACTGTGCCTTCCCACCTGTTGATGCTTACGATCTTCTGTCAAGGATCAGTTGGTCTGAACAGCCAATGGGGCCAGGAGGAAACCCTCCGATGCTCAAGCACATGAAGATGATCTCTGAGCATACAACTACCACAGGTCCAGACAGACGAGAAGGTTCAGACAATCCTCACTGCTCTCAGTGAGCGTGGAAAACCAAAAAAGTTCCTCAAAACAGAACTCAAACCTTGGCATTGAGCGGTGCAGAGCACTTGGAAACCAAATGTCTCCCACGGAAAATTGTATTGAAAACAAGATTAATAGTAATAACTCATCAGCACCTACCGTGTACCAGGCACTGGCAATGATAAGCACAGAAATGAGAATAATAGTGTATTATTATGGGGACAGGGAGCTCGCATGGCAATTGGCTTACTCACATCGGCACCAGAAGTGTGAAATTATGTCTACGGCTGACTCCGTATTCCTCCCGAGTCCCCACACACCACACATGCGTGTTGCTCAGTGGTTGGGCTCAGTGTCTCTCTGCTCCCCCCCCAACCCCCGCCCCGCTGTGTCCTCTCTACGTTGCCTTCGGAGGGAACAGGAAGGGGGATCCCACGACATCGTGTCTCCAGGGCTGGTCCTTCGTGCGCCTGGGCTTACGGCCGCCGAGGTGCAGCCGGAATATACAGCTGACGTTTTCGTGCTGTTTTCCAGATACTAGGTAGCTACTTAGACAAAGTCTTAGTGGAAATTAAAGCTTACACGTCATTCTGAGCTGCTGGCTTCCTGGTCAGCTGAAAAGAAAAATGAGTCGTCGTCAAATCTAGTTGTTTTATCCCCATCCCGCCCAGATGAATCTAGAAGACCAGTGAGTTTTCCGTGGCAGGTGCTGCTTCTGCTTTTCTTCCATCTCCTCCAGCGAGGCGACCTGTCTTCCCCCGTTTCTTGTATGGGATTCTTTCGCCGTGCTGACCATTCTCTGAATGCAGCTGACAGGCTCAGGGTGACATCCTCTAGGGGATCCAGGCGGTTGTACAGCTGCCCCCGCGTACTCTCCTTCACACACTGCACGCACAGTCATTCAGCCGCGGGTCACACTGACTCTTTTTGAAACCACACTGTGGCTTAAACTTCCTCATTTTTTTTTCAACGTTTTTTTATTTTTTTTTATTTTTGGGACAGAGAGAGACAGAGCATGAACGGGGGAGGGGCAGAGAGAGAGGGAGACACAGAATCGGAAGCAGGCTCCAGGCTCCGAGCCATCAGCCCAGAGCCCGATGCGGGGCTCGAACTCACGGACCGCGAGATCGTGACCTGGCTGAAGTCGGACGCTCAACCGACTGCGCCACCCAGGCGCCCCTAAACTTCCTCATTTTTATGTGACCCTCTGCGACCCCTGAAACTCGTTCATGTGATCTCATGCCAAGCCAAATCTCCTCCTTTGTTTCGTATTTCTGTAATTTTTGTTGGTTTGTTTTAAAACGCACGTTCTCATGTTAGTCCAGGTCAAGTGCATCTTCTTTGGTTTGCCCATTGTTTTGACCAACGAATAACTTTCTTGATCCTGATACTTCTGGACTTCCTTGGAGCACAACTCAAGGAACTGGTTAAAAACCATCCAGGGTTTCGTTCAATTTAAGACACCGCATAAATATATTTTCAACTTCTTTGATGCCTTATGAAAACACTGTGAGTGGAGGGACAGCTCCCGTGAGACTAATTTCCCATTTCTGCATAGTTAGGAGTATAGCAGGCTTCTCCCTTCACGCCCACTGGGAAAGATAGCTTTGTTCTCACTGTATACGTTTCGCACTGTGTTTTTTTTCCCCCCAGAGATAAAAATTGATGGACATGTCAATTCGTGTTTTGCAATGAAAAGTCTGTCAATGCCACAGATCAATGATACGCTGTGTAAAGAAAATGTAATTAGGCAAATCCAACAGACGCCATAGTAAACTTACACTGATTTTTTTACTCCAAATTAGCATCACAATAACTAATATTTAGCACACACTTTGCACTGTATTCATTCTCTGGCTGATAAGATAGCAGAATTTGATAATTTGTAGGAAGGTGTTGCTGTCTCACTATAAGGATGAGAAAACTAAGGATTATATATATTTGCAAGATAGTATCACTTAGGCTTGTTAATTGTTGCATAAAAATGTCTCTCTTTTTTTAAATGTTTATTTTTGAGAGAGAGAGAGAGAGAGAGAAAGCACAAGCAGGGGAGGGACAGAGAGAGGGAGACAGAGAATCCAAAGCAGGCTCTGCGCTGACAGCAGAAAGCCCGATGTGGGGCTCAAACCCACAAACCATGAGATCATGACCTGAGCCAAAGTCAGACGCTTAACAGACTGGACCACACAGGCGCCCCTTATGTAAAAATTTCAGTGGAGGGATATCTAGTTTATGAAACTGAACTTAATATTCTTCCCCAAATGAGAAAAATTGATGATGATTTAAACCGAGAAAAGTTATTAAATTTAACAAAACACAATAAATATTCCAATTAAATTAAATTTTTAATTCTATATTGCTTAAAAAATATATATATATAGATATATAGATATAGATAGATAGATTAACATCTAAGGAGAGACGAATATAAAAACTAAGGAAAGGAAAAAGATAAGGTAAATAAATCTAGTACATGTCCCCTAATTTAAGACAAAGTAGACTTATGGTAAAAACAAACAGACAAAAATACTACTAGAAAATAAGGAGGATATTCCAAAATGATGATAGAGTCAAATCAATAGGAAGACACAACAGTTTTAAATATACATGTGCTTAGGGGTGCCTGGGTGGCTCAGTCGGTTAAGCGCCCAACTTTAGCTCAGGTCATGATCTCACAGCGAGTTCGAGCCCCGCATCAGGCTCTGTGCTGACAGCTCGGAGCCTGGAGCCTGCTTCAGATTCCGTGTCTCCCTCTCTCT
This sequence comes from Panthera tigris, assembly GCF_018350195.1. Lineage (NCBI taxonomy): Eukaryota > Metazoa > Chordata > Mammalia > Carnivora > Felidae > Panthera > Panthera tigris. The sequence continues at coordinate 134,923,400 of NC_056662.1, read as the reverse complement.
CCGCCCCTGCCCTGCTCTCACTGTGTCTCTCTCTCTCAGAAATAAACATTTAAAACAATGTAAATGTACCTGTGTTTAATAACCCAGCTTGAAAATATATAAGGCAAGACTTGATATAATTCAAAGGAATTAATAGCTACTCTAGAGTCATAACTGGAGATTTTGACACCCCTCTCCAGTCATGAAATGAACTCCTGCTGGACGTAACAGTGTAGAAGACACTCAGAAATATATTAAATCAATGTAGGTGTTCACAAACACTGTATGGTTCTTTTACATGAAGTTCAAAAATGTCCAACTCATCCATTGTGATTGAAGTCAAGATTGTGGTTTCCTTTGCGGAAGAGGTAAGTAGTGACTAGGAGGCAGTCCAAAGAGGATGTGTGGTTCTCTTGCTCTTTGTATTTCTAGATCTGGGGGTCGTGAACGACGTCAGGAAAATCTATCGACTTGCGATCTTACGATGACTGTCTTCTCTGCGCATTTGTCCAAGTTCTGCAAATAAGGCAAAGCATTTTACTCTTTTACTCTGCACCCTCCCAAGTGGCCTCCCAAACTCTGAAGAAATTTGAAGATGTGGCCATGCCTCTAATTCCCCCCAACCCCCAAGCTGGGCCTTGTGAGCTCAAGGTATTCCCAGCCTGCTAGACTGTAGCCAGACTACTCCACAACCTTCTTGGACGTGCTGAAGCAACTCCCTGGCACCATTTTGGATTTTCTGGTTCCTCTTTCAGGAAGACTCTTCTCCCAAAGATTATAATTGCTTGATCTCTCATTCAGGTTGCTGGTGAGACTTTATGAGAAAGGCCATCCCTGACAATCTTATCTAAAATAGAAGCCCCCTTCAATTTTTTTTTTGCTCTACTTTATTGTTCTCCACAGAACTGAACACTATTTCATCTTATATTGTGTGTCTGTTTGTTTATTTTACGTCTCCTCCCACAGAAAGGCAGAGTGATTGCACATCTTTTTCATTGCTATAGTCTTAGAACTTGGGATACAAGAGGTCTCACTGTTGAATAATTGATTGAATGAATGAAGTGAGCTAAAGTCTCATCTTTCATAGCGAGAAATTAACAGTCAACATCTGAATTAATACTATGAGCGCATTATTTAGATATAAAGGTAACTACCAGAACTAAAAGAAAATGTGGTGAGATGTGGCAGCTTTGGGGGAGGGGTGGAAGGTAGGGGGGTGAGCAGAGGAGAGTTTCTCACCATGGCAAGAACTTCTGTACTATTTACTATTGAACCAGATGCATTTATTATGTTTTCAGTATTAAAATAAGGAAGAAATACAACGTATCAGGGCCTCGGTTCTAGGTTGTATTATTTTGCACCAAACATACACTCTTTTTACCAGCCTGCCATCCTTGGCTAAAAAATTGTTTCCACCAGATGCTGCTGACATTAATGTCATTACAATATTGAAGCCTTGTTAAGGCCACAGTAACCTTTATGACTCCAACGTGATTGTTCTGAGCATGAGGCAAAGTCTCTTCCCCGGCTAAGGCAGAATCCTACCTGAGAATGCGCCTCTGGATGACTGGTTGTGTATAATGAGTAACTCTCGTTTTCAAGGCCTGTTGAAAAGGAATGAAAAGTGAACCAAGGTCCTCTCCCTTCCTACAGCTACATCCTGCCGTTCACCCTCAATGCAAACATCTGGACATATGCAGCCTCCCCACAAACATACAGGAGAACAAAAACAATTATCTAAATAATTCCACACAAGGAAGGCAGGAGGGTATAGGGAGACAGAACATCACTTATTTTTTTTGTCAGCAGAAGAGAGGTTTCCATCTAGAATGTTTACGTGTGCAAACTCCTCATCTAAACAGACTTTTTTATTTAAATACGACCCTCAAAATCATCATGAGTGAAAAAATGCTACCACCATATGTACATTTTGTTGGATCTTATATTAAGGGTGTCACATATAAAGGATGTGAAGGAAGCTCTAATTTTCTTTACCTCCTACGTTATCTTTGATGGGTTGTTCTATGTGTGACAAGGCTTTGAAAATCATTAGGTCAAAGTTCAACAGGGAAGAAAACCCAATCAATGTAAGCATTGCAGACTTGTATTTTCTTAAAGGCACACGTGTTGGGATTTTTTTTTTTTTTTGCACTTCTCTCTACAACCCCAATTTTCTCCAAGAAAGAACAATCTAATTATTCTGTCAAGAAAATTGAACTGATTACAGCCACATGGTGTGTCTTCTACGAACGAAAAGCACAGAGCTGTTGTGTGCCGGGGTTTTGTTCTGTGATCTCGGAGGAACAGGGACATGGGTTGCAGGACCTATCACACCTTCCTCATGCAGCACCCCCACAGTCCCGTGGCATCACCCACCCTTCAGTACATAGAGCGGGTCCCCATCTGGGGACCTTTGCACGTGCAAGGCATTCTCTTCTCTTGGCTCTGACCCTGGCTGGGTCCATCATTTCATTTGGGCGTCTGCTTAAGAATCAAATCTTGCCCCACAGCCTTTTCCTGTGTCCCCCCCTCCCCATCCCAAAGCACATGCGTGACCCTCTCTGTATATACCCTCACCTCGTTTTGTTTTTTTCTTAGCACTTAACACCCTGTAATTACTTTACCGAGGTGTTTTCTTTTCCTTTGTGTTTAGTCTCCTCACTGGACTCTGAGCTTCAAAAGGTGGGGACTCTTGTCTTTTTATCCCCTGCAGTACCCCATGACTAAAGCAGCATCTGACACGTGAATGGAAGACAACAAAAGCCTGCTGGGTGAGTAAATAAAGAGGTGGACTTACATGGAAGAAGTCTAACAAGCAGATGTATCAGAAGAAGCACAACATGACCAACAACTAACTGTTGAAATGGAATGACATCCTGTATTTTCAAATAGTTGTCCCGGTTTGCAGAGTGCTTCTGTGTTGGTTATCCCATTCGATTCTATCAACAACCCCTGGTTGAGAGCAGAAGAGAGAGGTTCTTAAGCTTCACGCAGCTCGTCCTAAGTCATCCAGCTGGGGAGCCCGGAACCCACTGCCCATGGCCCCGACCAACATCCGTTCGCCTGCAGCTGCGATTAGGACCTCTGCCTGTGGCAAAATTTTTGTAAGCTCTGGCGCTTCGCTTCATTATAATATCAGTATCTGCACAGAACAAAACTCTCTGGCAGATCTCCCAGAGCCTTGGTTTTGGAGGTGATCTTCTCCCTCGTCCTGCCACTGCTGTTGCTGCCTGCACTAGCACTTATCCCAGATCAGTGAAACATCCAGTTCTGTCTACACCAAAAGTCATTGGCACTTGAGTCGGTCCACATACAGATACGTGTTTTTAACGGATGCATTATTATTTCTCTGTACTTTAGACATTCAGACATTCATCCCCGACAAGATTGTTGATGCCTGCATGAATCTGCAAAAGGAATAGAATGATTGTGTCCTGTCAGTGGTTTCCTTGAGATCAAAAAACAAACAAACAAACAAAAACCAGCCTAACTCAGTATGACTTACTTGCCCCAGGTCCAGGGTACATCTTGGACTGTTGGGACCTAGGAACGTGATAGCCAGACAAAAGGACCCAGGAATTGGGTAATATACCTCCACATGGTGTTCGGATTCCTACAAAGCTGCTACATAACTTAAAAAGGGAATTTCATTTAGGACCAGCTAATATAAAATGGCATATATGATTTATTTATTTGAAATGTACACACACGCACACACACACACACACACACACACACATACCTTGTTCAGCTACCATGACTTCTCATCTGACCACAGAAGGACTGCGACAAGAGCGTCCCTCAACCACCACCAACTCCCCCACCCCCGTGACAGAGTATGTTTTTCTAAATCTCCCTTTCCTTTCCAGAACCGTGAGACTGACAGCAAGTTACTTAACTCTGTCCAGCAACAGCTGTGTGGGTTTTGCATAATTAATTATTTATACCAAGGCAGACACAGTAATTAACATCCAGATGAATATGATATTCTGATCAGAAATACTTGTGCGTTTCAGCCGTCCCTCAAGCAAGTAACTGTCAAAACTGGACTGTTTGACAGAGCGGGGCCTGCCAAAAACCTCCCAGACATCTGTTCTGTAACAAAAAGAACAGATTCTCAAAGCAGCGTGTACATATATTCACTGGTTTCGGTAGGCAAGGAAGAGCTGATTACCTTTTCACAATTTCCGGTCAATTTTGTCTTGTTCCAAGAACATCACTCGGCGTCTCACAGAAGGGCTGAATTTTAAATGAAGTCTGTGTTTCTGGGAGTGCCAGCCCTGCACGTGTAGATGGACAGAAGACCCTTTGCAGTTACTGGTCAGATCTGTGAATGGAAGTGTCGCGGAATGACTTTCATCCTTCCCCAGCCAGAAAACCAACAGTGCCTGGGAATTATTCTTAACAACCAACTGGCTACATGAGACCAAATTATATTTGCCACTTGTACGGAAAATGGGAATCCATCATGTATATAAGTTACGGACTTCTCTAGAAAACGTGGGGTAATGCCACCAACCAGCAGCTTGATCGTGCTGCACGTATTAATACGGGGCCCCCAGCGTGGCTCACGTTGCTTCCTGGGCACAGTTGGATTGAGAGGCTTGCCTGGCCATGTTTCAGTTCAAAGTGGAGTGGCTGTTGCCAAGAAATATAATCACTGCCCAAGGCTGGCGATGGGGACTAATACGACTACATGGATTGGATTATTTATAATCCAATTAAGTATTTTGAAGTCAACCAGGAAATCTAGATTAGGAATCAAAAGACCTAGATGCTAGTTTGGTTCCATCTCTTAGGACCATTTTGATATTGGGCCAGACACTTGACTGTCATGAATATCCAAACATTTCCTCATCCATAAAATGGGAACATTTTACGAGATAAAATATAAGTTTATCTCATTTATAGGTAATGTTTACGAAAGCTTTTTGGAAACTCCTGCCATCTATGTGATAATGCCAAATCATGGCAATATTTCAGAGAACCCTAACCCTTGTTTCACTTTCTGGTATCAGCGGACTCATTTTGGGGTTTGCTGGATGTAGCAAGTAAAAATACAAGATGCCCAGTTGAATTTGAATTTCAGGTATATAATGAATGAATAATCAGCATCAGTGCATTTTGTGTCATATTTGGAAAACATTTACATGTAATTTATTTGCTGTTTCCATGAAATTCAAATTTAGCTGACCATCTACATCTAACCAATATTCATCTCATGTTCAACACTACTTTTTGACTTGAACACCGTGTCACCTGACAATGCCTGGGAAATTCACACGTTTTCCATCCATAACCAAAAGGCAAAGTGCACAACCACGTATCATAGAGACTCTGAGCCTTTCCTTTCCTTTCACTTGTTTCTACAACACAACTCAAACAACCTATGTTGTTCTAGCTAATACACATATGTTACAGATTACAATGGTATTAAAGCAGATCTTTTAACATTTACCAAAAATAGACACAATTTTTCCTTTAATTGTGCTACGGGCTGGGTAGTACTAATTAGTACTAATGCTTAACAGAGACATTTCTACGGGTTATGTTTTATGTGATACCCCAGATCACTCTTAATCTTGGGGATGGCAAAGTCCATCCCTGTTGGCCTCTCCTCTTATCCCAAGATCAGTTAAGAGCAAAGATCCTGAATGCAAAAGATGAGCCAAGAACTCCAATTTTGCCCAGACTCTACTAACAGTTAAAATATATTATAACCCCTACTGTAGGCATCTTTCTTTTTAAAAAGGGAGGGAGGAAGGATTAAATGTTTTATTTAAAAGACAGACATGTCAAAATTTATAGATCTGTGTCTAGAAGAGAGAGAAACAATGAAAGAATTACTCATCTGTATAGAAAATAAACATATTTTACAAATCTGTTTAGTATTGTCACAGATGAAAAAGAAGAGAGAGATGAGGTGTATACTGTGGGGATATAAGAGAGACCAAAAGAGGTTTTAGAGAGGATCTTCCCACTTAAAGAGAAGGTGACCCAGCTAATTTGGATCTAATGTTTGGAAACTTTGCAAGCAGAGTGGTCTCGAGTCATATTCCAGAGGAGGGAACAGAATAAACCACAACAGGTGAAATAAGCAAGGCATCACGGGCAACAGTGTTAGTTACACCTGAGTGGGGGACTGGAAAAGGCTGGAGGAATGGCATCTCAGGAGGACTTTAAATAGGATTTTGCCCCATACACTGAAACAATACATGAGCAAGTCTATAGGATTCTTAAGACTCAGCGTCCACGTGTGTTGATCTTGGCTGCAGTGGTTGGTAGAAAGAAGTCAAGAAATTAGATACTCTTAATTCTAATCTCGGACCTTATAAACTCATGCATATCACTTCATCTTTTGGGATCTTCATTTCCCTCTTCTGTAAAATGAGGCTATTTATAAGGACTTTCCCGGTTGATTGCCCCTCAGTATCTCCAAACTCCTCATTCAGGTTGTGTAATTCCTACTTGGAGTGATCATCCTGTTCCTGGGTCCAGATTCCATTCCCGACCTTGGAGAATGGGATCAAGGATGCCTGATAGAAAATACTACACCCTACCGAAAGTGAAGGAGGCAATTTCCAAGTATAAAAGGGTCCAAAGGAAAGCGGGCTACCTGGTAGAATGTTCAGCAGGATCCTCATAACGTTTTAGCTGCCTGCTTGTTAGCGATGCTACAGAGAAGGTTTGTGCATTTGGACTAGATGAACCTTAAATTCTTTCCCAAATCTGAGAGTCTGAGACTCCACCCTACTCTATGAAATGTGTTTTGTTTTAGTTTAGTGTTTTTATGTTCTCCTTGACTAAGTAAGTCTTCTTCCTAAACCTTAACCCTAACTCTAACCCTAACCACAACCTCCAATTTATCAGTTACTGCTCTGTAGTCTCAGAGTCTTTGTGATTCAGTTCCCTACCGTGGGACTCTCTGACGGTATGTGCTTGGCTGTCGTAGAGAGGCGTCATGGACTTCTAGCAACCACATAGCCTGCTCCTGCTGGTATGGACACCTTAAATGTAGCACATGCTGTTAACAGTGTGCTCATGTCCGGTGCATCCCATGGTGGGGAAGGAGGGCTGGCGGGAAGACTTTGGAGTCACTGAGAACCGGCTTTCCAACTCTGCTCTGCCACTTATCTGCTATGCGAGAGACGATCAAATCTTTTTACTGACATGACTCATTCTCTCGCCGTAAAAATGCGTATTATTCAGAGGGCTAGCATGAGTATTAACAAAGCCAAGCGTGGCAGGTAGAGGCATTGGGTTGATACCATTCTTCCCATCATTTGTGGCCATCCTTACTTTCTACTCCTGCACAGAAGACCTTGGCCTTGAACTATGGCTCATCATCTCTCTTTCCTCCAGCCTACAAACTCAGATTAATCCGTTGTCCATCTTTCCACGTTTAGTCGGTGTCAAGATTACTAAAACCCAGGCAACGTAACTGAAAGGTAAGTCCTATGACCTTTCCGTAGCTCTGATCCTGTGTTTCGTTTTTGTGGGAATACCGTTCCTCTAGTACTGAGCACACAGTGCTTTGGTCCCAGGTGCAAATATATCCTTGAACTCTCAGTGTCACAGCCTTGTTCTCATAAACCTGAGTCTTACAGCAGCAGGTGAGTCTAGGAGCAAACCAACTTAGTCCTCCCGCTGAGTTAGCAGTTTTTGTCCCTGCTAAGTGTTCCAAGTCACTATTTTATCATTTCCCCTCAGTGTATCCACTTGACAACTCAAATTGTAAACTTTGTACCTCTCTTTACAGCAACTTTATTCTTCTGGACTAGAGAAGTCCCCTTTAGTCATCCGCCACCAATTAAATGTAAAACAATGGATTAACAATTAAAATAATGCTTATTATTCATTTTGAGGTGTTTTTCTTCACAGGCAAGCCACTCTGATACGTTATTTCAAGAAGTCCCTGACAAAGTGAATAGCCACCCATGAGGCGGGCACAGCGTGTGGAAACGAAAGAGATAATTGAGCGGTAACGAAAGAGTTACGCATTTCTGAATCGCTCATCTGGTGTGTTCACAGAGCATCGCTTTCCATATTAATTTAGGAATATAATCTACTAAGCACACTTCTGAGACTAAAACCTGTGATTTGGGAAACATGTGACTAATCCTCTCACATGCAAATAAACACATGTGCAGTGATTGGAAATAGTGTCTCACAGCAGTGAGGCTGGTCTGTAGGGTCCTCGGAGCACTAAGCATTGTTATGATCTACCTGTGGGAGACCATCTCTATTTGCCGAGTCTGGGATTTGCTTAGCGCAGAAACGTGAGTCAAAGTGCTGCTCTGACCTTTCCTAAGGGAACACTTTCGGCCTTCCTAGAGAATTGTTTAGTTTTTACCATTTCCACCCCAGGCGACTGAAGAAAGCACAAACGACCTAGGAATTGTAACTCGTTAGTTGGTTTGAACAAGATAATCATACAACTAAACACAAATTCAGAAGCCGACAAGATTGTTATTGATGATAACGTTCTTGGTCAGTAGTTCACAAACCTACTAGCTGTTAAATATTTGTGCATTTTGTCCCCCTCTTAAATTTAGGATCTTGAGGGCCAACTGTCTTCTTGTCTTCTTCTACATTACCCTTGATGCAAGGAATGATGTTCGGCCAACAGTAAGCGCTTAGGAAATGCAAAGTCAACGAGAGATAAAAGGTCTTGTTTGTATAATGCTGTCCAATCGGGAAGAGATGATGTTTTCTCTACTCTACACTACGTATACTTCAAACATATTAGTGTATTAATCTGCTGAGAATATATTATAACTGATTTGGAATAAACTCTTTCAACCATAATATCTAAACCTGATCTTGAGATTAAAACACAAGCTTTGTCAACCTGGTAAAAGACAAGGGCTTTATTTTGATAATAATGACAATAAAGATTAATTCCTGATGATTCCTGAAGATCAGGGGGAACATTTATATATACTTATTATGTATCACTTTCAATAGGTGAATCAAGTAATACAATGCTAATGATTTTACGTATGTTGTTCATTTCATTTCCTCAACCAGTTAGAAGGAGAAACTGGGGCTCAAAGAAGTTGAGTAGCTGGCCCAAAGGTGAAAATTTAGTTAGAGGATCCAGGGTTTGAATCACTGTAAAGCGGCTCTAAAGTCTGTTTGCTTTCCAGGTAGTTAAAGTGAATTTGGGTGTGTTGACTAGTCCGGATAGTGCCACATTATATGATCAATATATTTCAAAAACGTTTCACCATTTATTGATGTACAAGTATTTGTACTATTTGCCGAGCATCATTCAGTTGCACAATGGATATACAGAACATGGAGGGGAGAAAATTATCCCTCAAGACCCGAAATTCATGGAAGGGGCGATGTACATAGGCATTTACCAGCTTGCGGGCTTATGAACTACTGACTTCACTTGGTGAACTTGAATAAAATACCACTTTCGAAAAAGTCTCAGAGACCTTTATTGTACTTTAAACAGTGTGCCAGATCACAAATTCATTTAAAATGTATCCTTACACATTGATCGTCAAAATCGGCCAAGGGTTTTATGGAATGAACAAGGAAACATACAAGACATCGAGGAGAATTGAAGGACGAGAAACTTTTGGTCTAGCGGAACATGCCGTGAGTAGAACACAGCCGTAGGTACAAGCCCTCATTCCGTACAAAGCGGGACACCGGGACCACTTTCAACATCATCAACTAAGAAGTGCCTTTGCGTTTATGTCCCACTCACACGTTTCTGGAGATGTGAGATATATAAACTAGTTTAATCCTCACAAGAATCCCAGAAAACTCAGACAATCATTATCATATGATAGATTAAAAAATCTGAGGCCCAAAGCTAGCATGTGGCAAACTGAGGAATTACACCCTTTCAGTCTGGCTATGGAGTCCACACTGTGCTGACTCTCCCCACCCCACCCCACCCCTAAGGTTTATTTATTGATTTTTGAGAGAGAGGGAGAGGGAGAATCCCAAGCAGACTCCACATTGCCCATGCAGAGCCAGACTCAGGATTCCAACTCACAAAACCTTGAGATCGTGACCTGAGCCAAAATCAAGAGTCAGATGCTTAACCCACTGAGCCACCCAGGTGCCCCTCTGCCGACTCTTGAATGAAGAGCTGACGTGGACGAACAAGGGAGAGCACGGTGGATGGAGACAGCACACGCCCCACCCAGGCACACACGTGCCCGTGTTCCTCAGGTGTCAGAGGTGCTTATCACCCGAACACCTATGAATGTAATTCATGTTACTTGATTAAAAGAAGCTGGGTTTCGGGGCGCCTGGGTGGCTCAATCAGTTGAGGGTCTGACTCTTGATTTCAGCTCAGGTCATGATCCAGGGTCATGGTATCGAGCCCCACGTCAGGCACCTGCGTTAAGCATGGAGCCTGCTTGGGATTCTCTCTCTCTCCCTCTGCCCCACTCCCATTCATGCTCATTCGCTCTCTCTCTTAAAAAAAAAATCAGCTTGGCTTCAATAGTTTCAGGAGAATACTTTGAGAAAATTTAGCCTCCATTTATATTTGTTTTAAATCTTAACACATCAAAAATATGGACATTATCTTTAATCTGGCAAAATATATCTGCTAAAAATCTATAGTCAACATCACCTTTTCATTCAAACGTTACCTGAAATTAGAAGAATTCACTTTAAAGGCAGGAACGAGGCAGGAATGTCTACTACCATACTGCTATTTAACACTGGTTAAATACTGGTGCTTCTCTCCAGTGCGGGAGGTCAAAAAGAGCAATTAAAAGTCAAAATCGTTCAAAGACGATGTTACTCTTAAAAAAGAAAGCCAAAAAGATGCCATAAACAAAGTATTCAATTTGATTTTAAACTAGTGAGTTGAAAAGTGTGAAGTCAGCACACAGCAGTCATGATTTAATTAGGGACCCAGAAATTGCCCTGAGTATTTCAAATAGAAAATGGTTTCATTTGGGGACTAGCGGCTATATTAGTTTTCTATGGCTTCCATAACAAATGACCTCAAACCAAGTGCTTTAAAACTACAGAAATATATTTTTCTGCGGTTCTGGAGGCTATACGTCCAAAATCGAGTTGTTCTCTCTGAAGGCTCTGGGGAAAGTTCCTCCTCGCCTCTTATAACTTTTGGTGATTGTTGGCGATCTTAGCCATTCTTTGCCTACCGGATGCATCACTCCAGTCTCTGCCTCTGTGATCACATGACTTTCTCCCCATGTGTCCCTGTCTGTCTCTGTTTCTTGTCCTCTTCTTACAAAGACACTAGTCATACTGGGTTTAGGCCTGCCCCACTCCATATGACCTCATCTTAATTACTTACACCTGCCAAGACCCTATTTCCAAATGAAGACCCGTCCACAGGTACCAGAGATTCGGATATCAACATATCTCTTCACAGGATACAGTTTAACTGACTACAGAGGCTCATGAAGGCATTGAAAGACTTGTGGAACACAGACCAGGGAAGCCATTTCTGGTTTATGGATCCCAGAAATCGATGTGGACATCTTAGCCACCTGAAGCACCAAAGCAAGTGGGTTTCTGATGGATGCCCAGATGTTCATACATGCTGACAAAATCTCCATGACAGCCTATGTCTTCCATGTAATCAAGTGACACATTCGCTTCTCTTATACCCAGATGCCTCGCGCTCATGCTCGGAATCACAGAATCTCACCCACTAAGCTTCTGGCAAGATGTTCTGGGATATACAGCTTCTAGATTTTCAGCCTCTATTAAGGATGTTGGGGGTGATGATAAGTATCAGCAGACAATATTAAGCATAATTTACAAAACCAATTGAATTTCTATTTACCAGCAGCAAACACAAATAATCAATTTAAAATTTAATGGGGCGCCTGGGTGGCTCAGTTGGCTGAGTATCTGACTTCAGCTCAGATCATGATCTCATGGCTTGTGTGTTCAAACCCTGTGTCAGACTCTGTGCTGACAGCTCAGAGCCTAGAGCCTTCTTCTTCAGATTCTGTGTCTCCCTCCCTCTCTGCCCTTCCCTTTCTCATGGTCTGTCTCACTTTCTCTCTCAAAAATAAATAAACATTAAAAAAAATAATAAAAATTGAAAAGGGCACTCATAATAGCAATACATATAAAACCTAAAAATATTTTTTAAATCTATGTAATACATTTACAGAGAAAATATAAAAGTTTATTGAAATTTAATAATTTCTTGAATTTTAAAAAGATAATTACGGTTCCCAGAAGATACATATTAATTCATGCGAATGTTCATAGAAGCAATCATTCTAATCAAAAAAAAAAAAGCTAAACAAGACCCCAATATCTAATAACAAGTCAAGAAATAAATAGATTATGGTAATATTTATAAAAAAGGGGATTCTACAATGGTGAAAATAATGAATTATAGTCATATGTAACCAAAATATTGAATGTTAGAATCTTAATAATGAGTGGAAAAAACAAGGTGTGTAAATGACATCTGAGTAAATGAAATACGTGAAATACGAGCCCATTTTATAACATTCAAAAACCAGTTAAAAGAAGCAAGATATTTTTAAATAAAATATAAATATGTGGCCAAACTTAGCTTAAAAGCCAAATGAATGATTAACACAGAATTGAAGCTATTCATTACTTCCAGAACAAATGGAAGGGTGGGATCTTGGTGATTTCTCAGGGCCACTGTCTTCTGGTGCTTAGACTGGTTGGGGAGATCAGGATCGTTTATTTTATTGATGTGCTTTGTATGTGATAATGCTACATATATTGAAGACATCAACTCTTAAATAGTATATACCTTTTTCTGAAATGAAAGAATAAATGACTGAGTGAATAAAAATAAAAGTTATGTTTCTCTCCACATGACAACGGTCACAGTAAATATTCCGCTTAAGATTTCACGTGTCTAGCAACTCAGATTTTCGTCAAGGAAGTAAGTGATAGTGTGAAATAATTAGATTCAGTCTAGTTGAAGAACCACATGAGCAGGACAAATATCAAAGGTTTCTGCCGGAAATAAAGGAAATGCAGGAAAAGGAGGGTGGTGAACAGGGGAGGAGTATATGGATAATGTGACTTATTTGCCTCTGTTTCTTCAGCATAATAATAGTTAAAATGCATGCTTGTTTTTAGACGCAGGGGTTTTCTCCACTTGCATATTCAGTAACACGAAGCAGAGCCTAAAAGTTTTTCATTAAACACGAAAATAATAATAAAAGCCCTATGTTAATTACTCTGTAATTAAATGTTGCATGAATATATAAGTTAACAACAAATAGATTTGGTAACACAACACTGACTCATGTATTTCTTTATCTTACCAACCTTTATAGGGCGCCTGGGTTGCTCAGTTGGTTAGGCGTCTGACTTCAGCTCAGCTCACGATCTCGCGTTTTTTGAGTTTGGGCCCTGCCTCGGGCTGTGTGCTGACAGTTCAGAGCCTGGAGCCTGCTTGGGATTCTGTGTCTCCCTCTCTCTCTGCCCCTCCCCTGCTTGTGCTCTTTCTCTCTCTCTCTCTCTCTCTCTCTCTCTCTCACTCTCTCTCTCTCAAAAATAAAAATATCTTATCAACATTTTATAGGCCATCCCTATAGCCAGACACCTGGTTAGGAATGAGGTCACATAAGGGAGAAACAGCTTCAGTTTTTGCAAGTGTCTTGGTCCAAGAGAGAATCCGGATAAACATAAACACCGAAGAACCCAGTGTGGCATGGGTTGTGAGAGGGATACTGTGTAGAGAAGGCCATGGGTACAGCAAAGATGAAACCATTGTCCATGTCGGAGAAAGGAGACAAAAGTTCCTGAGGAAAGGTCATGTTGAACCAGCTTGAAAGTAGCACAGGACTTTTTCAAATAGAGAGAAGAGAGAATGGTGGGTTTCGTGAATTCAAATAAGTGCAGATGGCAATGGTATATTTACAAAATTTTAAGAAATGTTGAATGTGCATAAAATGTGGAAGCATAGGTTGATGCTAGAAAGGCAAAATAGGGCTAAGCCAGGTGGTGATGCCCTTTGTATTGTTCCCATTGGAGGGATTTTATCGAGCAAAGTTACAGGAACCACCAGGCCATTCTGAGAAGAGAAATCATAGCACCACACATGTTGGCCCAGAAAGGTGTCTCCCCATAGTAGGGAGATACACTATAGAGAGGAGAAATTAAAGCAGGGAAGGCATTTATTACAACAATAAATGGAGATGAAGATTTCACTGGGAGAAATGGGCAACAGGACACAATTTGACAGAAGGAAATGAACACACCAGATTGTCGGACTAAGCCAGGGTGTGGGAAATGGGAAACATCACCCTTGACTTCAGCGTTTGTAGCTGAGTTGTGATGCCATTCGCCAATGTCATAGATAAGTCCCCAGGGAAGCAGGCTCCAGGACAGCCTTGTGCATGCAAGAAGTTTATTGTGCATAGTACTTGGGATCAATACCAGCAGGGGATGGAGTCGAGGAAGCAGGATGGAGTTGAGAGAGAACTCCACGTCCCAGAAAAGTCCTAAAAGAGGTAGTAGGTTAAGATGTCCTGCAGAGTTTGTCCTATATTAGCGCACTGCCTTCCAGAAGTATGAGAAATAATTATTTGTAACCTACATTTTTATACCCAGCTGGAATATGGATTAATCATGGAAATTGCAATAAAGAGCATTTTTCAGGTTCACAACTTCTCAAAAATTGTAAGTAACGTGCTGAAAGTAGAGTCCACCAAAGTGAGAAAATGAACTCAATATGACATGGAATACAGAAATATAGATATAACCCAGAAAAGATGATGGAAACCCTAGAAAGTCAGTGAAGGGAAACCTTACTCCACAGCTGCATAGCAGGCCTATAGGAGAACTGTCCGTAAGGCTGAAATGAAATTTAAAGAATAGCATTTATAAAATGAGGCTAATTTGATACATATGAAGATATAAGAGGAAATTTACCTTTCTAGCATTGAATTGTGGATAAATTAGTTAATAGCTGACAAAAAAAAAAAAACTAAGTAAAAAACTAACTGAATAAATAATGATTGACATCCAGAAAAGCAAAACACATTGTACAAGAAATGTTTTCATACACTAGATGTCTAGTTAAAACAGCATAAACATTTATTGATTCAACAAAATATTGTGCTATATTGGGTTAAGGATCGGGGAAGCCAGGGAGGGCATAACACCCTCCATGTCTGCAGTAGGAGGACAACAAAAAAGACTTGAAATTTTGGGCGCCTGGGGGGCTCAGTTGGTTAAGTATCTGACTCTTGATCTCAGCTCAGGTCATGATCTCACAGTTGGTGATATCCAGCCCCACATCGGGCTCTGTGCTGACAGTGTGGAGCCTGCTTGGGATTCTCTCTCTCCTTCTCTCTTTGCCCCTCCTCTCTCTCTCTTTCTCTCTCAAAATAAATAAATAAGCTTTAAAGAAAACCAAGAGTTGAAATATCCCACTGGGAAACAAGCATGAACAAAGCGTGGCCAGCTTCTTTTCTTCATGTTATAAACGTATATGCCCTGTATGATTGTGTGTATGCGTATGAAAAAGAACTCCTCTGAGTGCAGAGGAGTTCTGCCAAAGTTATAAACTTGGGAATTTTCAAGGTGTAGAGCTTCACCTGGCTGTGGCTCTCGGTGACATAAGCGGAGTCGTCTCAAGAGCAGGAGGAAAGTGTGTCCAAGGACCAACCTGGGTGTGATGGGTGAAATGGTGCCTCTGCCCCAAGTTATGTCCTCATCCCCACAACCCACGGAAGTGATTTGTGTTGCAATGATGTGATTGAGGTTAAGACTTTGACAGTTTATGCCTAGAGGCCATCACCAGTCTCTTTATAAGACAGAAGCAGATGGAGTTTTGAGATAGATGCACAGAGAAGGCTACGTGAAGCCAGAGCTCAGAGACACATGACCAGCCAAGAAATGCTACCCTTGTCCCGCCCCGCCTGCCCACCAGAAGTTGGAAGAGGCCAGGAACATATTCTTCTTCAGAGCCTCTAGAAGGAACGTGGCCCTGCCAAACTGATTTTGGACTTTGGAACTCCAAAACTGAGATAATACATTTTTCTTGTTTTACCTTGCCAGGTTTGTGGAAGTTTGTTACAGCAGCGGTGGGAAACGAATCCACTAGGGAATACTTCTATTCCAAAGTCAGGCCAAGTGATGGCAAAAGAGGCATGGAAAAAGCGTTTTCAATGATGGCTGTTAGGGAGTCATCGATGACCTTCGTAGAACAGGTGCATTGAAATGGTGAGGGCACTGGGCAGCCAGGGGGAGCTGACTTTGGATGTGAGGTGAAAATAGGGGGCGCCTGGCTGCTTCAGTTGGTACGGCACATGACTCTTGATCCCAGGGTTTAAGTTTGGGGCCCACATTGAGTGTAGAGATTTAAAAAAAAAAAAAAGAAAAGAAGAAGCAATGATTTCAAAATTCCGTTAATATTAAATATATTTACATATAAGCTATGCCAAGGATGGAATTGGGACAGAAAATGGAGGGGACTAGCAATCCCATATGCTGAAGTCAGAGTCAAACAACTGAACCTTATCCATGATCTGACATTGGGGGATAACGCGGGACACATTCAGAGCACTAGGGAAGGAACAACGTGGATTGGATCCCACCTGGCTTCCCACTTCCCAGTTTATGAGCCGTCCTTGCCAGTTCATCTCAGCTCTGCGACCCCTAGGTCCTCATCTGTGTATTGAAAGTAATAATATCTGTCCATGGGTCGTTAAGTTTATTAAATAAAACAATGTTTATAACATGCTTGGCATGTTGCCCACGGCATGGCAAGTCCTTGAGTATGTAAGAGTTATTATTCTCACGCTGTTGTATTGTCATTGTTAGTAGTTTTATATCTGAATAGGAATGCAGAGATGCTCTGTAAAAATTTGCATTAACTGGGCACCTGGGTGGCCCTGTTGGTTAAGCGTCCCACTTCAGCTCAGGTCATGATCTCACAGTTCGTGAGTCTGAGCCCCACGTCGGGCTCTGCACTGACAGGGCAGAGCCTGCTTGGAATTCTCTCTCTCTCTCTGCCTCTCTCTCTGCCCCTTCCCCACTTGTTTTCTCTCTCTCTCTCTCTCTCCAAATAAATAAATAAGCTTTAAACATTTTTTGCATCAACTGCCAAAGACTCAGACCAAAGGCACTAAGTATTATATTACCCTTTTCCCTAAGGAGGTAAAGCTTTTGAAAATCCAGTACAGGTAACAGAGACAAATGGAGGATTGATTATACCACAGCACTAGTGATCCACTAACCATCTGAGGTCGAAATCTCAAAATAAAATGCAACATGTCCTTCCTCCTCGAGGAAGAGGAAACAAATTGCATTCCACTTACTGTGCCTGGATATCTCTACCTCTTAATCAGCACATGTGCTGAAGAGCTGAGCCTTTGCCGCAGCCCAGCTTTCTAAACAGAGAACTTCTCTAAGTTCTAAACATTCTGTCTCAGGCAGGAGAAGCGTATTTGCCAAGAGGTGGGACTGAAATATCTAAATATCGACAAGAGGTGAATAGAAGGAGAGCGGTTTCTCTTGAGTAGATAACTCAAAGTGCTGGATACATTCAGAGATAGACTTCAGCATTAAACATAGATTACTGTTCCTTTGTGAACTCCTGACAGTTTTAGCCCGGAAAAGGGAAGACTTAGAGAAAGCATGACAAAGTGTTCACATACCTAATGGGCTGTCACGTAGGAGATGGATTATGCACGCACTGCATAGCTGTAGGTGGAAGAACTTGGAAGAATTGAAAGGACCTTCTCCCAACAAGGCAAGAAAAGAGTTTCTACACTGTTACAGATTTCTGGGTGGACACAGGACGTAATGGGGCTCCCAGTACTAGAGCATGTTTGGTCTTATAACAAACCATACTCTTGCAGCTGCCCTTGGTAGACACCCAACTCAACCTAATTAAGCAAAAAAGGACGTGTGTCTATTCCCAGCACCAAAAAGTCCAGGAGTATGCAGGCTTCAAATACAGCTGGTTCTAGGGGCTCAAATAGGCCCACCCTGGAGAAGGGTGGCCATCCCCGGACAATCTGTGTGGACAAAGAAAGTTCTGGACCCCCAAGGGCTGCCACAAAGATTGCCGGAACATGGGAGGAAGCTCTGAGGAGAAAGAGTGGTATTGGGTCCCCAACTCAACTGGGTGGCATTGGGCCTCCAACTCAACTGGGCATAACCATCGTCTGGAATGATGTACCAGACACACATATGTGGGCCCTGCCCTCAGGCTGCTAATTCACTGGTCCTGGAATCCCGCCGGGGAATCTGCATTTTGGACAAGTGTCCATCCTGGTCTTGTAGGACTGTTTGAGGGTTAAATGTCGTGGAAATGTTAACAATCATTTATCTATTCCACAGTGAATTTGCTGGAGTGAATTGTAAGTGAGTTGGCCAGGATCATGGGAATAGTTAGTGGCAAAGTCAAGAGGCAGATCTCCTGACTTGCAAGCCAGAGTCGTTCCCGGTGCTGTACCCCAGGTTCTCACACAGCGTGTACGTGCCGTGAGTGTGTACGTACGTATGTGCATTTACACGCATGTGCGTGTTTGTGTGTGGGCTCACGTACATGCGTGGCAAAAGGTCAAGCCAAGTCACTAGAGCCTGGTTGTCTCTCATATCTCCAGATCTGCTTTCTCAGCATTTGCTCTGCCCCCTCTGGTCTCTGGTCCTGTTGCCCCACGGTGATGGCAAAGACAACAGGGCTACATGCCCCTGGCTTTTGGACTCACATACGCCCATCTCTGAACCAATTAGCGCGGCTTGGGATGGCTTACCATCTTGGAAGACGTGGCCCCTTCCCCACCACCGAGTTCACCCCCACCGGCATCTGTGAGGACACATGATTGCACAGAGGAGGAACGTGAACCAGGGTGCCCTGTCCAAGGAAAAGGGGCTCTAGATTTTCAAAAACGGTGAACCCTCGTCATTTGTTCTGGAGAGTTGTGTTATGAGTATCGTTACGTGTTAACTGTTTCTTCAAAACATCTAGCACCGGTGTCTCTCTAATTAAACAGGGCTTAAGTGTCAATGCTATGCACACAACTAACACGAAATGGCACTTTTCAGTTACACGTGATAAAGGGGCAGCCTTTTGCCTGCAGTAAAGTCGAAGTAAAGCACAGCGCCTGTCTGTCTGGAGGTGAGAATCCAGATGCCCAGAATCTGAAGGCCGTGGACTGAGTTCCCAAGAGCTTCGGCCCTCGTGAGTTTGCTCCTTATTCTTAAAATGCTGTACGGCATTTTAAGACACTTCGTGCTTCCCCGTGGAAAGCTGCAGACTCTTCTTCCTCAGCCAGTCATGCCCTGGAACAGCAGAGCTGAGGAGGACAACGCTGGAGAGCATCCCTCCCTGAGACCCAGCCTACCGTCCCAGCGCGGCTTACGGGCTTTAGTCACAGGCCCTTGTCGCAAACCACAGAAGGCCGCTCTGGAGGATGGCAGCGGAGGGATTCTAGAAGGCCATCGAGTGAGCCAAAGAAGCAGGTCCAGAGCTAAGTCAACAGGCCCAGTGGCCAAACTACTCAGCGGACGAAAGCACAGTCCCCCCGCGCCGAGCTGGGAGTTGCATCGGGAACTCGATTTTGCTAAAATTGGCAAAGAGAGAACCCTCTGTGGTGCCCGCAGCTTGGGTCCCAGGCCCTTAAATGAGTGCCCGCTGCACTGTGGGGGAGGCCTGGAGCCTCAGTGGGGGTCGTGCCCTGGGCGCGTGGGGGCGGAGATCGGAGCTCGGTGCCAGGGTTCCCTTTCTCCCCACCTTTGTAGGCTGACTCTGTCCGTCATCATGAACAGGTGGAAACTCACAACCATAGGAAAGGGTTCGTTCACACAAGTGGCAAATGGAACCAGGAATGCCCATCCCAGGCATTTTTTTTTTTCCTTTTTTTTTAATCTTTAAGATGGATTTCTTTCCTAGAGGCTCTCAGTTCTTGGAATATTCTCCCGGTGGCTGCCTGGATCCTGAGGTGATGGCCTGAGGCCTGGGGCTGGACCACAGCCTGACTAATTGCAAAGCCTGATGACCTCTTTCCAGTACTTGCAAAAGGCATCCAGAAACGACTGGAAAGTTGCATACATGGAGGCAATAAATGTTCTGCTATTGGTGTGCTTTATTTTATGGGGTTTTTGTTTTTGTTTCTGTTTTTACTAGAAAGGCGTCAGTTTGATGTAGTTTGTTAGCAGATCCTATCCAGAGCTTCTGGCTTGTACAGAGATATGTTTGATGCAGAAAAAGACAGAGAGAGAGAGAGAGAGACTGAATTATTCCCTAACATGAGAGATTGCTGAATAGGCAGACCGCCTGGTAAAACGGCAGGCCCACTGCAAATTATTTACCGAGTAAATAAATATATGTGCTCAGTGTATAACAGGGGAAAATGGAAAGGCTGGGAACGGTGGGAACGGTGAGGTGAGGAGTCTCCTCACGGAGGGACAGACCCCTGCACGTTCTGCGTGAAAGAGCCCGGGGCCCCTGGAATTTCGGCCTCTGTCCATTTTGCTTTCAGTAATCACCCTGGTGTGAAAGACATTTCTCTGCATTTCTCTGCCTGCATTTCTCTGCCTCTCCCCGCCAAGCACACCAGCAGCCTGACGAGGAGGTTCTGGGCGGTGTCCTGACTTTGCTCTACGACAGAATGCAAGACCAGGAGGTCTCCCCGATTGTCCAGTAAATCACAAGGTGCCTCTCGCTTTCCCCGAGGCAGGTGGGGTGGGGTGGGGTGGGGACAAGGCGGCTCCGAGTCCCTGGGGCCAGACATCACCACACTGTTCTCACCTCCTTCCGGGGAACAACCCCGGACACTGCTCTCCACTCTCACCCTACAGGAGGAACGCCTAGCGTGGAGTCCCGACGCAGGCGGGGGAGAGAATTTGTTGGTGTCTGCTCTCCTTGTTGCCGATTAAGTGAACATCGATTTTATTTTCTTTAATGTTTTATTGTGTTATTTATTTTTGAGAGAGAGCGAGAGAGCAGCGGAAGGGCAGAGAGGGAGAGACATAGAATCCCAAGCAGGCTCCGAGCTGTCAGCACAAAGCCTGACGAGGGGCTCGAACTCATGAACCGTGAGATCGTGACCTGGGTAGAAGTCGGACGCTCAACCCACTGAGCCCCCCAGGCGCCCCTAAGTGAACATTAATTGTAAATGGTAAGGTTTCGGAGCAGGACTGTAGTAATCTGCTTTGTCGCCACCTCAGAGGATCTTGAGGTGTTGTCAGGGTGTAACATTTAATTTTGTGGTCTCCCAGAACAAAAAGTTAATCCGTTTTTAAGAAGATACATACTCTAATGACTATTTTGAGGGCCAAGTGTGTGTTCCAAGACAGCATGCGGTAATAGCAGTTAACATAACTCTTCGCTACTGAGAAGGGCATTGAAGACCGAATCCCAGGGACTGACTGCTCTCTGAAAAGCTCTGAGGAAGAGAGGGCAGCCAGGGAGAGGGCGAGGAAGAAGCAGCTTTCGCGAGGCTCCTGTGGAGGCCAGACCAACAATTGTTCCTTTTCAGCGGCACAGGGACCCTGAGAGGTGGGTGTCGCCTTATAGGCAAGAGGAGAGAGGTTCTGGCCAAAAATACACATGACAACTGCTAAGCCCTGCATCTTAGAGATTTTCATGGAAAAGAACCATTTTGACATCTGGCAACATCCTGTGTTGAACGGGAGACTCCCTGAGTGACTTCAGGAAGATGTCCAGAGTCATCAGCGTGCAGCCTGAGAAGGTGACAGGGACCCACCTCCTTGGAGAAGAATCAGCGACTCTCACGGTTTTAGACTTGTTGGAAAACAGTGAATCACGGAATCGCGAACGATTTGGCCGCGAGCATCTGAAACGGAGTCCAATGTTTACGGGAACTTTTCCGGTTATACAATATATTAAAAAACGAAGCCGTGAGGAAGTTCATCTGCTTGAGACCTTGTCAAGTCTCGGGAAAACACATGCTGCCTTTCTACTTGTGTAAGATGACCTTTCGTTGAATTCCTGTAAATAATAGAGATTTCTCGTGTCTTTCCTTAACCGCGTGGGAGAACGCCGAGCGGTTTGAACGGTACAGACTGTCAGTCGCCTCTCTAAAATTAGTCTCCTGTCTCCAGTGGGGATGACAGCAAAACCTGCCATCCGGCACTGTCTCGAGGAAGACACGGGGATGCCTGAGATGTGCTCTGCATGGTGTCTGGCAGGCGGTACAGGCCCAGTAAACCTGTATCACCAGCTCAATTATCAGAGGAGATTTCGATGAACCCATCAACTCTTGAGGTCTGTATGGCTTTCCTGCGAGTCCTGTGTCTACAACTCCTCCATCACGGCTTCGGTAATGGCAGTCAGTTATTTTTGCAACCCCGTTAAGGTATTAAAATATTATCTAGAAAAATATTATGTAGACCCTGGGCGTGTTGTCGACGAAAACATGTCTGATGCAAACAGATCATTGGAAGCCTGGCTCCGCAGTGCACTCTGATATTTAGGCATAATTCTTGTCATAATAAGTATGCCTGATGTCATTCAGCAAAGCGATGGCCCGACAGTCTAGCAAAGGAATGTCTGCAAATGCTGGGCTGGGCACCAGTGGAGAGGCCACGGGGAGCATGCCGATCCCCTCGGCACCGAACTGGGCTACCCGGTCTCCACTATTCCTTGCAGTGGTTTGTGACCACGTACTGGGTCTGGCCAATGAACTCTGAAGGAAAAGGGCGTTCACGCATGCTAGCCATCTCCCGCCAGGCCCTCCACCATCGCCGCAGCTTTCCTAAACTGCAGCAGAAGAAAAAGGATTCAGAGAACAGAAAAGAGGGGGAGCCCCAAGATGGAATGCCTTGCTGACTGGATGGGACGGTTTCTTCGTTGATCCAATTTCAAGTTTGATATGGTCAAAAAGCATCATCTGTTGGGCGAGGCTACAGGGAATGTCGCGATTGTCGGCGTGGACATTAGTTCCTTGAAGCGGGGCTCTGACATAAAAGTTTACGTTCTTACTGCTCAGTACTTGGGTAGCAAGTAGTGAGGTGATTGATCCTGAAGGCTGGAAAATGGAAACCTGAAGACCCGTGTGACACGAGGCTAAGACCATGTGCGTATGTAGCTTGGGGGACCATAAATACCTATGGCCATATTGGTTATTAGCATTTCCATTTAGCCAAATGTCAAGAAAGAGAGAGAAAGGGAAAGACAGAGAGGTGTGAGAGTTAGAATTGTCCATTTCCAAGCAAAACTGAAAGGGAAAAGACAACATCCATAAAATGGGTTTGCAAAACCTGAGGGCTCTCAGATCTCAAACTCTAAGAAAAAGATGATGCTACTGAAAATAAGTAATTTGGAGCTAACAAAAGTCTGCTAAGATCCACCCACGCTGAGTGACTCCGGTATTGACTTCCCACCCAAGCCACTTGTGCCAGGTGACCTGAAAGCCACAATGTCAAGAGTAGAGGACAGTTAGGTAGTATAATAATAATAGTAATAATAATTATTATCATTATTAGCTTTAGATGCACGGATGTGATTGCACGTACGTGGAACCAATCACGAGCAAACCCATCAGAAGCTCACTGAGTTTTGAAGGAATTTGTGGGGGCACCTTAAAACCTCTGGGAAGACAGCAGTCTACAAAAGCTGTGTAGGATAAACACTTCATACTCCTTCGAACCCGCTCAGATGCCACCATGGAAGATAATGAGCAAACCAGGACCACCCAGAATGGAGGTCCAGGGTCTCCGGGGGACAGTGAACAAGCTGGGGGGCTCCCCTTATGGAAGAAGAGTCGAGGCTTATCACAGAGCTCCCAGGACCCCCCAGGGGGGTCATATTTCTGCAGGATCCTGGAACGGCCACAGCTCTGCGACCACTGTGTGCCCTTCCTTCTTGGCTTTTCCACATGGGAGTTTTATTGTGATTATCTTATTCCACCACCATAACTGGGGAGAGCGGGAAGGGGAACGGATCCTTTTAGCTGACAGATTGCTGATCTATAAGGAATCCTGCGTGGACAGCGTTACATTCACTGAGCATCATCCAGAGATCCTGCGCCTTGAGCTGACGGCAGTGACCGATGTGGATGGTTTGTCTTCACTGAGGGTGGGTGAGTTCAAAGCCACCAGGGAAGCCAGAGCATGGGTCTCTGGTGGACCTGGGGGCAGGACGGGCTGCTGTGGTTCTCAGATGCAAAGGAGGCCCGACCAGCCTCCATCCTGTGGGGAGAACTAAGATAATTGGCCGGAGGGGAGGAGGGGAGGTAGGACCCCAGGCTGATGACCCTGGAACAGTGTCGTTTCTTCGGGGAAGCAGGGAAAGCCTCTGAGCCCTGGGGCAGGCGGGGTGGGGCCCACACCGGGTGTGGCCCGGGGAAGATCCATGAAAATGATGTGGCAAGGATCCGGGTGGCCGCGTGCTAGTGATACGCATCAACTCTTCACCCAGCAGGACCCCATTTCCTTAACCCCCTTACAGTGAGCTGTGGCCGCACTATCTGGCTCTCATCAGCGGAATGCCGTCACTTCCGTCATTGAAGTGTGGCCCAGGGCCTGGAAGAGGCAGACAGATGGAGGGGGCTGGCATCCTCACGATCATGCGGAGTATGATTCTCCCACCAGGCTCCTTGGTACTGCGACACAAGATATCAATGCCATTTTCTTAAACCACCAGAGTTTTAAGGATCTCGGTTAAAGCAAAGTGGCCAACTGCTCTGAATAATAGAATAGTCTGTGACAACACTGTGCCTCTAATCAAGGAAGGACGCTGTGTCTGTGAGTGACTTCACGGGCTCAACCCCAAAGGGCGGTTTCCATGGGGCAAGTGCATTCAATTTCCGTCTTCGTTATTGTGACCTGCTTGTTCCCCTTACCACTAATTCCTGATTAGCATCCTCACGGACCTCAGGGCACCTGGGTGGCTCAGTCGGTTGGGCGTCTGACTCTTGGGTTCAGCTCAGGTCATGATCCCAGGGCTGTAGGAACGAGCCCCGCGTCGGGCTCCTCACTGAGCATTGAACCTGTTCTCTCTCTCTCCCTCTGTCCCTCCCCTGCTCACTCTCTCTAAAAATTTTAATTAATTTAAAAGTGTTAAACGAATAAAATCTTTGCAGAACTTCGACAACGAAGGCAAGGGATGGGCTTGCCTCTCAACCTCCACTCTGGGTGAGGGCATTCTCAGGGGGCAGCTAATTCTGCAAGGCGGTGCGGGCGAGCCAGTGGCAAGCATTCACCCCCCCCCCCATGCCCCCAGCCTTCAGTTCTAGGAGAGTGCATCCCACTCTTTTTGAGGGGTCTTGTTCTCCGACGGTATAGTCTACATGCCCTTGGCCCTCCCAGTGCCTGGTTTTTGCTTTCCCGATGCATTTTTCCTAAACAATATGGCTTCACTGTTTTCTTCCCTATCTTTCCATTTCCCTTCTGACCATTGTTAGGCATCAAGGTCATTGAACCAAAGCCACTGGCATGACTAATAATTATAGCTTCCCGTATTGCTCAGAAATCGTATTCCCGGGCCAGCATGAGAGTTTTGTAACAGTTGTAAGTGATCTTGACAAGGTGTGTATTTCAACACACACACTGAACCCAAAACTCTGTTGTTAGAGTTCCATGTGCCTTTCCTGATTTTTCCTGCTAAGACTTCCTGTAGAGCGAAGGAAAACTGAAGTTTTATTTCTATCCACAGAGTCCTATGGCCACAGGGTGAGCCTGGGTGTGGATGTGTAGGAAGTGAGGACCTAATAATCACAGTGGATACAATAGGCCTTCTGAAACTGGGGTGTGGGAGGCACCTCGCTCTGGAGGTTCCTGCAGTGTCCCCAGGGGGACACAGTGGCTATTTTAATCTACCGTCATTGAAAACATATTTTATAGGAGACCAAATGTAAGAGTATTATGAAAGGAAACACAATTTTTTAGTAAAATAAGATAAAACATGAGTCCTCAAAAGTTTGTTTTTTAATTTTTTTAATGTTTATTTATTTCTGAGGGAGAAAGAGAGAGAGAGAGAGACACACACACACACACACACACACACACACACACACGGAGACAGAGCGCGAGTGGGAGAGGGGTAGAGAGGGAGACACAGAATCCGAAGCGAGCCCCAGGCTCTGAGCTGTCAGCCCAGAGCCCCGATGTGGGGCTCGAACTCACGAACCGTGAGATCGTGACCTGAGCCGAAGTCGGACGCTTAACAGACCCAGCCCCCCAGGCTCCCCAATTCCTCAAAAGTTCTCAAGTTGACAATAACTACTGCATTGTCTGCTTTTAGATGGCATCCTTCACCGGGGCCAGGCTTAAAAACTCACTTTTCTCACGTAGCGGTTCTTCTGTCAAAATAGTTAAGAAGTCCCACGATACGAATGTGGAGACGCACTTATCTGAGGCCCATAGTGTTCGAGCCCATCCCTGCATCACTGGGGCGACAAAGTGGAAATTAAGCCCACGCTGGAAATTATTTGAGAGCTTGTTTCTTAAACATCAAAAGAACCTCACTGTGGAGACATCCAGTGGTTGGTACTTGCAAAGTGAATCAAACAAAGGAACATTCTATGGACTATATTTGGTACAAAGATGTCCTGTTGAGGGAGCCTTTCTTCCTAGACTTCCTCCTTCCTTATTCCATGGCTACCAAAATCCCACCTACCCTTCGTGGGCCAGTTCCAACCCATCTCTTCTGGGAAACGCTTTCTCTCGAGTTTTATGCACACCTACGGCCCCTGCCCATGTCTGAAGGGATCCCTCTCCTGCCTGTGACAGCCGTGTCGTGTCCCACAGTGAAGACAGAGCTGCGGTCTGGCCTCAGAAAGCATGACGTACAGCCCACATTCTCTTTCTTGAGAGCCTTTGATGGCATCATTTAATTTGGGGAGTCTTAGTGGCTTCGCAGTAAGAAGCAGCTATTGGATAATGGATGTGAACATTCATCTGATTGGTGCACTAAAGAATGTAAGGGGGAGGTAGAAATTCTTCCTAAATCCCTGGGGCGTATACAGGGTATTATACCGCAAGATGTATGAGCTAGCCCATCAAAGAGCCTACTTTCGCTTCCAGAATTAGCCACTTCTAACTGCACGTATTTGGAGAAACCATTTAATCTTCATTCAATTTTTATAAGCCTTCATTTCTCATTTGAAAATCAGGACTTTTGTGAGCCTAGAATAAGTTAATGTACGTAACGCACTTTGCGGAGGGTCTGGTACACAACGGGGGCTTTAAAAACACTGGCTGTTATTTTCCTAATTTAATACTGTAAATATATATGCCACAATGGGCCTTAGCATGTACTATTTCGTGGTATTCATAAGTGGCATATATATATATATATGTATATATATATGTATATATATACATATATATATGTGTGTGTATATATACATATATATATACACACACATATATATATGCAGCAAGAACCCAGACTTTTCACTCCAGGGTTAATCAGGTTACCTCCCCCAGTGTTCCCAGGTCTGGAATGAATGAATTGGGCAAGAGATTCTCTAGACGTCCCTGGGCAACACCTAACACCTGGGAGAAGGTAAGTCTCTTGTGCTTTCACAGGTGCTCTGTCCTCACGGCCCATGGCATCCTGGGTATATAGCCCATGTAGCCCCCCGAAGCACTTTTCTATGCCGCACCATTTGGACCACCGGCTTAATGACAGCTGAACGGTGTTGTGCCAATGAGCTGCTGTACCTTCTTACAAAACCGATTCTGGACGTCCCTCTCCCCTTTCATGTGGTTTATCCCATTTAGAAGAGCGTACACAGCACGGCGGTCCCCACCCTGGGGTCTCAGCACCCCTTGTAACAATCTTGCAAGGTCAACGTATCATCACTGACATTGTAGAAGTGAGTGAGTGAGAAAGAGACAGAGAGAGAGAGAAAGGTGGACAGGGAGAGAGAGAGAGAGAGACCAAGCAGCCAATGGCACAAAGCTAGGGACTGAGATCCAAGCCCCAGCCTGTAAACTACAGGCGAGCCACTGCTTGCCTTGCTGCTGCGTGACCTCGTGCTGGTGGCACTGGGGATCTTGTGTTGATCGGAAGCCTTGATTGGCAGTTACGTAGTTTTCGATGAATAAAACACGACACAATGAAAGGTTCGTTATCTTTAAATGCCGTGGAATAAACAAAGTACTTCAAATATGGAGTATTGGAGGAAAATGCGAGGAGACCTCGCAGGCGGCAGGTTCAGAACCCCCTCATTAAGTCGGCATTGGCCTTCAGAGCATCCATTGAACAATCAAGCGAGGGAAGGTAGGAATCATGTCAGAAAAATGTTGGTTCAAAAGCGGTGGCTGGGGGGTGCCTGGGTGACTCAGTCAGTTGAGTGTCCGACTCTCAATTTCAGCTCAGGTCACGATCTCGTGGTTGGTGGGATCGAGCCCCACATCAGACTCTGTCCTGACAGCGTGGAACCTGTTTGGGATTCTCTCTCTCCCTCTCTCTCTCTCTCAATCTCTCTGTTCCCCCCACGCCCTTGCTTACGTGCACACACCCTCTCTCCCTTTCTCTAAATAAATAAATTAACATTTTAAAAAATGTGGTGGCCGAAACTCCGGACCCTGAGCGTCTTTAATAACAGGATCGCCAACCCTCCTTAGACCCTTGTTCACGTAACCTGTTTGCTCCTGCGCTGACTCAGTCTCTGTGGCAGATTGGTCTGGTTCTCTGACACAAACTGTTGACGAATCCAGGGAACATTTATGCTGCTTTTTGTCTCAGTCTAAGTATGCCCTTCATTCCAATTTTTCAACCTTGTATAGAAGAACCCAACAAAAAACTGATCAGAAACTATATCAAAAAATGTTCATTATTCGGTAATATCACCGCTTCAGCCCACTGGTCTCTTCTGAGAATATTTCAGTCAAAATAAATCAACTTTTTTTTTATTATTGTCTCATATTCCACTATTAACAGTCCCTGCTATCCCTAGGATCCATCATTTTTCCTACTTGTCAGTGTGAATTATTCCTGGCTTAAATCTGGACAAAGTGGGTCTTTCGCAGTTTTTGAAGAAAGTATGCCAAATCGCACCATTTCCAGGCGAAGAAATATATACTGGATTATAGCTGAAGACAAAAATCCCCTTAATGAAGCATTGCTCTGAGCTGTCGTAACTGAGGGCACCCACGCGGGACTGATGGGGGACCGTCTCCCACAATCCTGCAGAAGAGGCCGACTCAAAAACAGCAAAGAGAAAAGCGTGCTCTCCAACGAGCTGTGCCACATGACTGCGCCTTTCATTTTTGAGACCTTCAAAGATTTGAAGACATCTCTTTGTCACTAATTCTTCGCGGTAAAGGACGTCAAAATGCTGGCGCCCGGCCACCCCGGGGCCACCTGGCGATCGCATCAGCTCTCAAGGACACGGAGACCGTGTTTCCCGACCACCCAGCCCTGGGACCGAAAGAGACATCTGACAGCGGTCGCGCCTGGCGGTGGTGGTGCTGGGACCAGAAGCTGTGGGGCCGTGTGCAAACAGGCCATTCGGTGCAGGCCCCTTGCAGGAAACGGCCGACGGCAGAAACCCCGCCTGTGGCTAATTATAACTTCAGCAGCGGCGGGCAGGCATGAGGTATTTATTTACTAATCTGTGCTTCATAAAGTGCAGACCCAATGCAGTATTTTTATGTCTCTCTGGTAAACAAAAAAAGAAAAAAAACAAAGGAAGGGAAAGAAAGTGGGGGTGGGGAGAGACGCAGAACCTGTTCCTTTGTTCCTTTGCGCCTCGGTGAGTGTGTCTGTTTGAGCAAAGACTCGTTTCTTAGGTTCTGCGGCTTCCAACACTGTCTCCTAGAAGGTGAGTTCAAGACGTGTCTATATTCGCCACGCCCTCCCTGCCTCCCTGTCCCCCTCCTTTTCCTGTGTGATGCCACGTGGCTTTAAGAGAGGGAATTAAGGACCAAGACAAGAGCTTGTGTGTGTCATGGGAGCTCCTCCCGGACCACCAAGCTAACGTCGGTTAAGTTACTTACTTTCCCCGAGCCTCCGGCTTCTTTTCTCTAGAATGGGCCCGGAGTGTGGGTGGAGGAGTGTCCCCAGGAGGCCATTGTCTGGTGACACAGGAAACCAGACCCCGGTAGGCAGAGCTCAGCTCCATCCCATTTCTTGAGCTCTGTGCTGCCTTCCCGGTTGGGGTCCCGAGGCCAGAAGTCGATGCACGTTCCGAGGTCTCGCAGACAGTGGAACCTGTGAACCATCCACGTGTCCCTTGTCACTGTGGCTTCTGCAAGCAGACGCGGACACGGGCCTCCAGATAGGAGACGGTCGTGTTGTCCTGGCAGACTGAAAACGGCTTCTGGGGTCCTTCCTGTGAACCCAACTTCTTTTGCGCAGAAATGACAAAGCCTTCATACCCTACATCATAAAAGAAGCTCCAGGGAGTGGGAACAAAGATAATGCTTTAGTACATCGTCCTCTGCAAGAGCTTGCAGCTTGGGGATTCTCAGAACCGCAGGGGAAAGAATACATGAATATAAAGGAATGTGGCCACAGCCTTCAGAAATGTCGCCGTAAGAGTTAATGAGCTGGCGTCTGCCTGCCAGGGGTCCCGGCGTGTCAAGTACCCCGAGTCCTCACCACGTCACCGCAACGATGCCGGGGTTAGAGACCCGCCCAACTTCACGGTCACCTTCCCGTGTCGTCAAGCCTGTGCAGGAAACAATCCGCCTGACTCAAGGACAAGCTTGAAAGGTCTCCTTGTTACTGGGGACCTTCTGGGACACGGTAGCTGGCAGTGCCATGAAGGAAAGGCCCGGGGTATTCCCCATGGCAGCCCCGGCCTGCATGCTTCTGCACGCCCGGGGAGGAGCGCGGCGTGCAGCTAAGGGCCGGGACACGTCACCTCGCGCAGAGCTTTACACAGGGGCATATGTGCGTGCCCGTTACGTGCCTGCCACCCAGCAGGGCCTCCACTGCCCCTAGAGGGTGTGGATTAGAAATTCTGCTGCGTGAAAACACAGGCTGCAACACCAGGTCCCGAGACACCCTCCGACGACATAACCGTCCTGCTCCCTTCATCAAACTGAACTGGTAAATGGAACCCGAGTGCAACACGGCAAAGGGGGACAGGATTAGGTCTTCCCATGGATCCATTTTCCCCAAGTGTTTAATCAAGCCGGGCTTTCCAATCTGGGTCAGTGCAGGCCTACTGGAAAGGTCTGACAGAATGCTACGTGTATATTTCTGCTTCCTCTCCAACAAAATGACCATAAGGCTCTGCCTCTTGGGGCGGGCGGGGGCCGGGGAGGGATGTTAGTCTCCACTTCCAGCCCATTCGATCACCAACTCCCTTAAACACATGATCGACAGCCCACTATCCACCAGACAGCTCTAAGCTCTTGGGATAAGTCCCAGAACCCAGCTATCAAAGCCAGTTCCCTGACCGTGCACCGGGTACCGATCCCCCCACCTCAGGGAACCCCTGTTCCAATCGTGGGAGACAGACAGGCGGGATACACGTGACTTTTCAAAAGTCACTGGTAGGATGCACCGAAAGTGTCACGAGTGCCGTTTCGAAGAGAGAGAGAGAAAGAGAGAATGTGAGGAAGGTCAGGTGGGGGGAGGCGGGTGCTCACTGTGTGTTCTAAGGCTGGCGTCAGCTCTGACTCGCCTCCAATGTCTCGGTACATTTCAAGGCCCAGGATGAGCCTCTGAGCGAGAAGGAGGTGACGGGCAGAGCAGGATGAAGCTGGTTCCTGCAATGGTAAAGTAAAAACAAAAACCAGGCAAAGCAAACCCTCAAACAAACGGGTCACTTGGGACAAAGACAGGTTGATGTCTTCAGTTCCAAACAGGATCCCTTGCACTAGTGTGTTTTCTGAACCAGCCAGCGTCCAGTAAAACGTTAAATCAAAGTGTCGAAGGCGGCCATCCTTGCCTCCACCCCGACGGCGGTGGAGACACGTTCAACCTTCCGCCTGAGTGTGATGTTAGCTACAGATTTTTGGTAGGCGCCCTCATCAGGGTGAAGCGATTCCCTGTATTCCTTGTTGACTACAAGGTTATCTTAAATAGGAGTAGAATTATTTTCATATGCATTTTCTGTGTTCATAGAGATCGTCATATGGGTTTTTTTTTTCATTTTTTTGTCCTATTGATGTGGTGTATTGCAATTATCATGTCCTTTTTTAAATGTTGTATCTACATTCCATGCATGGGATAATCCCTTATCTATTTGCTGAAATTAAATTAAGGATTTTGGTATGCATGTCTCTTATCAATAGTGGGCATTAAATGTCTTTTCTTTAGAAATGTCTTCTTTAAAGGTTTTGGTGGTGGATGGAAGCTGGCTCTGTAAAATGAAGCAGAGCAAAATTTTCCCTCCTCTGCATTTCCCATAAGCATTTCTGGAAGGTCGCTAGCTCTGCCTTAATGTCTGGCAGACTCAGGCGGTGAAGATTCTCTGCTTTACATTTTCTTTGTAGGGAAGTTCCTTTTCTTCCCTAAGGCGTATTTGATAACCTAATAAGCACAGAGCTATTCCAAATCTATTTCTTCTTGTGTCCGTTTTGGTAAGTTGTTTTTTTCAATATATTCATTTATTTGGCCTAAGGTTGTTGAGTTTACTGACATGAAGTTATTTGTAATACGGCATAATCATCTTAGAAACTTCTGTATGATACGTCATAATATTTCCTTTTCCACTCCTGATATTGGTAAGTGGTGTTTCCTATACTATTCTACTGAGCCTTTTTGCTCGATCAGATTGCATAGGGTTAACTTTTGAATCTGTTAACTTTCTCTTTTTTATTGTTTAATCGTGTTGTTTTATTGATCTCCATTCCAGTCTTTATTATATTCTTTCTTCTATTTCTCTCGTGTTGCAATTGCCTTCTTTCCTCTAGCATCTTTAGATGGAAACAGAGATCATCAATTTTTAGACCGTTCTACTTATCTAATGTAAATACGTAAATCTCTGAACTTCCCCCCTGGAGCCCTTCCTCAGCTGCCTTCCACAGGTTTTGATATATTGTATTTGTATTATAATTAGATGAAATTATATTCCCATTCTGCTTGTGATTTCCTTTTTGACCCACATTATGGATTGTTTAATGTTCAAACGCTTGAAGATTTTCTAGGCCTCTTGTTATTATGAATTCTAATTTTGTTCCATTGTGGAATGTGGTTTTTTCAGATCTATATACTTACTCCTTTTTTTTAATATTTATTTATTTTGGGGGAGAGTGCAAGCAGGGGAGGGGCAGAGAGAGGGGAACAGAGGATCTGAAGCAGGCTCTCTGCTGACAGGCTGACAGCAGAGAGCCTGATGTGGGGCTCGAACTCATGAACCGCGAGATCATGACCTGAGCTGAAGTCCAACGCTCAACCAGGTGCCCCTGTGCTTACTCATTTTTTATCTTGTTCTGTAAACTAAAAGTGGACAGAAAGATCTCTGACAACGATGTGGACATTTCCATTTCTTTTGTATCAGTTTTGCTTCATGTATCTTAGAGATTGCAATCCCCTGTCTGTTTGTTTAAGTTTTACTTATTTAAATAATCTCTACACCCAACATGGGGCTTGAACTCACTACCCAGAGATTAAGCGTCACAAGTTCTTCCCACCGAGCCAGCCAGGCGACCCTGTGTTCCCCTGTTTGAACTGACTCATTATCATCATGTAATGTCTCGTATCTGTCTCTGTTAATACCTCTTGTCTTGAAATCCCCCTTGTCGTCTTTTTCTGTATCCACAGTAGACTTCTGGTGCTTTGTGTTTGCTGACACTTTTTCTAAGACATGATCCCTATACCTAGACCTGCTGGGGTCTTAACTGGACACTTAAGGTGCTCGGTGAGGTCTCTCCACTGGGAGAGTTGCTCCTCCGTATCTCTGTTCAGTTCTCAGCCTGACAAAGGGAAGCCAGCTTCACCTTGAGGAAACTTCCCTGGGCGTTCACTGGCCAGTCTTCATCCAGTGGCCTGCACTCAGTCCCCGCACAGACTTCTAGGACCTCCTCTCTGCCCAGCAACCTCTTCTCCAGTCCGCCGCCCCACCCATTCCTGTCCTTCCACTGAAGTCCCCCCAGGACTCTGATGTCTGTCTTCTCAGCTTAGCCACACACTTGCATTGCTCAGATTTCACTTCTTTCCACTGCAGAAAAGCGTCCCCAAGCAGAAAACTAGGGCGGTGGTAGATTTTACTTGGTGCTCATTCCTGTTTCCAAGGACCACAAGACTGCACCGCCTGGATGCCTGAAATGGCTTGCATCAGAGCAACCGCCCAAGTGCATGTTTGTTCACAGTGGGAGGGCGAGTTCAATTGCGTTGTGATGAGAAGCAGAGGTTGAGGACTTATTTTGCATCGAGAACTGTCCCGTACTCTGAGACTGCAATGGTGAGGGAAGCCGACTCAGATTTCTTATGAAGCATATCGTGTAACAGGGCAGAAAGACATTACAGCAGTACTCGAGATAATAAAATGTCAATTGCACACTAAGGAATAGAACATAGTACAGCTTGAAATAAATTTGGGGCTGGAGCAGGGAATTCGGCAGGCTTCTTTGAATAAGTCATTTTTGAATTGAGATCCAAAGGAGAGACTGAATTAGCAATATTAAAGATGGGGGAAATGGGTTCTAGACGGAAAGGTGGTGTTGTGGTAGGCAGGTACACAAAGCGTAGCTAGAGGACCCAAGGGGCATGAGACCGAGACGTGCTGGGTGAGGCTGGGCATCCAGACTGGCCTGGGGGCCATGTTGGGGAGACTGACTTCACAATGAGGAAGCAATGATCTTTAAAGCGGGTAGGGATCGGGAGGATAAGGAACGTGTTTCCTTTTTAAATTTCATTTTGCCTCTGTTTTTGAGAACCTACGGAAGAAGATCAACTCGGAGGAGGTTGTACTAGACAGGATAGTATTGCACTAATCCACATAAAGAATTGGGAGTGGCTTCCTGAATATCTTATATATTTTTGCACCAAAAGCCGGACCTACACCCCAAGAGCTGGCTGACCGTTGGGAAGCTGGAAGTGCAACAGGCTTATTGTCTGAAATCTCGGTCGATAAAGTCGAGCTCATAAAGGCCAGAATCAGAACCGGAAACAGTTCTCAGATTCTTAGGCACGGTTTCACACATATCATCAAAGAAATGTCTAATGGTCTAATGGTCTAATGGTCTCTGCATCTGTCAGTTTAGAGATAAACCAAGTCTGTGTCATTAGTGAGATCAAAGATTCTCTGCCTACTTCTATCAGTTAGCTTTTGCCATGTAATAATCCACCCCAAAATACAGTGGCTTAGAAGAATAGATCTTTATTGGTTCTCACAGTGCTGTGGGTCTGGAAGCAAACAGGTTATTTGGTCCAGGGGAGACCTCCTTGGAAGAAGGCCCTGTATTCCCTGAGGTCTTTCTTCTCTAAGCTAACCTGGGCTCCGTTTTGGGGTGACCTCGGCTCTACAGAACCACAGGACAGAGCAAGCCCCGATGTGCAAACGTCTTTTGAGCCCCTGCCCGAGTTGTGATGACTGATGTCCCAACGGCCTGGCCCAAGTCCAGGATGGGAAAAACCTTGTGCTATCTGTCCACCTGCCATACGGGCTCTCAGAGAGAGCATCCTCCTCATCCCAGACCCTCGTCGTCAGGCATCCCACGTGAGCCCCATCAGCCCGGCAAGGTAGGCATCGTTGTCACTGTCCCTTTGCATTGAAAATACTGAGGCTCACGGAGATTATGTCACACTAGGAGTCTGAGCCAGAATCCCATCCCAGGCACGTCACGCTTCAAAACGCAACATGTCCAGAGAAGGCAAACCTTCCCCAAACCTAGAAATGAGGTTGGAGGGCTCAGAAAAGCACGACCGAAAGCCGCGTGGCAGTACGTGCAGGCGTTGGTCTCTAACAAGGGTGCGTTTATTTTCTTCTGAAAGGTAATGAAACAGGAGATTGAACATAGACCGAAGCGAAGGAGTGGCAAATACTTTAAGGCCTTTAGGAAATCAGAGAAGGGAAAGTTTATGCAAGATCAGGAGAGGTTTCACGGAATGCCTAGGTGATGAGCTGGGTTTGACAGGTGAAAGGAATGAATGAGCCGGGATGGAGGAGAACATTCCAGGTGAACAGTGAGATCCCAGGATGGTGGAAGGGAAGGTACACGTCACATGCAGAGAAGAACTGAAATCACAAGTGCCTCCATGCGGCCTGGAGCACATCCTATGGGGAAAAGGTATATAAATAAGGGTCTTTACCCAGAACAATTCACAGGGTCAAATTCCCTCCAGTTTGCACTTCTCTGGGGTTGTACCTCAGAGCCCTCATAGAATTTAAAATTTCTGTCCAGAGTTGCTAATTGTTATCAGCGAGACGCTCAGCCCGACGCGATGCCCCACCCCTACCCCAAAACTTACCTTTTAAAGCAGAAGGGCCTGATCGGTTGTGGTTTAGAATGAATTTTCTGACGGTGTCACAAGGCTGGCTTGTACTCATTCTGTCAACAAAAATGTCTGGGGAGGCTTCAAAATAACTTGCCTCACCTGGAAATGCAGAGCGTGTAGCCAGATACCAGATAATCAAGATCAGGTCTTTCCCAAGACTGATGAATAAGTAATGAAAAGTTACTAAAGCATCTAAAGTCTTTACATGAGTGAGCATGTATAAATGTGATATGTTTACTCAATTTTCAAGTCAACGTACAACCAAGTTTTTAACTCTTCTTTTTTTTTTGATGTTTTCCCCTTGAAGTCCATGTAGACCAAAGGGCGGGGGGGGGGGGGAGGGGGGAGGGGGGAGGAAACACATTCCTTTATTATAAATGTCTCTTAATCCTTTCTGGATAATCTTTGGGTAAGAATTATAATCTTTAGCTCCCAGGGAACTTGAATACATAGTGTTTAAAATAATAGAAGTTTCAAGTTGGAAAGAACCTCTAAAAATAAGCATATCTATATCCCCATTTAATTTTTCAGAAAGAGAGAGAGGTTTATTGAATGATTCAATGCTTCACAGAAAGTGACTACTGAGCCAGGATTATATTTCCGTTGGCCTATTTCTAAGTTCTTTCCTTAAATCAAAACATCCATTTTAAAAAGCTACCCAATAACGCAATGGTAAATTTTGCCCAACACGTACACTTGCTTCTTTAATCCAGACGCATTACAGTTGCACCAGCAGAAATGACTGACTTCACATAATTTTCCCGCGAGGCTTTCTATGTCAAACACATGAACAGAAATCAAAAAGTCAACGTCAAAAATAGAACGCAGTATGATCCAATAAATAAGGAGATGATCATCATAACTAGACTTCAGGCAAACGATCTCCAATTTCCAGCTGTCAAGAATTTATAACAATGCTCCCAAATGAAATATGACCTCCTTGTGGAAGATCTGTCCCTTTGTGCCCCTCCCCATCACCAAAGAGTTTCTTGTCTGCTCTGGGCTCACCAGTTGTCCAAAGGTCCAGAGAAGGTATTGGCCAAGTAGGTTAAGATCGGCAAGGGCTGGATCCTGGGCATCGGGACATGTTAGGGGAGTTACGGGGAGGGAGGGAATCTACATAGTGATTGGAGCCGGAAGACAGTCATAAAACTGCACCCCAGAGGTGATGTTGAGGCAAAATGGGGAGAAGCAAAGTCTCTAATCAGGCCCAAGCAATGAAGGCACATGTGGGACTGTAAGGCGAGATAAGGAAATGCAAACACCAGAAAGAGAATAAGAGTTTGTAGGAGCAGAAGTGGAGAGGCCAAAACTTTTCAGCAGAGTCAGAAGACCAGGTGCCTTTTTTCTCAGATTCCAGATGTATGTGTGAAAATGGGTAGATATGGTGTAAAGAGAAGCACGTGTACCTCTGAGATTAATCCTCTTCATCGTTGGTACCCCGTGCCACCTTTCATCTCAAGGTCCAGGTCTCGTGCCCAGCAAATCAGAGACTCTGTTTTTGAGATTTTGAATGAATTAGTAAGTATTTCATGCCTAACCCCTTTATTCTAAACTATTACAAAGTTGGTATTCGTTAAAAATATCATGTCATTCTTCATTATGATTCCCCCCAAACTCAACATAGACTTAGCATGTGGAATTACAAAATTCCACATGAGTGGCTCAGTCGGTTAAGCACGGGACTTGGGCTCAGGTCATGATCTCACTGTTCCTGAGTTCAAGCCCTACGTCGGGCTCTGGGCTGACAGCTCAGAGCCTGGAGCCTGTTTCAGATGCTGTGTCTCCCTCCTTCTCTGCCCCTCCCCTGCTTGTGCTCTGTCTCTCTCAGTCTCAAAAACAAACATTAATATATATTATATGTATATATAAAGTATGAAATAGCAATATAAATATATAAATAAATAAATATAAATATATTAGCATATATATTATGTTAATGTAATATTTTAATATATTAATATGTTAATATATATAATAATATATATGACGTATGAAATAGCAATATAAATATATAAATAATATATATAACATTAACATAATATATATGTTAATATGTTACTATATATTATAATAATATATATGAAGTATGAAATAGCAATATAAATATATAAAATATATATATTATACTAACATAATATATATTATATATATTATATATATTATACATATATAATATAAATATATAAAGATTATACTACTATTAAGGACTTTTACAGGTTACTATCTAAATTCAAATTCTCTGTGCTCTAAATGAGGAGACAGGGACCCACATAGATCCAATAGTTTCCCTGAATCTCACCTGAGTCAAGCATTGTTGTGAATCTCCAGTGATTACTGAGTGTTTCCTACTTTGTGATTTATTTAGCAGGCATCCCCCCTAATGACTCAAGTAAGTGTGATATTTATTACAAGTAGACTTGATTAACACAACTCCTTTGGTATGAAAGGAACTCAAGGGGTGCCTGGGTGACTCAGTGAGTTAAGGGTTGGAATCTTGCTTTTGGCTTAAGTCATGTTCTCATGGTTCGTGAGTTCAAGCCCCACATCAAGCTCTGCACTGGGTGTGGAGCCTGCTTAAGATTTTCTCTTCTCTCTTTCTCCCTCCTGCCCCTTCCCTGCTCTCTCTCTCTCTCTCTCTCTCAAAAAAAAAAAAAAAAAAAAGTACTCAAAAGTGTCTCATAAACCCAAGTGTCAATGCTTCTGTGAATTTTGAGTTATTCCAGTCTATACAGCACCTAGAATTCCTAGAATATTTTAGATTCTTAGTAAATTATTTTTTCCAGTCCAGTCTTTGATGGTGAAAGATATCATTATGTTATGAGATATCAGTGATTGAAAAGGATTTATCCATAGTCACAGCATCTGGTTTGGAGAATTGCATGTTGGTTTCTTTCCTAAATGATTCGATACATTCAAAAAAATCTTACAATGAAACATAAGTAGCAATAATAAAAAATGGGTCTCTCTTCTACAATTACACGGGATTTTATCCAGCTAGTTCAAATGTTACTTCACCGCAGGAAAATTAATTTGAAACAATCTTATTAGAGGCTACTTGCGCCAATCTTTTCTGAACTACCAGATTTGTTGGTGAAAAATAGAGTTCTAAAAAACCAGTGGTGTCTTTTCAACGATTGAGGCAGGAACAATTGGACATCCACATGCAGAACTATCAGCCCAGACACACACCTTACGTTTTTCACAAAACTTAAGTCAAAATTAGTCACTGACCTAAAAGTAAAACAAAAAATTATAAAACTCCCAGAAGATAACAGAGGAGAAAATCTAGATGAACTTGGGTATGGCGATGACTTTTTAGATAGGACACGAAGGCACAGTCCAGAAAAGGTAACTTAATAAGCTACCTTTCATTAAGATTTAAAAATCTCCGTCCTGCAAAAGACACTGTTACAAGTATGAAATAGCAAGCCACGGCCCCGGAGAAAATATTTGCAAAACGCATATCTGATAAAAGGCTGTTATCCACAATATACCAAGAACTTTTAAAACTCAGCAGCCAGAAAACAAACAACCCAATTTGAAAATGGGCCAAAGGCTTTCACACACATCATCATCAAAGAAAATATACAAGTGGAATAGAAATATACGAAAAATTATTCAAAACCCAATGTCCTTAAGGGATGGCAA
The DNA here is from genome assembly GCF_018350195.1 of Panthera tigris. Lineage (NCBI taxonomy): Eukaryota > Metazoa > Chordata > Mammalia > Carnivora > Felidae > Panthera > Panthera tigris. The sequence continues at coordinate 134,883,484 of NC_056662.1, read as the reverse complement.
ATTTCAAAAACCAATACGATATGACTGCACACCTATCACAATGGGCAAAATCTGGGACACCGGTAACACCAAACGCTGACAAGGAAGGATGCCAAGCAGCAGGAACTTCCAGACGTCACTGGTGAGAATTTGCAAGAGTTTGGCGGTTACTTACAGAACTAAACATCCTCTTCCCACGGGATCCAGAACTTCTACGCCTCAGCATTTACCCAAAAGAGTTGAAAACTTATGTCCACACTAAAACCTGCACGTGAACGTTTATAGTAACTTTATTGTATTTGCCAAAACTCGGAAGTGGCCGAGATGTCCTTCAGTAGGTGAATGGTTGTCCTTCAAGAGGTGAGTGGATCAATGTCCTTCCGCAGGTGAATGGATAAACCAGACGTGGCCCATCCAGACAACGGAGCCATGAAAAGTCATGGAGGAACCTTAAATACATGTCACTAAGTGAAAGAAGCCGACCCAAAAAGTCTACATACCGTATGATTCCCACTCTACGACATTCCGGAAAAGACAAAACTCGACAGACAGCAAAAGCGTATAATGTATGTAGACACCTCTGTATCTTCTGCTCAATATTGTTGTGAATCTAAAACCGCTCTGAAAACTAACCTTTCTTATTTTTTAGAGGGCCAATGATGAGTCAGAGACTTAAACGCACCGTGATGGCCCTTTTCTTCCTTTTCGGAAAACTTGGTTTTCACTTAAAAAGAAAACAATGAGGATAGCGTAAGTCTACAGAATGACCTCCCCTTTATTTCACTTCGACCTTAATAGCACATTTCAGCGGGTCCAAAATCCGAAGGCATCTTACACTTGGTACCAACTGACAATTATACCGAGTAGGTATTTTTCTGTTTTTCTTGCCTGATTCATAAAATCACCGTGCTTATAGAGAAATGACAGCGTCTTCTTTTTAGCAAAGCATGACCTTTATCCTCAGCATCTAGTACAGTGCCAATATATCAAAGTGGGTCAGTCAGTGTTTGTGGAACACATCCTCTAAACAGATATGTGTGCAAATCTAGATGTTAGAGTTTTATACGCTTGAATTACAGGAAGAAACTCTGGTTCAAAGGGAAGTAGAGGAAGGGAACTGAATTAATGACAGAAAAACTAGCTTTCAAAGGAATGAGTTTTCTGCAAGAGAAAGAGAGTTTCCCTGGGGCGCCTGGGTGGCTCAGTTGGCTAAGCCTCTGACTCTTGATGTCCGCTCAGGTCATATCACGATTCACGAGGTCAAGCCCCACATCAGGCTCTGCACGGACAGTACGGAGACCACTTGGGATTCTCTCGCTCTCCCTTTCTCCCTGCCCCTCCCCTGCTCACTTTCCCTCTCAAAATAAATAAATAAACTTAAAAAAAAAAAAAAAAGAGAGAGAGAGAGAAATTTTCCTGGCAAAAGTGCCAGGCCTCCATGCTGGGAGAGAGCAGCCGCTTTCGCAGGTGAAACACCACCGGCTCCTCAGGGGTTTCAGAGTCTTGCTGGCCGAGGGCTCGTCACAAAGGTAACATCTATCAAGTTACCCAAGTTAAGCTCATCGTTAAATTTTCCCTGTTCTTTCTCCCAGAGTCTCCTGGGTTTTGTTTAATCTTACGTACAGATGGTGGTAAGGAATTTTCGGTGTTAGCTGATGACACTTCGGTTTCCTTCGTACGGGCCCCGAGATTGTTCTCAGGTAGATTAAATCCAATAGTAAATCACGCATGTCTCGGCACCGCAGCCTTGTTGGCTCCCTAATGCCTGCGCCGAGCATTCGATCCTCCGGCCTTCCTGCTCTGCCTCCGAGAGCCGCCCTTGAAACACCAGGTAGCATCTGTTTCATCCCTGCGAGGAGGAAATGAGAAACAGCTTTATGAATGTTGCGACTGATTAGTTATCAAGTGGTATCTAATTAGTTCATCTCTGATTATCGTATAATTAAAGATATCTATCATCTCCCTAGCCGCACACCAGCACCAGATCCTTCTCCCTGTCGGAAGTCAGGAAGGACGGTGCTTCATCTCGCACGGCCTGAGAAGGCCCATCGTGTCCCCAGCCCAGCAGCTCCGCTCGGTTCCTCCGGGTCCGTCACAGAGGGGTCGAGGCACCCCCACCTTTAAAGCATTGCTGAAAATCATGTCTCACGTCTGCCCTGAAGCGGGGTGGACACCCGTGAGGACCATGTGTTCTTTGTCACTTTTATATCATCCTGACCTCAGCCTTTGGCGTCTCTCTGATTCAAGAGGTCGTGCGAGTGGTGTTTCCCACTCCTTAGCTCTAAGGACCCGGCTTCCACCTCCGTCTGCACAGGCAGGGTGCCCGGAGGACACTCAGGACAACAGTGGGAGTTTGGGGAGGGGGTCTCCCCTCCCCCTCCCTCTTCGTGTTCCGGTGGAAACTAGCAGCCCACAGGCGCCTGGGAGAAGGGCATGCACGCCAGCTCACAGCGTTCACGACGAGAATAGCATTTCTGTCGTTCCGCTCTGTCTTTTTTTCTTGGAAACTAGACACTTTGGATCATATGTTGTCCCAGAGCCTCCGGATTGTTATTTTCTCTTAAAAAAAAAATTGGGGGTGGTGTAATATTTCTCCTTTGGGGGTCAACCAATAAGCTTTAGTTAGTTTATGGGTTCCTTCTATGCCATGCTTATTTCCAAACTCTTTCCAGGGATATCCTGACTGGTTCACCACTGTGTCCATCAGGACGTCAGCTTCAGAAAACCAGAGATGCAGGCTTCGCCCAGTCATTCCTCCAGCCGTGCTGCTGGTCCTGACAATACTCCTGGGCACAGATTTGCACCCTCTGCTTTGAACCAAGTCTGACATCTCTGGCAATGAATTTAATAATGGTTTTCTGGACCCGTCTCCTTCTTCCTCCCTGCTGCACCCACAGCCCTCCAAAAAAATCGGCAAAAACACCCACCTAGCTGGCGGTGGCAGGAACAGGAATAATCCCCAAAAGGCCTAGACTTCATTGAGTTTTTTCCCAAAGTTGGAACCGCTCTCCATGAAACAAAAATTATTGTTTTGTTGCTTTTCTTCAGAAAATTTCTGGAACCCTGAAATGATTATGTGTGTGTGTGGTGTTTTGGTTTTTTTTTTTTTACAAATTTCTTCAGTTTTAATTGTCTTGAGGGAAGATTTTCCAATATTTTTCTTCACAATCGCCAGAAATCCTGCCTCAATTAAATTATGCAATTTTATATGGCCTCAATTTCTCACTTTTGTCTCACTTGTCTTTCTTCTCCTTTCCCAGTAGATGGTGGGCCCTTTAGATCCGTACCCATCACTGTCTTTATTTAATACCTATTATTCCCAATAACATCAACAGACCGGCTTTCAAAATCACAGTACATTCATTAGAAATAGGAGGAATGAACAGATTAACTCAAAATGGCAACCCTGAGGACAGCTCCCTGCAATTCTTTCTTTTATTGATCAAAACCAGGAAAGTCCACAATTTTAGCGGCCTCGCTGAAGTTTATCAAAACAATTGCTTTACTCAAAGGGAAACAAAATGCTTAAACCTGCCCCCATGAGGATCAGCATAACCATTTCGGTGCTTACCAAAGCTCACGGGGTCGCGCCAGGTTCTGCCGGGAGCACTGGAACAACGGGGTCAGATTTAATAGAACCACATTCAAATCCAGATACTACTTTCTACAACGTATGTTCCAGAACCAGGATAGCAGTTCAGCAAGTACGGAGCCTACTGAGCCAATTTCCAAGTCACAGTGGGCCTTGGGGACTTTTTCTTAAGAGGACCTATAATTGTTTACTTTTACATTTGAGTCTGGGTTCTCTCTTGCAGATGTTTTCACACACCGTTGCTTCTCGCTACAAATCTTATTTATAAAAATGTCCCTTCGACCATTTCCTATCTAATCTCCAGCAAGCTATATGTTGAATTCTTCAGTTCTTTGTATCTTTTCATAAATAATCATTCATCACAATCTATGTTGGTTTTCAGCACAGAAATCATTCAATAGAACTTGTATACAAATCATTCATAGTAAAGTATTTGGCAAAGGAGATTGCCTTTCATTTTATTGGTAAAAATGAAATGGAATAAAATAAAGTGAAATCAAACCAAATAAATTAATAAATAAACAAATGAATGCCTTAACAGCACTTGAACCTGTCAAATGCCAGATTTACTGGTTTCATAGGTGGTGACCATTCTTTAGGACCATGGAATAGAATTGGTCTGGCCAAAATTCCCATAGTAAGAGAATTGACAGATCTTCTCAGTGCAATAGTGCTGGGAAAGTCATGGGTGAACCTATATAAATTCAGGTATTTTTTTATGTTTATAAAAACAATAAAGTTATAGTACCAAATAAGTATAATAGCAATGAAGTTGTATTACTTCTACCATCATAATGAGTAAAATGCCATTAAGTTCCATTCGCGGCCCCTTGCTTATTAAAAATCATTTAGAACCTCTCTCTCCCCAATTGAATTCCACCCTTGTAAATTTGTCTCGGTTGACTTAAATAATATCCCCATTTAGACAGTTTCTGATACGGTTTTCTGACTGGTTCTCCAGCTAATACTTTTTGAAAATATTTTCTCTGATGTCTTGACCACACACGCTGGTTATCATCATCATCCCACATGAGGGACTCGAAGAGGTGAGAAAGGTTTTGCGAAGCTGTTACCTAATCTGGTGGCAGAGCCCGGGGAGCCATTTCTCGAACCTCCGTGCCAAACCACAGCACCTCCACAGACACACGTCTCAAAATGCAGAGAGCAGTTCTCCGTCTCTGGTTTTCTTTTTGGGGGGCTTTATTTCTCCCAAACCTATTTGGGTCTTGTTCCTCTCCCTTGACCCACACTGTTCCCACAACTAGAATGTCCTTTCTTCGCTTTCAAGTAGCATCTCATACTCACTCTTATTTCACATGTCACCTCTTTGAAAGCTTTTCTCCACCCCCTGACTCATTTAAATGGTTATGGGCTTGCACAATACCCAAGTGGATACAGTCATCAAAAACTTTTCTCACTGCTTTGCGTTCCCTAATTTATTTGTCTAACTTTCCACTAAATAACATCAGGAAAACAAAAAGCATACATCATCTTATATCTGCCCCCCCAAAAAATATATATATCCCTCCTTCTTTTTTAAAAATTTGGAGTAGAAAAGAAATGATTGATTGAAACCACCAAAAATTCACTTAAAAATGAACAGTGGAATTCTACCCTGATAATTCCACCATTTCTAGAAAGCTGAGGAAATGTAAGTGTCCATTGTTTAGAGGAACATACTCTTCCTTATCCTGTCTCCAGTGGCTCATTTTTCTGAAGAAGGGCAATGGACCACATGGGGCCATTCAAAGCGAGCCAAGGTCGCGTGGAAGGAATATATTGGCTTCATCTCAGAGGATCTCCAGTCGAGTTGAATAAATGTTGCAACTTTATACATTTGGCTCATGAAAAGCCTTTGAAAATAAGACCCTTCACTCCGAATTCCAAGACTCATGAGCACAGGCCTGTCCCATGCCCCCAAGGACTTTGATTTCTAGCTGAGCTCCAACATTGCCAGTGCTCACAGGTTGCAAGAAATATAATATCCTTCTAGCTCACACTCTGAATTTCACAGAATCGGACACTTTTCCTTTCTCCTAGGAAGACGCAAATCTATTCTATCCTGTTTTCAGAAACACATCCAGTTAGGCGTGTCGTTTTTTGTTACACGTCATTCCAATTCCTACTGGTATTTCTCTAAGTTGTCAATGAGCCAGATCTTCATAATGACTTTATTAATATCCTACCAGCTCAGACTCTGTTCGTATTGCTGAGCCATAATAAAACTGCAATGTAATTGGCCGAAACGCAGAGTGAAATCAGGAAGGCATGATAGTGAGGCTTTGATGTTCTGTCTACACTTTCTTGCTTGCTTATCCTTTAGGGAAATTCTCCAGTCTCAGAATATTCAGTTTAAATGATGCCAATAATCCTTTAAAAAATCCAGTGAAATAATCTTGTAGCCAGAAAGGATGCAGAAAACATCTTATACAATGACTTTGCTTCAGAAATTGAAAAAATGAAACAGAGAGAGACAGTCATTTGTCAATGTTCACACGGCCAGGCAGCAGAAGAGCCAGAGACAGGATCTTGGCTCTTAACCTCACTAAACATTACTAATTCGAGAGGTCCAGGAAGATACCAACACCCTCGGTAAAAGGGGAAAAAAAAAAAAAAACTTCAGAAAATTCATGGCCTTATAGAAGATGCAGTTATGATATCACGTTCAGAGATCTTTTACGCCAGAATCATCGCTAACACCACAAAATGTTTGGAACTGTGTCGTCACCAGGGAAAGTTCAAAATAATACAAAGAAATTTTTGTTTTTATTTTCTCAACAAAATCATATCGAAATTGAATTTTCTGCTTCCTTAGAATTTCTAGATAAACTTTGGATGTCAAAATATTTTAAGGGACATTAACAAGCTCCTTTGACTTTGAGTCATAATGAATTTTTATTCTCACCTTCCTTTAAGAAAATACAGAGGCATAACTGACATATTGGTGACCATCAAGTTTCACCAGAGTACAGATCCTTTACCAGTAGTAACTCTATGCAGCGCATTGCCAAGAAGCGTACGGCATCCACCGTGTACCAATATGGCTAGACTCGGCATTGTAGACAGAGTGGGAGGGCCTTAACCTCCATCCAATGACAGCTTCCCTCCCCACAGAGGCGATACAGGACCCACAGGGCAGTGACATGGGGAAGAGGTCACTATAGCTAGTGGTTAAATATTCCTTCCGCATTCAGAAAATATTTTTTGAGCACCAAGTAAGGTCCAGATATTAGGCGTGGCACTAAGAATGCAGAGACAAATAGCACTGTTCCCCTTCTTGGGTTCACAGAAGGAAGAGGGAAATAACCAGGCTGCCCCAAGATCTGTTGACATAGGAAGTGTTACATTTTCCACCATATATCACCCCGGCGAATAAGAGCTTCATGGCAGCTTTTATTAAAATCCTGCTAGCGCACATTTGGTTGCGATTCTGAGACCATGCTAAAGGTGATGAGGATGGTTGATTGCATATTATTGGGAACAAACCGCAATATTTTTTATGCACTGAAGTCACTGGACTGATCTCACTGTTTTTATTTGTATGGTTCGAAAGTGCTTTCATCCAAAGGAAATAATGAGTCGGTGTTGCAGAAAAAGGGAAAGATGACATTTGGTTTGCTTTATTAAGGATTTGGTGTATCAATTATAAATGAGCTTTTGTACCCGGTCACTGAGAGAGAAAGTAAACTGTGACTTTTATATTCAAAAAAGCATAAAAACATCAGCATGACTGCCAGTCCTCTGAGATTATCTCCAGAGCCTCTTGAATGCCAAGCACTCCGCCAGGGCCCGGGAAGTCAGACATGAATGAAACTTACTGCACATCTGCAAAGTACACAGTCTCCAAGGCAGAGAGGACCCTGATCAGAGGAGGGAGGTGGTCCAACTCGGGAGTGTTTGGGGAAGTTCTATGCGCGAATTTGCATTTGCAAGGGTGTAGGCGAAAGAATCCCCACGGCTCACTTGGTCTTCGTATGTGCCTGGCATGTCTGAATGACACGGAAGTGCGAAATAATGATTTTGGAAATACGCATATGCAATTTTGTGCTAGCTCAGATACAAATTCACAGGCAGTGCCGGAATCCACAAGCGTCTTGCAGAGCCCTGGTTGGAGATGGGCTGTTGTATCCACCAGCAACTTGCCCGGTGCCCGACTGAGAAAAGATCTCCACTCTCTAAGGTTTCGGGAGATGGATCCTAAACAAATCCCAGGATAGCAGGGTTCCGTGGGAGCGTGCCGAAGGGAGTCACGCAGGCTGGTGTGGCTGCAATCAGAAACCAGGCCGTACACAGCCAGAGGGTGAGATCTCATCAAAACGGGAACTGCGTTTGGAAAGCCATCGCCCTCCACTAAGGGGCCTCCACTTGGAAAAGGAATCAACAACCCAGTCTTACAAACTTCAAGGGTGAGCACACAGTCATCTTGTTTTCAGCTGGAACTCTTCAGATCAGTCAACCAGCCACTAAGGACCCCGCATACTTTGCATTCTGTCATGTGCTCAGGGCAAATGAATCCTGCCCAGCATGAAAGAAAAAGCCCGTCTCAAGATTCTGCAATCCAATTTAGATACCAGTCTAGGGCAAAACGAATCTCTCCCATACATCCTTCTGCCTTGACATTTCTCTGATTCCCTGTATGTTTCTTGCTTTTTCTTCCTTTCCTCCTGTTCTAGTGATTTCCCCTGATTTCTACTCCCAGAAATAATCATTATACCGGCTGTGGTAATAAAAGTTAACACTTACTGAGTGCTTACTTTGTGTTAAACTCTGTCTTAAAAGCCTCAAGAGTACTGGCTCATTTAATCCTCATGAAAAATCCCGGATCTATTTTAAGACTATTTCAGCCTATTGTATACTTTGCTTCTACTATGCATCGCGACTTGCCCAAAATGACACAAGGGAGCTGTGGAGCTGGGCTTCAGAGCCAACAATCTGACTTCAGAGCTGAATCTCGTAAGAACACCTTTACCCCTTGCCCGTTGCCCTGTCATCCCAGACCGAGCACCCCACACGTGCGCTCGAGCAGAATACGACAGCGATCCAACTTCTCTCTGGCCCTCACCGCTTTGAAGACACACCTTGAGCTCTTGCTTTTCTTTCACTTGACCTCTGCAGTTCGGTTGGTTTCAGGAACCGCGAGACTGACATTTCACTCTTGCTTCTCCCAACGTTGACTTTCCACGACACACGATCAAGTCACCCATAATGCCTTTGGGGACTGTCGATAACAAGTAGGAGCATGTTCAGGCAGACTTGGCTTCTGGCTGTTTTTAAGAACAACAAGATTCAAAACAGACCTGAATTGTCGTTGACACTGTTTAAATTTTGAGGCGATGTGGCGGGAGCTTCACGTCCTAATCTGAACGAATTCTCTCCAATGAGAAGGGATAACTTCTTGGAGTCCCAAATGGCTAATTTCACGTTCTACGGAGATTCTTTGCCTGCTCTTTATCAATGGACATATAGTCCTGACTGTGATACGGAAAGCCTTAGATCCATGTGAGGTTCAAATCCAGGGCCAACTGAAATGAGAGAAAAACCTTTCCCAGATCCACCTGCCCCAGGAAGTGGGTGCATGGGTGTAAAAACCATTTCAGGGAACCGTTACGACTCAACACAGGGAGCCTGATGTAGACAGCTAGGCTTTGGAGAGACAAACAAGATCCCTAGAAAGGATTGAGAGCACTTAGTCCTGGAGAGGTCGTCCAGCCCAACCTTCCTCAAATCCCCTCACTCATTGGAGGATCTCAGCGTCCTGTCCTCCAGCCTCAGCTCGGATAGCAACAGCAGTGGGACTTTTACTAACTCATATGCTAATCTACCCCCTTTCTGACAACTTCAGTTGCCAAAATATCTATCAAGAAGCCTTTCTTAGTAGGCGGTATGTGGCTGAAATCAGGCTCGGTGAGGATTCTATCGGCTGGTCTTAATGTACACATCCGAAGAAAGAACCTCACCACCTTCACATATCTGTTCTGAAGGACCAATATCCCCTGTGTCAAGTTATCTGTCAGGGCCTCACTAGGGCTGGACACTCTAGTATCTAATTTCCTCAGACTTCTGTTGTACATCCCCATCAAGTTTGTAAGGCCTCTGGACACAACTACAGGCCCTACAGTGACGAACGGAAGGTTTGGTTTGATAGATTTGTCTTAAAACCAGCACAGCAGAGTAGGAAGTGGACTCACAAGGGGCCTGGGTGCGAATCCTGCCTCTAGCCCCGGACGGGCAAGTGTCGGCCAGTCTCCTGTTCATCTAGTCTTAGTTGATAAAATTTGATTTAAAAATAAAATGGGGGGTGGTGGAGAAGGAGACTCCGAGCAGAGGAGAGCATGTTGGGTGCTCCGGCTATGGACTAATTTCATGGACATGACAGTTGGTAGACCCAGGTTTGAGTCACTGTCTACAACTTACTGCCCTCGAAAAATGGCCTAGTCTCTCTGAACCTCCTTTCCCTCAGTTTTAAAATTCGAATATTTATAACATTTAGGTCACAAGACCACCTTGAAGATTACGTGAGATAACATATATAAAATGGGCTCAGCACAATGCCTGGCACATAGTGAAATGTTCAATAAATGTTAGCTATTTTAAGAAGACCTTTAAAGATGTGAGAGCCAAGATACCTTCCCTTGAGCAGTTTTTGCCAGATGGCTTCCTAACTCCGGATTTGGCTCCTTCTTGGGAATGTGTTCGGTGAAAAAAACATTCCAACAAATCAATTAATAAACATCAACCGACACTTTCTACATGCAGCACAATGCTTCGGGCTCCGTGAATGAATGATCCAACAAGAATAAAACATGGCCCTCCCCCTAAAGGAGATAATTTAATTAAGAAGATAAGACAGCACACGAAAACAGAACTAAAAATTCAGAGTCGTAATGGATTCTCAATGGGTAATATCTGCTCTATTTCCTAAAGGAGCACAGAAGGAGATTACTTCCCAGTTCAGGCTGTTAGAAAGAGCCCTAGGGAAGGAAAGGTTTAAACTGATGTCATTTCCACTGTCCCTCACAGTAGTACAGTCTTATCCCCACTTCCACAAAAATCACATCAGAACAAAAACAAGGCCTAGTCCTTCTTCTGGATGTCCTCTCAGAAAAGAGCATCGTCACCTACCTAGAATTTCCAAGGAGGAGCCTTTATGAAACCTCTTTCCTTCCTCATCAGCCACCTCCATTTGGTCCTAAATATCTTGAGCACCCAGTCCTGAAACTACTCAACTCTGGGTCTTTCTCCTGAAATCCTCTGTATCAGCTGTGGCCCCTGGTCTCTGAACAGTTCCCACTCTTTAACTTTCACATCACCTCCATTTGTTTGGCGACCGTCGACATTTTCCCCCAAAGAGTAAATCAGGACACCATTAGGCCACATGAGAGTGACTGCTGTTTCATCAACCGCTCTACCCCGTCTCCCAACATCCAGGGCACAGACGCCTTTATTCCAGTCCCGTGCGGCTGCTTGCTCGCCTCTGACTGTCTTCTTTTTCCCAATTTCCATAGCTTCCGACGCTGAGAATGCCTGGCTCCCCTCTGTTTCTCCACCAGGACTGTTGACCCTCCTGTCTCTTCCAAGAAAAGTGGAGATGTCTCATTCTTTTGGATTCCCTTCAGTGTCACTTCGTCCAGGGACTCTTGGCCGATACCTTCCCAACCTAAGTTAAATATCCCTTCTCTGGGGTACTCCAGCTCTGTGACAAATTCAATTCTTCTTAATTGTGTTCAAATGATCTATATTCATCTGACTTGTCCTTAGATACTGAACTCATTTTTTGTTTTTGTTTTTTTGTTTTTTTAGATGGCAAACCATGGGTCATTTCTTCTATAGTTTCTGTGCATATCACAACGTAGCGTCTCCATAAACGTTTGCTGAAAGTGAACGAATATATCTACGTGACCACTGAAAGGTGAACAAGAGTTGACCAGGTTGCCAAACTTACGGAGACGTCTCTGCAAGGGAGAGGCATAGACAGAGGGCATGATAAAAAAAGCATCCTTTAAAATAGCTAGATGTCTTGGCTTGCCCTAAAATAGAGAGCCTTAGCATCTGAATGGTTTGTTTCCAAAATTGTAGACCTCTAAGGAACACGGAACCTAGTCCTTGCTAGGCTGCCCGCGAATAAAGTTGCTTATCCCCTTCATTATTAATCCATGTTGAATGCTTTCCTCTTGCCCCTCAGCCCCTCACAAGTCATCTGAAAGCCGCCATCTTAGCATGGAGTCCTACACGTACGTTGCAACCCTTTACCCTGCTACTATTTTCGTGGGGTCGCGCAGGACAGGGAGTGTGTGGGCAGCAGCATGCAGCAACGGTTCGAACACTCCTCCACCTCCTTCCATCCCCTGAAGACCCTTCTCTATAAACAAATAGCATAGAGCCATGGGGAAAACAGGAGCATTTTCGACATTGCCCAAAGGAAGCAAGAACATCCTTTGAAAGAAACCTGTTCTTCAGGGTGAAAGCAAACCAACAGCCACTGCCTACCAAAAAAAAAAAAAAAAAAATTAGATCTGTAGTATTTTTTTAATATCAGTTTGATGAGATCTAGGTTATAAACAGGTCTGGTGCTATGTAATTTGCAACACAATTTCACTGTCTGTTTATCTATCCATCCGTCCACCCATTCATATGTATATAACATAGGCAGGAAATCTGGCGTCTGTTGCTAGTTCATAAATCAGTGTCTGCTCTCCACAACATCTGAATACAAATGTGATTAAATTTGATTCCATGCCCATTTTTCATTTATCAGATTTCAGAATGTGATGCCTTGGCAGCTGTCCTATGGTAACGTGTTTTGCATTTAACCCCCTGAGTCCCAGTTCTTCTCGACATATGAAGCCCCTTGCAGAGATATCGCAAGTTCACTCCTCAAGACATCTAGTCTCTACATCGCAGAGAGATTTTTCCTCAGCATATCAGGGAAAGAAGAGTGGGGAATGAGCTGGAAATAGAATTGGAATACGGAAGGAAAACTCAGAACCGCTGTGTTTTTGAAATGGAAGAGACCTTAGAGATCACGTAGCCCTGTGCTTCTCAAAATGTCCTACCTATGACCCACCCGGGGTCTTGTTAAAGTGCAGATTCTGGCTTGGGAGGTCTGGGGCGTGGCCTGAGGTTCTGCATTTCTAATAAGCTCCCCTGTGAAGTCTGCACCACACGTTACGCAGCTATCTAGTTGGTCCACTATCCTCTAAATTTGATGATCATCTGATTGACTTGTGTACTTAAGTATCCTTCTTAGAATCACCAATCAGATTTTCCTAGGAGAGGGTCTTACAACTGTATTTTTAACAGTCAACTCACGTGACTGCATACATTTGGAATACATTGCAAACCGGAGTCCGAAAGGAGAAGGGAAATGCTGAAATAGACTTGGAACACAGATCGCCAAGTAAGTGTTTTTGCCACTAAACTTATCACAATAGAAATGAAATAAGCAGAATGGAGGTTGAAGAATAATCCAGAATGTTCAAAACAGGTTCCAGACAATTAATTCTCGTGGAAATGGAATATTCAGAGTTGGCACTGAAGAAACACCTCCATGAAGACCAAAAGGGGTCTCAGAAAAGAGAAAGTATCCCGTTGTTCTCTGAGGAAAACGAACCAAAACACAACAAAGCACTGGCGATAAACATACCTTTACTAACGGACAAACTCATGTTGGGAAAGCCCATTTTTTCCTTTGTCTTCCTTCATTTGCCTTTGGAGAACGTGTTTACAGAACATCAGCTACTTGATTTTGAAGCCATGCTCTGTGTAAAGGGAGATGCATCATGGCTCTGCCATCTTCCCTGGTTCCCCAGTCCACCATAACTTCCCCACATCCATCATGGCTTCCCAAGATCAACCACAGCCTCCCCAAATCAACCGTGGCTTCCCAAGACCCCTCATGGCTTTCCAGGCTCCACATGGCATCCCAAGAATCTTCACAAGGGCACACAAGCATATCTTCACTCCACGAATGGTGTCTCAATAGCCACAGGTCTACCAAAACACCAAGGCTCCTCCTTGGAACATTCAACCATGAAGACAGATAAGAAAACCTATCTGTTATTCTTCCTGTCATGGGTGGACCCTTAGATTTATTTTCCTCAGAAAATAAAATAACGATCAGACAAAGGAGTGTGGATCGCTGAGGCTTATGGGCAAACTGTAAACTCCTAACCATTCACGCCTTCCCTTAGAGTAAGACAGTGAGTAAATCAAATGAGCATTCTGCCTCTGTTCCCTTTTGGGAGGAATAAAAAAACACATTTACTGCTCACCTTACGGCGCATAGCCATTTTTTAAATTACAATGCTTAAAACATGTACAACTATGGAAGCAACATACCCAACTTGCAAAACACTTGCTCAGAAATAATAATAAACATCAAGGTTGTGGGGTTAGCTAAGGGTGTTTCATGTGCCCTGAGTGGGTGAGAGGAGACACAATGCACACAAGAGGCTTGAACGTTCAAAGGTAATCTGAACCTTTGGCTCAGCCTTTGTTCCAGTGCTGGGAAGGTTCCTCCTGGCCTGTGGTTTCCTCCCAACCCAGCAGAGGTGAGCCTGCCATAATCTTTCTTCATAACGAATTGGCACCTGTATCACGAGCTTCAAAAGCGCCCGGTGATAGAGAAACTTCTGGCAATTTAGCCTCAGGGAATAATTAGCTTTCTGCACAAAAGATACCCATGACGCTACCTTATTTGCGAGAGAAAAACCTTTGCAAATACAGAAGTCTCTAAAAATAGAGAAATGGATGAGTATATCACGATGCGTGTCTGATTCTGTGGCCATTGTAAAATGTGGTTTGTAAAAATCAGGGCCTTCCCAAATCACTGAGTGGGAAAGAGACCATAAGATTGCACAAACGTCACCTCAGGATCCTTAAATACCCATACACGCAGAGGAAAAGAAAACCTGAAAGGAATATACAAAACGTCTCCTCAGAGGCCCAACGAAGAAAACAATACCTATGTTTTAGGACCGTTGTAAGAAGTGTCGGTTGGCTCTGGCGAGGGCCTAACACAGTGCTCACTAAATTCTCCATATTATTAAACATAATCAATAATACTCACATCAGCCACAGTAATTAACAACTGACAGTAGATGCCGGAATTCTGGGGTTTTTTTCTCTTGTGTTTTTCTGTGTCTTTTTCCTTGTGTCTCACATAGTGCTCAAGTATGGGTTGTAGAAACAGAAATGTAATTAATTTCACTTTTAACAGTTAGGCCGAATGGGACGTGTCTGCTCCCCCACGGTCCCCTCCTGCCCTTAGCCGGATTCTAAGAGCATTGTGTCCCCAGCTTTATTTAACTGCCATTATCTGGCACTTACAGGGTTAACAGCCAGCGCCCCAGCTCTCCCACCAGACCAGTTGCGATTATCTCACTGGCAAGTCTCTCCCCATCAACCCCTAGACACAAAGCCCAGAATTAAAGGAGGGGGGAGGGGGGGGCACGTGCTTGTGGCTTTTCCCTGCTTTTCAACATCAATGAGACAAGAAAGCAAAATCTCCCTTTGCAAAAATAAATGCTAAGCACTAGGCTTTCTTCCCCCTGGCCTTATTAGGTAGGGGTTCATTAACGGTTTTTGTTGTCTCAAGCAGGATACTATTTACTGGGAGAACAAAAACAGATAAAGCCTCAGATGAGTTTCCTGGTCACTCCTGCAGAGCAGAAGATGCAGGATAGCATGCGGGAGGCACCCTTCTGTCCTGCTCACTGGACCCGGTTCAAAGGGTCTTCAATCCCCATGTAACGATCACCGGTTTGCAGCAAAGCGGGGCATGCAGCGCAAAATCGCTGGCGGAGGACTGTATGGCAGGCTGATCTCCCTCCCTCCCGTCTTTCTGTTCCCTCTCTCTCAACTCGGCCCCCTCCTTCTCTCTCCCACAAGTCCCTGACCTGGTGAAGGCTTCCAGGAGTCCTGACCCACCATGCCAGAGCAAGCTACGCATACATCTCATACATCTCGCTGGATGTGTTTATGTTTCACCTCACCTTCAGGCTTCTATAGAACCAAGGAGTTAAATTCCTATTCAAAACAGAGGCTGCTATAATTGGGAAAAGATTCTCCTCCCTGAGGCACTTTGAGTCAATTAATTGGGTTTTTTGAAGTGTTAATAGGGAAAAACATTTTTTTTGACCTTTATGGGGCTTTTTCCTGGAGTTATTCAAGAAACATGGCTGGGCTATTAACCAAATCAATTCTGGGGACAGGGAGCCCCCAAGAGCTGAGAGGGTTTGGGAATGGCTGAAACACGAAACATGGATTATTCATTAATCATATCAGGAAAAAGCACCCATTTGATTAAGAGACAACTTCTGCCCTGGCCCACAAGCCTGTATGTGAGCGAGCACGTGTGAGAGAGAGTGAGAGAAGAGACGCAGAGACAGACAGAAAGGGACACAGACAGAGACAGAGAAAGGGAAGGAGGAGGCGACTATGGTATTATGATATTGTCACTTGGAAATGAGAGTCACATTAACAATGATTTTGTAAATCTGGGCAACACCGAAGCAACGCCTTTGAAAACGTCAACATTTGTGCAATGGAAACAAAATGGAGCTAGAACATATTCAGAGAAACTGACTCATCCCCTTTATGGATTTTTTAAGAAAGAAAACTACTGAGAGATCAAAGGCCAGAGAATAGAGCTCAGGAACTGAGGTCAGAGGGATATAACTCTGGTTTCAAGCTTTTCCACACCCTCCACATGTTTAAAGACAGAGTACAAAGAGATGGTGAATTAATGTCGGTGGACGCATACTGATTAAGTTTAGCATCAACTATGAGAAAGCTGATAAAATTATTTTCAAATTCTCTTCATGCTCTAATTCTTTAGGTACCCAGGAACACTTAACACCATCTTCCTCTTCTGTGATACACACACACACACACACACTACACACCCCAACAATTACAGAGGAAGCCAACCACACATTTCACTACTCATTTTTTTCCTCCTATAGCTCAGGCTTCTGTTCCTGGTACTTTGAAAGCAAATAACCAGAGCTGAATGAACCAGTGCCAAACTTGTGCAGGCTTCACAGGGCACTCTCTTACTGGAACAGATGGCTACATAAATAAAGCACTTGGTTCAACTACAAGGAAACCCTCCATTCATCTCCCAGAGATTGGAAATGGGGTGATTGGATTAATTAAATATTCTGGTAAGCAGGGAGGCTCCATTTATCCACGATGGATTTCCACTTGTAAAAAAAGTGTATATCGCGAGTAAGTACACTGTGTGTGGGTTCAAAGAAATGCAACCTTGTCCTTTACAGTGTGGCTCAGAACAGACCCGAGGCTCATCAGTCTGGGGACAGCTTTGCCAGAAGGCCTAACCGATGGACATCTCCATTTGGTGGATGCTAGAGTTTTGTTGCATATTGACGTAGGGAAACGTCCAGACAGAGTTCAAGCTGATCGAGTTCTAGGGGAAGTTCTGGGAAGAAAGAAACACTTGGATTCATTCCTGGGAAGAGACGAGATTGTTAAGAGGAAGGCATGGTAGAGGTAAAAACTGAATTCTAGCATCTACCAAAGACCTACAGCTAACATCATTCTTAATGGTAAGAAACTAGAAGATCAGGAACCAGGAAAAGGTGCCCATTCACCGTTCCTTTTCCACATCATACTGGAAGTTTTATAATGCGTTAAGAAAAGAAAACAAAAGGCAAACAGATTGGGAAGCAAGAAATTAAACTGCCTTTATTCACAGAAGATGTGATCATCTATGCAGAGAATAAACAGATAAATTCCCGGAATTCATAAGTGATAAGAAGGTTACAGGGTACCAGGTTAATACACAAAAGTTAATCATTTTCCTAAATACCAGCAGTGAACAAGTGGAATTTGAAATTAAAAATGTAATACCATTTATATTAGGAACCCCCAAATCAAATATTTAGATATGCATCTGACTAAATAAATACGAGATCTATATGAGGAAAACTACAAAGCTCATGAAAAAAATCAGAAAGCTAAATAAATGGAGAGATGTTCCATGTTCATGGATAGGAAGATTCAATATTCATAAGATGTCAGTTCTCCCGCAATCGATCTATAGATTCAATGCAATCCCATTTAAAAAAATCCCAGCAAGTTACTTTATGGATCTCAGCAAACTTATTCTAAAATTCATATGAAGAGTCAAAAGACTCAGCATAACCAATATGGTATCATAGGGGAACAAAGTCAGAGGATGGATGCTACCCAACTTCAAGACTTACTATAAAGCTACAGTAATCAAAACTGTGTTCAGGTGAAGGACTAGAAATGTAGATCATGGGACAGAATAGAGAGCCCAGAAACAGACCCACATAAATATGATCAACTGATAGTCGACAAAAGAGGAAAAGGAATACAATAGAACCGTTAGTCTGTTCAACCAATGATGCCAGAATGAATGAATATCCACATGTTAAAAAAAAATCCAGATACAGACCTTACACCCTTCACAAAAAATTAACTTCGAGTGGATCGTGGACCTAAATGTAAAACTCAAAGCAATAAAACTCCTAGAAGATAAAAGGAGTAAACCCAGATGCCATTTGGTGTGGTGATGCCTTCTTCGATCCAACACCAAAATCATAATCCGTGAAAAAAGTGTTGATAAGCCACACGTTGAATAAAATTTAAAATTTCTGCTCTGCTCTACTCTGCTAAAGATAATGTCAAGAGACTGAGAAGAAAGCAACAGACTGGGAGAAAATTGGTGGGAAAAAAACATATGAAAAACTGTTATCCAAAAAATACAAAGCCCCTTTTAAACAATAAGAAAATAACAACCCAAATAAGAAATGGGCAAAAGACATGGATAGACACCCCACCAAAGAAGACACTCAGATGGCAAATAAGCACATGAAAAGATGCTCCACATCAGATTCCATCAGGGAAATGCAAATTAAAACGATGATGAGATGCTACCTATTAGAATAGCCACAGTCTAGACCACTAACAACACCAAATGCTGGCAAAAATGTAAAGCAACAGGAACTCTTACTCATTGCTGGTGGGGATGCAAAATGGTACAACCATTTTGGAGGTATAACAACTTCGGAGGACAGTTTGGTGATTTCTTACAAAACTAGACATACTCTTACTCTCATCTGCTCCAACAGGATGCTGGGAATAGAGGAAAGAGAACTGTCAAGGTCATGGGAGATGCGGACGCATGTGTCTGACCAGCCACTACAGTCAGCATCCCTGGAGGGGTCTCATGAGGAACACGAAGACATAGTTTCAGGTTCCGAGGGAGGGTGAGGACATGCCAGCACATTTTCTCAGGGACGCAGCCGAAGGGCACTCCCCAAGGACGCCGTGAGGACACTGGCGGGGGTCAGTGCCACTCAATGGTCACCAGCCTGACTCACGTTCTGACCACCTGGCTCTCAATTCCTGCAGGACCTGAATAAATGATATAGCCTCTCCCAAGCTTAGTTTCCTCACGTATAAAATGAGGCAACGCTACAGATCTTTCCCCGGATTGTTCCCTCAGGAGAACAGTCAGGCCGAGTGCTTGGCACAAGGTGTGGCCGGACTGAGCGCTTGAAGGTGGCAGCCTTTGATGTGACTGTCGGTTTGCAAGGTCAGCAGAAGGGGTTGGGGTGCACAATCCCCAGGGGGTACCGTCTGCTTGGGAGCCGAGAGTCTTCCGCACAGATGTTCGGGCAGCACCTGCCTGTCCCGTGACTCGGTCCCCCACGATCCATCAGAACCAAGGCCGGACCTGCTCTTCCCAGAACTGCCCCATGTCACTATACCCCAGGCTCCTGTTCCGTGGCTGCCCTCCTCTCCTGGGACCCATTTCCTATCATCTGGCCTCTCGAACATGGCTGCTGACAAGTTCCCCCTTCCTCCTTCCTGGCCACTCAGCTGCTGGCAGCTGGCCACACTGTACCCGGGGGCAGTGGCGAGAACCGATGTGCAGACCCGTCCCCCACCGCACTGTACTTGGAACAACACACCTTAATTTTCCATTCTTTGGCCTCTGCCTTGTGCGAGGTACCACATCCTTTAACCCTCTGGTTTAATCTTCTCAACAGCTTTGGAGAGTTCTAGTGTTGTGATTGCTGAGAGATAACTGAAAATTTGGAGAGGAAGAAATGCAATCAAGACCACAGATTCTGGGGTGCCTGGGTGGCTAGTCGGTTAAGCGTCTGACTCTTGATTTCAGCTCGGGTCATGATCTCACTGTTGGTGAGTTCGAGTCCTGCGTTGGGCTCTGAGCTAACATTGCAGAGCCTGCTGGGGATTCTCTCTCTCCCTCTCTCTGTGTCCCTCCTCCGCTCACACTCTCTCTCTTTCACACAATAGATAAACTTTAAAAAAAGCAAAAGACCACAGATCCTGTAAGGGACAGAGACAGAAGCTGAACGAATGAATCTATCCCCGAACCCACGTTCCTCCTGCAGAGGTGGGGTGTGATACGTACAAGCTACCCTCCAGTGCCTGCTTCCTCTGGCGGGCCGTCGCTGGCCCCTGACTCTCAGCAGGCAGCTCCGTGACACTGTCCTGCAGAGGACACATAGCAGATGTCCCCCGTGCAAGCTGGCCTGAGCCAGCTCTCTCGGGTGGCCTGTGTCGCGTTCAAATAAAGGAAAGAGCAAAGATGAGACACCATCACCGTGAGATATCTCCCTTTGGTTTCCAATGACATGTCTATTAGCAATTCATCCTGGTAGTAACTGATCATAAAACCCAACTGCCGGCCGGCCCCACATCGCTCATAATGGCAACATCGGGAAAGTGACCAGCGGCACGTGGCTTCCAGCCCCATAAACCCGCTCCGGGTGCCAGAGTGAGAACATCCCACAGAAGGCAGGGACTGTACGTGCTCACGACGAGGAAACAGACATGTGGCTCTGTGACACGGACGGCCATCTGCACTGGGAAGCAGCCGTTCAGAGACGGCAGAGCCCCGGGCACTCGGGTGGCTTCTGGAACAGCCACCTGCACGGCGTCTTGGGCTCCCACGACCGCCCCCTCTGGGTCTGGGAGGGCGTCCCTTACCGTTTCGGGGGGATGTGAAGGGCATCAGTGCAGGCCATGGGGCACGCTGCAGAAACCCTGCGGCCGTAGGTCTGCGCCTGTGCCCCTGGCCAAGCCACGGAAGCTTCCCGGCCTCAGCTTACTGGTCTGTAAACTGGTCATGACTTTTAGGCCTCATCGGGCTCACCGTCCACGTGGCTCACGCCTCGTCCCTGAATGGCGACCCACGTTCGGTCATCATCATCTCACTGACGCTGCGTAGCAACTGAGGGATAAAAAGAAAGACATCGAGGAGACCAAGAACCACAACCGCCTTGCACACACAGAGTTGGCTCAGAGGAGGTGAGGGACAGTGAGAATGCGTGACTCACCTCCTCTCCCCTTTCGCCCAGCCTCAGGGAGGTGCGCGTGTGCGGGGAATGGGAAAGGGAGGGCACGCAGTCCGTCATGTGCTGTGAAAGCAACAACATAGGCAACATGTGAGGACGGAGGCCCCAAGAAGAGAGGACCATGCGCAGAGCAGCACTGATTAATCACATCTTCCCGAGGGCCACCGCTGGGAGAGCAGAAGCGCGCAGCCCTGGACAGTCGTGTAGACTACCTTGTTTTTTAAGAAAAGAGAAACCCGAGACCCGGAGAGGAGGAGGGGCTTGTGCAGAGAATTTGTGTGGCTGGAGCGCACACAACCCCTCCCCTCCCCTCCCCTCCCCATCTCAGTCGTGTCTTTCCCGCCCTCGTGCACCATGCGGTCCAGCTTGCAGACGACCACGGGCGGGGCAGGCCGCTTCATGCCCCGGTCCACCCCCCCTTCACCCTCCACTCGAAAGCTCCTGCACAGAGAACCCCAACTCCCAGCTTGAAGCGACGATGTTTACGGCAATGGAATCGGGGCCTAAAGGGACGTTGAGGGTCAGCTCAGGTGAGCAGAAGTGGCCACAGAGAGTTTCGAGGGCAAGGAAGGGCTTGAGCCTGTACTTAGGGACCACTGTCAAGGCCAGGCTACCAGATTGAGGAAGGAGGATCGCCAAATGGCCGGCAGGGCTCCTAGGACCCCAGAGGTGGCCTTACCACCCCCCACCCCCTAACCAATCTGACACTTTAATAGAAATAGATCCACATATATCTATAAAATTACCGGCAAACGAGGTTGTATGAAAATGGGGGGGGGGGGGGCTTGTTGACGGAGGAAGATGCTAGATAAGTGTGGCATTCCTAGACACAGGGACCGGGTACAGAATGAGCCCAGTTTCAGGAAACAAAGCCGTCTTCGCCAAGGCCGGGGTTTGCGCGACACCCACCGCAGTTAGGAAAAGCCGGTTCGAAAATAAAGAACGGTCTGTTTGTTGCGACGCAGTGTGGCCTCACCCACGGGGTGCGCGAAAGTCCCATTTCCATCCCTGGGAGACCATTAGGAGAGATTCAATTAAAACCCATGACTTTTATCAAATCTCTATGGCCAGTTTGAAAAGACTAATTCTTAGGAAAAGCTGACTCCAGCGTTATGTGGCTTTCGCTGAGCTGTTATGAAGAGAATATAACAATGAAGGCGAGAACTGTCGTGAGCTTTTATTAAAACAAAAAATAACCACAACACCCAGCTGCTTCAGAAGCTTGCAGGTGTGGGCAATTCCTCCCCCGGTCTCACTTCTGATGTTCCTGTTCTTCCCCCTCATTATTCTCTCTTCCCCATCCTGAGCCAAGAAGTTCACAACATTCAAGCTCTCTCTGGGGGCATCCGAAGCGGGCTTTCGTGCCCTTCCGCGGTAGGACGAGAGCAAGGACGCTGAGCCTTGGTTTTTATTGATCCTGGAATTTGCATAAAGCATAAAGACTTGCTCTTACAGTAAGAAAAGCAGATTGGGAGTTGGGGATGGCTCTAACTTAAAGATCAAGGAGTTAGAGCCATAGGCACAATTGGCACACGATGCCGAAAGTTATTCCAGAACAGGAAATGGCAGAATCGGAAGGAAACTTGGAAATCGACTAGCCAAGGGGTGACAGATTCCGAGCCGATACCAACTGTAAGTTACGGGCGTTGACAGGCCCTTCTCCATGAGCTTAGTGTTGAGGAGGATTCCGAGGGCCCCGCTGAACTCCCCAGGGCAGACTCTCATTTATGATCAGAGAGCGATGCCTCACCCAGGAGAAGAGGCCATTCCTGTATCTGCAATCATCAGTCTTTGGTCCAACGCTCTCATCGTAGGAAAGAGAAGCCCAGGACCCAGGAGGGTAAATCATCTGTCCACGGTGACGTGGAGACACATCCTGATGCTTCACATCCTGATTCCGATATTGGCTCACGTAGAGATACGCACGTGGATTCAGAAATACGTCTGCGGAAGTACAGAGCGGAGTAAATAGGTTCACTGCGAGTGTCTTTAAAAATGACCTGGAAGGGGGCGCCTGGGCGGCTCGGTCGGTTAAGCATCCGACTTCGGCTCAGGCCGTGATCTCACGGTTCATGGGTTTAAGCCCCACGTCGGGCTCTGTGCTGACAGCTCAGAGCCTGGAGCGTCCTTCAGATTCTGTGTCTCCCTCTCTCTCTGCCCCTCCCCCCCTTGTGCTCTGTCTCTCTCTCTCTCTCTCTCTCTCTCTCTCAAAAATAAATATTAAAAAAATCAATAACCAGGAGGGAGGGTTAGCTAGCTGTATAGTCCATAGGAGCTTGTAGAATGATTTGTGCATCAGAAAGCTAATACCCTCAGGAGCCACAGTAAGGGATCTGGGGTGTTCTGAAGGAGGGGGGTAGCAGGTGCTCCCTCCACTGCTATCCATCCACTGTTGGATACAGTGGAGCTTCTGGGTGGCCGGTAAGTGCAGAAGAAGGTCCTGACAGCTGTGTTTGAAGAGAGAACGGAGGAGCTGCTGACATTTAGCCCAAAGAAGAAAAGCATAATGCGTGGGACTGAATAGACATTTTCAGATCTGTTTCCCCAAATTCCCCAGAAATGAGACCCATATTTCAGATACGGGTATTTGACAGTTTCCAAATGTAGACGGCTGACAGATGAAAGTTCCCCAGGGCCAAGGTACAGAGGCGAGGCGAGGGGGGACCCCAGGGTGGGCGTAGGAGCCAAATGACCCAGGGGTCCTGAGCTCACAGGGAGGGGGAAACAACAATCTCTGCGTGCCTTTCAGCTCCTCCCTTTAAAACCGGATTGCGTGGCTCTCTGAAGACTGCCTTTAAAACAGATCTCGCGGAAGCAATTAAAGAAGGTAATTAGGTTTTGCAAGTTTTTAAAAGCTAAGGACAACCAGCAAACAGCGCCGACGGAAATGAAGGCAGTGCGTGCACGTTTTTCAACCCAAAAAAGCAATTCTCCTTTAAATACCTCGCTACCTCTGATCCGGTAAAATGACACTCTCGATACCCCCATGACTCCACAGGTGACTCGGTTCCACATTCCCTGCACAGGGAGATTTTCCTACCGACTAGACGGGGGAGGTTTGAGCTGGGGGTCAACTCCTTACCTTTGCACTGGTCTCTGCATTTCCGCAAAGCACACTCTAAAATTCATGAGACTGGAGACGCTCTCTGCACAGGCTCGCGTAGGCAGTGACAGACGCCCTTAATTTGTAAGCATTAGCAGAAAGAAATGCAGTTGCAGAAAGTGTAATTGGATCATCTTTGTATTTTATGTCGGTGTGTCTAAGTGCCGTTACAGGGTGAACCGTGCACTCGGCACTGCCTGACAGCGACGTGGGTGCTGTGGTAGGCATGACAAATAACAGCAGAGTCAACTTTTACTGTTGCATTTGGAGCGTGTGTGTGTGTGTGTGCGCGTGTGTGTGCATGCGAGCGCGCACGACAGAGAGAGAGAGAGAGAGAGAGAGAGCGTGCACACCCACTTTACTAAGGCACTAGTCATTAAGCAGGAGAGCTTTAAGATCTGCTGAGAAGTATAATGGCTCTCAAAGCTTTCTGACATTAAAATGTTCTATAATCACCTTCCATTAGTAAAACCAGAAAGCACAAAAATTCACTTGCCCTCCTCCCCCCACCCCCCGGCTTCCCACAATGTCCTTGTGCCTAAAATATTCCAGATCACTGATCTCTCAAGGAAAGAAGTCAGTGCGTGTGTGCGTGTGTGTGTGTATGAATATATATATATATACATATATATATATATATGTTATATGAAAATATACGTTCCATGTATACATATATGAAAAAAGGTCCAGATTTCACAGCTGACAATGATTGGAAAACAACTAAGTTTTCTGGAAAATAAGTTATATAATTAAGAATCAAGAAAAGAAAATCAGTCCCATCTACGCACCTCACTTTACATATAAGGGAGGGACAAGTGGCCCGTTTTTCCTTGCCCAAGCCAAAATGTACTGAGAATTTGAACACACTGCTGACCACCAGATGGACAAAGAAATGTAAACAGGTGGACACATGACAGGCAGAGTGTGCGTCTACAGACATTTGGCAGGGACCAAAAAAGCCGAGGCAGGAAGCAAGAGACGTCTCCGTGGATCCAAAGGATTGTACCGTCTGGTAGAGAGCAAACTGCTTCCCTGAGCTGGAAGAACAGAGGGATGGCCGAGAGGTAGATTTCCCAGGAAAGCATATCTCTGCCTAATGCATTATGCTCCAGCTCAAAGTTCTTGAGAGTCTCCTCATTAAACAACATTGGCCCTCCCTTGCTAGTTGCAGAATATACTTTCTGGGGCGGGAGTGGGAATCAGTGAACAAATATATTTGGGAGGGTTGCAAAACACGTCCCCGTATTTTAGAGATCACGATGCCTATTAAAACCTTGAGCAAGATAAGAAACCATGTAGCAGAGCAAACATTGCACCCTGACTTCTTGGCTCGGAGACGTAAGATAATTTCCCCAAGTTCGCACAATCAGCAAGACCTAGAACCAAGTCTCAAAGCAGATTTGTCTAACTCAAAGTCCAAGAGCTTTTTTTAATTAGTCTCTGCCCCGCTAAGGAGAAGGGCCCAATTGTCCAAATCACTACCAATGGCTTTTCGTGGCAGGGCCCTGTGGAGAATACTCACTATGGGTTTTGCTAAAGACCATAGCTTTTGGAAGCTTCCAGCACGTGGTGCAGAGGAAAGGGCAGGCCCGGCATCATGTAATGGAATCTGAGATCCCCTTGCAGAGATCCTAAAAGCAGTGTACTCACAGAGGACCAAAGTCAGTTCTACTGACCTTGAAGAAGTCAGCTGCCAGGTTACCAACAGCCTATGAAGTGGGCCACCTGGCAGGGAGCTATGTGCAGCCCCTAGGGCCTCAGGCCCTGCATTCTAGAATTTCAGCCCAGTGGGGCTCTGAACTCAAGAGCCCAGGTGGCCATGCCCAGCCTCCTGACCAACAGAACCCGTTGGATATAAATACGTCTTGTCTTAACAGCCATTTGTAGTCCTTTGTTATGCAGCCATAGAAGACAAATCCTTTAGGCCTGGAGACCATGAAAAAAATCAGGAGGAGACTTTCCGGAGACCGTGTCCTAGCAGAAATCTATTCTTTACAACTCCTGTCTCTTAGGTCCCTGCATGCCTCTTAAACTAATGACTCCTGAGATTTCATTCTGTAAATATTTATTGAGCACACGCTATGGTTCAGGTACTGTCGTAGGTACTTGTTTCTTTTCTTTTTTTATCGACGTGTAACTGGCATATAATATCCCATTAGTCTCAGGTGTACATCATAGCGATTCAATATTTTTATACGTTACGAAATGATTCCCA
This sequence comes from Panthera tigris, assembly GCF_018350195.1. Classification (NCBI taxonomy): domain Eukaryota; kingdom Metazoa; phylum Chordata; class Mammalia; order Carnivora; family Felidae; genus Panthera; species Panthera tigris. The sequence goes on along the minus strand of NC_056662.1, from coordinate 134,857,217 downwards.
CGGTAAGTCTAGTTACCGTCTGTCACTGCAGTTATAACAATATTATTGACTGTATTCCCCATACTCTACAGTACCTCCTCATTTCTCATTTATTTTATAACTGGAAGTTTGTACCTCCTAAAACCTTCACCTGTTCCGCCGAACCCCCACCCCTCCCCGCTCTGGTAACCAACTGTTTGTTTTCTGTGTCTGAGTCTGTTTCTGTTTGTTTGTTCATTTGTTTTATTTCCTAGATTCAACATATAAATGAAACCCTTTGTCTGTCTCGGGATGACTCATTTCACTTAGTGTAATGCCCTCCACTCCATCCCTGTTGTTGCACATGGCGAGAGCTCATTCTTTTTTTTTCACGGCTGAGTAATGTTCCACTGACTACGCATACATGCCACATCTTCCTTGGCATCTAATGAACTAAAGAGACCACAGTCCGTGTTCTTGTGGATCTTACATTTGGTAGGACATGTGGGGGTCTCGGGGGCCACGTTAGGTATCTGTCCGCCACCCTGACTTGGCTTCGTGCAGCTCTAGAGGAACACTCGAGTCAAGATTCTTCCACAATCTATACCTTGGAGCAAGTGATGTAGATTTCTCTGAGATTTCTCATTTCCAAAGTGGTGATTATTTTATCTTTCTTTCAGGACCTTTGATAAGATTAAACCAGAAACATAAACGAGGTGTCTCCAGCAGGGTTATCCTTAAGGGAGTCTCTCTTCCTCTTACCTGGAGAATTTACAACTATTCGACACGCATGTAAACAGTTGATTTAGCCATCCCTTCTGTGTTAGTGAAAAGAGTCGTAACTGTCTGGGGAAGTTTTCTCTAGAAACAGACCCTGATGGTGGGATTTGTGTGGAAGCAATATATTAGGAAGCACTGCTCAGGGAACACTTTGGGGCATGGAGAAGGGGGCAAAGGGAAGAGAAGGGAACCAAAGGGAAAACATCAAGGCAAACACTGTGGAGGGAACTTTCGTTCAGTTCCACAAAGAAATGCTGGAAATGGTGCAGGTGCCATCCCAACATTGTCCTGGGTGAAGGGCAAGAGGCCTGGGAATTTGTCTGCTCTGCGCGTGTGGGTCATGGGTCACAGGTTGCCACCAGGGGAGGTAAATTTTGAGCCACTTCACCACGGGAGTCCCCGTGCCCAGGCAAACTGGCTTCCATAGCCTGGGGAGAGGGGCACACCGAGACAAGGAGGTGCTGGCCATGGAGAGTAGAGCACAGAGCTAGCCAGCGGGCATGAGCCCACAGAGGGGATGAAGGAAGGGGGAGCCCTGGTGTGCCCTGTGCAGTAGCCGAGGGAGCCCCGCTGCTCTGGACGCAGAGCTGAAAAAGCACACGGAGGGAGATGCCATTTTCTTCTAAGGAAATCTATGGGCGACCACCTACCCGGTTCGACGGTGCCAGTGAAACAGGAAGAAAACCCTGCAGGGAAAAGGAAGCCCTGACACCTTCAGAGAGCAATTCGATGTCATCAAATCTTTCTTAAATATTATCTGAGGCATCACAATGACATTTTGTGGTGGTTATTACAAGCACCCTTATTTTGCAGGCCAGGAAACTGAGGCCAAGGTAAGCTGTGAAGCTTGCCGGATGTCACAGTATATACTAGAAGCCAAGTCAGGACTTAAGACCTGCTCTCCCGGGCCCATTGATTTTTTTTTTTTTTTTACTAAATATTCTCATAAATATTGAGCAGAGGTCAGAAAAATTTTGATCCTTAGGGGCCATTCCAAACACAGGGAGTATCCTTGTCCCAAAGTGTATGGGGGAACGACAAAAAGGCCTGGGGATTCATTCTGGGCTCTCCAAGCAAAGTGGGCTCTCGTCCTGCGACACTCTCCTGACTGTGAAATTTTCATGAACTCATGGGAATGCATCTCCCTGAGGTTTGCTTACCGGTTGGAAGGAGGTGGTAATCCTGCCATACCTCCTAGGAGCCATAGGCCGCAATTTGTTGTAAATCACTACCCAGAATATTAAGAGACCTGCACCACATAGACGTAATGTGCTTAGAAAGAATGGTAAACCCAGTGGGTTTTTTTCGTGGCCAATGTAGCATCTCAACAAACTATTCTGATGATATTTAATCAACCTCCAAGATTTCTACTAAATGATGACTGTAAGCTATGTGCCCTACCAATACCATCTGAGTCATTTATTTACACGGCCATCACGCTATTATTAAGTTCTTGCAAGAGTCCTTAAGAGTTGATTATAGTCATAAGAATTCCGTAAGATCCCAGCGTTTCCCCTGAGTAAGAACAGTGTAAATCACGTAGAATATAATTCGTTATATTAGTGCAAATCCAGACAGTACGACTCCAGAGCTTATGCCCGTAACCATTAAACTAACGGCCTGGACGAAACACAAAGATTAAATAAAATAAGGAATGTGAAGTTCTTAGCAGAGTGCCTGGTATATTCATTTGCTCTATCGATGAAAGCTGTCATAAGTTTCAAAACATTCGGGATTCTAGAAGTTTGAAGAAGAAACCCCGGCATATCATGACTATTTCATTCATTCATGTGTTTATTGAGCACTGTCAAATCAAAGTCCCAGGCACTGCAGATCGTGGTGCGCGAAGCCAACATCGTCACTGTCCTCGCGAGGCATATACCGCTTTCCAGAAATCTTCTCCCATTCAAATTTTGATGTGTTACGGAAGATGAAATACTAAAAAGGTTTAGACAGCTTAAATTAGCGAGCACTGGGGAATATGATCAACTCAAAAGGGTCAGATGAATCTGGAAGCTCTGTGATCACGTGAGAAAGGATGAGAAACTTCAGAGATGTTTGATCGTTCCATGAATTCCTATATCAAAGATGAAGACTAGCTAAGGTAATGATGATTTTAATCCAGTTTTGTTAACTATAGAACCTAAGATCTTTCCGTCATGGCGGGATGACAAAACATTAAGGGAGTGTCAAGTGGAAGCCTGTCATCAGGAGAGGTAAGTAAAAGATAAAAAATAATAATAATTTTAAGGCAAAGTTTTTAACAGTAAGATGGTTAGCTCTGGAACTGCTTTACATATGACACGTAATAAACACATCAGATTGGACCTCATTCAGGCAGGGCAAAAATGACCATTTGTCAATAATGTGTTGGGGATTTAGAGGCGCCTGGGCGGCTCGGTCGGTTAACTGTCCGACGCTTGATTTCAGCTCAGGTCATGGTCTCACGGTGCGTGAGTTCGAGCCCCACCTTGGGCTCCATGCTTACAGTGTGGAGCCTGCTTGGGATTCTCTCTCCCCCCCACTCTCTCTCTCTGCCCCTCCCCCGCTCGTTCCGGCTCTCTGTCTCTCAAAACAAATAAACTTTAAATAATGTGTCAGGTGATTATATACACAAATATGTATACGATTTTTCATAGTCTTCAAGAACAGGTCTGCTCCTTCTTCACAACTTCCTGGGCACCTGTGCTGCCCTCTCAGAGTTCACACGGGAGGGCTCCCGGGGGGAAGACGGGGATGCCCAAAGACAATGCTGGCCGAGATCTCCATTTGTCTGCAGGCCATGTTGCCCCCCTCCGCCAGTCTGAAGTCATCCCAAGAAAGAGTGAGTTTTTGTCGTTGCTGGTAGGTAATGATGAGTTGCTGAGCTCGAGGACTCTCTTGACTTTCTCCATCAGGACCGTAAAAGGTTTCTCTGCCTTGTGTTTCTCTACTTGCTGTCTGAGGCAGTTGACTGCGTCCACGCGAGCTCACTGAAGTTCTCTAAACGTGGCCCCTGGCTCACTAGCCACCCCCAACCCCCGCTTTCTGTTTGTGATGCCCTCTGGCCATTCTTCTCCCGCTAAACTCTTAATTTTCTTCAAAACTCCATTCAGAGATCGCCTCTCCCAGGTGCTCCTCCCTGACCTACCATTTCTACATCAGGCTTCCGGTCCTCTGGGCTCTCTCAGCCCCTGGATACTGGGATCAGAGAGAACATCAGCCTGGAATGTTCTTATTGTCTGTCTGCCCCGCCAGACTGTCATGGCCTGTAATCTCTGTGACTGGCTCCCAGCTCGCAGTGGATACCAATACGTGCTCGTCAGCGGAGGGAACGTTGGCTGCGTTCCCTCCCTGCGCCTAGTCCTGACATCAGCTCGCAGCGAAGTATCCTTTAGCGGGTGTGGGAATCCTTTAGTGCCACCCAGGAATGTCCGCTGCAGCATCCGAGTGACATGATCCAGAGGAAAGAGAGTGCTCACACGGGTTGCTCTGAGAATCTATAGAAGCGAGCAGACCAGCTCTCATTCCAGCTACAGAACCCGCTGCTGCTTGTGCAAAAGCATTTGGGTGATTCTATTTAGAATTCATTGAGCACCTGGTACACGTCAAGCATTGCACTGAAAATCGGTTCCAGCAGACATTTTCATCGTAGATGAGGCGGCACCTTTGGCCCAGACCTCCTACGTTGGACCCTGCGCTCCCCCGTGGGCAGCCGTGCGTCACTGTTCACGGGCCGCGTCCTCGTTTCTAGGAGACACCAGAGCACAGCAATATCCCATTGAATTGTTAAACTTGAACAACTTCAGAAAACAGTCTTAATGGCACGTTGAGTCCCTTTTCTTGGTTCACTAGTTATAAGTGGATTTCAATATGCATTTAATCAAAATACCCAGCTGCGTTCATTTAAAAATGCAGCCCACGAAAAGCATCTAAGGGGGCCCCTTACCTCCCTGCTAAGAAAATGTAGGAGAGATTTCACTAGAATTTAATTTTGCAGAAAATCCAAAGCCCCTGGAATCAGCCACTTGTGACACAAAGTGTAATTCTGTCTTTGGTAACAAAGGCAGGAGTCAGCAGTGTGTCCAAACAGATGAGGCACAGGCTGAGGGGCCAAGGCCAGGTGAGGGGCCATGAGAACTGCCCCCCCCACCTCAGGTTCCTGTGGGTCTGTGTCCACCGCAAACCCTCAAAGCTGACTCAGAAGATCAACACTGTGGAGTGTACTCACCCTCTCTTCAGAACCAGCCAGGCTTACTGGACAGAGTTCACGTCTGAAGATAAACGTACCAGTTAGATGCCCTTGGAAAATTATGAATTTTCTCGAGGCCTCACCATTTCATCTTTAAAGCACGGATAGCAAAGTCTACCTCATATGGGTTGAACGAAGTCCCCAAAACACTCATGTTAAAATCCTGTTCACATATCGAAGCTCCCCGGAACATCTGGAAACAGGCTTATTGTAGATGTAATTACATAAGAAGTGGTCATACTGGAGTAGGGTGGACCTCTAATTCAACACGGTTGGTGTCCTTAAAAGGTAGACATTTGGAAAACAGGCACACATAGGGAGAACATCGCATATATGCGAAGGCAGAGGTCAGGGGGCTCTATCTACAAGCCAAGGATTTCCAGCAAATCACCCAAAGCTGGGAGAGAGGCTACAAATGTTCTCCCGCTCACCCTCAGAAGGACCAACCTTCATCTCCTACGCTGGCCTCCAGAACTTGGGACAGCCAGATCCCGGTTTATGCCCTCCAGGGTGCTATTTTGTTAGAGCAGACCCCGTGGACTCATGCAGGGCTGTTCTAAAGATGCCGTGGGGTGACGTCTAGAGAAGCGTCAAACACCGGACCTGGACCATAGTAGGTGCTTGGGCAGCTCAAGCTCTGTCTTTGTTCTGTCCAAGACGTGGCTCACGGGCGGACAGCGGCAATGCCAGGTGTCCACACCGAGTGGACAAGTCCCTCTGCAAATGGGGATTGAACGCTTACCGGCTTAGGTAGCTGGTCGCCTGAAAAAGTCCTTTTATTTTTTGTTTTTCTTCGCAAGATCTTCATAATTAGTGAAAGAGTCCCTTGAAAGTTGTTTCTTGTTGGGCAAATGTGGAGGGTACAGGTCTCGCCCTGCACTGGAGTGTTACGAGGCCGTGTGGCGCTTGGGAAGGGCTTCTCCTGACAGAACCCCCTTTGTCTGCACAGCCGGTCTGCCGAAGAGAGGCCGCAGTTCCATATGAGTGAAGGAGCCTTCTGGGAGGTAGAAGACGGAGACTCTGAGCCTCCCCATTCTGTGGTTCCATCTTATTAGAACCATCCTGATGGGCCAAGCAGGCCCTGGCAGCGGCCTCCTGCAGGAGAGGGTATCGGGGCCCATGCTGTCAGGGGACTTTGGACGGTGGCCAGGACTTGTCACACTTCGGGAAGGATTTGCGATCATGAGCACATCAGGGAGAGGGCACTGGATGCTTTGATGCTTTGAGAACATGAACCACTGAAGAAGCTGACGTGCCAGGACACGGTCAGTCATTTGAGCCACATTTCAGGTATAATCCCGTGGGGCTGCAGCATGGGCCGGAAACCGGGATCTGGCGAAGGAACGATGCCCTCTCCGCAAATTTCGCTTTATTTGCCAAAAGAAGGGCAGGATGACGTAAAGCTTTCCTTGGTCCTTTGTGTCGGCAGTTTGCCTCCTCGCCCTTCACCGGCCTCTCCGTGGCCATCACGGACACCTAGAAACTACCATACCTTCCCCACCATGCATCCTCCCTTCACCCCCAGCGAGGCATAGGCGGCCGGGAGTCGCCTGTTTGGCAAACTGGAAATCCACAGCGAAAGCATTGGAAACGAGAAATTCCTCACCCAGCAATTGCACCACGGAGATTTTCATTCCTGCTACCATGTAAAAGAGCAAAACACAAAACGGAGATGAGCTACATGTCTAACAGTGATAAATCACGTAAATACATAACGTGCAGTTCACGACATCACGTTCAAGGTGATGTGGGAGAGCAGGGTCGCAGCAACAGCCCAAGAGCCAAACTGGACCATCCCCCCTGCCTGTGTCATACAGCCTGCAAGTTCTGAATGGGGCTTACGTTTCTGAACTTTTTTTTTAAGTTTATATATTTATTTTGAGAGAGAGAGAGAGAGAGTGAGAGAGCCGGGAGTAGGGGAGAGGCAGAGAGAGAGGGAGAGAGAGAACCCCAAGCAGGTTCTGCGCTGTCAGTGCGGAGCCCGAGGCGGGGCTCGAACTCACGATCCCATGAGATCCTGACCCGAGCCGAAATCAAGAGTTGGACGCTTAACTGCCAGAGCCCCCCAGGCGCCCCTCTACGGGGTTTACATTTTTAAACGGTTGGAAAAAATTAAAAGAAGGGAATTTGTTGTCACGTGGTGGTTCTGTTCATGAACGAAGTTCGTTGGTGACACAGCAAGGTCTCATCTTCCACATCACACCTAAGGCTACAGTCAGGCTACAACAGTGTGTGGTGTTGCAACAGACCCGCAAATACGTGCTCTGTGGCCCACGACAGAAAAGGCTAGCTGACCGCGGCTGTGGAACAACTACCACATTTCGGGAAATTACATCTTCTGTGAAAAAGTAGGTGACGAGGCAATATGTGTGTAAGCATCATGTGCGGAAGCGGGTGGGGGGAGGTCTTTGAAGGGGGAGCGTTACTGTGCATCGCTCGATTGCGGAATTAGTCATTGTCCGCAATCGTCGTAACGGCTCTGAGTATTGCCATTGCCATTACTCCTGTGGTGCTTACCTGTGGTTTCCAAACTTTCTGTAATTAACCTGTATTCTTTGTAATAAGATTCAGGTATTGTCTAAAAGACAAGAAATCGCCATTCCTCGCACAGAAGTTGTTCCGTCCTTTAGGTTTGTTTTGAGGCCTTCCCTAGACGCCGAGGAAGATTTTGGCGTTCAAAACAGAGGCAGCTGTGCTGTGTGTAATCGCTTCTGTATTTCTAAATCGTCCGATCATATGGTGCCATGTAGGCATAGGACCACGTTTCTTGGCAATGTATGGAAGTCACCTAAGTTTCCACAACATTTCAGGCCGTGAGACAGATGAAGTGGCCAGCTTGAAAATATCCAGTAATAAAGTTATGTGAAAGCTTCATAACAAAGAAAAAAAATGGGTCAGTCAACTGAGCAAAAGGTCCTAGGACTCCGCCAGGACCGAAGACGCGGCCAAGCGAGATCACCTCCCAGAGGACTCTGGTTTCCTTTTCATCTCAAAGAGACCGTAGTGGCTGTCCAAACCCCTATATTAATCTGGGCCCGTGTTGTTCCATCAAATGAAAACTGCTACAGTGTCGGGAATTAATTTCCGTGCTAATTTGGGAAAATATGATTAAGTGCACAGTTTAAAAAAATTAAATATACCAAGAGATCCTGATGGCAATAAGTACATGCTCAAACCACCAGAGAGATCAAACCAAACCCTTCCAGTCTGGTTTCAAAAAGCTATGGAAGGGGTGCCTGGGTGGCTCAGTCGGTTGGGCGTCCGACTTCGGCTCAAGGCGCGATCTCACGGCTTGTGAGTTCGAGCCCCACATCGGGCTCTGTGCTGATGGCTCAGAGCCTGGAGCCTGCTTCAGATTCTGGATTCTGTGTCTCCATCTCTCTGCCCCTCCCCTGCTCACACGCTGTCTCTCAAAAATGAATAAACGTTTTAAAAAAAGAAGCTACAGAAAAGGCTATTATTTAATCTCATATGCCACGCTATTATTTAATCTCATATGCCACACTTGCCATCATTATAGGGGAGGAAAAAACCCAGCGCATCGCGACGTGCTAGGTAGATGCTTGCAGAAGGAGGGGGCCACTGCTCACCCAGCACGCTCAGCTTTGCTCTTCCCTGGGCTACTCAAGAAGGTGAACTTGAGGATGACTCCTGGAGGGCAAACGCCCAAGGTAGGCTCGATGAACCCAGTGCAAGGGCTTTACGGGAGCTCATTACAGGCTAGACCTGAAGCTTCAAATGCCGGTGCATCAGATGTCTCACTGAGAGCTCCTACCCAACTGTGTCAGTGAAGGAACTCTTTGCTGAAAACTCCAAACGCAAAGGAGCCTGGGAGGCTCAGTCGCTTAAGCGTCCTACTTCAGCTCAGGGCATGATCTCATGGTTTGTGAGTTCAAGTCCCACGTCGGGCTCTGCACTGACAGCACGGAGCCTGCTTGGGATTCTCTCTCCCTCCCTCTCTCTCTCCGCTCCTCTCCCACTCGCACTTCCTCTCTCTCTCAACGTAAATACATTTAAAAACCAAACCTCAAATGCATGAATATTGTACATATTTTTTCCTCTTTCTAGGTGGCTTCCTTTTCTGCCTCTAAAGTCTGAAAGTGAGTTCAGTCTCCAGTGCAGAACCGTTTCGAGGGAGCACAAACACACATGAACTAAAGCAAGGTGCTCTGGGTCCATAGGGAAACCCCCGGGCCGGACACGCAACAGACACCCCACGGCAGCCCTCGCTCAACACCCGATAAGAGACTGAATTGCCGAGCAAGTTCACACTTTCACATTTAGACCCACCTCCCAGTCCTCGGAGCCGTCCTACTCGTCTTGCATCCTTCAGAAGTACACTGGGAGGGTTCCTGCTCACCACCTGCTCCTGGACATCATGTCACAGAATCCACAGAGACAAGAACGTTTGGGTGAAAGCAAGATCAAACTGTTGATCCGCACATCACTTCCTCATGTTCCTTTACCAAAGTCCGATGGTGCCCGGCTCTGATCTTGGGGCATCGAGTGCCTAGTCCATGGACAGCCTCCTGCACCTGCCCCCTGCTCATCCGTGGCTCCAGGAGGACTCGGGGATTTCTCACGCTCTTACCACACTCAGCGCATCCCTACCAGAAAATATGTCTGGATCACCTTTCTTCCTGAAAAAAAGGAGTATGTGACGATGTTGTTTATTGCTCCTGGCAAGGATTTATAACCTATTTAATCTTAATATTTCCTAAAGTGCCCTAACCCTCAACACACCCACAAAACTCCTATTCATGAAATTGCAAATAAAACCCACCTTGTGTCTTCTGGGGGGGGATCTTTTTTGGATGTTGCCTAGAGGATGGTCATAAGGCTCCCTCACTTACATGTCTCTCAAAACTGGGCCCTGTGGACCAGAGAGGGTGAGACGCAGCACAGCCAGAGAGAAGGCTATATTTGGGGCTCTGATACTCACCTGAAAGAGGAAAAGAAGAGCCCTTGGCCCGAAGTTCGGAGGGGTTGGATCTCAGAGGAGCCAGGAGAGCTGCCCTCCAGCTGCCCTGGAGAGAAGGGAGAATTACATCAGGGGGAGAACCCCACCCCCAAAGGCCACTTTGGGCGCTCAACTCATTTTTATCGCCAGCAGCCATACTGCTCACAGCCCAGCAGGCTTTGGGGAAGCATTTGGGGGGAAGAATATTGCCTTATAGGAGTTGAAGTCAAGGCATTCAGTACAATACAGACCAGCAGTTGAAGGAAATAAGGAATGTGAAATAACCGAAATGAGACTGACAAGACACAGGACTTAAAGAAATCAAGAGCGAGTGTCCAAGTGGCTTTCCATTCTGGCTGAGATAATTACAATCTTCTTCGCTCCTTACCACCTACTGACTTGTGCCCTGAGCCTGGTTCTCCTCACTCTTAAATTGAGTTTCCTCATTTGCGTCCCGAGATACACCTAGCTCCTACCTAATAATTTTGTTGTGAAGATGAACAGAGAGAGAATACAGATGGCAGATGTTTCACACCATACCGGGTGTAGAAGAATAATGGTCGTTACCTTTAATATCACCAGGTCTAACAACAATCCTGCAGAATATTATTAAGTTTATTTTATAAATTAGAAAACAAGTTCAGAAAGGTGAGGCAATGTTTCCAAGGCAATACAGATGCTAAATGGGGACACTGGGATTTAAATCTAGTTTCTTCAGGTGCCAAAGCCCACGCTCCTTCTAGCTCAGCACTTCTCTGACTTTAAGGTGGTCACCTGGGGAGCTTGTGAGGATGCAGATTCTGACTCGGTAAGACTGAGTATTTTGTATTTTTAATAAGCAAGAGGAGATGTTCATACCACCAGCCTGTGGGGTATACTTTGAGTAGCAAGGTTCTAGAACATTCTGCCTCCTTATCAAACCCTAAGGGCTCAGTGATCATACCAAATCTGAGAGTGGGGTGAGTACACATCGACAATGATTCAGAAGAAGAGGGGCACCTGAGTGGCTTGTCGGTTAAGTGTTTGACTTCGGTTCAGGTCACGGTCTCACGGTTTGTGGGTTCCACCAAGTGCCACACCGGGCTCTTTGGTGACAGCTCTGAGCCCGGGGCCTGCTTTGGATTCTGTGTGTGTGTGTCTCTGCCCCTTCCCTGTTTGTGCTCTCTCTCAAAAAAAAAAATAAATGAATGAGTGAATAAACTTGAAGAAGAAGAAGAAGAAGAAGATAAAGAAGAATAGAAGAAGAAAAAGGAGGAGGAAGAGAAGAGGAAGGAGAAGGAGGAGGAGGAGAAGAAGAAGAAGAAGAAGGAGAAGAAGGAGGAGGAGGAGAAGGAGAAGAAGAGGGGAAAGAAGGGCTGATAGAAATCAAGCCCTGGAAAAGGGGAAATGACACGTCTATGATGCCTACGCTCCCAGGACCACGTGTGTTCGTTCGGCAGCTTATGTGAAGCCAGCATTTTGCAAATGTGTCAGAAAGCCTCACAGAATTACAAAAGTCAGCCTTCATTTCTATACTGTAAAAAATTCAAAAAGTAGTTATTTCCTTCCTCCCCGTCTCTGCCACCCCAATTTCCAGGAGAACAGCCAGATTTCCGGGTTATAAGGTAACCAATCTAGAGTCTGGAGCAGCCAGCAGTGCACGAGCGTGGTGGGGTCATTCTCAGAACCACGATCTCAGACACGGGCTTTGTAGTCCGATGAACATGAGTTCGCCCCCAGTGTCCACTGGAACTTAGACTCTTCTTCTCTGAAACAGAAATGTTTTCGTTCATCATATTTTCCCGAAGATCAACACGCGTTCCTATGTGGGAAACACTTACTTAGAGCATATCCTGGAATGAAACGAGCTCTCAACACTTGTGGGCTTTTCACGTTACCACTCACGTGGACAGAGGAGCGGTCTTGGCACCTGCACTGGGTAATGGAAACCATTCTGCGCCCGTATTCAAGGCTTGCCAGGTGCTGAGTCAGGTGATTCATCTTCTACTATTCCCTCACTGATGATATTTTACAGATGAGGACACTGAGGCACGGAGGGGTTAAGTCACTTGCCCGAGTCACCGGGCTGGTAGATAGCGGGACCGGCGTTTGAACCAGATGATGGGACTTCAGAGCCCTACTGTTGTCCCCTCCTCTCCAGCTGCATTATTTGGTGCTGGTGGTGGTTGCCCCTGTTATGAACGGTTACAGGAAGGGTTAGAGGGTTCCCCGGGCTGGTAAAACCTCAGAAAGGCAAATAGTTTTAACTCGCCGGTAGAGGTGATCAGAGCAGTTCCTAGAGAGGTGACAGTCACCCTGATAACGCACAGAGGGACAGATCCGTGCCCCGAGACCAGCCGTTAATGACGTCCCTTTGTGCGGTATGCTGATTCTCGGCCCCGGCCCCGTTGCTGTCAGAACTGATTAAGCTAAACACGTTTTCAGTGATGCCGTTCAAAGACTTCTGTAATTGACTGTACGACAAGTTACACAGAAGCCACCGAATTAGCAAATCTACCAAGCCTCTCCAACAAAGAGCCTTCGAAGAAAAGGAGCTAATTACGCATATGCTGTCCAGACAAGGAAGAGGGTGTAAACCAACATGCCTCTTGATGACAAAGAGAAGCGGGACCTCCCGGGGAGGTCACGGAACCCAGAACGCGCAAGGGACCCGGGGGGTGCTGCAGCCCATCCCTTCTGTTGGCCGTGGAGGGAGGAGAGGGGTGGCCAACAGCCCTGCGTCCTGAGAATCAGACAACGTTTGCACCTCTTGCCGCCCTGTGCTGTGACGACACACACTGTGCGTCACCGAACGTTGAAGTGAGCAGTCACAACTAGAAATGGCAGCTGTCACTTACAGAGCAGCAGCAACGAGCTAGTCACAGGTTGGGATCCTTCCCCTGCTTTCTCGTTTCTAACGCTCAGGAATATCCCGCAAAGGGATTGCTCGCTTTTTCAGATGGAAACCAAGGTTTAGAGGGTTGTCTAAATGGCCACCATCACAAGCCAACCGTAGCCAAACTGCGCCCGGGCCACGGCCGCCGTTGTTCTTTCGCCTCCATGCTTCTCTCCCACGACGACCTCCGGATGTCTCCTGCCACATCAGGGCGCAGTATCCTAGATGAACTCCAGGACCAGGGCAGGGACAAGGCAGAGGGCCACACCGCCACTGGGAAGGACAGAAACTACAGGGCACAGAAGAATGCACGTTCCTTCTGGAGACAGAAGTTCCAACCCTAGTGAGGTCGCACAAGCCCCCATCTGGATCCTCACGGGTCTTGCTGGAGAGCCGTCAGAGACCCCTGCGATATTCAACTCTGCCAGCTCCCCGTGCTGGCATGTTGATATGTTGGCATCGGCAAAAATGTGCTTAAAACGTTTCTCCCAGGTAGCTGAATTCGCCCTAGTCGTTCCGAGCATTTCAGAGTTACCCACGACCACGGGCCTTACACTCCACTTACATATCGGGAGAGTCTGTGATTCTCCTCCTGAGTCTTTTACCGAGTCCCTAAAGACCAGCCTTTAAGAAAAGAACAAAAACAGGGGCGCCTGGGTGGCTCAGTCGGTTAAACGTCCGACTTCGGCTCAGGTCATGATCTCACGGTCCGTGAGTTCGAGCCCCGCGTCGGGCTCTGTGCTGACAGCTCGGAGGTTGCAGCCTGCATCGGATTCTGGGTCCCCCACGCTCTCTGCCCCTCCCCTGCTCACGCTCTGTCTCTATCAAAAAAAATGAATAAACGTTAAAAAAATTTAAAGAAAAGAACAAAAACTTTCCATTTCTCTGTCTGATGGGAGTGAGATCCGCCCTCCACATAAAAGATGAATCACATGAGAATTGTCAGGCCACCATGATTTACCCCGCTAGTGATACATCGTATCAAAGAAAGACAACAGAGCAGGGTACAACCCAAAAGCTTCTCAGAATCCGGGAATTAAAGGGATAATCAGGGGCAACTGGCTGACTCAGTTAGTGGATTATGCAACCCTTGACCCCGGGGTGGTGCGTTTGAGCCCCACATGGGGTGTACAGATTACTTTTAAAAAAAAATCTCGGTTTAGGGTCCAACTCTTGATTTCAGCTCAGGTCACGACCTCGTGGTTGTGGGATGGAACCCTGTGTCTGGCTCTGTGCTGACAGCATGAGCCTGCTTGGAATTCTCTCTCTCCCTCTCCCTCTGCCCCTCCCCCCCCTTAAATAAATAAAATTTTAAAAAATAAAATAAAATAAAACTGGGGCACCTGGGTGGCTCAGTCGGTTGAACGTCCGACTTTGGCTCAGGTCATGATCTCATGGTTCGTGAGTTCAAGCCCCTCGTAAGGCTCTGTGCTGACAGCTTGGAGCCTGGAGCCTATTTCCGATTCTGTGTCTCCCTCTCTCCCTCTGACCCTCTCTCGCTCATACCCTGTCTCTCTCTCTCTCTCTCTCAAAAATAAAAATAAACATTAAAAAAAATAATAAAATCTTAAAAAAAAAAAAAAAGGATAATCAACTGGCCTAACTATCACATAAAGCTGTTGCACAGAATTTTTTTTTTTTAATGTGTGGTAAAATGGGTGGCTCAGTCAGTTCAGTGTCTGACTCTTGGTTTCGGCTCAGGTCATGATCTCACGGTATCTGAAATCGAGCCCTGAGTCAGGCTCTGTGCTGAAAGTGTGCAGCCTGCTTGGAATTCTCTCTCCCTCTCTCTCTACCTGTCTCCTGATTGCTCTCTCTCTCTCTCTCTGTCTTTCTGAAAATAAATAAACTTAAAAAAAAAGTGTGGTACAATTTTAGAGACACAGAGACCCTTTGAAGCAATACAATGGAGTCATTAGATTTTTACAAGTGAGGAAAAAACTCCAGCTTTAAATCAAAGAAATCAGTCTATAAATCCCTGGTCTACCATATTCCTGTGTAACTTTGAGCGAACTACTTACCCCATTTGTGCCTCAGTCTCCTCAGTTGGCAGAAGGAGATAAAGGCCACCGCTCCCGGGGCGTTGGCGAGTACGAAGGGCCCCATTTCTGTTTTGCTGACCCCCGTGCACCCAACACCTGGCTCAGCACCCGATACCTAGTGACGATTAATAGGTGTGTGCTCAAAAATGTCAGTTTCCCTTCCTGTAAATGACTCCTCGAAGGTCATGGAATAAGTCATCAAATCGAGACCAGAGTCTGAAGCGGATTCTTCTGTCAGTGCTCCCAGCCGGAGAGGGAAGAATGGGGGGGTGGGGAGTGGAATAGGCTTAGGAACAGATCGGGGGCCCCACAGCTGGAAGAGATTACGCTTTCCTTCGCCCGGGGTAAACCTGAAACCGACTTTCTGTTACACTGAGATGAGACAAATACCCGAGTCAAACACTCCCCTGTCCCCGCTTCCCCCATCACAGGAGGGGATCCTGTGGGCAGAGCCGACCACCTCCGGCTAATTCATCCCAGGTGCCCGCCACCGTGGGTAATGGCACGCCTGTTCGTAATCCAAACCCAACTCAGAAGCAAGGATGGGTTCCTCAAAGGCGACCGAGGAAAGCAGGTGCTCATGGAGAAGTCCCAGAACACATATCTGGTTTTGCGCGATCCACATCTCAATCTTGCTGTGACAAACCATGCTGATGCCCAGCCGGTGCAAGCCCGGTCATTGGCTTAACCTCCATGGCCTTCGTGCCCTGGTTCTGGCCAGTCGCACCGGACCATCTCCCACAGGCACCCCGCTGTGAAACAAGCTTAGCGACTTCCCCAGCTCAGGGCCTGTGAGCCGTCAGCCCTCGGATTCCTTTAGTGCCTCCTTCCTCTGTGCTCCCCCTAGACTGGGTTTGCTCCCAGACCCCGGCACCTATCTCCATCTGTATTGAATTAGTAGGCTCCGTGTGTGCTTTCACATCCCCCCATGCTTTCCCCAAATCACGGCCACATGTGGGCCTGCCCAGCGCCCTGGTCATGGGAGGAGCGCCGCGACATTGATGCTGGATATAGGCCTCTCTCCCCAATCCCTCACCGCCAGTTCAGTCGTAGAAAAAAACAAATCTGTCTTGCGGGGGGAAGCCTGGCTGGTTCAGTGGCTAGAGCTTGAGACTCTTGATCTCAGGTTGTGAGTTCCAGCCCCTCGTTGGCTGTAGAGATCACTTCAAAAATAAAATATTTAGGGGAGGGGCGCCTGGGTGGCTCAGTTGGTTAAGCATTCAACTTCAGCTCAGGTCATGATCTCGTGGTTTTCAAGTTCAAGCCCCACTTTGGGCTCTGTGCTGACTGCTCGGAGCTTGGAGCCTGCTTTGGACTCTGTGTCTCCCTCTCTCTCTGCCTCTCTCTCTCCCTCTCTCTCTCTCTTTCTAAAATAAATAAACATTAAAAAAAAAGTTTTAAAAAAGTCTTTAGGGGAGCCTGAGTGGCTCAGTCGATTGAGAGTCTGACTCTTGATCTCAGCTAAGGTCATGATTTTGCAGTTCATGAGTTCAAGCCCCACATAGGGCTCTTTGCTGGTGGAGTGGAGCCTGCTTGGGATTCTGCCTCTCCTTCTCTCTGCCCTTCCCCTGCTTGTGCACGCACACGCTCTCTCTCTTTCTCTCTCTCTCTCTCGATAAATAAATAAACTTAAAAAATATATATACATATATATGTATACGTTTAGAAAAATATCTATCTACGAGCACCTTTCTTCAATTTTTCTCCTTCAACTTTCCACCTTCACACACGTACTAACCCTCCATACATTCTAAAATCTTAATCCTCCCAGCCAGCTAGCCTGAAGCTAGGATAAAAGCAAAATATTCAGGAGCGGACGGTTGAATCCAAACTTTGTCATCTCCGGATAGGTTGGCCAAACAATAAACACGTCATCAAAGCACAGACCTTTTTGCGAGGAGGAGGGGGCATTACAGTATTAATAAGGCAACAGGCATCTGCTGTGCGTCACCTCCCTAGAAAACCAGAATGCGGTGCCACACGAACTCTAGGGCGGGGTGAATCCGGGGTACGTTCTCCAGGAATGCGGAAGTGGAACACCTTGCAGGCTGTGGGAAGTGAGAGTGTCAGTGAATACAGCTGATCCAAAGGCAGTGCCCCAAGGTTGAGTGACAGGTGTAGACCGTGCCCTGTGTCCTCTCCCCGCTCTCGTGTCCCTGCTTCCCGTGCCGGTACTCCAGGAAGTGGTGAGTAGAATAGAATGGCTAGACAGAAAACCCTCAGTAAGATAGCGAGAGTCTGAAGCGGCTTGTCTTGTGCTCGTGTGACAAGAGGAGCCCCCATGGGGAGATAGGGGGTACTTGTTGGGGCCGAAAGCTAGCCCCTCAAAAAGACTCATCTGCACTCCAAATGGGAGAAGATTGGGAGAGGGTCGCCCCCCTCCTCTGCGCCTTCTGGGGACTCTTCACATTGAAGGGAACTCTGTTTTCTGCACTCGTGCAGGTGGTGGCTGTGGCATCCGTCACCCTGTGGAACCTGACTTATCCTCGGGTTGGTGGTCCCGAGAAGACACGGCCGATAAGAGTAAAAGCAAAGTCAGCCCAGAGCCGTTGGAGTCTAGAAAGCAGCCAAGGCCAAAGCCCCATTCTCCAGTTTGCAGGTGTATGTGTGTACTGTTTTCACAAATGTTTTATTTTATTTTATTTGTTAATGTTTTTATTTGTTTTTGAGACAGAGAGAGACAGAGCATGAGCAGGGGAGGGGCAGAGAGAGGGGGAGACACAGAATCCGAAGCAGGCTCCGGGCTGTCAGCACGGAGCCCGACGCGGGGCTCGAACTCACGGACCGTGAGATCATGACCTGAGCCAAAGTCGGACGCTAACCGACTGAGCCACCCAGGGGCCCCACAAATGTTTTCTTTTAAAGCGACTCCAGATACAAAGAAAACCAACAAGACTAGTATAAGACACCCGCGATAACTTCCACCCAGAATCTGTGAGTCCATAGTGACCGAAATAAACAAGTAGATAGTGGATAGATGAGGGGCTCTCTGCTGTAGAGCTGAACGCCACATCACAAATGCAGAAGAAATGGCCAAACGAGAGAAGCTCCATGAGGCAATCGCCACAGCAATCACTGATTCTGGAAGGAATCACCAGTGGATGTTAGTAGTGAAGGTTTGGTGAGAAATCGTCTAACCACAATATAGTAATATAGTGTATATATTAGTCCGATAGAAATAGTTATGGAGTAATGTCATATATATTAGTAACGTCGTAATAGTAATAGGGTATGTATTAATAATGTAGTCATGGTGATGGAGTAATGTTGTATATTAGTAATATAGTAATAGTAATAGAGTACATATCAGAAACATAGTAATAGAGTATAGATTTGACACGCCATGCTCCTGATTGCCTTCGCTCTACTAGCACAGACTTACCAACTGTCCCCTTGCTCACTGCCATTGCTGGTTGACTTGTTAGGACCCAATTGTGTCAGACGCAGCGTGGTATCCCCTTCGACATGGACCCTGTGCCTTTTGACACGTGTCCTTCTTTTCTGAGCCCTGCCTTACTCTCCAACACAAGGTATTTTTGGAAGACGGTGAGCACGTCCTCTCTCTTGTTGTTAACACAGTATGGGAGTAGGGTTGAATTCAGGCTAACCAGATTTGTTTAGACTTAATCCATGAGAAGGGATTTTGAATCCTAGAGAGTAGCGTGTGCCTGGGATCTTAGAGTTTATCGAATTCAAACTTCTTCCCTTTTCTTTTTTTTTTTTAAAGTTTATTTATTTTGAGAGAGAGAGAGAGAGCACGGGCAGAGAGAGAGAGGGAGGGAGCGAGAGAGAGAATCCCAAGCAGGCTCTGCACTGTCAGTGCAGAGCCCAACACGGGACTTGAACTCACGAACCATGAGATCATGACCAGAGCCGAAATCTAGAGCCAGACGCTTAACTAACTGAGCCACCCAGGAGTGCCAGCCTTCTTCCATTTTCAGATTAGGACACTGGGCTCAAAGCAGAAACCACTTGTCCAAAGAACTTATTTTACAGAAAACCTTCAGAATGGACCAGAAGAGGAGTGCTGCCGGGAGGCTCCAGCCTAAGTAAAAACAGGATGAAGTCCAAGCGTGTTCTCTAGTGGATCTGCAGCGTTTGGCTCCTGTGTCTGACCAGGATAGCCCAATAAACCATTTTTATTGCAACATGCATAACAGATTTGCCAGCCATCCCCACGTTTACAGATGGCCATTAATTTTTTTCCTAACATAATGCATTCCACTCACACACACACAAAAATCCTTACTCGTCATAAATTGTGAACGCAGAGAGGCAGCATTACAGTTAAACAGAGGAATAAATGTTCCTCATTATTCCCTCATTTATTATTTCTTGCAGGATCTGAATACATCTTAAAGAATATCTTTGAAAAAGCCACGCGTTCCATCACAAGGCTTCAAAACCTCTCCTTACCTATGCAGAACTCAAGAAGTGCTAAAAAGTAGTCCATACAATAGAAGTCGAGGGGCTGTGACACCCTATCACTGACATCACCATTGTTCTGTCATCACAAGAGGAATTTCTAGCCATCCAGGAAGAAAGATACTAAGGATCTTCCCCAAAGCCTACGTAGAATTTTCCTACTGAAAATGACTTTATTTTAGGGAATTATTCAAGAAAGCTTTCACTTATATGTGGAACTCGAGAAACTTACCAGAAGACCATGGGGAAAGAGAAGGGAAAAAATAGTTTCAAACAGAGAGGGAAGCAAACCATAAGAGATTCTTAAATACAGAGAACAAACTAAGGGATCATGTGTGGGGGGGGAACGGATGATGGGCATTGAAGAGGGCACTTTTTGGGATGAGCACCAAGGGTTGTACATAAGCAATGAATCACAGGAATCTACCCCCCAAACCAAGAGCACACTGTATACGCTGTATGTTAGCCAACGTGACGATAAATTATATTTAAAAAATCATCATCATCGTAAATAAAAAGAAACAAGAAAAAAAAGCTATTCAATTGAGCAGAGTTTCTATATAGTAGAAAATTATCAACATGTAGAAGAATGCTTTCCAAGTGACTTTTGTCTTTCGTATCAATAGATATTACTTAGAAAAAATTTGTTTCTTGGTCAACTAAGTTATCTTTGCTTATCTTCTTTTTTTTTTTCTTGATAGTTCCTCTGCTAAAGCTAGTGTTCTTGTGTTCTTCCGTGGGGACATTTGGGAAACATTGAGGGATCTGATGTCTAAGGAGAGGAGATCTGTGCACTCTATTTTGCAGGGAGAGAAACATGAGATAGGAAAAGAGCTTCCAGCATTCCAGCATTTCCTAGAAGGCTTTGGGGAGCAACAAACATCACTGGCAAAAATGAACAAGATATTAGAGTTTCTGTCCATCCACTGGTCCAATTCAGTATACACATTGAATACCTAACTAGGTACCAGGGATGCCAGAAAAGCAGAAAAGACACTGCCTCTGGTTAGGAGACAGAGACAATTTAGTAAGCAATAAAAGTCAAGGATGCCATGGCTGTGATCCGGGAAGGGAAGCAGAGAGTAGACCCAGTCCTACGAGGAAAGGAGAGCAGAAAGGTTTTCCCTAAACCTGAGTCCTAGAAAAGCCGCACTAGTCTCCCGCATGTTTTACTGTCAAAAAGAAAGAAAGAAAAAGAAAGAAGTTTTGAAGTGTATGCAACCAAGATTCTCTACAAATGGTAGGTCTGGAATCCAATTGCTGGAGACTTGAGCCCAGTGAATATTCTTTCTAAGGGACCCAAGGGACTTACTTTTCTTAATTCTTACAAAGCCATTTATTAAGCTCCGTTCATGCATAGAAGGAGAGACACAGAAGGAAAAGGAGAAGATACAGAACAAGCTGGACACACTACTCTCCTTCAGAGATAGTTTATGTTCCCATTAGGTAAGTTGAGACACACAATTTCGCTTAAATGCATAATAGTGGAGGTGGAAGCTGATGTAGGGCATTCAAAGGATCGAGAGGTACTTTTTAGCTTAGAAATCAGAGAAGGTTCTGTAAAGGTGGCAGCTTGTGAACCAGACTCTAAGACCCTGAGGAGTGATCAGACCCCTGGGTGCACGAAGAAGATGAAGAGAATCTCAGTAAGATGCTCAGGGTCCGGGCGGCCACCACCCGGGGTCCATGTGGGGGAGCAGCGAGACAGACAGCTGAGCAGGTAGATGGGACTGGACCTTTGGGGGGCCTCAGGATGTCCAAGGGGGGCACAGAAATGCAACGGGGCCATCAGAGCTGGAAGAAGTGGCCCAGGCTGAAGGCCCAGCCTGAACTGTCTTCCTAGGATGCCAAAAAAGCACGGTTGGTAAAGGGCATCCTACCGAGCAAAGAACTAGAGTAACATTACAGCAGGCGACCGGAATTCTTCATGGTAACCCAAGGATATTTTAAGACATTTTTCACCGTGAATGCTCTGTCAGGAGTCGCCTAAAAGGGATTCTATGAAATAGATGAAGCAGAAAATTACCCAAACTCTGGATCAGTGGGAGAACAGAACAGATTTGAATAGATCTGGCTAAAGTAGCAAGACCAAGTGATAACAGATACGTTCTAAAATATATTAAATACTAAATTATCTCCGTCAGAAATACGGATTTCATGATATTTGGTCCATGGTGTGTGTGTGTGTGTGTGTGTGTGTGTGTGTTTAATGTCAGCAAACATCTTTTAAAATCGTTAATATGCCGGGAGGTGGTCTCTTGGTTGTCGTGGACGCAGAAATGCATAAGACAAAATCCTTCATTTGAACTGGCTCACGGTTGACATGGTGGACTGATAACTTTAAAAAGACCAACTTAAAATGGCAAACCGGATGGGAGAGGAAGGGAACACAGGAAGAGTATGCACTCCCTGGAACTTTCCCCTCTGCTGTCGCGCACTTCTGGGCCCTGGGACTGCCTTTTCAATGCCTCGCCAGCACATCATATAAATAACTCAGTAATCGGATCTTCTGTCTCTAAGAAGAAACACGTGAGCTTCAATGGCATCTGCGAACGGATTTAAAGAAATAACATTTGGAAATAAAATTCCCAAGATCTGTTAAAGGATAATGAGATAATGATGATAAAACTCTGAGTACAAAGAGTGTTCATACATTTCGAGGAGAGAGAAAATACATCACAAAATTAGGGATAACATTTCAGTGCCTTCAATAACGGATGGGGAGGGTGAGAGCCCGCATACATGAAGACTACTCTGAGCCAGGCAAATGTAACGCTGATCAGGGAAGGAACGTCCCAAGGTCACACACCTGGAAGGTGGCCAAGCCAGGGTTTTCGCCCAGGATAGCCTAACCCAGAGTTCATGTCCTTCCGGCTACGTAGACCATTTACATACGACCACATGACATTCTTTTCGTTGGTCTCCCCATTCCATCGTGTTTCAGAAGTGTTTCATCTTCACCCAAGTCTCTGGCACATAGTAGGCGTTCGATATTCTTTTGTTAAGTGGTTGAATGACCAACTGCAAGATTCTGTACTAGACTATCCACCTGCATTTGCTGTAATCTGTTCTCAACCCCCATCCCCCTGTTCTTAGCAGGAAGACAAATCTTGGACCTTTCCAGCACTCTGCTTAGAATTTTCTAGCAGGAGAATCTCCCTGAATGTTAGTTTCTGTTTGTTTCTACTTTTTTTTTCACCCCATTCCAAACAGATAGCCAGCCTTTGTATTCCTTTGTCTCAAATTATCCTGGGGCAACGGGAAAAAGGGGAGATCTCTTGAAACAGACATCTCTCAAGAGAGAGGCAACGATTCCCACATCCTGGAAGGGGTACAGCTATGGGATCCGGTGAGTCGCAGGGCCCCATGGCTGGCTTTGTCTTCAGAATCCAAAGGAGTGACGGGGCTTCTATGCAGTGATTGAATGGATGGTGCTACTGTCAAAGCAGGAACATCCAATTTCCCAGGCTCCCAGCATACCACGGGGCGACGAGCCACAGAGCCACGGAGCCACGGAGCCACGGAGGCAAGCCTCCTGACTGCACGGAACTGTGATGGTCAAGACGTTAACAGCGACCACAATGGATCACAGACTAGAGGTCCTTCTACCACTTGATGGCTACCATGTCTTTATGTAATCCAGAGAAAGCGATAGAACCCCAATCATCCTTAAAATCCAACGGAACAGGATGAGGGCTCAGATTTGGGATGAATTTATTCAAAGTAATCATTTTAAATTGCTCACTCTAAATTGGAAAGATTTGTCTCACCGTACTTGAACTTATTCAAGAGAACGGATATGGTCTCTCAGGAAGGGAGGTGGGAGAGGACATCACGTGGGGGCTAAAAAGCACAGGGGAATAGTTAAGAGATGCAGTGTTACCTCAGAAGCATTGCCCCTCCGTGAGTTCCACACTGATGAGGAGGGCTCTCGGGCGGTTCCCTCCCCGCCGTTGAGAAGATGACCAGACAGCCCTCCGAGGAAAATGGTGCTCAAGGCTGTCAGACTCGTCCAACCAGGCCAGGGCTCCAGGCACAGCAAAGATCCAGGTCCTATAGGCCTGTCAGAATTTCCAGGCTCAGGGGTCAGGGCCTCTTGGGCAAGAGCATCTTGGTGCAGCTGGTGGGGGCAGCCCAGAGGAACCTTCCAGAATGATTTGCTCTGTGTAGACCCAGGACCTTTGTGGTATTAGAAGCTCAGTTATATTACTGGGGCCCGGTGATGTCTCCGGTTTCCTGTCCCGGCATCTTCTCAGCGTCGGCAATCTCAGAGCCTGACTGAACGAGATTTCAAGAAAAGACCATCACACAGCATTTCTTGGACAGCCTATCTGATGAATCAACACCTATTCACACTGCAATCACTAAGAATTCAGACTCGCGACCAAGGCTCAGGGCTGCTGTCACTGACTCACTCTGTGGCAAACGTTCATGGGGCAGTTCACAGTTTACACAGGAATCACCAGCCATTAGAGGATGAGGAGGTGTTCCGAGGTTTCACAGGGGAGAGTTAAAAGCTATGACTGAGGCTCCAGGGAAGAAAGACTTGGACCGTAGTGTCAAATAAAAAATAATCATAGTTATAATAACGAGTCACGGTATTTTTGTCATTTCTAAATTCTGAAGTAAACTGTCCCAGACCAACTGTGTCTCAGCGATTCTAAAGCTTGAATAATGGGAATATTCCTCTTATTTGTATTTTTTTGAATTTTTTTAATATTTATTTTTGAGAGAGAGAGAGAGAGCATGAGTGGCAAGCGGCAGGAAGAGAGGGAGTCACAGAATCCGAAGCAGGCTCCAGGCCCTGAGCCATCAGCACAGCGCCCGACGCGGGGCTTGAACTCGTGAACCGTGAGATCACCACCTGAGCCAAAGTGGGACACTCAACCGACTGAGCCACCCAGGCGCCCCCGGAAATATTGCTTTGAAAAGGCAGGATTTACGTCAGATCTCTCAGAAACTATATTCACGGACCCCAGGAGTCCACAGGCCGCTTTTTTTTTTAAAATCACAGTCTCATGAAACCAGCCCTGTGATAGGAAAGTGCCTCCCCATTAGCAAATTGTTGCTCCAAGAGGAAACTTCCATCTTTGTCACGGGCACAACCCTTCTTAGGGTTATCACTGTCGTGAAAGGCATTTTAACTCCCACGAAAGGTGCTATCTCCTGAGTTTGCCTCTAGAGTTTCCAGAGGGTCAAAACTCCTTAGTTTGAGGATCCCAGGTCTCCGGCGTGGGTGCCCGTACCCCACGCGCGCCCCAGGAGGGGCCGCAGATGCAATAACCCCGGCAGCTCACACCCTCGGTAGGTGCGACGTCCCCTCCCCAGCGCACCGTCACCCACTCCTGCCAAGATCACTAACACCCAGGAAGAGGGATACGGAGGACCAGGAGGAGGAAGAGGGTGGCATCACCAGCAAATCAGTGATACGTAAGGGCGATGGGAGCAGGCAAATCACGTAGTTATAAAAACTGGGTTACAACAAGGACTCAGGGTCCCAAGGGACAGGCTGAAAGGTGTGTGGGAAGCAGCCCTTCCTGGAAGAATGGTGTTGTGCAAAACATTTTATTTCTAGAGTTCCCATCTCTTCCTCTGTAAGAGAAGCAGGTAGATGTGTCTGTGGCGATTCGTGGGGCCGGCGTCTCTCTACAATAACTAATATCTGTTTATTGTCCGATGGTTTAAAAAGACGCGCTTGTACCTCCGGCTTCGGCTCAGGTCGTGATCTCACGGTTCGTGGGTTCGAGCCCCGCGTCAGGCTCTGCGCTGACAGCTCGGAGCCTGGAGCCTGCTTTGGATTCTGTGTCTCCCCCTCTCTCTGCCCTTCCTTTGCTCGTGCTCTGTCTCTGTCTGTCTCAAAAGTGAATAAACCTCAAAAAGAACTTTTTTTTAAAGAAGCGCTTTTACGTTTATTTTTTATTTCATCCTCCTGACAACTGGGGGTTGTAATCTCTGTTTTATTAATGAAGAAAGCAAGGCTCGGAGAAGCTAAATCCCAAAGCCAAGAAGGGATGGACGGGTGCTGTATCCGACGTCTCTGGTACCAAAATGCACCCTTTTTTCCTGCAGAGCAGATCCTCGGACTCTACGGCTGCCCAGGAGCTGGGCCTCGTGCAGTGGGAACAGAGGGGGAAAGAGAGGGAGACAGAGCCTTGGATCTCTTCGTCCTGTCCTACAAATCCCCCCGGTTTCCCGATTCCTGTTGCCATTCTGGTGTGGACCATCCTGCCGGTTGCCCCAATTGTCTTCAGGCCGGAGGGTTTATCCCAAACATGGTGGAAAACTCAGGCACCTTTTCATGCCTCTGTCTGTTCCTTCAGCACCTTCTCCTCCTCATCTCTGCCTACTGTTACCCTAGTTCCCCGGCTTGCCAGTCTCCACCAAGCCGGCCGCACAAACGTGAGCATCGTGCTGGCCAACGGGGATCCTGTCTCAGAGGTACCCAGCCCATGTCTCCCCTGCGAGATTTCATTAGGGTAGGGGGGAGGCTGGCCGCACGGGGTGCCGCTCACACAGAGCCATCTCTCAGTACCCCACGGCTGGTGATTACGTAAACCTATGAGAGGTAAGCTTTTAATCACACGAATATAGATCAGGGGAACAGGTACAGCCACATCTGAGTTCTATCTAAACTGGCTTGGAAAACCCCACGGGGTGATGGTCACTGAGGACTCTTGTTTTTAACATTATTTTGTTTTTACGGGGCATTAAACCACGTCAGATTAACAATGCCGTACCAAACATAGTTTTCTAAGAATTCTGTTCCTCCCAGCCGCTATGGAAGGGGGGCAAAAAAGAAAAAAAAAAAAAAAGATCTAATGAGACCAGAGTGGATGCACATTTACACCAACCAAAGCCACAGTACGGTGACAGAATCTGGTTTTCATTTCAATTAAATCCTACCAAATAATAATAAGAATGCATCTGAGCACTATCGTTTAATAATTCCCTGAGAATCTTTCCCCCAACACACTGGCAAAAAAAAATGTATACTCTTTGGAAGGAGTTGGAAATTCATTCAACTCTCTATTAAATGATCGCTTAATGAGAAGTGTGGCTAGCATGCACCTTGTCTCTCTATCATTTCAGCATCCTGGAAACCACAGTCAAGAAAAGTCTCACCGTGTGGCTCTAGAGTGACAGTGACAACCAGGAGAAACAGCAATGCCTTTTGCTCTGGTGAAAAATCCCCTGACCAGGGACAGCAAGGTTGGTCTTACAACGTGCATAATCACTGTCTCTCCACAGAAGTCAAGACAGTCAACTGTGCAGGTGGGGTAAGGAAGAAAGTTGGGAAGGGCACGGACAGTGAAGCCTCTGTTCCTCAGAACATTGCTCCTGAGATTACCTTCTCAGAGAAAAATCATCATTCTGTGTATTCCATGCATCATCTTATGGTTATAAAACACAGCCCCAGCCCTTTCTTCATCCTGAAGTTATCATGACCCAGAGTCCCTACTGGCCTGACCAACTGGTGGAAATTTGCCAGGGAAAGGCAAAGTTAAAATATCCCCGTATATCCACTAGAATGACTAAAATAAATTAAAAAAAAAAAAAAAGAAGGAGAAGAACCTAAAAATGCCGTGTATCGACAAGGACGTAGAGCGACTGAGATTCTCCTATGTTGCCGATAGGATTGCAACCTGGTAGAACCACTTTGGAAAATAGTTGACCATTTCATACAAAACTTCATATATACTTACTCTATGACCCAACAACTCCAAGAAAAATTAAAAATGTGTCCACACAGGACTTGTATATGAATAATCATCCTAGCTTTATTCATATCACAAAAATTGGAAATAACCCAAGCACTCACCGACGACTGAACAGATAAGCGAATGTATATTCATACAATAGAATATTACTTAGCCATAAAGGGAGCGAATGACTAATGTCCACAACACATGGTTAAGCATGAAAAACATTACACTAAACAAAAGAAAAAAGATACAAATAATTCATCTTGTATGACTACAAATATGTGAAATTCCAAGAAAACCAAAACTAATATACAGTAACAAAAGCAGATCGATGATTGCCAGAGTCAAGGTAGGAGGAGTTCAACCATAGAAAGAATAACATAACTTTTTGGGGTGATGGGGTATGTTGAGTATGGTGGCAGTTATGCCTCTTCCTAGAGCCTATGATGTCCCTCTTGCATTGGCTTCGAGATTCTATCCAAACAACTAGACAAACATGACCCTTTGCTCTTAGGAATGCCCTAACGAATCTCCGTGGCTTAGAGTCCTACCTAACCATCCAGCAGCCCAAAAGAGAGGAAATTCCTCCCCGCAGCCCACATCACCTCTCAAGTCCTTATCTTCTCTCCTGTGCTGGAGAAGCTTCAAGATTAACATCCATTCTTGGTGAGCCAGAAGAGGAAATATTATCTATTACATCCAAATGAAAACAAACCACAGCTGTTCTGGGCAAACCGAATCGGGCACTCTCAGTAGTGTATATCCCAAAGCCTAGGTTGTGCAGTCTTTACATAGACTCCATCATGTGGCCCCCAAGTCGTGTTTCTCCAGCACAATATAAGATAAAAGTAAGACGATCACACCCCTCCAGTAAACAAATACTCTTTTAATGCCACGCACACATTAAATGTGTGCTCAAGAGTGCACGCTCGCACACCACCTTCTCAAAAAAGCAATATATAGTCTCCCCCCAAAAAACTAAATCCAAATTTCAGAAAAAAATACATATATTTCTCTCGCAGTAGTTAACTCTTCTGCTAATTTACCCAAATTCATATAGTTAACAAAACACGGGGGTGGGAGGGCGGGGAGGAAAATAGGTTCGAGGGGAAGGAGGTGGAAGAGACACAGAGCAACAGATCCTGGGTGAGAAAATGCATTAAAAGTTAAAACCCTGTAATTTAGATGATCCTGGGGCATCAACCTGATCAAAAGCACAAATGCAGGTTGCCTGGATGGTCCAGGATAAAAAGGCCACACGGACAGATGGATATAGGTATATACTTATATACACATTTATAGACAGTTGATAGAGACCATATCAATACAGACTTGTAAAGAATTCCTGACTCCCCACACACTATGTCTACTGACCTTCAGGAGTAGATTCCAGTTTGAAGAATATTGTTCCAGGGGCTCTTTTTTAAGCATGAGACAAGAAAATCTCTGTCTCGGTTCCACTGAAATGGAGCAGTTGGGCATTTCCAACTCTCTGAGTAACATAAAATGCACAGTGGCCTCTTCATAACAAAGCTAACACAGTCTAAGTTTAAAAGCTGGACATAATCCAGAATTTTGGAAACAGCCAGCGAGCTGCAGTATCTCAGACAGAACATCAGACTTCTTTTTCCCTTGTGGCAAAGTAAACAAGCCTGGGAATAAAACTGACGTCTGCTTCTCACCTACTAAATGCCAGGCATTTTGTACACACATTACATATATTACCATATGCAATTTAATATATTCCGCGATGTAGCAACCGAGAGATAGCAACCGGCAACCAAGACTGGTAATTTGAAATCATCTGACGCTCTTACAGGAGCTGCAGAGAGAAGTTAAAAATCTTGCGTGCAAATTCAATAGAAGAGTCTCTGTATTTCCAGGAAGATTCATTTCTGGTGTGATATTTTCATTAATGTCCACTTTTCTCACTAGACTGTAAGCTCCAGTAGGGCACTGGTCAGATCTGGATTTGGCTCACCACTTGGCTCTCCAGTTCCTAGCACATGGACTTCTGTGCGGTAAAGACTCAATAAATCATCGCTAGATAAATGAACAAAGAAATTGTTGTTGTTTCCCATATTGGTGATATTCATAGGACACATTGATTTTTCTCAGTTGGAGGAAACAATGCTTAAATTCTTCTCTGTGGAAACAGAAGGCAGAATATAAGTGACAACACCTGGAAACTGAACTATGGGGTTATGAGCAGGACCTAAAAATAGGTTCCTCTGACAGCAGCTTCACCAGACAAATGTTAGGCTCTGAAAAGCCTCCGTCTTGAAGACACAGGGCAAAACAAAATGTTCAGTTGTCAAGTAACACTCTTAACTAAAACTGAAGTAGAACAGAACCCAACAGTGAGCCATCGTTGAGTCTAAGTCCTGGTTACATAATATCTTTCAGGAAAATGAGTGCTTTCCAGATTAACTCGAATGCCAAAGCAGGAGCGAACGTAATCATGGCTGATATTTTTGTTCACCTGCTTAACTGACAGTTAACAATAAATAATTGTCTCATTCAGAATGATTCAATTTTTGGAAGAGAGGAGAGGAAATGACTCACAGTATTGATGGGCAACATGGGTGCCATTTCTTCTTGCATTTATGCTATCCTGCCCTCTTTAGTGGTAAAGATATCATTCGGACTGGGGTCCTGAGGAATCTGACTTGTAGTCTCGAAAGAAGAATAAAGATATATTTATAAAAATAAAGAATAAAGAATAGAGATTCACCACTGAATCGTTCAGTGGATCCAACAGGATAACTAAATCGATCTACCTGGAAAAGAGCTTAGTGATAATAAAAATCACACCACAGTAATAAATTTCAATTAACGCCATTGAATGTTTTCTATGGACCAAGCACTCTTCTAGGTGCTGGAGAAAAATCAGTGAACCCAACAGGGAAAGTCAAAAGCAACGCTCATGGATCCCGCCTACCAGAAATAGACAATCTCCTCCTGATTGCACAGGCTCACAGTAGCTCTACGTTGAGGCTCTAGATGAATGCTAAGAAAGGGAGGGGGGAAAGTTGTCCTTGGCAATTTCCACAATAGAGAGCAGGGAACTGGATTCCCCAGTTACTTCTAGTTACCCTGCATCCTCCGAAGCCCTTTAATCATCTATGGACACGGCTATCTCTTACACTTTGAGCTAGAAATTGGACAAGGAATAAAAAATGGTCCTTTGTCGAAATGGATTGGAGTCCATGGCTTATAATCTGGGAATCAGAGGCTAATTTTTAAGGGTGTGAGTTTAGTTGCTAAATCAAGTGGTTCATTCTCAGCTCTCACATTTTATTGACCAAAGAGCAACATTTGAAATACTGGATCACACCCTCTCCTCGATAGATTTTCCTCACTTGGCTCTCAGAACATCTCATCCTCTTTGTTTTCTTTGTATCCCCGTGATCATTCCTTCTCAGTATCTTTGGAGGAGTCCTTCTCTAATCTTTGAACCCTTTAAAATGGCGATGACCCAAGGCTTGGTCCTAAGTATTATTTGACTCTTGATTTCACCTAACTCTAGTGGGGATCTCCTTCAATCTCGTGGCTTTAAATACCAACCATAGAGTCTTAACAAAGTAGCTGGTATCAGATTTATGCCTCCACTTTAGACAATAAAAGATATTTAAACAAGATATGACAAACAACTGTTTGTAAGCATTGGACAGTAACTAATGTTGGGCTATAGTTCTTGAGAGAGGGAAATGAAACGAGATGAGCTCTGTATTTGCTCTTCTCTCCCCAAGGAGCATTCTTCAAAACAGCCCTAAAGGAAAATAGAGCTCAGACAGAGAATACCAATCCAACAATGGAAACAGAAATCAAAGCTTGGGAGCAGTAATGTGTCTGAAACTTAGGAGGTAAGTCGAAAAAGAGGAAAAAAAGTCATAGAACAATATTTCAAAAAAAAAAAAAAAAGGTCCACATAAAATACCTCTCTGGTCTTTGGATAATTTCTACACTTCATATATGCAGACAAAGATTCCAGGAGCCTTAAATGGGAGCGGCTCTTGGGATGTCGATTACTGAAGAGGGATTTCAAGATCACGTAGCTTTGGAGAGAAGTGGGGGTGTGGACCCAGACAAACCTCAACCTTGGCAAACAACAGAGGCATTTAATTGTGACCAGGAAAGGGCAATGTCCCAGCAATACTCGCCACATGCCAGGATTGAGAACATGTTCTAAGACAAAGGGATTCATTGAGATACACCTACTGCAAGATAGACCAAAATGAAGATCAGCTCAAAGTAGTGAGGTCAAAGTAGTCCGCCAAAGTTATTTGCCTGTCAGATAAAACTCAATATTTTTTAGAAGACAATAACATAATTCAGACTCTACAACACTTCATGCATAATGTCTAATATAGAATTGAAAAATAACAGCCATGTGAAGAGAAAGGGAAAAGTGCCTGAAAATCAAAAGATCACATCATCAGTGGAAGTGTACAAAGAGATGATCCCATTAGTGAAGTTAGCATACAAGCACTTTAGAAAAAAAAAATATGTTAGAGAATAGAGGAAAAAATATGTTAAGAGAATAGAGGAAAAGATGAACAAAATTATTGAAAGATGTAATATTTTAATAAAGACTATGAAACTAGGAGAAAAAATTAAGTGAACATTCTAGAACTAGAATGTAATATCTGAAATTAAGAGCATACTAGATAAATTTAACAACAGAATACATAGGGATGAATATGACATTAGTAAACTTGAAGACAGATCAATAGAAAATGTTTACCTGAAAGCACACAAGGAAAAAGAAACAGGAAAACAAAACAAACAAAGAAAAACCCCCACAATATGTGAGACACAGTTGAAATCATCAACATATATGTAAATAGAGTTCTAGAATGAAAAGAGAGAGAGAGAATGGGGCGAAAGTAAGCAGTATTTGCAAAAATTATGACCAAGTATATTCTAACTCCTTGGAAAGACATCAATATACATCTGGACATGTACTTATATACCAGTAGGTTAGATAGATGATAGATCAGTCAATAGATAGAGGATAGATAGATAGATAGATAGATAGATAGATAGATAAAGGTCATCATGGCCAAAATGCTGAGACCAAAGAGCTGGACAAAAATAAAATCTTAAAAGCAGGGGCATCTGGGTGGCTCAGTCGGTTAAGCATTTGACTCTTGCTTTTGGCTCAGGTCCTGATCTTACAGTTCATGAGTTTGAGCCCTGCATCGGGCTCTGTGCTGACAGCGCAGAGCCAGCTTGGGATTCTCTGTCTCCCTCTCTCTGTGCCCCTCCCCTGTTTGTGCTCTGTCTCTAAATAAATAAATAAATAAATAAATAAATAAATAAATAAAACTTAAAAAAAATCTTAGAAGCATCCACAGAAAGAGGACACAAAGAATTAGGTAATAATTTTATAAAAGAAATTATGAAAGTCTCAAGACAATGGGATGAAATCTTTTAAGTTAGAAGAGAAGGGTTGGAGAAGCTGTCAACCTAGAATTCCACAACAAGCAAAATTAATGTCAAAATCGAAAGCAAAATAAGCATGTTCTCCCCGTGGTGTCGTAAATCTTCTGTATCTTGACTATATCGACATCAGTATCCTGGCGTGATATTACACATTTATTTTGTTAAATGTGCCCTTTAGGGAAACTGTAGAAACGGTCATGGGATCTCTCTATGTTATTTCTTAAAACTGCATGTGAATCTACAATTATCTCAAAATAAAAACTTTTTTTAAAATTTTTTAAAAATGTTTATTTATTTTTCAGAGAGAGAGAGAGAGAGGTAGCGCATGAGCAAGGAAGGGCAGAGAGAGAGAGAGGGAGACACGGAATCCAAAGCAGGCTCCAGGCTCTGAGCTGTCAGCCCAGAGCCCAACACGGGGCCCAAACACAGACTATAAGATCATGACCTGAGCCGGAGTCGGACACGTAACTGACTGAGCCCCCCAGATGCCCCTCAAAATAAAAACTTCCAAATAAAGTTTCAGACAAACAAAAGCTGAAATATTTGCTGCTAGCAAAACCCGAACAACAAAAAATATTAAAGGAAGTTCTTAGGATTAAGAAAAGTGATTACATCTGGGAGCACAGTAGTGTAAAAAGG
The DNA here is from genome assembly GCF_018350195.1 of Panthera tigris. Taxonomy (NCBI): domain Eukaryota; kingdom Metazoa; phylum Chordata; class Mammalia; order Carnivora; family Felidae; genus Panthera; species Panthera tigris. The sequence goes on along the minus strand of NC_056662.1, from coordinate 134,824,156 downwards.
AATGTACATGTTTTAAGCAACAATAACCCAATGTTTTATGGAACTTACAGCATACGTAAAAGAAAAGCTTTTGAGGGCACCTGGGTGGCTAGTCGGTTGAGCGTCCGACTTCGGCTCAGGTCATTATCTCGCAGTTCGTGGGTTCGAGCCCCACGTCAGGCTCTGAGCTGACAGCTCGGAGCCTGGAGCCTGCTTCAGATTCTGTGTCTCTCCATCTCTCAGCCCCTCCCCTCCTCATGCTCTGTGTCTCTCAATAATAAAAAAAAAAAACTTTTAAAAAAATTAAAAAAAAAAGAAAAGAAAAGCTTTTGAGAATAATAGCAGTGTAACGCCGACATAAGGCAAACTGGATGCATTTTGTAATTTAGACAACACTCACTGAAATAATTGGGCTAACAAGTTATTAAAATAAAGCTAATAGAAGAGACCCATTGATTAGTGATCATTTTTACAATTGATGAATCCAAAGAAAACTTGAGGAATATGAAAAGAATAGATATGAGACAAATCGAAAGTAAATAACAAGGTGTTGGATTTAAATTTGATCATATCAGCAGTTACATCTAATATAAATGAATTAGGAGTGCCTGGGTGGCTCAGTTGGCTAAATGCCTGACTCTCAGTTTTGGCTCAGGTCATGATCTCATGGTTCTTCAGTTTAAACCCTATGTTGGGTTCTGTGTTGACAGTGTGAGCCTGCTTGAGATTCTCTCTCTGCTCATTCTCTCTCTCTCTCTCTCTCTCTCTCTCCCTCAATAAGTAAATAAAGTTAAAATAAAATAAAAATTATAATATAAATGAATTAAATATTCCAAATAAAGGAAAATATTTACAGTTGATTAAAAACCAAAACAAAATAATTCTGCTTGCAAAATGCATGACCTTCCCCCAGACTGCCAGTTCAATATGATGGAAGTTCTACTCTGAGGGGGTATGGACAAAAAGATGGGACTTCCTCATCCTTCCTTTCGACCAAAGGATACTGTATCTCCCCAGGAGAGGCAAGCTATCAGCATTTCTACTCCCTTCCAGCCCCATGTTGTAATGACAAATTCCATGTGAATGGAGCAGGGAGGTTGGGAACTCCCTTTCTCCACCCTGTCCCGTTGGACGGGGGCTCTGCTGCAGGTGCAAAACTATGCGACCTCACTTGCCATTGTTTCAATTCACTGTAGAGTAAAGGTCTTACATTTGTAGAGGCACAGCAATAAGACCAGAGACCCCACCTAGAGACCTGCTCGTAAAGCTTAGGGGTCATTCCAAGAGAGGCAAGCCTCTATCCTAGCCCCCAACTCTGCAGTAGTGGCTTAGAGATTTTGCTCATAGTTTAGACAGAAAAAAATAACAAAATCAAAAGTTCTCCCCAACGACATTGTCTTTATTCAGTGTGTGAAGAGATTCAAGTCTAAAGACTTTCTCAAAAACAATGAAGACATCGATGGGAAGCACTTAATTAGTTCATCACCCCACAAGAGCGAAGAGATAAACCATCGGCCAGCTAGTTAACCAGGGACAACAAGGCAAGGGAGTACTCTCTTGATGTCAGACCAAACCCCAAGTACCAACCTCAAAAACAGCCCTTGAAAGGGGTCCAATTTAATCAGACTAGACTGCAGAGACATTTATGCCCAAGGACATTGTTATAAACAATAACAAGCCAGCAATTTGTGGAGCCCAAGAGCTGGGTGTGATACCAAAAGTGGCTGACGACGTAACCAAGAGAGCTAAAGAGACCCCTCCTGAAGCCACTGTCATCAAATGCACATCCAAGGTGGAACCCACAGTGTTCACACTGGATGGAAATAGACTTCACTGAAATAGTCCACAGAGGTCACTAAACGAATAGATAACAAACAAAAATAAGCCAAGCAGGGTGGGAGTGGGGAGAACCAGTATCCAGCATTGTTAAAATATATTATCTAAGAAGTCCACTTTTTAGTCATAATTTTAAAAATAAGGCATGTAAAGAGACAAGAAAATGTGATCCATGCTGACCCCTGAGAGGCTATGCCGTTGGATGGATCATTCAGTTGACGTTGAAGTTATCTCTAACCGTAGGAGATCTGGAGCAGAGAGAAAGCCAATAAGCCTCACATATTCATGGGACTCTTGCAACGTTCTAGACATTTTGATCTGCATGGTCTGACTTCGTATGTCTTATTTCATCTGATTTCTGTGTTTTTATGAATGCAAAATGTGTGTGTGTGTGTGTGTGCGCGCATACGTGTGTGTACATAAAGCAATTTATCATATTAGAGACCTGTCCAATACCCTCTTCCTTATCATTGGATATTTTTAACCATGTGCCCCAAATTTTGCATCCTGATTTTAATATTATTTGATTTTCTAAAGGCCATTATTCATTGCCTTTATCCTGACTGTGCTTCCATCCACTTCATTCACTCTATGTCCAACACTTTATTAACCTATCACGCGTGCCATATTGTTCAAACAGAAAATTGAGATTTATTGCATGACAAGTATGAATTCGGTTTAGGAGGATTCTAGAGTATTGGAAATGAAGATTATCCTATAAACTCTGAAATACAGATTCACCACAGGTATTAAAATAATCATAAATTTATCTCTGGTAGGCATTCTGTATTCACCACGTTCCCCTTCATAATTACTTGATCAGATGCCATGCCCATTTGCATCTGAGGGCACCAAGGCTCAGCATGTTAAGTGACCTCCCCACTATACATCTTGTTGTGATTAAGGGCGGTATTCATTTTGTCTGTTTTAAAATCCCTGGCTTTTCTCCAACTGCCAATCTCATAACAGACCTTTGCTTAGAATACCATTTCCGGCTTCTTCACGATTACCGGTCCCTTTCCTTAAAGATGTCAGTATTTGTAGGGCAATAGGGCTGCCAGCCTCTGATAAGCCCCCTCCTCGATTCTCAATCGCAGTCTCAGATGGTTCATTCCCAGACCCAGATCCTCATTTCCGTCCCCTGGGCTGCCTCTAATCTGCAATTCCAACAGATTGTAAATCCCAGCTATTGTCTTCCTACTGGCATACCTCTCCCCTCCGTGGAGCTTAATGAATTACGGTAATGGCTAACACATGACAGAGCAACTTAAAAAAAAAAAAGGATTACATTTAAATATTTACCGTATAAAGCCACCATCCCGAGTCTATCAAATACCTCTTAGACATAAGAAAATGCGTCTGGCAGTGTCACTGAACACAGCATTTTAAAAATCTAACAGCTGGGATGAATATGTTTAACATGAGTGTTACAATGAAGAAGGCTGTTATATCGCATCAATGAGAAACGCCGAGAGGCCAAAAGAAAGTGGTAGAACTTTTCCAGAATTTTATGTGAATGGTGATGACACTGGGGATTCTCGGCTTTTGTGCTTTCTTGTTAAAGTTTGGGAAATTATGCTCCAAAGAGGAGCCAGGAGCCAAAGGAGGATGGGGAAAAAATTTTGATCTGTGATGCCTCAACCCCTCCCATCCCCCAGTCGTTCCATCATCCACGCGGTGAAATCTGCGTCCACGGTTAGTGCACATACATTAAGGAATTCCTACTTATTCTATCCCGTAGGCATTTTGGTTCCATCCTGGGCGCCTACCGTCACCGTTCAACGTGCTACAGCATGCATCGTATATTCATCATACATGCATCGTATATTCATCATATATCGTGGGTGGAAAAGCTCACCCATCAGAGGAGATCTTAGCATCAGAATGAGCTAAAGATAACTTCAGGGCATCTCGGGAGTGCCTCTGGGCAGGTCCTCAGCTCCAAACCAGCTCAGACTGGCCCAAGTAAGGGGCCATCCTGCCAAACACTTACCGAGGGCTATTAGGTGACACACACCTAGCTGGGTAGCTCAGTGGGAACTGCTGAGTCTGCAAAACGAAACACATTCCTTCCCTGCTTTTGTCTGTTTCCCTCATACCTCCTGCGAACAGCTTTCAGCCCTGGGACTTGAGTAAATTCTCCTCACATCCCAGCTAACGCCAAGCCAGAGGGCGCTTCCTTTACCTCCTTGTCCCTTGGTGACTGAACAGGACGGACCAGGGGCAGAAATGAGTAAAGCCCGACTTGCACACGGAGCCAGGCGGCACCCAGACAGAGAAGTCAAATGCCATCGACGGGCTGGCGCCACGAACTGTCTCTGACCCTGCAGAGATGTCCCCAGTCCTAGATCTTCTTTCTAGGGTAATAGCGGGACCCGTGGTTGCATTAGCTTGGGAAATAAACACTACTTGGTTCACTGTTGCCAACAAGGGGTAAAATGGAACGGATATACATTCTATTTTACGGTTTACAATCGCTCGCGTGTTGACCTGATTTAATTTTTACAACAAACGTGGAACCCGAAGTGTAGCAAGTTTAGCATATTTCAAAACTCAGGTAGCTCCAAAACAGAACGAGTCGTTGTAAAACTTTTCAGCGAGTTCCGTCTTGAGCACAGCAGCGGGGGAGGAGGCCTTCTGACCCACTCTCTCCAGTGAAACTGGTAAAAAAACTCCTTATTAAAAACAGCAGCAATGTCTCTGGAAATGGTTCTCAAGCCGTACATCAAGTGGAGGAAATTATACCAAAAACTCAGGAATAACGGCAAGGCACCCCACCCTCAAGGCCCAGTGGGATAAAATTGTCCCTCGGGACCTTTGCAACCAAGGTCACAGGGCCCTCTCTCTCCCTCATCAAAGGACTGCCAGGCCTTGAAGGGCAGGACACCAGGACTTCTCATGCTGCCTTCACCGCTGACCGCTGAGACTACCCGCCAGGCAAGTGAAGCTAGGAGGTGGGGGCTCCGTGTTTCCTTCCAGCCCCCAGCGTGGGACTTACGCTCCTCCTAGGGTGTGGCGCCACTGAGAACCCTGGGGACCTGGTTGCCCTGATCCTGGCCGACGGGGTGGAGATTACAGGCGGGTGGAAGCAAGCCAAGAAGACCTACTCCGAGTTCTCAGCTTCCAAAGTGGGTCATTGAGAGAGAAACTTGCTGCTGTCTCCACCCACAGCTCCAGAGCCCTGGATCGGAGACCTCAGCCTGGGGGGAGGGAGGGGAATCACGCCATAAGACAAAGAGCTCTGGTCTCCAGGAAAGAACAGGATAAGAGACAGCTCAGGGAAGTACTCCTTGGGTCCAAGCTGAGGTCAAACACTGACTGACCTTGGGAACTCACCCTTCAAAGGAGCCCACACCTCACTGAATTGTTTTGGGGAGCATAGGCCTCAGGGCATTGTTGGAAACAAGGGAGCACTCAGCCAGCCATTAGTGGAGTTTAACAGCTTGGCAGTGGGCAGGTGAAGAGACAAAGACAGCCCTGCCCACCCCCCATCATCCCAGGTTGACTGCCCCAACCTCCTCAGGAGGCTTCACATTACAGGAGGGGAATAGACTTCCTTAAAATCATACAGCCAGTCACTAAAAGAATAAGCAAGAGAAAAATGCAAATAGGGGCCCCTGGGTGGACTTCGGCTCAGGTCATGATCTCCCGGGTTCATGAGTTCGAGCCTCGTGTTGGGCTCTGTGCTGGCAGCTCAGAGCCTGGAGCCTGCTTCGGATTCTGCGTCTCCCTCTCTCTCTCTGCCCCTTCCCCACTCATACTCTCTCTCTCTCTGTCTCAAAAATAAATAAACATTAAAAAAATTTTTTTAATTAAAAAAAAAAAAAAAAAAGAAACGATCCCAAACAGTAGCTGGGATCCACAGAACAAAGGAAGAGATCCAGAAACAAATTATGAGGCTGATATACCAAAAGCTGTAAGTATTCAGCTACCTTTCTTTCTCCTCTCAGCTTATTTAAAAAAAAATAGCAATATCAAATTGTATAAAGTAAAACTTTTAGCAATGTAATGTTGAGTCTGTAACATCTATAGCTGTAAATCCTGTCTAACATCACTGGAGAGGTCAAGCAGAATATGGGTATGAGGTTTCTAGATCTCCCGGAATTAAGTTCATGTACGTGTGAGGGTATGTCTGATAAGTTAAGAGATCTGTGGTAAGAAGCCAAACATACTAGGGAGACCACTCAAATATACAGTGAAAAAAAAAAAAAAAACCATTACAGAAAAACCAAGTGACGCATTTTTAAATATGCACTTCATGCAAAAGAAAGCAGTAAAGGAAAAAGAGGAACAAGTCGTGAGATGTGGGAAACAGAAAGTAATCTTTCAGACAGAAATACAGCTCTGTCAGTACAATAAATAGGAATGAGAGCAGGAATCCAAGCAAAGGCAGAAATCTGCAGATGCAATGTTTAAAAAAGCAAGGTCTCTCCGTTTGCCGTCTGTGAAAGATACACCCTCAGTTCAAAGATACCAACAGGTCGAATGCAAAACCATCAAGAGATACGTCAGGCAAACAGCAACCACAAAACAACTGGTGTGGCTGTACTAACAGCATTTGTAAAACAAACCCGACACTTGTTACCAGAAATAAGAGCAAGCATTGTATAACGATGGAAGGGTCGATATATTAGGACTATATGACAGTTATGATCATGCCTTCTGACAACAGAGCACCAAAACAGGCGGAGAACAAATGGACAGAAATGTGGGAATGAGGGGCAATTCAAAGGGAACGGGTGGAGACTTCAGGGTCTGGCTCTCAATAATGGGTAGAACGACATCAGAGAAGATCCAGGAGGTAATACAAGACCAGCAACCCTGTAATTCCGCTCGGCCCCATAGACATCTGTAAATTACTCAACACAACATCAGCCGGATACGCACGCTTCTCAAGGGCACGGGGAGCCCCGTCCGGCATAGACCACATGCTAAGCCATAAAACGGACCTCGGTCAATTAAAAATGTAGAAATAATTCACATGACACCCAGTTTGTCAGCTGAGAGCACCCAGAACTGCGGGGGCCCCCGGAAGGTTTGTTTGCTCGCTTGCTTGCTTCCATGGGATGTGATGTTTGCCCTGATGACCAGTTGTTTTGAGCCACTGTCTTTGAAGTCGGGGGCTCGGGTGCCGCGGGGAGCGGGGCAGGAGCTGGAGGCCGAGAGAATGGCACCCTGGTCTCCACCAGCAGCTCTCAGCCTGGACCCGCCTCCCCTCCACTTGGGCGCTCCCTGCAGAGGCTGCCCCAAGGTCAGGTCAGCTCACATCCACAAAAAAACCGGACACAACAAAGACTTAAATTTAGACCAGAAAAAATGACACTGATGATTAGCAGAAGAGACATGCCTATGGTCAAAGAACCCCCCCCCCAAAAAAAGAAAACCTACTAAGATGCTAAAAAATGATTTGGGGACTTTCTTTTCAAAAAGCCACCATGCAGCAAGGAACTCGAGAGACATCCCGCCCAAACTTCTCATGAGAGGATGAGGTCACGTTCTCACAAATACTTTCAGTTGGAAAAATAAAAATGCATTCACTGCATACACACACATATATGTAGTTTATTTTTAAACCATGGTGTTTTTTTTCTTTTTTTCTTTTTTCTTTTTTTTTTTTTACTATTTTCTGTTAAAGGTCACTTCACATTTACATTTAGGTGTGGCTGAGCTTCAGTTTAGCATAACATGATATTTGGTCCTTGCAGAGCCCAAGTTACTGGGCACAAAATGGTTGAACAGAAATGCCATGAATTGCATATTCAAGCAGTACTAAGTAGAAAGTATGAGGTTTCTTGCCAACCTAGAAATCTAATTTGTAGTTCATTCCTCAATTAGGAAGTCACTTTTCCAACGCCAGCCGGAAGGCATGAAGTTTAACCCTTCTTGTAGGCAAGAAGTCCCCCCCCCAAAATCCCAAATGAGGAGCACGTATTTGTGGGAGCAGACAGGGTGGTCAGGCTGAGCTCAGAGAGGAAGGAGCTTACATTAGGATAATCAGGAACCAGAGACTGGCATCTGTAGGCTGGCATTTCGTCCAAAGTTTCAATGTATGTAATCTGCAGGGTGTCTCTGGGTATACATGTTCTGCTGAAATGTATTCATGCATAATTATTCTAACTAAAGGTGTCTGGTGACCTTAAACTCGAAGGAGATTTTGTTGTCTTTTTTTATGTTTTAATTTTAAGGTGAAAAAAACTTCTTCTGATAGCTTTCTACTGTGTGTGTGAGCGTGTGTGTGTGTTTTCTTTTATATCAACAGACACAAAATACGTCCATCATGAAGCAGAAGTTTTTTAAGTGGAACCACCATTTCCATGTCTCCCTCTTTAAGGGGGACAGATCTGTTTCCCCCAAGTTCCAGGACCCTGACTCCACGGGAAGGTACAATAGGTCTACATACCTACCAATATTCTCTTTTTGTATAAAATGCAGGGGAGCTTCTGGGGATAATGTTTAAAAACTGCACAAGGGCAGGGGCGTCTGGATGGCTCAGGTGGTTAAAGCGTCAGACTTTGGCTCAGGTCATGATCTTGCGGTTCGTGAGTTCGAGCCCTGCGTCGGGCTCTGTGCTGACAGCTCGCCTGGAGGCTGTTTCGGATTCTGTGTCTCCCTCTCTCTCTGCCCCTCCCCCACTCACACTCTGTCTCAAAATAAATAAACCTTAATTTTTTTTTTTTTTTAATTGCACAAGGGCAAAGAATTTCCTGAGATGAAGAAGCTTGAGACCCTAACCCTTTCCTCCGGGTTCAGGAATTCTTCGGATAGTTCACATAAACTTCTTTGAATACTTCAACAATCAATGAAGGACAGCAGGGGCAAAGTCACCCTGGGGTGAGCCTCCGTGTGCCCCCCGAAGTCACCAGCTAGGGTTGGGGGGCTGGTTCTGGACACAGCCCAGGGCCAGTGAGAGAGCCCACAGCCAAGGCTCATCCAGGAAGGTCACGAAGCTGGGGAACACACAGGTGTTTGGAGTAAGCTCCAAGAGGAGCCCAGTAGGGGCTCAGACTGACTCTGGTTAGAGGAACAGCCGAGAACACACTAGAACCATTGGCACGGACTCCATCTCCCATCCTGCCATGGGTACAGCTTCCTGCCCACCTGAGTCCAAGGTGGCGTGGCCATGGGCTCCTGCAGCCCTTCCTGCAGACTCTGCCTGTGCCCTCAGCCTGACGGGGGCAACAGCCACAGGACGGAGAACAGTATCACACCTCTGGCCTGAGGATCAGATTTCAGACTTCTCCACTGTCCTCTTGGCTCCTAGAGCTCTCTTGGACATATTATTTCCTGTGCCTGAATTTCTGGGCATAATTAGAACTTTTTCCTTTTCATGAGACGGAGGGAACTGAGGAGAAGAAGAAAAATGAACGGGCTCTATCTTTGCAGATTACAGACGGAGTCATGTCATGCAGAGGCCGAAAGAAATCACCTGCTTTCGTACATCAAACCACCCAACTGGAGAGGACAACGGCTACTTGGAGCTTGGAGCTCTGTAAGGTGAGTTCAGCTTTTCTCAGCCTGTCTTCTTGTTGTGTTCCCGAATTTCACATTTAAAGAGCCCACTGTTCTGCAATTAGGGACAGGTACTCGGATCATGTGGGTCTTGCGCTGTTACTTTAATTCGGATTCCAAATTAGATGGTTTTGGCCACAACCTTCTGAGCTTCCTGACTGTGAACTCACAGACTTCTTTCTTCCTTCAAATACTTCATTCCGTACTTACATTAGAAACACTCCACAAATGGGGCGCCTGGGTGGCTCGGTCGGTTGAGCGTCCGACTTCGGCTCAGGTCATGATCTCGCACTCCGTGAGTTCCAGCCCCGCGTCGGGCTCTGTGCTGACAGCTCAGAGCCTGGAGCCTGCTCCGGACTCTGTGTCTCCCTCTCTCTCTGACCCTCCCCCATTCATGCTCTGTCTCTCTCTGTATCAAAAAATAAATAAACGTTAAAAAAAAAATCTTTTAAAGAAAGAAACACTCCACAAAAACCATACCCAGCCTTAAATGGACTGTTAACAAAACAAAAAATAAAGGGAAAAAAAATAATGCTGTGAAAACGCTGCATATTAAATAGAGGAATGAATGCAAGTATTTTTCTGAAGTCTGCATTTTAAAGATAAACAAATCTTCAAAATTCCCCTCTGAGATTCTTTCAATGTATTAATACATTCGCTGGAAGCTTGAAGTTTATTCTTTGAAAAATTAGCAGAAAGAATTAGCACATTGTGCCTCAAAAGAATACTTTAAGATGCTTTCTCCTTCGGCATGAAATTTTATTCTTAAGGGGCTAAAATAAAAGACAATGAAGGTAAGAGCTCAGTAAGCCCCCCCCCCGAAAAAACATTGTTGAATTCAATTATTCGTTTTCGTGAAGAGTTTACATTCATATTTGAGAGCAGTTTACAATGGAGAAGAACAAATTCGAAACTAAATAAAATTTGAGGCTTCAAAAAGTAGCATTGTCGTTTATTTCTTTTGTTTTGTTTTGAATTCTACACATCTTTCTGCAACTAATGAGCGTAAGATGACTGAAACAGTCAAGCCCTGTGCAAATCAGGGAAAATACAAAGCGGGCCCCTCTTCCTGCTTCTTCTACACCCTAATAGGCTCTCTGGACAGATTTGAAGATTGATTCAAATTGATGTGCCTGCACGGGGTGCCCGGGTGGCTCAGTCGGTTAAGCACGGCTCAGGTCAAGATCTCACAGTTCATGGGTTCAAGCCCCAAATCGGGCTCCAGGCTGACAGTGGGGAGCCTGCTTGAGATTCTCTCTGTTCCCCACCCCCCACCCCCGCTCTCTCTGCCCCTCCCGCACTTGCAGGCACACACGTGTGCTCTCTAAATCAATAAATAAATAAACTTTGAAAAGAACTTAAAAAATGTTTCGATGTGCCAGCACATAGCATCTACCAGGAACCAGAGACCGTGAGGGTGACTAAAAATCTCATTCCTGATATCAAGTTGCTCATAACTATGTGGGCGAGACAGAATACATGTCGAGAGAAGACATGACGGAGTGGCCAAGGTGTAGGCGGTACTTACGAGAAGCGGGAGCAAAAAACATTCATCCGGGCAGGGGTGGGGTGGGGAGGGGGCGCGGGGGGAATAAGGACAATAGCGAGAGCCAGGTGTCGACATGTCATCCTCAAAATCGGTGTTAATTCTTCCCCGTGCGAAGACGTACGAAAGTGAGCCACGTCTGGAGGGGGAACCACCAGACGAAGTACGGAAGTTCAAGTGGCAAGATCAGGGCCCGAGCGCCAGGGGCCCCAGGAAGGAGGAAATTACAATCATCCCTCGTTGCTCAGTTTTCGAATCCCGGCAGCCACGAAGCCCCTGAGACTTCAAAGGAGTTAAATGTCTTGCTGAACCAGTTCCCACCTTTCATGAGTCACGGGACTGAACCGAAAACAGGGTGTTTCCCTCTCCTGTGCTGCAGAGAGAGAGAGGGAGGAAGAAGGAATCGTGAGGGTTTTCCAAGGATGGTAACGCAGGACCAAGAAGCAAATTTGCCATCGTGATTTAATTTTCCTGAGCCTCCTCCTCATTGAGAATTTCACGAAGTTACTGTTTATAAACCCTGCCTCTTTGGTGGATCGGCTGATTTCTGAATCCTCTGGGAGATCTAGTGTCTCCCTAGGCAAGGTGGCCGCCACTTTGATCTGATGTCTGAGGCCAGAAGAGACGCTTCGGCCAGGCAGAGAGGCTTGAACCCTCGTAGATGGAGGAATATCGGGCGGGAGGGTGTTCTCTGCCATCCCAACTCTCGCTGGCCCTTTTTCAGGCCATAAATCAACTGTTCGTTGGCAATTTTTTTAACTATGGGATTTGGGTGCTGACACAGATATGTCTATAGCTGGTGTATTTCGACTGGATCTCTCATAATTTATGACAAAACAACAGTCCCACAAGCCCTAGCATCTAGGTTGTGGCTTGTTGTACCGTAACATATACCAGAAGTGAAGGAGACGATTTTGTTTCATCCATTACCTCCTGCAAATGTTTGTAAACTTCTGGAGTGTAGACATTGGAACCACCTGCAGGGCTTAATTAAAAAGTCTCTCCTTTCCTCCTACCACCCACCCTTACCGGGGAGGATTCCCATCAGATTTTTAAGGCTCCCAGGTGATTCTGATGATCAACAAAGCATGGGAAATACCAAATTAGAGTTCCCTAACCATAGTAGCATATCATTTAAATGTATTAGCATAATTACTTTAAGGATAATTCACACGTTCATAATCATTAAATAAAAGGATGACACCAGATGAATGTAATCCTGAACTGTACCCGTCCTGGGGAAGAATGGGGCGTGGGAGCCACGGACCACGCTAGCAAAACGTGAACAAGACACATCTAAGTCCTGGAGGGCAGAGCTCAAGTCCTTGCTTCTCCCGGTGGACCTCAGGCCAGCAGCTCTGGCCTCCCCTGGGAGCTTGTTAGAAATTCAGACCCACCCAGACCTATGAAACAGAATCTGCAGAGTAACAGATTATCGGGTGATTCCTACACGTAGGAAATCTTAAGAAGCCATAGAATAATTGTTCTCCACCTCGGCTGCCTATAGAATCACTTGAGACAATCTTTAACCTGGCAATTCCAGTGTCCCACCCTAGAGTGACCCTATCACTCTAGGTAACCTATCACTCTAGTAATCCTATCTAGGGCTAGAGCGTGGGCATCACTCTTTTGAAACCAGCAGCTATTTCTGTGTTATAATACCATTTATGTCTTTAAAGAAGAGAAGCGGGGGGCGACCGGGTGGCTCAGTCAGTTGAGTGTCTGACTCTTGATTTCCGCTCAGGTCATGATCTCACAGTTCATGGGTTCAAGCCCTGCGTCAGGCTCTGTGCTGACAGCACGGAGACTGCTTGGGATTCTCTGTCTCTCTCCGTCTCTCTCTCTCTCTCTCTGCCCCTCCCCCACTTATTCTCTCTCTGTATCTCTCTCAAAATAAATAAATAACACTTGAAAAAAATAAAAAGGAGGCTTTTCTCCCGCTTTGAACTGGCAAGCCAGTGAGGACCTCCTTCCACAAATTTGAAACTGGGGTTCAGTGTGTTACCCATTGAGGTCAAGCATCACATTGGGCCCACACACCGGCCGGGGAAAGACTTCTGGGCTCGGACAGCTGTGTGTGTGCGGGCCAGCTCCTTTGACTCTGCTGGCACCCAAGGCTTTGCTGGTGTTGACCCTCTGACAGGCCACCCCGATGACCCCACCTCTTTTCCATTACAGGCACCATGTTAACTAATATGCAGTCTGTCTCCTTCACTTCACCTGGGATGAAAAGTTGTCACATAACTTTTTGTACATATAGAAGAATAAAGCTCATACGTATTATCACGTCTCTAATCCTAAGCCATTAATGATTTTTTTTTTTTATTTAGAGGAACGAGAAAGAAAGAAAGTATTTCATTTACAACCAATTTTTTCCCAATATCACGCTTTCCAATATGTATGATACGTGACAAATAGAAATTAACCATAATGAAACTGAGTTGTCTTCAGGCTTATAAAATTCGAGGTCAGATGATGTGTTCAGCCCCATAAAGCAAAACGTTCAAGGTGTCGACTCACATCCCTCAAATGCAGCTGCGTTCGTAAGGGGACACAGCTTAGGTGACGCAGAGCAATGGGTGTCCCAGAAGCCCCGTCAGACACTGATCTGTACAGTTTTCTCCTACTAAATTCCTGCTATGAGATTATTAATTCAGAGAAGAGGCTTTCATTTTGTGTTAAAATATTTGTCATACTCTGGGGCGCCTGGGTGGCTCAGTCGGTTGAGCGTCCGGCTTCAGCTCAGGTCATGATCTCACAGTCCGTGGGTTCGAGCCCCGGGTCAGGCTCTTTGCTGAACGCTTGCTGGGAGCCTGGGACCTGCTTCGGATTCTGTGTCTCCCTCTCTCTCTCCCCCTCCCCCACTCACGCTTTGTCTCACTCTGCTTCTCAAAAATAAATAAATGTAAAAAAAATTTTTTTAAAAAAAATATTTGTCATACTCTTATCTGCCGTGTGGCCCTAGCATCACCCATCTGCACATTAGTTGATAAAGAACCCAAGATGCTCAAAACTGTCATTCATTCAAAAATATCATAACCTCGGGGCACCTGGTGGCTCAGGCAGTTAAGTATCTGACTCTTGGTTTCGGCTCAGGTCATGACCTCACGATAGGTGAGTTTGAGCCCCGAGTCAGGCTCTGTGCTGTCAATGCAGAGCCTGATGGGGGGGGGGGGGGGGAGGGTGGGAGGGGGCTTGATCCCATGACCCTGGGATCATGCATGACCTGAGCCAAAATCAAGAGTTGGCTGCTCAGCCAAATGAGCTACCCAGGTACTGCATTCATTATTTCATTTTACAAATAAGGACATTGAAATAATCTTTTTTTATGTTTATTTTTGAGAGAGAGAGAGAGAGAGAGAATGAGTGGGGGAGGGACAGGGAGAGAGGGAGACACAGAACTGGAAGCAGACTTCAGGCTCTAAGCTCTGAGCACAGAGCGCGGTGTGGAGCTCGAACCCACGAACCATGAGATCGTGACCTGAGCCGAAGTCGGACGCTCAACCGACTGAGCCACCCAGGTGCCCCAGGACATTGAAATAATATTTCACGTGCACACATTGATTTGGAGGTCACTTTTCCTTGAATTACCGCTCTCAGATCACTGAAGAGTCAAAATTACCGCCAGTCCCATAGCTGACGTGGGAGTACCCACTAAGCAGGAGGTTGAAGGATACCTTGGCCTCAGTACTCAGTGAGCTTACAGTTCACTTAGGAGGAAACCATTTTCTGAATTGAAACTTTTATGTAGCAAAATGCAGCATTTATAGTAACACAGTGAGTAATTCAGATAATGAAGCCTGGAAAATAGGAAATGGAGCTCCGACCTTCGCCACACGGCACCACTTGGATGGGGGCCGTCACAGCATGCTGTCACCATGGGGGGGGGAGGTGGCCTGGAGCATCACAGCGACCCCCAACCCCAGGTCTAGAATCTACTACACGGGGAGAGCGGACTCCATGTTATGAGTGAGGACCAAGCTGGCCATCATGATGAAAAGGACGGGGCACTAAAACGAGTCAGGAGTGGGGACGCCTGGGTGACTCAGTCGGCTGAGCGTTTGACTTCGGCTCAGGTCGTGATCTCGTGGTTCATGGATTCGAGCCCCGCGTCGGGCTCTGTGCTGACAGCTCGGAGCCTGGAGCCTGCTTCGGATTCTGTGTCTCCCTCTTTCTCTCTCTGCCCCGCCCCTGCTTGCACTCTGTCACTCTCTCAAAAACAAAATAACATTGAAAAAAAAAAAAAGAAGAAAGAAAGAAATTTAAACAAATGAGTTGGGAGGAGAAGAGGCTTGGGATGCCGGTTGTGATTCTCGATGCAACAGAAATTTCAGCTCCGACATCCCGGGTCTTCTGTGTCTCCGGCTAACGTAGCCTGAAGCCGGCTCGCTGCAGACACTAACTCTGAGCGCTCTTGGTTCAAAGCGCGCTTCCGTTCTGGCGAATTCCCTCACCGTCGCTTGCGGCTGGACGGCACTCATCACGTGCTGCCCAGGGAGCCTGCGAGCCCGTCCAAAGGCAGAACCGAGCTGTCCCAGGATGGAGACGCTTTCATCGTTCCGTCTGTGGTTGCTGCTTCCAAGTCTGCAATCCTCCCTGGATCGAATCCAGAGCCTCCTGCCTCGTAGACATAAATAAATGCTTGCTGGGCCTGAAGCCTTTGCTGGAAGAAAGGAGAAGCAATACCCACTTTTCTTTTCTCATCCTCAGGGCTGGGAGCGGAAGAGGGGCCCCATAATAGACAAGGGGCGTTGCAGGCTGTTCCTTTATACCGGGGTTGCGAGGTGACTACTTGAAGGTCAAGTCTGCTCAAAGCCATCTGGGTTTGACTGACAGGAGAGGGCCGTGTAGTTAGCCACAGGCCCCACCCACCTCTACCGTACCTTGCACCGTACTTAGGGTACCAGCTCTGCCCCCGAAATCATTTGAGTTTGTAAATGATCCAGAAAGCAATCCCTAGATCCAGGAAGCAATCACATCCCAGAAAAGATTAGACATCACGTTTGTCTGCTAACGGTTTGGACTGACAAACAAGTGTGTTATTTTGGAGGCTTATAAAACACATTTAAGCCAATACACTGTGGTTCTAAAATAAGCATCAGGTGGTTTCTCGGTGAGTCTCACTATAGGTAACTGCCATGATCTCAAAGTTTGGTTACTAGACAGAGGATGAGAAATGGTTCAAGCTTCTGTGTGGACTTCTAGAGAATGTTTGTGAAAAGACACCATGTTCTTCCGTGCGTGTTCCGTGATTTTCCGCCTTCGTCTTCTCTCGGGGCAAGACAAATCCTTAAAATTAGCTTTGGCAGAGACAGGATCACTTTTCTCCGGATTAGTTATATAGAAATCTAGTTATCCGGAGATGTGCATGACACAGACTCCCTCCCAGCCCTTTTATAAAGATCCGCCCCTTACACTGTGACCCCAGGGAAGTCTTGAATTTCTTTGACTGTCTGTCTCTTCACCTGTCAAGTCGGAAATGTGCCCATCTGAGCAGGTTACTTGAAGAATTCAAGAACGAGTGGTTAGTGAGCGCTTACTAGGTTTCAGGCCCCGCTGTGAGTGCTCTACATGTATGGGTTCATTTCTATTCACACTAACCCAAGACAGGACATGCTATTACCAACATGAGCTGTGAGATCATGACCTGAGCCGAAAACAAGAGTCGGACGCCCGACTGACTAAGCCACCCAGGTGCCCCTCCAAACGGATTCTTACAATTGCAACGTTTTCTGCAGAACACTTTGCAACCTGTGTGTACATGCTCCTTCTGTAAATTAGAATATCCTCACGAACATCTTAGCCTTCTCAAGGTAAAGGAAGGTAATTGTGTGTGTTGAGCTGCACAATAACACAGCCTTGTTCCGAAGCCGCCAAGGTGTGCACATTTTCCCCTTAAATGGACATACACGTTCGCCACCATCTGTCATTCACTTAGGAGAGTTTGTATCTTCTCTCTTAAAAATCGCATTAGAGGCTCTCTAGCCTTGTTTTCCGAATGCATTTGCTGCTATCAAACACCCACCCCCCCCCCCGTCTTTTCTTATGAGAGCTACACTGAGAAAGTAATGAATGACTTTGTTAGAATCTAGTGTTTAATGGAAGCGTAAATAGGCAAAGAGCATCAGCCTGATGGATTCCTTTACGGGAAAGTTTTGTCAGCACTAGAGCAGATAGCTTGTGTCCTCCCAAGTAACACGGCGTGTTCCAAGGCTCTTCCCGGTGTTCCAGACCATTTAGACAGCCAAGTGTGTGAGGGCCAGAGGAGGGAGGATGGCTGTGTTTGTCTTGGCCTCCTAACGTCCTCAAACGTGGATAATATTTTGTAGCCATGCCACTTACCTGTCTACACAAGCTAAATGCTCTATTGTAATTATCCTTCAAGACAAGTGCCTGCACCTGACAACTGGTCTAGACCAGTGACATTGACGAGGTCTAATTCCCATTCCTCTGATGCATCTGTCAGTGACAATCGTCTTGCTGAGAATGATGGATGATGTCAGCAGGGGACTCCAAAAAGGTCTCTCGAGCTTTCTGTGGTCCTGCGGTCCTTTCACTAAAAGCTCTTAGTAATAGGAAGCTCTCTGCTTGGAAAGAGACTCGACTCGGTGTTGGAAACATGCTAAAAACAGCTGGGCTCTCACAGGTGATTTTAGTGAGTTATAATGAAGAGTCACCAGAGTCTGAGTGTCTGTGGACGCCACGAGGATGACAAGATGACAAGCATTGAACTGAGAAGCTTGTTGCAACGTTACGAAGGGATTCCATAAAAACCTCTTATCAAATTAAAAGGATTACAGAGGATCCGGTGAGCTCCCAGAAGCATGCTAGACACATTCATCACGGGGACCACCAATGCCTGCCCCTGCCCTCAGGAGCTCTTAGAATATATTCATGGTTGTTCTTTGAGCACTGAATCCCTGCGAGAGTTTGGAAAATTAGACTGCAGGAGTGCGTGACTTAAGCCTCCGACTCTTGATTTCAGCTCGGGTCATTATCTTGCTTGCGGTTTGTGAGCTCGAGCCCTGAGTCAGGCTCCACACTGACAGTGCTCTTGGGATTCTCTCTCTTCCTCTCTCTCTGCCCCTTCCTCCCTCTCTCTCTTTCTCTCCCTCTCTCTCTCTCTCTCAAGAAATAAACTTTTAAAAATAATAAAAATAAAAATAAAAATTCGACTGTATTTTCACTGCCAACTCATCAAAAGCGAACTCTAGGCCGCTGAGGTTTCACCAAAGGATATTCCCCTTTATTTAGTATTTTTATTTTTGAGAGACAGAGCATGAGTGGGAGAGGGGCAGAGAGAGAGGGAGACACAGAATCGGAAGCAGGCTCCAGGCTCTGAGCCGTCAGCACAGAGCCCGACGCGGGGCTCCAACTCATGAATTGCGAGATCATAACCTGAGCTGAAGTCGGATGCTCAACCCACTGAGCCACCCAGGCGCCCCCATGGCATACTTTCTGAAGAGGCAGGTGGCTATAAAGAAAGTTCTAGAACTAAGAAAAGCGCAGAACAAAGACAGTGGTTGATGTGTGTCTCGACATGAAGTCACACTCTGGTTAAGTCTGTTGGTGTGCTGATGATATGTGAATTTTAATTATAATATTTGATACAGAATTTATTTCCTCATTTTTCCATGTGTTCAGCCTTCATGGAGCCAAGGATGTGTTAGACACTGAAGAATAACAACTCAGCCTTTTCTTCCCTCCCGAATTCACAATCCAAATGGTGATGGGGCAGAGACGATCTGTTCTACAGAGAACTCAGAAAAAGGTACACAGGGTCTAAAACTATAGAAGAGGAAGTCACTAACTCTGCCTTGTGAGGGTCCAGAGAAGGCTTCATGTGCCGGGATGTCAAATGAGACCTGGTATTCGTTAGGCTCAAAGGACGCCGTGTATTTCCTGGATGTGTGGAAAAAGTAACAGGCTGTCTATGCAGAAAAGTAGGCAGTGACCGGATCATGGATGAGTTTACCAGATGACAAAGTGTGAAACTTCACCTATCCTGATGCTTCAGAGCACAACAAGGAAACATTCAGGTTTCAGCTGTCAACATGGCTCTGGCGGCAGAGAAAAGCCTGGGTGGGGAAGGGCAGGGTGGTCCTGATCGCCATCGGTGACAAAGATGTGATGGAGACATTGCCAATGGAATGACGAAGAAGTCAGAGAATTCTAGGTGAAAAGTGACGTACCTGAGGACTAATTCGACGGGGGTCACCTAGGAAGTCTGACAGGCTTTGGCAGAAATGACAACATTAACTGAGGTAAGAGTAGAGGAGAGTTAGATGATGTGAACAATTCAAGTTCACTGGGTGTACAATCTCTTACCTCACATCGGCCATGCACCACGGAAGGAGGTACTATATTAACATTTGTGCTTTACAGATGAGAATACCAAGGCTTAGAGAAGTTGGTCAACACTTCTCAGTCAACAACTCTTTTTTTTCTTTTAATATGTATTTATTTTTGAGAGAGAGACAGAGTGCGAGCGGGGGGAGGGGCAGAGAGAGAGAGACGGAGACACAGAATCCCAAGCAGGCTCCAGGCCCCGAGCTGTCAGCACAGAGCCCGGCACGGGGCTCGAACCCACGAACTGTGAGATCATGACCTGAGCCGAAGTCAGATGCTCAGCCGACTGAGCCACCCAGGCGCCCCTCGGTCAACAACTCTTAAATGAAAAGCGCAGAAGAGGGAAAGAATCTGAGTCTTTCCCTGAAACAGCTGGGCATACTTCACGGCTTCCCTCTGCCTCTCTCCTCGCTCAACTCCTTGAGGACGAGGCCTGTAGTCTATGTGGTCCACCTTCCCTCCAGTACTTACTAAGTGCCTAGCACACAGCAAGGATGAAAAATGTGTGGTTTGGAACATGATTGCGCCTTGGACATAGAGCTGGTGACACCAGTGGCCCAGACTAATGCTCTTACTTATTGGTAACTCGTCCTTAAATTCCTTATTCACTCAGGATCGCTGTGACCTAGAGCGAAGCGTGACCAAACACTAGGGGCCTCAAAACGGCACACGTTGGTTTTTAAGCTATTGTCCAAACCCACCCTATTCCTTGAGGCTGGGTCCAGCCCGTGAAACGTCACGGGTGCTTTGTCATAAGTTCCCTGGAGGCTCAGCAAACGGGCAGGAGGGGAAGGTGGGAAGAAGAGGAAGGACTCAGTCCACATCACCTTACCAACAGTTCTTCATCCCAGCAGTGAGAGTTGGTTTCCCTTCACGCTTTTCCCAACACCTCAGGAGCCAGCGTGAACCCACCACCATGATGGTTGGCCAGAGGCTGCAGGCCCTTCAGGGGGCTTCCCCAGTGCTCCCTCAGCACCCCTCTGCTGCCACGGCGACCCCTGAGCCTTTTGGTCTTCCCATATCTGCTCAACCAATCCCTCCTATTAGAATCCTGTCCCTGGGGGTGCCTGGATGGCTCAGTCGGTTAAGGCTTTGACTCATGATTTTGACTCAGGTCATGATCTCACAGTTCATGGGTTCAAGCCCCACGTCAGGCTCCCTGCTAATGGTGCACAACCTGCTTGGGATTCTCTCCCTGTCTCTCTGCCCCTCCCTTTCTCCCTCTCTCTCTCTCTCTCAAAATAAATAAATAAACTTGAAAATAAAATAAAATAATGAAATAAAATAAAATCCTGTCCGTGGGAATAACCAGCGTCCATTCTGTCTTCCCGACTGGTTAATAATGGACAGAGAGTGTCAGACGTTTATTTCCCCCTTTCTGCTGAAGGAAACTCTCAAATCCTCCAGCCAGAAAATTCTCGTGGGCAGGGAGGCAGGCTGTCTGTCCTGATGATGGAACTCCCCAGCCACCTGGTAAGGTACACTCGAGGAAAGCCTCTTCTCCCCACCTTCCCCCCCTGCCCCTGTTTGCCGAGCCTCCAGGAAACTGCTGGCAAAGCACCTGTGAAGTTTCGGAGACAGACATCTGGAGAGGAGGGCACCACGTTCCGGCCAGAAAGCATCAGTTGGGTCGCTGCTCAGAGTTCACTGACCTCATCCGCTGAACATCAGAGAAGGAAAAAAAAGAACAGTTGAATCTCCTGACTTTTCTTCAAATGGCAAATTTCCACCGTCCATTACTTTATAGACTAGCTGTTCGACTCAGTCCTAAATGATCTGAGAGACACTGTGCCTTAAAATTATTTCTGATTCAAGCACTTCTGCTGTACAATCATGGATATTTTCATTGGTTTTTCTTAAATATAATTGCTCACTATGATCTTCAGTATCTCCCCCAAAAGACAGAAAAGCTCGCTGGTCCAAAACTTCAGAGAGTGTCCACACTGTGCTTAATGGTGATCTGTTTTGTTCAGCTGATCGGTGGTTTTTACTGTGTTTGGTACCAGCTGATAAATGGCAAGGCAGAATAAACTACTGTTTAAATGTCAGCAGAATCCTCTAAAGGTTTGTTAGCTTTCGAAAGAAAGAAAGAAAGAAAGAAAGAAAGAAAGAAAGAAAGAGGGAGGAGGGAGGGAGGGAGAGAGGAAGGAAGGAAGGAAGGAAGGAAGGAAGGAAGGAAAGAAGGAAAGAAGGAAAGGAATTACCTTTGGTCCTGCTCCGCAGAATTGGACATTCAAACTGTGTCAGGAGGTCCGCAGGCCTCACCCTCAGGGTCATTAGCGAAAAGCAGGTGGCAGGAAAGGGAGGCACAGGCCACTCCAGTGGATGAAAGACAAAGAAGGGGTCCCAGGTTGTGCACCAGCACCGTGAGGTGAGGCTACATCCGGGCACCATGTGCACATCAGCGAACACTCCAGTCGTGTAGAGGTGGGAACTGACTCAGGGAGATGAACCGATCTGCCCGACGTCACGCACCTATCTGGAAGCAGGGCTCAGCCTACAATTCAGGTCCGTAGGCAACGTCCAAATCAAGGACACCTTCCAATCATTTCAGGTCGTCACCAACACTAACTTCAGGTTTCTGTACTTGGACCAAGAGACAGCAAGATTTTCTGGAAAGGGCTGGATGGTATATATTTTAGCTCTGCGGCCACACAGCCCTGGCCTTGGCTTCTCAGCTGAGCCACTTAGAGTCTCAGTGGATACTGAGAAGCCAGCGTGGTGGTGATGTCGGGACCCAGAGACATTTATGCTCTTTCCCGCAAGCCTTACCATAAGGCCTCCAAGTCACTTCCCCAGATATCCGCTCTCACTCCCAGCATCACCTTTGAATTCCAGTCAGTGAGGATGGCCGGGAGAAAGTAGGGACACAGCCAGCTCATCTGAGAGCCAACTCGGAGGATTTTCACACCTCTGTGACTCTCATTTCATTGGTCACTCTTCAGTCACACAGCCACTTCTGGCTCTAAGCAGTTGGGGAGGTGACTAAGGTTCTGGCAGCCAGGTACCCTCGAAGGGTCCATTACCAAAGGAAGGCAGATGGTGAGGGCCACCTGGGCGGCTTAGTCGGTTAATTGTCCGGCTTCGGCTCAGGTCATGATCTTATGGCTCATGGGTTCGAGCCCTGTGTGGGGCTCTGTGCTGACAGCTTGGAGCCTGGAGACTGCTTCGGATTCTGTGTGTGTGTCTCTCTCTGCCCTTCCCCTGCTCGCTCGCTCTCTGTCTCAAAAATAAATAAACATTAAAAAAAAAAAGGCAGATGGCGATATTGTAGATGAACAGTACTTGTGCCTGTAGCAGATATTTAATTTATAAGGAGTTTCTTAGGGTGTGTATGAAATAAAGCTGATTTGTTCTGTCATTCAGAGACCAATTTGCTAATACGTCCTTCAGCAATAGATGTTTCAATAATACTCTACCCTATTTTTTTTTAATTTTTAATGCTTGTTTATATTTGAGAGAGACAGAGAGACAGAACATGAGCGAGGGGAGGAGCAGAGAGAGAGGGAGACACGGAATCCAAAGCAGGCTCCAGATTATGAGCTGGCGGCACAGAGCCCGACACGGGGCTCGAACCCATGAACCATGAGATCATGACCTGAGCCGAAGTCGGATGCTTAACAGACTGAGCCCCCCAAGCGCTCCCACTCTACCTTCCTGAAAAGGAAATGTTGCTGTAGGGTAGACTGAAGCAGAATAGGTCTGCTTTTACTCCGCTGTTCAATAGTCGTGGGGCCTCAGTCTCTGTGTCTCCATCTATAAGAGGGAACTTATGTAGATCCTAAGTAGGTTGAAAGAGAAGGCTTATGAGAGGGTCAGGGTCCGCAGCAGGGGAATAGGTCAAAAATATTTGTTCTTCTTCGCTACAAAGCAGGGAACTAAAAATTCATGTTCGTTAGATAAATGTTTCAACACAGGCGAGCTAAATATGATTTAACTCTCAGGCTAGGCGTCTTTTTTCTTTCTTTCTTTTTTATTTACCCCTTAGTGTTACTGAGGTATAATTGACCAATAATATTGGATATAGTTAAAGGGTACAACGGGAGGCTTTGATGTCTGTCTGGTGAGATGATTATCGCTGTCAAGTTAATCAACCCATCCATCACCTCACACAGCCGCCTTATTTTTGCAGGTTAAAAATGCTTAAGATCTACTCTCTTAGTAAATGTCACGTATATTACACAGTGGGGTTAACTGTTTTAAATCCTCAGGCCTCATTCATGTAACGGAAAGTTTGTTGCCTTTGACCAGCATCTGCTGGTTTCCCCCAACCCCCAACCCCTGGCAACCACTGTTCTACCCCGTTTCTGTGAGCTCAGTTTTTTAATTCCACGAATATGTGATCCTCACGTCACATTTGTCCTTGTCTGTCTGGTTCATTTCATTTAGTATCACGCCCTCCAGTTTTATCCATGTTGTCTCAAATGACAGGAGTTCCTTCGTTTTCTTGGCTGAATAATATCCCGTTACATCTGAATGGGTAAAGACAATGTGGCATATACTTTTTAAGATGTTTTTCATGTTTATTTATTTTTGAGAGAGAGAGAGAGAGCAGGGGCGGGGCAGAGAGAGGGAGACAAAGGATCTGAGATGGGCTGTGCGCTGACAGCAGAGAGCCTGACGCGGGGCTCGAACTCATGAACTGTGAGATCATGCCCTGAGCTGAAGTCCAATGCTCAACCGACCGAGCCACCCAGGCGCCCCCAATGTGGCGTATACTTTATAGGGACCAGGCTAGCATACCCGTGTGAAGGACTGGTGGTGGATATGCCAAACATTTCCTCAAACCAAACACCAAAAGCTCCTTAAGAGAGCCAGGTGAAAATGACCCACCAACACCGATCGGACACCCATGGATGTTTATTGTGAGGACCATGGCATTCGGTTTACTTGCTTCAGTGGTCACACTTTGAAAGTATTGAACACCGGGGGCACCTGGGTGGCTCAGTTGGTTGAGCGTCCGACTTCTGCTCAGGTCACGATCTCATGGTTCTTGGGTTCGAGCTCTGTGTCGGGCTCTGGGCTGACAGCTGGGAGCCTGGAGCCTGCTTCGGATTCCATGTCTCCCTCTCTCTCTCTGCCCCTCCCCTACTCTCACTCTGTCTCTCAAGAATCAATAAGCATTTAAAACAATTGAAAAAAAAAGAAGAAAAGAAAAAAACAAGCATTGAACACTGGATTCAAATGGTGAAGAGCCCTTCCCCTGGTTCTCAGACATCAACCCCACTATCTCTTAAAATGCTTCAGAATGCAAGGAAATTGCAGACAGGGTATTTGGGACGTTTCCTTGAGCAAATGATTGTTTCCAGAGCACGCAGTCCAGTGAAAGCTTGTTCCGAGATGATGATTTTCATATGTACACAAATTGGTCGCAGCCCCCTTCCCTCCCACATCTGCCACAATGTCATTCTAGGCCCCGGATCAGGCCCTGTGGTGTCAGCCCGCTGGCCGTGCTCAAAGGTGCCCGCGGAGGCGAGGCTCACCCAGAGCCCAAGTACATTTCTCTCGGAATAAGGACAGAGACGGGTGGATACCTGGCTTGCATTCACCCACATGCTGTACGCAAAAGGAACAAGATAATATGCGAGGCACCACGTGGTAAAAACCCGCGATGTTCAGGGGCGCCTGAGTGGCTCCGTCGGTTAAGCATCTGGCTTCGGCTCAGGTCATGATCTCACAGTCCGTGAGTTCGAGCCCCACGTTGGGATGTGCGCTGACAGCTCAGAGCCTGGAGCCTGCTTTGGATTCTGTGTCTCCCTCTCTCTCAGCCCCCTCCACCGCTCATGTTCTGTCTCTCTCTCTCTCTCTCAAAAATAAATAAACATTAAAAAAATTTTTTTTTTAAAAACCCTCAATGTTCAGAGCCCAGTGCCGTTCGGGGCATTCAGGCATCCTGGGATGGTGAATCTCTACCTGCTATAGTGTTTTGAAACTCAGTTTTGAATGACTTAACTGACTCTTTCCTTGAGTCTCATCTGTCTGTCCTGCCTGTCACTGCCCAGCCGCCTTCTGTCTGTTCTTGGAGCCGCCTCGCCCATCGCACAAGCCTGAGAAGGGAAGCCAGTTTACTTTCCTTGTAGGTTGCTTTTTTTCTGGGAAGCCCTCTCAGGTTGGCCACATGCACAGCCCCCTTTGGAAAGGCCGTGGACTTTCCATCGCTCTCCATCGTGTGACCTCCCAGCAGAGCCACGGCTCTGAGAAAGGCTGGGTGCATGAGCCAGAGGCCACTAATGCAGAGAACCGGTGACGGGCTTTGCTCCAATAACGCTGACAGGGATCCGAAGCATCAATCGAATCTTTGAAGGGTTTGAAGGAGAGCTTCGCCAAAACTTAGCCGTTCATAAGCAAGGCAGAAGATGCCCATGGAGAAAGCTGTACATGGGAGCCCTGTGAGGGGGTCAGCACACAACGCACCGGAATCAGGGGGATCTCCGTCCCCACGGCAGCTGCGGACAGCCAGCGCAGCAGGCCCCGGACGTTCGTCAGGGTCACGTCCCAGCTGCGAGGCTGGGTTTTGTCTTCCCTATTCCCCGGACCTTTGCAGAAAAATCAAGTTTCTAACCTTGCCTAAGACACGGAGTTTGTCTGTTTCTTGCAGCGTTCCGGTCACGACCTAGGTTCTCTAGAAACCAGTTCTCACCGCCCCTGCTGTGTCACATCCACGGAGGCTCCCAGAGCGAAACACAGCTCACCTGCCTCTCCTGCCAGGCTGTCCCCCTCGGGAGCCGCTCACAGCCTCTTCAACAGGAGCTGGGGTGCTTGAACCACTTACCCTCGGCCGCTCCCGCGTCACAAACAGTATTGAGATGAGATTCGAAGATCTTTACAGTACAGTTTACCTCCAAAGAGCTGTAACACCTGGGGACCCTCCTTGGTTCGAAGCCACCTGCCCACACGTGGGAAAGCAGAAGATCCTCAAGATGGCTGTGCACCTTCACCTTCTTTGATGTGCAGAATTTCCTCGCCAGTTGACTGTTCCCGGCTGCAAACTTGGTACGGCTAGACTGGGGTCAGGAGAACCTTGTTCTAGAACCTGCATTGGCCTCGGTAAACCTCAGACATCTCAAGCGTGAATTGGAAGTGTAACTTTGCTTCTGTAGACCCCTTACATGGTAGCACTAATAGCCAAACTAGAACTCACGTTATTTGTTGCACATAGTGGATGGGGCCCGGGTGGCTGAGTCAGGTGAGCGTTTGAGTTTGGCTCAGGTCGTGATCTCACAGTTCGTGAGTTCAAGCCCCACGTCAGGCTCTGTGCTGACAGCTCAGAGCCTGGAGCCTGCTTTGGATTCCGTGTCTCCCTCTCTTTATGCCCCTCCCCTGCTTGGGTGTGCTCTCTCTCTCTCTCTCTCTCTCAAAAGTAAATAGACTTTTTAAAAAATGTTTTAAAAAATGGCATCATTTTCAAAACCTTCCCTAAAGCTGATGGTGGCTTTCTTGAGCCCATGCTGTAAGCTGTTAACGTGATTTTCATAGGTAGATCTATATGTTTCAGAAGTTATACTAAAACCACTATTTTTTAAGCTTCACTGTCTGCACTTAAGGGGTGACAACATAATTTACATTAGTGGGAGGCCTGCGCTTTCATTTGGGAAAATATTTTAATGGTCTTTGGTTATGTAAAGATCTGAGTAACTGAGCCAGTTGTAGAAGGAAGTTGAAGAAAAAGGAGAGAGAGAAAGAGACCACCCCGTGATGTGCAATCGTTTTACAGATTACTCTGTCCTGAGGGGCAGAAGTGGGGAGACGCATCACTGCAGAGATTTTATTCTGGTCTTAAGTGATTTTGCTTTCGTCCCCTGATAGCTCTAAAGGAGGGGACACAAGGACCTGGAACTCGGGAAGGAGCAAAACTAAGGGTGGGAGCTCTATTCTGGGGAGCAAGAAATCCAAGCAAGGGGCCAGTTGGTGCAGGAGGCGAGGGTAGGTCTGCGTTCATGCTTGAGATAGGGCAGTGAGAACGGGCACCTTTCCTTCCTGCCTGGCACGCCTGAGCCCCTGGGACGAACCAAAAGCACTGAGGTGTGGCATTCTGGGAGGTGACTGGGGTAAGCAAACGGGAGCAAAGCCTCGAGCTTCTGCACAGAACAAGATGTGACAAGATGGGTCTGAGGCAGGTGGAAACCAGACTCTCAAAACTTGGGTTGTTTTCAGAAAATCAAGAGAAGGGCGCCCATAAAAGCATGGAATTTCCGCAGCCATGCACAGCCCAAATGTCTCACTGAAGGTGACTGCATCAGAGACGTTTTGGACATCCAGGAAACCTGGAGTTGCTTTGCACATCCCCAGAGGCGGAAGTCCTATCGTGCAGATGAGGCAACACGACGTAAGGAAGAATAAAAGTTGGCTTTGAGCCTGTGCGGTGTTGGGTAAGTTGCTTCGATGCTGGGATTCGACATCCTCAACCAGAAGCTCTTGTGAGGTTGCCATGAAGACAGAGAGTGTCTGTAAAGTGCTCAGCCATATTTCATAAATGGTAGCCACTGCTGGGCACACGCACAGCCACGCGTGTCTCACGCCAACTTGACTAACAGCCAAAATCGAGTTTATTTTGAGACACGATTATGATTGAAACACAGACCTCGGGGGGTGGCGGGGGGGCGGGCAATGACTTCCACACCTATGTGTGTTGAGGGCCTTAGACACCATAAGCGTTCAATAGTGACCAGCCAAGCTCTTTCCACACTACCTAGCAATGTATTTCTGGGTTAATAGGAGGTGATGCTTCCAACCTATAAATCCCATTAAGTTTGAATCCCGGTTACTTCAAGATAATGCATGAGAAATGAGGTTGTCATGGCAATTTAGATCTGAGACTCACACCCGATCACAGACCCTCGCTCTGAGGCTCAAGAGACAGTACGTTTTCCATGCTTCATTTTTCATACTGGAACTCTCTTCAGCTTCGAGCATCCACAGACTCAATTGTTGGAGCCTCTGTAGGGTAGAGTTTGTCTTTTTAGATTGGACAAATAGTGTTCTGAGGTGATAATTAGAAACCTAATACATATATTTTTTACATTGGGAAATTTCACATTGAAAAATTCCACGTATCTAAAGCTTTTAGTAATGACTAGTTTTAATCTAATAAATAGTTTGAGGTAAACATAGGGATAATTTCCAAGTGTATTTCCCTTGATAACTGTGTGATATCAACTCTGTACTATTCTAAATGAAACCTTCCATTAGCTACTCTAAGGCTATATTTTCAACATCCAGCAAAGAAAACATACCTCTTACCCTTGAGGACTCTCTCACCGAACTTAGCTCAGAGACATTTTTTCAGGTTTCTCTTTGTGACATGATTACTTAAACTATTGTAAAGAGTCCCAAACTATTTGAATTGTGACTTCTACACAAACAGGAAGATCGCTTTATCAGAAGACCCTTCACAGAGGTGAGAGGCTCTACATCGTTTACCCTGATGGCCCGGAACGTGATAGAAAAGAATTATGTGGTTCCGTATGCTCTTCTGGTTATCTCCAGAACCCTTTTGGACTGTTTCGCTTCTTTTCCTACATTTATTGTTTTCAGAGAGCACAGGTTTTTAAATGCAGGAAGAGAGCTCCCAGCTTTTACCAGACCAGCAGACTTTACGGACATGGGGCCTAGCCCCCTAATTCTCGTTGGTTCTGACACTTTCTTGATCTTTCTGCTTTCAAGCACCATTTACCACTTTAGCTAAGAAAATGCTTCTTCATGAAGAATATATTATTAATATTTCCAAGGGTACAAAATGACCTTCAGTCCTATTGTAATGTTCTCACGTATATTGTCTAGGAAATCCACTTAAAATCACTAGGCTCTATCAGCCTCTTTATATAGAGATCAAACCCAGCCGAGAAAGAAAACCATTAAAAATGTTATCACACAATCATAAGCATAATTTAGGAAGTGTTATTAAAAAGAACAATTAACTTAATATTCAAAATAATAATATGGGAAAATTATTTCCATTAGCGCTGAAGACAGTGGGTTTCCAGAATGTTCTGAGTAGTTCCCAATTCACAGAGCCCATAAATGGCACACTCAAGGCTGAATATTCTTTGTGTTAATTTATTCATTAAACTTTACTGAGAAGCTAATATATTCCAGAAATGCCAGCCTCTTTGCTAAGGGACGAGATTCACCGGCCCACCCTGGAAGATCATAAAGTCACAGGCAGACAGACACATCAGCCAATAAAGTGCCATACTGTGTGATCAGTGTTACAAAAACAGAGCATTCAGTCTCTCCGGGAGGCCAGGGAAAGCTTCCAGGAGGGCAGACTTTCTGTCAGCTCTGCGTTTCAAAGGATAGCAATGCCTCGGGACTAGTAGGAGAAACCTTTAAAAACCGGGAGCAGTCAGAGCCCTGGGATCCGGAAGCAGCCTTTGGTGCTTGGGGAGGACAGCGGGTTGGGACCACGGGAACACAAAGTGCCAGCGTCTGAGTGGCAGGAGCTGAAGCCGGGAAAGGAAGGCGTGGAGAACGTGCCAGGGCTTTTGCTGTTTCTGTATTATCTCTATCTGTGGTTTCCTTCTTCCGAGGACTTCCCCAATGTCTGTTCACATTCGGTAAATTAAGATGGCTTTGTTTCATTTTTCCTTTTAAATTGACAATCCTGGGTGCCTGGGGGGGCTCAGTTGGTTAAGCGTCCGACTTCAGCTCAGGTCACGATCTCGCGGTTCGTGGGTTCGAGCCCCGTGTCAGGCTCTGTGCTGACAGCTCGGAGCCCGGAGCCTGCTTCCGATTCTGTGTCTCCCTCTCTCTCTGCCTCTCCCCCACTCATACCCCACTCATACTCTGTCTCTCTCTCTCAAAAATAAATAAAACTTTATTGGGGCGCCTGGGTGGCTCAGTCGGTTAAGCGGCCGACTGCGGCTCAGGTCACCACCTCGCGGTCCGTGAGTTCGAGCCCCGCGTTGGGCTCTGTGCTGACAGCTCAGAGCCTGGAGCCTGTTTCAGATTCTGTGTCTCCCTCTCTCTCTCTTTGCCCCTCCCCCACTCATACTCTGTCTCTCTCTCTCAAAAATAAATACACAGTAAAAACTAAATAATAAATAAATAAATAAACAATTCTGATACCCAACAGACTTTACACATGTACTCACTGCAAATTAAAAAGTCTCATATTTCCGGGACACCTGGGTGGCTCAGTCAGTTAAGCATCCAACTTCAGCTCAGGTCATGATCTCATGGTTTGTGGGTTCGAGCCCCGTGTCAGGCTCTGTGCTAACAGCTCAGAGCCTGGAGCCTGCTTCAGATTCTGTATCTCCCTCTCTCTCTGCCCCTTCCCCACTCATGCTCTGTCTCCCTCTCTCTCTCTCTCTCTCTCAAAAATTAAAAAAAAATTTTTAAATAATTAAAAAATAAAAAGTCTTGTATTTCCAACAAACATAGAAAACCTAACTTCTTCAAAGGGATGGTTTTTTTCAAGTCACCCCCCAAGATGTTTGGGGAGTAGTCGTTAGAACATGTCATACGAATTTGGGACACAGTCATCAGGAGTATCTTCCTTTGACAAACCTTCACCTTTGGAGGGGGAGTTTCCTTTCCCGTGTGGCCAAAGCCCAATCAGGACAAAGAAAAATGAATGAAGAAGGTGACTGAGCTCTAAATTACAAGCGGAGGCCAGCGAGGTGCCCCTCTAAAGCATCAAGCCCAGTGTTCTCTGGGGGTGTCTAAAAATGGCCTTTTCAGGGCATCTGGGTGGCTCAGTCGGTTAAGTGCCCAACTCTTACTTTCGGCTCAGGTCATGATCATGAGTTCAAGCCCCACATCAGCCTTCTCTCTCTGCCCCTCCTCATCTCTCTCTCTCTCTCTCAAAATAAATAAATAAAGACTTAAAAAAATAAAAATAAAAATGGCTCTTTGGAATCCAACAGAAGCAGCACGAACGGTGTGACAAGTCGCTGGAATGAGGGTTTGAAGAGTAATTAATGGCACGTGCTTCAAAAAATACTAACACCTCACTACTTGGCCTTCGCAATCAACATCACCAGCTCTTCGGCCCCCCCTACTAAAGCCAATATTTTACAAATAGTTTTATCGAAAATATAGGCAACACAACTGTAGAGGAGAAAGATGTGGGGCGCCTGGGTGGCTCAATCGGTTAAGCATCCGACTACGGCTCAGGTCACCATCTCGAGGTCCGTGAGTTCGAGCCCCGCGTCGCGCTCTGTGCTGACGGCTCAGAGCCTGGAGCCTGTTTCGGATTCTGTGTCTCCCTCTCTCTCTGCCCCTGCCTCGTTCATGCTCTGTCTCTCTCTGTCTCAAAAATAAATAAACATTAAAGAAAAAAAGTTAAAAAAAAATGAAAGATGTGAGGAAAAAGAGAATTACCTCAAGTGTTCCAATTTTCTGCCTGAACCCACTTCATGAGAGCATGTTTCTTTTCTCTTGTTTACCGTAGGAAGAGGTTCAACTGGCTTATTTCACCCAGATTTTGTCTCTGTCCCTACACTCATGTCAGAGTGGTCTTCTGAGGTACGGAAAAGCACACCCCTCTTGAATGAACTACAGACTGTCTAGAACACCCTTTTGACGGTGTCCCGTGCAGCCCAAATACCTTGTATATTAATATCCCAGATCATATGCCCCTTTGCAGTACTTTCCCTGGCTCTCCTTCTGTCGGAATTACTAGCTCCTTCCTCACTGCCTCTACAGAGCGGTTCTCTCTATTTAATAGGATTTTCCAAACAGCCTTGTACTTAAATTGTTGCCATGTCTGGCTTTTCCTCCAGTACAGAAGCTCCTTGTGTTCAAGTAGCACAGCGTGTCTTATCTCTGGGCTCTAGCGTGAACAGTGCGTAACAATAATGAGAGATGATTGAATTACATTAAACATGTAATGTTGAACTGTTTGAACTCAGATTCAGACCTGTGTGAATCGGTACCCAACACAGTTGTCAGAGAAACAATATATATATGAAGTAATACAAATGGGAAAATGCTAAGCGTTCCCTGATTGAAAGGAACTAATGGGTCATCATTGGATTTATTTTCTTCCTTTTTTGGTGCATAGTATTTTTTTGATAAAGTGATTATTCTCTAAGCATCTTTCCTCCTCTTTCATACATCAGTTTCATAAAAACATTCTGGCCATATTAAATGTTTTCATGCTAATATTTTTATTAAATAATCTCTGCAAACTTATTGTACTCTAAATGTGTGGAAGACCATTGGGCTGAACCACAGAATTGGCAATTTTTACCGACTATTCCCTCACTTTTCAAATGAGAGAACTTAATTTTATATGCTTTTAAAAAATCATTCTCCTTTAATATTTGTCTCTTTACTTCTTTCTGATGCACATTGACAGCTGTCATCATTTTTTTATTTTATTTATTTATTTTTTGTTTTGTTTTAGAGAGAGAGAGAGCATGTGCAGAAGCAGGGGAAAGGGATAGAGGGACAGAGAGAGAGAGAGAGAGAATCTTAAGCAGCCTCCATCTGTAACATAGAGCTTGATGTAGGACTTGATCCCACAACCCTGGGATCATGACCTGAGCTGAAATCAAGAGTCAGATGCTCAACTGACTGAGCCACACAGGTGCCTCCCTTTTTTTATTTTAGAGAGATCATTATTTTTTAAAGACTATTTTTAGAGCAGTTTTAGGTTTACAACAATATTGACAGGAAGGTATAGATATGCCCTAAGAACCGCCCCTCATCCCTACACATGCACAACCTCTCCCTCACCGTCAACATCACTCACCAGAATGGAACATTCTTTACTGACCGAGAACCCCCACTGTGACATCATAATCATCCAAAGTCTATTGTCTACCTTAGGGCTCACTCTTGGTGTTGTACATTTTGAAGACCTGGACAAACATATAAGGACATGTAGCCACCATTATAATATCATAGAGTATGTTCACACCCCGAAAAATCCTCTGTCCTCAGCCTATTTATCTCTCCAAATGCCCTTCAACGATCCCTGACCCTTTGACTCTCTCCATTTTCTTTGCCTGTCCCAGGCAGTTATACAGCTGGAATCATACAGTGTAGACAGCCCTTTCAGGGTGGGTTCTTTCACTTAGTGACATGCATTTAAGGATACTCCATGTCTTTTCAGAGCTTGATAGCTCATTTCTTTTTACTGGTAAATAATATTCCGTTGTCTGGATGGACCCCAGTTGATTCCTCTTTTCACCTACTGATGGACATCTTGGTTCCTCCCAAGTTTGGGCCATTGTGAACACAGCTGCTATAAACGTTGGTGTGCTGGTTTTTGTGTGGACCTGAGTTTTCAGCTCCTGGGGGTAAGTGCCAAAGAGCATGACTGCTGGATCATAAGGCAAGGGTATGTGTACTTTTATAAGAAACCACCAAAACTCTCTTCCCACGCGGCTGTGCCTTCTGCTCTCCCGCCAGTGTGTGACGATTCCCGTTACCCCACATCCTCACCAGCATTTGGTGTTGCCAGTGTTCGAGCCTTGGCCATCCTGGTAGGGGGTCAGTGGCATCTCACACCTTGACTGATCTTTTGTCCTCGGAATGTAAACGTCACAAATGCTTCTCATTTTTTCTTCCCCCTTTAGGTGGGACATGATGGCGAGCGGGGGCTGGAGTTGGCTATTTCCCTTCCCCAGGTCAGTCGGGTCCTGCAGATTAAGCTGCGGTTGACCAGCTTCCCCCGAAGGCTGGACGTTTTGGGGAAGAACGGAGGGCTCTAGCGTATTCACAAGAGCACCTCCTCCCCTTTCTCTGCCGGAAGACGGAGACATTTTTCTCCAGTATTTAGTGTGGGAATCTGGTCAAGCTCCTAGAGGTTAAGTCTCACACTATTGTGCCCCCACCCCACACTCAACCGGGTCCCCCTGGAGTTTTTTAGCTCTCAGAGTTGTCCACGCTGAGCCTCCACAAGCTTGTCCATCACAGGTCAAGTTTTCCTCCCTTGCACTGGTTCCCAACACGGCTTCTGCTCCTGGGCGTCTATGCCATTAAGCCAGGACTCCCTGCACTTGTCTCTCTCTCCGGTGTTGGAATCCGTAGTTCGCCCCGTGTGCTCCCGTCTCTTATGAACCAAGAGTTGTGGATTTTTCAGCCCGTTCAACTTTTTACTTACTGTTGGGCCGAAGTAGCAACTTCCTACCTTCTTATACGTGGAACCGGCAACGGGAAGTTTCTAAACGTCATTTTTAATAAATGTTTTAAATGCAGGTACTATAATGATCTATTTTTCTTAACGGTGGCACATTTGGGGCATTTAGTTGTTTGGTTTTTTTTTTTTTTTTTCATCTTTCCACATTAGTAATGTAGATTTTAAAAGGCTGAACCACCTTAGGGTCAATTTCAGCTGATGTTCACGGACCAAAGCTCTCAGTCCGTTGACCAAAGTCTCAAACGATACTACGGATTGTTAGGGAGGGTTTCGTCTAAGAGTACAGCAGCATATTTCTATAGGACATTGCAGAGCACGACTTCCTAAATAACGTCTCTAGAATGTTCTCCGTTCAAAATCTGCCCTCACAGAGCTGCTGCAACTCCACGTGCTTTCCCCAACATACTTCGCCACCTTGTCTCCCTCGTCTTTCCCTTCTGAAGGAAGGAGCTCCTGAAAGTGACTGTTTTGTCAAGATGAGCTGCCCCACTAGAATGCTGGTAAACCTTCCATTATAGTAAAGCAAATAACATTTCCATTGAAGCCTTTGTGCCTAAAGCTCTACCTACATCTCAGATTTATCCATAAAGGGAATTTCCAGAAGTAAGCTTGCTTGGTCCAAAGTTATGAATGTAGTTAAAACTTTGCATAGTTGCTGTTATTCGTTCCATCGCGTCCCCATACGTTGATATGTTAAAGCCCCAACCCCCAATGCAAAGCGAGGTCATTAGGGTGGGTCCTAATGTAATCTGACTAGCGTCCTTATAAGAAGAGATTAGGACAAGGGCACCTGGGTGGCTCGGTCGGTTAAGCAGCCGACTTTGGCTCTGGCCGTGATCTCGCGGTTCATGGGTTCAAGCCCCGTCTGACAGCTCAGAGCCTGGAGCCTGTTTCGGATTCTGTGTCTCCCTCCGTCTCTCTGCCTCTCTCCTGCTTGTGCTCTCTCTCTCTCTCTCTCTCTCTCTCAAGAATAAATAAATATTAAAAAAAATTTTTTTAAGTGATTAGGACAAACACCCACAGAGGGGAGACCATGTGAGGACATAGCAAGAAGGCAGCCATTTGCAAACCAAGGAGAGATACATGAGCAGAGCCCCTAGTTCTTAGACTTCCGTCTCCAGGACTGTGAAGAAACCCATTTTCATTGTTTCAAGCACCAAGCCTGTGGTGTTTCATGATGGCAGCCGTAGCAATGTAATACATCTTGTTAAAAGCTTTAGACCAACCTATGCCCCCACCAGCAGGGGAACAGCACTCAGCTCTCAGGAAAAGAGTCTGTGCTACGATCATCCCAAAGCAAGTGACCTGTCACCAGGGCAGCAGGACAAGGCACGGCATAGCCACAGGCCCGCAGAGCGGCCACATGGGCTCCCTGCAGGGCCCTTTCCCAGGGTGTGGACGGGCACCATTTGCAGGCTCCGTAGGCTCAGCAGCCGGGGCCATGGCAAGGACACCTTCCAGAAGGGCTGCACGCTGCTCCATGAGGGGCCTCTCCGGAAAGGGTACAGTGGGCGCCGGAGAAGAGAGAGTAACCTTAGCAACCCAAGCTGATTTATGGCCTGGTGTGGCCTTGTATGCGGCTGCTTCCAGCCCAGATAATTCACGGCTGCACGTGCCCTCATCACCCTGCTCTTGGCCAGGCTGCCACAAGGTCACCCGACAAAGCAGAGGGGAAATCCTTTCTGGCTTGTGTGAGGGGCTGCTGGGGGACAGCTTCTGAAGGTGCCGCATGGCCCTGTAAGACAGCCCACATTTTATCTTTAGTGGCCGTGTCCTTAACTCTCTTTGAGACGTTACAGCAGGGCTGACCAGCTCCTGGCTGGGAAATCACAAGGACCCATTCCCTCTCCTCTGGAGGCTTCCTGACGTGTCCCCGCCTCTGCCCCTGCTCCCCAACCACTTGATCCTCCCCAGCTGCCCTCCACACGGGCCTGTCGTGGCATCCCTGCCCCTGACCCCCATCCTTTACAGCAAGGCCATTTTTTTTTTTAATTTTTTAAAATGTTTGTTTATTTTTGAGAGAGAGAGAGAGAGACAGAGTGCCAGCAGGGGAGGGGCAGAGAAAGAGGGAGACACAGAATCTGAAAGCAGGCTCCAGGCTCCGAGCTGTCAGCACAGAGCCCAATGTGGGGCTCGGACCCACAAACCACGAGATCATGGCATGAGTCAGGGTTGGACGCTTAGCCAACTGAGCCACCCAGGCGCCCCAGTACTAACTACCCCATTCTTTAAAGTTGCTTAAAGACGTGTTTCAATCACAAATTAAGGACTTCGAAATGGAAACGTAAAATGGTAAGAATCCCTAGGAGCCCTGAAAACAAATTTAAACCTGAGAGTCTAGGATCTGGTGATAAAAGTAACTGCAGGATTTATTCTTATGAAATATATGCGAACAGTGATTCCTAGTTATTCACCTGAGTTCAAAACACCAGCCCATTAGGCGAGCTTACAAATGGAAGGAGGAAGCCAGGGTTGTCCAGTTCCTATCGCATCACTAGGGAATTCCAGAGAGAACTTCATTTTGAGCTCTACTAATAACAAGAATACAACTTTAAAATCTTTTCGAGAAAGTTAAATATAGCTACAAGCAGCATATCAATTGATAGGTAAATCTTCTCTATTAGAAAATAAGGTGAAGCCATCGAAACGTAGTTTATTAAGCAAAGATAGAATAAAAGAGTACGAATGCGTAAACGTCAGCATAAAATAAGGTGACAGGAGTAAAAACCTATTATAATAGGTCATTTAAATGTTTTTAAATTTTTCACGATGCTGGGAAAATATTTATTGGAAATATTAAGTTTAAAAAACACAATACAGGGGGCTCCTGGGTGGCTCGGTCGGTTGAGTGTCTGACTTCGGCTCAGGTCACGATCTCACGGCTCGTGGGTTCAAGCCCCGCATCGGGGCCTGTGCTGATGGCTCAGAGCCTGGAGCCTGCTTCGGGTTCTGTGTCTCCCTCTCTCTCTGCTCCTCCCC
The DNA here is from genome assembly GCF_018350195.1 of Panthera tigris. NCBI lineage: Eukaryota > Metazoa > Chordata > Mammalia > Carnivora > Felidae > Panthera > Panthera tigris. Next base: position 134,786,867 of record NC_056662.1, on the reverse strand, counting down.
ACTCATGCTTTGTATCTCTCTCTGTCTTTCTCAAAAATAAACAAACATCGAAAAAATTTAAAAACACAATCACAATAAATCAACCCCAAAACACGTATATACCTATGCACACTTCATGCATGGGTATGTATAATGTAAGTATGTGCATGCATGCATGTGTATGCATACACACAAGAGCATCTACAACTATATATATTACAATCATACACATGCATACGCACATATCTCCATGTATGTACTTATATACACATATACATTTTTTAAATGCAAAATCTTACCGTAATATCAGTACAAATAAAGTCATGTTAACAATAATTAGCCAAAGTGTGTGTTGTTGCCCTGCCCCCCACCCCCCGTCTCCCCCTCCCAGGCACTCATAAGATAGCTGTTTTCTGCAGTCCTTGCCTAAGGGCGTTCAGATTTTACAGAGTCCTATAGAGGTGTGCAAAACAAAACAACAAAACAACAATTCTGTTGCCAATAGTTACTGGTGGGAAAATCAAACGTTCAGAATCAAGAGACTTTTGTGCCCAATATTTTATTTTACTTTTTTTCATGTTTATTTTATTTTTAAGAGAGAGAGAGATACATGAGGCTGGGAGCGGCAGAGAGAGAGGGAGACACAGAATCCGAAGCGGGCTCCGGGCTCCGAGCTGTCAGCACAGAGCCTGACGCGGGGCTCAAACCCAAGACTGTGAGATCATGACCTGAGCTGAAGTCAGACGCTTAACCGACTGAGCCACCCAGGTGCCGCTGTGCCCAATATTTGAAAAGATAAAGATGAAGCTTACCAAAAAAATTGTAATAGCTTAGACTTTGAACAAATACTACCCTTTCACCTCATATTTCCTTTATTTCTTCTTTTTTTTTAATGCTTATTTTTATTTTTGAGAGACAGAGACAGAGAGAGAGAGGAGAGAGAGAGAGCACAAGCGGGGAAGGGGAAGAGAGAGGGAGACAGAGGGTCCGAAGTAGGCTCTACACTGACAGCAGCGAGCCCAGTGCGGGGCTCGAACTCACGAGCTGTGAGATCACGACCTGAGCCCAAGTCAGACGCTCAACGGACTGAGCCAACCAGGCGCCCTCCCTTCTTTCTTCTGAACAAATATTACGAGTTCCCTTGTGTTCACATGTACGTTTAATCTATTTTTACATCTGTATCATCAGTTTCTCTTTTCCAAGTGCCTTTGTGGACCTTGTGGACTTCCTTCCTCGTGAACCCTAAAGCAATGACTGCAAAGGGTGGGAGGCACACGCTTGTGCAGGCTTCATACCCAGAGGGGGTCCGCGGGCTCAGAAAGCAGCCCTGGCTTCCCCAGCTTCTGGCTGGTGGCACTTTCCACGTGTTTCTTGCGGCAGGCTTTTGAGAGCACGGCCCGCAGTTCTAACCCAACGTGACTGGCCACGGTCTTTGTGTGCCTTGCCCCACACCTGGCTGCCATGCCTTGAGTTGATGCGTGGGGCTCCCCGAGCCCCTGGAAGGAGACATGGTCTCTGCACAGTTGCTTTCAGGCGTGCCCGCGACCCACATCCCGCGAGAAGGTGGCATCTCCTGCGGCTCCAGGCAGGCCGTCCCACAAGCTCACGAGGGACCCCGGAGAAGCGCCGCTCCCACGTGGGGGCGAGTGCCACGCGCTTCGCCACGAGTCAGGAACCTCTCGGTGTCCCGCAAAGACACGCTCCTCCGATGACCCGGGAACGGTTTATTCCAAGTCCAAGGCGGCCCGACGGAGCCAGAAAGGGAACTCTGGGAAGAGACACAAGCCACGGCTCCTCGAGACGGCTCCAACACTCACCTCTCTGGGGTTTTGGCAAATAATTTAACGACCGTTAGGGCTTCGCTCTCGTAATCTGAGAAGAGGCGATCAGGGGCTGGGTCCTGCGTCTTAAGACCGTTAGGAGAGTCCAGAGAGGAAATGAATACAGACGCACTTCTCTGTGACTGAGACCCCCAGGGCCGGCCAAGGGACTTGCTGCTGGACCACTCCCACTGTTGCCCTTTACGCGTCCGTGGGAAACATTCGCAGGCTATTCCGCAGTGGCCCGGACAGGGCGCCTCGAAGGTATCCAGTGAATCGGCGACCACTGCCTACTGCATTGGAGATCTGGGACACGTGTCTCGTGTTGGTAGGTTCTCCACATTGCCGCCTACGTTAGTGATTTCTACCCTGAACGGTTTCTAAACTAAAGGTCACAGACACTTTTTCCATTCTGTCCCTGATCTAGTTCCAGGCACAACCTGGCCTTCGGCTCCGCGCCTCCTGATTCTGGGAAAGATGTCTTTTCCTCAGTGCGAACCCAACTCAAATAATAAATGACACCAGAGCACAGACAGCGGCAGAACGCTGATTAATGGAATTAGACATCACTTTCCACCCCAGCACTTGGAGGCTAGTGGCAATACGCATAATGACGTGCCACATGCTCCAAGTATCATCAGCACGGCCCGGAAAGATTATTTATTGCCTCCAGGAGGAATTCATCAGCGGGAAGGGCCGGCGTCCTATTGGTGAGCCAGCTTCCCCACTCCCTGGGAAACGATCCTGTGGGGGCTGAGTGGAAGGATGCGTCTTCCCCTTGCTGGCCGGCTTCTCGTCCGTTGCCACACGTCTCTCATTCGGCTGAGCATTCACGCAGTAACACAAACGTAATCACACTCCCTGGCTCTGGTCACGTGCGTGATCTTGCTAGGGACTTTCCCCAAACACGCAGCCCGAGAGAGCAATGCAGTGAAATACAAGTATTGGCAAGGTCAAGGGTGTAGGTCCCGGGGTCAGGAGAGCCGCGGGAGACCCCCGTGCTGACGCCCACACGTTTGGTGGCCTAGGAGGCTGTGTCTCAGTGCCCTCATCTGCACAAAGAGCAACGAGCTCCTCGGGTTGTCCTGAGTATCACTGATTAATACCGAGTGTTCCTGATGATGGTGGGTGTCAGGGACGCGGCCCGGAGTCTGGCCGTGGGTGGAGCTCGAATCCCCGTATTTGCTCCTGGATGCTCAGGAAACCGATCCTTCTAGTTCACAGAATTGTGTGAAAGTCAAGGGAAATATTTCCGGCAAGAAATGCTACTTCGCTTTGTAACCTCCCTCATCATAAAAGAAGATGTGTCCAGGCGGAAGACCTAGGCTTTAAAAAGTTTACTTCTGGGGGTGCCTGGGTGGCTCATTCACTTAAGCATCTGACTTCATCTCCTGTCATGATCATGATCTCACGGTTCATGAGTTCGAGACCCGCATCAGGCTCCCAGTGCATGGCCCGCTTTGGGTCTCTGTCCCCCTCTCTCTCTGCCTCTGTCTCTCTCTCTTTCTCTCTCTCAAAAATGAATAAACATTTTTTCAAAAGTTTTTATAACAGGTTCTGGAAACTCCAAAATATCTGGAATGCAGCCCGGCCGGTGGGGAGCTCATAGTACACCAGAGCACAGAAAGGCATCAACAAATAATTCCTGTATAAAACGGCAAATGTTACGTGAATAAATAAACACGGTGCTACAGAAACTCAGACGAGGGACTGTCTGCCCACCTGGGTTCAGGGAGGGCTTCCTGGAGGAGAGAACAGCTACTTTGAGTCTCAAAGGAAGAAACAGACTCCGAATACTAACACAGTCGGGGGGAGGTGGTGGGGAATCCACATAAAGGGAACAACACACAAGATAGAGGGGCATGGATTTGTGTGCGCGTGTGTGTGCGTGTGCGGGAAGCCACGATTTAATATTCATTCAAGCATAAAGCTTGACGTAGGCCTGCTGCGAGGGACAGGACCAAGCCTGAGACTTCATCCTGAGGGCAAGAGGAGGCCGCTGCCTGATTCTAAGGCAATGTGCGTTTTAGAAAGGTTACCGGGGATGCAGCTTGAGGGGCTCGTTTCTGGGGCAAGAAGAAGAAAAGCCGGAAAACAGTAAACAATCTCTCAGATGGTCTGAGAAGAGCCGTGATCTGATCCAAGGTCATGGTGGACAGGAAAGGAGGAAGGGGCTTAGCGAAGGCCAGAACGGAGTTTGCAAACTGGTTGAAGAGACGGCTGAGAGAGACGAGGCCGATGGCCTGATGGCAGCCGGGCTGCAGAGCCTTGAACGCTGCGGTGCAGAAGAGAGAGAAGGGCAGGCGTGGGGGGAGCCCCGGGGGTGCGGGCGAGGGGCTCCCCTGGTATTGAAGGGTCTGTGGGACTCCCAGCCCACGCCGTTGGGAGCAGACCAGGCTTCGACCGGCTGCAGTCGCTTTGTGTCCGGTCAGCACGTTGCCAGCCGCGCGGCACATTCTGGAGAAGCGCAGATGAAAAGCAGCCAGAAGCACATTTTGCAAAGCTCAAAGGGCCATATCAGCTCGTCTGCAAAACTGGGAAGCTTACGATGATACCTGTTGTAGAGTCAGTAAGATCAACGCCACCGCGGCGGGCGCTCTGGATCCCGCTCCCCGATTAGCTCCTGGATTCCAAGGGACATCGCCCACACCAAGTCCCAAGGGCCAATGCCGGGAGACAAGCTTAGGAAGTACTTAGGAAGTACAGACTCATGCCTCTTCCTTTTCAGACCTACGATGACCTGGGGGAAACATGTAAAGTTAGTTTCTGGGGAGACAGGACTGAGCCTGGTGCTCAGCCCAGCTCTGTGCCAGTTGTGAAGACGTGCCCGCAGCAGCGCCTCCCAGGAGGTACAGGACGTGGGGCTCGGAAACCAATAAGGGACACACGCGGTAAAAAGGACTCAGCCTCCCAGGAGCTAGCACTGAGCCCCTGAGCACTTGCCCAGACCGGCTCTCTGCCTCTGTTTCTCTGCGAATCCACTCCCCTCTCTTGCCTAGATTCTGGGGTTCTTCAAACTCTCGGGCAATCCCAAAACAGGGACCACGCTTCCCAATTCACTAACACTAACATGTTCTGCTTTCAACGCACACTTGTCATTTCTAAAGGTCTAGGGGGGGAAGGGAGTCCGGCCATGTGAACTTTCTGCCATCTTGACCTAACCTCCTATGTAATTTGATGGCCCCTGGATTCTGATGTGTTGGCAGGTCTGCGACGTCCCGGAGACAAGGCGTCAACACAGAGGGGGACCAACGGTGGTGATCGCCAAGGCACGCGGGTACTTTGAGGCCCGTCCACTGCGCCGCCCTCCAAAATTTCACTCCCTGCTGACTTTGCGGTGTTAAGGCTTTCGGAAGATGTCACATGAGCCTATTCGGGCAGCACGTAGGCACGACAGAAATAACGCAGACTGCTGAAAAGAAGACTGATCTGCGTGTTGGAACACCTGTGCTTATCTTCGTTTTCTTTTTTACTTCTCTTTGATTTTAGTTCTACGACTTTGCCAGGTCTGAAGATTTCGGAAGTTAGTTCAAGTGTGCAAAGCGGTTACCCTTGCTTAACTGTCAATTTCCATACCTTTGCTTGTGTTGTTAGCAACTGATGGTATCTCATCTCGTCCACGACACCGAAGATATTTTCCTTTTTTTTTTTATTTCTGAATATAATTTATGGTCCAGTTAGCTAACATACAGCGTATACAGCGTGCTCTTGGCTTCGGGAGTAGATTCCCATGATTCATTGCTTACATGCTCATCCCAACAAGTGCCCTCCTCAATGCCCATCACCCATTTTCCCCTCCCCCCGACCCTCCCTTCCCCCATCAACCCTCAGTTTGTTCTCCGTATTTAAGAGTCCCTTATGGTTTTCATCTTAGGGTAAGGATGGGAGTGGTTACATCTGTCCTAATTACGATCTTGAGCAGTAACACTTATATTTCCTCAAAATTAATATAATTAATAGGCTCCTGCATCCCCAGAAGGAGGTGAGCAGGCTTTCCCAATGAAGGAGGTTTCGTGACGATGCAGTAGCCACAGAGGCTGTTAACAGAACTTGCTAGATTTCAAAACTGCTGTTCGACAACATCATGGTGTTGTTCTCGTAGGTGCAGAACCTTCAGGATTCCATGCAAAAGTCAACCACAGCTCAAAACCAGTCTTTGAAGCTGGAAAAGAAATGCCAACTTTCTCTTTTCAAGAGCTGATGAGAAAACAGTATACGGGAAAGAAAGAAAGAGAGAAAGAAAGAAAGAAAGAAGAGAGAGAAAAAGAAAGAAAGAAAGAAAGAAAGAGAGAGAGAAAGAAAGAAAGAAGAAAGAAAGAAAAAAGAGAGAGAGAGAGAGAAAGAAAGAGAAAGAGAGAAAGAAAGAAAGAAAAAAGAAGAAAGAAAGAAAGAAAGAAAGAAAGAAAGAAAGAAAGAAAGAAAAGAAAGCAAGAAAGAAGGAAAGTTTGGTGTACTTCTATAGATGCATCCTACAGGAAGATTCATCTGAGTTTCAAAGGGCAGCACTAACCATTAATTAACCATAGGGCTGGATGGTCTAGGCCGAAATAGTAGGAGAGGAAAAAAGAAAATGAATGTAGTCAAAATGCTCACCGTGTACGATGGCAAATAAGGAATCACTCTGCGATCTGTAAAGTTACAAGTCACTAAAATTCTCCACAGTCTGGATTGAGTCCCTGGGGGAAGGTGCTGGGCTCCCCGCCCTCGACCCGCTTTGTGTCAGCCCCGGCAGGTCCTGCCCAAGTTTGCTCCACCGACTGAAATTCACGTGTTCACCTGAAGTTGGCCTTATGTTTTCTAGTGTTTCTCCAAATTCCAGGCTTTAGACAATCCCCCGGCTTTGCTTTCACTCTGCTCAGATCGGCGCCTCATCTACTTTGACCCTCCTCCTAAATGGTACCACATGCCGAATGCTGTTTGTCTTTCTCCGATCTTGTTCGGGGAATAGGTTTCAGGGAATCCTGTGTGCGGTTGAAAAGCGGAAGAAGGCAGGAAGGAAGGAAGAAGAAAGGAAGGGAGGAGGACAGGAAGGAGGGAGGGAGGAGGGAAGGAAGGGAAGGGAAGGAAGGAAGGAAGGAAGGAAGGGAGGAAGGAAGGGAGAGAGGGAGGGAGGAGGACAGGAAGGAGGTAGGAGGGAAGGAAGGAAGGAAGGCAGGAGGGAGGGAGGGAAAGAGGGAGGGAGAGAGGGAGGGAGGGTTAGAAGGAAATGGGGAATCATGCAGGGCAGAGAAAATCTCAGCCAGACTTGCAGGAAGATGTGCGAGGAGGGAACCAGAAGCTTTGACCTGCCACGTGCCAGGAACTAAGCTAGTTCCGTAGGAATCTGTACACGGCTACCTGGCTAGCTGTCTGGTCCCTTAATCCTGGGAGCCCTGCCTAGTTTGCCGATAAGGAAAATGAGGCTTAAAGAGATTAAGCGAACTTGCCTAAGGTCACACAGCTCGAAAATGAGGAGCCGAGGTTTGAGCTCATGGATATTTCTGGCTCCGAGTCCAATGACATTTCTAGAAGAATTTGGAGCCAACTGAGCAGACGTATTTAAGCCGTCAGTGGTCTGCAGTGTTTAGAAATGTCTCCATCCGGCACATAGACCCTGACAGGAGAGCCTTCTGCACACCAGCAATTATGACTTCAACTCCATGCTGCTTCGACTACAGTAGCTAATTAGATCAAGACAGAAATCCTGACACAAACCATAGTTCAAACCAGCTAATTAGATTAAGATCAATATAAAATCTTCTTCAGACAAAGGAGCAATTGGACATTTCTGGCAGATGTATCTGCAGGTTGAGTCAATAAGATAAGGACAAAAAACACATGTTAAAGAGTGTTAGTGTGCCAGAACCCTGTCTCCGATCTCTCTAATGAAGTGAGCCATACGAGTTCCTCGGGAGATGGGAGCCAATTAAAGTAGCAGGGAGGGGCTCCTGGGTGACTCGGTCGTTAAGCCTCCGACTTCGGCTCAGGTCGTGATCTCAAGGTTCATGGGTTCGAGCCCCACGTCGGGTTCTGTGCTGACAGCTCGGAGCCTGGAGCCCGCTTCAAGTTCTGTGTCTCCCTCTCTCTCTGCCCTTCACCCGCTCATGTTCTCTGTCTCCCTCTCTCAAAAATGAATAAACATTAAAAAAAAGAAATTTTTTAAATAAGCAGGAAAAGCATTGGCTGCAACAGTTAGAAAGCAGGGGTCCTGTTATGCGACCTTTGGCCCCCAGATTTCTTACATCTAAATGGGGTTTAAGACTACCAAATGGTTCACAAATCTTTCCTCGAGACATAGAAGCTCGTGGTCAGTGTCACATACACCGTATTCTTTGATCCCACGTTGATGCTCATTCACCCCTGGATCTTAACACTCCTGAGTCCCAGAGCCCTCTCCTGTGAGACCCCGGTTTCAGATTAGTGGTTTGTAAACTTCAAGGATCATAATTTGTTCTGAAATTCTGCTATGGAATTGACCCCTGGGGTGAGAGATCGCATTCCCACAACACGTAACTTCAGAGCGTTCACTGCCCTTCACGTGCCCTCTCCCTGGGCAGGCGCCCGCCGTGGAGCAGGGTTCCGCGAAGCCGGTTAGTTCCCAGGCCGCTCAGGTGATCTCACGCAGCATATCTCTCCTAAGGGGAGAGTTCTTCGATCTTATTTGACTCTTCACTCTTAAGAAAACTATCAAATAAAAAGAAGCAAGGCAAAAATGAAGTACTTAAATCATGTGCAAAAAAACAAAAACAAAAACAAAAACCGTATAATTGACTTAAAGTCATAATTTTGTTCAGATTTTTTCCCCAATCTGTAACTCCGAACCTAGCCAAAGAAAATAGTAGATAAGGTATTGTGAACAGACTTACAAAACGGAGATGGGAACTGGGTAGATTTACAATATTATAAAAGTTCCTTTTCCTTTCAGTCTTCCCGAACGGCTTTGTTGATGGAAATAGACCCCAAACCAGGAACAAAATCCTCGCAGGTGAGCACAGCTGGAAAGCTTCCGTGAGGTCAGCTTGGGAAACCCATGCTCAGAAAGCCAACATGGAAGGTGGTGGCCACCGTGTTAATTAAGGGATGGCTTAGTGAAGACAAGGTCACGTCCATTCACACTCCACCTGCTCCAGACGTACTTCCTACCACCCGCCGCCCTTGGCTGGGTAGGGGAAGCCCACGTCGGGAGTTGGAAGATGAGGGCCCCAGTTCATTAATCCAGGGACCAACCAAGCAGGAGCCGGGTGGTCAGGTGGGGTTTCAGACCCAGGAAAGATCAAGTACTGACCAACGATGGTCAGAGCAGGAGCTGCAGAGATCAGGGTCCTGAACGAGAAGGGGACAGCAGAGGAGGAAGAGTAGGACAGGTACGCCAGCGAGAGCCACAGTACCCTCGGTGAACAGCCCCAGGAGCAGGATGCCTGGTGAGGACGGGACTGGCATGTCAGACACACTGAGTGATCAAGGGTATCCAGTGGCGGGGGGGGGGGGGGGGGGGGGGGGGGGCGGTGGCGATCAGGTTTAGTTCATCTGGATCATCTCAACACCATACGCTAGATCTCGGGTGATCTTCCCAGTCTTCCCCAGTGGCCTGACACGGACTATCTCACACATCTTTTGGCGAGGTCATATTTTTAACCAAGACGGGTGCGAACCAGATGGGTTGCCCCCAGGCCTTCACTAAACGCAAGCCCGCTGAGCCCTTGCATTTCCAGTTACCCCACAAGACGCGGGTGGCCCCGAGCACAATGATGCCGCAAATTCAGCTTCTACGAGAATCCATTTGGGGGCAGAAACATTACACGGTGATCGGCCACCTACAGCGGAATGAAATTACTAAAACGATATATATGATGTCCCTTTTAACCTCTGATTAATCTCCCCTTCTAAAGCTCAGCCTTGAATGCAAGTGTTCTGGTAATCTTCTGCTCTTTTCTAGCAATCTCTGCCGGCCAGATACATCCCAGCGGGTTAAACGCTAGCAGGCTCTCATCCACAACCAAAGACAGAGGGACGTTGTATCCTGCCACGAGCGTACAGAAGGTTGAAATCAACTTCATATTTACAGATGAACGAGAAATAACCACAGGGGCTATCGCTCAAGAGAGTTTAATCCTCCGAACCTGGGTTCACTGAATGAAACCACTGAGTATAAGCGGTTCCTACCGTTGCCAGAAGTTTCTGGGGCGATGTGGCGCCACCTGAGGGGCCCCCAGGCCTTCCATTTCAAAACGAGGAGTCTCGAGCCTCAACGGATGGCTCCAGTTTGCCATAACTAGAATGTTCCAACACGGATTCCAGTCCCTCTGATTCCCGAGTCCAAATCTCTCCCGGACACCCCCCCTCCCAGGGCTGCCCTTCGTACTGAGCTCAGGAATACTGCCTCAGTGACACGTCTGGGACCATGTCTGGGGCCGGGTGAGGACCAGACACGGGCCACGGTCTGGTGGAAGGGGAAGCCCCAGGAGATTGGCTGCCATCGCCGAGCTGGCTCCGTGCCCGCCGTCCATCCAGCCTGCAGACGACATCAGTAGGCATCCCTGCTCCCCTTTTGTTACATAGGAGACCACGGCTTGAAAAAACAAGCTAGCATTTTCGGGAAAGGTACAGCTGGGATTAGGACGCAGTCAAACCTAACACCAAAGTCCTGGGCTAGTTCCCTCCTGTATTTGTTTTTTTACGTTTAAATGTGCTTAATGGTTTATGGCACTTCGATAAATACCAAATGCGGAAACTCAGGGTTTTGTTTTGTTTTTTTTTTTAATTTATGAAGTTGAGGTATTTTCCACACTTACACCAGAGAGTGTTGTTGACTATAAATGAACCATCGCTCAAGTAGCTTAATCCGAATGGGAAATTAAAACGGCTGGTAATGTAGAGATTGCTTTCTTGAGACAGGATCGCGTTCCTGACAGCACACACTCCAGTTTCCAGGCTGGTAAATCCAATCGTTTCACTGTCGGATATTCTAGCTCTCCCATAATAAATGCTCATTCTGTTTCCATATGCTGGACAGATGACTGGCAAATTTACCCATTTTAGAAATCTTAGATTAATCCACGTTAATTTAATTTGTTGCATTTAACTCCTGAAATTCTGTGACAAATGCAGCCCAGTATCACAGACATAAAAGTCGAAGCTCAATGAGATTGGACAACTGGACAGAGGTCACACAGCCAGGATGGGGCAAAGCCAGGACCCCAGCCCTGCTGTGTCCAGCTTGTGCAACCAGGTTGGCTCTATAAAGAGATTTTTAAAAGCAGTCTGAGGCCCCCATTTTCCTTTCATCTTTTCTGCCCCCGTCCTCTCTATCTGATTATTAATTTGCAGTATTCTACAGCCACAAATAAACTGTTTTATGCTGAAGTCACCAATTAACTTTGATTGTTTTATTGGTGCCAGGGAGAGAAAGGTTCTCATCTGCCCCATCTGTCATAAAACTCTTGCTTAAAAAGGGCTTGGTAGAGACATCATCCTCCAACACAGAGATAAAAGGAAGATTTAAAATGCATGATGTGAATCTATCCTAGAGGCTAATCGCCCGCAATGAGGAGGGAGAGGAGCCTGGTCCGTTGGTGTTATCAGCTATGTATTATCCCTCTCATCTATTTATCGTCAGGGCTATCATTAGGAAGATTAAAAACCAGTGTCTACAAATAGTCCTGAAATTTTTGTCTTTCATTAGTGGCTTATTATTATTATTATTCAAGACCTCCTTTTTTCCAGCAAAGACAATGATTTCTTAGTCTACACCAGGATGCAATCCAGAGAGAATTCATCAGGGCTCAGGAAATATTAAATGTTATTTCCAACCACTGCATCGTACTGTCAGGGGCCATCTTTGATAATACTGGCCTTAATTTATAGAAATATAAATAATCCAACAGTGACACCAAGAATCTACGATCGTATAAATCTGTCACAGATCATTACAAATGAACATAGTTAAATGAAACTGAACTATAAATATATCCACGCCTCAGCTTGTGATGGCAAAAAGTTTACCAAAAAGAGACCAAGAACCACAGTTGCAATGAAAATGCAAGCATCCTTAGTCAACAGAGGACTTTCACCTTGAAACATAATCCAGTTTTGCATTTTATTCTTTTGAAATCTTAAGGTACAATGAACGTGGTTTTGTTTCGTTTCGTTTTTGTTGTCGTTGTTAAAAGGAAGCAGATGTCATGCAGGGTAGAGTCTCAGACAATCCCCATGCACGCTAATGTATGCACCCTTTTATAACATAAGTAGCAATAGCACCTTATATTATGCTTGTGATGCTCACTGAAGTAACTAGATTTATGATTTTATAAAGAATCCCACGCTGTAGTGTTGTTGGCTTAGGTGGGTAATGTTATTTTTTTCCCCCCTTTTAAAAACTACATGTATTTGCTGTTTGAAATTAATGAAATCCACTTCCAGGAATGTTCTCTTTATATAAGAAAAGTCATCTGCCTACGGCAGCTGAACAGAGACGTCTTTGTAATTTTTTTCTCTTTTTAAAATTTCATTTTATTGATCACTCTAAGAAAATGCTGAAATTGCCTCATAGAGTAGCAGGGAGAACACATATATAGAACTTTAATTCAGAAGATAAGCTGGACTGATCCTTTCGCATATTCATATGAAACACAGCTTATTAGAAACACTTTCAATGTAAACAAAGAGGCTCAAGAACACAAAACGCACAGAAAGATCATTGTTGCTGAAGGAACATGACATTTTCTTTTCGTTATGGAATTGCAGTCTGAGCTGGAAGAGGGCAGCATCTCCACAAAGTTTTAATTGTTTTTAATGTTTATTTTTGAGAGAGAGAGAGAGAGAGAGCACGAGCAGGCGAGGGGCAGAGAGAGAGGGAGCCGCGGAATCCAAAACAGCTTCAGGTTCTGAGCTGTCAGCATGGAGCCCGACGCGGGGCTCGAACCCACCAACCATGAGATCATGACCTGAGCTGAAGCTCAACCGACTGAGCCACCCAGGCGCCCCGCCTCCACCAAGTTTTAAATGTTGCCTTGCAGATATGTAATGTGGAAATTTTTTATTCGACATCCATTACAAAAGTACAAGGTTTTTAAAAATTAGAACTTAGGTTCTGATTTTACCAAGATACAAGGTGAGATCCAGGATCTAGAGGTCCATGTGCCCAGACAAACGACAGCAGGTAGGGTCACAATGAATGACACCATTACGGAGCATTATTTAGAGCTTTTCGATCAAAACCGATCGTTAACTAGTAGTAGGATGAAATTTTATTAACACTGTGTGGTTGGAGGAGGTTTGGGGAGGAGCTTTAAATCCATTTAAAGAAATGTAAATATGTTAGAATCCCAAATCATCACGAGCAATTCTTAAGTGGCTACCAGCTCAGTGTGTGTGTGTGTGTGTGTGTGTGTGTGTGTGTGTGTTCTGAATCCCCACACAGGTGTAACTCAGGATCTAAGTCAAGGCCGCGGCTCAGGTCTGTTTGAGGGAAAGGAGTCCCTTCTTTGGGGCTAAGCCACCGGCCATCCTGAGTCCTTGGCCATGAACACGAAGGCTCAGAGCCACAAAGCGCATCAGCCAACGCCTGGGCTAGCAGCTGCCCCACAAAGCTGTGGAACCAATTTCCTTTCTCACCATCGTTTGTGTCCTTGGCCGCGGCCACCACATTGGGAACGTGAGCATTCCGTTTGCCCTTGGCCTCTGTTTGTCACCACCTACTTTGCAAATATTGTAGCTCCCCAGAAGTGATCTTTCTCACACATTCACTGTTTCTTCATTTTGTGCCCCTGTTATTGGCTTTCGCTCGGCATCTTTCTGTTTGCCTCAGGGGAACAGCTCTTCCCGTCCCCTCTCAGTGTCCTTCCCTGTGTTATGGTAGTCGGCTAAGGGGACGCATGTCATGGCTAATGAGGTAGAACGTGGCGAATAAAGCACTAGAATTCAACGCCTGGTTCTGACCCAGCTCCACAACTCACTGGTTATTGACCATGAGCCACAGACGCAAATTTCCTGCCTCTCCACGTCTTCATTTCTAAACTCTGCATGTCAATGTCTGCTGTCTCCTCCTCTCTATGCCCTCACGTGTCCCAGGCCATCCTGCCCCAGGCTCCTGGTAGGACTCGGCAGGTCAGAGAGCATGCCTTTGTTTCTCCTTGGGATCCTGACTGGCCGACGGTACTAATGTGTCCTCGATACGGGTTTAAAAGTGAACCTGATCACCGGGAGAGCCCGAGTGCTCAGAACCAGAGGCGTGAAGCTCAGGAAGGACCTCTTTGTGCCTCAGCACGGCCCCCGACATCTCCACAGATGCCCTCATTCGATGTTGTCAGCAGAATAATGCCCCGCCACCAACAGCAAAGATGCCCACGTCCCAATCCCCAGATCTTGTGAATGTGTTATGCGATGCGGCAAAGCAGAGTGAGGGTCGCAGACGGAATCAAGACACACATCGGCTCTCCGGTAAAAGGGACGTTTATCCTGGATTCTCCAGATAAGCCCGCTGTAACCACCAAGGTCCTTCCCAGTGGAAGGGGAGAGAGAAGACGAGTTAGAGGAGGACGCGGCCACTGAAGGAAGGCATAGAGAGTACATCCTTGTTGGCTTTGACGATGGAAGAAGGGCCACCAGGCCAGGAACGTGGGAGGCTTCTGGCAGCCACAGAAAGCGAGGAAACGGATTCTTCTCTAGAGCTCCGGGAAGGAGCACAGCGGGCTGACCCACGGATTGTACCCAGTGAGACTTGTGTCATATTTCCACCCCACAGAACTTTAAGCGAATACATTTGTGTTGTTGAAGTTGCTAAATGCTGAGTGATCTGTCACAGCAGCAGTAGGACATACACAGTAGAAGGTGTGAGAAGCCACCATTCCCACTTCATTCCCTGAAAATCTGTTTAACCTGAACTTGGGACCACCTCGACTGAATTCTGAGTCCAAGCCAGAAGATGGATAGGGAGTTTGAGTAAACATAAAAAGTGATGACACTTTTCCAGAATGCTCCTCTGCTCTTTCAAAGATTTTCGGAGTATTGGCCTCATTAGGAAAATGCTGGAAGTAGCAATCCCCAATTCCCACGTTTGCCTTTGGTAGCTTTTTCTGTCCATCAGTAAAAGGACCACCGTGACCGTCCTGGGGAAGGCAGCTCCTGGGGCCTAACAGCCAAGGCTCCATTCGTCCTCTGTCTGCTAATTACAAATATGCGCACGGAGCTAAATAATTCATCTCTGTCCTACCTCTGTACATGTTCCAAATTTTGTACAGTATTTCCTGCCCGTGTTTTGCAGTCCTCTAGGCATGCATTCCGCAGGTTTAATTCAGCTCATAAATCAATCTCTTTGGTCCTTTCATCCCATATTCTTCTCTAAGCCCCCTCCAATCTGTCAACAGACTTTGTGGCACCGAGGCACCCCTCTCTGGATCTGTCACACCAGCACCGCGAAAGGAAAAGCTCTACTAAAGGGACCACTTCTCCCTTTAATGAAGAAACAAATGGCAGCCGTGGACGTGCCTGGGCGTTTCAGGTGCGGGGTAGGTTTTCAGAGATCGCCCTGCTCTACAATTGTACTTCGTTCAACCATCCATCCGTTCATTCATTCTTTCACCTGTGCAGTTGTCAAATGCACTTGGAACCCTGTGCCAGACAAAGCAGTGAATGAGACAGACACGGATTCCGTGCTGACAGATCTTATATTTCACCGGGAAACAGATAATTAACTAATACAAAAATAAATCAAGAAGATAATCTCTTATGTTGACAAATGAAATCAATGAAAACGGAACAAGTGGTGGGGGCGGGGGGAGGGGGACTGGATACACCAGAGAGAGAGGTCAACTGAGCCTTCTTGGCAATGGACACTTGCGATCTGAGAGCTGAAAGAAAAAGGACATGCAGACTTGCTGGGCCGGGAGGGCCTTTCTGACGAGTATGTCCTGTAGAGAGTCAAGGAGGCTGTGCAGGAGGCCAGGAGGGAGGTAGAGGGTGGCCAGGAAGGCAGAAGGCAGAGTCCACAGACCGTGAAGAACGATTTAGCTTTGGTTCTGATTGCAATGGGAAGCCGATGGAGGGCTCGGACAGAAGTACACTTCTCTGTATTTGAAAAAAAATTATTTCACGTAACACGTTCCTGAAGGTAGGGTCCAGAGCGTCGGAAGTGAGGAAGAGTGGAAACAATGAAAACAAGGACACCAGTTACTATGCTGTTGCACTCATTGGACAAGAGGTGAGAGCGGCTTGGCCGGGACCCTGGCAGGAGACACAGAGCGATGGGTTTTTGACGTGGGATTCATTTTGATGGTGGAACAGCAGAAATGGCTTGGGCCTAGAGATCACAGTGGAAAAAGAGAATCTCTAAGGGTAACTGCCAAGTCTGGGGCCCGGGAAACTTGGAGACTCACAGGGAGGTGGAGGTCGGAGCCTGGAGCTCAGAGAGATGGCTGCAGATGTAAATGCGGGGCCTTCTGTGCAGAACTAACTGCCTTCCAGTTGAGGCTGCAGACCCGCATGAGGTCACCAGAAAGTAGGAGAGAGAGGAAGCTACGGGGCCAAGCTGAATGACTTCATCCTTTAGGGACGGGGGAAGGAGGGTGGGATGGCAAAGGAGACAGAGAAGAGCTTCCAGGGAAGGAAAAGGACAAGTAGGACAGTCCGAACACTGAAAATATTCCACTGAAAAAAGAACACCACCAGAGTGAGTTAGCAGGGTTTGGAGAGTTGCAGGCCTTTGG
Source organism: Panthera tigris (assembly GCF_018350195.1). Taxonomy (NCBI): domain Eukaryota; kingdom Metazoa; phylum Chordata; class Mammalia; order Carnivora; family Felidae; genus Panthera; species Panthera tigris. The sequence goes on along the minus strand of NC_056662.1, from coordinate 134,770,387 downwards.
AGCTCAGTTCTGGAGCTGCGACCACTCGTCCATCGACAACATCCCAAGCTGGGATCCTTCTCAGCTCAAAGTCTTTCCAGAGTCTCCTTTTAAAAGGATTTTATTCTGGGACGCCTGAGTGGCTCAGTCAGTTCAGCATCCGACTTCGGCTCAGGTCACCATCTCACGGTTCATGGGTTCGAGCCCCGAGTCGGGCTCTGTGCTGACGGCTCGGAGCCTGGAGCCTGTTTCGGATCCTGTGTCTCCCTCTCTCTCTGCCCCTCCCCTGCTCACGCTCTGTCTCTCTCTGTCTCTCAAAAATGAATAAACGTTAACATAAATAAATAAATAAATAAATAAGAGAGGATTTTATTCTGAATCAATAACAGTGGCAGGTTCTTTCAATGTCTGTGAATGAGCTCGGTTTTATCCACTGAAGAAAAAACACTAAGCTCTCGTTCTACTCCTGGCTACAGCTGGAGTCACAGTATCTAGCCAGCAGGGCAGCTCCGAGAGGCCAGGACCAACCTGGGTGCAGGCTTGCACGATGCCCTTTTCCTAGGGACGCCAAAGAGCTGCTCGCCAGGCAGGCAATGTGACACCCCACACCTTCTCAGAGGCGGATGTACTTGTTCAGGACATCTGTCACTTCCAAGGATCTCCTTCCCCCTTGTACAATACTTCCTACTATTCCCCCAATTTCAAGACCCTCCCCACATTCCTCATCAGGATTGTGGTAGGAGGGATTTGGCAACTTGATGCTCATCTAGAGTCTTTTTAATGTTTATTCATATTTGAGTGGAGGGTGGGGCAGGGGCAGAGAGAGTGCGAGACACAGAATCGGAAGCAGGCTCCAGGCTCCAAGCTGTCAGCACAGAGCCCGACGTGGGGCTCGAACCCACGAACCGTGAGATCATAACCTGAGCCAAAGTCGGGTGCTTAACCGACTGAGCCACCCAGGCGTCCCTTGATGCTCTGAAGTCCTTTCCATATTCTGCTTGTGGACTGTTCGACTTCCCCTATCTTCAGATCCATCCAGAAGCACAGAGGGCTCTTAGGTTTCTCGGACATCTGAGATATTGAGGGCACAGCAACAATCCTTTCCTGGGCTCACGGTAGCGTTTCATGGGGGCATAGCACCCACATAATAAATAAAGAAGGAAAAAATAGGTCTCGAGACCACAAAGGGTACAAATAACCACCAGGTCTCATGCAATTCTCTCTCTCTCTCTCTCTCTCTCTCTCTCTCATATAAGTGCAACCTCATAAGCGCTGGGAACACCTTCGTGAATGTAACAAATGTAAAAGTGAAGGGAAAACATTACACGTAAACAGAAAGGCATTGCGGTGGCACTTTTTTTTAAGCGTGTATTTATTTTGGGGAGAGTGCAAGCAGGGGAGAGGCAGGGAGAGGGGGACAGAGGATCCAAAGAGGGCTCTGTGCTGAGAGACCGACAGCGGCGAGCCCTACGTGGGGCTCAGACTCCAGAACCACAAGATCACGACCTGAGCTAACGTCAGGCGCTCAACCAGCTGAGCCACCCAGGCGCCCCGAGGTGGCACTTTCAAAAGCATATATTTTACAGCACTTCCGGTAAAAGTGCCAGATTCTAAACTTAGCACAGCAACAAACTCCTAGCAGCGAACGTTCCCCTTTTTTTTTTTTTGGCTACAAAAATGTGTTTTTTAAACAAATGAAAGGAAAATAAAGTTTTCTGCAATGTCCAGCCCAGTTCACTCTGCCTTGTGCTAAAGTTGGGGTCCAGTGAGCTAGCTAATAATAAAGTATTAGGTGGCCTTCCTCCCCTCCTTTGTGTACAAAGTTGCCTCCAGGAGTTTGTGCGTGGCCACAGTGGACACGGTGTTCTGGGGACAACTTGACATAATTAATAGCACTAAAATCTCACGGTAACTCCTTTCTGTGTGCATTTATACTGTTCTTACTCTGATACTGGAACTAGCTGTCCTTTGTTTTGTAACGCTAAGTCTGCCTCTCTGGCGTCTTAAAATACGCGAAGTGCAAACGAGCACGTGTGTTTCTAAGTAGATGGATTTGAATTAGCAAGTCCAGGTGATATTTGAGGTCCTTCAAGAACCCCCACAAAATTCAGCCAAGAAAATGGGAAGACCCAGCTGGCTTTATTGAGCGATTCCTGAACCAGGCAGCACGGCATCCAGTAAGAAGAGAGAGGCCCCAGCAGCCGCACAGGGGCAGGTGTTCGTGGGCAGGACGACAGGGCAAGGAGCGACCGGCGGAAGAAAAGGAAGGCTTGTTTCAGGCCAGGTCGGGTTCTTTTCGGGGGGAAAGAACAGCAGGGTTTTGATCCCGCGGATGGCCTTCCCAGAGCTGGCCGGGACACTTCAGAAGGACTTCTGACATCTGGCTTTGCCAGCAGGAACCTTTGTTCTGCACGTGATGGAAGACTGGTTTAAAAATAGGGGCACCTGGGCGGTTCAGGTGGTTAAGCATCCAACTCTCGGTTTCGGCTCAGGGCATGGTCCAGGGGTTCGTGAGTTCGAGCTCCGCTTAGGACCCTGTGCTGATAGGGATTCTCCCCCCACCCCCCTTCTCTGTCTCTCTCAAAATACACAAATAAACTTAAAAAGGAAAAGAAAAAATGGGTGACGTCGGGGTGCCCGGGTGTCTCAGTCAGTTGAGCATCGAACTTTGGGTCAGGTCATAATCTCACAGTTCATGGGTTCGAGTCCCATATCAGGCTCTGGGCTGGCAGCACAGAGCCTGCTTAGGATTCTCTCGCGCTCTCTCTCTCTCCCCCTGCCCCAAAATAAATAAAACATTAAAAAAAATAAAAATGGATGACGTTGAGAAGGGCAAGAAGATTCCATTCGGTAGCGTGCCCGGCGCCATGCTGTCGAAAAGAGAGGCAAGGCAAGAACAAGACTGTTATCAAATCTCTGTGGTCTGTTTGGGCGAAAGACAGGCCGGGCCCCTGGATTTTCTTACATGGCCGCCAACAAGAACAAAGGCCTCACCTGGGGGAGGGGAGACACCGATGGAGCATTTGGAGTATCCCAAGAAATGCATCCGCAGAACAAAACCATCATCTTTGGCTTTAAGAAGACCGGGGGAAAGGCAGGCTTGATAGCTTATCCCAAAAGGCAACTAAGGAGCAACAGTCAGCCACTGCCTTATTTATTTACGAGCAGAAATGCCTCATGACCGTTTTTTACGTGTGCCGTATTTCAATGGCTCCCGTACACCGGAATTCAGATCACAAATGGCAGGTAGAATATTTCTCATGGACAGTGCTGATTTAAATCAGATTGGCTCATGGCTAAATGCATGAGCCCAGCGTTTAGAACTTGACAGGAATTCTGGTTCCCAAGTGTCATCACTGATTTCCCCTTCTGAAGACACGATTGGAATCAATTAGCAATGTGAGCTTTTCACAGACATGGTGAATGCCATCTCTGAATGTGTAGGAGATTGCGTTTATATTTAGGTTTATCGAACGGGTCATATGAATATGTTTAAATACCGAGGAAATCTCTTCACTGTCTCATAGAACAGCAACACCCAGCTGTGTTTCAAGTCATGTTGCAAGAGCTGAAGATAAGCTACAAGGTCCACGGTATCTTTTTGGTCTCAACTATGTCAGTTTAATTAAAATCCCCTGCACTGTGCTTTCAACAATAGCCAAATTATGGAAAGAGCCTAAATGTCTACCAACTGACGAATGGATAAAGAAGATGTGGTTTATATATACAATGGAATACTACCTGGCAAGGAGAGAGAATAAAATCTGGCCATTTGCAGCAACGTGGATGGAATTGGAGGGTATTATGCTGAGTGAAATCAGTCAGAGAAGGACAGATATCATGTGTTTTCACTTATATGTGCATCTTGAGAAACTTAACAGAAGACCATGGGGGAAGGGGGGGGAATAGTTACAAACAGGGAGGGAGGGAGGCAAACCACAAGGGACCCTTAAATACAAAGAACAAACTGAAGGTGGGGGACTGGGTGGGGGAGAGGGGAAAATGGGTGATGGTCATTGAGGAGGGCACTTGTTGGGATGAGCATTGGGTGTTGTATGGAAGCCCATTTGACAATAAATTATATTCATAAAAAAATAATAAAGTAAAAAGTAAGTTAAAAAAGTAAAATAAAATTCCCTGCACCTAAAATGTTGCCCTTTGCTTAATGAAAGGATTTTAGTGTGGTTTACATATGATATTAAATAAAGAGTATGTAACCCTTCTCGCATTTTATAGATGATCCAGAAGGTCAGATGCTTTCAAAGTTCAGTGTGACAAGATACTGTAGCCAACCTGGCTTGTGATTTCTTTAGTAAGCCAGACTCAAGTTACCATTCAGGGCTGTCTTCTCAACGGCTCTTCAAAACTACAACTGTAGAATTACCACGTATGTATGATTAGAGATGGAGAGATGGTGTTCTCGCCAACTCATTGGAAATAGAGGAGACGTAGCATCACCACAGATGTGTAAATTACGTGATAAGGCCTAAGATAATTGAAAACAAAATCACAGATAAAAAAAATAAACGGTCACGATTCTGCGAGAGACCGAAACAGTAAATCAGGTCTTGGTTTCATTTCACGGTGGCAAATCACCCTATTTTACACGCGTTTTTCTCTTTTTTAAAAATATTTATTTACTTTTGAGAGAGCAAAAGCGGGGCAGGGGCAGAGAGAGGGGGACAGAGGATCCAAAGCCGCGTCTGTGCTGACAGGCTGTCCTCGCAAAGCCTGACGAGGGGTTCGAACTCATGAAGCGTGAGATCACGACCAGAGCCGGAGTCAGACGCTCAACTGACGGGGCCATCCAGGGGCCCCTTGTTTCTTTTTTAACAGAGGATGGTATTTTAATCCTCACCGTGAGAAAAAGAAGCAAGAGAAGGGGGAAAAGAGCACGAGGGAATGTTGCTATGAATCCCTTTTAGAGGTGTCCAAAAATCTCCATAATGTGCTTAGAACTAATGACTTGATATAATTAGCTTCATAAATACTGTAAACACAAAGACAAATTATCCTGTAGGCCAGAGTATTATTCCACACTCCTTCAGTAGCACATGTCTGACACCATCCAAACTCACTTGAACACAACGAGGAATTTGTTCACTCCTACATAGTGAGTGAGAACCGTGGGGCTGACTTCACAGAGTCCAGAGACTCGAATGCTGACTCTGTCCGAATTCTGTCTGTCTCTCAGCTTTGGTTCCTTCACGGGGTGACATTATTTCATCTCAATGTCCACAGTCTTCCTCCGGGTGTCAGGGGACCGTGAGGTATGACCTCAGGAAGACACAGGTTTTCATCACCTCAGCCACAGGAGGCTGGAAGGGACTGTCTTTCTCCAGAGTCCACATACGAAAGTCATGGGATTGTCTCCCGGGGGCTATGCCACTCCTGCGCCAACCCCAGGGGCCAGGAGAACAGAGCACAAGGAGGGGCCGGTCCCGGATGCCCATGGAAGGGAGGAGGGGCCGCTCCTCTAGGGAAGAAGGTATTGTTTCCAGGAAAAGACGGGAAGGGATGCTGGGCAGAGGAAGACACCAGATGTCCATGGCAGACAGCTAGCGAATATATTAGCCTCTCAACAAATGCGTGTCCAATTAAGGGACAATTCCATTTTGTCACTTGGTACCAAATAAATTTTAATAGTGACAACTATCCCAGCTGAAGGACAGATACTCATCTCGACAAGCATTAATGTGAGAAGACAGTGTCCACTAGGGGCTGTTCATTGGTGGGGACAGAGGGACAGAGAGTTGAAAAGGAATCAACACTGGTATACTAGTCCTTTGTTTCCTTTTTACCCCAGACCCTCACTGTTATAATAGTTTAGATATTGTCCTTCAAAACTGATCACAGAAGTTAAGACATTACACGAGCGGCCTCATGGGCAATTTGTTAATCAGTTCACCTCGCCGTCCAAATGGCCGCCACTGCATAAAAGGCACTAGAACATGAAAACAGTTCCAGACTTCCCACATTCTCACATTATTATCTGTTAAGAATACACACACAAGTAACCAGAGAGCAAAAGAAACTCTAGAGTCACAAATGTTATCTATCTGTTTTTATTTGTTCTGGAAGCTCAGATGCGAGCCAAGTAATCAAACCGCCCCCGGCCTGGCATTGACATGTAAATGAGTCCTTGATAGGACAGCCTGCTCTGTGCTGATCTACCTGTCAATGCCTCCCGCATTTTATGTGCCCAGAGAAATCAGCGCCTAGACGCAGTTCTTATCAGCCCTGAACACATGTTAAAGGTGTACTTCCTGAAACAGGTCTGCCCAAATCCAACTTAGCAATATAGGCTAATGTACTTTACAAGTTGATTCACATGCAAACTATATTTTGAAGCGATTTATCTTCTTTTAAAGGAAATCACTGCCTTCAAGACATCTTTGTGGTCGGGAGCCTCTGATTTCTGAGTGAAAAGGTCCAACCACATACCGGAAGCAGAATTGCCCAAGCCAACGTGCACACCTAGAGATGAAGCCTCTGTGCCACCTTCTCACCACCAGACGTTCAAGTACCCCTGCTTGTGTCCTTCTCAGAGGACTGATGCTTGAAGATCTGTGTCTTAAGTTTCATCTATTAGACTAGCGATGAAGGCCAATTTGGCTCCCTGAAGGATACAGGAAGGTCTGCCGAAGGGTTCCCCGGGGCTGAGGAGCAGACAACACAGCCCTAAACTCTCCATCAAAGGTCTTCAGGCACATGACCTTGGCCCACAGGGGATGCCTTTCCTTTCCTGTCTTAGTATCGTGATAAGCTAAAGGCAGCTTCTCACTGACCCATGTGGTCTCAGAGGTCCTGCGATAAAGTTACAAAGCCGACTTTTCACTGGAGTTGGTTTTCAAAACATCTGTTAAAACTGGGCAGCCTACCAGAGAACCGATCCTAGTGAAACCATGTTGAAAACCTCCTTTGAGATAAATATTTACATAGCTGTGAGATTAGGAGATTTTGAATGTTTTTTATTTTTAATTTCATATCTCACATGATGCCGACGGCTCATTGGTTTCGTTTGGGGAAATCCAACATGGCACCCGGGTACTGACCCGGGTACTGACCCAGGTACTGACGGGGATGAACACAGAAAGGTAAGTTTCTGAGGCCCCTGAAATGCAGCCAGGGCTCCTGCCTTTCTTCTCTCACTGTATCTCATTGAACTTTTGACTGTATTCTTATAAAAGTCAAGCAAAGTGAAACAAAACAAAAGAAGATGTGCTATCGATTGAAACCACTGGAGGAGTTATAATATTTATAAGTAGGTCCGGGGTGGGCCGGGGATTTGTAGTCCCAACAAGTTGTCAGTGGCACTACTGGGCCCGGGCCCTCACTGGATCGCTGTATTAGATGCATATAATTCTAATACTAATACTAATTATAAATCATCAGGAGTTGCTTGGTGGTCTTCTATTTTTTTCCCCCTTTTTTGAATTAAGACGACAACTAGCTAAGGTTTTCTAAAGTTAGGAACTCTTTGAATTGATCAGAAGAATACCCTACCGTTAATGGATATTGTTTCTTTTTTTTTTTTAACGTTTATATATTTTGAGAGAGAGAGAGAATGAGGGAAGAGGAACTGAGAGAGAGGGAGAGAGAGAACCCCAAGCAGGCTCCGTGCTGTCAGCCCTGAGCCCAACGCAGGGCTCTGACTCACTAACCCTGAGATCAGGACCTGAGCCAGAATCAAGAGTCGGATGCTTAGCCAACTGAGTCTTAACCCAGGCGCCCCTGGATATTGTTTCTAAACAGCAGAGCAAGCAGTGTGGAATACGTACACTCGTGAAGAGTATGGCTCACCCCGGCCCCAAATCAACTCAGGCTGCAGAAAGGCAACAAGGCCCTCCGGCAACATTTCCTGCGTGCTTCCTCCCCAGTGCTGCTGCTCTGGGGAGCAACCAGGGGTTGGAGGGCTTCCCCAAAGCCCTCCCGTGTGACAAAGGTGCACACAAACACCTCCCTCTTCTTCCTTAGAAAGACGACGCAGAGGAGGGCACTGAAAAGCGCATGTGCGCTGGGCGTGGCTTTCCCAAGGTGGGCTGGAGTCACCTGTGTGCAGAGCTTCTCCTTGGCCAGGAGGGGGCGCTTGCTCCTCACACCCAAGTGAAGGTCAGTTCTCTGTCCCCGGAGGTGGGGGGGGGGGGGGACCGGTCGCTGGTCACTGCCCTGGTAGCTGCACTGACGTGTTTGTTATAGAGTCAGAAACAAGAACACAACATGCCAGCTGCTACGCGTTTTTGCACCCACGTTTAGAAGCACGTTTTCAGATGCCATTCACAGATTCTCCCTCCCTTCTCTGCAACTAAGGATCAAAGGTTAAAGGGCACGAGGCTGTGGCACATGTGGGGTGTGCTGTCTGGCTAGACCCACAGGCACAAGCTGTGAGGTTCTGGCCGTCGCGGGGGGTTGGGGGGTGGGGGGGGGGGGGTAGTGATCGCATTTACGTCTCAAGCCTGAAGCCGCGGAAACACCAGGCGAACGTCTTCAAGGCGGTTTGAGACACGGGCCCTCAGGCGGTGCAGGCCCGGGAGAGGGGGGCGGCGGGGAGGGCCCAGGAAGGCGACTCCGGCACCCACCTCGCGCGGGGAGGAGACGGCGGGGGGGACTCCCGATCCAGGACCTCAGAACAACAGCTCACACACCCTGTACGATCGTGACCGACCCAGGATCGCCGCGTCCGCTTCCCGCGCCGCCCAGCGCACACGGCACCACGGGCCCGGCCTGCGACTGCTCCTGGGGCCCCGGGGCGAGTCCCACCCCCGCTGCACCTCGCGTGCACGAACTTTACAGGTGCCTCTGAAGGTGCGGCGACTTCCTGTTTCCGGGGGAAATAGTTCGTTCCTTTCTCCAGTGGCTGCTGTTGTCTTTGTATCCTACCCCCATGAACTTCGGGAAGAAGCACTTGTGTTTCTGTTAAGACACATACTTGTAATTACTCAAAGTAGCGGTTATTTCAATCTGGCTATCATCACTCATAGTCATATTTTTCAGCCTTTGCATTGAGCAGCCCCCCCCCCCCAAATCCCAGCACCACCCCCAGGAAAAGGAAAAGGTTCCCAGCCCCGAAGAGACAGAGGGAATGGATTGTGCTAACAATTGGCAAACCTCAATCTTCCTTTCTTTTAAAAAGAGATAATATGGTAATAATCACACTAATAATGAAAATATCTTCCCCCGAGTTTGCAGCGAGGGATACGAGTCCCTGCATATACAAGGCACCTTATAAAGGCTGGGTGAACGTTAACCACGGCCCGTATTATCATTGGGTCAGAATCCCAGCTCTGGTCCACCAGCCATTTAATCATGCAGTCCATTACCACCTCTTGTCCTATTTTCCCGCAAGCAAATGGCAGTCATGCTGAAATCTTTCTCGGAGCTCAGGGAAAGTCCGGCTGTTCGAGTCCACACCCCCCGCGGCTTCATATCCCATAAAGCCCGATGATTGGCGAATCGAGACGTAAAAGCCACATGGTGACTTGGAAGGCACACGGATAACACGGCCACACGGCAGCCATCGCTCCGTGTTGGATCCCTGGGTCCTGGAGTCCTAGATCTTCACACAGAAAACAGTTCGGGATAAACGTGAATTTGTGTCTGTTCTCATCTCTTTCCAGAGAGTTGATAACCACTCCCAGAAAACCTCTTCTGAGCGGTGCATGGCTCCCCCTCTGCAGATACGCCATCTACCTAGACGAGTCTTCCTGGAGCAGGAAATGCAGGAAGGGGCAGACATGACTCAGAGTTCCAATTAAAAAAAGGAAATTTGCATTAGGCGAGCTAACTGCCTGCTTCAATTAGGAACAGGAGCCCTCTCCGCCTTCCTTCCTAAGGAGCAAGGAACATCAGGGGCGTGGGTTTGGACTTCTGCAGGGGTGTGTGTGTGTGTGTGTGTGTGTGTGTGTGTGTGTGTGATGGTCCTTAAGGGGGCGGGCGGCGGGAGGGGGCTCAGAGATATGGCAACATACAAAGGTTTGGGACCTGTCCACCAAGAAGATCGATGTCTCCCTTCCACCGGGCTCTCTGTGCCTCTTTAACTCTTCCTCGTCTGTTCTCTCTGAGACCCTGGCCGCCCTCACAGCTGTGACCTCTCTAAACTGTCAGCCTCAGATTAACTGATACTTCATCAATTTCGCCTGAACTACATTTGCAACCCAGTCTCAGGAGGACAGCCGAGCGCATCAAACACCATGCATTAGCCTCCCGGAGCCAGATTTTCTTCAAAACGATGGGGCATTTTCCAATATTCTTGCGGGGGCCTGAGCAACAAGCAGGGGGGTGGGGGGGGGGGGGGTGGGGGCGGCGGATTTTCCCGCAGGGGGAAGAGCAAGAGCCTCTGATTATTCCTTGTAAATTTTTCATGAGGACATCTGCCCACGCTCCCCTCCCCGAGAGCTGCCCTCTCTCTCTGCGCTCAGGCCTCCTGATGAGGCTTGAGAAACAAGAATGATTAGGCTCCGTCCCCATTAGCCAGGAAGTGGCTGCTGGAAGCTGTGGGATTTCAGGCTGGGAGAGGGGCTGGGTCTGCTGGGGAAGGTCTTTGAAACAAAAGACCAGCCGGAGGTGGATGGCTTTTAGGTGAGTCTACAGATGGAGGCCACCCAGGGGGAGGTGGCCCAGGCAGCACAGATGGCCTGGCCCGGAGGGGGCTGCTGGCCCTGCAGACTGCCCCCCCCCATCCAGGCGTGGGGAAACCGGGTGCCTGGCCCCACACCCCACACACCCCAGCCGGCCCTCCAGCCCCGCGTGGGGCGCACAGCCAAGTCAAAGCCAGGAGGTTTCAAGTGCAGGGATGGGGGGAGGGAAGGGCTTCCTTTTTTAAATCGTAAAATCGAACCATTCCTTTGGAAATACTAGCAGCTTACAAGCTTTAAAATCTTATCTCTTTCCATCCAGTTCAAATCGAGAGCAGGCTCCTTCTCATTAATGCATCAAATCCTGCCAATGTCCTTTTCGGGCTCCCTTTGAAGTGACATGCGCTTCAATTTATTTTTAATCTTCTAAGTGATGTCGTCAGGACTGCCGTCCCCGTGACATGAAGTTGCGTTCTTGGGGGGCCGTGGGGCCGTGGGGCGGCGGGACGCTGGCCGGGGCCACGCCACACCCGCGTGCTCTACCCGGACCCCGCAGTCGGAGAGCAGCCAACCTCCAGCGAGGCTGTGGGGGGGTCGGGGGGGGGGCGCCTCAAAGGGAGAATTCCACAGAGGAGGTAAATTCATCAAGAAATTCGCTGTGCACACCTTGGAAATGCCACCTTTTGTGCTCAGCTTGGCGGGTCCTTGGGGAGCCCTTGGCAGCCCTCCATGGAGCCACAGTGCCCCCCAGTGGTCGCGCCCGGTACTCCCTGTCTTCGCTCGCCGTCCCCGGACTGCACGGAAAACCAGCCCCTATGAGCCGCTTGCCCCGAAAATCACATCTTTAAATTGTTATCCACATGAAAGAAGGCCTGGTACTGATTCAAAGCCACCTTGATGGCGAAATCTGAGAATTCCCATAAAAGGCAGTGAGCACAGACCGGAGGAATGGTTTCTCTTGTTTTGTTTCGCTTTCTTTCCCCCCCTCCCCCCCCCCCCCTCCCCAATAGCTATACTGGTGATGACATATTCCAGGGGAAAATTAAATTAAATGCGTTTACTGAATTGCTTAATTAGTTCGTGGATATATACCACAATCCAATTCCAAAGATCTACACAAGTGAAACTTCACTTGGGGGGGTGGGGGGTGCGCGCTCTCCCCAACAGGAAAAAGTGGCCCAGATACCGCAGGACTCGGAGTCACAACCTCATAGGTTAAAATCGTGCCCTAACGTGGGCCGTGCGTGGTTGATGACTTTGGACTAGTCGCTTTACTGTGGGGGCTGCTGTGTTCCCACCTGTGGAATAAAATGCGTGGAGAACGTGGCTACAAATGATGACGTCGATGGCAATGAGAGTTACGACGACGAGTTTCCGGCTGAAGCTGGCCCATCTTCCTGCCGCCATCCTTCACGCTCTGCCTCTCCCGGGACGTTGGCCCTTGTCCCCTTCACAGAGCTGGAAGCCCAACTTGGGTCCTGGCCTCTGCTCCCAAGACCTCTTCCCAGCATGCCTCACTAGTGTCCAGGCTCCTCAATCTCGCTCTGGGCGCCCCTGTTCTACCGGTGGGTCTCCTCGTGTGTTTTCCTTGTTTAGCATCCCCCTAGTTCCTCAGCCACACGGTGGATGCTTAAACATCCTTGTTGGTGAATAGGTTAGTTCTCAAATCAGAAATGCTTGAATCTTTTTTTTTTTAATTTTTATTCATTTATTTTGAGAAAGAGAGAAAGAGCACGCGTGTAGGGGAGGGGCAGAGAGAGAGGAGGGAGAGAGAATCCCAAGCAGGCTTCTGCCTTCTCAGGCGTAGAGCCTGATGTGGGGCTCGATCCCACAAACCATGAGATCATGACCATGAGATCATGCAGAAATCAAGATTCGGAGGCTCAACCGACTGAGCCACCCAAGTGCCCCCAGAAATGCCCGAATCTTGAGGCAGAAAGTACAAAGGCAAAATCTTTGTATCCGTACTTGAACTTCATCTCTGGCCTTATCTCTCCAAATCAATGTGAGTAATCCCAGTGTCTGTGACTTTTTTTTTTCCCCCTCATCTATAGAGAAGAGATTGTGCTAGAAAGAAAATGTTATAGTATCATTTTTTTCCAAGAAGTTTTCAACTAATCACTTACTGGAACCTTTAAAATTCTCCCTTAAGTGAGTTATTTCAGAAAAGGTTATTTAGTGAGCCCTGGAAATCAGTAGACTAAACCATGTGATATTGCTATTTTATGGCCTAAAAAATCATCAACTATGAGTAATTTCATAAGATATAACCTAAAATATCTTTTCTCAGAGAATTCAGTCATACTAGTTGAATGTCTACTATGTCGGGCATCTTAGGACTGAAGCAATTGAGACAAAGGCATTGCTCGGTCTCTATGCTCTTGGATTATAGGGATTTATGAGGATTGAAAACTGTAATCCAACAGTAAGTGATCACCATCCTACCATTGCGTCGTAAAGAATTCACTGTAATGAATGATAACTTGTCCAGTAATAGCTACCATTTATTGAGAACCAGCAATCTGCCAGCTACCATTTATTGAGAACCACGAATTTAAATTTAATGTTTTTTGATGTTTATTTATTTCTGAGAGAGAGACAGAGAGCAAGAGACAGAGAGAGACAGAGAGCAAGCAGGGGAGGGGCAGAGAGAGAGGGAGACACAGAATCACAAGCAGGCTCCAGGCTCCGAGCTGTCAGCACGGAGCCCAAGGCAGGGCTCGAACTCACAGACCTCAAGATCGTGACCTGAGCCGAAGTCGGACGCTTAACCGACTGAGCCACCCAGGCGTCCCAACATGAATTTAATTTTAAAATGAACTGAGGGCACCTGGCTTCAGATTCTGTGTCTCCCTCTCTCTCTCTCTCTGCCCCTCCCCTGCTCGTGCTCTGTCTCTGTCTCTCAAAAATAAATAAACGTTAAAAGAAATTTTACTGGATTTAGAATAAAAAGATCAAAACAATAGGGAAAGTCTTACTGACAAATGCTGGCGGTCAGAATCTGAGGTGGTGTAAATATGCTTTTCTCCTCCAGCTACCCACAAGAATGGTTCTGGGGGAAGCACACCTAGCAGTCACGGTCATTTTACAGGTGTCTGTGTGTCTGTGTATTCCAAAGTTGGGTTCATTAGTGGTGAGATCGTCGGATGTCCTCGAGCCTTTTTCCCTCTTCCTTGGCCTTGCGGTCTCTCAGTCGGTCTCAGCCTTTGTCAGAGTATTACAGCCGCACTCATTTCAGAACAGCATTGCCCAATTTCGTTTTCTCTGATCACGTACCCATTTGGTGAAACAATCTGAGCAAATAAAAAATGCCTGTGCATATCGATGTATTCATTCATTCTAGACACACAACTACTCGTATGTGTACATTATAGAATGGGGGCAAAAATTAACACTTCGAAGGCTGAGATAAGAGAAATGAATAATTCTTAAAATTAATTTTAATGTATCAACAAAAATCTGTGCTATCATAAGAAGTATGTTAATAATTATATTTTAGTGAAAGAAATATGAAATATTTGTTCTTTTTTTGTTTGGTGTGACGCTTTGTGGTACAATAAAGTTTCGGCTTATTTTTGATATTAAATCGTTGTCACAGTTGAAAAATAGATGTCACCAAAGCATAAGAGATCCAAACTGAAGCAAATCATTCGTTGCACTTCCTAACTTTGGGTACCGCGTCTCGATTCTTTTCAGCAATTATATGGAGATGTTTAAGTTCGACAACCCTTTCAAGTACTCGGCAACGTGATAAACAGCAAACACGTCTTTCCTACAAAACATTTTCGTATTTATTTTCCAAGTCTTTAAAAAGTATTGCAACATGGTTGAGGCTCCCTTCCTAAGAATAATGCTGTGAATGAACGATAGGTACCAGAACTCTCGCTTGGGCTGTTGTTGGTAATTAGGCAAAGCATCATTGGTTACCCTTACATATATTTTTGTTACAAAATATTGCTTTGTTAACCGAATAATTTGCTGTTCAGAATAGAGCTGTACCACATCTTTCTTTAGTAGATCGCCAAGAAGTTGTTCTTGGTGTGTTCCATTATTGAAACTGCGTCCAGCAAATATCATAAGATTGAACATGTCAGCAACATCTGTACTTTACCCAACGGTATAGCTGACCTCCAAGACTGAGTAATTTATTCACGAACTGGTGTCTTGCCAGTTTCCAAAATATCTGCATGCATCTTCCAAAAGCGTTTGAAGACAGAGGGCACCATTGTGTATATAGGCCACATTGTTTCCTCTATGTTATTTCGGCCATTTTTACCAAGCAGAACGGAAAATATTTGATTAATTGGTGTAGCTTTTTGTCTTTTTGTCTTGTTTTGTTTTGTTTTACTAAGGAAATTCAAAAGAGGCTTCACAGCACTATCACTGAGTTTAGGGGAATTTTGCAAGGTATGTGATTACACAACATAAAACTTCTAGCCTTGCCAAAGGAGTTATAAATGCCTGCCCCCATATTTGGATTTAGTTTTCAATGCCTCGCTAATTATGATAGATGCCTACTTGTATTCATTAAGACCCTGAGGCATTTACTCTCTGCACACAGAAGGTGAGGTTCACAGTTAACAAGAGTGGATGTAAATCTATATTTATAATGATTTTTCCTAATTTTGAAGTCGGTGTATGTTACTGTCAGATTTTGTCGGGCTGTCACCATTTTCATCCAGTTGTGACGGGTGAAGAGCTCGCATCGAGAGCAGGACATCCAGCCGCTCTGTTTTTTCCTCTTTGCTAACTTGCGCTTGCAATATTAGTAACTAACCTCAATCCATGGTTTTTGCAGAAGTACTTTTAAGGTACTTACCCACTTCGGAGCTCTAGCAAAGTCAAACCAGGTGAAATAATCTACAAAGGCACTCGACCGGGGACAAGTAACCTGCAGTCACTCGTGGCACTGGAAACGTGCGAGGCCACGGACACTGCCACGGATCCTTGCCCTAGGGACCTCCCGCTCTTCCTCAGGAAGACCGTCTGACGCCCGCTGCGGTGGGAGCACCAGGGTCCTGTGCACGTTGCAGTGGCCAGTTCTGCTCCGACGCTGGTTGTGACACACACATTTGTGTCAGCGTGGTTCATATATGACGGATCAATTTGAGAATTAAGTACATGCTGTGTCTGCAGATGAATGATTCCACTCGCAGAAACATGAGTTCAACAGAACAGACCGAACCCCGCCGGTCCAAGCCTGGGAACACACACACACACACACACACACCTCCCAGCTGCCACAGACCACCCGGCCTGTTATGAGCCGCACCCACCAGTCTGGTGTTAGACCTTGCCCTCGCACACCACATCTGCCTCCTTCCTCAGCTCCCCTCCGTTCGCAGGCTGACCGTCCAGCCTCCAGTCCTCAGGCAAACCTTGGGCCTTTCTCGGTGTTAATTGAGCTACGACACTACCGTATTTACTGTAGGACCAATGCAGTCTCAACCGTGTGTAAAAGCGCAGGGCTGCTTTTATGAGGTTCTCACGCTTTTTGATGTCACTGATAACGATTCCCGGTGCTGTGCCCCTCCCTCCACTTTCCCCCTCAACGACTAATCGTCCGATCTTGCATAGTTTGGCAAGTGTTAGGAGTCCTTGCAATCTGTTGTAGCAGAACTGACCTCACCTCTTTCCTGTCTCTTCCACCACTCGCAGCCAAAAGCCTCCCTAAATTACTCACACACCTAGATGGGACGAGGGGACCTAGAAAGCTCATGGGAGAGAGTGGCATCCAAGCTAAAAGCAGAGGCTGTGTAGGAAGAGGACCCCGGGCCAGGGGAACAGAAATTCCACTGATGTTGTATCCGGACTTTCTATTGTGAGAAATAAGCCCACCGACCCAATCACAGGAGGCTAGAGGAGACTCGGAGCACGGTGAAGCGAGGCTTTAACCCACCTTCTTTCAGAAGCAGGTGTCTGACAGGCACGCTCTGGGAGGTTACAGCAGACAATTTGTTTCCTAGCACGCAAGTCCCTCCCCTGGTTCCTCATTGGCTGAGTGCTGCAGAGGTAAGTCCCTCCCCTGGTTCCTCATTGGCTGAGTGCTGCAGAGGTGACAGCCTGACCCAGATGACACCTATGTGAAAAGTAGCCTGATTGGAACAAATGTCCACTCCCTGAGGTGATGCAGAGACATTCAGTCCCTCCTTTGTCCTTTGGCGCATGCTCATTGCAAAGCCCGCCAAACGGGGAAGGGGAAGAAGAACCAGGAAGTGAAGGGCCTGAGGGTTTGGGACTCCACTGCGGGTGGGCGCAGGGGTTCCTACATATTTCCAACAGGTTGTAAACCTACTGTTAACTAGACAGCACAGCTTTTATTTGGCATTTCTGAAAATGAATCATCTCCCTTACTTCTCACCCTGCGCATAATCTCAGGTAACTCCTCACTGATGATCCTGAGGATGCGCTAGACGTTAATATCCTCATTTTGGACCCAGGAAGGGGGGGGAGGGGCCTGAGGTATCAAGCACCGCCTGAAGTCCAGCTAACGGACAGCATCGCTCACTGCCCGCCCCACACGCTCGGCTGGCGTGGCTCCGGGCCCGAGTGTCCCGGTCCTGATCCTGACCCACCCCTGCCCTCGCTCCCCAGAGAGACAGGCATTGAAAGACCACGGAGCCGTCCCCTCCTCTGGGGGAGAGACGAGATGGCCAGACGAAGACACCCGAGCCACTGGGTCCACCCAGCCCGGTGTCCTCGTGCTGTGGCCGACGGCGGCTCTGAGGAGCACGTTTGCCCCAGAGGTCACGAAAGGGGCAGCTGCGGGCAGCGTTGCTTCGTGTTCTCGACGGCAGCTCCCGGGACCAGCCGTTCCTGCTGCAAACGCCCGGTGGCCGCGGTCGAGGGCGGCTTCCCTCAGAATCCCGGAGGGAGCGGGCGCCACGGGAGGCCACGACGCCTGGAAACAGCTGCTCCGGGACCCGGCCGCGCCGGGGACCCTCCCCGCACCCGCTCTTCCCCTCTGTGGAAACAGATGTCTGTGTTTGGCTGCCGGCCAGGCTGGCGTCATCTTCCCACACGACAGCAGGCACTGGCTGTGTAGCTGGAGGAAGTCACTTCGACTTTCTTAGTTTCGGTTTCCTCTTACATAAACCAGAATAAACGCCTCTCCATATTGCTGCGAAACTTACTTGGGTCTAAGATACGGCGCAAGGGCACGGCCAGAAGGGGCACTCAACCCTTATTAGCTCCCTTCTTGTGTCCTGTGTGTGTGTGTGTGTGTGTGTGTGGTATGGGGTGTGTGTGATGCCACGTGTGCGTCGGAGGCGTGGCGTGTGTGTGCCTTGGCACGTGGGTGGTGTGGCATGGAGGGGGGGTTGGCAGGTGTGCGAAAAGGATGTGTCTAGAGGGTGTTCTCAGAGGTGACAACCCCGGCTGCCCGAGAAGGGCCAACAGAAGGAAGGACGCAGGCCCGAGACGACACGTCACGTGCCGGAAGTGGCCACTGCGTTGGCAGCACGGAGGGCAGTGAAGGGACAGCCAGGCGGAGCGAGCTGGAGGCTCGGCGTCCTCACTGCCGGCGGCCCTGGGGGGCGGGGCCAGGGGGCGGAGGCAGGTTCCGGGCAACCTGAGCCCCCTGCACCCAAGGTCAGTTACCAGAAAGTTCCCGCAAAGCTGGCCTGTGTCCTCACACACGTCCCGAGGCCTTGACCCGCTTAGTTCCCTGCGGGACCCCTCGGTCCGGCCGCCTCGCACCGTGGCCTTAAGAAGCCCGAGCGGGCGAGGAAACCGCCTGTCTCCCGGCCTGGGCGTGCGCGCGCACATACGCACGCACACGCACGCATGCACACGCACGCGCATACGCATGCACACGCACGCGCATACGCATGCACACGCACGCACACTGCACTTCCGGCACAGAGCCCCGGCCCCGAGCTCCCCTCTGGGGACAGCCTTGCCTTCCTGCTACCTCTGTCTTGTACGCGTCCCCTGCGAAGTCCGTCTGTGCCCCGCGCACGAGGAACCTGACCTGAGTCCTGCCCGACAGCAGCTCAGCGGGGACCACCGTCCTAACTCCCGGGCCGGGGTCGTGTCGAAGATCAGCCTGCGGAAGGAAAGGCCGGGCACACAGCTGGTGCACACGACACTCCCGCGGAAGCCTGGGCTCACTGCCCGCAGGGCGGATCCGACAAGAGCCCACCGGTAGCCCCCTGCCTCTCTCCCTTCCGTGTGCTTCGGCCCCGCAGCCGAGCTCACCGGTGCAGGGTCGCTCCGAGAGCCTCCCTCAGAGACACGCGTCAGCACCGTGTCTGGGACTGGAGGCAGGGAAGGTTCCCGAAGCGGTGGCTTCAGTGACTGCGGGTGGCTGGCATTTCGGGATGCTCTGGGGAGGGGGAAGTCCGGTTCGTTCTGGGTTCTCTGGGCCTTTTCCGACTTCCTCAAATCGGTGCCAAGTGAGTCGTCTGTTTCACCCACCCACGGGTACAGAGTGTCCCAGATTCCGGTGAAATCCCACGATGGCCCGCCGAACAGACTGTGTGCAGTGAAGGCCACTTCAGCGAGTCAGGCCCGGCCCAGACAAGGAGCCTGCGGGTTTTCCGCCTTGCCTCCTCCTTGTGCCTGGCTCTTGCACACTTCTGGCATCTGCTGAGCTCTCAGTATCCGACCTGCACTCTTCTCTGTGCGCGTTCCCTGGTGACCGGCAGGGGTGAATTGCCCCCGACCTGACGGCAGGTATGTGCTAGCTAGTGGCCCAACGTCCATACTCTCTGTACCGGGCATTTGCACGTACTGCTCAGAAACCACCTGAAATTAGCCTTGGCAGCCGCCGACCCAGCCAGGTGTTTCCCCATTGCCTCTCCAGAGAACTGTGGACAGGTCTGACCTTGCTGGTCTACGGCCTTCGGTGGTCACCTTTTAATGAAAGTTCAGCTTCCTATATGCACTTAATTTGGCACACCGCAGGAGGGCGTAGCTCATGTATTTCCATAAAACAAAAGATTTATGGTACTTTTTCGTCTGCCTATCGGAAGGAATCCCCCATGGGGTTAAGCATTTCACAAATATCATTCTGGAGCCGGGAGCTTTTTAGAATGAAAATCCCATTGTAAGTCACTCTAATGAAAAGAACACTTTTCAGGAGGCGCGCGGGGATTTTACCGGGCACTTCACTTCTCCCGCTTTCCCGAACAGTACAGTCTCTGTCGCTAACCAGAGTCTTTGAACCTGCTGGAGACCGAGGACCACTGGACGAGGAGCTTGGATGCCCGGAGCCGGGGCCTGCTGTGTGACCCGCTGGGGTTCCTGGGTCTCGGCACCACCCTGTGAAGGGACCGTCCTCACACTGAGTGGAAAGAAGTGGCCAGATAAAACAAGAGGGTGGGAGTGAGACATGATGCACCTGTTGAATGGACAGCCACATGAACAAGCAAAAGGAAGGTGATTTGCAAATTGTCCAGGATTTCACAAGCGTTAAGAAATCAGTATGTCCGGCGTAAGAGCCGATTGTCTGGTTTTGCATTTGGAGGAGATAGCAGACGCACTGTCGTTGTTCCTCAGCTATACAGAAAGAGAAGCTAGGGACAGAGACACAACGAGGAGGAGAAAGCACCGATGAGCCCCAGCGCGAAGGGGGGAGCACGGGGTGATGACGACGAAGACATCAGCTGTAATACCTGAACCCCGGGAAATGCAGAGACACAAGACGCCAGCTCATGGTGGTTCTCGGGCTTCAGTTGGGCTGACCCTGCCCGGCAGAAAAGTTAATTCTGTGCGAGGCGCAGTGAAAAGGAACAACGTTGGGGCCCCAGGCCGCCAGAGGGGCGGGAGCTAAGCGTGGTGGGCGGGAGGTGGCCTGTGCCACCTCAGCCTGCGTGGGGTCTCCGCAAGCCAGCACCGCCCAGCCCGTGTGGACATCCCGACCCAGAGGGTCCTTTCCTCCCCGGCGGCACACCGCCCCTTGTGAGAGCTGAAGGGGCCACACACGGGGACCCTGCAACCGTGACCATGTCCAGACTGAGTTTCCAGAAGAAAAGTCAAGGACCTAGCAGGTCACACCACACTTTCTGGTGTGTCCCCTCGCTCTCTCTGACCCCACCCCACAAGCCCCTCACCTCCTTCTCCACAAAAGCCTGAAGACCTAACAGGAAGAGAGAAGAAGGTGAGGCAGAGGTTAAGAGCACCTGTCCTGCACGCTACCTTTTGCACCTGAGCCAGACCACGTCACTGCCAGCTCTTTGCAGGCTCTGCTCACAAGCACCCCCAGCATAGCCCCCAGCAGTGTCGCCCTGTCCCCTGTCTCCACCCCACCTCCCTACTCTCCTAGATCCTAAGGAAGCATCAGGGCCCCATTTCAAACACTGCCCCCGCCTTGACGTCACCAGCCTGTCCCCAAGAACCAGAAGGACGGGGGCTGTGATTCGGCCGGGGAGCTCCTGAGCTCTGCTCCTGCTGTGTCGAGTCAGGGTAACCGGGGGACTCACCCTCTAGTGTTGAGGAGCGAGTGCCACACGGTGTATAGAGACCTCAGCCTGTGTCCGCCACGTGCACGCCCTCTGTGGACGTCGTCCCCACCCTTCCCTGTGAGAAGGGCCAGTGGCCCCTGCCCAGCGTATCTCCATGCGTCCTCCCTCCCCACCCCGCCACCGTGCTGGAACCCCTGTGCCTCATGCCACCTTCCGGGCTGCGGCAGCTCAGCTAATCACGTTCATTCTCCTCCTCCAGATCAAGTGTGGTTTGTTCGTGGGGGGAGAGATGTTTATACTCTTCAAAAATGCGATGAAAGCAAGAGACAGTCCCTCCAAAACAAAATGTGCCCAGTGATACTCACCTTCTGTAGTGGTCCCTGTGTCATCCTATTAACTCAGTGAATTATGTCAACAACACCGTGAGAAAAGTAGCATCTGCCTTCCAACTCTGAGGAAGAGGAACCTGACCCGGGGGACAGTGACTCATCCCGATCGCGTGCCTACTAAGCGGGGAGGCAGGCGGGTCCCGCGCTCGCCAGCCTCCCACTCCAGGCTCTTAACCAGCACGCGATACCCTGAGGCCGGCTTGGTGTTTCAAGGGATCTGGGAGTCCCAGGCTAAGAAATGTTGGTCTAGGTCCTGTGACCTACGGTGCTCCTCCTGGAATTCATGGGGTTTTGTGAGAATAATCATGCATGTGAAAATAGGTCGCAAGTTACAAAACGGAAACCATTGCTGTTCTTGACCGTTGCGTCTTCTTTACTGCGTGGCCTTCACGTGGCTCCTTTGAGCCACATGCTGCCGAGTGGGGCTGTTCATTCTCGTTCACCGTCCTCACCCTTGGCCTTGTTTCAGCTCCATCCCTGACTCCGCCAGCCTTCACATGCAGCTTTGGCGGATATCCCGGCTCGCCTAGACGATGGCCCCGATTGCATCATCAGCAACGCCGTCCCCGCCACCTCAGGACATTCCCAGTGGGCTCCCCTTGGGGTCCTCTTAGCCCTACGGGGGACACTCCCATGCCCACTGCAGCTGAGCACAGAGACTTACACATTTATCCAACCATTTAGTATTGGTTGGATACTGGTGTGGCAGAGAGGGAGGGCACTTAATAACAAGAGCAGGGTGTTCTGCCGGGGTGGGAATGCCTAGCTCAAGGTCTCTGATCACTGAGAAGAATCTGACCTATATTGCAAATGATATTGTATTATTACGGTCTGGGAATGTCAATCTCCACCGAACACACTTTACACCCAGACGGTCCCTGGCGTCGTATTCTTTATAGGCAGGACTCTGGAAGGGCATCCTCATGCATTAAGAGGAGCTGGTAGACCCCGCCATTGCCTCCACTTCCCCAATAGCCCAGGTCCCTGGAGGGGCCCCTGTGAGAGCAGCATCCTGCAGCAAAGTCAGCTCAGGCTGCCCGACAGGCAAACCAATCAAACCGTCCCGCGCGTTAACTGGAGCCTAGAATTCCGTGTTGAATTTCTGATGACATTAGCAAAGCACTCAGGCATCTCTCCGTGGAGTTACAACCCTATTATGTACAATTGAGTATACATTACTCCTTATTTTCATGTCATTAGCTTGGATAAGGCTATTTCTAAAGCACTGAAGTATGTTAAGAGTTACTTAGGGGAAGAAAAAGCTGAAGCAGGGAAGCAAAATGCAAAACATGACCAAGTAAAGCTGTTTTTTTAACGATACATTTGCCCATCGACCAGGGTAATTAAGCAGATATACAATGAGACAAATTATTGTTTTATTTATTTCTGTTTTCACTATCGTCTAGTCACTTTGGGTCCGAGTCCACCTGTACAAAATACACATTACAGTGTTCCTATCGATGCTGGTGGTTTGCCTCTGCCTCCTACGATGCACATCTACAGATATTTCCCTACAAGTAAGAACAAGCCTTGCGCCTGATTGGGAAGCAGGCAGAGTCTTTTGTGATCTGTGGAATGCTTTCTTAAAGAATGACAACAGTTGCCCGTTACTAAGCTCTTTTGGCGTGGGGTTTAAAAACGAAACTATGGGGCTGGATGAGCAGCTGAACCATAGTCATTAAGGTTCAGATCCTGGCTCTTCTGTGCATCATCTGGTCATTTCTGCTGTCTTGACCTTACTTTCCTCTGCAAAATGGGCGAAAACCATGCCCATTGCATGGGGGTGTTTTAAGAATTAAAATAGCATATATGAAGAGCTCAGCTCAGTGCCTGATAGGCACTTGATTAAGACTTGTTATTTTTTGTAACAATTCAGGCAACTTGTAACCTTTCCGAGCATCAATTTTCTCATCCACAAAATGGGAATAATAATAATAACCATGTCACAATGATACTAGGAGGACCAAAAGCGGTGCTGGTGGCTGTTGATTGCTGAGCACTGTGGATGGAGATGACAAGGCGAGCTCCTGGAGGGTGGAAGAGTCTAGCCTCGTCTTGAAGAGTGAGAAGGACAGTGGGGTTCGTGGAACAGGAGAGCCAAACATCACGAGGACACTTCGGATGCATCTGCTGTGACACCATCACCAGAGGGCAGAAGACAGTGGAGGGACCAGAGTGCCAACACGAACGAGACAGCGGTGATGTCACCAGAGCAGCGATATGAGCAGTTGACGGAGGACTTGATCCACCTGGCCCTCAGGAGATAGCTGAGGTGCGTGAGGACAGGGGAAAGGTCACATGCTCAGGTGTGAGTTGATGGCAGAAGGCAGGCACTTACAGGAAGCAAAGGGATGGGTCAGCTAGACTCGACATCCTGAAGAGAAGTGCAGGACAAGGTGAGGACAACTGTCCCTGTGATTGTCACAGCCTCTCTTCTGCTATGTCATTCCGGAGCTTCTCATTTGGTGACATGGTGGCCCTTCATCAGTGACCAGCCTTGCCCTGGAGCCTTTGGTCCACGGGTCATCCATGTGCCTCTATCCCTTGGGTAGATAAAAAGCTCAAACACAAGAACTATGTCGCATGGCTGCCGAGGCGTCCGACCAAGGATAACGTGGTGCGGAGGCACCGGCCAGCAGCCCCAGGTGGGGCGCCTGTGTGTGGTCCAGGAGCCCTGCGTGAGGCGGGGTAGCAGGGAGCGGTGTGGATGGGGGAGGGGGTACAGTGGTTTCCAGGGTGGAATGAAATTTTGTCCTTCTGTTCTCCAACAATCTGGAATCAACAACTCGGCCCGGGGCAGAACCTCCCAGCCAGGGGCCAAAATAAAAGGTAAGGAATAAGGTCCCTGGAGGTTTCCATCCTGAGTCAGACCTTCTGGAAGGTTAGCTACCAAACTGGAAAGTGGGCGGCCACGAGCGTGACTGGTGACATCTCTAGAAGCCCGGGGCACACTTCCCCTGTGGTTTGAGGTCAGTCCCCACACAGGGCAAGTCTGTAGATTTGTGCTGCACGGAGCCCATCACCAGCCTGCTCAGATATGCCACGCACTACAAATGAGGACATTGCGTGCTCAGAAAATACCTACGTGAGGGACGTTTTCTGTTCCCCTCGTCCTCCCAGCAGACAGATGGCCTTTAAAAGGTATGAGAAGAAAAGAAGGCAATATGGGGAAAGAGATCATGTTACATTGACGCAACTTTCCCCCGAAGTTACCTGGTAATTTACCCCGGCAGTTCAGGAACAGTGTCTGTTTATGACTGTCCTCTCAAAACTCCCCTGGGGGTTGTCAGCATGATTTCAGAGATGAAAACAAGGCTATCCGGCGGGGTCCCCCATCAGCTGTCAGTTGTGTGCCATGCATCGCCCACTTTTACATCCTGTAATTAAATCAGTGAGCCTTTCAGACCGTCTCTGTTTCTAAATTACATGGAATGAGGATCCTTCCAACCGCTGCTCACACACAATTTGTGCTGTCACCGTCTGACTCGAGGAACGGTAAAGAAGAAGAAGTAAAGTCCATCTGGGAATTTCATTCAACCAGACAATGCCGACAGACAGGAGAGGTGGGGAGTATGAGCAAATTTTACAAACGGGGACTTCTGCTGTCACAAATCTTGCAAGAAGAAAAAGGTCTGGGATTGGCTCTTTGGAGCTCATAGTTTTAAAGAACGCACTCCTACCTCATTTCCACATGGCAAACGTGTTTTCCTCAGTAACAGACAGCGATTTTTGCATGAATTATTAAGGATCCAGGCCAGAAGATTCTAGGTGATTGCTTCAGTGTTTCAATCGGGATGCAACTTGAGACCAGACCAAGAAGCTTGGAGACAAAAATCAAAGAATAAGAGTGAAGGCCAAAGGCTGAGCTGAAGACGTATGTCCAAAACAGCACACAGCAGAAGACCTTCCAGAGCTGGGGTGCAGGACCAGGTGGTCTGCCGATCGGGACATGGAGGGACAACCGTGGATCAGGACCTGAGCACGGGAGTCAGGAGGTCAGCACCAGTCGGGTTCCATGGGCTTCTGTGCTTTTGTGGACAGGAAATGCCCTTTTAAAGGCACAAGGCACCAAGAAAGAAGGGTCACAGACACCCTACATAGGATGCGGCTGTTTGGAACTATCAGCACCACTCCAAAGAACAATGAGAAACTTCAAGATATCAGCCGATGTTTCCTGAACTCCGACATGTGGCCAACAGCCCGTGACTGTTTTACAGGTGATCTCCTTCCCCCTCACAACAGCCACAGTTGGGAAATGCAAAACGAGAGCTAAGGAAATAAACGTTTACCAGTGTGCACATGTGTACATGTACACGTGCGTGCACACACTAACACACTCATTCACCACAGTCATTTTGCACTTAGGTTTATCTTGCATCCATGACCTTGCCCATTTCTCGAAGGATGGGCTTTATACGCCCACATTTGCAGGCTCACTTCCCACCATTAAACCTTTTTTCTTTTTCTTTTTTTCCTTCCCCAAATCCACTCCCCAGAGAAAGCCTGTGAAGCCCAGATCAAGAGCACATGAAGACCTACCCACTGTTTCAGCCAGATAAAACAACGAGAAAGTTCTGTGGATGCTGAAGCGAAGCAGCATGGCGTCGAAACAAATGGACCGCATCAAGACGGAGCCGTGCCAAAGTACGACAGATAAATCAAATCTTGTTGCCAAAAAGGCATGAATGGTGGGTTTCGAATACTACTGATCAATAGAACATATCTGAACAGATGATAAGTAGCGCATTGAGGGTGTACAAAATCATGGAAAATCACACGCCTCCATTTTTTTTAATGACTAAGTAAAGAATGTTCTGGAAACGTAACAATAGTGACACAGAGACTGGAGATGAATGGGCGCAGACGCACAAAAACAAGATGGCGTTCCCCTTGCCCTCCCTCCCTCTTCAAAGATGTAGACTGGCGGAACTTGTGCCGTTCAGTCATGGGCAGGAAAATGAGATACACCTCTCAACACGAGCGCTTACAGGATGGTGGCTACAACTGTCTAGTTAGCTCATTTCTGTCTTCCACGAGTGCTGATGATGAGCTGCGGTCCGCGGGCACTGTGATGGCTGCTGGGGGTGGCCTGTGACAGGCTCGCAGATAGGCCCTTTCAAGGGCACAGGGTGGACAGAGGGAAGACCGCACGTCAGCAGGGGAGGCATTAGACCCCGCAGGGGCAGCGGTTTGTCAAAGGACATGAAGCACGCCCTCCGTGGAAATAATAACTATTTTGGGGAACAGAGAGAATTTTGACAAAGCTGTAGGCTAAGGTGCCAGAAGGAAAGAAGTGTAAATGAGAAATAAAAAGCAGATTACAGGCACCTGGTTTGTTCAGTCGGTTGAGCACCTGACTTCAGCTCAGGTCATGATCTCACAGTTTGTGGGTTCGAGCCCCGCGTCAGGCTCTGTGCTGACAGCTCGGAGCCAGGAGCCTGCTTCAGACTCTGTCTCCCTCTCTCTCTGCCCCTCCCCTGCTCACGCTTTGTCAGTCTCTCTCTCAAAGAACAAACATTTTTAAAAAAATTTTAAAAAAAGCAAATTAGAGCAACATGAGTGGGTGTGTGCATATGCAGAGGTGTGTGTGTGTGCATGCACAGCGGTATGTGCATGTTCAGAGGTGTGTGCACGTGCAGGGGTCTGTGCATGTGTGCATGGGTGTGTGCATGTGTGGGGATGTGCTCGAAGGTGTGTGTGTGTGTGCGGGTATGTGTGCACATGTGCAGGGGTCTTTGCACGTGTGCAAGGGTGTGTGTGTGCATGGGTGTGTGCAGGGATTGCTCGGGGGGGGTGTGCATGTGCAGGTATGTGCACACGTGTGCAGGGGTGTGCATACATGTGCAAGGGTAGATGCATGGGTATGGGCATGTGCAGGGATGTGCTCAGAAGTGTGTTTGTGTATGCACAGCAGTATGTTCTTGTGCAGGAGTATGTGAGCATGTGCAGGAGTATATGCAAGTGCAGGGGTGTGTGCGTGTGCAGGATGTGCTCAGGGATGTGACTGTGCGTGCAGGGGTGTGTGTGTGTGTGTGTGTGTGTGTGTGTGTGTGTAAGAGTGTCATATAAGCCACTAAGAACCTTGGACTTCATTCTGGATACAATGGAGTTTACACAATTAGGGGGTATATATTCCTTTGAGAAACTGATGAAACACTCCAGTCTTTCCCCCAGGGGAAAAAAGAAACTGCACACAGGCATTCTTGCCAAAATTCATATATAATTTCAAGTGGATTACAGTCCTTCTGAGGCCCCTCCATGGATGCCCCAGTTTATAAAAACGTGCAATAGATAACATGAGTTCAAAAAAGATTGCAAGAAATCGACATATCTGAAGATGAACATATTTATTAATAATGTGCAAAATTCCATTGTTGATACATACATATTAATAAATATTATGATATTTTATGTTGTTTCAACATAAAATGGGACTAATGAATGATCCTGATCATCTGAAGATAAGCTCAAAAAACCTGACTTTTACTAAACTTTCTACGTGCCACAATTACAGCTGCACGGAAATCATATACCCTGAAATTACAAATTTTCTGTGAATATAAAGCAATGAAAATCCTGTACTGTTCTTATAATAATTTATCGGCCACTTAAAAATAGGTATCAGAATACCTCTATCTCGTCATCTAAGGGCCTCTGATGTAGCATATGCCAAGGGCCACACTGTTGCTCATTCTTGGCAGGCCATGAGTTGCCACCATATTGGTTTTACTATACGAATTACCAAAATGGGGGTACGGAGGCAGGTGCTTCCCAGGCAAAGGTGCCTGTCTTAGTTACAGCTTGAAATTTCAAGAAGAGAACTTCCAAGCACGTTTGACGAACAGCATGGCGTGCTGACGTAAATCAAAAGGGCCTGCGGTTCTTTCAACCCATGAGCAATTTTATTGGCATATTCTGAAATGGCCGGTCTTCTCTGCCTCTCCTAGGCAAACTGAAAGCTGGAAGTCGGCATCTAAGAGGTCAGATTTGATGTGAGCCATTCATAACTTCACAGGCTATTCGGGGTAGCGAGCCCACAAGGTCAGGGCAGGGTTATCACACGGCCACTGATGAGGACACGCATGGGTCAAGCAGCAGATAAGGACAGAAACCACAAGCCCAGATGTCTCAGGCTCTTTTCCAATCCATTTCCAGAAGGCTTCTGATCATCGCCTGGGGATGCACTAATGTGGCCCACCTCCTCTTGTCTTATTCCATGACCAGGTGCATTGTCCCAACGCCTCTCAACATGGCTCTGGCTGCACTGGGTCCCTTGGTAGCCCCTCTAGGTGGCTCCTGAAGGAATCCCACCTTGCACCCTCCCGCCTCCTGAGACTGAAGGACCCTCCATTGGAGACGGTGCTGGAGGCACTGGAAGTGAAGATGTCCAGTGACAGGCAAGTCCCAGCACCCAGAGCTAGATCAGGGGGAGCCAGGGTAAGCCCAGAACCCTCCCGCAGGGGGACCGTAGAGCCTCATCTCAGGGAAGGCAAATGTGTCCTCAGGGAAAAGGGTAAGATAGGGTTTGGGGGAAGGAAGCACAAACCCAAAGCCAGGGAAATCTGGAAATGAAATTCGAGATGAGATCCAACTTTAGGAGAGAAGGAAGAGGAATTGGTAACTATGTTGTGAAAAGAGCTGAAATATCTGAATCTTGCTCCTGTTGGATCCTTGTTCCAAGGATGCAGGGTCCTTGGAAGGGATGACCCGGGCCAGGAAAGGGGTCGGGGAGACTAGACATGTTCCCAGCGCATGGCAGTGTGACAAGAGCCACGGCTTCAGAACCTGTCTGAACTGAGTTAGAATTATGCTGATAGCTGACCGCCCTTCACTGTCTATGTGTGTTTAGACAGATCAGCTCTTGGAGATACAATGTTATCAGCTCCAGAAGAAGATGGCCCATATCTATGCTGTGGTTTTATGAGAATCAGTATAGACAAAGCCCCTGGTACAGTATCGAGAGTATAATGGTATGTTGTGGTGTCACCAGTATGGTCCGAGGGCTTCCGTGTCCAGGTTTAGCCTGTTTTCCAAATGTTCCTTAAGGCAGTTCCCTCCCAAGGGCACAGTTGTCCGAGACGTCAACCCAGGATCCAGGACTCCTGGGTAGACTCCTGATCACAAATGCCCTACCCCATTGTCCCATAAGTAAACTTGTTCTCCCAGGTTTTCTGATTGCTCAGAAAACAGTTGTTTCATATTCAAAGAGCTCAAAAGACTCTCAATTTTTTGACTTTGTGTAATAGAGTTCGCCAGAGCCGCCCCCCTCCCGTGCTGCCAGTGTAGACAACACAACACCACTGGGAATTGTTTGTATGCATTGATGCAGATGGGAGCTTTTGCCTAGTGATGGGGAAAAGAGAGAGGAGTTTTGGGGGATCTGAGGGGCCGGGAGTAAAGATAAGATGGTTGGGAGAGACGCTACAGTGTCTGTTCCCCATGGCGGGTCAGGGGGAGAGCCAGTGAAAGACGGAGAACTTTACTAGAAACTTTGTGAGTCTGGACACAGAACAGGTAGAGGTCCCGCTGAACAGAGAACTGACACTGGGTTGGGGAAGTGATCATTCTCCTGCTTTGCTTAGAGTCCGGCACCTCCGTCCAGGGGCTTGAGGGGCAACAGCCATATCTGCCCAACAGATTGGACTTCTTCGGATGGGAACCAGAGACTGAGGCAGAAGGCCCCTCCTTCCAACAGTGCCACGGCCAGGCCAGACGGTGTGAGGCAAGCAGGTGAGGGGTCAAGGAACAAGTTCTCTGGCGGCTGGGGCTGGCTCACTTAGCAACGTGTGGTCCACACCGGGGAGTTGTGGCTGTAGGCACAGACCAATGTTGCTGAAAATTCCAGAAACGCTTGTGAGGAGGATGAAGAGGAGGGTTGATGAAGAAACACACGTGATGTTTCATTGCCACAAAAAGAGTACCCGTTTCCATCCATCAGTCATGGATGCAGGAAAGCTTAGGGATGGTTTGCTCTCAGATTAAACTTGAACTTGAATAGTCACGCTTTCTTACTGCTGGAAGGAGGCTTAAGACAATCCAGTACAGGATCGTCCATCCGAATCCCCATGGAATGGTGCATCTCTGAGGGAAACGGAGGCACAAGACGCAGAGACCAGTGCTCCCTGACACCATGCAAACTAAAAATCCCTGTCCCGCCATCTCCAGGAGGCCATGGGGGGGGGGGGGGGGGACTCGAGCATGTGCGCATTTAATCAATTTCTTTCAGAAAGTTTAACAGATTTCTTTTTCTGCGTTCAGAACACATTATTCCTAGGCTGTGAAAAAGCATGAAGAATTTACGTTTAAATATACAATATTCTTTAACAACAACGAAAACCTGCTTCCTTCAGGTTAAGATGTCAGTCTGCTTCCCCCTTTCTGGCTCCCCTGGGCCACCCAGTACCCACTGCAGATTTAGAGGAAACCCCTCCCTCTCTAGTCCTGGGTAAAGCAGTGAGAGGGTGTCCCAAAGCAGGACAGGTGGCCTGCAGTGAGAGCCACTCACCCAGGGCAAGGAAATGATCAACCAAAAATTTAATTGTGAGTGAAGGGTTCGAAAGAGGGTGCAGGAGAAATGGATAAAATCCTAAATCAGCCTGGATTTAAAAATAAGCTAAAGAAAGCTGAGCCCCGACACAAATTGCCTTGTAGGACGATTTTTTCCTTCTTTCCCAACTCACTGGAACACAGTGGCCATCAGTCCCGTGCAGCCCAACGGCTCCACCGCCCCCCCACCCCCGCCACCGGGCTGACCGTAGGACCCCACCCCTTCTGACAGTCCCTCACAGCTCTGCTTCGACGCTCAACTCTTTCTTTACACCTTCAGTCTCCTCCCTCCACCAGCTCCTTTGCCCTGACCCACACATTTATTCAAACGTCCCAAATCCATTTGCTAATTTTAAAAAAAGGAGCTCAGCCTCCTTTGATTCCAGCTTTATCATCTTGATCATCATCTGCTTCCTTCCTTCTCATTCTAGAAAGACAGTCTGAAAAGGGAAAAGTCACCAGCACCAAGGGCAGTGAGGTCCTCGCTGAGAGCTGGCAGGAGGGAGAGGAGAGGGGGAGGGGGAGGAGGGGGAGGAGAGGAGGAGAGGAGGAGAGGAGGAGGGAAGAGGAGGGGAGGGGGAGGAGGAGGAGGAGAGGGGGAGGAAGGGGGAGGAGAGGAGCAGGGGGAGGAGAGGAGTGGGGGGAGGGGAGGAGGGGGAGGAGGGGGAGGAGGAGGCCCCTGGGGCCAGCGTGTGCAGAGGATGGGCTGCCTGCCTTGTGAGCGTCTCAGCCTGGTGACGGCATCCTAGGTGACTGAGACCCACCCCACGGCTCTCCGGGGCTGGTCCCCGCGTGGGCGGCGCAGCCTGGGCATGGGACCAGGCAGAGCCCAGGAGGGAGGGCACTCTTGTGCTCCCAAGCATCCTTCCTGAGCTGGTGCACTCCTTCTCTACCCCTGTCCACGGACCCATTTGCAAAGGCCTTTCAGGCACCTCCCTCCACGAGGCTGGTGCTGCCGGGGATCCATCTGTCCACCCGGGACAGAGTGCGGGGCTGGCCTGCCCCAGGCCGCAGCAGCGGAGGCCTCCCTTGGCCCCTGTGGGACATGGACGGCTGGCAGGAGATGGGGCCTGAGAGGGGGGATGGGGAGGGGACCGGCACGAGGCAGTGAAGGGCGTTTGCGAAAGTGGGGACCCCCGGTGGGCTCCCTCCCGTGTTCTTTATCACACCTACCGCCCTCTCGGGGTTCTGCGACTCCACGCCTGGCAGGGCCGCTCTCCCCCTCGTTCAGGCTAGTATTTCATTACAGCCTAATCTTCTCAAAGCCCTGGGTTAAGCTGACTCTGACGGAAAAAGAAAAGGTTAATAAGCACAGACATGATAATTGCTCATCTATATCTCCGCACACTCGCTAAGTCGTGCTCGGCAGCCAAAGATGAGACAGCCCGGCTGCGGCTGCGAGCAGGGGTGGGGGTGGGGGGGGGAGGGTGTCCACAGGATCCCCGGAGAGTCTCTGTACGGTTTGAAAATGGGATGCAAATGATAAGATCCTTAAAAACAAAAAAGAGGGAGAAGCCGCACACGATCCGATGAACGGGAGCCACGTGTAAAGACAGGATCCAAGATCTTGAAATGAACAACAGCCACAAAAAAGAAAGAACAGTGAATCTTTAGGAATCGATAAATCCGAAGCAGACCATGGGAGAGCTGGCTAGCCATTCGGTTGGTCCGGACTCGAAAGGAAAGAAAGACGACGATGGAAGGAAAGGGCTTGAGAACCGCCCAGATGGGCCGGAGGCCGAGGCAACAGTCAAGATAAAGCCGACTTGGCCAAGAAGCCAAAAGGGCCGTGACCACCGCGCCCCCAGCCACGCGTCACTTGTGCCCAAACACGGGACACCTCCTTGTCCGGCTCGGTTTACCTACGACACCGCGTCGGGCAGTGTAACGAGTGGGGATTTCTTAGCCACGGGACGCCCTCTTTTCCCCAGCGACACTTCCGCGTAAGGCAAGCCTAATTAATTCAGAATCCATTTGCCTGCTCCCTTGTGTTATGAATTAATGAGATTTTCACACAGTCTATCCGGGTAACAGCTTCACGTCCCTTCATTTCCTGAGATGCTCAGAGCCAAAGGGGCTCCGGGCCTGTCCTCCCCTCACCACTGCCTTTGATGGGTGAGCTCCCCACGTTCTGGGAGCTGAGGGCAGAGGACCGGGGAGGCTGCCGGTCACGACATTTCCGCAGGTCATGGAGCCACTCTCCGAGCCCTCGTCGCACGGCTGGTGTCTCTGGGTGAGGCTTTCCACACGCCCCGCGGGAGAGCAGGGAGAGCAGGCGTGCCTGGGTGGCGAGCACGGGCCTGGTCCAGCCACGAGTGTTCGCACGGGGCGTGCGGGACCCACACAGAGACCCCATGCACCCCCCGTCCTCCCGCCTGCATGGGGACACGACCTTCCCCACTGCCAACAGGCCAGTCCCCGGCCCCAGAGGCAGAGCAAGTCCAAGGATCCCCTAGGAACAGTCAGCGGGAAAATGATTCCTTATCTCTGCGTGGGTGAGCACAGCAAAAGGGGGGAAATGCCCCGTGGGGACCGCCTTCAACTTACTTACCTCCACCCACGTGGTCTCAGGACCCCCCCCCCCCGCCCCCACCACATCCGTCTTCTGGACTGGCTTTCTCCTTCTTCCCGACTTCTCGTACAAGAAATAAGGCGTGTTCCTTTCCGGTGTGTGTCCTAACTCCCCCGGGGAAAAGTTTTCCTGATCCTTCCTGAGGAGCTTCCTCTTCTCCTGTTGCACATTAGTCCCCCCTTCCAATGTTCCTGGTGTATCTTCGCCTGTCTCCGAGCTAGACCGTGAGCGACTGGCGGCCGGGCTTACCTCTTTTCATCTTGGGTCCCCATCGTGGGTCTCAGCATATGGAGGCACAAATACAGAGCACTGGACAGTCGTGGGCCAGGAAACCGGTGCAGACAGCTCGAGACCGCAGAGTTGGGGACCAGCTGGGGTCGAGGCAGTCACCAGCAGGTGGGGACCCAAGGTGGTCATCTGTGAGATGTCCTGTGCTCCCGCCGAGGGTTGGGGCTCCGCTCCGTTACCGCACGCAGACCATCAGGACTGCTGTGCTCACGCCCTCCTTCAACAGTCCCTGAGCCCTTCTGAGAAGCAGGCTGGGGCCAGGTGCTGGGGCAGGGGGGAGGCGGGGAGCTCAGGATCCAGGGAAAGCGGCAGATTCCAGAACAGAGTGTGAAACTCAGAGAGAGGTCAGCAGAGCCTGTGCTGGGGGCAAAGAGGAGAGACTCCAAATCCCGCCTGAAGGACACAGGGAGGCTCCCTGCAGGAGAAGGTCCTAGGCACACAGAGAAACCTGCCCTGTCAGTGCAGGGCAAGGACAGGAGGGGTGCAGACAGAGGAAGGCACACTCACAGAGGCGCGAGGGTCTTTTTTTTTTTTTTTTTTTTTTTTTTTTTTTTTAATTTTTTTTTTTCAACGTTTTTTATTTTATTTTTGGGACAGAGAGAGACAGAGCATGAACGGGGGAGGGGCAGAGAGAGAGGGAGACACAGAATCGGAAACAGGCTCCAGGCTCCGAGCCATCAGCCCAGAGCCTGACGCGGGGCTCGAACTCACGGACCGTGAGATCGTGACCTGGCTGAAGTCGGACGCTTAACCGACTGCGCCACCCAGGCGCCCCTTTTTTTTTTTTTTTTTTTTAATTTTTTTTTGCGAGGGTCTTATACCATGGAAGGCCAGTGCAGGGTAAAAGGCCTTCATCAGGGAAGACCATACATGCCAACTTTCACTCAGCACCTGTAGAGAGGTGTGTGCATGTGCGTGTGCGTGTGTGCACGTGAACCACATGCAGTGATGTGCTGGTAAATGTTTAACAACTGGCGGGGGGTGGGATGGTCCGTCGTCCGTCAAATCCGCCAGTTCCTACATAGTCTACCCTCAGTCAAGGGCTGGGGAGAGAGGAGCCCCAGGAGACAGGTGCATCCGGAGAGAGGGAGGCGTACAGCCGGGCTGAGCGCCGCTGTGCACGCACGCAGGCACCTTTCAGGGTTCTTTCTTAAGGCTACGTCCTTACGTAGGACTTCCCAATTTTCTTCAAGGGTCAGGGGATTGTTTCTGCACTACACCGCACTGTTTTCACTTCCCTGTATTTGGACCTCAAAAGACGCTTACGAAGCGATCACAGTGCAGGACGCTTTTCATTTTGGCCATTTCCTCTCTCCTTTGCAGTCATTTTTCCTGCACCAAATTCAGCTTCTGTTGGAGCTATTCCCCTGTGTTCCGCCCAGAGTATTCAACGTAGCTTTTAGAGAAAGAGCTGGGGGGGGGGGGTTGTTTACACAGGTGGACTGAATATCTTTCCCTCCTCAAGTCCCATGAAAATGACAGTAAAGAGATAAAAGGCAAAAACTCAAAGGACGAAGAGGACGGGAGAAGACGCCGGGCAGAGAGGTCAGGGGAGTTCAGCGCTGGAGATCACCCCAGTGGCCCGGACTCAGCAGACCAGAGAAACCCGGGCCCCAAGAATGCTGCACCCATACAGGCGGGACTCGGCTGGGCAGAGGCCGGTGGACTGGAAAACACAGTGGATGCTGGAAGGCGGGGTTGGGGCTCTAGAAGCAGGCAGGGTGGTGGAAATTTATACAAGCAATTGGGGAGCTACCCTCGCAAAAGACCTGGGGTCAGCTTGGAGATGTGGGACCAAAGGACCTTGATCCAGGACACCAGCTGTCACAGCCGGACCCCAAGACCTGACCTTTACAGCTCACCTGCTTGTAGCCACCGGCCTTTGTCCCACATTTTTCCCTCAGCTCTTCTTTCCAGCTCGTCTCCTTACTCAGGCGAGGACCCTAACATCCCATGACGGAGATGGAAACTATCCCTCAAGCAATAACAGCTCAAGGTTCCCACAGGGACAGACCGGCCAGACCAGTTTGGGCATCCCGCCCACCCCCCCCCACACACACACACACACTCACGCCTGCGCAGATGGACCACGGAGAGACGGGCCGGTCCCTTTACTTCATTGTGATTCTAAGTCTCCACCCCGGGAACAGGAGCCTCGTGTACATAACATACAGCGTATGCACAGGCGGGTCTCCTTAAGGTCCAGCTCCTGGACCCCCGGAGCACCTTCGCTTTGTCGTCCAACCTCTGCCTCCATCTTGACCTGGGCTTCTGTTCTCTCTCTCGTGTATCGTGTAAGGACATTGCAAACGGACTTAGAGCCCACGCGGGTAATCCAGGATGACCCCGTCCCGAGACCCCTAACTTAGTAACATCTGCATAGACCCTCTTTCCAAACAAAGTGACAGGGTCCAAGTGGGTTGTGGACATATTTATTTTAAGGCCACCATTCAACCCACTACAGAAGGGAAGGCAGGAAGAGGGAAAGACGGGAACTTTAACAAAAAGAGAATGAAAACCAAGAGAAAATCAAAAACGAGTACAGAATACTATTAATTTCCTGTGATAAGTAAGATAATGCAGACATTGCCCCCATGAAATAAGAATAGAATGCTGTAACAAAAGGGGAGACGTACATCTTTGTTTACAGCAGTATTAACCACGAGAGTCGAAAGCTAGAAGCAACCCAAATGACCATCAAGGGATGAACGGACAAACAAAATGCCATATATGCACGGTGAATATTACTCAGCCTTAAAGAGGAAGGATCAGGGCGGGCGGGGGGGGGGGGTGCCTGAGGTGGTTCAGTCAGTTAAGCATCTGACTTCAGCTCAGGTCATGATCTCATAGTTTGTGGGTTCGAGCCCCGTGTCGGCCTCTGTGCTGACAGCTCAGAGTCTGGAGCCTGTTTTGGATTCTGTGTCTCCCTCTCTCTCTCTGTCCTCTCCCCTACTCACGCTCTATCTCACTCTGTCTCTCAAACATAAATAAATGTAAAAAAAAATTTTTTTTAAGGAAGGATGGAAATTCTTACACATGCTATGGCATGGATGAACCTCGAAGACATTCTCTAAGTGAAATAATCCAGTCACAATGGACAAATCATGTATGATTCCACTTATATGAGGTGTCTAGGTCAAATGCAGAAAGAAGGCAGAATGCAAGTCCCAGAGGCTAGGAGAGAGAGGAATGGGGACCTGGGGTGGGTGGTGGTGGAGGGGAATGGAGACAGAATTTCAGTTTTGCAACATGAAAAGTCTTTTGGAGATCCCGTTAGCTGCACATCAATATGAATACATTTACCACGACTGAACTAGACACTGAAAAATGATGAAGATGGAAGTTTTATGTTATGCATATTTTGCCACAATTTTTTTTTAATTTTATAAAAGGGAGGGCATTCAGAAAAACAAAGTTAGACACCAAAAACACGACAGGTGAATCTGAAAATTTATCAGACACACTCAAATCATCTGTCTTTGTAGTCAGGTCTAGAACCCACACCGTAGGCCACTACACTTTCTCGACGAGGCTGGGTCAGAGTGCCCAGAGACAGAGAACTGGAAACTTCAAAAATGCAGAATTCGCAACACACTTAATACAAAGTGGAACGGAAAGCATTGCAACAGGCCCGGGAACAGACCAGGTCTCACGTCGTCAGAATACTGACAAGGAGTCAGGCACACACTCTCTCCACTTCAAAGACGTCTTTCAACTTCTCCATCACCACTTGGAACTCATCAGACCGGGTCTCTGAAGTTTAGCGTAAAAACCATGGCCTCAGGATGGGCAGGGAGAGACTCGCAGAACTTTCCAGGGGTTGACTGGACTTCAGAAGCATTAAGTCCAACAGGCTCACTTGCCAGAAAAGGAAATGCCAGACCAGACCGGAAGTGGTGTGCCCCCCCAAAGCAGGCAAGAAATGAAGGATGGGCCTGGAGCTCACATCCCGGGGTTGCCAACACCTGCTTCTGACTGCTGCTCGATTTGGAAAGGTTTCCTGAAAAGGCTGGAGATTTGGGGGAGAAGGCGGTCAGAAAAGATGAGAATTTGGAAGTAGAAAACTGCCCTTTGAGACTCAAGGCGTTCTTTTATAACGTTTCCTCCAAACTTGTATTCTTTGACCTCTGCACAAGTCCCGGGAAAGGAGATGCTCACACAGCCCAACATGTGCCTGGTGGGCTACGTTCGCCTAAGGGAACAGGACACGGCGTGAAGTCGTGACCGCAGTGTCCACACGGACGTGCAGGGGCAGCAGAGGCGGGGTCAGCCTGTGCAATACCACAGCCACCAAAACAGACTGGGAAGGTAGACGTGATTAGCTTCAGGAACCTAAGGTTAACCAAAATCCCTTCGAACTGTTCTGACAAAGGATATTCGGACAGGTTAAGTAATCTGCTAATTTCCCACCAGCCCAAAAAAGGACCCTTGCAAATCTTTCTGAATTCCTCTCTCTCTCTCTCTCTCTGTCTTATGGGTCTCAGCCTAGCCCAAGATTAGTGAGCATTCACACTAACATCCACACTTCTTATGCGATTTTGCTACCGTTGGTGTGGAAACCTTAAGACCCCTGGATTACTGGAAAATTACCGCTCAACAGACGATAGATGAGAGAGACAGACAGACAGAGATAGAGAGACTGAGAGAGACACAGGGAAAGTGAGAGATTCATTCGTTGCTATTTGCGGCTTTTTACAAAAAGAAAGCAAAACGTGTCTCTTTATCTGAAAGTTTCATGGCACCTCAATGCCTTGCTGTGTCACTGGTGCCCTCCCCCTGAGGCTCCTGGCCCCTTCCTGGAACCGGATGCCCCCCTCGCCAAAAAAGCCGCGCCCACCTCAGCTGAGGCAGG
This sequence comes from Panthera tigris, assembly GCF_018350195.1. NCBI lineage: Eukaryota > Metazoa > Chordata > Mammalia > Carnivora > Felidae > Panthera > Panthera tigris. Next base: position 134,731,781 of record NC_056662.1, on the reverse strand, counting down.
CACCGCGTGAGCACCGCACGTTCTCACTACCGTGGGGCACGGGTGGCCTCCGTTATGCCCTCCGCTACATTAGCTCCCTTCAGTGGGCTGGCTGCCCCTCGAGTGTTTGCTTACTTGCTCCCTGGACGTGCCAAGACTAACCCAGGCCGCCTCGCCCCCGCTTCCCTTTATGACACCCTCCCCGCTCTTCTGTTTTGCCCCCGGTCGGCGAGGAGGTCCTGGAAAACCACGGCCTGAGATGCACACCGCACTCGCCACACTGACCTCCCTCGGAGCAGGTGCATCTGGGGCCACTGGAGACGGGGAGGGGCCGTGCGATCTCAGCATGTGGCGGCTGGAGGCACCCTGGGGGACCCTCACTCCCAGCGGTTTGAATACTATTCGCCATGGAAACCGCAGACCCGCCAAGCCTCCGCATTCCACTTACGAGAAAACAGATCTACGAAGAGGAAAGACTAACCCGGGAGACACAGACCGACTTCTGGCAGAGGATTCCAGAGTCCTGCTTTTTTGGCCATCCTCCCTCAACCAAACAGGATTTAGCGCGAAGTGGCCTTCTCACTAGGTCACCTCCTGCCCACTCAGGCGTGTCCTTCGGGGTCACCTTTTCCCTTTACCTCGCTGGCGTCTCCACCAGGCTGTTCTTTAGTGTGTGTGAATTTACATTTAGATGGAGAACATGCTCCATTTGCGAGGGTCCATTTCGGTAAGTGACAAATTCCAGAATGGCAGTGCATTCGTTACAACCAATTAGGAGGAAATTATCACTGTGAAGTGCTCGTATCCACTGCGCTGGGACAAAAGCCAACACGAAGCATTTACTAGGTCTTACCTCATCAGGTTCACGAGGCAGTGAAGAGGTTTAAATCCAATTCAATAAAATATTTGATGTGAAGACTGAGCCTGTAGGACTATAAATTCCAGCTCCTGGGCCAGAAAGAGGTGACTTCATATATCCGTGCATCATTCACCTCCTCTCTCCACTGTTACCAACGGCAACGGATGTTGCAAAACCTTGTGATTTTCAAGATCTAGCAGCGCGTATTCAGATCCAAGCTCTGCCACTTTTAAGATGTGTGATCTCGAGACCATTTATGCCCTTATGTGTAAGACAGAGACAAGTACGCATACACACCTTGTAGGACTTAAAAATGGGTACAATCTTGTAGAGCATCTGCCCAGCACAGAGTAACTGTCCGACAAACGGTAGCTGTTATTCCTTTGTTAGCTGTTCCTACACGTCAGTGGTACTGTTTCCTATTTATTAAAGCAAGTATGTATCGTTGGGGCAATAAATAGAGTATTTAGTATCATGTATATGCCCAATATTTTACTACATCTTAGGTAGGTTCCAAAGAAGTGCAAAATTTAGCTCTTACCATCAAAATAATTCATGAGATAGGTGAAGAGAAAAATAAATACATATTCTAATACTAAAATCATTTCAAACGGATTAAAATCACAAACCAGAAGAAAATTAGGATGTAAAATTTCTCTCATTTATAGTGGAGTTAAGAAAACCTTTTTTGGGGCGCCTGGGGGGCTCAGTCGGTTAAGCGGCCGACTGCAGCTCAGGTCACCACCTCGCGGTCCGTGAGTTCGAGCCCCGCGTCGGGCTCTGTGCTGACTGCTCAGAGCCTGGAGCCTGTTTCAGATTCTGTGTCTCCCTCTCCCTGACCCTCCCCCGTTCATGCTCTCTCTCTGTCTCAAAAATAAATAAACGTTAAAAAAAAAAAAAGGAAACCTTTTTTTTTTTTTTTTAAGGAGCCCAACATGGGGCTTGAATTCACAACGCTGAGATCAACACCTAAGCTGAGATTAAGACTTGGACATTTAACCTGCTGAGCCACCCAGGTGCTCCATAGAAAAACTGCTTTAAAATATGTCTTTTTAGAAAATAAAGAAATCATTAAGGAAAAGATTTCAGTACATAAAAAAATGTAAAACTTGTACACAGAAAATAGCACAAAACCAAACTGGCAAAATATTTAGAACACATGTGACATAGGACTAATGCCTAAATATATAAGGAAGTCTCATAAAGCAATATTATAAAAAGACAGAGGCCCAACAGAACGCTTTGGTGAAGTACGTGCACAGAAAAAGCAATACAAAACATTTAGAATCATGAGTGGATTCTCGGCGTCATTTAAAATTTTTTAATGTTTATTTTTGAGAGAGAGAGAGAAACTGAGCATAAATGGGGGAGGGGCAGAGAGAGAGGGAGACACAGAGTCCAAAGCAGGCTCCAGGCTCTGACCTGTCAGCACAGAGCCCGATGAGGGGCTCGAACCCACGAACCGTGAGATCATGACCCGAGCCGAAGTCGGACGCTTAACTGACTGGGCCACCCAGGCGTTCCCCAGCTTCATTTCTATTTTAGAAATACACGTTAAAACAAGGCGGTAGGATTGTTTGCCTCTACAACTTGCAAAAATTAAGATGGGGGAACATCATACACTGTTGGTGTCACTAAACTGGAACACATTTTTGGATGCTAAATCGGTCAATTTTGAATAAATTAAAAACGAATAAAACGAATATATTATTTGACTCCGTGGTTACTTTGTTACACACTTAATTCTACAGACATACTCTCAGAAATACCCAATATATGTAAGCATACACATATACTCACACACATGTGCACACCTGCACACACCCACCTGCACACGCACACACATGCAGACACACACTGGGGTGCATTTGCTGCACCTGATTATTACAGCTAATAGCTGGCAACAATGCTCAGTCAACCAAGAATATGTTCAGGGGCACCTGGGTGGCTCAGTCGGTTAAGCGTCTGACTTTGGCTCAGGTCATGATCTCACGGTCCGTGAGTTCGAGTCCCGCGTCGGGCTCTGGGCTGATGGCTCAGAGCCTGGAGCCTGTTTCAGAATCTGTGTCTCCCTCTCTCTCTGACCCTCCCCCGTTCATGCTCTGTCTCTCTCTGTCTCAAAAGTAAATAAACGTTAAAAAAAAAAATTTTAAAGAATATGTTCAATACAAAGATACAAAAGAGACAAACAAACGAAAACAGACTCTTAACTATAGAGAGCAAACTAGTGGCCAAAGGCAGGCGGGGGGAGGATGGGTGTAAGAGATGAAGGGGATTAAGGAGGGCCCTCGTGGGGAGCACCGGCCGATGTACGGAAGTGTTGAATCGCTACCTCGTACCCCTGAAACGAATACAACACTCTATGTTAATGATACTGGAATTGAAAAAATAAAAGAATTTAAAGAGCCCAAATGTCCATCAACTGACGAGGGCATAAAGAACATGTGGCATACATATGTAGATAGACAGAGATATATAGATATAGATAGAATGGACTACCAGTCAGCCATCAAAAACAATAAAATCTTGCCATTTGCAACAATGGATGGAACCAGAGTGTATTGCACTAAGTGAACGAAGTCAGAGAGATATAAACGCCGTGAGATTTCACTCCTATGTGGAATTTAAGAAACGCAACAGACGAACATAGGGGAAGGGAAAGAAAGCTAAGCTAAAAAGAGAGGGACGCAAACCATAAGGGACTCTTCAATACAGAGAACAAACTGAGGGTGGCTGGAGGGGAGGGGGTGGGGGATGGGCTAGATGGGGGATGGGCATTAAGGAGGACACTTGTGATGAGCACTGGGTTTTGTACGTAGGTGATGAATCACTACATCCCACTCCTAAAACCAACATTACACCACTTGTTAACTAACCTGGATTAGAAAAAATAATAACAAAAATTTTTTAATTAAAAAAATTTTTAAACGACTCTGTTAAATAATTTAGGATTTACACATACAACGAAACACTAAATGGATAGGAAAATGGATTAAATAGACACCTGTGTTCTCTTGTGAAAAAGTTCCAAGATGCATCTTAAGTAAAAAAAAAACAAAGTATAAAAAACATGCATTAAGCTACCATGTGTTTTAATGCACAGAAAACAAAACATATATCCGTGTGGAGTTATTTTACTCATGAAGAAAGAAAAGAGATCGAGTGACGGCTCTTAGCCAGCGAGGTCGTTTTCAGAAAAGTTAGGGGATGGAGTGAGTGGTTGGAGCAGAGCCACAGACAGGAGGTAAGTGTCCAGTTAAAAGCTGGGAAGGCAGCAAGAGAACCGGAAGTGACAGACAAACACAGGTCATTTCACATCAGGGACACAGGGACGGCACAGGAAGGGCCAAAAAAGGAGGAAGTGTCCCAGACTCCAAGGAGCCCCAGGCAGGAGAGCTCGTGGACCACACAGACCTGGGTTGCCCAGAGAGACAGAGTTTAAGAGAGAAGGTGAAGGGCGCCTGGATGGCTCAGGGGGTTAGGGGCCCAGCTTCAGCTCAGGTCATGAGCTCACAGTTCGTGGGTTCGAGCCCTGAGTCAGACTCTGTGCTGACAGCTCAAAGTCTGGAACCTGCTTGGGATTCTGTCTCTCCCTCTCTCTCTGCCCCTCCCCCGCTCGTTCTCTCTCTCTCTCTCTCTCTCTCTCTCTCTCTCTCAAATAAATAAACGTTAATTTTTTTTTTAAGAGGGAGGGTGAGGATACCGTGTAGCACGCAGCTGACTTGGGGGTGACAAAGGCCAGCAGCATACGAGAAATTCAGATCTACAGCAACAGTTAAAGGAATAAGATGTATTTTGCCTGAAAAAAAGAAAGAGCCTCAAAAGCCCAGGAACTGCCTCCAGAGAAAAGGTCACAGCGTCCTGTGTGCCCCTCACAGGAGAACTGAAGTGGGAGGGGAGAGGGAAGGGCGGGAACCTGAATGGCCTCGGTGTGGGTTCAGGGCCCTGCCTCTTGCATAGAGAAGGTTCCAGACTCCAGGGGCGGGGAGAGGGCAGACGGGTGAGCAAGTGAGGACACGTGCTTGCGGCTGCTTCTTAACCTACAAATCTGTGATCCTGACAGAGCTGGGGGCTGGTGACTCCGCTCGGTGTCATCAGTAGAGGCGGCTTGAGGCAACAGGACAGGAGAGGTGCTCGTGAGGACAGAGAGGGAGCCCTGGGCCGGCCCCCCACCCACGTGGCCGCCGGCAGACCTCCAGGAGTTCAGAAACGCAAATCCTGGTGTCAGCCGGGGCCCGCCTCTGCGAGCGAGCCCTCGTCCAGGCTGAACAGCACGGTGGATGCTTCCAGTGGGACACCTGCCTGAAGCGAAGGCGGGACAAGAGACAGGCGTGTGCGGCTCGATGCGAAGGATCAGAAGAGGAGCTTTCCACGCTGGCCGAAATCTCATCTCATTTAATCGTACTCCTCAGACGGGAGGGCACGAGGGGACTCACTCTCCGGTACCAAAAGGCAGAGCGCAGATGGGGCGCCTGGGTGGCCCAGTCGGATGAGCGTGCGACTCTTGCTTTCAGCGCAGGTCATGATCTCGTGGTCCGTGGGATCGAGCCCCTCATCGGGCTCTGTGCTGACAGTGTGGAGCCTGCTTGGGATTCTCTCTCTCCCTGTCTCTGCCACACACCCCACCCACGCATGTGCGCTCTCTCTCTCTCTCTCTCTCTCTCTCTCAAGATAAATAAACTTTGAAAAAGAGAGAGAGAGAAGAGAGAGTGCGCGAGAGAGAGCATAGCATTGAAAAGCCGAGCTATGGAGCCAGGCTGCTCAGAACCGAATCCTTACTCCGCCAGGCACTAGCCGGCCCACAGCCTCGAGCGAGCTCCTGAGCCCCCTTGTGTCTTTGTTTACCGATCAGTAAAATGAGGGTCACCGTGTTACCTGCCTCATAGGGCGTCCGGAAAACTGAACGAGTTCATGTTTGTAGGGAGTTCGGCACCACCACCGGCAGGAAATGACAGCTGCAGGCATATGCTTCCGTGAACGAAATGTAACTCCCTCCCTAACAGATGAGAGAACGGCACACCACAGCAGTCAGGCGATTCCTCCGAATTTATTCAGCTACTTAATGACACTCCTGGCCCCGGACCCTGGTCTCCAGATTCCTCTCCCACCGGCAGCGTGTCCCTGGGGGCAAACAGGACCCCGCGGGGTGCCTGCAGCCTCAGCAGGGACGGCCAGCATCCTACCCCACGCCATCACAGCCTGACCTGGTGGTGATGTGCCTTTCTTGAGGGGTCTGACCACACCTCACAGAAAAAGCTACCTAGGTCTCTAGAGTTCCAGCACTTTCCATCGTGTTGAATACCACTTGACTTTCCATTTCTTCATGAAAAAAAGAAGAAAGAAAGAAGGAAAAAAGAAAGGAAGGAAGGAAGGAAGGAAGTAAAGAAGGAAGGACGGAGGGAGGGAGGGAAGGAAGGGAGGGAGGGAGGGAGGGAGGGAAGGAATGAAGGAAGAAAGGAAGGAAAGAAGGAGGGAAGGATAGAAAGAAGGAGGGAAGGAAAGAAGGAAGGAAGGAAGAAAGGAAGGAAGGAGGGAAGGAGGGAGGGAAGGAGGGAAGGAGGGAAGGATACAAGGAAGGAAGGGAGGGAGGGAGGGAGGAAGGAAGGAAGAAAGGAAGGAAGGAGGGAAGGAGGCAGGGAAGGAGGGATGGACACAAGGAAGGAAGGAAGGAAGGAAGGAAGGAAGGAAGGAAGGGAGGAGGGAAGAAGGGAGGGAAGGAGGGAAGGATACAAGGAAGGGAGGGAGGGAGGGAGGGAGGGAGGAAGGAAGGAAGGAGGGAAGGAGGGAGGGAAGGAGGGAAGGATACAAGGAAGGGAGAGAGGGAGGAAGGAAGGAAGGAAGAAAGGAAGGAGGGAAGGAGGGAGGGAAGGAGGGAAGGATACAAGGAAGGAAGGAAGGAAGGAAGGAAGGGAGGAGGGAAGGACACAAGGAAGGAAGGAAGGAAGGGAGGAGGGAAGGAGGGAGGGAAGGAGGGAAGGATACAAGGAAGGAAGGGAGGGAGGGAGGGAGGGAGGAAGGAAGGAAGAAAGGAAGGAAGGAGGGAAGGAGGGAGGGAAGGAGGGAAGGATACAAGGAAGGGAGGGAGGGAGGGAGGAAGGAAGGAAGGGAGAGAGGAAGGGAAGGAGGGAGGGAAGGAGGGAGGGAGGGAAGGAAAAGAAAGGGAGGGAGGGAGGGAAGGAAAAGAAAGGGAGGGAAGGAGGGAGGGAAGGAAGGAAAAGAAAGGGAGGGAGGAAGGGAGGGGGGAGGGGAGGAGAGGAGGGAAGAAGAGACCTCTCTCCTACTCAACCACTTTACAGTCTTGTTGGGACAATAAAATGAGACAATATATTTTAAATGTTAAAGAGTGCTACATAAATGTCAGCTCGAAAAAAATGGATCCTATAGTGCTGACTTCCAGTGAGCACTTATGAATCCTATTAATTAAAACAGCTTGTATGACTCTGTGACATTTAACTGCACTCTAGATAATTCATACATATGGACCCAGAGAACCTGGGATCTTCTGGGAAATACGATAAACGTGTGTGATATCTTCCAGGAAGATTTTAGTCGATGGAGAAAGACCACTTGAAGCCAAAAGCAGGCCTGACAAAGGTCTTCACGCGAAGGCGGGACGTGGGTTCACATTAAGAACAACCCCAGGCTGGCCGTTTCCCGACACTCAGGTGAGGCCTTTTCTTCAAATGCGTGAAATCGATGTCCATTCGATCGGGTTTCGCGGTCCTCAGCCAAACGCAGCTCACCTTTACAATATGGAACTGGCTCCTTAAAGGAGACTTTTTGAGGCTGTAAAATAATTTGTGCCTGTGTCACTTGATTTCCTGCCACTCCAGAGACTATCTTCACCGATTACAACAGCAGTAGATGATTCCTAGGTTTTAATGTGAACAACACATACAATAATGCACGTGAAACACTTAGCAGATGCTTCGTGCTCTTTTCATCGACTACGGTGACTCCAACCTCTAAGAGACAAACATTCTCTGTTGGAAAAGAGGTTGGTTTTTAACTACAAATGGAAACAGGTCTTCTTGAAAGCTTTTCGTTTATAAAATCTGCTGGGCTGTCTCTTGTGTTGGGTCACGGGGCAAATGCTTAAGCTCTTGTTACCTAGATGATAAAGGGGTAGCTCTTAACTCTTCATTTTTCTTTATTAGTAAAATTCAATAATAAGCCACCAATGTTCTTGACTGTGAGAAAAGATGTGGACCGTCGTCGTGCGTAAACTCTCGGATAAATTTGCCCTGCGCTGTGGCAATCCTCCTGTGGAAAATAATGTATACGTTGACACAACTCCAGGGCTGGAGAGTCTCAATTTGCCAGCTCGCAAAATAACTCAGCAGTGAATATTAAGAGATGTGTTTTTCGTTGAGCCCAGACATCTGTGAGAGTCCAGAGATGCTCAGCAAGATAGAAGGAGAAGGAAGAGAATTAACCGTAATACACTGTCTTGTCTGGGCAAGGACTGATCGCTCCTTTTCATCGTAGTGTCTGATTTCTCTCTCACATCAGATAATCTGAAGAAAATGATGATGTCTTTGATGCAGAAATGAGAAAATGAAGTCACACTGAAGTTAAGTAGCTTGTCCACAGAGCTCATAAAGTAGCCAAAACTCAAATCCCAGCCCAGGTCTGACAGGCAGGAGAGCCTTCATCCATTGGGCAAATACTTATTGGACTCCTGTTATATGCTGGGCACTGTTCTAGGCACTGAGGTTACAGCAATGAGCAAACAATGCCCCTGGCTCCATGGAGTGTGCATTCTAGCACAGCACAAATGAACATGTGTATATTATGGATAGAGTTATAGACATGCAAAGGGAAAGAGATACAGTTATAGATACGGATATAAATATTGTTGTGGATATAGTTATGGATATAAGTATGTAGTTACGGTATGGGTATACACGTATAGATATGCATACAGGTACAGATAGAGCCATGGATGTGGATATGATAGATGTAAATGGGGACAAAGGGGCGCCTGGGTGGCTCAGTCGGTTGGGCGTCCGACTTTGACTCAGGTCACGATCTCACGGTTCATGAGTTCGAGCCCCGCATGGGCGCTGTGCTGACAGCTCGGAGCCTGGAGCCTGCTTCGGATTCTGGGTCTCCTCCTCTGTCTGCCCAGCTCATGCTCTGTCTCTCTCTGTCTTTCAGTAATAAAACAAACAAACAAACAAATGTGGACAGAGACGCAGGCATAGACAGAGACACAGGTAGAGACTTGTAGTGACGAGTCAGAACTAAAGAGAAGAGAAAGATGGATGGTATTTTAGGCCAGACGATGGGGAAGGCCTTTCTTACGAGTAACGCTAAACAGAGACCTGAAAAAAGACCAAAATGAAGCTCCGAGTGTGATGTACGAGGTGGCGTGGAAGGATCAGGTTGGGTGCTATGCAAACAGGAGACTCTAGGGGGCAGTAGTGTGTAGGCAGAAATACCAGTGAAGAGGTCATCGGCGCAGTTCCTAAGGAGGAACATGGGGGCTCCACTGAGTGGAGGTGCCAGCACTGCTGAGAAGTGGTCCTCGCCAGCCACACCACGTCACGTTAGATTTCCCCAGGGAACTTAAAGGGACTTTTTAAAATAAAAGACTGACTTACCTAAAGGTTTTGTGGGAACCAAGGCGTGACGTAATGCAGTACGTGCCCACACCGTGCTTTCCCAAGTTCTTGAGACGGCAACGAAAGGGCACCAAACAACACATCCTGTGCTGATCCTGATAAAAATCATAAGGGATTTAGGACTCTAAGTGGATCCAATCCATTATGCGGTTGTGAAGTCATGGCCTGGAGAAGTGGGAAGCTCTCGGACCCCTTCCAGCCTGATCCTGTTTTCCAAATAGAGGCACTTGGGCAAGGTCACATAGCCACTCAGTTGGGAATGACGCCTCCCTCTGCTCACAGCCTCTTCCTGCACCCATCACCTCTTATTGATCCACATAGAAAATGAAGACGATTGTTTTATTAAAAGAATGACCACCATTCTTAGAAACAGATCTCTGCATCTTCTACCGGACGGTAACCTCATCTTTTATGCAAGTTTCTCTAGGTAGAAACAGCCCCGAGCTATGAGTCAGAATATTCAGCAGCATGGAGGAAACTCCTTAACAGAAGTTTTGACTACAGAAAACGTTGAAAGAAATACTCTTTTACGCCTTCAAACACGTCCAGATTCATCGGTGGCTTTTCTTTTTTTTAACAACTACAGAATAGAATATTTGGGTGGGTTTTTTTTTTTTCCAATTAAAACTCGGAAAATAATCTTTCCTACCTCAAAGATGAACACCAAATGCATTGCATTTGGGAAAGTTTATAGACCAGGTTCAGCCAAAAGTGAAATTTGATAGCTCCCCCAAATGCCTTATTATTTCAGAGAAATGGGACACGCCCTCAATTATGGCAACATCAGCACAACCATTAATGTCATGCATGTTAATAAAAATCTTGGAGACTTCACAGGAGAGTTTACGATGTGTTTTCTAAAGCGTGGTATTTTGGTGATTGGTCAGTAATTACAAGAGCTCGGACCTTGTGGAATCCATTAGCCGCACCCAACATGAGCAGTGCCATTTGCGTCTAGAGTATATAAGGAAGGGAGGTTTTAAAAGCAAATAAACAAGTACACATAAAAACCCCAGAATGTTTCTTCATGCCAGATCTCAAATCATAAACCTCACAGGGAAGAAAATACATACATCCATATGCATGTACACAAATATGTCTACGGAGGTGTGTATCTATAATATTTACTGCATCAGATTAGCTGACAACTGTCTCCCATGTTACAAAGAGCTCGGGAGGAAGGATTGGAAAACCTTCCTCTATCCCCACATCTGTGGCTAACAAATCATATGACCCTGGGCAGCAGAAGCCTTTCTCTGGCCTCATTTTCCACAACTATTAAAGAAAGAGATTGAGTCCTCTGATCACTAAGGTCTTTCTTTGAATATTTTTCTGACCCCGGGGCTGTATTTAGAATTCTTGAAGCAAGAAATTAGCCACTTTTAAAGACGTGCTACTTTGACCTAGAAATGTTCCATGTTTTGTCCTTTGTTCTCCCATTAGAGCAGACATTTAAATAAAAATGAAAGAAACCACTGTTGTTTTTCCAAGCACAGTTTGTGTGTAATGAGGGAAGTGATTATCTCGGCACAGGACCGAGGAGGGACACGGCTCCCTTGGAAATATTTAAAATTGGCTCTTTTCCTCCCTCTAGTGGAAATGCAATGTATTTGCTCTGTACGGAATTGATTTTTCAAGTCTTCGTCGGACAAAATAGAAAACAACTAGTGTGACTTAAGTCCTAAGCAGGCATCCAACCAAATGCAATTTCTTGTAAGTTTTCTGCCCAAATGCCTTATATATGTTACTTTGTTTTAAAAAAAAAAAATCAAGATTAACAATAAAAACTTGCAAAGTAGATTTAGACCAATGCACAGTCTTCAAACGAAACACCCTGGTCCAGATTAGATATTGTGTATCTTAGTACACGCCCACAAGAATCCTAACATCAGTTCACTTAGGAAAATGAGTGCGTCAAAGCGCTTTACCGAATAGGGCAAGCGACACGGCGCTGAACAGCACGGCACCAGGTTGGGCAAGAAATGTTCATGTCAATCCAGCTTAACATGTATTTACACCTATTCTGTATGAGGTTCTTGCTTCCATCTCTGAAGCCACTCTTGCCATGCCCCGGCCAACATAAACCATACCCTGGTTTGTCTTAACCGTCTACACCAGCCACAGAAAGTATGGCGGTGATGTGGATGGTGTGTGTGTGTTTCTGTCTCTGTACCTGCACTGTGAGCTCCTGGTAGGAACCCCTTACTCTACTGGAGAAGAAGACTGGTTGGGGGGCGGAGAGACTCTGACACAGGTGGACAGGCTGTGACTCCGAAGGCTCCACCCTTCAGTTGTCTAAAGATCACGGGGCTGAAAAGTTTGTTTGTATTTAAGTAAAATCAAACAATGCTGTCCTGGATGAATTCATGGTGCTAACCACTCCAACATCAGCCCTGCCTGGCCCTGGGAGAGAGATTTTCCACAAGGAAGAGTTGTTACGATATCTGCACTTTAAAGAGGAACAGGGGACAGGGAAAATAGAGCCGGCGGTCACTCGGTGTCTACGGCAAGAATCCAGAAGGTGAGAGCTTCACTCCATGAGATCAAAAGCTACACACAACGTTTTCGGTCTTACGCATCGGTCGTGAGCCGCTCCCAGGGTTACCAGAACCTGAGGAAAGCATCCTACCGGGAAGGTGCAAATAAATAGAATTCCACCTTAGAAGAAATGGTGACTTTCTAAAAAGAGCTTCATTTTTTTTAAGTTTATTTATTTATTTGAGAGAGAGAGAGAGAGAGAGAGAGGCAGAGAGAGAGGGAAACAGAGAATCCCAAGCAGGCTCCGCACTGTCGGCACAGAGCCCGACGGTGGGGCTCGAACTCACGAACCGTGGATCGTGACCCGAGCCAAGATGAAGAGTCGGACGCTTAACAAGACTGAGCCACCCAGGCGCCCCTATAAAAAGAACTTTAAAACAAGGCACAGTTGATCATCTCAAAAAGAGAAGTAAAGACCTAGCATCCAAGAAAAAAGAAAAGACATTATTTTTTAAGACAAGAATATTTAGATATGAAAAGGAAGAAAGGAAGAGGGCAAGGGAGGGAGAAAGGAAGGGAGGGAGAAAGAGAAAGCTTTTAGAATTTAAAAACCTCATAGCAGATTTCCAACATCTAAATAATAAGCTATGTTTGAAAAAAAATAAAGAGAAAAGAGTGAGGAGAATTCATCAAGGAAACAATCCAAGAGAAAATTTCCCAAAACTCAAGGACGTGAGTTTCCAGACTGAAAGGACCCAGCGAGAACCCAGCAAAACATACACCGAATTATGTGATGGCGAAACTTAGAATCCAGTAGGCAAGCAGAAGATCCTGCTTGCTCCAGAGAGGAAAAAATAAGGTTGGACATGTTGAGGCCCATGCCCCCCAACTTCCTGCTCCAGGCTTTGCCGCCGAACTACCCCCAGGGGACATCAAGAGCACCAGTCTCTCCAGTCGCGACCTCGAACCTCTCTGAACCAACCCAAAACAAAGTCTTGTCAAAATAAACCAGGCTGCGCAGAATGATTGAGCAAAGGAAGCCTTGACATCTCCTTTCTTTAAGTTTATTTATTTTTGAGAGAGAGAAGGCATGTGCACACGAGCGGGGGAGGGGCAGAGAGAGAGTGGGAGAGAGAGAATCCCAAGCAGGCTCCACCCTGGGGGTGGATTGGGGCTCGGTCTCACGATGAGGAGATCGTGACCTGAGCAAGATCAAGAGTCTGATGTTCAACCAACTGAGCCACCCAGGTGCCCCCACATCTACTTTCTCGACTGTTCTCAGTTCCTTGACATTTGCACATGCCCTGAGAGTCTGTGAGCCCCCAGAGAGGAGGATCCAAGGGCTGCAGAACTGAAAGTGGCCATGAAGCCAACTATGGCTGGGGCTGCATGGAAGACAGACTCAGGAGACCCAAACACTGGTGAGACCCCCCACTGAGGCCAAGTTCATCATAGAGGGCTGAAGGAAACACATTTCAGTTGCCTGTGCCATCAGGGCAATCCACACCCAGTTAGAGAGAGGGCACGCTGACGACAGACCCCTTTCCCCTCATCTTCAAGGTGGCCTAAATGACATTCTAGGCTCCAGCTGCCCAGATGCTATCTCGGAGAAAGGCCAGCGTGAGGCTTGGAAGATGGGGGAATCTGAGCCACTGGGCATCTTCTCTCCAAGAGTGTGCATTACCTAGAGGGCCTGTTAAAAGATCACATCAAGTTTAAATCTGATAGGAATAAACCTGTTTCCTCCACTAACCAGTCACGGTGCTCATGAGAAAGGCCAAATGCAAAGAGAAAACATCTTCTCTTAGTTGCAAATTGCGCCAACAGGCTGAATGGATTTCATGAAGCTTTTAAAGTGAGGAAAAAACGGGGCGCCTGGGCGGCTCAGTCGGCTAAGCGTCCTCCTTCAGCTCGGGTCATGATCCCATGGCCCGTGGGTTCGAGCCCCGCGTCGGGCTCTGTGCTGGCAGCTCGGAGCCTGGAGCCTGCTTGGGATTCTGTGTGTCTCCCTCTCTGCCCCTCTCCTACTTGTGCTCTGTCTCTGTCTCTCAAAAATAAATAAAGATTTAAAAAATTAAACATTAATAAAGTGAGGAAGAAAGTAAACCCTTCTGGGGGAAAAAAGACAGCATTCATTTCTCCTCTCCCTGCTCCCACGAGAAATATATCCAAGCATATGAACACAGCTACCTTTACAGAAGCCTAAGGTTCAAACGAACTTGCTAGTGGACGTATTCGCCAACGTGAAACGTAGCTTACGGCCTGGCTCCCAGGTTCAAAGAAAAACAACAGCCTGCATACGAAGAAAGCCTAAGGCCAGAAACACCCGTCTCCCAGCACACCTGCAATCATACTGTTGCTCTCACGTACACAGAGCTCCCATCCTGGACCTGCCAACCTAGTGAAATGCTGTAACATAATTTCAGCTGTATCTTTGCTTTCGGCTGAAATTGAAATCACTGGCTCTCACTGAGAGAAAAGTATTTTTGATGCTTTACAGCTTCTTAGGTGTCCTGTACTCTGCTTAGGAGTCCCTTGAAAGGATTCACCCTCGGGGCACCTGGGTGGCTCGGCCGGTTAAGCGGCCGACTCTCGATTTCGGCTCAGGTCACGATCTCATGGTTCTTGGGCTTCCGTGGGTTCGAGACGGCACGGAGGCTGCTTGGGATTCTCTCTCTCCCTCTCTCTGCTCTTCCTCACTCACGCACACAGGGGCACGTGCTCTCTCATAAATAAATAAATAAATATCTTCATAATAAAGGGTCTACCCTGATGTATTTAACGGATACACATTATACATAAACATACATTATGCAAATACATACATATGCCCCAATTGCTTGAAGTGTGTTATGCGGAGATGATATAACATTTGTATGTCCTCACCGACTATTTCCTTGGTACACATTGCAAGAAGATCCCAGGACCTAAGCACTTTGAAGATGCTACACAGTTCGGGCCCCTGGCTGGCTCTGTCAGTAGAGCACGCAGCTCTTGAGGTCAGGGCCGTGGGTTCGAGTCCCATGTTGGGTGCAGAGATTGCTTAAGAAAAATAAAATCTTTTTTTTTTTTAAAACCTTTTTTTTTTTTAATGTTTATTTACTTTTGACACAGAGAGAGACAGAGCATGAGCAGGGGAGGGGCAGAGAGAGAGGGAGACACAGAATCCGAAGCAGGCTCCAGGCTCTGAGCTGTCAGCACAGAGCCCAACGCGGGGCTCGAACCCACGAACCATGAGATCATGACCTGAGCCGAAGTGGGTTGTTCAACCGACTGAGCCACCCAGGTGCCCCAAGAAAAATAAAATCTTTAAAAGAAAAATATGCTACACATTGCTCCTAGAAGACAGAGAGGTCACAGAGAGAGGGGGCAGCAAAAAAAATAAAAAAAAAAAAGAAAACACTCTGGAAAACAAAAAAGAGTTCAGGACGTGCCACTGAGAGAGGCAGGCTGTGGACGAGGAGGAATCTGAGGTACCATAGTGCCCTGGGTCTGCCTGACGGCCCTTCCCTAAGTAGATGCCCTTTATGCCCTTTACGCATTCATCCCTCGTCCACATCTGTTTTCAGGAATGAAGGCAGCCTCCGTTCAAGCCTCCTGTTGTTGCCTCTGCACCTCCACAGTGTCACCCTTGTCCCTCGGTCCCAGGAAGGCTCACTGTCACCGCCGAATACCAGACAGCGTGAAGGGTCAGCAGAGGAAGCGACGCTCCATACGCCCCTCTGCTCACAGGTTCCTGGAAGACCTATACGTGCCCAGTTGGCCACTCTAGCTGCAAGGAAGCCTTGGGAATGTACTCATAATTCTTGGCAGCCATGTGTCAAGTCAAAAATTCTATTACTGGGGAAGAAAGGGAGAATAAATACTTGGGACAACCAAAGGTCTATCACAAGACCAGAAGCGAAACCCAATTTGTCACGAAATCGAGCCAAGCGAATGATTCCTTGTCATCAAGTTTCTGGGTAGGAGATGCCGTCTTGTCTCATGCTCATAAATCACACACCTATCGGTGCGTGAAAGAACCCAAGTGTACAAAGAACGATTTCTTCTTCTTAATATCTGCAATGAAGAAAAGATTCTACTTTCCTGAAACAGTGTTTACAAGAAAGTGAACACACCCCCCTTCCTCTGAAATCACTTTGACCAGAGATCCCACTTGGCCCACGAGTTCACACCTCCCCACTTTGCTGACCAAAAATTCCAGGAAGCCACACTGGAGGGACGCCTCAGAAAAACCAACATATATGGGGGACACCACCATAAACTGGACAATCCCAACAACTTTACTCATTTGCGAGGTACAGAAGGCAGGCATTAAATGTTTGTTTTTCTAGACTGCCAACACAAGCTTTTCAAAATGTTCAGACTAAATAATACCAAGGACACAGATATCACGTCTTACAGAAACCTAATGCTATTTATTAGCTTTAAAAAATATTTTCAACAGAAACCAATTACATAGTTATATATGCAAATATATTATATAAAAATTACCTGGAATTCTTTTGAAAGACAGTATGATACAGTTATTAATATGAAATTTATTATAATTCAAGTCCCCACATAACCGGATAAGGCCTTGTCTAAGACTTAAATGTCTTGGCAAGAAGACATTCCCCCCAAAACAAGTTGCAAGCTTCATCTATCTTAGAACCAGAGGGATTTTAGGTAATCACCTGGTTCAGCCGACTCCTTAATACAAATAAAGGATGATTATCACTTTTCAGATCAAGTTACATGGGCTATTGATGTTCAGCGACTCACCCAAGGCCACATAGCTATTAAATTTCCTCTTTCCTCAGCCATTTCTTTTTCCTAAGCAAACAGATCTCAAAGCTGATTTCATATGTAATCATAAGACATTCAAGTGCAAGATAATTTACTAAGAAACCCCATTCCAGGATCCACTGTGCTTATTTAGCAAGATAAATTAAATCTGTGTAATGAAAATACACAACAAGCACTGCCTTTAGCTTCTTGGCTTTGATTTTAATTAGTAAAGCATAGCCCCTCCACCGAGCAGAAACATGATGTAAATATCAACATAAATATATTGCTGCATTGGCTAAGTTTTAATGCATCTAGTTTAGTCCAAAACACTCATTATATCCAAACCCGTGTTTTCAGAGGAAAGGAAAGGAACATAAATAAACAGAACATAATCCAAAGTGGGTTGGTATATTTGTATTGAGAGCATCTGGGTTGGCAGTCTCTATATTTGACTCTGACCACGAGGGGATCGTCTCAGGGGTTGTGAGACACAAATCAGATGTCTTCTTTGTAAATGTCGCCTACCCACAAGGTGACCCTGTGGGCGTTGTCCTCAGACAGCCAGGACACGTGGACCCTTTCTTCAGGAGCATTTAGCTCTAGGATCAGGGCTGAGCCCCCCAATGATGGAGTGAGGCCATATAGGGAAGGAGGTAACTATGTCACATCAGGGTCTTATCAGTGACCCAGGAGGAGGTATGGGAGGGGCCGGAGGGGCTTCCACTGATTTGGAAGATCTTCCTGGTTATTTCTGTATACCTCATGCTTTCTGGATAAGACAAAACTTGGAGGGATTTGGTAGGAACGTAGCTGAAAACGCGTTCCAGGAAAACGTTTGTTACACTTGAAGAAAGCAATCACTGATCTCTGGCTGGAACGTTGACGGTCTCAACCTTGATGCGTCCTTTGGTCAGAAGGGAGTATAACGGTGTAGGTAAAATCGAAATGGTCTGGTCTTCGGCTTTCTAGCACATGCCATGGTTATGCAACAGAAATCTGGGAACACCATGTACCCCGCCGTGGGCCTAGATGTATCAAACAACATCCAATCTGCCAAAATGCAGAATTACATTTTGGAGTAATTACAATTAGCTAAAATTATTTTGGATTATGCCTAAAACCGTCTGGAGGACTTTCTCTCTCGAGGGACTAGCATCGACCACGTGGCAGGCGGGGTTCTCCATCCGCTGATAGGACACTTCTACCCTGGGGACAGGCAGAAATGAAAAGAGTTGGCTTATTTTTTAACAAGGCTCAACACACAAATGCCATTTCCCCACCAGGATGCACACAGCCAGGGCCCCATCTGATTTATCTCGCTGTTGCCCTCGGCCGCTAGCTTTGTCCGCAGGAGACGTGTGACACGTTTTGGTTAATAAATAACAAATTCAGAGTAATGTGTAGTAGCTAGCCTTTACGGCTACCTGTTTTCTATACAGGCATCAGCATCCTGCGTGATCCTCCTGTTTTCATACTCAGGGTGACCTGAGGAAGGGAACCATGTCACCCCCATTTCTGCAGAGAAAGTAGCAGATTCCAAGAGGTGAACTAACTGGGCACACAGGAAATCGCTCCACAGTCTGTGCCCTGAGGGATTTCAGACAAGCCAGAGGCCCTGGGCACGGACACTGTCTTCACAGACGAGTCTCTGAAAAATTCACCAGGTTGTTCCAGAGCTCCTTCGGGTGTTAGCTAGCCTTGACGCGTAGGAATGACGGAGGCCGGTGGCGTTCGGGAAGCGTGACAGCGTGTGGTTGTCACACGTGCTGTTTACTACTCACTAGCTCAGTGAACTCATCAAACTGCTTTCCCCTCCGCCTCGGTTTTCTCACCTGTAAAACGAGGGCTGAAATAATGCCTTCCCGGTGATGTGTCACGAGGCCTAATTGAATTAATACGAGTAAACTGCCTGACACGGTTTCTTTGCGCACAGCCGAGTTGTTATTTAACTATTTAGAACAGGGTTGTGTTAGGACAGCGGTGCTATGATTGTTTATTTGTATAAACTACTCCGTTTTGGCTTTTCAAACCAGTCTTACGGAACGGATTCAACCTCGGCTCTAAGACAGTGAGGCTCTGGTCCAGGGTCTCCAGCTACCGTCCCACAGCTTTCTCGTGAAAACAAAAGCGCTGCCTTTAAAATCGAAAAAGATCTCGATTTTAATCCCAGGTTTACTACACAGTAGCTATGCAAATCCAGACAAGTCGCTTCATCCTTGGAGCCTGTTTTGTAAACCGTAAAATACGGCTGACGTTGCCCTCGTGCGCATCAGAGAGCGTCCGGACCCAGATGCCTGACACACGGGAAGCACCTTCTAAGGAAAAGTCACAGTGAGGTCATCGGACAGCACTCTGTGCCCATTCTATTAGGACTGGGGAACCAGGACCCAGAAATGTGTATTGCGTTCCCCGGGTTCACACTGTTCCTGGCACAGCCAGGACTGGAAGGAAGCCCCGATGCCCTGTGGCCGTGCGTCACCAATGCTGTGGCCGTGTGGGAACCGCACCGCCAGAAGGAGCTGAACTACCCTGGGGGACGCTGCCTCTCGGGTTCGAACAACGAGAACAACGTCACTTCCTCCACATTCCTAAAGCCGGCGCCCATCCTGGCTCTCCGCCACGGCCAGGAACCCCTGCCGTTCACATCGGGACACCTACTTTTGACGAAACGTGCCGTCGGCCTCCAGTTCAGCTTCCTCTCTGGTCCGCTCCACGCCCCGGCCCTCAATTCTCTGCATCCTCTTCTTGGGGCTCACTGTGAGCAGCAGGACCAGGTCGGGTCTGAGCAGGTCCCTGGGCCACTGGTATATAGGGTGATGGGCCGGGGGCAGGTACTGGAGCCCCCCGGTCACCTCGGTGGCAATGGCGTAGGTGGCCGTGCTGTGCCAGTACCTGGGAAGGAGAGGACGAGTGAGACCTCCATCTGTAGAGGCCGAGGTCAAGGTGCACCTGGAAATCTGCCGCGCGAGAGGCTGAAGCCAGCACGGCTCTGCTCAAGTTTTCCCTGCATTGCAATCTGTTCAATAAATAAAACTCAATCTGGGGGCGCCTGGGCGGCTCAGTCGGTTGAGCGGCCGACTTCGGCTCAGGTCACGATCTCGCGGTCCGTGAGTTCGAGCCCCGCGTCGGGCTCCGTGCTGACAGCTCGGAGCCTGGAGCCCGTTTCAGATTCTGTGTCTCCTTCTCTCTCTGCCCCTCCCCGACTTGTGCTCTCTCTCTATCAAAAATAAATAAATGTTAATAAAAAAAAAAAAAAAAAAAGAACATCTATTCCAAAACGCCCAACGGCTTTCCACTGCCTGCCGGAAACATCCAGCCTCATGAAGACACAGTTATGGTGTGTGTCCAGGCGCACGGCTCCACGCGGGCCTGTCTTCACACTTTCCTCCAGCGGGAGGGAGGCTCTCAGTCAGCAAAGCTCCTACTCTGCCTGCACAGTCCCACTCAGACGGAGCCCCACAGAGAGCTCGCTGTTTTCTCCTCTGGGCTCCCGATGCCCCTCACGCCCGACTCTACGGAAGAACTTCTCACGGTAAAGAAAGGCAAGTTGTTTGTAGGCATGACCTCTTCGGGCTCCTCCGTTAGAAAATTTCTTGTTTAGTCACTCCTGCCTTCCAAAACCTGAAACCAGCGTGTGGCACACAGTAGGTACACAATAAATGTTCTCTGGGTGTGCGTATGACTAAACTGGAATCATTTCATTAATTGGCATAGCTTATTATAATCTTGACCTGCCCATGTCGTATTCCAATTTTAAGAGGCTACAAAACTCCAAATTCAATATCAAAGGACTCTCATCACAGATATTTATGAAACAGTTACAAACATTCCAGTGTGGAGAAGGACCCATGGCCCCATCCTTGTCTGTATTTTCAACTTACTAACTTTAATGTTTTAAAATCCTAAATTCTTGGGGCGCCTGGGTGGCTCAGTCGGTTGAGCGCCGACTTCTGCTCAGGT
Source organism: Panthera tigris (assembly GCF_018350195.1). Classification (NCBI taxonomy): domain Eukaryota; kingdom Metazoa; phylum Chordata; class Mammalia; order Carnivora; family Felidae; genus Panthera; species Panthera tigris. The sequence goes on along the minus strand of NC_056662.1, from coordinate 134,711,108 downwards.
CACGATCTCGCGGTCCGTGAGTCTGAGCCCCGCATCGGGCCCCTGTGCTGACAGCTCAGAGCCCAGAGCCTGTTTCAATTCTGTGTCTCCCTCTCTCTGACCCTCCCCCATTCATGCTCTGTCTCTCTCTGTCTCAAAAATAAACGTTAAAAAAAAAAAATTTTTTTTTTAAATAAAATCCTAAATTCTTAATCATTGGAGACTTGAACTACTTTTCCCAGTGAAAAGGACAGACTGGTATCTACCAAACGAATTCACAGTGTTATCTGAGCTGTGTGTTAATCTACCTTCTGCCACCTACTTCCTCTGCGGACACAGGTAACTCATTTAAGCCAATGTAGTCTCAATTTCCTCATCGGGAAAATGAAAAGCATGCAAAACCCCGTTTCTCTTCCACAGTTGCCGCAAACATAGACCGTATCTGTGTATCACACTGTCATTATAAGAAAACACCAAAAAAATAAATAAATAAATAAAATTAAATTAAAAAGAAAACACCAAATGTTGGGCGCCTGAGTGGCTCAGTCGGTTAAGCGTCCGACTTGGGCTCAGGTCATATCTCGCGGTTCGTGAGTTCGAGCCCCTTGTCGGGCTCTGTGCTGACAGCTCAGAGCCTGGAGCCTGTTTCGGATTCTGTGTCTCCCTCTCTCTCTGCCCTCCCCTGTTCGCACTCTGTCTCTGTCTCTCAGAATAAACGTTAAAAACAATTTTTTTTAAAAGAAAATCCCTAATGTTTAGCGGACACTGCTTATAACTAAAGCTGCATTTTCAAATGATGGTAATACAGACAGTACTGAAAAGGAGACACAAACAAAAATTAATTTGGGAGGTGAGCAATTCTCACACCATCCATCCTTCGAAGCCCTCATCCACCTCCAGAAGCGGCCACCGTATCGGCCAGCTCCTTGAGTCCTGCCCGGAAGCATTTCTCTGTGCCGCATCCCTGAGTCACCATTTCCAAACGTGTGCTTTCACCTTCTGTCTCAGATGCATCTTGTCTCCCAAGCCGAATAAATCCACGAAGGGTCCAGGTTTTCTGTTTCTTGGCAGCCAGACTACAATTTATTCTGCTTTTTTGCACATGTTCCGTGTTCACTGAATTAAATACGCAGCTATGAATACCGAGGCTGATATCATCTTAATTTTAAAAGCCTTCCTTTTGTAGAAAAACCATCAGCAAGAATAGACTTTTAAAGGTAATGAGGGTGATTAAGTTGCCAACCTTAACCACAGTCACCATCAAAAACTACTCTGTCTCCCTCGTTTTTTTCAGCTAGATGAGGGTATAGTCTAAAATGGATTTCATTAAAATCTTTACACATGAACAAAGCCCACCCAGACAACAAATAACTGCTCTTTTCTTCCCGTTTGACAAGGTGATACAGTATCTCTTTAAAGAGCAAAATTGCCGACGATTCCCAGACACAAAGAAGGAAAATCAAGGTAAAAATGGAAGCCCGGTTTTCTATAGCTAGAGCTCTCTCACTGACAACGCCGTGGCTCATTTCAAATAATCACACCCTCTGGCCATCAATTTCAGACTCTCCGCTAGTTAGTATTTTCCATTCTGCCTTCAGGGAAACCACATGGGTTCAAATCAGATGCAATTTGTCCACACGTTATACGCAGCTTCTATAATAACGCTCTGTATCTTCATAGCGATTTGCTATTTCGAAGCACTTCTCCCTGTATCAACTCAATGGCTATTCATCACCAGTCCTAATGGTAGGTGGGGAAGCGAGGAGGGCTCTCTCCCCTTTAACGGATTAGGAAGCCGGGAGCAGAGGGGATCGGCATCCACCTACACACAGAAGCCAGTGCAGCTTCAGGACTTGGGACATCGGAGGAAACAATGTGCCTCATCAAGTCGCACCATATGAGGAGAAGTTCAGGCTTTCTCATTGAAAAAGGACACTGCATGAAAACAAAAAAAAATCTCAAATACGGCAGATTCACTTATTAATAACGGGGCAAAAACATCCCCCAAAGAAGTCCCACAAAGGAATGCAGTTTCTCACCCTTCTTGCCAACCCTCAACCTCTTGAAATAACCACCTTGCCATCCCCGAAGTTAAAACTACCTCCCAGCATGGTCGCTCCGACGAGAGTACCCGGCTTCTAACTCATTTTCACTGTTTTCCTCTCGCCCGGCAACCCACCACCTCAGGCTTTATTTCCTGCACACGCTCAGAACCACCTTTCCGTGGGGTGTTGCAGAGCTACAGAAAAGCCTGTACAGAAAAGTACAGGGGAAGGTATTTCAAGAAAGGGGTAGAAGTTTCCAGATGTGGCAAACCAGCTTGAACAAGGGGAAAGCCTAGCATAAAAGGCTGGCGATGCTAAGTGTTGACCAGGATGCGAGTCAAAGGGAATTCTCAAACACTGCTGGTGGGGAGTGGGGGTGGCTGTGAGTTGTTTCAACCACTTCAAAAAACTTTCTGGAATATTTGCTGAAGTCGAACACATGTGAACCCCCACGCCCCTGCAGCTCCAGTCATGGGCATCTCTGCACCAGAACTGCAGATATACAGGCACCAGAGTTACGTAAAAAATGTCCACAGCAAGGGGCATCTGGGTGGCTCTGTCGGTTAGGCGGTCGGCTCTTGATCTCGGCTCAGGCCACGATCTCATAGTTCGTGGGTTCGAGCCCTGTGTTGAGCTCTGCACTGACAGTGTGCAGAGCCTGGTTGGGATCCTCGCTCCCCCTCTGGCTCTCTCTGCCCCTCCCCCATGCACACACACTCTCTCCCTCTCTCAAAATAAAAAAAAATAGTAATAAAATAAAACAAAAACGTTAAAACGTGTTCATAGCAGCAAGGGGAGTATCATACGCGGCATGAAGGCCGTCAGACGCAAAGAGCAGTAATGCACACCTGCGTGGACAAGCAGTTCAAAAACAGAAGGAACAAGTCTACGGTGATGGAGGTCAGGGCAGCAGTTACCACGGTGGGGGGGGTGGGGGGGGGGAGGGAGGCAGGAGGGGAGAACGGACGGTGACCGGGTGGGAGAAGGAGGTGGCTTTATGGGGGATGCTGAGGTCGTAAGTCCAGACACGGGTGCGGGCTATACTTGGGTGTGTTCCCTACTTGAAATTCCTTGAGATTTACAGTTATGACTCCTGCTTTTTCCTGAACTCTTGTCATACTTCAATACGGTTGCTTATCTTTCCAAAAATAAGCAAAATTGCAGAAACGGCAACAAACATTCACGTAATGCGAAGCAATAACACAAATGCAGCTCATGACCTTTTGTACTTTTTATCGACCGTGCGTTTTTTCCCTAGCCCTCTCCTGAATTTGCTCAATAACCTTCCATCCCTCCGTACTCTACAGTTGGTCTTAATTTGCATGTATTTTACTCAACGCCCGTCTGCAACTCGATTTTTTCAGATTACGGTTTTGTAATTTCTGCACAGGGATACACTGCACTGGTCTATGTGGCTGAATGGGGCCCCATTTTACAAATACGCTGGCATTTATGCACCCTTTCTCTTACTGATGGGCTTTGGTTTTTCACATTTTTCAGTATCTGAACACAGCTGAAGGCATCTCGGTCTCTTCAGGCGGTGAAGCGGTCTCCACTCTGCTGTGTCTCCACAAACCGCTCTCCTAGCCCTCCACCCCCACCAGCACCCTGGAGGGCGTCAATCCATGCACGTGAGCGCCAGCTCTGAGCTCTGGGCATTAGGGCATTTTAACTGGTTCTCAGCAACCTGATGAGAGCAAGCTGCGATCTCATCGCGACTGTGATTTCCGTACCACCGAGTCCCGGTGATTTAAAGCCTAGGATAACTTGCTTTCATCCATTTGTGTGGTATGTTGAGCTATTTCTTACATATGGAATTGGAAACACACAAATCAGTTTACATCACTTCATTATCTGAAACCTTCCAACAGCTCCCCTCGGCGCTCAGAATAAAACCCACACTCTCTCCGCCTACGGGCCCTTCTCCTCTATCCTCTGCCTCTCTCTCTCTCTCTGCTCATTCACCCAGAAAGCAGCCCCCGGTCCACTATGTGCTCATTACACTGGCCTGTTTCTAGTCCTGGATTATGTCAACTTCTTTCTGTCTGTAGGCCTTGCTCTTACTGACTCTGCTGTCCATAACGCTGTTCCTCCACAGTTTTCATTTCCACCTCTTCTGGGGCGTTCAGGGCTCAGATCAATGTTACCCCCTTATACAGGCCTTCCTCAGCCATACCCACTTTGCTTTACCCTCTTCGGAGTATTTATCACTCTCTGATAGCATCACAGCTGTTTATGCACTTGACCATCAACTTCTCCTGCAACAGTATGTCTGCTCCACGCAAGCAGGGCATCGTCTCGCTCACGGACCGCCGAATCCCCTAAATTGAGAGCGATCTTTGGCACATAGGAGATGCCCAATCAGTGTTTTACAAATAAGCCGGTGAACAAATGAACCACTGAAAGCATCAATTTCTAAAAGCACAGCCTTTGGCCAATATCCTCATACACCATTTCTAGCTTAGTCACTTGGCAGGTCACTTAACCTTTTTTTTTTTTTTTTTCAATGTTTATTTTTGAGAGAAAGAGAGAGAGAGAGAGACAGAGCATGAGCGGGGGAGGGGCAGAGACAGGGGAGACACAGAATCTGAAGCAGGCTCCAGGCTCCGAGCCGTCAGCACAGAGCCTGATGTGGGGCTCGAGCTCACAAGCTGTGAGATCACAGCCTGAGCCGAAGTTGGACTCTCAACCCCTGAGTTCCCTAGGCACCTCGACCTTTCGAAGACCTATGTTTCTCATCAGTAAATTGGGAATAACATGTAGTATCCACTAACCATGCATAATTGTTCCAGATATCGAACAATGGTATGCATGCTCTTAGCGAAATGCCAGCCTGTGACGTAGGTGATTAATAAAGCATAGGCATTCTTCCTATTCTTATCATCACGCGGTTTGACTTAACATACACAGTTGAATACATGCATGCGTAGGTACACACACACACTTACACGTTGGGGAACAAAATGCCAGACTCATAGGATCTTCATACCTACCTGTCTATAATCACAGGAGATTTTGTAGATTCTTTGGCTATTTCAGAAGCCACAATATAATTGCCCAAAGAATAAAAAGCTCTCCTAATGATAGTTGGCTCATCATCAAAGATTTTCCTCCACTGGCTGATGCAAGCAGGTGGCGACTTTAAGAGGACAGCCCCGAGTGTGTCTGAAACTGACTGGGTCACAGTGGTTTTACCTGCGGGCCAGATACAAACACAGGGCTTCGTTACCATGGCCACGGTATCACTCCCAAACTGCTCAGATGAACTCAGACGGAGCAAAGACACTCTTTCCACCCGTAAACCGGCGTAGCTCATTACCTACCAAGATTATTTAAAATAAAAAAAAAAAAAAAAAAAAAGATGCAGACCTTCAGGAACCTGGGTTTGCTCAGTGTGGTATCAGAACACTTGAAAGATATCACAAAGCAATGATAAACTCTGGCAGAGACCTCCTGGCCCTGGGATAACCTCCTTGCTCCTTCACACTCTCTGCGCCCGGGGAGCCCCGCCTCACGCTGAACCACGTGACTTCAGCCCAGGCTCCACCTTGTCCTTGGCTGTTCTCCCGCCGCCTTTACAGCCTTACTACTCCTACTTTTGTGTTTTGGGCCAAGTGTGGGTATGTCCGTTGTACTCTGAGGTCTCTGCCAGCTCCAACGCTTCTGCCCCCCACCTTCCTAGTACTTCCAAAGGGTCCTCGGAATGGCCTGTGCTTCCCAAATGCCCCCAGGCCGGCTCAAGTCCCTTCTCTTCGGCCCACGCTGTTTCTTCCGCCCGGAGGACCGCTTCTGTCTTCCTCAGCTGACCTGCTCTGATCTGCACTGAAAACAGCCCTACGGGAGCCACCCCAACCACGCTCCGTCCCCCACGCGGAGGCTGCCTTAAGTGCCTTCTCGTGGTCGCCAGAGCACCTGAGGCTCAGCCCCTCCACCCCTCCCCTGGCTTCCCACTCAAGGCCTTATTCACCTTTGCATCGCACGCCTGCCCGGCTCTGTGCGTGGCACACACCAGACACTGCCGTGAAGCTTACGAGCTGAACTCTGTATAAAGTTGTACTTGTGAAGCCCTGTCTATTCCCACGAGAGATCAATGTCTCTCCTTGCCTGTAACTGAAAGGTAATATTACCTGTGGCATCCAGTCCTTCAAAAGCAATGACCGGGAACTTCCCTTTGTGGACTTGTTCCGGCAACTGGTCAACCAGGTCGAGCACTGCTTGGGCCTCAGGAATGAAGGGTATACACTGTAAAACAACGCGTGTGCAGCCGTAGTGAGGCAACGGGGCTTTTGCAATATCTGATTGCTGAGAACAAGATTGCCCAACGCTAATAAGACATAAGTCGTGTTTCACACCACACCAAAATCATGCTGTTTTGAACCTGAGAGGGGCTGGGGCGCCTGGGTGGCTCGGTCAGTTAAGTGTCTGACTTCGGCTCAGGTGATGATCTTACCACTCCTGGAATATGGGTTTGAGCCCTGCGTCGGGCTCTGTGCTGACAGCTCAGAGTCTGGAGCCTGCTTTGGATTCTGTGCCTCCCTCTCTCTGCCCTGCCCCGGATCGTGCTCTGTCTCTCTCTGTCTCTCTCTCTCTCAAAAATACACATGTAAAAAGAAAAGCAATTTTGAACCTGAGAGGGGCTGAGTCCCTCCATTTTATACTGAATAGCTCTGGCTCAAAAAGGTGACAGCGGCTGAGATCCCTCAGCCTTACAGGCCAGCTACCCCAGAGGAAGGAGAGGGAAGGCCACAACTGGGGGGGGGGGGGGCACAGGCCCCGCTTGGCACAGTATGTGGGATGTGGGAAACCAGCTAGGACTGTGGCTCCCGGAAGCAGTCAGCCGGTCCCTTCCTGCCCCCGCTACGAGGGGAGAAGACAGCCTTGCACTGCGGTCACCAGGGAGCAGCACAGGAGGTGCTGGGCATTCAAAGTTCTCGCCTCTGCTCTCCCGCTCTATAGCGAGGACCACACGTTTGTTTATGTACACGCTTAATCTCCTAAGTGCTTCTCCAGGATTAACATGGCCAGCCTTCACAGTAACCCTGCGAGGGTGGCAGCATTATTATTCCCAACTACAGACTAAGGAAACTGAGGCAAGGAGGGTTTAAGAAACTGAAAGTGACACAGGTAACAAATGCCAGAGTTTGGATTTAAACCCAGGAGACTGGTCCTGCCCTCTTCACCACTCCTTAATACTATCCCAAAAGCTTGCAGAAGGCACTGAATAAACTCCATTGCGCAGCCTCAGCAAGTCGAGTCTGGACACCCCAGGCCCTGCCCAGGCTGCCCTGGAGAAAAGATTCTCAGTGCTCCTTCCCGGAGCACCTGCTGTGTCCCAGATGTTTCCTTGTCCTAAGCACCTCAAGGGGAGTGTTTCACAGACGAGACAGGAAAAACAGGGGGCTTGTGCCGCTTGCATGGGCAGCCGGTAAGCAGGCGGCCACAGATTCAGTACGCGTTTCTCAAACCCCAAACCCTGGCCCTTTTCTCCCCAAAACTCATGTCCCGGCCTCCCAACAGTGTGACGGCTTCCCAGATGGCATGACCCTCCCGGCACCCAGCGGCCTCTTTCCTCCTCCCGCAGCGCCTTCCCCGCGCATTCAGGGCAGGAACTCGAGCGCGGCCTCGGGACATCCATCACTTGCCGCCTCGGAGGGAAAGTTCCAGGCGGCTGAGGATCCAGAAAAGAGCCGCGACGTCTAAACCGGAGGCCGGCACTCAGGTTCACGGCCCCATCTGCCCAGGGACGTCAATCAGTTCCCCGCGGCAACAGCGCCCGGGCTGGATAGACCGGCCCCCCCACCCCCACCCGAGAACCCACTCCTCCTTGTCTGGGGGGGGCTGGGGGGGGTTCCACCCCGAGTGCGAGGAAGGGGCAGGCCTCTTACCGCCTCCAGAACGGCGCGGGCGGCCTCCCGGTGCGGGAAGACCCCGGAGCTGGGCAGGTCAGGCACCACCGGGTGCAGGGCGGGCTCCGGGGCGGCCAGGACGCGCTCGCGGGGGCCCACCTGCCGCCACTCCGCCCCGTCCCGCAGCTCCCACAGGCTCTGCCACACCTGCTGGTGCGCGTCGCCCACGAACTCGCCCAGGCGCGGGCCCCCCGGGGCGTCGCCGAGCAGCGAGAAGAGCGCGCGCCGGGTGTCGGGGCTGTCGCCGGGGTCGCGGAGCAGGAAGCCGCGCTGCACGCCGCCCGCGCCGCCGCCGGGGCCGTAGCACAGCAGCCGGCGCAGCTGGCACCGCCGCAGGGGGTCGCGGCGCAGCTGGTGCAGCAGGCGCTGGTGCAGCCGGGCCGCCCGCACCCGGGCCGCGCAGCCGCCGCCCGGCGCCTCGGGCACGCACAGCGAGTAGCTGCGGCCGGGCGGGCCCAGGAGCGCGGCCACGCGGGGGTCGAGGCGCGCGCCCGGGGCGTCCCCGCCGACGGCGAAGTGGGCCAGGCCGCAGCCCGGCAGCTCCAGCGCGAAGCGGCGCGGCGGCGCCATGGCCAGAGCGCGGGCGCCGCGGAGACGCGCGAGCGGCAGCGGGGCGCGCGGGCCGAGGGCGGAGGCCATGCCCCGTCCGGTCCCGCCCCCGCCGCGCCCGGGGCGCCCCCGCCAGCGGGGAATCGAAAGCGAAGTGACCGGCGGGCGGGGCGCGGGGGAGGGGGTGGGGGAGGGGTGGGGCGGCCGCGGCCTCGGCCTCGGCCTCCTCCGCCCTCTCGCGGTCGCGCCCGGAACGGCGGCGGCGGGGAGGGGACGGCCGCGGGTGGCGCGCACGACCCCCCCCCCCGCCCCGGCTTGCACCCCGAGGGTGCCCGGGGCCCGGCGCTGGGGGCGGGGAGGGGGCGGGGGCCCCAGGCCCCGCACTGCCGATGCCTCCGCTGTTGTTTACGTCCCGGGTGGGGTGTGTGTGCGCGCGAGCGCGTTAGAGAGGGAGAGAGAGATCGGGACTCTCCGCTGCTCCCCACCCTCACTGGCCCTTCAGTGCAGACCCCTTACCCACAGGCCGCTGGCTCAACCTCAACCCTCCCGCTGGCCGGCTCTTTGGCCCTCACTCCCACCCGAGTCCTAGCAGCCGCTCCGACTGCCCAAACGGGGAGCGCTTCTCCCTCTTCTGGGACTTACCCCTCTCCTTTCGCTGACTCTCAAACCCGGGTGTCTCCCGATGTGCGCGCGGGCCAAACCCAAGGCCCGCATTCGGGTCCCAGTCGGTGGTGGGAGCAGCTTATCAGCCAGAAGTCCGCCGTCGACGGTATCGCTGTCCTGGTGCGGCAGCTTTCACACGCCTGTCTGGACGTATCGTTGTGTGCTCACTGCTTAGCTGAGGATATCTTGGACGATGATGGTCAGGCCGGCTGAAAACCAAAATCCTATGGGGAAGAGTCAAAAATTCACAACTGGGCTAAAGGTGGAAAACGTTAGCTGAACGGAGAGCGAATAAACTTTACGATTTAAGCAATTTGGATTCAGCGCGGGTGCATGTGTAATCCCGAAGGGAATACAACTTGTCGACAAGCAGGAACTTTTAGACCTGAGGTTGAACTATGGGTTAATAGACCAGGGGCAGTTCAGCTCTTCGAGAACAGGATCACTCTTACTCTCTGTGAGCAATCTGACTTTGGGCACTTAGCGCGCAGAGGTGTTTTCACGTGTATAATCAGCACATGGGAGACAGAAGAAGAAAACACCCATATTGCGACCTCCCATGAGCCTCTCTTGGCCCTTTTTGCGCGCCCCTTCCCCACTGCCTCTGTCCTTTCTTTGTTTTCCTCTCCGTTTCACCTACCTCCCCCCACCAAGAAGACAGTGAAATTAAAGACCTCGCACCCCCCGTGCTCAGTCAACGTTCATATCTGTTGACAATTGAATATAGAATATTTTCACTCATAAAGGGAAAAAAAAAATCTGTCAGATTTTTGAGTTCCAGTTTCAAATTCCTGTACAGAGAATCTGATGGTCCCAACTTAAGTGGATGTTTCGATGGAACAAACTACCCTTGTGGGTGGAGAGCAGAGAAGCTGGGAGCTGGAAAGATCCTTCAGTGAAGTCTTTCAGTGAATGGATAACACAGCTTCATTCATTTAAAAAAGTCGTATTTTTCTGGGTGCCTGGGTGGCTCAGTCAGTTAAGCCTCCAACTTTGGCCCAGGTCATGATCTCGCAGTCCGTGAGTTGGAGCCCCGCGTCAGGCTCTGGGCTGACAGCCCGGAGCCTGGAGCCTGCTTCGGAGTCTGTGTCTCCCTCTCTCTGCCCCTCCCCCATTCATGCTCTGTCTCTCTCTGTGTCTCTCTGTCTCTCTCTCTCTCTCTCTCTCTGTCAAAAATAAATAAACATTTAGAAAAAAAAATTTTTTTAAGTCATAGTTTTCAACACTTGGAGTATTAAATGGGAAAACTAAAGCTATCCTGGCCACTCTGTTCATGGGTGGGGTGGGGAGCAGAAAGGAAGAATTAATAAATATAAATGCAGTAAGTAATAACTAATAAATGAAAACACTAATATTTATTTTGGAAAGGAGATTGGTTTTGGAAAACCTGCTGAAGTAGATATACTTCTAGGTCGACTATTCAAATGGAGAAAAAGAAAGAAAATGCAACCAGCACGATAGGTATCCAAGAAAGGAAAAAGCCACAGATTGTGAAGGCCTCCAAAAACAGAGAAGATTACATACAATTCTACATCAATACGTCTGAATGTCACAAAATAAACGGTGAAGTTGGAAAATAAGAATTGACAAAATAGATCCGGGAAGGAGTGATGATTCTATAATCTAAACCCTGGGAAAGAAGGTAATGAAGGACCCCAAAGTAGACGCATTTAGTAAGTAACTGCTTTATTAAGGAACAGGTAAACCCTCTGGTCCATAAGCCTTCTATTTCTCTTTTATAAAGTTCTTTTGGATGCATTTGTGAGCTTCCAATCTGAAAAATATCCTATCGTATTGCAGAGTTGATTTTCTCACTAATAGAGCTTACGTGTCAAACCATGAAGAAAGAGTCAACACAGCTCACTCAGAGCATCTCTCCAGGGGAGACCGGAGCCACGATCGATCCTGGCCAAACCCTAGAAACGTGCCCTTCAAAAGTTTCTTTCTACGGATCATTGATGATTCTGTGTCTATACGGGAGCAATGCCACATCGGCCTGTCAGCACTGTTCTGCACACACCAAGGTTGGTGATGGGCACCTCATTCACCGTTGGGTTTCTTAGATTTGGTGACCATGGCCAGTCACAGCTGAATGCACCTACACGTCTAGCCCTCCACATAAACCCAGACTCTGAGACTCAAGCAGGCTTCCCTGACCAACTAATTTGTACTTGTCCCTGTAGTGCACTGCTTGAGAGAAAGTCCGTCCTGAGCAACTCAGGCCAAGGGCTCAGAAGCCTGTGCAGACCTCTCCAGACTCAGTCTGAGTTTTCATCTTCTTCCTGTTTTCACTCTGCATCCCTTCCCTGGAATAAACCCTAACAGGGAGTATAAACTGCTCCTGAGTCGTATGAATCCTTTTAGCCAATACCCACACACAAGACAGCTAAGTAAAAATTTCAAGGAACAATATCTTATTTTGAAGCACTTTAATAGTCCATTTCATTTCCTTAAATACTCACACGGATACACAAAACCACAGCTCTGCAAATTAATAAAATTGTACTCATTAAATCAATTAAGTTTCAACTAGTAAATGAGTGAACAAGAAAGCCAAAGAGTTAAAGATATGTACAATGTGTGTAACCAAGAAAGTTCATGATAAACAATGAATTTCTAAAAATCTGTACTAAAAATACGGAAAGTCCACTGTGGGGGGAGGGGAGGGTGGAATGCAGGAAGTCCAATACAAAAGTGGGCAAGGGACGTGAACAGGCACTTTACAAAAGAGATGGCTAATACACATATATAAAGGTGCTTAATATCACTAGTCATCAGAGAACTGGAAACTAAAAGAGAGCTACCATTACATATCCACTGGGTGGTCAAATTAAAGCAGACAAAACAAAAATCTTACAGTGAAAGTGCCAAATGAGAAGGAAGATGTGGAGCAGCTAGAACCCTTACAGTATTCTGGTGGGAATGTAAACTGGTTCAAGCGCTCTGGAAAGCTCTTTGCAGATATGTGCTCAAGGGGAGCACACATACACCACATGAGGCAATGAGTCCATTCCTGGGTATATACCCAACATAAACGCACATGTATATGTTGACCAAAAGGCATATACAAGAATATTCATGGTGTGATAGCAAAATATTCCAAACGTTCATCATAACAAAATAAGGGGCGCCTGGGTGGCTCAGTCACTTAAGCGTCCGACTTCAGCTCAGGTCACGATCTCGCGGCCTGTAAGTTCGAGCCCCGCGTCGGGCTCTGGGCTGATGGCTCAGGGCCTGGAGCCTGCTTCCGATTCTGTGTCTCCCTCTCTCTCTGCCCCTCCCCCGTTCATGCTCTCTCTCTGTCTCAAAAATAAATAAACATTAAAAAAAAAATTTTTTAATAATAATTAAATGAATTGTGGTATATTCAAACAATAGAATCAATAAATGCTAGCTAGGAAAATGAACAATCTACTGCTAAACACAGCAACATGGATAAGTCTACAAACAGCATTGAGTGAGAAAGTCCTGACAGAAAGCGGGCATGTCGTGATTCCATCCACATGAACTTTAACAGCGGCAAACCTGGAGTATGGTTTCTAGAAAACAGGACAGGGTTATCTTTGGGGCAGAGTAGGGTTCAGGGCCTGAGGGAAGGTCTTGGAGGCCTCTTGGCAAAGTTCTATTTCTTGATCAAGATGCTCATTACATACATGTGTTCAGTCTACCAGAGATTCATCGTGCCGTGCATTTACGAATTGTGTACCTTTTGATGTATGGGATGCATAGTAGTTGATGGGTAGTCCTGACGTATGGCATGCGTGAGCAAAAGACTTACCACAGAGATGTTAGGATGTCTGCAAATAACTGAACGGATTCTACGTTCGGCTGATGTGTTGCAGCCGCTGTTGGGACATCCCTGCAGGAAACGGTACACATTAGGGAGCATGGAGTATGTTACAGATGTTCAGGTGTTTAGGAAAAAAAGTCCCTGGCTACAGAAAAATGACGATGACATTTGACTGTTTTCCACTTGCATGTGGATGCCTTTAGAGATGGCCGACTCCCACTAGAGAGCCAAAACGGGGCTGCCTTGTGCTTCCCCCAGCCCAGCCCCATCTTGAGCAGTTGGAGGCAGAAATCCCTCCCTGGCTTGTGCAGGCCCTGACTTTGAATAAGAAAGTCTACCACTCCTGAACCTTACTCTTAAATGGGTGGGAAAAGACAGGTTGGAAGGAATAGGACATATGTTCAAGGAATACCATAAGGACTTAACTTTTGTGAGTTCTCTGCTGGAAAAACTTGGGCTTATTTATCTGATTTGTATTTTATTCACATTTACCAAGGTTTTCTCTGAAAAGTAGGAGGCTCTCAATAAACACTTGTTGAAGCAAAGAAGAAAGGAAGGAAAGAGAGAATGCCTGGAGGGAGGGAGGGAGGGAGGGAGGAAGGAAGGAAGGAAGGGAGGAAGGAAGGAAGGAAGGAAGGAAGGGACAAATGAATGCATAAAAGAAACTGGCCTGCTTAGAACAGATTTAGGAAAAACTAAACTAACGTGCTGATAATTATCATTGAGCAGGTTTCCAGGTGTTACATCCCAGTTCAAACACTCCCTGCGTGGCGTGAGCTTCTCCAGCTGTAAAATAAGTAAGTGCATGCAAAGTGTAGGCCGGGGCCTGGGGCACAACGCTATATGGTGTGTTAGATATGGTTAATTTATCACGCAAGCACTACTCTCGGTGCTGAATATACATTTTTTTTTTAACATTTATTTATTTTTGAGACAAAGAGAGACAGAGCATGAACGGGGGAGGGTCAGAGAGAGAGGGAGACACAGAATCTGAAACAGGCTCCAGGCTCTGAGCAGTCAGCACAGAGCCTGACGCGGGGCTCGAACTCACATACCGCGAGATCGTGACCTGAGCCGAAGTCGGACGCTTAACCGACTGAGCCACCCAGGCGCCCCATACATTTTAATCCCTAAAATGCCCTGTGTGAGTGTGACATTACCATCCATATTTCCAGATGTGTTAACAAGATCAGGCAGGTGAAGAAATTTACCCCAAATGAAACACTCTTGGCTGAATTAGGATTCAGACCTTAAAAGGTCTGGTTTGAAAAGCCTACATGGTCACCCTCTGTGCCTTACCTGATACTCAATTTGAAATGTAAACCGATTTGGTTTTCATTTCTTCAAACACATGTGATCCGGGGGGGGGGGGGGGGGGGAAGTATTTCCTGATTGAGCCATACGACAGTGAGGTTTTAAAATGCTTTGGGCTAAGATTTCAAGCACTTGCGTTATATCCGTTAGTGTGTAATCAGATCATTACACACAGGCTTGCTATTTTGCTGACTTTGCTTTCAGTTTTCTTTCCAAGTAAAGTGAAAGTCATCTTTGTTTCTATTTAGAACACAACACCGCCAGAATAACAATAGCTGACCCCAAGTGAACACGTGCCACTTTCCAGACACCGTCCCAGTTGATGTGATCCACAGAAATGAGAACTTTCAGTCTTCACACACAAAAAAAGCCGCACGAGCTATCTGGACTTACAGATGAGGTAACGGAGATCCAGAGAAATAAAGTAACTTACCAAAGCCCCATAGCCAGTACGTGACGAGCTTGGTTTGTGGCTCCAGAAGCTTACCTACCAGGACTGTCCCAGCTTTCCATGAGCTTCAGGAAAACTTAAGACCACCTGCTCGAACCACAGTCCCTGAGTTCGAGCCCCGTGTCAGGGTCTGTGATGACAGCTTGGAGCCTGCTTCAGATTCTGTGTCTCCCTCTCTCTGACCCTCGCCCGTTCATGCTCTGTCTCTCTCTGCCTCAAAAGTAAACATTAAAAAGAATTTTTAAGACAATTCTGATTAAAGACAGCTAAAGCAAAAAAAAAGGTTCAGCACAAAATTCGACAATGCTCTCTAGGAAACTGAAAATCAGGAAGAAACTACTGTAATTCTTGACAATGAACAAGAACTTAGCAAAGCTTCTGATTTTCCTATGGTCTTTTGAATGTAGAATAGAAATGGGGTGCCCGGGTGGCTCAGTTGGTTAAGCGTGTGATTTGGGCTCAGGTCATGACCTTACAGTTGGCAAGTTCAAGCCCCATGTCGGGCTCTGTGCTGACAGCTCAGAGCTCGGAACCTGCCTCGGGTTCTGTGTCTCCCTCTCTCTCTGCTCCTCCCCCCACTCTCTCTCTCACAAAAATAAGTAGATATTTAAAAAAAAAAAAAAAACTAAAATAGAAATGGTGTGCCTGGCTGGCTCGGTCCGAGGAGCGAGCGCCTCTTGATCTTGGGGTCGTGGGTTCGAGGCTGATGTTGGTTGCAGAGATTACTAAAAATAAAAAAACTTTCAATCAATCAATCAATCAATCAATGAAATTCAGGGGAGTGTAAGTGTCTGAGTTTCAACGCTGGGAAAATACAGAAGGTGGAGATGGACAGCTAAAGGTGGATGGAACATGGGTGTTATCATGTGCCTGTGCATTTGGACCACGGTCTGCAAGGGGCGCCGAGGCTCACGGGTCCTGTCCTCGCCCCGCAAGGGCCGCCCGTGCCATTCATTCTGTGGCTTTCACACCAGACTCTCGCTGGGGGCGGCGGCAGGAAGCGTCATGTGTGAGGAACGTGCCGCCTGGAGAGCCGCGGCATCTCTGTCCGGGCTGCGGCTCCCTGCTGGACGGAGGGCCAGACGGACAGAGGGCGAGGTCCTGGTCTGTAACCAGTGAGAAGGCCCGTGCCGGCCCCCAAGACAGGTGAAAGGTGAGGCCGGGCCGGGCCGATGCTGGCCCCGATCCCCAGCCTTCAGCCTTGGCCCCGTCCCAACTTTCATTTTCACGAACAGGAAAATCGAAACTTGAGCTCAGCCGAGAGTTAGTCAGAAGTGTGTCCGGCCGGCCCACGTGACAGGTCGCTCCTGGCACATATAAGCCCTGTCTCCAGGCAGCAGGACAGCCTCAGGGAGCCTGGCCACCATGTGGATGCTGGTGCCCGTGGCTTTTGCTGGAAAGCTGCTGAGCGCTTTCAGGAAGCCCCTGCGCTCCCTCTGGAGCAGCCTGGTCCCCTGGGTCCTCTGGCTCAGGGCCACACTCTGGCTGCCAGGGGGCCAGAGCGCCCGGCCACCGCAGCCGGGCCGGGGAGAAGCGCAGGGGAGCAGAGGGGACGGCGGGCAGGGCCCGGAGCAGCCCATCACCCCCACCAGCGTCAACTACCATTTCACCCGCCAGTGCAACTACAAGTGTGGCTTCTGCTTCCACACGGCCAAGACGTCCTTCGTGCTGCCCCTGGACGAGGCCAAGCGAGGGCTGCGGCTGCTGCAGGAAGCCGGTGAGTCCCCCATCCCAGGAGGAAGTCAGGGCGCGGCCGCGGGCTTGGGGATGCGCACAGGTGGCAGAGGGCCTGCAGAGCGTCCGTCCCGCGAGGGAGAATTGGGGTGAATTGGGGGGGATGCCTGGGGTGAATTTGGGGGCGATGCCTGGGCCTTCGGAACCAGTCGGCTGGCGCAGCCCGGAGGGACTGCAAACCCATCCCTCCTACAGCCTCCAGGTGAACAGAGGTCCCTGCACCTGCCAGGCTCCCAGTGCCCCCGCTCCCCCCGTTTGCCAAGAAGCAGGTTGGGACCGTTCTACTTTCTGAGTTTGTCCAAAGCACCAGTGCAGTGGGGGTTTTCCAGAAAGAATTAATGAGGAAAGTTGAAAACAAAGACGAAAACTCTGATTTGGGAACTACAATGTTCCAGTCTCTTACTTCGGATTATGTATGTGTTCCTCCCATGAAACTTTAAAATTTGTTTTTTACATTTGTTTATTTTTGAGAGACAGGGAGAGACAGAGCGCAAGTGGGGGAGGGGCAGAGAGACAGGGAGACACAGAATCCGAAGCGGGGTCCAGGCTCCGAGCTGTCAGCACAGAGCCCGATGCGGGGCTCGAACTCACGAACCGTGAGTTCATGACCTGAGCCGAAGTCGGGCGCTTAACCGACTGAGCAACCCAGGCGCCCCTCTCCCATGAAACTGTAAAGAAACTATTTGCAGTACAAATACGACAATGATTTTGATCTCAAGACTTGCTTACTGAGCTTCTCCACGCTAGTGGAAGCATCTCCGAGAAGGCTCAGCATGTACGTGATTCCGAGGCAGCATCTTCCCCTCCACATCCGTCCTTCCTTCTCACCTGGTCTTCCTGTCTTTCCCGGAGCTCCTGGGAAGCTGGCAACTTCAGCAACCTTGCCAACTTTTTCTCAACTTGCTTAACTGTTGTGTTGTCGTTTTGTTTTGCTTTTTTACAGAAGTATAACACACACACACAAAGTCACGCCCGTCCTGAGGGCATAGCTGAGTGAACTGCACAAAATAGCCACGCCCAGATAAACAGTGCCCAGACAGCGTCCCAGTGCCCAGAAACGTCTCCCTTCCATCACTGCCCTGCCCCCCACAAGGGTAACCCTGAGTTTGTCTTCTAACGGACAGATGGCTTTTGCCTGATTTTGTACTTTACATAATGGAATGATCTGATTTCTTTTGTTCCCCGTGGTGTTTGCTCAATCATCCACAGCCGTTCAGCCAAGTGGAGTCCCACCTCACTGTTCCCGTGGGGTCTGGCTCAGCGTCTCCCCATTTCTCAGCTGGATTGCTGCGATTCTTACAATCGTCTCTGCTGCCCCCACGGGGACCTCGACATCCTTCACCCCAATGCCCTCAGTGCCCTATGCTCCAGGCACATCATGTTATACTCATTCTCCCTCACCACCTGCATAAATCAGGCCTGTGATCACGCTATCCTCTCTTTCTGGAATGCCCTCTCTCCCTATTCGTGATCCCACGGTGCCTGCTATGAACGTGTACTATAGCACTTTTGAAGTTATGTTTCGTTCCATTGTTTTAATTTTTTAATATTTATTTTTGAGAGAGAGACAGAGCATGAGCTGGGGAGAGGCAGAGAGAGAGGGAGACACAGAATCCGAAGCGGGCTCCAGGCTCCACACTGTCAGCACAGAGCCTGACACGGGGCTCGAACTCACAAACCATGAGACCGTGACCTGGGCTGAAGTCAGACGCTTAACCGGCTGAGCCACCCAGGCACCCCAGGTTGTTTTATTTTTAATATCTGGGTCCCCAAAGGGTTTGAGTTCCAAGGCTGAATGTTAGCATTCTGTGTATTTTTGTGCCTAGGAGAATATCTAGAATGTAATAGGTGGGTAATAAATGTTTTTGGAGACATGAGCAAATGAAGGGAGGTCTGGCGTCCTGGAAAGAGCTCAGACTCTTGACTCGCAAGGCAGGACTTGACCTCTTGCTGCAGCACTTATGTGACGTGCCAAGACATTTAACTTTTCTGAATGTAAGTTAACTAATCTTTAAAATGTGTGTAAAGGTAACTCATATGCCAACCTCAAAAAGTAGCTACGAGGCACAGATAAGCAAATGCTCAAACGTTTCTTAATAGGGCCTAAACTACTTTAGTTATAATTAAAACCCTTATATGGTGACCTCTCAGTTTTAAGTAAATAAAACCAAAATTACTTAAAATGATTAAGGTGTAGTATAGGTTATGTGCCCTGTAGGTGAGATTTGTGGCTAAAACAGGACAAATCTACTCTGGTGGTGATTAAAATTTTAAATCTAAATGCAAATTATATTTACAATGAAAATGTACGACTCCGGCTGGAGATGCGTCTCCAGAATATTACTGACTCCTCTCGCTTTTACACGCAGGACACGGAAGAGAAGGTAGCCACTCCGGGGGTCAGTAGCGATCTGGGCTGTAATAGGATCACTCCTTGTATGTTAAGATCACTGTGAAGTCATTGTTCCTCATCTAAGATCTCAACTACGCATCCACATCCCGTTCCCTCAGCTCCCTCTTCCTTTCATCCCCTCTACGTCTTACCCTCAAATTCATCAAGGGCCACGTCACTGGCCAACACACTGTGTCACGCTCTCTGGTTTGTCTGACCCTATTTAACCACACTTTAGGGAATAAAGATGTTTTTATTAAATATAACCACCGCCACACAGCCAGGCTCCTAGCCCTCACCGGTGAGGGGATAGAACTTATCTCTGTCCAGTCGTAGGCCCACCGGAGCGTGAAAGGCGGTGTGGAAAAGAATAACAGGTGACATCTGGTCTGCCATCAGGCGGGACTAGCTTGGGCAAGCGGGGGTGAAGGGCCGCCCCGCTGACAAAATGGAAGGCTTTGGAGCTTGGACATCCATCTCAGCATTTTTTTTTTCCTAGCCTTGTATTCGTGAATAATTCGTGAACCTTTCCGGGCTTCAACCCTGCAACTAAAAACCAGGATGGGGCGCCTGGGTGGCCCAGTTGGTTAAGCACCCAACTCTTGATTTCAGCTCAGGTCACGATCTTGCTTTCGGTGAGTTTGAGCCCCACATCGGGCTCTGCGCTCACAGTGCAGAGCCTGCTTGGGACTCCCTCGCTCCCTCTCCCTGCCCCTCCCCTCCCCGACTCGCGTGTGTGCGCACACGCTCGCTCGCTCTCTCTCAAAAATAAACTTTAAACAATAAATAAATGATAAAAACCAGGGTAATGATGCCTTCCTTGCTGAATGAGTTTAAGGATGAATTTAAGGATGACCGGCCTTCAGCCAGGACCTCAAAACCGGGTCCGGACAGCGTTTTAAAAGCTGGGCTACAGTGAGTTTGCACAAATGAAATGGCCAGGCACGGTATTCCATACTTTGTAGGGACCAAGTTTGTTGAATGGATGTTAACAAATAAAATTCTTAGGGAATTTTGTGGCAGATTGTGCTGTTTGGCCCTTAATAAGATCCCCAGCCTTCTCCGTTAGTTTATTTGGTGCTTCTAATTATTTTATTCCAGCGACTCGGTCTGTTTGCTGCTCTTCCTGGTCTCACGCTTGCTCCTTTGACCTCTGATGCCCACACACGCTTCTGTGTCAGCAGCCTGTCACCCCGTGCCCTTTCCTTCGCATGCTCTGAAGCGTGGTGGCTTCTGTCTCTAATCCGAGCAGGCTGTCCGCTGCCTGAGCTATCAGCACCCTTAGAGTCCCGCGAAGCGTGCGTTTCAAACTCCACTTAGCGGAGCTGGTTGCTTACCGATTAAGGGTTCGTTCTGGAAACGTCCGGCTCTGATATTGCCAGTGGAACAGAGCATCTGGTAGAGACGCAGTCAACCGAGTTGAACGGAACTGAATGGAAATGAACGCCACCAGGACAATATCGCTGCAGAAATTCTAAATGTATGTAGACCTTCTGGACGTTCTACTGAACGCCCTTCCAATCTTTCCTTCATGCCACTAAAGTTCCAATAGCATCATTGAAAGAAGGGGCATAAGCCCACAAGGAAATCCACAGGTTGTTGTCCTAAATGGTTTATGGCTCTTGGACGCCTTCAGCATGTGTCTGCAGGGCAGTGGCTGTAAGAGGCTCACCAGCCTGCTGCATGGAATGTAGGACATTTCAAAGACGGGAAGCATGTTAGCATGCAGAAGCACAGCGTTGATCCACAGGTAGGGGGTGAGGCGGGAGGGAGGAAGTAGGCCAAAGGCCCTTCCACGGCTCTCCCCACCACGGTCAGACGAGGTCCCTCTCCAAGTCCTGCAGATGACAGGCGGCTTCTTTTCTGAGGGATCTGGACCACCAAGGCTGTGCTCAGGGACCCCAGGTGGGGCCGGGAGGAGAGCCCACACTGAAGGCCGGGGGTTGAGAACCGGCCTGCTGGTACTTTCCAGGGTACAGGCAGCCAGGTGGTCAGGCATAGCAGGAGATTAAGAGTCCTTCTCCAGGAGAACAAAATGGCCCAGAGGAAACACCAAGGCTACCGGCACGTGGGGCATTATCCAGTGAATAAGTCCATTTCTCGCTCTGTCACTCTGTACCGAAACCCTCCGTCTGCGTGGTTTCTTCCTGAATCACAGAAATTCCATTCTGCTCTTTTATGCTTCACTCAAATTAGAAGGGACGAATAGAAACCCCAAAGTAAAAGGCAGATGCCAAAACAAATCAGCAAAGAGAATAGAGGAAAACGTCAAAAAAAAAAAATCTGTAACTGATCATCCCAGAGAGATGAGAGGAAAATTATTATGCATAAGAAGTAACACAATGCTGAGAAAACAGGATATGGGAGAGTCTGGAGAGTGGACACTGGGATTTCCAAAATTAGAATTTTGATAGAAAGACTAAAAGATAAGGTCCTGAGAAAATGGGACTCCAGAGACACAGCCCGAGGGCAAGGTGGTTACGAGCGGAGCACCAACAGACCAGAACCTCCAGGGAGAAAAGCAGGTTCGAGAAGAGGTGGGAGTTACCGACAAAATAGGAGAAACGTCCCATTCCCAAAGAAGCTGTATTTTTCCATCCAGGACCTGCCAAGTGGCCAGAACAATGAATAGAGACAGATCTCACGAAGGCACATCACCTTGAAATTTGGGGACATTGGAAAGAAAGCTTCTGGAAGGGAAAAAAGCAAAATCATGTCCTTCGAAAGGATTATGAATCAAAGTGTTATCAGGCTTCTGAACAATAGTATGGAAACCTAGAAGACAACGAGTAATGCCCTTAAAATCCTGAGGGCAAAGTGATTTCACCCAGAATAATATACCTGGTCAAACTACACCAGGTGTAGTTTGAAACATAAGTCCTATAGTTTGCATATTGTTTTTCGAAAGCCTTTTCCAAACTAAGGGAGTACGTTGAGAGAGGAAAGGGCAGGAATTTTGGAACCACAGGCATCCAGCAGGCAGAGAGGGAAGGGACCCCCCCAGGGCAGCATGCAGGGCCGTCTAGGCCTGAGAAGGTGCCAAGAAAGACCATTCTGGACGGGATGGAGGAGGTTTTCGCACATCCCTGTGTTGACTCAGCACCCCCTTTGCCTCCTAAGAGAGTCTCTCACCCGGGTAACTGATTCCCTAGTAAGATGCATCCGTGTTCAAGCAGGGGCCAAGGGGTAGGCCCCGGCTTGTGTGTGTGCGAGTCCCTCCCCGCCGTGGGAAGCACGGGGAGCCAGGCTTGGGGGTGAGGGGGGGAGATAATCATTTCGTTTTTGTTACCTTGAGAAAACAGCCCTTTTGTGGTTAAAGCAACAAGGGGTGTTTTGCAGTGCGGGGGGGAGGGGGGGGATAAAAGAGTCACGTCGGGCCTCTCACAGGGATGGAGAAGATCAACTTTTCGGGGGGAGAGCCATTCATTCATGACCGGGGCGAGTACCTGGGCCAGCTGGTGAGGTTCTGCAAGGAGGAGCTAAGGCTGCCCAGCGTGAGCATCGTCAGCAACGGAAGCCTGATCCGGGAGCGCTGGTTCAGGACTTACGGTGAGCTGCCTGGCGTCACGCGGGAGTCGTGGCCGCCGTGAGTGTTGGTTCTGGGTCCTTCCATCCCGGGGCCTTAGGCTGGGGGGCGGGGGGGGGGGTTGGGCAGGGAGGAGAAACCAAACTGTAATATCTTTACAAGGCTGGCACGCAGTCAGAGGTTTTCATGCCGCAGGGCTCCACGTAAACAAGCATGGCAAGACAGATAACGGAAAATACTAGCAACCGCGACTCTTCTGTGCGTCCCAAGTGAGCAGGTATCGGCGCCCGTGCCTTTAGCTCAGCCGCTGGCAGGGGACAGTGACACCATTCTGCAGAATAAACCCTTATGGCTTGCTGCTGATGCTCAATTGTTAAATCTCCAAGGAACTGTCATTCTGTTAGTCTCATCGATGAAGCATTTGGGCCAAAACTGTCCTCCCCTCCTTTGGCTACATATGCACCTGCTGAAGACATTTAAATAGACTATCTGCGTGGGGGACTGAACCCCAGACTCGTTATTCAGAACGTCGTGGCGTGTGGACAGACCAACCTGAGGGGCTCCGAGGGGCTCCGCTCTGCAGCCGGGATGGCGAACCATGGATCCTAAGACCCTGGAGGTCCCTCACAGCTGAGTTTCCATAGATGTGACATCCCTAGAGCAGAGGCTGGAACTTAGGGAGCCCCGGAAAATATTAGCTCTTATTACTATTATCATTTCAGGAGACAATTACCTAACTCTTAGAGCACAGCGTTCTGTCCTCCCTTTGGACGAGCGGTGTGAGCTTGGCCGCCACCGAAAACGTGGCCGTGTTTATTCTCTGTTGAGGCTGCTCACAGAAAGGCTCTGACCAAATACCCCTGCAGAGATGGTGAAGACACGGGTGTGGGGGGGGGGGAGGGGGTCGTGGACGTGGGTGGTGTAGCCCATGGGATGAAGGGTAAGCGGGAAGACGAGATTCGAAAGTGTCCGGGAAAGGCGAATCCGGGAAGACTGTGAAGGGAGCCGCTTAGTCAATCAGGGTCAGAAGCATCAAAGGAAACTTTAGGAACCAGATTCAGAGAGGTAACAGAGGCTTAGGGAACCGTGTGAGCAGAGGATGATCGGCCGGGCTTACTGGCAGTGTCCCTGCGTAACGTCCTCCCTCCAACACTGGCTCTATGTGGGCGACATAGGGAGCAGGCCCCGCGGGCTCGCTGCACTCCAGGGTCAGAAGCCCAGATGCCTGTGTGGGAGAGGCAGGGTGAGTTGGAAGCGCATGAGAAAAGCCCGCTCCAGCCGCGGGGAGCAGTAAGAGAGCGCGAGGCTGTGAAGGATGGGGAGCACCAAGTCCCGTTCATGGTGGACGAGCTGACCGCCAGCTGGCCACGGGCTTCCACGGGCGTTTGTCCTACATGGGGTTTCGGGTACGCGTCGCCACGTCCCGAAACTCTTAAAGATACTTCAGAAATCCACATGCTCTGTGAAATCTCCCAATTCAGTATTTGCACGGAAATTTGAAATATCTTGAGATGCCACGAGGACCAGCCACGGCAGTGTTCGTGTCTCACCGGGTGGTCTGTAAGCCTCAATTTTCCACCTCTGGTTTAAAGGACCAAGGGTAAGTCTGTGAGCTTGAGTGGACAGAGGGAGCGGCTGAGTCTGGTAGTTTTCTAGGAGTGCTCACGAGACTCAGCGGCCACTTATCACCACAGCTAAGGTTCCTGAGAGCCAAGGACACGGCTCAGAAACAGCAGAAGATGTGCATCCCTGGGGTCCAGAGAGGCCAGATGCAGGCTCCCGGGTCCTTCCCCTCCAGGGTGAACAAGACGTGCTTTCTCTCTAGCCGAGAACTTCAGGGACGTGTTTGGAATGTTTTTGCCGAGGAATGTTCATTGGAGTCTGAGGGCCTGAGACTTTTATGCAGGGCTGGTCACTTAGGCTCGCACTGTTGGGCAATCACCCACGGCAACTGAAACTCGGGACTCCCAGCAAGGAAACCAGGTACGTCATGAATCTTGCATAACAATCCCAACAACTCTTGACAAGCTGGTAGAACGTGCCCTAGACATACATACGTCATCAAAGGGAGACCCAGAGAACGTGCTGGCATCCATATATGCAGGGATCGGCCAAGACTCCACCAAGGTTCCAGGCTTTCCTGGAGACTCACAAGGACTGAGCACACAGGTCTGCGTTGCTAACTCTCTCTTCACAAGGGCTCCGACAAGAAAATCCGAGAGCAGGAGGAGGGGACATCATGATCATAGAGCAGAAGCTGGAGAAGCGACAGAATAAACCAATGGACAGAGATGCTCAGCTGACTCGGAAATCAACTAATATAACATAACCGACAGGTCTCTATTCTAGTTTGGAACTTTGATTTTGTTTGGGTTAGAGACCACTCTCTCAGTTCATTCCTTTCTTCGATATCGTAAGCCATTGGGAATTTACCTGGGACCAATTTTTAGAACATTTTGAGTCGCTTTATTTTTTTTTAAGTTTATTTATTTTGAGAGAGATAAAGATAGCACGAGAGGGGGGAGGGGCAGAGAGAGAGGGAGAATCCCAAGCAGGCTCCGCACTGACAGCGCAGAGCCCAACACAGGGCTTGAACCCACCGACCATGACATCATGACCTGAGCCGAAACCCCCAGAGTCAGGTGCTTAAGCGACTGAGCCACCCCGGTGCCCCATTTTGAGTCGTTTTAAATAATGGTCAGTTGCCTACTCTGGTTCCACTTTGTGCTAGATACTTTGAGCCTCTAAAAGAAGTAAAAGACAAGTGCTTGTCCTTGGAGAAACTAAAGATTAGTTATCCTACGATGGAGCCACATTAATTAATAGATCACAACTCATGGTTCAGAGTTCAGGACGGCCAATCACATCAGTTCCCAGTTTGTGTTGAGAGGCGGAGGGCGTACGTGTGGATAACGTATTAGCCCCCACATCGTACTTCAAATTGATCCCTGATTAGAAAATCAGACAATAGTTGCTTACAGAGTTTTGGAACCCCTAGTTTCTATAATTAGGGAGTCGTTTTAAGAATCAACTTTGCAACCAATTCTGCAAAGTCCTGATAATGAGGAAAGCTCAAACCTAGTCCGCTGTGAAGATGTGGCCGGAGAATGAGTGGGTGGTAGAAAATGTCTGGGCTTCGGGCACCTGGGTGGCTCAGTGTAAGTTTAAGTTCAGATTTAGCATCTGACTCTTGATTTCAGGCTCAGGTCATGATCTCACGGTTCGTGGGATCAAGTCCCACATCAGGCTCTGCACTGACAGTGCATAGCCTGCTGGGGTTTCTCTCTCTCTCCCTCTCTCCCTGCTACTTCCCTGTTCACACATTCTCTCTCTCTCAAAATAAATAAAATAAACTTTACCTTTTAAAGGTTTTTTAATTCATTTTGAGAGAGAGAGAGAGAGAGAGCAAGTGGGGGAAGAGGCAGAAAGAGAGAGAGAGAGGGAGAGAGAGAATCCCAAGTAGGTTCCACACTGTCAGCACGGAGCCCATTGCAGGGCTCAAACTCACAACCCGTGAGATCATGACCTGAGCTGAAATCAAGAGTCAGAGGTTTAACTGACTGAGCCACCCTGGTGTCCCAAATAAAATAAACGTGAAAAAAAATGAAAAATTAGATACAAACAAGACACGTTTTATCATAAAAGGCTATAAATGGCCTAAAAGGTTTGGTCCTTGAATGGAAAAGCTTAAAGATGCCCGTTTCCCTTCAGGTGAATATTTGGACATTCTTGCCATCTCCTGTGACAGCTTTGATGAACAAGTCAACGTCCTCATTGGTCGTGGCCAAGGAAAGAAGAACCACGTGGAGAATCTTCAAACACTGAGGACATGGTGTAGAGATTATAGAGTGGCCTTCAAAATAAATTCTGTCATTAATCGATTCAATGTGGATGAGGATATGAGGGAACAGATTAAAGCCCTGAACCCGGTCCGCTGGAAAGTAAGTACCGTGTCCCGTGTCGCTTCTGCCGAGTATAACTCAGAAAATGTTTGGGAGGCGCTTGTGTCAATGAAACCCGAAATGTCAAGGTTAGAGAGAACTCTGGACTGAAGGAGCCAGCCAGGAAACCGGGTGCTCATGCTTTCTTCCAGCCCTGTCAAACTTTAGGCTGCTTACGCTGTCTTTGCCTCAATTCCCCCTTCTAAAAACTGGAACCGGTTCCCTTCTGGAATATTGGGAGGATAAAGGTCAAAAGATATAGTCAATGCTTGCAGGTGTTCTAAAAAAATACATCCATAGGTGGGGTGCCTGGGTGGCTCAGTCGGTTAAGCGTCGGACTTCGGCTCAGGTCATGATCTCAAGGTCCATGAGTGTGAGCCCCACACATATGGAGGCTGCAACACGGAGCCTGCCTGGGATTCTCTCTCTCCCTCTCTCTTTGCCCCTCCCTCGCTCTCTCATTCTCTCTCAAAATAAACATTAAAAAAATAAAGCATATATCCATACAACACCTAACCGATATTTATTTATTAAATATAGTAATACTGGATTTCTTCTTGAAACTCTTGGCTTATTCATAAATGGATACACGTTCTTCATAAATTGTGTTAATATATTATTCACTGAATTATTAGTAAATATTGGGGCAACACCATCCCCAAGCTGCAGCAAAGTTCATTCACCGAGATTCGTGCTTTCGATCCCTCCATCAGCTACTAAAAGTCTAACGTTCCAATTCAAGGTGTAATTACCGCACCCACCATGGACAGACACTTGCAGATAATGACAAATTAAGCTTTCCTACCCCTGGCTGTTCCTCAGACTCAACTCAGGGAACTGTTTGAAACGCAGCTTCTTGGACCTGCGTCCCATGCCCGAAGGAATTAGAGAAAAGCCAAGAAAGAGAGACAGGGGCAGGAACGAAGGCTGTGGTCCAGCAAGGGGGATGGACGAGGACCAGAGGCGAGGCTCAAAGCTCTTAGACTCTCCTTCTAGAACCACCTGCCGGACACTCTCCTTTTCCCTGATCCCCTATCTCTGTTCCACTACCGTCTTCCTCATTATTCTCTTTTTAGCTTCTCTCTCCCTGTATGTGTGTGTATACATACATACATACCTGGCTTTGGTTTGCTAGGAGCTCCTTGTAGCTTCCTGATCCCATAGCTTCTTTCCTCCCATCTTGTAACTCCTCTTGTGGCTTCTGCGTGCTGAGTCACTCCAGAATCGCCTTTTCAAAATCCTGAGTTTTCTAGAGGGAGCAGATTAGCTGCTGTCTGGTTGAAAAGCAGGTTTGGCATCAGATCACTGGCATCCGCAGGCCGCAAACTGATGAAACGCAGCGCCCCTGGGTCAGGTGCCTGGACCCCCGAGGCCGCGTCCTCCACGGGAGGCCCCGTGCTCAGTACTCCAGCACTGAACGAGCGTGGGAGGGAAGAAACCTCAGTGTTCGTCCACAGGGGGTCTGCCATCACCTTCAGGCTTGCTCTGGGGACAACAGAGCAGGCTGCACCTGACTTTCCCCATCCAATCCCACCACCCTTCCCCCTGTTTTGCTTCTCAAGCCCCACTGAAGTTGGTGGATTCCAGAACCAGAGTCACCACGGCCAAAGTCCCTGCGTGTCTTTACTGCACCTGCTATTCAAGCCGGCTTGGGATTCCCACCTGTGTGGAGACCTCCTCTGACCCCCTCTCTCTCCTCACCCTGTGCCTGGACTGGGGATGGGTGCCATGGGGACAAAGATGAGAGGTGTCCCCTCCCAGGAAGCTCCCAGCCTACAGAGCAAGACAGCCAGGAAAGCAAATAGTAAATCTACTGTGTGACCAGGGTCCGCGGGGACGGATGTTTAAGGACTAGGGAGCAGAGAAGAAGGGGGTGGGAATAGAGTGAGCAAAGAAGGCAACATGTAGGGCGCTTCAAAATTAATTCTAAGCTGGCTAAAGTCTTAATTACATGCTGTGCATAATCCCCCTCCCTTACGTGAAAACCCTATAGCCCTGGGCTCTGTGCTGGGTCTGCGCTTGATCAGCTGTCACCTATTACCACCTTGCTCAGGTCCCTGGGACAGTTTTTTCCTTCTCAGAGGATGGTATTCCTTACGATGCAATAATAATTCACACACACACACACACACACGCACACACACTTTACTTACTTAAAAGAATGTTAAAAGACTATTAATGGCTTTGGAAACTATCCTTGTATATCTACTGAAAAAAGCCCCACGTAGTGTAGAGGGCTTAATAAGGGATGTTTGAAGTCAGCAGAGACAACATTTCGAAAATACTTATTTCTTGGTGGATCGCAAATGATTTGTCTATTTTCTTCATACTCTCATTCCCTGCGGTGAACATCACTTAGTTGGTGGTCTGAAAAGGTTAGATGGTCAGCCTGGCTCAAACATAAACTCGACCAGTTTTATATTTTCAGACCGTTTGCACTTTCTGACGTTGAGGGCCCCAGAGAGATGTCTTTCTAGAATGTTCTTTAGTAGGAGGACTCTTCCTTGCATAGAGGACACGTAGCCGGGTCTGGGGAGGTGAGGCTTGGGGCGCAAACATGGGGGGTGGGGGGGTCACTCTCTGCTAAGCAAACACCCTCCTCGCCTTCCAGGTCTTCCAGTGCCTCCTCATCGAGGGGGAGAATTCTGGAGAAGACGCCTTGAGAGAAGCGCAACAATTCATCATCAGCGATGAAGAATTTGAAGGATTCTTAGACCGCCACAAAGACGTGTCCTGCTTGGTGCCCGAGTCTAACCAGAAGGTATAATGGAGCAGACATGGTCACGTCTTGAGATGGTTCCAAGCAGGGACCTCTCTAACTCAAGGGATCCACACACTGTTCCTTTAGAGGGCTCAGCGAGGAGGATGAGAGGGTGCAGCCTCGGGCTGGAACCCACCACCAGCCCTGCACCTGCCAGCTGTGGGGCCTCTGAAAGACCTTCAGGTTCCCTTCCCCCGCCCCTGTCCTTGGACTCTGTGTCCGCCCACCGTTCCCGCAGTGGGAGCTGTTCCAAGGACGCAGCCTCGAGAGGGTAGGTATAGCTTCCTCTAGGGGAATAGGGACACCTTTCACATACCTACAGAAGGTAAAACTAGTTACGGGTAATGAAAGTAACATTAAAATCTGCAGGCAGACTCCCAGGTTAATAGCTTTAAAGCTTAATTCCATTGAAAATGGGGGAAATTCCATGCATGGTGGAAAAATAGCCATTGGGAACACTGAATAAAAAACAAGGCTCTCCCACAGCTTGAGAAAATGGGGAAATTAGCCTGGGGATTTCATCCTCGGAGAAGCTCTCACAGTGTCCTTTGACCCTTTCAGCCTGGGGTGGAGAATCCAGCCTGCTGAAAACTGTGAGAGACGCCCCTGGAGATGTATGTTAGGTGGGGACAGGGGCGCTGACTGATGGATCCCCTCGTAAGGGGCAGAGCCAAAGACACTCACGTGGTATAAGAAATGCAGACTCCAGAAGCAATAAAACACAAACGCGCAAACCCCGTAAGACCGACCGTTGAGCGCACATACTGAAAAATACACTTGAAACTAAATTTGTATTTAATTTCTCTTTTGCAGATGAAAGATTCCTACCTTATTCTGGATGAGTATGTGAGTATTTCTCATGAATTATAAAATTTAAAGGCTCAGGCTTTCTCCCGTGGGGCGATGGGTCCTCGGGTGTCACATAGAAAGTGGCACTGCGTGTCCTGTTGTCTTGGGCTGGGGGTTCTCCAGCACCAGAGCACCCAGGGTACTTTGGAGGAAGGTCCTATCACACTTCACATCACCTTTAGTACCTCTGATGTTGCCAGCTTGTCCCCTGATCAATCTTGGCTTTGGTGAGAAGAGGTTACCTGCGGCTCCTCTCCAGAAGTCACTGACACGATTGCTACTGGCTCTGCCTTCCAGAGAAGAAGGAAAATATTCCCCTTCTCAAATTTGAAAAACAAATTACTTTTTTCTTTCGTCTTTTTTTTTTTTTTTTTTTTTTGCTAGGTTCATAAACCATTGCCAATATTTCTAGTACAGGACAAACAAGTCCATTCAAAGACCTGTTTCTAAGACATGAGTGAGTTCCACGGGCGCCTGGGTGGCTCAGTCGGTTGAGCACCCAACTTCAGCTCAGGTCATGATCTCGAGGTTCATGAGTTCGAGTCCTGCGTCGGGCTCTGTGCCGACAGCTCCGACCCTGGAGCCTGCTTCTGGTTCTGTGTCTCCTTCTTCTCTCTCTGTCCTCCCCTGCTCACGCTCTGTTGGTCTGTCTGTCTCTGTCTCTCTCTCTCAAAAATAAATTTAAAAAAGCATTAAAGAAAGAAATGAACTCCAACAAGAACAATGGTTTTAACGTATGCATGGAACTTGTCAAAATGAGAAATGCTCATTTTGACTTTTGGTATTTTATTATTTTCAAATTAACCAATGATGCTTCACAGCCATTTCATGGTCTGTCAATAGGACAAACTCTCTTTATGGGGCATAAGGAGAAAGGCAATGATGCTAATGTCCAGTGTTAGAGGGTTCAAGGTAGAGAGGAAAAGTCAAGTAGAATTTATTTCTGTTTTTAGAGTATCATGATAGGCAGGGGGTTTTGACCAATGCTCCTTTACAAACTCTCTGGCCTCCACACAGTTGGCACAAACATTAGTGACACCAAAATTTGCTTTTGGTAATTTAAGAACATTCTGAATCATCAAATATTACTGTACGGTGCTTAGTGCCATGGTGGGTGTTAAGAAGGGTGAAGACCTCATTCCCGCCTGACAGGGCATATAAGACTCTTCGGTCTGGTGCCTGCCCGCCTTGGTATTTCTTTTCTTATCCCACTCTCTCCCTTTCTCAAAAGAGAGTTTTATTAACTTTACACCTGTATATCTGTGCGTGAACAGTTTTCATTCCAGCAGTATCACCTACATGCCAGCCTGTGTCATGCTTCTGTGCATTTATAACACCGTCCTCTCCAGTTAACAGTTTCTAAAATTTTCTAAGTTTATTCTTTTATTTTGAGAGAGAAAGAGACAGCGCAAGTGGCGGAGGGGCAGGGAGAGAGGAGAAGGAGAGAAAGAATCCCAAGCAGGCTCTGTGCTGCCAGTATAGAGCCCAAAGGGGCTCAACCATGAGATCATGACCTAAGCTCAAACCAAGAGTCTGAACGCTTCATCGACTGAGCCACCCAGGTCCCCCGCCTCCACCTCACAATTTCTAAACATTACCTCCCCCGACCCATGGAGGGACGTGTGACAGGCATGTAACTTGGTTTATCATGTGCTCGTCGATCTAATGTGTTTCTGTCGGTTAAAGTGAGCTCTTCGAGCAGAGAAAGAGTGTTCTAGGAGGTCAGCATCCACAGTGTAGTGTCTGGCCAACAGCCGTCGCTAAATATTTGTTGAAATGGCTCCAGGGTCAAACGTCACTGTGGATTAACCCCCAACACTGAGTTTCAAGGAATCAGTTGTACAAACATATCCCCTTTCTGTCTTGAATTTTCTAGATGCGCTTCCTGAATTGCAGGAACGGGCGGAAGGATCCTTCCAAGTCCATCCTGGATGTTGGCGTAGAAGAAGCTATAAAGTTCAGCGGATTTGATGAAAAGATGTTTCTAAAGCGAGGAGGCAAATATGTGTGGAGCAAGGCGGACCTGAAGCTGGACTGGTAGACCCAGAAGTGGACCCTGGCCTTCGACCCGCCCGTGGGGACGCTCGCTCCGACCTGACGTGTGCTGGCCGTGCTCAGCAGTAATTCCCGCTGCATTTCTCAACGGCCCCCAGTCCCATCGTCTGTTGCACCTGCTACCTGATTCTCCGCGGTAAATCCTGGATCATCAAAACCCATAGATAATGCAAAACCCTTAACTTGAGTTAATTAGCTTCTTTAGGATTGAGTTTTTTGAGCAGCGTTTTCTGCGACTCCCGTGTTCCCAGTTTTGAAGCTATTTGTATCAGACCTTTCATTTGATAGAGTTGGGGGCTTTTTGTTTGTTGTTTTTTTGTTTTTCTTTTGGTTTTTTGTTTTTTTGCTAAATGTTGAGATGGCAATTTTCACATCTAGAACAACGACACAATCCCTCCCCCGGTTAGTCTGCCCGCTGTAAGTCTGTCCTTTCTGCCTTCATACCATCGTGGTCTTGGGCTTTTTAACCCAGAAGTCTAGAAATAGTCAACAGATGTTTTCAGAGAGCAGGAGACGATGATCTCATCGGTGTTCAGTAAGGGCCTAGAAGGAGATAGTTCATCTGCCCACGCTCTGCACGGCCCCTGGCCCATGCTGACTATTCCGTGAATGTTAGCTCTCTCTGCTAGTCCCTTTTCTCTTCCAAGAGTCTCAGCAAAACAAATACACACTTTACACTTCATGACAAAGGGGTCAGGGTTCAGATTGCTGTATGCACCTGTTATCCAAGCCACCGGGATCTTCCCTGCAACAACGTATGAGTGCATGTGAATAGACAGTTGTCCCTGTATCTGTGATAAATCACGGCTACTAGATTGCTCTGATCTGTTAGGAAAAGGCACTGGGATGCTGTCTAGGAAAGAATGAAGGGAAACGCCTAGAATGTACCTGGATTTTACACAAATGAAGCCATGGCTCAATATAATATTTCTCAACTAACTCTGAATCACTTGAAACAAGGATATAATCTGGGTCAAAAAAAAAAAAATCTAGGCGAAGAGGAGAAAACCCGTGCCTTCCTTTTCTTAGCTTCTTTGGGAAAATCTCACTTAAACTGGGTCAGGGGAAAAGATTCTCTACTTGTGGAAATATCAAACACAGTTTGTTTATGTAATTTAGACAGTATCTCATTGCCTGGAAAACAATAATTTCCTATCATTGTTTCAAAAAAGCAAAATCATGGACCATTTTTTTTGCCCAAGCCTGGAGAAATTGTAACCCAGCTGCCATGCCAGTGTCGGTCACTAGGTGGCGTTTAAACGCTGCCCGAGTCTGTGAAGCAGCCACACAGATTCGCTTCATAATCTACTTTCCAGACTTGGTGATTTTGAAAGTTTGGTTTGTGATTTTTTTTTCCCCGGAAAAGATATTTCTACTTCAAATTTGAAGTCACTATCGTACAACGGAAATATATTTGTGTCCCATCTAAAACAGGATGGGTTAAAAAAAATAAAATAAAAACTTTTTAAATAAATAAAAAATAAAATAGGATGGGCTGTCTTGCATTTTCCATTTTTTTGTTTTATATTTTAAGAGAAAAATGAATTAGAAAGCTTTTTCCCTGTATGGGCCTTGAACATATCTAAGCTATGACCGTAACTAAGCTATGATGACCTTAGTATATATAATCAGTATATAAAACACTTTTGATTTTTTTTGCATAACATGACCACACTTTGCTGATCTTCACATCATTCAACAAGAGTAAGTTCAGCAAACGAAGTTCACGTATGTGAAAGCACCGACGACGTTGTCTGGTAGACAGCAGGTGCTCAATCACGAAACAAAATCTAAATTGAAAGTCCAAATCCTCTGAGTTGGAATGAATTTCTCTCAAATTCGATCAAACTCAAAATGCAGGAAATTGTATTACTCATTCCCCAAAGGAAATCTAAAACAAAACAAAACTGCACCAGAGAAATGAGTATCCTACATCTATTTTCCGGCTGTTTTTTACATCACTAGTCCCTTTCCTTATGCACCGTTAGGATCTGCAATGTTTAAAATATCTAAATGTTCATTTTTAAGGGGGAGAAATTGGGACATTTAACACTGCATAAAATTCAAATTTGAACTTCAGAACCTTTTGCTTTATATTTTCAGTTTTAAATATGAGTGTCAGTTTTGTGAAAGTCTTTTTTATTGAAAAAAAAAAAAAAAAAGAGTCCACGTCTCGTGATGAGCACTGAGTAATGTATAGAATCGCTCGATTACTATATTGTACACCTGAAATAACACGATGCTGTACGTTAACTGGAATTGGAAAAAAATAATGAACAAAAAGGGGGAAGAAAACAAATGGTAAATTTAACTGAGGCATCTCCATTTCAATGTGAAGAACAAAGGTTTTGTGGTGCTTTTGAGTGTTGCTAATGTTTACATGGTGATGATATGAGTAGAATTTTGTCTTAGGAAACCTAGAAAGGTCAGACAATAGTAATAGCATGTTGGTTTCAAAAGTATGAATCAACCCTGCCATTTAGTGATCGATGGTGCGAAAGTTGCCTATTTTCTTTTAAGGTTGAAGGGGAGTGAGATCATGAGCTGAGTCATCTGAAATGCAGGCTCCTGTTCCTTCTCTGCTGGGGTCTGGAGTCCAGTCCCTGTGTTGGGAGAGACACGACATGATGCTAACACAAGCGAAGTCTCAGTGAGACTCTATCGGGCAATAATTCCTCCCATAGGCTACCCTCTGGTTGAAAGACTGTTTAATCAGCTGTGATTAGAGGAAGACCAATCATGCCATAAAATTTTAAAGCTTTGTCTTGCGTATGTATAGAAGGTCTCCATTATTAGGGGGAAAATATATTTTTTCTTCATATGTGCTGCTCTGGAGTATTGATCTGATGTATTGTAAGACGTTGTAATATATTAAAATATTGTTTGTACGCTGCCTCCTCTCTCAGTGGGCCAATATAACGAAGCCTCTCCTGGGTGTGTATTTAAAGTAATCGTGTGCTTTTACAAACTGCCATTGCTAAAGGCAAGTGCAGTTTAAAAATCAACAAGGTTATCAATAATTAATGAGCACATTGCAGACAACCCGATCACCAACCAGAGGGAGCGGAGACGAGTCACCGGAGAAAATGGCCTTTGTATTCTAAAATGAAAACCGGCGTCTTGGGGGCCAGGTGTCCAAAATCCGGTCACGTCAGGGATAGCACCAGCCTCCGCACCAGTGGGCCTAGCTCGGCGCTCGGAGTGTGAGCCGTCCAGCAGTCCCAGGGGCAGGCAGGTGCCTGGCCCTGGGGTCCAAGGAGGTGCACCCCTGGCACCCTGGTTCCCGGCCGTCCAGTCGGTTCCTGACCCCTTCCTTACAGGCACCCCCTGGCCCTGCCCCCGCTCCACAGGAAGAGATGTTACCTCCCAGCCGGCCAGCGCCCTCCCCTCCGTCCCTCCCATAAGTGATTCATCTTTTCCCTCAGGGCGTCTCAACGTGTCCCTGTCTCATTCAGCTCCCAGTTCCAGGCTCTCGCAGCCAAGTGCTCTGCATTCCTGGCCCGGTGTCCCCCTCGTGCCCTCCATTCTTGCTCTGGTCCTCCTCGGCCGTGCAGGATTCTCTCAGACATGCCTGTGCCCCACCCAGACCTCTGGTTGCAGCACTCGCTTCTTCCAAGGGGATGTGGCCTCACGACTTTCACCCTCCTGGACACTCGCTAACCCTGGGCTCCAGCCCCAGAGGTCAGGGGGCAGATCCAGTTCCTCCTTCCAGCCAATGAGTCTCAAGGAGCAGCTCGGGTCATTGGTCGTGTGTCCAGGCCACATCCGGGGTGCACGACTCCGTGTCAAGCCCCTGGTGCTAGGTGCCCTACGCAGCCACGGTGAACGAAAGGGCAAATTGTGCAGAACCACCCCCAACACCCCCCCCCCCCCACCCGCCCAGCAAGCCCAACTCAGGTGCTCTTGAGATGGGCTCCAAAATTCAGGCTTTAACATTTTTTTTTTCACGATTCCTCTTCTTTTTTTTTTTTTTTTTAATGTTTATTTTTGAGAGAGACAGAGTGTGAGCAGGGGAGGGGCAGAGAGGGAGACACGGAATCCAAAACAGGCTCCAGGCTCTGAGCCGGCAGCACAGAGCCCAACGCAGGGCTCGAACTCACGTATCGCAAGATCCCGACCTGCGTCGAAGTCAGGCGCTTAACGGACTGAGCCACCCAGGCGCCCCTTCATGATTCTAAAAACGATACACGCTTGGAGTATATTTGAAAAACAGAGTAAAGCCAAATGAAAGAAATAAAAAAAATTATCCATAACTCTATCACTCAGAGGTAACTGCTAATTTGCTTCAGGTCTTTCCTGTCAGGCATATTTTTTTAAGAGAGTTAAGTTCATTCTCAATTTTGTTTCCCACATAAAACCTTCTGAAGGTTTTTAAAGTCAGTGAGCATTCTTATACCTTAATGAGAAAGGCCAGTTCCTCACAATTCACACTAATAGATGGAAGGACGTTCAATGTCGTTCCAAAAACCACAGTTGATTTGAAAAAAAGAAAAAATCACTGGGTTTGGGTTTTGAGTTGCTTACAGATTTGTTTATGAATGTGAATGTATCTCATGTTCTGGGAAGTCACTTTATCTAGAAAAAAAATAATAATAATTATAATTACAACATAATATATATAAATATATAATATATATATTTTATAAATATATATAATATATAATATATATAAATATATAATATATATTTTATAAATATATATAATATATAATATATATAAATATATAATATATATTTTATAAATATATATAATATATAATATATATAGTTTATAAATATATATAAAATATAATATAATTATAATTATAAATATATAAAATATAAATATACATAAAATATATAATATATATTTTATAAATATGTATAAAATACAATATAATTATAATTACAATTATCTAAACATAATTATAATTATAAATCAGCTTCTCTGTGCAAGCTCTTTCCAG
Organism: Panthera tigris; assembly: GCF_018350195.1. Lineage (NCBI taxonomy): Eukaryota > Metazoa > Chordata > Mammalia > Carnivora > Felidae > Panthera > Panthera tigris. The sequence goes on along the minus strand of NC_056662.1, from coordinate 134,674,207 downwards.
GAGGATCTGGGAGACCCCCCAAAGGTGAAGTATTTTTTCATTCAGGGCCATCTCAACTTATCCCTGCCTGATTCTGCTCCCAAGTTGATCTGCGAGGTTTTTCCCCACCACTGAGCCACTCTCCAATTGTGGGTGCCCCACAATTCAGCTCAACTCTGACATTTCTTTTTTTTTTTTTTTTTTTTAATTTTTTTTTTTCAACGTTTTTAATTTATTTTTGGGACAGAGAGAGACAGAGCATGAACGGGGGAGGGGCAGAGAGAGAGGGAGACACAGAATCGGAAACAGGCTCCAGGCTCCGAGCCATCAGCCCAGAGCCTGACGCGGGGCTCGAACTCACGGACCGCGAGATCGTGACCTGGCTGAAGTCGGACGCTTAACCGACTGCGCCACCCAGGCGCCCCTCAACTCTGACATTTCTGCCTGGAGATAGCGGTAGGTCCACAGGGTAAGTGGTCCCTCCCACAGGACCGACCCCCACACCCCTCTTCAGATGCCAGTCCCAAGTCCAGAGAATCAACAGCTATATATTGGAGGTTCCCACAATCCCTCCTCAGGTTCAATTAATTTGCTAGAGCGGCTCATTGAACTCAGAGAGACATTTTACTTTCTAGATCACTGGTTTATTATAAAAGGCTATCACTCAGGAACAGCCAGACGGAAGAGGTGTGTAGGGCCAGCCACGGGAAAGGGTGAGGAGCCCCCATGCAGGTTTCAAGTTCACTGGTCTCCCCAAATCGCTGCACGTTCCCCAACCTGGAAGCTTTCTGAACCCTGTCCTTCCGGATTTTTATGGAGTATCATTACAGATGCGTGATTGACGGAATCATCAGCCATTGGTGAGTGAACTCAATCACCAGCCCCTCTCCCCTCCCAGATGCCTGGGGGTGGGAAGAAAAGATCCCACCTTCCAATCACAGGGTCGTCTCCCCTGGCAACCAGCTCCTAGCCTTCGAGATTTTCTGAAGTCACCGTATTAACATAACAAAATACACTTTTATCCCTCTCATTAGGATAGGATCCCTTAGGAAATTCCGAGGGTTTTAGGAGTTCTGTACCAGGAAGCGGGACAAAGGCCATAGATACATTTCTTTTTTAAAAAAACATTTTTTAATGCTTATTTATTTATTTTGAGAGAGAGAGGGAGAGAGAGACAGACCGAGGGAGGGGCAGAGATGGAAGGAGAGAGAGAACCCCAAGCAGGATCTGCACAGCCAGCATGGAGTCTAACTCGGGGCTCGATCCCACGAACCGTGAGATCATGACCCGAGCCGAAACCAAAAGTTGGAGGCTCAACCGACTGAGCCCCCCAGGCGCCCTTATTTCTTATTATGTATAAATCACAGCATCACACTCTGAAACCCCCTTAGCTCCTCGACTGAAGAGTCTGACCTCTGTCGCTTCTTGAGGTTTGGGTTGTAATCGACTTTCTGCGAGCTCTTTCCCGCAAGCAAGTTGTTACGGAGGAGTCAGAGAACAGGAGAATATGTGAAGTTAGAACCGTGTCTTTTCAGGAGGGATAACTTACTGCTCCATAATAAAATACCACCGACCGGGTGGGGGGATGGATCTTTAAAAAGAGATGTGTTTCTCCCAGTTGTGGAGGCTGGAAATCCAAGATCAAGGTGCTGGCTGATTTGGTTCCAGGTGTTAAAAAACGAAACAAGCCCCGAGTGGAGTCACGTGACTCCTGAGGGTGAAACTAAGATTCCAAGTTTCAGCCTCTCCCAGGAACGTGGCCTTTTAAAAGTCCTTCCGAAATGTCCCGATCAGCCCCAGGGGAGGCCATCCGCGGGATCAAAACCCTGCTGTTCTTTCCCCCCGAAAAGAACCCGACCTGGCCTGAAACAAGCCTTCCTTTTCTTCCCCCGGTAGCTCCTTGCCCTGTCGTCCTTCCCACGAACACCTGCCCCTGTGCGGCTGCTGGGACATCTCTCCGCTGGCTTAAAGGGATGCTTCCTGATTCAGGAATCACTTAATAAAGCCAATTTGATCTTCAGACTTAGTCGAACCTTGTTTTTTTTAACACAGGTATGCGATTCCCCCTGGCCTGTCCTCGCACGGCAGAGACCCCTCTGTTCTCCAGCACCCGAGTTCCTCAGAGCGCAGGCCAACGTCAGAGCCAAGATGAGGGAGAGACCTGTTCCCTCCTCCTTCCCAACCGCCGGGGACCCAGACTCCACATCTGCCTTCAGCTTCTGTTTTGCTGTTTGCTTATTTGTTTGAATCCGTGGGGCCTTCTCCGAGGGTTAGATGTTGTGAGGGTGTGTCTTCTTTCGGGCAAATGGGATATGTCCTGACCCTGTAGTCCTGGAATAAAAGTTCTCAGAAACACAGCCCCGGGGGTGCGAGGTTCGTGCCCGGATAGGAGAGGGGCGAGGGAGCCAAAGGGAAAGGGGGTGGCTAGATCTTTGGACACACACAAAACGGGGAAAGAGACATGCCACATCCTGCGTTGTAACTTCTCACGCGGCCACGTCTGTCTCCAGACACACGTAAAACGAAAACGTAGCAAAAGTTCCTGCAGGTGGAACAGGACAGTCAGATTAACGCATCCGAAGGAGTCATGGAAGTTACCAAGGGCATCACTGGGACGAGGTCTGAAATAGTAGGAGAGGTTTGCCAGGCCGCCAAGGGGTAGGGAATTCATGTGTGTGTTGTTGTGTTGTTATTGGTGGTGGTGGTATGTATGTGTGTGTAGACAGAGAGAAAGAGAGGTGTTTATGGATTGTCTGCATTTTAAGGAGGTTGAACAATCTTAAGACTACCACTTTTATTTATTTAAAACAATTTTTTTAATGTCTATTTATTTGAGAGGGAGAAAAAGAGCGCGAGTAGGGGAGGGGCAGAGAGAGAGGGAGACACAGAATCCGAAGCAGACTCCAGGCTCTGAGGTGCCAACACAGAGCCCAGCACAGGGCTCGAACTCATGGACCGCGAGATCATGACCTGAGCCGAAGTCGGGCGCTCAACCGACTGAGCCACCCAGGTGCCACTAAGTACTTTTAAAATCACAGTGGAATAAAACTTAAACACAAACAAAACCCTTCTTAGAAACCAAACAAAACAGCCTCTAAAGAGCTCTCTACATCTTTTTAGGCCCAGAAAGGGTCTGCATAGCCCCAAATTCTATTCTTACTCTCCACAGTCCCGGCCCCAGACCTTTCCATCCACAGGTGGATCCCAGGCCCTCGCCCAGCTGCCACCCTCATTTCTAACAGACAAACCCTCTGTCCTGTCAAACCGGATGATCCGTCCTGGGGAAGGTGTTACCCGATTTTCGCCGCTGTGGTGGCTGGAACTCTTCAGGGGCCATCACTTACACTGGTCGGATCCCCGTGAAGCGGTTCCGGGATGGCTGTTTGCCAGCTTGAGATGCTGTCAGGACCGCCCCCTGTAGAGGGTGGTGAACGGCAGGTCTGGGGTGCATCCGCCGTGGAGACTCAGCGGGTGGATCTGGGGGCTGGGACCCTAGGGGACTGGCTCAGGGTGAGGGCGGCAGGGCAGGTCTTTAACGTGGCACGGACCAGTCATTGGAGGAAGCTGCCTCCAGAAAGCGGGTATAAACGTGGGTGCAGCAGCTTCCTTTGGGAGAGGACAGTTCCTGGGAGGTGTGCCATCACCCCCCTACACACACACACACACCCCCAGCAGCTGGGGGAGTGAGTGTTGTGGTTCTGCACAGGGTCTGCACAAGTCGCTGTGGCATTCGCTACACCTGTGAAATCTCACCCAAACCCCAGCCAGTGGATGAGGTGCTATGTCCCACACCCGCCTTACCATCCTCTGTACCTCTAAGACATGATACCACGTGGCCACGTCCAGGATGCGTGTGCTCTGGGCACCCCACCTCTTGTCCTGACACACTGCCGGTTTCCTTACTGCCAACCCAATCCCTAAATTCCTTCCAGGTTCCCAGAGTTTCCTGGCTCCTTGCTACCTGCCTCAAATGAGCTCTCGTGTCTGACACTTGACAATCTGTTCTCCTTCCTTGGTGGCACACTTTGGCTCTCTTTAAGACGCCGAACGACGAATCGCTGCTCCTCAAAACTAGTCTATACTGAACGCGTCAGTTGGTTTACACGAGACCAAGCTGCAGTCACAAATGCACCCTAAAATTTCAATAGCTCGACACGTGGGACTTTATGTTCTCCCGGGAATTGTCTTACGAAGAGGCGACTCCGAGATCCGGGCGGATTTCACGTTGTGATCCAAACATCTCGAGAGGTGAGTCTATCATCACTATGGTAGGGGTGGGCAAGGTGGAGGTCTTGAAATTCTTCTCTGTCTCAGCCCCAAAGTGAAACTCCTGCCTACAGTCTATTGAACAAAATGAGTCAAGTGTCCCCACCTAACTTCAAGGAGGCTGGGAAATGTGGAGAAACACAGGGGTATTCAGTGAGCATTAAATGTCTGCCCGCAATTAAGTCCATCGAATGTTGAATATAACTTAATCATTCCTTCCGAACTGAAAAAGGCCTTTTAAATTTTGTTGAGCCACAAGGGCCATATTCTATTGATCACTATAGAAAAGCAGTGTAATAAAATGTCACAAGAACTCCGAATCTGCCAAGAACCTTGAATAATAGCACCATTTGTGCCACTAGCTGGCGGTGATCTTGGAGCCGTCAAAGGCCACTTTAAACCTTGGTGTTTCTGGATGTGCAATGAAAAGATTAGACTCAACCTGCTCCCTGGTCTCAACGTCTATGTACATCTACGGCATTTACGTCTGAGCCACACAGAAGTCGTAGTTCGTGAGACTGTAGAAGACGAGATTCATTTACTTCATTCAACAAATACTTATTACGTGCCCAGAACCTGTCCTTCCTGAGCTGAGTGCGGTGGGGAACAGGGCAGAAAACGTCTCTGTGTGCTGCCAAAGATGCCAAGCACAACAGTTTTACTTCGTTATTGACACAGCAACCTTCTTATTTACGATTGTTACTCTTAAAAATAAACCTACCAGTGGGGCACCTGGGTGGCTCACTCGGTTAAGCGTCCGACTTCGGCTCAGGTCATGATCTCGCGGTCCGTGAGTTCAAGCCCCGCGTCGGGCTCTGTGCTGACAGCTCAGAGCCTGGAGCCTGTTTCTGATTCTGTGTCTCCCTCTCTCTGACCCTCCCCCGTTCATGCTCTGTCTCTCTCTGTCTCAAAAATAAATAAACATTTAAAAAAAAATAAACCTGCCAGTTGTACCAGCAACAACGAGTTTATTCAGGAATAACAGAGAATTGCCATCTGGGACAAGCAAGCTATGGCAAAAACCATAGGCAAGTCCACAAGCAAAGGAAAGGAACGCTCCTTTCTCAAGGACACCAGGACGTTGGGAAGGCCGTTGTACGTAAAGAGTCCACTGGAGTAAACGAGGAGCTGGAAGTGTAGTGGCTCCTCGAGGGCTGAGATGTGACGGTTTCTCATTGGCTGGGCTGTTGCCCTGGAGGAGAAGACCTTCCTTCCTCCGGCAGGTGGGTGTGGTAAAGGAACATCCATCTGCCAGGCCCCTCTTATCCAGCCGGATTGGCAATGACCAGGAGTGAAAGGGCCCGAGAGATCCCTCTGCCCAACCTCCTGACTCCTACTTCTGTGCGGTGTCCTTTTAATTCATCCTCACACACCCATTAATTTTTGCCGCCTTTGTATATGGCGTTTGTATTTTTGTTGTGACGCTTATTGCCTGGATTGTAGTCACACATTGGGCACCTTCTGGGGGCTTGTACAGGGTCGCTCGGACTCCTGGAACAAAACACCAGGGACTGAAAGGCTCAGACAACAGAAATGTATCAGGGCACAGCTCTGGAGGCCGGAAGTCTGAGATGAAGGGGTTGGCTTTCGGGGAGAATCTGTTCCCAGCCTCCTTTGGGCATCTGGCGCCTGGCCTGCGATCTTTGGCGAGACCCAGTTCGCGGAAGCATCGCCAACCTCTGCCTTCATGTTCACGTTCACAGTAGCGTCTCCCTGACGTGCACGTCTGTCCTCAAACTTACTCTTTTCGGAAAAACACCAGCCATGTTGGATCGGGGCCCACTCTACTCTAGTATGATTTCATCTGAACTACTGACATCCCCAACGACCCTATTTCCATATAAGGTCACATCATGAGTTAGCCGTGGTTAGAACCTCACCATAAGAATTTGGAGGGGACACAATTCCATCCACAGCAGTGCCGTCAAGGGACCACAGGGGTGAATTTTTCTCTCCACTTGTATTTTCTTACTTGAAGTTTTGATTGCCTTCCTTAAGCTGTGCTTCTTTTTTGTTTCGACCACGTATTTCAAGTGATCGTAATGTAACTTTGCTTTTTTGGTACCTTCTCTCCAGGTAGTCTAGGAAAAGAGCTGAGTTTTATAGTATTTCCAGCTCCGGGGTGTTTGCAAAGCTGAAGGCAGAGCTGAGGACAATTTCCCTGCATCCTGTCTTATGCGGATGTTCTGGGCACGGATGAGATTCTTTGGGATGTGTAGGTTGGGGGAAAAGGGAGAGGCCTCTGAGAGGTGGGAGGCAGGAGTGGCCACCAGGGGAGATTTCCCAGGATGCCCTGAGAGTGGCAGGAAGGGATCTGGCATTGCCTTGTCCCTCGCAGGCCACCTGGGCCACCTGGGGAGCTGACCCCGTGGAAGAGAAACCGTGGCCAGCTTGCTCAAAAGGGACAGCACGGCTTGGGGGAGGCTGTCAGGGGACCTGGCCACGTGCTGAGGGCAAATGTGGGTTCCATCCTGCACTCCCCGAACCGTGAGATGCTCCTGATTCTTGTGTATCCCAGCCAAGAGAGGCAGAACAATAAGTGACATTTAGTTGCTGGCTGCGCTCTTTGAAACGAGGCATGGCATCCAAACGGATTTTAAAAATTAAAGAAATGTGAACTTTCTGTACTTAAAGAATGTGTGATTACAAAGTCATACAAACTCCGGCATCTGAAATGTTTTTCTTTTAATCCACGAGCGTGAATCTGGAGCTTCCCTCAATTTTGTGTCTGGAGGAGAACCTCGAGAATGGAATTGCGTTTCTCCAGCCTCTGGACCATTTAGGCAGCAGCCTGTTTCCCAGCGAGCCCAGAATCTTGCCTCCAGTAGGTAATCAAAAAGGCACTTGTTCCGTGAGGGAGTGATGCGTCACAAACACTTAGGAACAATGGGTATCTTTTAAAATGGGCCTGGCGTGATAAGCCTCTGACAAAACCTCTGGGGGAGATGGCCCAAAGTCACCACCCGTGAAGGGATCGGACGGGAAGCCAAACAGCAATGAGTGGAAATGACCTTGAGAGACCCAGGCAGCTCGTTGCTGGAGAGAGCCAGGATGGGCGCTCCCAGGTTAGAACTCAGAGTGGACGATTTCACCCTTTATTTATTGGGGGCTTAGTATGCCCAAGGCCCCATGGGGGAGTACAGAGAAAAACGGCCTCATCACTGTTCTACAGAATCTTAAGATCTAACAACCAGACGGTAAATATCCGAAACACGAGTGTGACAGATGCCATGGTCCGCACAGAAACAAGCTCAGTATTACACAAGTTTAGAGATCTGGGGGGTGGGAGAAGAGGCGATTGGTCGGGAAGCCTCTAGAGAAAACAACTGTATTCTAGTCGCATTGGATGCAAGTTATATTATCGATGACGATGTCCTCTTTCTCAGATGATCTCATTACCCAAGTCAGAGCGGGAATGAAGTCATATACACGTCACTGCATAAACACTAGCTCAGGTGTACCCCGGTTAAGAGCACACCCCCTTCCAGCCCCAGATGCTCCTTCTCAACTCCTCTGATTCGATTTCATGTCTGCATCTCAGCATGGACCCAGGCGTCACGGAGCGGGCAGGCTCATTTCCAATCCTCGTGGATCCACAACCGCCCTTCCACCCGACATTCTTCCGTAGGTCCTGTCACACAGAGTCCGGGAAAGGTGATTATGTGCTCTGTGAGGCTCCGGCCCCTGTGCTGGGCCGTTCTCACCTCCCACCGAGCATCTGGAGTGAAAGTATTAGGGTTCATGTCACTATGCCTCCTTCCTGATCAACGACATTTCCATGAGGAATTTGAGAGACCTCGGGAGTCAGGTACCCGTTCGTACGTTCATACGGGTACCTTTGAGGAGGGGAAATATTTACCGGAGTAACTTCCCAATGTGGATGAGACAGATTTATGTTTTTGAAAAACGGACGTGTGTGCCATAGAGGAAGATCAATTATACACAAAGTCAAGGAAGTTGAGAATCTTGCAGTGTACCTGTTTGGGGTAAAGGGGAGGAATAACAGCCAAGGGCACTGCTGTCCTTAGAGTCGGGCATTATCCGTTGTGTGCATACTGCTCTGTGCGTAGCTGACTGACAACCCCTCGGAGGATCCCTGAGACACACGCACCTGCATTTCCAGCGAAAACAATGGAAGCACCGAGAAGTTAGGAAGCACAGGGGGCCGTGGGCGAAGGCGTTAGAATTGTGAGCCCACAGTGGCGGGGATGGTGTTAAGGAAGGAAGATACTGTGGGGGGTTGACCCACAATTCTGGAGAACCCAGTCTCTGCATTGAAGGAGGCATTGTTTCACACACACACCAACGAGTTTTGTTCGGCTCTGCATGCCCGACAGGCATATAATTTAACACTTGGCGAACTTCTAGCTACCAAAGGGAGTGGCAAAAATCAATCTTGCAGGAATTCTGCCGTCAACGGTCTTCGACAGCAACGAGCCAGAAACCCTGAGACTAGGAAGTGGATTGCTTCTGCCGGGGGTCTCGCGCCTCCGACCGTCCGGGTCGGCTCTCCTCCGTCCGTCCGAGCAACCAGGTAGCGGGGATGGAGAGGCATCTCCGTGACGCCGGCGGAGAAAGGCCCTCGGCCGTGACCGCCAGGTCCTCAGCCGGCAGGGATGCGGCCGCGGTCCCGCGGGCTCGGGTCTGGCCCGGGGCGGCGCTCTCCCGTCACCCGGCTGAGGGTCGGAGGGGGTCACCCGCTGGCTTCCCAGCCGGCTGACGCCGCCCCCTCTCCCCCGCCCCCTCCGGGGTCCCGGCGGCCGCAGACGAGGCGGGACCCCGCGGTCCCGGGCGCGCGGCGGGCGGAGGCGCCGCCCCGGGCGGGCGGGCGGAGGGCGGAGGGCGGAGGGCGGAGGCCGGGCGCGCGGCGGGCGGCAGGGGGCGCTGCGCGGCGGGCGGGGGCGCGGGCCGAGCCCGGGCGCCCGCGTCTTTGTGCCGCTCGCCGCCGCCCGCTCTGCCCCCCACCGCCGGTGCGCCCCGCTGGAGGGCGGGCAGGGGATAAAGGGCGGCTCCGGCGGGCGCGGGCACCGGACAGCGCACCCCGCACGCGGCGCCGGACACCCGGCCTGGGCGCAGCCCCCGGAGCCCCGGCCGCGCGGGACCAGGTGGGTGACGCGCGTCGCTTTGTGTCGGCGTCGCGGGAGCGGGGCGCGGCCGGGGGTGGGGTGGGGGGGACGGAGGGATGCGGCGGGGCGGGGCGGACCCGGCCGGGGTCCCGGGGCGCTGGGGTCGGGGCGGGGACGCGCAGGCTCCCGGCCGAGGGCGCCACCCCGGCCCTGCCCTGTCCCTCGGTGGCCCCGGCGCCGGGCGCGGGTCTGCAGCGCGGCGACCCCGGCGCTCCGGCAGGCGGGTCGGGCGGGTTGGGGCGCGGGAAGGCCGCGGGCCGCCGGGTGGGACGAGCGCGAACCGGCCGCGCGCGGGAGGCGGCGGGGAGGGCGGCGCGGCCCGGGGCGGCCGGGAGCCGCGCGTCCTCCGCTCTGCCCATCCCCGCACCCCGGTGACCGCGGCCGCTGCCCTCCCGCCGCGCCCTCCCCTCCCGGGGGTCTGGGCGCTCCGCCCTCCGGCGCCGCACTCCCTCCCCCGCCACCCCCAGCACCCCGGCACCATCCTGGGCGCTCGGGCCAGGCTCCTGTCCCGGGGACCAAGGGGCTCCCTGTTGTACCCTCGTGATCTCCATAGTCAGGTCTAGGATGGTCACTTCCAAAGTTCTCTCTCTGCCTTTCTTTGCAGCGAATAATAATAATAATAATAATAATGCCGATTCAACAAATACCCGGTGCTTGTCTTGCGCCGGGCGGAAGTCCGGGTAACGGACAAGGGTTGGATAAGGCTCCTCAAGAATATCCCGAGTGGGTGCCCTGGGGGAGGGGGCCTTGGCCCCGGCACCAGAAAGACATCTGACTTGGACATCTTGCAATGAACAGTTCTGGCAAGGAAGCTCTTTGCTGGGAGCGGGGCCTGGGGATCTGTAAGGACACATTCTAGTGAATGGGGCGGGGTGGGGGGGGTGCCCTTAGGAGAGAGTGGCCAGCGGAGGAGCTGTGTGCTGAAGAAAAGGGCAGGGCCCAAAGTAAGTTGGTGCGGATTTCTGTGGAGCTGGAGTCCCGGGGAGGGAGAGGAGGGTCGGGCTGCCGGGTGCAGGAGGACTGTTGAGTCAAAGCTGGAAGGCGGGGCGGGTCCTGGTGTCCGGAAATGCACCTGGCAGGAGGGATCTGCCTGGCCGAGCGGGAGGGGGGGGGGGGACCACGGTGTGCAGGGATTTTTTTTTCCCTAGCACCAGGCACCTGGTGTTTCCTATTTTTCTGGTTGACTTTACGGTTTTTGGTTTTTTTTGATTTGTAAAGAATGCAAAGGAAATTTGGAGACAAATCACCATCTTTCAAACTCCGGGCTGACTTTGGTCTCGATCCAGTGGCGGTGGGAGCCCTTGAGGGTTTCCGAGGTGGAGGAGAGTGAGCGAGCTGAACGCTGCTTTGTGTGATGAGGGGGGTGTTGGTGCAGTGTGCCCCCTGGAGAATCCGACCCACCTCCCCGCCTCCCACCTACTGGGGCGTGGGCTTCCCCCTCCACCACTTCTCAAAGGTCAGGCACGGATTGCAGACCTCGTGAGAAAACGGGACGCACATAACCTAATTTTGATGGGGTGGGAATTTTCCAGATCCAGCAGAATTGGAGTTTGGAAGTTTACGTGTTTAAAGGGGCCCTGACACTAATGGCAGTGGGCCTGGAGAGCTACCCGAGGGCGGACTCAGACGCTGAGGGCTGAGCTGAGGCCACGAAGGCGCACCGTGGGCACCCACAGGCTGTGCCTGGATGGGGTCCTGACAGCCGGAAGGCCACTTTCAGATGCGTGTTTGATCAGCGTGTTCGGTGCCCCTGGTTTGATAGTGTGTAATTCCCGCGTCCCGGCTGCACTAGAGGACGGTGCTTCTCCTGTGGACCCGCTGTGGTTGGGGACTTGGGAGGGACCCCACGCACTCTCCGGCTGAAGCTGCTGACGTTTGGCGGGTGAACTTGGGACTCAGCCAGAAGCTAGGAGCCACGTCGCTTCTTTGTTCGGTTGTGGTTCCTAATTTGGCCCTGCTGCCTTCTTTTGTTCAAATTTCTCCTCTTCTTGAGAGCCTTTCTCTTTGGTGGTGGAGGCAGGAGGGGTTCGTGTCCTTGCAGACTGAGGATCCCAGAGCTGGATGGTCATTACAGATTCCCAGCCCAGCCACTCGTTGTGACTTGGAGAGGAGACAGGCCCGCGACCCCAGCCTGGGGACCCACGCACACGAGGGCTATGGCTGGCCTGGGCCCGGCATCCCCTTTCCTGTCTGCTGTTCCTTCTGTTCTGCGCTTGGGCTAGGGACAGTGGAGACGAAGTCAGCTGCTCTGGGGGTCTGGTGGTCTGGAATCAGGATCACAGTGAGGCCTCGGACTCTTAACAGGTCATCTGACCAAGCATGGAGTGCCCCCCCCCACCCAGATTTCTGGAGGTGGGACATCAGAGGGAGCCAGGGGGCCATGAACAGAATAGAATGCTTCTAAGGAGGATGGACCCTCTCCATATTCACCCGGGTAGCCTCCTACCTTGGAGATCCAAGGACTAAGTTGAAGGTGCCTTTCCTTAAGACTAGAAAAGTTGTTTGAGGTCATCATTCTCGGGACCAGCCTCCTCTGTCCTTTGTTTCTGCATTGCTGACACACATGAACAGCTTTTCTTAATTAGGTGATGAAATTCAATTGCAGCAACTGTTCGCATACCTGCTGGGGATTATTCCAGAAGGACAGAGCTTGCCCAACTCTCTGACCCCGCTACGGGACTGAGAGCGAGTGTCCTAACCTTCTTGCGGGGCCCCAGTTCCTTCAACTGTAAAACTCAGGTGTTGGCCTGAATGATTTCCAAAACCGAGAAAGAACAGTGGGCTGCCTTAAACGGCTTTTCCGGGAGAATCAGCCTTGCAGGATAACTCCCCAGATGCAACCAATTTTAAGGATTTATCAAGAAGAGCGTCTTCCCTTGCAGATGATTATGTTGAGAGGTAGGCTTTGGAGAGGGTGGTTCTTGGTGATGAGAATGTCCATCTTCCTTCATTCCCGGAATCTAGAACCTGAGTTGGAACCTGTTTCCTGGATGGCCTGTGGACTCGGAGAGCAGGACTTCCTCTGCAGAGCAGGTTGACAAGCCGGATGTACTGTTAACAGAGAAAAATAAGTTCCCCCCGGATGGTGTGAGGTAGTGTGTCGACCAACATTTGAGTCTCCTAGTGTTTGCCGTAGGGAGAGAGGAAATCGTAGCTCACGTTCAGTTAGCGCGTTCTGTATCAACAGGTGCTGGTCGGGCCGTAGCGGTGGACCCAGTGTTCACACAGCCCCGCGGGACAGGCGCTCCTGCTGTCCCTGACCTACAGGGGAGGGAAGTGAAGCCGAGGGCCGTTGGGTTGGCCAAGGCCATGCACTTGGTACATGTCGAAGCCTGTGTGAGACCCGGAGTCCTCAGGAAAGGGTATATTCTGTGATGTTGAGGGCGGAAGCACATTCATAGATTGTTCCATGGCTGGGGCTGGAACGCAGAGTGAAGTGGGGCGTGGCGAGGAGTCTGCCCGTTAGAGCCGGTGATGCCAAGGACTTGAAGGATGAGTCTGGGTTAGCCAGGCCACTTTGGAGGCCCAAGGTCAGATCTGGGTCTGGGAACAGCAGGCAGTAGCCAGGGTGGGCTGGGAGCTTAGAGCCCACTGCTCTGCCGTGGTCTTGTTCTCCAGGAGGCTGGCTGTCTCTGAAGGCTGTTCCAACCGAGAGTCTCCGGGCAGTAAAAGAGGTGCTTTCGTTTGGGGTGTCTTCTAGAAGCTCCTGCCTGTCCGGGGGGTGGGGAGGAGATGGGCTCACTGTGTAGTTTTAGAGCCTCTGCCCCTCCCATTTCCCTTCCCACCCGCCAGGTCTGTGGGCTGGAGGAGATTCGGTTCAAAGAAGGTGAGCGGAACCGCAAGCAGCAATCCAGGAACCTGCCTCTTGTCTTCAGGGCCCCCTGAGCAAGGCCGGGCCCGTAGCAGCCTGCCCGCTGTTGAGAACCTCCCAGTCGGTCGTCAGCCACATCCTCTGTAGGTGCGGGCTTCGGTAGCTTCTGCCCCCACGGCACAGCTCTGTGGGTGGGAGCCTGAGCTCAGACCCAGCAGAGCAGAGGGGAACATTCCAGACCCACAGAGTTGCTGTGGATGGTGGCTCTAGGAGGGTTATTGCTTCTGCAGGGTTTTGTGTCTGTCCTCGGAACGCCTGCCATTACGTGGTTTTCCTGGGACCTTTTTGGGTGCAGTTCCTTGGAACGAGGTGTGTTTACTTAACGCTGGGGGACGCAGCGTGTTAAGGTTATCAGGAGGGCGGTGGGCCGGTGCAGGCTGCGTCAGACCAGGAGAGAATGCCTCTCAGACTTCCACTGATCTGTTAGCCATGCAGACAGGGAGGGCGCCCGCCCTCCCTTTGGTCCGTCCGCATCCAGGACGTGTGTTAGGGGGCCAGCAGTGGGTGGGGTGTGGTCCTTCCTAGTTGCCCCCGGCGGCTGGCTTGTCCGCTGGCTCTCCCAAATTCCACCTGCCCTCCCCTGCTCGCCCACCCCTCCTCCCATCGAGGCTTCCTACCCTGCGGGAAGGGTAGCCTGCTGATCAGGGAGGCCGTCACTCTCCCCTGGCTTGGGGGTGGTGGGACACGTCCCCTTCACAGAAACGTGCAGACCCCTGCGTTAGGCACCCTCCTCTTCATCCGGGTAAAACCTTCTCTTCGATAGGTGTTCTGAAGCCAGAACGATGCAGGTATTTTTTGACTTTCTTGGGAAGCTTTGTGTGACACCCACCCGGGTCCCTCATCATGTCTTGTCAGTTTGCTGCTGGGACACCCCCGGCTACCTCCCTTGCTTGTCGACTAAGGGGGGGTGCAACCTTGGTTGAGCCTCCTGGAGTCTTCATCGCTTGGCCCCAGCCCGCCTCTCCAGTGCGGTTCCCCCCGCGGTCTCCAAGCGTGTGCCCTGGAACGTTCTTCTGCCGTCTCCGTGGGCCACATTCCTAGCGGTCCTTCCAGGCTCAGCGCACGTACCGCCTTCTTTTCAAAGCTGCAGGATCATTAACGTGGGGATCGTGGAGATCCACCCACCGGGGGCTGGCATCTTGCAGATGGGACACTGGCCGTGTGTGGAGCACAGGACAGAATGCCAGCCTCTTCCCTGCCAAGTCCTGGCTTTCTCTGTCTCCCATCCGCGGGCCGAAATGTTCTCTCTACCAGGTGCTTCCATGGCAACTTTTCCTTCAGAACCTGTGATTGCCCTTGAAACTCTCTAATCTAATTTTAGTGATTTATGTAACCGTTTTATTTCCTCTGCTAAACCGTAAGCCCTACAAGGGTAAGAACTTACTCATTTTTGCATTCTCTTTGCGCACGTCATGCAGTTTCTAAATGCGTGGTTTTTGTTAAGTGGCTGAATACAAGATAAACCTGGCTCAGAAGGGAAACTTTGGGTGGACTGTTGGTGAAGAAATCGGATTCCAGGTTATGTTCTGTACTCCAGCTTGACCTGAGCAAATCGAGAGGGTTCTCTCTTTGGGAGGTGAGTCTGAGCAGTGCGCTTGTAGGACGGTGAGAAGCTGAACGCAGGGCAGGTGGGGGTCGGTTGGGGTCGGAGAAGGGAGGGCTGTGGGCTCCAGCCCTGTGGGCCAGGGATGCAGGGAGGAAGGCCTTGCCGGTCCTGGGTCCTCCAGTTGTGTAGACAGCAGACGACATTAGTTTGAGTGTGAGACAAGAGCTCCTAGTAAGAGCTCCTAGTAGGAGACTGGAGTTCCCAGGAAGAGTGTTTGTCGGGTAAATGCGCCGTGGGCCCCTGAATCGCACGGTTCTTCGCCCGGAGGAATCACAGAGCAGCTGCGGAGATCCTCTCGCTGCGTGTGGAATGTTCCGTGTGTTCTCCGCCTCTGAGGAGTCTGTTGAGTGCCCTGCACCCTCCTTTGGTCTGCGGTGACGCCTCCCATTCTGTGGCATGACACAGGGTGTGGCGCCCAGGAGCGGCTTTGCTTCGGGAGGCGTGAAGGCGTGGGGGGACCCTGGGGGCCGCCGTTGGTTATGTCAGCGAGCAGGTGGAGAAACCGTAAACCGACGCTTCCCGACGCCCCGATGGCCACACGGTGCGTCCTGGTAGCACGCACGCCCTAACACAGCGGAATTAGGAGCTTCCGGGAGGCTCTGACCCTGATCTTGAACTTGTTGGCTAAAACTGTGTATACGTCTTCCTAATTGCTTGACAGGCAGGCGGCCCCAGTGCCCCGTGTGGATGAGACCGCTCCGCTGAGATCACACTCACCTCTTCCTTCGTTGTGTCTCCACGAGGCATTAGCCGCAGGCCCCGGGATCCCAGGCCCTGTGGTTTCCGGAGGCCAGAGGGGTGGCGGACAGGGCCCGACGTTGCGGAAGAAGGAAGAAAAGAAGGTGTTTTTTTCCCGTCGGCTGGTGGCACCCGAAGAAGCCACCTCTGGGTCAGGGTGCGCTCAGTGCGTGTCCCGCCAAATTCCTGCGTGGAAACCTCATCCCCAGTGCGATGGGGTGAGAGGCGGGGCCTTTGGGACGAGCTTAGGTCGTGAGCGGGGCACGCTCATCCACGTGATCAGCGCCCTTATCAGCAGGCCCCAGGGAGCTCCCTCGCCCCGTCGGCCCTGTGAGGACACAGTGAGTGGATGGCTGTCTGGACCGGGCGGCGGGCTCTCCACAGACACCCCGGATCTTGGACTTGCGGCCTCCAGCGCTGCGAGAAGTGAACGCTTCTGTTTACCAGCCACCCATCCTGTGGGGTTCCTGGCATGGACAGATACAGGCAGCAATGGCTGGTCGCCAGTCTGCTGGTCACCTCTCGACTCGACCGCCTGCGGAGACCCCTAACGAGGTCACATTCGCAGATACCGGGGGTTAGGAGTTCAGCGTCCCTTCTGGGGACACGGTTCATCCCATGGCACCCCTACCGGCGTCAGGTCCCACACGCTTGTGTGCGTTCGTACGTTACTGTATGTCTGGCCTGCAACGGAGCACCTGTTAACACGCACTTGGCGTGTTTCTGTGTCCTCGACGGCATAGGGGCCGCTCCGTGCTGCTGGCCAGAACCGGTTCCGCTCTTGCTGTTACCTGCGTCCTTAGCATGCTGTCTTTTGCCCTCATGCCGGGTACCCCCGGGGTCCAGCCAGCTCTCCCCAGCTACCGGCTCACATCCGTGTCTGAGGTGGCGTGGGAGGGGGGCCGCGTCTGTCCTTTTTATCAGGGAAGAACAGGCTTTTCCCAAAGCACCACGGCACAGGGGCGCCTGGGTGGCTCAAAGCGTCCGACTCTTGATCCCCACCCAGGTCACGATCCCATGGTTCGTGGGATCGAGCCCCGCGTCGGGCTCTTGCTTGGGATTCTCTCTCTTTCTCTCTCCCTGTCTCTTTGCCCCTCCTCCTCGTGCACCGCTTCTCTCTCAAAATAAATAAACTTAAAACGCAATAAACAAAGCACCGCGGCTGCCTCTGCACGTGTCTCCTTGAACCGGGCTGCCCGGCAGGTGAGAAGCAGCAAGAACCTGGAAGACCGTCCCTGAGAGACTGGACGGGACAGACCATGAAGCCAGCGCCCCAGTGGTGCCTGGCCAGACTGTGCTGTCATAAATTGTGCCTGCTTCTCTCACCTGTTCTGTGATAGGCAGGAGTCCTCAGGGGACGAGGTCCAGACCAAGGTGCACGCGGCTTACGAGGTCTTGGTGTCTTGCCAATGTAAGGTGAGCACCCTGAGTCTCCTCTGAGTACTTGTGGTTTCAGGTGCCCTGGGCACCAAGGAAATCACGGTCCCGTCCTGTTGATTTCTATATACCTGTCCGGCACCGGCTAAATATCTGTGGAACTTAACCCGGCATCTTCCCCGTTCAAAGACATCTGAGGCCAGAAAGCAATCTCGTCCATTCCTTCTTTTGTTCTTTTGTCCATTCATTTGGCCAACCTCCTCGGTTCCAAGGCAGATGAAGGAGTACAGGGGGGAAGGCGAGGACAGGGCGCGAGGGAGGGAAGGGGGCCGGCGAGGCCCTTCCAGAACAGATGGGGTGCGCTGTTCTGTAATCAGCAGGCAGGTATGCGCCCCGTAAGCTTTTGGAATTTCATACATTCCAGTTTCGTGGGAGTAAAAACAACCGGTCGGGACACACAGGAATCCCTTTTCATCGGGCGTCACCGCTCACCCTGCACTTTCCCTATTCGTGAAGGAGCTCAACACTTAAGGTGTGTGCTGTTTTGTTTTGTTTTTATGTTGAATGAATATTCACTGAGCCCTCACCCAGGTGCTGGGCTGGGGACTACGCAGACGGGAACATGTCTCAGGAGGAAACGTTTTCAGTTTATTCTGAAATGGACTTGCTCTTCCCTTAGCAGCATGGTGGCCAGGGGCACAGTTCTTATCTGTTAATACTTTAATCGCTCCCGAGACTCTTTCTCCGCTGGCCCCACGCCCTGCGTCCGTGACAGTGACCTTGTTTTCTTTCGGTTCCTGGCCACATGCAGTGGGTGCGGACTCTCTCCAGGGGACCAGCTCGCGACCAGCTCGGGCTGTGCCCCGCCGGCCGAGCACACAAGGCTGTTCCCTGGAAGATGGTGTTTATCTAGGGGAGGCAGGACCTCCTCCTCCGGGTGGAGCAGAAGCAAACCGGACCGGACAGGCAGAGGGGAGCGCAGGTGGAGGGCTGGGCTGGCTGGGCGGTAGCTGCCGGCTCGACGGGCTCCCGAGCCCCGTGCTGTGTGGCCCGTCCCAAGGGACCCGGTCTGTGAGCGTAGAGTGTAGACAGCACCCAGGTCTCGAAGGTCTACTGTGAAAGACAGAATATGCACGTGTGAAATATCTCAGTAATAACTTCTGTATCAATTGCATGTTGAGATAATTTGACTTTATTTACATACAGTGTTGACTAACCCTAATTTTCCTTGCTTATTTTTCCTTTTTAAAAAACCGTGCCGGAAACTTTAAAATCACAGATGTGGCTCACATCATATTTCCTTACTGTACTTGCCATAGCGCTGGTCTGGAGGGACAGGGCCGAATACCTTTCTTTGGAGGTCCACGGTCCTTCTGAACAGCTCCGGCGCCCCCCCCCCCAGAGGGCCCATGCGTCCTCGGACGGGGGTCACCAACACCGGTTGGCTGCACAGTAGCGTGTCTGGCCCTGATTTGGGCCGTGTTCTCATTGTCACTCTGCAGTGACAACGTCTTGAGTTTAGCCCCAGATACTTGAGATTCCTGCCTGATTTGGCACATTTGTGCCTCCCTTCGATGTGGCCTGTGTCATTCAGATTCAACTCTTCAGGGGACTGGGCTCAGGTCAGTATCCGTTCAGATGCACATATCCTCGGACTTTGTTTTTGTTTTTGTTTTTGTTTTTGTTTTTTTCAGTGTATAAAATGAGGAGGTCGGGTTGGACAAACTTAACACCACGGTCCTTGAAACTTGCCCCCACTGTCACCTTGGAAGCAGGTTAACTGCCACAGGACCTCCTGATTGTCCCCCTTCCCTGGAGAGGGAGTCCACCTGTCACTCTCACAGCCCCTGCTGTGATTTTTCCGGAACATTGGCCCTCTCCCCGCCCCCCTGCAGGGATCAAGTCAAGCGTACCCGGATCTCCCACATGGTAGAGCCCAGCGAAGGCTGGTTGAGAGATGCCTGTCCCCACATTTTGTCACTTTAGCACCTGCTCCCTAAGTCAGCGTGTCTCAGCTTAGTCTTAGAATACGAAACTGAGCTGCCCTCCAGCTGGCGAGCCCCTCGCCCAGGATGGCTGTCCCCGACCTGCTCCCTGCCGCTTGCCTCATTCCTGGAAGCAGTGCCTTCCTCACGGCACCCCCACTTTTCCTCAGGGCACCCCTGCTTTCATAGCTTCCCAGTGATTTCCTCTGCATCTCGGAAGCATGTGGGTTCCCCTGGCTGGTTCCGCTCTCTGTCCTGTTGTCCCTGGCTGGCTGTGTTTCTGGCGGTCACCTGACACGCCCCTGTGGTCCAGGGCATCCCAGGGTATCCACCGCCCCCCCCCACCTGCTCCTTCCTGCATCCCTGCTGCCTTCTGTCCCGGTCATCCTGCCCCGTCTCCTGCCTGAGCTGGGACTCAGACTTCCACACTTATTTGTCACTCTTTCTTGGGGTGAACGTGCTGCCAGCTGGGCTCCTTGAGGGATTCCCAGCACAGGACCTGGTCCGCTTAGCTTCAGGACATTAAACTTTAAAAAAAAAATTTTCTTTTAGTGTTTATTCATTTTTGAGACAGAGACAGAGCATGAACGGGGGAGGGTCAGAGAGAGGGAGACACAGACTCTGAAACAGGCTCCAGGCTCTGAGCTGTCAGCACAGAGCCCGACGCAGGGCTTGAACTCACAGACCGCGAGATCATGACCTGAGCCGAAGTCGGCCACTTAACCGACTGGGCCACCCAGGCGCCCCAGGACGTTAAACTTTAAAAAAAAATTTTTTTTTAATGTTTATTCATTTTTTTGAGAAAGAGAGACAGAGCATGAGCCGGGTGGGTGGGGGGGGGGGGAGGGTAGAGAAAGAGACACAGAGTCCGAAGCAGGCTCCAGGCTCTGAGTGGTTAGCAGAGAGCCCAACGTGGGGCTCGAACCCACGAACCTTGAGATCATGACCTGAGCTGAGGTTGGACGCTCAACCGACTGACCGCCCAGGTGCCCAGTATATTAAACTTGTAACTCAACTCGATACATTAAAAAATATAAAGGATCTTCAGATCTGCCCCAGGGTTTATGTGTTCGGTTTTTCTAAAACCTACTCTAAGGTGATTTTTAAGACTAATGGCATCTATAAACTGACCCCAGTGGCAAACACCCTTAGCTGAGCTGCTAGTAAAGAGAACCGTCTGGATGCCACAAATGTAGTTTGTGTGATTTTCGCTTCAATTACATATGAATCTTTCCCTGTATGAGCTCTGTCTACCTTATCTACACCATACTGTTTCTCTAGAAGTCAGTGTGGTTACAGTGTAACTACCATTATGTGATAATAAATAACTTGAATGGTCAGAAAGATTTTTCTTGGTAAAGATGAACTTCTTATTTAAAAGAATTTCTAAGAGGAATAGGTTAAAGGCACATTTGCTAATAAGAAGTGGGCTCTGAGGCAGAGCAGGAAGTGGTTAAGAATAAATTATGCTGGCTCAGCAGAAGGCAGGCATTTCTAGGCCTAAATACGGCTGGGGTGGGGAAGGGGACTGCTTAAGGATAAATGCATGATTTTCTTTTTTTTTTTTTTTAAATGCATGATTTTCTTTCTTTTTTTTTTTAAATGCATGATTTTTATTCGGGACCGCAAATACTTCAGACAGTTGCATTCTGGGCAGCGTAGCTCAAGGAAGCCATAGTAAACGTGGAGAAAAAGAAATCTTTAGGCCCAAATGTTTCTCCTGTTTGTTTTTTTAAGCAACAGCCCCAAATGGAAAACATCTAAGTATGGTTATGTAAATATCCTGCTCTGATGAGATAAGATTTTTGGAGATTGTGGACATGGGAAAATGTTCATAATAGATCATGAAGCGAAAGCAATCAGGAGACTGAAGTACCATGTACAACACGTGTCCAACCTTGGAAAATATGCTGAGGAAAGAGATCATAACTCATAAGGACCGTGGCGTTTTCTTCTACTTTTGACTCTTTATTGTGGTTCTGCCTTATGGTGAAATACGTGGTTTTGTTTTTAACATTTTTTTAATTGTAAATCTTGCCCACCAACACACCTGCCTACATTTTGTTGGTTCAGAAGCAGCAGATACATATTTCAACAAATAAGTCAACTGTCTCCGGCCGGACGTGGACATTTCGCTGCCGTGGGCTGGACGAGGAATGGGTAATTAACAAGGAGAAGGCACCCTGTTATCGATAAATGAAAGAAGCCATCGGAACGCACACATTTCCCCCGCGGGGGGTTTTACGTCACAGCTGTGCAGGTCTGACCAAGGGCAGCTGACATCAGTTGGGTGTGACGGTGTGGCCCGAGTAGCACCTTACGGTTCAGCCGCTGTGGTCACGACTTGAGGGGAACGTGGCACGACCGCCAGGCAGGGGCTCCGGGGCTTTGGATCCTGTTCCAGTCAGTGTCCACGGGGTCCTCTGCAAAGACCTTGAACCTGTCTGGAAACTTCCCATCTTATTCATCTAAAAAGTGAGAATAGTACTTGGATGACTGCCTTTTCTGGGCTCCTGCAAGGATGAAATCAACCGTGATTAAGAAAACTTAGAGAAACCATTTAAGGCGTGTCCAAAAAGCAGATTCACAGATGACCCCTTGGGTTTGGCAGGTGCGAGATGTGAGGAAGTGGGGAGGGCTGCGGACACTCCAGGAACGCTGTCTGCTCTCCCCAGATTAATCTGGAAAACACTTTCTGGTTGAATAAAATACTGCACTTCTGGTCTGCGAAAACCGAAACCATTAGGCCCATCAAGGCTGCTATTATTTTCTCTAGCTTTTCAACTAAAACTAGGGCAGGCTAAACGAAATGATGCCGTATTTCTTCCTTTCCCTGTTTTTCTCTTTTGGTGGTGGTTTTCCTTCAAATTTTCAGCGACGATGCCAGCAAATGTGGCGAACTCAGCCCACGGCTGGTGGACGCAGGACGTGTACCTGGCCGTGGGCTGAGTTCGCCACAACTTCTTATGGAAGGCATACACCCCTAACATCTTCTGTACCCATCATACCCTTCACGATTTTAGCCTGACTAGACGTTTATCAATTTTATTCATCTTTCAGGGAACCAGATCGTGATTTCCTGTTGATGATTTCGTTGATTTCTGCACCAAAATTTATGTCTTTTCTTATGCTTGTTTGAGCTTAAATTGCTTTCCCTTTTTTTTTAAGTGTATTTATTTTGAGAGAGAAAGAGAGAGAGAGCACGTGCGAGCCAGTGGGGAAGGGGCAGAGAGAGAGGGGGAGAGAGAGAATCCCAAGCAAGCTCTGCACCAGCAGCACAGAGCCCCATGTGGGCTTGAACTCATGAATCGTGATATCATGACCTGAAATCAAGAGTCGGACACTTAGCTGACTGAGCCACCCTCGTGCCCCTTAAATTGCTTTTCTAACTCTTTTTTCCTAAAGAGGAAGTTTGGAGTAATCACTTTAGATCGTTCTGATTTTCTTTAATATTTATTTTATTTTTGAGAGAGAAAGAGCATGATTGGGGGAGGGACAGAGAGAGAGAGAGAGAGAGAGAGGGAGACAGAATTCAAAGCAGGCTCCAGGCTCTGAACTCTCCGCAGAGAGCCCGTTGTGGGGCTCAAACCCGTGAACCATGAGATCATGACCTGAGCTAAAGTCGCTTAACGACTGAACTACCCGGGTGCCCCTTAGATTGCTTTTCTAACTCTCGTTTCCTAAAGAAAGGTTGGAGTACTGACTTTAGATTGTTCTGATTTTCTAATATATGCATTTAATACTACAAATTTCCTGGGGTGCCTGGGTGGCTCAGTTAGTTAAGCATCCGACTCTTGATTTCAGCTCAGGTCATGATTTCACAGCTCATGGGTTGAAGCCCAGTGTTGGGCTCTGGGCTGACAGCGTGGAGTCTGCTTGGGATTCTCTCTCTTCCTCTCTCTCTCTCTCTCTCTCTCTCTCTCTCTGCTTCTCCCCCACTTGCTTGTGCTCTCTTGTACACTCTCAAAATAAGTAAATAAACAAAGCAAAAAAAAATACTACAAATTTCCCCGTAAATACTGCTTTTGCTACATTATACATACTTTGATAAGTTTTATTTTTTTTTTTTCATTCAGCTCAAAATGTTTAGTAATTTCTTTTGAGGCTTCTTCTTTGCCCCAAATGTTATTATTTTTTTTAAGTTTTTTTTAAAGTTTATTTATTTTTGAAAGAGAGAGAGCGAGTGAACATGAGCTGGGGAGGGGCAGAGAGAGAGGGAGACACAGAATCTGAAGCAGGCTCCAGGCTCTGAGCTGTCAGCACAGAGCCTGACGTGGGGCTCAAACTCAAGAGCTGTGAGATCATGACCTGAGCCAAAGTAGGACGCTTAAGCAACTGAGCCACCCAGGTGCCCCTGCCCCAAATGTTAGTTAAAAGTCTATTTAATCTCCATATATTTGGGGATGTTCCAATTTTCTGTCATTGACTTCTAGTTTAATACCATTGTGATGTGAAAGCAAAGCTTATATGATTTTGGCTTTGATTTTTATTTACTAAGGTAGCTTTTATGGCCTAGAATGTTCCCTATGAGCTAGAGGAATGTGCATTCTATTGCTGTTGGATGGAATATTCTATGTGTCAAATAAATCAAGTTGACTGTTAGTGCTGCTTGGGTTAGCTATGTGTTGACTGATTTTCTGCCTTCTGGATCTGTCAGTTACTGAAAGGAGGGGTGAAGTCTCCAGCTATGATCATGGATTTGTGTATTTCTCCCTGCAAGGTCTGTCAGTTTTTCCTTCTGTATTTTGATGCTCTGTTGTTTGGTACATACATGTTTAGTGTTGCCATGTCATAGAGAACAGATCTCTGTATCCTTATGTAATGTCCCTGTTTATCCCTGATGATTTTTGTTCTGAAGTTGGCTCTGTCTGAAATTAACACAGCTACTCCAGCTTTCTTTGGATTATGGTATATCCTTCTTTACCCCTTTCATTTTAACCCGAGCCTTTTTATTTACGGGGTATTTCTTTAGACAATATAGAGTTGACTCTTGCTTTTTTTATCCACTTTGAAAATCTCTCTTTTAACTTTTATCCAGTGTATTCAGACCGTTCACATTTAAAGTGATTGTTGATACAGTTGGATTGATATCGTCCATGTCTGCAATTTTTTAAGATATTATTTTATTAAAAATTTTTTAATGTTTTTATTTATTTTTGAAAGAGAGACAGTGCACGAGCAGGGGAAGGGCAGAGAGAGAGGGAGACACAGAATCGGAAGCAGGCTCCAGGCTCCGAGCTGTCAGCACAGAGCCTTACGAGGGGCTTGAACTCACGAACCATGAGATCATGACCTGAGCTGAAGTCAGACGCTTAACCAACTGAGCCACCCAGGCATCCCTTAAAGATTTTATTTTTAAGTAACCTCTATACCCAAAGTGGGGCTAAAACCCATAACCCCAAGATCAAGAGTTGTGTGCTCCACTGACTGAGCCAGCCAGGCACCTCGTAATTGTTTTTATCCATTACACCTGCTCTTCCCCCCCCCCTTCTTTTTACTGACTTTTCTGCTTCTGAGTATTGTATATAATTCCTTGTTATCTCTTCTGTTAACACATAAGTTATACTAATTTCTAACATTTTCAGTGGTTGCCCTAGAGTTTGCAATATACATTTGCAAGTAAACTTAAGCCCAGTTCCAAATAATACTCTACAGCTTGATATGTAATAATGTTATCTAAGATACAGAGTATTCCTTGTTCTGGTCTCCCTTCCCTTACGACTTTCCTGTCATTCATTTCCCTTATCCATATGCTATAATCACCCAGTGCATCGTCGTTGTCATTGTTTAAGCCATTTTCTTTCAGATCAATTTAAAATAAGAAAAATAAAGTATTTTAACTTGGCTTGTCCCTTCTCTCTCTTCCTGTGTTTATGTTCCTCTGAGTTTCTAACATTTGAACTCTCCTTCTCTCTGAAGAACATTTAACATTTCTTGGAGTGCAACACAGTTGGTCCCACATTGGTCAGTTTTTGCTTATCTGAGAGTGTTTCTTTTTTTGTCACTTTGGACGGATAGTTTTGCTGGAAATAGAATTTCAGGTTCCTGGTAGGTCTTCCTTCAATGCTTGAAATATTTCACTCTGTTCTCTTCTTGCTTGTATGGTGTCTGAAGGGAGCTCAGACCTGATTCTTGTTCCTGCTCCTCTAAAGTACCAGTGTTTTCCCCTTCTCTGGCTTTTTTTTTTCAAGATTTTCACTCTGTCTTCGATATTTGCCATTGACTGTGATAGGTAGGTGTACATTTTTTTTTACCCTGCTTTGTTATTTGAGCTTCCTGAATCCAGAGTTTGGCATCTGTCATTGATTTGGAAAGTTTCTCAACCATTCTTGCTTCAAATATTTTTTGCCCCCATCCTCTCTTTTCTTCCCAGTATTCTGATTATGTGTATGTTATGTATTTTGAAATTATCCTACGGTTCTTGTATGTGCTGTTCTTTTATTTTTTCCTGTTTGTATTTTAGTTTAGAAACTTCTCTGCCAAAGTCTTGAGGCTCACTGCCTTTTCTGTCTGCTGTGCTCAGTCTACTGGTGAGCCTGACAGAGGCATTCTTCATCCTTTAACTGGGTTTTCATTCTGCCCTTTTCTTTGATTCTGTCTTTAAAAGTCCATCTCCCTGCTGGTTATAACCCGTGTGCTCGTCTGCTTTTTCTCGTAGTGCCTTTAACACATTCACCCCAATTATTTGTAAGTTCCCTGTCGGATGGTTCCAGTATCTGTGTCCTGTCTGAGCTTGGTTTCGATGCTTGCGGCCCTTGCAGATTGGGATTTTCCTTGCCTTTTGGCCTGCTTTGTGTATTTTTCATTGTCGTCGATATCTGGGGGCGATGGATCTGGTGTAGGAAGTGACCTCAGTGTGAGGTTCCAGGTTCATCTGCATAGGAGCTGAGTTGTGTTCCTCGAGGGCAGAAGCGGTGGGTGCCGAATGCTCCAGGTCCTCTAGGGACCTCATCTGGCCTGTGGTCTTCAGGGGTTTCTTCCTCGTTCAGCAGCGTCCCTTTCTTGCAGCTCTTTGAGCTGTCACCCTTTGTGATCAGATGGGACCCTGTGAACGGGCGCGACGTTGAGGGCAGGAAAGCGTTCTCTACTCTCAGGATTCAACCCCAGGCTTCCAGCAGGCCTGTGTAGCCAGCCCTCTCCAGTGTTCCTGAGCTGTCTTGCCGCTCCTCAGGTGAGCTGAGGAGGAGGTGGGGCTGGGGTCGGGTCACTGTCCTTCGTCAGGTGGGGGGACTGTGTCACGTGGACCACCCCACGCATACGTCGCTTGGTTACTCTCCTCCCGGCCTGAGCTGGGGCTGGGGGCGTTCTTGGCCCTTTGCCGTGCGATCCTGGTGGGACTCCTGGCGGAGTGGGGTGGGGGGGTCAAACCCACAAATACGTGGGCTCTCTCAAGACCGTGGCTCCTCGGAGTTTCCTTTTCACTCTCGAGCTAGTGCATCAGACTCCAGCAATTCGTGACCATTGCCATGCAGGTGTTCCTGTCAGTTGTGGCCCTGACAGCGAGCAGATCTCGGCTGTGACTCTCTTTGTGTCGCCTCTCGCCACATTTTGGGGGGGTGGGTTGCCCTCTGCCCCGTTTTCCGATGGTTGCAAGAAGCCCTTGATTCTTGGTTTGTCCGACCTTTTCTCGCGAGGATGCGACCAACGGCCTCCCTGCGCTACACGTGTTGGACTTGAAACTTCAGACTCCCACCCTCCAAGTTTTACACCCACACGTGCTCCTCTGTCTCGCTCACGTCTCTGCCCTCACAGGCCCCTTGAAGGCGTTGGCCGTGGTAGAGGACAGGTCATAGCTGGACACAGGACACACTGCAGCATGAAGCCGGCCAGTTTTGTGGGTCTGGGCTGCGACTTTCTGACCTCTGAGTAAGAGTTAATGAACCCTCTATTCCCTTCCAGCTCCGAATCTAACATTCTGTTTCTTCTAAACGACTTAGGACACCTTGCAAGATATTCTGCACAGGTTGTGTGTTCAAAATTTCCGGTTGACTGATAACTTTTGCACTACTGAGCAGAAAATGCTTCTCTGGATAATCTTTGCAGGGATCGTTTCATTTCTCTGTCATCTTTGGGGCGTGATATAATGAGTTTACAGATACTAGGCTTTTCAAATATTTCTGAAAAAAAAAGTGACAGTGAATGACTTGGATAAAATATTTCCGGGAAATATTTGATTTATGTTAGGGTTTTTTTTTCTTTTTTTTTTTAAAGATGTCAGAACATTTTATTTTATTTTATTTTATTTTATTTTATTTTATTTTATTTTATTTTAACGTTTATTTATTTATTTTGAGAGGGAGAGCAAGAGAGCGGGGGAGGGGCAGAGAGAGAGGGAGGGAGAGCAAATCCCAAGCAGGCTCCGTGCTGTCAGCACAGAGCCCGATGTGGAGCTCAAACTCACAAACCGTGAGATCTTGACCTGAAGCCGAAACCAAGAGTTGGATGCTTAACCGACTGAGCCACCCAGGTTTCCCCTAAATGTTAGTGTTTTAAAATGAAGTACAGGGGCGCCTGGGTGGCTCAGTCAGTTAGTTAAGCGTCCCACTTCGGCTCAGGTCACGATCTCGCAGTTCATGGCTTCCAGCCCCGCATCAGGCTCTGTGCTGACACCTCGGAGCCCAGAGTCTGCTTTAGATTTTGTGTCTCCTTTTCTCTCTGCCCCGCCCCCACTCACATTCTGTTTCTTTCTCTCTCAAAAATAAATAATGAAAAAAAAAATGAACTACAAGAGAAGCCAGCTATAAATGGTCACTGACTGTGTTATCCCAATTTTATGAAAGATCCAGAATAGGTAAAACCATGGAGGCAATGCCGATTGCTGGCTGTGAGGAACTGGGCAGAGGGGGAGTGGAGAATACCTGTTTAGTGGGTAATGTGTTTTATTTTGGAATGATGGACATGTTTTGAAATCAGATGGAATGTGGTAAATGGCACTGAATCATTCACTTTAGTATGGTTAATTTTCTGTTACGTGAATTTCACTTCAATAAAAAATATATAGTACATTAAAAATTAAAAAGCCTAGTAGTACAGGAACTTTCACAATGTAAAGCACTTCTTTCTCCTGCCCTAGGCCTTTAGCCTCCTATCAATTTCTTACACATACTTGCACACCGCCCCCCCTCACCTCCCTTTTTAAATGGGAAATACGGCATATTGCTTTTTTCTACTTAATCTGGAGATTTTTTCCCCCTATCAGCACATAAAATCTACCTTATTTGTTTTCAGACTACATAGTCAAAGGAATTATTTTCTAAGTTCTTTAAAGTTGGTGTATGCTTTATGTCATCATTCCATTTTTTTTTTTTTCCCCTGCAGTAACACCTGTACTATAACAAGCTTCTTATTTTGTTCCTAATTCAGTATCCAGTCGGGTAAATCGGTCAGCCCTTTGTGCAAGCAGGTTTAAAGCTAAGAATCAAATTCCTTTTTATGAGTCATTTCTCAGAATCAGGAATGATGGTGGAATTAGCCAAATGCCTTCTATGACAACAGGAGAATTAAAAAAAACAACAACGCATTTAATTAATTGATAGTCAATGAGCCAATGAATTTGTTCCATAGCTAATTTCACAAATGTCTCCATTACTGGAGAATGTATTTTATTTTCCCCCAGAGGAGACAACGGTGGAGTAAGTCAGTGCAGGACAGCTCTAAAGGGATGCCTGTGGGGCTCTCTGTCCTCCAGCGTGCACGACCATTAGTGACAATGCCCGTAGACAGAGATCGCTTTCTTGAAGCTGGACAAGACCTCTATTCATAATAAAGTCAAACAGATGGCACATGCGAAAGCCTCCACTCATAGTGGCTGCACAGGCCGAAACGCATAGATCTGTGTTGATTTGGGGAACAGTAACTTCCACGTTAGGCAGCAGCTAAAAGAAATTCTCAGCTTGGGAATGGAAAGATTGGGGAGAAGCAGAGGGATTGCCTTTGGGTTCCTTTTGTGTCTGTGTGTGGACGGAGTTGTAGGTAAGTGAGCACGAGCCTGTTAACACCGAGTCTGAAAGTGCATTCGCCACGAAGAGGGGGACAGAGGAGACAGAGACAGCAAGGAGAAGCCTGAGCTTCTACTGACTATTCTCCGCACAGATGTCAGAGCAAGCCTCACACCAAGAATTTGCTTCAGGGACCCGAGAATGCAAAGCAGTCGGATCTTTCTGTGGGATTTTAATTCAGACTTGCAATGTGTTGTACTTAACATGGTCTTTGGTGAGGCCAAAGAAAATTAATTATTTTCCTTCAATGTGTGTTATCTCATGGGTAATACATCAAAAATCTTTAGCTCTAAAAACATAAGAGTTATAAAGGCAGAAAGTAAAAAAAAAAACAAAAACAAAAAACAAAAAAATGCAACAGTTCAATTAGAAATAAAATGAAGGGGCGCCTGGTTGGCTCAGTCGGTTGAGTGTCCGACTTCGGCTCAGGTCATGATCTCACAGCTCGTGAGTTGGAGCCCCGCGTCGGGCTCTGTGTTGACAGCTCGGAGCCTGGAGCCTGCTTCGGATTCTGTGTCTCCCTCTCTCTCTCTGCCCCTAACCCAGTCGCATTCTGTCTCTGTCTCTCTCAATAATAAATAAACATTAAAAAAAATTTAGAAGGAATAAAAATGAAGAGTAAAATTCCTTTTAGTCTAAAGTGATTATCAGCAAGTTTTTTTTCTTCTTTTACGTTTTTCTAGAACGTTTATGTGTGAGTGTCTTACTTAAATGTATATTCACAGATTGGATTATTGTAAGAATTGTACTGTGTCCTATTATTTGCCGTTACGTCGTAGACATCTTTTTATACCAACCCCTGTAGGTCTGGCTCATTCTTTACTTGTATGGATGACACAATATAATTTATTCAACTTGTCCCTCCTGATGAGTATTTAAGTAGATTTCCAGTATTTGCTTTTGCAAATAATTCTACCAAGAATATGTTTTTACACACATAGGGAATATTTTTGCCAGTCTATCCATAGAATTAATGCTTACGGTGGCATGTGTGGGTCAAAGGTACTCATGTTGTATATTTGGATCTGTTTTTAATTTATTTTACAAATGGCACCCATTATCATACTCCTAAAAAAATAAATGGAAGTTCCTCTCACACCACACTCAACAATATTGAGTTTTTATCCAGCAATGTTGCATTTTTAATCATTGCTGCTCTGATGGCATCTTTTCACCCCATTTCTTTAATTAGGAGTGAGATCCAGCATCTTTTCAAATACTTATTCATGTTGTTTCTCTTTGTCTATTTGTTCACATCCTTTTCCAGCTTTTCTATTGCAGTGTTTTCTATTGTTATTTTTTCTCCTTTTTCTCCTTTGTCAATTAGGGATGTTAATTGTTTATTACATATAACAGGAACGACGCCACGTTTTTCACTTATTTCTTATTTGACTTTTGGTATTTTTTTTACCATGTAGAAACCCAATTTTTATAGTTAGATCTTTATGACTTCTTTACTTTTGAGGTTTGCTGGTAAAGTTGTGGTTTTACCTCAAGGCATTGTTAGGAGACACAGCCCATTTTTTTCTCACGTGCAGCCTGTGTCCCAACACTAGTTGTGAAAGACCAGTCTTTCTCTAGTTGTTTGGAGACCACAGAGTATCCACATAGTTACCTGTCTTCTCATCTGTGAATGCAGCCCTTGTGCAGTGACTGTGTTCTTGCCAACGTGCACCTGCTACTGGGTCAGCGAACACATTTGTCAGGATGAGGTTGATGCCTCTTTCTTCTCCTTGCTGCTTCTAGACCACTGCCCCTCTTCCTCCCTAAATATCCCCTGCTCCCTTGAAACATGAGCATCAGACTTTCTCATCCCCATCCCCTCTTGTTTGAGCCTTATGCTGACCCCCCTGGCCCTCCTCCATGCCTACTGAGGATTTTACCAACAAGTCCCATGTCTGCCTTCCTGTTACTGCATTTGCAGTATCTGTCTACACAGAAGATCATTCTAAAAGTAGGATCCTGTTTAAAGTCCATAAAGAAATAAAGAAAAGTAGGTTCTTTTCTTAGCCCTCCTTTCTGGTCATCTTGGCTTCTGTCTTACGGCAGCTGCCTGTTCCCGGAGTGGTACCTGGTGGTTCTGACACTGGGGCGCCTAGCGCCCGCTCGGATCACCATCGTCCCCCATGGTAGCTATCCTCGTGCACCTGAATACTTCATCCCTGCTGTGACTGGCGGCCCTGCTTCCTTCTTGGTGTTCGCTGACCCCTTACGTACGACCACACTCCTTTTCCTTCTGGAAAGTGGTCCTTTCTCCTCCTTCCCTGGTTACCTGGCAAAAGCCAGCTTTGGCTAAAACACAGTTGTCTGCCGCTGTGTGCTTGCACTGGGCTGCTGCATGGGGCTGGGCGCAACGCTCATCCCGGCCCCCTGCCACCCTGTGCCCGACCACTGTGCTCCCTCAGCAGGCTCCAGCCGTCCCGGTGTTTATCTGCTATGTATGTATGTACATGTAATACCTGACTGTGCATCTGTATGCATGTGTGTGAATATAATACCTGCGTGTGTATATGTATATATATATATATATATACACACATATATATGTAATATCTGAGTGTACGTACATATGTGTACGAGTATAATATCTGAATGTACATATACTATCTGAATGTCATTATGTATGATACCTGAGTGTATATTTGTGTGTGTGTGTGTGTGTATGATACCTGAGTGTGTATATGTATATATGTAATATCTAAGTGTATGTACATATGTGTACAAATACAATATGTGAATGTATATATAATATATGAATGTCATTATGATACCTGAGTGTACGTATATAGGTGTGTGTGTGTATATACATAATACCTGAGTGTATGTATATACGTGTACATACGTAAAATCTGAGTGTATATATGTTTAATATCTGAATGTCATTATGTATATCCGAGTGTATATATGTGTGTATATGTAGAATACCTAAGTGTATATATGCATATGCGTATATATCAAATTTCTAAAGGTTTTGAATGCTTATCCCTAGCCCCGTTTTTTTTAGTGATTCTACTGTTCTTTGGTGAATTAATTTAACGAAGAAGAATCTTAAAAATACGTGCTAACAGGACCCGTTTATGTATTGACGGACATACAATTGGTGAAAGAAATAAATGAGTAGAGTAACCTCTTTAATGCATATTTTTGCGCCAGTTTGGCTTTTTCAGGCTATCCCAAACAACCGAATCCTTTGTTCATAATTCGATGTAGCGTCTGTGTTCACATAAAGGAGAGAATTAATGAAATTGAAATTGCCACAGGGGCGTACTCTTACAAAAGGAGAAGCCTCATCCCATACTTTAGTACAGCGTATTTGGTTCAAGCAACAAACACTTCAAATGGCAACCACTAACACAGTTAACTTTGTTAAGCATTCAAAGGGTAACGGATGGACGTAAAGATTCCCACAACGTCTGAACTCCTTCAGAGCAAACTCGTATCCCATCCATTTTAATTTTTAAGTTTTGTTTTTCTTTTTCGGAATCTCTACACCTAGGGTGGGGCTCCAATTCCTGACCCTGAGATCAAGAGTCGCACAGTCCTCCGACCGAGCCGGCCAGGCACCCCACATGCCATCCATTTCTGTATCACGCCTACACGGGTTCTCAGCAGTTGGTAGGAGGGCAGGAAAGGTGGATCCCTGAGTAGCTACCATTGGTGTTTCGGCTACACTGCAGTATGTGTGTTCCTGGTACCCTGCAGAACTGTGCACTAACAGTAGCAGGGCTTGTGGGGAAGTGTCAGGATAGGGACTGGACACTCACTCTCCGTGCAGCTTCGTAGGCAGAGCACTGCTGAGAGCTGGATACCCGGGTGATCGAACCCCGGCTGGAGGCTGCCACAAGTCCTACTCAACACGGACAGGAAAGCCACTGCAGGAGATGCTACAGCTCTTTCATTCCTGCCTGTGTTGTGCCGGGGCAGTGCAGGGGCCGGCAGCTCCCTGGCAGTGGGGCTCTGGAAAGGTGGGGTCGGGGGGGGGGCACGGTTTGCAACCTGCGAACAGCCCACAAGCCACGTGGGCTCACAGCGCACCCCCCCGGGTTGAGAGCTCTGCATGCAGCCTCCCTTTATAAATCTTTGTAAAAGGCAGCTAGAAAAATCTCCTTTGCCAGCGCACCAGCTGAGCGGAGAGCTTTTCCTTTCCTGCCGGAGATTATAATTCTACTTCCTGGCTCTTCTAACCTGGGAAAAGTGCAGAAGCAGGTAGCAGAAGACTGTCTTGTATTGTGCGTTGTTGGAAGCGTCTGAATGTATTGCCAAGTAAAGGTGGACAGTAGACTTGCAAACAATGGGATCACGTTTTCCGGAGCCCGTATCTTGATGCCTTGGGACCAAGGAGGTGTAGCTTTCTGCGGGTCAAGAGGCTTGCTCTGTGCAAGGGCCAGGTGATGCTGGGGGCAGGTCGAACTCTCAGCCTTAACATGGAAGGCTTTGGACTCAGGCGCTCTGACGTGAACATGGCAAGAGAAGGCTGGGAAAGCTTGTCATGGGAGAGAGCAGCGAGGAAGGAATAGCCGTGGGTTTATCCATCGGGATGTATCTCCTGTCTACTCGGATTTAAACGTTGCCTGCTCTCTGTGCCCCTCTTTGAAGTGACTAGAAAAACGGAATTGATTTTGTGCTTTGCTCCCTGACCGGAGATGCCTAAAAATAAGCCAAGTTCAGATGCTGGTGTTGAGTTCCTGAGCAGACACTGTACTTGAGGAAAGAGAGTTTGGGAAGTTCAGGAGTTATCTTGCCTTACTCTTTTTAGACTTTTTCCAGTTTTTTAAAGTTTGTTTATATAAGTAATCTCTACACCCAATATGGGGCTCGAACTCATGACCCTGAGATCAAGAGTCACATGCTCCACCAACTGAGCCAGCCAGGTGCTCCTGATGTTTTTCTTTTTCTTTCTTTCTTTCTTTCTTTCTTTCTTTCTTTCTTTCTTTCTTTCTTTCTTTCTTTCTTTCCTTTTTAAAGTTTATTTATTTTGAGAGGTGGGGGCAAGGGGCAGGGAGAGGAGAGAGAATCCCAGCAGGCTCCACGCTGCCAGCACAGAGCCCGATGCGGGGCTTGAATTCAAGAACCTTGAGATC
This sequence comes from Panthera tigris, assembly GCF_018350195.1. NCBI lineage: Eukaryota > Metazoa > Chordata > Mammalia > Carnivora > Felidae > Panthera > Panthera tigris. The sequence continues at coordinate 134,640,180 of NC_056662.1, read as the reverse complement.
ATGACCTGAGCCAAAACCAAGAGTCAGGCACTTAACCAACTGAGCCACCCAGGTGCGCCTCTTTTTAAATGATAGTTTCATTGAGGTTAAAATTCATCATTTTAAAGTACAGTTGACCCTTGGATCACATGGGTTTGAACTGCCCAGGTCCACTAATATGTAGATTTCTTTTGCTAAATACAGTCCAGGACAGTCAATGTGTTTTCTCTTCCTTATGATTTTCTTAACAACATTTTCTCTTCTGTACCTCACTTTGTGTAACAATACAGTATATAATACATACAACATACAAAATATGTATTTAATTGAATGTTGGACATTTTTTTGTGCTTATTGGACATTGAACGGCTTTTTTGGAGAAATGTCTTTTCAAACTTTTTGCCCATTTTTGATTTGGGTTATTTGTCTTTTTACTGTTAAGTTGTATGAGTTCTTTGTATAATCTAGATACTAGGTCCCTGTCAGACATATGTTTTGTATGTATTTTCTCCCCTTCTTTGTTTTTTTTTTTTTTTTTTTTTTTACTTTATTGATGGTGTTTTTTGACACATGAAATTTTAAAATTTATTGTTTATTTTATTGTTTGCACTTTTGGTGATATATTTAAGAAACTGGTACCTAATCAAAGGTCACAAGGATTTACTCCTATATGATCTTTTTCTAAGAGTTTTGTAATTTCAGCTCTTATGTTGAGGTCTGACCCACTGTGAGTTAATTTTTTATGAAAGTTATAAGGTCTGTGTCGAGATTCATTTTTTGCACGTAAGCACCGTTTGTTGAAAAGACTGTCATTTGCCCTTTAAAACGTCATGGAATTCTTGTCAACCCATGAATGTATGGGTTTATTTCTGAACCGGCAGTTTTAATCCAGTGATCTCTATGTTCTTATGCCAATACCACACTATCTTGATTACTGTAGCTTTTTTTTGACATCGGGAAGTGCAACTCCTCCAACTTTGCTTTCTTTTTTCAAGGTTCTTTTGGCTATTTTGAGTCTCTTGGATTTGTATAGGAATTTTAGGATCAGCCTGTCGATTTTGAAAAAAAAAAATGAAAAGAAAATGGGAAACGGATTTGAATAGGGATTACATTTGAATCTGAAGATCAGTTTGGGGAGGATTGCTGTCTTCACTGTTTTCTAGCCTATGTGCACTGATGTCTTTCCATTTATTGAGGTATTTGAAGTCTTACAATGATGTTTTGGTAGTTTTCACTGTACAAGCCTTACATATCTTTTGATAAATTTATTTGTAACTATTTTATTCTTTTTGATGCTCTTCTAAAATGTGTCTCTTCTCTAACGGCGCATTTTTAAAATCCATTCTACCAGTTTCAGCCTTTTGATTCAAGTGTTTAGACCATCTTACATAATTACCAGTAAGGTAGAATTTATGCCTACCATTTTGCTCTTTATTTCCTATGGGTCTTACATCCTTTGTATTCTTTTATTCCTCTAGTGTGCTTTCTTTTATGCTGAATAGTTTCTTGAATACCGTTTTAATTCAGTTGTTTATTTTTTTACATATTTTAAAATTATTTTCTTAGTGGTTGCCTTAGGGATTACAGTCAACATAGTCTTATTTGTAAGCTTTTCAGTGGACCTGAACCTTTGCCTATAGGAATCCGATTAGGAGAAGTCCAATGGCTGTGAACGGAAAAGGAGGGGACAGAAGAGAGAATCGGGGACGATTTGTTATCTGAGAGTTACTTGTGTTGGTGGATTTATCTGTTAACTCCTTGGTGGAATTATTTATACCACAGACCTCTCCAGTGAACCAGGATACTTACCAAATGTTGGATCTGATACAGTTTCTAGTAATCGTATCAATAGCCTTCCCTCCGGGCTTGGGGATTTGAGAGGCTGGTGCTGGGGAGGCTGGAAGTCAGCGTGGTGTCCTTTCTGCCTCCTCCTTGCAGCCTGCTCTCTGAGCTCCTGTGCTGTCCCCACGTTTCCCAGGTGCCGAGCACCCTGCTGAGTGTGGACCGCTCCAGGTCCCCACGTGTGGAGGGACCCCAGGGCCCGAGACCTTCTCCCACGTTTCCGTGAGGGTGGCCGGTCACGAAGGGAGGGGCCAGCTGAGTGCACGTGAGCGTAGCAGGACACCAGGATTTGGCCAGAAGACGTTCCTTTCCTCCCCCAGGACTTCTCGGAGGTAATTTTGAATTTGGAAAAATGAAAACCTTCATTTATGTCTTCTTAGCGGAACCTCAGCCACCAGAAAGACTATAGCCCTGCCTGGGTGGATTTCTCCACACCTCTTAAGCTGCACCATGGAAACAATTGCCTAGTACAATTGTTAATTTTGAGGATGGTTCTCAACATATTATGTTAAGCTATTATAGTAATTAGTACTTTATGAAGATTTACACATGGGCCCTCATTTACTGCTTGTAACAACCCGTGGGGTCCATATTGCTCGTCTCGCTTCGTAGACGAGGAAACCGGTTCAGAAGATGTATCGAAGGTCTCACCGATTGATTAACTCATCGAGAACCAAGGGTTGTGCCTGGTGCTGTTCTCACTCAGGACACACAGTGAACTCAACAGACACAAGCCCCTGCTTTCAGGGAGCTTCTAGTTGAGTGGGGGTGTGAGTGGAGGATGGGGGTGGGGACGGGAACAGACAGACCACAGACAGCCGCCAACGTGAAGAAGGAAATTGTATGTTTCATTACAAGGCGCGAACGTTGTGGAGAGAAGAAAAAGTAGACCAAGTTTTGGAGGGTGGAGGAGGTTGCAGTTTGAAAGGGGGTTGGTCAGGAAGGGCTCATTAGAAAGTTGACATCTGAACGCGGATTTAAGGAGTTGTGCTAACTAACCACTTAGTGTCTGGGACAAGAGCATTGCAGTTAGAAGAACAAGTAGGTGCAGAGACCCACTGGCGTGCTGGAGAGACACCAAGGAGGCAGGGTGGCTGGAGGAAAACCAGCAGTCACAAGTGAGTTTGGGGGGTGGTCGGGAGGCTGAACAGGAAGCTGACCACGTCTAGCATCGCAGGCTGTTGGGGAATTCTAGGTTTTATGATGGGAAAGCAGTGCAGGGTGTTAAGCAGGGGACGGACAGGATCTGCATTGCATTTTCATAGGTTCATTCTGGCCTCTGTGTCCATATGGGAGGTAGGGGTGGAAGATGTGGGTAGACCAGGTGACCGTTGAGAGGCCAACAGAGAAATCCATTGGAGTCGTTCAGACGAGATAATGGTGGCTTGCTCTATGGTAGCAGTGGAAGGGGCGAAAAGTGGTCACGTTCTGGATACAGTTTGAAGACAGGGTCCTTAAGATGTCCTGGCGGAATGGGTGTGGGGTGTGAGAGGAAGGGGCAAGTCTGTAAGTGTGTTGAGGGTTTTAGCTGGTCACTAGACGGACCTGTCACCCATGGAAACGGGGACGTCCGCAGGTAGAGGAAGTTGGGTCACGAAAAGAGTAGAAGTTCGGTTCTGAGCGTGTGGAGAGGTTGTAAGACAGATGCTGAGTGGACAGGTCCGTACAGATCCGATGGTGGAGGCCGGTGATCCGGCTGGGGTGTAGTGGGAGTCTTGGACCTGTGGTTGGTTGGTGTTTAGGGGAGTAAGATCGGATGAGATCCCAGCGAGAGGAGAGTTTTGAGGACTGGGCCCTGGGACATTCCAGCTGTCGGAGGAGCAGGCGGAGAGGAAGAGACGGCAAAGGAGACCAAGGGGGGACAACCAGAGACCAGGGGGAGACCAAGAGCGTGGCATCCTGGAAGCCCCATGGAATCATCTCAGAAGCGGGGGGTTCTGAGCTGATGGCGCAGGTGAGGGGAGGGCTGAGAAGTCTCTGGGGTCGGCACCGTGCTGGTCGCTCACTGGTGGCTCTGGGAGCAACACGGAGGTCTGGTGGCTGTGGGCCCAAAAGCGCCATTGGAGTGGTTGCGGAGAGAAGGCCCGAGGGGAGGACCGGGAGACAGATGCCGACAGCTGTTCTGGGCCGCTCGCTCGGCTGCAGAGGGAGCGGAATCGGGGGTGGTGTCCGGCGGGGTAAATAAGGCCAAGAGAGTCAACTTTCAGTTGGAAGCGTTGGCCCTTGTGCCGTCGGCGGCGGTTCAGTCGAGACTGAAAAACTGGGAGTGCTGGAAGGACCTTGCTGACCTCATTTCTTGAGCAGGTGGGAGGCGCATCTTGCACTACAGGCTTGCTGGAGGAGGAGTGCAGACAGTTAGGGGTGGGGGAGGGGCCGAGGACAAGTTCGGGGTGGGGGGTGGGGCTGACGACACACGCGCGGGTGCCCGGGAGGTGGCCCTCGGGGAGGAGGCCCTGCGGGTTCGTGAAATGGGAAACCCGGTGGCCAGCCGAGACAGTGCCCCGGGCGGAGGGGGGATTGCGAGTTTGGGGAGACGGGGCGAGGAGTGAAAAGCCGCCTAGAAAGAGTGGTCACGTGGTAGCAGGAGGAAGCGCGCACCTGACTCGAGACCCTCCTCCTCCCCCATCAGTGAGCTTGTGTGTTCCTTTAGCCAGCTGGCTGGGGCATGGAAGGCGCCCCGGGGGCCAGGAGCTGAATTCTGGTTTGGCCCAGCCGAGGGGGCAAAGCGAGAGGGGTGGCCTGAGTTGTGACAGTGTGTGCGGGAGGGGGAGGGAGGGGGCCGGGGCCAGACGCTGGGCAGGGGGGGCCTAGAGGAGGGCCAGCACTGTCCCCTTCGGGAGCGGGTGGGAGTGGTTGAGAGACACAGGCGGTGGGGTGGGGCTGGGCAGGGCACTGGGGACCATGGGGCCCCTGCAGGTACCTAAAGTCCCTCGTTCCTCCCTCCGGCCCGGCTCCTGGTTACCCACCCTGGCCTCTCACTGTCTGACCAGAGAGCCTGCCTGAGGCATCCTGCTGAACCCCAAACCACAAACCAGTGCTGCCCACACCGCCCCGGGGCGGTCTTGGGAATGTGTTGCCAGGAGCACAGGGCTCTGCTGGGCCCGAGGGGGGTCTGGGGCCCTCCTCACCCTGGCAAGGAGGAAATGCGGACGTTGAGATTTGCCATCGTCTCCTTCACATGCCTTGGAGGCTGTGTGCTTGCTGGCCTTTTCTTTTTTTTAACCTCAACTTTAACCTTCTGGGGTTCTTACATCTTTCCTGGCCCAGAGGTCTGGAGAGTGTCAGGTGTAAGGGAGACAGGAGGGCTCCCCCGAGAAAATTCACTGCAAGGCCTGGAGGCGCGGGGCCTTTTTCCCTGCCCACGCCCACCTCCCAGGACGTTCCAGCAAATTCCAGGAGCTGTGAACCGGCTTCATAGTCACAAAAGATTTCATGTGGAAGAGGCCAAAATACCAGAAAATGACATTCCAGCACGAGCAAAAGATCTTTTTAAATGTTTAGGATTTATAAAGAGAAACAGTCTTCATGGACCATAAACCACCCCCCGTTCACACTTCTGTGACTGCAGACGCTAAATCTGAAAGCTAATTCTGTTTTGGTGTTTGGTTTTTTTTTCTTCAAGTGGAGAATGTCATTGGCGAGAAAAGATGTCTCGGGCTGAGAAAAACTCCGACTCGGCCTTGGCCGAGCCTTGGCTGCAGCCGTGAGGCTCGGCTCAGTCACCTCTGCTCTTGGCTAGTGAAGCTTTAAGGCAAAGGTCGTTTAAAACGCTAACTAGAATCGAAAATATCAATACCCTGCTTTGCTTCGCTTGGGTTTCAGAGTGGCTGAGGTGGTTAGGCGAGCGATATTTTTAGAAAGGGAAACAGTTAAAGATGCTGCTCGGAGATGCTGTGGCTGAAGGCTGTTAGAATAAATCATCACAACCACATTTTCCACGTTCATCGTAGTGGCAGTTGCTTTGTGTTTATTTTTTGTTCCTTTTTTTGTTGGTTTGAGAGCTTTGGGTCACTTTTCGTGTGTGCTCGCTGCCTTGTGGGCCTCTGCAGGGCCTTGGGCGCGTCCTCTGTAGGCACCGTGAGCTTGCCCGTGCCGGGTTCTGGTGGCAGTGGGCTCTAGGGGTCGGAAGAGAGGGAACGTGGCCCTGGGACAGCAGGTTTCTCTGGACGGGTCATCGGCAGACATCCTGTGAGCATCCCTTCCGAGCAGGGCCAGGTGAGGGGGCCGGGAGGGGAGGAAGGGGGGAGATTCTGCTTGTGTGTTTTTCTGTGACTAATGTCAACAGTGTCCTGAGCTCAGGACAGAGCAAAGCCCAGGCGAAGAGGAGGGGTTGCCGAGGACAGGAAGGTCCCCTGGCCGCTGAGACTCCATGAGCTGTCCTGCCACGGGAGACGACAGGAGCAGAGATGAGAGGAAGAGGTGCCAGGAGCCACATGTGCTGGGCCCTGAATATTTGGAGGTAGAATCTATCCTGTGGTTGATGGAGAACCATAAAAATGAAAGGTAGTGGTAAGATTTATTTGTGTATTTATTTTAAAGTTTATTTATTTATTTTTGAGAGTGGGGGAGGGGCAGAGAGAGAGAGAGAGAGAGAGAGAGAGAGAGAGAGAATGCCAAGCAGATTCCGTGTTGTCCGTGCAGAGCCCGACCAGGGGCTTGATCTCATGAACTGTGAGATCATGGAGATCATGACCTGAGCTGAAATCAAGAGTCAGACACTTCACTGACCGAGCCACCCAGGCGCCCTGGTAGTGATGGGATTTAAAAAAAAAAAAAATGCTTCGGACAGATTCACTGGAGGCTGTTGTGCTTCCAATATGAAGGCAAGATTGGAAGCAGCCAAGAGTCAAAAAGAAACATTTGATCATGTGACCTAACAAAATTAAGGGACTTCCCCCACCCCCCACCCCCCCACCCCCGGTTTTAAAAATACAGTACTTTTTTTGGTCATTCCTAAAAGCCTAACAACAGGGCTCACAGACTCCTGCATACACAGTTACCAAAGAAACATCATGCCTTCTGCTGTCCTTAGGGTTGCGTAAATAACTTAACGATCTTAGCTACATTTAACACTGCTTGATTAAATATCAATGAGGAAACCATTAGTATCGGGTCATTATAATTTATTACAAAAGGGATAACATAATTCAGTTGCCTTAATCTCATTTTCATTCTGACTGTACTGATTTTAATAATTGATTTTATGAGTGTGTCCCATAATTTATTTCTAGTGTTGTATAAAGTGTCTGTCTATCGACACATTCACTTGAATTGAATAATAAGGTGAAACGTTTTCTGATAGGAAGGAAGTCTGATGGGCTGATTGGTTTGGCAGTGAAAATGGTCTTTGTCTCTTCAGTTATTGGAACACACTAAATACACACTAAATAATATGGACAAACATACAATGAAGCCCTGTTAAAATAAAACAGTGCACTAACATATTTTGTATGAAAGATACATTAAAATTTATATTTTTTCTTTAAAAAAAAATTTTTTTTAATGTTTATTTATTTCGGAGACAGAGAGAGACAGAGCATGAGTGGGGGAGGAGTAGAGAGAGAGGGAGACACAGAATCTGAAGTAGGCTCCAGGCTCTGAGTTGTCAGCACAGAGCCCGATGCCGGGCTCGAACTCACGGCCTGAGATCGTGACCTGAGCCGAAGTCGGATGCTCAACCGACTGAGCCACCCAGGCACCCCATAAAATTTATATTTTTTCAATTCTTCCTGAATGTGTTGGTTTAAACGAGGTGCCTCTAAGAGAAAGTAATGAGTACAATTAAGATATTTCTGTAGCTTTAGTGTACTGTTTTGACGTACTTCCCAGAAATTGGACCTTGAATGATAGATGTCTTGATAGCTCATTCTTGTGCAGAGCAGGTGTTTTTTTGTTTTTTTGTTTTTTGTTTTTTTGAGGAAATCCACCGATTAAATTGTTGGTGGATCACTAACACTAGTTTTTATTTTATGATTATGTGATTTTTGGCATACGTGTGGAAGAAGTACAAAAAAGCGAGTTCCATTTTTAGACATACCATCTGTTCTCGGATATGTCCGTATATGCAAAATTGATCTTGAACTGGTGCTTTGTGGGTGTCCGAAGATTTCCCGAGTCCCGTTGGTCACCGCACCCAGCCATGAGAGGGGCCATCTGTATTGAAATCTGATGAATTATTTGCACAGGTTAGGACCGTCACTGTTAAGACCGTGAATGGACAGGGTTGGTGAATGACAGGAGGGGTACCAGTGGGCTTTGGGCATCTGTCCCTGGAAGTGAGGCCATGCAAGGTGACCACGCAGTACTGTGTGATTTTGTTCTGGATCCCCCTTGTCCATTTTGAGTTCCACGTCCATTTTGGAGTGAACACCAAAGAACGTAACCTTATCACCCTGCCCCAGCAAGAAAATCAAATGCAATATGAGGTTTCGAAAAATCGGAAGAAAGAGCATTCTGTGATTTCCCCACTGTATGCGTAAGAGAGCGAATGTGAGGATTAAGAAGAAACAGGATGTTTTGTGTATAAATTGCTTCAAGATGGGGAAAATCATATTTCATAATCTTTGAAGGGGGTGCTAGCCTGGAGAAAGCATTTCACAATACTTTTTTTTTTTTTTTAAAGGAATCAAAAAGTTTCCAGTAAAATAGAGACTAAATCAAAAGTGCATGGTCTGAGGAAGATTCTTGCTCTGTTATAAGACAGGACACAAGGATGTGCTCTATACCAAGGATCACAGAATCATGGATGTTAAGAGCTGGCATTGGAGTTGAATCTTCTGTAGCCTAGAGCTGGGTCTCTGGCCGTGGACATGGAGGTGAGGGGAGGGTGTAGATGTTACTCGGATTTCCATTCAGAGACCTGGCCACCAGCTCTGCTAAACCATCCGTGTTCTATTTAAATCGATTGATAGTGAGCCAACAATGGGTTTTCTGAATCCATCGAGGATCTTATCTCTGATTTTGAGTTTTTTATTTTTTAATGTTTATTTATGTGCTTAGTTATTTATTTTGAGAGGGAGAGCGAGAGCGAGAGCATGAGCAGGGGAGGGGGCAGAGAGAGAGAGAGAGAGAGAGAGAGAGAGAGAGAGAGAGACACTCACAGAATCCAAAGCAGACTCCAGGCTCTGAGCTGTCAGCACAGAATCCGACACGGGTCTCGAACCCACAAACTGCGAGATCATGACCTGAGCTGAAGTCAGACGCTCAACTGACCGAGACACCCAGGTGCCCGAGTTTGGGCTTTTAATACAGTGTTGTGTTGAAGTAATGGAAGATGTCCTTTCCCTGTTCCTGATTTTTATAAGGAATATTCTAATTTAATTAAGAATGATATTGCTGTCGCTTTTTCTTTTTCATGTTCCTTATTAGGTTAAGGAAGTTCCCTTATGTTTCTGTTTTGTAGAGTTGTGTTTTATGTTTTTAATCATAAACGCATGTTGAGTTTTATCAAAGGCTGTTCTGCATCTATTAAGATGGCCATATGGCTTCCACTGTTTTCCTCCTACTATGTTATGTTACATGAATTATTCCAACGGCAAACTCTTTTGTACTCCTACGATAAATCTAGCTTGTTGAACTTTATGGTTTTTCTCCCCTAAATACAATTCTGATACACATCTGGATTCTGTTTGGTCTTAACTTTGTTTAAATTTTTTTTTCTTTACTCATAAATGAGTTTGCCTATATTTTTCCTTACTTTAACTGCTTATGTCTGATTTAGAAAGAGTTTTTTTTTTTTTTTTTCCTTTTGTCCCTATTCCTTGCAGGATTTTGTATGTGATTTGAGTTATCTGCTCTTGAAATTTTGGTAGTACTCAGCTGCAAACAAGAACCTAGTCCTTTTCTTGTTGGAGGATTTCTATCGCTTCAGTTTTTTTCAAGGCTTATAAAATTATTTGAACTCTTTCTTTTTGAGCCAATTTTCTTAAATTATATTTTTCTAGGAGTACAGTAAAACCTTGGATTGAGAGTAACTTGTTCTGCGATTTTTCTGCAAGACAAGCAATACTTTTAATAACTTTTAATTTGATAAATAAACCAACGAGGTCTTACAATACGAGTAGTACATGATGCCGAACACCATGCGATCACAACTGAGCCAACGGTTCTCACAGTTAATTCCCTTTGATATGCGAGTGCTGTGGATTACAAGCATGTTTCCAGAACGAATTATGCTCGCAAACCAAGGTTTTAGAGTGTATTTACATCCCCTATATTTCAAGTTAAAATTAGCATAACACTATTCATTTAATTTTAAGTCTCTGCTGGCTGTGTTTCATCACAAATATAGTTTGTTGGGGCCATGTCGTTTTTTTTCCTTGACCGACTTGCCAAAGAGTATATGTTTTATTACTATTTTCAAAGAAAAATACTGTTGACTTTGTTGCCTCTCTTTATTTTAACTTTACTTTGTGTTTTATTTATTTTTGTTTTTATCTGTAACTGGTCTTTCTTTCTAGTCTGTGTTTATTCTGTAGTTCTTACCTAACTTCTTAAACTACAGACAGTTCTATAATTTTTAGACTGTTTTTCTTTCTTTTTTTAAATTTTTTTTATTTTAGAGAGAGCACATGAGCAGAGGAGAGGGGGAGAGAGTGAGAGAGAGAGATGGAGAGAGGGAGAGGGAGAGGGAGAGGGAGAGACAGAGAGAGAATATCTTAAGCAGGCTCCATGCTGAAGGTCGAAACTCACATGGTGCCTCTTGGTCCCACGACCCTAGGATCATGACCCGAGTGGAAATCAAGAGTCAGATGCTCAACTGACTGAACTATCCAGATGCCCCTAGACTTCTTTTTTAATAGAAGCATTTAAGATGATGAATTTCCCTCTCAATACTGCTTTAATGGTGTCTCCTAGGTTTTCTTAAAAAACATTCTTATTGTTGTTTAGTCCTACATTTTTTTAAAGTTCTGTACTTTCTTCTAAACCCATGAGTTACTGATAAGTGTTTTACAGTTTTCAGACGTGGGGACTCTTTTCCTTATCGATGTCTGTCTTGACTGCCTTAATGTCAGAATACCTGGTCCGTGAGATACCATTATTTGAAATTTGCAGATTCATTTTTTATGACTGTGTGTGATGTCAGGTTTTGTAAATGTTCTATGTAGTTTTGAGAAGTTTGTGAATTCTCAGTTTGTTGGTGATGAGATTGACGTTTATTCAATTTAGGTTAATAGTGCTTTTTTTTTTTTTTAATTTTTTTTCAACGTTTTTTATTTATTTTTTTGGGACAGAGAGAGACAGAGCATGAACGGGGGAGGGGCAGAGAGAGAGGGAGACACAGAATCGGAAACAGGCTCCAGGCTCCGAGCCATCAGCCCAGAGCCTGACGCGGGGCTCGAACTCACGGACCGCGAGATCGTGACCTGGCTGAAGTCAGACGCTTAACCGACTGCGCCACCCAGGCGCCCCAATAGTGCTTTTTATACCTTCCATGGTCTTACTAATTTTGTATGTTTATTATATTAAGTAATATGTAATGAATTTCCCCTCTGATGGTATTTTTGCCATTTTTTCAGTAACCATGTCAATTTTATTTTTCATATTTTGAAGCTGTTCGGTGTATACAAATTTAGAATCACTGTAGCCTCATAATGAATTGGACCTTCTACTGTTACATAGTTACCTTCTTTTTTCTAGTTCTGCTTTTTGCTTTAAATTCTCATTTTTCCAATAGTTTTCTTTTCATTGGCATTTTCCTGGATCACCTTCCTCTGTGATTTGATTTACAGTCTTTCCAGTTCCATGAGGTTTCATGTGTATCTCTCCCATTTTATGATGCGGTTTTATCATTTTTCTTCCTTTTGGCTGTCCAGTATAATCCATTTATTTCGTAGGATCTTTAATATCTTTGGCTTATTTTCTCCCAAAGTATTTTTATACTATTTCCTTTCTTTCTTTTTTTAAGGGCACGTTTCTTTGTGTTCTTACTGCATTTTTTCCCTTTTATGATTTGGCAGTTACACATTCTATTTCCCTTCTCTTAGTGGATACGACTGAAATTTTACCACATGTTATACATACAGCTTAAGGCAAATCTCTTCAGTCCTCAGTTTTTAAAATACACAACAGCTTGGCCAATCACACTGTGATTAACTTAGAGGCTTATATGCCAGGCACGCTTTTCGGTGGGGGACTTTATTTTCCAACGTGAAGGACCTTTATAGAATCGAATTCATTATATTGAGAGGCATAGCTGTTTCTCATTTTTATGTTACAGTCATTGCATCTTTGTTGCTACTAAAGGTATGGCCTCTTGAGTCCTACGCCCATGTCAGTATCGGGAGCATCCCAGAGGGTGCGAAACCCTTCCCTGATGGCAAGGTTTCCATGACTTCTGTGTAGATTGTCAGTGAAGTGTGTGCAACAAGTATGAGCATAAAGACATATTGTTAGTCAGTGTGCACTAGATGAATGATCCGGATTTAACCTGTATGTGAGTAGAGCGGCTCCTTCTTACGTCATACAAGCATACAGAAAGAACATCACTGTTAAAATTAGTTACTATCAACAAGGTAGTGTAGATGTTTGGATTCTACAATCTCATTTGACTTTTATTTTCTACAGTATATCAACATGGGTAAGGAGACTTGCCCCATTACCCCCCACGAAAGAAAAGGCCAACGGGATGTATTTCTTTAGAAGACACCTCTTTGGCTCACGTTTTCGTCGGTGACTTGAGATTCTGGGACACAGGGTTTCGTGATCAGGTGTGTTTATTAGGTGTCTGTGGCATTACACCAGACCCTGTCAGGGCCACATCAGATGTGCCTTTTCTCCTGATGTTTCATTGTCTGGCCACACCTATGTGTCTGGATGTAGAATTGTAGAACGTTCAGCTCAGAGGAAGTCAGGGAGCTCTGCGGACAGCGGTTTCCAAAATTATTTTGGGGAGGTGATGGTGCAGTGGCCTCTTTCTTCAAGTTAAGTCTCATGGAAGTCCAAGGTCTTAAAAATAAATAGAAATAAAAGTCAGCGCAGGCTCTGACCGGAACAAGCTCGGGGCACCTGTAGCCCGCACCAGCTACGGCCTCCCCGCCTTGGCCCCAGGCAAAGCCAGGGAGCAGCAGAACCCGCAAAACACCCTTTCCATTTCACCCCTACGTTTCAGCGGAAGAGACAGCGGAAGCACCAAGGGAGTCACGGGTTGGTTGGTAGCTGGACCAGAGTTCAGTTCTTCCCGGCCCCTTCTGGGTTCTCTGCAACCGCCTGCTCGTTTCCACAACCCGGGAGAGTTGCTACCCCACGTGAAGCCGAGTAGGACGTGATTTACACATGTCCACTTTGAGTTGAGTTGCTTCTTCAGACCCAGATCTCCTGTGGATCCGGGCCTTTGGCCTGGGTGACCCCAGTTTTCCAGCCAAGACTTGCTGTGTCTCCTTAGTCCCAGCCCTGGGTCTGCTGCGAGCTTCCTCGGGGGTCTGCCAGACCAGGGAGACGCCTGTCCAGTGTCCCGTAACAGGGCCATGGTGACAAAAAGACTCGTCTCTTCTCTGCCTTTTGTTTGCTTCAGGCCCCTGCTAGTCTTCTCACTGCTGGTCACAGAGGGATCGATTCTTTCCAGCAGACAGACCACATGCTATTTCTGTGCTGTAAATTTCCAAAGCTTCTTCCCCGTCCTCCTCTCCAACCGCACGCTGGAATAAGCAGTGTGTTTGCAGCTATAATCAGCACACTTAAATACTAGTTAAATTCGGAGTGAGTACAAAATCCGTACAGCTATAAAAATACCACGTGGCTGGGGGCCCTCTGAGACCTTTGACAACGAGGTGATCCCTCCAGAACTTTTTCAGGCTTATGGGGTGTTCCAAAATAGCCCAGATTACAGGTTAAGGGGGCTCTGATTCACAGAGAGTCGTGTCTGACACCAAGGAGTCTTGGCTGCCGGCTGGCAAATTCCTAGTTTCTGTTTTCCCGAGGGAAGACACGCAGTCAGAAACATTGGTTTTCCTGTCAAGTCGCTGAGGATGACACCTTCCATAATCGCCCCTTGTCCTTGGCGTCTGGAGCACGGTATGTGCCTGGATGGTTGCGGGCGGCCCCTGGCTCCCTGCGTTCCCGCTCTCCTTCGTTCGTGTGTCTCTGGCGCTTTCCCTGCCCCCGTGTGCACACCATTTCACCCACCCCTGTGGCCGCCCGGCAGGTGTAGTATGCAGGCTTGCAGGGCGGGAGCTCAGGAATCCAGTTGGCAGTTGGGTGTGGGGTCTAGGTCGGCTGAATCTCACACACGGATTCTTTCCATTTCACTCTTGCCTCCAGGTGGATCCTCAGAGATGCTCTGTTGTTTTTTTTTAATGTTTATTTATTTATCTTGAGAGAGAGAGAGAATGAGAGAGAGAGCCTGAGCAGGGAAGGGACAGAGACAGAGGGAGAGAGAGAATCCCAAGCAGGTTCCGTGCTGTCAGTACAGAGCCCCACGTGGGGCTCGAACTCAAGAACCGTGAGATCGTGACCTGGGCGGAAATCAAGAGTCGGCCGCCCCACCGATGGAGCCACCCAGGCACCCCGAGATGCTCTGTTTTAATCTATGGCATCTGGGAGCGCTGTTCAGCCCCCACTCAGCACGTCACTTCTGGAAGGCTCGGTGTTGTGCAGTCCACTCCCTTACTCGTTACGTGATCGGCTTTGACTGCATCCACACGCTACGGAAAACGTGGAGGCTGTTTCCACATTATTACTTGTCTGCAGCGAAGTTCTAACTGGGTGTCTCTGCCCCTAAGCTGTGGAGTAATTGCTCTAAAATGACAAACATGATGACTCTGTTCAGAACTCCCATCAGTGGCTCCCAGGGCCTCGGGGGCCAAGTTCTAACTCTTTATCTGAACCCCCACCAGCCGCTCTCATGTGCTCTCCGGGCCCCGGAGACCACCTGGCTGGGTGCTTTTTCACCGGATACTCCCTCCCCTCAGTCAGGGGTCTTCAGGAAGCTTGTGCCGGCGCAAATCTGGTGCAGAAGCCCCTTCTCTGTCCCCTGTACCTGCTTCTGTCGTAACCTTCATTCTTGGGCCCCGTGGCCACGGATTTCCTCAGTGGTGACTGCATCGTGCACTCTGTGCGGAAGGCCTTGCGCGTGCTGGGCTTTCAGAGGACGCCTGGAGGTCAGGATGCATTTTGTTGAGTGTTTGCCCAAAGAATGAGCAGCAGTGATCCAGGTTCCCTTTTGTGTCCCCTTGTGTGGAGTGTGTGCAAAGTGTGGCCGTGAGCACGACCGTCCCGGGGGGGCAGGAGCTCGGTGCGGTGATTGTCCAGGGGAGGCCGGTCCCGCCAGCTGTCCTCTGTGGCATCGGGGGTCCTGGCTCCACGCGCTGGTGCACAGGGCGCCGTGGGGTCTGTGGGCGGAGCGGTGCCCCTGTGTTGTTTGTCCCCGTGTTCTCCCAGCAGCTCTGTGTGCCTGTGTGCGTGCGCTGGTGCTCATGGGATTAAATAACACCGTGGTTTCTCTAAGCGCCGAGACTGACGCTGTGCTTCTGGGCATCATCTGAGACCTAGAGAACTCCCGAGAACCGACTCTGCAAATGCTTCCTTTTAAGTAACAGACATGCCCTTCTTTCGCACACCCCTTCCCCAGTCTTTGAACTAGATTCCTCCTTGTAGGTCATCTCCCCCCCCCCACCCCCCGCCCACCACCCAGTCCCGGTTTGTCTGGTTTTTAGTAGCCTATACTGGGCTTTCGGCCTGTCTCCTGGAGGCTGCAGCCGAGGCCGCCTGGTCCTCGATGTGCCCCGTTAGGCCATCGCAGGCTCAGGGGGTTAGGATGACAGGTGTGTGTGGACTGCCAACGGCTTCCGTCCCGTCGCGCCTGGAAGTTGGCAGACGGAAACACACAGCTGGCTTGGGAAGGTTGTCCTGCGTGGCCGCCGTGGGGTGCTCGCCCGGTCACCGCCACCCCTTGCCCCAGCTCTTTGCAGCCTCACTGCCCTGACCTGCCGCTCCAGGGGGAAGGCTGGCCGGACGTCCGGAGAGTATAAGGGACGTTTAAAGACAAATCCCAGGTAGTCCGCTAACTGCAGTGACACAGACAGCCCAGACAGACGGACAGTGGTAAATGAGGACAAGCCTTCCTTGCTTTTCCCCCACCCCTTTAGCTCTATACCCAGTGTGGAAGGAAAAAAACAGTTCTGGTAGAGCAGCCTACTAAACGGAAAGTTCGGGACCCAAATGGTTGAGTCACGTGTAGACTGCTGGGTGTATACCCCGGGAAGGTGATCTGTGTGACCCACTTGGGAAGCCCCTGGCTGCTGGAGCTCCAGGTCCCCTGGGGAAGTTGTAGAGGTCAGCCGTGACCCGCACCTTCAGCTGACGCACGGCAGACTCTCTCCTGAGTCAGAGGGGCCAGTTTGGGGGACTCTGATGTGGCTTTTCTGGGCCAAGCCAAAGCCTCATCGTCCACTATTCTGGGAACGTCCTGGTGACCATAATTGACTTCCCAGAGGGTCCCGCCGGCCGTTCCTTCCCGGTTGGGCAGTGGTTCCTGTGAACGTCAGCGGGGCCACGGGGACGTGCGGGGCTCGGCGTGGCCCATGGACGCGGGTGACGGCTACCCTGGTTTGTGTGGCACGTGCCTGGAAATGCAGCATTCGGAGAGATCCGTGCGTCCTGTGTTCCTCGCCGACCTCGTTCCGGCTGGCAGGGTGGGCGGCCTTACCAGACCGAAGGCCTGTTCACGGCCGCGGGGTTGCAGAGTATTTCAGACCCACGGGGCCCTCCGCGCTCACGCAGGCCTCATGCTTCCAGAACACTTTTCTTTAGGCAGCAGAACTTTTTTTTTTTTTTGGTCTTTTTTCTTCAAATGAAATAGCATGTGCGGCCTGAGCTGGGGTAGAGGACTCAGACCCTGTGCCTGCCCCCCCTTCCACGTGCAGCTCCCGTGTGCAGCCTGCTGCTGGCTTCGGGGCGCCCAGGCGGTCCTCTCCCTGTCCTCCAGCCACACGCCAGGGGCTGGAGGCGGCACTGGGACGAGCTCTGCTTAGTCTCTATGGGCGCTGGCTCAGATGTTCTGGGAGCCCCGTGGACTCAAGGCCACCTGCATCCCCATCGTGGGTCCCGGCCTTCCCCTGTGTGCTCAGAAGGGCGAGTTTTGTCCGCATCTATGACAGCGGGGGACAGACAGCCCATTCACTGACCACATCTCAGAAGTACTTGTGGTTAGGATGTGATGTGTTCTGTTAAAAATTGGGGCGGGGGGCGCTCGTGGTGTTTTTCCCTTGAGAAGAAGTTTAAACGGCCTCCCCCCTTCAGGGTAGGGCTGACTCTGGAATGAGCTGGTGACTGAGACAGCCGTCCCTTGTAAGGTCTTCCTGTGATCAGGGAAGGGCAGTGAGGACTCCGTGTTGTCCGAAGGGCTGGGCACTTTGCACGTGTAACCACAGTGACCTAAGAGGCGGGCATTTCCACCTGGGTTTGGATGTTAGGAAACGGAGACCCAGAGAGGTCAAGCTCGGGCCCACAGAGCAGTTAGGAGCCTGACTCACATGTCACGCCCGGTTTTCCCGGCTCCAAATCCTGCCCGCTTTCCTTCGCACACCTTGGGCCGCTCACAGGGCCGTGAGGGCGTTGGATGGTCTTTATCCGTCGGCGCCCATTCTCCTGTGCCCGGTGCAGCTCAGCGTTACGTACCCAAGGCCTCTGCGTGGTGAAAGGCCAGTTCACTCACGACACCCGTTAGGGAGAGGTTGGGGAAAGGACCAGGGTCGTGACCAGGGTCAGGTGTCCAGGGTGCTGCTGGGGCCGGTTGTGGAGACCACGGCCAAGAGCCTGGGCCCGTCTGAAGGCCCTCGGATACCAAGCTGAGAGTTCCACTTTACTCCATGACTACCCCCTAAACGATGCCCTTATGAGTCCGCTGCTGGCTCACGGTCATTACTCAGCAGCACTGGCTGCCGGCATGACCGTTCTTTTTTTTTATTTAAAAAAAAATTTTTTTTTTAACATTTATTTATCTTTTGAGAGACAGAGACAGAACATGAGCTGGGAAGGGGACAGAGAGAGAGGGGGAGTCACAGATTTCAAAGCAGGCTCCAGGCTCCGAGCTGTCAGCACAGAGCCCGATGTGGGTCTCGAACCCATGAACCACGAGATCATGACCTGAGCCGAATCTGGCCACCTAACAGACTGAGCCACCCAGGTGCCCCCGGCATCACTGTTCTCTTAGTGCCCTAGGGAGGACATGTGACTGTCCCACTGAAGTGCCCCAGACCTGTCCCGGGCACACACCCCTCCCCGTGGGAGGCCAGGGTCACCGGATGCTGCAAAAGGTGCTGCCCTGGCCAAGACCCAGCTCCCCGTGAGGCTGGTGAACGCGTCGGAAGCATCCCAGCCAGCAGGGAGCTCCAGGGGGCTCGGGGAACCACGTCTCTGGGTCGGGGAAGCCTTGCCACTGTCCAGCCTGCTCTCCTAGGAGACACCTGGGGTTGCTGGGAGGTGGACAGGGTAGAAAGGAAGCAGAGGAATTGAGAGGTGGGGTGCAGAGAGCTTCTGCAAAGTAGTCTCATGGTTGAATAACAACGCTGAGACCCTGGGGTCCTTTGGCTCACACACATCCTCGGGGGGTGGGGGGATGGGACTGCGGCTGGGGCAGCACGTGGGGTGCCCAGGCCCATGGGAGTCCACGTGGCTTGTCTGGCATGAAATCGGTCTCTGACCTCAGCGCCTGCTTCTCACCCGGGGCCTGCATGGTTAGCACCGTGTCACTTCCTTGCCATGACCCTTGGTTTCCTAAGACCCACCTGCTGCCCGGCCCTCACGTTCTGGGGTTCTGAGAATCAGGTTTTCTTCAGAAATGTGCAGGCTGCCTGTCCTGTCTGGGCGGATGTTCCGTGACGGTGGAGGCCGTCGGAGAACCGCATGCAAACGCGGGGGGAGGAAAGGAGACTGCCTCGGTGTGGCTCTCGGCTCAAGGCCGCCCTTAGATTTTATTCTCTTCTGTTTCTCCCCCGGGATGGGCTAGGATGGGCCGCGTGGACGTTTGTTCCTTTGGAAGGAAATCTTCACAGCAGAGCCGAGCTCTCTGAAGTTTCCGGAGCAAGAACCAGCCTGGAATCTGGCTGCGGTTCTTAGTTTTGAAAATTCAGCCGAGCAAAAGTTTGCTTCTGATGCTGGGAAGGGAGCCTCTGCTTTTGTTCTGTCAGAGCGGCAGCGTGCGATGAGTCTCCCAGGGTCCCCGGTTGCTACTTCAGCAGGGCGACGAGAGTGGCCGGCGTGTATTCCGGAAGGTGTTCTCCAACCCACGCAGCCGAAGAAACTTGATCCAGTCTGGAAGGTGCAGAGAGCAGTCGAGACTCAGACGAGTTGGGGTGCAGAGGTGGGCTGATGGAAGCTACAGGAGCCGTCAGCTTGTTCTCTGCACGATGGGCGCGGAAATGCCCGGAATGTCTGTGCACACATGGGGTCCCGGCACCCACGTTCACAGGGGGTCTGTGTACTTCCTTCAACCGAAGGAAAAAGTGGTCCGCATTTTATTTTGAACTTGGCAGTGAAGGAATCGTGTAAGGTCATTGGTCAGTGTCATGCCAATTTGAGGGGTGTGTGCGTGTGCGTGTGGTATTGGGGAAAGCAAAAAAAACTGCTTTGGTGTTTGAGATAAACCTGGTGTCGTTGATGTCTTCCTTGGTTTGTGGATTTAGACTTTGTTTTCTTTATGCATTTTGTGTTATTTCTCTCTCCTTTTTTCAGCATTTATTTTTGAGAGAGAGAGAGACAGAGTTCGAGCGGGGGAGGGCAAAGAGAGATGGAGACACAGAATCTGAAGCTGGCTCCGGGCTCTGAGCTGTCAGCACAGAGCCCGACGCGGGGCGCCCCCTCACATGATGTTTCTAAAGAGAAAAATATAGGGCCACCTGGGTGGCTCAGTTGGTTAAGCGTCTGACTTTGGCTCAGGTCATGATCTCACGATTTGTGAGTTCGAGCCCCACATCAGGGCTCATACACGGAAGATCTTCGGCTCATGTCTGGACAACCCCATGCTCTTCCTATGGTTTGCACCATCACGAGGTGGATGCTGAACCCTTGGCGGGGGGCGGTCTTCGGACCACGGTAGGGTTGGCCGTGGAAGAGAGACCACGTGAGCATAATGGTAATTGGAAAAGATGGATGAATGAGGAGGCCTTCCTGAGAAGGGGCCGTCCTGAGCACTAAAGCAGAGGACTGGAGAAGAGTTAGCTGTACGTGGCCTGGAATGAGGCTACCGAGTCCCAGAGAAGCATTTGACTCGCGAAATCCAGTTTCTGTGAGATGCGAGAGGACGTTTCTGTCTGAACTTTGCCTTCCACAAAGGCACACGGAGGTCTGGAGAGCAGGGGTCGAGGTCACACGGAGAGTTCTCAGATGATGGGAGCATTCGGTGCTTCAGATCGCGAGCCCGACTTCCGTTCACCCTCTCTGGCCGAGCAAGGAGCCTTTGGGTTGAAACATGCCCGTGCATTTTAGAGATGAGGGAACTTCCGCTGGGTTTTGGCCGGGGCCCCGGAGTTAGTGGGCGGCACCCCCCGGTCAGATCCCCTCCCTGCGCTGGCGTCGTCCTGCTTCGTTGCTCGGCCTTGGGGCCGTGTCCCTCTCCAAGCTCCCAGACGTTCCTTGTCACGTGTTCAACTGCTCCTTGGCGTCGTATTTTCCTGCGTGAAACCACTTCGTCTCGCTCCATCCCCTTATCAGAGTTAATGTGGGTAATTGAATGCGTGGATCCAGGTGGATGCCGTCTCCCTGGCCGCCTCCATCCAAAATGACAGAATGAAAGAACATTACGGGAGAAGAGGGTCCAATAAACCAAGGAGGTTAACTTCCTTCCCTCCCTTTGTCCTTCTCTCTCTTTTTCTGTGTTTCTTCCTTCTTTCCTTCCCTGTGTCCTTCCTCTGAATTGAAGAGTCAAACCCTTCTAGCTGGTTAATGACACATCTAGAGGTAAAACTCAGGGCTTCTGGGTCGAATGTCCTTTATATGCAGTCGCTGGGTGAGGATTTGGGGGTTTTTAGGACGAATTGCATGTGGCTCCTGCCCCCAAGCAGCCCCAGACGAGGGGAAGGTGCAGGGCCCGCGGCCTGCACGTGGTTGGCAGGTGTGCATTTGAGGACCGTCCCTTTGGGAGCTGGAGTCTCATATTCCTCACCCGCTGACTGGCCCGTGTCACCAGCGTGTGGGCAGAGCTGTTGGAGATCTCATGAAGAGGCCTAGACCAGAGGAACACCACTGCCAGAGGAGCACCGACCACAAGAGGAGCACCAACCACAAGAGGAGCACCACCGCCAGAGGAGCACCACCCAAAAGAGGAGCACCACCGCCAGAGGAACACCACCCACAAGAGGAGCACCACCGCCAGAGGAGCACCACCGCCAGAGGAGCACTGACTACAAGAGGAGCACCAACCACAAGAGGAGCACTACCGCCAGAGGAGCACCACCGCCAGAGGAGCACCACCGCCAGAGGAGCACCACCGCCAGAGGAGCACCACCCACAAGAGGAGCACCGACCACAAGAGGAGCACCACTGCCAGAGGAGCACCGACCACAAGAGGAGCACCGACTACAAGAGGAGCACTGACCACAAAAGGAGCACCACCGCCAGAGGAGCACCACCCACAAGAGGAGCACCACCGCCAGAGGAACACCAACCACAAGAGGAGCACCACCGCCAGAGGAGCACCGACCACAAGAGGAGCACCGACCACAAGAGGAGCACCACCCACAAGAGGAGCACCACCGCCAGAGGAGCACCACCCACAAGAGGAGCACCACCACCAGAGGAGCACCACCGCCAGAGGAGCACCGACCACAAGAGGAGCACCACCGCCAGAGGAGCACCGACCACAAGAGGAGCACCGACCACAAGAGGAGCACCACCGCCAGAGGAGCACCACCGCCAGAGGAGCACCGACCACAAGAGGAGCACCACCGCCAGAGGAGCACCGACCACAAGAGGAGCACCGACCACAAGAGGAGCACCACCGCCAGAGGAGCACCGACCACAAGAGGAGCACCGACCACAAGAGGAGCACCACCGCCAGAGGAGCACCACCGCCAGAGGAGCACCACCCACAAGAGGAGCACCACCGCCAGAGGAGCACCACCGCCAGAGGAGCACTGACCACAAGAGGAGCACCACCGCCAGAGGAGCACCGACCACAAGAGGAGCACCACCGCCAGAGGAGCACCAACCACAAGAGGAGCACCGACCACAAGAGGAGCACCACCGCCAGAGGAGCACCACCGCCAGAGGAGCACTGACCACAAGAGGAGCACCACCGCCAGAGGAGCACTGACCACAAGAGGAGCACCACCGCCAGAGGAGCACCACCGCCAGAGGAGCACTGACCACAAGAGGAGCACCACCGCCAGAGGAGCACCGACCACAAGAGGAGCACCACCGCCAGAGGAGCACCACCCACAAGAGGAGCACCACCGCCAGAGGAACACCAACCACAAGAGGAGCACCGACCACAAGAGGAGCACCACCGCCAGAGGAGCACCACCCACAAGAGGAGCACCGACAACAAGAGGAGCACCACCCACAAGAGGAGCACCGACAACAAGAGGAGCACCACCCACAAGAGGAGCACCACCGCCAGAGGAGCACCAACCACAAGAGGAGCACCACCGCCAGAGGAGCACCACCCACAAGAGGGGCACCACCGCCAGAGGAGCAGAGATGTAAAGGACAGTGCATCCCCCCTCCCTCGCCCGGATTCTCCTCCTGTGGGAGCCCCCGTCTGCGGTTCGAGCCCCAGGAGGCAGCGAGGAGAGTCAGTGCAGAGGTTGGCTCGCTGCGTCTGAAGGAGCCCTCCCAGGGCTTGTGCAGGACGCCCCGAGTGGAGTGGCGTCTGGACCAGTGCCGTCGCGCAGCTCAACTGGCCGCGTGCTGGGAGGATGGATTGTCACCAGGAACGTCACATGCTCTGCAGACGCTGGTCCGTGAGGTGGCCGGGAGGGAAACGGGTTGTGTCCTTGGGTGCTGTCCGGGGCTGTGTTGGGGACAGTGGCAGGAGGCAGGTTTTCCGATCCCGTGAGGAGGCTGAGATGTCCGATGGTGTCTGCAGAGCCGTGCTCACTGGGGCCGGTGGAAAGTGCTGGATCAGTGGGCTGGCGGCCCCAGGCCCCTTCCGCAGGGAGGGCCTTTTCTCTCAATTACCCGGATATGGGAAGCTCTGTATATTTAGGGCCTTTAAGGAGCTTTGGGGGCCAGTGCCTTACGCGGGGCGGGTCCCCTCTTACACTGTGGACACGGATGTAAGCGTTTTATGTGGAGAGCAGGTGCATGTGAATGTGACTTCACCAGAGACCCAGAGTGGACAGCCAGTGGCTTCCAGTTCTGGAAAATGGCACAGGGTAGTGTCTTTAGGACTCCACAGAGGAAGCCGTGCCCCTGTCCTTCCAGGTAAACGGCAAAATGGGCACAGCATTTTGTCTGTAATTAAGTTTCGTCATATGAAAAAGGGAATCTCTGTTTTAAGAACCAGTGTGTTCACTGTGGTTTCATTTATTGTTTCCTGTTTTTAAACAGGGTGTGCGTTGTGGTTGTGCGAGAGTTAAACGTTTAGTGTTATTTAAGAAAAGAAAAGGAAGGGAGGGAGGAAGGAAAGGAAGGAAGGGAAGGAAGTAGGGAGGGAAGGAAGGAAGGGAAGAAGGAAGAAGGAAGGAAGGAAAAGAAAAAGAAAGAGGAAAGAAAGAAAGGGAAACACCCCAAAACACCCCAATCACACATCCAGTGCGAGAGGAGGCATTCAGTCAGCAGACATCTGTGTGGCCCATCCTGTGAGGTACCAGCTTTGCCTTCATTCTTAGGCCCTGTATTTAGTAAGAAGAGGCGATCTGGTCGGCCATGTGAGTGCATCTAATCGTGGCACATCGGCCAGGGCGGCTTGGGAATTTTTTAACGTTGGGGTTACTCTCCGCATGGGGGATGTTGTCCTCACCCGGGAGCCAGGCTGCCGAACCCACCACAGCCCGGCACGAAGACTGAAGGGCAGTGTCTCGTCGGCGGGCCGGCCCCGGCCTTCCCAGAACCTGAAAGGCTGGGCTTTGAGGTTTGTTTTGGGAGAAGGACAAATTGCCACTGTCAGAATTCCCGCTCACCAGAAATATCCCAAACGGCCTATTATAAAGAGAACATTTGAAGCTGGGTCCCTTTTCCATGACCCCCCCGCCCCGCATTCTGCAGTCTAGTAAATACCGCTGGGAGGCCGTGCTTTGGAGGAGGTTCTGTGGGGTCCAGAGACCCTCTCTGTTCAGTAGAGGAGTAACCAGGGCAGGAGTTTTGCGTGCGGGACATGGAGGAGCGGCGGTCGTTTTTGCACTTGCCGGGATCCTTGGGCTGCTGGTACCCAGACGGGCACACGGCCCGGACGCTGCCACCTGGAGGCCCTCTGTGCTTGCACATGCATGTTTCTACCCTGCACAGACACCTTTCCCCCCGTTAACCCTCGAGTTCTTGCCCGATTTCTGCTAACGGTGTCACGACACTGCCGTCCCCGCGTCCACGTGCACGCCCCCGGTCACCACCCCCACCGTGGGACTCTCCGGGGTCCATTCTTTGTGCCTTCCTTCCTCGTGGTCACCCCAGGGCCGGAGGCTTTTAGCAGGTCTCTCATGGAGTGGAATACATTCTCACCCATGTCTGTGCCTGTGGGTTGTTCTTGCCCCAACAGGAGTCTGCCTTTTCTGACAAATTACCGCCCATCAGGCTCTGCAAATGTTACGGGAGACACATAATTCCCCATCCACAGAAGAGCCCAGCTCCTTGTCACCTTCTGCAGAAAAGCTTCCTGGAAGGACAGGGCTTGGGGCAGGATGGGAGACCCGCCCCCCGGCGTGGCCCGGCTGTGGGCACCTGCGTCTCCTGCCCGAGGACTTGATGCAAGGAGCCCCCACTCGGCCTGCCCCTGTGGAGGCTGCAGGTGTAGAGATGAGCACCCGGGCCCCTCCTGGAGCCCTCCCTGCCCTCGGGCATAGAGGTAGGGACAGGACCCTCTCCACCTCCAGGATGCCGAGATGGTGAGCAGAGTGTGACAGGAGCCCCCACCGTCCCCAGGGGGATCAGTTCCCGGTAACCACGCTGGCGGTTGCTTGAGGACAGGTCCTTACCGGCTGCCTGGCCCAGCACCCCCCCCACACCCCCGCAGCCACAGCCCCGTTGCCGCATCGCTTCCCAGATAAACGACCGGCGTCGGTCTCTGTCTCAGGGTCCCTGCTGCGGGGGGGAGGTGGGTCAAGTCTTCCACACGCTTCGGTTTTCCCGGGTGTGATGCGAAGAGCTTGCTGGGAGAACCAGACCCGTTGAAGAACGCGAACGGGCTTTTAAACTCAAAGCACTAATCTGTTTGCTTCTGGCATCTGTGTTTCGGTGGGCCTCTGATTAGCATCTCAGGGAGCCCTGATGTTTTCCAGAAATGCGTCACTGCATGCAGGGAGTTGTTGACGTCTGGGGAGTAGGGGAAAGGGTTTCCTCTCGAAGGGATTCTTTTTTTTTTTTTTTAAGTGTATGTATTTTAGAGAGAGCGAGCGAGCACGAGCAGGGGAGGGGCAGAGAGAGAGGGGGAGAGAGAGAGAGAGAGAGAATCTCCAACAGGCTCTCCACATCAGCACAGAGCCTGATGTGGGGCTGGATCCCGGGAATCGTGAGACCGTGACCTGAGCCGCAATCAAGAGTCGGATGCTCAACTAGCTGAGCCACCCAGGTGCCCCTTGAAAGGATTCTTAATTCTCTGGGATTTGTTGTCTGTTGCTTTTAACCGTGTGCCCTCCTGCCTGGCCACTGCCAGGGTGCCGTGGGACAGGGGACAGAGGATGAGGGTGGGGATGTCCGCTGCGGGTGGTGTGCGGGAAAGACAGCAGGGCGGCATCCAGCACCCCCAGCCCTGCGCGTGTCCCTTCATCAAGTGTCTTCTCTCGTGACCACTCTGGACACAGGTTCTAGAACCCTCTGGCTTTCCTTATTTGCATTAGAAAATACAGAATGAGAATATCCTCCAGGATGACTCACGAGTTAAAATATGTTGGCAGAGTTTGTTTGTATTTTATTTTGGTTGAAGGAGGAGGACGGTGAACATTTAGGGCACAGAAGGAAGCCAGGTCAGAATCGATGCCAGAACAAACTTCTGGTCGGCAGTCTCCAGCTTACCCGACTGCTATGCACATCCTGAGCCGGGGCGAGCCGGTGATTTATTCTGGGCGTGTGGAACACTAGTCCAGTAATCGTGCCCCGTGGCACAGGCAGTGCCAAGGCCCCGCGTCTCCCCCGCGGCAGGACTCGGGGTGGGAGAGCCCCCTCCGCGCTGCAGGGCCAGCCCGCGGTCCTCTCAGGGGGCGTATACACTTGGCAAGTGGCTCGTTTCCTCCAGACAGACGAAACGGCAGCCAGAAGTACCTGTCAGTTTGTCGTTTACAAAGCGGTGGGGCCGCAATGTCTAGGGAACAGCCGAGCACTGTCCCTCAGGACAGAGCATTCAGTTTGGGACCTGTGGGGCCGTTGCCAGTGGCTCTGAGAGTCACGTGACCCTCCTCCAACATCGGGACGGGCGGTGACCATCACTGTGTCCCCTGAGCACCACGCCATTCCCTGGGAGGGCGTGTGAGGTTGGCGGAGTGTGGCCCACTCCTGGCGTCGGATGGGGTCTCGGGGCAGGGACACCATGGCCGTGGCATCGCGTGACTCCCGGTTCGGGGCTGCGACCGTGGTGACGGCCCGTCGTCCGTGATGGAGCGGGGGACGTTATGACCGAGCTGGGGCACCAGCTGGGGACCGAGCGGAGTGCCACAGCTGCTCAGGTGTGTGGTCCTCACGACAGCTCTCTGAGGTGAGCGCCGCCGTGGGCTGAGCTGTGTGCCCTCAGAGTCACATCCCCGGGATGTCAGAATGTGCTGCTATTGGAGACGGGGCCTTTCCAGAGGGAATCAGGTGGCCACGGGGTCGTCGGGGTGGGCGGTAACCCGCCATTGCACACGTGCCCATGACAAGGGGACATTTGGAGACGGACGCATAAGAAGGGCAGACACAGGAGGAAGATAGCCCCCTGCAAGCCCAGGCAGATGGGAAGCCTGGAACAGACTGTCCCTCAGAGCCTCAGGAGGACCCAGCCCCGCGGCACCTGATCGCAGAGCCCAGCCTCCGGAACAGCCGGACGGTAAATTGTTCCAGCCACTCAGCCTGCGATCCTTTGTTACGGAAGCCCTAGCAAACTAATCCAGGTGTCATCCTCGTTTTGTGGAAACCGAGGCACGAGTGGCTCAGTCACCTGCCCAAGTTTCCCTGGAGAGTGGGGGCTGCAGGCCCGTGAGGCCCCAGGCCGTCGGGTTCCAGGGCCTCATGTGCAAGGTCCTTCCTCCTGAACAAGGTCATCGACCCGGTTTCCTGTGGCAAGTCCTCAGGTGGCCCAGTGCCTCCTGTCCTTCCTCCCCCCGTGCCCTCAGCCCCGTTCAAAGTGTTGAGCTAAAGTGCCTCCAAAGCATGGCCTGCACAAAACTTAGTGCACGAAAATGTTTCTTAAAACAAATAAACCAACCTCGGGGACATGAATTTTGTACACTGAGATCACCCCTGGCCCTACTTTGTTTTCCTAAACATTTCTTTCCTCGTTCTCACGTTTTCTTACCCGTTTTTCGTATTACAAAGTAGAGCTCGCGCCTTGTAGGATGTCCGGCAAGTGGAGAAAGTCAGAACTACCGATCACCATTTTGTTTTACTTTATCGTTGGTGACGGCTGGTTTCCCACCGCCCCTTTCTGTGGTCCTTGTGGCAGAAACTCCGGCTGCCTTGAGGTTGGCCCCGGCCCGGAAGTCACTCGGGGCCTCGGGGAGGGCCGTGGGGACTGGTGTTCTCTCAGTTCCCTCCATTTCCAAGAGTCTGTGACGCTCCGCCCGCAGGTGTCTCGTTTCCTGAGTCAGCCCGATCTCTTTGGCACCGAGAGATCTGCAGGGGGTGAGGTTGGCTGTGGTGGGTGGGGGCCCCACCCGTTGGCCTGTCTGGTGTATAGGGTAACCCTCATCCTGTTCAGCGTAGGTGCCAGAGAGATCACGTATGTTGCAGAATAAAACACAGAATAAAAATAAAATTGCGATGTGATGGTTAAGGCTGAGAAATGAACCGGGTTCTTAGGTGACGTCTGGCTAAGAACCAGATGGAGTTTCAGGATAACTCAGTGTTTTCCTTGAGCCTTCACTCTGGCAGACTTCCTGCCCTCTGCCCATCACTCCAGCCACGCGGAACGGCTTGCTAGGAACGGGCCATCCCTTCTTCTTTAGGCGAAGCCCTGGGATCTCCGTGTGGTGGGCCGGCAACTCCAACGATCTGGGAATCAGGAGTCCCGTCTTCTGGCTTGGTTGCGCCCCTCAGCCCTGCGACGTTGGACTCTATAGAATGAGGGCTCAGGCCACAGGATTCCCAGGGCCCCTCCCTCGCTCTTCTGCCGCATTTTTGGCACGGATGCCATTCCTCATTCTCTAACCTGTACCTGCACCTCCACCTTCGAAACGAGACCTTGAATGTTCTCCTCCCGTAAGTTAAGAAAGTACAGAAGAGATACTTCTAGCTTCCTGTTCTGCTGCTGCTGCTGAACTGAACGCGGTTTTCTTCCTCTTTTCTTCCCGGTTTGCAAAGGGGGGAGATGGCAGCCGGGTGGGGGGACGGCTCTCCCCTCCATGCTCTCAGCCTCACCCAAGTAGGAGCAAACCAGGCTGGAGCCAGCGGAACCCACCCGTTCCCCTGGAAGCCCGAGCAACAGCGGCACCGCTCAGTAGACTCTAATTTTAACTGGTCCCCCTCCTCCTCTGCCTCCCCCTCCTCTTCCTCCCAGGCGGGGGTTGCGGGCACGCGCTCGCTCGCTCATTTGCGGGGCGGTTCTGCAGCAAGATCGAGTGACAGCCTGAAATGCTGCCGTGCCCCTCTGTTCATTTGTCAGGCTTTGGGAGACAGCTTTCCCCCAGCCTCCGGCAGGCATCTTACATAACTTCCTCCGGTCACCCCCACCCGTCTTAAGTCGCACGTCTTCATATGTTTGTAAGTCATTTTTACCTTTAGGAGAATTTTTCCAGCGGGTTGGAGTGAGCGGAAACAGCCCCAGGTGGCTTCTTCTTTGGGCTGTTTGCTATTCTTGGAGTGGAAATGGGGGGTTCGCTTTGCCTTGGCACCCCTTCCCCTTTCTAGGTCCTCTGCTTCCCGGCCCCTCTAGCTTATGAACACTCTTACCTAAGACATTGGCTGCCTGCTGCAGGTGGTTCCTGTGACCACGGCTGGCAAGGCGGCCAGCTGTGTCTCCGGGGTGTGTCCAACCTGGAGGTCAGGGGACCCACCCCTGGGCCGTGTCCTGGCCGAAACTCGCAGAGGAGAACGTTTTCTAGACGCTTGTGGCTGCACGGGAGAGAGGCGGGGAGGCCAGTTCTCT
Source organism: Panthera tigris (assembly GCF_018350195.1). NCBI lineage: Eukaryota > Metazoa > Chordata > Mammalia > Carnivora > Felidae > Panthera > Panthera tigris. Next base: position 134,610,998 of record NC_056662.1, on the reverse strand, counting down.
GGCTCACCTTAGCCAGACGGTGCACACCTGTACCAATGGGGGTAGAATAATCCCAACAGCCCACGTTGAATAACCGGCGATGACAGCAGACAACATCGCCATCGCCATCGCCATCGCCGTGGCCCCCGAGGCCTTGAGTGCATGGTCGGAGCCGTGAGACCTAGATTACCCGTGGGAATCAGGGCTCTGATATTCAACCCTGGAGACTTTGTGGAACCTCAGCACCTCAGCCCTCTTGTCTGACGTGGGGTAGGCGTGTGCCTTTCGCAGCCAGCCAGAGGATCAAATGAAGCGATGTGCGCGTCATACGATTTAAGATAGCGCCGCGGGAGCTGTGAGCCTTACTCATGTGACTTGCCGCGGTAGCACGCTGACGTGGTAACATGTTGGCTCAGCTGGGATTCAAACCCGGCGGCCCCTCATCCTGGAGACTGCACGCCTTCCGCGAAGGCCGCTGCCTGTGTGAGGCTCAAGTGGCGTCTTGGGCTCCTCGGATACAGAGACTGAGGGTCTTCTCTCAGAACTGCACGACCTGTGTAACCACCGTCTGGCTGGATTCATTTTAGGGCAGGTCCTGCGCCTCTCTGTGTGTATGGGGATCGTAAGGCCGCCATGTTTTCCCCAAAGCCACGGAAGAGTCAGGGGCATGGGGCCAGATGGCATGGCTTTGACCCTGAGACTCTTGTAACCTTACTGTAGAGGCAAGTGGTGTGTGAGGTGCCTCGGACACGGGGCCCGTGAGACTCACAGGGGGTCCTCGTGCCTGTGCTGTGGGGGTTTCGGGACACGCCATCAGCTGGCTCGTGAGGGGGGACACGCAGATTCACCAGGTGGAGAACGAGGTGGGTGGATGTCTGTGCCACTGGACGTCCCACTGGACGGACGTGTGGGAAGGCCCGGACTTCTTCGAACAATAATCCCTAGAGTGCGTGGCCAGGATAGAATGTTCTCTCTCTGTGTAGACTGGGTCTGAGTCCTGTGTGAGGCTCAGAGGATGAGGCCGTGACCTGTCTTCACAGCAGGCTCAGGCATTTTGGAGAGGAAGTGAAATTTTAGAGGGGGGGGAACCCTTGTTAACATGAGTTGACGGTGTTAATTAGTTACCGAATTAACTAAGTCTGTTAGTTACCCGTGTGTGGAGAAGGGGAGAGATTGGAATGGTGGGAGCAGGATCTTCCCCAAAGGGGCCCCGCATCAGGGACCACGGCGGATTAGGAATGGTTTCTGGCTGCCCGGGTGCTGCGGTACTAGAGTCCGGTCGTTGCTAGAGAGACTCCGTGGCCCGCGGAACCCAAAATACTGTCTGACCCTCTACGGACACAATTTGCCGACCGACGCTCGGCACCTGTACTGGGCTTTAGGGCGGCAGCGGGAGGAGGGCCGCAGAAGTGAGGACGGGGTCACAATTCTGGACTCCGTCGTGTAGGGGTCGTGGTTTGTGCTCGTCCCTGGATCATAGCTCACTCGTTTACCACCTCCTGACCTGGGGGCGGCGGGGGGGGGGGGGGGAGCTTCGTACACCTGTTCTCCGGGAGTGTAGTGCGTGCACGAGACCATCCTGAAAACAAGAATGTGACTGGCGCGTGCTTCTGCACGTGGCCAGGAGTGTCGCGGCTTCGCACAGTCCCGTGTCACTTCCGACGAGAGAGCCTGTGGGTGGGAGAACGGGACTGGACCCCATCTCCGTCGCGGGGCTCCCTGTGCCTGGGGTCCTCCACCAGATGCGGGACACCGGCCCCCACCTCCCCAAGCCGTCCTGCGAGCAGGTGGCTGGTGGCCGAGGAGATCTCGATAAACATGAGCTACTATTATTATTTCTGAATTCCTGCTCGAATGAACGTGGCTTTTTTTTTTTCTGCCTTGTGGGAAAACCAAAAACTCTCCCCCAAAGCCTGGAACTGCGAAAGCCTTACTCCCTGAGCTGACAGGCACTTGTCTGAAATCTCAACGCTGACAGGCAGCTGATCAGAGGATGTTGAGTCTTTTGACGATGAAATAAATGTCAGATTTTAAATTCGGAAGAGACACGTAGGAGAGCAGATATACACTGACATTTTTGGAACTCGGAGCTAGCTCCGAGAGGAAAATTGCTACTAAATATCATTTGGAACTTTTCTCTCAATTCGTATATACTGACAGACATTTCCCAACTTTAAGTAGGCAAGCAGGTGTGTAGAATGAATAGATACGACCCTCTTGATTGAAGGATCAGAAAAGAGACCCTTTACTTATCCTAAACTACTGTGATTATGAAGTTTAAGTTCATTTCATTAAAATCTTTGTAATTTCAAAATAGAGCTACCCATAGCATTCACAGGCAAATTAATTTAATTGTAAATATCGGGAAGTTCTCTGCCTCTCTCTTCTCCACCCTCAAGCCTCTCCATCCTGTTAGAAGACTGTTTTAACTAGGATCAGGGCACCTGGGTGGCTCAGTCGGTTAAGCGTCTGACTTGGGGCCAGGTCATGATCTCACAGTTGGTGGCTTCGAGTCCTGCATGGGGCTCTGTGCTGATGGCTCAGAGCCTGCATCCTGCTTCAGATTCTGTGTCTCCCCTCTCTCTCTGCCCGTCCCCAACTCACACACTCTCTCTCTCAAAAATAAATAAACATTAAAAAATTAGAATATAGGGTATTTATCTACTGCCTCTTTATGCAAACAAGAAGAAATGGAAGTATGCATGAAGATTATGCAACGTTTGGTATATAACATGTACCACTGCATATACTTTGCTCTTTTCACTTAATGTCTTTTGCACATCTTTCCATTGTAATGCGTAGAAGGCTTTTCTGCTCTGTCTGCGGTGGCGTGGTATCCACAGTGTGGACGTTCCACGGTTTATTTAACCAGTGTCTAACTCGCATTGTTTTTAATCTTTTGGCATTTTGAACAGGACCACTGGGACTCTTTAGTCAATGGTCACGTGCATAGAAATGGGATATCTGGGTCAGTGGGTAAATGTAGGTAAAGGTTTGTAGATTTTGACAAAAAACTCTTTCCACGTGCTGTGTCATTTTGAACTTCAGTGTGTAAGCCCACCCTTTTCCATTCTCCTGCTTTTACTGGTTTGATAGTCTTTTAAAAAATTACGTTTATGCCCTTCAGCTTTTATAACATTGTGAGAAATACTGTAATGAACATTTTCATGCCCCGGATTTTTTTCTTCTATGGACAGATTCCTAGAAATGGGGCTTTGTGATCAAAGGATTGAAACGCCTTGAAGGTCATGGGTAAATCTTGGCTGATGCCTGTTAAGGCCTGTCATTGCTTCTTGCCGTTAGTCACGTTGATGGGTTTCTCCTTGACTCAAACCAAATTATTATCATTTAGAAAACGTGCAGCTGATGGGGCGCCTGGGTGGCTCAGTCGGTTAAGCGTCCGACTTCAGCTCAGGTCACGATCTTGTGGTCCGTGAGTTCGAGCCCCGCGTCGGGCTCTGGGCTGATGGCTCAGAGCCTGGAGCCTGCTTCGGATTCTGTGTCTCCCTCTCTCTCTGCCCCTTCCCCGTTCATGCTCTGTCTCTCTCTGTCTCAAAAATAAATAAAAGGTTAAAAAAAAAAAAAACTAAAAAAAAAAAAGAAAACGTGCAGCTGATTTTTACAAGTGGAAAATCAACCCCATCATTTCCTACATGTGTAATCAGGGTGCAGAGCACTTGAGAGATGTCACGGTCACGGAGCTGGCCAAAAGGCAGACCCGAGCCCAGAAGCCAGCGCCCGCGTTCCCAGGAAGAGACACCTGGCACGTTTTCTACACGAGTTCACACCAAAGCATGGGTGATGACATGGTTCCTTGGGCAATTTTCACATAAATTTATTGGGCCCAAACGAGTGTTTTTATTTCCCTGTAGAGCAGATCACACCTAATTGCTAGTAGTCATCGAGCCTTCCACTCTGCGGATACTCCCCATGTAGCACATTATACCAGGTGTCATGTAGAACATTCTCCCAGGTAGTTGCTATTCCACGGGCATAAAAATCCTCCCTGTTACGAAGGACGCTTCTAAGATAATAGAAGAGGTAATTCTTTCAACACGGTTACCCCGGAAAGGAGTTTTGGAGCGTCACATGGTGTGGACCTGCTTTTATGGACTTTCTCCGCCATGCCAGTGCCGTGTGAGTTCTTTGGACGCGGGAGAGAGCCAAGCAGATGAAAATTGCTGCCCTCAAGGAGAGCACATCCTGGAGTGGGGACAGAATCGAAGGAGGTTGAACAAGACAGATAAGTGCCGGGGAGAAGAGGAAAGTCCGGAAGGATGCTGAGAAGCGTGTGTGGGGAGAGGGTGATGAGTTGGCTTATGAGGCCTGACACCGGGGGGGACCCTGGCTGTCTGCAGGCAGGGGAGACCTGCCGAGGTCACTTTGTTGTGGGCACAAGGCCGGCGGGGAGCCCAGAGAAGGCACCCCAGCTCCTCCCTTCATCTTCGCACAGGTGAGCGGCCCAGGAGCAGAGACCTGGTCTCACACAGCCCTGCAGAACTTGGACCTTTGTCCTTGACCAGGAAATCCGTCCACAGCCGTTGGCGTGTCTGAGGACTTGTGAATGAGGACAACACGGGTTGCACAGAGTCGGTTGTATTAGTTTTGGTCCCATAATTCTATACTGATGATTCTCAAGTGACCCAAGAGTTTTACGTCCGTAGGAGAACATGGTCCCTGTAGACCCATTATCGCTTCAACGACTTGGTCCTTCTTTTTTTTTTTTTTTAAATTTACATCCAAGTTAGTTAGCATATAGTGAAGTAATGATTTCAGGAGTAGATTCCTTAATGGCCGTTACCCATTTAGCCCATCCCCCTTCCCACAACCCCTCCAGTAACCCTCAGTTTGTTCTCCTTATTTCTGAGTCTCTTCTGTTTTGTCCCCCTCCCTGTTTTTATATTATTTTCGTTTCCCTTCCCTTATGTTCATCTGTTTTGCCTCTTAAAGTCCTCATATGAGTGAAGTCGTATGATTTTTGTCTTTCTCTGACTAATTTCACTTAGCATAATACCCTCCAGTTCCATCCACGTAGTTGCAAATGGCAAGATTCCATTCTTCTTGATTGCCGAGTAGTACTCCCTTGTAAATATATACCACATCTTCTTTATCCATTCATCCATCGATGGACATTTGGTCTCTTTCCATACTTTGGCTATTGCTGATAGTGCTGCTATAACCATGGGGATGCATGTGTCCCTTCGAAACAGCACACCTGTATCCCGTGGATAAATGCCTAGTAGTGCAATTTCTGGGTCACAGGGTAGTTCTATTTTTAGTTTTTTGAGGAACCTTCATACTATTTTCCAGAGTGGCTGCACCAGCTTGCATTCCCACCAACAACACAAAAGAGATCCTCTTTCTCCGCATCCTCGCCAACATCTGTTGTTGCCTGAGTTGTTAGCCATTCTGACAAGTGTAAGGTGGTACCTCATTGTGGTTTTGATTTGTATTTCCCTGACAAGAGTGATGTGGAGCATTTTTTCATGTGTCGGTTGGCCATCTGGATGTCTTCTTTGGAGAAGTGTCTATTCATATCTTTTGTCCATTTCTTCACTGGATTATTTGTGTTTTGGGTGTTGAGTTTGATAAGTTCTTTATAGATTTTGGATACTAACCCTTCATCTGATGTGTCATTTGCAAATATCTTCTCCCATTCTGTCAGTTGCCTTTTCGTTTTGCTGATTGTTTCCTTCCCTGTGCAGAAGCTTTTTATTTTGATGAGGTCCCAGTAGTTCATTTCTGCTTTTGTTTCCCTTGCCTCTGGAGACGTGTTGAGTAAGAAGTTGCTGCGGCCAAGATCAAAGAGGTTTTTGCGTGCTTTCTCCTCGAGGATTTTGATGGCTTCCTGTCTTTCATTTAGGTCTTTCACGACTCCGTCCTTCTGAGGCTGCCCTGTGTGTTCTCCACAGCTGAGGGCTTCACACACAGGGGCACCGGCCCTGGTTGGGGGGGGGGACCCAGGTTCTAACCCTGGGCTGGAAGTAAATACGATTTACAGACACGTGTTATTATGGGAATTCCCAGCAGGAATGCTTCCTCCTGGAAGCCTGCTCCCAGCTTGTTGCTGGTGTTTTCCTGGGATTAATTTGAAGTTTGCGTCTGTGTTTCCCTTTCAGGAAAGGTTGCATCAGTTTATTTGATTATGTTCGAATCCCTCAGGGGTGGGCTTGGAACAAAGCTTCACGTTCAGGAAACAGTGAACAGGTTCTGCCGTCAGAGCACCGGCCTCGTTCGTCCGGGGCTTTTCTTCTCTCCTGGAATACTCTTAAACTTACAGCTGTGCTCCTACACCGTGGATCCAGGCCACCATGTCAGAGCTGATTTTGAGTAAGTCTTGTGGTTTGTTTTCATATTTAATAGAGCTCCCAGCATCCTCCAGCCGAAGGATGAAGTGTGGAGATGGGCGAGGCGTGGGGAGCAGGTGGGGCGTGCAGGGGTTCCCAGCACCGCCATGATCACTTGTCCCTGTCGTGAGATCACATGTCCCATTCCCTTTCGTGACTCTTCGTCTGTCCATCTGGTGAACTCATCTGTACTTGGGGTCTCTTTGGCCAGGCCCAGGAGAGGGGGAGATTGGAATGGCCTTGCATCAACGTGAATTCTAGAATAGTGGGTGGGGGGCTGAGCCTGGGGTGTGGATATGCAAGTCATGTTGGGAATTGTCTGACTGTGGGACGGCGCTGTAGTGGGCACACCCTTCCTGATCTCCTCGTGGTCCTGTGTGAGGACTTAGCGAGGGCCAGCCTTCCTCATGGAGACTTAGGAGACTCCGATTAAAATGAGAGATATCCTGCCTCCCCGAGTATTAGCTTTTACAGTCTTTGGCCTTGGCCTTGTGGGAAGACTGAGGGGTTGAGTGCTGGATGGATTCCTGCATTGTAGCCAGCCGAGTGGTCTTATCATTACCATCATCAAGCCAGATGCCTCATTTAACAACCGGAGGGGTCTCTGTGATGACAAATACTCTTCTCAGGTGCAAGAAGCTAAAAACGTCAGAGGTGTATTTCCTCAGAGGGGAGCCTCTTCTGTTTTCTAGCAGGTGGGACACAGGATGGGCGGTCACGTCACCCCTTTGTGTGCTGATGGGGCAGATGGGGGTCTGGTGGGGTGGTGCAAGCATTGGGAACCTGCTGCGGCCGGGGAGTCTGGTGCTGGAAGGGAACGTGGGCTTCGCAAGCCTCGGGTTAGAATCCTGGAATTACTACTCGTCACCCTGGACTTTGGGCCAATTGTTCATCTTCTTCAGCCTCACTTCTTCATGGGTTAAGGGAGGATAATTAAGCGGACTTCCTGCCTCGGTAGGGCGGATTGATGAATTGCAGAGTAGAAGTGGGGACACTGACGCTAAAGCACAGGGCAGCTAATCCTAAGAGCATCACGAGACGCCATTCAGTGTGATTCGATGGGAAAATCGGTGTCTTGAACCTCCCCTATTTTATCAGTGCAGGGGGCAGTTTGTTTGCTTGGCTGCTCGGCGGCTGGGGAAAGGAATTGTCTCCACCGCAGTGAAACAGGCATCGTCCCATCGATGTGAGTACTTTTTTCTACCCAGTTAGCGAGGCAGTATAGGAGAGAACAGGATAATGTATGGCAGGATTTCTCTTTGAGTAGGATTTTCAACTGTCAAATGGTAATACTCACCCTCGTCATGGAGCTTACTCTCTTCAGGGGGAAGAAGGCAAACAGACCAAGATGTGCACATAGTGTGTGTCAGAGAATGGCTGGGGTGGGTGAGAGGGGAAGGTGACAGGGAGTGACGGGTGCCAGCATTTAGGGGGTGCGGATGGTTAGGGGTGCGGGCAGTTAGGGGGTACTTGGGGTTAGAAAGGCCGACGGTTAGGGGTGTAGGCGGTTAGGGGTGCGGGCGGTTAGGGGTTTGAGCGGTGGGGGTGTGGGCAGTTAGGGGCGCAGGTAGTTGGGGGTGCTTGGGGTTACAGGTGTGGACGGTTGTGGGTGCAAGTGGTTAGGAGTGCAGGCGGTTGGAGGTGCAGCGGTTAGGGGGTACTTGGGGTTAGGGGGTACCCGTGTTTTTACGTGGGTGATCAGAGGACTGAAAGCTAGTGGGGGATGTAAATAGGCTGTAGACCACTGTGCTTTGGAAAACAAAGGTTAGTGACGTTTTTGTCCCAGTGGTGGTCCTGCTGGAGTGACATGTGATTCTTCAGGCTTGTCTCACTTGTAGTCTCAAAACAAAGTGGGGCCCTTTATAGGTAGGGCTCCTGGGTGGCTCAGTTGGTTGAGTCAGACTCTTGATTTTGGCTCAGGTCATGATCTCAGGGTTTATGGGTTTGAGCCCCACGTCGGGCTCTGTGCTGACAGTGCAGAGCCTGCTTGGGATTCCCTCTCTCTCTCTCTCTCTCTGCCTCCCCTGCCCTGCTGGCAGTCTCTCACTCTCTCTCAAAATAAATAAACTTAAAGAATGGGCCCCTTTCATGATTCTCAGACCGTTTTTACACCGAGAAGATGGTTGAGGCCCCGTGTCCCAGAACGTCGTGGGTGCTGCGCAACTCAGTGCACAGCGGGTTGCAGTTTACGAGCAGTTAGAAGTGAACTCCGACGATACCCCGAGGTGGAGACCCGTTTGGAGATGGCACAGGAAAGATCTGTCACGTGTGCGGCGTGCCCCAGGTCAGTGGGTGCTGCTTGCGGTTGGCAGGCGTCACCTGCTACGGCTTCCAGATCGCGAGACGAGGAGACTGAACGTGGGTGGACTCCCGGGGGGGCTGCAGAGTTTGTCCACGGGGCCCTCCGTGAGGGCTCCTGGCCCCCGAGAGCAGAAGCGCGTGGAAGGCTCCTGTTCGCATTCCCTCTGAGAAGTGTCCTCAGAGCTAAGGCTGTGTGGGCTGCACCCTCTGGCCTGGGTCCTCCTTCTAG